>NC_138208.1:26293525-29218525 GCF_964194415.1 Vipera berus
GCCGTGCCCACCCCAGCTCCAGCAATACGAAAAAAGTCACGATACATTGCATAACATGATGTGACGTGGCGAGTTTGACACCCAAGCTGTAGAGAAATGATAGAATTAATGATTTTCTCATGGTGGCATTTGAACTGAGGCATCCTAGACAAAGCGTTAGCCAAAAAAATTCTTATCCCCTGGAAGATACTTTAAGATGAAATTGAAACGTTTCAAGTATTGAGCCTACTGAACTTGTTTTGGGGATAATTTACGCGGGGTGGGTGGGTTCAGAGCTTCCAGATTTTTGTGATCAGTCCACACTTCAAAAGGTATCTCCCCCCTTTGAAGAAATGGCGCCACGTTAGTAATGCCCATCGCACTGCAAAAGCCTCCTCCTCCCAAACGGCACATCTCTGTGTCAGTCAGCTTTCAGAAAGTGTAAGCACAGGGTTGTAATTTCCCCCGGTGATTTTTTTGTAAGAGGACAGCCACATCACTTGCATCGGCTTGAATGCAAGGGTCAGGGTGCTTGCGAACAGGTTCAGCTTCTTGAATGCAGCTTGACATTCTAGGGACCATGGCAACGGCTGACAAGTCGGGATTCTCCCCCCCTCCTTTTTCAGTGTTGGTTATTGGCATGGCTATCTTTGTGAAAGAGGGGATAAATTGGCGGTAAAAGTTAGCAACCCCCTGAAAGCTTTGAAGTTGTTTATGGGTGCGAGGGGGTTGCCATTCCAATACAGCTTTCACTTTTGCGGGATCCATTTCTATTCCCTAATTTGAAATTCGGTACCCTAAATAGTCAAGATGTGTCTGGTGAAACTCACATTTAGATAGCTTTGTGTATAGTTTAACCTTCAGTAGTTTCCTCAGCACTTTGCGGACCAATTTAATGTGCTTTTCCATAGTCTCAGTGTAAATGAGAATGTCATCAAGATAAACTAAAAAACCCTTATACAAGTGATCATGGAGCACCTGGTTGATTAACTGCATAAATACGGTAGGGACTCCTTGTAGTCCAAAAGGCATCACTTTAAATTGGGAGCTTCCCAGGGGGCAATTGAAGGTGGTTTTCCATTAGTCCCCCTCCTTAATCTGGACACGGTAATAAGCCTCTCTTAAATCCAACTTTGTAAAAAATTTCCCTTTTGCTAGGTGGGCCAACATGTCCTTCATTAAGGGAAGGGGGTACATTTTCTCTATGCTGACAGTGTTTAATCTTTTAAAATCCAAACATAATCTCAACGACCCATCTTTTCTTTGAACAATACAGGGGCTGCTACACATGATTTTTCTGATTGGATAAAACCCTGAGCCAGGTTCCTATCAATGTACTCTCTTGACTCCTTCATCTCTCTGGGCGTCATTGAATACATTTTTGGCTTCGAGAGCTTGGCCCTGGGTAAGATTTCAGTGGCACAGTTCGTAGCCCGGTGGAGGGGAAGGACGTCACACTCTCTCACTAAATGACTCAGCTAAATGACGGTATTCAGTTGGGACAAACTGGATTCCTGGCAGCTTTTCTACAACAGCCTTTAGTGTCTCAGGGTGCTTTTCCTGATCCTCATTTATGGTATAGTCCTTTGTATCATTGGTGGTGGCAGGTGGGAAAGGGCCTATTCCCAATCTTAAATTCCTCACTCGGTTCTCCCACCAGATGTTTGGGTGCCATTTGTTGAGCCAGGCCAGACCCAAAATCACAGTCTCAGTCATTTTTGGGACCACGCCAAAATGGATGATTTCCCAGTGCTGACCCATTTCCAGTCGCACTGGTTCTGTCAGGTGCGTGGCAGGTGCACCACCAATAAAGGATCTGTCAGCTTGTTTAAATCTCATGGCTAGGGGTAACAGCCTTGCCTGAATTCCCAACTTGAGCACTGTGGGCAAATTAATTAGGCACCTAGTGCAACTTGAGTCTATTAAAACGTTTAAGTCCATTTGGGTCCCGGTTTTGGGTACTACTATCTTGGGGAGGCAAAAGGTGGGATGGGCTGATTTACTATCATCCTCCTCATCTTCCTCATCCCTGTTGTAGGGTGCCGGCATCTGCTATGGCTCAGACCAGGCTTTCGCCTCGAGCTCGATTGGGGGGGAGGTCTCGACGACTGGGTCTTAACGTGCCCAGTTTGTCTTCTCTCTTCCTCCTCTGGGAGCTTTTTGCGGGTGTGTGGTGGCAACTGGCGTGCTTCTGGGTTCAGTTTTGGGAGCCACGCACGCCACAGGACAGTGACGCATTTGACCGCATTGGTAGCACTTGATAGAAGCCCTGGCTTGCGCTTGGGGGACACTGTTGGTCGTAGGGGCTTAGGAACATCAGCCAAAGAGATGTTTTTCCTGGATGCACGGCGGCTTGGGTTCGGCTGTGCCTGGCTTTCTGGGGCGTTCCAATTCGATGTCGAGCATAACCGCCATGCTGTACCACTCACGCAATTAGTTGGGAAAGCCCCGATAGATGCAGGCTTGGAGTAAGTTGTGGTCTAGCCCCTGATTGAAGTAATTGATCAACAATCATTCCGGCCACTGCCCCAGCCAACCAGCAACTCTTCTGAATTCACGAACTTGTTCCTTAGCGGAGCAGCCTTTTTGCTTCAGACAATGGATCTCCTTCTCGGCCAGCAGGGTTTGAGGTTCATCTTCAAAATGGCCTCTCAGTTGCTCCATGTATAGGTTAGCATCCTGCAGTTCAGGAGGCCTTTCATCATGGTTACCCAGTCGGCTGCTTCCCCCTCTAAATTGGCCGCCACAGCATTCACTATCATGGCATCATCCTGGTAGGCATAAGCATAGCGATCTAGATGAGTCCAGACCTGATTTAGGAAGGTTAGATTCTTGGGGTCCCCATCAAAGGTGGGATTGATGGGAGGCGGCTCAAACCTCGGCAGGGCTGCCTGCACCTGCTGCTGGGCTGCTTGTTGGTCTTGGGGACGGGGCGAACCACTCTGCATTTCCCTTTGCCAGGCTCCTGGACTGGCAGCCTGAGGTTGCGGCAGTGGGCTTGGCTAGAATACAGGGCTTGACAGCACAGCTGGCTGGGGAACATGTGAGTTGGGGAAGATATGGGTAGCCCTTGGCATCCCCCCCCCCCCACAGCACACACATCCTGGCGACGGGACCCATCTCTTTTACCTGCAACCTGCCTAACTTCTCCTTCAGCTGCTTGAGCGAGAGGCTGTGGACTGCAGACTGGAACTTCCAGTCTCCAGAGTCGTCCCCTCCGATCGATCCCTTTCCCTTATGGCAGGGGTCAGCAACTCACGGCTCCGGAGCCACATGCTCCACCATGTGCAGTCCAAAAAAAAAGTGGGACGAAAAACGTTCAACCAATCAATTCAAACTTCTCAGGGGGGAAAAAACTTGTGAAGTTTGAATTGATTGTTTGAAGTTCTTTGTTTTGTATGACTGCCCACAAATCTCTTCTTCTTCAGACTACACATGGCAGCAGCAGAGGAAGAGACGGGAGGACTGCTGGAAAGGTTAGTGGGTCGGTCAGATGGGGCGTGCGGGTATGGTGATGGTGTTTCTGAGCAGCATATGGAGTCTCAGGTGCTGCCAGACCCCCTCCTTCTTTTCCCCCTTCCCACTCTCTGTCTCTCACTCCCTTTATGTCTGTGTGTGTGTGTCGGACCCGTGGGAAATGGCTGGTAGGGAGGCAGCAGTCTGGCATTTTTCCCCCCTCATTTGTGTGTGTGTGTTGGACCCGCGGGGAATGGCTGGTAGAGAGGCGGCAGTCTGACATGTTTTTCCCCTCGTTTATGTGTGTGTGTGTGTGTGTGTGTGTGTGTCAGACCCGTGGGGAACGGCTGGTAGGGAGGCGGCAGTCCGGCATTACCCCCCCCCTTGTTTGTGTGTGTGTGTGTGTGTGTGTGTGTCAGGCCTGCGGGGAACGGCTGGTAGGGAGGCGGGAGTCCAGCATTTTTTCCCCCTCTCCTTTGTGTGTGTGTGTGTGTGTCTGCGTGTGTGTGTGTGTGTGTCTGTCAGACCCACAGGAAATGGCTGGTAGGGAGGCGGGAGTCCGGCATTTTTTCCCCCTCTTGTTTGTGTGTGTGTGCGTGTCGGACCCACGGGAACAGCTTTTAGGGAGGTGGGAGTCTGGCCTTTTTTCCCCTCTCGTTTGTGTGTGTCGGACCCGTGGGGAATGGCAGGTAGGGAGGCGGCAGTCCAGCGCTTCCCCCCCTTCTGTGTGTGTGTGTCGGGCCCATGGGGCTCGACACACAGAGAGACGCAAACACCGGACTGCCGCCACGTCTACTAGCTGTTCCCCGCGGGTCCGACACACACAGGAGGGAGGTAAACAATGCCGGACCGCCGCCTCCCCTGCAGGATGTGCCGTCAGGAAGCCAGGCTGCCCAATGAGCAGACCGTGGCCCAACAGCCGAGGCTGGGCAAGCTCCAGCATGCCACCAGAATTTTGTTTACTTTGCCCAGACATACCGCTGGTCCTGCCGCCACAGCCACCAAAGATGGCAAGTACGGTGGCTCCCCGCTGGGGGGGTTCCCATATTCTGTGATCTCTTGGCAGTCAGACATAATAGCATGCAAGCACGGCGCTACCAGTCCCGGTAGCAAGCCGGGAGGGACGGAAGCGGGGGCAGGGAAAGTTGCTGGCTGCGCCATGCAGTTCCCACTCGGCCCGGGAATTTGTGCGGGACTGGCGGAGCCGGGAGCCGAGGCGCGAGAGATAGGTAAGCTGATGCCGTCTGGGCAAGTGCAGCGCACGGTCCGGGACGAAGGGCTCTTGCATCCACGCCTTTCCTTGGCTGAACTTTGCAGGCTGAAGCCTCTCCTCAGAGTCCTTGCCCTCCCAGCCCAGAAGGCAGAGTGACGAGTCCGGTCTCCCGTCAAGTCCCAGGTTGAATCAGCTTCCCCCAGCTTACACCCGCTTGAAGGGGTGGAGAGGGATGCCTGGCCCGACGGTTCGACCGTGCGCAGCTTTCCCTGGAAAGGCCATCCCTGGAGCTGGTGGGCTTCGCCTTCCTAATATGGAAAGTAGCCGGCATAGGGCGAAGTGGGGGGGGGGGAGTTTGGAAGCGTTGAAGCGCCAGAACCTAGGCATAGAGCTTGTTTTTAGGGTGTGGCGGGGAGCTGTTCGTTGGAAAAGTTGGAAGTGGAGAGGATGATTAAGGAAAACGAGGGCTTGCCATCTTTGGCGGCTTTGGTGGCAGGAGCAGCAACAGGAAGGCGGTGGCGGCTGCTGTTGGGGCAGCCTAGTGCCCTTCCTGTGCCCGGTAGGCAGTACTCGGCTAGCGGGCGTGGGTGATGCGCACGGCCAACAATCTTAGTAGCTATGAAATTGAATGTATGGCCTTATTTGTTGCAATGTGAAACTACCAATGAGTTTGGTCTCCTTGTCTGACCACTTGCTTGTGTTCTTGCAATCTGGTGCTTCCTCCCAATCTGTCCTACATAGTCACATTGGCAATCCATGCAGGGGTCCAGTAGATTACACTAGAAGTATTACCACTTCCAAGTAATCTTTGCAATGCATGATTTGCCCTTGTATGGTAGCCTCTGGGTAGTGTGCGATTGCCCACTTGCAGATGTCGGAAGCTGCATTCTACTGCTTCCATAATGTTTCTGATGTATGGCAGGGTGTGCCATATAGTTGGTCCTATACCTTCTTTCTTCATTTCCTTGCATGTTGCGCATGCATCTTGTAATAGGTGGTTGTGGGTACCCTTTCTGCCTGAATTGTTCATATAAATATCTTCTCTCCAGTTGCTTAGATTGCTGGGTACTATAGTGGGTTCTCACCCTGTCAAATACTGTTCTTGTGCAACTTTTTTTGGGTGATAGTGGATGGTTACTAAGAAGGCGTGCAGTGTTGTGGCCTTGCAATAAACGGTGATTTCTAGGCTTCCATTTTTCTGCCTGTTGACAAGCACATCCAAAAATGGTAAATATCCAGCCGTTTCTTCCTCCATTGTGAATTGTATGGCTGGGAAGATGGAGTTTAATAGGATATGAAAGTCTTTCATTGCATTTCTTTTGATGATGACAAATGTATTGTCCACATAGCAGCGCCAAAATTTAGGTGTGTATTTTTGAAATGTACAGTCTTCTAGTTCCCTTTTGAATGTGAAGTAGGTATGTTGGCAGTACTCTGGAGTAGCTTCATGATTTGTGTCCTGATTAGGTTGTGCTGATCTGTGTTGAATTCTTCTAGTTTTTTATCATTACTTTGTATGCTAAGTGAGGAGAGATAGATGTAAATAGGGATACTATGTCAGAAGAGACCATGATCTTGTCAGCCACATTTAAGACTTGTAGTTTTGTCAAAAATGTGAATTTGCCAAAAAGTGTGAATTACTTTCTAATGACTTTAAATGGCAGTTGGTACTGGATAAAGATTAATTCTAAGCAGGGTTTAATATTAAATATACTCAAACACAGCCTTGTACTGTGCTTTGTGGACACATTTTATAAAATTATATATAAACTTTATTTATGATAATATTTACAGAAATGTAACAGTAATATATAAAATAAAAATATATAAAAACTAGAAAGATTAATGCTCATCGAGAACTAAAGCTAAGTACAAGAATTAAAATGTTAGACATATGCTAGAATTTGAAACAGAACCTAAAAAGTCTGTGAGAACATTAAATGAATTGCTAAAAAAAATAATATTGAAGTCAGGCACAAAGATGGTGAAAATGACAAAATGACAAATTACTTTTGGTGTTACCCTGTTGTAAGACAAGGTCTGTCACTTTAGTATGTGTTGTGACCTTGTGGGGATACAAAAGAAGCAGAGTTTATGATATGATATTGCTTTTATTATTTTAATGAAAATCTGATTCTGTGGATGTCTTTGGATAGGCATGCATGCTTAATGTATGAATTTTCTTAAGAGCCTATTATTATATCTGCTTAATATTGTTCTCTTCTGAGAATAGGAATCTATTTCAAATAAAAACACTCAGTCATTTATACTATACCTAGAGGGGCATGACCTGCAGATTGGCTGGCATGCCTTTCTGTGGTATGGTAAGAATAAAGCACATAGATATTTCCAAAACCATGCTATAAGAAACTCACTTCTCGTAGAATGGGAAAAACTAAAAGAAAAAAATTATATTAAGATACCTGAATGGCTTACAACAATGGAAGCCTTTGCTTACCCAAACTTAATTAACTATGATAAACTTGTAACATATAAAGACTTACTGGACAATGAAGGAAGATTGAAATCTAGACAAGACTTACAACAACAAGGTATTGACCTATCATGGTGGCCATACCTACAAATCCAATCAAGATATGAAAAAGATGTGAAAACGACGAGGCTCTATAAAGAACAGACAGAACTTGATCTTACATTGCTAAAAACAGATGAAAAGCTGATTAAAAAACTTTATAGATTACTGCTTAACTTAAGGTGGAGGATGAACAAATTAAAGAAACAATGATAATATGGGCAAAAAATGTTGGACATACCATAGAGCTTGAAGAATGGGAAAAGTTATGGGACAGAAATATTAGATTAACCAAAGCTGTACCATATAAAGAAAATTTGTATAAAATGTTTTATAGATGGCACATGACACCAGTGAGACTAGCCAAAATGTTTAAAAATACTTCAAATGTCTGATGGAAATGTAATCAAAGACCAGGTACTTATTATCATGTATGGTGGTCATGTCCTAAAGCAAAAAGGTTTTGGCTTAAGATACATCTATGGTTGGAGAAGATGATTAAAAAAAATAGAATTTAAACCAGAAGTGTTTCTGTTAGGAATGATAGGCCCCAACTATGACAAGGAGAGTGGATACTTAATGTTACATGTATTGACAGCAGCGAGAATTATGTATGCTGAATATTGGAAAAATGAAAAGTTACCAACTGAAGAAGTATTAATCAAGAAAATATTGGATTGTGCAGAAATGGATAGAGATTTAGAGATTAAAGAGAAAGAACTTTCAATTTACTATAGAACGTGGAACAAATTCTATCAATGGCTAGATAAGTGAGTTAGAGAGAAAGGAATGCGATATGCAGTTTTGAATTTATTTGAGGAAGAAAAATACTATACATTGAAAACTTAGTATTGTTTATGGTAATCTACTATAACTACCATTGTTATTATTAGCTTTACTACTTTTATTTATATATATATTTACCCAGACAATATGCTGTTTGCCAAATATTGAATGTTATTAGGGGAAACCCCAAACCCCACCCCCAACCTTTCCTGTACCCTATCCCAAACTCCCATCCTATTACCCCACTTTTTAACCCTATAAAAACTAATAAAAAAATTCAAAAAAAATCATTTATACGTTGATATGTCAAATTAGCAATAAAGATTTAAAGGAAATATGAATAATAGCATTTGAAATAGATTTCAAACATAGACTAAACTTCTACGGGTGTGAATCCTGTTCTTATATTAGAAATATAAAATTTAGGAAAGAAAGTATACCAACCCAGTCTCCTTTTAAAGGGTCTGATTGTGATTTCAGCAAGACGGCTATAACCTTGTCTCCCAGAGCTGTAAATCCAACTGTCTGAAGCGCTTGTGGATAATCTCAAATTTTCTGCTTGTCTAGAGAAGAATTACAGAGCAAGTATCCTTATTGGCTCTCCATTTACCATGATCATTGGAACTGTCTTCAATTCGCCATTTCCACACAGAAATCTGATCTTTGTTATCTGAATTAAATTCTATCTTTACATAAAGGTGTCCTGGCTATTTCAAGGGCTCCTTTGTAGTGATTCTTATTCAGAAGGAATTCAATTTCTCCTCAGGTCCAGAAGGAAAATATGCTTTCAGTAACTGCACAAGGTGCTCAGAATATGTGGGAAGAAGAACTGAAATTAAAATCAAAACTTGGGATTCGCCTTTCTGAGCTTGATAAGGAAAAGACAGAAATAATATCTCAGGTAGGTTCAGTATCAACAATTCATTGTATTGGAAATGATGAAGAAACAGTTGGTATTATGGTTGAGGTATCAGACTCGGATTAGGAAGAGCAACTTTAAGTCCACATTCAGCCATGGGAAACTCACTGAATCTGGGTGCTTTAGTCCAGTCACTAAATTACTCAGTTCAAACTAACTCACAGGACTGTTGTGGTAGGGAAAATTGGAGAAAGAAAGTATTCATATGAGCTCCTGAAATCAATAAACAATAAATAAGCCTTAAATATCTTGGATTCAGAATTCCTTAAGGATTTCATTAAGTACAAGATCAGAACTAGAAGTTATCTGGATCAGTCGTAACTGATTCAGATTCAGATATGGAACAACATGCTGTAAAAGTGTGATATGTCTTTTATCTCATAGATTTTATCGTGGGCATGGATTTTAATGCGGCAGATGAGGATTTTTAAATGTTTTTATATTATCTGCTTATCCTGCCTGATTGATCTGTCTAACTGACAGATTCACAATGCTTTTAGGAAGTAGCATTTTTAAATCCCACTAGCTATTTAAATAATAAATTTGTACTGAGAATTTTGAAAGATTATAACTAAATAAAACAATATATCATAAGGTTCAGATAAATACAATATAAAAACTGAAAAAAAATTGAGTAAAGTTCTTTTTACTCCTTATCCTTTTTGAATTCTCCCAAAGACAAAGATGCTGACAAAGCACAGGAAACTGTTAATACAAGGGCTTTTGAGCTAGACTCCTTTAAATTCTTAACTTTAAATCAAATAAAATAAATAAAGGTCAAGATGCCTGAATTTTTCAGTTTTGAGAGAGAATGATGAAATCTACTTTTTTGTACAAAAGTGATAAATTATACTTCTTTATGAATTTTATAAATAAGTGTAAAAGAACTTGCTGGACTTGAGAAAGATGTCTAAGTGCATTTGACATAATATATTTCAATCACCTGACCAAGACATTTAGCTATTGCAGCTTGCAAAAGAAGGTCACAAAATTAGGGCAACAGCTAGATGAAGCAAAAATAAAATTAAGAATTTTTCAATTCTCAAGATACTTGTATTTCCTAAACTTCTGTGATTGCAGCAATCGTTAATAATTTGATCTCATGGGTTACTGATTGACAATGAAAGAGATTTCAATCCTTTTTTACATGGTTTGGCATCTGTTAGCCTTCACAGATGAGTGTTCTGTGGGAAGTCAGCCTCCCAGAGAAGGAAATATTAAAAGGGCAGAAAAATATATTTCCTGAAAGGATTTTAAAGAGGCAGAAAAGCATGCCTACTTTTCTTAATAGCCCCAAGTCTCCCTCCCCCAAGCAGAAACCAGCTCTATAGAAATGCAGATGTAAATACTGCAATCCATTCAGGAAGGTTGGAGGCCCCCAGCTAGAAGATAAAGAAGACAAAGACACCTAAAATCTACATACCCCACCCAAACTCTAAGAGAGGACATAATAGGATTAACCCACAGATGCCAAAGGGACACAGGTCAAAATACATGACACAGGAAATACAAAGCCTCAAACAGGAACAGGAAAACCTCAAGAGCCCAGAGGGTATAAAAACCCACTCCCTACATGTGCTCGCTCTCTTTTCTTCCAGAGCCATCTTTCTATCTGGCTCTCCTCTTCAATAAACTGCAACCTTCTTCTAAAGCAGTCACCATGTTGTTTATTCCCAGCTTGGACTGAACCATGATGAAGACTTTTCCTTCAACAGTTCAAAAAGTTTAATTGAAAAGCTCATGAAAACCCAAAACATTGTTCCAAATTATCTTATTCATTTCATAGTACAAGCTTCAGCTTCTTAGCAGAGCTAATATTTTCCAGAGAGTTTTACCAACACTGGAATTTTCTTAGAGATTGCTGCTGCATTATAGCATCAGGAAGCTCATTTAAAATCTGGGCAGAGCAGCAGGGTCTTAATAAAGCTGTAATTTTGAAAATTAAGGAAATAAATATGAATGTGAGGAAATAAAATATATTTCAATATAATCATTTTTTTCACAAAGCTCAAAGTGAAGGTGGAATACCATCACAGATTTATCTGTGCATTATAATGTATGCTGTTTGAAATGTTGTCAAGTCTGGAAATTATTTTCTTATTCTTTTACAGTTTGAGAATGAAAAGAAAAAAGTAAAGAAAGCACTAGAATTGAAACCATCAGTGGAACTACGACTGGATCAAGAAATGAAAAGGAACAGTGAATTACAAAAAGAATACGATGGGTAACTTTTATTGTTGTGAAGACATTAGCTGTTTTCTGTTTATAGAATTTTATTTTGAATATATTTAACATTGCTATAATGAAAAAATCTTACATATAACAGCTAATATCCCTGTTTCCGTGACCTGTTTTTTCTGCATGTTATGCACTATCTCTTGATTTATAATACAGAACAGGAAGTCTTCATGTTATAACCATTTGTTTAACAACTGTTCAAGGTTACGAGAGACCTGAAAGCAGTGACTTACTAGTAGTTCTTGGCATTTTCAATTTTGGCAATGTTCCTATGCTTATATGATCAACTTGGGTGCTTGGCAACCAACATGCATTTACAGTAGTTGCAGGGTCCATGGGTCATGTGATCACCATTTATGACTTTCCCAGGGGACTTCTGAAAAGCAAATTAAATCAGTGAATTTGTTTAAAGATCATAGCAAAACAGTTGTAAAACTGGACACAACTCACTTAATGACAGTTCTGGTCCCAATTGTGGTCATAAGTCAAGAACTACCCATAGTCCTCATTTACTGTAATAGCAGGTTGAGCAGGTTGTCAAATAACCAAAATGCAATCACGTGATTGCAACAGGGTGTGCCAATCATAACATTGAGGAGGGGTCATAAGCAGGGCTTTTTTTCTCATAGAACGTTCAGAACGATGTTCTGGCACCTTTTTTGGGGGGGGAAGCTCCCTCTAGAAATGAGAAACATTTTTCTCAATGTAATATGTCTAATTTAGCTGATGCTAGAAAAAAATATTCTTTTGTACACTCTTGAAAACTATTTTGAATCTATAACCCATCTATTACAACGAAACCACTTTAAATTAAACAATTCTTAAGAATCAAATATTCTTAATTTGGACTTTACTTTTACTGTTTGGACTGTTGTGAGTTTTGAAAAATAGATTATTTAGAATCTAGTTATGTTGCACTTCAGTCTTTAAATAATTAACCTAGTATATACATAACAATATATCATGTTTACCATGTTGAGCTTAACATCAATAACAACATTTAACAAAATAATTTTTGGTGGTATTATCTGTACATTAAAATTTTGTTTAGTCACACTCTTTCACTTTTCACATTCTGGACAAGCAATGGTCATGTAACCTAGCAAAAGATGTTACATATGTGCATAAGTGTAGTCAGTAGCATATGCCTTTTTAAAAATATCAAACATGCAAAGAAACAAAAATAAGTCCAAAATATCTGTATTACATCCAGAAATGCCAACTTTGCAACCAATATTTCACATCCATAACTATGGCACCCTAGGGATACGTGCATACATGCAAATGCTTCTCTGGGATCAGTAACGCAGCAGGGATTGCTTTTTCCTTCCAGTAACAGGTTTATTTTATTTATTTATTTTAATCCCATTTATATCCCGCCCTTCTCCGAAGACTCAGGGCGGCTTACAATTTAAGCACAAACCAGTGTGCTTAGCAATAGCCTTCATTCTATGTATATGCCTGCTTATTAGGGCTTTCGCCCCCCCAAGCAGCATTATTACAAAGTCAGCTTATTGCCCCCAACAATCTGGGTCCTCATTTTACCTACCTCGGAAGGATGGAAGGCTGAGTCAACCTTGAGCCTGGTGGGATGCGAACCTGCACTAATTGCAGGCAGCTGGTGTTACTTAAGGAGGCATTAGCCCACTGCTCCACCAAGGCTCAATATTGCTAGGAAATACCAAACATGGCCTTGAGAATTCCAATGTTTGTTACAAATTTTTCTGGATGTGGTTGGAAAGAGGCTGTTTGGTGCCAGAGACCACTGCCACAAGGAACACAGCTCTGGGTCGGGGTTCGGAGCAGCTCCGAGTGGGGGCTTAGCACGGGCTGCGGCGTGGCAACTGCGGGGAGGGGAATCCCCACGGTGGCTGTGGGAAGGAGAATCCCCGCGGCATGTGGCTCCAAGCCACAGGGGCAGGGATGCAAAGGACAGGCGGCAACACCATAGCAAGACACCAGCATCGCTCCCAGTGACAGCACCTCTGAGTTCCGTCACCTTTTTTTTTTTTTAGAAAAAAAGCACTGGTGATAAGTAACTTGCTGGAGCTTCTTTGTAACTTCAACTAGTTGTTAAACAAGGAGCAACAAATGCATAGTTAAAAAAAGAATATATATTGAATTATACATTAATAGAATTACAATACCCAAAGGAATTAACTACAATGGCAGTAACAACAGTTTTGCTGCAAAACAGATAAAAGAATATACAGTAACTTTATAGGATAGGATAGGATAGAATAGAATAGAATAGAATAGAATAGAATAGAATAGAATAGAATAGAATAGAATAGAATAGAATAGAATAGAATAGAATAGAATAGAATCTGGAAGGGACCTTGGAGGTCTTCTAGTCCAGCCCCTTGCTCAAGCAGGAGAACCTATACCATCTCAGACAAGTGACTGTCTAGCCTCTTTTTAAAAATCTCCAGTGATTGAGCACTCATGATTTCTGGGGGCAAGCAATGCCACTAGTTAATTGACCTCACTGTCAGAGAGTTTCTCCTTAATTCCAGGTTGCTTCTCTCTTTGATCAGTTTCCAACCATTGTTTCCTGTCCTGCCCTCTGGTGCTTTAGTGAATAATGTGACTTCTCTTCTTTGTGTCAGCCTCTCAAATACTAGAATATTGCTATCATGTCTCCCCTATTTCTTCTTTTCTTTAGACTAGCCAAACCCAAGTCCCATAGTTGTTCTTTGTATGTTTTAGTTTCCAGGCCTTTGATCATTTTAGCTGCTCTTCTCTGAACTTTTTCCAAACTCTCATCTTTTTTGTGATATGGTGACCAAAATGGGCTACAGTATTCCAGGTGTGGTCTTACCAGGATCTTATAAAGTGGTACTAATACCTCGTGTGATCTTGATTCTATGCCTCTGTTTATACAACCCAGGATTGTATCAGATTTTTTGGATGCTGCTGGTTCATGGTTAAGTGATCGTCCACTAGGACTCCAAGGTCCCTCTCACAGTTACTGTTTTTAAGCCAGGTGTTGCCCAATCTGTACTTGTACCTTTGATTATTCCTGCCTAAATGTAAAACTGTTTTTCTCCACATTGAAACTCATTTTGTTGGATAGGGCCCATTGTTCAAGTTTGTCAAGATCATTTTGGATCCTGAATTTGTCTCCTGGGGTGTTGGCTATTCCTGCCAGTTTGGTGTCATCTGCAAATTTGATGAGTTCCCCTTCAATTCCCTCATCTAAGTCATTGATGAAGATATTGAAGAGTACTGGGCCTAAGACGGAACCTTGTGGTATCACACTGCTTATTACTCTCCATGTGGATGTAGTGCCGTTGAGGACTACTTGTTGAGTAGAAACATGAAGAGAAGTTGTTTGCTTTAGCAGTGCAGACTATGTGAATTATTAATGTACAAAATCGGAAAACAATGTTAAATTGAAGTTTTGGTCATTTTAAAATGGCTATTTGTAGAATAATGAACAAGGTTTGAGAAATAACAAATCTTTATTTTTCACATTCTTTGTACTCTTTCAGCCTAGTAGAATTCTTTCTTTGTGCAGCAAAATATTTATTTATTATTTATTTATTTATTAATTTTATTTGTATACCGCCCTTCTCCCGAAGGACTCAGGGCGGTGAACAGGGCAATACATATTAAAAAACAAGATACAAAAATTAAAAACGATTAAACAAAATGCCCATGAATAAGTTAAAAGACATTAAAAAATAGGTTAAAACAGATTAATAAAACCCAACCCCATCCCATCAGGCCAGGCCAGCTTGTTCGAAAAGGTAGGTTTTGAGATCGCGCCGGAAGGAGCGGAGGTCAGGCGCCATCCGGAGCTCGACCGGAAGATGGTTCCATAAATCTGGCGCGCCCACAGAGAACGCCCTCCCCCTGGGGGCCATCAGTTGACATTCTTTGACCGGTGGCACCCTGAGGAGGCCCTCTCTGTGGGAGCGTACTGGGTGGAGGGAAGTTGACGCCGGCCGCAGGTGCTCCCCAAGGTATTCCGGACCCATGCCATGTAGGGCTTTGTAGGTCATTACCAACACCTTGAATCTCACCCGGAAGACAACTGGAAGCCAATGCAGCTCGCGGAGCAGAGGTGTAACATGGGAGTGTCGGGAAACTCCCAACACAACTCTCGCGGCTGCATTCTGTACCAGCTGGAGCCTCCGAGTGGTCTTCAAGGGTAACCCCATGTAGAGAGCATTGCAGTAGTCCAGACGAGAGGTCACAAGGGCGTGAGTGACCGTACGTAAGGCATCCCGGTCTAGATAGGGCCGCAACTGGTGCACCAGGCGAACCTGGGTGAAGGCCCCCCTAGTCACAGCTACTATATGGTCTTCTAGAGAAAGCTGTGATTCTAGGAGGACTCCCAAGTTGCGAGCCCTATCTATGGGGGGTAATAACTCACCCCCCATAGAGAGAGATGGGATATCCTGAATATCCCGAGATGCCGGTACGCACAGCCACTCGGTCAGGGTTGAATCGAAGCCTGTTCCTCCCCATCCAGACCCGAACCGCCTCCAGGCAGCGGGACATCACGTCGAAGGCATCACTGGGGTGGTTTGGGGTCGAAATGAAAAGCTGAGTATCATCAGCATGCTGATGATACCCAACTCCAAAACCACGAATGATCTCACCCAGCGGTTTCATGTAGATGTTGAACAGGAGAGGCGAGAGGACCGACCCCTGAGGGACTCCACAAGCGAGAGGCCTCGAGGTCGACCTCTGCCCCCCTGCCAATACTGACTGCGAGCGTCCCAGGAGATAGGAGGAGAACCACTGAAGGACCGTGCCTCCCACTCCCAATCCCCTGAGACGCCGCAGCAAGATACCATGGTCGATGGTATTGAAAGCCGCTGAGAGGTCTAATAGGACTAGGACAGAGGAATATCCCCTGTCCCGAGCCCTCCAGAGATCATTCACCAGAGCGACCAATGCCATCTCCGTGCTGTACCTGGGCCTGAAGCCCGATTGGTACGGGTCTAGATAATCCGCTTCATCCAGAACCAGAGGAAGCTGATGCGCCACCACACTCTCAACAACCTTCGCAAGAAAGCGAAGGTTGGAGACCGGACGAAAGTTATTTAACACAGCTGGGTCCAAGGCAGGCTTCTTGGACCTATAGAATAGCATCTATAGAATACTTTAAGCAATTGCAGTAAAATTTATTTTTCTTTACAGTATGAAAAAACTTCTAAAAATAACCAAAAAGAAGTTAAAAGGCTATGAGAGTGGAGAAAGTTCATCTCAAATCAGCTTACATGGAGAAATAAAGAATAAATATTCAGAAATTGATAATGAAGTTGGAAAACTAAGAAAAAGGGTATGTACCAGTTATTACTTTAATTCATTTAAATTTCACAGTTACATGATAATACTTACATAGTCCTTTTACTAATGAATGATAAGCTCCAAGCCAAGAGTATTGGTCATCATTTATAAATAAAACAGTACAGTGGGAAACTGGGTTATTTGACTTTCCTCTTTAAATTGCTTCTTATGTGAGATGCTGCTTAGGCTTGGACCTGGGGGCAGTCTCTTTCTATGGAAATCTCAAGGCTTTTGAACAACTGGGTCCCTTTCTTCTTGGCCCTCTATAATAGAACAAATCTTTCATTTAAGTGGGTAGTGGTAATTTGGGCTGCCTTTTTTAGACTTTCATTTGGTGCCCTGTTGACTGCTTTATATAATGTTTAAATTTATTCTACCTGAGATAGAAGTATTTATTTATCTATTTATTCTGTGCCTTCGAATCAGTGTTGACCCCTGGCAACTGTTTATACATGTCTCTATACTTTTGTGTTAGTATTTGGTATTCCATTTGGAATTTTTTTGGATTGTTTTAATCATCTGAACATAGAATATGTTAACTAAAACTTTATTATTTATTTATTAAATGTATATGCTGTTTGAGTAACTTTGTTGATGAGGTGGAGAGGCATGTGAATTTAATAAATAAAGTGTTAGTTAAAATGTTTTTGGTCCACTTAGCTCTTACCTCTCTATATCCACCACCAAATATGATTCTTCATGTCTATGAGCAGATACATAACTATTTTATTTTGAAAAGTTTGTAGTCTTTTTCTTTATTTTGAAAAGTTGGTAGTCTTTTTCTTTAAATGTTACTTGCTTGTTCAGGTTGATGAACTTTCTCGCCATTTGGAGGTTGAGTCAACAAGATGTACCCAGCTGGAATCTAGCAATTGTGAACTGCGTGAACAATTAGCATCACTCCAAAAGAATCATGCAAAATTAGAAAAAAGCAAATTGCAACTAGAAGAAGAAGTAGCTAACCTCAAACGCCAAGTACAGGGTAACTTAATAGATCTCAGCCAAGTGGAACAATACAAGAGAGAGATCGAAGAACAAGCTAGAAACGACATAAGAGAAAAATTGGAAGAAGTCAATTTCTTTTTACAGGTTACTTACTTATTTCCTGTCTTTATTATTGTTATAAATAATTCAAGACAGACCACATATCTGCTATTCCTTTTTCCTCCTATTTTCCTCACAACCACAAATCACTGGCCCAAACTCACCTAGCTGGCTTTGACATACCTAAGGCAGGGCTATAATTCACAGTCTCCTGGTTTCTAGTTTGGTGAATTAATCATTAGACCAGACTGGTTCTTTTAAATAATTGACAAATATTAACTAAGTTATATTGTTGACAAAATTGCTGAATATTTTCATTAAATCAGGTTGCTATACTCAGACAATATATCAATGATTTAATTAAGTGTACAGAAAGGACTTCTTCTAAATTAATACATTTTGTGTCTTAGACACAGGCTGCTTCTCAAGAAACTTTGGAACAGATAAGAGCTACTAATAATGCTTCTTTGAGAAATCAATTTGAAAATAAAATTAAAGAATTAGAATCAGAGTTGGCCAAACTTAAAAACAACCAGCAAGAATCTACACATACAGAATTGGAAAGATACAAAGGACTGTATTCAGAAGAACGAAAAATACGGAAATCTTTGGGGAGCAAATTGGATAGGTAAGTAAAAAAGTTTCAATTCTTGTAAACTTGTATTTTTTCTTAGTAAATCTGCTACCCATTTTACTACCAAGCAACTCTGGGTGGCTTACAATCCCATAAATAACAGAATAAAATAAATTATAACACTGGGCATTAAAAATTGAATTATTACAATTAATATTAAAATAGAATATATAATTAAATATAATATTTAATATTTACTATTAAATATAATAGTAAAGGGGAAAATATTTTTTCAGATTAGTGTTTAAATACATTAAAAAATAACCTTTCTGTTTATACTTCTGTTTGTATTCTGAGAATATAATTCTGCAAATAAAGTTCTTTTTCACATATTTCATATTCCTAAAATTATGAATTCCAATAAGCCTGTCGTTTGTGTTACCCATTTTAATACTAAATCGGTGGTTCTGAATTATCATCTGAATAACAGAGTGAAGGAAACACAAGATTTTCCAGTTACATACAAAAATATGTATAATATGTCTAAGCTTATGAAAAGAAAACAAATATGATGAAGACATATATTCTGGGGTTTAGCTTATAGAAATATAAAAGAAAATTGAACTGGGATAGATTGGCTAAATGAGTCCCTAATATTGTATCATTGTTCAGATGGATTTTACCCACATATTGGATTAGAACTGGGCGATGCACTCTATCAGGCTTGTATCTTTCAGATGTACTGTTTTCTCCAAAGCAAGGGTAATTCTTTTAAACTCCTGACAGCTTTGAGGGAGAAGGGGTTGATAAAATTAGAATTAGAGATAAGGTATTTTTGCTAATCCTAATTAATGTATGAAATGAACAGAACCTTGCTGCTTGCATGCTGTGAATGAGAGAAAGGTAAATAGATTTCATCTACCTTATAAAGTGATGGTTAGGTTTGATTTAGTATAAATTATATCACCCACCCTCCCAAGTAATCTTCTGCTAACTTTGTTTCCCTTTCCACTTGATTTTGTACCATTACATAAATTATTGATTAGTGCATACTTAAAATTTACACAGAGTATTTTGTTTTGCAAATTAAATGTAACATGAAAAATTGAACATTAATTGAAAAAGAAAAAATTAGAAGGAAAAACAATTACCGTATTTTCCAGCGTATAAGACGACTTTTGAACCCCTGAAAATCACCTCAAAAGTTGGGGGGTCGTCTTATACGCCGGGTCGTCTTATACGCCGGAAAAAAAACACCTTCGGATCTTTTTTCTGCTGGGCGGCGGGATCGCTGGGTGAATGGAGGCAGGTGATGGCGACCCGTGGTTAAGCGGGCGAAGGGCGAACGGGTGATAGAGGGCAAACTCTCATCAGCTTCTGGGGCGGCTACTGCAGCTGCTGCCGTTGCTCGCTCAAGGACTGGCCGTGCTAGCGCCTCCAATGCTGGCTGACAGGTCCCTGATGAGAGGAGCGGGACTAGCCCGCGCCCGTCGTCTCGAGCAGCCGCTGCCCTGTTTCCCTCCCTGTTTCCCTGCTCCGCCTGCTCTGTGATTGGCCCAGCTTTGCTCCTTTCCCGCCAAAGGGGCGCCTCGCCTTATTGTCTCTGAGCTCTCTCGCCTGCTGCGCTGCTGCTCTCAGTTCCGCACTCCGAGCAAGCAATTCTTGTGGTCAGCGCGAGTCAGGCGGTGCCTCGGCGGGAGCAAAGGCTCTCCCTTCCTACGGTCGAGCGGGGCGCCTCTGGGGACCGCCTGCCCGTCCTCTCGTCGGGGACCTGACAGCCAAGCATTGGAGGCGCTAGCACGGCCAGTCCTTGTGCGAGCAACGGCAGCAGCTGCAGTAGCCGCCCCAGAAGCTGACGAGTTTGCCTTCCATCACCCGTTCGCCGTCGGCCGCTTAACCACGGGTCGCCATCGCCTGCCTCCATTCAGCCCAGGGCTCCAGCCGAGCGGGAGTCGTGTTTCTGCGAAGAGGCGGCGGCCGTGGCGGCGGCAAGGGACTCGAGAAAACTTCCTGTTCGTCGTCCTTCCCCAGCGACAGGAAGTTTTCTCAAATGGGTGGGTGGAAGAGCACATTTGCAGACGGAGCAGCCGCGCGTCTGGAGCCAAGCCCCGCCCAGGAGGCGGTCAGCCAGGTGGGCTCGGAAGACGCGCTGGAGAGGCGGGCTTGGGGCGGCCATGCTGAGGCCGGCTGGCGAGGGCCGCTGCGTGGTCTGCGGGCGAGAGGGGCGCCAGGCCTGCCGGAAGTTCCTGGAACGGGCTGGCAGGCAAGCTCTTCCCCGGCCCGCCGGAAGTCCCCCAAACTTGGAACTGCCTGGCGGCGGGCGGGCACTCCCTCCCCGATTCGCCGGGGAGCGTCTCCCAAAGCGCAGCGTCTGGCGGCCGGGAGTCCGTCGGCCTGGTCGCTGGCGAGCTGGCCCGCGGCTAGGGCCGGGGCCCAGGAACAGGTAGCCGGGTGCGGGTGGGGGTAAGGAAAGCCGGGCGCGGGCTTCTGCGGCTGGTTGCGAGGCCGGATGCGGGTGTCTGCCGGGAGACATAGCGGGTAGCAGGGCGCGCTCTGCTTATGGTCAGATGCCGCTTGGGTGAGGGGGAGGGGCTGGAACGGGCTGGCAGGCACGCTCTTCCCCGGCCCGCCGGAAGTCCCCCAAACTTGGAACTGCCTGGCGGCGGGCGGGCGCTCCCTCCCCGATCCGCCGGGGAGCGTCTCCCAAAGCGCAGCGTCTGGCAGCCGGGAGTCCGTCGGCCTGGTCGCTGGCGAGCTGGCCCGCGGCTAGGGCCGGGGCCCAGGAACAGGTAGCCGGGTGCGGGTGGGGGTAAGGAAAGCCGGGCGCGGGCTTCTGCGGCTGGTTGCGAGGCCAGATGCGGGCGTCTGCCAGGAGACATAGCGGGTAGCAGGGCGCGCTCTGCTTATGGTCAGATGCCGCTTGGGTGAGGGGCTGGAACGGGCTGGCAGGCACGCTCTTCCCTGGCCCGCCGTAAGTCTGGCTTTGCACCATCTGCATCAGACGGGGCTGAATCGGGCTTCTGTCGGACACTTGGGATACGTTTTTTATTTAAACAAAAAGCTGTCCGAAAATTGCAGATGGAAAGAGATGGGATAAGAACATCGAAAGACAGGACCATAAAAACAATCCTTTGAAAGGGGGGGCGTGAGTGTTAGAGTGGTGATTTAACACTCCAGTTAAAACTGTCTAGCGTATTTTTCATTCAAACCTCTCCTTCATTACTTCAGTCTGTTGAATTCAATGGAGGACTCTAGGAGAACATGATACCATGGTGATTCTGAATGTGACAGTTTTGGATCTGTTTGCAAATCCAGTCTGGCATCACTGAGTTGTGTTTGATTGATCCAAACGGAATTTTGGATTATGACGGACAGGGAGGGCAGGGCATGTAAGTATTTTCCGACGTATAAGACAGAAAACCTTGAAAAACTTCTTAAAAGTAGGGGGTCGTCTTATACGCCGGAAAATACGGTACTATGTTAAGGACTCCCAATACATTTTGATTAATATTTTGTGGCAGGAGATACATTCCATTAAGAATAAAAATGTCTCTCCTTGTCTTTATTGATATATATTTTTAGATATATATCCTGCCTTTTCTCCAGGAACTCAAAAGGCAATGTACATATCACTATCTCTCTCTTTTTCTCTCTCCATGATTTTGAGATAGATTGAGCAGTGTGAGAGTGATGCCCTGTCAACATCCAGCTCGAGAATCCAAATAAAACTCCAGGTTCATTCCATTTCCAAAAATCTTATTGTTTATTGAATACACTGCATAGTTATGTCAAAGCTAAACTAACCCTGAGGTTCCAACACCAATTTGTAGACTTAAACAATTTTCCCAGCCAAACGGCCTAACGTCTTACATAATTCATATCAACAAGTTCACTTTGTTATGGGAACTGTCTTCTTCAAATCCACACCTGTTCTGGTGTCCTTGACAAAGTTTCAGGGTGCTTTTAAGCATGTTTACCAAGTCAGCCCAACTCCAGTCTTTTGGGATCTGTCCAGTCCAATCATCCTATTGAGGCTTCAAATCAAGGAAAAGAAAGACTTCATATTCTGCTTTCCAAAATCCTCCAACTATGATTTTAAATGTTACAGGGTGCTAACTATGCCTGGGCATACAGCTTACTTTAGCACAGGAGGATAGAGAAAACTGTCAGGAGAATAGAGGGGAAAAAAAATATTGATTTTTAATTACCATTCCAGAACTCGGAACAGAATAATGAGGCCTCTATTTAGACTTGTTAAGGCCCTGGATAGATACATTTCTGGAACAGGTTAGAGATACATTACATTTTGCCTGGAGTTCTGACTTTTTATGAAATAAAGTGTATCATTATTCTAAGATGATATCTTGTTTAACTACTGATTTGTTTCAAACCTTTTGCAGAGCTAATGCAAAACTAGCAGAAGCCAACACTCAAGCCTACCATGAGTGTCAGAAAAAGAAATCTTTACTTGCCAACAGCTTTTTAAGTGGAAGCCTTTCTTCAAGTCCTGTCCTGGAAACAGTTCACATGGGAAATAAATCTCTTAACCTTGGAGGAGGATTTCTGAACACAAATGGAACTGCATTAGCATCAAAAAACAGAGTGGAAGCTTCCTTATTAAAGGTTAGTAATTGCGAATGTCATTCTAAACTGTAATTTCTGTTCAAACTTTAGGTTATATTTAAGTGAATAGTTATTTCATTTTGCAAACAATCTTTAACTCCTTACCTTGTCTTAGGCATAGCGCTTTTCTGAGAAAAACAATGAAAGCCCCAAATACTTGACAACTTAATTTCTATTGTTCTTTTATGGAAGTTTAACAATAAAATTATGCATAGATAGGCTCTATGGAATGCTTAAAATACTGGTTGAAATTTTGAATATTATTTAAAAGTCAAATTTGATTGTTTTGTGGTTAACCAGTTAAATTTAGAGCCAAATGTGTAGCAAAGTTTAGAAACATGATACCATATTTTTCCGTCTATAAGATGCACCCTTGTATAAGACAGCCCCCAATTTTCTTTTTTTTATTTAAAAAGTTTTACAATACATTTTGACTTTAATCCCCCCTCCCCCACCCCTATCTAGCCCTCCCTATCCCTCTCCCCCATTCCCTCCTCCCCCCCCCGACTTCCCAGAGCTAAATACAGGGTATAAAATCGAAAAACGTAAGCACCCCTATGTTATCAACAATAAACTGTTAATTCTATCTCCCTCTAGCTCATATAAAATGAATACAAACAATATTAATATTACAAATAAAGTAAAAAAGAAAAAGAGGAAAACAGAAAAAGAGCTTTACTCAGAATAGATTTTCTTAATCCCAGTCCTTATTCATATTAATTTCAAAAAAAAGAAAAGAAAAAAAAACTTTCACCTACTATTTGCATTCTCCCACCTTTCTCTAATTTCTAAACAAATTCTCAGTTACGCGCCAAAAGCGCCTATCTCTGTTAACCTTAATAATCTCCAACCAGCCCCCAATTTTCTAAACAAAAATTCAGAAATCAACATTTTAAATATTAAACAAACCACACCTTTAGTTTTGCACATATTTTCTATTTTATTGGTAATCAAAACAGTGAAAACAGAACACATTTTTAGTGGCAATAAAACAAGTGGCCATGCCATCACACAAGGGAGGCGACTTTCTCCAATCAGATGGCGCTCTGTGGGCTTAGTCCCGCTCACCCCCTCGGCTGTCAATCACTGTACTGAGGCGGCTTCCCGGGGCCTTTTGCAGCTTTAGCCCGAGCTTTGCCAGTGAAAAACGGGTCATAGAAGGTGGCTTCAGTGGGACCGGCGGCATCCTTGGGGCAGCACGATCCTCCAGCACCAGGCGGCATCTCGGGCCGGCTTTCTCCCCATCCAGGCAGCATCTCGGGCCAGCGATATCCTCCTGCACCAGGTGGCATGGCAGCGGCATGTAAAGAACCCACACAGGCATGTCCTGGGCTGCGGAGGTTACCATTATTATTTCGTGTATAAGACACTGCACTTGTATAAGATGCACTTGATTTTTGAACAGGGTGTTTGCAGGAAAAAAATAGCATCTTATACACGGAAAAATACAGTACTTGCCCCAGCTTTAGAGAATTTACAAATAGCTGCAAAAAGTAAGGTTTGCAACTTAATAGACCAGATGATATCTAAAGTCCATCACAAAGGCACAAAATGCCTGCCTTTTTAAAAAAGCATGGAATTCTTATGTTTGCATATATAATAGCACTTTTGATAGAAATAAAGACTCCAACTTTGATACAAACATTTCTGTGAAAGTTCAGTGTTTGCTGCTGTTTCTTCCTATAAATACTACATTCTGACTTTTGTAGCCTATGTTGCTTTTCAGTTTGTTTGTTTAAAATATTTAGATAACCTCCCATCATAAATCAATTATGGGAGGCTTACAACCAGTTAAACAATATAAAAACAAAAAAAGCTGGCGCCATAGCCACATTCTCATCCTAGCTTTATCTTGCCCTATTCCAATGTTTGGGAGAACAGTTAGGTTTTAAGGGCTTTCCTGAAAGACAGAAGGCGTGGGACCTGTCAAGTTTCAGGGGAAAAGCCATACCATAGGGCAGAGGCTTCAGCATAAAAGGTGTACTTCCAAAGACTCCAAGATGGCAATGCTTAAGGAATAGGACATGAAATGAGCCTACCCTATTCCTTCTGTTGGGATGGGCAGATAGGGAGAGATGTTTCACAGTTATACAATTGTACTTTAATGATGCTGGATGGTGATGATGATGATGATGATTATAGCAGCAACAATTCTCTCCATTGGTTTGCCATCACTAGAAACTGGTAATAAGTTGTACTGTAATTTAACACTTCATTTAACAATAAGAGGAACAATGAAACAAAATAGAGAAGTGTATAATAAATTGCTAAGAGATAATGAATTAAAGAATGAACAGAATATGTGAATTTGAAACTTCCTACAAGTTCAGTACTGAACAAATTAGTCCAAAATGAAAGGGGAAGAAAAGGAAGTAGCAGTAATAAAAAGTCTAAAAAGGAATCTGAATGTAAATTAATGGAATTTCAAGAAAAAAATGAAAGATAGCATAAAAAGAACTGGGAAGTTGAATAAGAGTGGTTGAAAAGGTAAGGGAACAAGGGAATTGTATGCAAATCACAGCTTTTTCATTCCCATGGTGTTTTTTAGATATTACTGTTTAATTAAAATAGAAATAATAGCAGAAAACAACACAACGCATTTTATAAAGCGTTTTTCCTAAAAGCATTCTAATCAGAAACCCCTAAGTAAAGTATTGATCTTTCTGACCATGATACTTTCAAATTAAAAAAAAGAATAGGGGCTTTTGCAAGTTGTTTTCTGCAGTCTTCTCAAGCATTCAGTTTCTCAAATTATTTCATATAAGTCTGAATTCAGTTCTAGTTTATGTGTTATGAACTCACAAAATCTCTCCAAAGCACACACATTGATGTTATTAGCCTGTTGCTATCTAAGGTCTATTTGTGTTAAAGTGACTGCTGAATTAATTACCCTTCCCTGCTCTCCCTCTTCCCTCACCCAATATACAAAAATATTACACAACACCACTAAAACAAACTTTATTTAAAAATTGGGGGCTTTTGGAGCAGACTGGACAAATGCATTGAAATTTTTGAATGATGTTGTCTCTTAAATCAAGATGTTAAAAATACTAAAGACCATAATGACCACCAGTTCTTTGTGGTTATTCTTTTTTTTTATTGAAAAGTTTTATAAAAGTTACAATATAATCCCCAAAACCAACCCACCCTAAACCCCCTCTCTCCCTCCCCCACTATCCAGAGCTGAGTACAGGGTTACAAATATAATAATCATAAACTAACTAACATTAACCAACTATATAAATAACCAAGTTCATAATGCGCTTTAACTCCCCTTTAACATAAATACAAGCAAAATAAAAGTAAACATAATAATAGTAAAAACATAAACAAATTAATATCCAAGTTATTAAACAATACAATATAAAAATAATAGTAATAACATGTAATTAAAACTAATAAGAATTCCACTATAATAAACTATTAATAATAATAACAATCTAAAATTTACTCATAAGCTAAATGAAACTTTTTAGTCCCATATTTATTCTGAATATAGTCTATCCATCTTCTCCAGACCGAAATGTATCTTTCTTGTGAATGATCCTTCAGATAAGCAGAAATCTTAGCCATTTCTGCTAAATTTGACACTTTAAGTGTCCATTCGTCTATAGTAGGCAAGCTATCCTTCTTCCAATATTGCCCTACCAATAACCTTGCAGCTGTTATCAAGTTCAACATCAGGTTAGTTTCTTTAATATCACAATCTGTAATAACACCCAATAAAAATAATTGTGGAGTAAACTTTATCTTTCTCTTGAAAATCTTTTGACTGTTCCACCAAATTTTAATCCAAAAAGCTTTTATATTTCTACAAGTCCACCAGATATGAAAATAAGTAGCATCCAAACTACCACATCTCCAACATTTGGGCTGTAAATTAGGATACATACAAGACAACTTTTTAGGATCCAGATGCCATCTATAAAACATTTTATAAAAGTTTTCTCTTAAATTTTGGGCCTGAGTAAATTTTACATTTCTAACCCAAATTACCTCCCATATATCCAGTGGGATCGGTTCTTGAATATTTTGGGCCCACTTTACCATACAATCTTTAACTAATTCCATTTCTGAATCCAATTCTATTAAAGCATTATAAATTCTCTTTATATGCGCTGGATTTTGTTCTTTAATCTGTTTTACCAAATTTTCATCCATTAATGTAATACCAACCTTCTGATCTAACTTCCACCTAGCTTGCAATTGACTATACTGGAACCAGGACTGTACAATATTTTCTTGTTTTAACTCAGCTAACGACTTTAATTGCCAATCATTCCCTACCAATCTAAGTAATTCCTTATAAGAAATCCTATCCAAATTCACACCCATAAATACACCCTCTATCGCGTGTCCAGGAATCTCCCAGATTGATATTTTATAATTTAACTTATAATAATACTTTTTCCAGACACGCAATAAAGCACTTCTTAAAATATGAGATTTAAAAACCTTATCAAATTTTTTATCATAAATTAAATATGCTTGCCACCCATATAATAAGTCCCATCCCTCAAGATAAAGTGTTCTTTTATTTGTTGCATCATAGTATAATTTCAAATTAGGCACCTTAAGTCCTCCTCTTTCCCGTGCGTCTTGTAAAATCTTAAGTTTAACTCTTGGTTTTTTCCCCGCCCAGATAAATTTATTAATACCCTTCTGCCATTCGTCCAAATTAGCATCTTTTTTTCAAAATAGGTATCATTTGAAACAAAAAGAGAAACTTTGGTAAAACATTCATTTTAACAGCTGCAATTTTCCCCAGCAAAGATAATTGTAGTTTTTTTCCAATTATTTAAGTCCTTTTGTACTTTTAACCATAATAACTCATAATTATTCTTATATAATTTCACATTAGAGGCTGTAATATATACTCCCAAATATTTAACCTTTTTCACTATTTCATAACTTGTCAATTTAACTAACATTTCCTTTTCATTCATGGTCATGTTTTTAGATAATATTTAGTCTTACTATTATTTACCTGAAAACCAGAAACTTTCCCATATTGAGTTATAATTTCCATCAAGTCTATAACCGATTGAATCGGTTGAGATAATGTCACAACCAAGTCATCTGCAAAGGCTCTTAACCTATAATCATTCTGTTTTATTTTTATTCCCTTTATTATAATTGATTCACGAATTTTAATCAGTAAAATCTCCAATGTTAAAACAAACAACAATGTCTTGTGCCTTTTTAAATTTTAAATGCCTCTGTTAATCCCCCATTAATTATAATTTGTGCCGATTGTTGTTGATATATAGCCCTAAGTGAATGTAAAAATTTATCCCCAAAATTCATTTTATCAAGAACTTTCAATAAAAATTGCCAATTCAACTGATCAAAAGCTTTTTCAGCATCCAAAAATATCAATGCCGCAGGGACTTGGTTGTTCTTATCCAAATACTCAATTAAATTAACAATTTGTCTTACATTATATTTCATATATCTTCCAGTTATAAATCCAGACTGATCACTATGAAACATTTGCTTCAAAACTTGCATTAATCTATTTGCCAATATTTTTGAAAAAATCTTATAATCTGTATTCAAAAGCGATATAGGTCTATAATTCTTAGGCTGGGTAAGGTCTTGGTCCTCCTTTGGAATCAGCGATATAAAAGCCCTTCTCCAAGACGGAGGCACTTCTCCTCCAATCTGGATATTATTAAAGAGTTCCTTTAATGGTTCTATCATCTCTGCAGATAATATTTTATAATAAATTGCTGATAATCCATCTGTACCAGGAGCCTTACCCACTTTTAACTGCTTGATTGCTAAAATAATTTCCTCAGAAGTAATTAAACAATTCATCTCCTTTTGTTGTTCATTTGAAAGTCTAGGGAAATGTGCTGCCTGTAGGTACTTATCTATATCTAAGGCTTGTATATTTTCACTAGCATATAATTTTGTATAAAAATCTAAAAAACACTTTTTAATCAACTTTTGTTGATATACCTCTTTACCTTTATATTCTATTTTCTCTATAATACGTGATTTCTGTTTCTTCCATAATTGATAAGCCAACCACCTACCAGGCTTATTTGCATTACAAAACGTATTATGTTTCACATAACGCAAATTAATTGCAACCTGATCAGCCATTAGCATATTAAATTGCTCTTTCAACAAATTTATGGAAACCCTTAATCTATTCTCTGATGGGTTCAAAATAAAAGCTTTCTCATTCGATTTAATCTCTTCTTCAAGCTGTTTACGTTTTTGCATCTGCTTACGCCTATATCCATTATTCATATACATGGCTTAGGCCCGGGATACTTGCAGGACCATCTGCTGCTGGGAACGATCTCCCATCGCCCAGTACGCTCACACAGAGAGGGCCTCCTCAGGGTGCCGTTGGCTAGACAATGTCGGCTGGCGACCCCCAGGGGGAGGGCCTTCTCTGTGGGAGCGCCAGCCCTATGGAACCAACTTCCCCTTGAGCTCCGGATGGCCCCGGATCTCCGGTCCTTTCGCCGCGGCCTCAAAACCCTTCTTTTCCATCAAGCTGACCTGGACTGACAGGGATTTTAAAATGTTTTTTAATTTTTAACTTTAATTTTAACTTATTCTATTGGGGCTATTAATTTAATTTCTTTTTTAACTTTTGTATCATTGTATTTTATTGTTGTTAGCCGCCCTGAGTCCTTCGGGAGATAGGGCGGCATATAAGTCCCAATAATAAATAAATAAATATGAATCAAAACCCCTCTCATGTAAGCTTTACTAGCATCCCAAACCATTGCCATCGATGTGCCTTTATGCATATTCAAAACAAAAAATTCTTTAAAATGTTCTCTACATTTCTGCGAAAGCACCTCATATCTGAATAAATTTTCGTTCAATCTCCAAGATCTTCTATTCCCATCTTCAACAAATAACTCCAACCATACAGGGCTATGATCCGACAATGTTCTAGGAAAGATCTTAACATTCCTGACCCTGGAGAAAAGATCAGTAGTAATTTAAAAAAAGTCAATTCTGGAAAATGATTGGTGCCTATCTGAAAAAAAAGTAAAGTCTCTATCTTCCACATTCCGTTCCCACCAAATATCTCTTAATTCCAACTCATATTTCAAATCAAAAAAAGCTTTAGGCAATTTAGAATGATTAGGAGAATTTTTGAAAGATCCCTTCTTGTCTTTACTTGAATCCAAAACACCATTCCAGTCACCCATCGTAATAACAGATTTGTAATCCAATTGAATTAGTTTGTGATGTAAAAACTTATAAAACTTTTTTTGCTGTTGATTAGGGGCATATAATCCAATAATAAGAACTTTCTTGCCTTGTAGCACTAATTCAATAAATAACATATCTTCTTTGTATATCAGATTCAATTAATCTAGCCGATAAATCTCTTCTTACATAAATAACCACTCCCCCCTTTTTATCTGGGGCAGAAGCTATAAAATGTGATCCCAACTGAGAACTAATCAAATACTTTTGATCTTTTGCAGCAATATGAGTCTCCTGTAAGCAAACAATGTCATTTTTATGTTGTTTCAGGTAGTGAAATACTTTCTTTCTTTTCTGTGGTGAATTCAGGCCATTAACATTCCATGTCAGAAGCTTTGCCATCCTTAGTGGCCTGGAGCCTCTGGAACACTGCCTGAAGATCAGTCGATCTCTTCGGTCGTTCCTCTCCCACAGGCTCTGTAGTAATCGGGCCTTGTGTTATTGATCCAGAATTAGCCTTCTGCTTCTGCTCCTTTTCTTTACGTCTATACGCAGCCCGAGTCATCCTCTGTTCCTTTGGATCATCCTTTAACACCAAACTCTGTTCAATAGGCTCCGCCTGCGGTAAATCTCCAACAGCCAGTGACATTGCACCTTCAACTGGTTGTTTATCTTCCAGCCTTTCTTCTATTCTCTTAAGTTGTAGAGATGGTGGTGAACCTGCTTTCAGGACATAAGTATAAAAATCTTTTGCCTTTGAAATTGTATTAAGTCTATATCGTGTCCCTGCATAATTCACCACTATTCCAATAGGTATCTCCCATCTAAACTGGACCTGCCGGCTTTTAAGCTCCATATGCTCACAGGATGGCAGAGAGAGAAAGAAGCATTTTTCTCTGTTCTGTTCTGAACTTTACTTATATTGTTAAAAGTTTTGCTTCCGTTGCATTTAGTAAAACAGTTTAATACCAGCTTCAAAGCCAGTATACATTTCCATCTCCATTGTGCTCCACACTGATTACAAATGAAGATGTTGGTGTTGACCATTAAAACCTTAAATGGCTTAGACTTAGGCATCATTATCTGAGGGCCTTTCCTAGAATTAAGTTGCCCAGTTGTTGAAGATCTTTTATCCTTTGGAAGGTCCCCATTTGGCTTCCCTTTCTTGTAGTATTGATAGTTAGTATTTTTCTGTTCACTTCATAATATACCGTATATACTTGAGTATAAGCCGAATTTTTCAGCCCACTTTTTGGGCTGAAAAATTCCACTTCGGCTTATACTCCAGTCAACAAAAAAACTTACCGAGGACTTGTGCGCGGCCGAGGCTTTGGTGCTTCCGGGATCGCCCGCACCTCTCCCAAGCCACCGCCGTCCGAGACCTGCCGAAGTTTGGGGAGGTTTGGGGAGGTGCGCGCGCACCTCCCCAAACTCCGCGCCTTGCCTGCCTGCTTCTTTCCGCAGCGGAAAGAAGCAGGCAGGCAGGGCGCGGAGGAACGGAGACTTGCCGACGTTTGGGGAGGTTTGGGCGCCTCCCCAAACCTCGGCAGGTCTCCGTTCCTCCGCGCAGACCTGCCGACGTTTGGGGAGGTTTGGGCGCCTCCCCAAACCTCCCCAAACCTCGGCAGGTCTCCGTTCCTCCTGCCGACCTTTGGGGAGGTTTGGGCGCCTCCCCAAACCTCCCCAAACCTCGGCAGGTCTCCGTTCCTCCTGCCGACCTTTGGGGAGGTTTGGGCGCCTCCCCAAACCTCGGCAGGTCTCCGTTCCTCCTGCCGACCTTTGGGGAGGTTTGGGCGCCTCCCCAAACCTCCCCAGGTCTCCGTTCCTCCTGCCGACCTTTGGGGAGGTTTGGGCGCCTCCCCAAACCTCGGCAGGTCTCCGTTCCTCCTGCCGACCTTTGGGGAGGTTTGGGCGCCTCCCCAAACGTCCCCAAACCTCGGCAGGTCTCCGTTCCTCCTGCTGACCTTTGGGGAGGTTTGGGCGCCTCCCCAAACCTCCCCAAACCTCGGCAGGTCTCCGTTCCTCCGCGCAGACCTGCCGACCTTTGGGGAGGTTTGGGCGCCTCCCCAAACGTCCCCAAACCTCGGCAGGTCTCCGTTCCTGTTTGGGGAGGTTTGGGCGCCTCCCCAAACCTCCCCAAACCTCGGCAGGTCTCCGTTCCTCCGCGCAGACCTGCCGACCTTTGGGGAGGTTTGGGCGCCTCCCCAAACGTCCCCAAACCTCGGCAGGTCTCCGTTCCTGTTTGGGGAGGTTTGGGCGCCTCCCCAAACCTCCCCAAACCTCGGCAGGTCTCCGTTCCTCCGCGCAGACCTGCCGACCTTTGGGGAGGTTTGGGCGCCTCCCCAAACGTCCCCAAACCTCGGCAGGTCTCCGTTCCTGTTTGGGGAGGTTTGGGCGCCTCCCCAAACCTCGGCAGGTCTCCGTTCCTCCGCGCAGACCTGCCGACCTTTGGGGAGGTTTGGGCGCCTCCCCAAACGTCCCCAAACCTCGGCAGGTCTCCGTTCCTGTTTGGGGAGGTTTGGGCGCCTCCCCAAACGTCCCCAAACCTCGGCAGGTCTCCGTTCCTGTTTGGGGAGGTTTGGGCGCCTCCCCAAACCTCCCCAAACCTCGGCAGGTCTCCGTTCCTCCGCGCAGACCTGCCGACGTTTGGGGAGGTTTGGGCGCCTCCCCAAACGTCCCCAAACCTCGGCAGGTCTCCGTTCCTGTTTGGGGAGGTTTGGGCGCCTCCCCAAACCTCCCCAAACCTCGGCAGGTCTCCGTTCCTCCGCGCAGACCTGCCGACGTTTGGGGAGGTTTGGGCGCCTCCCCAAACCTCCCCAAACCTCGGCAGGTCTCCGTTCCTGTTTGGGGAGGTTTGGGCGCCTCCCCAAACCTCCCCAAACCTCGGCAGGTCTCCGTTCCTCCGCGCAGACCTGCCGACCTTTGGGGAGGTTTGGGCGCCTCCCCAAACCTCCCCAAACCTCGGCAGGTCTCCGTTCTTCCTGCCGACCTTTGGGGAGGTTTGGGCGCCTCCCCAAACCTCCCCAAACGTCGGCAGGTCTGCGCGGAGGAACGGAGACCTGCCGAGGTTTGGGGAGGTTTGGGGAGGCGCCCAAACCTCCCCAAACAGGAACGGAGACCTGCCGAGGTTTGGGGAGGTTTGGGGAGGCGCCCAAACCTCCCCAAAGGTCGGCAGGTCTGCGCGGAGGAACGGAGACCTGCCGAGGTTTGGGGAGGTTTGGGGAGGCGCCCAAACCTCCCCAAACAGGAACGGAGACCTGCCGAGGTTTGGGGACGTTTGGGGAGGCGCCCAAACCTCCCCAAAGGTCGGCAGGTCTGCGCGGAGGAACGGAGACCTGCCGAGGTTTGGGGAGGTTTGGGGAGGCGCCCAAACCTCCCCAAACAGGAACGGAGACCTGCCGAGGTTTGGGGACGTTTGGGGAGGCGCCCAAACCTCCCCAAAGGTCGGCAGGTCTGCGCGGAGGAACGGAGACCTGCCGAGGTTTGGGGAGGTTTGGGGAGGCGCCCAAACCTCCCCAAACAGGAACGGAGACCTGCCGAGGTTTGGGGACGTTTGGGGAGGCGCCCAAACCTCCCCAAAGGTCGGCAGGTCTGCGCGGAGGAACGGAGACCTGCCGAGGTTTGGGGAGGTTTGGGGAGGCGCCCAAACCTCCCCAAACAGGAACGGAGACCTGCCGAGGTTTGGGGAGGTTTGGGGAGGCGCCCAAACCTCCCCAAACGTCGGCAGGTCTGCGCGGAGGAACGGAGACCTGCCGAGGTTTGGGGAGGTTTGGGGAGGCGCCCAAACCTCCCCAAACAGGAACGGAGACCTGCCGAGGTTTGGGGACGTTTGGGGAGGCGCCCAAACCTCCCCAAAGGTCGGCAGGTCTGTGCGGAGGAACGGAGACCTGCCGAGGTTTGGGGAGGTTTGGGGAGGCGCCCAAACCTCCCCAAACAGGAACGGAGACCTGCCGAGGTTTGGGGACGTTTGGGGAGGCGCCCAAACCTCCCCAAAGGTCGGCAGGTCTGCGCGGAGGAACGGAGACCTGCCGAGGTTTGGGGAGGCGCCCAAACCTCCCCAAACAGGAACGGAGACCTGCCGAGGTTTGGGGAGGCGCCCAAACCTCCCCAAAGGTCGGCAGGTCTGCGCGGAGGAACGGAGACCTGCCGAGGTTTGGGGAGGCGCCCAAACCTCCCCAAACAGGAACGGAGACCTGCCGAGGTTTGGGGACGTTTGGGGAGGCGCCCAAACCTCCCCAAAGGTCGGCAGGAGGAACGGAGACCTGCCGAGGTTTGGGGAGGCGCCCAAACCTCCCCAAAGGTCGGCAGGTCTGCGCGGAGGAACGGAGACCTGCCGAGGTTTGGGGAGGCGCCCAAACCTCCCCAAAGGTCGGCAGGAGGAACGGAGACCTGCCGAGGTTTGGGGAGGTTTGGGGAGGCGCCCAAACCTCCCCAAAGGTCGGCAGGAGGAACGGAGACCTGCCGAGGTTTGGGGAGGCGCCCAAACCTCCCCAAAGGTCGGCAGGAGGAACGGAGACCTGCCGAGGTTTGGGGAGGCGCCCAAACCTCCCCAAAGGTCGGCAGGAGGAACGGAGACCTGCCGAGGTTTGGGGAGGTTTGGGGAGGCGCCCAAACCTCCCCAAAGGTCGGCAGGAGGAACGGAGACCTGCCGAGGTTTGGGGAGGCGCCCAAACCTCCCCAAAGGTCGGCAGGTCTGCGCGGAGGAACGGAGACCTGCAGAGGTTTGGGGAGGCGCCCAAACCTCCCCAAAGGTCGGCAGGAGGAACGGAGACCTGCCGACGTTTGGGGAGGTTTGGGGAGGCGCCCAAACCTCCCCAAAGGTCGGCAGGAGGAACGGAGACCTGCCGACGAGCCGCGGCCACACAGGGTATTCCTGTGTATTCAGGCTTGCAAAATGGCGGATCGAGCCTCTGCTGGCGGCAGAGGCTTGCAGAACGGCGGATCGGCTTATACTCGAGTCAATAACTTTTCCAGTTTTTGGGGGTGAAATTGGGGGTCTCGGCTTATACTCGAGTCGGCTTATACTCAAGTATATACGGTACAAGGAAACATTTGTTTACAAAGGTGATTTGTAATGAAACATTTAGCAAAATACTAGGTTGTTGCAAGAATTACTTAATTTTTGGATTATTTTTTTTAAATAAATTTCTCATGATACTACTCAGTAACAGTTACTGTATAGCATGCATTATGTCAATCAATCAATTTTTATTATGGTCAAAGACCAGCATTATATGTTTTTCACCATTTGTACAAGGAAAGAAAATCTTATATTTCAGATTCCCACTACCATTTAGCATATGTGGGTATATCATAATGATGTTAAAAATACATTTTATTCAGATTGTAAACAGATTATTTCAGATTCAAACTACTCCTTTTTCAAATTAAAAACAGCCATTCAAAATATAGGTGGATTTTTCAGAACATTTTGCAAGAGGGTATTTTTTTATTTCAAAGCAACCTTCAGTTGATAACCATATGTTACTGAATGCTTCAGATGAATTTTATTTAGTACCTGTTTAATAGTTATGTGACAGATGAAGTTTGTTACAGATTGGTTGAATACTAATTAATTAAAATACAGGCAGTCCTTGACTTAAAACTACAATTGAGCCCAAAATTTCTGTTGCTAAGTGAGACATTTGTTAAATGAGTTTTGCTCCATTTTACAACCTTTCTTGCCACAATTGTTAAGTGCATCATTGCACGTGTTAAATTAGTAACGTGGTTGTTAAGTGAATCTGGATTCTCACTGACATTGCTTGTCACAAGATTGCAAAAGATGATCACATAATCCTGGGACACTGCAACTGCCATTAATGTGAGTCAGTTGCCAAGCATCTGAATTTGATCATAGGACCATGGGGATGCTGTAATGGCTGTAAATGTGAAAAATGGCCATAAGTCACTTTTTTCAGTGATGTTGTAACTTCGAATGGTCACGAAATGAACTGTTGTAAATTGAGGACTACTTAAATAATAAAATAGATTATTAAGCTATTTTTATGGTAGTTTTGAACAACAATTCTTTTTAATTATTGTGCTAGAATTTTTAAATTATATCAGATGATCTCTTGAATATCAAGGAATAGTTTTTAATTTTTTCCAGTGTCAAATCTTTCTGAAGAACAGAAATAATACAGGTAGTCCTCGAATCACATGGAGCCCGCTCATTACGGTCAGAGGTTGTGATGGCTGTTAAGTGAAGCACCCCTGTGATCAACTCATTTAAAGCCCTCCATCCCTGCTTTCCCAGTGCGGTCATTAAATTAACTTGTGAGTCATTAAGCGTAACATGGGATGCCTTGAGCCCCAGGGGAAGCTATGGGAAGCTGAATACAGCTCTGCCCTGGATCTCCCAAGGCCTTCACCACCCTCTGGATCACTCAGTACTCTTTGGGGTCCTATAGGCCTTGTGTCCGCCTCCCACCCACTGAACCCCACACGCTCCTCCAATCACATCAATGATCTCCAGAGCTCCAGAATTTGATTAGGGGGAAAAGGCAGCTGCTTTGTTGCTGAGCCATGGAGTGTGATCCTAGAAGTGGCCACCACTTTCCCAAAGGCCACAGTTCAACATGTCTATTTGTAAAATGGCTGCTTCTGGAATCCCTCTGTGCAGCTCAGCAACAAAGCAGCTTGCTATGCTTCCCTAACCCAAGTTAGGGAAGGATGTGGAATATTGTGGAGCTCGCATTAGGAAAACATGACAAGCCACTTAGTTGCTGGGCTATGTGGCATGATCTCAGAAGTGTCTTCAATTTTCCACAATTCAGTGCAATTGCTCAGAAAATGGGATCACGTCACATGGTCCAGAAACAAGGCAGCCTGTCCTTCCAGAGATCTTTGAAAGGTAAGTGGGGAAGAAGGCGTGGGCCCAGTGGGGTGGGAAGCCGGCCTAAGACCTGTAGAGCTCTAGAGGGGAGATAGGTGGGGGAAGCCACAATGTCCCTGCAGTTGGTCATAAAGGGGAACAATTACAAAGATGCTGCAGCGGCTATAACCTCAGGACCAAGCTGAAAATAGCTTTTGGCCGGCCACTTTAATTTTGAACAGCTGCTAAGGACTAAATCATGTCAAGGACTACCTATATTATACTCTTGGAGAAGCTGTCTACATTTGGGATGCCAGGCTAATTTGGTAGGATTTCCAATGGAGAAAAAAGGAAAATACTGTTTACTGGAAAAGATTCCGGAAGTGGTATAGAGTAAAATTACATCATGTATGAGTTTCTTCCTATAGCATAAAAATAATTTATTACCATAATGTAATCTGGTAATTATATCATTTTATGAATAAAATGTAAGTAGCCAATGAAAGGATATATGTGTTCAAGCAAAACCAACAAAAGTAATTCAAAAATAAATATACTTTATCAATGTTTATTGTTTATGGGGAAGGAAAATTATATTAAATTATATTTTAGATTCAGTGATCTCTGAAAATGATCACAGATACATTAATGTAATTCAAAGATAGTAGAGGTTTTTTCAGTTCCATCTTGAATTTGCTAAGAATTTGGTTTGGTGCCTGGGCCTGGAGCTCTGGGCTTATAAACAGAGCCCATTTGTTGGCCTTGTAGTTAATTAGTTGGATGATGCCTGGTGTGGCTGGTTTTTTTTAATCTCTTTATTATAAACGACCCAGTGTCACATGTTATGTGGGGTTATATAATAAATATAAATACTTGTAATGTTTTAAATATAATAAATATACAAATAAATATAGAATATGTCTGAAATTTACATAGTTTTCTGATATATACTTCATAATACAGTTGCATATTTTTAATATAAATAGATTCTTAAACTAAGCTTCTCAACATATAGTTAATGTCCATCACTTCCCATAGATAAGAAATCAAATAAAAATCCATGTGATGGTTATTGAGCAGCATAATGCAATATATCCTTTGAGATTTATGATCATTCCAATGTAAACAATCTAGTTACAGGTTTTTTGAAATGCGTTTTTCTGGATTTTTTTGTTGTTATTCTGTCTCTCACTGTTAAAATAAACCTACCATTAAAATTATAGACTGATCATTTCTTTGTCAGTGGGCAAACGTACAAAATCAGCAAGGGATCAAATAATTTTTTCCCTCACTATAAATTATATTTCCAATTTTCTTATAGGTTTCATTTCCTGGTTTATCCATAACATTTTTGTCAGAATGCAGATCTTAATAAATAATGAAAAACTACCATAAACATTAATACATTGCAAACTATGTATTACTTATATAAGTTATTTTGCTTTTTATACCATTTAAATAATTTAGAAAAAGTTTTCATTTTTTCCTCTTTTCCTAACTGTAACCTTGTATCAACTTATAGCAAATTATTGCTGAACTGTTGCCATTTTAAAGATAACAAAATATTCAAACAAAGAGTTTAGAGTTATCTAGTTTATTGTTGCGTATTTCTAGGTAGAAATTCTTGCTAGAATCTAGAAGAGGTTAGCCATGTTTTAATCTCATTGAAGTTTTAAATAGTTAGCAATGATCTTGACTAACATATCTGATTAATTTTAATTAGGACCAGTATGAATAATGTCTTGTGAAGTCAGCTTTCTAGGTAGACCAGACAGATGATATACTTTATGTATTTATTTAGAAATAAGTCAAATTGAATTCTCTTGGACTTAATTAAATGTGCATGATTGCCTCCTCCAAAGTAGTTTACCATTTCTGTTCATATAGTAGAGAATGTTTGTTTCTCTTTTCTGATACTCCTTTGTAGATTAGTCACTTTAATTTCTGTCATCAAAAACCATACACTTATGGCTTGCCCTTTACTTCTTCAGCTCCTTGATCAAAAATCTAATTCTCCCTTCTCTTCTCTGCAACCAGAGTCTTAACAAGGTGTGTAGTCAGTATTGCTGAATACCATGTAATTTCTTGTGCTGAGCTATTATTTGTTCTGTGTCTGATTCGTTAAATATGCACATTACATGGTAAGAAAATAATACTGAAAATTACAGATGAGGAAAATAATAATAAATAACCCATTACAACATATTTATGTATTTAATGTGTTTTACTGTATTTAAAGATTATTGAAAATTACAGTCATTTTAGTAATTCAATATGGTTCATATTTAACTTTCTAATTAGAAATTCCCTTGTTCATAGTTCCACAGTAATCTAAATTGCAAATCAATCTGATTTGAGAATATAGCTGTTCGGGGTGGAGATCTATAGAACTATGTTCCTGATTAATTTTCATGGCTAATTTCCTATGCAAATTAACCAAAACTAAAATTAGTTTAGTGAAATAATCTCTGTTATAGAAATATCACAGACAACTTCAACCTTTATGGACTTTCAGCTATTTCCATAATTCAGTTTTCTCTGCCACACTTACAAATTTCAGAGCAATTAAATAACTTCGACTTTGTCTCATGACTCAGCAGCTGAAAGGATGTTTATTTTAATCATGAGCATCTACAGGGCAAGCAGTTATACTCTTTTATCTCCCTTGAAGCACAGATAGCAATTTTCCCAGATTTACAACTTTCCACATTTATTTTCATTCTAGGTAAAAGTTTTTTAAAAACTTAGCAAAAAGCAATGACTCAAAATTAGGATTCTAGAAAGGATTTTAATAGAGATGTAACAGCACTATTAGCATGTCTGCTATGCTTCCTCTACTATGTTCTGTTCTCACTATCCTCATAGAAATAACTATGTTGTTGTTAGTTGTGAAGTCGTGTCCGACCCATCGCGACCCCATGGACAACATTCCTCCAGGCCTTCCTGTCCTCTACCATCTTCTGGAGTTCATTTAAGCTCATGCCTACTGCTTCAGTGAATCCATTCAGCCACCTCATTCTCTGTTGTCCCCTTCTTCTATTGCCCTCAATCTTTCCCAGCATTAGGCTCTTCTCCAGTGAGTCCTTCCTTCTCATTAGATGGCCAAAGTATTTGAGTTTCAACTTCAGGATCTGGCCTTCTAAAGAGCAGTCAGGGTTGATCTCCTCTAGGACTGACTGGTTTGATCGCCTTGCAGTCCAAGGGACTCGCAAGAGTCTTCTCCAGCACCATAGTTCAAAGGCCTCAATTCTTTGGAGCTCAGCCTTTCTTATGGTCCAACTTTCACTGCCATACATTGCAACTGGGAAGACCATAGTCTTGACTATACACACTTTTGTTGACAGGGTGATGTCTCTGCTTTTTAGTGTGCTGTCTAGATTTGCCATTGCTTTCCTCCCCAGGAGCAAGCGTCTTTTAATTTCTTGGCTACAGTTCCCATCTGCGGTTATCTTGGAGTCCAGGAAAATAAAATCTGTCACTACCTCCATTTTTTCCCCATCTATTTGCCAGGAATTGAGAGGGCCAGATGCCATGATCTTGGTTTTCTTAATGTTAAGTTTCAAGCCAACTTTTGCACTCTCCTTCTTCACCCGCAACAAGAGGCTCTTTAGTTCTTCTTCACTTTCTGCCATTAGAGTGGTATCATCTGCATATCTTAGATTGTTGATATTTCTCCCGGCAATCTTAATTCCAACTTTTGATTCATCTAGCCCTGCCTTTTTCATGATGTGCTCTGCATATAGGTTAAATAGGCAGGGTGACAGTATACAGCCTTGCTGGACTCCTTTCCCAATTTTGAACCAATCAGTGGTTCCGTGTCCAGTTCTCACTGTTGCTTCTTGACGCGCATATAGGTTTCTCACGAGACAAATAAGATGGTCTGGTACTCCCATCTCTTTAAGGACTTGCCACAGTTTGTTGTGATCCACACAATCAAAAGCTTTAGCATAGTCAATGAAGCAGAAGTAGATGTTTTTCTGGAACTCTCTAGCTTTCTCCATGATCCAGCGTGTGTTGGGAATTTGATCTCTAGTTCCTCTGCCTCTTCGAAATCCTGCCTGTACTTCTGGTAATTCTCGATCCACATACTGCTGGAGTCTAGCTTTTAGGATTTTAAGCATAACTTTACTAGCATGTGAAATGAGTGCAATGATGCGATAGTTTGAACATTCTTTGCCACTGCCTTTCTTTGGAATTGGAATGTAAACTGATCTTTTCCAATCCTGTGGCCACTGTTGTTTTTTCCAAATTTGCTGGCAAATTGAATGTAGCACTTTTACTGCATCGTCTTTTAAGATTTTGAATAGCTCAGCTGGAATACTGTCACCTCCACTAACTTTGTTGTTGCTCAGTTTTTCTAAGGCCCACTTCACTTCACATACTAGGATGTCTGGCTCGAGGTCAGTGACCACCTCATCGTGGTTATCAGGGACGAGCAGTTAAGCTCATTCTTGTATAGTTCTTCTGTGTAATTTTGCCACCTCTTCTTAATCTCTTCTGCCTCTGTTACGTCCCTGCCATTTTGGTCCTTTAAAAGGTAAAGGTTCCCCCGCACATGCGTGCTAGTCGTTTCCAACTCTAGGGGCCGGTGCTCATCTCCGTTTCAAAGCTGAAGAGCCAGCGCTTGTCCGAGGACATCTCTCTGGTCATGTGGCCGGCATGACTAGACGCCAAAGGTGCACGGAACGCTGTTACCTTCCCACCATAGTGGTCCCTATTTTTCTACTTGCATTTTTACGTGCTTTTGAACTGCTAGGTTGGCAGAAGCTGGGACGAGTAACAGGCGCTCACTCCATTACGCAGCACTCGGGATTCGACCCGCCAAACTGCCGACCTTCCGATCGACTAGCTCAGCGTCCTAACCCACTGAGCCACCGCGTCCCTTTTGGTCCTTTATCATGCCCATTTTTGCATAAAACGTTCCCTTCATCTCCAATTTTCTTGAAGAGATCTCTCGTCCTCCCTATTCTATTGTTTTCTTCTATTTCTTTGCACTGTTCATTTAAGAAGGCATTCTTATCTCTTCTAGCTATTCTCTGGAATTCTGCATTCAATTGGGTGTATCTTTCTTTTTCTCCCTTGCCTTTCGCTTCCCCTTCCTCAGCTATTTGCAAAGCTTCCTCGGACAGCCATTTTGCTTTCTTGCATTTCTTTTTCTTTGGGATGGTTTTAGTTGCTACCTCTTGTACAGTGTTGCGAACCTCTGTCCATAGTTCTTCAGGCACTCTGTCTATCAGATCTAATTCCTTAAATCTATTTGTCACCTCTACTGTATATTCAACAGGGATATGATATAATTCATACCTGAGTGGCCTAGTGCTTTTCCCTACTTTCTTCAGTTTAAGCCAAAACTTTGCAATGAGAAGGTCATGGTCTGAGCCACAGTCAGCTCCTGGTCTTGTTTTTACTGACTGTATAGAGCTTCTCCATAGTCTATCTGATTTCTGTGTTGACTGTCTGGTGATGTCCATGTGTAGAGCCGTCTCTTGGGTTGTTGGAAAAGAGTGTTTGCTATGACCATCATATTCTCTTGACAAAATTCTATCAGCCTGTGCCCTGCTTCATTTTGTATTCCAAGGCCAAACTTGCCTGTTATTCCAGTTATCTTTTGGCTTCCTACTTTAGCATTCCAATCCCCCATGATGATAAGGACATCATTTTTTGGTGTTAGTTCTATAAGGTACTGTAGGGCTTCATAGAACCGGTCAATTTCATCATCTTCAGCACCAGGGGTTCGGGCATAGACTTGGACTACTGTGATATTGAATGGTTTGCCTTGGATTCGAACTGAGATCATTCTGTCATTTGGGGGATTTTATCCCAGTATTGCTTTTCCTCCTCTTTTATTGACTATGAAGGCTGCTCCATTTCTTCTGAGGGATTCTTGCCCGCAGTAGTATACGTGATGGACATCTGAATTAAATTCACCCATTCCTGTCCATTTTAGTTCGCTAATTCCTAAGATGTCAATGTTCAGTCTTGTCATCTCTTGTTTGACCACGTCCAGCTTTCCTTGATTCATGGATATTACATTTCAGGTTCCTATGGAGAAAAAATCGGACTTTCCTTTCACCACCAGATACATCCACAGCTGAGCATCCTTTCAGCTTTGGCCCAGTTGCTTCATTTTTTTCTGGCGCTACTAGTACTAGCCCTCTGGTCTTCCCCAGTAGCATATTGGACACCTTCCGACCCGAGGGGCTCATCTTTCAGCGTCATATCGTTTTGCCTTTTGGTACTGTCCATAGGGTTTTCATGGCAAAGATGCTGGAGTGGGTTGCCATTTCCTTCTCCAGTGGATCACGTTTTGTCAGAACTCTCTGCTATGACCTGTCCGTCTTGGGTGGCCCTGCACAGCATAGCTCATAGCTTCATTGAATTACGCAAGCCCCTTCGCCACGACAAGGCAGTAATCTATGAAGGGGAGAAATAACTATAAAGGGTCATAAAGATTTTTATTTTTACTTTCCAAATAGTTCAAAGTTTTTGGGAATTGGGTGGCATATAAATGTAATATATTATTATTATTTGTAAAGTTCCTTTTTATAGATATATTTCAGAAGGTAAGCATAATGACTGAGTAGACAACACTGAGCAGATGAATTTATTAAGAACTGAAGCAGAATTGTAGGTAACACAAGTTAGATTACAAATTTTGGTTTCTTTCTCTTTCTGGACAGTCTTTCTCAGAAGTTGTGCTGGATGTTTGCCACGTTCAGTTATTTGTAAAAATAATAAAGGCAGGATACAAATAAATAAAAATAAAAATTAAATTGGAGAAAAGACAGGGAAAGTATTTAATGATGATGATGATGATGATGATGATGATAATAATAATAATAATAATAATTAATAATAATAATAATATAGTTGAAGGGACATTGGAGGTCATCTAGTCCAATCCCTGCTAAGGGAGGAAATCCTATACGATTTCAGACAAATGGCTGTCTAGTATCTTCTTAAAAACTTCCAGTGTTGGAACATTCACAGCTTCTGGAGGCAGGTTGTTTCACTGATTAATTGTTCTAACTATGAGAAAATTTCTCCTTAGTTCTAGGTTGCTTCTCTCTTTGGTTAGTTTCCATCCGTTGGTCCTTGTCCTGCCTTCAGGTGCTTTGGATAATAGCTTGACTCCCTCTTCTTTGTGGCAGCCCCTGAGATATTGGAACACTGCTATCATGTCACCCCTTGTTTTTTGTTTGCTTGATTCTTTTTGAGATTCGATTGGCTATTAAAACAAGACTCATTATTTATAAGATGTGTGTCCAAAACACTGTATGAACTTTAGCCATGTCTTCTTGAAAACTTCCATTTGCCTAATTTGTTTTTCCCTTTGAAACACAGACAATGCTTGCTACATTATACGTCCATCAATATTTATAGCTGAAGATCTGGAGTTGTTTAGTTAAAACATTTTGATTTTGCATTTTAAGCTATCTATGAAGTACGTTTGATTGGATATTATCATATTATCAGCAAGTGTTGATCCATCAATGCTAATTCATGATATATAGTTTTGATCAATGATAGTTGAAAACTGGGATATATTTTTTAAAAAACTAAAATATTAGGCTATGTGAAATTTGCTAAAATATCTTATTAAGTGATACTGTGTTAATATATTTTTATTTTATACTTAGTGTTTCAATCATAATCTAAATATAATTTCAGATGCGGATGGAATTAGAAAAAAGTATCATCAAAGAACTGGAGCAAGGTAAATAGCAAATTATAGGCTGACAATCTGATATGCATTCTGCTGTTTGCATCATTTCCCTCCCCCAAAGAAAATGATACTAATACTGCAATTTTGAGACACTGCACCTCATCAATTACATTTTAGAACGTAAATGTGGCCACAGTAAAACTTTAGCGACTTATTTTTAGAATATAAAAATATAAAACCCATTATTACCTGTTGAAAATAATCTACATCATAGAAATATAGTTCTAATGTATAATATACAATGTAAATAAGAAGGAAGCAGTCTAATATCTAATATTTTAGATATACTATTAGATCATAGAAATATTATAAGCAATTGCTTTAGAGCCTCAAGCAATCAGAACTATGTATTCAATAGATGAAAGGTAAAGCTCCACTGAGACTAATGAAATTTAAGTGAGGTGTAACTTATTCCATTGATTTTAAACATGGTAGCATGCCAATTTATAATGGATGAATTGCTTTAATAAAGTCATACAGACTCAATTTTGAGATGGAATTTGAACCAAAGTTACAAATTGCTTATATTACTCACATTATGTACTTTATTGCATATTGGAAAGATTTTCTAAATCTATATGCACATTTCATTTTGGATTATCCAAATGAAATAGAAAAAATAACATATAGATAGAATTAAACTAAAAATGTGAAAATGATACTTTAAATGATACTTTAATGATACATTCCTACAAGGCATGTAAACGTTAGTACTTTCATCAAATAACCATGCTGATTTTTGGACCACAGAAAATTCTCCATTGTGGAGTCTGTGGTGTTCTCTGGGCTTGTTTGTTTGCTTGTAGACATTTCATTACCCAACTATGTAAGACCAGTGCTATTGAGTGTGCAGCTTTGTTCTCTCTCTCTCTCTCTCTCTCTCTCTCTCTCTCTCTCTCTCTCTCTCTCTCTCTCTCTCTCTCTCTCTGTATGTGTGTGTGTGTGTGTGTGTGTGCGCGCACACACACCCTGCCTGTATATAAATGTAGCAAATCACTCACTAGCAGTGATGTTGTTCCCTTGTTGGTTGATGAAATGTTTGCAAGTAAACAGGCACTAAGAATTCCACAATTCAATCCTGAGCTACATACTGTATATTCTCTTCTGTCGGAATGCCTCAATTAAAAGCATTCAAGCAAGCCTACATTATTGGGTTTATTGCAGTTTGTAGCCTGATTTCTGCTATATATAACCTCAAAGCATTCCCTTTGACTGTTCCATTATGATTTATTCTGCATAGAACACATTGGTAATTTGGAGTAAAACTGTTATCCTTATTTCTAAAATGTGCATAATGTTTGCAAAGGTATATACCGTGGCTAGAAAGTTTTTTTCTTTCAGAGCAAAATAAACTTAAAAATAGCGTTGATATCCAACAAAATTGGTATTCTGATATCATTGTCACTATCATCAGATATTATGAAACCTGTAAAAAATACTTCTTGTTTTTCAGCTAAAGCTGAATTTGATGCTGAATCTGCTAGTCTCCTCTGTAGGATCACTTGATGGATCTTCAAAAAAATCAAATATAGACCAAGATCAAGTTTCCAAGGCAAGACAGCAGTATCTAGATGTTTTAAAGAAAAACTATATGATTTGAATAGTCTGCAAACTTGTAGATGTGCCTTGATTACATAACTTTTCAATAGAATGCATATCCAGCACTATGCACTTATATGTACAGAAAATAGTTCATAGTCCTGTGGGCCCCCCTTACTTTTATGTTCTCTTCACTACCCCCATTTTTCTTTAGTAAATTCACACTAGCCTATGACTTATAAAACTGCCTGTTAAGTTTGTAGTTATATGTACAGTATAAACATGTCTTTCCTAGATCCGCTCTTGCCTTTTAATTTGTATGTTGTCAGGTAACATTTTCTGATGCATTTACTTTATGCCCTCAAATGCATTCCATATACATGCAATTTCTACTTGTGTTATTAATCACTTTTGCATAGGTACAGCATTAGGCATCCCATACTGATAATACGCTATTCCTGCAGTAGTGCCAAGAGACTTCTGATCTGTATTTTTAAGTAGTGCTGAAAATGCACTGAAGATTTGATTATAACAAAATCTTAAGCATTTTCTATATCTTGAACTAATGGTTCAGGCTATTGTTTATTTTTTAGTTTTTCAAGGGTATCAGGTACCATTGAGATAGAATATGTTCAAGTGATAGTGTGTCCTAAATTTATAATTTCTGGAAATTCGTTTAATTTTGAATGTTAGCACATAGGAAGCTTCCACACATATACAAAAGCCCTAAGATGTATCACAACTTTTAGCGACTCCATTCATTAGAAGAATGATAGCTGGTAGTAGAGTTCTGTTTCCTAATCTGTATCTGTATATGCTGTAAAATAAAACATAAAATATTTTTATTATTATACATCCTAATACATTCAATGATTTAAAATGGCATAATAAATTACAATGGCGTAAATCACCCAACCACTTTTAAAGAAATTAAAAATATTTTTATTATTTATGCAGTGTATTTAATGTGATTTATTTAATAAAATTTAAAAATCATTGCTATTTCTGAATTGTTTTTCCCAGGAAAATATTCCTTTTGTGTCAACAGTTTAGAATTTTCTTTTCCCTATGTTGTAAGCTATAACACTTAGATAACAGCTTTTAAAGTTGCTTTTTCCCATTGCTATGTTGGGGTTCTAAATACATGAGTCAGTAATAAAATGTAAACTTTAATTTACATAAAGCTATAACAGTAAAAATAAGTATAAATGATCCAAATTATATAATTTTTAAAAAGAAGTCATGCCATTGTAGAAATAATTCTGTACAGCAGTCATTATTTTGTCTTTCAATGTACAACTGAGTTCAAAGGTTCTGCTCGAATATTTCCCAAGTCAAGGGCTGAATCTGTTTCTTCATCTATTTCTCCAATTACAGCTCTGAAAAAGAAATTTTGATTGCTCTAGTTAAACATATATTTTAAATTAAATACCAACAGAACCTGCGTGCCATTTTATTACAAAAATAGTTATTTCTACTTAACATTCTTTTCATACTTCACAGCAAACTGAAAAGTATTAATGAAATTCTACAAAAGGATATAATATCTAGCCCAAGGGTGTGGATTGTACTGAAAGTTACCACATAAAAAACCCTTGCCCCAACAATATAGAAAAGTATTTTATGCAAAAATAATTTTAAAAAGAAAATAAGCAATTATTTTTCTCTCTTAGAATGCAGTCATATACATGTACAGAAAAATAAGTTCAAGAAAACGTACAGAAGGTTCAGAGGGAATATCAAACTTTGGCATAACCTGGCTGCTTAAGAAATAATGCCTGGTTATGAATGTTAGATAAGATATGCTATTAATGAACACAGGAATAAAGAAAGCATATGGGTTGGGTTATAAAAGAAATTCTATATAAATATTCGTATCAAATAGTTGGAAGGGGCAAAGGAAAGTGAATTTTCATTAATGAGTAATAGCATGAAAAGTTTTAAAGCAGACTTTTCAAACTGTGAGGTACCTTTCTTGGGGAGGTGTCGACAGAGTCCAGGGGAGGTGTGAAGGCCTTTTAATTACATTGCTACAATATATCGACCTTTTCCAAAGTTTCAATGTACTGTGTTAATTGTTCATTTGATGAATAATTTGGTGTTTAGATTTTTAAGAAAGGGTGTATACCTTAAGCTTATACTAAAGGGAGATGTGATGGGGAAAAAAACTTTTAAGAACCACAGCTTAGAGCAGGTGTCAAACTGCCGACCCGTGGACCGGACGCATCACCAGGAAACCGCGCCCACCCTATTGCCGGCAATGGGGAAAAGCTCCGATACATCGCACAATGTCACGTGATGTTGCGAGTTTGACATGTCTGGCTTAGAGGGACACCAATAACCTTGTTTCCAGATAGGCTCTCAAAAAACAGGTGATTTCATGTTAACTGCATCTGGGATTATCTTCAAAATGATAAAATTTACACATTATCTCCTCTTACAATGTATAATCCTAAAACTACTTGTTCCACTCCTTGTGAAGAACTGAATACTCTTTCATGGCTCTCATCCAAAATCAAATTGATTGTCTGATCAAAGCCCTTGAGAGTTCCCTAAAATAAATACATAAGTGCAATCAAATTTTCATTCGTAAAGTATATTTGTTACATTTCTTTATTTCTTAACTTTTTAAAATCTGAACAGCAATTCATATTTAAATGATATGGATAACAATAAATTATACATTGACATCAAACCAGGTCTGGACTATTGTTCTTTTTTTCCCCTCACCAGTGAGTTTTTCTGCACCAATCAATTTAAAAGGTAAAAGATTTCTCCTATCCAGTCAAGTCTGACTCTAGAGGACAGCGCTCAGAGCCAGCATTGTCTGAAGACACTTCCATGATCATGTGGCCAGCCTGACTATACAGTGAGGCACACGGAACACTGTTACCTTCCCTTTGAAATGGTACCTGCATTTATATGCTTTCAAACTGCTAGGTTGGGCGGGTGCTGGATCAAGAACAGAAGCTCACAGCACTACCCGGTACTTGGGTCTCAAGCTGCCAACATTCTAGTCAACAAACCCAATGTCTTACCTGCTAGGCCACCGTGACCAATCAATTATATCCACTTATTTCTCCCACCAACTCTGCAAATCTAGATATCTATGCTGTAATAACAAGGACGTCACACCCGATTATTTCCACAATGGACAAAAAATTCCTGAATAAGACTAACACTAGTGGCAGGCAAAACAGCAGAACAGCCCACTTTTGATTCAAGTCAAACATTTTAGAAAATAAATGAGTTTATGAGGAAATCTCACCACAATCATTCGACCATCTGAAGTAATCACAGCAACAGTACCTAAAATTCATGTCAAAGAATGACCTTAAGTTGTGTGTCTTTGTGTACATATTTATATTAGTGTCTGTATGCTCCTCTTGTTCCTGCCAAATGAAAAGGGTAAACTCACACTTGCTAATGCTACATATAGAGCCCTTTAAGAGTATGTGTGTGTGTGTGTGTGTGTGTGTGTGTTGAATGCATCGAAATAATTGGATAGCATTGCAGGTTTTTCCAAAATCTCAGAGTTTATATTTGGCTGCAAGATGCCATCCTGCATTATATTATTGTTTATGGGACTGAAAAACTTCAGTTCTAAGCAGTTGTAACATAATTTAGGAGGAATGAGTGGCAATTAACTTTATAGGTACATGTATCCAAATAGTTAAATTTTCAAGTGTAGGAAATAAACTCAGGAAACAATAAGCAGCCTATACTGGCAATGGGCCAAATACAAGTAGTCCTCAACTTACAACTCTAATGAAGCCACCCACATGACCCACCTGATTTTTGCAGTGATCGTTAAGCAAATGTCATAGTCATTACATGAACCAATTGTTTGCTAACCGGAAGTAAATGCCAGGCTTTGGCAAAAAAAAAAAGTTGTAAAACATGGTCACATGATCACAGGACTTTGCAAACAGCCACAAATATGGGCTAGTTGCTGAGCATCTTAAATGTGATCACATGATTGCAGGGAGCCGTTGGAACTATAATGTGTCCTAAAGGCCCACCCTATGTAAATCATAGTGTTAATAGAATAAATAGTGCTATTGTCCCTATCCCCAAGGATTTTTGCTAACAAGACCCAGGTGACTGGTGCAGTTATTCTCAGTTTTGATATAATGGGAGAAAATGAAGATGGATGTTATATTCATCACTATTAGCTCCTTGACAATAGGTGAGATAGTAAATAAACTAATTGCAGGTTACTTCCTATATTTCCTCAGCAGTTCTGTTTACTCTTCATTATATACACATGCATGTTGATTTTATTGGTCTTTTTGTAATGCTGTGATCTTCAACATTCACTGAAATGTAATAAAAATAATTTAGCAGCTTCTTGGTGAGTTGATCTGTAATGACTTAATTTTACTTATTGCCCTGGAAGCAGAGTTTATAAATTAAATGTTGCTGTCAACTTAAATAAGGAACCCCCAAGTAGCAATTATTTTATAGCACAAGTCTCTGAGGATGACAAGTATATTGATCTGGTGTGCCTGATAACCTGGTGCTGCCAGCATGCATGTTATCTGCCAGCTGTTAGTCAAAATGAATAATCAGGAACCAATGCAATGTCCAGAAGTTGCATTTATGCAAAATAGTCCAATGAGCTTAGAAACCATTGCAAGATGCAATGGTCCTATGATTGCTTTCTGCCAATTGCTTTCTGAAAATAGTTTAAAACATCTTTATTTACATTTTATTCTATATATCTAATTTAGAAACTGTCCATCTCACTCACAGAACAACTCTGTGTGGTATACCATTAAATGCATTTGAGTCAATATAAAAGGGGTGGGGGGAATGACACTGCCATAGGTGTATATTATATAGGCCACCCAACCAAACAGAGGAAATAGATGAACTTTTTGCTAGTCGGCTAACTAAAATATGTAGGGAGCACATCACAATAGTAATGGGGGACTTTAATTATCCTGACATCAACTGGGAGACAAACTGCACTAAGTGGAAGATCAAACAGATTCCTGACAAACCTAGCAGACAACTTTGTCTCCCAAAAAGTAGAGAAGGGAACTAGGGGATTAACCATATTGGATCTAATTCTCACTAACAGAGATGAAATGATAGAAGGTGTTGAAGCCACAGGAACCTTAGGGGGACGTGATCGTGCAATATTGGAATTCAACATTATGGAAGCACGAGCATTAGAACAGAGTCAAACTAGAGTCTTGGACTTTAAGAGAGATAATTTCAATAAACTTAGTGAGGGCTTGGGAAGTATTCCATGGATGAGAATCCTCAAGGGGAAAACAACTCAAGAAGCTTGGGAAATTTTGAAAAGTGAGATAATAAAAGCCCAGTCTAGCCCAATACCAGCAAAGAAGAAAAATAACAGCTCTCAAAAGAAACCAGCCTGGCTTCATAAAGAACTCTCTGATAAATTGAAAGATAAAAAGTACAAGCATAAAAAGTGGAAAGAGGGGCACATAACTAAGGCCGAATATCAGCAAATGGCCTTAGCCTGCAAAGATGAAGTGAGCAAAGCTAAGGCTCAAAATGAACTAAGGCTTGTGACCAAAGTCAAAAATAACAAAAAAACTTCTTTCAACATGTAAAAAACAAGAAAAAAGTTAAGGAAATGATTGGTCCATTAGTGGAGGAAAGTGGTAAGGTGACAAGCAACAGGGAGAAAGCAGAACTATTTAACTCGTTTTTTGCATCTGTCTTTACACAAAGGGAAAAAACAGTCCAACCTATCAAAAACATTGCCATAAAAAACAGAATAGAAACCCAAGTTAAGATAGGCAAGAAAATGGTAAGTGAGCACCTGTCCAGCCTAGATGAGTTCAAATCACCAGGACCAGATGGACTACACCCCAAGGTTCTCAAGGAACTGGCAGATGTGATCTCAGAACCATTGAAATATATTTTTCAAAGATCCTGGAGCACTGGGAAAACCAGAGGACTGGAAAAGAGCTAATGTAGTTCCCATCTTCAAAAAAGGAAAAAAAATGGATCTAGGAAATTACAGACTTATCAGCCTGACCTCAATACCTGGGAAGATTCTGGGAAAGATAATCAAACAACAAATGAGCGAACACCTAGAGGCAAACAAAGTCACTACTAAAAGCCATCATGGATTTGTCAAAAACAGATCATGTCAGACAAATCTTATTGCATTCTTTGACTAAGTGACAAAATTAGTGGACCAGAGCAATGCTGTGGATATAATTTACGTGGACTTCAGTAAGGCATTTGATAAAGTAGATCACAACCTACTACTTGATAAGATAGAAAAATGTGGGTTAGACAGCATCACCACCAGATGGATTCGAAGCTGGCTGACTGGCCATACTCAGTGTGTGGTCCTCAATGAAACTGCATCTACATGGAGGAAAGTGTGTAGTGGGGTGCCCCAGGGCTGTGTTCTAGGCCCAGTGCTCTTCAACATCTTCATCAACGATTTGGACGAGTGGGTAGATGGGGAACTCATCAAATTTGCAGATGACACCAAGCTAGCAGGAATAGCCAACACTCTAGAAGACAGGCTTAAGATACAGGAGGATCTGGACAGACTTGAACACTGGGCGCTACCTAACAAAATGAAATTCAATGGTGAAAAAAAGTAAGGTTCTACACTTAGGCAAGAAAAACCAAATGGACAGGTATAGTAGGTGGTACCTTGCTCAATAGTAGTAACTGTGAGAGGGATCTCGGAGTCCTAGTGGACAATCAGTTAAATATAAGCCAGCAATGTGCTGCAGCTGCCAAAAAAGCCAACACAGTGCTAGGCTGCATTAACAGAGGGATAGAATCAAGATCACATGAAGTATTAATACCAATTTACAATGCCTTGGTAAGGTCACACTTGGAATACTGCATCCAGTGTTGGTCACCACAATGTAAAAAAGATGTTGAGACTCTAGAAAGAATACAGAGAAGAGCAACAAAGATGATTAAGGGACTGAAGTTAAAACATATAAGGTGTCAACGCTGCAAAATTGGATGTTTTTGCTCTGACAATATAAGAGGCAGCCTTTTCTTTAAACTGTTTTGCTCTGAATAAAATGAAGCTGGGGGGAGGAGAATGCTAACCCGGTTGTTTAAATGATAAGGAATGGCGCATATAACAGAAGCGAAGCTTGCATATTAAGCTAATTGGAGAATGTGATTTATGACATTTAAATTAAGGGAGGGAATTGTGTTTGATACAATGTGTTCAGGGGAGGAGAAATCAGATTGTGGCATCCATCCATGAGTGCCGATGCTTCGTTCTCATTATTACAGACTTTTTAGAACAAACAATGCCTGAATGTTCTTTGAACTATCTCATTAGCCGGAACCATGACATAAGAAACGGTTGCTGGAATTGGGTATGTCTAGTTTAATATATCAGAGGCTGCCACAAAGAAGAGGGAGTCAAGCTATTCTCCAAAGCACCTGAAGGCAGGACAAGAAGCAATGGATGGGAAAAAAATCAAGGAGAGAAGCAACCTGGAACTAAAGACAAACCTCCTGACTGTTAGAACAGTTAACCAGTGGAACAACCTGCTTCCAGAAGCAGTGAATGCTCCAACACTGGAAGTTTTTAAGAAGAGGCTGGACAGCCATTTGTCTGAAATGGTATAGGGTTTTGTGCCTGAGCAGGGGGTTGGGCTAGATGACCTCCAAGGTCCCTTCCAACTTTATTGTTGTTGTTAAAAATATAAAAAAAAACATATAAAATATTGTATTTCAGAAAAAAGAAGGCAGTTAAAACGAGGATAGAATAAAGTTAAAAAGGGAGGGCAGTTCCTTCAAGGCTCTAATCAGTCCTGAAGTTGTGTGTTCCTCTGCCCCATGAAGCCTTCAAAATTGTCCAGAAGGCCAGGAGAGTGAATCTTTAATGCTCTAAATATGCTCTGTCTGAGGGACTTTTCTCCTATTACTTGTCTGACCATTAAGGTCTTTAAGAAAAAGAATTCGGTCTCTGAGGTCTATTTATCCAGCAGTAGAAAATAGCCTTGCACATTGTTGCCCTTGGAGGGTTGTGTTTAAATCTTACTTCCTCTGCATTTAGAATAGTAGCCAAGATGCACAGCTTTGGGCGGATTTTAAATGTAATGTTTGCATTTGATTTACTATTTAAAATGTTTTCATATTTGCTGCTGTAAATACTTGACTAAGTTGAAAGTTGGTGGTAGACCAAATAAAATCGTCACTGTCATCATATTGTCGTCGTCGTCATCATCATCATCATCATCATCATCATCATCTACTTATGCTTCTCAGTGCCAAAAGGCTGTTTTACATCTTTGTTGTGGACGATTGAAAGTAATGTCCTCACAAATTAAAACTACATAAGAAAGCAAGTAAATAATCTGAACTGTATTTATAGCTGTTGGCTATTCATTAAAATAACTATACCCTTGCAGTATTGATCAATACTCCAGATGCTGTTATTCAGTTATGTGTCATGGTTCCAACAGACAGAGACAAATAAAGCAGAACTCTGAGGCTTGCAAAGTCCTCAAAGAACTTTGTACTAAGTTTATTAGTAGAAAGTATCAGCACAATCAAGAGTGAAACCAAGTCTGGATACACAAGTAACAATTTTCCAATACATATTTCCAATACAATTTTCCACCCATAAAAGCTATGCAAGCAATTATGTTCCCCAATATGATTATTTGACGGCCTTTTTATGCAACGCCCAGTCCCTAGTCTCGGGAGCAGAAATGACCTTGGATCCCATGGGACAAAAGATTATTTTGACTAGCGAAGCACTTGGGCAACCCCCCTCCCTCCATTCTCTGTGGCAACCTAGAATGAGAAGGAAAATGGCTGCAGCCATGCTCATTTGTAGAGTTGACATTATGTATGTTAGTTATGTTTTCCCTACCCTTCCATTGCTTGTTTTAAATTATTTTGACAATAATGATATAATAAACAGAAAAAATGAGTTTGCCAATCCTGCTTTTTTTTAAAAAAAATGTAACTGATTAAAACTTAGTTTGTTATTTTAAATTCCAATCATAGTTCCACTATAACTACAGAATAAAATAGAATTTGCTTTTACTGGCCTGGGAATGCAGAACATTTAACTAGGAATAAGGATTTTTTAGCAGTACAAGGAAATATGTTTTTAAAATCACAATATTGATGAGTATTTATATTCCTTGCTGGATGTGATGACTCCCTCAGACACTTTCCCAGATACCTCTTCAGATGTCAGATCAGGGGAGGATGAACCAGCTTCTGGCACGTCAGGAGGGGAGTTGGCCAATGGTTCCAAGCAGCTGTCTGAGAGTGATTTGGCTAAAGTGCAGCTGCAGCAGGACAGCCCTGAGGATGTCTGATGGGGAAAGCATGCAGCTGCAGCCAGTCAGGGATGAGAAAGAGGAACCATCTTCTGCACTTGATCCAAGAGCATGTAGGGCAGAGAAAAGGCAGGAGCAGCAAAGGACAGCCAGATTACCATGAGGAGAAAGCCTCACCCTTCTTGATGGGCTACACCAGAAGCTGGCTATTTAGCACAGCAGACAGACAGAGGTGATGCTGGGAATGTGTTCATTTCCTAGCTGTGTGTTTTCTGGTTGTTGTGATTCCTGCCTTGTTTTGGATTGACACCGTGGCTTGACTTGGACCATGCCTTGTGAACACTCTTGTATTGTGGATTTAATTTTGCATGGTAGATTTATTTTGATTGGGAAACTTTCAAGTGCCTTCTTTATCTTTATCTTTATTAGACATATACCGCCCTTCTCCCATAGGACTCAGGGCGGTTCACAAGGTTTTTAAAATAATAATACAACAATTACAAAAATTAAGAACAGTTAAAATGATTACATTTAGACCTTGAATAAATATAAAACCCCAATTAAAATCCAATTAAAACCCCAATTAATACTCTCAGTCCAGGCCAGAAATCTCAAAGAGCCAAGTCTTCAGGTCCCGGCGGAATGAGCGAAGGTCAGGGGCAGTCCTAAGCTCTACGGGCAGCTGGTTCCAAAGGGCAGGCGCTTCCACAGAGAAGGCCTTCCCCCTGGGTATTATCCGCCGGCAATCTTTTACCGGCGGTACCCTGAGAAGACCCTCCCTGTGGGAGCGCACAGGACGAAGGGAGCTTGATGCCGGCAGCAGGTGTTCCCTCAGATATCCCGGACCCAAGACATTTAGGGCTTTATAGGTCATCACCAGCACCTTGAATCTCACCCGGAGGGCAACCGGAAGCCAGTGCAGCTCACGGAGCAGAGGTATTACATGGAAGTATTGGGAAACCCCCATCACAACCTGCTTGGCTGCATTCTGCACCAGCTGAAGCCTCCGAGTGGTCCTCAAGGGCAGCCCCATGTAGAGAGCATTGCAGTAGTCCAATCGGGAGGTCACAAGTGCATGAGTGACTGTGTGCAGGGCATCTCGGTCTAAGTAGGGCTGCAACTGGCGCACCAGGCGAACCTGGGCAAAGGCCCCCGTGGTCACGGCTCCTATATGGTCTTCAAAACTGAGCCGTGAATCCAGGAGGACGCCCAAGTTGCGAGCCCTATCGACGGGGGGTAACACCTCACCCCCCATCATTAAAGGTGGAATGAACTGGTTAGTCCGAGATGCCGGTATGCACAGCCACTCACGTCTTGGTGGGATTGAGACGAAGCCTGTTTCTCCCCATCCAGACCCGGACCGCCTCCAGGCAACAGGACATCACGGCGAGGGCATCACTGGGTTGGTTCAGGGTGGAGAAAAAAGTTGGGTATCATCAGCGTACTGATGATACCCCACCCCGAAACCACGAATGATGTCGCCCAGCGGCTTCATATCGATGTTGAACAGGAGGGGAGAGAGAACCGACCCCTGAGGAACTCCACAAACGAGAGGCCTCGGGGTGGACCTCTGCCCTCCCGTCAACACCGACTGCGAGCGGCCCAGGAGATAGGAGGAAAACCACTGCAAAACAGTGTCTCCCACTCCCAACCCCCTGAGAGATCATTCACCAGTGCGACCAATGCCATCTCCGTGCTGTACCCGGGCCTGAAACCCAATTGGTACGGGTCCAGATAATCAGTTTCCTCCAGGAACAGAGGAAGCTGATGCGCCACCACACTCTCAACAACCTTCGCCAAAAAGCGAAGGTTGGAGACCAGACTATAGTTGTTTAAAATGGCTGGGTCCAGGGCAGGCTTCATGAGAAGGGGCCTCACCACTGCCTCCTTCAAAGCGGCAGGGAAGACACCCTCACTCAAAGAGGCAGATATTACTGCCTGGAACCAGCTCCGTGTCTCCTCCAGAGCCGCATAAATCAGCCATGAAGGACACGGGTCCAATAAACAGGTGGTAGAACTCAGACTCCCCATAATCCTGTCCACATCATCAGGGGAAACAGGATCGAACTCAGTCCAGATAGCATACTCAAGACCGTCCGATTCCTCCACATCAGACTCTGCCCAGTTAGAGTCCAAACCGTCCCGGATCTGAGCGATTTTGTCTGTCAGATGATGACTAAACTCCTCGGCACACCCCTGCAAGGGCTCCTCCCTCACCTCTTATTAAAGAGGGAGAGAGTCACCCTAAACAGGGTGGCCAGGCGGTTATCTGCGGACACGATGAGGGCAACAAAGTAATTAGCCTTCGCTGTCCTCATCGCCGCAAGATAAGATCTTATAAAGGTTCTTAATGCAATCGGTCAGATTTGGAACAACTGGACCTCCAACCGCTCTCTAGACCCCGTCTCCGACGCTTCATCTCCCAGAGCTCCACAGAAAACCATGGAGCCCAACGGGATCTGCACCGGGTCAGGGGTCTTAAGGGTACAACACGGTTGAGTGCCTCAGTGGCCACCTTTTCCCAGGCACCCACCAAGGCATCACCTGGGCTGTGAGTGAGGGCGATGGGTAAACACCCAAGCGCCATCTGGAGCCATTCTGGGTCCATTAGGCCCCTGGGGTGGAACCACCTAGTCGGTTCCGCAGCCCAGCAGCTGGGGATGGCATAACGGAAGACCAGCCGCAGGAGATGATGATCGGACCATGACAGGGGAACAATGACTGGCGAACCCCCTCCCAGATCATCCAACCACTGTCCAGACAGGAACACCAGGTCGAGAGTGTGACCCCCCACATGAGTCAGGCCTTGAATTACCTGGGTCAGGTCCATGGCCATCATGGAAGCCATGAACTCCCGGGCTAACTCCGACGACCCTCCCAGGGAAGGCAGGTTGAAGTCACCCAGAACTATAAGCCTGGGGAACTCCACCGCCAACCCTGAGAGGGTGTTGAGCAGCCCGGGCAGGGCTGTTGCCACACAGCTGGGCACCAGGTATGTGAGCAACAAGCCCATCTGAGCCCAGGGGCCGCATCTCAGGAGGAGGGACTCACTCCCGCCAATCTGGACAATGGTAGTCTCCCGCGGACATAAAGTCTCCCGAATAACCACCGCCACTCCTCCACCCCTACGCTGAGCCCGTGGCCGGTGTAGCACACGGAATCCTGGGGGGTATAACTCAGTCAGAGGGACCCCTACTTCCGAGCCCAACCAAGTTTCCGTAATGCATGCCAGATCCGCGCATGCATGCCTTGTGGAATCATTGGCCATTACTCTTTGGACTAGCATTGATCTGCTTGTGACTGGACTTAATTGAGACAGTTCTGAGTTTTTGATGAAGGGAATTGCTGGGGAATATTAATAAACCCACTAAACCACAGTTACTTGTGTGAGTGAGTAGGACAGCACACTGGATATCCCTCTTTCTTTCAATCTGTGTGTGTGTGTGTGTGTGTATGTGTGTCAAACCAAATTATTCCTAATCTGGCATGCCTGAACCAGCCCAAAGTATGGAAGCCATCCCTATCCCTTTAATGCTGGTCTCAGGTGTTTATATAATCTCCTGGAACATAAACCCAGAAAGTGAGATTTGCTTCCATCTTGAGTAAAATATCACTGCTGCCCATTGTAATTAGTAACAGTACTTTTTTAAAAAACCAAAATGCTGTATTAAAAATATTCTCTAATAATGGAGATTGTTTGCAAAGGCTGCTATGGGGGTTAGTAAATCTTTATTTGTTCTATTTTGAGTGCTAATTTCACACCTTTGTTCCATTTTAAATGAGGATTCAATTATAAGAATTAAACAAAAAATAAATGAGCAGGCATATGTACTTGTAACAAAACAAGTAATTTCTGAAATGGTTTCTATATAATATATTAAGAAAATATTTTCTCTCTTGTCCTTGTTGAAATATGATAAATAAACCTGGGATGAGTATAGATTGGATATACCAGAACCTCTGGCCTAACATTTGAAATCTCATGAAATTAAATTCAGTCCCAACATCTACTAGTCATATTTGAGCAGCAAACTATGTCCTTAAGCCCAGTGGGAATCTAAAGCAGTCTCTGCAATTCTGTTCAGATCCAGTAACAGCTAGATGGTAGCTGCTAATGCACAGAAAATACTCAAAACTTTCTTTCTCAGCAATGTTTTTTTTTCTTTTTAACAATTGGCTCAGTAATGAGAAACCCCTACACAACAGCAGGACTACTATGCACCAACAAAAATGTGTTCAATATAAATTGACTTTTTAAAAATGGTAGTCTTACTCTTTTTTTAAAACTACAATGATTTCTGAAGGTTTTAATTGCCTACCATATGAGGTTGGCGGTGACTGCATTGTAGCTGTTAAATTGCATCTATAAACCCATTCATATGTGTTAATGTCCTTCATTATCTTGCTTATCCTCACAACAGTAGTCTTATTTTTAAAGGACCATGCCAAGAACTAGTAATTGATCAAAATCAGAAAATGGTAGAATACCAGATAAAAAAGTTAGCTCATTTATGTAACATTCCATTTTAATCTTTGCCATCTTTTGTTTCATCAAGATCTAATAGCGAAACTGCGCCCACCCCATTGCTGGCAGTGGCAAAAAAGTCGTGATACGTTGTGACACTTCACGTGACGTTGGAGTTTGACACCCCTGATCTACCTCCTCAGTGGATATTGCAATCAATCAATCAGTCAAACCTTTATTATGACCATAAAGCCACCAAAGTGAAACAGATAAAAAGAAACAAACAGGCTAAAAATATATAGAACACATTTCAGACCCAAGGAGAAGTGGAGAATCCCTATAGTGGTGCAGACCTGAGCAAAACAAAAAGATCTTCCAGAACGATATTTAATCGGAAGAAGTCACATTCTCTGCCAGGGAATTTTTTTCATGATAGGATAAATAAAAGTCATCCAAAATTGTCAGACCCATGCCAAGAGAAGAGACAATGAGATCCAATGGAATGTAATTATTTGCTTACAGCTAATAACATCTTGACAAACTAAACCTGTAAGTTTATATTGAAACAAACTTGGAGAACAAACCACAGCCTAAACCTTTAAGTTTCTAAACTAGTAGATATACCTTGAGAGATTCTAGGGTGTGGTTACCCTGAACATCTTCCCCCTTCTTTCCTTACCCCTTAGTTTGCGATTGTGCAGTCTCTTGATTCAGGTCTCTTTCTGAGAAAACTCTGGAGTTGGTCCCCTCCTGCTGCTGCAAGTGCATTTTCCATCCCATAAATTCCCTGCAGAGAAGGCATCAAAAGAACATTTAAAGTCTGTGAGCAAGTCTCCTTAAGGCGTGTATGCTGGTATAGTGAAAGCACTCCAAAAGGACAGTGGAAGGCAATCCAAGCTGAACAAACTGAAAGGCCTGGTAGAATTTCAGAACTGTGAGATAGAAGAGTTAAAAGGCTAGCACGTACTTATTTACAAAAATCCCACATGCTTCAAGGTTATGAACCAGACTGATTTGAAAAACCAATGTCCTCGATATGTTGTCTAAAATTGCTTCTCATGTTTCCAAGGCCTAATGAGCAAGAAGAATCCAACATATCCTACAGAATGATGCTTGCCAATGTATTTTTTTAATCGTGGACTTAATGTGGTCTTTAAGAACTTGTAGGCCTAGTTGCTTTCAGAAAAAAGATAACTCTTGCTTTGATAAGCCTCTATTTCAGAATGGGAACAAAAGCAGCAGACAACAGAAAATTGAATTAATCCTATTTTCTTTCTGTGTTAAATACTCCTGAATTTACTTAAATAATTTTCCTCATGTAATTTTGAGTTAAGAATGGATACATGTGGACTGAGGTATTATGGCAGTTAATTTCATTTTACAGTTTTATGAATGAGATTATTTATGCAAATATATTCCAGTATTATAGCAGTATATGTAACAAATTAAGGCAAAGCATATACATGTTTAAAACAAAAGCATTTTCAGATTCCTGAATTACTATTAATAGATAGAAAGATGCATAGATCACATGTTTTCTTCTTTGATGTCAACTGTCAATAGGAACACTCAAACCATGCAATTCTAGCTTGTTCTACTCTTAAATCACAGCTAGAAGTTACACTTTGTTTTTCTGTTAACGTTTCTGGTTTCTTGGAATTACTGACTTCTTAGTTTGAACATCACCATAAATCATATAAAAAGATATTTGTTTAAGAATCAAGCAGAGATAACTGAAACATTATTTCACAGAACTTCAAGAACACATCATGCTATATATTCAAATCCATAGTCTTTTAAGATGCTGTGAATTAAAATGAAACACAAAGTACTAGAATCCATTAGTTCTCCATTGTGCTGATGTTTCAAAGAACAACTAGTAATAAATCAAGTATGCTAAAGTGATGTAGGTGCTGAATCGTCCTACTCAAAGCTATTTTTGAGTGTATGAGTCAATGCTTGTGACAAATGCTTTCTCAATTGCTTTTAAAATACGGATAGCAAAAGAGTTTATTAGAATTATATATAAGTAGAAAAGCTGTAAGTTTATAGAACTGATTTATAACATGATTAAAAAATCCTTGGTTGATGAACTTTTGATTATGTACACATATATTCTATAATCTTGACAGCAGATAAAATGTTCTGATCTTTGATATAAAACAATACTGGAATTTCAGAAAATCTATAGAAAAAAAAAGTTTCAGATGTAAATATATACCATCAGATATGGACACAGTTTCTTCCCTGAAGATGTTGCTACCAAATGATTCATCTCATAACGGAAAAAATATAGAAATTACTTGCTGAATGTCAAGGGGAAGGAAGGGAGGGAGGGAGCGAGGGAGGAAAGAAGGAAGGAAGGAAAAAGAAATTTAGACTGGTGTACTGGTTAGGCCCCCTTCATGGATTACTGCCTTGTCGTGGCGAAGGGGCTTGCTTAATTCAGTGAAGCTATGAGCTATGCCATGCAGGGCCACCCAAGACGGACAGGTCATACCAGAGAGTTCTAACAAAATGTGATCCACTGGAGAAGGAAATGGCAACCCACTCCAGTATCTTTGCCATGAAAACCCTATGGACAGTACCAAAAGGCAAAACGATATGACGCTGGAAGATGAGCCCCTCAGGTCGGAAGATGTCCAATATGCTACTGGGGAAGAGCAGAGGACTAGTACTAGTAGCGCCAGAAAAAATGAAGCGACTGGGCCAAAGCCGAAAGGACGCTCAGCTGTGGATGTATCTGGTGGTGAAAGGAAAGTCCAATACTGTAAAGATTTTTTCTCCATAGGAACCTGGAATGTAAGATCTATGAATCAAGGCAAGCTGGACGTGGTCAAACAAGAAATGACAAGACTGAACATCGACATCTTAGGAATCAGCGAACTAAAATGGACAGGAATGGGTGAATTTAATTCAGATGTCCATCACGTATACTACTGCGGGCAAGAATCCCTCAGAAGAAATGGAGTAGCCTTCATAGTCAATAAAACAGTAGGAAAAGCAATACTGGGATACAATCCCCAAAATGACAGAATGATCTCAGTTTGAATCCAAGGCAAACCATTCAATATCACAGTAGCCCAAGTCTATGCCCCAACCACTGGTGCTGAAGAGGATGAAATTGACCGGTTCTATGAAGCCCTACAGCACCTTATAGAACTAACAGCAAAAAATGATGTCCTTTTCATCTTGGGGGATTGGAATGCTAAAGTAGGAAGCCAAAAGATAACCGGAATAACAGGCAAGTTTGGCCTTGGAGTACAAAATGAAGCAGGGCACAGGCTGATAGAATTTTGTCAAGAGAATACGATGGTCATAGCAAACACTCTTTTCCAACAACCCAAGAGACGGCTCTACACATGGACATCACCAGACAGTCAACACAGAAATCAGATTGACTATGTGCTCTGCAGTCAAAGATGGAGAAGCTCTATACTGTACAGTCAGTAAAAACAAGACCAGGAGCTGACTGTGGCTCAGACCATGACCTTCTCATTGCAAAGTTTTGGCTTAAACTGAAGAAAGTAGGGGAAAGCACTAGGCCACTCAGGTATGAACTAAATCATATCCCTGACGAATATACAGTAGAGGTGACAAATAGATTTAAGGAATTAGATCTGATAGATAGAGTTCCTGAAGAACTATGGACAGAGGTTTGCAACGTTGTACAAGAGGTAGCAACTAAAACCATCCCAAAGAAAAAGAAATGCAAGAAAGCAAAATGGCTGTCTGAGGAAGCTTTGCAAATAGCTGAGGACAGGAGGGAAATGAAAGGCAAGGGAGAAAAAGAAAGATACTCCCAATTGAATGCAGAATTCCAGAGAATAGCTAGAAGAGATAAGAATGCCTTCTTAAATGAACAGTGCAAAGAAATAGAAGAAAACAATAGAATAGGGAGGACCAGAGATCTCTTCAAGAAAATTGGAGAGATGAAGGGAACGGTTAATGCAAAAATGGGCATGATAAAAGACAGAGACAGAGGCATATATTTCACAGAAACCATTTTATTTTTCAGGAAAGACTTAGAAACCACTGCTCTATGTCAGATATTAAGACATTATTTTTTGTTTTTACTGGGATTTCTGTATAGGGATAGGCCAGTTATGAGGAAGCAAATGTTATTTCAGTAGCATTCATGCCCAGGGTTGCATTATCAGGGAGATGGACAGTATATAATTTAATAAAGAAAGAAACAAATACAGTTAGTTTTCGACTTACAACCACAAGTGAGCTCAAAATTTCCATTGCTAAGAAAGGCAATTATTAAGTGAGTTTTGCCCCATTTTACGACCTTTCTTGCCATAGTTGTTAAGTGAATCATTGAAGTTATTAAGTTAGTAATATGGTTGTTAAGTGAATCTGGTTTCCCCATTGACTTTGCTTGACAGAAAGTCACAAAAGTTGCTCACCTGACCCCGAGACACCGCAACCATCATAAATATGAGTCAGTTGCCAAGAGCCTGAATTTTGATCAGATGAGCATGGGGATGCTGCAATAGTTATAAGTATGAAAAATGATCATAAGTCACTTTTTCCAATGCTGTGGTAACTTCAAACAGTCACTAAATGCACTGTTGAAAGTTGAGGACTACCTGTAAATAAATAAAATATTTTGTGTTTTTGCTGGATTTTTTTTTTAATCCCATTTATATCCCGCCCTTCTCCGAAGACTCAGGGCGGCTTACAATCTAAGCACAAATCAATATGCTTAGCAATAGCCTTCATTCTATGTATATGCCTGCTTATTACGGCTTTTGCCCCCCCCCAAGCGGCATTATTACAAAGTCAGCTTATTGCCCGCAACAATCTGGGTCCTCATTTTCCCTACCTCGGAAGGATGGAAGGCTGAGTCAACCTTGAGCCTGGTGGGATGCGAACCTGCACTAATTGCAGGCAGCTGGTGTTACTTAAGGAGGCATTAGCCCACTGCTCCACCAAGGCTCTTTCTGTTTATAGATCCTGCAAGAGTAAAATATTGTGAGGAGAAACTCTGTTCTGTGTCAGACTATCTCTGACTTAATCAGTGAAGCTTCACAATAAAAGAAGGTAGGATTTAAAAACTTAAAACAGACTGATACAATCATACCACTACTGTCCTTTTATCATCCCTTCTCCTATCACTAGTGAAGCCAGTGAGGCATCAATGCTCTTACCAAGGTGTCTCTGAAATGTTTAGATTTTTTTAAAATCCCCAGTTGATGGAAATTTAACACCTGAAAAGTAAGATACATCTGAGAAAATCCAGACATATTGTAACCCTACTCTCATTGTAATGTTACCTTTCTTAAATATAAAACAATCCTCAGGACTAAATAGGTATTGATTTTTTAATTATTTTTTTATTTTATTCTGATTTCAGTCTTTTTGTGCCATTTTAAACATGAATCCTGGTAGTGTCTGAATCATGTTCAGGTTTTGCTATAAATAGCTAATATGAGCATTAGTTGCCTCAGATGTTTTACCAAAAGCTGTTTTTTTTCTTCTTGTGGTTCACCAGTCATGCTTCCTTTCTGCAGTATAATATATTTCTCCTGAGAAATAGGCCCAATAAGAGGAACCAGTAAACATTCTGTTCAGTGGCATCCACAACAAACTATAATGACACCAATATGGAGATATGCATGTAGTGACATCATAAAACATATTTCATCACTCCTATCTATCTATCTATCTATCTATCTATCTATCTATCTATCTATCTATCTATCTATCAAATTTATATGGCTGCCATTTCTCACAGAAAGTGACTCTGCATGCTGTACAACATTGCCTGCTTTTGCCACCTCCTACCCATGACTGGCCTGTTACAAAACATTAATTTGCCATATTGCTTTCTCACTGACAATATTTCTGCTCAATGTGATAGAAATAGTTTGGGGCAACATGGTAACCACTGAATTGATTTTAACAAATAGCACAGGACTCATAGAGCTAACTAATAATTGTAGAGCTGGAGCATTCTCTTTGACTGCTTGTAAGACAGATGATATGAAAGTAATGTAGATACAGGTAGCCTTAGACTTATGAGCCCAAAATTTTTGTTGTTAAGTGAGACATTTGTTAAGTGAGTTTTGCCCCATTTAACGACTTTTCTTGCCATAGTTGTTAAGTGAATGACTGCAGTTGATTAGTAACCTGGTTGTTAAGTGAATCTGGCCTCCCCATTGACTTTGCTTGTCAGAAGGGGATCACAAGACCCCAGGACACAGCAAAGGTCATAAATATGAACCAGTTGCCAAGCATCTGCATTTTGATCACATGATTCTGGGTTGTAACTCTGAAAAATGGTCATAAGTCACATTTTTCAATGCTGTTACAACTTTGAACGTTCACTAAACAAACTGTTGTAAGTTGAGGATTATCTGTAATGATAAGAGGTGTGAAAGATGCAACTTATTGGGAATCTTGATGCTGGCAGCAAATAGTGCCAGGACCTAGAAAGCGCCTACATCTAATATACCATATATAATCATCTAATGTTCTGTACCAGCCTGCTACCGGCCCTGCAGAAAAGGCAGGGACAACCCCTTTTACAAGAAGGCAAGAGGCTGGAATTACGCCTGCCAAATTTATTGCTACAAAAACAAATAGAACAAGACACGAACCAAGAAACAGGAGCTTTTCAAGCGGTTGCCTTCAGCAAACCAGCCCTCCCACGCATTCCCCCTTAAATACAGTTCAGGGCGTGGCTTCTCTCTGCCTCCTTCCGAGGAGCCCCATTGCCTTCCTCTGTTTACTCCTGATTGACTGCCTCCTGCGTTGGGCATCCTTGAACAGGGCCAGCTGTGGGTCATCTTCATCCACGCTGTCAGGCTCACACAGCTGGGTCTGCGTCGTGACCAGATGAGAGGGGCCTGGCTGAGAACTCTCATCAAGCTGTCCAATCCCCTCAGCAAGCTCTTCAACACCCCCCTCCTCCTCCTCCTCTGAGTCGTCCGACCCAACTGCCGAACCCACAGGCTGACCCTGAATCACAACATCTAAGTGCAAAGATCCCTAAGTTCAGTTCCCACTAATACAATGACTCCTGGGGGTCACTGCAAATGAAAACACCACACAGAATAGACATTGTATAATAAAAGAAAATTTCTCCATCTCCAAGAAGAGTAGGAGGGGAAGTCATGCAAAATTCCATACATGAAGGAATAACACAATACAGGTAGTCCTTGACTTATGACCATAATTGAGCCCAGAATTTCTGTTGCTAAGTGAAGCATTTTTTAAGTGAGTTTACCCCATTTTACAACCTTTCTTGGTGCAGTTGTTAAGTGAATCACTGCAGTTATTAAATTAATCAAACTCCTGTTAAATGAATCTGGCTTCCTCATTGACTTTGCTTGTCAGAAGGTTGCAAAAGAGGATCATGTGAACCTGGGACACTGCAACAGTCATAAATATGAGTAAATTGCCAAGCATCTGAATTTTGAACCCATGACCATGGGGATGCTACAACAGTTATAAGTGTGAAAACTGGTTCTAAGTCACTTTTTTCAGTGCTGTTGTAATTCTGATCAGCACTGAACTGTTGTAAGTCAAGGACTAGCTGTATAATATTTGCATCTCTCTGCTCTGACAGCTTAAAGTGAACTGTAGATACTATTCTGATGCTTCTAAGATATCCCTTCCTGGACTTTTGAGCTCTGGAGCTCCCGGATAGTTATATGAAGTGCAACAATTCAAGATGGAAAGTTTTAACCCCATTATATAATATGATGGCAGTTGGGAAATAAACCTCTGTTTGGTTATCAATGACAGACACTCGCAGATACAGAACTTTTATTATACACATTAGACAACTACAACATTACATTAGTTTTTGACATAATCGCCATTCAAATTGAGGCACGTCATAACATCTTACAAGGTTTGAAATTCCTTAGTAATAGTTGCTCGGCACCAAATCTGGGCTATAGGGGGAGTGATCAAAAACATCCCAATGGAACTGCTTCAAAAGTTCTTGGGAGCTAAATGCATAAATATGTCTGTCTTCTAACTTGAAAATCTCCCCATAAAATACAATCTATCAATGCTTTGGTACTTTTCTATTTCAGGAAAGTTTTCAAAGCTTCTGGTGTCCAAGCAGGGTTGTTATGGAAACCTCACTTAAGACTTCTATCACTAACTATTACATTATGGTCCCATAGCTGTATTTTCTTTATTCTACTGAATTTTATAAAACTGTTGGAAGTAAATGATAATGAGATTAAAAGATATTTAATATATATTTTATTGATTTTTTTTTTAAAAACTAACAACCTGGTGCTTAGTAAACAGCATGTTGTCTGGGTTCAGATTTCACAACAATCAATAATAGTCCATTTCTATCCTATCATACTCTACATAACAGCTTTCCTTGATTTTCTCTTCTTGCCATATTGTTCTTTTTTGCAGACATTAGGTTAATACAGTTCTTAGTATTTTAGTAACAAAGAGGTTAAATATAAACATTTTTCTAACATTTATCCAATTAGTAATAGCATCAATATAGAACTTCTTTTCTAGTTACTCCTCTTGGTTGCATTATGTGTCCTGTTTTCAACATTCTCATTTAGACTTTTCCCCCACAAAATTGAAATAATTTTTATCTGTTAAGATTTTATCAAAGTTAATTTACAGTTAAATAACTAAGCTGTTTCCCTCACAATAATCCTCCCAACAATTACAATTCTCATATAATAAAAAATACAATACTACTCAGAATAATAAAGAAGAAAAAGAAAAACATATCTCTCTGAAACTAAAATTCATTTATATTCCCCATTTTTAACACTATTCCATTTGATATTTACTAATTAAGTAATCCATGTTATATTTTAATCATATTCAAACAAATACTTAAACTTTAAAAATTGCATCTGATAAAAGTTACATTTCACTCATCTATCTATCTATCTATCTATCTATCTATCGTTACTAGTTGAGCAGACCACATTATATTTTAACCATATTCAAACAAATGCTTAATCTTTAAAAATTGCTTCTGATAGATCCAATCTTCTAATCCCTTGAATCTGATTTTAGTCTTTTTCTTTCACCAAATGGCTTTTCTCATCCATCTATTCCACTTAGTTAAAAAGTCTTGCCATTTTCTTGTGGATGTTGTTAAGGATGGGAGAGACAAATTACGGTAGGTAAAATGTTGATTTCTTTTATCTTTTTTTGTCTCTCAAGTCATAGATTTTTTTGGTATCTCTGTAATCCATTTTGTCAGGCTTTTCTTCTTATCTTCGGCTTTATTTTGTGATTCTAGGGTGTGGGCTATCTCTTCCAGTTCCAGTGCATCAGTCATGTCTTGTGTGTTTTCCTCCATCTGCGTTAAATCACAATCCCTTCCATTGGTAGATTCTTTCATTTTCTGAAAATTCTTATGTTGTGAGGTTAACATAAAAATATATCCATTTATGTCATCAAAGTTGTTTTTAATTTCATTGTGGTTTAGAGCCATTGTTGTTTGGATTAGTTGCAACATAGTGAGCATTTCCTCCTGGAAAGTATTTGGTTTTTCTTGACAAATTCTTTTTGCAAGCTCTTGAGATTCCATGATAGCTAGAATTCATTTTTTTTTACTTTCTGTGAAGTAACCCCTCAATCATTTATTGTGGAACAGACACAGTCATCTTTGGTTTTACATTTGCAAAAACTGGGCTCCTCTGGAATGTCTTTCCACCAGATATAAAAACGGCACCCTCACTTGTAGTATTTAGAAACATGGCTTCTTAAATGTGGAGACTGAGATGATAATGAGAGATGTACTTGAACTGGGGTGAGTCTGGATGCACTGGAGTAATGTTATGGTTCTATAGTTACGAATATTGACTTTATCTTGATGGTATTTATTACTATCATTTGATAATGTTGATAAGTTTTGAAATATTATAATGTACAGATGTATATATTACTTATTTAATACATTCATATGGCTGCCCATCTCATATACATGTTTCTGGGTAGCTAAAAAACAACATCAATAGCATAGAATAGTTGTCTAGAATGTTCACAACATCCTGCATTGAAATTAACTATCCAAGATGGGCAGATCGTACTGATAGGATCCCAGGCTAGAAAGCAAAGCCAAGTTTTTAATACCTTATGAAAGGCCAGCAGATTTGGGACAAGCCTAATCTCAGGGGGATGATATTCCAGAGGAAGGGTACTACAACAGAAAAAACTCTCTTCCTGGAACTTCTCTAGTCAGAGAGGACCTGGAACTGCTGAATCTAACAAAATACGGTAGGTAGACATCACTTGGGAGAGACAGTACCATGAACAACCCGGCCCCAAGGTATGAATTGCTCTATACTACTCAAAGTAGCGGCACTGAAGTAGCACAAAATCATCTTAATAAAAACCAACAACATTTACATAGGATTATACTGTTCTATTCCAGGGACTCAATTCTACAGCATGCACTGAACACGTAATCCATGTGTTGCTATTAGATTTTGGTATAAAGGAGAGAATGGCACAATGCAGCTAGAGGTAGGAAAGAAGATCAAGGCTCCTGAGCAATAATATCGAAAGTCACCAGATGATGCTTGTAATTTGATCATTGTTCTTTATGTTAAATGTTCTTCAGGATACTAGTCTTGTTTTCTCCTTAAAATACTTCTGTGCCAAAGGATAGAAGCCAGCTGATAGAAATTCCACCATCATTTGGTAATAACCTGAAGTTAACAATGAGCTATGTCATAATCATAATTTCTTAATATCTTCCATCTGGATTGACATAGAGATGTAAAACAGTTGAGGAAGCAGATGTTGACTTTAGGAATAATAGCGGGGAAAGCTGGCCTTTAGCAGTTCTTGGACAGTTAGATCTACTGTGAAGTCCAAACGTATCATTGGTTTTTGCCTAACTGCAGTATTCCTTTATTAATCTGGTCAGCTCTTCATGCCTGTTTGAAAAGAGCTAATGGCTGTGAGGATTATTTCCTTGAATCAGCCACCAACAAGATGTTTGTGACTACTTAAACAAAGAAGAAAAGAAGACAGAAATAAGGAGCGTGCAGTGCCTGAAAAACATGGGACATGGCCAAATTTTTTTAACAACAACAACAAAAAAACTATCTTGGAAGTGCCACTTATTAAATCAAGAAACAACATGATCAGTGAGATAAAATACCTTTGAAACTGTTAGCCTTTTTTCTAGTTTCAGTAACAATGAAAAACAAATATATAAGATGCATTTGTAAAAAGTTCAATGTGTCAAAGCCTCAAAGTACAGCAGTATTAAAATACACAATAATACACTTGAGGACATATATATTTAATATTTCTATTTCAATAATACAAATTTTTAAAAACAACAAAATGGATGTGGGATTGTAATGAAGCAGGTTAATGTAGAAAGATGCTAAAATGCAAAAATCAATTTTTAAGAAATGATATTGGCCACTACAGTATAAGAGACATAATTTCTTAATTGTCAAAATTTCACTCAGTATCTTTACTTGGCCATTGTAAAGGGTTTCATAAAATATGACATTTTTGGCTTACACAATCACCTAATCAGAAAATAACTGGGCCAGAGGTCCATTTAGTTGGGTACCAGAAATGATGAAGTTCTTCTTGACTTGCACCTAACCATGAAAAAACGTGGCCTTTTTCCATCTTCCAGAAACTTTGTCTCATCCCCAGCCATGAATGGAAATAGGCTTCAACGATCTTTAGCTGCATCTGTATTAAATCATATATCAATCTACCATAGTGCAAGGGCAGCCTCCAGACATCCACAATATACAGTTGCAAGAAAAAGTATGTGAACCCTTTGGGATTACGTGGAGTTTTGCATGAATTGGCCATAAAATGCGCTCTAAACATCATGTAAGTCACAACAATAGAAAAACACAGTCTGCTTAAAATAATACTACACAAACATTAGCTGTTGTCATGTTTTAATTGAAGATAAGATGGAAACATTCACAGTGCAGGGTGGAAAAAGTATGTGAACCTTTGGACTTAATAACTGGTTGACCCTCCTTTGGCAGCAATAACCTCAACCAAAGATTTCCTGTAGTTGCAGATCAGACCTGCACAACGATCTGGAGTAATTTTGGACCACTCCTCTGCACAAAACTGTTTCAGTGTAGCAATATTCTTGGGATGTCTGGTGTGAATCGCTCTCTTAAGGTCATGCCACAGCATTTCAATCGGGTTGAGGTCAGGACTCTGACTGGGCCACTCCAGAAGGCGTATTCTGTTCTGTTGAAGCCATTGTTTTGTTGAATTACCTTTACGTTCAATCTCTAGGAAATGGTTACGATCTGGGCAACACTTACAAAGTCACATCTATTTTATTGAAGAACTGTATGTTACTGAAAAGGATTTCTGCACCATGAATTCTACCACCTACATCCCATAACCAACTCATTTAGGGGGTCAGGCTGGATTTCAGAGGTGATCTTTTTTTTTTAGATTAGAGTCAATAGATATCACCTTAAAGTGGCAATGATGCATCTGCTCCTGAAAAAAAACATTTCTGAGTTCAGCCCGTTTTTAATACAGTTGGGTCATTATTCCTTCCCCTTGAAGGAATAAGCACATGAACTGAAAGTTTTCCTGGACTCACTCTTCAATATATTGATGTTATTCCTATCCAATTCTCTAAAATATTCCTTCCAGCATTCTTCCATGATGGTTTCATCTCAAATAATTCCATCAACTTTATTTTAAATCTATACTTTTTATTTATTGTTTTCTAATTTCTACAAAGAAATATAATAAGCAATGCAATACAATTCAAGGCACAAATATATGGGTGAACAAGGGGAAGAAAAAATAAATAAAACTACTACTACTAATAATAATAATTGTTCAATACTTCCCAGTGTATTAATATTTTAATAATTATGAACAATTATGGTTCCCCTGATTACCATAAAAATAAAATCAAAATTAAAGCCTCTGAGAAGGCTTTAATTTTAGCTTGACTAGAACCCAGGTGAAGAGTGCAGATCACATTTTGGCACCAGAACATCATCTTTTCAGTGTTTAGGTATGGATATTCTAGCAGCAGTCACCAAAAATATTACTAATTCTTTGGAGTATATATTTGTATTAATATATTCACCAAAACAAGTTGTGGACACATATTAATTCTTTGATTTATAACATTGCCAATCTCCAAAATCATCTCATACCAGAAGGAAAAGACATGGATATAACTTTCACAAAAAATAAAATCAACAATAATTTTAAATCATTTTTTTTGCTATGAGTATCCATGATCAAACTTATATTTAAGTCACATCTCTGGATCAAGCAGACATTTTTCAATGCAATACTTAGCAATCACCATTCTTATTGTTTGCTATGTCTCAAAATGGTCATGGCATTAATATTTCTCTACTGTTTTCTTTCATTCATATTTATCCATTCACCTAACCTACATGACTTTAACTCCTTAATTTTTTATGTTAAAAAAGGCCCATATGTGTTTTTTCAACTGACATCTAAAATTGGAGTTAGATCTAGCTGGACTTCTCTAAAGAGACTATTCCACATAGATTGTGCCATCAGTGAAAAGTTCTTCCAAATTCAAGGTGGTGCACATTGATTGATTGATCTGGGTACAAATGTCCTATTGTTTAAGCCAGGGTAGGAGGTCTTTTTTTTGTTCTCCCTGAAAAGCTTTATTTATAGGGGGAAAAACCCCTCAAAATTGCTATTCCAATGTGGGAGTGTCAACTTTCCTTAAGGCTGAAAATTTACAACAGATTGCTGTTCTAAACCCATCATATTTAGAACAAAAACCTTACTTGGACAGGTTTTTGTTTCAAGTTGCTTGGCAATTATGAGCAGGTGGGTGTTTAATTTTTCCCATGTTCACCTTTTAAATATTAATTGATTTAATTTTCCACTTTTACCTTCCTTAATATTTTTACCTACATTTGATTATCTTTGTTATGCTCATTGTCTCTGAAGGTGTGTGCAATATTTATAACATAGAAAATTTATTGGCATGAACATTCATACATTTGATATATTTTTACTGAAAAGAAGCATGCTTGTTTTTTAAAAGATAATAACTCTATTAGGCATAATCAAAACATCACAAATGGATATTCTAAGAATTAGTATCTTCTTCTAGCTATTGTCATGGCCAACCAATTTAAATTCTCCCATGTTTATCTCTCTGTGCATATGTACATAAAAGATTAGAGTTCAATGGGACTGATAATTGAATATCTTCAAGATTAGATTTCAAAAGAGCAACCATAGCTTGCTTATATTACAGAATTTACAGGGGTGATTTATGTATCTTCCAAACACCAGAAATAGAGGCCTGAAACATAAAGAACCACCTTACTATTCAGACCACCCTACATTACACAGCATTATGTAGCTCTTTAAAAAAAACAGGTGGGCATTTTATATCTGTTTTTTCCATGCATTAATGCTTACTAATTACCCAATTCTTAGATGTGTTCTTTATTTGAAACAAGTGGCAAATACATACACACTGCCACATTTCAAATAGGAAATTTCTGATGGATTGACTGCTAGGAAGTGGCAATAAGGAAATAGTCTTGGTTCTTGATAGAATTTCACAGCATGATTTTTCATGAACACCCATTAATCAAATTAATGAAGAACTGATTGATTGCAAGCTGGAGCCTGATCAATCCTTTCTAAAGTGCAGATCCCTATCAGTGATTCAGTGTCATGTGATGAAAATAGGAAGACGGCAGGCACCCAAGGAAAACGACTGTGGGAAGAATCCAGAGAAAGAAATATTTTGTGAAATATTAAAAAGGCAGAATATATTTCCCCAAAGGAATAATGGAGAAGATCTTTTAAAAAGACAGAAACCAGCCCCAGAAACTAGCCCCAGCCCTTCTCCCCCAAGCAGACACTAGGCAGAGGCCAGCTTTTAGAAATACAGATGTAATAATCCATTCAGGAAGGCTGGAGCCAGGAAGCTATTAGGAAGACCAAGACACCTAAAATCTACATACACCACCCCCGCCCCCCAAATTCTAAGGACAGGAGACATAATAAGATTAACCCACCACTACCAAAAGGGCACACTCAGACTCAGGTCAAAGTACATGACACAGGAAATACAAAGCCTCAAACAGGAACAGGAAACAACCTCAAGAGCCCCAGAAGGTGTAAAAACCCAGCATTCCATACTACATGTAGTCACTTTTTCCAGATCCATCTTTCTATCTGGCTCTTCTCTTCAATAAAGTACAACCTTCTTTCTAAAGCAGTCTCCATTTTGATTATTCCCGGCTGGATTGGACCCTGGTGAAGATTTTTCTTTCCACATGACATTAGATCCAGGTGGTATAGGAAGATGCTGTTCCATAGAAACTCTGGCAAGGTGGTTTAGTAGTACACATCTTACAAAGTGATACATGTGACAGCACTAAAAACAATTTTTGTTTAATCACCTGGAAATATTCTCTCTCTCTCTCTCTCTCTCTCTCTCTCTCTCTCTCTCTCTCTCTCTCTCTCTCTCTCTCTCTCTCTCTCTCTCTCTCTCTCTTTTTTTTTTTTAAGGAAGGAACTATTTATACCATGCTGATAGACAGTGGACTAGATTAAGGTTCTTCAGTGTTGGCAGTTTTAAGATGAGTGGACTACATCTCCCAGAATTCCCAGGGTATTTTGAGAGTTGAAATCCACATATCTTAAAGTTACACAGGTTGAGAAACACTGTGCTAGATTAACTCAGAAAACTGTTTCAGGGCCTGCTTATTTGTGGCCAGCACATATTTAAACACACAAGTGTAGAACTGATTTTTTTTACATCTTGTCAGTTTGATTATTGCTGTTTTTTAGCTGTTTTGTTTCTGCATTTTATTTAAACAGGAGGGCTATTTTTAATTGTTAAATTACTGTAAAAACAACAAAGTTCTGGGAAATAAGGTGGAATAAGAATTAAAAAAAACAATAAATAAGCCAGCAAACACACAGTATTCATCTACTTTACATAATAAACTCTAGAGTCCCAAACTATATAATATTTGTAACACTACTTACTGGGGCAAAAATTAAATATGATGGTTTTAAAAATTTAGTATAAAGAAAATCTACATTGGGAACTTTCATGCATTAATTAACAGGAAAAGAAATAGATGAACATTGAATCTCCCTAGTAATTCATTTTTCCAAATTAGTCCCAACAGGAAACTAAATAATTTCCTTATTAGTATTGAAGCTTATCTATCTGTGCTAATGATGGGATGATTTATAGGATTTTATTAAATTATGCAAATTAGTAAAAAAGCAAGCAACACCACTAAGGAAAAACAAATAGCAATTATAAAATATAACATGATATAAGAAAATGCATTTTTATTTCTAATAAAATGGAAAGGCCTGCTACATCCAACAACTCACATATCAGGAACATTAAGATAATGCAGTACACTAATGGAAATTTAAGGAGTGGAACTAAGTAAAAGAAGTTGCTGTGTTAATACTCACTGGTTGAACAGATGATTCAAGCATCCATAAATTATGCTAGATTGATTTCTGTATAGCTTTATGTTGTTTATCCAAAGTTCAGCAGTTCAAGAAAATCAACTCAACTTTCTATTAAATAAATACAGTGGTATAGCTAGGTTAGTTTTAAATTTAAATTTATGTAGAGAGAGAGAGAGAGAGAGAGAGAGAGAGAGAGAGAGAGAGAGAGAGAGAGAGAGAGAGAGAGAGAGAGAGAGAACAATATTCCACTGCAGGCATTATCAACATTAGAAAAAATATTCTGATCTCTCAGAAAAAACTCCTTCCTTCCTCCCTCCCACCCTCTCTGTCTTCTCTTCAGCCTTCAAGAATCAAAGCAACAATTAGATGAAGTTGAAGATATTCACAAATACTATTTTTGCTGCCATCCAATGATCATATGGATTTTTGTTGCTCAGTTCTTTAACCCATCTTATTAAAACTCAACTCACGAAGTTTTAGCAATGAAATTTACAGCATTCAATCTACCTACTTTACTAAATAGTCCATTTAATGAACTGTGGTGGTGCAGTGGTTAGAATGCAGTATTGCAGGCTAATTCTGCTGACTGCCAACAGTTTGATTCTCACTAGCTTAGGGTTGATTCAGCCTTCCATCCTTCCGAGGTCAGTAAAATGAGGACCCAGATTGTTTGGGGGGGGCAATATGCTGACACTGTAAACTGCTTAGAGAGGGCTGTGAAGTACTTTGAAGCAGTATATAAGTCTAAGTGATATTATTAGCTAGACCATTTAGTTAATATCTTTTTCCTGCAAAAGTCCTCAGTTAATTTCAGTGCACCCAATTCATTATAAAGGACGGGGAGGGAGGAAGATTTAGAATAGAATAGAGCTGGAAGGAAACTTAAAGTTCTTCTAGTCCAGCCCCCTGCTCAAGCAGGAGAATCTATACCATCTCAGACAAATGACTGTCTAGCATCATCTTAAAAATCTCCAGTGATGGAGCGCTCATGATTTCTGGAGGCAAGCTGTTCCATTGGTTAATTGTCCTCACTGTCAGGAAGTTCCTCCTTAATTCTAGGTTGCTTGTCTCTTTGATCAGTTTCCAACCATTGTTTCTTGTCTTGCCCTCTGGTGCTTTGGTGAATAACTTGACCCCCTCTTCTTTGTGGCAGCCTCTCAAATACTGGAATACTGCTATCATGTCTCCCCTATTTCTTCTTTTCTTTAGACTAGTCAAACCAAGTCCTGCAGCCGTTCTTCATATGTTTTAGTTTCCAGGTCTTTGATCATCTTAGTTGCTATTCTCTGAATTTTTTCCAAACTCTCAACATCTTTTTTATGACATAGTGACCAAAATTGGCTGCAGTATTCCAGGTGTGGTCTTACTAAGGTTTTATAAAGCAGTACTAATACCTCCCCCTTCATGGATTACTGCCTTGTCGTGGCGAAGGGGCTTGCGTAATTCAATGAAGCTATGAGCTATGCCGTGCAGGGCCACCCAAGACGGACAGGTCATAGCAGAGAGTTCTGACAAAACGTGATCCACTGGAGAAGGAAATGGCAAACCACTCCAGTATCTTTGCCATGAAAACCCTATGGACAGTACCAAAAGGCAAAACGATATGACGCCGGAAGATGAGCCCCTCAGGTCGGAAGGCGTCCAATATGCTACTGGGGAAGAGCAGAGGGCTAGTACTAGTAGCGCCAGAAAGAATGAAGCGACTGGGCCAAAGCCGAAAGGACGCTCAGCTGTGGATGTGTCTGGTGGTGAAAGGAAAGTCCGATGCTGTAAAGATTTTTTCTCCATAGGAACCTGGAATGTAAGATCCATGAATCAAGGAAAGCTGGACGTGGTCAAACAAGAGATGACAAGACTGAACATTGACATCTTAGGTATCAGCGAACTAAAATGGACAGGAATGGGTGAATTTAATTCAGATGACCATCAGGTATACTACTGTGGGCAAGAATCCTTCAGAAGAAATGGAGTAGCCTTCATAGTCAATAAAAAAGTAGGAAAAGCAATACTGGGATACAATCCTCAAAATGACAGAATGATCTCAGTTCGAATCCAAGGCAAACCATTCAATATCACAGTAGTCCAAGTCTATGCCCCAACCACCAGTGCTGAAGAGGATGAAATTGACCAGTTCTATGAAGCACTACAGCACCTTATAGAACTAACACCAAAAAATGATGTTCTTATCATCATGGGGGATTGGAATGCTAAAGTAGGAAGCCAAAAGATAACTGGAATAACAGGCAAGTTTGGCCTTGGAGTGCAAAATGAAGCAGGGCACAGGCTGATAGAATTCTGTCAAGAGAATACGATGGTCATAGCAAACACTCTTTTCCAACAACCCAAGAGACGGCTCTACACATGGACATCACCAGATGGTCAACACAGAAATCAGATTGACTATATGCTCTGCAGCCAAAGATGGAGAAGCTCTATACAGTCAGTAAAAACAAGACCAGGAGCTGACTGTGGCTCAGACCATGAGCTTCTCCTTGCAAAGTTTAGGCTTAAACTGAAGAAAGTAGGGAAAAGCACTAGGCCACTCAGGTATGAATTAAATCATATCCCTGTTGAATATACAGTAGAGGTGACAAATAGATTTAAGGAATTAGATCTGATAGACAGAGTGCCTGAAGAACTATGGACAGAGGTTCGCGACATTGTACAACAGGTAGCAACCAAAACCATCCCAAAGAAAAAGAAATGCAAGAAAGCAAAATGGCTGTCTGAAGAAGCTTTGCAAATAGCTGAGGAAAGGAGGGAAGCGAAAGGCAAGGGAGAAAAAGAAAGATACACCCAATTGAATGCAGAATTCCAGAGAATAGCTAGAAGAGATAAGAATGCCTTCTTAAATGAACAGTGCAAAGAAATAGAAGAAAACAATAGAATAGGGAGGACCAGAGATCTTTTCAAGAAAATTGGAGAAATGAAGGGAACGTTTAATGCAAAAATGGGCATGATAAAGGACCAAAATGGCAGGGACCTAACAGAGGCAGAAGAGATTAAGAAGAGGTGGCAAAATTACACAGAAGAACTATACAAGAATGAGCTTAACGTCCCTGATAATCACAATGAGGTGGTCACTGACCTCGAGCCAGACATCCTAGAATGTGAAGTGAAGTGGGCCTTAGAAAAGCTGAGCAACAACAAAGCTAGTGGAAGTGACAGTATTCCAGCTGAGCTATTCAAAATCTTAAAAGACAATGCAGTAAAAGTGCTACACTCAATTTGCCAGCAAATTTGGAAAACTCAACAGTGGCCTCAGGATTGGAAAAGATGAGTTTACATTCCAATTCCAAAGAAAGGCAGTGCCAAAGAATGTTCAAACTATCGCACCATTGCACTCATTTCTCATGCTAGTAAAGTCATGCTTAAAATCCTACAAGCTAGACTTCAGCAGTATGTGGATCGAGAACTACCAGAAGTACAGGCAGGATTTCGAAGAGGCAGAGGAACTAGAGATCAAATTGCCAACATACGCTGGATCATGGAGAAAGCTAGGGAGTTCCAGAAAAACATCTACTTCTGCTTCATTGACTATGCTAAAGCCTTTGATTGTGTGGATCATAACAAACTGTGGCAAGTTCTTAAAGAGATGGGAGTACCAGACCATCTTATTTGTCTCTTGAGAAACCTATATGCGGGTCAAGAAGCAACAGTGAGAACTGGACACGGAACCACTGATTGGTTCAAAATTGGGAAAGGAGTCCGGCAAGGCTGTATACTGTCGCCCTGCCTATTTAACTTATATGCAGAGCACATCATGAGAAAGGCAGGGCTAGATGAATCAAAAGTTGGAATTAAGATTGCCGGAAGAAATATCAACAACCTAAGATACGCAGATGATACCACTCTAATGGCAGAAAGTGAAGAAGAACTAAAGAGCCTCTTGTTGCAGGTGAAGAAGGAGAGTGCAAAACTTGGGTTGAAACTTAACATTAAGAAAACCAAGATCATGGCATCTGGCCCTCTCAATTCCTGGCAAATAGATGGGGAAGAAATGGAGGTAGTGACAGATTTTATTTTCCTGGGCTCCAAGATCACTGCAGATGGGGACTGTAGCCAAGAAATTAAAAGACGCTTGCTCCTGGGGAGGAAAGCCATGGCAAATCTAGACAGCACACTAAAAAGCAGAGACATCACCCTGTCAACAAAAGTGCGTATAGTCAAGGCTATGGTCTTCCCAGTTGCAATGTATGGCAGTGAAAGTTGGACCATAAGAAAGGCTGAGCGCCAAAGAATTGAGGCCTTTGAACTGTGGTGCTGGAGAAGACTCCTGCGAGTCCCTTGGACTGCAAGGCGATCAAACCGGTCAGTCCTAGAGGAGATCAATCCTGACTGCTCTTTAGAAGGCCAGATCCTGAAGCTAAAACTCAAGTACTTTGGCCACCTAATGAGAAGGAAGGACTCACTGGAGAAGAGCCTAATGCTGGGAAAGATCGAGGGCAATAGAAGAAGGGGACGACAGAGAATGAGGTGGCTGGATGGAGTCACTGAAGCAGTAGGCGTGAGCTTAAATGGACTCCAGAAGATGGTAGAGGACAGGAAGGCCTGGAGGAATGTTGTCCATAGGGTCGCGATGGGTCGGACACGACTTCGCAGCTAACAACAACAACAACAACAACTAATACCTCACGTAATCTTGATTCTATGCCTTTGTTTATACAATCCAGGATTGTATTGGCTTTTTTGGCTGCTGCTGCACATTGCTGGCTCATGGTTAAGTGATCATCCACTAGGACTCAACAATACCTCTCCATCCTTCCTTAACAACCAATGCCTAAATCAATACAAATGCCATTTCTAGAAGTCATAAAAAGCTAGTACAGGCAGCCACTGCATTGGTATCTGAGCAAATTTAGCAGAGACAATGAAACAGAAGATAAATTAGTATCTTTTGGAATCCAGTTTGATGTCGCAGCAAGGCAGATGCAGGAAGATGGGGTTTCATCTTTCGTGTTCGATTTCACCCTGCTGGGGACTCTGGAAAGGGTTGAAAGTCACCCATAGAGACAGTAAGCAAGGACGGGACCCTCGTTGATTGTGGGAAGGCAGCAACCCTTATGTTTGATCCGAGGAAGCTTTCCAAACCGACGGGGTAAAGACTGGCCACATTCATGTAGCCAGTCAGAAGTTGCTGACAACGGAAGACAATAAGCACTTATAAGCAATGTTGAATGAAACTGGGTGAGACTCTATCCTCTCTTTATGACATTAAGACTTCTTCCTGGAAAAAATTGCCCAACGCACCCTCCCACCCTCCCTTAGGAAAAGAAAAGCGGCGAACTAATTACTTGTGAGAAACAGAGAAAATTACAAGATTAATTTGGAATTAATACACATATATGGTTTTGAAATTTGGGGGCTAAAAGTACTTTTGAGACTTTTTTTAAAAAAAAAGATTTCAAAAGCTTGTAATATAAGTTTGGATTTTAAAAGCTGGAAAATGGCGCTGACATCTAGTGGTGAGTTATGGCACCACAATTTGTTATGCCTAAAGGACATTTAGCTTGAAGCTTAAATAAGTCTCTTACTGTCCTTGGAAACTTTCACTTTTGAAGACTGCAGCTGGGAAAAGGGGGAAAAACACTTTTGGGCTGCTTATTGGGTGGCAGAGATGATGAACTACTTTGAAACTGGTCTGCCTGAACTACAAATATAAATATTAACTGACTTTCAAAGCTGTGTTGTGGAACTATTACCCTGCAGGAGAAACACACATCATTGCTTGAGATGATGGAATATTTTGGATTACAAATCTTTGATTAATGAACAATTTTTATTATAAAGATCACCTACAAAAATGAAATGGATGTCCCATACTCAGCTTTAAATGGTAAAAAAAACCATCTCTAAATCTTCAGTTTGATATACCACCAACAAAATATGAAGATCAGAAAGAAATTCTCTCCATGTTGAAATCAATACAAGAGACTATTGTTTTAGCTCATGATGAGATTAGAAATAACATAAAGGAGATAAAAGAACAATTTTCCAATCTAAATTTACAAACCCAGAAGATGACTACAAAGAAGGAACTAGCAACCCAGAAAATAGAAGGAAATCTAGAAGAAGCAGATCTAAAGATGGAGGACCTAAAAGAAGGAACTAACAGACAGATTCAGACAACTGAAGAACTAGAAGATGGAGCGATAATATCAGAAATGGAAAAGACATCTTACTAATCAAGAATTCAGAACACATTTGAAGAAAAGGAAGAACAACTGACTGAATGGAAGATAGAGTTGTTAGGAGAACTTTGGGGTACTGGAGAAGGAGGGAGGCTGTTTAATGAATATCAATGGGTTCGTTCTTCCAAAAATACTTTAATCAAATGGTCTTTCTTAGTCCACACAATATACACTAAACAGAGGAAAAATTACTTGATGATTCAAATGCATTGACTTGGAAAGTTAGTTGACAAAGGAAGAAAGCTAGATTAGGACTGAAGAAAATAGAGGTTTTGATCCATTAGATGGGATATTATATTATTAACTAGATGTCTGAATATGGTGGAGAATAGATAATTGCTAGGAATAGAAGTACTATTATGACTATTTGACTGTAAAACTATATATATATATATATATATATATATATATATATATATATATATATATATATATATATATATATATATATATATATATATATATATATATATATATATATATATATATATATATAAGGTAAAGGTAAAGGTAAAGGTTCCCCCGCACATGTGTGCTAGTCGTTTCCGACTCTAGGGGCCGGTGCTCATCTCCGTTTCATAGCCGAAGAGCCAGCGCTTGTCCGAGGACATCTCCGTGGTCATGTGGCCGGCATGACTAGACGCCAAAGGCGCACGGAACGCTGTTACCTTCCCACCGTAGTGGTCCCTATTTTTCTACTTGCATTTTTACATGCTTTCGAACTGCTAGGTGGGCAGAAGCTGGGACGAGTAACAGGCGCTCACTCTGCTACGCGGCACTCGGGATTCGACCCGCCAAACTGCCGACCTTCCGATCGACAAGCTCAGCGTCCTAACCCACTGAGCCACCGCGTCCCTATATATATATATATATATATATATATATATATATATATATATATATATATATATATATATATATATATATATATATATATATATATAATGCATTTTTTTGGCTTGCTAACAAAGCTAGGGTGGGCTAGGCTGAAACAGGAAATAAGATTTGTATAATATGTATGTATATATAAAGAAGATAAATTAGTATCTTTTCAAGCTTCAGGCATACAAAGGAAGCTCAAATGGTAAGTTCTGCTATCTGAAACCTTCTCCTAACTTGTTTTTTTAAGCATTATACATTCCATAAAGTGTTTAGAATAACCTTACAACTCCCTAGTACTTTTTTAAAAAAAGGGGGATTATCCTGTCCCTAAGTACAGCCATCTATCTGCCATATGTACAGGCACCAAGCCATGGTTTCTAATACTTTTGTTCTAATTAGATATTAAAAATATTAGTACCAAGAATATTCTCAGGTTACTGAATGGGCCATCCAACGAAATGATTTGTTTTGCTGCATGTATGATACATGGCCAATTTCAGCCCAGAAGTAGGCAATGATTTGTGCCTAGTGAGCAGTTACAGAATATTAAGAGTAGATTGTGGGTTACATGACATGACTTCACCTTAATGCTCCCATTTCACAAAATAGTTGCCACCATGGGTGTGGCTAGCTACTTAGTTGCCATTTAGCACAATGGAACTAAGTAGTTTAGAACAGTACAGAACAGAACAGAATAGAATAGAGCTGGAAGGGATCTTGGAGGCCTTATAGTCCAGCCCCCCGCTCAAGCAGGAGAACCTATACCATCTCAGACAAGTGACTGTCCAGTCTCTTCTTAAAAACTTCCAGTGATGGAGCACCCATGATTTCTGAAGGCAAGCTATTCCACTGGTTAATTTCTAGTTATTTCTAGTTAGCTTACTTTGTACTGCCTCCCCAACAATACCAGCTGTTTCCAATTTGATTCTTTCCAAATATAGTGGGCTCCCCAAAACCTCAGCCTGCACAATATTTGAATGTTTACAGAGATTCTCAGTCATCTAGGTCATGGTTGTCCCAAAGCTGCTTTTTCAAAAGGTAACTGGACTTTGTTTTTTCTTGAAGACTTTATTCTTTTCATCCAAGAAGCATGATTCAGGTGACCTTGAGGGCACAGATAAACCCCCAAGGAGCCTCAATGACTAACCAGATGACTGCATGGAATATAAATCCTTTCATTCCCCAGCATTCAGTCAGAACTGAGGATGCTTCTTGGATGAGAAGTGAAATATCTTCAAGAAAAAACAAAGAACGTCCAGTTGCCTTTTGAAAAGCACCTTTGGGACATTATATTTGAAGAACACCAATTCAGGACCATTGTTTCAGCAGAGCTGTCTAATCTGGATTACAAAAACCCAGATGGCCATTCAATGGCAGCAAAAATATGCTGAAAAGTCTTGATGTTGTGCTGCCATCTAGTGACCATGTGGATTTGTGCAGACTAATAGCTTTACATGTATTTTGTCAACACAGTTTGGGTCTACAATAGATTTCAAGCTAGATATTTTTATTAATCCCCTTAAATTAAACTATAAAGCACAAAAAACTGTATATAATATACATGCCAAATATGTTTAGAGACTTTTTTTAAAAAAAAAAACCCTTTCTGACTGACATCAAAGGTAGAACTAAGTTCAAACTGGTATCTGATTTCTATGGTAAGAAAAAGGATTATTATTACAATATATAGCATAGGATTTATTTGTCAGGGTTCCGACAGATGAACTCTTTAAAGAACTCTGAGGCACTGTTTACCTTAAAGAGTCTTTATTTGAGTAGCATAGCATCCGCTATGCTACTCAAATAAGAGAAAATGGCTGCATCTTCATATATTAAGTTTAAGTTTAAGTTTATTATATTTGTATACCGCCCTTCTCCCGAAGGACTCAGGGCGGTGAACAGAGCACATATAAAAATACAGAGTACAAAAATTAAAAGAGAATTAAATAGGAGCCCGAACTAAAACAATAGATAATAGTATAAAAATCCACAATAAAAACCCCAACACGTCCCCCATCAGGCAAGGCCGGCTTGTTCAAATAGATAGGTCGGAAGGAGCGAAGGTCAGGCGCCGTCCGGAGCTCAACCGGCAACTGATTCCATAAGGCCGGGGCACCCACAGAGAAGGCCCTCTCCCTGGGGGCCACCAGCCAACATTCTCTGACCGGTGGCACCCTGAGGAGGCCCTCTCTGTGGGAACGCATAGGGCGGAGGGAAGTTGACACCGGCAGCAGGTGATCCCCGAGGTACTCCTGACCCATGCCATGTAGGGCCTTGAAAGCCATTACCAAAACCTTGAATCTCACCCGGAAGACAACTGGTAACCAATGCAGCTCACGGAGCAAAGGTGTAACATGGGAATATCGGGAAACTCCCAGGACAACTCTCGCAGCTGCATTCTGTACCAGCTGGAGCCTCCGAGTGGTCTTCAAGGAAAGCCCCATGTAGAGAGCGTTGCAGTAGTCCAGACGAGAGGTCACGAGCGCATGAGTGACCGTACACAGGGCATCCCGGTCTAGATAGGGCCGCAACTGGCGCACCAGGCGAACCTGGGCGAAAGCCCCCCTAGTCACAGCCACTATACGAGCTTCCAAAGTAAGCCGCAAATCTAGGAGGACTCCCACGTTGCGAGCCCTACCTACGGGGGGCAAAAGCTCACCCCCCATGGAAAGAGGTGGAATATTCTGAATATCCCGGGATGCTGGTATGCACAGCCACTCAGTCTTGTCGGGGTTGAGTTGAAGTCTGTTCCTCCCCATCCAGACCCGAACCGCCTCCAGGCAACGGGACATCACGTCGAGGGCATCACTTGGGTGGTTTGGGGTTGAAATGAAAAGCTGGGTATCATCAGCATATTGATGATACCCAACTCCAAAACCACGAATGATCTCACCCAGCGGTTTCATGTAAATGTTGAACAGGAGAGGCGAGAGGACCGACCCCTGAGGAACTCCACAAACGAGAGACCTCGGGGTCAACCTCTGCCCCCCTGCCAACACCAACTGCGAACATCCCAGGAGATAGGAGGAGAACCACTGAAGAACTGTGCCTCCCACTCCCAATCCCCTGAGACGCCGCAGCAGGATACCATGGTCGATGGTATCGAAAGCCGCTGAGAGGTCTAATAGGACTAGGACAGAGGAATATCCCCTGTCCCGGGCCCTCCAGAGATCATTCACCAGAGCGACCAATGCCGTCTCCGTGCTGTACCGGGGCCTGAAACCCGATTGGCACGGGTCTAGATAATCCGCTTCATCCAGGACCAGAGGGAGCTGATGCGCCACCACACTCTCAACAACCTTCGCAAGAAAGCGAAGGTTGGAGACCGGACGAAAGTTATTTAACACAGCTGGGTCCAAGGCAGGCTTCTTGAGGAGAGGTCTCACCACCGCCTCTTTCAAGACGGCAGGGAAACTACCCTCACTCAAAGAGGCAGATATAACCGCCTGGAACCAGCCTCGTGTCCCCTCCCGAGCTGCATAAACCAGCCAGGAAGGGCACGGGTCCAATAAACATGTGGTGGAGCTCAACCTCCCCATAATCCTGTCCACTTCCTCAGGGGTCACAGAATCAAACTCCTCCCAGATAACATCGACAAGACCGCCCGTGTCCTGATCGTCAGACTCTGCCCAGTTGGAGTCCAGACAGGTCCGAATCCGAGCGATTTTGTCCGACAGATGTTGACTAAACTCCTCGGCATGACAATGCAAGGGTTCCTCCCTCACCTCTTGATTAAGGAGGGAGCGAGTCACCCTAAACAGGGCGGCCGGGTGGTTATCTGCGGACGCGATAAGGGCGGAGAAGTAATTAGACCTCGCCGCCCTCATCGCTGCGAGATAAGACCTAATGTGGGTTCTTAGTCGCAATCGGTCGGATTCGGATCGGCTGGACCTCCAACAGCTCTCTAGGCCCCGTCTCCGACGCTTCATCTCCCGAAGCTCCACGGAGAACCATGGAGCTCGCTGGGATCTGCACCGGGTCAGGGGCCGCAAGGGTACAACACGGTTGAGTGCCTCCATGGCTGCCCTTTCCCAGGCTTCCACTAAGGCATCCGCCGAGTTGTGAGCAACGGAGGCAGGTGGGGACCCCAGCGCTGCCTGGAACCTATCAGGATCCATTAAGTGCCTGGGGCGGTACCATCTAGTTGGCTCCATACACCCACGGCGGGGGGTGGCAAAACAGAAGACCAGCCACAGGAGGTGATGATCGGACCATGACAGGGGTATAACAATTGGGAAGCCCCCACCAAGATCATCTAACCACCGTCCAGATAAGAAAACCAAGTCAAGGGTGTGGCCTCCCTCATGAGTCGGTCCAAGAATTACTTGCGTCAGGTCCATGGCCAAAGCAAGAACATCCTATGTTAGCAAAGCAAGAACATCCTATGTTAGCAGCGTTGACATTATCCAATAAATGGAGAAAAGTGAAGTAGATGGCTTAGTTCTAAGATGTTGGGCATAAACCACATAATATATGAACCCCAGATCTAACTATGCTCAGGTTTGTTGACTGTTCAAATTGGAAACAGGCATGAAATCACAAAAACAGCTTCTTTTTTAAGAAAAAAATTGCCAACATTAATGAAACCTAAAGAATTTCACTTCTAATCAGCATTAATAAAATTCAGACTTCCCATGATTATGTATTCTTAATTACAGGCTCCATCCACAAAATGGCATATAGATGGCCATTCTGGTTTCTACTGTTCTATACAGTATTCAGCCAACATAATATATAAGCTGACATTTTTTATATTGATTTATTTTGGTTCTTAGGTTTTGCACAGCACATCCATGATAACTAAACCATAAAATGCAATATAACATCCAGAATGCAATATTAGAATATATAACAATACAACAACAACTGTAATCCGTAATAAAACATCAAAATATAATAAGAATTACAGTAATAACAACCACAATGTCAGAAGAATTTCCCAGTTCATTTCCAGCTAGGAAAAGCCAACGATGAAGAAATTTGAGGACAGCAGCCATCGCAAAGCAGATCTTTATTACAGGAAGGCAGTAGAGTGACAGAGAAATGGCTTCAGCATTCCTGCCTTGCAAGGTGGTTTTCAGGTGCTGAGTTGTGATTTTTATAGGCTTTTTCTACCCTTGGGCTATGGGGTTTAATGGTTCCTTCTTTTGTGTTTTAATGGTGGTCCGGAGTTCCCCTTCTTGTCTTAAGAGATATTGCTTTTGTCCAGTTTCTGTTTTGGGAGTTAATCCCATCAAGGGACGGGCAAGGAGTTCTCTCCAATATGTCAAAGCCGTCCACGCTGAAAGAAACAGACGACAAAACGTGGTACGGTCGACAACGAGGATTTCTTGACTCATGAGAACTCCAGGTTTCTACAAAGTCAGCGTTGGGAGCTAGCCGCCCCAACGCGTCTTTAATACAGTGTGGGTAATTAGCCCCACCCTTCCCCATGCAAACCAGCATCCGCCTGGCTCTGAATAAATCCCACCCTCTTCCCGTCTCCTTGCGCGTTTCCCGTCTCCCTGCACCTGAGCTCCCACAATGACTTCTTGCCGAGCATCTGGTAAGTGTATGTCCCTAACCCACCTGACGTGCTTCCCAGCCCCCCTAATGTGCTTCCCTCCACCACCCAGCACGGAGGTGCCATAGCAGACTCCCACGACAGTCTGTTATCCGGACTGAATCCTGGCCTGCCCGGCGTCTCTGCCGAGGAACAGGCAGCTTGGGAGACGTAGAAGGCCCGGTGGCTGCCCTCCTGACTGCCTGCGGGTCGTTTTGGTAGTCCCGTCGCTGCAGGCGCGCCTGAAGGCCCCGAAGCAGCTGCTCATCGGGGAAATGGCTGTGGCTCCTGTGCAGCTGCCCATGGCGTCTGGCGTTCAGCCGGCTGCTGGTCCCAGGTGAGTACAGCAATGGGGGTGTGTGGGCGGGCGGTTTGCGTGGCCTTCCCTGGACACCCCTCACGATGTCGAGCCCACAGGGCTTGACACAATAGGGATGAAAATATGAGAGTTTTGTCAGGGTAAATCTTCAACAACAGCAAATAAGATCTTGCTAAAACCAATATACCTAAAACTGTAAGAGATATTTTAGAGATAATTTCTTAGATACATAATTAAAAAGTTACCTTTTACACAGATAGAAGGCTTGGCATAAGGAGCAATATTAAGATTGTCTAGTCCTTCATGATTCTTTTTTGTTGCTTTTAGCTCCTATATGGACTTTTAAGCAACAAAGATGCTAAACTGTGGTTCTGAGTCTGCATCTCCCAACAATATACAAACCTCTTCAAGGAAATACTGACACACTGAGACTTCTGGTTTGCCACACAGCCTCTATGGATAGCTGGGAGACTTGCTCTCTCTCTTCCATCCAGTTTTGCATCACTGGAGGGCCCTGAAAAGGGCCAAAAGGTGCCCCGAAGAGGTGACCAGCAAGGAGGTGTGCTCGCTGGATCACAGGAGGACCTGGCAATCCCTCCAAACCAACAGACGAAAGGACTGGCCATTATGGCTCGTCCCTAGGCTGTGAACAGCCAAGTCACATTTTCCACTAGGCAACTCTTAAAGTAGCATGGAAACTGGGTGAGATCTACCTCTTTTACACCCTAATTACTTTCTGTACCTCCTTAAGCTGCTAAGCATTTTCTACCCTGTGGTGAGGGAAGGGGGACATTTGCCCTCCCTCCAGAAAGAGTGACAACTAAATACCCAGGGGCGTTTTAAATGTTGTAAAAGTAACTGAATCCCAATTGGAACTTTATTTCTTAAAGCATGTGGCCTGAAAGATTTTTTTATTTTTTATTTTTCATTATTTACTTCTGTTGGAAATCTGGCTTTCTTCTTATCAAAAAAAGAAAAGAAAAACTGAAAAGATTAAGATAACTTTGGGACTCGAAGGGAAACTTTAAAAGGGGCCTGGCTGACTGCCCAGGGAAATAGATAAGATACATAACCTTGAGAACTTTGAAACTACAGCTGTGAAAGGCTTTGTGTTCCCTACCTAGAGAAAAAAAATTCTCTCTTTTGCATTTTCTAAACGTAAAGCCTTTAGTTTAAAATACCAATATGGAAGAAGACCAGGAACAAAATTTATTTATGGATGAAGATCAACAAACTCTCTGTATGTTGAAAACACTAATTCAAAATCTTACCACAACCAATGAAATACTAAGAGGCTAAGTGAAGGAACAAGAAGACAGCCCAGATATGAAAGCCCAAACTTTGACTACAACTAAAGAACCATCTGTACAAAATACAACAGAAAAAATGAAACATTCAAATACTATGACAGAAGAAGAATATACTATTCAACAAATATTGACATTTGAAAATTCAGAAGACATTGACAACTTGGAAAAAGGAAAAGGTTTGTTATACAACTCAGAAGGAACAAGAGAATCTAGAAAAAGAACAGTTGGATGAGAAGATAAACAATTCAGAACAACCATGTCGACATGGAAGAATAAAGAGATGATCCACTACAGCTACAAGTCCTCCAAAAAAATAGTGATCGAATGGTTTTGCCAATATCAATTAATATACATGATATAACAAGGAGACTGGTTTGATGACCCAAAAACAAGGACATGGAAGATGATTTGGCAAAGGAAAAAAGCCAGAATAAGACTCAAGAAGAATAGATTTTCGACCATCTTATTGAAATCTAAAACAGAACGTACTTAAATAGATAAGATGTGCATGTTGAACACAAGACATTGTTATGAACTGAGATAAAGAAAAAAATTTGGTCATTAAAATTTAGCAGTATAAATACTAATAGCTAATTTGAATATTGATTTGTGTATAAAGGTCATGTAAGTGTGAACAATGTAGATAAGCTAAAAACGTATTGTTAAAAGTAATAAATAGGTCTATATGGAACATTAAAAATGAAAATTATTAGTTTAAGCAAGAGATAGCAGATACAAAGAGGAAGAGAGAGGAAGGGTTAAATACTGAAAGAAAAAGCAATTTTGATTATTACTCAAAAAACAAAACAAAACTGAAAACTACCAAAAAGGAAGGATATCATATTGTATCCTTAATTTGTTGACATAGAGCAGACATGTCAAACACAAGGCCCGGGGGCCAGATCCGGCTCATGAAGTGGTTTCATGTGGCCTGCGAAGCCATCCTGGAAACAGTGAGGGAACGGCCCCCACTGCCTTGGCCCTGGCCCAGAGACCCTTAGATCTGTCCCACTCCTGCCCAGGCCCCCATAGGCACCCTTGATGCGAAAGATGTAGAGCTGGCCATGCCCACCCAGTAGGCTATATGCACTTTAGCCACGCCCACCCAGTAGGCCACGCCCATCCAGGCCACACCCACCCGGCCCCCTGAGGGCAACCGCAATGCTGATGCGGCCCTCAATGAAATTGAGTTTGACACCCCTGACATAGAGGGTGAGAAGTTAAGTAGACAGGATGAGTATTTTGAATATTAGACTTTGTGAGGAATGATGATAGATGAATTGGGAGTATATTAAAAATTTTGGGAATGATAAATATCAAACGTTAAATCTAAATGTTAGTGGAAATTAAAACTGAAAAATCTATTAGGTCATTGATTGTCTAAAAGCAAGGCTTTTTTCTCATAGAACGCTCAGAACAAAGTTCCAGCACCTTTTTTTGAATGGAACCTTGTAGGGTAGGCATGTGTGAGTTCCAGCACCTTTTTCTTTTACAAAAAAAGCACTGTCTAAAAGATTGTATGTTAAAACATCTAGAATATGTGTAAACTAAAAACTTTGGATATATGTAAGAAAGCTATTTTCTATGTGATTGATAAGATAAAATTTGTCTTTTAATTTACAAATAGACAGTATATATGAAGGGAAAAAGAGGAAATGTTTATGGTAGCAATCTGAAATCTGTACTAATGATATCTATATGTAATTGAATCACTACTACTCAGTCACCATGTTGCTTTTCAAATATGTGAATGTAATATTAGAAAATCAATAAAATGTGTAGATAAAAAAGGAAATACTAACACACATGCGGAAAATCTGCAAAGAGCCATGCTTGTACAAACACATATACAAATCTTCTTGCCACTTAATACATACACATGGAGACCACAGAACCCCTGTCCACCTACACATTACTTCACTGGAAAACAGAGACCAGCCTCATGATTAAATCTGCTCTTTTCTTCTGTCCATTGATAGACAATAGATTGCTATGTTGTTGTTTTTTCATTTTAGGGAGAGGGGATTGCTAACAAAGACAGTAAATTCAGAGGAGCTACAATATTCTTAGTCCTTCTTCCCCATGAAAAACGGTTCTTTGCAAATGATGGGTGGGCTACTGCCAAGCTCACTATGGGGAAGGATAAGACTTGGGGAACTGAGCCCACATCTTATTCAATCCACTGGCTGGAAACTGCATATTTTAATTTACAAAAATGGAAGCCTTGTCATATTTCCATTTAGTATGTTTTGTGTTGTCAGAAACAGAATTAGAAAGATGATTTAACATGACATAGCACTAATGCTACACTATTTGTTTTAATCATCCCATGACATCTATGGCATGATTTATTTATAGCATTCCTGTACTTCTGACATCACATACAATCTCTGAGCACTTTACAACCATATTAATTCCATAAAACCATAAAACAGTTCCACCCCTCCAGCAAAACAAATTCCAAGGAACTACAACAGTCTTGAACAGTGAAAAGCTCTATTAAAAAAAGTTCTGACTTGCATTTCATCCAGTCTTCTTGAGATAATATGTTCTATAGAGCAGAGGCAAAGCCTAAGAAAGAAGCATTATCCTTCAGTCTTCTCTGTTCTGATTTCACTTAGGGGGTAAATTCTCAACATCTCCACCCAGGCTGAAAATATTCAATGGGCTGTTGCACTTAGGCCTTGAAAATACCTAGGCACCGGGCTATAAAAGTTGAAACTAGCATTTTGAATTGTACTCTGAAGGTTACTAGGGAAGAGAGTACCTCACATCTTGTCAGCCCTTGTACAAAATGATAAGAAAGGGGCACAGCAGGAATGCTTCTTATTGGATACAGAAACAAAATTTTGAAAGGTTGCTGAAGTTTCTCTTTGCTCTATTTTATACCATACAAAACTAAGTTGGAATTATTGTCTTTCTCATGCTTAACACTTTCTCAGGACTGAGTAATCTTTTTCCTCCCTTAACTGTTCTCTTCCTCCTTCTCAATGTCAGGTCTATAAACCATCACACATTTTGCATCCTTTTCAATACATGACACCTATGGTCAGTGCTTTTTTTGTAAAACAAAAAGGTGCCGGAACTCACACATGTCATACAACCCACCTTGCTTACCCTGCAAGGTTCCATCCAAAAAAGGTGCCGGAACTCCGTTCTGAGCGTTCTATGAGAAACAAAGCCCTGCCTATGGTAAATTAGCGTTGTGTTTTTGAAAACAGGAAAAAGGTTTGTCTGCAACTCAGAACACCATCTTTGTTTGTTTTTTTCTTCACCTTCTTTTCCTTCTGGTCCTCTACTTCTGACCACAACTGAGTCCAGAATTTTATTTGTAAGTTGTTGTGATTATAAGTCAATTTACCAAGAGTCCAGAATCCAGTTTTATGATCATTTTTATGACAGTCATTAAGTGAATCGTGCAATTGTTAAGCAAACTACCAACTGTTTCTACAACAGCCATTAAGTGAGCTACTGCAATTGTTAAGTGAATTATGTGGTCATTAAATGTATCATGATTGTAAGTCCAAATCCAGCTTATCCAAAGGGCATCTTTGCAATTTTTGCTGGAAAATGGCAAAAAATATTGCAAAATGTCATCATATGTCTGTAGGACACTAAAACTGGTCATAAATGTGAGATGATTACCAAGCATCCAAAATACAACCATGAGACTGCAGGAGTAGTTTCACAGTTGTAACTTCAAGGATGGCTCTGAAATAACAGTTTTTGTAACTTCTAGTGTAGGCATGTCAAACTCGCAAAGTCATGTGACGTAGCGCAACGTATCGTGATTTTTTCCCCATTGCCAGCAATGGGATGGGCGCGGTTTCAGTATGATGCATCCAGCCCGTGGGCCGGCAGTTTGACATGCCTGTTCTAGTGGTTGTTAAATGACTGGTTTTAAGTCAAGGACTACTTATAAATGTAACAAGCCGACATGTTTTTCCTGTTTAGCTTTTCTATTTGTCAGAGAAGGTTCACTGTACACACTGTCTTGGCAGCTCACATTTCACTCTCCCTCAGGTAGCTTCAGGGAGTTCTTGAAAGCATCTGCAATCTGACATTGGTGAGGATAAAACAAAGTGAAGAGGCTGAATTTATAGTGTCCTGGGAATGCTTTGCAGATTGAACAGGTTGTGGCCTGATAGGGTTGAATATATGAATGTAAAAAGAGTGATGAGCAGTCATAGACAGACAGCATCCTCCTCTGGCAATACACTGGATTAAGAAGCCCTTTAATTTTTAAGTTTTAAATATTACTGAGCCTTTTTTTATTCCTAAGAGAATTGGCAAGCATTTTTATTTGTGATTTCTGTGTTATATTTTAACAGAATACACTATCCATAGGATTTGTTAAACCCTTCCTCCATCTTAGTCTCCAGCATTGAAACAAGAGAATTAGCCAAAGATCTGTCTACGTCTTTCTCAAACCTTAAATTCGTTTTTGGATCATTAATGCCTTTCTTCAGAACTGATCTAGGAATTAATCCTTTAATTATCTGCTTACTTTTTGAGGACATAGTGACTATAACCTATTTTATTCAGCCCAATTGCCCTCTAAGGGGAGAAAGATCACAAAGTATAGTGGTTTAATTTGTCTACAATCTTTAAAAACAAGCTTGCTACAGGTGATATATGGCTTCATTCAAGTCATCAAAATAGAATAGAGCTGGAAGAGACATTGGAGGTCTTCTAGTCCAGCTCCCTGCTCAAGCAGGAGACCCTATACCATCTGAGACAAGTGGCGGTCCAGTCTCTTCTTTAAAACCTCCAGTGATGAAGCACCCACAACTTCCAAAGGCAAGCTATTCCACTGGTTGATTATTCTCACTGTTAGGAAGTTTCTCCTTAATTCCTGATTGCTTCTCTTCTTGATTAGTTTCCATCCATTGTTTCCTCTCTTGTTTCTTGTCTTCGGTGCTTTGGAAAATAAGTTGACCTCCTCTTTTTGTGGCAGCCCCTCAAATACTGGAATACTGCTATCATGTCATCTCTAGTCCTTCTTTTCTGTAGACTAGCCATACCCAATTCCTGCAACCATTCTTCCTCTTTTAGTCTCCAGGCCTTTAATCATCTTAGTTGCTCTTCGCTGAACTTTTTCCAAGGTCTCAAAATCTTTTTTGTAGTATGGTGACCAAAATTGGCTGCAGTATTCTCCATGTGGATATAGTACCATTAAGAACTACTTGTTGAGTACAGTTTGTCAGCCAATTACAAATCCATCTGGTGGTGATGCTGTCTATCCCACATTCTTCTAGCTTACCAGGAAGCAGGTAGTGGTCTACTTTGTCGAATGCCTTATTGAAATCTAAGTATATTACTGTATTCCACAGCATTCCACTGGTCTACTAATTTAGTCATTTTGTCAAAGAATGAAATAAGATTGGTTTGGCATGACCTGTTTTTAACAAACCCATGCTGGCTTCTATCTATAACTTTATTTGTTTCTAAATGTTCACAGATCTGTTTTTTTATTATCTTTTCCAGTATTTTCCCAGATACTGCCTGCTTTTAATTTATATAATCACTTAAGATAAGAAGCAAACTTGTAGTCAAATCACTTTAATCTAAGTCTGGGTTTTTCAAATTGTTGGAATTCCATACATTGGGCTTTGTGATAGATAAAGTTCACCCAAATAGCCAATTTTCTGATTTCAAAGACTCATTCTCCCTCTCCTTCTTCCCCTTTTTTTCTATGGCATGAAAATGTTTAAAAATCTCTTGTCTAACTGAATTGTACATACACCTCTCTCTATCATTACAGGCATCTAAAAGTTTCTGAGCGTTAGTGTCCATCTTCAGTCACAGAAGCTAACTTGATGACTTTGGGCCAGACTCAGCCTACAATACTTCACAAGGCTGTTGTGCAGAAAAATTAGAAGTGGGAATGCTATGCCACCCTGAACACCTTTACAACAAGTGGCATATAAATCTAACAAATAAACACAATTTGCTCCAATGGATCTCCCACTCTTTCCAAAGATACTTCTTTGTTCTGGTGATAAAAGCATCTTCATTAGTGAGAGAAATTAATGGATGGAATCTTTAATAAATCATATGGAAACAAGTTATCAGAAATCTCATGATCTAAGTTAAAAGCTGCCTCTTGTGTAGCAAAAGCTGTGTAAATTCTATGAAAAGAAAACAGATAGATTTCCAGCTTGACATTGTGGAGCCACAGACGCAGGAAGACAGGGCTCCATTTTTCACGTCTGAATTTACTCTGTTGGGGGACCCTGGAAAGGGTCGAAAGTCACCCCATAGAGGCAATAAGCAAGGAGGGGACCCCTGTTTGATCACGGGAGGGTGGTGGCCCTTCTGTTTGATCTGGGGAAGTCCTCCAAACTGGTGGGGGAATGACCAGCCATATTAAGCTATAAAATGGCATTGGCATTTGTTTGGTCATGACAGCTGCCACCTTTGAAAAACCCAGCTGCAAAGAAGGGATTTCTGGGCAGTTTATCTGTGCGGCAGGGATGATGTACTGTTTTGGAAGCTGGCCTGCTTGAACTATGAATCTAAACTTTTATTGACTCTCAGAGCCATGCTTAGGGAACTGTATGAGAACCAAATATTATTACATGAAATGCTGGAACACCTTGGATTATAAACTCTTACTTGAGAAACAATTTATATTATAAAACATGAAATAGATGTCCCATACCTAGTTACAAAAGGCAAAAAAAATTTTAATGTTTGATTCTAAAGTCTTCAACTTAACATATTATCAAGAAAATATGAATTTGGTAAAGCAAATTAGAGATCAAGGTCAAGCACATATCAAACGGATATATCTTGCATTGATAGAAATTGATTCAGAGACAGAACTTGTTAAAGACTGTATGATAAAGTGGGCTCAGAATTTTCAAGAAGTCATTACAATGGATACTTGGGAAAAGATTTGGGTGAGAAATGTAAAATTTACGCAAGCTCAAAATTTAAGAGAGAACTTTTATAAAATGTTTTATAGGTGGCATTTAGATCCTAAAAAACTAGCAAGTATGTATCTGAACTGCCAGCCTAAATGTTGGAGGTGTGGTGGTGAAGATGCAACGTATTTTCATATATGGTGGACCTGTAAAAACGTTAAAGCATTTTGGATTAAAATTTGGTGGAATATGCAAAAGATATTTAAGAAAAGGATAAAGTTTTGTCCGCAATTGTTTTTACTGGGTATTATTACTGACACTACTGTTGTGGACACTAAGTTGATGTTGAATTTAATTACGGCAGCAAAACTTTTAGTAGGGCAATATTGGAAGAAGGAAGAACTGCCGACTATAGAAGAATGGACTTTAAAAGTTTCCAACTTGGCGGAAATGGCAAAGATCTCAGCGTACTTGAAAGACCATTCGCAACAGAGATATAGTGTGGAGTGGAAAAAATGGATTGATTATATTCAGAATAAATATGGGACTAAAAAGTTTCACTTAGCATTTGAATAAGTATTGATGTGATATTTATATTGCTTGTAGTTATTTTATAAGAGTTAAAGTGCGATAGATGTAATAGTTTATTGTTGTTTGCATATGGTAGACTATGATTGTTTTTACTTTTATACCTTGTATTTAGCTCTGGGAAGTCGGGGAGGGGGGAGGGGGAGGGAGGGAGGTGTTGGGGAGGGTTGGGAAGAGGGGAGGGGGTTGGGAGGGGTTTTGTTTTGTTTTGTTAAAAATAAAATGTACTGTAAAACTTTTCAATAAAAAAAAAGAAAATATGGATGAAGATCAGGAAAAATCCTTTCCATATTGAAATCAATACACGAAACTATTCTTTCAGCTTGTAAGAAGCAACACACAGGAACAATGTTCTAGCTTAAATATACAAACCCAGATCTTGATTATAAATGAAGAATTAAAATGCAGAAAACAAAAGGAAAATTGGAACAACTAAATGCTAAGACAAAGGACCCAACTGACCAACAGACCCAGGCAACTGAAAAATCAGAAAATGGAGTGACAACATTGAAAATGGAAAAGACTTTGCACAAATAATAAAAAAACAGAATATATTTGAGGAAAAGGAAGAAGAACAGATTGAATGACAGATAAAGCTATTAGGACAATTGTGGGAAATTGGAGTAACAGGGAAGTGGTTTAAGGAATACCAATGGGCTTATTCTTCCAAAAAACCATGGAGAACTATTTGATGATTCAAACGCCAGGAAGGTTAGCTGGCAAAGGAAGAAAGGCAGAGTAAGAAAATAATGGTTTGACTTATTAGAGGGGATATTATATCACCAATTAGATGGTTGAATATGGTGGAAAATAGATAATTTTTAGAAAATAGAGTAACATTATAATTAAATAGATAAGATGTGTAACTAGAATATTAGACTTTGGTATGAAAAGGGGAAAAGGGAGAAGTTGAGATAAGGGAAGCTTTTAGTCACCTAAACATAAAATACTCGGAAATCATAAATAATAGTGTTTTCTTGAATATTGATGGGAAATTAAAGTTTGGGGGAGAGAAAAAAATCAATAACAGGACATTGTTCATACAAGGATATTAAGTGCAAATGCAATTAAGATATGTATAGGCTAAAAATATTCATAAATGTAACAAAGATGTTTCTACTTAGTTGAAAATAAGAATTGTGGTATCATCTGCATATCTTAGGTTGTTGATATTTCTTCTGGCAATCTTAATTCCAACTTTTGATTCATCTAGCCCTGCCTTTCTCATGATGTGCTCTGCATATAAGTTAAATAGGCAGGGCGACAGTATACAGCCTTGCCGGACTCCTTTCCCAATTTTGAACCAATCAGTGGTTCCATGTCCAGTTCTCACTGTTGCTTCTTGACCCGCATATAGGTTTCTCAAGAGACAAATAAGATGGTCTGGTACTCCCATCTCTTTAAGAGCTTGCCACAGTTTGTTATGATCCACACAATCAAAGGCTTTAGCATAGTCAATGAAGCAGAAGTAGATGTTTTTCTGGAACTCCCTAGCTTTCTCCATGATCCAGCGTATGTTGGCAATTTGATCTCTAGTTCCTCTGCCTCTTCGAAATCCGGCCTGTACTTCTGGTAGTTCTCGATCCACATACTGCTGGAGTCTAGCTTGTAGAATTTTAAGCATAACTTTACTAGCATGAGAAATGAGTGCAATGGTGCGATAGTTTGAACATTCTTTGGCACTGCCTTTCTTTGGAATTGGAATGTAAACTGATCTTTTCCAATCCTGTGGCCACTGTTGAGTTTTCCAAATTTGCTGGCAAATTGAGTGTAGCACTTTTACTGCACTGTCTTTTAAGATTTTGAATAGCTCAGCTGGAATACTGTCACCTCCACTAGCTTTGTTGTTGCTCAGCTTTTCTAAGACCCACTTCACTTCACATTCTAGGATGTCTGGCTCGAGGTCAGTGACAACCTCATTGTGATTATCAAGGACGTTAAGCTCATTCTTGTATAGTTCTTCTGTGTAATTTTGCCACCTCTTCTTAATCTCTTCTGCCTCTGTTAGGTCCCTGCCAGTTTGGTCCTTTATCATGCCCACTTTTGCATTAAACGTTCCCTTCATCTCTCCAATTTTCTTGAAAAGATCTCTGGTCCTCCCTATTCTATTGTTTCCTTCTATTTCTTTGCACTGTTCATTTAAGAAGGCATTCTTATCTCTTCTAGCTATTCTCTGGAATTCTGCATTCAATTGGGAGTATCTTTCTTTTTCTCCCTTGCCTTTCATTTCCCTCCTGTCCTCAGCTATTTGCAAAGCTTCCTCAGACAGCCATTTTGCTTTCTTACATTTCTTTTTCTTTGGGATGGTTTTGGATGCTACCTGTTGTACAATGTTGCGAACCTCTGTCCATAGTTCATCAGGCACTCTGTCTATCAAATCTAATTCCTTAAATCTATTTGTCACCTCTACTGTATATTCAACAGGGATATGATTTAATTCATACCTGAGTGGCCTAGTGCTTTTCCCTACTTTCTTCAGTTTAAGCCTAAACTTTGCAATGAGAAGCTCATGGTCTGAGCCACAGTCAGCTCCTGGTCTTGTTTTTACTGACTGTATAGAGCTTCTCCATCTTTGGCTGCAGAGCACATAGTCAATCTGATTTCTGTGTTGACCGTCTGGTGATGTCCATGTGTAGAGCCGTCTCTTGGGTTGTTGGAAAAGAGTGTTTGCTATGACCATTCTCTTGACAAAATTCTATCAACCTGTGCCCTGCTTCATTTTGTACTCCAAGGCCAAACTTGCCTGTTATTCCGGTTATCTTTTGGCTTCCTACTTTAGCATTCCAATCCCCCATGATGATCATCAAGGACATCATTTTTTGGTGTTAGTTCTATAAGGTGCTGTAGGGCTTCATAGAACTGGTCAATTTCATCCTCTTCAGCACTGGTGTTGGGGCATAGACCTGGACTACTGTAATATTGAATGGTTTGCCTCGGATTCGAACTGAGATCATTCTGTCATTTTGAGGATTGTATCCCAGTATTGCTTTTCCTACTGTTTTATGAAGGCTACTCCATTTCTTCTGAGGGATTCTTGCCCGCAGTAGTATACCTGATGGTCATCTGAATTAAATTCACCCATTCCTGTCCATTTTAGTTCGCTGATACCTAAGATATCGATGTTCAGTCTTGTCATCTCTTGTTTGACCACGTCCAGCTTTCCTTGATTCATGGATCTTACATTCCAGGTTCCTATGGAGAAAAAATCTTTAGCATCGGACTTTCCTTTCACCACCAGACACATCCACAGCTGAGCGTCCTTTCGGCTTTGGCCCAGTCGCTTCATTCTTTCTGGCGCTACTAGTACTAGCCCTCTGCTCTTCCCCAGTAGCATATTGGACGCCTTCCGACCTGAGGGGCTCATCTTCCAGCGTAATATAGTTTTGCCTTTTGGTACTGTCCATAGGGCTTTCATGGCAAAAATACTGGAGTGGGTTGCCATTTCCTTCTCCAGTGGATCACGTTTTGTCAGAACTCTCTGCTATGACCTGTCTGTTTTGGGTGGCCCTGCACAGCATAGCTCATAGCTTCATTGAATTACACAAGCCCCTTCGCCACAACAAGGCAGCAATCCATGAAGGGGAAGATGTTGTTAGCTATAAGCAAATAATTACATTCCATTGGATCTCATTGTCTCTTCTCTTGGCATGGGTCTGACAATTTTGGATGACTTTTATTTATCCTATCATGAAAAAAATTCCCTGGCAGAGAATGTGACTTCTTCCGATTAAATATTGTTCTGGAAGATCTTTTTGTTTTGCTCAGGTCTGCACCACTATAGGGATTCTCCACTTCTCCTTGGGTCTGAAATGTGTTCTATATATTTTTAGCCTGTTTTTTTCTTTTTATCTGTTTTACTTTGGTGGCTTTATGGTCATAATAAAGGTTTGACTGATTGATTGATTGCAATATCCACTGAGGAGGTAGATCAGGGGTGTCAAACTCCAACGTCATGTGAAGTGTCACAACGTATCACGACTTTTTTGCCACTGCCAGCAATGGGGTGGGCGCAGTTTCGCTATTAGATCTTGATGAAACAAAAGATGGCAAATATTAAAATGGAATGTTACATAAATGAGCTAACTTTTTTATCTGGTATTCTACCATTTTCTGATTTTGATCAATTACTAGTTCTTGGCATGGTCCTTTAAAAATAAGACTACTGTTGTGAGGATAAGCAAGATAATGAAGGATATTAACACATATGAATGGGTTTATAGATGCAATTTAACAGCTACAATGCAGTCACCGCCAACCTCATATGGTAGGCAATTAAAACCTTCAGAAATCATTGTAGTTTTAAAAAAAGAGTAAGACTACCATTTTTAAAAAGTCAATTTATATTGAACACATTTTTGTTGGTGCATTGTAGTCCTGCTGTTGTGTAGGGGTTTCTCATTACTGAGCCAATTGTTAAAAAGAAAAAAAAACATTGCTGAGAAAGAAAGTTTTGAGTATTTTCTGTGCATTAGCAGCTACCATCTAGCTGTTACTGGATCTGAACAGAATTGCAGAGACTGCTTTAGATTCCCACTGGGCTTAAGGACATAGTTTGCTGCTCAAATATGACTAGTAGAAGTTGAGACTGAATTAAATTTCATGAGATTTCAAATGTTAGGCCAGAGGTTCTGGTATATCCAATCTATACTCATCCCAGGTTTATTTATCATATTTCAACAAGGATAAGAGAGAAAATATTTTCTTAATATATTATATAGAAACCATTTCAGAAATTACTTGTTTTGTTACAAGTACATATGCCTGCTCATTTATTTTTTGTTTAATTCTTATAATTGAATCCTCATTTAAAATGGAGCAAAGGTGTGAAATTAGCACTCAAAATAGAACAAAGATTTACTAACCCCCATAGCAGCCTTTGCAAACAATCTCCATTATTAGAGAATATTTTTAATACAGCATTTTGGTTTTTTAAAAAAGTACTGTTACTAATTACAATGGGCAGCAGTGATATTTTACTCAAGATGGAAGCAAATCTCACTTTCTGGGTTTATGTTCCAGGAGATTATATAAACACCTGAGACCAGCATTAAAGGGATAGGGATGGCTTCCATACTTTGGGCTGGTTCAGGCATGCCAGATTAGGAATAATTTGGTTTGACACACACACACACACACACACACACACACAGATTGAAAGAAAGAGGGATATCCAGTGTGCTTTCCTACTCACTCACACAAGTAACTGTGGTTTAGTGGGTTTATTAATATTCCCCAGCAATTCCCTTCATCAAAAACTCAGAACTGTCTCAATTAAGTCCAGTCACAAGCAGATCAATGCTAGTCCAAAGAGTAATGGTCAATGATTCCACAAGGCATGCATGCGCGGATCTGGCATGCATTACGGAAACTTGGTTGGGCTCGGAAGTAGGGGTCCCTCTGACCGAGTTATACCCCCCAGGATTCCGTGTGCTACACTGGCCACAGGCTCAGCGTAGGGGTGGAGGAGTGGCGGTGGTTATTCGGGAGACTTTATGTCCGCGGGAGACTACCATTGTCCAGATTGGTGTTCTGAACCAGCCAACTACCGGCCTTGTAATAAGGCAAACCCCTATTCAAACAGTAGAGACTGGAGAGCGTCCAAGGCTGAAAAGCGTCTGCCAAGATTTATTAGTCAATTAACAGAACAAGAAACAAAAACACTGGAACTTGAATCCTCAAGCGGAAGGGTTGCTTTCAGCAACCAGCCCTTCCCCAAACACTCCTTTTATTTAGAGTTCAGGGCGTGGCCTCCCTCTGCCTCCTCCCGAGGAGACCCACAGCCTTTCTCTGCTTGGTCCTGCTCGACTGCCTCCTGCGTCGGGCGTCCTTGAACAGGGCCAGCTGTGGGTCATCATCCTCCGCACTATCGGGCTCACGCAGCTGAGAAGAGGGCCCCGGCTGGGAGCTCTGCCAAGCCTGCAAGCCATCATCAGCCGGTTCGTCTCCCACACACTCCTCCTCCCCCTCATCTGAGTCATCCGATACATCTGAGCCGGCAGCCGGGCCCACAGGCTGGCCCTGAGTCACAACAATTGGCGGGAGTGAGTCCCTCCTCCTGAGATGCGGCCCCTGGGCTCAGATGGGCTTGTTGCTCACATACCTGGCGCCCAGCTGTGTGGCAACAGCCCTGCCCGGGCTGCTCAACACCCTCTCAGGGTTGGCGGTGGAGTTCCCCAGGCTTATAGTTCTGGGTGACTTCAACCTGCCTTCCCTGGGAGGGTCGTCGGAGTTAGCCTGGGAGTTCATGGCTTCCATGATGGCCATGGACCTGACCCAGGTAATTCAAGTCCCAACTCATGTGGGGGGTCACACTCTCGACCTGGTGTTCCTGTCTGGACAGTGGTTGGATGATCTGGGAGGGGGTTCGCCAGTCATTGTTCCCCTGTCATGGTCCAATCATCATCTCCTGCGGCTGGTCTTCCGTTATGCCACCCCCCGCCGCTGGGCTGCGGAACCGACCAGGTGGCTCCGCCCCAGGCGCCTAATGGACCCAGAACGGTTCCAGATGGCACTTGGGTGTTTACCCATCACCCTCACTCACAGCCCAGTTGATGCCTTGGTGGGTGCCTGGGAAAGGGGGGCCACTGAGGCACTCAACCGTGTTGTACCCTTGCGACCCCTGACCCGGTGGAGATCCCGTTGGGCTCCATGGTTTTCTGTGGAGGTCCGGGAGATGAAGCGTCGGAGACGGGGTCTAGAGAGCGGTTGGAGGTCCAGCCGTTCCGAATCTGACCGATTGCAGTTAAGAACCTTTATAAGGTCTTATCTTGCGGCAATGAGGACAGTGAAGGCTAATTATTTCGTTGCCCTCATCGTGTCCGCAGATAACTGCCCGGCCGCCCTGTTTAGGGTGACTCGCTCCCTCCTTAATCAGGAGGTGAGGGAGGAGCCCTTGCAGGGGTGGACCGAGGAGTTTAGTCATCATCTGACGGACAAAATCGCTCAGATCTGGGCCGGTTTGGACTCTAACTGGGCAGAGTCTGATGTGGAGGAATCGGACGGTCTTGAGTATGTTATCTGGACTGAGTTCGATCCTGTTTCCCCTGATGATGTGGACAGGATTATGGGGAGGCTGAGTTCCACCACCTGTTTATTGGACCCGTGTCCCTCCTGGTTGATTTATGCGGCTCGGGAGGAGACACGGAGCTGGTTCCAGGCAGTAATATCTGCCTTTTTGAGTGAGGGTGTCTTCCCCGCCGCTTTGAAGGAGGTGGAGGTGAGGCCCATTCTCAAGAAGCCTGCCTTGGACCCAGCGATTTTAAACAACTATAGTCCGGTCTCCAACCTTCGCTTTTTGGCAAAGGTTGTTGAGAGTGTGGTGGCGCATCAGCTTCCTCTGTTCTTGGAGGAAACTGATTATCTGGATCCGTACCAATCGGGTTTCAGGCCCGGGTACAGCACAGAGACGGCATTGGTCGTGCTGGTGAATGATCTCTGGCGGGCTCGGGACAGGGGTTGTTCCTCTGTCCTAGTTCTATTAGATCTCTCAGCGGCTTTTGATACCATCGACCATGGTATCCTACTGCGGTGTCTCAGGGGGTTGGGAGTGGGAGGCACTGTTTTGCAGTGGTTCTCCTCCTATCTCCTGGGCCGCTCGCAGTCGGTGTTGACAGGAGGGCAGAGGTCCGCCCCGAGGCCTCTCGTTTGTGGAGATCCTCAGGGGTCGGTCCTCTCTCCCCTCCTGTTCAACATCTATATGAAGCCGCTGGGCGAGATCATTCGTGGTTTCGGGGTGGGGTATCATCAGTACGCTGATGATACCCAACTTTTTTTCTCCACCCCGAACCAACCCAGTGATGCCCTCGCCGTGATGTCCTGTTGCCTGGAGGCGGTCCGGGTCTGGATGGGGAGAAACAGGCTTCGTTTCAATCCCGCCAAGACTGAGTGGCTGTGCATACCGGCATCTCGGACTAACCAGTTCATTCCACCTTTAATGATGGGGGGTGAGGTGTTACCCCCCATCGATAGGGCTCGCAACTTGGGCGTCCTCCTGGATTCACGGCTCAATTTTGAAGACCATATAGGAGCTGTGACCACAAGGGCCTTTGCCCAGGTTCGCCTGGTGTGCCAGTTGCGGCCCTACTTAGACCGAGATGCCCTGCACACAGTCACTCATGCGCTCGTGACCTCCCGATTGGACTACTGCAACGCTCTCTACATGGGGCTGCCCTTGAGGACCACTCGGAGGCTTCAGCTGGTGCAGAATGCAGCCGCGCAGGTTGTGATGGGGGTTTCCCGATACTCCCATGTAACACCTCTGTTCCGCGAGCTGCACTGGCTTCCGGTTGCTCTCCGGGTGAGATTCAAGGTGCTGGTGATGACCTATAAAGCCCTAAATGGCTTGGGTCCGGGATATCTGAGGGAACACCTGCTGCCGGCATCAAGCTTCCTTTGTCCGGTGCGCTCCCACAGGGAGGGTCTTCTCAGGGTACCGCCGGTAAAAGATTGCCGGCGGATAATACCCAGGGGGAGGGCCTTCTCTGTGGGTGCGCCTGCCCTTTGGAACCAGCTGCCCGTAGAGCTTAGTACTGCCCCTGACCTTCGCTCATTCCGCCAGGACCTGAAGACTTGGCTCTTTGAGATTTCTGGCCTGGACTGAGAGTATTAATTGGGGTTTTAATTGGATTTTAATTGGGGTTTTATATTTATTCAAGGTCTAAATGTAATCATTTTAACTGTTCTTAATTTTTGTAATTGTTGTATTGTTATTTTAAAAACCTTGTGATCCGCCCTGAGTCCTACGGGAGAAGGGCGGTATATAAGTCTAATAAAGATAAAGATAAAGAAGGCACTTGAAAGTTTCCCAATCAAAATAAATCTACCATGCAAAATTAAATCCACAATACAAGAGTGTTCACAAGGCATGGTCCAAGTCAAGCCACGGTGTCAATCCAAAACAAGGCAGGAATCACAACCAGAAAACACACAGCTAGGAAATGAACACATTCCCAGCATCACCTCCGTCTGTCTGCTGTGCTAAATAGCCAGCTTCTGGTGTAGCCCATCAAGAAGGGTGAGGCTTTCTCCTCATGGTAATCTGGCTGTCCTTTGCTGCTCCTGCCTTTTCTCTGCCCTACATGCTCTTGGATCAAGTGCAGAAGATGGTTCCTCTTTCTCATCCCTGACTGGCTGCAGCTGCATGCTTTCCCCATCAGACATCCTCAGGGCTGTCCTGCTGCAGCTGCACTTTAGCCAAATCACTCTCAGACAGCTGCTTGGAACCATTGGCCAACTCCCCTCCTGACGTGCTAGGAGCTGGTTCATCCTCTCCTGATCTGACATCTGAAGAGGTATCTGAGGAAGTGTCTGAGGGAGTCATCACATCCAGCAAGGAATATAAATACTCATCAATATTGTGATTTTAAAAACATATTTCCTTGTACTGCTAAAAAATCCTTATTCCTAGTTAAATGTTCTGCATTCCCAGGGCAGTAAAAGCAAATTCTATTTTATTCTGTAGTTATAGTGGAACTATGATTGGAATTTAAAATAACAAAGTTTTAATCAGTTACATTTTTTTAAAAAAAAATCAGGATTGGCAAACTCATTTTTTCTGTTTATTATAGAATTATTGTTAAAATAATTTAAAACAAGCAATGGAAGGGTAGGGAAAACATAACTAACAAACATAATGTCAACTTTACAAATGAGCATGGCTGCAGCCATTTTCCTTCTCATTCTAGGTTGCCACAGAGAATGGAGGGAGGGGGGTTGCCCAAGTGCTTCGCTAGTCAAAATAATCTTTTGTCCCATGGGATCCAAGGTCATTTCTGCTCCCGAGACAAGGGACTGGGCATTGCATAAAAAGGCCGTCAAATAATCATATTGGGGAACATAATTGCTTGCATAGCTTTTATGGGTGGAAAATTGTATTGGAAATATGTATTGGAAAATTGTTACTTGTGTATCCAGACTTGGTTTCACTCTTGATTGTGCTGATACTTTCTACTAATAAACTTAGTACAAAGTTCTTTGAGGACTTTGCAAGCCTCAGAGTTCTGCTTTATTTGTCTCTGTGTTGGAACCATGACACATAACTGAATAACAGCATCTGGAGTATTGATCAATACTGCAAGGGTATAGTTATTTTAATGAATAGCCAACAGCTATAAATACAGTTCAGATTATTTACTTGCTTTCTTATGTAGTTTTAATTTGTGAGGACATTACTTTCAATCGTCCACAACAAAGATGTAAAACAGCCTTTTGGCACTGAGAAGCATAAGTAGATGATGATGATGATGATGATGATGATGATGATGATGATGATGATGATGACGACGACGACAATATGATGACAGTGACGATTTTATTTGGTCTACCACCAACTTTCAACTTAGTCAAGTATTTACAGCAGCAAATATGAAAACATTTTAAATAGTAAATCAAATGCAAACATTACATTTAAAATCCGCCCAAAGCTGTGCATCTTGGCTACTATTCTAAATGCAGAGGAAGTAAGATTTAAACACAACCCTCCAAGGGCAACAATGTGCAAGGCTATTTTCTACTGCTGGATAAATAGACCTCAGAGACCGAATTCTTTTTCTTAAAGACCTTAATGGTCAGACAAGTAATAGGAGAAAAGTCCCTCGGACAGAGCATATTTAGAGCATTAAAGATTCACTCTCCTGGCCTTCTGGACAATTTTGAAGGCTTCATGGGGCAGAGGAACACACAACTTCAGGACTGATTAGAGCCTTGAAGGAACTGCCCTCCCTTTTTAACTTTATTCTATCCTCGTTTTAACTGCCTTTTTTCTGAAATATAATATTTTATATGTTTTTTATATTTTTAGCAACAACAATAAAGCTGGAAGGGACCTTGGAGGTCATCTAGCCCAACCCCCTGCTCAGGCACGAAACCCTATACCATTTCAGACAAATGGCTGTCCAGCCTCTTCTTAAAAACTTCCAGTGTTGGAGCATTCACTGCTTCTGGAAGCAGGTTGTTCCACTGGTTAACTGTTCCAACAGTCAGGAGGTTTGTCTTTAGTTCCAGGTTGCTTCTCTCCTTGATTTTTCCCCCCATCCATTGCTTCTTGTCCTGCCTTCAGGTGCTTTGGAGAATAGCTTGACTCCCTCTTCTTTGTGGCAGCCTCTGATATATTAAACTAGACATACCAAATTCCAGCAACCGTTTCTTATGTCATGGTTCCGGCTAATGAGATAGTTCAAAGAACATTCAGGTATTGTTTGTTCTAAAAAGTCTGTAATAATGAGAACGAAGCATCGGCACTCATGGATGGATACCAAAATCTGAATTCTCCTCCCCTGAACACATTGTATCAAACACAATTCCCTCCCTTAATTTAAACGTCATAAATCACATTCTCCAATTAGCTTAATATGCAAGCTTCGCTTCTGTTATATGCGCCATTCCTTATCTTATTTAAACAACTGGGTTAGCATTCTCCTCCCCCCAGCTTCATTTTATTCAGAGCAACACAGTTTAAAGAAAAGGCTGCCTCTTATATTGTCAGAGCAAAAACATCCAATTTTGCAGCGTTGACACCTTATATGTTTTAACTTCAGTCCCTTAATCATCTTTGTTGCTCTTCTCTGTATTCTTTCTAGAGTCTCAACATCTTTTTTACATTGTGGTGACCAACACTGGATGCAGTATTCCAAGTGTGACCTTACCAAGGCATTGTAAAGTGGTATTAATACTTCACGTGATCTTGATTCTATCCCTCTGTTAATGCAGCCTAGCACTGTGTTGGCTTTTTTGGCAGCTGCAGCACATTGCTGGCTTATATTTAACTGATTGTCCACTAGGACTCCGAGATCCCTCTCACAGTTACTACTATTGAGCAAGGTACCACCTATACGATACCTGTCCATTTGGTTTTTCTTGCCTAAGTGTAGAACCTTACTTTTTTTCACCATTGAATTTCATTTTGTTAGGTAGCACCCAGTGTTCAAGTCTGTCCAGATCCTCCTGTATCTTAAGCCTGTCTTCTAGGAGTGTTGGCTATTCCTGCTAGCTTGGTGTCATCTGCAAATTTGATGAGTTCCCCATCTACCCACTCGTCCAAATCGTTGATGAAGATGTTGAAGAGCACTGGGCCCACTACACACTTTCCTCCATGTAGATGCGGTTCCATTGAGGACCACATGCTGGGTACGGCCGGTCAGCCAGCTACAAATCCATCTGGTGGTGATGCTGTTTAACCCACATTTTTCTATCTTATCAAGTAGTATGTTGTGATCTACTTTATCAAATGCCTTACTGAAGTCCAAGTAAATTATATCCACAGCATTCCTCTGATCCACTAATTTTGTCACTTGGTCAAAGAATGCAATAAGATTTGTCTGTCATGATCTGTTTTTGACAAACCCATATTGACTTTTAGTAATGACTTCGTTTCAGCCAAAACCCATGCAGTTCATTTTCACCTGGTGCTGACCAATTTTTGATATTCCTTGCTCTTTTTTCTACCATTTTTGTCGTTATTACTAGTTCTTTCATTTCAACTTCTGCTTTATTTGCATCCACCTCTTTTAACAAAGCCGCATCCTTGTTGTGTTTCTTTGGGTTATCCCATATCTGCTTCGAGAACTGCACTGTTTCTTCCTTGTCAGGTACTCTATTTCTGCATCTATTGAGAGAGAGAGATCAATACATGGAAAATTTTACCTATATAATATCTATATAGGGAGATGAATTCCTAGAATTCTGTATATAAATAAATGGTTTGAAATTAAAAAAAAATATTTTTGTCACTGGCCACTTTGAGAATGCAAAATACAAAATGGGTAAAGCTTATGAGTAATTGTGTGGAAAAGAACTCAAACTAAACTCCTTGGAGCTTCAAAAATTATTCTGATTTAATAAGAAATGTTCTGTGCTTAGGAAAATAACTATATATATCCATAGACACTAGAACAGACATGTCAAACTCGCGACGTCACGTGATGTATTGGAGCTTTTTCTCCATTGCCGGAAATGAGGTGGGCGCAGTTTCTTGATGACAGTTTGACATCCTTACACTAGACATTCTGACATTAGCTATGCACACTACTTTTAGTAAATATTGCTGAGGAGTTAAAGCAAAATTAATTGTATTCTTGGTCAGCCCCCAAATTAAAAAGAAGTTTCCACAAAAGAAAACAACCTTCTCCTGACACAGATTTTTAGAAACCAGCCACAGCATTTTTTAAACATAGAGCATGAAAAATGAAATGTAACATGATAGCATCCCAACAGATGTCCAGTTCATAATAAAGCATTTATTTACAAACAGGCTATTTCCAAAAACAATTTTGTTTATATATTTTAATCTTTTAATATTAAACTATATTAAAAATAATGGCAATAACCAATTAATTATTTGTTTTATGAATTTTAATTATTAAACTATTAGCTTAATGAAACTGTAATGGATAAACATATAAAGTGACTTTATTAGATCTAATTTGCATGTGATGCAGATTACTTAATATAACTAAAACTTATACCTTTTGGTGAGAGACTCCAAGACTGCCTACAAACAATACTTTTTTTATTGGCAATATCCTGTTCATCATCTTTTGAAGATTTCTCCTAACAGAAAGAACAACATTCAGTATTTATTGTACATATCAGTTGGAAATTGTAATGTTCTTTTATTACTTTAAATAAGTATTTAGAATTTATGAATAAAATTTTAATCTATGTGATTTTATCAGGGAGTCATAAACTGTCTGGGATATTGCCAAGAATATATAATTACAAATGTACTGACTCTCCCAGGACTCCAAAATATTAAAATTATTTAGCAGCCTATGCTTAAAAATACAATGTTAAATTCCTATCAAACAATCATGAGAAGTAAATGCATCAATTTAATTTTTAATATGATAAATATAGATATGTATAGCCCATGCAAACAAAAGCTCTTTTGGGGACCTCCATAATTTTTACAAATAGGAAAGGGTCCTGAGAGAAAAAAGTTTAAGAAACACTGAACTACTAAAGCAGGGGTGTCAAACTGCCGGCCCACTGCCGGACATGTCAACCAGAAGCCACGCCCACCCCTGCCGGCAATGGCAAAACTGTCCCGATACATCTTGAGACATCACATGACGTCACGAGTTTGACAGCTCTATAAAGTATCCTCAGTGTAATGTAAAGTATGACATGTTATAATACCAGAAAAAATGTTATAATACCAAGACCATAAATTATACATTTATTTATTTATTGTGTATATTATGTAGTTATTATTACCATCAGCAAAATAATGGTTATTACTATCATTTTATTAATCAATAAAACAATTACAGTATTAATCAATCTATAAAAAATATAATTGCGTTATAGTATGAATCTGTATGCCTTATTTTCTTTGTACCATCTTCCAAAAAATTTACAATTAAAATTATAAAATTAATTTTGAGAAAAAATTACTAGCCATTCTTAAAGACTGATATGCAGTATGGGTGTGTGTGTAAGTGTACTAACATGCCTATTGTCCGTCACATTTTAGCTTTTTCATTTTGTTTATTCAAATTTATATTTTTTGTTTGATGAATGAATGAATGAACATTGGGTATTCTAGCCATAAGTAATTTTGGCTTCATAGAATAAAATCAGCACCTTGAATTGTATATACTGTAGAACTAAACTATTAAGCCCGTTTGGATATTTTCACTTCATTTGAATATTATCAAATCTCTGCATTAATCTGGATTCTGTACTCTAAATCAGCGGTCCCCAACCTTTCCAGTATGGTGGCCCAGCCTAGCATGGGGGGGGGGGCTGTGAATGGCAGGCACATGCACAGCTCCATTTGTGTCAGTGGTGTATATGCGTGCCCTCCACTTGCACAAATGGAGATTGTGCACAAGCGGAGGTTGCTTGCACTTACCTGCAAAACTCCACTTGTGTGAGCGGCAAACACTTGTGCTTGTGAGTAAAGCTCTACTTACGTGAGTGGAGAGTACTTGCGCTCATGAAGCTCCACTCCTGCAAATGGAGCTTCACATGTGAGCCCAAGCGCCCTCTGCTCAAAAGTGGAGCTTCATGCGTGTGCTTGCCCATTCTCCCATGGTTCGGTTTCGAACAGGCTGCAGCCCGGGGGCTAGGGTGCCCTAGTCTAAATGATTAGGAATGGATTTTATTTCTGCTGTGCCATTAAAGTATCATTAATGAACAAACTTGTTAAAGTACAGTTTTTTATTTATGAAATCCAATTTTATTAAAAACATTTTCCCTTTGCAATAGATTCACTTACTTTCAAATCAGATTGGAAAGTTTTCAGATTTTCATCCTCACTATGTTTATATATTGTTGGCTCATATATTGCTTCTTCCAATTTTTTTGAATCCATACATTCCTTTTCTCCAGGGTTCTGATATCCTGCAAAATCAGGATTCCTATTCTGTTGTATATTCGTGGCTTTTCCAAGTTCTGCTTCTGATCCACAATTACGACTTTCAATATCATCCAGAAGGGAATCCATGCCATTTTCATGGGAGTTAGTAGAGAAAGTAAAGAGTGTAGTTTTTCCAACATTCTCCAAAGAAAAAACATTTTTGCAAAACCGTTTTTGATTCTCATATGACAATTTATTATTATTATCAGTGTCCTGGGGTTTTTGTAACTTCTGAATTTGATTTTCATAACTAGATTTTTTTTCAATTGAATGATTTTACGTCCAGTGACTGGCTAGTTTTAAATACTTACACATAATGAAGACTTCTAGAATTATCAATCAATAAAATAGCAAGTTCATCCTATTCTTGCTACTATTCATTGGAAGTAAAGGGCAGGAATGCTGAAGAACAATTAAATTTAGAGAATAGAAACAATTGCAGAATTATGGATTATAGAGAAGTCCCAGTTAATGGATGGTAATGTAATGTTATCTTTATGAGATTTCTATCCTTTTTTTCCAGCAATTTCCCAACTGCAAAAGTATGAAATTGCATTATAAATATTGCTGGGATGTTGAGCTTTCAAGGTTGCAAATGCAACCTTTGGTTTTTGAATTGAACTTAGCAAGTGAGTAAGTAAGTTTTTGCTATTGAACCCAGTCTACCATCTGTTGTCTATTTCTTCTCTGGGCTCAGTTCTGTGGCTGCTTCCATAGTTCTACCAGAATGCAAAATATGGACTTAATTGCTGTTTAGATTGTTTGCTATAGGAATTATTTTTAATGTTTTAATCTGTTTTCCTGTAGAATGGGTATTAGTGGAGTTCGAATGGCCTGCTCTGCCTCCTATTTTTGTGAAACTAGAACAAAAAACAAAGCATTTGTTTTAAATTCTCATCATTCTCCACAGTGGAACATCATGAATTATTTTCTTTCACATGAAATAGTTAAAAGTATTTTGAATGTTGCTGTATCAGAAACAAGGCACATGAATCTTTCAGATGGAACCATCCCAAAAGGATCTGTTTTGTTCTGATTGCAGGTCAAAATACGTTTTCTGATTCAGGTGCTCCCTTATTGGGCGTTTTTCAGTAGTATCCACATTCTTGAAACTAGGATAGCATACTGTATTCAAACTGCTCTACTTGTTCCCTTATTCTATGGCTGCACTCACTCTTCAGATTAAAACCTTTTGCTTTAGTTTTTCAGTAATTTCATTTAGGATCTCATCTGTAAAGTCTGAATACTGATTAGCTATAACAATCAATAGCAATAGCACTTAGATTTATATACCGTTTCATAGTGCTTTACAGCCCTTTCTAAGCGGTTCACAAAGTCAGCATATTGCTTCCGACAATCTGGGTCCTCATTTTACCAACCTCAAAAGGATGGAAGGCTGAGTCAACCATGAGCTGGTAAGAATCAAACTGCCAAACTGAAGGCAGTCGGCCGTCAGCAGAAGTATTTATTTATTTTATTTTTATTGCATTTATATACCGCCCTTTCCCTGAGGACTCAGGGCGGTTTACAGGGAGTTAAAAATCAACCATACAAAAGTTAAAAAACCAATTAAAAAAAGATTAAACCAACCCTGTACAATTAAAAAACCCCAATTAAAATAAATTTCTCCTCAGCCTGGGCCCGAGAGCTCGAAGAGCCAGGTCTTCAGGCCCCGGCGGAATGATCGGAGGTCGGGGGCAGTCCTCAGCTCCACTGGCAGCTGGTTCCAGAGGGCAGGCGCCCCCACTGAGAAGGCCCTATCCCTGGGTGTCACCCGCCGGCAATCTCTTACTGGTGGGACCCTGAGCAGACCCTCCCTGTGGGAGCGCACTGGGCGAAGGGCATTTGATGCCGGCAGCAGGTGTTCCCTCAAATACCCCGGACCCAGGCCATGTAGGGCTTTATAGGTGATAACCAGCACCTTGAATTTCACCCGGAGGGCAACCGGAAGCCAATGCAGCTCGCGGAGTAGAGGTGTTACATGGGAGTATCGGGAGACCCCTATTACAACTCGCGCGGCCGCATTCTGCACCAGTTGAAGCCTCCGAGTGGTCTTCAAGGGCAGCCCCATGTAGAGACCGTTACAGTAGTCCAAACGGGAGGTCACGAGCGCATGAGTAACTGTGCGTAGGGCGTCTCGGTCCAGATAGGGACGCAACTGGCGCACCAGGCGAACCTGTGCAAAAGCCCCCCTGGTCACGGCTCCTATGTGATCTTCAAAATTGAGTCGTGAATCCAGGAGGACGCCCAAGTTGCGAGCCCTATCAACGGGGGGTAACACCTCACCCCCCATCGTTAGAGGTGGAATAGTCTGGTTAGCCCGAGATGCCGATATGCACAGCCACTCAGTCTTGGCGGGATTGAGACGAAGCCTGTTTCTCCCCATCCAGACCTGAACCGCCTCCAGGCACCGGGACATCACGGCGAGGGCATCACTGGGTTGGTTCGGGGTGGAAAGAAAAAGTTGGGTATCATCAGCGTACTGATGATACCCCACCCCGAAGCCACGAATGATCTCGCCCAGCGGCTTCATATAGATGTTGAACAGGAGAGGCGAGAGAACCGACCCCTGAGGGACTCCACAAATGAGAGGCCTCGGGGCGGATCTCTGCCCTCCCGTCAACACCGACTGCGAGCGGCCCTGGAGGTAGGAGGAGAACCACCGTAAAACGGTGCCTCCCACTCCCAACCCCCTGAGACGCCGCAGCAGGATACCATGGTCGATGGTATCGAAAGCCGCTGAGAGATCTAATAGGACCAGGACAGAGGAGCAACCCCTGTCCCTTGCCCTCCAGAGATCATTCACCAGCGCGACCAATGCCGTGTCCGTGCTGTGTCCGGGCCTGAAACCCGATTGGTACGGGTCCAGATAATCAGTTTCCTCCAGGAACAGAGGGAGCTGATGCGCCACCACACTCTCAACAACCTTCGCCAAAAAGCGAAGGTTGGAGACTGGACGATAGTTGTTTAAAACAGCCGGGTCCAAAGCAGGCTTCTTGAGAAGGGGTCTCACCACCGCCTCCTTCAAGGCGGCAGGGAAGACACCCTCCTTCAAAGAAGCAGTTATTACTGCATGGAACCAGCCTCGTGTTCCCTCCCGAGCCGCATAAGCTAGCCAGGAGGGGCACGGATCCAACAAACAGGTGGTGGTGCTCAGTCTCCCCATGATCCTGTCCACATCATCAGGGGAAACAGGGTCGAACTCAGTCCAGATAACGTGCTCAAGACCGCCCGATTCCTCCACATCAGACTCTGCCCAGTCAGAGTCTAGACCGGTCCGGATCTGAGCGATTTTGTCCGCCAGATGATGACTAAACTCCTCGGCTCGTCCCCGCAAGGGATCCTCTCTCACCTCCTGGTTAAGGAGGAAGCGAGTCACCCTAAACAGGGCGGCCGGGCGATTATCTGCGGACGCGATAAGGGCGGCAAAGTAGTTAGACTTCGCCGTCCTTATCGCCACAAGATAAGACCTTATAAAGGTTCTTAACTGCAATCGGTCGGATTCGGATCGGCTGGATCTCCAACCGCTCTCTAGACCTCGTCTCCGACGCTTCATCTCCCAGAGCTCCACAGAGAACCATGGGGCCCAACGGGATCTGCGCCGGGTCAGAGGTCGCATGGGTACAACGCAGTCAAGTGCCCTGGCGGCAGCCGTTTCCCAGGCCTCCACCAGAGCATCGACTGGGCTGTGGGTAAGGGTGATAGGTATAGGCCCAAGCGCCCTCTGGAACCGATCCGGGTCCATTAGGCGCCTGGGGCGGAACTACAGTAGCCTGTAGTCCTGCATTCTAACCACTGCGTCACCACGGCTCAAGCTGTATGTATTGCATTAAACTTAGGATCTGAATTGTAGTTCATATTTTCTTTCCATCCAAACAAGTATTAATTAGTATCATAACAAGACTGTCATTGTTAGTGGTTTTGAGTATTCATTGTACAAAATCCTACCTTGGGACTGCAGCCTAGATGCTCTTCTTCTGAAGAAAGCCAGCTATCATCATCTGCTTTTTCAGAATTGCTTAAACAGAAATGCATATATATACAAAAATAAGAATCTATCTCTTTCTGGAACTTCCTGAATTTAAATCGAAATTTAAATCCTACCTTACTGAATCTCCAGAAGAGTGGTTGTCAATAACTGTAAAAAACCCAAACAAAGAAAAATAAAAATGCAGAAAATCAAGTGACAAAATTATAAAAACATTTTATATTAAGGTACTTCAAACTACATCAGTTTAAATGAAGAAAAATACCTTAAAAATAAAAAACAACTTTCTCAGTTAGCAAACATTATTTACTTAGATTTTTGTATCTATTGTGAGGCCTTCCAATTTTTAAACTGGAAGTTATATTTGGTATAAATATTTGTATTCCGTTGCATCTTAGATTGTATAGAAGTTCATGATTTAACAATTTTACTGCTTGTTTTATGGAATTTCCATTTCAATATTAATTTTTTATTTGGTTCAATAAAAGAATGACATTATATGTTATTCTAAGAGTGAAATATGAAAAAAGGCTTGTATGCACAAAACCCCATAAGCATTCAGCAATCTCATATAGAATGAGACCAATTTTTATACTAATAAGACCTAAGCGTATGATTAGATTAACAAACTGCATAAAGTTACTATGGTGATCCAAGAGCATCCAATTTGATAAATAAATAAAAAATAAATAACAAGTTCACTCTTACAATAAAACCAATAGGGTTCCCGAGGCTTGGGATCAAAAACTATATGCAGCCATTGCTATAAATTTTCACCCAAACTCTATAAAGTCTATATACAACTTTATTACTATATGTCTGTACTCTCTGCTGACTTGTGATAGTAACTGAGGCACAAATGTTTGACTATCTTGTAATGGCTTATAAAATCACATGCTTAAATTTATGTAAAACTGCTCAAAAAGAGGGTCCTAGGATTGGATGCAATTTGTGACTGAATGAAATTTAGGCAGTGGTTTGCTCTCCAAGCTTGTTTCAATTTAGTTCTAACTTCTTCAGATTATAGACAAAATGAAAAATTCTGAACTAACATCTGTATAGTTATGAAGTAGATATTGAGAAGAAAGCTGACATTTGATATATTTAATTCAGAATCATTTCCTGCTTCAATAGTGGTTATTATTTGTTTTTAATATTTTATTTCTGTAAACATATGTCTAGGGCAGGGCTCAGCAACCTGAAACAATGAAAGAGCCACTCGGAACCGGTTCCCTCACAAAAGGAAAAACTGGGAGACGCAAAAAATGTGTGCACATGCACGTACATGCGCACATGCGCAGAACAGGGTTTGACTGAAGAGTGGAGCCAAGGCGAGATATGCACCTAACCTGCATATTTGAATTGATTGGTTGAAATTTTTTAGTCCCACTTTTTTTTTTGGACTGCACATGGCAGAGGACTGGGAGCCAGAGGAGACGGCTGAAAGAGCCGCATGCGGCTCCGGAGCCGTGGGTTGCAGACCTGTGGTCTAGGGTTATACATGAGCATAGAATTATTTTATTGAGAATTTTGTTAAAAAGACTTAAAATATTAGGAACTTAGAAATAGAAGGAACATTATAATAGTTTTCAAATCTGTCTTAGCAGCTGTCTTTGCATACTAATCCCCAATACCTGTCTCTTTTCACACAAAATGGTAATATTATGCACAAGATAAATCTGTGCAAGGCCTTCTTAGTCACAGCTGCCATAACTAAAAAACACCCTAGAACCTGTTGGACCCTGAATCTATAGTCACTTGATTCTATTAATGTTTAAGGTTGTTCCTCTCATCCAGGCCTTGACAGCTCTAGGCACTGGGACAAGCCCTTAACAGTATCACTCATTCAGTCACTGGTTTATATATACAGCTGAGTATGATTCATCTACTGATTATACCTGACCTGAAGCTGATAGTGATCTTTCCCAACAGCTTCATATAAATGTTAAACTGAAGGGGCAAGAATACTGAGCTCTATGGCCCCATGCAAACTAGCGACTTCAGACTCAACCCCTCTCTGCATCAGCAGGTCATGGAGAAAAGAGTATCACTAGAACATAGGCTTCACAGTCCCTGTTATCAATCCTGAACTAGATCGCTATCAATGGCATTGAAAGCTACTAAGAAACCAAGGAGCACTTAGGATGGTTGCACAACCACCAATCAGAGGTTATCAAGAAAGATCATGCCTCAATAAACAAATTCAGGCCTGCCCAGCCAGAGTTCACCTCAAAGCAAATCCAAGATACTTTATTTGTCAGATGCCTAAAATATTCCTCACAGTAGCCCTATGAATATTCTTGCGTGAGGGAACTGATCATTTTAAAACAAGCTGCTGGTTTGTATCTGTGGATGCCCAAAAGTAGAAAATTTTTTATATTTTGCTGCTTTTATCACCATAATTGCTAATATGGTTATTAAATGTGTTCAGTCAGATTTACTCTCCATCATTCTTCAATGGTGGGCTAAGCAATTCTTCTGTCATTTCATCCCCCAGATCTTATTTCATCCCATAGGACGAAAAACACAAAGATACTCCATAGGAACAATTCAAAGACCCTTGTCACAAGCCAATTCCAAGTGGAGTTAAGGGTCTCACTCAAACTAACAGATTCATGTCCCCTCCCCAAATTCCTTTCTCTGAAATCAGTCCAGCTTCATCAGTCACCTTCTGATCTAACAGGGCCATGTTAAATATAGTAAAGTCCTTGAAAGAAGAATTACTAGTTGTTGTTTTTAATTATATCACTAGATGGAGCAGCTCTGTTAGAGCTGTGGAATAAAGAAATTCTGCATCTAGAATTTTTAGTCTTCACACACTGATTCAATATTATGCTGATTCTCATTTTCAAATTAGCCTTGCTAGATACTAAAAATTGCTATAGATCTGCAACTAAGCCTTTTCTAAAATGAGGGGTCCTTGGTGCTCTCTCAGTGGAGTTGTTTTCTTGCAGACATTTAACTAGGTAACATCATCAGTGTTAGTAGGAAGCCCTAGTGGCTTGCCCTGCCATTGTGGGTGGGAAAGTCTTGATGGTTCTTTGATTGGGCTGTTTACTTTTAGCATCAGTTCTGTCATGAACTTAGTGCTTTTCTGGCAGCCTGCTATAAATTGTTAGGGAGCTGGGGAAGAAGAGGAAATAGGCAACTGGCATGTAAACTGTATGTCTCAGAAAGTCAACAGGTAATGGTCCTACAAAAAATTCCTGACTCAAAATTGGCTGGGCATTTTGGCTTCATAAAAACCCTACACCTTGTGAAGCACCAATTCTGGTTGCCTTCACAAAAAAAGGACATAGAGAGCTATGAAGCCAGCTGCCCCATTTATGCCTCCACAAAAAGGTGCCAAGGGAAAACCCTGGGACTCCTCCAGCCACTGGCAGAGTCTAAAGCTCCATGGAAAGAAATTTAAATGGACCTTAATTCAGGGAAATCCATAATTTGGGTGATAACTGACCTCTTCTCTAAACAGGTGTACTTTGTGCTGTGCCAAGAGGTGTCCCCTGAGCTCACTCCTTAGCTAAACTATTCGTGCAGCATATTTAGAGACTTCACGGGGTGCCAGAGAGAATCATATCAGATTGCCGCACTTAATTTACTTTGTGGTTCTGGCAAGAGTTCTTGAAACTGTTGGGGATCACCTAGGGACTTACAGTTGCAAGAAAAAGTATGTGAACCCTTTGGGATTACGTTGAGTTTTGCATGAATTGGCCATAAAATGCGCTCTAAACGTCATGTAAGTCACAACAATAGAAAAACACAGTCTGCTTAAAATTATACTACACAAACATTACCTGTTGTCATGTTTTAATTGAAGATAAGATGGAAACATTCACAGTGCAGGGTGGAAAAAGTATGTGAACCTTTGGACTTAATAACTGGTTGACCCTCCTTTGGCAGCAATAACCTCAACCAAACGTTTCCTGTAGTTGCAGATCAGACCTGCACAACGATCTGGAGTAATTTTGGACCACTCCTCTTCACAAAACTGTTTCAAAACTGTTTCAGCCACAGCATTTCAATCGGGTTGAGGTCAGGACTCTGACTGGGCCACTCCAGAAGGCGTATTCTGTTCTGTTGAAGCCATTGTTTTGTTGAATTACTTGTATGCTTTGGGTCATTGTCCTGTTGCATCACCCATCCTCTGCGGAGCTTCAGTTGGCAGACAGATGGTCGTACGTTTTCCTGCAAAATGTCCTGATAATAAATAATAATAATAATAAACCTTTATTGTCAAAGTACAACATGTGTACATTGAGATTAGCTGAGCCTCCCCCCGTGCTCTCTCCCCCCAACACACAGTGACAACAAACCCTCCATCCCACCACACTATGTGAACCAACTACACCACACACCGGCCTCCCAAGTCAATTCTGCATAAGATTATGTCCCATTTAAAAGCCTAACAGCCCACGGATAAACTCTGGAATTCATTTTCCCATCAATGACAACAATCCGTCCAGGCCCTGAGGCAGCAAAGCAGCCCCAAACCATGATGCTCCCTCCACCATGTTTTACAGTGGGGATGAGGTTTTGATGTTGGTGTGCTGTGCCTTTTTTTCTCCACACATAGTGTTGTGTGTTTTTCCCAAACAACTCAATTTTGGTTTCATCTGTCCACAGTATATTTTGCCAGTAGTGCTGTGGAACATCCAGGTGCTCTTTTGCAAACTTCAAACATGCTGCAATATTTTTTTTTGGACAGCAATGGCTTCCTCCGTGGTGTCCTCCCATGTACTCCATACTTGTTTAATGTTTTCCTTATTGTAGATGTGTCAACAAAAATGTTAGCATGTGCCAGAGATTTATGTAGGTCTTTAGCTGACACTCTAGGATTCTTCTTTACCTCATTAAGCATTATGCGCTGTGCTCTTGCAGTCATTTTTACAGGACGACCACGCCTAGGGAGAGTAGCAACAGTGCTAAACTTTCTTCATTTGTAGACAGTCTGTCTTACCATGGACACATGAACATCAAGGCTTTTGGAGATACTTTTGTAACCCTTTCCAGCTTCATGCAAGTCAACAATTCTTGATCGTAGGTCTTCTGAGAGCTCTTTTCTGCGAGGCATGGTTCACATCAGACAGTGCTTCTTGAGACCAGTAAACCCAAAACAGGTGTATTTTTTTTATTAAAGAGTTTTACAAAAACAAAGTTTTACAATATATCCCCAAATCCCCCCCACCCCAAACCCGCCCACTTCCCCCCCCACTTCCCAGAGCTAAATACAGGATTATAGTTACAATAATCATATTCTAAATAAAAATTATGCATAATATACAATTAACCAAATTCATAATGTGCTTTAACTCCCCTTTAACATAATTACAAACAAAGTACCAATAACAATATCCCACTAAAATCTACTCATAAGCTAAATGGAACTTTTTAGTCCCATATTTGTTCTGAATATAATTTATCCATCTCCTCCAAACTGAAATATATCTTTCCTGTGAATGATCTTTCAAATAAGCAGAAATCTTAGACATTTCTGCAAGATTCGAAACTTTAAACACCCATTTTTCTATAGTAGGCAAACTATCCTTCTTCCAATATTGTCCCACCAGTAACCGTGCTGCTGTTATCATATTCAACATCAAATTAGTTTCTTTAACATCACAATCTACAGCAATACCCAATAAAAACAATTGCGGAGAAAACTTTATCTTTCTCTTAAAAACAGGTGTATGTTTTTAAAGGGCAGGACAGCTGTCAGCAACACATCCAATATCATCACGCTGGTTGGAGTCAAGGTTGGCTCACTCCTGGCTCCAATTAGCTCTTGGAGAAGTCATTAGGCTAGGGGTTCACATACTTTTTCCACCCTGCACTGTGAATGTTTACATGTTATGTTCAATTAAAACATGACAACAGCTAATGTTTGTATAGTATTATTTTAAGCAGACTGTGTTTTTCTATTGTTGTGACTTACATGAGGGTTTACATACTTTTTCTTGGAACTGTAGCTCCTCCCACAATCCGGAAACGAATGGGGGGTGAGTGTGTGAATGGAGTCCTGGAACAATACATCAGATGCTATTTTAATTACCAGCAAAACGATTGGCACACCTCTTCCCTTTTGCTATGGCTTATAACATTGTGGTACATAATAGCACTGGATTAACCCCATTCAAAGTGGCTACAGGCAGCCACTCCTCAAACAGCTTCTTTAAAAGAATGGAATACACAATTGCAAAATTCCTGAACTGCAATTAGTAAGCACTTGAGGAGGTAAAGGAATCATACAAAAAAAAAACACAAGAAGCTGACAAGAAATGCTCCAAACCAAAATAATTCAAAAGTGGAGACAAAGTCTATCTATCCACCAAATATTTATAGTCCAGACAACCTTCAAAAAAGTTGGGTCCAAAATATATTGGCCCATCAACCCAGTAACTGTTGAACTTGAATTGCCAAAAACTTTCAGACATGTTCATCGAATGTTCCACTGCAGTTTGCTAAAGTTGGCCACCACCTCTATTAAATGCCGAGCAATTAAACTGATCCCATTATGATTGAGGGGGAGCAACATTTCAGGTCAAAGACATTCTGGATTCACATACACACTGGGGGAAAATCCAATACTTAGTGGCCTGGAAGGACTTCCCACCCTCTGAAACAGAATGGGTAGATCCACAAAATATAAGGGCTACCAAATTACTTTAAAAGTTTCATGAACAATACCTGGACAAACCTCATTGAATATCAATTAATTTAGCATTTGTATTTCTCTCTCTCTCTCTCCCCTCGTTTGCTTTCCTCTACACAACTGACATCTCTGAAAAGGGGGGGGGAAATGTCAGATCTGCCATCTTCAGCTTAGCGCTTTGCTGGCATCCTGCTATAAATTGTTAGGGGGCTGGGGGGAAGAGGAAATAGGTAATTGGCATGTAATTGGCATGGTCAAGACGAGGCAAAGAGGAGTGGGTAACAGGTTTGGCAGAAGCCAGAAATGTGAGAACCAGCCTGTTCCAGTCTTCAAATCCACGAAGACTGGGAAAGGAATACGAAGTGCACCAAGTGGCAGCAAACTTCCAAGCAGTTCCCAAAACACCTAGTAGTACGCCAGTGGACAAAGACAGACCGGCTAAGGCGGAGGACAGGGAGAAGGGGGAATACTGTAACTTTTTGTGAAGGAACTTTAGTTCTAGCCTGCTTTCACTGCAATCACTAATCCTTAGTAAAAGAACCTATCACATCAACCAAATGGAGTCGAGGACCTTTCTTTCCTAGGGACCTAGCTAGGGCAAGTCTGACAGTTTGTTTTGGCAGTTCCTTGATTGGGGTATTGTTTACTTCTTCATTGTTGATATTAATCATTTTTGGACTTGGTTTGGTCTAGAATAGTCACAGTCTCTCCAGTTGAAACTATGGTTACGTCTGTCGATGTTTTCATATAGTTTATATAGTTTTTATCTTTTATTTATTGTAAGTCTCCCAGAATTACCTTGAGGTAAGATGGGCAGCCTATAAATTTAACAAAGAAGCAAACAAACACTATTTGGACAAACACAATCACACTACAGCAACCCTGAACATCCGAAAAAGGAAACTTATCATCTATACAATATCTTTTAACACAATGGATATCCACACAACTGACCACTCAACTCAATGTAGCACAACCCAAGTTGTAAAAAAGATAAATTACATCAAAAATATCTCAGAAACCACCAACAGAATATTACAACTACGTGGCATCCGCATAGCATAGTAATCAACTAAAGTCCTCCAAAACATCCTAAGTAAAGCAAAAGATCCAGCAGCCTCAGAAGAAAAAACAGGTGTCATCTGTAACATACAATATACAGTAATGACTGCAACAGGCACTACGTAGGATAAACAGGCAGAAGACTAGCAGAACGAATCCATGAACACTAACTAGCAGTCAGAAGACATGAGTAAAACTCCTTAATTTCACAACACATGGACAGACTTAACTATAGTTTTAATTGGGAAATTGTGACCATTCTAGACCAAGCCAAGTCCAAAAAATGCTAAAGAATTTCTGGAAGCTTGACACTAACAAATCGACCATCAGTACACATATAGACATAAACAACATATACATACCATTCAAGGGACAATCGACAAGCCAAAAAGACAACAAAAAGACCAATGTTCCACCAGCATTCAACACCCAAATGAGCAGAGATTAACACCAAGATTAACATCAGATCAAAAATCAAGAAGTAAACAATATCCCAATCGAGGACTTGCCAAACAAGCTAATAGTAAACAACCTAACCAAATACTGTAACTACAAATATCACTCCCACCTACATTAACAGGGCAAGCCACATATATATTGAGAGCAAACCCACTCCCTACCAGTACTGATGATGTTATCTAGTCTGGGTAATGAAACATCTGCAAGAAAACAACCAAGCGGAAAGAGTACCCACCTCTCATTTCAACCCTGGTTACAAATATTCTTCTGCTCTATCAGTACCTTTTCTAAAAGCAGCAAGAACAGAACAAGCAGGCTATCCAGATTATAAACTAAACATTATAAATTTGACCTGTAGAGACTGTTACTCCTTTTCTCGAATCCCTTCCTGACTTGTTGAGCAATTCCTGCACTTCTCTATCTATTTTTCTATTTAGCACAAAGCCTGTAAGGGATAATAAAAATTCAGAATGTAAACATGCATCAGCTTATAAAGTACTAATTGTAGCAATCACATTAAAAAAAGAATAATACATTTAAATTTTCTATCCAGTGGTATTTTCCCCTTGTTCTTTGAAAATTAAGAACTATAACAAATAGATCTCCAAATCCAGTCTTACATGGAATATCATTATTTGTTTGAATTTTGATTCAAACTAATTTTTTGAATCAAATTTGATTCAGCACATTTTTATGCCCAAACTGACTACCTACAGATATTCAGAATTGCCATAGAAAATAGAAATTTCCTGCAAATTCCTAGACTTACTACAAATATGTAAACCATACATTTTTTGGTTTCTAATATTTGCAATAGAGATATGTAAAAAGCAAAACAGTTTTATTCTGTGTATAGTCCACCTGGAACATTCTATAGAAATATTTCAAACTGTTTCCTTCCAATCCCCCCCCTCCAATTTTGATTTTTAAAATTCAAGGAAAAAATTATGACGTCTCTTGCTCCCTCATTTTTTCCTTCCTTGAATCAGCAAAAAAGTACTATTTTGTATATTCAGCCATTCAGTCCCTACAAAAACAGGCCACCAAATATTAAAAACAACAACAATAATAATCAGTCAATGTACCTTCTTTATTTTTAGCAGGAGCACCAAGTGTAATACCAGTATCTCCATCTTTTTCTGGACTGCTTAATATAGACAGAACTTTTTGACCATCAAATGAGCCATCTTGTCTATTTTTGTAGCTGGAATATTTAACAACATACTGCTTAAGGCTATAAGGAAAAAAAGATTTTATTCAATATTGAGATGATACTTTAATAAAGCAAAATTAATCTCAACCTGGAAGAACAGTGTCAACTAAAAAGCAATAACTTAGTTGTTTGCCTGCTACTTTAACACCCTACTAATATATTATCTAATCCTAATCCAGTTTTACGGTTTTTATTTTTATATAGGATAGCTTTGTTTCTTGGTTATGTGACAATGGAAAGACAAAAGTTTCAGCATACATGGAATCACCACTAATCATAGCATAATCTTTTGCTGACCATCCACTTTTATCTCTATGGGCAACATTCGATCCATGAAGGAGGAGAACATGCGTTAAGTCACGTTTTTTATTAGAAGCAGCAATCAATAATGGAATTCTGAAAGAGAAGACACCCCCCCTCAATTACTGTATATCATCAAACCTTCACTAATACTTTAACATCCTGTATTCACTCAGCATTATTCTCTCTTTAAAAAAAAAGACAGGGGAAAAATCTCTTTTGTAATACAATTAATAAAAGTTTAAACATTTCAAAACTACATATATGAGCTTTTACATTATATAAAGCTCCAATTGTTTATTTATTTAGCACATGGTATCTCATACATGGACTACATAGTAACATTTCACCTAGATTAGTAAATACAATAAAATATAAATGTTAAAAAGATCTATTTCAAATACAAATGTCTAGGCCATTTAATCATTAAAGCATAGCATCATTTATATTTAAAAAATCAGATACTGGACCAGTATATGCGTTCAGCTTAAAGCCAGTTATGATGTGATCTACAATTTGATGTTGGATCACGCAGTCACACTGAGGATACTATGCCCCATTTATAGTCTTGGCAGATGCCGTGTGAGGTATAAATCCTGTTCAGGATTGCCCATTGCTGACATGGTAGTTCAAGGGCTGGCACCTTTTTTGTGAGGTCATTTATATGTCTTCCTATATCTGTACATTCAGTGACCCATTTGGCTTTCCACTGAAAATTGAGGTTAAAGTTGTTGGGCAGAAGTTGTGCAAGTGCCAGTGGGGGCTTCCTGGATTTGAGTCTTCTGGCTGATAAATGGGGAAGAGTGGCATGCACTGGTAGGAGTGAGTTGCTCTTAGTTTTTCTGTATTCTCTCATTAGTGCAACTTGCCTTCATAAAGCTGGTGATGCTATATGCCTCAGAACAGGAACAGGAAGCCAGCAATTCAGAGGTTTTAATTCATCCGCTTGTAATCCTCATAGTGTCATTGAATCTGGTGTCTAACTTACTAGTATGGCAGCCATATAGGGGCACAGAATTCTGCTGCGGAGTAGACTAATTCTAGTGCTGATAGGTTGAAGGAGGCAGCTGAAGCTCTCCATTTAGTTCCATATAATTTCTGCAATATGTTGTTCCTAGTACTGATTTTTTCTACTGTATTCTCTAGGTGTATCTTGTAGGAGGGAATCCAATCCAATGTTATTCCAAGGTACTTTGAATGGGGACCACAGGGGAATAAGTTGTTTAAGTAGACTTCTGGGGCTTCAGATGCTAATTTGTGGTTAAGATGGAAGCACACAATTACTGCTTTGCTGGTGCTAGGAGTAAGCCTCCAGTTAGTGAAGAGTTTTCCCAAGATTTTAAGATTTTTGGACAGGAGGCAGCCACCTCCATGTGCTTTTCTTGTACTGCTATGGCCAAATCAACAGTGTATCCAAATTTGCGTCCCCTTGTCACCAGCATATCCAATACGTATAAGCTGAATAGTGCTATTACAGACCCTTGTGAGAGGCTGTTGTTTAATCTTGTTAATTATGTTGTCCCCATTATTATTGAAAGGACCTATCACTCAGCATGATACTAATTAGTTGATAGAGATTTTTGCAAGGGATAATATGGCACAGTTTGTATAACAACCTGTCCTTCCAAACTGTGTCATATGCCTTTTTGGAATCCTGCTTCAGTATAGCCTGTTAGCCTTAGCACATGGTCTACATAGCTCCAGTCTTACCAGAAGCCGGCTTGTTCCACTGGCAGATGTTCATCTATTATGGAAACTATCCAGTTTATAATTAATCTTTCACTGTGTTGCAAGAGGAGCTAAAAAGGTCAGTTGGGCAGTAGCTTTCAACTCTGTCTTGTGGTTTGACAGGGTTTAGCTTTTTTGAATTCTGGTGGGAGGCAGCCATTAGAAACTATTTCTGAGAGGAATTTATTAATCCAATTCCATGCATGCCTTCTGGAGTTTATCAGGAATTCTGGATGAATGCCATCGAAACCTGGTGTTTTACCACATTTCAGACTATCAACGGCAGTGTCAATTTCCTTTATACAAAAGCAACTGAAAACAAACTGAAAATGGCGTTGAACAGAAACATCAGTGTTTTGTCTAAAATGTAAACCACTTGGTAACAAACCTACATTTTTTTCTTTATTTTCAAGTTTTTTTTATCCGAAAGGCAGTTTATAATATAGCTGGAAACAAAACTTTTAGATAAGACTACAGTGGTAATGTTAATAATAGCATCAATCCAAGAGATTTTTATATTGAGAAAATGTTATTCTAGCAGACTGATTATCCGTTATGTTCAGGGGCATGAACACTTAAAAACAGTCCTAAAATCCTGCTAGAGTTATCAGCTACATGAACCAAACTGTACCTTCCCAATTTATCTGTGGCATGCACAGATGCTTTTTGTTGAAGAAGAAACTCTTACCATTTCTCGATTATTTTCAGCTACAGCAACAATTAATGGGGTACACCCATCCTGTAATGGAAAAAAAGAAACACATATGTGCATAATTCTGTTTATCATTCAACAAATGCAATGAAATGCAATCTGTCCTGTACCCAAGCCAGACAAAAAGGATAAGAAGTTTTCTTTCTTTTCAACTGCTTCTAGATGAATTTCAATGTGAGTTAAACATCTCTGAAATAATATTTTCTACATTTCTACTTGGCTTTAAAGTCTCAGATAATTTCAAACATTTCTGCAATATATCAGATTTGACTATTATAACTACAAATGTTATATTGGAAAAAGCAGAGCTGTATAACTTCAAGTCCAAAGTACATATACCTGGCAACAAATCCGTGCGGTTTTCTTGACAATGTTTTTTTGGAAGTGGTTGCTATTTGCTTCTTACTAAGGCTGAGTGAGTTAGTGACTAGTCCAAAATCACCCAGATAGATAGAGGGACTAGAACTCAGTCCCCTAGCTTCTACTCCAGTGCCTTTAACCATTATACCAAACAAGGTCTTTATTTTGTACCATTTATTCCCACTGAAGATACTTGCCACAATCCTACAAAAAACAAGTATATTTTGTTTTCAGAGGGATAATGTGCAGTTTGTATATGTTACCCAAATTGTTGGGAAAAAAGGGAAAAAATAAAGATAAATTTATATTTGGAAGTAAATATTTAATTCATAACTAAAGCACTCTGGCTCACACCTGATGCCAAAATATATAGTAATTGAGATAAATAAGCTAAGATAAACAAACTACATGCTGGGCATATATACTAAGTTCCCCCTACTAAGTTCCCCCTACTTTATTTAACAGCTTACGTGACATTTGAAGCTGAGATCATGATTAAGTATGCCCAAAACAAACCCATATGTGAAAACTAGCAGAAGCTTATTTAAAGGTAAATTACAAATTGTAGTCAACTTGTTCAAGTAAAATAAGGAATGAAGAATCTCAAGTTCCACTTTATTATGCAGCAGATACTTATTATTACATATTTGTAAATAATGCAGTGTTTTTTCTGTAAATGATATTAAAACATTTTTTAAAAAATCAGCTTATTGGCTAATACAAAATCAAAAACTACTTAATATATTAAGTAAACTACTGGAATTTTACCTTATTTTGTGCTTCAATGTCAGCTTTCTTTTCAAGCAGATATTTTGCTACAGATACATTAGAATTACTGGCAGCAAAGTGGAGGGCAGTGTTGTTGTCTATGTCCTTCAGATTAGGATCTGCTCCATGTTCAAGCAGATATATTGCATAGAATTCTTGCTGGCATTCCACCGCCTGAAATATTAAAGATGTTAGGTCTACTACTTATTTTCATATACAGGGAGTCCTCAGCATACAACCACAATTGACCCCAACATGTATGTTGTTAAGTGAGACATTTGTTAAGTGAATTTTGCCCCAATTAATGACCTTTCTTGCCTCAGTTGCTAAGTGAATCACTGCAGTTGATAAGTTAGTAACCTGTTTGTTAAGTGAATCTGGTTTCCTCATTGACTTTGCTTGTCAGGTCACAAAATGTGATCACATGATCTTGGGACATAGCAATGGTCATAAATATGAATCAGTTGCCAACTATCTGAATTTTGCCAGGAGAGTGTCTGAGTGCAGTTGTGGTTTCTGATCTCCCTAAGCACTCAGCCCAGTGCAGAAGAAACAAGAAGATTTAACAAAGGAATTGGAAAATGAGAAACCTCTCATCCCAGAGTCTCTGGAGATGGTCTTTACAGCATAATTACAGATATTAGACGGCTCCATCAGCTCTGTCAGACACAAGGTTTTCTAATGAGCATGAAGGAGCATCAGGAAACTGTTAAACCCACCCTGATTATTAAAAGTGGAACCCTCAAATTTTGACACAGGACCAGGAAAGAGTTTATTAAAGAAAACTGCTTAGAGTTCAAAGGCTTTTACTTCTTTTTTTTTGCTTCAAAGGTAAGCATAAATCGAACCATTATACTAGCGATCATATTCAAACATTCCAGATTGGCTGGATGTTTCCATTAAAAACAATTAACAAAAATTCAATGCTTATGTAGAAGAAAGGTATTCCAACTACCTGTACAACTTTGAAAATGGACATTTATTCTCAGACTTATAAACCAGATATTCTCCTTAGAGAATTCTCCTTAGAATATCTCACTGAATTCAGGAGCTCTGACCCGTTTAATTTATCTACAGTATTTTCACAGCTTTGCACTGATCACCCAGGTGTCTGAGGGGGATTTTTCATGGGGACCCAGATTGTTGGGGGTCCTCAAGATGCTGAGGCTGTAAACCACTTAGAGAGGGCTGTAAAACTCTGCGAAGTGCTGTATAAGTCTAAATGCTATTCCTATTACGTGTATGTTTTCCTCCAGGTAGGAAATTCAAAGGAACCAGATAGCAGGGGAATCATTAGCAGTCACCCTAATAAAGGGGCTTTCCATTCATTTTAATTAGTTAGTCAGATACGTTCTGAACTTGCATAAATAAAGATAAAAATACTTTAATATAGCCAAAAATTTTTTTGTCTCTGTCTGAAATGTAATTGCACCCATAGTGGCACTCTTTCTACAAAGGGAGAGAGGTATCCATGGGTTGGAGACACAGCAATTCCTAATCATTGTTTTTTTTTATTGAAAAGTTTTACAGTACATTTTATTTTTACCACAACAAAACAAAACCCCTCCCAACCCCCTCCCCTCTTCCCAACCCTCCCCAACACCTCCCTCCCTCCCCCTCCCCGACTTCCCAGAGCTAAATACAAGGTATAAAAATACAAACAATCCTAGTCTACCATATGCAAACAACAATAAACTATTAAATCTATCGCACTTTAACTCTTATAAAATAACTACAAGCCATATAAATATCACATCAGTACTTATTCAAATGGTAAGTGAAACTTTTTAGTCCCATATTTATTCTGAATATAATCAATCCATTTTTTCCACTCCACAATATATCTCTGTTGCGAATGGTCTTTCAAATACGCTGAGATCTTTGCCATTTCCGCCAAGTTGGAAACTTTTAAAGTCCATTCTTCTATAGTCGGCAGTTCTTCCTTCTTCCAATATTGCCCTACTAAAAGTCTTGCTGCCGTAATTAATTTCAACATCAGCTTAGTGTCCACAACAGTAGTATCAATAGTAATGCCCAGTAAAAACAATTGCGGACAAAACTTTATCCTTTTCTTAAATATCCTGCATATTCCACCAAATTTTAATCCAAAATGCTTTAACCTTTTTACAGGTCCACCATATATGAAAATACGTTGCATCTTCACCACCACACCTCCAACATTTAGGCTGGCAGTTCGGATACATACCGTATTTATCGGCGTATAACACGCACTTTTTCTTCCTGAAAATAGGGGACAAATGATGTGTGCGTGTTATACGCCGATATAATGTTAATGACCCATAGTTAATGACCCATTATCCGAAGCTGCAGCTTTGCAGACGGGCCGCTACAGCTTCCTCAAAGAGCAGCGCCCCTGCCCGTACGCGCGGAGGTATGCGCGCACCTCTCCAAAGGTTTGGGGAGGTGCGCGCGCACCTCCGGTCATTCGGAGAGGTGCGCGCACACCTCTCAGAATGGGCAGGGGCGCTGCTCTTTGAGGAAGCTGTAGCGGCCCGTCTCCGAAGCTGCTGCTTTCGGCAGCTTCGGAGACGGGCCGCTACAGCTTCCTCAAAGAGCGGCATCTCTGCCTGTTCGCGCGGAGGTACGCGCGCACCTCTCCAAAGGTTTGGGGAGGTGCGCGCGCACCTCCGGTCGTTCGGAGAGGTGCGCGCGCACCTCTCAGAATGGGCAGGGGCGCTGCTCTTTGAGGAAGCTGTAGCGGCCCGTCTCCGAAGCTGCCGCTTTCGGCAGCTTCGGAGACGGGCCGCTACAGCTTCCTCAAAGAGCGGCATCTCTGCCTGTTCGCGCGGTGGTACGCGCGCACCTCTCCAAAGGTTTGGGGAGGTGCGCGCGCACCTCCGGTCGTTCGGAGAGGTGCGCGCGCACCTCTCAGAATGGGCAGGGGCGCTGCTCTTTGAGGAAGCTGTAGCGGCCCGTCTCCGAAGCTGCCGCTTTCGGCAGCTTCGGAGACGGGCCGCTACAGCTTCCTCAAAGAGCGGCATCTCTGCCCGTTCGCGCGGAGGTACGCGCGCACCTCTCCAAACGGGCGGTGCCACTCTCCATTTGGAGAGGTGCGCGCGCACCACTGCCCGCTCAAAGAGGTGCGCGTGCACCGGGCGGCTGGGAGCCGCAGGAGACGGCTCAAAGAGCTGCATGCGGCTCCGGAGCCGCGGGTTGCCGACCCGTGCACTAGTGTGAACCACCATGCGATCCGATTCTGCTGCAGATAAAAAAAAAGGGTCATGTGCGTGTTTAGTGCTGATGCGGTGCAAATTCAGCCATACAAACTGTATGGCTGACAGTTGCACCGCACATGAGATCGCATGTATGGTAATTTTAGGAGCAGTGCGCTCCGAATTACATGCGATCTCTGTACTCGCACTAATGTGAACCGGCACTTAAGGGGACCAGAATGGCAAAAGAAATCTGCCTGGGGGGGGGGAGAGAGTAAAGAAACACTACCTGAGAGAGGGATGGGAGCTAAGAGACACACAGGACCCCATCCCTGTCATTTTACCCCACTCCCCCTTTCAGGCGATGGGCGTGTTTGGATTGAGCCCGCCAGGAAGCCGACACTGCACCCTGTCAATCATAGGTAGCGTGTGTATGTGAAGCTGACTTTTGGGAAATGCCTCACTACCTATGATTGGCTTCCTGGGGGGCTCAATCTGAATACGTCTGAGCCCATCCTTAATTTTACCATACCATACAAACACATGCTAACACAGCCATCCTACAACACACATACCGTATATAACAAGAGTAACCGTAAATTTACAGACCCCTGATACTACCTTATTCTTTTTTAATTTAAACTTAGGTAAAAAGTATACCACTGCAGTGTGACTCATCCTGACATTCCGACGCTGAACTCTGCACTATCATACGTGCATTCATTACGGTACTTACGGTATTTCCGTACTACGGTATCCCTATCCCTAATGGAATCAAAACAAAAGCGTGCAGCATATACAGCCGCTTTCAAGTTAAAGGTTGTGGAATATGCCAAGCAACATGGAAATAGGGCTGCAGCAAGGCATTTTGGAGAGCCACCAACAGAATGCACAATACGAGAGTGGCGAAAAATGGAAGAAAAACTCAAGACATTATCAAAAACAAAATGCAATTTTCGCAGCGGTATTGCTAAATGGCCAACATTAGAAGAACGGGTGAAGGAATTTGTTCTTAATCATAGAAAAGCGGGCATTGCATTATCAACAAAAATGATCATCATTCAAGCAGTGAAAATCAGCAAAGAGTTGCAAATACAAGATTTCAAAGGGACAGCATCATGGTGCCAAAGATTTTTGAAGAGGCATGAGCTTCGGATGCGAACAAGAACCAGGATTGCCCAGCGTATGCCAGAAGATTATGAAGAGAAGATAATAAATTTTCATAAATTTATTATCAAACAAAGGAAGAGACAAAATTTTGAAATTGGTCAAATCGGCAACATGGACGAAGTACCACTCACTTTTGATGTTCCTTCAAATAAAACTGTTGAAGCAAAAGGTGCCAAGACAGTAACAATTAAAACTTCAGGGCATGAAAAAAACCGTTATACTGTGGTCCTTGCTGTCACTGCAGATGGAAACAAGCTACCACCATTGGTCATTTTTAAAAGGAAAACTTTTCCTAAGGAGAAGATTCCAAGTGGCATACAGGTGCATGTTCATCCCAAAGGTTGGATGGATGAAGAAGGCATGAGGCTTTGGATTAGAAATGTGTGGGAGAAGCGCCCAGGTGCATTGTTAAAGAAGCCATCTTTGTTAGTACTGGACTCATTCAGATCTCATCTTACAGAACCAACAAAGAAAGAATTTCAAATGTGCAAAACAGAAGTAGCAGTCATTCCAGGAGGACTTACATCACAATTGCAGCCATTGGATGTTTCCATTAATAAGCCCTTCAAAGCCTTCATGCGTGAAGAATGGAATAAATACATGTGTGATGAAAGCCAACATGAAAGTACAAGTTCTGGGAGAATGAAAAGACCTGGCATTTCAAAAGTGTGTCAGTGGATAAAGACTTCGTGGGACGCAGTTAAGGAAGATATTATCATCAAATGTTTTAAGAAATGTGGCATAAGCAATTCTTTGGATGGTGAAGAAGATGAGCTGATTTATGAAGACAGTAGCAGTGAAAGCAGCAGTGTTCAGTTCGAAGATATTGAAGATAGCAGTGAAGATGAAGAGTTACTTGGTTTCCCAGATAGCAGCGATTTCTGAGTAAACTTTTGTAAAAGCATATGAGATCCAAGTTTCTTTGTTAAAACAGTTGCTTTTACTGTCATTTTACGTTATTTACCTTAAGTGTTAATAATATTAATAAAAAAAAGTTCTGAGCTACCCTTATTTTGCTTTAAAGTTATTTATTTGAAATTTAAGTTTTTTCCCTGAAATTTCCTTTTTAAAATGAGGTGCGTGTTATACGCAGGTGCGTGTTATACGCCGATAAATACGGTACTTGCTAATTTTTTAGGATCTAAATGCCACCTATAAAACATTTTATAAAAGTTCTCTCTTAAATTTTGAGCTTGCGTAAATTTTACATTTCTCACCCAAATCTTTTCCCAAGTATCCATTGTAATGACTTCTTGAAAATTCTGAGCCCACTTTATCATACAGTCTTTAACAAGTTCTGTCTCTGAATCAATTTCTATCAGTGCAAGATATATCCGTTTGATATGTGCTTGACCTTGATCTCTAATTTGCTTTACCAAATTTTCATCAGTCATTGAAAAACCAATTTTCTGATCTTCTTTCCACCTGGCCTGTAATTGCCCATACTGAAACCAAGTTTGAGCAATCTTTTCTTCTCGTAAGATATTATACGGCTTCAAATACCATACATTCCTTTCCAAACTTAAAATTTCCTTATATGTAGTCACATCATGTTTAAACCCAACACTTATATTTTCTATTGCGTGTTTCGGTATTGCCCATAAAGGTATCTTATAATTTAGCTTATGTCTATACTTTTTCCAAACTCGCAACAGAGCATGTCTTAAAATATGCACCTTGAATACATTGTCTACCTTCTTATCATACAATAGGTATGCATGCCAACCGAATAGCAAATCATGACCTTCAAGATTTAATAATCTCACTTGTGTTAAATTAATCCAATCACTTATCGCTGACAAAGCAGCAGCTTCATAGTATAGTTTAAGATTAGGCATTTTAAGACCACCTCTCTCACGCGTATCCTGCATAATCTTAAATTTAACTCGTGGCCTTTTCCCTGCCCAGACAAATTTATTAATACCCTTTTGCCATTCCTCCAGGTTTGAATCCTTTTTAAGAATAGGTAACATTTGAAATAAAAATAGAAATTTCGGCAAAACATTCATTTTCACTGCTGCAATTCTTCCCAATAGAGATAATTGTAGTTTTTTCCAGCTATCCAATTCTTTTTGAACTTTTCCCCATAGCTTTTCATAATTATTTTTATATAGCTTTACATTTGAGGGTGACAAATATACCCCCAAATATTTAACCCTTTTGACAATTTCAAATCCCGTTAGCCCTTCTAAAACAGCCTTTTGTGACACTGTCATATTCTTAGACAACATTTTAGTTTTTTGTATGTTAACCTTGAATCCAGAAACTTGCCCATATTGCATTATTATCTCCATCAGTTCTACAACTGAATTTTCTGGCTGGGTCACCGTAACAACCAGATCGTCTGCAAACGCCCTCAGTCTATAATCCTGATCTCTTATTTGAATTCCCCTAATTTTTCCCGAATCCCGTATTTTAATCAGTAATATCTCCAATGTTAAAACAAATAGTAAAAGTGACAACGGGCACCCCTGCCTCGTGCCCTTTTCAATGTTACATACTTCGGTCAAATTATTATTAACTATTATGCGGGCTGTTTGCTTTTGATATAGCACCCTAATTGGTTGTAAAAAATTATCCCCAAAATTCATTTTATCTAATACTTTCAACAAAAATTGCCAATCCAATTGATCAAAGGCTTTTTCAGCATCCAAAAAAATCAACGCTGCAGGGATCTGATTGTTTCTTTCCAGAAATTCCAACAAATCAACTATATGCCTCACGTTGTTCTTCATTTGTCTACCACTTATAAACCCAGTTTGGTCACCATGAATTACTTGTTGCAGTACCCTCATTAATCTGTTAGCTAAAACCTTAGCAAATATCTTGTAGTCCGTATTCAAAAGTGATATTGGTCTATAATTTTTTGCTTGGGTGACATCCTGATCTTCCTTCGGAATCAAAGAAATAAAAGCAGTTTTCCAAGACGGGGGCACCCCTCCTCCCATTTCAATTGTCTGAAACAATTCCCGTAATGGCTTTACCATCTCTAACTGTAAATTTTTATAATACACAGCAGTCAGCCCATCCGTCCCTGGCGCCTTGCCCACCTTCAATTGTTTAATTGCTGAAAAAAATTCTTCCTCAGTTATCAATTGATTCATCTCTTCCTTTTGTTCTTGTGTAAGAACAGGAATACTAGCATTCATCAAATATACATCAATATCTGCCTCGCTAATCTTATCTCTAGCATATAACTTAGAGTAAAAATCAACAAAAGTTTTCTTAATAAGACTCTGCTGATATACTACCTTACCCTTATGTTCTATTCTATCTATATTAGAAGCCCTTTGCTTCTTCCTTAACAAATAAGCTAACCATCTACCTGGTTTATTGGCATTGCAAAAAGTATTATGTCTAGCATACCGTAGGTTAGTTGCCACTTGATCAGCCATCAACTTGTCAAACTGTCCCCTTAATAAATTAATTGCCTCTTTAATCTTCACATCCGATGAATTCAGAATTAAAGCCTTTTCTTTTTCCCTGATTTCATTCTCTAATTCCTTCCTCCTAAGTTCCAGATTACGTCTATATTTGTTATTCTAATATATTAACACACCTCTCATATAAGCTTTACTAGCATCCCAGACCATATCAATAGAAGTACCCTTATGCATATTAATTTCAAAAAAAATCCTTCATCTGCTTTTTACATTCTTCCACATTTTCCTGATTTCTAAACAAATTCTCATTTAGAAGCCCGGAGCGCTTATCTCTATTATCCTTGTCTATCTCTAGCCAGACTGGACTATGATCAGACATAGTTCTTGGACAAATCTTAATCTTCTTAATCCTGGAAAAAAAATCATTGGTAATTAGTATAAAGTCAATCCTGGAAAAAGATTGATGTCTATCAGAAAAAAAAAGTATAGTCCTTTTCTTGCAGATTTCTTTCTCTCCAAATATCTCGCAGTTCCAAATCATCCTTCATTTCAAAAAAAGGTTTAGGCAGTTTAGCATGACTTGGAACACTTTTAAAAGAACCTCTCTTGTCCATTTGTACATCCAAAACACCGTTCCAGTCTCCCATAAAAATAAAAGATTTATAATCCCACTGAATAATCTTGCTGTGTAGTAAACTATAAAAGTCTGCTTGTTGTTGATTAGGAGCATATAATCCAACCAGGAGTGTTTTCTTACCTTCTATTAACAGTTCAATTATAACATATCTTCCTTCTTTATCTGCTTCAATTAGCTCCGCTGTCAAAGTATTCTTAACATAAACAACCACTCCATTTTTCTTATCCGTTGCAGAGGCAATAAATTGTGTACCCAGTCTTGAATTTAATAAGTACTTTTGATCCGTAACTCTAATATGTGTTTCTTGTAAACAAATAACATCATTCTTAAATTGTTTTAAATATTGAAAGACTTTCTTTCTCTTCTGCGGTGAATTTAAGCCATTAACATTCCAAGTTAGAAACTTTGTCGCCATCCTTCGCGACCCGAAGCTTTTGGAGCACTTCTTCCAAGATCACCTGCACTTTCTTAGGTTGCGCCCCTCCCACTGCTTCACTATAAGTAGGTTTTGGAGGTGCCATTATGACTTTCTGCTGGTCTTGTTCTTGCTCTCGTCTCATTCGTCTCGAAGCAGCACGCGTCATCCTCTGGTCTCTGGCCTCCTCCGATGATACTGAAATTTGATCCACTCCTGTAGCTTTCTCATCTATCTGTGTTGTTCCTTCAGCACCTTGTAAATTCTCACTGTGTAATTGAGGCTCTCCCTCACCATTCTTCTTTGTAGATTCCAAAAGTGGTATGGAGGTTGCTTTTAAAACATTAGTGTAAAAATCACGTGCCTGCAACACTGTAGTAAGACGATGTCTCGTACCTTCATGCATCACCACCATACCCACTGGTATCTCCCATCTGAACTTAATATCACGTCGCCTTAATTCTTGTGCCAAAAAGGCAAATTCCTTCCTTCTCCTTAGGATTCTCGGAGGGATCTCTTTTAAAACCAAGACTTCTTGCTCAGCAATTGCAAATTTAGTATTGTAAGAGGCTTGAATGACCTCATTTCTAATTGCTCTCTTTGTAAAATAAACCACCACATCTCTGGGTAATTTCCTTTGTCTTGCAATCCACGAATTAACACGGAAAATTTTATCTATATCTTCCATAATTGCATCTGCTGGTCGCCCCAGCACCCCTTCCAGAGCCTCAGAAACTATTTTCTTCAAATTTTCTTTAGGATCCTCTTTTAAGCCTCTGATTCTCACAGCAAACTCCATCTCATGATACTGTACCAAGGTCAAATCACTATCAATTTTCTCCACCACATTTTCAGTCTCTGTCATTTTTGCATCTAATCTGATATTATTTTGGCTGAGATCTTCCACTCTTTCGTCGAAGCGCTCAATATATATAGCCATGCCTTGAAATGCAAGTAAGATGTCTGCCCTTATTTCTCTTAACTTCTCATCCAGCTTTTCATCCATAATCTCAGCTAATTGTTGCGATTGCTTTTCCATAGCCTCTTGCATCACATTCTGCAAGTCTTTAACTGTAAAAGTTGGTGCAGGTGCAGGTGCAGGGGGAGGGGGCAATAAAGCTTGTAACGAAGACTGCTGCACCGGAGAAGCCCCTGCGCTTCTAAGAACCTTTTGAAGATTTAGCCGCCATTTTCACCCACTATTGCCTGCTACGCACTTTCACTTTCAAACTCCGCAAAGTCCATTGAGTTAAAAATCATAAATTCACTTTCACCTGAATCTCCTGTATCGCTCTGCCTGCACCCAAGTTCTCAAAGGTTCTCTCTTGCTGGCAGGGATGGTTGCAGACGCCCTGCTCTGCTCCAAAAAGCCCGGAGCACCCCGCAGTCCGGAGCAAACCCAGGCTTCGGGGGGGGCTCAATCCTTCAGCCGCCAAAACTTTTAGTTCTGGCGGCCCCGGAGAGCTCTACCCTTACCTGGGCACTCACCCCCTCCTCTTCTCCCGAGGAGGGGGCTTCTGAGCCGCTAAAACAGCTAATCGGCGCTGTTTTTGGCGGCTCTATGGAGCCGCGGGGCTGACAGCCTAAGAATGGCTGCCTCCGGCGACGCCTTGCCACTCGGAAGTCCAATTCCTAATCATTGTTGTGACTGGCAGTGACTTTCCAAAAATCTCTTCTGTCCTCATGTTTGAAATTCGCACACTGAACCGGGATGGTCTCCATGTAAAGAATATGTTCTATGTGCCTCTGAATGCACTAACTGCAACAATACTGATAGACGTAGGATCACAACTCAGCCCAAATTTTCCCTTCCAGTGTGAGATAGCTGCTCAGTGAGTTTTGCCCCGTTCTGCAACCTTCCTTGCCCACAGGTTGTTAAGCAAATCCCTGCAGTTGTTAAGTTAGTGGCATGTTTGTTAAGTGAAATGTAGCTTCCCCCTTGACGTTGCTTGTCAGACAGTCACAAAAGGGGGATCACGTGATCCCCCCAGGACACTGCGACCGTCAGAAACACATGCAAGTTCCCAAGCGTCTGAGTTTTGACCACATGACCACAAGGATGCTGCAATGGTCATAAGGGTGATACACGGTCAAAAGTTACTTTTGTGTGTGTGTGTGAAGGGGGGCTGTTGTAACTTTAAACGGTCACTAAATGAAGGTTTGTAAGTCAAGGACTACAATTTCACCCTTTGGTAGTGCCATAAATTGGCATTGACTGAAACCATGCACAATACATAAAGTAAGAATTAGATTAGCCAATTTGATTTATCTATAATAACAACAACAACAACATTGACAAGTTTGCCATTAGTCAATTGCAAAAGGCGGCCTTACTAGGAACTGCTTCCATCCTGCGACGAGATCTGTAATACCATCAAACATCCACATCTGCCTATCCCAGGTCCTTGGTAAGGACTCGATACGTACACAAAAATGCCAAATCCAGTCTGAACATCTGGCTGACTGTGCGATGATCAATAATAATAATAATAATGTTGGAAGGGACCTTGGAGGTCATCTAGTCCAACCCCCTGCTCAGGCAGGAAACCCTGTACTATTTCTCTTCTTAAAAGCCTCCAGTGTTGGAGCATTCACAACTTCTGGAGGCAGGTTGTTCCACTGGTTAATTGTGCTTACTGCCAGGAAATTTCTCCTTAGTTCTAGGTTCATGTGTGACCCTTTGGGGTAGGAGTAAATATCCATAGCTAGGAAGGCAGAGGAAAATGATTGAATTTCTATTCCTAGCAGCTGCCCTCCTCTGCACATTTATCCAGCAAGGCTACCCAGAGACGCTCAAGGAAAGGGCGCCGTAGCACCTTGCAAATCTCTGCTTAAATAAAGCGTCACAAAACAGCTTGATCAATCAAAGGAAGGATCAGAAAGAGTGCAGCCGAGCGCTAGGTGTCTTGCTCTCTGTGGCCGTGTGCTCCGGCTTAAGGACTCCGACGCCCGGGGTCTCTGCTTTCCCACTGCACGTCGAGTGTGTGCCTGGCGCATCCCACCCCCTGCACATCTGTGTGGCGGGAATAACAATTAACATTAAACAAGATAAAGGAAGGGAAGGGAGAGAAGCCGAGCAGACCGCAGTAAATTGCCCACCACTTGTTTGAAGTCTCTTTGGCTGGTTCTGTCTCAGCTCCCCGTGGAGCAAAATGGAGCCTTTATGAATAGGGACATTGGGGTCTTGAAAGCTAAATTGGTAAAAATGTGGAATGAATTGGAGGCTGCTTTTTTTAAAAAAATATCTTGGAAGAATAATAATTTAACATGAGCTTGTTTGTCTGACTCTGCTGTGCGCTTAGGCCTTCTAGATGGAAACAAGTCGATTTGTAGGTGATTTACAAGAAGGTGATTTACAATACCTGGAGTATACTCACAATCCATCAAAACAATATTTTCAAACTCTGACAACTGAGCACGCCTTTTCCCTACACTGAAATTAAAACTGCTGGCACTTTGCGCTTCATCTTAAAAAATATTACTTTTGGAACATGTACTAGGGAACACACAAAACTATCGGCATTATCAAGTAAATATGAGGCTGAGAACTGTTTTTGTTCCTCTAACTTGCAGTTGCAGCTTTACTAACAATGCATGAAAAATGGTCCTCTTACGCCAACAAACATGTTGTCCGTTCTGTTTTTAAAAGGCTCATTTCAATTTCTTTTTTCCTCCAGACTTAAAAATTCCTGAGGATAATTCTAAGAAGCCATGTCAAGCTTGGGCGATAGTCCGACTGGTCAGTGCCTGTTGTGCACAAATGGATCAACACTTGGTGGAGCCAAAAAAAGCAGAACTCTGCACTTACGGGAAAATGTTAGGAAGGAAAAAAAAATCTAAGAACAGCAGAATATTTTTAATGTTTCACATTAAATGGTTGCATTAATCTCCTTCAGTTCCTCATTTCTACGGTATATGGAGAAGAACCAGGGCACCCCTGATGAGGATCATTTTTGCTGGTCCCCCTGCTAAAGGGCTGCCCCAAAGATGAGGGGGTCAAACTATCCTCCAAAGTGCTTGAAGGCAGGACAAGAAACAATGGATGGAAACTAACCAGGGAGAGAAGCAGCCTGGAATTAAGGAGAAATTTCCTGACAGAACAATCAACCAGTGGAATGGCTTGCCTTTAGAAGCTGTGGGTGCTCCATCACTGGAGGCTTTTAAAAGGAAATTGGACAGCCATTTGTCTGGAATAGCATCATGTCTCCCGCTTGAGCAAGGGGTTGGACTAGAAGACCTCAAGGTCCCTTCCAACTCTGCTATTCTGTTATCTTCTCTGCAGATATGAGGCGATCCTCATAAAAGCCGGTCAATCGAGCAGATTTTAGAACAGTCCTCCAGACCGTAGCATAGCGTGACCCCACTTATAGGAAACTGGAGAAAGGTCAGTTCCCTATCATCAAGGCATAGCCAAACCAGATGTGCATCCATGGTCAATGGCCAAGCTGAACAGAGAAATGCTAGCACGTTCAGAGTAACTGAGGCACCAGCACTGGCCCATAACTATGGTCAAGGGGTTGGTGAAAACTCTGCAACTGGCCGAAGAATCAACTATAGCACAAAGTATTATGTCAAAATTGATTATCCCAAGAGCTCCCAGAACATACACACTTGACACCACGAGAATCGCTGAGAGCGATTGCCCCATAACATTTCGATAGTGGCATTATGTGAATTGAGATGAACAGAATCTGGGACCCTAAACCAGGGGTAGGCAACCTGGGCTCTTTTATGACTCGTGGGCTTCAACTCCCAGAATTCCTCAGCCAGCATGGCTCAGCTTGGAAACCTCTCCCTTTCCCCTCAGCATAGCTGACTCAGGAATTCTGGGAGTTGAAGTCCACGAGTCATAAAGCGGCCTAGGCCTAGGCCAGGGGTAGGCAACCTTGGCTCTTTTATGACTCGTGGACTTCAACTCCCAGAATTCCTGAGTCATAAAAGAGCCAAGGTTGCCTACCCCTGCCCTAAACCATTTAAGTACCAGACAGCTTAATTCTAGGGGGGCATGTTTTCAAAAATAATAAAATAGCTAAACTTAAAAAAGAGATTTTTTAAAAAAGGTATAAGGATACATCATAGTTCTCTCTCAATAGGAGCCCAGCTCTGCCATAAACTTTGACCACGATGAAAGCAACCAACGATCCAATTAAACTGTTCAAAGGAAAAAAGGTCAGCTTTTCCCTCCAGGATGGTTCTGAGTATTGAAGTCAAGAGTTTCTCAACCTTGGGAAACTTTTAAGATGGGTAGATTTTATCTTCCAAAGACGTTCTGCCAATTCTCCTCCTCCTTAATTCTAAGGGAGAGCAGAAGTCTTTAGAGAATACATTTGGCGCGTAGGCCGTTGTATAGGCGCTGTTTTCATTTGATTCACTCGATCTCAGTATTTGTTTGGATTTTGAAAGGGACTGTACATTTCCTTGGGTCTCACTCTAAAATACAGCCACAGAACTCTAAAACAAACAAACTAATAAAAAAGTAATAAAGCCACAGAAAAGGAAACTGACAGCAAATTCACTGGGTAATTGTGACTTCCAGACCTCTATTCTCAAAAATGTATTTTTGCGGTTCTTTTTGAAGAAAATGTTCTGAATGTCACCATCACACTTCTTCAGCAAATGCTGTACAAAATAACATTCACCGGTTCTAAAGTAAATCATTCATACTTTATGCTTTGAGGGAATAGAATAGAATAGAATAGAATAGAATAGAATAGAATAGAATAGAATAGAATAGAATAGAATAGAGTAGAGTAGAGTAGAGTAGAGTAGAGTAGAGTAGAGTAGAGTAGAGCAGAGCAGAACAGAGCAGAACAGAGCAGAATATAGGAATGAAGAATAGAATAGAATAGAATAGAATAGAATAGAATAGAATAGAATAGAATAGAATAGAATAGAATAGAATAGAATAGAATGGAATGGAATGGAATGGAATGGAATGGAATGGAATGGAATGGAATGGAATGGAATGGAGTAGAGTAGAATAGAACAGAATAGAATATAGGAATGAAGAATAGAATAGAATAGAATAGAATAGAATAGAATAGAATAGAATAGAATAGAATAGAATAGAATAGAATAGAATAGAATAGAGTAGAGTAGAGTAGAATAGAGTAGAGTAGAGTAGAGTAGAGTAGAGTAGAGTAGAGTAGAGTAGAGAAGAGTAGAGTAGAACAGAACAGAACAGAATATAGGAATGAAGAATAGAATAGAATAGAATAGAATAGAATAGAATAGAATAGAATAGAATAGAATAGAATAGAATAGAATAGAATAGAATAGAATGCAGAAAGGAATGGAATGGAATAGAATAGAATAGAATAGAATAGAATAGAATAGAATAGAATAGAATAGAATAGAATAGAATAGAATAGAATAGAATAGAATAGAATAGAATAGAATAGAATAGAATAGAATAGAATAGAATAGAATAGAATAGAATGAGTTGGAAGGGTCATCTAGTCCAACCCCCCACCCCAGCAGGATACCTACACCATTTCTGACAGATGGGAGTCCAGTCTACCAGTGTTAGTTTTCATATTCTAAAGCAGATGGTCAAAATGGGGAAACAGAACCAGTTTTGAGCATTTGCTCATTTATTCTCAGTTCCGCTCCTAAATATTTTCTCAAATATTCTGAAATCACCCATATTGATTGATTGATTTGGTTACTGCACTTATGAAACAACACTCAAGGCAATGTGCATACCTAATCCTCCCTCCTCCTCTTTCCCCCCCCCCATAACAATGCCCCCGTCAGATTAATTGGGCTGAGAAGGGGGGACTGGCTCAAGTCACCCGGCTGGTTTTCATGTCTAAGGTGGGATTTGAATTCACAATCTGCTTTCCAGCTTGGTTCCTTAACTAACTCTAAATACCACTCTTATTATCTTATGGCTTCTTTAAAAAGAGAGAGAAGAAATAAAACTTAGGGGGAAAAAAGCACAGAAAGCTGAAAGCTAAGACAAATTTCTCTAAACTAGTTTTGCCCGGTGTCAAACGATTATTTGAAAATAACATTTATAATCGTGTTCCGCATATTTCCCAAGTCAGTGTTTTGCAATATTTCTCCCACCCAGGATAAACACATAAAACTCTGAAAGAATTGATGTAATATTCCTATGGGAAAGTCTGAACTCTGCAAAGGGGGGGGGAGTACACTAACTGTGTGAAATCACAAACTAAATAACTGTTAACCAACCCCACACATTAGTATTGTGATTTCCCTAAAAAGTGGAAGAAAGACTTAGAACAGAGTATCTTTGATGAAGCTGCTGTGGTCCTCGGAGTTATTTTTGTAGATGTGAAGTGTTTAAACAAACAGCATAGAACGTGTAATTGACTGTTCAGTCAGATTCATGTCTGGCAAATATTGTTGACTTTCTGCTCTTACAGCCTTCGTTACTTCTCAGCCAGTCTTCCCGACCCGTTTTATGATCTCTACTAGCAACGGAAGAATTTGCGCACCTGATCTTTGGGCACAGAATTAAATCGAAAAACAGAAGCTACCTCATTAAAATCTAGATATGTGCATGCCAGCATATTGTTCTTTAGCAAATGCCAGTATTGTTAGAATCGGTTTGAAGCCCACTCCTCATTTTCTCAACCAGACTTACAGGAAATAAGAGAGGACCCCCACTTTTCCTAAAGAGCCATATCCAAACTCTCTCCAACCCATTGGGGGTGTGTGTAACTTGATGCTACATCTATATTGTTCCTGCTTCACCTCCTAAACCAGATACGATGATGTCAAACGGTTGGATATTCTTGACGGGTGTTATTTTATTTTTCTTGAAACAAAACTGTAAAAGCAGTTCAGTTAAAGGGATTATAAATATGGACCTTTGATTTTGTTGTGTTCTGGGATCATTATTACCTAATGGCTGCTACGGTGAAATCCTACTAGAGCAGGGCACAGAAGAACAAGCAGGTTTTAGACAGAACAGATCTACTATTGATAACTGCTTTGTTTTGAACCATCTAATTGCCAAATATGCCTATAAGAGGAGACCCCTGTTTGCTGCTTTTATAGACCTTACAGCAGCATTTGATATGGTAAATAGAGACGTACTATGGAGTAAATTGACATCTCTTAAAATAGAACCCAGACTCCTGGCTTTGATTAAAGCCCTTTACACAAGTACCTGTTTGAGGGTGCGGTATGGGGTTAATGGGGCCCTGACTAACAGGATTCACACAAATAAAGGGATAAGGCAAGGGTGTATCCTGGCCCCATTATTATTTAATTTATACATCAATGACTTGCCAGGGTTAATGAAGGATACCATGGTACACATGCCGATGATCCTAAATACTTACTGCAACAGCTTGCTTTATGCTGATGATATGATTTTATTATCATACTCACAAGTAGGATTACGTAGGCTATTAAGAAGATTCAGCTCTTATTGCCAGGATAACTACCTAATTATTAGCAAATCCAAATCGAAAATAATGGTGTTTGGAAGAAACCATCAGAGACATAAGTGGCAATTAGATGGTGAACCAATTGAGCAGGTTAATACCTTTACCTATATTTGGGAGTAACTTTTTTGAAGACTGGATCTTGGGCCTGCCATCATCAACGAAGTACATTTAGAGCAAAAGCCCGTTTGAATTTATTGCTCAAACTAAAGAACCATAGTTACCCAGGGTCCCTAGCTCCACTACTCAAAGTTTATAAGGCTAAGGTTACGACAAGGAGCAGAAATTTGGGGTCTTTATTCAACCACAGCTTTAGAACAAACACAGTCCCAGCATCTGAGATGTATTTTGGGTGTAGATCCAAGAACATCTGCTGCAGCAGTTAGAGCTGAATTGGGAATTTATACAATTCAGGCATTATCTAAAATTAGAGCTTATAACTACTGGTGCAAAGTTAATGAAATGGAGACTGATAGACTCCCCAAATTATGCCTACTAGAGCAAATAAAACTGCAATCACAAATCTCCTGGATCACCAAACTAACAAATTTTGTAAGAAGCTGTGGCCTTCCTGTTTCTTGCATAACAGGAGAACAATCTAAAAAAAGAGTTGCCCAAAGAATTAAGGATATAGAAGCACAAACTGATATAGCTATCCTTAGTAAGGTGGGTAACTTGAAATGGCTGAGTAAATACAAATGTACTTTTCAAGTGGACAGTTATTTGAAGTCACAACTCCCAAAACATCTTAGGGAGATATTTACGAGAGCGAGATTCGAACAGCTTGATACAATGGTCAGATATGGGAGATTTCATGCTATACCGTACAATGAGCGTCTCTGCATTTGCGGAGCGGCAGAGGTAGAGGACCTGGCTCACATCCTATTTGACTGTTGTCTGTATAAGAGGGTGAGAGACAGGTATCTTGGTCTATATACCAAACGAATGACCCATTGGGATCCCCATATCAAAATAACTTACCTTATGTCCGGTCAGAACTTGAAAATAACATTCAACGTAGCACAGTATTTAAACAAAATGATCCGGTTAAGATCTGCATATGTGGACTGATTGGGGTAGATTGTAAGGGCGACTCTGAAATATAATGTTATCATATTTTATCTATATCTTAAATTTGTATTTTATTACTATTTCAACTTAAATTGTATTTTAATTCCATTTTAAATTGTATTTTATCAAATTCCATTTTGGATTGCTTTTATCAAGTTTTGGTGACGGTTTGTTGCTGGAACTTTGTACTTTGATATGGCCCAAGGGCTAATCAATAAAGTTGTTGTTGTTGTTGTTACTAGAGCAGGGGTGTCCCAATTTTGGCCACTCTTCAGGCTTGTGGACGTCAACTCCCGGAACTGGAGGCTGTGGAATTCTGGGAGTTGAAGTCCACAAATCTTAACTCTACACTTCAGTGATGGAGAAGGCTCCACGGTTTCCAGCGTGAAGGGAAGGCTGATAGCTGAAGAGGTGGGGAGGAGGTGGGGAGTTACTTTCAGTACCCAAAGAATTGATTGTCCCAATTGCAGTAGGCAGAACAAGAATAAATGAAAATGGAGAGAAGGAAGCCTACAGAGGGGTGGGATCATCTACTTCACTCCTCTGCTCAGCGCTGAATCCACTGAATTGACCTCCAATGGTGAAGAAGAAGTCACTCAATGTCCAAGGCACCATGATGACTCCTTTAGAGAGGCTGAAGAACAGCCTGAATTTGCAGTTAGTCATTCAAGCAGACAAACTGCATCCTGAAGAAGTAACTGTCAATTTTACATATTTTTTCCGGTGGTAGACACCATCATGATGTTAAGGAACATCCAGAGGAGCTACAGCTTTTCCTTGTTCTGGCTGTCCTGTGACAATTGCAAATAAAGCTTGAAGGAGAAAGCCAGAATCTTTATCAATCCTCTGTGTTGACGGTGTGGTTTACTCTTATGATTGATTCCAGCTTGTCCCTGGAATCGTTATAGATGAAGGCATGACTTTTCAGAAAATAAGTTGGGAAGCTGACCGCTTTGCTCTTAATGACCGTAAATCTATCTTTAATTAATTCCACACAGTAAGTGCAAGAAAAAAAAGAAAAGTTAACTCAGGGCAGGAGAAGAAGTAACAGGTGAAAAGATCATTGAAAAGGTCCAACCTAGAAATGAAGATAAATTTCCTGACAGGGAGAACAATTAACCAGTGGAACAGCTGGCCTCCAGATGTTGTGGGTGCTCCATCACTAAAGGTTTTCAAGAAGAGACTGGACAGTCATTTGTCTGGAATGGTATAGGGTCTCCTGCTCGAGCAGAGGGCTGGACTAGAAGACCTCCAAGGTCCCTTCCAGCTCAGTTAGCTGTCCATTATGCAGGGCTGTCAATTCCATTCAATCCCAATGCAGAGTTAAGGTTGCAACTAACCGGAAGCTCTCTTGTGTTGTGACCATAGCAGGAAAAACAGAGGTTTAGTTAAATGAACACAGGCTAAGACACTAATCATCCAGTTTCAGCAATATAATTAGGTCATCTCTATGCTATGTTCATTGCTTTCCCATTCCGGGACAGACGCCTTACCTCAGCAGACACCAGGGTGGAAAAACTAAGCCTGTGGCAATACAGTTGCCGTACAGAATGTAACTTCTGTTACAGAATGGTTGCTGCATGCCTCCCGCTCAAGGACAGAAGGTTAAAACAACAAATTAGAACAAGCTAGACACAGAGAGAATGGAGGACGGAGTGGAGTCCTGGCCAGAAATTGTTTAGCCGGGCCATTTCCAATTGGTCTGCTGTGAGAAAACCGTTAGCAGTGTCGTGAGAAATATCTCCATTAAACAATTAAACACTTCCTTTGATCCTAGATGAAGTGACCTTCAAGTGGGACCTGCCCACTGCTTTTAATCAACTTTTTTTAAAAAAAAAAAAGAGAGAGAGAGAGAGAGAGAGAGAGAAGAAATCCAGCTAGATGGGGGCGATTTGCCCATCCCCTCTCTCCCTGCCAATGGACGAAGTTGCCAGGATGACTCCTTTCTGCCGTCAATTATCATGTTGTGTCTCGATGCCTTTGGTGAAAAGCCGGATAATGCAACATGTGGGAACAAGCCATCATCTCACTGCTTGGTTTTACAGGGCAGATAAAAGTGGTGGTTATATATATAAAGGGTTCTTTCAAAGAGATGCTATAGTGACTTTTTCCCCCCCATCTTCTGAACCACTTCTAAATTGGAAGCTCTGGTTCAGATCCAACAAAGACTTTTCTGGAGAGATTTGATATACTTTGGGGATGTTCGGAGAGACCTTGGCCAAAGAACTTGACTAAGATGTGTTCTTCTCTTCTTTTCCAAGATGTAGTCAAGGTTTCCCTCGGCTGCAGTCCAGCATAAAATGCCAAGGCTGAAGTGTGGGAACGGCCAGAATTTGGTCTCTCAAGAATTTGGTTTTTCACCTTTCAGCCTTTCCGTTCCTCCCTAGTTGGGCCTCTCTGTAGCTTCAGTGAGAGCACACTCTTCTGGCTGGGAGGGGGGCCTGGCATGTGGGAGGTTTGGGAAACGCTATGATAAAGACTTCACATACATCTTATGCTACCTTGTTTTTGTGTAATCTCATAGGCACCTGAGTAATCCAATTATTTCTATGTATACTATTTTGTGTGAGACTGATGTAGCTTTTTGTAATGATGGAGGTGAATAAAGGTTCAGCGGGCAGTGCTCGGGGGAGTTCTTTTTCTGGAGATGAGGCTGCCTGGCTGGTTCAAAGCTCTCTATTGACTCAGGTCTGAATTCTTTTTCCTTCGTCTGAATTCCTGTCCCTACATCTGAATTTCTTTCCCCTTCATCTGGTGACCCCGATGTGATGCCTGTGCCCGACGTGATGCCTGTGAGGGGTGTGATACATGTGCGGCTGTGAGGCAAACTGTAACTTCTGGCTTACCTCCGCTCGGCAGGAGCTAAACTGTCACTGCACGTTTTTTTTGTTCGTCAGAAAGTTCATTTCTAACTTCTAACGCATTTTTGATTTGGTACACACTGACATAGTTGGTCCTTTTGCACCAACACTTGGTGGTAAAAGATATTTCTTGACAATCGTTGATAATTATTCAAGATATGGATATGTATATCCTATGAAAGAAAAATCTGAGACCTTTCAGATCTTTAAAGACTTTGCTAGTCTTGTCTATACCCAATTCGAGGTCAATATTGCCAGAATCCAGAGTGATCACGGTGCTGAATTCATGTCTCAGCGTTTCCAGGACTGGATGCGTGAGAATGGGATAGTACATCAGACATCTGCTCCTTATACTCCAGCTGAAAACGGAGTGGCAGAACGCAGAAATGGGGTTTTGCAAACCATGATGCGTTGCCTTCTTGAAGATGCTAACCTCAGTCTTCCATACTGGGGTGAAGCTATCAAATATGCTAACTATATCATCAACCGCACTTGGAGTAGTGTGATAAATCAGACCCCTTATTTCATATTGTATGGACACAAGCCCGATCTCTCACATCTCCATATTTTTGGTTCATATGCTATGGTGAATATTCCTTTAGCCCAAAGAAAGAAAGGGGGTCCTGCAGCAAAAAGGATGAGATTTATGGGCATTGATGGTAATTCAAAATGGAGCAAATACATTGACTCTCATCATGTTATTGTGGTTTCACAATCTGCTACTTTTGAGGAAGATGCTGACTGGTCCAGGATTCATTCTAATGATCCTGGAGTTTATTTTCCTAGAGATGATGTTGCTGATGCCACACAACCTGATGATCAAGATTCACAGGATAATGTTCCTTCCACGAGTTCTTCTCAACCTACTATTCCGTCTTCGCAAGCCGCCGATGTTGCCGCTGGTGACGATGATGAAGACGAGGACGACACGGAAGAAGAATGGACGGTTGGCCCGAGACGTTCCAAGAGGACCACAAAGGGAATCCCTCCAAAACGTTATTCGTGGCAAGTAACAAAAACACCTGTACCTTTGATTTGTAATGTTACACTTCCACCTGAGAAGTTCACACAAATCAAACATCTTCCTGAATCAGAACAAGATAAATGGTTTGAGACAATGCAGGCTGAAATGGACAGTCTAAAGAAACTTCAAGTGTTTACGCCTGCAAGCCCTCCAGCAAACAAGAAAGTTATTGGTACTCGATGGGTCTACAGGATCAAAAAGAAGCCGAATGGTGAGTCGTTGTACAAGGCCAGACTGGTAGCCCAGGGTTTCGCTCAACGTTATCCTGAGGACTATACAAATACCTACTCACCCACAGTGCGGACTGAAAGTGTGAAAATTGCTTTAGCCACTGCAACTATCCTTGGCCTGGAAGTTTTCCAGTTCGACGTTGAAACGGCTTATCTACACGCTGATCTTGACGAGGACATCTACGTGAAAGGTCCTCCAGGTTTCCGACAGCAGGAAGGGGATACCTGGTTTCTACACAAAAGTCTTTATGGTCTGAAACAGTCTGGTTTAATGTGGTACTTATGTCTTTCTGACAAACTAAATTCAATGGGCTTTATTAAGTCCGAAACAGATGAATGCGTGTTTACTAAAAGATCCGGTAATAGGTATGAGATAATTCTTGTTTATGTCGATGATATTGTTTATATTGGTCCAAATAAGCAGATGAGTGAGGTTTTTGCTAAAGCTTTACAAAGGTGAGGTTTTTCACATTGAAGTGTTTAGGATGTATTAACACTTATTTAGGTGTTCAAATTGCCAAAACTCAGAAGGGGTTTAGTCTCGCACAAGAAGAGAAGATTGAACAACTGTTACATCACTGTAACATGGAGGACGCTAAGCCTGTGAGTATACCCATGCAAACTGACTTTCACATTTTGGCACATGAACCAAGTCCTGAGTTCGAAGATCAAACACTATATCGCTCAGTCATTGGGTCGCTGTTGTATATTAGTAGTTGGACTAGACCCGACATTGCACTTAGTGTTAATCTTTTATCACGACATGTAGGCAAGGCAAAACAGTTTCATTGGACATGTGTTAAAAAGTTATTGAGGTATCTAAAACACACCAAAGACATGAAGTTGTTGTTGGAACCCACACATACTGATTATGCAGAGTTATGTTGTTATGCAGATTCAGATTGGGCGAGTGATAAGAAGTCACGGAAAAGTACATCAGGTTACATGATGTTCTTAAATGGATGTCCTGTTTACTGGCATGTGCGTAAACAGAATTTTGTTTCTTGTTCCTCTACAGAAGCTGAGTATGCTTGTGTGTCTGATGCATGCAATTCTTTAACCTGGTTTGATGCTTTAGTCACAGATATCTGGACACTTCCGATTCGACCGATCACTGTGATGGAAGATAATGAATCTGTGGTTTATATTTCTGAAACACGTTTTACAGGTTCAAGGTCCAGACACATTGACATCCGATATCAAAAGATAAGGCAACTGGTTAAACAAGGTTTTGTGACATTACAGTATGTGCCTACACGTGATCAAATTGCTGATATGCTGAACAAACCACTTCCTACAGCCCAGCATGAGTATCTGCGTGAGAAGATGTGCCTTACTTGAGTCTTCACTTTGCTGACGAAAGAAGGGGAATGTCACTGCACGTTTTTTTTTGTTCGTCAGAAAGTTCATTTCTAACTGTACATTTTCCCTGCTCTCTGCACCTGTTGTGATAACTTATCTGGTAACCATAGTGAATCCCATATGACTAGTTATGTTATGGTTTCAGTCTGTTTAGTGCGCATGTCTAGAAAAGGTTCTCACAGTGTTTATCCTTATTGTTTTTTTCACTTTGCTGCTACTGTCTGTTACGTTAGGATGTAGTGAGCTAGCTCTCTTTATAATATATATTTAGTTTTTATATTTTTGTAAGTAAAAGGTATTTAGTAAGATTATGCGTTGTGTTTTTATTGCCTTCCTGCATGCACATCATGCATTCTCTGAAGCACGGTCCTTCGCCCTCTACAAAGGTGATTTTTACCTTGACGCGTTCAACTAATTCATCCCGTTTTAAGGGGTCAACGAGGTAAGACCAACTTATTCATTCCGTTTAAGGAGTCAACAAAGTCAGTTCAACAATTCATTCCGTTTAAGGAGTCAACGGGGTAAATATGGGGACTTCTCTTTCAACAGGACAGGAAAAACAGGTATCTGACCTTTGCAATTTGTTGACAAGGACTAAGCAAACAGTTAAAGTTTATAAAGAGGATGTAGAAGAGCTGGTTAAGATTATTGGTAAATTATGCCCTTGGTATCCTGCAGATGGATCTCTTAATCCCTATGATTGGCAAGAAATTGGGAAAGATTTGCATCAGGCTGCAACCACTCCAGTATCAGTACTACACACTTGGCAACTCTGCTGTAAAGCTATTACTGAGTGGTCCAATCCTCTCTTGTACCCTCCAAAATTAATAAATCCTGAGGCACCAATCTTGTATCCTCCAAAATTAATAATTCCTGAGGCACCAATCCTGTTATGTATGCAGGCACCTGCATAGCAACAGCCACCAGGGGGCATTGGCCTGGACAGTTTCGGCGGGAAACCTAGGGCCAACCCCATTGGCTGTTAGCTTACCTGGCCAGGTATATAAGGAGGCCAGGCAGCCCTCATTCCCCAGTTCACTTCCCCTTCCAATAAAGAGCTGAACTCACACACCGGCTGGCGTCTCTCTTGCGTCGGACCCACTACACAATAGTGGCGACGAGGATGGGATTGCTGCCGACCAAGAGCTGAAGTCACTGGGGAAACGCTCCGCGAGCTGAAGGGAAAGGCATTTTCCTTCTTCCCCCCACGACCGCCAGCCGAACCGGCAACGCCAAGCGCCACATCCACGACCAACTGCCGCCATGGCTAGAGCTGGACAACCCTGCGAATTCAAGACCCGCCGCCCCGAAACCTGGACCCGTTACCTGGCTCACGTTGAACTGTACATGCGGTTCAATCAGATATCGGAGGACGGTGCAAAGGCGGCCGCCCTGCTCTGCCTTGGGGGACCAGCGCTGCTGGAAGTCGCCGCAAACCTGTTCCCCCAGGAGGCCATCAACATCGTCGCGTACCGAGACCTTGTGGCCAGGCTCAACGCACATTTCAGGCCCCGGCACTCCAAGGTGGCCGCACGGTCACAATTCGAGAAAAGGGACCAGCGCCCCGACGAGACCGGCGCCGACTTTCTCGCTGCCCTGCGGGAAGCTGCCGTCGCTTGCAGGTTCACAAATTTGGAGGAGCGACTACGGGACTGGCTGATTTGCGGCCTACGCGACAGGCGGTTGCAGGAGCGCCTGTTCGAAAGAGAGGAGGTCTCTCTCCAGGAAGCCGAGGACGCCATCCTAGCCCACGAAGCGGCCTGCGGGGCCATCCAAGCCTGCCAGGGAACCCGGCCCGGCAACCAGGCAACCAGCGTCCACCGGCAAGGGGCCACAGAGGAGGACGACCTGAGCATCAACCTCCTCCAGCGGAAGTCGACCCCCGACCAGCGAGCCAGACGCCCAGACAGGCCCAGGCCTCCCAGCAACACCGCCGTTCCCCAGAGGTGCGCAGGGTGTGGTGGGAACCACATGTGCAGCCTCTGCAAGTTCCGGTCCGCCACGTGCCGGGCCTGCAAGAAAACAGGCCACATAGCTGCCGTCTGCCGTAGCCGCCGCCCCCGGGAGGAGATCCACGAGCTGCAGCCGGAGGAACCGCCGTTCGAAGGTACTGGGGCCCCCACCAAAACAAAAATTGGCTGTCGAGAGCCGGCTGGCCATTAACCACACAGGTAGCCGCCGGCTGCTCAAACCCAAAATTAGATTAGCAATCCGTTTGCAAGGCGTCCCTTGCAGCATGGAGCTTGACTCCGGATCAGCGGTCTCGATTATTTCGGACGAGACCCTTAACCACATAATTAGCCGGAGCAAGCAACGGATTAAATTACGGCCTACTAAATTAACCCTGACCGATTTTCAGAATTCGCCGGTCAAGGTGAAGGGGGAGGCCACCATTTCAGTGGGGTTTAAGGGTCGTGAAGGGCACCTGGACGTTGTAGTGGTAGAGGGCCGCAGAGCCAGCCTGGTCAGGCTGGACTGGTTTGAGGCCCTGGGAATCTCAGTATCCGGGATCCATCGTATCCAGGGGGACTCCATTGAGGCCGTTTGCCAGGAGTTTGCCGACGTCTTCGACGGGTCATTAGGCAAGTACACCGGGGCCCCCATATCGTTCAAGCTTAACTCAAACGTCTCCGTTAGGGTCCGGCCGCGGCGAGTCCCTTTTGCACTCAAACACAAAATCGAGCGTGAACTAGACAAGTTGGTGGCCCAGGGAATCTTAGAGCCCGTAGATGGAGGGGAGTGGGAAACCCCCATCTTGACCCCCCTCAAATCCAACAGGGAAATAAGGATCTGCGCCGACTATAAGTGCTCGGTGAACCGCGCCCTAAACCCGCACGCTTACCCGGTTCCCGCGGTCAGCCACGTTCTCGCTTCCCTCCAAGGTGGCGCCATCTTTGCAAGGCTCGATCTTGCGCAGGCGTACCAGCAACTCACGGTCACTAGGGAAACAGCTGACATCCAAACCATAGTAATCCATAGGGGGGCGTTCCGGGTGAACAGGCTGCAGTTTGGAGTCAGCGTTGCTCCCGGCATTTTCCAGGAGGTTATGGAAAAGACACTCAAGGGCATTCCAGGAGTCTGCCCCTATTTTGATGACATCCTGATCGCAGGAGCATCAGCAGAGGAACTGGCAGGTAGGCTTAGGGAAATGCTGGCAAGGCTGCGCACAGCTGGCCTCAAACTCAAAAAGGAAAAATGCAGCATAGGCGTTCCTTCCACAGAATTTTTGGGGTTCAGAGTAGACGCCAGGGGAATCCACCCCACAGAATCCAAGGTGAGGGCCATCAAACTAGCACCCACACCCAAGAACAAAGCAGAGCCTCAGGCATTCCTGGGTCTGCTGAATTTCTACCATACATTCCTCCCACACAAGGCAGCCATCGCTGAACCGCTCCACAGGCTGCTAGACAAACAGGCAACATGGGCCTGGACGGCCACCCATGATCAGAGCTTCAAGGCCCTGAAGGCATTGCTGTCGGACAAGTCCACAGTAACCCATTTCATCGAGTCCAAGCCCATTTGTATCGCCTGCGATGCATCCCCTTATGGTGTGGGTGCTGTCCTAAGCCACCTTGAGCCCAACGGGGCACAAGTCCCCATAGCATACTATTCTAGGACACTGTCTGGAGCAGAAAGAAACTACGCCCAAATAGACAAAGAAGCCCTGGCAATCGTGGCAGGAATCAAGAAATTCCACGATTACTTATATGGCAGGGAGTTCACTGTCTTCACGGACCACAAACCACTCCTGGGCCTGTTCACCACAGACAGGCAAACCCCCCAGATTCTGTCCCCCAGGATGCTCCGGTGGTCCATCTTCCTTGCAGCATACAATTGCAAGCTGGTGCACAAGCCAGGGAAGGAGATGGGCCACGCAGACGGTCTAAGTAGGCTCCCCTTAGACACACACGACCCAGACCCAGCACCAGCCACACAGATCCTAGCCCTGCAGGAACTACCCGAGTGTCCAGTTCTTGCCAAGGACATTGCCAGCCACACAGCCACAGACAACATCATGGGCAGGGTGCACTCATGGGTTTGCACAGGGTGGCAGGACAAATCCCCGGGACCAGAGTTTCAGGCCTATTTCATTAGACGCAATGAAATCTCCACACACAAGGGGTGCCTCCTTTGGGGTAGCAGGGTCATCATTCCACCCGCACTACGCGCCAGGGTATTGGACTCCTTACACGAAGGGCACCCGGGGGTGGTCAGGATGAAGGCACTGGCTAGAAGCTACCTCTGGTGGCCCGGGTTGGACAAGGAGGTTGAGGATCGGGTCAAGGCCTGTTATACGTGCCAGTGATCCAGGCCAGAAGTGCCACATGCACCAGTACACCGGTGGGAGGCCACACACACACCATGGTCCCGCATTCACATTGACTATGTGGGGCCATTCCAGGGTCAACTATTTTTAGTAGTGGTGGACAGTCACTCCAAGTGGTTAGAGGTAGTCCCTGTCCCCAACATGACCTCGGGGAGGACAATCCAGGTGCTCAGAGCTCTCTTTGCCACACACGGCCTCCCCAAAGTAATTGTGTCTGATAATGGGCCTCAGTTTACTGCTGCTGATTTCCAGGCATTCTTGAAGGCGAACTGGATTAGGCACGCCACCTCCGCGCCTTTCCATCCATCTACCAACGGGCAGGCCGAACGGATGGTAAGGACGACCAAAGACGCACTCCGGCGCATCATCAGCGGGGACTGGCACCACAGACTGGCCAAATTTTTACTAGCCCAACACACAACACCATGCGTGGCTACCGGCAAGAGCCCAGCAGAACTACGATGGGGACGGCGCCTCATCACCAAGCTGGACCGCCTACACCCAGACCGGGTAGCAGCCGAAACCGGAAGGGCAACATCACCATCATCACCAGCATCACCAGCATCACTACCATCACCATTGCCATCATCACCCACACACAGGGTCCTCAACCTGGGGGACCTGGTCTGGGCAAGGAACTATGGGGCTGGACATCCTTGGGTTCCGGGGACAGTGGTCGGGAAAACCGGACCCCTTTCGTACATTGTAGGGGTGGAGGGGGACAGACGCATAAGGCGACACATCGATCAGCTCAGAGGAAGAGTCCCTGAGCACGTCACACACGCCCCTGAGCGCGTCACACACGTCCCTGAACTCAACGCACACGATCAACAGGAGGACCACACTCCAGGAGGGGTCAACCCAGCTGAGGACGTCACAGGGCAGGGACCAGAGGAGGAGGACTTCCTGATGCCGGCTCCTTGCAGCCCTGCACAAAGGCCTCAGGAACCCACGGTTCAAGCCCAGGGGCCAAGCACACCCAGACGATCCACCCGTCCACACAGGACACCAGCCTACCTGTCGGACTATGTGTGCAAGTGACCCTCACACAAGGACACCACTGTTTTTTTTATATATATACTCATAGTTATAGTAGTTGCATGTTGTTGTTGTTATGTGGGTCTTCTCTAAGGGGGGAGGGGTATTATGTATGCAGGCACCTGCATAGCAACAGCCACCAGGGGGCGTTGGCCTGGACAGTTTCGGCGGGAAACCTAGGGCCAACCCCATTGGCTGTTAGCTTGCCTGGCCAGGTATATAAGGAGGGCTGCCTGGCCAGATATATAAGGAGGCCAGGCAGCCCTCATTCACTTCCCCTTCCAATAAAGAGCTGAACTCACACACCGGCTGGCGTCTCTCTTGCGTTGGACCCACTACACAATAAATCCTGTATCCCCCAGACCCTCAGCCACCACTGTCTTATCATAATTCTTCACGGCAGGGGAGCTCTGAGAGTCAGCAAAATTTGGACTTTCAACAGCCTCAAACACAGACTGCTATTCAGCAAATGGTGCAGTCTGCATTGGTTTCTGAAAATTCAGAGGACGTCCAGGAGGCATTGCCATTAATGGCTGTCTGCCCTGTGGTCCAAAACGCTCAAAATCAGCAAGTCCATGAGTCTGTCCCATCTGCAGTTCACAAAGAGCTGAAAGGAAGTGTTACAGACAATGGGTTGCAAAGCAATTTCACCTGGGAGCTTTTCCCTGAAAAGGCTCAAAATGAAGCTGCTGCTGACGTTCTGATGAAACAATTGGCATTTGAAAATACTAATCAGAACTGCAAAACAGCCCTGAAAGCAACTGATTCCAAACCTGAGACAACTATTGCTCCGATGATTGATTTGTGTCAGAGCATTGAAACTGAATCTCATAAGACAAAACTTTTAGCTACAGCTCTTGCAGCTGTAGTTCATCCAGCCAAAGACAAAAATGCTTTGCTTACCATTTTATGGATGATTTCTTGCTTGCTGGAAAGCCTTTACCTGTTAACTGTTTCCTAACCTTACAGGAAATCTTGACTAAATTGGGACTTGTCATTGCCCCTGAGAAGGTTCAAATAAAACCTCCCTTTCTATATTTAGGTGATCGGATGCTTCAATCTTCTTTTTCTCCTTTTGTTTCAACTCTGTGCATTCCATCTCATTTTACTCTGGTACAATTGCAAAAGTTTTTAGGAGATCTGAATTGGGCTAGACCATTTTTAGGGTTAACTACTGCTTTGTTGCATCCACTTTTTATTGCCTTGCAAGGTCATTTAACCCCTGACACGCAGATTCCAGTCTCCACGGCGATGCAACATTGCCTTCATCAAATCAATTCTGCCTTTCGCAAAGTTATGGTTAACAGAGCTTCTCTTTTAGGATTGTTACAGCCAACTGCTATCTTATTTTTTCCTGAAACGCTTAAATCTATCTGCATTGTAGAATGGTTGTATTTGATACACACACCAGCTAAAAATGTATTTCCCATTGAGGTGTTATATTCTGGCTTTCATCCTTTAGTCTTTCATTTGCCTTGCACCAAGGATCAGCATGATTTCTTTCTGCAAATGTCTACTGCTTATGCGATTGCCTTTGTAGATTATGTGGGAGCTGTGTTGTTTAACCCCCCCCCAAGGACCAACGTTTGATTTTCTTACAGGAATTACCTTTTGTTTTCCAATCTGCACAGGTTTCTACCTTTCTTCCTAATGCTATTACTTTATTTACAGATGGATCTCATACCCGTGAGGTGCTTGTTTGGCAAATTAATGGAAAATGGCAAACTAAGTTCACAGCTTCTCAAACCTCAGCCCAGCGTGCTGAACTTTCTGCAGTGATTTTAGCCTTTAAATTACATGATTTGATTCCTTTTAAACTTATTGTGGACAATCTTTTTAATCATATTGCCTTTGCTTACCTGTCTCCGCTTTTGGATCGTAATTTACTTTCCTTATTCCTTACTTTTCAAACTTTCCTGCGTGATACTATTCCTGATGGCAACCATAGAGCCGATGTGGTTTTCCATTTTCTTAAGGAGGCTTACCCTTTGACTAACCATTCCTATTTTCACCAGAATGCTAAATCTCTTCGTGCTACCTTTAACATTCCACTTTCTCAGGCTCGTGATATTATCTCAGCCTGTCCTCCTTGCTCTTCCTCCCCCCTCTCTTTTCCCTTTGATGCTATTAATCCAAGAGGAACAGCAGCGAAACTACCTCTCATGTTATTCAGCACCTTCTTGCTGCCATGGCTGTCATGGGACGACCACTTGTCTTAAAGACTGACAATATTCCTGCGTATACTTCTAATGTTTTTTTCCAATTTTGCAGAACTTGGGATATTTCTCTCCGACATGGCATTCCATACAATAGCTCAGGCCAAGCTATACGTGCACATGGTACATTTCAAGCTTTGTTGTTTAAACATTCAAAAGAAAGGGGAATTACTCCCTCAGATCTTAAATCCTTGATTCCAGTATTGCTATTTACTTTGAATCATTTAACTATCACTAATCAACCTTATACTCTTGCAGAGAGACATTTTAGGAAGGAGCTTTCCCTGGAACGCCCACGAGTGCTATATAAGGAGCTGCCCAAGCCAACCTGGAAGGGACCAGCTGAATTGATTACTTGGGGAAGGGGTTTTGCATCTATTCTTACTCCTACAGGACCGGTGTGGGTGCCTGCCAGGTGTGTGAAACCATTCCAAGCCAAACATGAGCTGGCACCAGAGGCTGAGCAGTCCGCTCCCAGAATTCAATCCAGCCCTGACATTGAACCCGAACCCGGTGGGTGAAACACCACGAAGGCGTAAAAGACCTTCGCGGCCAGCAGGAACTCAGCCACCAGTAACATGGGGAATGTTAAAAACACTCAGCGCAGATGCCCTTTGTGACCTTACAACTATTCCTGTCGGCATTTATTGCTCAACTTAACAACAATTCAGCACTTGGACTGTTGCTGTTTTTTTTGTTTTTTGTTTTATTTTTTCATCTGTAGGAATTCATGAAGTTTTAGCAAATAGAGGACAATTCAATTTGTGGCTACAACTGGCCAACATTTCTAGTCACAGTAATTTTTGCTTAAAAATGTCTGCTTCTGCTCATGAAGTTATTAGCTTTTGCATTGTTCCTGTCTGTGCTCCAGCTACTACTATTCAAAATTATACTCTTTTTACCAATTTTAATATATCTATTACCTATGATACTATGTATTTTTGGGGCTCTTCAACTTATAGACTTAGGAAAATGCTTTTTCTATGGCTACCAGATTTAGCTTCTCTTAAACATTTATTTGTTTATGGTATTTTAACTATAGTTATATTGATTAGTTTGTGTTGCTGTATTCAATGTATTCCCTCATTGCTGGCATTATGCCGTTCGCTTTTTGTTAAACGATCTCACACCTCTACCTTCAATGCCAAAGATTTACACGTTATGCAAGCTTATCTCAAACATTCTGCTTCTGTCATTACACAAAAAAAGGGGACATGTGGGAATGGCCAGAATTTGGTCTCTCAAGAATTTGGTTTTTCACCTTTCAGCCTTTCCGTTCCTCCCTAGTTGGGCCTCTCTGTAGCTTCAGTGAGAGCACACTCTTCTGGCTGGGAGGGGGGCCTGGCATGTGGGAGGTTTGGGAAACGCTATGATAAAGACTTCACATACATCTTATGCTACCTTGTTTTTGTGTAATGACATAGGCACCTGAGTAATCCAATTATTTCTATGTATACTATTTTGTGTGAGACTGATGTAGCTTTTTGTAATGATGGAGGTGAATAAAGGTTCAGCGGGCAGTGCTCGGGGGAGTTCTTTTTCTGGAGATGAGGCTGCCTGGCTGGTTCAAAGCTCTCTATCGACTCAGGTCTGAATTCTTTTTCCTTCGTCTGAATTCCTGTCCCTACATCTGAATTTCTTTCCCCTTCACTGAAGCATGCTGGAACTTATAAGCTTGGGTCATTCAACTGAGGAGAAACCTCCTGACAATTAGGACAATTAACCAGTGAAACCACCTGCCTCCAGAAGCTGTGAATGCTCCAACACTGGAGGTTCTCAAGAAGAGGCTGGACAGCCGTTTGTCCATGGTTTAGGCCCTAAACCATGACTTCAGGTCTTTCAAAAGGGTCTTTAGAGAGTCAAGGTGGGGCCAATCTTATTTTCACCAGGATGATGGGACACATCAAGGCTCTCCAAACTTGGCAACTTTAAGACTTCTGTGGACTTCAATTCCCAGAATTCCTCAGCCTCCAATTCTGGGAGCTGAAGTCCACAAGTCTTAAAGTTGCCATGTTTAGAGTCCTCCATTTCACATGAATGACTGTCAAATTTATCTGGGGCGGGGGGCAGGCAGAGAAATTAGAGGAACCACTCTCAAATTCTCCAATGGGTTATCTTTTTCTTGTTTGAGGGTGGGGCTCATCTTAGCAATGGCAGCAGCTGAAATGTTCACCCTACTTTTCCCAACAAGGCTGTTGGCTTCTTAAACCTCTAGGCCAGGGCTAGGCAACCTGGGCTCTTTTATGACTCGTGGACTTCAACTCCCAGAATTCCTGAGCCAGCATGGGGGAACTATGGCCCCTTCATGACTGCTGGACTTCAACTCCCAGAATTCCTGAGCCAGCCATTCTGAGGGGAAAGGGAGAGGTTGAGCCATGCTGGCTCAGGAATTCTGGGAGTTGAAGTCCACGAGTCATAAAAAGAGCCAAGGTTTGCCTAGCCCTGCCCTAGAATTAAGTCCATTCCAGAAGAATTGTAGTGAGGATGCCCATGGAAAATATAGGGAGACAACTCTGCAAAAAGAGATAGGTAGTCCTCAACGAACAACAGTCCCATTTAGTGACTGTTCAAAGTTACAGCGGTACTGAAAAAAAGTGACTTGTGACCATTTTTCACACGTGTGACCCTCGTAGCATTCCCCACGGTCACATGATCAAAATTCAAACGCTTGGCAACTGACTCCTATTTACGACGGTCGCAGTGTCCTGGGTGTGTGTGTGTGTGTCACATGATCCCTTTTTGCGACCTTCTGACAAGCAAAGTCAAGGGGGAAAGCCGGGTTAACTTAACAGCCGTGTTACTAACCGAACAGCCGCAACAATTCATTTATCAACGGTCGCAAGAAAGGTGGTACAATGGGGCAAAACTCACTTAACAAATGTCTCACTTAACCACAGATATTTGGGGCACGATTGTGCTCGTAAGAGAACAGAAAATTCAAAACCAAAGAAAGGCCTTTGAGAAAAGTGACTTTGATGAAAATCGGGCACAAGTGGTGTTACAACGTGCAGCGTTTCTGGGTAACGTTTCACAAAGAATAATTGTGACACAACAAGTATGCAATGAAAACAGGCCTACCAGATGCTTTTTTGGGGGGTCACCCTAGTAACCGGACACCAACCGAGCTGTAACAGGTGTTGGGTAGTCAATTTTGTGATCGCAAAAATTTCTCTGAAAGGCAGCTGAGAAACTTCAAGGGAGCCAAATGGTGGATTTCAGAATTACTTCAACATGGGAGCTAAATATTTTTAATTTAATGCTACAAGCCACTCAGAAACACGGTGGGCGGCAAATAAATCAAATAAATAATTACGTCCTCCCTCTTAAGTTCCAAAGTGAATTTGCTTTGGGTACTCTTCTGTGTCTTTGTCCTTTGCAAGTATTTGGTTACCTGTTCAATCACTTATAATGTTGGCCCCTAGGACAGTTAATTCATCTTCCGCAGCATCTGAATATTTCTCTTCTATACAGAAAGGTTAAACGAATTAAGTGCACAGGTGCTACCTTTCGGTCTGCCTCTGTTTATGATGGGCTTTAGAATTTCATTCAGGACTGTATTTTATTCCAATTTCATTTTATTTTATTCCAATTTCATTTTAAATTGTACTTTATCTAATCTCATTTTAAATTGCTTTTATCAGATTTTAGTAATAATTTGTTTCTGGAACTTTGCACTTTGATATGGCCCAAGGGCTAATCAATCAATCAATCAATCAATCAATCATAAATAGACAGCCTCTTGGTATTTTTACCTCTTCCGGATCGGAAAAAAAGTGTAGTCAAACGTAAGATATAAAGCAGCCCATAGAAATTGTGCTGCCTTAGAAATTATCTTGCTTTAAATTCCATTGCTCTCATTCCATTGCTCGCTTTCTCCCTGTTATCGCTTGCCCAACTGATTTGCAACACTCTCAAAGTGCTGGTAGCCCCAAATTTGAGCAGGCCCCCTCTTTTAAGTATTTGGGGGGGCAATAGAAGAGCCCGCAGGGACCAGCTTGTTTTAAAACGCACAGAGGAGTTTCATCTGCCGTCCTTGAATGCCTTAAGATAAAAGGCGGCCACTAAATAAATGCTCACAGCTTTCAAATCATTTCGCATAGCATCTCTATGGTGCCCAGCTGGGCCCTTTCTCCAATTTTGCACCATCAGAACTTGCGCAATCTAAATTTTTAAACGTCAGCCTTCCAAGATCCTAACTGCCTCTTTAAGCCACCTTGGAGCTACAGACAGGTCTCATACAAGTGGAGGGTAGTTCCTGTGGGTGGCTGTTTCTCTGCTACCAGCTCAGGTTGTCTTTCTCTTCCCTTGGCCTTCCTCCACTAACTAGGAATCATGGCTTCCAATTGGCATGATGAGGTTGTCCATTTGGTTATGCCCAACTGCTGGTGATTCTACGGGCCTGATCCCTCCACCTCTTCTGATCTTGCGCTACTTCTTTGAGTTGTTCTACGCTCTGTCTGGTGTCCACTTTGATGATGTCCAGCCATCGTGTTCTTTGGCGGCCTGCTTTCCCTTTACCGCTAACTCTTCCAGCTATAATTCACTTTCTCTAGTGAATTCCTCGGCATGACACAGCCAAAGCGAGAGACAGTTTTGTGATTTTTGCCCTCTAGTGACACGCCTGGTCTCCAACTCGTATGGAAACACTAAAATCTCCATCTTTTTCCATGTCTGAGAGCTGCTGAGTTTCAGATTAACAGGTTATGCATGATAGGAGCGTATTGACATATTTTAATACAAAAGAAGAATGTTCATAACAGACTTTTTTTGCATAACCGTTTAGGAAAAACAACACACACACTCAAGGCGTCTTTCAAATATTTAAGTCAATGAAGAGGTTAAAGGTAGGTGTGTAGAGAGAGTGAGAAAAATGATCCTGGCAAGATATGCAGAAAACATTGACAAGATATGCAGAAAAGAGGCTGAAATTTGGGGGAATTTGAAACACTGTTTTTTTTAAAAAAAATCCAGAACAGCAAGATCACCTCAGAAGCACCCTAGCCAAATGCTGGCTTGATTTGTGGGAAGATGTGAAGGGCACCAGAAGAGGATCAACACAATCAGTCCACAAGATGCCTGGGTTTCCAACATTTAACTTACTAATACATGTTAAATTCCTTTCTCTCTACCTCCTTTTTCTAGCCATTGATAAAAAAAATCCCATGTTCTAAAATAAACTGAATCTTCTTTCTCTTTCGTTTTCAATGTCAATCTATCCATTTCTGCACAATCTAAAAATTTTTTAATTAACTCTTCCTCTGTTGGTAAACCTTCATTTTTCCAATGTTGGAAAATACAATTCTCGCTGCAGTTAATACATGTAAAATTAGATGTATTAGATGTATACATGTAAAATTAGATGTATACACTCTTTCTCATAGTTTCCTACAATTATGCCTAACAAAAATAATTCTGGCTTAAAATCTGTATGTTTTCTAGTAATTTTCTAACCATATGTGTATTCTTGACCAGAATCTTTTGGCTCTGGGGCATGTCCATCAAAGATGGTAATAAGTGCCTGATTAGGACGAATATCTTAAGGTATTTCGTTTCTATATGTCGAATTCAGGCCATTAAAAAACAAGGAATCAAGTTTTCACTGTTTAACAGGAAGGTCAGTTCAGCTCCCCTAGGCTCAAATCATACAAGACCCAGGATAAATTTATTTCCTCTCTAGTGTTTGTTCAGGAATTAAGCATCTGTGGTTGATTTTTTTTTAAAAGAAAAAAGAAAAAAATCAAGAAGAATGTAAAATATCATTATGCCTTTAGGCCAGACACAAAAGCATAAAACACAGCATTAACAGTGCTGACTCCGACAATAGCAGAAAAGCTGAAGTAACCCAACTCCCAGGTCGCCAGACAGGAAAGGATGTTGTAATATTAGCTTTCTAATAACAAGTAGCGGCATCTCTTTCCGAGGGGTGCCACGTACAGGAGCGTCGGGCAAGCTTTCCGTAATGCAATTAACCAGATGGTGTCCCAATGAATGCGGCATTGATAGATGCGCCTTGCTGCAGCCACTAAGTTGTGTTCTGGTCTTCCTGTTTCAAGTTACACGGTCCTTTCCCAGTCGTTTGCTTGCAGCAGTTAGCAATTCATTCATCTCCTTCACTGCGATTTGATTCTCAGCCTCCTCCTTCCAACCAGAGTCTATTTTTCGTTGCTTACATCACTTCATGCTTTCTGACAGGGCAGACTGATAAAAATTAGCATCTGGACCAGGAAGCCAAACAGAACAGAGAAGTAACTAAGGAGAGAGACTCACAGATTTCATGAAGATCCCGTTCCTGGATGCTCTTCGTTTTTCCAAAGTGGGGTTTTCAAATATTGGAAGTGACCCAGGTCCTTCTTTTGCCGCCTGTCTTCAAAGTTTGTTTGTAAACAAAGGAAACTGTTAAATGGCTGAATTAACGAAAAGAGTTACTTCTCAGGTCTGGGTTGCTGGCTCTTCCCAGGAATACCAGCCTGTGGACTGAAAGCATCGTCTCCATTTCTGAAATGTCTGGTTTTTGTTTTTTTCCAGACACATTTTTAAATGAAAAGAATAAATTTCAAAGGCGACTGCGCCTGTACTTTTAAAAAATCAAGCCTGATTCATTGTTGACATCGCTTAACTAAACTAAGGTCAAATTTTACAAAGGGCCAGATTTTAATGTAGACCAATAAACACTAAAACTTTATGTTGCTAAGCGAGACGGCTGCTAATTGAGTTTTGCCTCCCTTTCGTGACCTTTCTCCCCACAATTGTGAGGTGAGTGACTGCAATTGCACAGTCTGGCTTGCCCCATTGACTTCGCTTGTTAAGAGGTCGCAAAAGGGGAATCACATGAGCCCGGGACGCTGCGACTGTCGTAAGTATGAACCAGTGGCCAAATGTCTGAATTTTGATCACATGACCCTGGGGATGCTGCAACGGTCGTAAGGGTGGAAAAGGGTCCTAAGTCACATTTTCGGGGCCGTTGTAACTTCGAACGGCCACTAAACGAATTCGTTGTAAGTCGAGGGCTTCCTGCAGTTAAATCATTCTACCCCAGAACATTGTACGGTTGCAAACCTTTTAGAGTTTTCCAAGAAAGACGGTAGTTAGAAGGACGAAACGAAGAAAAGCGCGGCTTCTGAAGCTGGAAGAATGATTATTTTCTCCATTTTTCGAATGGGGTCAGCCTCGCTTCGACGGAGGAGAGGTGAACAGGGATGTTTGCTACGTTCCTTCCTTATTAGGCAGGCCCTGGGGTGGCTTTCAAATGGCAACCTCAGCTTTTTTCACCTGGGTTAGCTTGACCAGATTCTCTTGAGAGGTTCCTTGGTAGCAATTTTAAGAATGGGGGGGATTACCAGGGAAAGAAACGGTGTCAAGTAAGGCCACCCAGGGATCCTGACATTAACTGGGTGGTCTCTTTCTGCTGCATTATGCTAGCATTAATTTTGAATCACTACTCCATGTGTGTCAACATATGACTCCTAATCCCAAAACATAAATACAAATCCAGAATGATTTTTTTTTAAAAAAGGGAAAAAAAATACGTGGGAGGCCAATGTGCTTGCTAGAGAGGAAGGGGGTGGGGGACCCAAGAGGCCTTCTTGAATTGGCTGGCTTTTTGCGCCTTACTTTTAATTTAATTTCTCGCCTCTCCGTGCCAGATACACATAAAACGGAGCTGGAAAAACTGCAACAGCAACACAGGCCATAAGAGCGAGCTTCTCCTATGAGGCAAGGCTGCGTGTCAAGTTTTAAGTGAGGGGGAAATGAATAAATCAAGGCGACACACGTAAGCCAGCCTTGACAAACCGAAGCTGTCCATAAATGTTGGTGGACTACACTACCCCTCATCCTCATCATAGTTGGCATCTGATTTTGGGGAGGCTGGGAGAGAAACACGTGCAACTCTGGATGCGGAGAGACAAGGAGAGAAGGCAAACAATGGCTGCCTTGGCTCAAGTTGTGAAAGCAATTTGTAGACGACTCAAGGCACACATTTTATACCTTTGTGGCATTCCGCAGCTACTGCTTTCTCTACCCTTCCTTCCAAACATACATTTGGGAAAAAAAGGAAAAAATGTCACATTTTCGGGTCAGAAACCCAGAGGTCTGCAGTCTTGAAAATTAAGGAAGAGACAAAATCTCTCTCTCTCTCCCGTTAATTGTGCTCACTATTAGGAAATTTCTCCTTAATTCCAGGTTGTTTCTCTCCTTGATCAGTTTCCAACCATTGTTTCTTGTCCCGCCCTCTGGTGCTTGGGAGAATAATTTGACACACCCCCTTCTTTGTTATAGTCCCTCAAATACTGGAACACTGCTATTATGTCACCCCTAGTCCTTCTTTTCATTAAACTAGGCAATAATGAGCAGTGTGACTAAAATGTTTGAACAGCACAACAGACACTCGTAATAGTGTATATTGGAGGTGGTGACCCTTTGAGAGCTGCATGCGAAGAAATTTCATTTTAATGTATGCCGATTAGTGTACATTCAAAGTGACAATAAAGTTATTATTCTATTCTATTCTATTCTATTCTATTCTATTCTATTCTATTCTATTCTATTCTATTCTATTCTATTCTATTCTATTCTATTCTATTCTAGTACATGCAGAGATACATGAATAAACTTTGTGCATAAACAGTAAGAAAATCTTATTACAAGATTATGATCAGGAAATTATCAGTTTGTAATATTGCTATTTGATTCCATAGTATCGGTGTCTGATGAAACCTCATTTGAAACAAAAATAATGGCATGCTGGTATGAATAACCAAATTTTGATACCAGTAGATCAAAACAGAAGAGACAAAAAGAGCCTCAAACGATTCCTGGCTATGGGGTTCATTCTCTGTGTTGCTCCCAGCCAGGAACTGACTTCTGGTAATAAAAGCAGCATTAAACACACACACACACACACACACACACACCCCTCCTAGAAATAGTGTCTTCCCTCTAGACCAGATTGAAAAAAGCTTCTTGTATCATTTTTGCTCTCTTCTTAATAAAAAAAATTATCATTTCCGAATAAGAAATCATTATTTGATTGGTTAAAGGTAAAGGTAAAGGTTCCCCCGCACAGGCGTGCTAGTCGTTTCCGATTCTAGGGGCCGGTGCTCATCTCCGTTTCAAAGCCGAAGAGCCAGCGCTTGTCCGAGGATGTCTCCGTGGTCATGTGGCTGGCATGACTAGACACCAAAGGCGCACGGAACGCTGTTACCTTCCCACCGTAGTGGTCCCTATTTTCCTACTTGCATTTTTTACGTGCTTTCGAACTGCTAGGTTGGCAGAAGCTGGGACAAGTAACAGGTGCTCACTCTGTTACGCGGCACTCGGGATTCGACCCGCCAAACTTGATTGGTTACGTTCATATAATGATGAAACAAAGCACATAGCTAGACATTTTCTTTTCCTTCATTTTTCCAAGCTATGTAGGAATGCTAAATTCTCCACCATTTCAAGTTTCCTTTTGCACTACAAATAGTTTAATACTGACACTTAAGAACAACAACAAAAACACACCAAACCAAATCATTGCTTTGCCTAATAAATCCTTGGAGTAGACTAGATATGTCTTAGTTGTTTATTTTTGCTTTTGATTGATTACAAGCATCACAACGGACATCCATAGAACAAGAATGTGTGGTATATCACATTTGGCTTTGTTCTCTGGCCACACAATTAACCGAGAACTTGGCCCTGGTTGTTTATTTGGCATACGTCCCACAGATTCTATAAGGAAAGCTAAAACAAATAATGAAAACATACAATATTTATACTATTTCAAGATCCTCCAAAACATATATTACTTAGCTCCACGTGAGTCCAGCTTCAACTTTCATTTTAGATTTGAGCACTGTTTTATCTATTCCAAGTTTCCTAATTTTCCTTCACTTATTATATTACAAGTTAATTTTAAAGCACGGGGGAAAAAATCCTTTAACAGAATAACATGGAAAATATTCCATTAAAAAAAAATTCCACCTCGGGTGAGTAGGTCATACACCACAAAGTGAGGCCCCTGAACATCCCCAAAAGTCTACAATGAGCAAAATTTCCACTGCATCTCCTTAGGGATTTCTCAGCAGACAAGTCAACGTGAGTGAGTTGGAAACAATTCCCGAAGCTAAATAGTTGGAAAATCCTTGAGAACTGTCAAGTTTTAAAGGAAGATTTTAACCCTTAACTGCAAGGAGGAGGCTGTTGTACAGTGGAACAATTAGTAAACGGTTTCAAAACGGTAACACCACCCCTCCATTTTACAGTGGCTCCAAATGGATATTTTTTCTCTCTCTCTTCTGGGGATATTTATGGTGCTGCCACTGTAGAAAGAAATTCAGAAAAGCAAAATGCATTCAGCTGCTTCTGTGCTGTGTTTTTGGGATGACAAAGCCAGGATTCCGAAATGCCCTTCCTGGTTTGGCACTTGCAGAACACACCCGGGTGACCTGTGTCCTTCCTTCCACACGCTCCCAACCCTTGAATGAAAAAAGGACACAATACACTGTCCCTTTTATGTGATCGACTTCAAACGAACATCAAAGCCTGCTAAATTCTGAACCTCACACATCAAAGCCGTGGAAGTCATTTATGGTTTTGGGATGAGATGAAGGCAGCAAGGGAGACAGCTGTGGGCTGAAAGATAAATCACTCCTTGACATCATGCCGATGAGCACTTTTTATTGTATGACATTTAAGATTAGGCTTACAAATCCACCCTCCTCCTCCTCCTCCTCTTTTCCCCTTCCCTTCAATCCCCCACTTCGGTCAATGGAGGTAAGACAAATTCCAAAAAGCTGGCAATTTTTTTTTAGAAAAAGGAGTGCTGAGGTTAGGTGGTCTTCTGTTAAAAGTCTGTCAGGATAATTTCCCACGATATTTACTCAAAGCATATTCAAACCGTCTCGGAAAGTTTAAGGGAACTCTATTGTCACAGTACACACACACACACACACACACACACACACACACACAGAGAGAGAGAGGAGATCTTGCTGTGTATCTAAGTATACATTGGATAAAACAGGATCGCTGTAAACTTTTATTACGATTAGGGGCCTGGAGACTGAAAGGTATGAAAAAAAACGGTTGCAGGAATTGGGTACGTCTAGCTTAGTGAAGAGAAGGACCAGGGTGCACATGATAGCAGGATTCCAATATTTGAGGGGCTGCCCCAAAGAAGAGGGGGGGAGGGTCAAGCTATTCTCCAAAGCAGACAAAGGCAAGACAAGAACCGATGGAAACTAAGCAGAGAGAGATCAAACGTGGAGCAAAGGAGAAACTTCCTGACCGTGAGAACAATCAACCAGTGGAACAACCTGCCTCCAGAAGCGGCGAATGCTCCAACACTGGAGGTTTTTGAGAAGAAATTGGATTTTCATTTGTCTGATATGGTACAGGGTCTTCTGCTTGCACAGAGGGTTGGACTAGAAGACCTCCAAGCTCCCTTCAAAGCCTGATATCCTACGTTCTAGGTTCTGTATCCCCTTGTGTTACTTGACAAGGGGAGGTCCAATCTAGAAGTAAGGAGAAATTTCCCGACAGTGAGAACAATTAACATTCTGACACGTTACTGTACATGGGCCTGGGCAGTTCAGGAATGCCAAAAATAAATAAATAACATAATATTTTATTAATGATTTTATTTAATAACACAAACCTTTGGCATACGGTAGGTAGGATTTGTTTGGCAGGTCGAATCCCGAGTGCCGCTTAACAGAGTGAGCGCCTCTTACTCGTCCCAGCTTCTGCCAACCTAGCAGTTCGAAGGCACGTAAAAATGCAAGTAGAAAAATAGGGAGCACTTCGGTGGGAAGGTAACAGCGTTCCGTGCGCCTTTGCCGTCTAGTCATGCCGGCCACATGACCACGGAGACGTCCTCGGACAAGCGCTGGCTCCTCGGCTTTGAAACGGAGATGAGCACCGGCCCCTAGAATCGGAAACGACTAGCACGCATGTGCGGGGGAACCTTTACCTTTACTTTACCTAGGTAGGATTGTGGTTTTGGAAAACTGTATAGAAGTAGAGAAAAATGCATTTTGGGGAAAATTGATCGTTACATTTTGCATAACAAGGAATCAGGCAAAATTGAACTCACGGATGGGTGAAATATTTGTATCGCTGTTATAAATCAGGGACGCCTAACCTTGGCAACTTAAAGATCTATAGACCTCAACTCCCAGAATTCAGAGGCAGTATTTAAAGTATGTAAAATTAATTAGAACCTTATGTGAGGCCAAAAGAAATGGGTGTATCACGTAACATCTTGAGTTTTCTTAACACAGTACTGTTTTTTTTACTCTGTTCAGAGTTATTTTTAATTTAAATTCATTCTTGTTGAAAACTAACAACACATTTAATGCCTCATAACAACCCTATTTTCATGATGATTGGTTTCAGGAGTAAATATTGCATTCATCCTCCCACATGCTCACATGCTCTTAATTAATTAATTAATTTCAAGTAGGCCTTTCACTATTCTAAATACTATATTTATGCAACTGTGTAAAAAATTAATATTCCATATAAAATGAACTCTCGAAGTACAAATTTATTAGGCTCCCACTAACATTTCCAAGAAAGGTGTGATGGATTATCTTGGAGCAAAATGCACTTTGTATTAACTCATTCATTGTGTTTATTCCATATTTCAAAAAGGAACAGAATTCTAATACATTTAGTTATTTCTTCAGAATAGTTCTGGATTGTGGTAGCTGCTTGTTTGTGAAGTTTTATTTATTGTCATAGGAGAAGTTATTATATACATCTCATTTTTGCCATCCCATTTTTGTCAGGTGAGGAAAAAAAATACACAAACAGCTTTCTCCTAAACTAAAGAAATCAAATGTGATGCTGTTCCACCATATCTACATAAAAGTAGGGACAATAGGATTTTTGTTATTTTTATCTGTGCTGGTTTGATAGGTTGAGCATTCCATTTATTAGGAATTTATTTGCTCCTTTTCCTTATTTCTATTTTCAGTTAACTTGCATGTCCTGAAACGTCTGATTTCAATTAAAAAATAAATCCAGAGAAGTTTGCAATGGTGCCAACATTTGATCTTTATGTTTTATTTAGGCTTTAAATATACCAAATTGTCTTGGATATTGGTAATAGGAAAAAGAAAAACTGAAAACTACAAAAAATAAAAAATAAAAAATAGAATGTGCATAAGCCGCCCTGAGTCTTCGGAGAAGGGCGGGATATAAATGGAATTAAAATAAATAAATAAATAAATAAATCTGAGTTAGCAACTGAGGCTAGTCTTTCACAGCACAAAGGCCTGTGTAGCCACAGAAGATTAAAACTAAAATGATTTATTTGTACCAAGTAGAGGATTTGAAATCCCTTGTAGCGAGAGGCAACTAAACCTTATTAAGTAGATCCTCTGCTCTAAATATCTAACCACCCTAGACATAATCCTTCCTGTGATCTTTGAAGTCTTCATTACAGAGCAGAAACAGGGCATATATATTCACTATGCTATAGAAAGAGCTGAAGAGGCCAGATGCATCCCGCAAGCGTTTTCCATACTGTGAAAAGATTTTGCCTAACTGCTGCAGAGAACAGGTTTCCCAGCATAATTTAATGAAGACAATGTAAGTGCTTTCTGCTATACTAAATAATTTACATAAGTAGGAGGGGTTTACTTAATCATAGTTTGCATATCTCGTTAAGAGCCACTACCTTGCCCAATGACACGCTCAGTCATCTAAAACACTCAGGAGTTCGATCCTAAGTATGATTTCGGGGAACTATGATGCCCAGAGTAGGATGGAGATGCCCAGAGATAGCTTTGAAAATACTCAAGATTGTTTTATTTTGATTTTCCTTAGTACAAAAAGGAGGAGAAGAGAAACAGCAGTCTTCCAGTATCTCAGGGGCTGCCCCAAAGAAGAGGCAGTCAAGCTATTCCCCAAAGCGCCTGAAGGCAGGACAAGAAGCCACGGAGGGAAACTAATCAAGGAGAGAAGCAACCTGGAACTAAGGAGAAACTACCTGACAGTGAGAACAATTGACCAGTGGAAAGAAGGAGGAGGAGTAGAAGAGAGAGAGAAGAAGAAGAGAGAGAAGAGAGAGAGAGAGAGAGAGAGAGAGAGAGAGAGAGAGAGAGAGAGAGAGAGAGAGAGAGAGAAGAAAGAAAGAAAGAAAGAAAGAAAGAAAGAAAGAAAGAAAGAAAGAAAGAAAGAAAGAAAGAAAGAAAGAAAGAATTCTTTATTGGCCAAGTGTGATTGGACACGCAAGGAATTTGTCTCTGGTGCATAAGCTCTCGCTGTACACACAAGCAACAAGTGATAAATCATGATCATAATTGTAAAATACAACCATCATAGATCGTAAGATACGCCACTCAGTGATAATCACAGGAAACTAAATAAGCAATCGACATAAATCATAACAGGATACTAAATAAAAGCGATCAACATAAATCATAAGATACAAATATAGTCATGAGAAACTAAGGAAATGGGAAAGATGAGCAGGCTAATGGTAATACAGCCCTACTAGGTGCTTTGACACGCCAGGGCATAAGACAGATGTTGTGGGGGCTCCATCACTGGAGATTTTCAAGAAGATACTGGACAGCCCTTTGTCTGAAATGGCACAGGGTCTCCTGCTTGAGCAGGGGGCTGGACTAGAAGACCTCCAAGGTCCCTTCCGGATTCTATTCCTATTCTGTTCCATTCAGGCTTCCACAATTCTGTTATTTTGACCATCCATGGAGATGACCTTGGAGAGTCTTTCCAGATGTTCTGAGCACAAGAAACGGAAAGTACCAGGAAGAGACTTGAGCTGAAGATTCTGTTACTGAGGCCTATCTCAGTAAAGTCTTCTTCTGGTCTTCTTGTGAAGTCTGTTTCCTGGCCAAGCTTGAAAGTCTGAGCGATATTAGGTTCCAAAGCAATAAAATAAGAGTTGATTGGTCTATTTTCTGAAGGGCTTCCAGGTCTGGATTAAGCGATCCACTAGACTGCCTGGCTGGTTGGAAAACTAGTCAGTGCCAGGCTACTTCAAGAATGCTTGAGCAGTAACAACCCACGTTTAGGGATGGGTCACAGAGAGGGCTGGGGAGGACTCTGTGGCAAGTGCCCCCCCATTTCTTTTGGCAGCTTCAGACCTCCACAGGAAGCCTGCCCTCGTCCCTATAGAGTGGGATCTGTATATCCTGGTTTTCAGATGGGTTAAGGCACGTTTTTCAATGTATGTTTTAACAGAATCCTAGGGTTCTATGAGACCTTAATGGGATTTCATATGACTGACCCGTGAATTTTTCTTTCTTTCTTTCTTTCTTTCTTTCTTTCTTTCTTTCTTTCTTTCTTTCTTTCTTTCTTTCTTTCTTTCTTTTTCTTTCTTTCTACCTCAAGAACCTTACCTTGGGTGACCTCAGTTTGATATGCTGACATCTTGTCAAGCTGCCACTCCTGCAGCATTCGAGAGAGTTCTGGCTTCACTTTCAGGCTTCTAAATCCAGCTTCTGGGTGGGATTTGCACCATTTAGAATTAATCGGTTGCTTTTAATGTTTGGCCTCCATTTCCCTATCAGTAATCCTCAAGCTAATTCTTTCTCTCCAGTTGGCTGGTTTTCCCCCAAAGTAATATCCTGACAGTTAGAACAATTAACCAGTGGAACAACCTGCCACCAGAAGCTGTGAATGCTCCAACACTGGAAGTTTCTAAGAAGAGACTGGACAGCCATTTGTCTGAAATGGTATAGGGTTTCCTGCCTGAGCAGGGGGTTGGACTAGATGACCTCCAAGGTCCCTTCCAAATTTACTATTATGATTATTATTATGATGATGACCATTTTGCTTTTGAGTGGATGTGAGTCAGTGGTAAACAAAAGTTATTTATTTGATTTTGCCTTTCATGTATGTTTATTTATGCATTTATGTATTTATTTATATTTTGCGTTTATTATTTTTTATAAAAAATAACTCAAGGTGGCAAACATACCCAATACTCCTTCCTACTCTTAGTTTCCCCACAACAATAATCCTGCGAGGTGAGTTAGGCTAAGAGGGAAAAAATGGCCCAGAGTCACCCAGCTGGCTTTCATGCCTAAGGTGGAACTAGAACTCACAGCCCAAAGTCGCCCTGTTGGCTTTCATGCCTAACGCAGGACTAGAACTCACAATCTCCTGGTGACTGGCCCAAAATCACTCAGCTGGCTTTCATGCTTTAGGTGGGACTAGAACTCACAGCCCAAAGTCACGCAGTTGGCTTTCACAGCTAACGCAGGACTCTCCTGGTGACTGGCCCAAAGACACTCAAAGCTGGTTTTCAGGCCTGTGACTACAACTCCCAGTTTCCAGGTTTTGAACCGTGGTGCCTTAACCACTAGACCCTACTTCCCTCAATTTGCCAAGTTGTGTAACTGCTAGCGTGAAGACCCTCCGCTCACGAGTTTCAGAGCCGAGTTAGGACACACACGCCCGGCCAGCAGGGAAGGAAATCTCTCCACTTATTAGTTCTCGTGATCCCGACTGCTCCGCTGCTACCCTCTCATCCCTGGCTGTTCATTTGTCCTCCGTAAGGAGTCCGTGCAGGAGCCCCCAGCCCAAACAGCTCCTGCATGGCCCCCCAGGCCAATTTATGACTCACCAGGCAAGTGTTTCTTAAGTGGGCTGCTGGACGGGCACACACAGGAAGCAGAAGTTTATGGACAGATAGGAGAAGAAGCAACGGTGATACTGTCCCTAATCAGAGATGTTTGAAGCTTTACCATTTTACAGCAAGGCTGATAAGCAGGGCAGGGAGTGGATTCTGATGTCTGTGTGTGTGTGTGTGTGTGTGTGTGTGTGTGTGTGTGTGTGTGTGTGTGTGTGCAATCCCTTAGGTTTGAATGAGGTCAGAGAAGTAGGCCCTGCTTAGCAAAGGAGGCCAAAACATATAAGGAACGGTTGCTGGAATTGGGCAGGTCTAGTTTAATGAAGAGAAGGACCAGGGGTGACAGGATAGCAGTCTTCCAGTATCTCAGGGGCTGCCCCAAAGAAGAGAGAGTCAAGCTATTCTCCCAAGCGACTGAAGGCCTGAAGGGACGCAGTGGCTCAGGACGCTGAGCTTGTCGATCAGAAGGTCGGCAGTTCGGCGGGTTGAATCCCGAGTGCCGCATAGCAGAGTGAGCGCCTGTTACTCGTCCCAGCTTCTGCCAACCTAGCAGTTCGAAAGCACGTAAAAATGCAAGTAGAAAAATAGGGACCACTACGGTGGGAAGATAACAACGTTCTGTGCGCTTTTGGCGTCTAGTCATGCTGGCCACATGACCACGGAGACGTCCTCGGACAAGCGCTGGCTCTTCGGCTTTGAAACGGAGATGAGCACCGGCCCCTAGAGTCGGAAACAACTAGCACGCATGTGCGGGGGAATCTTTACCTTTACCTTTAGTTTAATGAACAGAAGGATGAGGGGGGACAGGATAGCAGTCTTCCAATATCTCAGGGGATGCCCCAAAGAGGGAGTCAAGCTATTCTCCAAAGTGCCTGAAGCCAGGAGAAGAAGCAACGGATGGAAACTAACCAAGGAGAGAAGCAACCTGGAACTAAGGAAAAACCTCCTGACAGTGAGAACAATTAACCAGTGGAACAACCTGCCTCCAGAAGATGTGAATGCTCCAACACTGGAAGGTTTTAAGAAGGGACTGGACAGCCCTTTGTCTGAAATGGTGTAGGGTTTCCAACCTGAGCAGGGGGTCCCTTCCAGCTTTATTCTGATTGACTGACTGATTGATTGATCAGAAAGCCAGCATAGGAGAACCGTGGCCTATTTCCATATCTGTCCCTTGCACTGATGCAAAACATTTTTATTGCAGTGCTTTCTGTCCACCATTGCACATCAAGGGTGTTGTTGTAAAAAAAAAAAAACTACCGCGAAGTTGCATTCTCCCACACGCACAAGCGACAGGTATCCAGAGAAGCTACGAATGTCCTTGCAGGATGCCTAAAGAAGGCATCCAAATTAAAAAATAAAATAAGCTGCCTGGCACTTTTTAGATGCACTTGGGAGTCACGGCCGAGTCAGAGAAGGAACTGACCGGGACGGGCCCAAAGCAAGAATCCTCGCTGCAAAACGGATGATGTTCTTAAGGAAAGAAAGGGTCTCCTTCCAATAACGAAACGATCTGAAACCGAATGTTCACATGTCATGCAAATGCGAAGGGAAAAAAAAATAAACAAATTAAGTCATACCTAATGACATGTGTTTGAGGGGCAATATTTGCTGCTTAGTATAAAAGAGGATCAACTGAAGCTTTGGACGTATAGTAAATAAAAGCTCAACACCGCTGCGCCCCCCCCCTTGGATGAATTCCAAAATCTCTTTCAGCCTGTTTTGACTAGACACATAATACGGTCTTTGTGCTGTTACCTAAGCCAATAATTGAGAAATAAGTCAAAATGATTTCAAGACTGGGTAATGCAAAGTTGATTGAGCCGAGTTTCTGGGCAGCTTCGCATAATATGAAACCAGGCCTCCGTCCCCAGGATATAGGAGGGGAATATGTGTGTGTGTGTGTGTGTGTGTGTGTGTGTGTGTGTGTGTGTGTGTATACAGCGACATCTGTCTTTCCAGCCCTGCATAGGCTTTGCTGCTTGGTGCTCCACACATATTCGTATCTGAACACGGTTTTGCCAAGGCCGCTTTGAACATTTGGCGCTGGAGAAAGGATGAGTTTGCGCAAGCGGTGAAATTCAGGGAAAAATAAGACTTTACGTAATTCCACCCTCATCAGTGGCATTCCCAGATGAGAAAGGAGGAATGTTGGATGCTGAGCTTCCAGCTTGGCCCATGAAGATTGAAACTGCTGAACAAGTGAAATAAAAAAATGCAGAACCGTGGAGCACTAGGTGTATCTGGCCATGTGCTTGCACACAGAATCACAAAATAACAGAACAACAGAGCTGGAAGGGACCTTGGAGGTCATCTAGTCCAGCCCCCTGCTCAGGCAGGAAACCCTATACCATTCCAGACAAATGGCTGTACAATTTCTTCTTAAAAACTTCCAGTGTTGGAGTATTCACTGCTTCTGGTGGCAAGCTGTTCCACTGGTTTATTGTCCTCACTGTCAGGAAGTTTCTCCTTATTTCCAGGTTGCTTCTCTCCTTGGTTAGTTTCCATCCTTTGCTTCCTGTCCTGCCTTCAGGCGCTTTGGAGAAGAGGTTCAGCAATCCTCCCACCAGGCAAATCCAGGAGAATAACAGAACAACAGAGCTGGAAGGGACCTCAGAGGTCTTCTAGTCCAACCCCCTGCTCAAGCAGGAAACCCTATACCAGGAGTCCCCAACCTTGGCCACTTTATGACTTGTGGACTTCAACTCCCAGAATTCCTCAGCCAGATCTTCGAGGGAGACCTGTGGATAATTGCTGCATTAGCCAACGATGCTGACCAGCCCTTCTAGGTGGAAAAGCACCTTATGGACCAGAGCCTCAATTCAAGGTGGCATCACTGAGACTCAAACTGAAGAGGAGGCAAGAACTTTGCCTGATTCCCCCTTGTGCAACTGAGAAGCTAAGAGCTCACACTATTGCCATGACTTAAGGTTTAAGGTTTAAGTTGAATCTTAAGTCAACCTGGTCAAAACAATACCTTACAAGGCCTTGGTAAGGCCACACCTGGAACGCTGCATCCAGTTTTGGTCACCACGATGTAAAAAAGACGTGGAGACTCTGCAGAGAAGAGCAACCAAGATGATCAGGGGACTGGAGGATGAAACATACAGGGAGTGCAGAAGTATTAGGCAAGTTGTATTTTTGAGGATTAATTTTAATATTGAACAACAACCATGTTCTCAATGAACCCAAAAAACTCATTAATATCAAAGCTGAATATTTTTGGAAGTAGTTGTTAGTTTGTTTTTAGTTATAGCTATTTTAGGGGGATATCTGTGTGTGCAGGTGACTATTACTGTGCATAATCATTAGGCAACTTAACAAAAAACAAATATATACCCATTCCAATTATTTATTTTTACCAGTGAAACCAATATAACATCTCAACATTCACAAATATACATTTCTGACATTCAAAAACATAACAAATACAAATCAGTGACCAATATAGCCACCTTTCTTTGCAAGGACACTCAAAAGCCTGCCATCCATGGATTCTGTCAGTGTTTTGATCTGTTCACCATCAACATTGCGTGCAGCAGCAACCACAGCCTCCCAGACACTGTTCAGAGAGGTGTACTGTTTTCCCTCCTTGTAAATCTCACATTTGATGATGGACCACAGGTTCTCAATGGGGTTCAGATCAGGTGAACAAGGAGGCCATGTCATTAGATTGTCTTCTTTTATACCCTTTCTTGCCAGCCACGCTGTGGAGTACTTGGACGCGTGTGATGGAGCATTGTCCTGCATGAAAATCATGTTTTTCTTGAAGGATGCAGACTTCTTCCTGTACCACTGCTTGAAGAAGGTGTCTTCCAGAAACTGGCAGTAGGACTGGGAGTTGAGCTTGACTCCATCCTCAACCCGAAAAGGCCCCACAAGCTCATCTTTGATGATACCAGCCCAAACCAGTACTCCACCTCCACCTTGCTGGCGTCTGAGTCGGACTGGAGCTCTCTGCCCTTTACCAATCCAGCCACGGGCCCATCCATCTGGCCCATCAAGACTCACTCTCATTTCATCAGTCCATAAAACCTTAGAAAAATCAGTCTTGAGATATTTCTTGGCCCAGTCTTGACGTTTCAGCTTGTGTGTCTTGTTCAGTGGTGGTCGTCTTTCAGCCTTTCTTACCTTGGCCATGTCTCTGAGTATTGCACACCTTGTGCTTTTGGGCACTCCAGTGATGTTGCAGCTCTGAAATATGGCCAAACTGGTGGCAAGTGGCATCTTGGCAGCTGCACGCTTGACTTTTCTCAGTTCATGGGCAGTTATTTTGCGCCTTGGTTTCTCCACACGCTTCTTGCGACCCTGTTGACTATTTTGAATGAAACGCTTGATTGTTCGATGATCACGCTTCAGAAGCTTTGCAATTTTAAGAGTGCTGCATCCCTCTGCAAGATATCTCACTATTTTTGACTTTTCTGAGCCTGTCAAGTCCTTCTTTTGACCCATTTTGCCAAAGGAAAGGAAGTTGCCTAATAATTATGCACACCTGATACAGGGTGTTGATGTCATTGGACCACACCCCTTCTCATTACAGAGATGCACATCACCTAATATGCTTAATTGGTAGTAGGCTTTCGAGCCTATACAGCTTGGAGTAAGACAACATGCATAAAGAGGATGATGTGGTCAAAATACTCATTTGCCTAATAATTCTGCACTCCCTGTATAAGGAACGGTTGCTGGAATTGGGTACGTCTAGTTTAACGAAGAGAAGGACGAGGGGTGACATGATAGAAGCCTTCCAGTATCTCAGGGGCTGCCCCAAAGAAGAGGGAGTCCAGCTATTCTGCAAAGCGCCTGAAGGCAGGACAAGAAGCAACGGATGGAAACTCATCAAGGAGAGAAGCAACCTAGAACTAAGGAGAAACCTCTTAACAGTTAGAACAATTAACCAGTGGAACAACCTGGCACCAGAAATTGTGTGCACTCCATCACAGGAGGCTTTTAAGAAGAGATTGGACAACAATTTGTCTGAAATGGTATAGGGCAGATATGTCAAACTCGCGACGCCACGAGACATATCAGGACTATTTTACCATGCTGGCAATGGGATGGGTGTGGCTTCTGGATGACGCCCCTGGTATAGGGTTTCTTGCCTGAGCAGCAGCTTGGACTAGATGACCTCTAAGGTCCCTTCCAACTTTATTATTATTATTATTATTATTATTATTATTATTATTATTATTATTAGTAGTAGTAGTAGTAGTAGTAGTAGTAGTAGTAAACTTTTATTCATTAAACATGAACCTCAGTCAACTGAACACTCAAATTGACTGGCACTAATGGTTGACATGGGTTGCTGCCAGCATGCTAGGTATCAACCAGGTATCTCCTTAAAATGTAAGATGTTCTGAGTAGTGCAGTTTTTTTTGAAGCTTTGCCGGAGTTATTGCAGGAAGCTGCAGTTTCTCAATGTGTTTTGCAAAGTTTTTTGGACATAGTTCCCAGTGCCCCGATGACAATGGGTATCACTGTTATGTGTTTCATCCATAATCGCGCAGTTTCAACGGCCAGGTCGCGGTATTATTATTATTACACTGGTTTCAACGACAGCGTGAAGATGACTTGAAGGCCAGTGGCCGTACTTCATCCCGTAATCCAGAGCGTGAGGGAAAGGATGAAGAGAAAGACAAAAAATAAATCTGAATTCAAGATCAAATCTGGAAAAATAATCGATGCATCGCAAATCTGTGAAACAACCGGAGAGATCATTAGGTCAAGTCACCAAATGTCCAGCTAGGAGCCATGATGAGGCAGCAAACACCGGAGCATAAATTCAAGAGATGTTGCCAGGCTTACCCCAAAAAAGGAAAGGAATCATTAAAAGATTAAAGGAGCTGAAGCACAAGTAGTGACAAACAACACTGAAGTTCCTTACGTTATCAAGAGTTAACTTGACTGAAAAATAACGCTGATGCTCTTGTCAAAGGCAAGATTTTTCTCAGTGGGGGGGAAGAACTTAAAAGGCAGGCTGGGGGGACAGCAAATCAGCCAAGTTCAACTCCAAACGTGTAATTTTGGTGCTTTCAGCCCCTCTGGCAGACCGAATGGAGGCCTGGCTATAATCAGAGTCAGGGAAACTGTGCAAGCACTGAGAACTTGAGAGAATAACAAATCCCTCGGTTTAGACCGAATCACAAGAGAATTACTGAAGCATGATCGGAACAGCATGGTGCAGGAATTAACAAGGCTGTTAAATGCTGGCAGAATGTGTGGGTCCCGGAGGAGGGGAGGGAAGAAAGCGATTATCAAATTGTCCCCAAAAGGGGTAAGAACTGAAAAATGCATCGCCCTCTTCTCAGCCCCCGGGAAAAGCCTTTTGTTTCCTTCTGCTTGGGGAGCTTCTGGATGGAGAGGAAAACAAACGGACTGGAATTGACTGGAATCGCGGCCCAGCCTTCCGCAACGGAGCAGGAGGGCCCACATTTTCAGAAATACACCGTCCCTTGCGTGGAAGGCCAGCAGAGCATTCCAGGCCACTGAGAGGCAATTCGGTCTAGTGGTTAAAGCACCAGACTAGAAAGTGGGAGACCGTGAGTTCTAGTCCCGCCTTGGGCCGAAAAGCCAGAAGGGTGACTTTGGGCCAATAACGATTTCTCAGCCCGACCTACTTCACAGGACTGTTGTTGTGGGGACAATAGGAGTAGAAAGGTGTGTTGGATATGTTCACCACCTTATTTGTAAAAATAATAAAAGGCACAATACAAGCAAAGTAGAATAGAGTACAGAGTATATAGACTAGACTAGACTAGACTAGAATAAGAGTAGAGTACGGTAAAGTAGAATGGAATGGAATGAAGAATAGAATAGAACAGAACAGAACAGAACAGAACAGAATAGAAGCTGGAAGGGACCTTGGAGGTCTTCTAGTCCAGCCCCCCACTTGAGCATGAGAACCTATACCATTTCAGACAAGTGGCTATCCAGTCTCTTCTTAAAAACCTCCAGTAATGGAGTGCCCAGGATTTCTGGTGGCAAGCTGTGCCACTGTTTAAATAAATAGCTCTTAAGAGAAAATGCGGGACAAGGCAATAAGGAAGGCTGAAAGAGAAAGGCAAAACTGGGCCAGGCCAGGACATAGAAGACCCATTTCTTTTGCACACGAATCATCTAGATCAGCATGTCTCAATCTTGGCAATTTCAAGAAATTGTTCCCCAAATTCTCCAGCCAGTCATGCTGGGAGCCGGTCCAGATTTCTTGACATTGCCCTAGGCTGAGACAGATAGCTTTTCCTGGAAACAGAACTCTTAACTATGGGATCTGTTTTCATTCCCTTTCATTCAACATCATTTTTAAAGACAGGTTCAACTGTCTTATATCCTACGCTGAACTCGGAGTCCAACTTATTTCTGCTTTCTTATGCGTGTCCAGCTGCCCAACTCCAGGTCTCCAACCCGAGGGAAGAACGCACTGGGGGGAAAGAGGTTTTTCTGAAATTCTTCCAATCAGAATGACGCAACGAAGCTTTCGGCCTTCAAGTAAGACTGCCTTAATTCTCGCCGAGCCCTCGCTGATTGATAATTCGAGTTTACACAGAGTTCTTGGCTTCACGTTCCGTGCACAATAGCGCCTTTCTGAGATATTGTGGGAATGGTGCCCCGCTTCCAGAACGGTGCAAGGTACGTGACCGTGTCACATGGGTTGGACACTCCTTCAGAAAGTCGATTTTTGGAAGAGGTAAACCGGAAGAGCCGGTCATGGTGGGAGAGAAAGAAGGCCTGTGGCTGTGGGACCCAGTGGGGCAGGACGCAGCCCCCGAGGCTGTGGGATCTGACGGGATGGGAAGCTGTGCAGGGGTGCCTGAGAAGTGGCGGGAGGTCCTGGGAAGTCCCATACAGGCCTTGTGTGAAGTGAGGTTGTGCTGCTGCAGTGTGGATATTGAGCGCCTGTCCGAGTCCTTATCCCAGGATTCTGGGTAGAGCTGAGATTGCGGTTGTTACAGGAGTACCTCGCTTAATGACTGCAATGCCTTAAGACCATAATGCTAGGATGAGTTGTGGTTATAAGCCGAGGACTGCTCGGCATGTACTCGCGAGAGCTGCAAAAAAGTTAGAGATGCATTTTCTATGGCCGATCCTGGCAGCCTTTCTCAACTGGACTCCTTCAGACCATGACACTCAGGAAATGCACTTGTAAATGGAAGATCTGATTAAAACAAGGCGCTGAATGTGGGCCTGCATAAGAGTTGTCACAGAATCTATAATTGGCACACAATGAGGCCTCGAAAATGCTGAAAAGGCCAATTGATCGTGAAAGGGGGCATGGATTTTGAAAGAACTGTTGTGAAATTGTTGCTATTGAGATGCCTTCACAACGTAGAGGGCCCCGAGGGGGGATTGTGTATTCCTGAGGTGCCGGTCCGGCCACTACCATAGGGTGGGAAGGCCCCCTTGGTGATGCCACACAGGCAGGAAATCACCATACAGGCACCAAACAAGGGCATTGTTAAGATAAGCGCCCGACTCTGGAATGCCTTTCTCTTTGAGTTATGGTTGGCACCCTGGTTCCCCTGGCTGTGGAATTCTGGGAGTTGAAGTCCACAAGTCATAAAAGGGCCAAGTTTGAAGACCCCTGCTATAGAAGGAAGGAGACACAGATAACGCTTGCTGGAATGGTAAAGAAGATCTTCAGGCACTTGAAAGCTGCCCACAGAAAGCAACGAAGGAACTCAGGACTTTGTTAACAGAGGTCTAACTGAATAGCAGTATATTCTCCATCTTTGCCAACAGAAGGCATCAGAAAGCAAGAAAAACCCGCTTTGTATACTTGAGAAGTTCTTTCATCTCTCAGTGAGATGAACAATTGTGGTTATCTTCTACACCTGCTAATATCATCAATATTCTGCAAGATCTATAGTAGAAACTCAATATTTCTTTAGTAAATATAAAATGAATATTTATTGTAGATGTTTATGTCTCCTGTGTACCAAAGGAAGCCTCCTGATGAAACAGAAACTCAAGGAATGCTTTCGAGCAGATAAACCCCTCGGCGGTCTGGATTTCCTCTTTCTAATACTGTACATAAGTCTTCTGTGACAATCATATATTAATCTGGAATTATCAAAATCCATATATAAACACATTTGTCGCAAACCTGAAGAACAGAGAAGATGGGCAGCTCTTTGCCACCTAGGCCAGGGGTAGGCAACCTTGGCTCTGTTATGACTCGTGGACTTCAACTCCCAGAATTCCTGAGCCAGCCACGCTGAGGGGAAAGGGAGAGGTTTCCAAGGTGAGCGAGGCGGCTCAGGAATTCTGGGAGTTGAAGTCCATGAGTCATAAAAGAGCCAAGGTTGCCTACCCCCTGACCTAGACAATTGGTGTGAATTTTCTTTAAGTCTACCAAAGAGTTGAAAGAGTATAAAGCAGTGTTTTTCAAATTTGGTAACTTTAAGAGGTGTGGACTTCAACACCCAGAATTCCCCTGGCTAGCAACTCTTAAAGGTTGCTAAGGTTGAGGAATAATGGTCAAAAGATACAAACTTAGGAATCCAGGTTTGTTCAATCCAGACTGATTTGCACTAGTTATGTGCCTCAAATATATTATAGTGTTGAAATGTTTATTAATTATTTGCATCTGCCCCTGGCAAGGACTGCAAACCCAGCATTTAGTTCGATTAAAACAGCTCCTGTACCAAAACAAGTGAACTAACTGAACGTTAAATTCGGTTGCCGCAATAACCTCAGTCACTCCTTCTACAATTCTTGGCTCAAAATACACATGTCTTCCAGGCACGTTTGCGGAAAGGTGAACAGCAGGAGAACGTGGGAAACATTTTGTTATGACAGAGCACCCTCTAATGTCCAACAGTCAAACCAAAGCAACATCCCTCAGGCCTTTTTACCAACCAGTGCAGAAAGACACACTTTATATTATTTTGTACATCAAAGAGTTCTTTAAATAGGGTTAGGGTACAGGAATTTTCCAGTCTGTAGTGCCGAATCCTTGAATTGGTGTATGGAAAGTTTCCCTTCTACTTGCACAAGGGATCCTCCCCAATGCTAAAACTCAAATCAAAAACTATTACAGGTAAGTCCTCAACTTACAAAAGTTCATTTAGTGACTGTTCAAAGGTACTGGGGTTCTATCAAACAACCATCAGTTTTCTTTACCTTACTGTGTTGTATTGCATATTCTATACCTTACTGTCTATTGTACAATATTCGTTATTGTATAATCAATTCTAGCTGAATACCAAAATACAGAACAGATTGGTGCAGTGAACTGATGGAAATCTTCAACTCATTTCGAAGCAGGCATTCTGGAAATCACAAGCTTAAGCCATGATACATTAGTACAATCCTCTGAGTTTAGTTCATTTCCAATCCACTATTCTTTGACTAAATTATATTGCGTATGAGCTTATACTAAAACTCTGAGTTTCAAATTTAATTCCGAAGAAAGCATAAAAGCATGCATAACTATTAGCATCCTCTATAAAACACCCAGGAGGTTGGCCATTGTATTTATTTATTGGAATTTCTCTGGGTGTCATAAAAAGCGATTGCTGAGACCATTCTGATCATTTTTGGTGCAACTGTTGAGTTTGAACATTTATGGACTGTCAACCAAGACAGTAGATTGACTCAAGAGTTTACCTTCCTGCCCAACAGGCCAACATATTTAGTGAACAGGCAAAGATTTCTCTTTCCCATGCTGTTCTGTACCAGCCTACTACCGGCCCTGCAGATAAGGCAGGGACAACCCCTTTACAAGAAGGCAAGAGGCTGGAACTAAGCCTGCCAAATTTATGGACACAAAAGCAAACAGAGCAAAAACAAGACACGAACCATGAAACAGGAGCTATTCAAACGGTTGCCTTCAGCAAACCAGCCCTCCCACGCATTCCCCTTTTAAACAGTTCAGGGCGTGGCTTCTCTCTGCCTCCTTCCGAGGTACCCCATTGCCTTCCTCTGTTTACTCCTGATTGACTGCCTCCTGCGTCAGGCGTCCTTGAACAGGGCCAGCTGTGGGTCATCTTCATTCACGCTGTCAGGCTCACACAGCTGGGTCTGCGTCGTGACCAGGTGGGAGGGGCCTGTCTGAGGGCTCTCATCAGCAAGCTCTCCAACACCTTCAGCAACCTCTCCAACACCCCCCTCCTCCTCCTCTGAGTCGTCCGACCCAACTGCCAAACCCACAGGCTGACCCTGAACCACAACACATGCAAGCAATGTTGTGAAGGCATCCACAGCATGCTGCCAAAATTCCAAACAGCTTCCCACTTTTGCAAAAAGCTGCGCGCCCCAGACATCGACTCGCTTTTGACAAGCAACACAGACCCCGAGGCTTGCCATCCAGCTTTGCATTTAGACAAATAAAAACATCCAGAGAGACTGATTAAACCAGGGGTCTTCAAACCTGGCCCTTTTGTGACTTTTGGACTTCAACTGCCAGAATTCCTCAGCCAGTGTGAGGGAACGATGACCCTTTTCTGACTTGTGGACTTCAACTCCCAGAATTCCTCAGCCAGCGTGAGGGAACGATGAGCCTTTTATGACTTGTGGACTTCGACTCCCAGAATTCCTCAAGCCAGTGTGAGGGAACAATGACCCTTTTATGACTTGTGGACCTCAACTCCCAGAATTCCTCAGCCAGGCACGCTGGCTGAGGAATTCTGGGAGTTGAGGTCTACAAGTCACAAAAGGGCCAAGTTTGAAGACTCCTGGATTAAACCCTCCTAAGGAGAAAATGTTAACAGCTGGACTTACTGTGAGACATCTGTTACAGTAGGCAGAAGAGCCTCTTCAGCTGTCAGATCCACCTCCTCAGTGAAACTGCTGGCTCTCGACATCCCACCACTGTTGCCTTCCAGATGTTTCTTGACTGAATTGAGAAGGTGGGGATGAGAAAGGGAATGTACATTAATTTGGCCAACGAGGCCAAATTCCTCAACATGTCCTCTTCGACTGTATATAAACAAGCGACTGTATATAACTGGGACCAATCCCCACACTTCCTTGCACTGCTGATGTTACCTCAGCAGGTGATGAAATGTCTGCAAGCCAACAACCAAGCTCAGAGAGCACCAAGGACTCCACACTTCACCTTTTGAGCTACAGTTATCTTCTTCTGTTGCTACCTTTCCCCCCCCACCCCATCTCAGTCCTCAGTGACTGAGGCATTTGTTTTAAAATCAGTTCAACAGGTAGGGCAAGAATTTCCTTTTTGGGAGTTCTAATGCGGAGTTTATCAGCTGAAGCTTTAGGAACCAAAAGGTTGGTACAGGTAGTCCTTGATTAACATAGTTAAGTTATAGATAGATAGATAGATAGATAGATAGATAGATAGATAGATAGATAGATAGATAAATAGACAGACAGACAGACAGACAGACACAGACAGAGAGACATTTACATAGATGGATGGATACATAGATAGACAGACACAGAGACAGACATGGATAGATAGATAGAAATAGATAAATAAGAGATGTAGATAGAAAGATAGATAATACAAATGATGGATGGATAGATAATGATAAGAAGGATGTATGGATGATGGATGATAGACAGACAGACATAGATAACAGATGTAGATGATAGATAATAGAAATATAGATGATAGATACAGACAGACAGACAGACAGACAGAATTGTATTAGTGAAATATAACAACCAGAAGTTGTCTAAATACAATCAAAAATATTTGCTAACATAATCAGAAAATAGAGAATAATAGTCAAGTAAGTGACATCTGAAGAAATAAAAGATATATCCATAACATGTCAATATGCAATTAACTCAGTCTTTTAACGAATTACTAAAGTTTAGTGTATTCCCTCATCTTATCAATTTTAATATATGATATCAATATAATGGCATTTGCACAGTATATTTAGATTCTTAATATTCTGTTGTTTGGATGCCTTAAAGTATTGAATACAGATAAAGGAAAGAAAAGAGGTGGATATTCTATCAATGGATAAATATATTTTTATTAAGCTAAGGCCTGCATCCCTGAGATTTATAGGCTTGCTTAAAATGACTCGCACATTCACAGTGGTTTTTTTTTCTCCCCCCAACCTACCTGATTGCTTGAACATCTGTGTAAGACCTAATGGAGGAAGAAGGATGCAATGTGTTCAAAAAAAGAAAAAAGAAAAAAGAAAAGCTCCTGGAAAAAAAAAGCTGTTTCTAAATTGATCCTAGGTGGGAAGATTATCCCCTTGTTCTAAAAACAATCCCAGCTATAACAAGGCAAGCAATCTCTGTGAGAATTTTCAAAGTGTCCTTCGGTTGGGGAAAAAAAATAAGCACTTTTATCAGGAAAGTTCAAGATTTCCACCACCAGTTATATTTTTTTGCAGTAGGTAGATCTCTCTCTCTCTCTCTTTCTCTCAATATGTGTGTGTTTGTGTGTGTGTGTGTGTGTGTGTGTGTGTGTGTTCTATTGTGTACAACCTGCCACAACCAGCCCAGGATGGATGAGTCACAGTCTCCAATTCCATTACCCACTTTCTATCTTGATTAATACGAAAGGAATGCAAGTCACTTTGCTACCTTCTTTGGTAAATGTAAATTATACACCATCCCAAGTCTGGAACATCATTTCCAGACTGAGAATTAGCCAAAGGTTAGAAACAGCCGCAGAATGAGCAGCCCCTTCCGTTGCCCAGGACAGCCCAGACCTGGTGAACTATTATAATTTTCTAGGATGCCTGATGGTGAACATCCTGCGAAGCAAAGATCCTCCGGTTGAAAGAGAAGATGCTCAGCTGATCCGCTTAAACAGGACACGTGAGGTGGGAGAGGGGTCCGTGTGTCTGGGGACCACAGAGGCTCAGTGGGAAAGTGAAGGAATCGCAACAACACGTGGAGAGGAACTACTAGGGCTGTTCTCTTTTGTGTCTTCCTTTTTTCCCCATCACTCGTGCATCTGAGACTTCAAAAGTTGACCCCATGCAGACAAAAAAGTAGCTTTTATTAGCTGTCCAAAGAGGGTTGTACCAACGCACAAGCCTTTTTTGGACTGGGGAAAATAGGCTTAAGCTGTGGAGAACTTGGACTTTTTCTCCAGGGAAAGAATCCTGCTTTTGAAGCTTCGACTTGATGTCCTCTTTCAAAGAAGGGAACATTTTCCAAAGAGTTGTCTTTAATGTCCTAATTCTGAGTTGTCAAGAGATGAAGATTTAACGGATGAGGCAACGGGAGACCTGTGGGATAGGGTGATGAAATTTCTGCAGGAAAACAACCAAGCTCAGAGAGCGCCAAGGATTCCAAAATAAATGGAGGCATTTCAGAATTGTTTTTCACTTTTCTTTTTCTCGGTCATATCTCAACCGCAGGGAAATGAGGAAAGGCTGTCTAACTCCATACGAAGCTGTTAAGTGATCGTCGGGATGCAATTTCACAAAAGCTGACTCCATACTGAAATCCCACAGAGAAACCCAGTTTCATTTCAGCTGGAAACAACGGCTACTCCACAAACTATAAAACAACTGTGTAAGGAATTCCACAAAGCTGAAATGTCTGCCCCCTCCCCCCCCCAATGAAACTATAGGAATGCTTCAATATTCTTTTTTATGTTCCGGGCCACTAAAGATCGTAAGTATGGTGACTTGTTCAGGTTTTAAAAGAACAGTCTACACAAAGAAAACTACATAATTTTGGGGAGACTAAAACTCACATGAACTGTGACATGCTTGTGATTCAACAAAGATGATCAGGGGACTGGAGGCTAAAACATATAAGGAGCGGCTTCTGGAATTGGGTATGTCTAGTTTAATGAAGAGAAGGACCAGGGGTGACAGGATAGCAGTCTTCCAGTATCTCAGGGGCTGCCCCAAAGAAGAGGCAGTCAAGCTATTCTCCAAAGCGCCTGAAGGTAGGACAAGAAGCAACAGATGGAAACTAATCAAAGAGAGAACCAAGGTAGAACTAAGAAGAAACTTCCTGGCTGTTAGAACAATTGACCAGTGGAACAACCTGCCTCCTGAAGTGGTGAATGCTCCAACACTGGAAGTTTTTAAGAAGAGACTGGACAGCCATTTGTCTGAAATGGTATAGGGTTTCCTGCTTGAGCAGGGGGTTGGACTAGATAATAATAATAATAATAATAATAATAATAATAATAATAATAATAATAATAATAATAATAATAATAATAATAATAATAATAATAATAATAATTTTATTTGTATACCGCCCTTCTCCCGAAGGACTCAGGGCGGTGAACAGGGCAAACATAAAAATACAAGAATACAAATATTTAAAAAAGATTAAAAAAGGTGCCCAGAACTAACAACAAGAAGTTAAAATGCACTAAAGCAATATTAAAATCCAAACCCATCACCCATCAGGCCAGGCCGGCTTGTTCGAACAAGTAGGTCTTCAGATTGCGTCGGAAGGAGCAAAGGTCGGGCGCCATCCGGAGCTCAACCGGCAAACGGTTCCACAAATCCGGCACGCCCACAGAAAAGGACCTCCCCCTGGGGGCCACCAGACGACATTCTCTCACCAGTGGCACCCTGAGGAGGCCCTCTCTGTGGAAGCGCACAGGGCGGAGGGAAGTTGATGCCGGCAGCAGGTGATCCCTAAGGTACGCCGGACCCATGCCATGTAGGGCTTTAAAGACCATTACCAGCACCTTGAATCTCACCCGGAAGACAACTGGGAGCCAATGCAGCTCACGGAGCAGAGGTGTAACATGGGAGTATCGGGAAACTCCCAGCACAACTCTCGCGGCTGCATTCTGTACCAGTTGGAGCCTCCGAGTGGTCCTCAAGGGCAGCCCCATGTAGAGAGCGTTGCAGTAGTCTAAACGAGAGGTCACGAGCGCATGAGTGACTGTACGCAGGGCATCCGGTCTAGATAGGGTCGCAACTGGCGCACCAGGCGAACCTTCCAACTTTATTATTATTATTCAATTGGGAAAACACTTTGGGGTATGCAAAAGTATGCCACACCCAGGGTGGTCCATAAGATATGGTCCAAATAATTAAAATGATGACCATGATGGTGTCACTGAAGGTCTCCCCCTTTTGGTTAATGTGCAACACATCCACATGTCAGGATATTTCCGGCAGTATTAAATCTCCCATTCATTAAAGCAGCTGTTTATCTTCTGAATCCAGCAAGTAGCAACCCAAAAAGTACCAAGCCAAAAAAGGGACAACCAATAAGTTTACCTCCAGGCTCCTCAAGGACGAAATGCAACTCTTTCTTGTCTTCTTGATCTTCAGTGAAGTCGTAAGTAATCTGAGGAACGGGGATTGCGGCTGCGTCTCCTGGATTTATAGACGTTGAGCCGTTATCGCGCCCCGGTTTTCCTTTCCTCTTGTATCTTTTACTCTGAAACAGAACAGAACACTCACATTTTATCATCCGCCACGTACGGGACAAAGTCACGCTGATTGCAGAATTTTGAAAACGTTACATTACAGAGTCAAAAGCCAAGGCCCAAATCCGTTGTGATTTATTCAAATACCTGCTATTCAAATAAAATTCAGTCTTTGCTTTTGGAAACTGCTCTGCAAAATTACATACACAGAGGAGAAGCTCACACAAGGCAGTCCTTGACGTACGGCCACACGTGCCCCCAAATTTTCCGTTGCTAAGCGAGACAGCTGTTAGCTGACTTCTGCCGCTTTTTATTACTTTCCTTGCCATGTTATTAAGCGAGTCACTGCAGCTGTTAGTGACAGGATTGTTAAATGACTCTGGCTTCCCCATCGACAAATGACCGTGGGCCACCACAACGGTCATAAATACACGCCTGAATTCAGCGTTTGAATTTTGATCACGTGACCGGGGGGGATGCTGCAACGGTCGTAAGTGTGAAAAACGGCCATAAGTCACTGTTTTTCTGACCTGTTTTCTGAGATTTGGGCTGGGGGTGCTGCTGTTTTCTTTGGGATCTGAGCTGAGGTAACATAGATCTTCCAGGTGGCCAGGCAGCCCTGAGGTTTCTCGGCTGCGTAGCTCCTCCACAAAGTCTGCGGGGATGTAAAAAAGAGGCCTTTGCGATTGCGTAGCAAGCTCAGGGATTCATTTTCATTCCTTTATTTTCATTTTCCAACCTGATACTGCAACGATTTCTTGTTCTCTCACCCCTGCTGCCACAGCGGCCACAGATGGAAATGGCCACTTCAAGCTCAGCTTCGCTGCTGTTTCTCTTGCATTTCCTTCTTGCCGTTCGGTTCATTTTTTCCCCAATTTTACGATTCCATATTTACCTGAATTAGAGAAGCCGCTGCAGGAATCTGTCTGTTGAAATGTTTCTGGCGCTGTTTCTGTTGGACTTTAAGGGCAAATCCTGATCCCAGGATCCCCTGAGAAGCAAAGAAAAGGAATTTTCAAAAACCTTTAAGCATTGACAGGCTCTTTTCGGTTGTTCCTTTATCATTATTGGTTATTTTCTCTTGGTTTACTCAAGCGTTTTTAAAAAAAGTATGCACAAGGCCGTGAGATGCTTTGTAGTTATGCAACTGGCAAACAGTATAAATAAAGAAATGAACAAGTCTTTTATCTGAAGTGCCTAAAAAGGAGCAGAGCTTTGTTTGAACATTTGTGGCCACCATCCCTGGTTTCAGGACCCACCCCAATCCACGTCTTAGGAAAACAAAAACTCTTGGAGTCAGTTCTAGTCCAAAACGAATCTTTACTAGGACATGTTTGGTTGTGGAAATACAAGACAGGACCTGGTATTGTTTTACAGATTGAAACTTTATAAAGAGTTCCCAGTTCAACTCGCCTTCCCTCAACTCCATTTGGTGAGCACCCCATCATTTTAGTTCGTGTCATCCCTTTCGTGGGAAAAAGGGAACTTCAAATCTTTATGGTTATTGCCTTCTTCCTTTACAGATTCAAATGGAGACACAGGCCAGATGCCTTCTTCTCTAACCCTCCCTTTTGTTCCCCCAGTTCAAAAGGTTTCCTTGGTCTTTGAAATAACCTAAGGCAGGCTGAATCCACATCCGCTCCTCCTTCCTCGGGAGATGGCAGGATCCATGGGGGGGGATAATGTTTTAAACATACATATATGAATGTGATATAAATGGATTCTGATAGCTAGTCTGAATCATATTGCATAAGCCGATACTTTGTGCAGAAGAACGTTCTTCAAAATCAGAAAGTGTTGCATCGTATTTCCACTCAGGGAAAAATAGAATAACAGAGTTGGGAGGGACCTAGGAGGTCTTCTAGTCCAGGCATGTCAAACTGCCGGCCCGAGGGCTGGACACATCATCCTGAAACCACGCCCACCCCATTGCCAGCAATGGGGGAAAAGTCGCAATACATTACGCGATGTCATGTGACGTCGTGACTTTGACATACCTGTTCCAGTCCAACCCCCTGCTCAAGCAGACCACATACCATTCTGGACAAACAGTTTAATGGTAATAATAATAATAATAATAATAATAATAATAATAATAATAATAATAATAATAATAATAATAATAATAATAATAATAATAATAATAATATAAAGTTGGAAGGGACCTTGGAGGTCATCTAGTCCAACCCCCTGCTCAGGCAGGAAACCCTATACCATTTCAGGCAAATGGCTGTCCAGTCTCTTCTTAAAAACCTCCAGTGTTGGAGCATTCACCACCTCTGGAGGCAGGTTGTTCCACTGGTTAATTGTTCTAACTGTCAGGAAGTTTCTCCTTAGTTCTAGGTTGCTTCTCTCCTTGACTAGTTTCTATCCGTTGCTTCTTGTCCTGCTCTCAGGCGCTTTGGAGAACAGCTTGACTCCTCTTCTTTGTGATAGCGTCGCTCCACAGCATTATCTTTATTTACAAGAATGACTGCCACATGGAAGGCTGACTCTCACATTAGGAAAAAGAAAGGTGTGTGACAGCAGATTGGAACTGTGCTTGGAATGTCTTGATCAGTGCAACAGAAGTGTGATAGCAGCCTTCCAGTATCTCAGGGGCTGCCCCAAAGAAGAGGGAGTCAAGCTGTTCTCCAAAGCCCCTGAAGTCAGGTCAAGAAGCAACGGATGGAAACCAATCAAGGAGAGAAGCAACCTGGAACCAAGGAGAAACAATTAACCAGTGGGAAAACCTGCCTCCAGAAGTTGTGAATGCTCCAACACTGGAAGTTTTTAAGAAGAGACCGGACAGCCATTTGTCTGAAATGGTTTAGAGTTTCCTGCCTGAGCAAGAGGTTGGACTAGATGACCTCCAAGATCCCTTCCAATTTCTTCTTCTTCTTCTTCTTCTTCTTCTTCTTCTTCTTCTTCTTCTTCTTCTTCTTCTTCTTCTTCTTCTTCTTATTATTATTATTATTATTATTATTATTATTATTATTATTATTATTATTATTATTATTATTATTATTATTATTATTCTAAAGCAGCACTATCACATCACGTGATCTTGAAACTACTCCTTTGTTGAGGCGACCTGGGACCGCCTCGGCTTGCTTAGCAGCTGCAGCACACGGCTGGCTCTTACTTAATACTCATATACTCACCGCAGGCAGAGCAAAGAAGGAGATTGCAAACACGGAGAAACAGGAGGCGATTGTCTTGCCAATCCATGTCTGGGGCACTTTATCCCCGTAGCCAATAGTGGTCACCGTCACCTACACAGTAGAGAAGAAGAAAAGAGTAGAATTTGCCTGGAATATAAAGGCCTTAGGATTTGGTTTCCGATGGCTGCTAACGGCTGCCAAACGTGGACCTGATAGAATCATCCTTATGTGATGGAATCTTAATTCCGATTGCAAAGTTTTCAGGTCTAAGTGTCGAACTGAATGATTTTTGGAAATATTTCACCTTCATCCACTGCTGACATGACAGAGTATTTACTATGGGCTGCTGCTTTACTTTTCAATTTTAAAGTGATCGACTGCTGCCTTTTCATTTAGGGAGAGCGATTTCTCAGCACAGGACACTGCAGCTATTTGGTTCCAAAGTGAAAATATACTGGCCACCTTGTGCCGGAGAACTCTCAGCTGAGCGAAGGAATCAGAATCACTGGGATGGATGGGACCTTGGAATCCAATTTCTAGCCTGATTCCTTAATCACTAAATTAAACTGGCTCTCATCTTTGTAAAACCTCCCTCTTTAATCCAGTTTCCAGGGACCACACAGCTGCCACATCTCCTTTGAGACTCTGATGCAAGTAGCATCTTCTTAGCGCAGGGGTAGGCAAACTTGGCTCTTTTATGACTCGTGGACTTCAGCTCCCAGAATTCCTGGGCCAGCATGGAGTCATGAAGGGGCCATAATTCCCCCATGCTGGCTCAGGAATTCTGGGAGTTGAAGTCCACGAGTCGTGAAGCGGCCATAATTCCCCCATGCTGGCTCAGGAATTCTGGGAGTTGAAGTCCACGAGTCGTGAAGCGGCCATAATTCCCCCATGCTGGCTCAGGAATTCTGGGAGTTGAAGTCCATGAGTCATGAAGGGGCCATAATTTCCCCATGCTGGCTCAGGAATACTGGGAGTTGAAGTCCACGAGTCATAAAAGAGCCAAGGTTGCCTATCCCTGTCCTAGGGTATCCAGAGAATAAGACTTACCACTCCCCACCAGAGCGCATCAGCGTAGCTGGAGAATCCAGTTTGCCCCTCTTCATCCACTGCATCTTTCTCAGCAAGGTAGACAAAATAGGAGGAGAAGATTAGGCCCAAGAAGCCGATGTACAGGGTTGTTATGAGTTCCTAACAAAAACAACAATGAATTGCTTAGAGCTTGCAAGCTTGGACCTAATAGCAGTAGCGGCAAGCGCTTACGAGTTACGTACCGCTTCACAGGGCGTATGGCTGCCAACAATCTGGAAGGGCGGAAGGCTGAGTCCACCTTGAGCCAGTCAGGATCGAACTGCTGGCAGTTGGCAGAGTTTGCCTCCAATGTTGCATTCTAACCACTGCGGCCACCACAGCTTAGATAGCAATAGCAATAGCACTTATATACTGCTTCACAGTGCTTTACAGCCCTCTCTAAGCCGTTTTACAGAGTCAGCGTGTTGCCCTCAACAATCTGGGTCCTCATTTTACCGACCTCGGAAGGATGGAAGGCTGAGCCGACCTTGAGCTAGTCAGGATCAATATAGATACATAGATAGAGAGATAGAGAGATATATAGAGATACATTCTGCTCATATACGGTACCTGACGATGTATGAAAACCACAGAGCCCAGGAGTCTCCACGTCCCACCTTGTCGGTCTATATGAAGCATGCGAAGGATCTGGAGAAACCGGATCCCCCTTAAAAGAAACGTTGGAAGAGAAAACGTAGAGTGAGAATGGAGAGCAACGTTCTTTTAGGCATCAAAGTCTGGAATGAGGAGTGAGCAGAGAGACTGGCACTTGTGCTTATACATGCCCATCGCATTATTCTCTCTTTTTTTTTAAGGTATGCTACAACTTGATGCAAAATACAGAACAGGAGTCAAAAATAGTAAGCCAAAGAAATTAAGGCCTGAGGTTAGAAATACAATTAAATCCAGTATACCTAATCGACTATCACATATCTCTCTGCAAACCAACCTTGTTCCTCTTGTTCTATACACCTCTTACAGCACCTGAAGGCAGGAGAAGAAGCAACGAATGGAAACTAATCAAGGAGCGAAGCAACCTAGAACTAAGGAGGCATTTCCTGACAGGGAGAACAATCAACCAGTTGAACAACCTGTCTCCAGAAGTTGTGAATGCTCCAACACTGGAGGTTTTTAAGAAGAGATTAGACAACCAAGGAAACAACATTTTTAGAGTCCGAACAGATAGGTTTATTGCAAGGAAAAAATATGCAAGGTTACAGAAACTTGGGAGATGAATCAGTATTATCTTATCTCTTCTTCGTATATAAAGACATTAAGTAGGGCTTTTTAATTGCTGTTGATCTTCTTTCTATCTAACAGTGTCTCAGAGGGCTATGAATAGCTTATCACTTATCTGTCATTCCAAGGCACCAGAAATCTGTTCTTTGATTGTTTTACATACATAAAAAAAATCACAACAATTATGGTGGTGGCAATAAAAATATGTGCATATAGGCAGGATGCAAAGTTGAAAACCAGGATATTTTTAAATAATTGACCAAAACTGTTTTACATACCTTATTGCAGAGGTAGCAAACACCTGGCCATTTGATCCCACACTCAGAACAATAATTGACGCAATCACAACTATGAGATCTGTTGATAAAGCATATGAACTATTTCAATATCTGCTCGACACCAGTGCTTTTTTGTAAAAGAAAAAGGTGCTGGAACTCACACATGTCATACAACCCGCCTTGCCTATCCTACAAGGTTCCATCCAAAAAAGGTGCCGGAACTCCGTTCTGAGCGTTCTATGAGAAAAAAAGCCCTGCTCGACACTATTTATGAAAAGAAGCCGTCTGCAAAACAGACCTTGATACTATGTAAGGCTATTTTCTTACACGAGTTTTAAATTAGCCATCCCAGCTTAGAGATACTACCTCAACTAGTCTGTGCTGTATTTTATTATTTATTGCATTGCCAGAACACGGCCTTCACAAATGCATCTGACTTTATGATTGTCTGTACATCTTGGAAAGAAAGCAATAGCATTAAACATGAATAATCTCCGTATTGCACAAGGGGGGAAGAATTGATAGAAGAAAACTTTCTTAGGCCTTCTGGAAAATTCTTAATGATAGATAGAGATGAAGCAAGACTAGAAGACCTCCAAGGTCCCTTCCAGCTCTGCTCTATTCTATTCTATTCTATTCTATTCTATTCTATTCTATTCTATTCCATTCCATTCCATTCCATTCCATTCCATTCCATTCCATTCTATTTTCCTCTATTCTATTCTATTCTATTCTATTCTATTCTATTCTATTCTATTCTATTCTATTCTATTCTATTCTATTCTATTCTATTCTATTCCATTCCATTCTATTTTCCTATATTCTATTCTATTCTATTCTATTCTATTCTATTCTATTCTATTCTATTCTATTCTATTCTATTCTATTCTATTCTATTCTATTCTATTCTTCTATTCTATTCCATTCTATTTTCCTCTATTCTATTCTATTCTATTCTATTCTATTCTATTCTATTCTATTCTATTCTATTCTATTCTATTCTATTCAATTCTATTCTATTCCATTCCATTCTATTTTCCTCTATTCTATTCTATTCTATTCTATTCTATTCTATTCTATTCTATTCTATTCTATTCTATTCTACTCTACCCTACCCTACCCTACCCTACCCTACCCTACTCTACTCTCTCCAAGGTCCCATTCCATTCCATTCCATCCCTCATTTTTTAATGTCTTTGCAGTTCTTGATACACTAGATCTGTGATTCCCAACCTCAACAATTTTTAAAACGTCTAGACTTCAACTTCCAGAATTTCCCAGCCAGCATTTGTGGACTTCAGTTCCCAGAATTCCCTTGCTGACATTTGTGGTCTTCAACACCCTGAATTCCCAAGCCAATATAATGGCTAAGGGATTCTGGGAGCTGAGGTCCACACATCTTGCTGTTGCTGAGGTTAAGAAACTCTGCCTTAGACAACTGGAAAGTTATTTCCAAATAAAGCTGACCTATTATCGATATCAGTTTCCTGGCAAAACGGATTCGTCCTTTGATGCCAACATATTTGCTTCTGCAACCTGCAAACCAGAGCCTCACCATGTATTCGGCACCAAAAAAGACCACCAAGACAATTTCCTAAAATCAGAAACAATGGTGTTTATTTTTAAACATTCTTTTAAAATACCGTATATACTTGAGTATAAGCCGAATTTTTCAGCCCACTTTTTGGGCTGAAAAAATCCACTTCGGCTTATACTCCAGTCAACAAAAAAAAAAGAACTTACCGAGGACTTGCGCGCGGCCGAGCTACTTTGCCTGACGCTGCTGGGGTCGCCCGGGCGCCTCTGCTCGCCCTCAGCAGCACCTGGCCCGGAATCACATGCGAAACAAGCCCGGCAGAGGAGCCGGAGCGGCGAGCAGAGGCACCCGGCCCAGATCCTGCAAGGCCCGGCCGAGACACGCCCCCAGCAGCGGAGCTGCTCCGGCTCCTCTGCCGGGCTTGTTTTGCATGTGAGCTACTTTGCCTGACGCTGCTGGGGTCGCGTCTCGGCCGGGGCCTTGCAGGATCCGGCCCGGGCGCCTCTGCTCGCCCTCAGCAGCACCTGGCCCGGAATCACATGCGAAACAAGCCCGGCAGAGGAGCCGGAGCGGCGAGCAGAGGCACCCGGCCCAGATCCTGCAAGGCCCGGCCGAGACACGCCCCCAGCAGCGGAGCTGCTCCGGCTCCTCTGCCGGGCTTGTTTTGCATGTGAGCTACTTTGCCTGACGCTGCTGGGGTCGCGTCTCGGGCGGGGCCTTGCAGGATCCGGCCCGGGCGCCTCTGCTCGCCCTCAGCAGCACCTGGCCCGGAATCACATGCGAAACAAGCCCGGCAGAGGAGCCGGAGCGGCGAGCAGAGGCACCCGGCCCAGATCCTGCAAGGCCCGGCCGAGACACGCCCCCAGCAGCGGAGCTGCTCCGGCTCCTCTGCCGGGCTTGTTTTGCATGTGAGCTACTTTGCCTGACGCTGCTGGAGTCGCGTCTCGGCCGGGGCCTTGCAGGATCCGGCCCGGGCGCCTCTGCTCGCCCTCAGCAGCACCTGGCCCGGAATCACATGCGAAACAAGCCCGGCAGAGGAGCCGGAGCAGCGAGCAGAGGCACCCGGCCCAGATCCTGCAAGGCCCGGCCGAGACACGCCCCCAGCAGCGGAGCTGCTCCGGCTCCTCTGCCGGGCTTGTTTTGCATGTGAGCTACTTTGCCTGACGCTGCTGGGGTCGCGTCTCGGCCGGGGCCTTGCAGGATCCGGCCCGGGCGCCTCTGCTCGCCCTCAGCAGCACCTGGCCTGGAATCACATGCAAAACAAGCCCGGCAGAGGAGCCGGAGCGGCGAGCAGAGGCGCCCGGCCCAGATCCTGCAAGGCCCGGCCGAGACACGCCCCCAGCAGCGGAGCTGCTCCGGCTCCTCTGCCGAGCTTGTTTTGCATGTGAGCTACTTTGCCTGACGCTGAGAAGACCCGCTTGGGCACTCGGGTTGGTGTCAGTCTCCGCAGGCCCTTCTCGTTTCCAGGAACGTCAAGCGCGCTTGGCTCCCCACCCCCACGGCAGGGCAGGGCAGGGCAGAGACTTGCTCGCCCTTCTGACGGCCCTGAAGAGAAACGAAGGGCTTGCAAACTCCCCGCGAGAAGCTGGGCGAAGCGCGCGGCTGGGCGAGTGTGTGCCTGCGCGCGTATTTACGAAAGAAACGCTCCGAGAGTTCTTTCTCCGCCCCCTTGGGGGGAACTCTAGCGACTGCTGTAGCCGCGCTTCTCTTCTCGGCTCCGAAAATAGGGATTTCTACTCTCTCTCTCTCTCTCTCTCCCCTCCCCACCCCGCATTCTCCTGCCTCTTCGATTGCGACAATAAAAGGGCGAAAGGTGCGCTGGTTTCTTCCTCCTTCCTCCCCCCCTCCCCTCCCCTCCCCGATTGTCAGGTGAGGCAGCTGGAGGTCTGGCCGGGAGATTGTAGCCGTTTTGAAACGCCGCGTCTTGAAACGCCCGATCAGCTGATTTTCGGGTGGAAGAGCCGCGGCTTGAATCTGTTTGCATCTGCCTGAATTAGACCGAAACGGCCTGAATTTGACCAGAGTTGCTTTGTAATGGCTGGAGGAACTGCAGAGGAGGTCTTGCCGGGAGATTGTGGCCGTTTTGAAACGCCGCGGCTTGAAACGCCCGATCAGCTGATTTTCGGGGCGGAAAGAGCCACGGCTTGAATCTGCTTGTATTTGTTTGAACTTAACCAGAAACGGCTCGTAATGGCTGGAGGAACTGCGGAGGGAGTGAATGCTCCAGCCTGGAATATTTGGAAAGGCTGGGGGAACCGGATGAACTGCAGCTTAAGCGACTGTTGCCGGAGGAGCCATGGCTTGAAACGCCCCAGTTTTGGGGCAGCGTTTGCTTGTTCCGGGTAGAAAAAACGCTGTCGACCCCGGCATCTTTTGCGGGGATTTCCCATTTCCCGTTGCGAAACCAGCCGAGCCCAAGTCCACCCTTTCTTTTTTTTCCACGGCACGGCCTTTCCCACGATCGTGTCTCCTTCAGATCTTACGCAAGCTTCCTCGATTTCCTGGTGTGTGTGTGTGTGTGTGTGTGTTTCTTTCTTATTCCTCCCTTCTCTGGTGGTTGGAAAGGCGTGTGACGCGCTTCGACAACAACTCTGCTGGCTCTCTCGGTGGGAACCTCCCATCCTCTATATACCCCCATTTCGGCTGCTTCGCAAACTGCTTCCTCCACCCCACCCCACCCCACCTCACCCCTCCCCGCAAAAGATGCCAGGGTCGACAGCGTTTTTTCTACCCGGAACAAGCAAACACGCAGGCAACCCTGCACTATTCAGCTCAGTGAAGTCACGCTTGGTTAAAAAACAGATTTAATAATAATAATAAGAAGAAGAAGAAGTTGGGCTGATCAAATGTTTCAATAATGACTGAAGGAGAGCTGCTTGTACCTTGGTCTTTGTGCTGGTGTCTTGACATGCCAGTGTTTTTATTTATTCCATTTATTCCATTTGATCAGCCCAAAGTACAAAAAAAACAAACCCAAAAACAAGGTCTAGTTTCACGGCGATGAGCGACCGGAGTGCCAATCAATTAGTTAACAGACTTCATCAGTTCCAAAATCAAGATCACACCGGCAAGCTTTGTCAGTTGTCACTCGCGGCAGTACAAATACACTAGTACGGAAAGCTGCCGTTCACTTTCGGGGGGAGGAAAAAAAAACACAACAACACCGCATGCTTTCCGCCCCGAAAATCAGCTGATCGGGCATTTCAAGCGTGACTTCACTGAGCTGAATAGTGCAGGGTTGCCTGCGTGTTTGCTTGTTCCGGGTAGAAAAAACGCTGTCGACCCCGGCATCTTTTGCGGGGAGGGGTGAGGTGGGGTGGGGTGGGGTGGAGGAAGCAGTTTGCGAAGCAGCCGAAATGGGGGTGTCAAGCCCTACGGGGACCAGGGGAGCACTTCCAACAATGCCCGCGCAGCACCGAAGGCCCATTGGCACCCGCACCCCCCAACTGTTCGGCGGGCGAACGCCAGACCCGCTGCCGCACTTACAGCTGATCGGCGGCCGGAGGAGATTGTGGACGGGCACAGAGGGTCCGCGTCAGCACAGACAGCTGATCGGCGGCTGAAGGAGACTGCGAGCGGCTGCGGAGGTTCCGCGCCGGCACAAACAGCTAAGGGGCAGCCGGGGACGTCTACCAGTGGTCACGCAGCGCGATCAACTGAGCGGCAGCTAGAAACATCCGCCGACGGTCGCACGGGCCTCACGGGACTTTTCGGGTCCGATGGCGGCTTGGAGAGTGTGGGTGGCTGCTTCGCAGACCTTGCATGCTGCTACAACTGCCAGGTCCTCCGCAGCCGCTCGCAGTCTCCTTCAGCCGCCGATCAGCTGTCTGTGCTGACGCAGACCCTCTGCGCCCGTCCACAATCTCCTCCGGCCGCCGATCAGCTGTTGATGTGGCCGCGGAACCTCTGCAGCCGCTCGCAGTCTCCTTCAGCCGCCGATTAGCTGTTTGTGCCGGCGCGGAACCTCCGCAGCCGCTCGCAATCTCCTCCGGCCGCCGATCAGCTGTAAGTGCGGCAGCGGGTCTGGCGTTGGCCCGCCGAACAGTTGGGGGGTGCGGGCGCCAATGGGCCTTCGGTGCTGCGCGGGCATTGTTGGAAGTGCTCCCCTGGTCCCCGTAGGGCTTGACACCCCCATTTCGGCTGCTTCGCAAACTGCTTCCTCCACCCCACCCCACCCCACCTCACCCCTCCCCGCAAAAGATGCCGGGGTCGACAGCGTTTTTTCTACCCGGAACAAGCAAACGCTGCCCCAAAACTGGGGCGTTTCAAGCCATGGCTCCTCCGGCAACAGTCGCTTAAGCTGCAGTTCATCCGGTTCCCCCAGCCTTTCCAAATATTCCAGGCTGGAGCATTCACTCCCTCCGCAGTTCCTCCAGCCATTACGAGCCGTTTCTGGTTAAGTTCAAACAAATACAAGCAGATTCAAGCCGTGGCTCTTTCCGCCCCGAAAATCAGCTGATCGGGCGTTTCAAGCCGCGGCATTTCAAAACGGCCACAATCTCCCGGCAAGACCTCCTCTGCAGTTCCTCCAGCCATTACAAAGCAACTCTGGTCAAATTCAGGCCGTTTCGGTCTAATTCAGGCAGATGCAAACAGATTCAAGCCGCGGCTCTTCCACCCGAAAATCAGCTGATCGGGCGTTTCAAGACGCGGCGTTTCAAAACGGCTACAATCTCCCGGCCAGACCTCCAGCTGCCTCACCTGACAATCGGGGAGGGGAGGGGAGGGGGGGAGGAAGGAGGAAGAAACCAGCGCACCCTTCGCCCTTTTATTGTCGCAATCGAAGAGGCAGGAGAATGCGGGGTGGGGAGGGGAGAGAGAGAGAGAGTAGAAATCCCTATTTTCGGAGCCGAGAAGAGAAGCGCGGCTACAGCAGTCGCTAGAGTTCCCCCCAAGGGGGCGGAGAAAGAACTCTCGGAGCGTTTCTTTCGTAAATACGCGCGCAGGCACACACTCGCCCAGCCGCGCGCTTCGCCCAGCTTCTCGCGGGGAGTTTGCAAGCCCTTCGTTTCTCTTCAGGGCCGTCAGAAGGGCGAGCAAGTCTCTGCCCTGCCCTGCCCTGCCGTGGGGGTGGGGAGCCAAGCGCGCTTGACGTTCCTGGAAACGAGAAGGGCCTGCGGAGACTGACACCAACCCGAGTGCCCAAGCGGGTCTTCTCAGCGTCAGGCAAAGTAGCTCACATGCAAAACAAGCTCGGCAGAGGAGCCGGAGCAGCTCCGCTGCTGGGGGCGTGTCTCGGCCGGGCCTTGCAGGATCTGGGCCGGGCGCCTCTGCTCGCCGCTCCGGCTCCTCTGCCGGGCTTGTTTCGCGTGCGAGCTACTTTGCCGGCCGCTGCTGAGGGAAGATCTCTGGAGAGGAGCATAAGGTGAGCTGCTGCATTTCCCAGCCTCGGCTTATACTCGAGTCACCAACTTTTCCCACTTTTGGGGGGTAAAATTAGGGGTCTCGGCTTATATTCGAGTCGGCTTATACTCAAGTATATACGGTATGCGTTTACATCCACCAGGCAGAAAGCATTTTATATTTTAAAAAGTGGTACAATGCCAGGGGCATCCCCTTTCCTCCTTGCCAGCCCCAAGACATCAACTTCCACACCTGTTCTTGGCACTTTGGGGGACACACCTGTCTCCCAACAATTCCTAGAGCCATCCTGAGAAAACAGTTTCAGAAGCCCTGGAAGGGGGGGTGGGGTGTTTCCCACCAAGAAGTATTGCATTGAATAGGAACATTTAGCACATGGCGATACTTGATGTGTTTCTTTTTCCTCTCTGCTTATTAATTACGTACTGAGAAAAGCGTGTAATTGCATTGTTCTTCTGAGGTGATCCAGCGTGCCATCACTGAGCTGTTAAAATCAGGATGTGACTTGGCCAAGGGGCAGAATCAAGATGGCTTTGTGTGAATAATCAATATATTTTGCTCGAATGACATTTCTTTGATGTCTTAGTTACAATATTTGAGACAGTGATTCAAAGACATTAAAAATTATAATGGATGGTTGAAAGTGAAAATCAGCTTACCAACTGTAAATATAAAACTTCATAAAAGTAATTATTACTATATTGTTCTTCTGAGGCTATCCAGTGCGCCATCATTAAGGTGTTAAAATCAGAATGTGACTTGGCCAAGGGCAGGAGTAGGCAACCTTGGCTCTTTTATGACTGGTGGACTTCCACTCCCAGAATTCCTGAGCCAGCCTGGCTCAGCATGGAAACCTCTCCCTTTCCCCTCAGCGTGGCTGGCTCAGGAATTCTGGGAGTTGAAGTCCACGAGTCATAAAAGAGCCAAGGTTGCCTACCCCTGGCCAAGGGGGATAATCAAGATGCTGCCTTTTGTTGTATTTCAAACAAATCAACACTGACCAGTATCCGATTTCCCAAACTTTCCAAATTAGGAGTTGGAGGAGGTGGTGGTAGTGATGGAGGAGGAGGAGGAGGAGGAGGAGGAGATTGGTAAGGATGTAAATAAACTGGATTCTGTGAATAGCAAATAAGCTGTGGAATTCACTGACATTTTCTCCAGTACCACAGCATGTCAAAATAGCAGTTTGTGGTACATAATAAATAAATCTGGCCTTTTCATTTTTTCACTTTTTCACAGAAAGGTCCCAGCTTGTCTGCACTGTATGCAATTTATCTAATATTTCAAAGCAGATCACTTACCATCCAAAAAAGTGTTCCGGTGGCAAATTCTGCATAATGTTCTATAGTAGACAGAACACTGAAAATTAAACAAACCAGCACCAGCAGAAATCTACAAATTAAAAAAAAGAGAGAGAGAATGACCAAAAAGTTGTTATTCACTTAAAATTATACCTAGCTTTCTCCTCTTTTAAGCAATACACTCATTGAGACATTTATTTACTCAACCCTTACCAACCAACAGTCCAAACTTCCCCTCATCTGTGGCGCTAATGAACTTATCAAGTATGGTAATGAAACGTTTGCCATTCCAAAACCGAGCCGAAAAGATTTTCACAACACAACGTGCCAACCCTGAGCTGTGTGTACTTTCTAGTCTGGGGGCAGCTTTAAGATGGGTGGCCTTCAACTCCCAGAATCCCCCAGCTTGGAGTCGAAGGCCACCATCTTAAAGATTAATTGTTGATTAATTGTTGTTGATTAATTGTTCTCACTGCCAGAAAAATCCTCCTTCCCTCTAGGTTTGACCTCTGTTTAACCAGCATTCAGCGTATCTATCATGAGACTGGCTGGATTGAAAGCAGGAAAGGACATTAAAATTCCTGGGGAAGACAGCAATAACCATAGACCTGCTGATGATGCCATTTTAATGACCAGAATGAGGAAGATCTTAAAAAAATCTTTCACTGAAAATGAAGGAAGAAGGTGCAAAAGGGGTCTGCTGCTGCTACGTAAGAATGTGGTACAATCCTGTCAGTGCCATCTCAATGCAAACAGGTGGAGAACGTGTCGAAGGAGGAACAGATAGGTTGTCTGGAATCAGGAATATACAGGGAGGGTGATTGTATGCGTGAAACCTAGAACATGGAATCACAAGGCTGAAAGGAACCTCAAGAGGCCTTCTAGTCCAAACCCCTGCCAAAGGCAGGAGACCTTATTCCATCTTGGATAAATGGCTGTCCAGTCTCTTCTTAAAAACTTCCAGTGTTGGAGCGTTCACAGCTTCTGGAGGCAGGTTGTTCCATTGGTTAATTGTTCTGTCAGGAAGTTTCTCCTTAGTTCCAGGTTGCTTCTCTCCGTGATGAGTTTCCATCCGTTACTTCTTGTCCTGCCTTTAGGCGCTTTGGTGGATAGGTCATACCCCTCTTCTCTGACAGAGCCACTCAAGTACTACAAGACAGTTATCATGTCCCCCCTAATTCTTCTCTCGGACAGGCTAGACCAGGGGTAGGCAACCTTGGCTCTTTTATGACTCGTGGACTTCAACTCCCAGTCAGCATGGCTGGTTCAGGAATTCTGGGTACTGAAGTCCACAAGTCATAAAAGAGCCAAGGGTTCCCTACTCCAGGGCAAGACATACCTAGCCCCTCAACTGTTCATCATACCATTTAAGCTCCATGCCCTTTATCCAACAAACAAAGAGACAATTTCTACTGGAAGAAATTTAGACAAAGGATTAAAGTGCAGAGATGTTACACCGACAGCAAAGGTTCATAGCTATGGAAAAGTCCACAGCTTTTCCAGTTGTTCCGATAGAATACCACTTTACAAGGCCTTGGGAAGGCCACACTTGGAATACGGCATCCAGCTTTGGTCACCACGATGTAAAAAAGATTTTGAGACTCTGGAAAAAGTGCAGAGATGCGCAACAAAGATGATCAGAGGACTGGAGGCTAAAACATATAAGGAACGGTTGCTGGAATTTAATGAAGAGAAGGGCGAGGGGTGACATGATAGCCGTGTTCCAATATTTCAGGGGCTGCCCCAAAGAAGAGGGAGTCAAGCTATTCTCCAAAGCGCCTGAAGGCAGGACAAGAAGCAACAGATGGAAACTCATCAAGGAGAGAAGCAACCTAGAACTAAGGAGAAACTTCCTGACAGTGAGAACAATTAACCAGTGGAACAACCTGCCTCCAGAAGCGGTGAATGCTCCAACACTTTTGGGAGGGGAAAGGGCACAGCAATAGAGCAGTACAGATTTGCTTTTTTACTAAAAAAATAATATTTTATTTCCCTAAATGCATGTTGTTATATTTTGATTCAAACTCCGATTGATAAAGAACTGAATTTTGAATGAATCAACGCAAATTGTTGGCCTCCTTATCTACACACATACATCCAAACACAAAATAAAAAGGGAGGTCAGGAAGGTAACTCCCTTTTATGGATTTCTGAAAAAGAAATACTTTTGAATAATTGATCAGCTAGGAAAGTTGGTGAGATATTTTATCCTGCTTGTTTCCTTAAAGGATTCGTTAAGGTATGAAGGCATTAAAGAGTGCACAAGAGCAATTGTGATGGAAATCATTAGAGTTCCTGGGGTTAGGGCTCCATCCAATGTCTTGACTTCTTTTTTCCTACCGTGATCCTTCATTTAGTTTGGACTTCTCCTACATGACACATTTTCATTTGAAAATCCCGTGAATTGAATTACATCTGATTAGACATATCTGACTACAATGGGAGATAGTAGTATCAAATAAATTGATTGGGTTAGCTTTGTGAATACACACACACACAAATCTCTCTCTCTATACACACACACACAGACACACACACATACAATTTATATCTATCTATCTATATCTATCTATCTCTCTATATCTATATCTCTCTATATCTATATCTCTATCTATATCTCTCTTATGGAGCTTATGGAGCGAAGGAACTGGATGAGGCTGTCGTTAGGTCCAGAGGAAGAGAGAGAGGCTTTTGGAGGAGTTGGTGGCGGCGGCAGCAGCGTGCTCCAGGGGCGAAAAGAAGCAAGGCCTCTTTAAGGAAAAGGTGGAAGAGTCGGGATCAGAAAAAGGAAAGAAGGCGAGGTTGTCAGAATACAAGCGAATTTGAGGGCTAATCCACATGGAGCCCCATTTCCATCTGTCCTGTGTGCCATCGTTCACTCCCTAGAGACTAAAATGGACAATGTGAAATTTGAGCGGGCCCCGAACAAGGAGTATATATCGGAGGTGGTGACCCTTTGAGAGCTGTATGCAATGAAATTTCATTTTGATGTATGCCGATTGGTGTACATTCAAAGTGACAATAAAGTTATCATCATCATCATATCTCTCTCCCCCCCTCTCTCTCTCTCTCTCTCTCTCTCTATATATATATATATATATATATATATATGTATGTATACATATACATATACATATACATATATATATATATTTTCTCATAGAACGCTCCGAACAGAGTTCTGGCACCTTTTTTGGATAGAACCTTGTAGGGTAGGCAAGGCGGGTTGTATGACACGTGTGAGTTCCGGCACCTTTTTGTTTTACATATATATACAGTGCTTTTTTTGTAAAACAAAAAAATTTGGCGGGTCGAATCCCAAGTGCCGCGTAGCAGAGTGAGTGCCTGTTACTCGTCCCAGCTTCTGCCAACCTAGCAGTTCGAAAGCACAAAAAAATGCAAGTCGAAAAATAGGGACCACTACGGTGGGAAGCTAACAGCGTTCCGTGCGCCTTCGGCGTCCAGTCATGCTGGCCACATGACCACGGAAACGTCCTTGGACAAGCGCTGGCTCTTCGCCTTTGAAACGGAAATGAGCACCAGCCCCTAGAGCTGGAAACGAGTAGCACACATGTGTGGGGGAACCTTTACCTTTACCTATAGACCTCTTCACCTACGAAGAACCCCCTACAAAGGGGGAATCTTTGGCAATGTAATCACAGAAAGATCTGTGCCTCGATCCTACCGTTGTGAGAAAACTGGGTGGCGATGGAAGAAGAAAACCAAATATATTTCAGAAACTTTGAATCCAGGGTATCCCTGACATGGCTGCCTTTGGTCAACGTTGTCCATTGGTGATGCAGGACGTCTTGGAAGCTGGCCCAGGAATGCAAGAGCTGACCTCCTCAAAGCCTGCTCTCTCTCTCTCTCTCTCATTATTTGGGACCTATTGTAGATAAAGCTACTTATCTCTGTCCTTGTTCAGGTGCCATTGTTTTGGGAGACAGGAAGGAAAACAAAAGTCTACTGGTCTCGTTCTTAGACATATCTTTCAACTTGCGTAGCTTGAAGAGGCGAATAATGCTTGGACAACTGAGATGAGACAAAAAGGAAGGTTCTACATTTAGGCAAGAAAAACCAAATGCCCAGGTACAGTATGGGGAGGGGTACCTTGCTCAATAGTAGCAACTGTGAGAGGGATCTCAGAGTCCTAGTGGACAATCCCTTAAGTATGAGCCAGTCGTGTGCTGCAGCTGCCAAAAAAGCCAACACAGTGCTAGGCTGCATTAACAGAGGGATAGAATCAAGATCACGTGAAGTTTTAATACCACTTTACAAGGCCTTGGTAAGGCCACACTTGGAATACGGCATCCAATTTTGGTCACCATAATGTAAAAAAGATGTTGAGACTTCTAGAAAGAGTGCAGAGAAGAGCAACAAAGATGATCAGGGGACTGGAGATTAAAACATATAAGGAATGGTTGCTGGAATTGGGTATGTCTAGTTTAACGAAGAGAAGGATGAGGGGTGACATGCTAGCAGTCTTCCAATATCTCAGAGAAGCAACCTAGAACTAAGGAGAAATTTCCTGTGGAACTCCTTGCTTCCAGAAGTTGTGATGCTCCAACACTGGAGGTTTTTAAGAAGAGACTGGACAGCCACTTGTCTGAAATGTTATAGAGTTTCCTGCCTGAGCAGGGATTGGACTAGATGACCTCCAAGGTATCTTCAAACCTTATTATTATTACTTACACAGTGGTCCAAATCCTAGTATTGGAAGGGAAACAGTATTGATCAGTGTAGTGAATAGCTTACATTGAGGAAGAATATTTGTAGCTCAGGACTGAAATGAGGGGTGCTGTTGGTTGTTTCTTGCAGATGTTTCATTACCCAAATTTATTCTATTCTATTCTATTCTATTCTATTCTATTCTATTCTATTCTATTCTATTCTATTCTATTCTGTTCCGTTCCGTTCCGTTCCGTTCCGTTCCGTTCCGTTCCGTTCCGTTCCATTCTTTCCAACCACTAAGCTCTCCTTAAAAAGAAAAAAAATTAAGACGATCGATTCTAGGGCAAGTAGACTACTGCAACGCTCTCTACATGGGGCTGCCCTTGAGGACCACTCGGAGGCTTCAGCTGGTGCAGAATGCGGCTGCGCGAGTTGTGATGGGGGTTTCCCGATACTCCCATGTAACACCTCCACTCCACGAGCTGCATTGGCTTCCGGTTGCCCTCCGGGTGAGATTCAAGGTGCTGGTGATGACCTATAAAGCCCTGAATGGCTTGGGTCCAGGATATCTGAGGGAACACCTGCTGCTGGCATCAAGCTCCCTTCGTCTAGTGCGCTCCCACAGGGAGGGTCTTCTCAGAGTGCCGCCGATAAAAGACTGTCGGCGGATAACACCCAGGGGAAGGGCCTTCTCTGTGGGTGTGCCTGCCCTCTGGAACCAGCTGCCCGTGGAGCTTAGGACTGCCCCCGACCTTCGCACATTTCGCCAGGACCTGAAGACCTGGCTCTTTGAGCTCTCCGGCCCAGGCTGAGAATTTTTAACTGGGGTTTTTAATTTTAGGGATGATTTAATCTTTTTTTAATTTGTTTTTAACTTTTGTACTGGTTGTTTTAAATGCCCTGTAAACCGCCCTGAGTCCTTCGGGAAAGGGCAGTATATATATTTAATAAAATAAAATAAAATAAAATAAAATAAGTAAGATTTCTTACCCCAAAGAATATTTGAGCAATTTTGAATATTCATCTTCAAACAGAAGAATTCGGGCAAGCCAAAGTTTTAGTTAAGATTGTAAGATTTTTCTAGAAAGACTGAGGGGTTCACCCATGCATCCTTTGCTGACATTTTGCTTTGGTTCCTCTCTTTGCAGTTTAGAAAATGTTCACAAGATGAAACATTCATGAGAAACTAAAAACTGGGTACTTACACTGTAAAGTGGTAAATGAAGCACTTCCATCCTGTCGGCCTTTCCAGGAAATTGTACACATTTCCTTGCGTGCTAGTTTTTGTTAAACGTGGCCCATAAAAGCATTTAGGAGCGTAGGCTTGCTGAGCCTCATCGCGTCCTGTAGATTCGCTATTAATCTGGAAAGCAGAGTCCGGTGAATTGTCCTCTCCAGGATCTGGAAGAATCTTTGATCCATTTGTCACCAGTGAATCTGGATCGGGAGCCACAGGAGAATATTCCATATTGCTTAAGTTTGTCCGCATTTCTAGCCAATTTGTGGCCTTTTGGGGGCCATTCAGTCTTCCCACCTGAGGACTGGCACCCACGGACAAATGAGACCTGGGGTGCCCACCCGTTTCTCCATTAGCATAGGACATTCTGCAAGACTCGTCCCCTTGATCAACATTTAAGGCAAAATCTTGCTGCCCCTTGAGGATTCCAACCAAGCATTCTTGTCAAATTCTTCTACAGCATCTGCAGATCTGTTGTCAGGAGGCGGAAAGTAAAGCACAAGAAGATATTTAGATACCGGAAGGTGAAACAGATGGATGGTTCATTTCAAAAAGGGAGAAGCATTCATGCCCAGCTGCCAAAACAATTTACAATATAACGGAATAACCAAGTTAAAAGGGACCTTGGAGGTCTTCTAGTCCAGCCCCCTGCTCAAGCAGGAGAACCTATACCATTTCAGACCAGTGGCTGCCCAGTCTCTTCTTAAAAGCCTCCAGTGATTGAGCGCCCATAACTTCTGGAGGCAGGCTGTTCCACTGGTTAATTGTTCTCACCATTAGGAAATTTCTCCTAAATTCTAGGCTGGTTCTCTCTTTGATTTAGTTTCCATCCATTGATTCTTCTTTTGTCTTCTGGTGCTTTGGAAAATAGACATGATGTATATATTCCCATCCATTATCTACCAAGCTTTCACAACAAATATATTTCTTAATGCCTAGAGTGGCTCAACGAGTAATTAAAATCGACATCCAATAAGATTTAATTCTAAATGGACCCAAGGCTTCAGAGACCATGTTCCATATATTTCCTTGTTACACCACCCAGGTGCTTAAGCGGACAGGTTAAAATCTAAATTTAAAGCAGCAAACAGGCATTCAGAGCTGAAAACAGCTGTTCCTTCTCAGTGTCCTTTTAGCGATATATTTGGCATGGATGCAAGCTAACCTGGAAACAGCCTTAACATTTAAAAAGCAAGCCAGACATCTTTCAATGATGTTAATTATTCATTTTACATTTCATATGAACACAGGCTGCTATATTTGGTGCTCAGATCCACCTAGTTAAAAGGCATGCAAAAAAATTAAACCACAATTTAGTTTGCAATTTAATTTAAAAGTATCTAATATTTGAAATATTTATATAAATGTAACTAGGCATACCTGAAAATATATAAGATAATTCTGGCCATGTGCCCCCTGTTTTAATTAGTGCAAAGATATAGACTTTTTCTCTCAGTTTATAAAAGGATCGTCATCCTTGATATGCTATGATTTGACAGCAGTTTCTGATGACTTGCAAGTCATTTTCTTAGTGGGATTTTTCGATATCCAATTCAATTAGGATAGGAAATATTTCCCCACATCCACCGATTCAATATGACCTATTAATCCTTCACAGACTGGTAAAAACTTTTTTTAAAAAAAAATACATACTGATTTTAAATATAACAATTTTGTTACATCACTTTCATTTAAATAGCAAATCTAGGGGAAAAATGCATGGCTTTTTAAGTATATTATAGGTCAGTTAGAAACCATTTGCAAAAACCATACTGTACCAAAGAAACCTATAATAGGCTATAGTCAGTCTGCAAACCTAGTTATCAGTTAAACGGTGTTTCAGTTTCTAGAGGAAAGAGCGCTGGAACACTTTTGCTGAAAAAGCATCTGAATTTTTATGCTGCAATACTTCCAACCTGAACTGAGATGGCTGTTTCTCAAGTCTACAGACATGTAGCCGTGTTCAGAGTAATGCAAATGGGTCATAAATAAGTTTGCTTGTTCACAAATTTTAGTAATAGCAAAATATTTGTGCTAAGTCAGGGAAGCAAAAACTAAGCATTGCAGAAGCATGCAGAAAGACCATCCTATTCGGCTGTGCTCTCTTTACCAGATGCTGTGTTTTGCCCCAGGACAATCTGTAGCAAAAGTCAGGAAGCAATTAACCGGTGTTGTTTCAAGCACTACATAGAACTTGGACTGAAGCCAACAGTGAAAGAAGGTCCAAAGTAGTACTGGAAATGGCAATTTCAAGTATTTTTATTATCAAGGACAGTAGTTTTAAATAGTTTTGCATCTATTTCATTTCAGCATTAAATCAGATTCAATGTTAAAGAATTAAGAGTAGATTCTCATGATTCAGACAGATGAGGGGATGCTGTGTTTTGCCCCAGGACAATCTGTAGCAAAAGTCAGGAAGCAATTAACCGGTGTTGTTTCAAGCACTACATAGAACTTGGACTGAAGCCAACAGTGAAAGAAGGTCCAAAGTAGTACTGGAAATGGCAATTTCAAGTATTTTTATTATCAAGGACAGTAGTTTTAAATAGTTTTGCATCTATTTCATTTCAGCATTAAATCAGATTCAATGTTAAAGAATTAAGAGTAGATTCTCATGATTCAGACAGATGAGGGGATGCCAGCACTAGGATTTCAAGTGTTCTGGTAAGTTTCCAGAATGTTCGGAAGCCATACATCTAGACCTACTACCATAGAAAATTCCTAAAATCCTACCTCTTACCTCCCCCACCCCATTTTGTTTCCAGAAAAGAATTTTGCTTTATTGTGATTTGTGTATGATATTTTGCGATAAGAATTGTACTTGAGGAAAGAGAAAATGCACAAACCCTTTGATCTTTGACCTTTCTTTTTTTAGCAAAGCCTTTGAATTTGTCAAGTTAAAGCAAAGAGTTATTGAACTGAGAGATAATCTGATGTTCACCACACATAGTGAGTGATGGCTGAAAACAATAAAAAATCTGTTTCTTCAAGCTGCAATACACTCAAAATAAAAGGAATAATATCTAGGCAATAATTAAACACATAAATAGGCTTATATATGACTATCTTCTTTCTTAGAAACCATATCGCCTACTACTAGGATGATCAGCCATTTGGTCAAATCAACTACCCTGTTCAACTATAGAGGTAAAGATGCTTTCCTGGCTAAAACTACACAGCCACCACTTTGTCACTGTAAAACTGAAAGAGCCAAGGTATTAAAGGGATAGACAAGACTGTCCGTAGTGTGAAGTGTTTGTGCCATGCACCTTGTAGAAGAAATGGCAGAAAATTCCATTGTCCAAGTAGAATCAAATGTCTAATACATGCCGTTAAATTTGTCAGAAGATCAGTGAACTTCCTTAATCATAGGATGGCAGGGTTCATGCAACGAAGAACCAATCAAAAGATCACAGAGATAATGTTCTTCTGAAGCTTCACGGTGAATGAGCTGGGCAGCACCTAAAATATCAACATCTACCAAATTCAATAGTTGTTGATGAGTTTCAGCTGAAGTAGTCTTTCTTCGAGAAAGAATGTTCTCTGGGACAATTAAAATGTGGGATGGGGAAAAGAATTCTTTGTTATATCATACAGAGGAGAACAAAATATTTAGTGTCTGAGCATTACCAATCCAGAAAAATGTTAGAAACACTTTCCTACTGGCACATATATCTATCATTTTGGTCCATGACAGATACATGTACTGGGGGGGAGACAATATTGTCATATCCCTAATCAATATTTAGCCATATGGCAATAAAAGATGCAACATGTGATGATGTTTTTCTACTGGGTTTTCTTGTCCTCTGGAGGAAAGTAAGGAGGTGGAGAAGGCTGGTCCATGGGCATGTAGACATTATGAGGGTTCCCTGGGTTGTAATATGCACTGGCAGCAGCTTCTGCAGCCTTAGCGTCAGCTGCCGGAGTGGTGGGAAGATCTGGTCCAGCAGCAGGTGGTTCCACAGGCCCAGGATAGGGAGGAGGAGGAAGCTGCATGTATCCCATAGCACCATCCATTGGTGGACCAGGATACAATTCAAGTGGTGGTGGTGGATAAGGGTATCCTGAAGGAGGAGGAGGATACATCCCATTGGTAGCAAATGGTGGGAAGGTATAGCCCCCATTCGGCATGTATGAGTAACCATAGGCTCCATTGGGAACTTCCCCTCTTGAAGCTTGAGATGCTACTTGCAACATACGCTGTCCAAACTCAATGGCACCTCCAGCTGAGAATGTCATTTTGAACGTTGTGGATCCTTCCCAACCACCTCCTGCCTCTGCTTTTATGACGCCTTTGATATAATTTGCTCCAAACACGGGTTGCTTAATTTCACATTCTTTCATTAAATAAAAGGGCATCATGAAAGACTGCATTGCATCTTTTCCCTTAGATACAAAAATAACTCGATACGGAGTCATGAAGACACTGCCTTTCTTGGTCCCTTTAAATGCCTCTGGCGTATGTTCCATATCATGGAATGTCATTTCAATGTGCTCGTAATTCATCAAGATGCTTTCGCTGTTATTGACAATGACGCCGCCTCCCTCCGAATGGTTCCTGTTCAGCGCCATGGCCGGTAAGCAACTGCTGACTTTTTACCTGGCACCCGCTGGACTGAGATGCTCAGAATCTAGCCGTTAATAAAGCGGCTCTACGCAAGTTCTGCCAGACTGGTAAAAACTTTGATATCAAACATCTTCCCCAGTGTTATTCAGCTGTCCCCAAAGCCATAAGGAATATTTTTTTCTCTCTTTCTTTGGGAAATTATTTTGCCTTAAATATTCCCATCGATTAATATTTAACTGTAGTATAATGACAAAATATACGGTTTATCTCAAAACACAACTAAAACTGGTGCCGCCACTACGATCTATCCAATCTTGCCCAGAGTGAATCATTTTGAATGAAATTTCACAATCTCTCCTTTCCTAAATGGAACGGGACGATTTCAAGACAACATCTCAAACTGGGGAATCCCTTGTCAAAACACGCCAACGTCCAGATGTTGTTCTGCATTAAGCAGAAATATTTTTAGAAGTTTCGCATTCTTCCCCCTTGCAACTCCACTTACCCTTTTTTGTCACGCATTCTCAGGGCGCCCACCCAGCCCCGTGTGTAAGTCAAGATTTCCACAGCAGGGAAGAGCACAAGAGCAGTTATTGTTTATCCCTGAATTAAAATTGATGTCTTCCGGAGGATGAATTTATAAGGGTGCAACCAGGCTCCCTTTATTCCAAAACCAACTTTCATCAACATTGTTTTACGAGCAGTGGATTTTCCCACAGGAAAGGCTTCCGCAAATTCACCCCTCAGATATCAACCACCTGGGAACCAGGAATACCTTCTCCTGTTGCACGTTGCTATTTTCTCTCTGCCCCCTCTGGTCTCACCCAAGACAAGATGCAGAGCTTCTGGCTGGGTCCTCCGGCCGAGAGTCCCCTCCGTTCTTTCTCTTGCTGGATTTTGCTTGGCTCAACACCTACTGGGCACCGGTCCAGCCAAATGGGTTTTTATCTCTGAGTTCCTGCTAGCGCCTCTTTTGACCCAGCACGTTCAGAGCAAGTGGACTTGATACCATCTCCTTAGCTCCCCTGAAGACTGATGTGGCGCCTGCCAAGCCTGGCTGATCCCATCTGGAAAAGCGCTGAGAATTAAGTGAGCTATTGAAACTTTGGCAGAACTTCGGCAAGTTTTGTGCCTGAACTCCAGCAACCACTCACAACGAGGGAAACGTCTGTCTTGGAGCCTTTGCGCTGAGAATAAGAGCACAAATTTACAAGCGTAAGTGGGAATATTTTTGTCACATGTGCATCTTTGCTCGCAACATACTTTCTGATTCCTTTCCCTTTCTCTCTGCCCTAGGGTAGAAAACTAAAAAAAAAAAATCTGAGTATTTTCTTTCCTAAAATGTTGGCAACTCTGTGTTTCCAAGGATATTTGTTTTCTGGCCTGTGGGACACCCTCTGGGACCTGGAGGGTTTTAGGCAGCGAAGCATAACTTTCCATTTCAAACCTGCTCAACCACATCTGCTTAAAACTGAAACGCTAAATGGAATTGCCTTCCTAAGATTTTAACGGTTAGAATTTAATTGACCGTGGAAATGGTGGTGTTTTGGATTTTCAAAGCACGACTGATGAAATAGTTGGTTACATGCTGCACTGCTTATGATGTTAGAACAAAGGGAATTTGTAAGTGGTAAAATCAAATTGATCTTGAAAATGCAAATTCTTTTTTGTCCTACGGAGAAGACAAAGGTTACAAGCATGAGGATTCCTAAGTCCCCTCTTGTTTGTAGAATATAAAAAAAAACGTGACTGGAAGGGTCGCTGGAGATCTTCTAGTCCAACCCCCTGCTCAAGGCAGGAGCCCTGTACTATCCCAGTCAAATTGGACAATCATTTGTCTGAAACAGTTTAGGGTTTCCTGCCCGAGAAGGGGGTTGGACTAGAACAGGGCTCCCCAACCCTTTGGGCACCACGGAGGAAGGTTTTTCTGTGGACCGGAGGGGGTGTGGTTCTGAATACTGCCTGCATCCCGAGGATGGAGCTGTGCTTATTTGTGCAGCCCACTTGCTGACATGCTGCAGACCGGTGCTGGTCCAGGGACCAGGGGTTGGGGACCCCTGGACTAGATGACCTCCAAGGTCCCATTCTATTCTATTCTATTCTATTCTATTCTATTCTATTCTATTCTATTCTATTCTATTCTATTCTATTCTATTCAATCCCATTCCATATATTTTATTCTTTCTGTTCTGTTCTTTTATGTTCCGTTCCATTCTTCTATTCAATTCCATTCCATTCCATTCTATTCTATTTTCTATTATTCTATTCTGTTCTGTTCTATTTTTCTATTCTATTCTATTCTATTCTATTCTATTCTATTCTATTCTATTCTATTCTATTCTATTATTCTATTCTATTCTATTCTATTCTATTCTATTCTATTCTACTCTACTCTACTCTACTCTGTTCTCTCCCTCAGCCCAACCCACCTCACAGGGCTGTTGTTATGGGGAAAACAGGTGGAGAAAGGTGTGCTGGATATATTAAGTCACCTTGGGTTACTTGTAAAAATAATACATGTGGGAAAGAAAAGAAAAGAAAAGAAAAGAAAAGAAAAGAAAAGAAAAGAAAAGAAAAGAAAAGAAAAAGAAAGAAAGAAAATCTTCAGATCAATGTTATGGATCCCTCCAATCTAACACCAGAATCGGTGGTGGAGAGCAAGGTTGGGCTTATCCCGGCTTCTCTTCCAACACTTTGCATCCTTGCTTATCCCAAATGGGATAGTGTGATGCCTGTGCAGGCGTGAACGCACATCCTATTTTGTACCTGTTTCACGGAAACACAACGTACCGTTTTTCTTCATTTCCTCATAAATATTTGGAAAAGGAAGGTCTCTTTGGACCTGAATGTGCTAAGCACATTGATTTGTGCCTCTTAGATTGTAAGCCGCCCTGAGTCTTCGGAGAAGGGCGGGATATAAATGGGATTAAAATAAATAAATAAATAATAAAAATAAATAAATAAATAAATAAATCCTTGCTGTTTTCAGAAGAGGAGATGGAGACATTCTCTTTTTTCAACCTTCCGTCCGGCTCGCAGGGCGCCCATCCAGAAGTCTGCCTGCCTTTTCCAGGTCGCCCACTCGATTCTAAACCAGGCTGTATTCAGCACTGCTGCGAGAAAGGAAGCCAACAGCCGAGACTGCTGCACTCCGCTTCTGCACGGTAGAGTTGTGTCTCTGCAGAGGATTTGCAGAGCTTTTGCGAGCTGCCTCCAATCTTCGCCGTGCTGGTTGCAGCAGCAACAGCAGCAGCAGTCGAAGTGTGTTACGAGAGACGGAACAGGACATAGCTGAAGTTAGGAGAAACGGTGGGCCTCTTCTCTTTCCCAAACCTAAATGGGATTTCAAAATGAAAAGGTAATTCAGCCAGTTGAGCTCAAGGCTTGAACTGTACATACAAAATATTCAGTGAGGTGGGCTAGGCTGCATTACTTTCCAAGGTTATTTAAGGTCACCCATCTTGCAAAATACACACCTTTGGATTAAAGCAAAGTCACCTCTGACCGTCCAGGTACCTTCTGCTCCCTTAAATAAGGACCTGGCAATTCCACGCGTGGCTCTTTGCTCTGCTCTCATTGCAATCCTGCTTTGAAACCGCTCTTTTGTGATTTTTTTCAATCAATTCATAAAAGAGTGATTTGGTTATGAAAATATTCATAAAATGAATATTTTACAAATAATTTGTAACCTGAATGTATTCATTCATAAATATTCATAAAAGAGTGGTTTATGAATATTTTATGGATAGCCACTCGTCTGAAATGGCACAGGGTCTCCTGCTTGAGCAGGGGGCTGGACTAGAAGACCTCTAAGGTCCCTTCCAGCTCTATTCTGATTGATTGAAATGGTCTAGAGCAGGGGTAGGCCACCTTGGCTCTTTTATGACTCGTGGACTTCAGCTCCCAGAATTCCCAGAATTGAAGTCCACGAGTCATAAAAGAGCCAAGGTGGCCTACCCCTGATCTAGGGTCTCCTGCTTGAGCATGGGGCTGGACTAGAAGACCTCCAAGGTCCCTTCCAGTTCTATTCTGATTGATTGATCTCCGGGCAGGAAATCTCGGCTGCCCTCATGGGCATCTGCCTGCTGGCCACCCCCTCCTCGCTCTCCTTCGGGTGCGATGCCCGCAGCGGCCACTGAACTACGGCAAGAGCGAGCGCTGCTCTACCTAGGCCGCTGTATGGCACGTGGACTGCAATTCCCACAATTCCTGCAGAGGACACTACCCTTCCCCCGTCGAGGCCCCTGCGCAGGCGTAGTAGGTGACGCCACGGGCTTACCCCGCCCGCCAGCGCCGGCAAGCCGAGGCCATCTCCCTGCGCGGGCGCCGCGATTACGTCATCACCCGCTGCGCCGGGCAAAGATGGCGCTGGCCTGGCGGAGATGCCCGGCGCTGTGGCGGCGGCAAGCGAGCCCTGCCGGATACGCGACTCTTGGAGGAGGTAGGCCGGGAGACGAGCGAGCGAGCTCCCAGCTTCCCCCCCAGGTGTCGCGGGAGGGAGCCCAGTTTGCCCCATCCTCTCTTTGTCTTTCAGAGTCGGCGCAGGCGCAGAGGAGGGGCGGCCCGAAAGAGAGCCCGGCTGAACGGAGAGCCCAGAAGGAGCTGATCTACCTACGTAAGCCGCTGCGCCCCGGCGGAGGGAGGGTGTCCTCACGTCGCAAAGGGGCGGGGCAGGCTGTTCTGGTCCTCGGTCACCCCCCCCCCCGCTGGCTTTAAAAAGTGGCCTGGTTAGGTGGTGGGGGAGCCAAAGGATAATTGATGGGTGGTGTGAAAAATGCATATATGGGAAATATGCATAATTTAATGCAGGATGCTCAGAGCAGCAAATAATGTTATTAAAAAGAGTATACAGCAAATGTAAAGAATGTGCACTAATTCGAGCAGGGGGCTGGACTAGATGACCTGCAAGGTCCCTTCCAGCTCTATTCTATATTTCTATTCCATTCCATTCATTCCAGCCTGCAATCTAATCTATTCTACAATCTATTTTCTATTCTATTCTATTTATTCTATTCTACAATCTATTATCTATTCTACAGTCATTCTATATTCTATTCTATTCTTGATCACAAAATTAAATTGTTGTAGTTCAAATCATCCTCTGGAAAAGAGAAGACAGCATTCAAAGTACAAGTAAAAAGAATCACGGTTGAGCCATATGCAAGTAGGGGAGGCAGATATTTGAATTGGTGCCTTATACTGAGTTTTTTCTCCCGCAACTTCCCTCAGGGCAACACTCAAAGGTCTGAGAAGATGGAGCCTGACCAGGACTGGACAAGTGTCTATCCAACCGCAGCATCTTTTAAACCTTCTGCTGTGCCCCTTCCTATTCGGATGGGCTACCCAGTCAGAGGCGGTGTGGCTCCTGCAAAAGAAGGCAACTTGGAGGTTTTGAAGGTGAGATTCGGGGCTGACGACGTTCATATCCAGATCCCGAGTCTTTGAGGAAGCATAACTGGGGACCTTGGCGGAGAGAACAAGTCCTTAGAACAAACTCAGACAATTATGTGAAAAATACCCTTCTCTTGAGACTCTTAAGATAACTGCAAGTTTGTTGTAAGCATTAGCACTGATTTAGCAAATTAATCATTCTGGGCTATAATCTGGAATAATGGGTAGTTCTGTTTGGGTGAGGAAAGCTGGAGACTTGTTCCTCCAGATTGGAGGATTTGTGACAGGAGCTTGTTCTACTTGAATAAATATTGGGGGGGGAAAGCTTAATAACGTGTGAGTTTAATCTGAAGACCCATCTTTAAATTGCTAATGAGCAACAGAAGCTCAGCTGCTTTGAGCCAGCTGTACTCAATAAACTTCATCTCTGTTGTGGTGACTGGAGGGACAAGTCAACTACCCTGTCCCAGAATTCTTGTTGGAGAAATAGAATCTGAACACAATAAATCCTTAAAAATAAACTTCCACAGAGGACATGATAGACCAGGGGTCTTCAAAGTTGGCCCTTTGATGACTTGTGGACTTCAACTCCCAGATAGATAGATAGATAGAGCATACATACCCAAACTAGATAACATCATCACTTATCATCATCAGTCACTGATGATGTAACCTAGTTTGGGTAATGAAACATCTGCAAGAAAACCACCAAGCTCAGAGAGCACCAAGGACCCCACAGTTCAACCTTGAGCTACACATATTCTTCTTCATTTATATTTATATTTGGGCACATGGGCGTGTATATATAGAAAAACAGTTGGAAGGTTTAAGTTTAAGTTTATTAAATTTTTATACCGCCCTTCTCCCGAAGGACTCAGGGCGGTGAACAGGGCATATAAATAGAAAATACAAAAGTTAAAAAAGGATTAAATTATTGCCCGAATTAAAACAATCAAGGTATAAAAAACATTTAAAAAACCCTAGAATGCCCCCATCAGGCCAGGCCAGCTTGTTCGAATAGATGGGTCTTTAACTTGCGCCGGAAGGAGCGGAGATCTGGTGCCATCCGGAGCTCGACCGGCAGTTGGTTCCATAAAGCCAAGGCGCCCACCGAGAAGGCCCTCCCCCTGGGGGCCACCAGCCGGCATTCTCTGACCGGGGGCACCCTGAGGAGGCCCTCTCTGTGGGAACGCACAGGGCGGAGGGGAGGCGACGCCGGCAGCAGGTGGTCTCTGAGGTATTCCGGACCCATGCCATGTAAGGACTTAAAAACCATCACCAAGACCTTGAACCTCACCCGGAAGACAACTAGTAACCAATGCAGCTCGCGGAGAAAAGGTGTAACATGGGAGTACCGGGAAACTCCCAAGGCAACTCTCGCGGCCGCATTCTGTACCAGTTGGAGCCTCCGAGTGGTCTTCAAGGGAAGCCTCATGTAAAGAGCATTGCAGTAGTCCAGACGAGAGGTCACGAGCGCATGAGTGACCGTACACAGGGCATCCCGGTCCAGATAGGGCCGCAACTGACGCACCAGGCGAACCTGAGCGAAAGCCCCCCTAGTCACGGCTACTATATGATCTTCTAGAGTAAGCCGTGAATCTAGGAGGGCTCCCAAGTTGCGAGCCCTATCCACGGGGGGTAAAAACTCACCCCCCATAGAAAGAGATGGAACATTTTGAGTGTCCCGGGATGACGGGATGTACAGCCACTCAGCCACTAATTTTTATAATTAGTTTTAACTTTTAATATGTATTAATTACTACGGGCATAGTTGTTTAATCACTTTTTAATTTTTGTATCTTGTTTTTTATTATGTATTGCCCTGTTCACCGCCCTGAGTCCTTCGGGAGAAGGGCGGTATACAAATTAAATTATTATTATTATTATTATTATTATTATTATTATTATTATTATTATTATTATTATTCCGAAACTGACCAAACTGTTTCTTAAAGGAATCATGCTGGAAGTCTGCTTGATAGTGGGAAGATCCATAGAAATTCATAGATCTCTAGGCTGCACTTCTGCTGCCCTGTTAAGCTCATTAGATTCAGAATGGATGGTCTAGGTAGGATTAGCAGACCTACATTTTCAGAATTTCAGGATAAAAATACATTAAAATCTTAATATAGTTTTTATACTTATTTTCAGATATCCAGCCAAATCTGTGAGTGGGAAAAAATAAGGTAGGATAAAACAAGCTTGCAAAATGTTGCCATCAACTATACTCATATTTTTAAAGCTTTTAAGTGAAAAGCATAGTAGGTCAATTTAGATTTGATTTTTAGCAATGCTTTGGTAAGACAGATAAATCGTGAGTTCTCGGTATTCTTATCAAGTACTTCCCAAAACTATGGAATGTATAGTTTGATTAACTACAAAATGAAGATCAGTAAGATGTTGTATCTCCACTGTCACAAGTACTAAAAAGTCTACAAATAGACTTTTGAATAAATTTTCACTAGTTTTTTTTTAAATAAGCCAACTTTATCCCTCTAAACTCTCCACCACAATCTCTGCCTCATTCCTAATATTTATTGGTAAATATCTGTAACAGAGATTGTCAGACTGATTCACAAAACCAAGGTGCAATATAATTAATACCAGAATTGATTTAAAAAATGATAATATACAATTATAGTACAGAAGTGAACAGAATTAAGGAATACAGTTGCAGCTTAAATATTATTTTTAAAAAGAGAGTTCTTTCTCTTCCCTGATCAATCAGAGTGATATTGTCTCCATCACCTTGTCTTCAGATAAAAATAGGTACCCCCAGAACATGTAATATTCATATATGTCTCCTCCTTTAAATTGGACAGCCCCAAAGAAGTGCCGATCAGCTGGAAAGCGGCGCTGATCCTGGTGCTTCCGCTGAGCCCTGACAGCCCTGCAGCTCCAGCCATCTCTTGCTCACACTTGTGTGGTGCTGCCGCCGGTTCAGCTCATTCCCCTCCCCTGCTACTCTAGGATGGTCGTGTACCACCTGCCAGGTGCCAGCGTACCACCAGTGGTACGTGTAAAGCCCTGATTTAGACTAAAACCTAAATTAATTATAGTTTGAAGAGGTGGCCACCCGCAAAAGAACATGAACTGGGAGATGTAGAATCTTTTAGATCTTTTCTGGATGAATATACAGCCAAAACACATGAAGCTATACAGGCGATGGGATCTAAGCTTGAATTAAAAATGGAAACTTTGGTAAAGGAACTTGGTGATGAGATACAAGGTTTGAGAGGAGACATCCAGCAGGTGATGGTCAGGGCTGAATTTTTAGAACATAAAGTTGGAAAAAAAGATATTCTTCTGGAAACTGAAGTAAATGAGAAAATTGTCCTGGAAATCCATGCTAAAGAATTTCAATTAAGATTCAGAGCAATTCCTGAACAACCTGGAGAGGATATCAGAGCAAGGATGATTAAAGCTTTGGTTGCGTTAATTAATTGTGATGAAAAAATTCTCGATCTGGATATAGACAAGGTGTATCGATTGAATTCGAGATTTGCTATGAGAAAATTGCCAAGGAATGTTTTGGTCCACTTTGTAAGAAAAACAACAAGAGACCATGTTCTGAACTGTCATTTCAAAGCAAAATTATAAATGGAAAATGTAGATATAATTATTTTGAAGGAAATTCCCATAAGAATTTTGAGAAAAAGGAAAGCCTATTTATTCCTTACAGATATTCTGAAGATGAGAAAAATTCCCTTTCATTGGGATAAGCTTGAGGGGGTGACACATACTGTGAACTAAGATTTCAACTGAACTCCACAGATAAAGCCAAGCAGTTTCTGAGCAGACATAAATTAATTTCAGAACTAGGTGACGAGATGGAGATGGATAAGTCTTTGGAAGCAGACCGTTGAAGAAGACATTGAAGAAGAGATGACTGAGGTGTCCATACAGGAACCTGATGTTTCACTTAAAGATGGAAAGTAAATTCATTACATGGAATATCAATGGGGCTAGTGCCCCATCTAAGTGTAAACAAGTATTTCATCATTTGAGAAAACCTAATGCTGATATATATAATCTGTCCTCAAAAACACATAATAAAAAACAAGATGACAAATACCTAATAAATAAAAGACTAGGGGAGGAATCCCCTTCATGGATTACTGCCTTGTCGTGGCGAAGGGGCTTGCGTAATTCAATGAAGCTATGAGCTATGCCGTGCAGGGCCACCCAAGACGGACAGGTCATAGCAGAGAGTTCTGACAAAACGTGATCCACTGGAGAAGGAAATGGCAACCCACTCCAGTATCTTGCCATGAAAACCCTATGGACAGTACCAAAAGGCAAAACGATATGACGCTGGAAGATGAGCCCCTCAGGTCGGAAGGCGTCCAATATGCTACTGGGAAGAGCAGAGGGCTAGTACTAGTAGCGCCAGAAAGAATGAAGCGACTGGGCCAAAGCCGAAAGGACGCTCAGCTGTGGATATGTCTGGTGGTGAAAGGAAAGTCCGATGCTGTAAAGATTCTTTCTCCATAGGAACCTGGAATGTAAGATCCATGAATCAAGGAAAGCTGGACGTGGTCAAACAAGAGATGACAAGACTAAACATCGGCAAGACAAAAGAGATAGTGCTAGACTTCCGGAGAAAAAAGGAGGAACCTGCCCCACTTTACATCGGGGAGGACTGTGTGGAGAGAGTTTCCTCCTTTAAATTTCTGGGAGTCTACCCCTGCGAAGATCTGACTTGGAAAGTTAATACAACCCAGGTGGCTAGAAAGGCCCAACAGAGGCTTCACTTTCTCAGGGTCTTGCGGAAGAACAGGGTAGAACAACGGCTAATGACTCTCTTTTACCGGTCTACTATAGAGAGCGTCCTCTCGTATGGTATTGTGCTTTGGTATGCTGGTCTGACAGCCGTGGACAGGAAAATATTACAGAGAGTGGTGAGCACAGCACAAGACATTGTGGGCTGTCCCGACACCACTGGATGACATCGCCAGGGCTCGCTGCCTTGGAAGAGTGAGGAAAATTCTCAGGGACAACTCACACCCTGGTTGGTATCTCTTTACTCTCCTACCATCGGGTAGGACATATAGGAATATAGCCAGCCGCACCAACAGGCTGAAAAACAGCTTTTATCCGTGGGCTGTTAGGCTTTTGAATGGGAAATAATTTTTATAAACTTTATGCAGAATTGACTTGCGAGGCCGGTGTGTGGTGCAATTAGTTCACATGGTGTAATAAGATGGAGGTTTGTTGTCACTGTGAGTTGGGGGGTGGGAGCACGAAGGGAGGCTCAGCTAATCTCAATGTATACATGGTTGTACTTTGACAATAAAGGTTCATTCATTCAACATATGATGAACTGGAATATACCCATGGTAAGCTCTACAACATATAAATTGCAGACTTGGTTAATTAGTTCTTCCCACTTGAAGAAATAAATTATACTTTGCAAGAAAGAATAAAGCCTAAAGTACAGCAGAAGTATCATTTGCTTGATTTCAAATACAAATATTTTGATCATACAATCTAATTAAAATTAACAAATGATGACAGTTTATTACACTACTTCCCAGTGAGTAATAGATATTAATGTAATAATAGGTAGAGAAAGAGGAAAAGAGAAAATTTCCATTATAGCAATGGTTTATTCAAATATTCTTTTAATTAAGGTATGCTTTTTAAAACTTAAACATCTACAAAGCTCCCTATCCAAGCTTACACACTGAGCTGTTTTCAGGAGTCTAAGGCACCCGCATTGCCAGTCTTTCCTCCATATAGCTTTCACTGTGACATTATTTGCATAATACAGGTAGTCCTTGATTTACAACAGTTCATTTAGTGACAGTTCAAAGATACAACAGCATTAAAGTGACTTATGACAGCTGTCACACAACCATTGCAATATCACCGTGATCAGGTGATCAACATTCAGACATTTGGTAACTGACTTATATTTACGATGGTTGCAGTCTCCAGGGGTCATGTGATCAGCTTCTGCAACCTTCTGATAAAGTCAGTGGGAAGCCAGATTCACTTAACAACTGTGTTACTAACTTAACAACTGCAGCGGTTCACTTAATACATGTGGCAAGAAAGATCGTAAAATGGGGCAAAATTCACTTAACAATTGTTTCACTTATAGCAACAGAAATTTTGGACTCAATTGTGATCATAACTCAAGGAATACCTATACAGGAACTAGCTGCAGAGTTCAACATATAAAAAAGTGATATATGAAAAATGATACTTCAACAGTAGAGTTAACAGGAAGTATGACATTCTATTAGCGATATATTATAAGATAGGCATTTGAAGGTACAGTATTAGGCATAATATGCTTCTAGTTACAGGTAGTACTCGACTTATGGCCACAACTAAGACAAAATTTAAGTTGCTAAGCGAGACATTTGTTAAGTGAGTTTTGCCCCATTTTACTACCTTTCTTGCCACAGTTAAGTGAATTACTGCAGTTAATAACAGTTGTTAATCTGGTTTCCCCGTTGATTTTGGTTGTCAGAAGGTCTCAAAAGGTGATCTAATGATCCCAGGACACTGCAACCATCATAAATATGAGTCGGTTGCCAAGCATCTGAATTTTGATCACGTGATTATTGGGGTGCTGCAACAGTTGTAAGTGTGAAAAATGGTCATAAGTCATTTTTTTTCACTGACATAAATTGAATGGTCACTAAATGAACTGTTGTAAGTCAAGGACTACCTCTACAGTGCGTCCTAATTACAGAGTGTCTGGTACAAGTGGGAAAAGAAACTAAATTATTTCCAGGAGCCTATTCTCATGTATGGATTATACCAGAACTGAAAACTTCAGCATTTTACACATTGCAAGCTTCCAACCATGGGATGGTATTTGTTTGGGCCTCACTGGGGGAAATGCCACCCTCGGAACCCCGTGGAGGGAGAGGGTGCTCCAAGTAGTCAGGGATGGGCGAAGAGGAGAAGTGGTGTTCGCGTGAACACGAGGCCAGAATCTAGCCCTGGCCTGCTCCTTCCCACCTGCCAGCTTTATCCTGTTCGTTGAGGTCGTGTTTCTGCAGGAGGTGTCGGAGTTCCCCGAGGTCTCCTTCGGCCGCCGCTCGGTGCAGTTGCGACGGAGATTGTTGCTCCTTCTTCTTCTTCCTCCCCACTCCCAGGATTTTCTTCAGCGTCTTCATCCTCCTGATCGAGGAGGTGGAAGGAGAGGAAGACTTGGGACTCACGACGTGCGTCGCGGCAGTTGCCGCCACCAAGTCACTCCTCCTGCGCTCGGGAGCTCGCTGGGGAGTAGCAGCCGTGCCTGATGCAGCCAAAGTCAGCCACGCTCTCCAGCCGGGCGACGACGGTTGAAACGGGGCGTCCCACGCAAGCAGTCGCGGGCATCGATTCGACGACGTCAGAGCATGGAAAGAGCAGACGGCAAGCTGGAGCTCGGTAGCCAAGGCAACGGCTTCCCGGGGCGGCATTGCGCATGCGTGCTCAAACATATTTGCTTGGCGGGACTATGTTGCTTAAGAAGGCGCAGGCGCAGTCTTCCGTCATTTCTGCTTCCTGGAATTTCATTTTCCGGGAAAGTTGGCGGCGGCGGAGGTCTGAAAAACAGATGAAATTTGGTGAAAGTAATTATGGCAGTTGTAAAGTCAGCAAGAAACTACTAGGCCGTGAAACTAGTGAAGAGAATTTAAAATAGATTGCGCCCGAGAGTTTGGCCCGTGGCGTTCTTGTCCTCGAGCTTATTTACATGCAGCTCAGAAAACTATAAGCTTGTAGAGATCAGTGCCAAAAGTTTATTTCTCAGAGCCCGATTGTCCGTGGGGAGAGTTGCAGCATAGCATTCAATGTTCTATCAATCGCTTTTATCCAAATCCAGTTTTGCAAGTACTGTATAAAACTAACATTTTTCCTTAATAATTTTTGAATTAATAATCAAATTAGCATCATAAAGTTTGCAAATTTGAATTGTTCTCCAAAACGAATAGTCCAATTCTCCAAAACATACCTTTGTTTACTTTGCTTTTGGAAGGTTCTTCCTACCCTTTCTAACCTAAAAACATTACATATATTGTTAAATTTGATAGAAAATACCATCCCTAACTACTAACATAAAAAGTAAATAAAAATTTAAACTTTTATTTTAAACTGGTTTGGCTTGGGTACTGCTGCCTTCAACTCTGAAATAAAGATATAAAAACTACGGTATGCTAGTGTAGTAGAGCCAGATTAGTGCAGAGGTTAAGGTTAACTTTAATATGACAGACTATTTCTCCTTTAAAAGACAAATACACATTTCTTCCATTCCTAATGGTAGCAATTTCAGAGAGAACCACTTTATCCCACTCTATATCTCAACTCTAAAATATTCACATTTATAAAGTAATCATGGCATCTGAATATAAATAAAAACTAAAGTTTAATATATAAAAAAGAGTTTCTCTTTAAAAATGGCCTAGTTCCCAGAATTGGATACAAATCATTAGATGTTAAAAAATTGGGGCACATAAAATAGTTTGGACTTTTACTGATAATTGGATAAGGAAAAGATGTTACTTCTTTGATTTGCCTATTTATAACAGATGAGTTATGGATGAAAAGTTTATAATTTATTAATTAAAATGAGGTGAAGAGATTGAAATTGTTTATACTTGTCACAGTGAGTGTGGGAATTCATCTTCTTAAAGGGGAATTCTTATATTTTTATTTTCTTGCAGTTTTTCTTTCTTTTACCTTTTATTGTTTCTGGTGAGTTGCCTATGTACTTTAAGTTGCAGATCTGTAATACTGTAAGTTTTTCATGAGATTATTTATTTTCTTTTAAAGTCTTAGTTTAGGTTTCACAGGATATAATAATTGTCTTCAGTATTTTGAAATCATTATCAATTAAGAACTCAGATTTTCATATTTTTAACTTCTACGGATCCCAGGTACATAGTCCTTGACTTATAGCCATTCACATAGTTACCATTTTTCACACGACCATTGCGTGACTCCTGTGGTCACGTGATCAAAATTCAGATGCTGGGCAACTGGATCATATTTATGACAGTTGCAGTGTCCCAGGGTCATGTGATCAGCTGGTTCTGAAGGGCTACCATATTATCTGTTCGCTTGGATTTTCAGTAGAGTCCATAAGTAGGTCCAGCTTGTTCCTTCTCATTATTGAACTATGGCTCGTAACAAAAAATAAAGAGATATTTTATGAGATATATCATTGAATATTGTATCCAAGCTGTTAAACTAAACAATAAGAGTTTGGACACTCATCCTTCACTTGTCTGTCTAGCATTTTTTCCCATAGGACTGAAGTGAGGCAAAGAAAGAAAATTGCCTAGGTAGCAATTTTGGAACGGATACCCTGTCATGGAGACCTCGTGGTCTCTTTAACTAGGTTCTTGGTTGCAGAGGCCTTTCTGGAAGACCTCTGATGGTGAAATGCAGGCTTATTTGGGGGGTAGGGCTTACTTTCGGGGAAACACGGCAGATGGCAAGTGTCTCAGGGGTTGGCACAAAGAAGAGGGAGTCAAGCTATTCTCCAAAGTATCTGAGGGGAGGAGAAGAAGCAATGAATGGAAACTAATCAAGGAGAGAAGCAACCTATAACTAAGAAGAAGTTTCCTGACAGTTAGAACAATTTATCAGTGAAACAACTTGCCTCCAGAAGTTGTGAATGCTCCAACACCAGAAGCTTTTAAGAGATTGGACGGTTCAGCTGACCTCCCTTCCAGCTTACTGGGACACTGTTGGTGGAACCTCCTTACCAATCAGGGGGCTTGGATGTCCGCTTCCCCCACCCACGAGGTCTCCATGACAGGGTATCCGTTCCAAAATTGCTACCTAGGCAATTTTCTTTCTTTGCCTCACTTCAGTCCTATGGGAAAAAATGCTAGACAGACAAGTGAAGGATGAGTGTCCAAACTCTTATTGTTTAGTTTAACAGCTTGGATACAATATTCAATGATATATCTCATAAAATATCTCTTTATTTTTTGTTACGAGCCATAGTTCAATAATGAGAAGGAACAAGCTGGACCTACTTATGGACTCTACTGAAAATCCAAGCGAACAGATAATATGGTAGCCCTTCAGAACCAGCTGATCACATGACCCTGGGACACTGCAACTGTCATAAATATGATCCAGTTGCCCAGCATCTGAATTTTGATCACGTGACCACAGGAGGCACGCAATGGTCGTGTGAAAAATGGTAACTATGTGAATGGCTATAAGTCAAGGACTATGTACCTGGGATCCGTAGAAGTTAAAAATATGTAAATCTGAGTTCTTAATTGATAATGATTTCAAAATACTGAAGACAATTATTATATCCTGTGAAACCTAAACTAAGACTTTAAAAGAAAATAAATAATCTCATGAAAAACTTACAGTATTACAGATCTGCAACTTAAAGTACATAGGCAACTCACCAGAAACAATAAAAGGTAAAAGAAAGAAAAACTGCAAGAAAATAAAAATATAAGAATTCCCCTTTAAGAAGATGAATTCCCACACTCACTGTGACAAGTATAAACAATTTCAATCTCTTCACCTCATTTTAATTAATAAATTATAAACTTTTCATCCATAACTCATCTGTTATAAATAGGCAAATCAAAGAAGTAACATCTTTTCCTTATCCAATTATCAGTAAAAGTCCAAACTATTTTATGTGCCCCAATTTTTTAACATCTAATGATTTGTATCCAATTCTGGGAACTAGGCCATTTTTAAAGAGAAACTCTTTTTTATATATTAAACTTTAGTTTTTATTTATATTCAGATGCCATGATTACTTTATAAATGTGAATATTTTAGAGTTGAGATATAGAGTGGGATAAAGTGGTTCTCTCTGAAATTGCTACCATTAGGAATGGAAGAAATGTGTATTTGTCTTTTAAAGGAGAAATAGTCTGTCATATTAAAGTTAACCTTAACCTCTGCACTAATCTGGCTCTACTACACTAGCATAGTTTTTATATCTTTATTTCAGAGTTGAAGGCAGCAGTACCCAAGCCAAACCAGTTTAAAATAAAAGTTTAAATTTTTATTTACTTTTTATGTTAGTAGTTAGGGATGGTATTTTCTATCAAATTTAACAATATATGTAATGTTTTTAGGTTAGAAAGGGTAGGAAGAACCTTCCAAAAGCAAAGTAAACAAAGGTATGTTTTGGAGAATTGGACTATTCGTTTTGGAGAACAATTCAAATTTGCAAACTTTATGATGCTAATTTGATTATTAATTCAAAAATTATTAAGGAAAAATGTTAGTTTTATACAGTACTTGCAAAACTGGATTTGGATAAAAGCGATTGATAGAACATTGAATGCTATGCTGCAACTCTCCCCACGGACAATCGGGCTCTGAGAAATAAACTTTTGGCACCGATCTCTACAAGCTTATAGTTTTCTGAGCTGCATGTAAATAAGCTCGAGGACAAGAACGCCACGGGCCAAACTCTCGGGCGCAATCTATTTTAAATTCTCTTCACTAGTTTCACGGCCTAGTAGTTTCTTGCTGACTTTACAACTGCCATAATTACTTTCACCAAATTTCATCTGTTTTTCAGACCTCCGCCGCCGCCAACTTTCCCGGAAAATGAAATTCCAGGAAGCAGAAATGACGGAAGACTGCGCCTGCGCCTTCTTAAGCAACATAGTCCCGCCAAGCAAATATGTTTGAGCACGCATGCGCAATGCCGCCCCGGGAAGCCGTTGCCTTGGCTACCGAGCTCCAGCTTGCCGTCTGCTCTTTCCATGCTCTGACGTCGTCGAATCGATGCCCGCGACTGCTTGCGTGGGACGCCCCGTTTCAACCGTCGTCGCCCGGCTGGAGAGCGTGGCTGACTTTGGCTGCATCAGGCACGGCTGCTACTCCCCAGCGAGCTCCCGAGCGCAGGAGGAGTGACTTGGTGGCGGCAACTGCCGCGACGCACGTCGTGAGTCCCAAGTCTTCCTCTCCTTCCACCTCCTCGATCAGGAGGATGAAGACGCTGAAGAAAATCCTGGGAGTGGGGAGGAAGAAGAAGAAGGAGCAAGAATCTCCGTCGCAACTGCACCGAGCGGCGGCCGAAGGAGACCTCGGGGAACTCGACACCTCCTGCAGAAACACGACCTCAACGAACAGGATAAAGCTGGCAGGTGGGAAGGAGCAGGCCAGGGCTAGATTCTGGCCTCGTGTTCACGCGAACACCACTTCTCCTCTTCGCCCATCCCTGACTACTTGGAGCACCCTCTCCCTCCACGGGGTTCCGAGGGTGGCATTTCCCCCAGTGAGGCCCAAACAAATACCATCCCATGGTTGGAAGCTTGCAATGTGTAAAATGCTGAAGTTTTCAGTTCTGGTATAATCCATGCATGGGAATAGGCTCCTGGAAATAATTTAGTTTCTTTTCCCACTTGTACCAGACACTCTGTAATTAGGACGCACTGTAGAGGTAGTCCTTGACTTACAACAGTTCATTTAGTGACCATTCGATTTATGTCAGTGAAAAAAAATGACATGACCATTTTTCACACTTACAACTGTTGCAGCACCCCAATAATCACGTGATCAAAATTCAGATGCTTGGCAACCGACTCATATTTATGATGGTTGCAGTGTCCTGGGATCATTAGATCACCTTTTGAGACCACCTGACAACCAAAATCAACGGGGAAACCAGATTCACTTAACAACTGTTATTAACTGCAGTAATTCACTTAACTGTGGCAAGAAAGGTAGTAAAATGGGGCAAAACTCACTTAACAAATGTCTCGCTTAGCAACATAAATTTTGTCTTAGTTGTGGCCATAAGTCGAGTACTACCTGTAACTAGAAGCATATTATGCCTAATACTGTACCTTCAAATGCCTATCTTATAATATATCGCTAATAGAATGTCATACTTCCTGTTAACTCTACTGTTGAAGTATCATTTTTCATATATCACTTTTTTATATGTTGAACTCTGCAGCTAGTTCCTGTATAGGTATTCCTTGAGTTATGATCACAATTGAGTCCAAAATTTCTGTTGCTATAAGTGAAACAATTGTTAAGTGAATTTTGCCCCATTTTACGATCTTTCTTGCCACATGTATTAAGTGAACCGCTGCAGTTGTTAAGTTAGTAACACAGTTGTTAAGTGAATCTGGCTTCCCACTGACTTTATCAGAAGGTTGCAGAAGCTGATCACATGACCCCTGGAGACTGCAACTATCGTAAATATAAGTCAGTTACCAAATGTCTGAATGTTGATCACCTGATCACGGTGATATTGCAATGGTTGTGTGACAGCTGTCATAAGTCACTTTAATGCTGTTGTGGATGGTCAGCAAAAGATTATGCTATGATTAGTGATGATTCCATGTAAGCTGAAACTTTTGTCTTTCCATTGTCACATAACCAAGAAACAAAGCTATCCTATATAAAATAAAAACCGTAAAACTGGATTAGGATTAGATAATATATTAGTAGGGTGTTAAAGTAGCAGGCAAACAACTAAGTTATTGCTTTTTAGTTGACACTGTTCTTCCAGGTTGAGATTAATTTTGCTTTATTAAAGTATCATCTCAATATTGAATAAAATATTTTTTCCTCATAGCCTTAAGCAGTATGTTGCTAAATATTCCAGCTACAAAAATAGACAAGATGGCTCATTTGATGGTCAAAAAGTTTTGTCTATATTAAGCAGTCCAGAAAAAGATGGAGATACTGGTATTACACTTGGTGCTCCTGCTAAAAATAAAGAAGGTACAGTTTTATATAGTACAAATGGCTGGTCAATTAGTACAACTCTAGCTCTTCCCAAATGGAAGTAGACATTATTGCTGTTGTTTGTAAAAATGTTTCTTTTGTGCTATAGGTTTGCAGAATATTTCCAACCCAACAGAAAGGTGACAAGGATAAGAAGCAGGTTGAATTTACGCTGTCCCAAAAGTAAATTCCATGGAAGTTGCCACACTATAGTGAAATTCTAGTGGCTTGTTATTTAAGCAACTGATTGAACGGAGTTGCTGGTGTATGACATAGCAAAGCAAACAGATGCATTTCCTTGATTGTTGGAAGCTCATGTCCAAAGCAGTTTTGGAATCTAAGCTAAACCTTATGAACACCAAGGAAATCATATTGAACAAGCTATTTTCTTAGAAAACTGGAAAATACTCAGGAGAGTATTTAATGAAGGTTAAATTTTGGCAGAGTAATGTAAAGTTAGCATAATGCACATTCTAATTGAAGCACATATGTATTAAGAGCTTGTATGCTTCTAAGGGAAGCATCATCAGCACTGATATATCTATTGTGAATAAACTTGCTGGTTGCAAGCTAGTCTTGGCATAGGAGAAGTAACAGGTCACAGCCAGGAAAAAGAGGGTGGAATGTCAACCAGTAGCAACTGGAGTCCAATTCCAGCCATGGATTTTCCTTGGCAACAGGGATGCCAGTCTCCACTTGAGGAATTTTGTCAAGGAAATAGCTTAAATAATACTGAGAAATTCTACCAGCAAGGCAAACAAAGATAGATTTGCTCCTTTTGGGGGGAAGCCAATAACCACTTTTGGTCAGACCTACTAATGGTGATTTGTCACATTTGTATTCTAGTCAGTCTTCTGAGAAACAGGATATTACCTAGGATAGCTAATGTACTGACATCCTGCTGTTTATTTTTTCTTCATTTCTTGATGGAGCCGTGGTATTTTTCAAGACTAATGTCCCCATAATCAGTTTCTCAGCTTGTTCTTAGGAATTGAATGCCCATTTCTTCCTTTTCAAGGCTATTCCCCTAACAAACATTTTATTGTTGATAAAGTTGCTACTCCTCATCTATCCTGAGGAATGGGCATAAACAAGAAAGCTTGATTTGATGTTGAGTTGGCCTACTCTCCGCAATCAGTTGGCTGGATTTAGAAAAAGTGCTATCTACTTGGTCTGGAATTGTTGCTGTTTTTAATGTTTTGCTAAGAGAAAATTAAATGTCTTGAATTGTATATATACTGTATGGTCTGTGAGCTTTCTTTTATAGGGAGGCTGCTAAATACAAAAATGGGCTGAGAATCATTGATAAAGTATTCTTTGAATTTTAAGTTGAAAATTCTAAAATCTATTTATGTGAGTTGAATTTTTGAATCAGTATGCTCCCAGCTATGGATTCAGTTTTATAGACAAAGTTTGCGAACAAGAAGTGTAATTATTACTTTTGTTGTTAGGGATTATTATGGTTCATTTCACAGTCAGTCAGATGTTTAAACTGGATATGGCATTTTTATCCACCTATTGAATGCTTCTCAGGGATGTGGGATAGGGAGATGTTGTTTGATTGTCAAAAGATATAAGCTATTCCAAGTAAAGCTGCCTTTTACAATTGACTGATTATTATTGTTGTTGTTTTTAATATTTGGTGGCCTGTTTTTGTAGGGACTGAATGGCTGAATATACAAAATAGTACTTTTTTGCTGATTCAAGGAAGAAAAAAATGAGGGAGCAAGAGACGTCATAAATTTTTCCTTGAATTTTAAAAATCAAAATTGGAGGGGGGGGGATTGGAAGGAAACAGTTTGAAATATTTCTATAGAATGTTCCAGGTGGACTATACACAGAATAAAACTGTTTTGCTTTTTACATATCTCTATTGCAAATATTAGAAACCAAAAAATGTATGGTTTACATATTTGTAATAAGTCTAGGAATTCACAGAAATTTTTTATTTTCTATGGCAATTCTGAATATCTGTAGGTAGCCAGTTTGGGCATAAAAATGTGTTGAATCAAATTTGATTCAAAAAATTAGTTTGAATCAAAAGTCAAACAAATAATGATATTCCATGTAAGACTGGATTTGGAGATCTATTTGTTATAGTTCTTAATTTTCAAAGAACAAGGGGAAAATACCACTGGATAGAAAATTTAAATGTATTATTCTTTTTTAATGTGATTGCTACAATTACCGTATTTTCCGGCATATAAGACGACTTTTTAACCCATGAAAATGGTCTCAAAAGTTGGGGGTCGTCTTATACGCCGAAAAATACTATTCACCTCTCTGATCTGCAGTCCCCGGCAACGCGCTCCGAAGCCGCCTCCCAGCCAGCATGTCGCCACCAAACTTCCCAGCCCACACCGCGTCTAGGCACTGCAGCCCGGATGGGTCTGGTCCCGGTCAAGGATGCCGCGGAGCCCGCTGGCACCGGGCGAGACCTGGCAGAGTTGTCTTGCGCGTGCGCGTGCTGGCCAGCTGCCGGGCGTTGGTGTGTCAATCACTCATCGGATCGGGGGAGGGGACGGAACGGCTTGGAGCTGAGCTGCCGCTGTCGCCGTCGCCACCGGGGTTTGGACGGGAGGGAGAAGCCTCTTCGCGAGCCTCCCCTGCCTCCGAGGCAGGCCGGCGATCGCTGGAGGGACGGACGCGGCGTCGGACGGTCAGAAGAAGCAGCCGACGCGCGGAAGGCAGGCTCACGATGAGTCGAGGTGGGCCTGCGTCTGTGGCGTGCAGGGATGGCGGGGGTGGAACAGCGGTACTTGGTGCCCCTCTTGCCCGCAGACCATGCAGCGGCCCTCGCCAGCCGGCCTCGGCATGGCCACCCCAAGCCCGGCTCTCTAGCACGTCTTTCGGGCCCGCCTGGCCAACCATCTCCTGGGCGGGGCTTGGCTCCAGACGCGGCGGCTGCTCCGTCTGCAAATACTATCTCAAAGCCGAATCGCGCTTGGCTGTGCAGGCTGCCGAAAGGCGGGGACTCAGAGTTCCCGCGGTGGTTGCGGCTTCTGGCGTGCTGTTTGCAGAGTCTGGCCTGGAAGAGCACGTGGCTTTGCACCATTTGCATCAGATGGGGCTGAATCTGAATCGGGCTTGTGTCGGACACTTGGCAACTGGCATGTAAGTATTTTCCAGCGTATAAGACGAAAAATCTTGAACATCTTCTCAAAAGTCAGGGGTCGTCTTATACGCCGGGTCATCTTGTACGCCGGAAAATATGGTAGTACTTTATAAGCTGATGCATGTTTACATTCTGAATTTTTATTATCCCTTACAGGCTTTGTGGTAAATAGAAAAATAGATAGAGAAGTGCAGGAATTGCTCAACAAGTCAGGAAGGGATTCGAGAAAAGGAGTAACAGTCTCTACAGGTCAAATTTGTAATAATTTATTTAAATGTTTAGTTTATAATCTGGATAGCCTGCTTGTTCTGTTCTTGCTGCTTTTAGAAAAGGTACTGATAGAGCAGAAGAATATTTGTAACCAGGGTTGAAATGAGAGGTGGGTACTCTTTCCGCTTGGTTGTTTTCTTGCAGATGTTTCATTACCCAGACTAGATAACATCATCAGTACTGGTAGGGAGTGGGTTTGCTCTCAATATATATGTGGCTTGCCCTGTTAATGTAGGTGGGAGTGATATTTGTAGTTACAGTATTTGGTTAGGTTGTTTACTATTAGCTTGTTTGGCAAGTCCTCGATTGGGATATTGTTTACTTCTTGATTTTTGATCTGATGTTAATCTTGGTGTTAATCTCTGCTCATTTGGGTGTTGAATGCTGGTGGAACATTGGTCTTTTTGTTGTCTTCTTGGCTTGTCAATTGTCCCTTGAATGGTATGTATATGTTGTTTATGTCTATATGTGTACTGATGGTCGATTTGTTAGTGTCAAGCTTCCAGAAATTATTTAGCATTTTTTGGACTTGGCTTGGTCTAGAATGGTCACAATTTCCCAATTAAAACTATAGTTAAGTCTGTCCATGTGTTGTGAAATTAAGGAGTTTTACTCATGTCTTTGACTGCTAGTTAGTGTTCATGGATTCGTTCTGCTAGTCTTCTGCCTGTTTATCCTACGTAGTGCCTGTTGCAGTCATTACTGTATATTGTATGTTACAGATGACACCTGTTTTTTCTTCTGAGGCTGCTGGATCTTTTGCTTTACTTAGGATGTTTTGGAGGACTTTAGTTGATTACTATGCTATGCGCATGCCACGTAGTTGTAATATTCTGTTGGTGGTTTCTGAGATATTTTTGATGTAATTTATCTTTTTTACAACTTGGGTTGTGCTACATTGAGTTGAGTGGTCAGTTGTGTGGATATCCATTGTGTTAAAAGATATTGTATAGATGATAAGTTTCCTTTTTCGGATGTTCAGGGTTGCTGTAGTGTGATTGTGTTTGTCCAAATAGTGTTTGTTTGCTTCTTTGTTAAATTTATAGGCTGCCCATCTTACCTCAAGGTAATTCTGGGAGACTTACAATAAATAAAAGATAAAAACTATATAAACTATATAAAAACATCGACAGACTTAACCATAGTTTCAACTGGAGAGACTGTGACTATTCTAGACCAAACCAAGTCCAAAAATGATTAATGTCAACAATGAAGAAGTAAACAATACCCCAATCAAGGAACTGCCAAAACAAACTGTCAGACTTGCCCTAGCTAGGTCCCTAGGAAAGAAAGGTCCTCGACTCCATTTGGTTGATGTGATAGGTTCTTTTACTAAGGATTAGTGATTGCAGTGAAAGCAGGCTAGAACTAAAGTTCCTTCACAAAAAGTTACAGTATTCCCCCTTCTCCCTGTCCTCCCCCTTAGCCGGTCTGTCTTTGTCCACTGGCGTGCTACTAGGTGTTTTGGGAACTGCTTGGATGTTTGCTGCCACTTGGTGCACTTCGTATTCCTTTCCCAGTCTTCGTGGATTTGAAGACTGGAACAGGCTGGTTCTCACATTTCTGGCTTCTGCCAAACCTGTTACCCACTCCTCTTTACCTCATCTCGACCATGCCAATTACATGCCAATTATCTATTTCCTCTTCCCCCCAGCCCCCTAACAATTTATAGCAGGATGCCAGCAAAGCGCTAAGCTGAAGATGGCAGATCTGACATTCCCCCCCCCTTTTCAGAGATGTCAGTTGTGTAGAGGAAAGCAAACGAGGGGAGAGAGAGAGAGAGAAATACAAATGCTAAATTAATTGATATTCAATGAGCTTTGTCCAGGTATTGTTCATGGAACTTTTAAAGTAATTTGGTAGCCCTTATATGTTGTGAATCTGCCCATTCTGTTTCGGAGGGTGGGAAGTCCTTCCACGCCACTAAGTATTGGATTTTCCCCCAGTGTGTATGTGAATCCAGAATGTCTTTGACCTGAAATGTTGCTCCCCCTCAATCATAATGGGATCAGTTTAATTGCTAGGCATTTAATAGAGGTGATGGCCGACTTTAGCAAACTGCAGTGGAACATTGGATGAACATGTCTGAAAGGTTTTGGCAATTCAGGTTCAACAGTTACTGGGTTGATGGGCCAATATATTTTGGACCCAACTTTTTTGAAGGTTGTCTGGACTATAAATATTTGGTGGATAGATAGACTTTGTCTCCAATTTTGAATTCTTTTGGTTTGGAGCATTTCTTGTCAGCTTGTTGTTTTTTTTGTATGATTCCTTTACCTCCTCGAGTGCTTACTAATTGCAGTTCAGGAATTTTGCAATTGTGTATTCCATTCTTTTAAAGAAGCTGTTTGAGGAGTGGCTGCCTGTAGCCACTTTGAATGGGGTTAATCCAGTGCTATTATGTACCACAATGTTATAAGCCATAGCAAAAGGGAAGAGGTGTGCCAATCATTTTGCTGGTAATTAAAATAGCATCTGATGTATTGTTCCAGGACTCCATTCACACATTCACCCCCCATTCGTTTCCGGATTGTGGGAGGAGCTATAGTTCCAAGAAAAAGTATGTAAACCCTTTGGGATTACGTGGAGTTTTGCATGAATTGGCCATAAAAAGCGCTCTAAACATCATGTAACTCACAACAATAGAAAAACACAGTCTGCTTAAAATAATACTATACAAACATTAGCTGTTGTCATGTTTTAATTGAACATAACATCTAAACATTCACAGTGCAGGGTGGAAAAAGTATGTGAACCCCTAGCCTAATGACTTCTCCAAGAGCTAATTGGAGCCAGGAGTGAGCCAACCTTGACTCCAACCAGTGTGATGATATTGGATGTCTTGCTGACTGCTGTCCTGCCCTTTAAAAACACACACCTGTTTTGGGTTTACTGGTCTCAAGAAGCACTGTCTGATGTGAACCATGCCTCGCAGAAAAGAGCTCTCAGAAGACCTACGATCAAGAATTGTTGACTTGCATGAAGCTGGAAAGGGTTACAAAAGTATCTCCAAAAGCCTTGATGTTCATGTGTCCACGGTAAGACAGACTGTCTACAAATGGAGAAAGTTTAGCACTGTTGCTACTCTCCCTAGGCGTGGTCGTCCTGTAAAAATGACTGCAAGAGCACAGCGCATAATGCTTAATGAGGTAAAGAAGAATCCTAGAGTGTCAGCTAAAGACCTACATAAATCTCTGGCACATGCTAACATTTTTGTTGACACATCTACAATAAGGAAAACATTAAACAAGAATGGAGTACATGGGAGGACACCACGGAGGAAGCCATTGCTGTCCAAAAAAAATATTGCAGCACGTTTGAAGTTTGCAAAAGAGCACCTGGATGTTCCACAGCACTACTGGCAAAATATACTGTGGACAGATGAAACCAAAATTGAGTTGTTTGGGAAAAACACACAACACTATGTGTGGAGAAAAAAAGGCACAGCACACCAACATCAAAACCTCATCCCCACTGTAAAACATGGCGGAGGGAGCATCATGGTTTGGGGCTGCTTTGCTGCCTCAGGGCCTGGACGGATTGTTGTCATTGATGGGAAAATGAATTCCAGAGTTTATCAGGACATTTTGCAGGAAAACGTACGACCATCTGTCCGCCAACTGAAGCTCCGCAGAGGATGGGTGATGCAACAGGACAATGACCCAAAGCGTACAAGTAATTCAACAAAACAGTGGCTTCAACAGAACAGAATACGCCTTCTGGAGTGGCCCAGTCAGAGTCCTGACCTCAACCCGATTGAAATGCTGTGGCATGACCTTAAGAGAGCGATTCACACCAGACATCCCAAGAATATTGCTACACTGAAACAGTTTTGTGCAGAGGAGTGGTCCAAAATTACTCCAGATCGTTGTGCAGGTCTGATCTGCAACTACAGGAAACGTTTGGTTGAGGTTATTGCTGCCAAAGGAGGGTCAGCCAGTTATTATGTGAATATTTCCATCTTATGTTCAATTAAAACATGACAACAGCTAATGTTTGTGTAGTATTATTTTAAGCAGACTGTGTTTTTCTATTGTTGTGACTTACATGACGTTTAGAGCGCATTTTATGGCCAATTCATGCAAAACTCCACGTAATCCCAAAGGGTTCACATACTTTTTCTTGCAACTGTAAGTCCCTAGGTGATCCCCAACAGTTTCAAGAACTCTTGCCAGAACCACAAAGTAAATTAAGTCCTGCAATCTGATATGATTCTCTCTGGCACCCCGTGAAGTCTCTAAATATGCTGTACGAATAGTTTAGCTAAGGAGTGAGCTCAGGGGACACCTTTTGGCACAGCACAAAGTGCACCTGTTTAGAGAAGAGGTCAGTTATCACCCAAATTATGGATTTCCCTGAATTAAAGTCCATTTAAATTTCTTTCCATGGAGCTTTAGACTCTAGCTTTAGACAGTGGCTGGAGGAATCCCAGGGTTTTCCCTTGGCACCTTTTTGTGGAGGCATAAATGGGGCAGCTGGCTTCATAGCTCTCTATGTCCTTTTTTTGTGAAGGCAACCAGAATTGGTGCTTCACAAGGTGTAGGGTTTTTATGAAGCCAAAATGCCCAGCCAATTTTAAGTCGGGAATTTTTTGTAGGACCATTACCTGTTGACTCTCTGAGACATACAGTTTACATGCCAGTTGCCTATTTCCTCTTCTCCCCCAGCTCCCTAATAATTTATAGCAGGCTGCCAGAAAAGCACTAAGTTCATGACAGAACTGATGCTAAAAGTAAACAGCCCAATCAAAGAACCATCAAGACTTTCCCACCCACAATGGCAGGGCAAGCCACTAGGGCTTCCTACTAACACTGATGATGTTACCTAGTTAAATGTCTGCAAGAAAACAACTCCACTGAGAGAGCACCAAGGACCCCTCATTTTAGAAAAGGCTTAGTTGCAGATCTATAGCAATTTTTAGTATCTAGCAAGGCTAATTTGAAAATGAGAACCAGCATAATATTGAATCAGTGTGTGAGGACTAAAAATTCTAGATGCAGAATTTCTTTATTCCACAGCCCTAACAGAGCTGCTCCATCTAGTGATATAATTAAAAACAACAACTAGTAATTCTTCTTTCGAGGACTTTACTATATTTAACATGGCCCTGTTAGATCAGAAGGTGACTGATGACTGATTTCAGAGAAAGGAATTTGGGGAGGGGGCATGAATCTGTTAGTTTGAGTGAAACCCTTAACTCCACTTGGAATTGGCTTGTGACGAGGGTCTTTGAATTGTTCCTATGGAGTATCTTGGTGTTTTTCGTCCTATGGGATGAAATAAGATCTGGGGGATGAAATGACAGAAGAATTGCTTAGCCCACCATTGAAGAATGACGGAGAGTAAATCTGACCGAACACATTTAATAACCATATTAGCAATTATATCATGGTGATAAAAGCAGCAAAATACAACAATTTTTCTACTTTTGGGCATCCACAGATACAAACCAGCAGCTTGTTTTAAAATGATCAGTTCCCTCACGCAAGAATATTCATAGGGCTACTGTGAGGAATATTTTAGGCATCTGACAAATAAAGTATCTTGGATTTGCTTTGAGGTGAACTCTGGCTGGGCAGGCCTGAATTTGTTTATTGAGGCATGATCTTTCTTGATAACCTCTGATTGGTGGTTGTGCAACCATCCTAAGTGCTCCTTGGTTTCTTAGTAGCTTTCAATGCCATTGATAGCGATATAGTTCAGGATTGATAACGGACTGTGAAGCCTATGTTCTAGTGATACTCTTTTCTCCATGACCTGCTGATGCAAAGAGAGGGGTTGAGTCAGAAGCCTCTAGTTTGCATGGGGCCATAGAGCTCAGTATTCTTGCCCCTTCAGTTTAACATTTATATGAAGCTGTTGGGAAAGATCACTATCAGCTTCAGGTCAGGTATAATCAGTAGATGAATCATACTCAGCTGTATATATAAACCAGTGACTGAACGAGTGATACTGTTAAGGGCTTGTCCCAGTGCCTAGAGCTGTCAAGGCCTGGATGAGAGGAACAACCTTAAACATTAATAGAATCAAGTGACTATAGATTCAGGGTCCATCAGGTTCTAGGGTGTTTTTTAGTTATGGCAGCTGTGGCTAAGAAGGCCTTGCACAGATTTATCTTGTGCATAATATTACCATTTTGTGTGAAAAGAGACAGGTATTGGGGATTAGTATGCAAAGACAGCTGCTAAGAATGATTTGAAAACTATTATAATGTTCCTTCTATTTCTAGGTTCCTAATATTTAAGTCTTTTTAACAAAATTCTCAATAAAATAATTCTATGCTCATGTATAACCCTAGACATATGTTTACAGAAATAAAATATTAAAAACAAATAATAACCACTGTTGAAGCAGAAAATGATTCTGAATTAAATATATCAAATGTCAGCTTTCTTCTCAATATCTACTTCATAACTATACAGATGTTAGTTCAGAATTTTTCATTTTCTCTATAATCTGAAGAAGTTAGAACTAAATTGAAAGAAGCTTGGAGAGCAAACCACTGCCTAAATTTCATTCAGTCACAAATTGCATCCAATCCTAGGACCCTCTTTTTGAGCAGTTTTACATAAATTTAAGCATGTGATTTTATAAGCCATTACAAGATAGTCAAACATTTGTGCCTCAGTTATTATCACAAGTCAGCAGAGAGTACAGACATATAGTAATAAAGTTGTATATAGACTTTATAGAGTTTGGGTGAAAATTTATAGCAATGGCTGCATATAGTTTTTGATCCCAAGCCTCAGGAACCCTATTGGTTTTATTGTAAGAGTGAACTTGTTATTTATTTTTTATTTATTTATCAAATTGGATGCTCTTGGATCACCATAGTAACTTTATGCAGTTTGTTAATCTAATCATATGCTTAGGTCTTATTAGTATAAAAATTGGTCTCATTCTATATGAGATTGCTGAATGCTTATGGGTTTTTTGTGCATACAAGCCTTTTTTCATATTTCACTCTTAGAATGTCATTCTTTTATTGAACCAAATAAAAAATTAATATTGAAATGGAAATTCCATAATACAAGCAGTAAAACTGTTAAATCATGAACTTCTATACAATCTAAGATGCAACGGAATACAAATATTTATACCAAATATAACTTCCAGTTTAAAAATTGGAAGGCCTCACAATAGATACAAAAATCTAATTAAATAATGTTTGCTAACTGAGGAAGTTGTTTTTTATTTTTAAGGTATTTTTCTTCATTTAAACGTATGTAGTTTGAAGTACCTTAATATAAAAAGTTTTTATAATTTTGTCACTTGATTTTCTGCATTTTTATTTTTCTTTGTTTGGGTTTTTTACAGTTATTGACAACTACTCTTCTGGAGATTCAGTAAGGTAGGATTTAAATTTCGATTTAAATTCAGGAAGTTCCAGAAAGAGATAGATTCTTATTTTTGTATATATATGCATTTCTGTTTAAGCAATTCTGAAAAAGCAGATGATGATAGCTGGCTTTCTTCAGAAGAAGAGGATCTAGGCTGCAGTCCCAAGGTAGGATTTTGTACAATGAATACTCAAAACCACTAACAATGACAGTCTTGTTATGATACTAATTAATACTTGTTTGGATGGAAAGAAAATATGAACTACAATTCAGATCCTAAGTTTAATGCAATACATACAGCTTGAGCCGTGGTGACGCAGTGGTTAAAATGCAGGACTACAGGCTACTTCTGCTGACGGCCGACTGCCTTCAGTTTGGCAGTTTGATTCTTACCAGCTCAAGGTTGACTCAGCCTTCCATCCTTTTGAGGTGGGTAAAATGAGGACCCAGATTGTCGGAAGCAATATGCTGATTTTGTGAACCGCTTAGAAAGGGCTGTAAAGCACTATGAAACGGTATATAAATCTAAGTGCTATTGCTATTGATTGTTATAGCTAATCAGTATTCAGACTTTACAGATGAGATCCTAAATGAAATTATTGAAAAACTAAAGCAAAAGGTTTTAATCTGAAGAGTGAGTGCAGCCATAGAATAAGGGAACAAGTAGAGCAGTTTGAATACAGTATGCTATCCTAGTTTCAAGAATGTGGATACTACTGAAAAACGCCCAATAAGGGAGCACCTGAATCAGAAAACATATTTTGACCTGCAATCAGAACAAAACAGATCCTTTTGGGATGGTTCCATCAGAAAGATTCATGTGCCTTGTTTCTGATACAGCAACATTCAAAATACTTTTAACTATTTCATGTCAAAGAAAATAATTCATGATGTTCCACTGTGGAGAATAATGAGAATTTAAAACAAATGCTTTGTTTTTTGTTCTAGTTTCACAAAAATAGGAGGCAGAGCAGGCCATTCGAACTCCACCAATACCCATTCTACAGGAAAACAGATTAAAACATTAAAAGTAATTCCTATAGCAAACAATCTAAACAGCAATTAAGTCCATATTTTGCATCTTGGTAGACCTGTGGAAGCAGCCACAGAACTGAGCCCAGAGAAGAAATAGACAACAGATGGTAGACTGGGTTCAATAGCAAAAACTTACTTACTCACTTGCTAAGTTCAATTAAAAAACCAAAGGTTGCATTTGCAACCTTGAAAGCTAAACATCACAGCAATATATATAATGCAATTTCATACTTTTGCAGTTGGGAAATTGCTGGAAAAAAAGGACAGAAATCTCATAAAGATAACATTACATTACCATCCATTAACTGGGACTTCTCTATAATCAATAATTCTGAAATTGTTTCTATTCTCTAAATTTAATTGTTCTTCAGCATACCTGCCCTTTACTTCCAATGAATAGTAGCAAGAATAGGATGAACTTGCTATTTTATTGATTGATAATTCTACAAGTCTTCATTATGTGTAAGTATTTAAAACTAGCCAGTCACTGGACCTAAAATCATATAGAACAGAGGTCCCCAACTTTTTGGGCACCAGGGACCATTTCCATGGAGAAAGGTTTTTCTGCGGACCAGAGGGTGCGTGGTTTTGTGTGCTGCCTACATCTCATGGATGGGGGTTTGCTTGTTTGTGTGGACCAGTTGCTGGCATGCCGCAGCCCGGTACTAGTCCATGGACCGGGGTGGGGACCCCTGATATAGAACAAAATACCCCAAGCTTAGAACAAAAAGTTTGGTTCTGAATTTGGAACAAAAATATTGGAACAGGATTTTCTAAGCTGAAGCCATTTGAAAAAGCTGTGTTGAGCTCAGGAGTGGGTATGGTTTTGTACTAGTATTTGGATGACTTTCTGTCATTTGAAAAATATGCATAGAATCAGAATTGAAAGGGGCTATTTATTCATAAATTCTATCTTCTGCTTAATGCTGTATTCCAAATTAAAGCACCCTAGCCAGGTGGTTAAAATTAAAATAATATGATTTTGTCAGTGTGGGTAGAAGTTTGGACTAGACCAGGAAGACACACTGTTTTAAGTTTCACTTAGCTCATACGTTGGTTACAGAATAAAGTAGGAAAGGGGAGGGTTGATAACATTTATCAATCAAGGTTTTTTGGAAGAAGAGCAAAATGTAAAGATAGTATAGAAATGCTTGTTACAGTGAAAACTTCTGCTTCAACTTTCATTCTTAGAAACCAGAAAAAACAAGTTTGGCTCAGCTAATGAAAGGTCCATGGGACTTCTTGAAAAATTGTAAGTTGCTTGGAAAAATAAGTTATGATTATACTGCCTATCTACAGAAAACATTAATTTTTTTTAATCTCTGTGTGTATTTGTATTTTGATGCAGTAGATGAGAAAGATTGCGCCATCCAAACAGAAGTCTTAGGCAGTTCACAGCAAAATAAAGCAGATTGTGAATTTGAAGAATGCAATGAATCCCTTCCTAAGCCTTTGTTCCAAGTCAAAACCTTTCCTCATTCTATCCATTCCTCTCCTGGCTCCTTTTCTAAATGTTCCCAGAGAACCTTGCATTCTAAACAGGTAATAAGTTTAAATTCATCCATTGTATTGTATTATTTATTGTATATTTTTATACCCACATGTGATTTTGTGAAGACAACGAAAACAAAAATCAGTCAAAAGAAATTATTAAAAAAATATGCAAAAAAGATTAATCCCAATAAGCAAGAATTAAATGATTCTGACAGTTCTTTTGCAAGCAGTAAGGAAGAAGAATTTAATGGGAAGAGGAAAGAAGAGAAGAAAAATGAAAAAGAAGAGGAGGAGGAGAACGAAGAAGAGGAGGAGGAGGAAAAAGTAAAAGAAATGGAGGAGCACTGCAATACAGAAGGGGAGGAAGAAAACATAAAACAAATTTGGAGCAAGGCAGAAAATAAGGAAGAAGAATATGTTGACACATCAGGAGGGAAAGAACATTCCAGAGAAAATGAACACGAGAGGGAAGCAAATCTTTTAAAGTGTAATAATGAAGTATGCAATGTACAAAATGAAAAGATGCAAGGTGGTACTAATATTTGTGAAGCTTTTATTTCTGGTCATTCTGAATCTTCACATGACCATGCAATTACTAACAAGGTAAATAGGAAACTGCCTGAACATTCAATTGAAAAAAAAATCTAGTTATGAAAATCAAATTCAGAAGTTGCAAAAACCCCAGGACACTGATAATAATAATAAATTGTCATATGAGAATCAAAAACGGTATTTCAAAAATGTTTTTTCTTTGGAGAATGTTGGAAAAACTACACTCTTTACTTTCTCTACTAACTCCCATGAAAATGGCATGGATTCCCTTTGGATGATATTGGAAGTCGTAATTGTGGATCAGAAGCAGAACTTGGAAAAACCACGAATACACAACAGAATATTAGGAATCCTGATTTTGCAGGATATCAGAAACCTGGAGAAAAGGAATGTATGGATTCAAAAAAAACTGGAAAAAGCAATATATGAGCCAACAATGTATAAACATAGTGAGGATGAAAATCTGAAAACTTTCCAATCTGATTTGAAAGTAAATGAATCTATTGCAAAGGGAAAATGTTTTTAATAAAATTGGATTTCATAAATAAAAAACTGTACTTTAACAAGTTTGTTCATTAATGATACTTTAATGGCACAGCAGAAATAAAATCCATTCCTAATCATTTAGACTAGGGCACCCTAGCCCCCGGGCTGCAGCCTGTTCGAAACCGAACCATGGGAGAATGGGCAAGCACACGCATGAAGCTCCACTTTTGAGCAGAGGGCGCTTGGGCTCACATGTGAAGCTCCATTTGCAGGAGTGGAGCTTCATGAGCGCAAGTACTCTCCACTCACGTACGTAGAGCTTTACTCACAAGCACAAGTGTTTGCCGCTCACACAAGTGGAGCTTTGCAGGTAAGTGCAAGCAACCTCCGCTTGTGCACAATCTCCATTTGTGCAAGTGGAGGGCACGCATATACACCACTGACACAAATGGAGCTGTGCATGTGCCTGCCATTCACAGCCCCCCCCCATGCTAGGCTGGGCCAAATGTGACGGACAATAGGCATGTTAGTACACTTACACACACCCCATACTGCATATCAGTCTTTAAGAATGGCTTCTAATTTTTTCTCAAAATTAATTTTATAATTTTAATTGTAAATTTTTTGGAAGATGGTACAAAGAAAATAAGGCATACAGATTCATACTATAACACAATTATATTTTTATAGATTAATTTGATTAATACTGTAATTGTTTTATTGATTAATAAAATGATAGTAATAACCATTATTTTGTTGGTGGTAATAATAACTACATAATATACACAATAAATAAATAAACATATAAGTTGTGGTCTTGGTATTATAACATTTTTTTCTGGTATTATAACATGTCATACTTTACATTACACTGAGGATACTTTATAGACATGTCAAACACGATATCACGTGACGTCTCAAGATGTATCGGGACAGTTTTGCCATTGCCGGCAGGGGTGGGCGTGGCTTCTGGTTGACATGTCCGGCAGTGGGCCGGCAGTTTGACACCCCTGCTTTAGTAGTTCAGTGTTTCTTAAACTTTTTTCTCTCAGGACCCTTTCCCATTTGTAAAAATTATGGAGGTCCCCAAAAGAGCTTTTGTTTGCATGGGCTATACATATCTATATTTATCATATTAAAAATTAAATTGATGCATTTACTTCTCATGATTGTTTGATAGGAATTTAACATTGTATTTTTAAGCATAGGCTGCTAAATAATTTTGATATTTTGGAGTCCTGGGAGAGTCAGTACATTTGTGATTATATATTCTTGGCAATATCCCAGACAGTTTATGACTCCCTGATAAAATCACATAGATTAAAATTTTATTCATAAATTCTAAATACTTATTTAAAGTAATAAAAGAACATTACAATTTCCAACTGATATGTATAATAAATACTGAATGTTGTTCTTTCTGTTAGGAGAAATCTTCAAAAGATGATGAACGTGGTGAACAGGATATTGCCAATAAAAAAAGTATTGTTTGTAGGCAGTCTTTGAGTCTCTCACCAAAAGGTATAAGTTTTAGTTATATTAAGTAATCTGCATCTCATGCAAATTAGATCTAATAAAGTCACTTTATATGTTTATCCATTACAGTTTCATTAAGCTAATAGTTTAATAATTAAAATTCATAAAACAAATAATTAATTGGTTATTGCCATTATTTTTAATACAGTTTAATATTAAAAGATTAAAATATATAAACAAAATTGTTTTTGGAAATAGCCTGTTTGTAAATAAATGCTTTATTATGAACTGGACATCTGTTGGGATGCTATCATGTTACAATTCATTTTTCATGCTCTATGTTTAAAAATGCTGTGGCTGGTTTCTAAAAATCTGTGTCAGGAGAAGGTTGTTTTCTTTTGTGGAAACTTCTTTTTAATTTGGGGGCTGACCAAGAATACAATTAATTTTGCTTTAATTCCTCAGCAATATTTAGTAAAAGTAGTGTGCATAGCTAATGTCAGAATGACATAGCTATGAGAAGCATTTAATTATTTAAATTAAATAATTGCACTATAATCTAGTTAACTCTTTTGTCTTGCTTTACCAAGGTGTGACTATAAGAATAGGACTGAGGAATGATAAATTGGCACAACCAAACAAATACGGAGGTGGAGGAATGAATAGCGTCTGACAATACTTTTCAAATCTGAATTGCCACAATCTCAGTTTTTGAATAATGAATACTAATTATTTTGTAAAGAATTTACTATTTTATTTTACAGCTAAATCAACTTTGGGGATGGACAAAGATGAAAAGGAGAACTGTACAGAATCTCCATGGGATTCAGAAGTAGGTTTTAAAAATTTTCTGTGCTCTATGAGTTCAAAGAAATACTTCCATTTTAAAATCTGTTTTGATATATTGTTTCTTGTATTAATCAGTTTTAGCTTCTAGTGTAAGGGTGTCAAACTGCCGTCCCACAGGCCGGACGCGTCATCAAGAAACTGCGCCCACCCCATTTCCGGCAATGGAGAAAAAGCTCCAATACATCACGTGACATCACGTAACATCGCGAGTTTGACATGTCTGTTCTAGTGTCTATGGATATATATAGTTATTTTCCTAAGCACAGAACATTTCTTATTAAATCAGAATAATTTTTGAAGCTCCAAGGAGTTTAGTTTGAGTTCTTTTCCACACAATTACTCATAAGGTTTACCCATTTTGTATTTTGCATTCTCAAAGTGGCCAGTGACAAAAATATTTTTTTAATTTCAAACCATTTATTTATATACAGAATTCTAGGAATTCATCTCTCTATATAGATATTATATAGGTAAAATTTTCCATGTATTGATCTCTCTCTCTCAATAGATGGAGAAATATAGATAGAAATTTAATAATAATAATAATAATAATAATAATAATAATAATAATAATAATAATAATAATAATAATAATAATAATAATAATAATAATCTGCAATGAATCAGTCAGTACCTGACAAGGAAGAAACAGTGCAGTTCTGGAAGCAGATATGGGATAACCCAAAGAAACACAACAAGGATGCGGCTTTGTTAAAAGAGGTGGATGCAAATAAAACAGAAGTTGAAATGAAAGAACTAGTAATAACGACAAAAATGGTAGAAAAAAGAGCAAGGAACATCAAAAATTGGTCAGCACCAGGTGAAAATGAACTGCGTGGGTTTTGGCTGAAACAAAGTCATTACTAAAAGTCAATATGGGTTTGGCAAAAACAGATCATGACAGACAAATCTATTGCATTCTTTGACCAAGTGACAAAATTAGTGGATCAGAGGAATTCTGTGGATATAATTTACTTGGACTTCAGTAAGGCATTTGATAAAGTAGATCACAACATACTACTTGATAAGATAGAAAAATGTGGGTTAAACAGCATCACCACCAGATGGATTTGTAGCTGGCTGACCGGCCGTACCCAGCGTGTGGTCCTCAATGGAACTGCATCTACATGGAGGAAAGTGTGTAGTGGGGTGCCCCAGGGCTCTGTTCTGGGCCCAGTGCTCTTCAACATCTTCATCAACAATTTGGACAAAGGGATAGATGGGGAACTCATCAAATTTGCAGACGGCACTAAGCTGGTAGGAATAGCCAACACTCCAGAAGACAGGCTTAAGATACAGGAGGATCTGGACAGACTTGAACACTGGCGCTACCTAACAAAATGAAATTCAATGGTGAAAAAAGTAAGGTTCTACATTTAGGCAAGAAAAACCAAATGTACATGTATAGTATAGGTGGTACCTTGCTCAATAATAGTAACTGAGAGGGATCTCGGAGTCTTAGTGGACAATCACTTAAATATGAGCCAGCAGTGTGCTGCAGCTGCCAAAAAAGCCAACACAGTGCTAGGCTGCATTAACAGGAATGTTATCAAAATCATGTGAAGTATTAATACCACTTTACAATGCCTTGATAAGGCCACACATGGAATACTCCATCCAGTTTTGGTCACCACGATGTAAAAAAGATGTTGAGACTCTGGAAAGAGTACAGAGAAGAGCAACAAAAATGATTAGAGGTTTGGAGGCTAAAACATATAAGGAACGGCTGCTGGAATTGGGTATGTCTAGTTTAATGAAGAGAAGGACTAGGGGAGACATCATAGCAGTGTCCAATATCTCAGGGGCTGCCACAAAGAAGAGGGAGGCAAGCTATTCTCCAAAGCGCCCGAAGCCAGGAGAAGAAGCAACGGATGGAAACTAATCAAGGAGAGAAGCAACCTAGAACTAAGGAGAAACTTCCTGAGAGATAGAACAATTAACCAGTGGAGCAACATGCCTCCAGAAGCTCTGAATGCTCCAACACTGGAAGTTTTTAAGAAGAGACTGGACAGCCATTTTCCTGAAATGGTATAGGGTTTCCTGCCTGAGCAGGGGGTTGGGCTAGATGACCTCCAAGGTCCCTTCCAACTTTACTATTATGATTATGATTATATACCCACTCATTGCCAAGCAGTTCAACAATATACTACAAGGAGGAGAAATTGAAAAGTGGCTAACAACTGGGAAAACCTACCTAATAATGAAAAATCCAGCAAAAGGGGGAACGCCAGGCAACTGCAGGCCAATTACCTGCTTATCAACAACTTTCAAATTGCTAACTGGTGTGGTAGCTGATGCAGTACAACAGCATCTAGTTGAAAACAATCTCTTTCCACCCGAATAGAGAGGAAACCGCCCCAATAGCAGAGGAACAAAAGATCAACTCCTAATAGACAAAATGATCTTGGAAAACTGCAAGAAAAGGAAGACCAACCTGAATGTGGCATGGATTGACTACAAAAAGGCATTTGACTCTGCCACATGACTCCATAAACAAATGCCTAGAAATAACAGGAGTCAGTATAAACATCAGAAAATTTGTGCAAAGATTGATGGCACAATGGAAGACACAGTTGCAGGTCAATGGTGAAAGACTGGGAGAGGTTAATATCGAGAGGAATATTTCAAGGAGGTTCATTATCACCACTACTATTTGTTACTGCACTGTTTCCTCTGTCAACAATACTGTATAATTCAGGACATGGCTATCAAACATCAAAAACATATGCCAGACTATATCCCACCTCCTTTACATGGATGATCTGAAGCTGTATGGAAAAAAATCATCTGAAATAGAATCGCTGCTGAACACTGTCCGGATATATAGCCAAGATATTGCAATGGAGTTTGGCTTGGACAAATGTGCCACACTTACTATCAAACAAGAAAAAATAGTGAAAATTGAAGGAATCAAGATGCCCCACGAAAATAACATTAAGAGTCTGTATGAGGAAGATTACTACAAATACTTCGGTATCCTTCAAGCTGACAACATCAAGCACACTGAAGTCAAGAAAAAGATTAGACGTGAATACATCAAGAGAGTAAAGAAGATCTTGAAAGTCCAAACACAATGGGGGAAATACCATGAAGGCAATTAACGCCTGGGCAATTCCAGTCATTAGATACACAGCTGGAACAATGGACTGGACTCAACCAGAACTAAAAGCAATGAATAGGAAGACCAGAAAAATAATGACAATGAATCATGCCTTTCATCCACGCAGTGACATTGACAGACACTTTCTACCAAGGCAAATAGGTGGACGTGGAATGCTGCAAGTACATGAGATGGTTGAAGAAGAAAAAATGGCTTTGGAAGAATATCTGAAGGACAATGATGAAGATGCACTGAAATTATTATATCAGGAAGGCTTACTGACTACTGGAGAGATCAAACTGGCCTACAAGAAAGACTAAATGAAGAACAGAATAGAGGCATGGGAAGACAAAGCACTACATGGCCAGTACATTAAAAAAATAGCTGGGAAAGCAGATAATAACAAGACTTGGCAATGGCTAAGAGCAGGAAAGTTGAAGAAAGAGACCGAGGGACTAATTCTGGCTGCACAAGACCAAGCCTTAAGGACAAATGCATACAAAGTCTAAATTGAGAAGACAGCAACACACAGTAAGTGCCGCCTATGCAAAGAAGCTGAAGAAACAGTGGGCCACTTGGTAAGCTGCTGCAAGAAGATCGCACAGACTGACTACAAGCAGCAGCATGACAAAGTAGAACACCATTGGCATTGACAAATTCCCCATTAGTCGATTGCAAAAGGCAGCCTTACTGGGAACTGCTTCCATCCTGCGACAATATTTGTAATACCATCAAACATCCACATCTGCCTATCCCAGGTACTTGGTAAGGACTCGATAGGTAGACAAAAATGCCAAATCCAGTCTGAACATCTGGCTGACTGTGCGATGATCAATAATAATAATATAATTTAGCATAGGTAATGAGAATAAGCCACTTTTTTGAAATACGTTATGTTTGAGGAAACATATAGACATGCTCTGTCTATACATTTGATTCTTAAAATCAAAATGAAATGAAGTCCTTCACTTCAATAAAGATTTGAGTAAATTATCGCTTAAACCTGTATGCATAGCTCTATAGCACCCTTATTATTAAAAGCAACGTGAACTTACTACTTCGCTTTCCTGCAAGTGCTGGTTGATTTAGATAAATCAGCTTAAAGTGCCTCCTTGAGACACATAATTCTATCTCTTTGCCACCTCCATGACATTTCATTGCTGAGTTGAATTAAAGCTGCCCCACAAGGCACAGTAGGTACAAGTGTGGTCATAGAAGTTACCAATGGTGTTTAATATTGCTTAGTTGAAATCCTGCCCACAGAGTTAAATAAAGGAGTAAGTTTCTAATTATATGAAATATAAATCAATATGGTATAGGGTCCATAGTTGGAGCTGTGTTAATATTGAAGGCTTGATCTAACATTCTATAATTTTGCATTATGAATTGTCTTTATGGTTAAAGGTTACTTTAGTTATAAATACATTCTTTTTATATTTATTAAAATGTTTTTCTTGTATGAGACTCTAATGGCTTCTCTTATATGGCACATAAGAATAGTGATAATTGATAATGATAATTTTGGAATACTAGTATTTCACTTTGCTTTTGATCTTGAATTGTAACCAACTCATTCTAGAATGCATTCTTCGTTAAACTAGGTGTGAGGTAGTTCAGAAGGGAGATTTGAAATTTAGTGCGTTGCACAGATCATATTTTTTGAATTTTGTTAAAAATGACTTTCCACTTATCTTTTCTACTTTTCTACTCTAATAATTTAAAATGAGAACATTTACAATCTATAATATGAATGTCTGTTCAAAATTTCTTAAAAGCTAAACTTAAACCTTAAATTGCTTTTATGTTCTCTGTAACTAAAAGCTTTCATAATATGTTCAGAAATATCTTTCTTTTCTGTAAAAATATAAAGATAAATAAAATGCGTATATGACTATATTTGTATGTATGTTTCTCACATATGTGTGTTTCCAATAGTGTACTTCAGAAAGCCCCAGGAAACTAACTATTAATTCTTTGCCTACATCTCCTGCCAAAACTGGAATACACATGCACAGTATTATAGAAGAACCATTTAATGGTAAATTTGTCATAAATTATCTTTTTTGTTATATTAACATATATAAATATTGTAAATGTTTTTCAGTCATTTAGATATAGAAAATATAATGGATATATTGCCAGCAAATTTCCATAACTGAGTAAAACTTTATCCTGGGTCTGCCTGATTCAAGTTATGCCTTATTGCACAGGTTTTATACACACACACACACACACACATGAGTGTGTGTATATGTGTGTGTGTGTGTATAACTTCTGCAATAAGTGTGTGTTTGTATATATATATATGTATGTATGTGTATATATGTGTGTGTGTAACGACCTTCGTTCGTTTCGCCGGGACCTAAAAACCTGGCTATCTGGCCTGGACTGAGGGGTTTTAATGATTTTAAATTGTGATTTTGACTTTTGGGGGCTATACTTAATTTAATTTAATTTTAATTTTATATTGTATTGTTTTTAAATGCTGCCCTGTAAACCGCCTTGAATAAATAAATAAATTATATATATGTATGTGTGTGTGTGTGTGTGTGTGTGTATATCCGGCCCGTGAAGTGGTTTCATGTGGCCCGCGAAGCCATCCTGGAAACAATAAGGGAACGGCCCCTGCTGCCTTGGCCCTGGCCCAGGCCAGCTGGGAGCCAATGTACAATTTTGTGGTGGTCATCTATGCTGAAATACATTCAGTCTTAGCTTCACAAGGCTGTCTGGAAACAGTGAGGGACAGGCCCATGCCGCGTTGGCACTGCCCTCTGGGCGCAGGCTGGGGAGGTATCACCCTTTGTGAGGAATGAAGAAATGCACCATCGCCTGGAAGTGGCCAGCATGTGACCCTGCCTACTTTGGGCAGGCTAGGGCCTGGGCAGCATTGTGCTTCTCTTCAGATTCGTGCCATCCGGCTCAGCCTCTTGGCACTGTCAGGAAAGTGCCCCACTGCCTGCCAAAACCGGGCAGGCTGGGGGCTGGGCAGCATTGTGCAGGTAACATCGACTCTTATGCTGCTCATGGCATCCCCTCCCCCAGAACCCACCAAGCCGGATATGTGAAGTAGGCGAGGGCCATGTGCTGGCCACTTCCAGGCAATGGTGCATTTCTTCATTCCTCACGAAGGATGACACTTCCCCAGCTGCGTTTCTTGCCTGTTTTTCTCCCTGCCTCATCTCAAATATTTTCCCACCACTCGAAGGAAGGAAGGAAGGTGAGGGAGGGTCTGAGGGAAGTCCTGCCTTAGTCCTTCCCTGCTGCCCTTTCACCATCCCCTTGCCCCCTCCTCCTGGCCTATCCTGGGGGGTCTCCAATCCTATTGCTAAGGAAGGTTTGGATACAAAGCCAGGTCTCCTCACATGGAGAGGGAGTGGGCCTCCCTTTTGACTTTGCCCTCATACCCATCATGAGCAACCTGGCTAAGGAGAGCAAGCACAGCAGCAGCAGCCTTGAGGAGGAGGTAGGTGCAGCTGGCCGCCACCTTGGGGAAGTGGAGCTAGGCTTAGTGCCATGGGTGCTTGACGGCTGGGCTGGGCATTTGACCTCCACGCCACCATCCAACCCCCCCCAAGGCCTGAGAGGAACAGTGAGGCTCCTCCAGTGGACCATGCCTTGGCCCCGGTCCCATCTCCTTCTGCCAGAGACCCTCAGATCTGTCCCACTCCTGCCCGGGCCCCCATTGGCACCTTTGATGCGAATGATGTAGAGCTGGCCACGCCCACTCAGTAGGCCACGCCCACCCTGGCCACACCCACCCACCCTGCCAAGGCAACTACAATGCTGATGCAGCCCTCAATGAAATTGAGTTTGACACCCCTGGCCTAACCCAAGGCCATCTATAGGCAGTAGCCACAGCAGTGGCAGCTCATATTTGTGTAAATTTTTTGGCTTTATTCTCCCTTTATTCTTTGTTAGCAAGCCAAAAAATTTACACACAGACACACACACACACACACACACACACACACACATATATATATATATATATATGGCAATATTTATCTGTTAATCTCCATCAGCCAAACTTAATTCACAGCATTATTGTGAGAGTAAAATAGATTGATGGACTGCTATGTATGATTGAAATGGATTCACATTTGTAATTTTGTTACTGAAGAGGCCAGTATTGTCATGGAAATTTATCCCAAAATATCATTTTGTCAGTGTTTCTTACTTCCAGATATCTTTCAATAGAATATTTTTAATCCATTAAAATATGTCATATTGTGTTCTTGTTTGATAGATTTTTATAGTAATTTTATTAAAGGCTACGACTTACAATAATAAAAACTAATAAATGGACAAAAGAATAAAAGGAAAAGAAAAGAATATAGTAAAGAAAAAGAAAAGAAAATATAAAGAATTATCACAATTTATCACAATTTCTGAAAGTGATTAGTGTCAATCTGGTTCCTTTTAATGCACTTACTGCTGTTTGAGCAAGATGACTATTACCTTGTCTCCCACAGCTCTAGACCCATCAAAGACCTGTTGTCTTGCAAGAAGCAACTGTCTGAAGCACCTGGGGACGATCTCAAGTCTCCTTCTCTGAACAGGACTTACAAAGAGCAGGTCTACTTGCCAGCTCTTCATTCTGCTCTGGTTATTGGCTCTGCTTTTTTGGAGCTGTCTCCAATTTGTCATTTTTCCCTGGAAGTTTTGTTTGTAACAAAAAATATAACATAATACAAGTTTGGGGTTCACACAAATTTAAAAGTTACGGTATATTATCTAGCTAACTTGTTTCCCTCTTTTTTCCTAGGTAAACCAGGTTTGCAGGTCAGTACTACTTTTGTTACATAAAATGAACTTTATTTAAATATTGCTATTACTACATTGTGGTTTGTTATTTCATTCTTTGCCAAATTATCTTTATAGCAAAAGATCACAAAAGAAAATCTGGTATCTCCTGCTGCTGTTTTAAAGAAGGCAATCATAGAAAAGCAAAAATCAGGTAATTTTTGCTATAGTAGAGTATATGGGGCTTAAAATATTATGTCTTACATATTGTTGCATATTTTATATTCTAATATAATTAATTTCTTCTTTCAGATTTAATGGAAGAACTTGGTTTGGATGAAGCGGACGATATTGAAGGTCCTCAAATACTTTATGCATATTTATGTATCATAAATTTGAAAGTATTTGAGAACATCAATTTTTGCCATGTATTGCAAAAAAATAAAATAAAAATTTTCTTATGAAACTAAATGTGGCATCCTCTTAAAAAAAAGACAAACCACAGATAGTTTTCTCTTAAACTATAGAAGATTGAATTCTTTTCATTTGGGCTAAATGTAATTGTTAAGTCAATTTTTCCCCAGTACCTATCAGTATTTTAAGAACCAAATGCTGATATATTACAAATGTAGGAATGTTTCAGCCATATACTTTTTTCTTGTTAACATTGGCAACCTAATAGATCTTTATATTACTTGATTTTATAATATATTGGATTAACATTTGCAAAACTATTGTAGTATTACTGCTTTGACCTTTTTTTCTTTTTTGTTGTTAGATACATCTGACTGGGATTCTACCAGCATTTCTCTTAAAAGCACTCCATGTGTTAAACCATCTGACAGGATTATGTTAGAAGATCATGTAGCTCCTAAACAATTCATAGAAACAAACGTTGCACCTGAAATCTCTGCCCCTGTGAAGGAAGACTCAGATACTCAAAACATAATTTGTTCAAAAGGTAGCAAAAATCAAAATTTTGTGCAAGAGGAGGGAGAATAATTCTGATCACAATTTAGATAACCCTAATCCGAAACAAATAATTCATTGTTTCTTCCACTCTTCTACTGGAAACATTCTGACATCCCGAAGTGACTCAGAATGATAGTTTATTCTAATGTTTTGCTAATTAGAAAGCAAGTTTTTTTCCTTTTTCTGTAGAAAAAAAATTCCTTCCTAGAGAAGATTGAAATCTAATAAAGCCTTCCATTGCCTACAGATAGAGGATGAAATTTTATTGATTTTTTCTTCTTATATTTCATTAATACATTAGTCCACAGGCAATAGTAACTGAAAGAAAAAAACAAAGCAGTATGTCCTTTCCTGGGTAGAATTCTGCAGTTGTTTCAGTCATTTGTTTCTTCATTCCATAGTGAATGGATAACCCAGCATCCATAAGATTGTATAGCTAAAATCTAGTGACAAAATATTTATATTTGAATTTAATTTCAATAAAGGTTTAAGTGCAGGTTTCCTTTGAAGCTGCTTTCCAAATCAAGCGATCACCTCTGCATATCCTCTAATTTTTGTTCAGATGTACCAGTCAGATTTGGCATATGTTACTGGAAGACACTTCCTCCAGTAAGCTCACCAAAATTTTGGGAACTTGTGCCCAAGAATATACCTTTCTGTTTACTATAGCATACTCTCACAAAAAGCCACTTTGGGTTTTTCTTACCCAAAATTCTTGTGAATAAGATTCTTCTGACTTTGGCTTGTTACAGGGATACTTTTGTTTTAAAACAATACGAAGCAAATTCCATTGCATTTTTCCTTTGATGGGAAGATTCAACATTTGTCTTCATTCACAAATCTGTCTGTGAAGATTAATCTGAATTGCTTTGCATAAACCTAATGGATAACCATGTAAACCTTGAAGCTGTCTAAAAATGAAATCAGACCTTGTGCTCCATTAAGAAATAAGAGAAATCAAAATTTGGGGTTTTGAATTGCTTGTAATTATATTCTAAGTTATAGATACTTTGACTGAAAAAAACTGCAATAATATTTAAAATACTCCATATTAAATTCCCTTATGTGTACAAAAGAATGGACCCAAATAGAATGAACTACAAGACCTCAGACTGAAAATGCATATCAGGAGCTACATACATGAAACTAAGTTGGTGAAACTGTAGTTTCTGCCTTTTTACATATCTATTTTTCAGTATCCTAAAATGATATTCAGAAGTACAGTGTATTCAGAAAGTATTCAGACCCTCTTCACTTTTGTCAATTTTGTTATGCTGCAGCTTGATTCCACAGTTGTTGAAATTCAATTCTTTTTTTAATCCGCACTGAGTACTCTTCTCAAGCTCTGTCAGGTTGGATGCTGACTGTTGGTGGACAGCCATTTTCAGGTCCCTCTAGAGATGTTCAATAGGGTTCAAGCCAGGGCTCTGGCAGGGCCACTCTAGGACATTCACAGAGTTGTTCCTCAGCTACTCCTGTGTTGTCTTGGCTATGTGCTAGGATCATTGTCATGTTGAAAAGTGAACCTTCAGCCCAGTCTGAGCTCCTGAGTGCTGTGGAACAGGTTTTCATTGAGGATATCCCTGTACTTTGCTCCATTCAGCTTTCCCTCAACCCTGACCAGTCTCCCAGTCCCTATTGCTGAAAAATACCCTCACAGTATGATGCTGCCACCACCATGCTTCGCTGTTGGGATGATATTAGGCAGGAGTTGAGCGATGCCTGGTTTCTTTCAGACATAACGTCAAGAATTGAGGCCAAACAGTTCAATCTTGGTTTAATCAGACCAGAGAATTTTGCTCCTTGTAGTCTGAAAATCCTTCAGGTGCTTTTTTGCAAGCTCCAAGCAGATTTTTGTGTGTTTTGCACTGAAGAATTCTAGCCATTCTTCCATAAAGCCAGATTGGTGGAGGGCTGCAGTGATGGTGGTTCTTCTAGAACTCTGTCCCATCTCCACACAGGATCTTTGGAGCTCAGTCAGAGTGACTATCAGGTTCTTTGGTCACCTCTCTTACCAAGACCCTTCTCCCATGATTGCTCAGTTTGACCAGGCAACTAGCTGTTAGAAAAGTCCTGGTTGTGCCAAATTTCTTCCATTTGAGAATTATGTAGGCCACTGTGCTTTTAGGAATCTTCAGTGCAGCAGAAATTTTATTGTAGCCTTCCCTAGATCCGTGCCTTGCAATAATCCTGACTCTGAGCTCTACAGGCAGTTCCTTTGACCTCATGGCTTTTGCTCTGCTACACTATGCCTTGTCAGCTGGGAGGCCTTCTATAGAGAGGTGTGTGCCTTTCCAAATCATATCCAATCAATTTAATTTACCTTAGGTCGACTCCAAGCAAGGTGTAGGAACATGTCAGCAATGATCAAGAGTTGTTGCAAAGGGTCTGAATACTTATGCCAATGTAATCTTTCAGGTTTTTTTCTTTTTAATAAATTTACCGGCATTTCTAAAATTCTGTTTTCACTTTGTCATTATGGGGTATTGAGTTTAATGAGTAAAAAATGAATTTCAACAACTGTAGAATCTGGTTGCAGTATAACAAAATTGACAAAAGTGAAGGGGGTCTGAAACTTTCTGAATACACTGTATATATGAGAAGCTACTCATTTCTTATAAATATATACCGTATGCTCATGGTATATGAGGACAACATGGAATAGCAGAATTAGGCAAAAATAAGTTGTACTAGATTTTATGCTTTTCTTTATAGAACAAACAAATTTGAGTAGGAAATTAACAGATAAAAGCTATTGAGTACAACTTTATTCTTTATGTACAAGGTTCACTTGCTATGCCTGGAATTTTTTATTTGGTAATATTCAAAATTCACCTTCACTGTGAAACAATTATCTATATTCAACCTCATCTTAAGACAAACATATCTCGTAAAGGTTTTCAGAGTGCAGTGCAACTAACAAATTATAATAATTACAAGTATGTTATCCAACATTTTTATTATAGGTCAGCAATATAGTGAACACAAAATCATCAAAGAATTTAAAAGTAAAGGCAAGGTAAGTATGCAAAGTTCATTTTCATATTGATATTTCTTTGTATTATATGGCTGAAACAAATTTTAACATTTAGTTCTGAAATTAAAGGCACATTTAATACTAGCTAGCTATCATTAAAATGAAATGAAGGAATATTTATCCTGTATCATTAACTTTTTATTTTGTAGTTGTGAATTATGGAACTCAATGGTGTATATACAAAAGGAAAAACTAAACGCTCTGCTTTTGGGACAAAAATGGTACCAGGATGGCTTTCTGTTTCTGTGTAGTAATTAAATTTATGGAGCTTTAATTCACATTTATATGATTCCCTGTACGTTAAACCATCAAGACATACTATTTTCTTACATGTTTCCTGACATATACCTTGGCACCAAAGCACAAAGTTTTAATTTTCTTATTCTAATCTGTTTTTTCCAATCTATGATTCATTATATAAAAACAAATTTAATAAAATTTATTATACAAATAAGTATAAGATTATATATCTCTCCTGTCCTTTGTCTGTCCACACCCAATTTTAATATTAAAAATTCCTTCCTAGCATGATAGGTTGCCTTCCTCAGTCTTAATATTCCAAATTCATGGACTTAATTCTTAGATTCCTTAGCAATGGGGAATTGGTAAAATCCTGAGAGTGAACGTCTATACATCTGTAGTGTATTCAAATTAGGAAATATTATGATGAACTGTTACTTGTTTAGAAATTATAGAATCTATTAGAACCAATGAATTGCTTTTAATCATGTACACATATTCTTGAGCTAACAGATACCTCTGGGAGCTTTATTCATAATGATGTTCCTGGAGAGGACCTGTTAGTCACGTGACCTGAAAATACCCTACTTAAACCAGGCAGATTGTAGCTTGCAGATTAAATTTAGGAGTTTCCTCTGGAGCTGTTTCCATTGGGTAACTTTGCAACTGTGCAATTCAACTGAACTAATTTCTCTTCCAGCAGAACAACAGAATTGTGAAATTGGCACCTTGTAAGGTTTTTACAAATACTATGAAATTATATTAGATTAAGTTGTGCTTTGTTGTGCTGTATAACAGCACTGCTAAAAGAAGTGTACCGTAGGTATCAATTTGACACCAGACTAGAATCAGAAATTAACAATTCCAAATTCAAAAATTTAAATAACTTATTGCATTGATACTTGAGAATGGTAATTGAAAGAAAATCATTGTTCCTGCTTCATCGGGTCACTACTATGGACATTAATTTGATACCAGCTTTGGAAAAAAAATTGTCATCCATTCTCTGGAGTACCTTCCTACCCCACTTCAGATGTGCTGTACCTTATTCAGTCTCAAAATAGAATTTTTATTTGCATCTGTATTTAAAGATTTGGTAGAATTATGGTCCTTTTAATCAGTAATGCTGATTATGACACATGATTATGCTTGGTATTTATGGTCCATATTGGTGATAGCGGTTTTGTTACACACTGGCAAGAAATAATAATGTGTACCTGATAGGTCATATCAAAATAACTTTTAAATATAAATGTAATAAAATTTCTATGAGAGATATGTTCTGCAGTTGCAAAAGATGACTCATAAAGTTCTAGTAATTGGTACCACTTCTAGACCATTTGCACAGGATTGTTTTCAGTTTGGGAGGGCCATCAGTGAGATATTGACTGAGTTGAGAAGAGGCTACGTATTATTGGACACTCCTATCCCATAGAGGATACCAGATGTGAAGAATGCTTATTATTGATTTGAAGATTATGACCTCCAATAGATAGTGAAGAATCTGGCTCTGCTTTTTTCCAACTACTCAATTAGAGGGACTCTGCTAGCATAGGATTGACAAGCAATTAATTATGAATATGTCATGACAAAAAAAGGAAAGCTATTTTAAGTTTAATTATTATACTGTGCTGCCATGAAATTCTTTTCCAAACGTTTAAATTGTGTATTTAATAAAAATATATAATTGAAAAAATATTTTGTAAACCAAATTTTTTTGTTACTCTTAAAATATTCTCAAAATCAAACCCTTTATGACATTTAAAACAAATTTAACACATTGGTTTTTGTTTGTTAATTTTTTTCTATCCATACTTGCTTGCATAAGGAAAAATGCCTGTTAAACACATCCAGCTCTGTAGAAAAATCAACACATGAAAAACAGAGTGACAAGACTGAAATCGAATATACTCATGATGAAAATGTAACCGAAGCACTCATGCATAGTGAAGAAGCCCATAATGACTGCAATCATTTTGATTCAATACACTGGGAAGAAAAATATGAAAAAATGTGGGTTGCAAATGAAAAAAAAGAAGTTAAGGCAAATTTTAAGAGTATTACTGCAGAACTAAAACAGATGTTTGGTGAAATTAAAGTTTATGAGAAAACAAGTATCACTCCAAGCAAAGCAACATCACAGGATGGTTTCTGTTGTGCAGTAGAAGGCATAAAAGAAACATCACTTCATCTACAAAACATAAAAATGGATATTCAAGGAAAGGGTGACATTAAAGATGTAAGATCTGTCATTGCAGAAAGGGAATTAAATACTGATGACTGGAACACAAATAGGAACTCATTATCTAATAATGCAAAAGGAACAAAAGTAAACAGTGAAGAAAAGAGTAACAATACAATTATACAACTGCAAGCAAATGTAGGTGAAACTAAAGCTGCAAAAAAATGTCTTGAATATTCATTGCAAAGTCATGAGGACATTACCAAAGATAAAACTATAGATGCTAATCAACCAATTGCCTCCAACAAGTTACTTAAACATATTAGTGTAACAAAAAATCCAGGTGAAGAAACTGAATACCATTTTAATAACAGTATCAATAGTTGTAAAGGTACTGATATTGAAATCGGAAATAAAGTGACGAATCATAAACAAGTATGTCCTCAAGTATCCAAAAAACGTCTGGATGAAGAATTAGAAGGTGATGTTGCAAGATTTAAAAATCAGGTAGGAATACTGCATTCAGCTTTCCTCGCTTTGGAGAAAGAAAAGACCCAACTGCAAAAAGAGGTAGAGAAGTGCCTGCTGCTTTTCATTCTTTCATCTTTCTTGCATTTCAGCCATTCTGTTTATTTCAGCTCTCCAGCACTATATAAAAAAGCCTTTATGTGTTGGCTTCACATAACAACGCTAATGTGAATGTGGGAAGAAATTACACCTTTTTCATGCATTTTCTTTTTATTTTAAGAACATTCAGAAATTGAAGTATAATACTGTCATAACAAAGACTCAAATAGCTCAGTTTACATAGGTGCAACTTCATTAACGAACTGCACCACTTTAATACTAATTATAAATTTGATCCAAAATGTGAAACCGGCTTTTGAACAGGTTCTTAATTGATCTTTCCATTTCTTATCATACTTGCCTAACACTCTGTGTGAAATATTACTATCTTTGATTTAGTTTCTGTAGTACAATATTGTTGATCACTTTTTAAAATAATTTCTGTATATAATCAAATGTGTGTTTCTAATGCATTTTGCCTATCAGTTATATGATTTTTCCACTATTTCTGATTAGACCATACTAATTATTATTAATTTGCAATCAGTGTTGAGTATTTTCTTTTCTAGAGCTGTTCTGAAATCTTAAGCAGAAATCTATAATAGAGCAAATAATTTTTATTGATATTTTTATTGCTGTTCTTAAATCAATATTGCAACATCACCGTTTTAGATTGAAGAGGAAAAAATAAAAAAAGAATTGGAATCCAAAGGAAAAAAAAATGCTAATGCTGAAAAGCTGCCTGTGAATAATGATGAGAAAATAGAACAAAAGCATTCAATAAGTGAAATCCAGTATATTGCAGCAGAAAGTATTTTCCCAGCAGATAAAAAGGAAGTAATTTGTCTAGGGTGAGTATAGTAATAACATTAAGTTGATTCTCTTATGTGAACTGACTTGACTAATTTTTATGCACTGTTGCAATGTACTAACTTCCTTTGAAACTTTGTTGCGTTGTTTTCAGCTACTTAAGACAGACAATATTACAAATATAAGCAAAGCATAGATAGTTATCTTAAGACAGACTGTTAGTTTAACTGGATGGTCATTGTTTAAAATCATTGTTTTCTCAAGTATTGTTATTACACTAAGTTGCCTTAAAAGTTCTACGATCAGGAAATAAGTTCACTTAAAATATTGTCCCAAGCCCTTTCTCTGGTGTCGTGACTAAAATTGAGATCTTTTGTTTCCAAAGTTTTTCATCCATCATTAAATTATAGTTTTTCTTCAAATTTTAAAGTAACAATTAGAATAAAGGTGAAGTCAATTTCAAGACAGGCTTGATTCCTGTCACTATTTCCACACAATTTTCTTTGCAGTATTATCAATGTAGTTTATCACTGATACTTTATAGGATTTTTTCTTTAACTTGATATAGCCATCCAAGCATTAATTAGGGCAGCGGTCCCCAACCCCTGGTCCATGGAGCGGTACCAGGCCACAGGATTCCAGAAACCAGGCCGCGTAAACAAGCAAAGCCCCATCCACAAGATGCAGGCAGCACACAAAACCACACCCCTTCTGGTTGACGGAAAAACCTCTCTCCACGGAACCGGTCCCTGCTGCCCAAAATGTTGGGGGCCTCTGAACTAGGGTCTATTCTCCTTAGCTTCTGAAGTCAGCCAGGATCAATCAGATGCAATATTTTATATTTTTAAAATAAATATAAACAACTAAAGTAACCAAAATGAAAGCATCGTGCATCAAAATATTTACCTTTTGTGTGATTGAAAATATTTTTACTGATAAGCTACTAATGGGAGCTACTAATGCTATCAGAATAGCTAAAACTGATTAAGTACAGATTGTCCTCGACTTATGACGACAGTTGAGCTGAACATTTCTACTGCTAAGTGATACAGTTGTTAAGTGAGCTTTGCCCCATTTTATGACCTTTCTTTCCACAGTTGTTAAGTGAATCACTGAAGTTGTTAAGTTAGTAACATGGTTGTTAAGTGAATTGGCTTCCCCATTGACTTTGCTTGTCAGAAGATTGCAAAAAGTAATCACATGGCCCTGAGACACTGTAACTGTCATAAATAGAAATGGTCATCAATCACTTTTTTCAGTGGCTCTATAACAGTCACTAAACGAACTGTTGTAAATTGAGGACTACCTCTATTGGAGATCAGATTAGGAGCTTGTGAAGGGTGACAGGATTCCATCCTGTTTCTTTTATAGAGTTGTCAGAAACTTCTTTATACATTCTCCTTTTCCCTAACTATGAAAAGCACTCATTTTGCTTGTTAGCATAATCACAGTTAGTTCAAATTTCCACCGGTGGTGTCTGCTTGAGATATTTTCAACATGAAGGGCCTAAGACTTGAAAGTGTAATTGTATGCAGTAGCTGTTCTGGCTTTTCCTCTCCTTGGTAGTGAAAGCTCTCTTGTGACAGAAATCTTCCACTCTTTATAGAAAGTGATGAGAGTGATGATGACCATAGATTCCAATTTTAGTATTTGGGACACGTTATTAAGGATGCAGAGAACAAAATTGCCTGAACAAGTGTGATCAATAACACCATTTGACTCAGAGAGCAGTCTATTATAATGGTTAAAGTGCTAGCCTAAAAACCAGGAGACTGTGAGTTCCATGCCTCCTTTAGGCATGAAAGTCAGTTTGGTGACTGTGGGCCAGTTATTCTTTCTCAGTTTAATCCACTTCACAGGGTTGCTGTTATGGGGAAAATAGGAGGCAGGAATATTAGGTATACTTGCTGCCTTGAGTATTAAATGTATATAAATGGGGTAAAAATCTAATAATGAAATAATAATTGTTATCTGCCCTTCAGGACTCTTAACTTGATTTTATATATGGTATTCATGTATTGATACAGAAGTATTTCAGTTTAGACACAAGTGAGGACCAAAATTCCTTTGATTCAATGAGAAGCATTATGATAGATGCTTTGGGGCTTCATTTCAGATTTTCCCCAGATGCGTACACCTATATGTTATTACACTGATACAATTAACACTTTATTCAGTAGAACTTTGATTCCTAAATCCAGTATGCGGTCAGAGATTAGAAACTTTTGCCATTCTTTGATTCTTAGTTATATGTCTTCATTTTTATATTTTATATTTATATTTTATATTTTAACTTTTTGTAAATAAAATTATCTTTAAATATAGTGTTTAATTATTATTATTATTATTTTGAAAAAAATCCTCCAGTTTAAAAGCTACAAGAAAAAGTGAAAATAAAAGGCGGAATTCTAAACAGAAGGTCAGTCAACAGCTTTCTAATAATCTACATCAGCCACAAGATGAGAGCAGTCTGAGTGAAGCATCTCTTGAAGAAAGGTATGGGTATCTTTTTTAAGAATAAAGGTAAAATTCTGTCTCATTTGGAATTAGGCCTGTGATACTTCCAAAACATATTAAAATTATATAAGAATGCACCCTTGAGGGCACTGTACAGTAGCTATGCTCCCAAACTTACAAATCAACTTTTTGAACCTAAAGGAAGCCTACACATCATCATAAGCTGCAAGCGTCCAGTGCGCTCCCACAGAGAGGGCCTCCTCAGGGTGCCTCCGATCAAAGAATGCCGATTGGTGGCCCCCAGGGGGAGAGCGTTCTCTGTGGGTGCGCCAGACCTATGGAACCGCTTACCGGTCGAGCTCCGGATGGCCCCCGACCTTCGCTCCTTCCGGCGTGATCTCAAAACCTTCTTTTTTGAACAAGCTGGCCTGGTCTGACGGGATGGGGTTGGGTTTTTTTATAATTAGTTTTAACTTTTAATATGTATTAATTACTACGGGCATAGTTGTTTAATCACTTTTTAATTTTTGTATCTTGTTTTTTATTATGTATTGCCCTGTTCACCGCCCTGAGTCCTTCGGGAGAAGGGCGGTATACAAATTAAATTATTACTATTATTATTATTATTATTATTATTATTAAAAAGACGAAACTGACCAAACTGTTTCTTAAAGGAATCATGCTGGAAGTCTGCTTGATAGTGGGAAGATCCATAGAAATTCATAGATCTCTAGGCTGCACTTCTGCTGCCCTGTTAAGCTCATTAGATTCAGAATGGATGGTCTAGGTAGGATTAGCAGACCTACATTTTCAGAATTTCAGGATAAAAATACATTAAAATCTTAATATAGTTTTTATACTTATTTTCAGATATCCAGCCAAATCTGTGAGTGGAAAAAATAAGGTAGGATAAAACAAGCTTGCAAAATGTTGCCATCAACTATACTCATATTTTTAAAGCTTTTAAGTGAAAAGCATAGTAGGTCAATTTAGATTTGATTTTTAGCAATGCTTTGGTAAGACAGATAAATCGTGAGTTCTCGGTATTCTTATCAAGTACTTCCCAAAACTATGGAATGTATAGTTTGATTAACTACAAAATGAAGATCAGTAAGATGTTGTATCTCCACTGTCACAAGTACTAAAAAGTCTACAAATAGACTTTTGAATAAATTTTCACTAGTTTTTTTTAAATAAGCCAACTTTATCCCTCTAAACTCTCCACCACAATCTCTGCCTCATTCCTAATATTTATTGGTAAATATCTGTAACAGAGATTGTCAGACTGATTCACAAAACCAAGGTGCAATATAATTAATACCAGAATTGATTAAAAAAATTATAATATACAATTATAGTACAGAAGTGAACAGAATTAAGGAATACAGTTGCAGCTTAAATATTATTTTTAAAAAGAGAGTTCTTTCTCTTCCCTGATCAATCAGAGTGATATTGTCTCCATCACCTTGTCTTCAGATAAAAATAGGTACCCCCAGAACATGTAATATTCATATATGTCTCCTGCTTTAAATTTAGGTATCATCGTCAATACCATCTATTGATTTCTTGTAATAGTGATACCAAAATTGCTAGCTGTGGTCCAGGATTGAATGTAGCATATTTTCTTTGCTATATTCCTAAGCCTTGGACAGAATTCTTTTGAGCATTGTATGCAATCTTATTGTGCTTATATATCATTGAATGTAAGCAGTTAATAAAGAATGAAGAAGCATAAAATTTTGAGGGAAGAAATGAAAGATTTTAAAAAGCAGGAATAATTGTTTATTTCCCTACATGTGGCTGCTCACAGATTTAAATTAAAAGTTGGAATCAGAGCAAGCTATAGAATTAGAGAACATATTTTGACAATAATTATGTAGAAATAAAGAACTATAGGTCATTGAGGCTTTAACAAATTGGTTCCTTGGGGAAGCTCTGCAACTGACAAGGCAGATTCATCAAACACAATTTAGAATGCAAAAGAATATAACTTAAATATGGAAGCTTCCACAGAAAGCAATACAATAGCTTTGTATACTTCAGTATAAATGATTTAAATAATAATAATTTACAGTTAAAAGTATAGTCCTTTATGCAGACAGATATTGATGGGTTTATGTCTCCTGGTTATAATATAGGGGTAGTTATGACTGTTAATATTACGTGGATTTATTAGAAATACTATTTTGTTAGCTATCTGAAAATCATGATTTGATGTGGCATCTAATTAAGCCAATTAACATTTGTAAAATTTTAGAAATACTATTTTGTTAGCTATCTGAAAATCATGATTTGATGTGGCATCTAATTAAGCCAATTACCATTTGTAAAATTTTCCTAGTAGTATTAAAAGTTAATAAAAGAGAAATGAAGGACATTTTGATTTAAAATATAATTATGTTTAATTCTACTTGTTTCATTTATAGCTTTATAGAACATTGAGTATTACTAATGATCTGGATGACTTAACTCCATCTTCAGAGTCAACTGCAGAGGATATTGAGTCACTTTCTTCCATTTACAAGGAAGCTATAGTGCTGATAGAAGAACTTAGTTTAGATTGTAAAGGTGAGCAAATTTGTTATTGTCAAGCATAAATGTTTTCTTATGAATACAAAATAGATAAGTGTTTCTTGGATAGCTGCTTTTTATCAAGATTTATCAAGGTTTTTGTCTCACCTTCCAGATATATAATGAAAAAGAGTCAACTAATCAAATAAAAATCCCAGCATTCTCAGCCTGTGTGACAATTGGCTGTACTGGTTGAAAATAATAGGTGTTGTAGAGTCTATTTTAGAATTTGAAAGTTCATTTAGACTACCATTGCACTGAGTATTAGCATTTTCAGAAGCAAAAATAAATATTTTTCAACTATCAAAATAAAAACAAGAAAGTCCAGTTGCCTCTTGAAAAAGCACCTTTGGGACAAGTATGATTTGGATGACTGAGTATCTCCATATCAAAGAGGATATTGGAAATAGTAGGTTTTCCTTTTCTTTTAAAAGCAGTAGGGGAGTTATGTGGTTTACAGGTATATCTTCTAGTCACATAATTTACTACCATCTAATTATGTCAATAGTGATTCCCCTTTTTAAAAGATTTAAAGAACTAGTTAAAAAACTTGAATTTATCTTCATCAGTTTTAGCAGATTAATTAAAACCAAAAGCAAGAACTTATCTGTAGTATCCAAAGTCATTAAATAATAAAGTATTAAAATGCTAAGAACAGATGCCTTATTTAAATATTATTTGATATTTGGTAGTTGAATTTACAATTCCCATACATCTCTAAAATTGAATAATCTTTAATCTCTTCATGCCAGCTTTTAAAAGTTACCACATTTTGTGTTTTTCCACATTAGTTAATAGTAAAGGTAAAGGTTCCCCCGCACATGCGTGCTAGTTGTTTCCAACTCTAGGGGCCGGTGCTCATCTCTGTTTCAAAGCCGAAGAGCCAGCGCTTGTCCAAGGACGTCTCCGTGGTCATGTGGCCAGCATAACGATGCCAAAGGCGCATGGAACGCTGTTACCTTCCCACAGTAGTGGTCCCTATTTTTCTACTTTCATTTTTACGTGCTTTCGAACTACTAGGTTGGCAGAAGCTGAGACGAGTAACAGGTGCTCACTCTGTTACGCGGCACTCGGGATTCGACCCGCCAAACTGCCAACCTTCTGATTGACAAGCTCAGCGTCCTAACCCACTGAGCCACCGCGTCCCTTACATTAGTTAATAAGAGGTCATTAATAATTCTGATTTAGGACATGAGTTGAGCAGGCTTTGATTTAGTGTGAGCTGAAGATTGATGTTTTCAAACACTGCAGTCAATTTTAGAGGTACGTATGTGTTCACACATGCTCACAAAAGATAACATAGCTATACTTTAAGAACGTTTTTAACAAATTAATGGATAACATGAGTGGGATTATGTTGTAATTTGGAAACTAATTCCCAATAGCAATTAATATAGCAGACAATAAGGCAAAGCATTAGGGAACTGATTATTTTTTAAGTCTGTATTAAAAATATAATCAGGGCTGCTGTCCTAATCAGTGGGACGTCCAGAAGGCATTAATATGAGAACAAACATTCTGGAATTCCCTGACAAGATATACTTCCACAAAATGCCAGATTTGCCTCAAAATTACATGGTCCAAAAGAAGTTTGGCTTTGTCTGAAGCAAAACAATTTGTATTAAGATCACAATTTTGTAAAGCCTCAACTGGCACAAATAAAATTTTGTGTATCTTGCCCTTTCTCTAGTTGGTGGCTGACAAGAGAGGTTTTACAGAAACTTATTCTGTATAACAGGGGTCTTCAAACTTGGCCCTTTTATGACTTGTGGACTTCAACTCCCAGAATTCCTCAGCCAGGTACCTGGCTGAGGAATTCTGGGAATTGAAGTCCACAAGTCATAAAAGGGCCAAGTTTGAAGACCCCTGCTGTATAATATTCCTTACCCCTAATCTCAGTCCTGCTGGAGGAAAGACAGCACCATCAGTAGTACATCTGAAAAATGAATCCCTTTGAAATGGAGGAAGTAGGGTTTGTGTTAGGTATTCTGGCATTGTCAGTTCTCTGCATTACTACTAGCACTTCACCTGGAAGAATATTGTTATATTATCTGACAAGGTCACAAATACAGTGATCCAGTTGCCAATTTGCCCCAGTTTGCCAGCTTGCTAATGAGTTTTGGAGAAAATCTTTTGCTGTTACTGGCTTTTTCCTTGCTTTGTAGATAAATATAAGGATTATGTTGTGATATAATTACAATCATTACATTACTGTAATGTAATATAAGTAATTTAACTTAAAGAACAAAGTCAGCTAATATACTCTGCTTGAGTTTCAAAAATTATTAATATGGATAGATATTTGTGTGTGTGTGTGTGTTTTTCATTAAGTTGTAATACAAAACATATATTAAAAAAGTGAAACCACATTGTTTCCTCAGTTATACTTTATTGATTACAAATACTTACACATTCAAATGCTTACACAAGAAGGAAAATGGCCCAAAGAAGATAAGCAACTCTGGAAGTTAGAATACGGAGCTTGTTTTCATCCTAGGCTATCTGGTTGGCCCAGCCCTTTTACTAATTTTGAGAATGGTGACCTAACAGATCTTCTGGAATTGACCATGCTATGACTTTTTTGGATAGCTTTTCTATGCCCTTGGGTTCCAAGGAATTCCTGAAACAGGATTTGGACACCCTTTGCTATTGTAAAAAGATGGCTTTCTCAACTTTGTGATCCTCCGGAATAACTGAAGAAGTCTCAGTTTGACTATTTACCGAGATAGAGAGACCAGGAGAGTAGTGGAGGTGGAAAAAGAGAAGCCTTAACAACAAGGAATGAGGGGGATGCTTCCTATGTCTCATGCATGTGTCTCTTCAGTGAAATTGAGAATGAGTATATGATGATTTCTGAGGAAGGTCTATATTATGCTTCTGCTGTCGTTGGGACAGCAGAAGTGACCAAGCAAGTATAATGTTTCTACTATGGTCTATAAGGGGTGATAAAGTTGGTGTTTTGCTTGCTTTTTTCTGGCTGTGAGGTGACCCTATTATCAATGCCTGATCATCTCCCTGTCAGCCATAAGTTACTTCCTTCTTGCCTTCTGCAGGAGTTGGAGCTCTTCAAACCTTTTGTTCTTCATGTCCCATTCCTTTCAACCCCCAACATTTGTGACACTCCACCTCAAAATATGCTCATGATTCCCCCCAGCGATCATAATTCACATTTTTAGTATGTTTATCCTAAAGCTAAGTAAATTTGTCCATGTATTTTTAAAAAGTAATTGGATCCTGCTTCTTTCTTTGTGATTGAGCCATTGATTATTTCTTAGTTGCAATTAAGGAAAACATCTGAGTATTTTTGCAGAGGATAGTGTGTGTCATTCTTTTTAATCAAATATCATTTTGGATGAACAATGTTAACACGTGTTTTTTCCCCAAAACAGATTCTGTAAGTCTCTTGAAAGTTCAGAATATATTTCATGGATATGAACGACTAATTGAACATGAGAAGGGACGTTATACTCAATTGCTTGAAAAAGTAAAAAAAACTGAAAAACAGAGAAATGAATGGCAAAAAAATCTGGAGGACTTGAGAGAGATGAAATCTATATTGGATCATCAAAAAGTACAATATGAAAGTGAAATCACCAATCTGAAGTAAGAACTTTTAAATAAACAGTTGATTTTGGTATAATTTCCCCAAACGAATCATTTATTTTTTATTATTTATTAAGCTTGTTTGCTGCCCAACTCGCCGCAAGGTGGCTCTTAATTTCTGTTTGGTTGTTAAACCATGCAATATTGTCTGGAATAAAAAGAAAGTTCAAAATTTTAATGAGAAATGTATCCATTGGAAATTAAATGACAGATTAAAATATTTGATTCTCAATATTTAAATTATTTTTTTAATAATGAGACTTTGAAGTTTTTTCAAGTGTTACATATTTTATATGTATAACTAGCATATTAGACTTCTTATAGCCTGAGAAAAAAGCTCTTGTAAATAAGCCCAGAATTCTTCCTTTTTCAGGAAAACCTAACAGTGCATGGTTAACGAGCAGATCAACACATCTATACCCCCCCAAAATTAGGGGTAAATTGGATGCTAAACTATACATAGCCAGATGTCAAGACTGTTGTAACATAATTTCCCTTCAATAAATATGGTTAAAGAAACTTGGCTTTTAGCTGCTAAACCCAGCAATTTCAGTTGTATAAAGAACTGAAGACTAGAAGTCTTCAATATAACTGTTGTCTTCAATTTCTAAAACTTCAGTTTGTCATATTTTCACTTCACTACTTTGGCCAAATTGTACAATCTCTAATTTTACATTCATGATGTTCTCTCTCTCTCTCTCTCTCTCTCTCTCTCTCTCTCTCTCTCTCTCTCTCTCTCTCTCTCTCTCTCTCTGCTAGTTCCATTTTACACATACGTTTCTTTGCTTTTCATATATTTATTGAACAAATCTATTTTAAATGCTTACTCATGTATTCCAGATTTTGTCTGAAACAAGAGGAAGAAACAAGAAAGGGTGCTGTAATGCTACAAGAGAAAAATCAAGAGCAGTTAAGGAAGAAAGATGAGCAGTACTGTACTCAGATGGAAGAAAAACAACAGCTTGAATTGATTCTGAGAAACAAAGAAATGGAGTTAAAAACACTAACAAACCATCTGAAACAGGTCTGATTAAATCAAAATATTTTTTGAATTATTAAAATAAACATGTTCAAGTTTTCTAATAACTAACATTTTAAAATAAATATTAATACACCTTTTAAAGCTTCTAGAAAAGCATGCTTCCCAGAAAGACCAGGGCTGTCCTTTATAGAAGAATAGTGCCTATCTGGTAAATCCTTTGCTCATCAGCAAAAAAACCAAGCAGTATAAGTGTTAGCAATTAATAGAACGAATGTAAACTGGCAATGCCTGAGAACATTTAATATCCTCTCTAAGGTAGCAGCACTTTTATCGCTACCCTGTTAATAGAAAGGGAGCAAAAAAAAAAAGAGGGGGGATGATGAAGACGGTGAAATTTTGTGAAAGTCCTTAAGTAGTTTACACTTGAAATACTGCTTGGTACTCTCATCAATCGACAGAAATACGTTTTGTAGTTAAGAGTTTTGCACTTTTTTCTTTCTTTCTAATATAAATTGACTTATACAGGTAGCTCTCATTTAATGACCTCTTGTTTAGCGACCATTTAAATTTGCAGTAGCATTGAGTGGTGGTTATGACCAGTCCTCAGAGTTCCAGTTGTTGCAGCATCTCCACAATGATGTGATAATCATCAAGACATTCACCACCTGTTTTACAATTATGATGTAACCTACAGCAACCTACAGTTATGTAACCATGATTTTCAGCTTTTCCTGTTGGCTTCTCCCAAGCAAAGTCATTGGGGAAGTCAGCAAGAAATCCTTGCTTAATGACCCATTTAACAGCAGCAGCCAGGATTGGTGGAACTTCTGTCACTAAGAGGCATGGTCATGTAATGTCATATTTATGACTGCATTGCTCAGCAATGGCAATTCTGGTCCCAATTGCCATTGTTAAACAAAAACTACTCTAATGTGATTTTCAAAAAGGTCCCCTTTATTTTAGTATTTTATACTTGAATAAATATTATTGTTGAAATTTTAGAAAAATCAGTTAAATATAAAAATATACACATACAAAAACACAATTTAGGATAAGCCTTTTTTAAATTGCAGGTAGCAGTAACTTCTATCTTCTATGATGAGCTGCCTTTTTATTTTGAAAGACATTTTTCTATTAATCTCTGTACTTTGTGACAGCTCTCAGACATTCTGTCCCATGATAATTTTTGCTAATAGCTGCTTTTTATCTATATCTTTCTTTTTCTCATAAAGTTTAACAGTGGCCCAGCAATCTGCTGGCCAACCAGTTGCACAAGGAAGCCCTGTAATCTCCCATCTGTTGACTTCAGAGGTAGTTAGACTGCTGTCAAGGGTAATAACCATCGATCACCATGGCTTCCATGAATTGGTCCAGCCTGTTTTTTGAAGCAAGTCAGTCTGGTAGCTGGCACCTATCATATGGCTGCAAATTACTAAGTTTAATTCTCTGTTGTGTAAAAATAGTATTTTCTTTTATTTGTCCTGATCTTTTCAGGTTCATTGGATAATCTCTGTTTCTAGTACTTTGGGAAGCGGAAATTAGCTTCTCCTTGTCCACTTTATTCCACATTATGTGTAATTTTAAACAATTCAATCGCATCTCTTCTCCTTTGTCTACTTTGTAGACTAAAAAGTCCCATTACAGCCTTTCCGCATAGGAAAGCTGTTGTGATCATCTTAGTTCCCCTTATTTGAACCTTTTCTTGTCCACTATTATCTGTTTTGAGGTGCAGCAGCCAGAACTGCACGCAGTATTCCAGCTATGATTGCATAATTGATTTACACAAGAATGTTATATTGGCATCACTCTTTCAGTGTTATTTCTTATTCACAGCATGGTGTGGCCTTTTTTACAAGAGATATACTTGTGTCAACAACTATAATGAAATGTTTTCAATTACTTCAGGATCTCTTTTCTTTATCATTCGTGTTGAATGATAACTGCTAATTGGCGGCTCAGTCCCCAGTTTCCTGATGTGCAGATAATTGTTTGAACCTTTTTACAGCCCATTATTGTTTTTATCATTCTAAACAATTTAATTTAATCAGCAAATTTTGCTGTTCCACTAGTCACATCCATTTCCAGATTATTTATAAGTATGTTAAATATTTTAAAAAGCACCAGTCCTATGACAGAACCCTGGGAAGTGCTGTTAGTTATATCCATCCATTGTGAGAAATGTCCATTTACTCCTATTATTATTTCCTATTCTTTACCCAGTTGTTATCCAAAAAAAGATTGTCCTTTATATTCCATGCCTGTTAAGCTTGCTGAGAAAACTTTGATGACAGATTTTATCAAAGGTTTTTTTAAATAATAAACTAAATAATATTGCTGTCTCAGTCTTATCAATATTTGTATTAACATCTTTAAAAAAAACCTTTCCTTAGTGATCCTTGAGCAAAGCCTGTGTCAACAGTGCTTGCTAATTTTATCTTTAATAGTAGCTTCCACTAACAGAACAGATGTTAAGATGACAGGCTTATAATTTCCTGAATGAGCCATTCTTAAAAAAATGGAGTTATGTTGGCCACCTTCCAGTTTTCAAGGAGCAAAGGCTAAGTATAGAGATAGGTTGCAAATTTTAGTTAGAAGGTCTACAGTCTCAGTATTAAGGTCCTTAATAATTCTTGGGTGAATGCCATCAAGGTCAGGTGATGTCAGGTGTTCAATTTGTCAGTAAGGCTTAGAATAGAATAAATAAAAGCATACAATCAAGCATCCTGGATGGATACATCAGGGATATGGCAGAATGTTCCCAGAACAAAAGTGAACCTTTTGTTGAAAGTTTTCTTAGCACCTTGGGACAACCAGTGCAGAGATTTAATCACCCAAAGAATATGAATAGTAAAGAAAATATTCCTCTTTTTATCCCAGCTGCTCTATGATACCCGTTCTATAATAATACTGTATTCTCATTGAAACTCTTATTCTGGAAGATATTCTGTTTGATAGATCCAATATGACCTAGTTAGGGACTTACACCATGTATAACTTACTATCATGATATAACCATGATAGTAAGATAAGAGGCTTTTGTGGTTTACTTAGTATGTGGCAAAAATATAATACTGTTGAGAATTACAAGTTTTATTTAAGAGAAACATTAGAAGAGCTAAAAGTAGGACAAATTAAGCCAGAATGGGATTATGGGACTTATTATCACCCCATACCCATTCTGTCATATTTTGAAATATGATATAATTATCAATTGCCTATTGAATTCATTAATCTGTCTTTAAAAGCAACTACATCATGAAATTCCTAAGGTGAGTTCCTCCCTTGAGTTGGGTTCCTGATGAGGGGGCTGATTGGGTTGGGTGAATAAGAAGGAAACTAGGTGAGAGTGGTAGTGGTGGTGGGTCCCTGTTGGTGTTACTCCGCATGTGTTTGTGTATGAACATTTGTTAGGTGAGTGGGGGAGATGGTTACTGGGTACCCTGATGGCTCTCAGAACTAATAGACCCGAAGTGCCTCACTGTTCCTGGCTTCTCCCTGGGAAGGATGTCATTGACTGCTATGCGAGGTACTGGACTTTGGGAACTGGGGCACTGGGTAGGCCACAATATTAGGGTGGTGACCAGGTACGAGGAAAATTACGTGGAAAAAATAACATATTGCATACTTCTGAGTTTGTTACAAATTAGTACTCACCCATTATATAAAAATTTTGATCTGCTACTTAACCACATTTCTTTGATCAATCAGATATCCAGTAGCTGAAAATTAAGTAGGTACTTCATTTTAATTCTTTTTTTCTTTTTAGAAAAATTAGAATTGAAAATTAAACATTTTTAATTTGAAAATACAGATCTTTCTTATGCATTTTGCTTATAATCAAGAAAAAGCTTTGAGAGCAAAAAGAAAATAGACTTAAAAGAATTTTAGTGACCTCATAATTACATAGAGACATTATGTTGTTTATGATGTCAGCTGAAACAAGGAGATTGGATATGCCAATATTTATTAAAGTATTGTTCTAATGTTTTTGCTCAAACAATAGCAGGGGCGTAATCTGCACAAATTCAAATTTAATATTTTTTTTTGTCAGTTTCTTCTTTTGATATTGAGGAAGCAGCAAATTTGAGGATCTTTTGCTAAATATCCTGTCTGTTAAAGAGAGCAATAACTGCCTTAATAGGGTGGCATTATGAATATGCAGGAGGCTCAAAAATCATATGGTCAACACCAAATCAAATTACTAAAAATGATGAATTGTTCAGATTATATATAGAAATATCATAATTGTGGAGCTATGGAGGATGAGGTAAACTACCAAGGATATCCTCATTTTTATATAACAAAAAATTCTGATCAGCCTAATCAGGAATTGATCTCTTCATTCTCCAGCCCTTCTTTGGGAAGCTCTAATACTTATAATCCTTTGGTCAGAAGAAACATACCTACTAGTTATCAGGGAAGCTTGCTTCCTAGCTTTTCCTTTTCTTTTCCTCCTGTGAAAGAAAATAATTTAAAGAAGATTAATTTCCCACCAAGTACAACAGATGTAGGTTTTACTAAAACCCCTCAAGAATGACTAAGCCTTGTGAATGCTGTTCGACAAATGGTAAGCTTGTTCTAAAAGCAGTATATGATGTTTTTATATTTATTCAGTAGAATAAATACATTCTGAAAAGAATCGCACAACATTGTGTGTTTTCTTCTAAATGCTACATAAATTGAAACATATTTCAGAAAATGTAATAGTCCTTATCAGTTACTCAATTACTTAGTTTTACCCAAATTTTTAACATGAATAAATATTTTCTCAATTACTTCGATGGTTAAGAAAACTGTCTGTTCATAAGGAACATGTATAAAGCAGCACCAGGTGTAAAGAGAAATCCATATTTTCTTAAGCTGCAGATAATGACTAACATTTTGCAAAATGACTGTTTATTAACAGTTTCTAATATTCTTAGTAATTATTCTACATATGTTTAACTATTAGTGTTAGGGATCTTTTTATTTAGTTGCTCAATTGTCAGTATCTATATTACATATATTGTATTCTCTGATTTAATACAACTTCAATTCCTCATATTTGTGACTGTATACACAGGCACAATATGTCAGATCAGCATAAGCTGTGAATTTAATTAAATGGTTTCTAGTCCATGAAAATATATACCATAACAAACTGGCCAGTTTGTTAGTTTACTATAAGACTGACATTTTATAGGTTGAGGAAGAACGTAATGAAACACAGAGACAACTTTGTCAAGAACAAAATGCCAGAGCCATACAAGAAGATATTTTAAATACTCATTTCTGGAGGCAGAAGGAATTGGAAGAAGAATCAAAAAAAGTAGCAACCAAACACTCAGAGGTATCCACTTTGCCAAATATTTTAAAAATATAGAACTGCATATCAAATGTTTTCAGTTTCAGTGACTACAAATCAAAATTCTGATCATTATCTGTAAAGTTCGGTGTGTGGTTTAGCTGCTAGATATTGCATAGGATGGAATTAATTCTCTCTGTCAGTTTCAACCCATCCTGTTTGTATGTCCAGGGAACAGATGGTAAGGATTGTCATTCTATGTGAGGGGAAGAGGTTGGAGGCCTTCAAAGTGCCTGTTCCATACTCTGGAGCATCTTACTGCTTGAAGTATGTGATCCTTCCAATTTATTGACTTTTATGAAGGCCCATAATTTTTTCACCACAAAATGTATGGACCCTAAGAGAGATAGGACTGCATTATTGATAGCTTCTATTAATTGATAATTATTTAGGGATTTTACCCTTATATTATATATATTTGCATGCAAGTATGGAACAGGGAAAATGATAAATTATCTTCAATATCTTAAGTAAGAAGGACATATTTTTATAAATCAGTAATTAAATCTTAAATTATTGTGTATATTTAAAACCTGTGATTCAGGAAGAATCAGCATTAATGACTAGTGTTTCAAATTAATTATTTGTTTAGACATAAAGTCTTCCTTTAGCTTTTTTAATGATGATGTAATTTAGAAAACAATATTTTTAAGAAAAATATTTTTCAATTATTTAAGAGAGTAGCTATTCCTTTTTTGGCCTCATTAGATAAAAGAGATGGTTGAATTTGTTTAATCTTGGAACACAAACTGAGTCAAATTTGATGAATCTTTGCATGGGAGATTCTCAGGGAATATTAACAATAGAGTAGATTAGTAAATTGTAAAACATCTTAGTAAACAAAAGTGGCAAACATTTTTTCACATTACTGCAAAGATAACTCATGGATGACACCATGAATTTACTAGGAATTCAGTGGCCCAAAGGAGACTTTTTCTTATCTTACAGTTCATTTTAGTCATTTTCTAATTAAAAAAATATTCATTGTAGTCCTTGACTATTGACTATTGAGACAGGAATTTGAACCTAAAAGCCGCTTGGATTTTCAGCACTGAATTGAAAGGTTTCTGAAACCTCTCCGTTCTGGAGCTTAAAATCCTCCATGACTGAAAATCCTGCTTGTATTTTAGCGTGGAGGATTTTCAGCCCTTAAGCAGAGAAGCAAGTCTCTTTCAGTTAGGACTGAAAATCCTTCATGCCAAAATCCAAGCAGGATTTTCAGCCAGAAAGTGGAGAGATTTTGGAAGCCTCTTTGCTCTGTGGCTCAAAATCCTACTTGGATTTTAGCCTGGATCTTTTTCAACCAGCCTTCACAGATTAGCAAAAGTCATCCTGGCAGGTGGTGATGGCTTACAACTTTCCCTGCCAGCTTCCTCTCTGAATAGCTTGTCAAGTGCCCAGATTACAATTATGTAAGGCACTGCATTCAGTCATGAGTTATCAGACCTTTCATTTAGCACCAGGGTAACGTCATACCATTGCTGAATGCATGGTCATAAATTGTGATCTACCTGTATTTAAAACTTTGTGAGTATAATCTGCAAGGAACACATTTTTACATAATTGTTAAAGAAAAAGGCACAGTGTGGAATTTGTTTTTTACTTTTGTTAGTTCAGTTGTCTCTCAAGTTCTATAGACAGACTATGAGGTGGATGGCTTTAGAAGTGTGGTTTATAAATAAACTTAATAAATGTAATTTCTAATAAAATTTTGGTTAAGGAACTGAGAGGATTCTACAACCTTTTTCTCTTTAACTGATCTCTATGGTAGACCAAAATTAAGAAAATTTGAAAAGACTATACTATTTTGAAAAGAAAATACATAGTTGCCATACAATGACACATCTGTTATGCCCTATAAGAATGAAAAATAATTATTGTTCAGACAAAAACTATCCAGGTTTCTGTTCCCAAAGTGTTTGATGAATGGGTTAGAAAGCCACAAGCAGGATGCGTGTGTAGTAGCACCTTCCACATCATTTCTTTTAGGAACTCATGAGAGACATAATGTGTCCATTTTGGAGGTAATATTTAGACATTCTGAGTGTTACTTGTTGATTGATATTTTTTATCCAACATAAATTTGTCTGATCTCCTAGAATGTAGCTTATATCTCTGGATTCTATCAGTTTATTTATTTGTTATCCTTCTGCTTATTAAATATTCAGATGATTGATAATCATGACCATGAAAAAGAATTATTACACAGAAATCAAATACTCCAAGATGAACTTGGTGCATTAAAATTAGAACTTGATCGCATCAGGATTCAGCATCAGGAGGATGAAAGCAAATATTTGGAAGAAAATGAAAGTTTGAAAGAAAAAAATGAAGAACTTAAAAAAGAACTGAAACTAAATGAAGACACTTTGACTCAAACAGTTTTTCAATACAATGGACAAATAAATGTATCAAAAACTGAGGTTGCAATGGTAGCATCCAAATTGGAACATATCAAGGAAAATAAAGAAAGATTGGAAATAGAACTTGATTCACTACGCTCTCGTTTGAGTTCTGCTCTTCAGGAACTTGATCGTTGTCAGGTATCAAAAAGTGATCTTGAACGATTGCTTCAGCGAGAGAGGGATGAATGGCTCCACTTAAAAGACAAATTGAATCATGATGTATGTACTCTACGAGAAACAAACAGTAGCTTGTCTCAACAGTTAGGGAAAGCTGAAAGTAAAGCTAATAGTCTAGAAAATGAGCTTCACCATGCAACTCACAATCTCCGGGAAAAGAATTTGCTGTTAGATAGTATTCAAAGAGATGTAAACCACTCACAGTGCCAAGTGAAAGAACTTGAAAATGCACAACAAGTTGCAAAGGATCAAATAAGCAAATTTGTAATAAAACAGGAATCTTTGCAAGAACGTTTAGCACAGGTCCAAAGTGAAAATCTCTTACTTCGACAACAGCTTGAAGATTTTCAGAACAAAGGCATTATCAAAGAAAAAGCAGTGACTGATGTTCAAGATAAATTCAGTGATATTTTTAATAAACTTAGAGCTGATACTGAAAAGCAAGTTCAGATGATGGAAGAGAGAAATAAAGAATTAATCACAAAATGTAATAATTTAAAGGACCAAGTCATTAAATATGAATCTGAGAAAATAGATAGAGAGGTAAGCATGATTTATGTTCTGTCAATTTCATAAATACAATCATTTTTCAGGATACAGATTTCTAAATTAAGCTTGATTTTCCTTCAGAGACACTATATTATTTGAATATGGTAATGATGGACTTTATTTTAAATAATTTATATTTGCCTTCCTTCTGCTAGTAAATGGTTGTTCATTGCTTCGGTTGATATTGGTCAGGAAGGAAAACTATACTTGCATATTGAGTACATATAAACATAGACATACATACACACACAAACTCAAAAATGTATGTAATTGAACATTCTTGTACCTATTATAAATATTAGATGAATTAAAATGCAATCCTTTCAGTCTATTTTGTATTAATTATTTCATTAAAAATCTTTTTAGAGTACAATAAGGCAATTGCAGCAAGAGCTTGCAGATTCCCTCAAAAAGCAATCCATGACAGAAGCTTCATTGGAAGTTTCAACACGTTATCGTATTGACTTGGAGGAGGATAAACAGCAACTTCTGAAGGAAATAGAAAGGATGAAATGTAAGGTATGCTTGCAACAGTTTATTAAATGCTTTATATCTTCTACTGTGGGAGCAGAAGAGATGACATCTAACACTTTCTGATGCATTAGGTTTTAAAATAGTTTTGCCATGATTCTGTTCCTACATTGAGAATACCTTCCAGAAAATAGAATACCATTCAGCTCTCTGGCATTTATACTGTGGGATGCATAAAGGTTATGGTGTCCCCCAGGCTACTCAACCTCTGTATGTAATCAGTGCAATAGTGATTATCAGGAATTATAGGTCTGGGTGCCCTCTATGCAGATAATATTCAGGATTCTTCTTTCCATTGTGATCAAGTATGCTAAGATTATTGAGTTGCTACTTGAACCAGATTGAAGATAATGCAAATGGGAATGGACTTTTCCTGTTTTGTTCTTTCTTCAAAGGATCAGTTGTGGATATGCTCTTTGATAAAAAGTGCCTATTTGCCATTTGTTCATGATGTTTCATTGTGCATGAAATGAGATTATCTTATTTCTGTGATCTACCCACTAGTTATTTCCCAGTAAAATTACTTCAATGCACTGTATAGAGATCCCTTTGAGGAGATTTAGAAACTACAAGAGTCTAGGATGAGGGGACTAGGCTGTGCATGGTAGGTTTTATCATAGCAGGAGCACATTGCACCTATTTTTAGCTAAGCCACATTGGCTCTCAAATTTTACAGTTGCAAGATTCAGAAGTACAGACTATCCAGTGTGAAAGATCTACTCATGAATTAAGACATGCTTTGGATATTAAGGAGCGTGAAGCAAGTGCGGCATCTCAGAAACTACAGGATTTTCTGGTAGCATCATCGGGAACAAATAATGCTATAAAACAATTAGAAGAGCACATACAGAGGTAAAACGTGCTGAAATTTAAATGTACTAAATTATGAGAACTCATAAAAAAATTCCTCTGCAATTTATACTTTCATATGGTTTAGAATCATTGAAACACATAAAGAGGGAGAAATATAGTTAATTTGTATTCTGTTTTGAGACTATGTGTTTTTCTTTTAAGACTTGAAATAGAAAATGCCAGATTGGAAGCTACGACAAACCAGCAAAGTAATAGAATTGAGATACTTCAAAAAGACCTACAGGATAGTGTTTCTGTAAGTCAACCATAATATTTTGGGGAAATAAGATTTCATGTTTAATTGCTTTGCTGTATTTTATAATTTTTTAAAAAATGTAATATTTCAGACAACTAATATAGCATAGTGAATTAGTTTTCTTATTTTCAGAAGTCATAAATTAATTAAAATTCTTGAAATCATGAATAACAATAGTAAGGAATATAAATAACAAAAAATATTTTTAGAGAATTTTTGAAGACTGAAGACATTTGTAACTTGCATAATAACTCAATTTCTTTTGTGGAAATCTAGGTTCATAATCGTCTTGAGGAATTGATAACCAGCTTACAGGCAGCAAAAATCAATCTAGAGGAGCAACTAAACCACCAGGTATTCTGAATATTTTCATAAAAATGAAACAAGCAACAGTATTTTCAAGACAAGGATAATTCACAAAAATTTGACACATTTCACTTGTAGATCATTCCCTTTGACTTCTGTTGATCTTTATATATTGCACAAGAAAGATTGGTACTGGAATCATAGATATTAGGCAGTTTGATTAAGAGAACTGCACTGGCTGTGCAGCTTGGGTGTCTCGTGGATATAAAGTATACTCAGTTTTATTCACAAATACAGGGAACTAAAATAAACTGAAACATGATCTTACAGTAATTCATAATGTGTGAATGAGTGCAGGAAACAAAAGCTAGTGATATTTGGACTCTTGAGCGCTTCAATGCTCTTGCTAGCACTTTTTCTGTAAGGACATTGCAGAATAAAGGGAGAACAAAGGTGTTCATATAGTTATTATCAATTATTTCTGAGAGAATAGTATAGCTAGTGTAGCATATTCAGAACTAGTTAATTTTGAATGTAATCACATATATGGAAGAAAACAGTCAATCAGTGTTATTGTCATGTTTCCTACAGACAGAGACGAATAAAGCAGAACTTTGAGGTTTGAAAATTCCTCAAAGAACATGTTTATTAGTTATAAAGTATCAGCATCGTCAAAAGTGAAACCAAGTCTGAATACACAAGTAATACAATAGAAAGTATAATGTCCCACCCACAAAACTATGCAAGCAACTATGTTGCCCAATGTTTTTATCTGGCAGGCTTTTTTATACAACACCCAGTCCCTGGTTGCGGGAGCAGTAGATGACTGGGACAAAAGTTTATTTTGACTAACGAAGCACCTGGGCAACCCCTCTCCATTCTATGTGGCAACCTAGAATCAAAGATAAAAATGGCTGCAGCCATGCTCATTGTAGAGTTGACAGTCGGCCCCTCTTAAAAGGAAAGAGTCTCCTATAGGGGAAATAAAAAGCACATTAGGTATTTCCTTGAGGCTTGTGAGGATGTTTGTTGTAAAATTTGTTTATTAACCTTTCTTCTTTCACATCTGTACACTTCACCCATGCAGCTTCTGACAGTGGATAGCCTTTCCACTGAACGAGGAATTGTAACTTCCCCTTGTACAACCTAGAATCAAGTATTCGTTTTATTTCATAATGTGTTTCCCCCTCTACCACTATTGGACCCAGCGGCTTCTTTGGAGTAGGTCTTAAAGAGGATCCAGACACAGGTTTCAACAAACTACAATGGAACACAGGATGGATTTTGCCCAAAAGCCGTGGAAGCTTTAACTCCACATTAACAGGATTTATGATTTTGATAATAGGAAAAGGATCCAGAAATTTTGACCCCAATTTTTTGCTGGGTAACCTCAATCTCAAATACTTAGTTGAAAGATAAACCTTTTCCCCAATATAAAATGGTCTTTGAGGGGAGCGTTTCTTATCAGCCTGCTCCTTGTAAACCTTAGCTGCTTGGTTTAAGGACTTTTTTGCATTCGCCCAAACACTTTGGAAGGAGGTCACCCATTAATCCAAAATTTGAGAGGCAGGTGGCGCCTGGTGATACTCAGGCATAGGCACAAAATCCCTCCCGGTAACTATCTTAAACGGTGTAAGACCAGTGCTACTGTGTACAGTATTATTATAAGCTACTTCAGTGAAAGGCAGAAGATTGGCCCAATTAGTCTGCTGGTAATTAACATAGCATCTGGGGTACCGCTCCACCATTGAGTTCACACGTTCAACTGCCCCATTAGTACTCAGATGAAAAGCTGATGAAAGGCCCTGAGTAGACCCAGTAAGCTTAACAAATTCCCTCCAGAACTACACAGTGAATTGAACCCCTCTGTCTGAAATAATCCGCTTAGGAGCTCTGTGGAAACAATAGATGTACTTCAAAAATACCTTGGTCAGTTTCTGAGCAGAGGGGAGCCCTGAACAAGCAGTGAAATGAGCTTGTTTGGAAAATAGATCAATCACAGTCCATATGACGGTATGTACCTTGCTCTCAGACAGGTCCACTAAAAAATCCATAGCTATTTCTTCAAAAGGCTGGTAAGGGTTCGCTACTTGTTGCAGGAGCCCTGGAGACCTTCCAGGACGTCTTTTCCTAGCAGCACAGGTGGTGCAGATTTTCACATAACTCTCAATGTCTTTTTTCATGCCTGGCCACCAAAACTGTCTTTGTACCAAATGCAATGTTTTCAGGAACCCAAAGTGACCAGCCTGCTTTGCATCATGACCACTGAAGGACTTCGATCCTGAGGACACTTCAGAGGTATAGCTTCAAACCCTTTCAGGCTAGCCCTCCCTGAAGGGTTAATAGAGATTTATTGCCCTTGAATCAGGTGTCAGTCTCTAATTGCTCTTTAAGTCTTTTCAGTAAGCAGTCATCAGGACCGATGGATTGGTTTCGCAATTGAGCTCTAGTGGTTATCTCAGAGGCAGATTGTAGTAGAGCAGAGGTGTCAAACTGCCGGCCCACAGGCCAGTTGCATCATATGGAGGCCGTGCCCACCCCAGCTCCAGCAATATGAAAAAATTGATACATTGCATAACATGATGTGACGCGGCGAGTTTGACACCCAAGCTGTAGAGAAATGATAGAATTAATGATTTTCTCATGGTGGCATTTGAACTGAGGCATCCTAGACAAAGCGTTAGCCAAAAAAATTATTCCCCTGGAAGATACTTTAAGATGAAATTGAAACAGTTCAAGTATTGAGCCTACTGAACTTGTTTCGGGGATAATTTACACGGGGTGGGTGGGGGTTCAGAGCTTCCAGATTTTTGTGATCAGTCCACACTTCAAAAGGTATCTCCCCCCTTTGAAGTAGTGGCGCCACATTAGTAATGCCCATCGCACTGCAAAAGCCTCCTCCTCCCAAACGGCACATCTCTCTGTGTCAGTCAGCTTTCAGAAAGTGTAAGCACAGGGTTGTAATTTCCCCCGGTGATTTTTTTGTAAGAGGACAGCCACATCACTTGCATCGGCTTGAATGCAAGGGTCAGGGTGCTCGAGAACAGGTTCAGCTTCTTGAATGCAGCTTGACATTATAGGGACCATGGCAATGGCTGACAAGTCGGGGTTCTCCCCCCCTTTTTTCAGTGTTGGTTATTGGCATGGCTATCTTTGTGAAAGAGGGGATAAATTGGCGGTAAAAGTTAGCAACCCCCTGAAAGCTTTGAAGTTGTTTATGGGTGCGAGGGGGTTGCCATTCCAATACAGCTTTCACTTTTGTGGGATCCATTTCTATTCCCTAATTTGAAATTCGGTACCCTAAATAGTCAAGATGTGTCTGGTGAAACTCACATTTAGATAGCTTTGTGTATAGTTTAACCTTCAGTAGTTTCCTCAGCACTTTGCGGACCAATTTAATGTGCTTTTCCATAGTCTCAGTATAAATGAGAATGTCATCAAGATAAACTAAAACCCCCTTATACAAGTGATCATGGAGCACCTGGTTGATTAACTGCATAAATACGGTAGGGACTCCTTGTAGTCCAAAAGGCATCACTTTAAATTGGGAGCTTCCCAGGGGGCAATTGAAGGTGGTTTTCCATTAGTCCTCCTCCTTAATATGGACACGGTAATAAGCCTCTCTTAAATCCAACTTTGTAAAAACTTTCCCTTTTGCTAGGTGGGCCAACATGTCCTTCATTAAGGGAAGGGGGTACATTTTCTCTATGCTGACAGTGTTTAATCTTTTAAAATCCAAACATAATCTCAACGACCCATCTTTTCTTTGAACAATACAGGGGCTGCTACACATGATTTTTCTGATTGGATAAAACCCTGAGCCAGGTTCCTATCAATGTACTCTCTTGACTCCTTCATCTCTCTGGGCGTCATTGAATACATTTTTGGCTTCGAGAGCTTGGCCCTGGGTAAGATTTCAGTGGCACAGTTCGTAGCCCGGTGGAGGGGAAGGACGTCACACTCTCTCACTAAATGGCTCAGCTAAATGACGGTATTCAGTTGGGACAAACTGGATTCCTGGCAGCTTTTCTACAACAGCCTTTAGTGTCTCAGGGTGCTTTTCCTGATCCTCATTTATGGTATAGTCCTTTGTATCATTGGTGGTGGCAGGTGGGAAAGGGCCTATTCCCAATCTTAAATTCCTCACTCGGTTCTCCCACCAGATGTTTGGGTGCCATTTGTTGAGCCAGGCCAGACCCAAAATCACAGTCTCAGTCATTTTTGGGACCACGCCAAAATGGATGATTTCCCAGTGCTGACCCATTTCCAGTCGCACTGGTTCTGTCAGGTGCGTGGCAGGTGCACCACCAATAAAGGATCTGTCAGCTTGTTTAAATCTCATGGCTAGGGGTAACAGCCTTGCCTGAATTCCCAACTTGAGCACTATGGGCAAATTAATTAGGCACCTAGTGCAACTTGAGTCTATTAAAACGTTTAAGTCCATTTGGGTCCCGGTTTTGGGTACTACTATCTTGGGGAGGCAAAAGGTGGGATGGGCTGATTTACTATCAGATCCTCCTCATCTTCCTCATCCCTGTTGTAGGGTGCCGGCATCTGCTGTGGCTCAGACCAGGCGTTCGCCTCGAGCTCGATTGGGGGGAGGTCTCGACGACTGGGTCTTAACGTGCCCAGTTTGTCTTCTCTCTTCCTCCTCAGGGAGCTTTTTGCGGGTGTGTGGTGGCAACTGGCGTGCTTCTGGGTTGGGTTTTGGGAGCCACGCACTCCACAGGACAGTGACGCATTTGACCGCATTGGTAGCACTTGACAGAAGCCCTGGCTGGCGCTTGGGGGACACTGTTGGTCGTAGGGGCTTAGGAACATCAGCCAAAGAGATGTTTTTCCTGGATGCACGGCGGATTGGGTTCGGCTGTGCCTGGCTTTCTGGGGCGTTCCAATTCGATGTCGAGCATAACCGCCATGCTGTACCACTCACGCAATTAGTTGGGAAAGCCCCGATAGATGCAGGCTTGGAGTAAGTTGTGGTCTAGCCCCTGATTGAAGTAATTGATCAACAATCATTCCGGCCACTGCCCCAGCCAACCAGCAACTCTTCTGAATTCACGAACTTGTTCCTTAGCGGAGCAGCCTTTTTGCTTCAGACAATGGATCTCCTTCTCGGCCAGCAGGGTTTGAGGTTCATCTTCAAAATGGCCTCTCAGTTGCTCCATGTATAGGTTAGCATCCTGCAGTTCAGGAGGCCTTTCATCATGGTTACCCAGTCGGCTGCTTCCCCCTCTAAATTGGCCGCCACAGCATTCACTATCATGGCATCATCCTGGTAGGCATAAGCATAGCGATCTAGATGAGTCCACACCTGATTTAGGAAGGTTAGATTCTTGGGGTCCCCATCAAAGGTGGGCTTGATGGGAGGCGGCTCAAACCTCGTCAGGGCTGCCTGCACCTGCTGCTGGGCTGCCTGTTGGTCTTGGGGACGGGGCGAACCACTCTGCATTTCCCTTTGCCAGGCTCCTGGACTGGCAGCCTGAGGTTGCGGCAGTGGGCTTGGCTGGAATACAGGGCTTGACAGCACAGCTGGCTGGGGAACATGTGAGGGGGGGAAGATATGGGTAGCCCTTGGCATTCCCCTCCCCACAGCACACACATCCTGGCGACGGGACCCATCTCTTTTACCTGCAACCTGCCTAACTTCTCCTTCAGCTGCTTGAGCGAGAGGCTGTGGACTGCAGACTGGAACTTCCAGTCATCAGAGTCGTCCCCTCCGATCGATCCCTTTCCCTTATGGCAGGGGTCAGCAACCCACGGCTCCAGAGCCTCATGCTCCACCATGTGCAGTCCAAAAAAAAAGTGGGACGAAAAACGTTCAACCAATCAATTCAAACTTCTCAGGGGGGGAAAAACTTGTGAAGTTTGAATTGATTGGTTGAAGTTCTTTGGTTTGTGGGACTGCCCACAAATCTCTTCTTCTTCAGACTACACATGGCGGCAGCAGAGGAAGAGACAGGAGGACTGCTGGAAAGGTTAGTGGGTGGGTCAGATGGAGCGTGCGGGTGTGGTGATGGTGTTTCTGAGCAGCATATGGAGTCTCAGGTGCTGCCAGACCCCCTCCTTTTCCCCCTTCCCACTCTCTGTCTCTCACTCCCTTTATGTCTCTGTGTGTGTGTCGGACCTGTGGGGAATGGCTGGTAGGGAGGCAGCAGTCTGGCATTTTTTCCCCCCTCGTTTGTGTGTGTTTGTGTGTTGGACCCGCGGGGAATGGCTGGTAGAGAGGCGGCAGTCTGACATGTTTTTCCCCTCGTTTATGTGTGTGTGTGTGTGTGTGTGTCAGACCCGTGGGGAACGGCTGGTAGGGAGGCGGCAGTCCGGCATTTCCCCCCTCTCCTTTGTGTGTGTGTGTGTGTGTGTGTGTGTCTGTCAGACCCACAGGAAATGGCTGGTAGGGAGGCGGGAGTCCGGCATTTTTCCCCCCTCTTGTTCGTGTGTGTGTGTGTGCGTGTCGGACCCACGGGAACAGCTTTTAGGGAGGCGGGAGTCTGGCCTTTTTTCCCCCTCTAGTTTGTGCGGGTGTGGTGATGGTGTTTCTGACAGCATATGGAGTCTCAGGTGCTGTCAGACCCCCTCCTTCTTTTCCCCCTTCCCACTCTCTCTCTCCCTTCCCCTTTATGTCTGTGTGTGTGTGTCGGACCCGTGGGGAATGGCTGGTAGGGAGGCAGCAGTCTGGCATTTTTTCCCCCTCGTTTGTGTGTGTGTGTTGGACCCGCGGGGAACGGCTGGTAGAGAGGCGGCAGTCTGGCATTTTTTCCCCCTCTCGTTTGTGTGTGTGTGTGTGTGTGTGTGTGTGTTTGTGTGTGTGTGTCAGGGGAACGGCTGGTAGGGAGGCGGCAGTCCGGCATTACCCCCCCTTGTTTGTGTGTGTGTGTGTGTGTGTGTGTGTGTGTGTGTCGGACCCACAGGGAACAACTGGTAGGGAGGCGGGAGTCTGGCCTTTTTTCCCCCTCTAGTTTGTGTGTGTCGGACCCGTGGGGAACGGCAGGTAGGGAGGCGGCAGTCCAGCGCTTCCCCCCTCCTGTGTGTGTGTGTCGGGCCCATGGGGCTCGACACACAGAGACGCAAACACCAGACTGCCGCCGCCTCTACTAGCCATTCCCCGCGGGTCCGACACACACACACAGGAGGGAGGTAAACAATGCTGGACCGCCGCCTCCCTAGCAGACCTCCCCTGCAGGACATGCCGTCAGGAAGCCAGGCTGCCCAATGAGCGGACCGTGGCCCAACGGCCGAGGCTGGGCAAGCTCCGGCATGCCGCCAGAATTTTGTTTACTTTGCCCGGACATACCGCTGCTCCTACCGACACAGCCGCCAAAGATGGCAAGTGCGGTGGCTCCCCGCTGGGGGGGTTCCCATATTCCGTGATCTCTTGGCAGTTGGACATAATAACATGCAAGCACGGCGCTACCAGTCCCACCTGCCGCCTCCTCAGGAAGTAAACTGGACAGGAAAGCGAGAAGCACCTGCCCGCTGCCACCAAGGGAGGCCGTGCCTGCCATTGGCTTCTCCTGCGGCGGACGCTGGGCTAAGCAAGCCGGGAGGGATGGAAGCGGGGCCAGGGAAAGTTGCTGGCTGCGCCATGCAGTTCCCGGGGGGGGGGAGTTCGGAAGTGTTGAAGCGCCAGAACCTAGGTGTAGAGCTTGTTTTTAGGGTGTGGCAGGGAGCTGTTCGTTGGAAAAGTTGGAAGTGGAAGGGATGATTAAGGAAAATGAGGGCTTGCTGTCTTTGGCAGCTGCGCCAGCAGGAGCAGTAACAGGAAGGCGGTGGCAGCTACTGTTGGGGCAGCCTAGTGCCCTTCCTGTGCTCGGTAGGCAGTACTCGGCAAGCGGGCGTGGGTGATGCGCCGGCAGCTCCCGCCCCTCCAAGTATCAGGCGGTGCTGCCTGGACACACCGCTGCTCCTGCTGCCACAGCTGCCAAAGATGGCAAGCCCTCGCTTTCCTTAATCATCCGCTCAGCAGTGCTGCCCAGACACACTTGCTGCTCCCGCTGGCACAGCTGCCAAAGACAGCAAGTGCGGATGCTCCCACACTGGGCCTGGAGCACCTGCAGCATTTCTCGACGAGGGCACTAGGCCGCCCCAACTATAGCCACCGCTGCCGCTGCCACCTTCCTGTTGTTACTGCCTGGCAGGCAGGCGGTGCTGCCCGGACACACCACTGCTCCTGTCGCCAAAGAGAGCAAGCGCGGCGGTTCCCAATGTTTGCTTCTTTCATTCTTCAATTTAGTCCTCTGCTCTGCGCATGCGCGAGTGCGTGTGTGCTTTTTATGGCTCCCGTTTTTTTGCTTTTGTGAAAGAACCGTTTCCGAGTGGCTCTTTGACCCATTCAGGTTGTCGACCCCTGCCTTATGGTATGCCGCGGATGAAAACCCCTGGGACGGCAGGAACAGGAGTTCCTCTTCAGCGGCTACAGGAGTGCTCCTGCACTGAGAGGCAGCCTTGGCTTGATAGATGTTCGCCAGGATTGTAGTTCCCCCTCCAGTACCAGCTTTCCAGGTTGGATCAACCTGGACTTTGGCTGAACCCCTGCCAGTGACGCCTCCTCAGCTGGAGTGGCTGCTTGCGCTCCGTCAGCTGGAGTTCCCTTGCAGCCAGCAATGGCTCCATTCTTTTCCTCAATCTTCAAATCTTCAAATCTTCACCGAGTCTTTACCACTCTCCCAAATGATGGGTAGGCAGGCGGGGCCCAGCACCCCCAAAAAACAAAAGTTTTAGGAGATTTAGTTTAATGTTATGGTTCTGACAGACAAGAGTCAAAGAAAGCAGAACTCCGAGGCTTGAAAATTCCTCAAAGTACATGTTTATTAGTTACAAATATTGGCACGGTCAAAAGTGAAACCAAGTCTGAATAAACAAGTAACAATTACCCAATTAGTATAATCTCCCACCCACAAAACTATGCAAGCAACTACGTTCCCCAATGTTTTCATCTGGCAGGCTTTTTTATGCAGCACCCAATTCCTAGTCGCGGGAGCAATAGATGACCTTGGTTCCCACAGGACAAAAGATTATTTTGACTAACAGCACCTGGGCAACTCCCCTCCCTCCGTTCTATGTGGAAACCTAGAATGAGAGGGAAAAATGGCTGCAGCTACACTCATTGTAGAGTTGACAGTTATTTTATTATTGTTTTAATTGTGATTATTAATTAAATATTCTTCTTAGACTCGCTTTACTATTTGGACCTTTTAAAAATCTTTTTAGGACTTTTTAAACTTTTTAAACATTCTTGCCAACTTTTAAATTTTTCATTTCATTTTTTACTTTTAAAAGCAAGTCTTAAAGTGGAAAAATAGTGACATGTGAAACAGTTTCTTAATTGTTTTATTTTGTATTCACTAAGACTTATTAGCCTAGGTCCTAGGAATATTGAGATGTAAATTCTCTTTTAAATTGTTATTAGCTTTGGAGATTTTATGGGTATGTCCATATAAATGTTTGTGGCATTAAAATACAATTTGTCATTGCCTTCTTTCAGGATGTTTTTCAGTTTCGTATTCTAGCCTACACAGGTAGTCCTCAACCTACGACCACAATTGAGCCCAAAATTTATGTTACTAAGTGAGAAATTTGTTAAGTAAGTTTTGCCCCATTTTACAACTTTTCTCCCCACATTTGTTAAATGAATCACTGCAGTTCTTAAATTAGTGACATGGTTGTTAAGTGAACTTGGTTTCTCCCTTGACTTTGCTTGTCCAAAGGTTGCAAAAGGGGATCACGTGACTCTGGGACACTCCAACCATCATAAATGTGAGTTAGTTGTCAAGCATCTGAATGTAAAACACATGAGTATGGGGATGCTGCAATGGTCATAAGTGTGAAAAATGGTCATGAGTCATTTTTTTCAGTGCCATTGTAACTTTGAACGGACACTAAATGAACTTTTCTAAGTTAAAGACTACCAGTACAGATAGTCTTTGAATTATGAATGCAGTTTAGATTGGAATTTTGGGTTTAAGTCTTGATGGTCATAAGTCAAGTTACCACGTGCCCAAACCCAATTTTACAACCATTTTTATGGCATTCATTAAGCAAATCATTGGGTCATTAAGCAAGTCATGCAGTTGGAAGTCCGAATTCATTGTACTGTATGGAAACTGGCAAAAGACATCACAAATCATTGGGCCATAAACACCCATTCTGGATGTGAGAGCAATCTGGGTGCGATATCTGATCACTAGTGTTGATTTGGCTGATCTGTCTGGATAGTCGAGTATCCTCTTCCTCCCTCACTGCTCCATGTGCATCCCTCCTGAGCTTGGTAGAAGAGGACAGCCATCCCAGATAAAACAAGTATACCGATCTTTGGTGAAAATTGTATGATAGCTGCACTCTCCTGCTAGAACCACCAAACTAGCGCCCATTCTGAGGCTGTCATCACTCTGAATGGTCATTAAACAACCAGTCATAAATCAAGGACTACCTGTAATTCAGGGATTTTTCTGTGAACTCCCATCCCAAACACTAACGAGGTCTGACCCTATTTAGTTGATGGCCAAAAAATAAAAAATATGAGTGGAGGCTTGGTAGTATTATTGATAATTTGCCAAAATGTATTCACTTTGAGGGTTATTAGTGTTCTGAACCTAGTTGTGACTAATAGAATATTTTGCAAAATTAGAATATAATTGTTACTATTAGATATACATTTATCAGCTGTAAAAACAAGGTTAAAAATCATAAATCTTTGAGAAAGTACTTTGTTTTTTATCATAACTAGACTGTAGCATAGCCAAATGAAAAATTTTAAGCAGTGTGAATTGCTGCAAGATCCAATCTGGGACCAGAGGTTTAGTCTTCCGAGCTTCGGACTTGTGCTAGAGCCCATCTTCAGAGAACTTCTTTCTTCCAGAATGTATGCTTTGGGCTATTCGATGCATCATATTTATGTGGTCCCTTCCTATTGGTTGATGGATGTGTGGATAGCCGGCGACTGGCTATTGTTTTCTTGTGCTGCCATGTCCTCAGCTCCTAAGTCCCTGATAAGCTGGTGGTAAATCAGCACTTCTGTTGACTGACAAGGTGCCCATTTCCCAAGCTTCAATCATTTCCCTGGCTATCTTTGTACCTGCACGGCCAACAATCTTAGTAGCTATGAAATTGAATGTATGGCCTTATTTGTTGCAATGTGAAACTACCAATGAGTTTGGTCTCCTCGTCTGACCACCTGCTTGTGTTCTTGCAGTCTGGTGCTTCCTCCCAATCTGTCCTACATAGTCTCATTGGCAATCCATGCAGGGGTCCAGTAGATTACACTAGAAGTATTACCACTTCTAAGTAATCTTTGCAATGCATGATTTGCCCTTGTATGGTAGCCTCTGGGTAGTGTGCGATTGCCCACTTGCAGATGTCGGAAGCTGCATTCTACTGCTTCCATAATGTTTCTGATGTATGGCAGGGTGTGCCATATAGTTGGTCCTATACCTTCTTTCTTCATTTCCTTGCATGTTGCGCATGCATCTTGTAATAGGTGGTTGTGGGTACCCTTTCTGCCTGAATTGTTCATATAGATATCTTCTCTCCAGTTGCTTAGTTTGCTGGGTACTATAGTGGGTTCTCACCCTGTCAAATAGTGTTCTCGCGCAACTTTTTTTGGGTGACAGTGGATGGTTACTAAGAAGGCGTGAAGTGTTGTGGCCTTGCAATAAACGGTGATTTCTAGGCTTCCATTTTTCTGCCTGTTGACAAGCACATCCAAAAATGGTAAATATCCAGCCGTTTCTTCCTCCATTGTGAATTGTATGGCTGGGAAGATGGAGTTTAATAGGATATGAAAGTCTTTCATTGCATTTCTTTTGATGATGACAAATGTATTGTCCACATAGCAGCGCCAAAATTTAGGTGTGTATTTTTGAAATGTACAGTCTTCTAGTTCCCTTTTGAATGTGAAGTAGGTATGTTGGCAGTACTCTGGAGTAGCTTCATGATTTGTGTCCTGATTAGGTTGTGCTGATCTGTGTTGAATTCTTCTAGTTTTTTATCATTACTTTGTATGCTAAGTGAGGAGAGATAGATGTAAATAGGGATACTATGTCAGAAGAGACCATGATCTTGTCAGCCACATTTAAGACTTGTAGTTTTGTCAAAAATGTGAATTTGCCAAAAAGTGTGAATTACTTTCTAATGACTTTAAATGGCAGTTGGTACGGCATAAAGATTAATTCTAAGCAGGGTTTAATATTAAATATACTCAAACACAGCCTTGTACTGTGCTTTGTGGACACATTTTATAAAATTATATATAAACTTTCTTTATGATAATATTTACAGAAATGTAACAGTAATATATAAAATAAAAATATATAAAAACTAGAAAGATTAATGCTCATCGAGAACTAACGCTAAGTACAAGAATTAAAATGTTAGACATATGCTAGAATTTGAAACAGAACCTAAAAGGTCTGTGAGAACATTAAATGAATTGCTAAAAAAATAATATTGAAGTCAGGCACAAAGATGGTGAAAATGACAAAATGACAAATGACTTTTGGTGTTACCCTGTTGTAAGACAAGGTCTGTCACTTTAGTATGTGTTGTGACCTTGTGGGGATACAAAAGAAGCAGAGTTTATGATATGATATTGCTTTTATTGTTTTAATGAAAGTATGATTCTGTGCATGTCTTTGGATACGAATGCATGCTTAATGTATGAATTTTCTTAAGAGCCTATTGTTATAGCTGCTTAATATTGTTCTCTTCTGAGAATAGGAATCTATTTCAAATAAAAACACTCAATCATTTATACTATACCTAGAGGGGCATGACCTGCAGATTGGCTGGCATGCCTTTCTGTGGTATGGTAAGAATAAAGCGCATAGATATTTCCAGAACCATGCTATAAGAAACTCACTTCTCTTAGAATGGGAAAAACTAAAAGAAAAAAAATTATATTAAGATACCTGAATGGCTTTCAACAATGAAAGCCTTTGCTTACCCAAACTTAATTAACTATGATAAACTTGTAACATATAAAGACTTACTGGACAATGAAGGAAGAATGAAATCTAGACAAGACTTACAACAACAAGGTATTGACCTATCATGGTGGCCATACCTACAAATCCAATCAAGATATGAAAAAGATGTGAAAACGACGGGGCTCTATAAAGAACAGACAGAACTTGATCTTACATTGCTAAACACAGATGAAAAGCTGATTAAAAAACTTTATAGATTACTGCTTAACTTAAGATGGAGGAGGAACAAGTTAAAGGAACGATAATATGGGCAAAAAATGTTGGACATACCATAGAGCTTGAAGAATGGGAAAAGTTATGGGACAGAAATATTACATTAACCAAAGCTGTACCATATAAAGAAAATTTGTATAAAATGTTTTATAGATGGCACATGACACCAGTGAGACTAGCCAAAATGTTTAAAAATACTTCAAATGTCTGATGGAAATGTAATCAAAGACCAGGTACTTATTATCATGTATGGTGGTCATGTCCTAAAGCAAAAAGGTTTTGGCTTAAGATACATCTATGGTTGGAGAAGATGATTAAAAAAAATAGAATTTAAACCAGAAGTGTTTCTGTTAGGAATGATAGGCCCCAACTATGACAAGGAGAGTGGATACTTAATGTTACATGTATTGACAGCAGCGAGAATTATGTATGCTGAATATTGGAAAAATGAAAAGTTACCAACTGAAGGAAGTATTAATCAAGAAAATATTGGATTGTGCAGAAATGGATAGAGATTTAGAGATTAAAGAGAAAGAACTTTCAATTTACTATAGAACTTGGAACAAATTCTATCAATGGCTAGATAAGTGAGTTAGAGAGAAAGGAATGCGATATGCAGTTTTGAATTTATTTGAGTAAGAAAAATACTATACATTGAAAACTTAGTATTGTTTATGGTAATCTACTATAACTACCATTGTTATTATTAGCTTTACTACTTTTATTTATATATATATTTACCCAGACAATATGCTGTTTGCCAAATATTGAATGTTATTAGGGGAAACCCCAAACCCCACCCCCAACCTTTCCTGTACCCTATCCCAAACTCCCATCCTATTACCCCACTTTTTAACCCTATAAAAACTAATTAAAAAATTTCAAAAAAAATCATTTATACATTGATATGTCAAATTAGCAATAAAGATTTAAAGGAAATATGAATAATAGCATTTGAAATAGATTTCAAACATAGACTAAACTTCTACGGGTGTGAATCCTGTTCTTATATTAGAAATATAAAATTTAGGAAAGAAAGTATACCAACCCAGTCTCCTTTTAAAGGGTCTGATTGTGATTTCAGCAAGACGGCTATAACCTTGTCTCCCAGAGCTGTAAATCCAACTGTCTGAAGCGCTTGTGGATAATCTCAAATTTTCTGCTTGTCTAGAGAAGAATTACAGAGCAAGTATCCTTATTGGCTCTCCATTTACCATGATCATTGGAACTGTCTTCAATTCGCCATTTCCACACAGAAATCTGATCTTTGTTATCTGAATTAAATTCTATCTTTACATAAAGGTGTCCTGGCTATTTCAAGGGCTCCTTTGTAGTGATTCTTATTCAGAAGGAATTCAATTTCTCCTCAGGTCCAGAAGGAAAATATGCTTTCAGTAACTGCACAAGGTGCTCAGAATATGTGGGAAGAAGAACTGAAATTAAAATCAAAACTTGGGATTCGCCTTTCTGAGCTTGATAAGGAAAAGACAGAAATAATATCTCAGGTAGGTTCAGTATCAACAATTCATTGTATTGGAAATGATGAAGAAACAGTTGGTATTATGGTTGAGGTATCAGACTCGGATTAGGAAGAGCAACTTTAAGTCCACATTCAGCCATGGGAAACTCACTGAATCTGGGTGCTTTAGTCCAGTCATTAAATTACTCAGTTCAAACTAACTCACAGGACTGTTGTGGTAGGGAAAATTGGAGAAAGAAAGTATTCATATGAGCTCCTGAAATCAATAAACAATAAATAAGCCTTAAATATCTTGGATTCAGAATTCCTTAAGGATTTCATTAAGTATAAGATCAGAACTAGAAGTTATCTGGATGAGAGAAGCAGTCGTAACTGATTCAGATATGGAACAACATGCTGTAAAAGTGTGATATGTCTTTTATCTCATAGATTTTATCGTGGGCATGGATTTTAATGTGGCAGATGAGGATTTTTTAATGTTTTTATATTATCTGCTTATCCTGCCTGATTGATCTATCTAACTGATAGATTCACAATGCTTTTAGGAAGCAGCATTTTTAAATCCTACTAGCTATTTAAATAATAGGTTTGTACTGAGAATTTTGAAAGATCATAAATAAACAAAACAATATATCATAAGGTTCAGATAAATACAGTATAAAAACTGAAAAAAAATTGAGTAAAGTTCTTTTTACTCCTTATCCTTTTTGAATTCTCCCAAAGACAAAGATGCTGACAAAGCACAGGAAACTGTTAATACAAGGGCTTTTGAACTAGACTCCTTTAAATTCTTAACTTTAAATCAAATAAAATAAATAAAGGTCAAGATGCCTGAATTTTTCAGTTTTGAGAGAGAATGATGAAATCTACATTTTTGTACAAAAGTGATAAATTATACTTCTTTATGAATTTTATAAATAAGTGTAAAAGAAATTGCTGGACTTGAGAAAGATGTCTAAGTGCCTTTGACATAATATATTTCAATCACCTGACCAAGACATTTAGCTATTGCAGCTTGCAAAAAAAGGTCACAAAATTATTTAGGGCAACAGCTAGATGAAGCAAAAATAAAATTAAGAATTTTTCAATTCTCAAGATACCTGTATTTCCTAAAATTCTGTGATTGCAGCAATCGTTAATAATTTGATCTCATGGGTTACTGATTGACAGTGAAAGAGATTTCAATCCTTTTTTTCGTGGTTTGGTATCTGTTAGCCTTCACAGATGAGTGTTCTGTAGGAAGTCAGCCTCCCAGAGAAGGAACTATTAAAAGTGCAGAAAAATATATTTCCTCAAAGGATTTTAAAGAGGCAGAAAAGCATGCCTAGTTTTCTTAATAGCCCCAAGTCTCCCTCCCCCAAGCAGAAACCAGCTCTATAGAAATGCAGATGTAAATACTGCAATCCATTCAGGAAGGTTAGAGGCCCCCAGCTAGAAGATAAAGAAGACAGACACCTAAAATCTACATACCCCACCCAAACTCTAAGAGAGGACATAATAGGATTAACCCACAGATGCCAAAGGGACACAGGTCAAAATACATGACACAGGAAATACAAAGCCTCAAACAGGAACAGGAAACAACCTCAAGAGCCCAGAGGGTATAAAAACCCACTCCCTACATGTGCTCGCTCTCTTTTCTTCCAGAGCCATCTTTCTATCTGGCTCTCCTTCAATAAACTGTAACCTTCTTCTAAAGCAGTCACCATGTTGTTTATTCCCAGCTTGGACTGAACCATGATGAAGACTTTTCCTTTGAAAAGCTCATGAAAACCCAAAACATTGTTCCAAATTATCTTATTCATTCCATGGTACAAGCTTCAGCTTCTTAGCAGAGCTGATATTTTCCAGAGAGTTTTACCAACACTGGAATTTTCTTAGAGATTGCTGCTGCATTATAGCATGAAGCTCATTTAAAATCTGGGCAGAGCAGCAGGGTCTTAATAAAGCTGTAATTTTGAAAATTAAGGAAATAAATATGAATGTGAAGAAATAAAATATATTTCAATATAATCATTTTTTTCACAAAGCTCAAAGTGAAGGTGGAATACCATCACAGATTTATCTGTGCATTATAATGTATGCTGTTTGAAATGTTGTCAAGTCTGGAAATTATGTTCTTATTCTTTTACAGTTTGAGAATGAAAAGAAAAAAGTAAAGAAAGTACTAGAATTGAAACGATCAGTGGAACTACGACTGGATCAAGAAATGAAAAGGAACAGTGAATTACAAAAAGAATATCATGGGTAACTATTATTGTTGTGAAGACATTAGCTGCTTTCTGTTTATAGAATTTTATTTTGAATATATTTAACATTGCTATAATGAAAAAATCTTACATATAACAGCTAATATCCCTGTTTCCGTGACCTGTTTTTTCTGCATGTTATGCACTATCTCTTGATTTATAATTTAGGAACAGGTAGTCTTCGTATTATAACCATTTGTTTAACAACTGTTCAAGGTTATGAGAGACCTGAAAGCAGTGACTTACTAGTAGTTCTTGGCATTTTCAACTTTGGCAATGTTCCTATGCTTATGTGATCAACTTGGGTGCTTGGCAACCAACATGCATTTACAGTAGTTGCAGGGGCCATGGGTCATGTGATCACCATTTATGACTTTCCCAGGGGACTTCTGAAAAGCAAATTAAATCAGTGAATTTGCTTAAAGATCATAGCAAAACAGTTGTAAAACTGGACACAACTCACTTAATGACAGTTCCGGTCCCAATTGTGGTCATAAGTCAAGAACTACCCATAGTCCTCATTTAATAGCAGGTTGAGCAGGTTGTCAAATACCCAAAATGCAATCACGTGATTGCAACAGGGTGTGCCAATCATAACATTGAGTAGGGGTCATAAGCAGGGCTTTTTTTCCTCATAGAATGTTCAGAACCAGGTTCCGGCACCTTTTTTGGGGGGGGGGGAAAGCTCCCTCTATTGGCTTTAGGAGTAGGCAATCTTGGCCCTTTTTTATGACTCGTGGACTTCAGCTCCCAGAGCCAGCCACGCTGAGGGGAAAGAGGTTTCCAAGCTGAGCCATGCTGGCTCAGGAATTCTGGGAGTTGAAGTCCTTGAGTCATAAAAGAGCCAGGGTTCCCTACCCTGCACTAGAGGAGGACATTAAAATTATTTACAAGGTTACTTCTTTAGGAACTAAACTTTTAGAATCTAAAACAGCTAATTCAAAAAAGTCAACAGGAAAGAACCTCACATTTTTCATCTGCTTCTGTCTTTTGGAAGGTAAAATTAGATAACAAAATAATCTATTTCCTATGTTAACATCTCTGGAATGAAATCAATAAAGGTAACAGGAAAGAAATGAGAAACATTTTTCTCAATGTAATATGTCTAATTTAGCTGATGCTAGAAAAAAAAATTATCTTTTGTACACTCTTGAAAACTATTTTGAATCTATAACCATTACAACAAAACCACTTCAAATTAAACAATTCTTAAGAATGAAATATTCTTAATTTGGACTTTACTTTTACTGTTTGGACTGTTGTGTGTTTTGAAAAATAGATTATTTAGAATCTAGTTATGTTGCACTTCAGTCTTTAAATAATTAGCCTAGTATATACATAACAATATATGATGTTTTCCATGGTGAGCTTAACATCAATAACAACATTTATTAAAAAGGCTAAAATAATTTCTGGTGGTATTATCTGTACATTAAAATTTTGTTTAGTCACAATCTTTCACTTTTCACATTCTGGACAAGCAGTGGTCATGTATCCTAGCAAAAGATGTTACATATGTGCATAAGTGTAGTCAGTAGCATATGCCTTTTTAAAAATATCAAACATGCAAAGAAACAAAAATAAGTCCAAAATATCTGTATTTTGCCAACTTTGCAACCAATATTTCACATCCATAACTATGGCACCCTAAGGATATCTGCATACATGCAAATGCTTCTCTGGGATCAGTAACGCAGCAGGGATTGCTTTTTCCTTCCAGTAACAGATTGCTACGAAATACCAAACATGGCCTTGAGAATTCCAATGTTTGTTACAAATTTTTCTGGATGTGGTTGGAAAGAAGCTGTTTGGTGCCAGAGACCACTGCCACAAGGAACACAGCTCTGGGTCGGGGTTCGGAGCAGCTTCGGGTGGGGGATTAGCACGGGCTGCGGCGTGGCAACTGCGGGGAGGGGAATCCCCACGGTGGCTGTGGGGAGGAGAATCCCCGCGGCATGTGGCTCCAAGCCACAGGGGCAGGGATGCAAAGGACAGGCAGCAACACCACAGCAAGACACCAGCATCGCTCCCAGTGACAGCACCTCTGAGTTCCGTCACCTTTTTTTTTTTTTAGAAAAAAAGCACTGGTCATAAGTAACTTTTTGGAACTTCTTTGTAACTTCAACTAGTTGTTAAACAAGGAGCAACAAATGCACAGTTAAAAAAAAAGAATATATATTGAATTATACATTAATAGAATTACAATACCCAAAGGAATTAACTACAATGGCAGTAACAACAGAATAGAATAGAATAGAATAGAATAGAATAGAATAGAATAGAATAGAATAGAATAGAATAGAATAGAATAGAATAGAATAGAATAGAATAGAATAGAATAGAATAGAATAGAATCTGGAAGGGACCTTGGAGGTCTTCTAGTCCAGCCCCTTGCTCAAGCAGGAGAACCTATACCATCTCAGACAAGTGACTGTCTAGCCTCTTTTTAAAAATCTCCAGTGATGGAGCACTCATGATTTCTGGGGGCAAGCAATGGCACTAGTTAATTGTCCTCACTGTCAGAGAGTTTCTCCTTAATTCCAGGTTGATTCTCTCTTTGATCAGTTTCCAACCATTGTTTCCTGTCCTGCCCTCTGGTGCTTAGTGAATAATGTGACCTCTCTTCTTTGTGTCAGCCTCTCAAATACTAGAATATTGCTATCATGTCTCCCCTATTTCTTCTTTTCTTTAGACTAGCCAAACCCAAGTCCCATAGTTGTTCTTCGTATGTTTTAGTTTCCAGGCCTTTGATCATTTTAGCTGCTCTTCTCTGAACTTTTTCCAAACTCTCAATATCTTTTTTGTGATATGGTGACCAAAATGGGCTACAGTATTCCAGGTGTGGTCTTACCAGGATCTTATAAAGTGGTACTAATACCTCGTGTGATCTTGATTCTATGCCTCTGTTTATACAACCCAGGATTGTATCAGTTTTTTTGGCTGCTGCTGCACACTGCTGGTTCATGGTTAAGTGATCGTCCACTAGGACTCCAAGGTCCCTCTCACAGTTACTGTTTTTAAGCCAGGTGTTGCCCAATCTGTACTTGTACCTTTGATTATTCCTGCCTAAATGTAAAACTTTGCTTTTCTCCACATTGAAACTCATTTTGTTGGATAGGGCCCATTGTTCAAGTTTGTCAAGATCATTTTGGATCCTGAGTTTGTCTCCTGGGGTGTTGGCTATTCCTGCCAGTTTGGTGTCATCTGCAAATTTGATGAGTTCCCCTTCAATTCCCTCATCTAAGTCATTGATGAAGATATTGAAGAGTACTGGGCCTAAGACGGAACCTTGTGGTATCACACTGCTTACTACTCTCCATATGGATGTGGTGCCGTTGAGGACTATTTGTTGAGTAGAAACATGAAGAGAATATTGTTTGCTTTAGCAGTGCAGACTATGTGAATTATTAATGTACAAAATCAGAAAACAATGTTAAATTGAAGTTTTGGTCATTTTAAAATGGCTATTTGTAGAATAATGAACAAGGTTTGAGAAATAACAAATCTTTATTTTTCACATTCTTTGTACTCATTCAGCCTAGTAGAATTCTTTCTTTGTGCAGCAAAATAGCATCTATAGAATACTTTAAGCAATTGCAGTAAAATTTATTTTTCTTTACAGTATGAAAAAACTTCTAAAAATAACCAAAAAGAAGTTAAAAGGTTATGAGAGTGGAGAAAGTTCATCTCAAATCAGCTTACATGGAGAAATAAAGAATAAATATTCAGAAATTGATAATGAAGTTGGAAAACTAAGAAAAAGGGTATGTACCAGTTATTACTTTAATTCATTTAAATTTCACGGTTACATGATAATACTTACATAGTCCTTTTACTAATGAACGATAAGCTCCAAGCCCAACTCAGAGTATTGGTCATCATTTATAAATAAAACAGTACAGTGGGAAACTGGGTTATTTGACTTTCCTCTTTAAATTGCTTCTTATGTGAGATGCTGCTTAGGCTTGGACCTGGGGGCAGTCTCTTTCTATGGAAATCTCAAGGCTTTTGAACAACTGGGTCCCTTTCTTCTTGGCCCTCTATAATAGAACAAATCTTTCATTTAAGTGGGTAGTGGTAATTTGGGCTGCCTTTTTTAGACTTTCATTTGGTGCCCTGTTGACTGCTTTATATAATGTTTAAATTTATTCTACCTGAGATAGAAGTATTTATCTATTTATTCTGTGCCTTCAAATCAGTGTTGACCCCTGGCAACTGTTTATACATGTCTCTATACTTTTGTGTTAGTATTTGGTATTCCATTTGGAATTTTTTTGGATTGTTTTAATCATCTGAACATAGAATATGTTAACTAAAACTTTATTATTTACTTATTAAATGTATATGCTGTTTGAGTAACTTTGTTGATGAGGTGGGGAGGCATGTGAATTTAATAAATAAAGTGTTAGTTAAAAATGTTTTTGGTCCACTTAGCTCTTACGTCTCTATATCCACCACCAAATATGATTCTTCATATCTATGAGCAGATACATAACTATTTTATTTTGAAAAGTTTGTAGCCTTTTTCTTTATTTTGAAAAGTTGGTAGTCTTTTTCTTTAAATGTAACTTGCTTGTTCAGGTTGATGAACTTTCTCGCCATTTGGAGGTTGAGTCAACAAGATGTACCCAGCTGGAATCTACCAATGGTGAACTGCGTGAACAATTAGCATCACTCCAAAAGAATCATGCAAAATTAGAAAAAAGCAAATTGCAACTAGAAGAAGTAGCTAACCTCAAACGCCAAGTACAGGGTAACTTAATAGATCTCAGCCAAGTGGAACAATACAAGAGAGAGATCGAAGAACGAGCTAGAAAAGACATAAGACAAAAATTGGAAGAAGTCAATTTCTTTTTACAGGTTACTTACTTATTTCCTGTCTTTATTATTGTTATAAATAATTCAAGACAGACAACATATCTGCTATTCCTTTTTCCTCCTATTTTCCTCACAACCACAAATCACTGGCCCAAACTCACCTAGTTGGCTTTGACATACCTAAGGCAGGGCTATAATTCACAGTCTCCTGGTTTCTAGTTTGGTGAATTAATCATTAGACCAGACTGGTTCTTTTAAATAATTGACAAGTATTAACTAAGTTATTTTGTTGACAAAATTGCTGAATATTTTCATTAAATCAGGTTGCTATACTCAGACAATATATTAATGATTTAATTAAGTGTACAGAAAGGACTTTTCTTCTAAATTAATACATTTTGTGTCTTAGACACAGGCTGCTTCTCAAGAAACTTTGGAACAGATAAGAGCTACTAATAATGCTTCTTTGAGAAATCAATTGGAAAATAGAATTAAAGAATTAGAATCAGAGTTGGCCAAACTTAAAAACAACCAGCAAGATAGTATATTACAAAAAGAATCTACACATACAGAATTGGAAAGATATAAAGGATTGTATTCAGAAGAACTAAAAATACGGAAATCTTTGGGGAGCAAATTGGATAGGTAAGTTCTTGTAAACTTGTATTTTTTCTTAGTAAATCTGCTACCCATTTTACTACCAAGCAACTCTGGGTGGCTTACAATCCCATAAATAACAGAATAAAATAAATTATAACACTGGGCATTAAAAATTGAATTATTACAATTAATATTAAAATAGAATTTATAATTAAATATAATATTTAATATTTACTATTAAATATAACGAAGGGACGCGTTGGCTCAGTGGGTTAGGACGCTGAGCTTGTCGATCAGAAGGTCGGCAGTTTGGCGGGTCGAATCCCGAGTGCCGCGTAACAGAGTGAGCACCTGTTACTCGTCCCAGCTTCTGCCAACCTAGCAGTTCGAAAGCACGTAAAAATGCAAGTAGAAAAATAGGGACCACTACGGTGGGAAGGTAACAGCGTTCCGTGCGCCTTTGGCGTCTAGTCATGCCGGCTACATGACCACGGAGACGTCCTCGGACAAGTGCTGGCTCTTCGGCTTTGAAACGGAGATGAGCACCGGCCCCTAGAGTCAGAAACGACTAGCACGCATGTGCGGGGGAACCTTTACCTTTACTTTTACCTTATTAAATATAACAGTAAAGGGGAAAATATTTTTTCAGATTAGTGTTTAAATACATTAAGAAAATAGCCTTTCTGTTTATACTTATGTTTGTATTCTGAGAATATAATTCTGCAAATAAAGTTCTTTTTCACATATTTCATATTCCTAAAATTATGAATTCCAATAAGCCTGTCATTTGTGTTACCCATTTTAATACTAAATTGGTGGTTCTGAATTATCATCTGAATAACAGAGTGAAGGAAGATTTTCCAGTTACATACAAAAATATGTATAATGTGTCTAAGCTTATGAAAAGAAAACAAATATCATGAAGAGTTATATATTCTGGGGTTTAGCTTATAGAAATATAAAAGAAAATTGAACTGGGATAGATTGGCTAAATGAGTCCCTAATATTGTATCATTGTTCAGATGGATTTTACCCACATACTGGATTAGAACTTGGGGATGCACTCTATCAGGCTTGTATCTTTCAGATGTACTGTTTTCTCCAAAGCAAGGGTAATTCTTTTAAACTCCTGACAGCTTTGAGGGATAAGGGGTTGATAAAATTAGAATTGGAGATAAGGTATTTTTGCTAATCCTAATTAATGTATGAAATGAACAGAACCTTGCTGCTTTCTTGCTGTGAATGAGAGAAAGGTAAATAGATTTCATCTACCGTATAAAGTGATGGTTAGGTTTGATTTAGTATAAATTATATCACCCACCCTCCCAAGCAATTTTCTGCTAACTTTGTTTCCCTTTCCACTTGATTTTGTACCATTACATAAATTATTGATTAGTGCATACTTAAAATTTGCACAGAGTATTTTGTTTTGCAAATTAAATGTAACATGAAAAATTGAACATTAATTGAAAAAGAAAAAATTAGAAGGAAAAACAATTACTATGTTAAGGACTCCCAATACATTTTGATTAATATTTTGTGGCAGGAGATACTTTCCATTAAGAATAAAAATGTCTCTCCTTGTCTTTATTGATATATATTTTTAGATATATATCCTGCCTTTTCTCCAGGAACTCAAAAGGCAATGTACATATCACTCTCTCTCTCTTTTTTTTCTCTCCATGATTTTGGGATAGATTGAGCTGTGTGAGAGTGATGCCCTGTCAACATCCAGCTCGAGAATCCAAATAAAACTCCAGGTTCATTCCATTTCCAAAAATCTTATTGTTTATTGAATACACTGCATGGTTATGTCAAAGCAAAACTAACCCTGAGGTTCCAACACCAATTTGTAGACTTAAACAATTTTCCCAGCCAAACCCCTAACGTCTTACATAATTCATATCAACAAGTTCACTTTGTTATGGGAACTGTCTTCTTCAAATCCACACCTGTTCTGGTGTCCTTGACAAAGTTTCAGGGTGCTTTTAAGCATGTTTACCAAGTCAGCCCAACTCCAGTCTTTTGGGATCTGTCCAGTCCAATCATCCTATTGAGGCTTCAAATCAAGGAAAAGAAAGACTTCATATTCTGCTTTCCAAAATCCTCCAACGATGATTTTAAGTGTTACAGGGTGCTAACTATGCCTGGACATACAGCTTACTTTAGCACAGGAGGATAGAGAAAACTGTCAGGAGAATAGAGGGAAAAAACAAATATTGATTTTTAATTACCATTCCAGAACTCGGAACAGAATAATGAGGCCTCTATTTAGACTTGTTAAGGCCCTGGATAGATACATTTCTGGAACAGGTTAGAGATACATTACATTTTGCCTGGAGTTCTGACTTTTTATGAAATAAAGTGTATCATTATTCTAAGATGATATCTTGTTTAACTACTGATTTGTTTCAAACCTTTTGCAGAGCTAATGCAAAACTAGCAGAAGCCAACACTCAACTCTATCATGAGCGTCAGAAAAACAAATCTTTACTCGCCAACAGCTTTTTAAGTGGAAGCCTTTCTTCAAGTCCTGTCCTGGAAACAGTTCACATAGGAAATCTTGGCAACAATTTAGCATTAAATAAATCTCTTAACCTTGGAGGAGGATTTCTGAACACAAATGGAACTGCGTTAGCATCAAAAAACAGAGTGGAAGCTTACTTAGCAAAGGTTAGTAATTGCGAATGTCATTCTAAACTGTAATTTCTGTTCAAACTTTAGGTTATATTTAAGTGAATAGTTATTTCATTTTGCAAACAATCTTTAACTCCTTACCTTGTCTTAGGCATAGCGCTTTTCTGAGAAAAGCAATGAAAGCCCCAAATACTTGACAACTTAATTTCTATTGTTCTTTTATGGAAGTTTAACAATAAAATTATGCATAGATAGGCTCTATGGAATGCTTAAAATACTGGTTGAAATTTTGAATATTATTTAAAAGTCAAATTTGATTGTTTTGTGGTTAACCAGTTAAATTTAGAGCCAAATGTGTAGCAAAGTTTAGAAACATGATACCATATTTTTCCGTCTATAAGATGCACCCTTGTATAAGACGGCCCCCAATTTTCTAAACAAAAATTCAGAAATCAACATTTTAAATATTAAACAAACCACACCTTTAGTTTTGCACATATTTTCTATTTTATTGGTAATCAAAACAATGAAAACAGAACACATTTTTAGTGGCAATAAAACAAGTGGCCATGCCATCACACAAGGGAGGCGACTTTCTCCAATCAGATGACGCTCTGTGGGCTTAGTCCCGCTCACCCCCTCGGCTGTCAATCACTGTACTGAGGCGGCTTCCCGGGGCCTTTTGCAGCTTCAGCCCGAGCTTTGCCAGTGAAAAACGGGTCATAGAAGGTGGCTTCAGTGGGACTGGCGGCATCCTTGGGGCAGCACGATCCTCCAGCACCAGGCGGCATCTCGGGCCGGCTTTCTCCCCATCCAGGCGGCATCTCGGGCCAGCGATATCCTCCTGCACCAGGTGGCATGGCAGCGGCATGTAAAGAACCCACACAGGCATGTCCTGGGCTGCGGAGGTTACCATTATTGTTTCGTGTATAAGACAATGCACTTGATTTTTGAACAGGGTGTTTGCAGGAAAAAAATAGCATCTTATACATGGAAAAATACAGTACTCGCCCCAGCTTTAGAGAATTTACAAATAGCTGCAAAAAAGTAAGGTTTGCAACTTAATAGACCAGATGATATCTAAAGTCCATCACAAAGGCACAAAATGCCTGCCTTTTTAAAAAAGCATGGAATTCTTATGTTTGCATATTTAATAGCACTTTTGATAGAAATAAAGACTCCAACTTTGATACAAACATTTCTGTGAAAGTTCAGTGTTTGCTGCTGCTTCTTCCTATAAATACTACATTCTGACTTTTGTAGCCTATGTTGCTTTTCAGTTTGTTTGTTTAAAATATTTAGATAGCCTCCCATCATAAATCAATTATGGGAGGCTTACAACCAGTTAAACAATATAAAAACAAAAAAAGCTGGCGCCATAGCCACATTCTCATCCTAGCTTTATCTTGCCCTATTCCAATGTTTGGGAGAACAGTTAGGTTTTAAGGGCTTTCCTGAAAGACAGAAGGCGTGGGACCTGTCAAGTTTCAGGGGAAAAGCCATACCATAGGGCAGAGGCTTCAGCATAAAAGGTGTACTTCCAAAGACTCCAAGATGGCAATGCTTAAGGAATAGGACATGAAATGAGCCTACCCTATTCCTTCTGTTGGGATGGGCAGATAGGGAGAGATGTTTCACACTTATACAATTGTACTTTAATGATGTTGGATGGTGATGATGATGATGATTATAGCAGCAACAATGCTTTTAATTCTCTCCATTGGTTTGCCATCACTAGAAACTGGTAATAAGTTGTACTGTAATTTAACACTTCATTTAACAATAAGAAAGGAACAATGAAACAAAATAGAGAAGTGTATAATAAATTGCTAAGACATAATGAATTAAAGTAATGAACAGAATATGTGAGTTTGAAACTTCCTACAACAAGTTCAGTAGTGAACAAATTAGTCCAAAATGAAAGGGGAAGAAAAGGAAGTAGCAGTAATAAAAAGTCTAAAAAGGAATCTGAATGTAAATTAATGGAATTTCAAGAAAAAAAAATGAAAGATAGCATAAAAAGAACTGGGAAGTTGAATAAGAGTGGTTGAAAAGGTAAGGGAACAAGGGAATTGTATGAAAATCACAGCTTTTTCATTCCCATGGTGTTTTTTAGATATTACTGTTTAATTAAAATAGAAATAATAGCAGAAAACAACACAATGCATTTTATAAAGCGTTTTTCCCAAAAGCATTCTAATCAGAAACCCCTAAGTAAAGTATTGATCTTTCTGACCATGATACTTTCAAATTAAAAAAAAGAATAGGGGCTTTTGCAAGTTGTTTTCTGCAGTCTTCTCAAGCATTCAGTTTCTCAAATTATTTCATATAAGTCTGAATTCAGTTCTAGTTTATGTGTTATGAACTCACAAAATCTCTCCAAAGCACACACATTGATGTTATTAGCCTGTTGCTATCTAAGGTCTATTTGTGTTAAAAGTGACTGCTGAATTAATTACCCTTCCCTGCTCTCCCTCTTCCCTCACCCAATATACAAAAATATTACACAACACCACTAAAACAAACTTTATTTAAAAATTGGGGGCTTTTGGAGCAGACTGGACAAATGCATTGAAATTTTCGAATGATGTTGCCTCTTAAATCAAGATGTTAAAGATACTAAAGACCATAATGACCACCTGTTCTATGTGGTTATTCTTGTAGACGTATAATTTCTATGTGATGCTTTTCAAAATATTTTGTTTTATGATTTTGCTTCTTCCTTATTTTTTATTATTTTTCTTTCAGTTGATTATCCATGCCTTCTATTCATTTTTCCTTAAAAATAAATTATTAAACCTTTTATAAATTGAGAACATATCTGTTTAATAATCATTTAAAGATGAAAACTTGAGAAAGATGTATTAGTATCCTAAAAAGCTACTTACTTTTAAATCATGACTTTAATGTGATTTTCAGTAAATTATGTGGCTGTAAAGTACAATTTTTTTCTATTTTTTGTTATAGCACAGTTACTACCTTGATAAATGTATGAAACCTTGACACTGACATTTAAATTATGCTAATTTGTGCCTTAAGAATGAAACTTCTGCCACATAATATAATTTAAAGAAAAAATAGAAGAGATAATAACACAGCTTTTAACATTTTATTACATTATGGAAATGTTTTTATTGTGCATAGTATGTTCTAAGCCATTGTGAGTCTAGAAGATTTAGCACAATAAGGGAGGGAGGGAGGAGGGAAGAAGGAAGAAAGCTTTATATATTATATTTTGATATAATATATAAAGCTAGCTTGGAATAATTCAGGGAAAGATATTTGAAGATCACATAAACTCAGTTCCTGTATGTGGACCATCTAAATTTTAAGAACTAAGATATCTGATCGATGCCTTAATTATAGTAAGTAATTATACTATAATTATAGTATAGTAATTATAGTAATTATAGTAAGAGAAACATTTTCCAATTTAGAACAAGGGTCCCAAACCCCCAGGCCACAGCCCAGTGCCAGGCCGTGGCTTGTTGGGAACCAGGCCACGCAAGCAGTGAGTGCATGCATGTGAAGCTGTATATGTGCAAATGGCATGCGCACACTGGAAATTATCCCCTCACCGCCCCCCACTACCGCTGATCCACAGAACCAGAAAGGTTGGGGATTGCTTCCTTAGTACATGGCATAATATGCTTTTATCAGAAGTGAGGTTGACTCAGCTTCCATCCTTCTTGAGGTCAGTAAAATGAGGACCTAGATTGTGGGGGCAATATTCTTCCTTATTCCTAAGCCAAGTTTGCTACTTAAAGGGACTGATACATTGACTTCTCAATATTGTATGTTTTGTTATTGTCAAGGTTCCAACTGATGAACCCAACAAAGTAAACACAGCTGAGACGATTAAATCTAATGCAAAACTTTACTGAGTGCACCATTTTGGCACTGATGAAAGTGAAAACCAGCTCTGAGGTTTTCCTGCCTATTTTGCTATAGTAAAAGAATAGAAGCCTCCCTCCCCTCTTTGCACAGGTCACATTGCCCAATTGCAAATTAGGTAATTGTTATGAGAGAATCCACAATCTTCAATAAACATATTTCCATGTGTCCTTGCTTCTCCTGAAGTAGCCAGTAAGTGCTAACAGCTCACATTCCAATCTTTTCCCCTGCCCTTAAGGTCTTGGCAAGATACGAAGCAATTATGTCTGGACCAGCCTGGTCACTCTGTGAGGCTTGACAGGTAGCTACTGTTCTGTCCCAGCCCACGTGAGTCTTTGTTATGCTCAAAAGGAGAAACCCCTCTTCCAATCAAGCAGGCAGGAACCGCAGGAAAAACCCAAGCCCTTTTTATTATTCACAGACCTGAGTCAATGTCCAAGGCAAACAAACACAGTTCACAGAAACTCGATCCTCAACACGAATGGTTGCCTTTGGCAACCAGCACCTCCCACACCTTCCCTTTTATTATGCAGCTAAGGCATGGCTTTCCTAACGCCTTTTTTTTTTGCCTTTGGAGCCGCGAGGAATCACAACACTATCCCGCACTGCAGGACCCTTCCCTTGGGTCTGTCGGGCAGATGAAGTCATGACGGGAACTGTTTATGGAACACTGTCACCAAGGCAGGAGGATGGATGGTGGTTGCATCCTCTCAGGTGAACACCTCCAGTCTGTAGCCCTTCCACTTGATCAAGTACTGAAAGCGACCTTTCAGCCAAAGGGAGTCTCAAATACTGGAGAACTCATACTTGGGAGTGCTGTCTCCATCATGTTGTTCCAGTGGGGGAATGTTCTGCTCGTCAGAGTGGACACACCGGTTGCTTGGGGACTAACAGAGATCGGTGAAAGACCAGATGTACCCGTAATGACTGTGGCAAAGTTAATTGATAAGTGACCGAGTTGATGACAGCTTTGATAGGGAACGGTCCTAGGTACCGGTGGTCTAGTTTCTTGGTTGGCCGGGTGGATGGCAGGTTCCTGATGGACAACCACACCTGATCTCCCACTGTTAATGTAGGTGTATCTTGCCCCAACTGATCAGCAACCTTTTTGTAATTGCCTTAGCCTTATCTAATTGTTGCCGCACCAATTGATGGATTGCCCATAACTAGGTCAGGTAGTTGTTTGCTGCAGTAACTGGCGAGTCGAGCTGCGAGAGGGGAAAAAGCTAGGGATGATATCCCACATTGGCCAGGAATGGTGTCATCTGTGTTGAGGTGTACTGCGAGTTGTTAAACACGAACTCGGCTACCGCAAGATAGTCTGCCCAATCGTTCTGCTGCTGATTTACATAACAGAGCAGGTATTGCTCGAAGATTCCGATGACTTTCTCGGTCCCATCGTCAGTTTATTTATTTATTTATTTATTTATTTATTTATTTATTTATTTGATTTGATTTGATTTGATTTATATACCGCCCTTCTCCCGAAGGACTCAGGGCGGTGTACAGGGCAATAAAAATAAGAATAAAGAATACAAGATTTAAAGTTAAATGATTGTGCCCAATGTAGTAGGTTAGTTAAAATAATGTTAAAACCCCAAACCCATCAGGCCAGGCCGGCTTGTTCGAATAGATAAGTTTTTAGATCACGCCGGAAGGAGCGAAGGTCGGGGGCCATCCGGAGTTCAGCCGGTAAGCGGTTTGAGGATGATGTGCTGATGATAGGCAGATTTTTATGTCCAGCGCCTTCCATCAACCCCTTCCAGAAACGGGCTGTAAATTGGGCCCCTCTATCTGACATGACCCTATCCGGGAGGCCGTGCAGCTGGAAAACCTGCCGGATGAACATGCAACTGGTGGCACGGGCTGACAGCAAGCCACAGCAAGGAATGAAATGTGCCATCTTGGTCAGCATTTCCACCACCACAAACACCATTGTGAAGCCAGAAGACGGGGGCAAGTCTGTCAGGAAGTCCATGGACACAGCCCCCCAGGGTCTTTTGGGCATCAGCAAGGGCTGAAGTAGACCGGGTGGGGCCCCCGTCACTGACTTGGCCTGCCTACACTGGATACAAGATGTGACATAGGTCTGGACGTCGTGTTGGACTCGGGGCCACCAGAATGTACGGGAGACCACGTTCAGGGACTTCAACAGGCCAAAATGCCCTGCCACCAGATTATCGTGACATTGGCTGAGAATGAGCCCTCTGAGTGGCCTTTCCCAGAACATAGAGCCAATCACGATAGTTGAGGAGTCCATCCGTTACGGTCCATGGGGAGTTTGGCCCCAACTCCTCCTTTCGCTGAGCAACTCACGCATCATGCACTTGGGCCTCCCAAATCTGAGCCCATATATGTATCAGCTCCCACACTGCAGAGAAAGACTCGACAGGGAGAACTGTCCTGGGCAGAAGCTTGTTTTCTTCACAGGAATATTCTGGCTTCCTTGACAGAGCATCGGCTCTTTGGTTGCAACTGCTGGGTATGTAGGTAACGTGGAAATTGAACCTAGCGAAGAAGAGAAACCACCAAATCTGTCAGTTGAATTTCCGGGCAGTCTGCAAGCTTTCCAAATTCTTATGGTCCATCCGGATATCAATTTGATGCTGCACCCCTTCCAGATGATGCCTCCAGGCCTCGAATGCCACTTTGATAGCCAGTAGCTCCTTCTCCCAGATGGTGTAGTTGCGCTCGGCCAGATTCAGTTTCCGCGAATAGTACACACAAGGGAAGAGGTCACTGCTGGGTGCCGTAGCCTGGAGTAACACCACTCCAATGGCAATGTTGGAGGCATCCGCCTCCATGACAAATGGCCATTGTGGGTCAGGATGTTTCAAGATGGGCTCCTTCGTGAAGGTTTCCTTTAAAGCCTGGAAAGCTTGTTCTGGGGCGTCCCAATGAAACTGGGTCTTTTTCTGTAGGAACTGAGTGAGGGGTGCTGTCATGGAAGCAAAACCAGGGATGAAGGTTCTATAGTAGTTGGTGAACCCAAGGAGTCGCTGGACATCTTTAATGCGATGTGGGGGTTGCCAACTACACAGAGACTTGACCTTCCTCGGCTACATGGCAATGCCCTCAGGAGAAATGCGGTGACCTAGGAAATCGATGGTCATTTGATAGAACTGGCACTTCTCCAGTTTGGCATACAAATGATGATCTCGGAGCCGCTACAGGACCTGATGGAGATGCTGGTGGTGCACCTCCCGCAACGAGTAGATCAGAATGTCATCTAAGTAGATCATGACAAACTGATCTAACAGGTCCCGGAGGATGTTGTTCATGAAGTGTTGAAACACTGCAGGGGCGTTGGTCAGCCCAAACAGCATCACTGTATCCTTGAAGTGCCCATACTGGGTACCCTGACGAGGTTGTAGGCTCCTCTCAAGTCCAATTTTGTGAAGATCTTTGCCTCCTGGAGCCATTCCAGGAGTTCAGGGATGAGGGGCGGCGGATATCGATTACGCACCATAATGGCATTTATTTTCTGATAGTCACAGCAAAGCGTCAATTCTCCAGACTTCTTTTTGACAAAGAGCACTGGTGCAGACACTGGGGAAGACAAGAGCTGAATAAAGCCCCGAGCCAAATTTTTGTCCAGAAAGTCCCACAACGCGACCAACTCAGGGTCCAACATGGAATACAAATGCTCCACTGGGAGAGGCGCATCAGGGACTAATTCGATGGGGCAGTCATGTGGCCTATGTGGAGGCAATTGATCGATCTTAGTCTCACTGAACACATCAGCATAAGTCACCAGTTTGGAGGGCAGGAAGACCCCTGGGGGACTTACCACCTGGCTGGCACACACTTGGTGGGTGTGATCTACACTGTAAACTTGGAAAGGTGACCAAGTTCTGGGACCAATAAATCTGCGGGTCAAGCGTCCAGAGCCATGCCAGTCCCAAGACCACTGGGAAATGCAGGTCGTAGGTTATATAAAACTGAATGTTGATGGCCATACATAACGGTTGTGTGACGGCCTTAATTGGCCCAGACAGGAGCATTCATCCATCAATAGTCTCCACTAACAAAGGTGGTTCCACCGGGCATTGGGGAACAGCCCACTTGGCCACAAATGCTGCGGCCATAAAGTTTGTGGTAGCCCCAGAGTCAACCAAAGCATGTACTGGAATCCCCTGTGGCTTCCTGGGGAGGATCAAGCATGCCTCCAGTATCAAATGCCATGGAGGTCCAAGTGCAGCATCTGAAAGATGTCACTCGGTGTTGGGGGAGGCCCGATCACAAATGTCTTTTAGGTCGTGCTTGGGGTGTTTCCCAACAGATGAGGTTATTTTCGTGGGGCAGGCTCGTAGCTGACGTCTCTTGCTCACCACCTGAACTCTTGTCTCCCCTGTTCCAATCCTGAAGGGCCCTGGCCTGCCTCAGCCTGCTCTTCCCCACAGTCCTCTGAAGCCATAGACACCTCTCCCTCGGCCTCCATAGGGTCCTGTTCAAGCTCCATTTCCTCCTCAGATTCAGGCTCAGACGGAGGCATGACACCATCTCTGAGATTTTCATGCCTATTTTGCCATATTAAAAGCCTTCATAGTCAATAAAAGAGTAGGAAAAGCAATACTGGGATACAAACCTCAAAATGACAGAATGATCTCAGTTCGAATCCAAGGCAAACCATTCAATATCACAGTAGTCCAAGTCTATGCCCCAACCACCAGTGCTGAAGAGGATGAAATTGACCAGTTCTATGAAGCCCTACAGCACCTTATATAACTAACACAAAAAATGATGTCCTTATCATCATGGGGGATTGGAATGCTAAAGTAGGAAGCCAAAAGATAAGTGGAATAACAGGCAAGTTTGGCCTTGGAGTACAAAATGAAGCAGGGCACAGGCTGATAGAATTTTGTCAAGAGAATAGGATGGTCATAGCAAACTCTCTTTTCCAACAACCCAAGAGACGGCTCTACACATGGACGTCACCAGATGATCAACACAGAAATCAGATTGACTATATGCTCTGCAGCCAAAGATGGAGAAGCTCTATACAGTCAGTAAAAACAAGACCAGGAGCTGACTGTGGCTCAGATCATGAGCTTCTTGTTGCAAAGTTTAGGCTTAAACTGAAGAAAGTAGGAAAAATCACTAGGCCACTCAGGTATGAATTAAATCATATCCCTGTTGAATATACAGTAGAGGTGACAAATAGATTTAAGGAATTAGATCTGATAGAGTGCCTGAAGAACTATGGACAGAGGTTCGCAACATTGTACAAGAGGTAGCAACCAAAACCATCCCAAAGAAAAAGAAGTGCAAGAAAGCAAAATGGCTGTCTGAGGAAGCTTTGCAAATAGCTGAGGAAAGGAGGGAAGCAAAAGGCAAGGGAGAAAAAGAAAGATACGCCCAATTGAATGCAGAATTCCAGAGAATAGCTAGAAGAGATAAGAATGCCTTCTTAAATGAACAATGCAAAGAAATAGAAGAAAACAATAGAATAGGGAGGACCAGAGATCTTTTCAAGAAAATTGGAGAGATGAAGGGAACGTTTCATGCAAAAATGGGCATGATAAAGGACCAAAATGGCAGGGACCTAACAGAGGCAGAAGAGATTAAGAAGAGGTGGCAAAATTACACAGAACAACTATACAAGAATGAGCTTAACTGCTCGTCCCTGATAATCACGATGAGGTGGTCACTGACCTCGAGCCAGACATCCTAGAATGTGAAGTGAAGTGGACCTTAGAAAAGCTGAGCAACAACAAAGCTAGTGGAGGTGACAGTATTCCAGCTGAGCTATTCAAAATCTTAAAAGACGATGCAGTAAAAGTGCTACACTCAATTTGCCAGCAAATTTGGAAAACTCAACAGTGGCCACAGGATTGGAAAAGATCAGTTTACATTCCAATTCCAAAGAAAGGCAGTGCCAAAGAATGTTCAAACTATCGCACCATTGCACTCATTTCTCATGCTAGTAAAGTTATGCTTAAAATCCTACAAGCTAGACTCCAGCAGTACATGGACCGAGTGCACCCAACTGAGTGGCAGTGAAGTTGGGTGAGGGTCCAGATATTCATTCCTTTTGTTTCGATCCTCCTATGGAAATTAACAACTATGGGACTGCCTTTCCTGGACTTGCCGAACTTATATGCATCGATATACCAGCACAGACTTGTTCGCCCTCAGGGGTGCCCCCCTCTCCTGGGTGCGACCCGCCTTTTCTAATACCTCCAATCTCGATGAAGGGCCCGATTGTTGGGACCCTGAGAGATGGCCGGGCAGGGGCAGGGGCCTTCAATATAAACTTAATAGGAGGCCCCTGGTTAATTTTTTAGCAAATTTTTTATGGGGTTAGGGAGAGGGGTGGGAGTGGGTGGGGGTTGTTTGGCTATGGGGGGTAGTCAATCAACCATGGTTCAGGCCAGGCCTGGGTCTGGCCGCGCGGGGGGAGAATGGTGTGGTTGCCTCCGGGGCTCTGGAGCGGGTCGTGGGACTACCGATTCCCACGACGTTGGGGAATGGCAGCAGGTGCATAAACAGAGGGCCGTATAGTTACCGGGGGGGTCGTCTCCGCTACTTGCAAGCGGTGAGGCACCCCGACCCTCTGTTTCTTCCCCGAGGTTCCGGGAGCGAGGATGTGCAGCCTCCTGAGCTCCGGCTGGTGTACCTGAATGCCAGGTCCGTGGTTAATAAAGCTCCCCTTGTTCGGGATTTAGTTGAGGGTGAGCATGCGGACCTGGCTTGCATCACGGAGACTTGGTTGGGCCCAGAGGGTGGGGTCCCTTTGGTTGACCTCTGCCCACCAGGTTTCCGGGTGCTACACCGGCCTCGAGCTCAAGGTAGGGGTGTGGGTGTGGCGGTAGCTATTAGGGAGACCTTATGTCCGCGGGAGACCACCGTTCCTCAGATAGTCGGGTGTGAGTCTCTCTTTTTGAGATTTGGTCCGGGGGCGCAGTTGGGCTTGCTGCTGGTGTACTTTTCGCCTAGTCGCGCAGCGGCAGCCCTGCCCGAGCTACTTGATGTCCTCTCTGGGTTGGTGATTGAGTTCCCCAAACTTATAGTTTTGGGTGACTTCAATCTACCATCCCTGGGAGGTTCATCTGAGCTAGCTCGGGAGTTCATGGCTTCCATGACGGCCATGGACCTGACGCAAGTAATTTCTGAACCAACTCATGAGGGAGGCCACACCCTTGACCTGGTTTTCTTATCTGGATGGTGGTTTGATGATCTTCGTGGGGGCTCTCCATTATGCCCCTGTCATGGACCGATCATCACCTCCTGCGGCTGGTCTTCCGTTTTGCCACCCCCCGCCGTGGGGGTACGGAGCCAATTAGATGGTACCGCCCCAGACGCTTAATGGATCCTGATAGGTTCCAGGCAGCGCTGGGGTCCCCACCTGCCTCCGTTGCTCACAACTCGGCGGATGCCCTAGTGGAAGCCTGGGAAAGGGCAGCCACTGGGGCACTTTACCGAGTTGTACCCTTGCGGCCCCTGACCCGGTGCAGATCCCAACGAGCTCCATGGTTCTCCACGGAGCTCCGGGAGATGAAGCGTCAGAAACGGGGCCTAGAGAGCTGTTGGAGGTCCAGCCGATCCGAATCCGACCGGTTGTGACTAAGAACCTTTATTAGGTCTTATCTCGCAGCGATGAGGACGGCGAGGTGTAATTACTTCTCTACCCTCATCGCGTCCGCAGATAATCGCCCGGCCGCCCTGTTTAGGGTGACCCGCTCCCTCCTTAATCTGGTGAGGGAGGAACCCTTGCAGAGTCGTGCCGAGGAGTTTGGTCAACATCTGCTGGATAAAATCGCTCGGATTCGGACCGGTCTGGACTCCAACTGGGCAGAGTCCGACGACCAGGACACGGGCGGTCTTGTCGATGTTATCTGGGAGGAGTTTGATTCTGTAACCCCTGAGGAAGTGGACAGGATTATGGGGAGGCTGAGCTCCACCACATGTTTATTGGACCCGTGCCCTTCTTGGCTGGTTTATGCAGCTCGGGAGAGGACACGAGGCTGGTTCCAGGCAGTTATATCTGCTTCCTTGAGTGAGGGTAATTTCCCCGCTGTCTTGAAGGAGGCGGTGGTGAGACCTCTCCTCAAGAAGCCTGCTCTGGACCCAGCTGTTTTGAATAACTTTTGTCCGGTCTCCAACCTTCGCTTTCTTGCGAAGGTTGTTGAGAGTGTGGTGGCGCATCAGCTTCCCCTGGTCCTGGTTGAACCGGATTGTCTAGACCCGTTCCAATCGGGTTTCAGGCCCGGGTACAGCACGGAGACGGCATTGGTCGCTCTGGTGAATGATCTCTGGAGGGATCGGGACAGAGGACATTCCTCTGTCCTTGTCTTATTAGACCTCTCGGCGGCTTTCGATACCATCGACCATGGTATCCTGCTGCGGCGTCTCAGGGGATTGGGAGTGGGAGGCACAGTTCTTCAGTGGTTCTCCTCCTATCTCCTGGGACGCTCGCAGTCGGTGTTGGCAGGGGGGGCAGAGGTCGACCCCTAGGACTCTCGTTTGTGGAGTTCCTCAGGGGTCGGTCCTCTCGCCTCTCCTGTTCAACATCTACATGAAACCGCTGGGTGAGATCATTCGTGGTTTTGGAGTTGGGTATCATCAGTATGCCGATGATACGCAACTTTTCATTTCGACCCCAAACCACCCCAGTGATGCCCTCGATGTGATGTCCCGTTGCCTGGAGGCGGTTCGGGCCTGGATGGGGAGGAACAGACTTCAGCTCAACCCTGACAAGACTGAGTGGCTGTGCATTCCGGCATCCCGGGACATTCAAAATATTCCACCTCTTCTTATGGGGGGTGAGTCCTTACCCCCCATGGATAGGGCTCGCAACTTGGGAGTCCTCCTAGATTCACGGCTTACTCTGGAAGACCATATAGTAGCCGTGACTAGGGGGGCTTTCGCCCAGGTTCGCCTGGTGCGCCAGTTGCGGCCCTACCTAGACCGGGATGCCCTGCGTACGGTCACTCATGCGCTTGTGACCTCTCGTTTAGACTACTGCAACGCTCTCTACATGGGGCTGCCCTTGAAGACTACTCGGAGGCTCCAACTGGAACAGAATGCGGCCGCAAGAGTTGTCTTGGGAGTTTCCCGGTACTCCCATGTTACACCTTTGCTCCGCGAGCTACATTGGTTACCAGTTGTCTTCCGGGTGAGATTCAAGGTTTTGGTTATGATCTTCAAGTCCTTACATGGCATGGGTCCGGGGTACCTCGAGGACCACCTGCTGCCGGCGTCAACTCCCCTCCGCCCTATGCGTTCCCACAGAGAGGGCCTTCTCAGGGTGCCTCCGGTCAGGGAATGTCGACTGGTGGCCCCCAGGGGGAGGGCCTTCTCTGTGGGCGCTCCGGCGCTATGGAACCAACTGCCGGTTGAGCTCCGGATGGCATCGGACCTTCGCTCCTTCCGGCGCGGTTTGAAGACCCACTTATTTGAACTAGCTGGTCTGGCCTGATGGGGAACGTTAGGGTTTTTAATGGGTCTTTTATTGTTATTGTAATTTTTAATTGGGCACTTGTTTAATTCCTTTTTAATTTTTGTATTGTTATTTATATATGCCCTGTTAACCGCCCTGAGTCCTTCGGGAGAAGGGCGGTATACAAATTTAATAAAAGTAATAAAGTAAGTAATAAAGTACCAGAAGTACAAGCAGGATTTCGAAGAGGCAGAGGAACTAGAGATCAAATTGCCAACATATGTTGGATCATGGAGAAAGCTAGGGAGTTCCAGAAAAACATCTACTTCTGCTTCATTGACTATGCTAAAGCCTTTGATTGTGTGGATCATAACAAACTGTGGCAAGTTCTTAAAGAGATGGGCGTACCAGACCATCTTATTTGTCTCTTGAGAAACCTATATGAGGGCCAAGAAGCAACAGTGAGAACTGGACATGGAACCACTGATTGGTTCAAAATTGCGAAAGGTGTCCGGCAAGGCTGTATATTGTCGCCCTGCCTATTTAACTTACATGCAGAGCACATCATGAGAAAGGCAGGGCTAGATGAATCAAAAGTTGGAATTAAGATTGCCGGAAGAAACATCAACAACCTAAGATATGCAGACGATACCACTCTAATGGCAGAAAGTGAAGAAGAACTAAAGAGCCTCTTGTTTTGGGTGAAGAAGGAGAGTGCAAAACTTGGGTTGAAACTTAACATTAAGAAAACCAAGATCATGGCATCCGGCCCTCTCAATTCCTGGCAAATAGATGGGGAAGAAATGGAGGTAGTGACAGATTTTATTTTCCTGGGCTCCAAGATCACTGAAGATGGGGACTGTAGCCAAGAAATTAAAAGACGCTTGCTCCTGGGGAGGAAAGCAATGGCAAATCTAGACAGCACACTAAAAAGCAGAGACATCACCCTGTCAACAAAAGTGTGTATAGTCAAGGCTATGGTCTTCCCAGTTGCAATGTATGGCAGTGAAAGTTGGACCGTAAGAAAGGCTGAGCGCCAAAGAATTGAGGCCTTTGAACTATGGTGCTGGAGAAGACTCCTGCGAGTCCCTTGGACTGCAAGGCGATCAGTCCTAGAGGAGATCAACCCTGACTGCTCTTTAGAAGGCCAGATCCTGAAGCTAAAACTCAAATACTTTGGCCACCTAATGAGAAGGAAGGACTCACTGGATAAGAGCCTAATGCTGGGAAAGATTGAGGGCAATAGAAGAAGGGGACGACAGAGAATGAGGTGGCTGGATGGAGTCACTGAAGCAGTAGGCGTGAGCTTAAATGGACTCCAGAAGATGGTAGAGGACAGGAAGGCCTGGAGGTACGTTGTCCATAGGGTCGCGATGAGTCGGACATGACTTCGCAGCTAACAACAACAAAAGATTAAGTTATTAATCTCTATCTTGCTTTTTCTTTTCTTTTTTAAACAAGTTTTATTGGTTTTTCAATTAAAATCTACATATTTAGAAAGCATCACGGTGACTGGGTAATCGGAAATTCAATAACAGAGTTTTCAGTACATAATTCAGGTTACATTATCAAAATGTCCTCAATTTCCCTTAACATTTCATATAACCAGTTTAAACTAATACATTTCTAGAAATAGCATGGTCAATTAAAAAATTTGTCAATTCAATTTCATTGAGATATATCTATGTCCTGTTATTAAATTTTACCTAATTTTGATTTTAATTATATTATTCAAATTTAGCCTTTAACATCCCGAATAATATTCACAACCCAAATTTCCCTTATTCCATTACAGCAAAAACTATAGCATCTAACATGTACATAGTGGCTGAGTGGTTATGTTCTACCTAATGAACATTGTCTGTTTCACATCCTAATACATCACACGTTACTGACAGGACCACAACCTATGTTTATCAATCTACAACTATTTATACACAGCCAGACTCTGTTTTAAATTTTAGCTAATTCTTAATTCAGCTTCCAGAGGCATGTGGAAATGTCCCCCAGCTTTGGTTCCATTTTCTGTTGCAGAGAACAGAGACCTAAAGTACCATGAGATCACACGAGATCAGTAGTGTGAAACCTTGCCCCACTGATCTCACGTGATCTTGCATTACTTTAGGCCTCCATTCTTTGTGAATACAAAGAAGGCGTGGAGCAGCCAAGAAAGCAAAGAATCACAATTTTCGCCAAGTGAGTATTGAAGGCCTGGTGCCTAGGGAGACCCGGGCAGGGGTGAGGAGGGAGGGAATAACCAGGGTGAATGTTGCAGAGCCACTGCAGTCGCTCATAAAGGCGAATGACTGCCGTGATGCTGCAGTATTTGTAACTTCGGGACTTGCTCATAAGCACTAGGGGGCACTCATCACGTATCTTTGAACAAGCGTTAAGTGAATGCTTGTAACTCAGAGATTACCTGTAATACCTCATTACACATTTCCTTCATTGGTAGGCTTAATGTATCTTGTAGACATTTATAAACATCCTAGGGTTTTATCATTTTTCTGTTTTTTGTAGCTTCTGTCAATTCCATCATTGTAATTTTTTCATTCAGTATATTTTTCAGGTTTTTGGTAGATTTGCGTTTTCCAAGTATGATATCATTTTTTCCCCGAGAAATTCCTTCTACATATAATTTTTCATAAAATTCTTTTAACTATTTTTTATTGCCTCAGTTTGAAATTATAGATCACCCTTCTCATCTTGTAGTTTATTTATCAATTTTTTTCTCTCTTTCTTTGTTCAGTTTGCATGCCAACCATCTTCCCAGCTTGTTTGCATTTTCAAAAAAGTTTTGTTTTACCCTTTTTATTTGTTGAGCCAGTTCTTCTGACTATTAGATTTAATTTATATTTTATTGTCTCCGTTTGTCTCTTCACAATTTTCTTTTGTGGATGTATTTGTAGTTCTAGTTCCAATTTTTTAAATTCTTCTCTTAATGTTGTAAATTGTTTTTTTTTCTTTGTTCCTTTTAGCCATATATGTTACAGCTAACCCTCTAAAATATGCTTTGGCTGTGTCCCATACATTCTGAATTGATGTCTCCTCCTTTTTATTTTCCTTAAAAACTCCATTTCCTTTATTGCTAGTTCTACAAATTGTTTCTCTTTTAACAAAGATTGATTCAAAGTCCATCTTGATTTCTTCTTCACCAATTTCCAGAACAGCTTTATCGGGATTGTGATCTACCCAAATGTTAGGTTCTACCTCAATCTCATATATATTAGTACTTAGCTCAGGGGACATCCATATCATATCAATTCTAGACCAAGATTTATGTCTGTTCAAATAAAATGTGTACTGGATCTTTTATGGGTTTCTTTCTCTCCAAATATCTTGTATGGAAATTACTTCTGTCATTCTAAAAATGCCTTAGGGAATGTCTTTCTTCCCTTTTTCCCTTCCTTGCTGCTTCTATAATCTAATTTTCTACCTACAATTGCATTAAAATCTCCTATTAAGCAAATGTTTTGATGTTCCATTTCCAATATTTTGGTAAAATTCTTCTTGTTTATTATTTGGTGCATATATTGCTACCATCAGTATCTGTTTTTGATTTATCATTATTTCTACCATTAGGATTCTTCCTTTGTCATCTGAATAGACCTGTTTGGATTCCAATGTCTCGTTTATATATAAAGCGACTCCTCTTTTCTTTTGATGTGCTAATGTGAAATAAAGTTTCCCAATTTGGGGGCATTCTAGCAATTTATAGTGTGGTTTTTTTGTATGTGTTTCTTGGAGACAAATTGTATCTATCTTTAATTTCTGTAATCGTGCAAAAACCTTTTTTTCTTTTTGATGGGGAGTTCAATCCATTTATATTCATTGAAAGAATTCCACTTTCTTTCTCCATCTTCTTTACTTACATTTAGGTCCTATTCTCCTAGTGGACCTTTCCTATTTCTGTTTTTTTAATCATCTCTTCTCCTTCTTAATCTGTATTATCAGTTTTAAAAATGAATAGTTCTATAAAATTGAGCAATACTGCATTGTTTTATAAACACTGGATTGGAATCAAAACGGCGAACTAGATTGGGCAAAAGATGGAATAAAAATCAGTGGAGCTTATTTAAATCACTTAAGATTTGCAGATGCTATTGTTCTCATCTCACAAGACCCAGAAGAGCTACAAAGATGCATACAAAAGCTGCACAAAGCAGGAGAACCATTTGGCTTAAAAGTAACCCTGAAAAAGAGCCAGGTCTTGTTTAATAAATTCACTAAAGAAAGAAAAATATATATAACTGAAACTAGATGTAGCAAACCGCTACATATACCTTGGTCAATGGATCTCAATGAAAGTGATACAATAAAGGAAATTGAATGGCATGTTAAATGTGGTTGGCAGGCATTCAGCAAGCTAAGCATAATTTTCAAGAACAACTTCCCCCTATGCCTGAAGAGAAAAGTTTTCAATCCATGTGTGCTGTCTGCTCTAACATAAGCCAGTGAAACCTGGAAATTAACTTCACAATCGAGATAAAAGCTATGAGTGGCGCAAAGAGCCATGGAAAGATACATGCTTGGCATTACAAGGTAAGATAAAAAGACCTGCACATGGATTAGAGAACAAACGAAAGTATATCATCAAGAGAGTAAAAGAATTGAAATCAAAATGGACTGGTCATGTAGCAAAAAGAACTGGTGGCAGGTGGACCAAGGCAGTCATAGAATGAATCCCACTTGATAAAAAGCGTCCATCAACAAGTATTGCAGACCCAATTGGCAAAAGAAAACTCAGGACCGTATTGGTTGGAAACGTGGAAGAGGCCTTCATCCTGCAGTGGACAGACAATGGCTAATGATGATGCTGATGATGATGGATTCAAATTTGGGTCTGTGATGCTGGATTGATATGGGCAATTTTTCTGCTACTTCTTAAAGGTTCCTATTCAGCTCCTTTCCCACAAAATCCAGTATAGAATGTTAGGAGATTTTAAATGTAATGGACTGCTGCTTAGGCATCCCCTTCCCCTTCCCCTGCTCATCAGGTAGGGATACTTTCTATTCTTCAATCCTCTGTGCAACATGTTCACCAGGCTGAAGAAAATCCTGCAGAAGGTATGGTAAAAAGTGTTGAAAAATGCCCAGCCAAGCAGTGAGGAGGATTTAAGTGGGGGATTTGCCTTGAATCGTTGCACAGCTGCAAAAGATCCAGATCTCATCCCTCCTTCCGCAGCTCCATAGCTTTATTTATCAAGCAATCTGGGGAGATTCCTATTTTATAGGCAGAATATAATAAAGTAGTTTGAACACAACACATGTGGATCCAGTTGTTTACACCTGATAGAAAGGAGGTTTCAGGAATTATTGACATTACTTTCCTCAGAAAGTTAAAATATTGCCTACTTAGTGGCAGACACTACAAAAATTAAAGTTGTATTACTACTTTGCATAGTTTTGCACAAATAAATATTCTGGCATTTTCTAGAATTAGTTCTTAATTTTTGTTAAATTATTACATTCAAATTGGAGCCATTTAATTCATGCTTTCTTGGTAAAATGAAGAAAAATGGAGCACAACCCTATCTGTTACTTCAATAGGACATTTTTGTATTCTTCAGGGATGGGCATTTCTCTTCTCAGAAGCTGCCCTGACTGAAAGAACGATATAGTTCTATATAAGGATATCTAGCAATATTTTCCCCCAGGTATTTGGAAGTAACCATCCCAATACAATGAAATCTTAATTTGGTAATGGTAACATATTGCTTCAGATAGCCAAGCAACTGCTTATTTATGGTAATTCAGCCAAGTTAATTATTTTATGGAAAGCATTTTTCTATTTTTTAACTTGGAACAAGCTTCAAAAATATTTACCTAGTTATAAGTAGTCACCTATTAATTTTCAAACTATAAAATTTGGACAGGAAGACATTAAGATATGTATGCATAGTGTAGGTATCTATACACAAAGAAAGTGGAATATCTAGCTGTCTGTTGTAAAGTTCTAGACCTTTTCAACATATTCTATGAAGTCATTTGATCACTTGACAATGTTCATTACAGGTAAGCAATCTGTCATAAAAGAAAGGTACTCCAAATGAGCTAATAGATATACATGAGAAAAGGGAAAAGAGTAAATAATGCAAAAGAAGTAGATGATGGAAAGAATACTTGCTATTAGGATAGACAAAATAGATAAGCTTCTTGCTTTGTTTTAAAGAAACTGGCAAAGAGAGACAGAGAAGGTAAAGAAAAACTAGACATGAGTGAGGAAGAAACTGGATGTGGAAGGAGGCAGAATGAGAATAAGGCATGTAAAGAGGGAGAGAAAAGACAAGTAGGTTAGTATTTTTTAAAAAATTTCATTACATATATATTTTAAAAGGAGGTTAAATCCATGTTTGCTGAATTTATCGTATTACCAAACCAGTTTTGGCTGAAAGAAATTCTTAAAAATACAATGATTGTTTAATGTAAAGTTCCCAAGTTTCTGCCAGTAAAGTGCCTTGAGATTCAGGGCATTCAGGCAAATCAATAAAGGAACATAGTAATTCTCAAACTGATGTATTAGGAAGATTGTGTTCAGTAGGTGAATACAATTGTGTACCTGTAAATACCAAGGTGTATTCAACTAACCTTGCCTTAACTTACTTTCCTCTTTAGGTTAGGAGATAATTGGATGAAAACATCTATAGCCACAGTTTTCTATTTCATCTGATCTGGAATGTCAAACCATGATTTTTAGGTTGCAAGAAAATAGGAAAAATTCAGACTTTTATTTTTGTAATTGCATATGTTATAATTTTTTCTCTGAAAAAAATTCCTCTGAAGAATTTTCCTCTGAATTTTGGGAAAATCTGTGGATTTCCTTGTCCAAATTTCTGCCACCCATATGCTCACAGGATGGCAGAAAGAAGCATTTTTCTCTGTTCTGTTCTGAACTTTACTTATATTGTTAAAAGTTTTGCTTCCGTTGCATTTAGTAAAACAGTTTAATACCAGCTTCAAAGCCAGTATACATTTCCATCTCCATTGTGCTCCACACTGATTACAAATGAAGATGTTGGTGTTGACCATTAAAACCTTAAATGGCTTAGACTTAGGCATCATTATCTGAGGGCCTTTCCTAGAATTAAGTTGCCCAGTTGTTGAAGATCTTTTATCCTTTGGAAGGTCCCCATTTGGCTTCCCTTTCTTGTAGTATTGATAGTATTTTTCTGTTCACTTCATAATATACAAGGAAACATTTGTTTAAAAAGGTGATTTGTAATGAAACATTTAGCAAAATACTAGGTTGCTGCAAGAATTACTTAATTTTTGGATTATTATTTTTTTATAAATTTCTCATGATACTACTAAGTAACAGTTACTGTATAGCATGCATTATGTTAATCAATCAATTTTTATTATGGTCAAAGACCAGCATTATATGTTTTTCACCATTTGTACAAGGAAAGAAAATCTTATATTTCAGATTCCCACTACCATTTAGCATATGTGGGTATATCATAATGATGTTAAAATATATTTTATTCAGATTGTAAACAGATTATTTCAGATTCAAACTACTCCTTTTTCAAATTAAAAACAGCCTTTCAAAATATAGGTGGATTTTTCAGAACATTTTGCAAGAGGGTATTTTTTATTTCAAAGCAACCTTCAGTTGATAACCACATGTTACTGAATGCTTCAGATGAATTTTTTTAGTACCTGTTTAATAGTTATGTGACAAGAGATGAAGTTTGTTACAGATTGGTTGAATACTAATTAATTAAAATACAGGTAGTCCTTGACTTAAAACTACAATTGAGCCCAAAATTTCTGTTGCTAAGTGAGACATTTGTTAAATGAGTTTTGCTCCATTTTACAACCTTTCTTGCCATCATTGCACTTGTTAAATTAGTAACATGGCTGTTAAGTGAATCTGGATTCTCACTGACATTGCTTGTCACAAGATTGCAAAAGATGATCACATAATCCTGGGACACTGCAACTGCCATTAATGTGAGTCAGTTGCCAAGCATCTGAATTTGATCATAGGACCATGGGGATGCTATAATGGCTGTAAATGTGAAAAATGGCCATAAGTCACTTTTTTCAGTGATGTTGTAACTTCGAATGGTCACGAAATGAACTGTTGTAAATTGAGGACTACTTAAATAATAAAATAGATTATTAAGCTATTGTTATGGTAGTTTTGAACAACAATTCTTTTCAATTATTGTGCTAGAATTTTTAAATTATATCAGATGATCTCTTGAATATCAAGGAATAGTTTTTAATTTTTTCCAGTGTGAAATCTTTCTGAAGAACAGAAATAATACAGGTAGTCCTCGAATCACATGGAGCCCACTCATTACGGTCAGAAGTTGTGATGGCTGTTAAGTGAAGCACCCCTGTGATCAACTCATTTAAAGCCCTCCATCCCTGGTTTCCCAGTGCGGTCATTAAATTAACTTGTGAGTCATTAAGCGTAGCATGGGATGCCTTGAGCCCCAGGGGAAGCTATGGGAAGCTGAATACAGCTCTGCCCTGGATCTCCCAAGGCCTTCACCACCCTCTGGATCACTCAGTACTCTTTGGGGTCCTATAGGCCTTGTGTCTGCCTCCCACCCACCAAACCCCACACGCTCCTCCAATCACATCAATGATCTCCAGAGCTCCAGAATTTGATTAGGGGAAAAAGGCAGCTGCTTTGTTGCTGAGCCATGGAGTGTGATCCTAGAAGTGGCCACCACTTTCCCAAAGGCCACAGTTCAACATGTCTATTTGTAAAATGGCTGCTTCTGGAATCCCTCTGTGCAGCTCAGCAACAAAGCAGCTTGCTATGCTTCCCTAACCCAAGTTAGGGAAGGATGTGGAATATTGTGGAGCTCGCATTAGGAAAACATGACAAGCCACTTAGTTGCTGGGCTATGTGGCATGATCCCAGAAGTGTCTTCAATTTTCCACAATTCAGTGCAATTGCTCAGAAAATGGGATCGCGTCACATGGTCCAGAAACAAGGCAGCCTGTCCTTCCAGAGATCTTTGAAAGGTAAGTGGGGAAGAAGGCGTGGGCCCAGTGGGGTGGGAAGCCGGCCTAAGACCTGTAGAGCTCTAGAGGGGAGATAGGTGGGGGAAGCCACAATGTCCCTGCAGTTGGTCATAAAGGGGAACAATTACAAAGATGCTGCAGCGGCTATAACCTCAGGACCAAGCTGAAAATAGCTTTTGGCCGGCCACTTTAACTTTGAACAGCTGCTAAGGACTAAATCGTGTCAAGGACTACCTATATTATACTCTTGGAGAAGCTGTCTACATTTGGGATGCCAGGCTAATTTGGTAGGATTTCCAGTTGAGAAAAAAGGAAAATACTGTGTACTGGAAAAGATTCCGGAAGTGGTATAGAGTAAAATTACATCATGTATGAGTTTCTTCCTATAGCATAAAAATAATTTATTACCATAATGTAATCTGGTAATTATATCATTTTATGAATAAAATGTAAGTAGCCAATGAAAGGATATATGTGTTCAAGCAAAACCAACAAAAGTAATTCAAAAATAAATATACTTTATCAATGTTTATTGTTTATGGGGAAGGAAAATTATATTAAATTATATTTTAGATTCAGTGATCTCTGAAAATGATCACAGATACATTAATGTAATTCAAAGATAGTAGAGGTTTTTTCAGTTCCATCTTGAATTTGCTAAGAATTTGGTTTGGTGCCTGGGCCTGGAGCTCTGGGCTTATAAACAGAGCCCATTTGTTGGCCTTGTAGTTAATTAGTTGGATGATGCCTGGTGTGGCTGGGTTTTTTTAATCTCTTTATTATAAACGACCCAGTGTCACATGTTATGTGGGGTTATATAATAAATATAAATACTTGTAATGTTTTAAATATAATAAATATAGAAATAAATATTATAGAATATGTCTGAAATTTACATACAGTTTTCTGATATATACTTCATAATACAGTTGCATATTTTTAATATAAATAGATTCTTAAACTAAGCTTCTCAACATATAGTTAATGTCCATCACTTCCCATAGATAAGAAATCAAATAAAAATCCATGTGATGATTATTGAGCAGCATAATGCAATATATCCTTTGAGATTTATGATCATTCCAGTGTAAACAATCTAGTTACAGGTTTTTTGAAAAGCGTTTTTCTGGATTTTTGTTGTTGTTATTCTGTCTCTCACTGTTAAAATAAACCTACCATTAAAATTATAGACTGATCATTTCTTTGTCAGTGGGCAAATGTACAAAATCAGCAAGGGATCAAATAATTTTTCCCCTCACTATAAATTATATAAGAAGGCTGAGCGCCAAAGAATTGAAGCCTTTGAACTATGGTGCTGGAGAAGACTCCTGCGAGTTCCTTGGACTGCAAGGCGATCAAACCGGTCAGTCCTAGAGGAGATCAACCCTGACTGCTCTTTAGAAGGCCAGATCCTGAAGCTAAAACTCAAATACTTTGGCCACCTAATGAGAAGGAAGGACTCACTGGAGAAGAGCCTAATGCTGGGAAAGATTGAGGGCAATAGAAGAAGGGGACGACAGAGAATGAGGTGGCTGGATGGAGTCACTGAAGCAGTAGGCGTGAGTCTAGATGGACTCCAGAAGATGGTAGAGGACAGGAAGGCCTGGAGGAACGTCCATAGGGTCGCGATGGGTCGGACACGACTTCGCAACTAACAACAACAAATTATATTTCCAATTTTCTTATAGGTTTCATTTCCTGGTTTATCCATAACATTTTTGTCAGAATGCAGATTTTAATAAATAATGAAAAACTACCATAAACATTAATACATTGCAAACTATGTATTACTTATATAAGTTATTTTGCTTTTTATACCATTTAAATAATAATTTAGAAAAAGTTTTGTTTTTTTCCTCTTTTCCTAACTGTAACCTTGTATCAACTTATAGCAAATTATTGCTGAACTCTTGCCATTTGAAAGATAACAAAATATGACTGTGTTTGAAAAGTGTTATATTTTGCTACAAAGCAAGAGATACAATTCGCAATTGACTCTATTCAGTATTGGATTTTGTGTATTTGATTTTGTGTATTTGAAAGCCTGTTCCCTATTCTTCTTATTGAAAGTTAAGAACTCTGGGAGAATTGTTACTTTTTTCCCCCCTTTTCTTCCTGAACTTTGATTCTGCTGGGTGACAGAGGAAATTGAAACTTAAGAGATGGCTGCGAAACGTGGGGGAGGGCCCCCGCTTTCTAAGAACGCTATCTCCTCACCTATGCCACAAACTACAGGGCAGACTTCGATGAAACCTACAGTACAACCACCCTCTCCCCCACCTCCTGCATTTACACTGACAGACATCCAGCAAGTTGTGATGCAGTCAACGCAAGTTCTGCAACAAGAAATAAAGAATCAAAACAACCAGATGAGGGAAGATATAGTGCTTGCACTCCAGGGCTTAGCTGCACATATAGAACGCCTGGATGCTCGGGTGGATTCAGTTATGGAGTATGTGGAGAACTTGGAAAATAAAATTACTGATGCTGAGCAGAAGGTTGATAGAGCAGAGGCCAAGATTGACAGAACAGGGGATGAGGTCACTATATTAGAGTATAAGAGCATGGAGTTTGCTTTGCGTATTAGAGGCCTCAAAGAGAATCCTAAAGAAAATCTGGAATGGGAAATAGCACAAGCAGTGGCTCCTGTTTTGAAATGGGAACCTGAAGAATTGCTTAAGGAAATGGATAAGATATTTAGAGTTAACTCCTGGATTGCTAGGCAAAAAAGTCTACCTAGAGATGTAGTGATCTATTTTTTCCAGGAGATCAACTAGAAATTCTATTATCCAGGCCTTTTATCGGGAAAAATTCCAGAGTGCAGGCCAAGATATTATGATCTTAAAGGAGATACCTTCAAAAATTCTTGGAAAGAGGAAAGACTTTGCCTTTTTGTCTGATGAGCTTAAGAAGCGACAAGTCCAGTTCAGATGGGAAATTCCTATTGGAATTGTGGTAAATTATGCAGGGACCAGATACAGACTGGATACAATCTTAAAAGCAAAAGATTTGTACACTAAGGTCCTGAAAGCAGGTTTACCACCATCTCCCCGAATTAAGAGAACAGAAGCTAGACAAGATGATAAACAATTGAGTGAAGGGGCAATGTTACTGCCCCCTGAGGAGATCCAGAAACCGGAGGCCATAGAGCAGAATTTGATATTAAAGGAAGACCCAAAAAAACAGAGGATGACAAGAGCTGCACATAAGCGTATGGAAAAGGAACAAAAACAGAAGTCTGCAACTGGTTCAGCTACGCAAGATGTGACTGTTTTAGAGCCCGTGGGAGGAGCACATCCTAAGAGAGCAACAGCTGATCTTCAGGCCATGTTCCAAAGGCTCATGGTCACCAGAGATGGTGAAGTTCCTGACATGGAATGTTAACGGGCTAAATTCACCACAGAAAAGAAAGAAAGTATTTTTTTATTTGAAACAACATAAAAATGACGTTTGTTTACAAGAGACACATATTGCATTAAGAGATCAAAAATATTTGACTAATTCCCGATTGGGAACATATTTTGCATCTGCTCCGGACAAGAAGGCTGGAGTGGTTATTTACTTAAGAAAAGACTTTTCGGCAAGATTGATTGAATCAGATAAGCAAGGGAGATATGTTAGTATTGAATTAACATTACAAGGAAAGAAAGTTCTTATTGGATTATATGCTCCAAATCAACAACAGCAAAAAAATTTTAAATTCTTACACCAAAGGCTAATTGAACTGGATTACAAATCTGTTATTATGATGGGGGATTGGAATGGGGTTTTGGTGCCATCTGAAGACAAGAAGGGGTCTTCTAAAACCCTTTGTAACTCAAAATTGCCTAAAGCCTTTTTTGATTTGAAGGAAGATCTGGAATTAAGAGATGTATGGCAGGAAAGGAATATGAGAGACAGGGATTTTACTTTTTTTTCGGATAGACACAAATCTTTTTCCAGGATTGACTTCATTTTGATTACTACTGACCTTTCCTCCTCGGTTAAGAATGTTAAGATTTTCCCTAGGACAATGTCTGACCATAGTCCTGTTTGGCTGGAGCTCTTTACTGAAGACACTAGTAGGCTGAATGAGAACTTATTTACAAATGACTTGTTCTTGCAGAAATGTAGAGAACATATGAAAGAATTTTTTGTCACGAATATGCATAAAAGTACTTCGATGGAAATGGTTTGGGATGCTAGTAAGGCCTATGTGAGAGGGGTTTTGATTTATATGAATAATGCTTATAGGCGTAAGCAAGTGCAAAAACGTTTAGATATCGAGGAAGAGATTAAAACTAAAGAGAAAAAGTTTATTTTGAATCCATTGGATAATAATTTAAAGATCTCAATACATTTATTGAAAGAACAATTTAATATGCTATTGGCTGATCAAGTAGCAACTAATTTGCGTTATGCCAAACACAATACTTTCTGTAACGCCAACAAGCCTGGTAGATGGCTGGCTTATCAATTAAGGAAGAAACAGAAATTACGTACTATAGACAAAATAGAATATAAAGGAAAAGAAGTCTACCAACAAAATTTGATTAAGAGGAGTTTCCTAGATTTTTACTCGAAATTATATTCTAAAGAGAATATACAAGCTCTAGATATAGATAAGTATCTACAGGGAGCTCATTTTCCAAGACTTTCCCAAGAACAACAACTTGAGATGAATTGCCCAATTACACCAGAAGAAATTTCTTTAGCTATTAAACAGTTGAAATTGGGCAAAACTCCAGGAACAGATGGATTAACAGCAATTTATTATAAAAAGTTGCTGCCTGAAATGATTGAACCCTTAAAGATTTTGTTTAATGAAATTCAGACTGGAGGCGCAGTTCCTCCATCATGGAGGACAGCTTTTGTATCGTTGATCCCAAAGGAGGATCAAGATCTTACCCAACCTAAAAATTATAGACCTATATCGCTCTTAAATACAGATTATAAGATCTTTGCTAAAGTATTGGCTAATAGATTAATGCAAGTTTTGAAACAAATGATTCATAGTGACCAATCGGGATTTATATCTGGGAGGTATATGAAAAATAATGTAAGACAAATTGTTAACTTGCTTGAATATTTGGATAAGAACAACCAAGTCTCCGCAGCACTGATATTTTTGGATGCAGAGAAAGCCTTTGACCAATTGAATTTGCAATTTTTATTAAGAGTTGTTGAGGAGATGAATTTTGGAGAAGGTTTTCTACATGCTATTAAAGCTATATATCAACAACAAACTGCACAAATTGTAGTTAATGGGGGATTAACAGAGACTTTTAGAATTGAAAAAGGTACAAGGCAGGGCTTCCCCCTATCACCATTATTGTTTGTTTTAACATTAGAGATTTTACTAATTAAAATTTGAGAGTCCTCTTTGATAAAGGGAATTAAAATAAAACAGAATGATTATAGACTGAGAGCTTTTGCTGATGACTTGGTTGTGACAGTATCCCAACCGTTACAGTCGGTTGTAGACTTGATGGAAATTATAACTCAGTATGGTAAGGTTTCTGGGTTTAAGGTGAACAGTAATAAAACTAAGATATTATCCAAGAATTTATCTACGAGTGAAAGGGATATGTTATCTAACTTAACAGGTTTTGAAATAGTGAAGAAGGTTAAATATCTAGGAGTGCATATTGCAGCCTCAAATGTAAAATTGTATAAGAATAATTATGAAACACTATGGTTGAAGGTACAAAGGGACTTAAATAATTGGAAAAAATTACAATTATCACTACTGGGAAGAATTGCAGTTGTTAAAATGAATGTTCTACCAAAGTTCCTCTTTCTGTTTCAGATGATACCTATACTGAAAAAGGATGCCAACCTTGATCAATGGCAGAAGGGTATTAACAAATTTATCTGGGCGGGGGAAAAACCAAGAGTTAAATTCAAGATTTTACAGGATGCCAGGGAAAGAGGGGGACTCAAGGCGCCGAATTTGAAATTGTACTATGATGCGGCTGCTTTGACCTGGGTTAGTGATTGGCTTAATTTAACTAACAAGAGAATACTTTATCTTGAGGGATGGGATTTGGTATATGGATGGCATGCATACTTGCTTTATGATAAGAAGGTAGACAGGGCTTTTAAATCCCATATTCTTAGAAGTGCTTTACTGCGTGTCTGGAAAAAGTACTATAAGTAGTTAAATTATAAAATACCGATTTGGGGAATTCCTGGACACGCGATAGAGGGTGTATCTATGGGAGTGAGTATGGATATGGTTTCTTATAAGGAACTACTCAAATTGCAAGGGAATGATTGGCAACTTAAATCAGCAGAGGAGTTAAGACAAGAAAACATAAATTACTCTTGGTTTCAATACAGTATACCCAATTGAAAGCTAGGTGGAAGTCAGATCAAAAGGTTGGTATCACAATTACAGATCAAAATTTAGTAAAGCAAATTAGAGATTCAAAATGTGCACATATAAAGAGGATATATAATGCTTTAATTGAATTGGATTCGGAAACGGAATTGGTTAAAGATTGCATGATAAAGTGGGCACAAAATATTCAGGAACCAATCTCGTTGGACACCTGGGAGATAATTTGGGTCAGAAATGTTAAATTTACCCAGGCTCAAAATTTAAGAGAAAATTTTTACAAAATGTTTTATAGATGGCATCTGGATCCCAAGAAGTTGTCCAACATGTATCCTAATCTGCAGTCTAAGTGTTGGAGGTGTGGTAGCTTAGAAGCTACCTATTTCCACATGTGGTGGACTTGTAGAAACATAAAAGCCTTCTGGATTAAAATTTGGTGGAACATTCAAAAGATTTTTAAGAGGAAGATAAAGTTTTCATCGCAATTGTTCTTACTGGGTATTGTTGTAAATTGTGATGTCAAAGAGACTAATCTGATGTTGAATATGATAACGGCAGCACGGTTACTGGTGGGACAATATTGGAAGAAGGACAATCTGCCCACGGTAGAAGAATGGGTGTTTAAAGTTTCTAATCTTGCAGAAATGTCCAAGATTTCTGCTTATTTAAAGGATCACTCACAGGAGAGATATATTTCAGTTTGGAGGAGATGGATAAATTATATTGAAAACAAATATGGGACCAAAAAGTTCCATTTAGCTTATGAGTAGAATTTAGTGGGATATTGTTATTGTTAGTAGTTATGCTAAGAGAGAGTTAAAGCGCAGTACGAATTTGGTTGATTGTATATTGTGTAAATTTTTATTTAGAATATGATTGTTGTAACTATAATCCTGTATTTAGCTCTTGGAAGTGGGGGGGGAAGTGGGGGGGTTGGGGTGGGAGGGATTTGGGGATATATTGTAAAATATTGTAAAACTCTTTAATAAAAAAAGAAAGAAATAACAAAATATTCAAACAGAGTTTAGAGTTATCTAGTTTATTGTTGCATATTTCTAGGTAGAAATTCTTGCTAGAATCTAGAAGAGGTTAGCCATGTTTTAATCTCATTGAAGTTTCAAATAGTTAGCAATGATCTTGACTAACATATCTGATTAATTTTAATTAGGACCAGTATGAATAATGTCTTGTGAAGTCAGCTTTCTAGGTAGACCAGACAGATGATATACTTTATGTATTTATTTAGAAATAAGTCAAATTGAATTCTGTTGGACTTAATTAAATGTGCATGATTGCCTCCTCCAAAGTAGTTTACCATTTCTGTTCATACAGTAGAGAATGTTTTTCTTTTCCGATACTCCTTTGTAGATTAGTCACTTTAATTTCTGTCATCAAAAACCATACACTTATGGCTTGCCCTTTACTTCTTCAGCTCCTTGATCAAAAATCTAATTCTCCCTTCTCTTCTCTGCAACCAGAGACTTAACAAGGTGTGTAGTCAGTATTGCTGAATACCATGTAATTTCTTGTGCTGAGCTATTATTTGTTCTGTGTCTGATTCGTTAAATATGCACATTACATGATAAGAAAATAAAACTGAAAATTACAGATATGAGGAAAATAATAATAAATAACCCATTACAACATATTTATGTATTTAATGTGTTTTACTGTATTTAAAGATTATTGAAAATTACAGTCATTTTAGTAATTCAATATGGTTCATATTTAACTTTCTAATTAGAAATTCCCTTGTTCATAGTTCCACAGTAATCTAAATTGCAAATCAATCTGATTTGAGAATATGGCTGTTCAGGGTGGAGATCTATAGAACTATGTTCCTGATTAATTTTCATGGCTAATTTCCTATGCAAATTAACCAAAACTAAAATTAGTTTAGTGAAATAATCTCTGTTATAGAAATATCACAGACAACTTCAACCTTTATGGGCTTTCAGCTATTTCCATAATTCAGTTTTCTCTGCCACACTTACAAATTTCAGAGCAATTAAATAACTTTGACTTTGTCTTATGACTCAGCAGCTTTATTTTAATCATGAGCATCTACAGGGCAAACAGTTATACTCTTTTATCTCCCTTGAAGCACAGATAGCAATTTTCCCAGATTTACAACTTTCCATTTATTTTCATTCTAGGTAAAAGTTTTTTAAAAACTTAGCAAAAAACAATGACTCAAAATTAGGATTCTAGGAAGGATTTTAATAGAGATGTAACAGCACTATTAGCATGTCTGCTATGCTTCCTCTACTATGTTCTGTTCTCGCTATCCTCATAGAAATAACTATGTTGTTGTTAGTTGTGAAGTCATGTCTGACCCATCGCGACGCCATGGACAACATTCCTCCAGGCCTTCCTGTCCTCTACCATCTTCTGGAGTCCATTTAAGCTCATGCCTACTGCTTCAGTGAATCCATCCAGCCACCTCATTCTCTGTTGTCCCCTTCTTCTATTGCCCTCAATCTTTCCCAGCATTAGGCTGTTCTCCAATGAGTCCTTCCTTCTCATTAGATGGCCAAAGTATTTAAGTTTCAACTTCAGGATCTGGCCTTCTAAAGAGCAGTCATGGTTGATCTCCTCTAGGACTGATCGCCTTGCAGTCCAAGGGACTCTCAAGAGTCTTCTCCAGCACCATAGTTCAAAGGCTTCAATTCTTTGGAGCTCAGCCTTTCTTATGGTCCAACTTTCACAGCTATACATTGCAACTGGGAAGACCATAGCCTTGATTATACACACTTTTGTTGACAGGGTGATGTCTCTGCTTTTTGGTGTACTGTGTAGATTTGCCATTGCTTTCCTCCCCAGGAGCGTCTTTTAATTTCTTGGCTACAGTTCCCATCTGCGGTGATCTTGGAGCCCAGGAAAATAAAATCTGTCACTACCTCCATTTTTCCCCCATCTATTTGCCAGGAATTGAGAGGGCCGGATGCCATGATCTTGGTTTTCTTAATGTTAAGTTTCAAGCCAACTTTTGCACTCTCCTTCTTTACCCGCAAAAAGAGGCTCTTTAGTTCTTCTTCACTTTCTGCCATTAGAGTGGTATCATCAGCATATCTTAGGTTGTTGACATTTCTCCCGGCAATCTTAATTCCAACTTTTGATTCATCTAGCCCTGCCTTTCTCATGATGTGCTCTGCATATACGTTAAAAAGGCAGGGCAACAGTATACAGCCTTGCTGGACTCCTTTCCCAATTTTGAACCAATCAGTGGTTCCGTGTCCAGTTCTCACTGTTGCTTCTTGACACGCATATAGGTTTCTCACGAGACAGATAATATGGTCTGGTACTCCCATCTCTTTAAGAATTTGCCACAGTTTGTTGTGATCCACACAATCAAAAAGCTTTAGCATAGTCAATGAAGCAGAAGTAGATGTTTTTCTGGAACTCTCTAGCTTTATCCATGATCCAGCGTATGTTGGGAATTTGATCTCTAGTTCCTCTGCCTCTTCGAAATCCTGCCTGTACTTCTGGTAGTTCTCAATCCACATACTGCTGGAGTCTAGCTTGTAGGATTTTAAGCATAACTTTACTAGCATGTGAAATGAGTGCAATGGTGCGATAGTTTGAACATTCTTTGGCACTGCCTTTCTTTGGAATTGGAATGTATACTGATCTTTTCCAATCCTGTGGCCACTGTTGAGTTTTCCAAATTTGCTGGCAAATTGAGTGTAGCACTTTTACTGCATCTTTTAAGATTTTGAATAGCTCAGCTGGAATACTGTCACCTCCACTAGCTTTGTTGTTGCTCAGTTTTTCTAAGGCCCACTTCACTTCACATTCTAGGATGTCTGGCTCGAGGTCAGTGACAACCTCATCGTGGTTATCAGGGACGAGCAGTTAAGCTCATTCTTGTATAGTTCTTCTGTGTAATTTTGCCACCTCTTCTTAATCTCTTCTGCCTCTGTTACGTCCCTGCCATTTTGGTCCTTTAAAAGGTAAAGGTTCCCCCGCACATGCGTGCTAGTCGTTTCCGACTCTAGGGGCCGGTGCTCTTCTCCGTTTCAAAGCCGAAGAGCCAGCGCTTGTTCGAGGACATCTCCATGGTCATGTGGCCGGCATGACTAGACGCCAAAGGTGCATGGAACGCTGTTACCTTCCCACCGTAGTGGTCCCTATTTTTCTACTTGCATTGTTATGTGCTTTTGAACTGCTAGGTTGGCAGAAGCTGGGACGAGTAAGAAGCGCTCACTCTGTTACGCGGCACTCGGGATTCGACCCGCCAAACTGCCAACCTTCTGATCGACAAGCTCAGCATCCTAACCCACTGAGCCACCGCGTCCCTTTTGGTCCTTTATCATGCCCATTTTTGCATGAAACGTTCCCTTCATCTCTCCAATTTTCTTGAAGTGATCTCTCGTCCTCCCTATTCTATTGTTTTCTTCTATTTCTTTGCACTGTTTATTTAAGAAGGCATTCTTATCTTCTCTAGCTATTCTCTGGAATTCTGCATTCAATTGGGTGTATCTTTCTTTTTCTCCCTTGCCTTTCGCTTCCCTCCTTTCCTCAGCTATTTGCAAAGCTTCCTCAGACAGCCATTTTGCTTTCTTGCATTTCTTTTTCTTTGGGATGGTTTTAGTTGCTACCTCTTGTACAGTGTTGCGAACCTCTGTCCATAGTTCTTCAGGCACTCTGTCTATCAGATGTAATTCCTTAAATCTATTTTTCACCTCTACTGTATATTCAACAGAGATATGATATAATTCATACCTGAGTGGCCTAGTGCTTTTCCCTACTTTCTTCAGTTTAAGGCTAAACTTTGCAACGAGAAGGTCATGGTCTGAGCCACAGTCAGCTCCTGGTCTTGTTTTTGCTGACTGTATAGAGCTTCTCCATCTTTGGCTGCAGAGCACATAGTCAATCTGATTTTTGTGTTGACCGTCTGGTGATGTCCATGTGTAGAGCCGTCTCTTGGGTTGTTGGAAAAGAGTGTTTGCTATGACAATCATATTCTCTTGACAAAATTCTATCAACCTGTGCCCTGCTTCATTTTGTATTCCAAGGCCAAACTTGCCTGTTATTCCGGTTATCTTTTGGCTTCCTACTTTAGCATTCCAATCCCCCATGATGATAAGGACATCATTTTTTGGTGTTAGTTCTATCAGGTACTGTAGGGCTTCATAGAACCGGTCAATTTCATCCTCTTCAGCACCAGGGGTTGGGGCATAGACTTGGACTACTGTGATATTGAATGGTTTGCCTTGGATTCGAACTGAGATCATTCTGTCGTTTTGAGGATTGTATCCCAGTATTGCTTTTCCTACTCTTTTATTGACTATGAAGGCTACTCCATTTCTTCTGAGGGATTCTTGCCCGCAGTAGTATACGTGATGGACATCTGAATTAAATTCACCCATTCCTGTCCATTTTAGTTTGCTAATTCCTAAGATGTCAATGTTCAGTCTTGTCATCTCTTGTTTGACCACGTCCAGCTTTCCTTGATTCATGGATCTTACATTTCAGGTTCCTATGGAGAAAAAATCGGACCTTCCTTTCACCACCAGATACATCCACAGCTGAGCGTCCTTTCAGCTTTGGCCCAGTTGCTTCATTTTTTTTCTGGCGCTACTAGTACTAGCCCTCTGCTCTTCCCCAGTAGCATATTGGACACCTTCTGACCTGAGGGGCTCATCTTTCAGCGTCATATCGTTTTGCCTTTTGGTACTGTCCATAGGGTTTTCATGGCAAAGATACTGGAGTGGGTTGCCATTTCCTTCTCCAGTGGATCACGTTTTGTCAGAACTCTCTGCTATGACCTGTCCGTCTTGGGTGGCCCTGCACGGCATAGCTCATAGCTTCATTGAATTACACAAGCCCCTTCGCCACGACAAGGCAGTAATCCAGGAAGGGGATGACATTGTTTAAGGTGCCCCATACACTATTGTGGATGAATAATACAACAACCTTTATCCAGGCTGCTGTGACATTCTTCCAAAAATATATGCTTCAAAATCAACATATTGCTCCCATTTAAGTTCCATATTGGCAGAAACAAATGGGGTAACTGATAATAACTTACCAGAATAATAGAATTATGCTTCTGTTGTAGATTCTGAAGGTGAATCTTCCACCTGACCCATATTCTATCGGGCTCATTTGAGTAATTAATTTGTGAGTACTCAGTTGGATTCAAGAAACAACAACTGAACAATGGGGACAGTGAGTTAATTGACATAGAACATTCCTGTCCCTTGCAATCTAAAAATTACAGGGTTATCAGTACATGTAACATAGGTGTGTGTGTGGACAAGAATATCAACCTTGCTGTCAAGCAAAATCAAGCTGTTAATAGTGAGTGCCACACAAAGTACACTAATCAAACAGGTGGTAAGAAAATAGGGGAACTCAGGCACCACACAAGTTATGTAGAAAGTAAACACAGTGTTAGTCATAAAGGACTCAAATGTCTATACACCAATGTATAGAGCTTAAGCAACAAACAGGGTTTGTTGCTTAAGCTCTATACATTGGTGTATAGACATTTGAAGGCGTCCAATATGCTAATGGGGAAGAGCAGGCCCTCTGCTCTTCCCCATTAGCATATTGGACGCCTTCCGACCTGAGGGGCTCATCTTCCAGCGTCATATCGTTTTGCCTTTTGGTACTGTCCATAGGGTTTTCATGGCAAAGATACTGGAGTGGGTTGCCATTTCCTTCTCCAGTGGATCACGTTTTGTCAGAACTCTCTGCTATGACCTGTCCGTCTTGGGTGGCCCTGCACAGCATAGCTCATAGCTTCACTGAATTACGCAAGCCCCTTCGCCACGACAAGGCAGTAATCTATGAAGGGGAGAAATAACTATAAAGGGTCATAAAGATTTTTATTTTTACTTTATTTTTACTTTTTTTTAACTTTATTTTTACTTTCCAAATAGTTCAAAGTTTTTGGGAATTGGGTGGCATATAAATGTAATATATTATTATTATTTGTAAAGTTCCTTTTTATAGATATATTTCAGAAGGTAAGCATAATGACTGAGTAGACAACACTGAGCAGATGAATTTATTAAGAACTGAAGCAGAATTGTAGGTAACACAAGTTAGATTACAAATTTTGGTTTCTTTCTCTTTCTGGACAGTCTTTCTCAGAAGTTGTGCTGGATGTTTGCCACCTTCAGTTATTTGTAAAAATAAAAATTAAATTGGAGAAAAGACAGGGAAAGTATTTAATGATATTAATAATAATAATAATAATAATAATAATAATAATAATAATAATAATAATAATAATAATAATAATAATATAGTTGAAGGGACATTGGAGGTCATCTAGTCCAATCCCTGCTAAGGGAGGAAATCCTATACCATTTCAGACAAATGGCTGTCTAGTATCTTCTTAAAAACTTCCAGTGTTGGAACATTCACAGCTTCTGGAGGCAGGTTGTTTCACTGATTAATTGTTCTAACTATGAGAAAATTTCTCCTTAGTTCTAGGTTGCTTCTCTCTTTGGTTAGTTTCCATCCGTTGGTCCTTGTCCTGCCTTCAGGTACTTTGGAGAATAGCTTGACTCCCTCTTCTTTGTGGCAGCCCCTGAGATATTAGAATACTGCTATGATGTCACCCCTTGTTTTTTGTTTGCTTCTTTTTGAGATTCGATTGGCTATTAAAACAAGACTATCATTATTTGCAAGATGTGTGTCCAAAACACTGTACGAACTTTAGCCATGTCTTCTTGAAAACGTCCATTTGCCTAATTTGTTTTTCCCTTTGAAACACAGACAATGCTTGCTACATTATACGTCCATCAATATTTATAGCTAAAGGGACTTCCGGTGGCGGCGCGGCGCCGAAGATAGCTGTTTCGGGCTGTCCGCTTCACAGCTGAGTTTTTCCACCTAAAACAGCGCCGATCAGCTGTTTAGGTGGAATTGAAGCCCCCTCCTTGGGAGAAGAGGAGGGGGTAAGGCCCCAGGTAGGGGTTGAGTTCTCCGGGGCCGCCTGAGCTGAAAGCTTGGGCGGCTGAAGGATTGAACTCCCCCGTAGCCTGGGTTGCTCCCAGCTGTTTAGCGTCTCTGCTCCGGGATTTTTGGAGCGGAGCCAGGCGTTTGCGACCACCCCTGCCGGAAGGAAAGACTTTGGAGTAAAAGGAGCAGGCAGAGCGGTACAGGAGGTTCAGGTGAAGAGGACTTTTATTTTTACTCTCTAGCTTGATGGACTTTATAAACTTAAAGTGAAAGTGCGCAACAAGTGAAAGTGAAGAAAGATGGCGGCTAAATCTTCCTCTAAAGTTCTTCGGAGTGCGGGAACTTCCCCGGTGCAACAGACATCGTTGCAAGCTCTGCTTCCTCCTGCACCTCCTGTGGCATTGACGCTTAAGGACTTACAAGACGCCTTTGCAAGGCAATCCCAGGTAATGTCAGAAATGCTGGATGATACGATGGCAAAATTGGAGGAGAGGATGGAAGAGAAGCTTAACGAGAAGTTTAGTGCAATGAGGGTAGACATCTTGTCTACAGTGGAAAGCGTGGCTGAATGTGTGCAATGTTTGGAAGAAAAAATGGAGGATCTTAGTCAAAAGAATACTATATTAGAAGTAAAGGTACTGGAGAATGAAAATTTAAGGGACAAAATGGACGGAGAATTGAGTCTTGTCCAGTATCATCAGATGCAGTATGCTATAAGAATCAGGGGCTTAAAAGAGAATCCTAAAGAAGACTTAAAGCAGCTGATTTCTGAGGCTTTGGAAGCAGTATTGGGCCAGCCAGCATCTGAAATAGAGGGATGTATGGATAAAGTTTTTCGTGTAAATTCATGGATTGCAAGGCAGAGGAAGTTACCTAGAGATGTGGTGGTCTATTTTACAAAGAGAGCAACTAGAGATGAAGTTATTCAAGCTGCTTATGATACTAAAGTTGTGGTTGCTGAGCAAGAAGTGTTGGTTCTAAAAGAAATTCCTCCAAAGATTTTAAGGAGAAGGAAGGATTTTGCATTTCTCGTACAGGAACTTAAGCAACGTGATATTAAGTTTAGATGGGAGATTCCAGTTGGACTGGTGGTGATGCACGAAGGTAAAAGATATCGTCTGGTTACTGTGATTCAGGTGCGTGATTTTTACAACAATGTTTTAAAAGCAACCCCGCTATCACTCCTGGAAGCAGCAAAGGGATCTGGAGAGGGAAAACCTCAAGAGGCTGAAGGTGGACAGACAGAGGAGAATGGTGCTGGAGGGGATCAAACTACAGCTTCATTGGTGGCTGCTGGAGAGCAGAGGTTGACGCGCGCCGCTGTAAAACGAGCAAGACAAGTACAAGAGCAAGACCAGCAGAAGTTTATGGAATTCTCGAAGCGTACTTATAGTTAAGCTGTGGGAGGAGCGCGGCCCAAAGAAAATATAGGGGCTATTAAAGATGTGCTTCAAAAGCTTCGGGATGCCACGCATGGCGACTAAATTCCTAACCTGGAATGTCAATGGATTAAACTCACCACAGAAGAGAAAGAAAGTTTTTCAATATTTAAAACAATTTAAGATTGATGTTATATGTTTGCAAGAAACGCATATTAGGGTTATGGACCAAAAGTATTTATCGAACTCAAGGTTGGGCACGCAATTTGTTGCTTCTGCGATGAATAAGAAAAATGGAGTGGTTGTCTACGTTAAAAGTACTCTAACAGCGGAATTAATTGAAGCAGATACGCAAGGAAGATATGTCATGATAGATTTGTTGTTAGAAGGTAAAAAAACGCTTTTAGTTGGACTGTATGCTCCTAACCAACAACAAGCTGATTTTTTTAGTTCACTTCATACAAAGCTTACTCAATTGGATTATAAATCGTTTATTTTTATGGGGGACTGGAATGGTGTATTGGATGTACAGATGGACAAGGCGGGTTCTTTTAAGCGTGCTCCGAGTCATGCCAGATTGCCTAAATCTTTTTTTGAAATGAAGGACGACTTGGAATTGAGAGATATCTGGTGTGACATACACCTACGTGAAAAGGATTACACTTTTTTTTCTGACAGACATCAATCTTTTTCTAGGATTGATTTTATTTTGCTGACTAATGATTTTTTTTCTAGGATTAAGAAGGTAAAGATTTGTGCAAGGACTATTTCGGATCACAGTCCAGTTTGGTTAGAGATCAATAAGGACAATAGGGATAGGCGCTCGTGGCGCGTAAATGAGAATTTGTTTAGAAATCATAGAAATGTGGAAGAATGTAAACAGCGGATGAAGGATTTTTTTGAAATTAATATGAATAAGGATACTTCTATGGACATGGTTTGGGATGCTAGCAAGGCCTACATGAGAGGGGTGTTGATATATATGAATAATAAATATAGACGTACTTTGGAAGCCAGAAGGAAAGAACTGGAGAATGAAATTAGGGAAAAAGAAAAGGTCTTAATTTTGAATCCATCGGATGTAAAGACTAAGGAAGTTATTAAGCTATTAAGAGGACAATTCGATAAATTGATGGCTGATCAAGTGGCAACCAACTTGCGGTTTGCTAGGCATAATACTTTTTGCAATGCTAATAAGCCAGGCAGATGGCTAGCTTATAGACTAAGGAAAAAGCAAAGGGCTTCTAATATAGATAAAATTGAACATAAGGGAAAGGTTGTGTTTCAACAGGATCTTATTAAGGAAGCCTTTGTGGATTTTTATTCTAAATTATATGCTAAGGAAAAGATTAATGAAAAAGACATTGATGTATATTTGGAGAATGCTAGCATCCCGGTTCTTACGCAAGCACAAAAAGAGGAGATTAACCAGTTGATAACAGAAGAAGAAATTCTTATAGCAATTAAGGAATTGAAGTTGGATAAAGCGCCAGGTACGGATGGTTTGACTGCGGTTTACTATAAAAATTTACAAATGGAGTTGATAAAGCCGTTAAAGGAACTGTTTCAGACAATTCAGAGAGGGGGAAAGGTGCCACCGTCTTGGAGAACTGCTTTTATCTCTTTGATTCCGAAGGAAGATCAAGATGCTACTCAAGTTAAAAATTATAGACCGATATCACTTCTAAATACAGATTATAAAATATTTGCTAAGGTGTTGGCTAACAGATTGATGAGGGTTCTGCAACAGGTGATTCATGGGGATCAAACTGGGTTTATTAGTGGTAGGCAAATGAAAAATAATGTGAGGCATATAGTTGATGTGTTAGAGTTTTTGGAAAGGAACAACCAGATCCCTGCGGCGCTAATTTTTTTAGATGCTGAAAAAGCTTTTGATCAATTGAATTGGCAATTTTTGATGAAAGTTTTAGATAAAATGAATTTTGGGGATAATTTTTTGCAACCAATTAGGGCATTATATCAAAAACAAACTGCCCGAATAATAGTTAACAATAGTTTGACTGAAGCATGTAATATTGAGAAGGGCACAAGACAAGGGTGTCCGTTATCACCTTTATTATTTGTTTTAACATTGGAGATATTATTGATAAAAATTCGGAACTCGGAAAAAATTAAGGGTATACAAATTAGAGATCAGGATTATAGATTGAGGGCGTTCGCAGACGATCTGGTTGTTACAGTGACCCAGCCAGAAAATTCTGTTGTGGACCTGATGGAGATAATAATGCAATATGGGAGGGTTTCTGGATTTAAAGTTAATGCACAAAAAACTAAAATTCTGGCCAAAAATATGACAGTATCGCAAAAGGCTCTTTTAGAAGGATTAACTGGATTTGAGATTGCTAAAAGGGTCAAATATTTGGGGGTGTTTTTGTCACCCTCTAATACAAAGTTATATAAAAATAACTATGAAAAACTATGGGGTAAAATTCAAAAAGAAATGGAGAGTTGGGAAAAATTGCAATTGTCTTTGTTGGGAAGAATCGCAGCAGTGAAAATGAATGTCCTGCCTAAATTTTTATTCTTATTTCAAATGATACCGGTTCTTAAGAAAGATTCTAATTTGGAAGAATGGCAACGGGGTATCAATAAATTTGTTTGGGCAGGGAAAAGGCCACGAGTTAAACTTAAGATTATGCAGGATACTCGTGAAAGAGGTGGTCTTAAAATGCCCAATCTTAAATTATATTATGAAGCTGCTGCGTTAGCAGGGATAAGTGATTGGATTAATTTGACACAAGAGAGATTATTAAATCTTGAGGGCCACGACTTGTTATTTGGCTGGCATGCGTATTTGTTGTATGATAAGAAGGTAGATAATGTGTTTAAAGTGCATATTTTAAGACAGGCATTGTTGAGAGTTTGGAAAAAGTATAGATACAAGTTAGACTGTAAGATACCATTGTGGGCAATTCCAAAACACGCAATAGAAAACATAAATGTTGGTTTTAAACATGACGTGACTACGTATAAGGAGATTTTAAGCTTGGAAAGAAGTGTATGGTGTTTAAAATCGTATAATTTCTTGCGAGATGAGAAGATTGTTCAAACCTGGTTTCAATATACTCAATTACGGGCCAGGTGGAAAGAAGATCAGAAAACTGGTTTTGCAATGACTGATGAAAATTTGATAAAGCAAATTAGAAATCAGGGTCCAGCACATATCAAACGGATATATCTTGCATTGATAGAAATTGATTCAGAAACAGAACTGGTTAAAGACTGTATGATAAAATGGGCCCAGAACATCCAAGAAGTTATTACAATGGATACGTGGGAAAAGATCTGGGTGAGGAACGTAAAATTTACACAAGCTCAAAACTTAAGAGAGAACTTTTATAAAATGTTTTATAGATGGCATTTAGATCCTAAAAAGCTTGCAAGTATGTATCCGAACTATCAGCCAAAATGCTGGAGGTGTGGTGGTGAAGATGCAACATATTTTCACATATGGTGGACTTGTAAAAAGATCAAGGCTTTTTGGATAAAAATTTGGTGGAATATGCAGAAGATTTTCAAGCAAAAGATAAAGTTTTGTCCGCAATTCTTTTTGTTGGGTATAATTACAGATGCTACTGTTGTGGACACTAAGTTGATGTTAAATTTAGTTACAGCAGCAAGACTTTTAATAGGTCAGTATTGGAAGAAGGAGGAACTGCCGACTATAGAAGAATGGACTTTAAAGGTTTCTGACCTGGCAGAAATGGCAAAGATTTCGGCTTATTTGAAAGATCATTCGCAAGAACGTTATATTATGGAGTGGGAAAAATGGATTGAATATATCCAGAAGAAATACGGGACTAAAAAGTTTCACCTAGCATTTGAATAAGTCTTCCTTTCTTTTTTCTCTTTTTTTTATATATGTAATATTAATATTGCTTGTAGTTATTTTATATGAGCTAGAGAGTGATAGATTTAAGAATTTATTGTTGGTAGCATATGGATGTTTATGATTGTTCTTTGTTTTTATACCCTGTACTTAGCTCTGGGAAGTCGGGGGGGGGGAGGGGTAGGGAGGGATAGGTTGGGGAGGGGGAGGGGGGATTGTTAAAGATAAAATGTATTTTAAAACTTTTCAATTAAAAAAAATTTATAGCTAAAGATCTGGAGTTGTTTAGTTAAAACATTTTGATTTTGCATTTTAAGCTATCTATGAAGTACCTTTGATTGGATATTATCATATTATCAGCAAGTGTTGATCCATCAATGCTAATTCATGATAATATAGTTTTGATCAATGATAGTTGAAAACTGGGATATATTTTTTAAAAAACTAAAATATTAGGCTATGTGAAATTTGCTAAAATATCTTAAGTGATACTGTGTTAATATATTTTTATTTTATACTTAGTGTTTCAATCATAATCTAAATATAATTTCAGATGCAGATGGAATTAGAAAAAAGTATCACCAAAGAACTGGACCAAGGTAAATAGCAAATTATTTATTATTTATTTATTAATTTAATTTGTATACCGCCCTTCTCCCGAAGGACTCAGGGCGGTGAACAGGGCAATACATAATAAAAACAAGATACAAAAATTATAGGCTGACAAATCTGATATGCATTCTGCTGTTTGCATCATTTCCCTCCCCCAAAGAAAGTGATACTAATACTGCAATTTTGAGACACTGCACCTCATCAATTACATTTTAGAACGTAAATGTGGCCACAGTAAAACTTTAGCGACTTATTTTTAGAATATAAAAATATAAAACCATTACTTGTTGAAAATAATCTACATCATAGAAATATAGTTCTAATGTATAATATACAATGTAAATAAGGAGTCTAATATCTAATATTTTAGATATACTATTAGATCATAGAAATATTATAAGCAATTGCTTTAGAGCCTCAAACAATCAGAACTATGTATTTAATAGATGAAAGGTAAAGCTCCACTGAGACTAATGAAATTTAAGTGAGGTGTAACTTATTCCATTGATTTTAAACATGGTAGCATGCCAATTTATAATGGATGAATTGCTTAAATAAAGTAAGTCATACAGACTCAATTTTGAGATGGAATTTGAACCAAAGTTACAAATTGCTTATATTACTCACATTATGTACTTTATTGCATATTGGAAAGATTTTCTAAATCTATATGCACATTTCATTTTGGATTATCCAAATGAAATAGAAAAAATAACATATAGAATTAAACTAAAAATGTGAAAATACTTTAAATGATACTTTAATGATACATTCCTACAAGGCATGTAAATGTTAGTACTTTCATCAAATAACCATGCTGATTTTTGGACCACAGAAAATTCTCCATTGTGGAGTCTGTGGTGTTCTCTGGGCTTGTTTGTTTGCTTGTAGACATTTCATTACCCAACTATGTAAGACCAGTGCTATTGAGTGTGGAGCTTTGTTCTCTCTCTCTCTCTCTGTGTGTGTGTGCACACACACACCCTGCCTGTATATAAATGTAGCAAATCACTCACTAGCAGTGATGTTGTTCCCTTGTTGGTTGATGAAATGTTTGCAAGTAAACAGGCACTAAGAATTCCACAATTCAATCCTGAGCTACATACTGTATATTCTCTTCTGTTGGAATGCCTCAATTAAAAGCATTCAAGCATTCAAGCCTACATTATTGGGTTTATTGCAGTTTGTAGCCTGATTTCTGCTATATATAACCTCAAAGGATTCCCTTTGACTGTTCCATTATGATTTATTCTGCATAGAACACATTGGTAATTTGGAGTAAAACTGTTATCCTTATTTCTAAAATGTGCATGTTTGCAAAGGTATATACCGTGGCTAGAAAGTTGTTTTTTTCTTTCATAGCAAAATAAACTTTTAAAAATAGTGTTGATATCCAACAAAATTGGTATTCTGATACCATTGTCACTATCCTCAGATATTATGAAACCTGTGAAAAATACTTCTTGTTTTTCAGCTAAAGCTGAATTTGATGCTGAATCTGTTAGAGTCTCCCCTGTAGGATCAGTTGATGGATCTTCAAAAAAATCAAATATAGACCAAGATCAAGTTTCCAAGGCAAGACAGCAGTATCTAGATGTTTTAAAGAAAAACTATATGATTTGAATAGTCTGCAAACTTGTAGATGTGCCTTGATTACATAACTTTTCAATAGAATGCATATCCAGCACTATGCACTTATATGTACAGAAAATAGTTCATAGTCCTATGGCCCCCCTTACTTTTATGTTCTCTTCACTACCCCCATATTTTTCTTTAGTAAATTCACACTAGCCTATGACTTATAAAACTGCCTGTTAAGTTTGTAGTTATATGTACAGTATAAACATGTCTTTCCTAGATCCACTCTTGCCTTTTAATTTGTATGTTGTCAGGTAAGTTACTGTTTTTCTGATGCATTTACTTTATGCCCTCAAATGCATTCCATATACATGCAATTTCTACTCGTGTTATTAATCACTTTTGCATAGGTACAGCATTAGGCATCCCATACTGATAATACGCTATTCCTGCAGTAGTGCCAAGAGACTTCTGATCTGTATTTTTAAGTAGTGCTGAAAATGCACTGAAGATTTGATTATAACAAAATCTTAAGCATTTTCTATATCTTGAACTAATGGTTCAGGCTATTGTTTATTTTTTAGTTTTTCAAGGGTATCAGGTGCCATTGAGATAGCGTATGTTCAAGTGATAGTGTGTCCTAAATTAATAATTTCTGGAAATTCTATTAATTTTGAATGTTAGCACATAGGAAGCTTCCACACATATACAAAAGCCCTAAGATGTATCACAACTTTTAGCGACTCCATTCATTAGAAGAATGATAGCTGGTAGTGGAATTCTGTTTCCTAATCTCAGCTGGAAGATTAGAAGGATCTTGCACCCTGAACTACAGGTTGGGGATGGAAAGGGAAGTTTCATTCATAATGTTGCAAATCATCCCTACTAACATGAATACATTCAGTTACTTAAAATAGCATAGTAAATTACAACTGCCCAGTCATTTATTAGGAAATTAAAAATATTTTTCATTATTATGCTGTAAAATAAAAAATAAAATATTTTTATTATTATGCATCCTAATACATTCAATGATTTAAAATGGCATAATAAATTACAATGGCATAAATCACCCAACCACTTTTAAAGAAATTAAAAATATTTTTATTATTTATGCAGTGTATTTAATGTGATTTATTTAATAAAATTTAAAAATCATTGCTATTTCTGAATTGTTTTTCCCAGGAAAATATTCCTTTTGTGTCAACATTTAGAATTTTCTTTTCCCTATGTTGTAAGCTATAACACTTAGATAACAGCTTTTAAAGTTGCTTTTTCCCATTGCTATGTTGGGGTTCTAAATACATGAGTCAGTAATAAAATGTATACTTTAATTTACATAAAGCTATAACAGTAAAAATAAGTATAAATGATCCAAATTATATAATTTTTAAAAAGAAGTCATGCCATTGTAGAAATAATTCTGTACAGCAGTCATTATTTTGTCTTTCAATGTACAACTGAGTTCAAAGGTTCTGCTCGAATATTTCCCAAGTCAAGGGCTGAATCTGTTTCTTCATCTATTTCTCCAATTACAGCTCTGAAAAAGAAATTTTGATTGCTCTAGTTAAACATATATTTTAAATTAAATACCAACAGAACCTGCGTGCCATTTTATTACAAAAATAGTTATTTCTACTTAACATTCTTTTCATACTTCACAGCAAACTGAAAAGTATTAATGAAATTCTACAAAAGGATATAATATCTAGCCCAAGGGTGTGGATTGTACTGAAAGTTACCACATAAAAATCCCTTGCCCCAACAATATAGAAAAGTATTTTATGCAAAAATAATTTTAAAAAGAAAATAAGCAATTATTTTTCTCTCTTAGAATGCAGTCATATACATGTACAGAAAAATAAGTTCAAGAAAACGTACAGAAGGTTCAGAGGGAATATCAAACTTTGGCATAACCTGGCTGCTTAAGAAATAATGCCTGGTTATGAATGTTAGATAAGATATGCTATTAATGAACACAGGAATAAAGAAAGCATAAAAGAAATTCTATATAAATATTCGTATCAAATAGTTGGAAGAGGCAAAGGAAAGTGAATTTTCATTAATGAGTAATAGCATGAAAAGTTTTAAAGCAGATTTTTCAAACTGTGAGGTACCTTTCTTGGGGAGGTGTCGACAGAGTCCAGGGGAGGTGTGAAGGCCTTTTAATTACATTGCTACAATATATCGACCTTTTCCAAAGTTTCAATGTACTGTGTTAATTGTTCATTTGATGAATAATTTGGTGTTTAGATTTTTAAGAAATGGTGTATACCTTAAGCTTATACTAAAGGGAGATGTGATGGGGGAAAAAAACTTTTAAGAACCACAGCTTAGAGCAGGTGTCAAACTGCCGACCCGTGGACCGGACGCATCACCAGGAAACAGCGCCCACCCTATTGCCGGCAATGGGGGAAAAGCTCCGATACATCGCACAATGTCACGTGATGTTGCGAGTTTGACATGTCTGGCTTAGAGGGACACCAATAACCTTGTTTCCAGATAGGCTCTCAAAAAACAGGTGATTTCATGTTAACTGCATCTGGGATTATCTTCAAAATGATAAAACTTACACATTATCTCCTCTTACAATGTATAATCCTAAAACTACTTGTTCCACTCCTTGTGAAGAACTGAATACTCTTTCATGGCTCTCATCCAAAATTAAATTGATTGTCTGATCAAAGCCCTTGAGAGTTCCCTAAAATAAATACATAAGTGCAATCAAATTTTCATTCGTAAAGTATATTTGTTACATTTCTTTATTTCTTAACTTTTTAAAATCTGAACAGCAATTCATATTTAAATGATATGGATAACAATAAATTATACATTGACATCAAACCAGGTCTGGACTATTGTTCTTTTCCCCCCCTCACCAGTGAGTTTTTCTGCACCAATCAATTTAAAAGGTAAAAGATTTCTCCTATCCAGTCAAGTCTGACTCTAGAGGACAGCGCTCAGAGCCAGCATTGTCTGAAGACACTTCCATGATCATGTGGCCAGCCTGACTATACAGTGAGGCACACGGAACACTGTTACCTTCCCTTTGAAATGGTACCTGCATTTATATGCTTTCAAACTGCTAGGCTGGGCGGGTGCTGGATCAAGAACAGAAGCTCACAGCACTACCCGGTACTTGGGTCTCAAGCTGCCAACATTCTAGTCAACAAACCCAATGTCTTACCTGCTAGGCCACCATGACCAATCAATTATATCCACTTATTTCTCCCACCAACTCTGCAAATCTAGATATCCATGCTGTAATAACAAGGACGTCACACCCGATTATTTCCACAATGGACAAAAAATTCCTGAATAAGACTTTAACACTAGTGGCAGGCAAAACAGCACAACAGCCCACTTTTGATTCAAGTCAAACATTTTAGAAAATAAATGAGTTTATGAGGAAATCTCACCACAATCATTCGACCATCTGAAGTAATCACAGCAACAGTACCTAAAATTCATGTCAAGGAATGACCTTAAGTTGTGTGTCTTTGTGTACATATTTATATTAGTGTCTGTATGCTCCTCTTGTTCCTGCCAAATGAAAAGGATAAGCTCACACTTGCTAATGCTACATATAGAGCCTTTTAAGAAACTAGATCTCTCCCCATTCAAAACCAACAATTATACCATCTTCCTCACACGGAGATTTGACGTCTGTATATGCATATACCTTACTGATACATTTTCAAGAAAACCTCCCGAGTCTTTTGCACCCCTCAACAGGGCGTCGCTTTCATTCTATAGCAAAGCCCGCCCCCTCGCACGAAATCTAGCCATCCAAACGGAGCCGATTCTGAAAAAGAAGGGCAGAATGGCCAACTGCAGGCCGCCGAACATCCCCGCGCGCGCGCGGAACAAAGGCAAAGACTAACGAAATGCGAAATTGGACGGAAGCCCCTCAATGACTTATTTTCCCACCCCATTCCCCTTTAGCTTCGACTCTTTAGCACTCGCGTATTTTTCACCGCTTTTGTAGTGTTCGTGCAACGGAAGGATACGGTTGATGTAGTTTTCCAAAGCCGAGGTCATAGCGACGGTTCCAATTGAATCCTACGCGCGGTCGCACAGGATAAGCTATCGCGAGGTTTCCCGATCTCAAGCAAGAAATTACAGTAAAATCCTCTCACGTGGCATCCGGGCATGGATTTTGTTCACTGCGCGCGCGCGCGCCAGAGAGAGAGAGAGAGAGAGAGAGAGAGAGAGTCCAACGTTCTGCAGAGCATGCGTTATGTGGGTTCTTAAGATGTAGAAAAGATGTAGAGTAGTCATATTCGCTAGGAAAAGGCTCTTCAGGTTCCATTTTTCTTCAGGGAAGTCACGGTTCGCTGCACACACAAAAATGACTGGTTAGCCAACCTATATGTTTTATACACCTTTCTTCAACTTGAAAAGAAAGGTAGCCTTAGAATGTTAATTTAATACGGAGTTTATTTGAAACTGGCCCCAAGGATATCTGGAAGCAGCATTCCTTCACGGTTAAAGTTATAGAGTTCAAGAAAGGCTTAGCCTTCGGACGAGTCTATGGTGGCCGGATTATCAGTCTTTCTCGCGATCATACGCGGGGCGAAACAGGACTGCGGGAGTCCGAGCGCTCTGATGACGGGTTCTGTGTTGTTCAGAAGAAGACTGACGCCCGACCAGGCTGCAAAATTCCGGGCTATCGATGGTAGCGGGAGCTGGTCTGCCACTATTCAGTGCTTGGCCGGATTTTTCCAGCTTGGATCCTTTGCCTCACTCTCTTCCCAATTGCAGGGTATGGTGGTCTGTTTGAGTGGGGAGACACGGTTCGGTGGAAGAATCTATCGCTGAAGGATTATGCACCGAATCAAATCCACCGTAAATTTATTTTCGCAGTTGCATTTTAGTATCAGAAGTAATAGGTTTGTTTTCACAGTCTGGCTGACACAGAAATACAATAAAGTCCGTGTATTACAAGACGCAAAGGAAAAACGTTTTTTGGCGGTGCGCACACCTCCATTCCCAGATGCATTTTACAGTATGATAAAGTTTGCTTGATTATAACCTTGCCGGGTGGGGATTTGGGACCAGTTTGTTTTTGTGGTGTACCATATTCAATAGACCTGGTCCATTATTTTACAGTTTATCGTGGAAATGCAGAAAGTACACTTATTCAGTATGCAAGGAATATATGAATGCGTCTGTATTGAGCTGAAAAGCGCTCACCAGAATAAAACAGGTATTGGAGGCTAAAGCAATATTTGCTACTGCATAAATTTGTATTAGGAGCTATGGTTTGACAGAAGTCTGAATGTGACACTGGGAAGCTAAGAAACATTTCCTCATTTACTGACCAGGATAGTTTTAGAAAACTGTCCAAAACAGTACCGTGCACATGTCCATGAGATAAATATGTTGCTTCAAGGGACATCTTGTTGCCATACTCCAACTAGGAATTTGTCAGATCACCAAAATTTTGGCCAATAGACACGTGGAATTTTGAAAGTAAATTGCAAATGCTTTGACTGCCATGGGGAGGCAGATTGCAGTCACAAATTAAAGGTGACAAAGCAGAATGTTAAGAAGATCTGTTGGTGTTTTGATCCCTGCAAGGGTTACTCTGGGGATCTGGTTACAGTTGTTCATGTTCTAAACACAGCTCCTTGAAGTCTTTTCTTGATCAGCAATATTCAATAAATACTTTAAAAGACTTTAAATATTTTGGCACACTGGAAATAGAGAGTATATAATCCAAAATACATGCTTATCTGGAAAGTGTGTAATGTAGACAGGAAGAAATGCGTGAATATCAGCATACGTATGTGAAATTTAGAAAGAAATTCCTAGAGTTTCAATAGAAGAAAATATTTGTAGCTCAAGGATGAACTGTGGGGACCTTGGTGCTCTCTAAGCTTTATTGTTTTCTTGCAGATGCTTCATTACCCAACAAGGAATTGTCTGCAAATAAACAACAGCATGCCTGGCTGAGGAATTCTGGGAGTTGAAGTCCATCAGTCATAAAAGGGCAAAGTTTGAAGACCCCTGCCATAGAGTTTTGTTAGTCTTATTTCCAATTGTTTTGGAGTTATTGGTGCTTCTGAGCTTGGTTGTTTGCTTGCAGATGTTTGATTATCCAAATAGAAAACATCTGCAAGTTAGCAACCAAATTCAGAGAGCACCAAGGTTCCCACAGTCCATAGAGTTTCCTTGGTCTTACAGCCATTCATTTATGCTGGTCTGACAGCTGTGGACAGGAAAGTATTACAGAGGGTAGTGAGCACAGCACAAGACATTGTGGGCTGTTCCCTGACACCACTGGATGACATCACCAGGGCTCGTTGCCTTGGAAGAGTGAGGAAGATTCTCAGGGATGACTCATACCCTGGACGGTATCTCTTTACTCTCCTACCATCCGGTAGGAGATATAGGAATATAGCCAGCCGTACCAACAGGCTGAAAAATAGCTTTTATCCGTGGGCTGTTAGGCTTTTAAATGGGACATAATCTCTGTGAACGTATGCAGAATTGACTTGGGAGGCCGGTGTGTGGTGTAGTTGGTTCACATGGTGTGGTAGGATGGAGGGTTTGCTGTCACTGTGTGTTGGGGGGAGAGAGCACGGGGGGGGGGGAGGCTCAGCTAATCTCAATGTACACATGTTGTACTTTGACCATTTGTTGTTAGCTGCGAAGTCGTGTCCGACCCATCGCGACCCTATGGACAATGTTCCTCCAGGCCTTCCTGTCCTCTACCATCTTCTGGAGTCCATTTAAGCTCACGCCTACAGCTTCAGTGACTCCATCCAGCCACCTCATTCTCTGTCGTCCCCTTCTTCTATTGCCCTCGATCTTTCCCAGCATTAGGCTCTTCTCCAGTGAGTCCTTCCTTCTCATTAGGTGGCCAAAGTATTTGAGTTTTAGCTTCAGGATCTGGCCTTCTAAAGAGCAGTCAGGGTTTATCTCCTCTAGGACTGACCGGTTTGATCGCCTTGCAACTTTGACCATAAAGGTTTATTATTATTTAGTGACTGTTTGAAGTTACAATGCCACTGCAAAAAGCAACTTATAACCATTTCCACTCTTAAAAACATTGTGACATCCACACAGTCATGTGATCAAAATTCAGACATTTGTTCAACTGCCATGTATTTATTTATTACGGTATTATTTATTATTTATTAATTTAATTTGTATACCGCCCTTCTCCCGAAGGACTCAGGGCGGTGAACAGGGCAATACATATTAAAAAACAAGATACAAAAATTAAAAACGATTAAACAACAATGCCCATGAATAAATTAGTACACATTAAAAAGTTAAAACCAATTTATAAAACCCAACCCCATCCCATCAGGCCAGGCCAGCTTGTTCAAAAAGGTAGGTTTTGAGATTGCGCCGGAAGGAGCGGAGGTCAGGCGCCATCCGGAGCTTGGCCGGAAGATGGTTCCATAACTCCGGCGCGCCCACAGAGAACGCCCTCCCCCTGGGGGCCACCAGTTGGCATTCTTTGACCGGTGGCACCCTGAGGAGGCCCTCTCTGTGGGAGCGTACTGGGCGGAGGGAAGTTGACGCCGGCCGCAGGTGCTCCCCAAGGTATTCCGGACCCATGCCATGTAGGGCTTTGTAGGTCATTACTAACACCTTGAATCTCGCCCGGAAGACAACTGGAAGCCAATGCAGCTCGCGGAGCAGAGGTGTAACATGGGAGTGTCGGGAAACTCCCAACACAGCTCTCGCGGCTGCATTCTGTACCAGTTGGAGCCTCCGAGTGGTCTTCAAGGGTAGCCCCATGTAGAGAGCGTTGCAGTAGTCCAGAGGAGAGGTCACGAGCGCGTGAGTGACCGTACGTAAGGCATCCTACGTAAGGCATTTATGGCAGTTGCAGTGTCAAGCAAAGTCATTGGTGAAGCCAGATTTACTTAACCATGTTACTAACTTAACTACAGCGATTCACTTAACTGTGGTAAGAAAGCTTGTAAAATGGGGCAAAACTCAAATAACAGATGTCTTGCTTAACAATATAAATTTGGGGCTCAATTGTAGTCCTAAATTGAGGATACTTGTATTTCAAAATTGCTGAAGAGTCATTGGTGCTCTCTGAGCTTCGTTGCTTGCTTGCAGATGTTTCATTATCTAACTATGTAATATCAGTGAAGATAAGTGTGGGGTTTGTTGTAGCTTGCCCTGCCAGTTTTGGTGGAGATGAGGTTTTCTCTTTCGTATTTCTTTGATTAGGATATTGTTTTCTACTTAATTGTTTGGTGTTAATCCTGGCTTATCTGGGTCCTTGACTGCTGGAGGGGAGGTGCTGTAGTCTTTTTTGTTTCCTTTTTAGCTTGTTGTTTAAATGGTTTATAAATATAATTTATTTCTGTGTATTTATTGATGGCTGATTTGACTGAATGTCAAGCTTTCAGGAATTCACTAACATTTTGGTCTAGGATATTAACATTGAATTTGGTCTTGGATGCTCACAGTATCCCATTTGAATCAGGTTGAGTCTCTCCATTGTGAAATTAGGGAGTTTTCTTCTGATTATTAGTGGATTGAGTACTGAGGCAGTTTTTGATGTCTGGGAAGAGCAGTGTGTCATTCTCTTTTTCCCTTGTAAATTTTTTTCTTTTAAAAATGTTGATTGTTTCACATGTCTTCTATAGATGTTCCTTTTTTATTAGTATGGAAGGATTATGTAGGCTGTTTCTTTTTTCTGTTGTTCTGGGTTACTGCAATTCATTTGAATAATGCTCTTACACAACTCCTCTTGTGGGAGATTGGCTTGTTACTTTGGCAATGGAGCACTTGATTAGTGTGGGTTGGTTTTCTATACACTGGCATTTCTAATTTGCCATTGTTTCTCATGATGATGATGTCTAGGAAAAGCAGTGTGTCATTTTCTTTTTCCCTTGTGATTTTTGTTCCTTTAAAGATGTTGTTGATTGTTTCAGGTGTCCTCTATAGTTCCTTTTTTATTAGTATGAAAGTATCATCTGCCTACTGAATCCATACACTTAGTTCTGTGTGTAGGAGTGCTATATCTAAATGCTACATTACTCTGCTTTGAGTCCTGAAAGTGGTAATCACATGGTTGTTGGTATGTTTATCCATCAAACATAAAGTAGGCAGTGAGGCAGAGGTTGATGAGGCCCATCATCAACCTTTCAACCTTAGTATATTTGGCTAGGTCAGCTGTGTTGTGCAGTATTTCTACCATGAATTCTACCACTACTTCTCCATTTAGGAATGTAAAAGTGTGTTGTGACATTGAATGAAATCATAATTCCATCTTCTTGAAGCATTGTAGTGGGGAGTTGATTCACTCCCCTCTGTGAGATGTCTTAGCTTTTTTGTAAGTTCTTTGGCTACATTGTACGTGGGGGCCCTGGTAACAATACAGTTGGCTAAGAGATATGTTGGGCTGGCATATTTTGAGCTATCCATAGAGTGAGGGAGGATGGGGTCACTGCTTTTCATCCATCACTCTTCGTTTCTATTGGAAACACCTATGGGCACCAAACACTTCAGAAAGCACACAATGAGAGAAATTTGCATGTAGGCAAACTTCTGCCAAGGAACAACTATCCTTTCTACACAAATGCCTATGACAGGATGCCCTGCTCACCAGTGTCTGCTACAAATCTATTTGTCACCTCTACTGTATATTCAACAGGGATATGATTTAATTCATACCTGAGTGGCCTAGTGCTTTTCCCTACTTTCTTCAGTTTAAGCCTAAACTTTGCAAGGAGAAGCTCATGGTCTGAGCCACAGTCAGCTCCTGGTCTTGTTTTTACTGACTGTATAGAACTTCTCCATCTTTGGCTGCAGAGCATATAGTCAATCTGATTTCTGTGTTGACCGTCTGGTGATGTCCATGTGTAGAGCCGTCTCTTGGGTTGTTGGAAAAGAGTGTTTGCTATGACCATCGTATTCTCTTGACAAAATTCTATCAGCCTGTGCCCTGCTTCATTTTCTACTCCAAGGCCAAACTTGCCTGTTATTCCAGTTATCTTTTGGCTTCCTACTTTAGCATTCCAATCCCCCATGATGAAAAGGACATCATTTTTTGCTGTTAGTTCTATAAGGTGTTGTAGGGCTTCATAGAACCGGTCAATTTCATCCTCTTCAGCACTGGTGGTTGGGGCATAGACTTGGACTACTGTGATATTGAATGGTTTGCCTTGGATTCGAACTGAGATCATTCTGTCATTTTGAGGATTGTATCCCAGTATTGCTTTTCCTACTCTTTTATTGACTATGAAGGCTACTCCATTTCTTCTGAGGGATTCTTGCCCGCAGTAGTATACCTGATGTTCATCTGAATTAAATTCACCCATTCCTGTCCATTTTAGTTCGCTGATACCTAAGCTGTCAATGTTCAGTCTTGTCATCTCTTGTTTGACCACGTCCAGCTTTCCTTGATTCATGGATCTTACATTCCAGGTTCCTATGGAGAAAAAATCTTTACAGCATCGGACTTTCCTTTCACCACCAGACATATCCACAGCTGAACGTCTTTTTGGCTTTGGCCCAGTCGCTTCGTTCTTTCTGGCGCTACTAGTACTAGCCCTCTGCTCTTCCCCATTAGCATATTGGACGCCTTCCGACCTGAGGGGCTCATCTTCCAGCGTCATATCGTTTTGCCTTTTGGTACTGTCCATAGGGTTTTCATGGCAAAGATACTGGAGTGGGTTGCCATTTCCTTCTCCAGTGGATCACGTTTTGTCAGAACTCTCTGCTATGACCTGTCTGTCTTGGGTGGCCCTGCACGGCATAGCTCATAGCTTCATTGAATTACACAAGCCCCTTCGCCACGACAAGGCAGTAATCCAGGAAGGGGATGACATTGTTTAAGGTGCCCCATACACTATTGTGGATGAATAATACAACAACCTTTGTCCAGGCTGCTGTGACATTCTTCCAAAAATATATGCTTCAAAATCAACATATTGCTCCCATTTAAGTTCCATATTGGCAGAAACAAATGGGGTAACTGATAATAACTTACCAGAATAATAGAATTATGCTTCTGTTGTAGATTCTGAAGGTGAATCTTCCACCTGACCCATATTCTATCGGGCTCATTTGAGTAATTAATTTGTGAGTACTCAGTTGGATTCAAGAAACAACAACTGAACAATGGGGACAGTGAGTTAATTGACATAGAACATTCCTGTCCCTTGCAATCTAAAAATTACAGGGTTATCAGTACATGTAACATAGGTGTGTGTGTGGACAAGAATATCAACCTTGCTGTCCAGCAAAATCAAGCTGTTAATAGTGAGTGCCACACAAAGTACACTAATCAAACAGGTGGTAAGAAAATAGGGGAACTCAGGCACCACACAAGTTATGTAGAAAGTAAACACAGTGTTAGTCATAAAGGACTCAAATGTCTATACACCAATGTATAGAGCTTAAGCAACAAACAGGGTGAATTAGAAATTCCGGTAAATGAGGGCAGATACGATATTGTTGCCATTATGGAAACTTGGTGGGATGAAACCCATAAATGGAACTCACAGCTAGAGGGATTTAAATTATTTTAAAAAACCAGTCCAAATAAAAGAGGAGATGGAGTTGCTCTCTATATAAGAAATAACCACATCTCTGCAGAAATAGAGCATAAGAATGATGAAAACTATCTTGAATGCATTTGGGTCAATATAAAAGGGAGGGGGAATAACCACATCTCTGCAGAAATAGAGCATAACAATGATGAAAACTATCTTGAATGCATTTGGGTCAATATAAAAGGGGGGGAAATGGCATTGCCATAGGTGTATACTATAGGCCACCCAACCAAACAGAGGTAATAGATGAACTTTTTCTTAGTCAGTTAACTAAGGTATGTAGGAAGCACATGACAATAGTAATGGGGGACTTTAATTACCCTGACATCAACTGGGAGACAAACTGCACTAAGTGGAAGATCAAACAGATTCCTGACAAACCTAGCAGAAAACTTTGTCTCCCAAAAAGTAGAGAAGGGAACTAGGGGATTAACCATATTGGATCTAATTCTCACTAACAGAGATGAAATGATAGAAGGTGTTGAAGCCACAGGAACCTTAGGGGTGGAAGTGATCGTGCAATATTGGAATTCAACATTATGGAAGCATGACCATTAGAACAGAGTCAAACTAGAGTCTTGGACTTTAAGAGAGATAATTTCAATAAAGTTAGTGAGGGCTTGGGAAGTATTCCATGGATGAGAATCCTCAAGGAGAAAACAACTCAAGAAGCTTGGGAAATTTTGAAAAGTGAGATAATAAAAGCCCAGTCTAGCACAATACCAGCAAAGAGGAAAAATAACAGCTCTCAAAAGAAACCAGCATGGCTTCATAAAGAACTCTCTGATAAATTGAAAGATAAAAAGTACAAGCATAAAAAGTGGAAAGAGGGGCACATAACTAAGGCAGAATATCAGCAAATGGCCTTAGCCTGCAAAGATGAAGTGAGCAAAGCTAAGGCTCAAAATGAACTAAGTCTTGTGACCAAAGTCAAAAATAACAAAAAAAGCTTCTTTCAACATGTAAAAAACAAGAAAAAAGTTAAGGAAATGATTGGTCCATTAGTGGAGGAAAGTGGTAAGAAGGTGACAAGCAACAGGGAGAAAGCAGAACTATTTAACTCATTTTTTTGCATCTGTCTTTACACAAAGGGAGACAACAGTCCAACCTATCAAAAACATTGCCATAAAAAACAGAATAGAAACCCAAGTTAACATAGGCAAGAAAATGGTAAGTGAGCACCTGTCCAGCCTAGACGAGTTCAAATCACCAGGACCAGATGGACTACACCCCAAGGTTCTCAAGGAACTGGCAGATGTGATCTCAGAACCATTGAAATATATTTTTCAAAGATCCTGGAGCACTGGGAAAACCAGAGGACTGGAAAAGAGCTGATGTAGTTCCCATCTTCAAAAAAGAAAAAAAAATGGATCCAGGAAATTACAGACTTATCAGCCTGACTTCAATACCTTGGAAGATTCTGGGAAAGATAATCAAACAACAAATGAGTGAACACCTAGAGGCAAACAAAGTCACTACTAAAAGCCAACATGGATTTGTCAGAAACAGATCATGTCAGACAAATCTTATTGCGTTCTTTGACTAAGTGACAAAATTAGTGGACCAGAGGAATGCTGTGGATATAATTTACATGGACTTCAGTAAGGCATTTGATAAAGTAGATCACAACCTACTACTTGATAAGATAGAAAAATGTGGGTTAGACAGCATCACCACCAGATGGATTCGAAGCTGGCTGACTGGCCATACTCAGTGTGTGGTCCTCAATGAAACTGCATCTACATGGAGGAAAGTGTGTAGTGGGGTGCCCCAAAATGAAATTCAATGGTGAAAAAAGTAAGGTTCTACACTTAGGCAAGAAAAACCAAATGGACAGGTATAGTATAGGTGGTACCTTGCTCAATAGTAGTAACTGTGACAGGGATCTCGGAGTCCTAGTGGACAATCAGTTAAATATAAGCCAGCAGTGTGTTGCAGCTGCCAAAAAAGCCAACACAGTGCTAGGCTACATTAACAGAGGGATAGAATCAAGATCACGTGAAGTATTAATACCACTTTACAATGCCTTGGTAAGGTCACACTTGGAATACTGCATCCAGTGTTGGTCACCACAATGTAAAAAAGATGTTGAGACTATAGAAAGAATACAGAGAAGAGCAACAAAGATGATTAAGGGTCTGGAGTTAAAACATATAAGGTGTCAACGCTGCAAAATTGGATGTTTTTGCTCTGACAATATAAGAGGCAGCCTTTTCTTTAAACTGTTTTGCTCTGAATAAAATGAAGCTGGGGGGAGGAGAATGCTAACCCGGTTGTTTAAATAAGATAAGGAATGGCGCATATAACAGAAGCGAAGCTTGCATATTAAGCTAATTGGAGAATGTGATTTATGACGTTTAAATTAAGGGAGGGAATTGTGTTTGATACAATGTGTTCAGGGGAGGAGAATTCAGATTTTGGCATCCATCCATGAGTGCCGATGCTTTGTTCTCATTATTACAGACCTTTTAGAACAAACAATGCCTGAATGTTCTTTGAACTGTCTCATTAGCCGGAACCATGACATAAGAAACGGTTGCTGGAATTGGGTATGTCTAGTTTAATGAAGAGAAGTGCGAGGGGTGACATGATAGCAGTGTTCCAATATATCAGAGGCTGCCACAAAGAAGAGGGAGTCAAGCTATTCTCCAAAGCACCTGAAGGCAGGACAAGAAGCAATGGATGGGAAAAAAATAAAGGAGAGAAGCAACCTGGAACTAAAGACAAACCTCCTGACTGTTAGAACAGTTAACCAGTGGAACAACCTGCCTCCAGAAGCAGTGAATGCTCCAACACTGGAAGTTTTTAAGAAGAGGCTGGACAGACATTTGTCTGAAATGGTATAGGGTTTTGTGCCTGAGCAGGGGGTTGGGCTAGATGACCTCCAAGGTCCCTTCCAACTTTATTGTTGTTGTTAAAAATATAAAAAACCATATAAAATATTGTATTTCAGAAAAAAGAAGGCAGTTAAAACGAGGATAGAATAAAATTTAAAAGGGAGGGCAGGTCCTTCAAGGCACTAATCAGTCCTGAAGTTGTGTGTTCCTCTGCCCCATGAAGCCTTCAAAATTGTCCAGAAGGCCAGGAGAGTGAATCTTTAATGCTCTGAATATGCTCTGTCTGAGGGACTTTTCTCCTATTACTTGTCTGACCATTAAGGTCTTTAAGAAAAACAATTCGGTCTCTGAGGTCTATTTATCCAGCAGTAGAAAATAACCTTGCACATTGTTGCCCTTGGAGGGTTGTGTTTAAATCTTACTTCCTCTGCATTTAGAATAGTAGCCAAGATGCACAGCTTTGGGCGGATTTTAAATGTAATGTTTGCATTTGATTTACTATTTAAAATGTTTTCATATTTGCTGCTGTAAATACTTGACTAAGTTGAAAGTTGGTGGTAGACCAAATAAAATCGTCACTGTCATCATCATATTGTCTTCTTCTTCATCATCATCATCATCATCATCATCATCATCATCATCATCATCTACCTATGCTTCTCAGTGCCAAAAGGCTGTTTTACATCTTTGTTGTGGACGATTGAAAGTAATGTCCTCACAAATTAAAACTACATAAGAAAGCAAGTAAATAATCTGAACTGTATTTATAGCTGTTGGCTATTCATTAAAATAATTATACTCTTGCAGTATTCATTAATACTCCAGATGCTGTTATTCAGTTATGTGTCATGGTTCCAACAGACAGAGACAAATAAAGCAGAACTCTGAGGCTTGCAAAGTCCTCAAAGAACTTTGTACTAAGTTTATTAGTACAAAGTATCAGCACAATCAAGAGTGAAACCAAGTCTGGATACACAAGTAACAATTTTCCAATACATATTTTTAACACAATTTTCCACCCATAAAAGCTATGCAAGCAATTATGTTCCCCAATATGATTATTTGACGGCCTTTTTATGCAACGCCCAGTCCCTAGTCTCGGGAGCAGAAATGACCTTGGATCCCATGGGACAAAAGATTATTTTGACTAGCGAAGCACTTGGGCAACCCCCCTCCCTCCATTCTATGTGGCAACCTAGAATGAGAAGGAAAATGGCTGCAGCCATGCTCATTTGTAGAGTTGACAGTTGACATTATGTTTGTTAGTTATGTTTTCCCTACCCTTCCATTGCTTGTTTTAAATTATTTTGACAATAATTCTATAATAAACAGAAAAAATGAGTTTGCCAATCCTGTTTTTTTTAAAAAAATGTAACTGATTAAAACTTAGTTTGTTATTTTAAATTCCGATCATAGTTCCACTATAACTACAGAATAAAATAGAATTTGCTTTTACTGCCCTGGGAATGCAGAACATTTAACTGGGAATAAGGATTTTTTAGCAGTACAAGGAAATATGTTTTTAAAATCACAATATTGATGAGTATTTATATTCCTTGCTGGATGTGATGACTCCCTCAGACACTTCCCCAGATACCTCTTCAGATGTCAGATCAGGGGAGGATGAACCAGCTCCTAGCACGTCAGGAGGGGAGTTGGCCAATGGTTCCAAGCAGCTGTCTGAGAGTCATTTGGCTAAAGTGCAGCTGCAGCAGGAGAGCCCTGAGGATGTCTGATGGGGAAAGCATGCAGCTGCAGCCAGTCAGGGATGAGAAAGAGGAACCATCTTCTGCACTTGATCCAAGAGCATGTAGGGCAGAGAAAAGGCAGGAGCAGCAAAGGACAGCCAGATTACCATGAGGAGAAAGCCTCACCCTTCTTGATGGGTTACACCAGAAGCTGGCTATTTAGCACAGCAGACAGACGGAGGTGATGCTGGGAATGTGTTCATTTCCTAGCTGTGTGTTTTCTGGTTGTTGTGATTCCTGCCTTGTTTTGGATTGACACCGTGGCTTGACTTGGACCATGCCTTGTGAACACTCTTGTATTGTGGATTTAATTTTGCATGGTAGATTTATTTTGATTGGGAAACTTTCAAGTGCCTTGTGGAATCATTGGCCATTACTCTGTGGACTAGCATTGATCTGCTTGTGACTGGACTTAATTGGGACAGTTCTGAGTTTTTGATGAAGGGAATTGCTGGGGAATATTAATAAACCCACTAAACCACAGTTACTTGTGTGAGTGAGTAGGACAGCACACTGGATATCCCTCTTTCTTTCAATCTCTCTCTCTGTGTGTGTGTGTGTCAAACCAAATTATTCCTAATCTGGCATGCCTGAACCAGCCCAAAGTATGGAAGCCATCCCTATCCCTTTAATGCTGGTCTCAGGTGTTTATATAATCTCCTGGAACATAAACCCAGAAAGTGAGATTTGCTTCCATCTTGAGTAAAATATCACTGCTGCCCATTGTAATTAGTAACAGTACTTTTTTAAAAAAACCAAAATGCTGTATTAAAAATATTCTCTAATAATGGAGATTGTTTGCAAAGGCTGCTATGGGGGTTAGTAAATCTTTATTTGTTCTATTTTGAGTGCTAATTTCACACCTTTGTTCCATTTTAAATGAGGATTCAATTATAAGAATTAAACAAAAAATAAATGAGCAGGCATATGTACTTGTAACAAAACAAGTAATTTCTGAAATGGTTTCTATATACGGTAATATATTAAGAAAATATTTTCTCTCTTGTCCTTGTTGAAATATGATAAATAAACCTGGGATGAGTATAGATTGGATATACCAGAACCTCTGGCCTAACATTTGAAATCTCATGAAATTAAATTCAGTCCCAACATCTACTAGTCATATTTGAGCAGCAAACTACCATATATACTTGAGTATAAGCCGAATTTTTCAGCCCACTTTTTGGGCTGAAAAACTCCACTTCGGCTTATACTCCAGTCAACAACAAAAAAAAAGAACTTCTACCCCCGTTTGGAGAGCAGCTGCTTTCATCAAACATGAACGAAGGCAGCAGCTCTCCAAACGGGCTGCGGCGGTTTGGAGAGCTGCGCGCGCAGCTCCGCCGCCACCTCTGCAAGCCTCCGCTAAGAGAATGGGGCGGTGGAAGCTTGCCACCCATTTTCTCGGCGAAGACTTGTTTCGGGGGATCCAGCCTCTGTCACCCCCTTCTCTCAGCTGGGCAGCTGAGAGAAAGGGGCGGCAGAAGCTGCATCCCCCGAAAGAAGTCTTCGTCGCTGAGACAATGGGCGGCAAGCTTCCCCACCCCACACTTCGCGGAGCGCTCCAACGCCTTGTTCTCTCGTCTCACGGAGACTTGTTTCGGGGGATCCAGCCTCTGTCACCCCCTTCTCTCAGCTGGGCAGCTGAGAGAAAGGGGCGACAGAGGCTGGCTCCCCCGAAACAAGTCTTCGTCGCTGAGACAATGGGCGGCAAGCTTCCCCACCCCACACTTCACGGAGCGCTCCAACGCCTTGTTCTCTCGTCTCACGGAGACTTGTTTCGGAGGATCCAGCCTCTGTCACCCCTTCTCTTAGCTGGGCAGCTGAGAGAAAGGGGCGGCAGAAGCTGCATCCCCCGAAAGAAGTCTTCGTCGCTGAGACAATGGGCGGCAAGCTTCCCCACCCCACACTTCACGGAGCGCTCCAACGCCTTGTTCTCTCGTCTCACGGAGACTTGTTTCGGAGGATCCAGCCTCCGTCACCCCTTCTCTTAGCTGGGCAGCTGAGAGAAAGGGGTGGCAGAAGCTGCATCCCCCGAAAGAAGTCTTCGTCGCTGAGACAATGGGCGGCAAGCTTCCCCACCCCACACTTCACGGAGCGCTCCAACGCCTTGTTCTCTCGTCTCACGGAGACTTGTTTCGGAGGATCCAGCCTCTGTCACCCCTTCTCTTAGCTGGGCAGCTGAGAGAAAGGGGCGGCAGAAGCTGCATCCCCCGAAAGAAGTCTTCGCCGAGAAAATGGGCGCTGAGATTTTCTCGGCGAAGACTCACCTTCTCCCGTTCACCTTCAGCAGCTCCGCCAGGCCCGTCCAGTGCCCTGCTAGCAGAGCTTGACAAATGCAAAAGCTGCTTTGGTTAAATACTGGAAGGTTTAGTGATTAACCCACCCCACCCCACCCGGTCTTCTTGCTGTTTCTCCCCATCCTCACTCCTACCCACAGGGGCTCTCTGCCTCTTCTACTACTTCTTTTTCTTTCTTTCTTTTTTGCTGAGGTGTGCGTCTCTCTCTCTCTCTCTCTCTCTCTCTCTCTCTCTCTCTCTCTCTCTCTCTCTCTCTCTGTGTGTGTGTGGTGTGTTATCTCGAACCAGATGGGATGGCAAAGTCAAATGCAAATGGGGATCTTGCAGATCTTGCCCTGCCTTTCCCCCCACGGTTACCTTCTGTTCTTGATGAGCTCACGAGTGCTCAAGGACAAAATAGGGCAGGGCAGAGCCGGCAGTTAAAAATAGGATGCAGATAAAAGGAAAGGTAAGGAGGGGTTCAGGTTGAGAGGAGAGGCTGCGTAGCATTAGTGTAACTCCTGTTTGGGCTGACTGGGTTGCCTCCGATGGGCTCTGACAGTGGAACAGAATGGAATAGAAAATATGGAATGGATTGGAACAGAACGTAGAACAGAACAGAACAGAACAGAACAGAATAGAATAGAATAGAAATATAGAAAGTGAATAGAATAGAATAGAAATATAGAAAGTGAATAGAATAGAATAGAATAGAATAGAATAGAATAGAATAGAATAGAATAGAAATATAGAAAGTGAATGGAATAGAATAGAATAGAATAGAAATATAGAAAGTGAATAGAATAGAATAGAATAGAATAGAATAGAATAGAATAGAATAGAATAGAATAGAAATATAGAAAGTGAATAGAATAGAATAGAATAGAATAGAATAGAAATATAGAAAGTGAATAGAATAGAATAGAATAGAATAGAATAGAATAGAATAGAATAGAATAGAATAGAATAGAATAGAATAGAGAATGGTAATAAGAATAGAATAGAATAGAATAGAATAGAAATATAGAAAGTGAATAGAATAGAATAGAATAGAATAGAATAGAATAGAATAGAATAGAAATATAGAAAGTGAATGGAATAGAATAGAATAGAATAGAATAGAATAGAATAGAATAGAATAGAATAGAATAGAATAGAATAGAATAGAATAATAGAGCTGGAAGGGACCTTGGAGGTCTTCTAGTCCAGCCCCTTGCTCAAGCAGGAGGACCTATACCAGTGGTGGTGAACCTATGGCACGCCTGCCAGAGGTGGCACTCAGAGCCCTCTCTGTTGGCACGTGCGCCACCATCGCTGCCAGCAGCAGGTCCTTGTTGGTTGGTGGACTGGAAGAAAAGGGAGGGGGAAGCATTTTACATGCGTGCATGCGCGCACGGGGCCACGAGCAGGCACATGCTGCAAAGGGGGCGGGGCTAGTGCCTGCGTGATACTCACTAGCCCAGCCCCGTTCTCACGTGATGCGGTGCCTTGTATCTGCACCCTGCGGCACGGCGGTTGGCGTTTTTGTGCCTTGCGGTACGGTGGCCCATTTTTTGCTCCCCCTTTTTTTTCGTGCCAGAGGCGGCACTCAGAGGCGCCTCCCTGTCCCCTCCCCCGAGGGCACCAGAATGCCGATGCTGCCTTGGCACTTTGTGATAAACAAGTGGGTTTTGGCTTGCGGTTTGGGCACTCGGTCTCTAAAAGTTTCGCCACCACTGACCGATACCATCTTAGACAGGTGAATGTCCAGTCTCTTCTTAAAAACCTCCAGTGATGGAGCACTCTTGATTTCTGGTGGCAAGCTGTTCCACTGGGCAGCTGAGAGAAAGGGGCGACAGAAGCTGCATCCCCTGAAAGAAGTCTTCGCCGAGAAAATGGGCGCTGAGACGCCTCATTCTCTCGCTCAGCGGAGACTTCTTTCGTGAGATCCAGCCTCTGCCGTGCTGCACCGAGAGAACAGCAAGCCGCCCCATTCTCTCGGCGGAGCACTCCACCGCCCCATTCTCTCGGCGGCTTGCCACCCCGTTCTCTCATCTCAGCAGAGACGTCTTTCGGGGGATCCAGCCTCCAGCTGCTGCATTTCCCAGCCTCGGCTTATACTCGAGTCAATAACTTTTTCCAGTTTTGGGGGGTAAAATTGGGGGTCTCGGCTTATACTCGAGTCGGCTTATACTCAAGTATATACGGTATGTCCTTAAGCCCAGTGGGAATCTAAAGCAGTCTCTGCAATTCTGTTCAGATCTAGTAACAGCTAGATGGTAGCTGCTAATGCACAGAAAATACTCAAAACTTTCTCAGCAATGTTTTTTTTTCTTTTTAACAATTGGCTCAGTAATGAGAAACCCCTACGCAACAGCAGGACTACTATGCACCAACAAAAATGTGTTCAATATAAATTGACGTTTTTTAAATGGTAGTCTTACTCTTTTTTTTAAAACTACAATGATTTCTGAAGGTTTTAATTGCCTACCATATGAGGTTGGCGGTGACTGCATTGTAGCTGTTAAATTGCATCTATAAACCCATTCATATGTGTTAATGTCCTTCATTATCTTGCTTATCCTCACAACAGTAGTCTTATTTTTAAAGGACCATGCCAAGAACTAGTAATTGATCAAAATCAGAAAATGGTAGAATACCAGATAAAAAAGTTAGCTCATTTATGTAACATTCCATTTTAATCTTTGCCATCTTTTGTTTCATCAAGATCTAATAGCAAAACTGCGCCTACCCCATTGCTGGCAGTGGCAAAAAAGTCGTGATGCGTTGTGACACTTCACGTGACGTTGGAGTTTGACACCCCTGATCTACCTCCTCAGTGGATATTGCAATCAATCAATCAGTCAAACCTTTATTATGACCATAAAGCCACCAAAGTAAAACAGATAAAAAGAAACAAACAGGCTAAAAATATATAGAACACATTTCAGACCCAAGGAGAAGTGGAGAATCCCTATAGTGGTGCAGACCTGAGCAAAACAAAAAGATCTTCCAGAACGATATTTAATCGGAAGAAGTCACATTCTCTGCCAGGGAATTTTTTTCATGATAGGATAAATAAAAGTCATCCAAAATTGTCAGACCCATGCCAAGAGAAGAGACAATGAGATCCAATGGAATGTAATTATTTGCTTACAGCTAATAACATCTTGACAAACTAAACCTGTAAGTTTATATTGAAACAAACTTGGAGAACAAACTACAGCCTAAACCTTTAAGTTTCTAAACTAGTAGATATACCTTGAGAGATTCTAGGGTGTGGTTACCCTGAACATCTTCCCCCTTCTTTCCTTACCCCTTAGTTTGCGATTGTGCAGTCTCTTGATTCAGGTCTCTTTCTGAGAAAACTCTGGAGTTGGTCCCCTCCTGCTGCTGCAAGTGCATTTTCCATCCCATAAATTCCCTGCAGAGAAGGCATCAAAAGAACATTTAAAGTCTGTGAGCAAGTCTCCTTAAGGCGTGTATGCTGGTATAGTGAAAGCACTCCAAAAGGACAGTGGAAGGCAATCCAAGCTGAACAAACTGAAAGGCCTGGTAGAATTTCAGAACTGTGAGATAGAAGAGTTAAAAGGCTAGCACGTACTTATTTACAAAAATCCCACATGCTTCAAGGTTATGAACCAGACTGATTTGAAAAACCAATGTCCTCGATATGTTGTCTAAAATTGCTTCTCATGTTTCCAAGGCCTAATGAGCAAGAAGAATCCAACATATCCTACAGAATGATGCTTGCCAATGTATTTTTTTAATCGTGGACTTAATGTGGTCTTTAAGAACTTGTAGGCCTAGTTGCTTTCAGAAAAAAGATAACTCTTGCTTTGATAAGCCTCTATTTTAGAATGGGAACAAAAGCAGCAGACAACAGAAAATTGAATTAATCCTATTTTCTTTCTGTGTTAAATACTCCTGAATTTACTTAAATAATTTTCCTCATGTAATTTTGAGTTAAGAATGGATACATGTGGACAGTTAATGGCAGTTAATTTCATTTTACAGTTTTATGAATGAGATTATTTATGCAAATATATTCCAGTATTATAGCAGTATATGTAACAAATTAAGGCAAAGCATATACATGTTTAAAACAAAAGCATTTTCAGATTCCTGAATTACTATTAATAGATAGAAAGATGCATAGATCACATGTTTTCTTCTTTGATGTCAACTGTCAATAGGAACACTCAAACCATGCAATTCTAGCTTGTTCTACTCTTAAATCACAGCTTTAAGTTACACTTTGTTTTTCTGTTAACATTTCTGGTTTCTTGGAATTACTGACTTCTTAGTTTGAACATCACCATAAATCATATAAAAAGATATTTGTTTAAGAATCAAGCAGAGATAACTGAAACATTATTTCACAGAACTTCAAGAACACATCATGCTATATATTCAAATCCATGGTCTTTTAAAATGCTGTGAATTAAAATGAAACACAAAGTACTAGAATCCATTAGTTCTCCATTGTGCTGATGTTTCAAAGAACAACTAGTAATGAATCAAGTATGCTAAAGTGATGTAGGTGCTGAATCGTCCTACTCAAAGCTATTTTTGAGTGTATGAGTCAATGCTTGTGACAAATGCTTTCTCAATTGCTTTTGAAATACGGATAGCAAAAGAGTTTATTAGAATTATATATAAGTAGAAAAGCTGTAAGTTTATAGAACTGATTTATAACATGATTAAAAAATCCTTGGTTGATGAACTTTTGATTATGTACACAAATATTCTATAATCTTGACAGCAGATATAATGTTCTGATCTTTGATATAAAACAATATTGGAATTTCACAAAATCTATAGAAAAAAAATAAGTTTCAGATGTAAATGTATACCATCAGATATGGACACAGTTTCTTCCCTGAAGATGTTGCTACCAAATGATTCATCTCATAACGGAAAAAATATAGAAATTACTTGCTTAATGTCAAGGGGAAGGAAGGGAGGGAGGGAGCGAGGGAGGAAAGAAGGAAGGAAGGAAAAAGAAATTTAGACTGGTGTACTGATTAGGCCCCCTTCATGGATTACTGCCTTGTCGTGGCGAAGGGGCTTGCTTAATTCAGTGAAGCTATGAGCTATGCCATGCAGGGCCACCCAAGACGGACAGATCATACCAGAGAGTTCTAACAAAACGTGATCCACTGGAGAAGGAAATGGCAACCCACTCCAGTATCTTTGCCATGAAAACCCTATGGACAGTACCAAAAGGCAAAACGATATGATGCTGGAAGATGAGCCCCTCAGGTCGGAAGGTGTCCAATATGCTACTGGGGAAGAGCAGAGGGCTAGTACTAGTAGCGCTAGAAAAAATGAAGCGACTGGGCCAAAGCCGAAAAGACGCTCAGCTGTGGATGTATCTGGTGGTGAAAGGAAAGTCCAATGCTGTAAAGATTTTTTCTCCATAGGAACCTGGAATGTAAGATCCATGAATCAAGGCAAGCTGGACGTGGTCAAACAAGAGATGACAAGACTGAACATCGACATCTTAGGAATCAGCGAACTAAAATGGACAGGAATGGGTGAATTTAATTCAGATGTCCATCAGGTATACTACTGCGGGCAAGAATCCCTCAGAAGAAATGGATTAGCCTTCATAGTCAATAAAAGAGTAGGAAAAGCAATACTGGGATACAATCCCCAAAATGACAGAATGATCTCAGTTTGAATCCAAGGCAAACCATTCAATATCACAGTAGCCCAAGTCTATGCCCCAACCACCGGTGCTGAAGAGGATGAAATTGACCGGTTCTATGAAGCCCTACAGCACCTTATAGAACTAACAGCAAAAAATGATGTCCTTATCATCATGGGGGATTGGAATGCTAAAGATGGTCAACACAGAAATCAGATTGACTATATGCTCTGCAGCCAAAGATGGAGAAGCTCTATACAGTCAGTAAAAACAAGACCAGGAGCTGACTGTGGCTCAGACCATGAGCTTCTTGTTGCAAAGTTTAGGCTTAAATTAAAGAAAGTAGGGAAAAGCACTAGGCCAGTCAGGTATGAATTAAATCATATCCCTGTTCAATATACAGTAGAGGTGACAAATAGATTTAAGGAATTAGATCTGATAGAGTGCCTGAAGAACTATGGACAGAGGTTTGCAACATTGTACAACAGGTAGCAACCAAAATCATCCCAAAGAAAAAGAAATGCAAGAAAGCAAAATGGCTGTCTGAGGAAGCTTTGCAAATAGCTGAGGAAAGGAGGGAAGCGAAAGGCAAGGGAGAAAAAGAAAGATATGCCCAATTAAATGCAGAATTCCAAAGAATAGCTAGAAGAGATAAGAATGCCTTCTTAAATGAACAATGCAAAGAAATAGAAGAAAACAATAGAATAGGGAGGACCAGAGATCTTTTCAAGAAAATTGGAGAGATGAAAGGAACGTTTCATGCAAAAATGGGCATGATAAAGGACCAAAATGGCCGGGACCTAACAGAGGCAGAAGAGATTAAGAAGAGGTGGCAAAATTACACAGAAGAACTATACAAGAATGAGCTTAACGTCCCTGATAATCACAATGAGGTGGTCACTGACCTCGAGCCAGACATCCTAGAATGTGAAGTGAAGTGGGCCTTAGAAAAGCTGAGCAACAACAAAGCTAGTGGAGGTGACAGTATTCCAGCTGAGCTAGTCAAAATCTTAAAAGACGATGCAGTAAAAGTGCTACACTCAATTTGCCAGCAAATTTGGAAAACTCAACAGTGGCCACAGGATTGGAAAAGATCAGTTTACATTCCAATTCCAAAGAAAGGCAGTGCCAAAGAATGTTCAAACTATCGCACCATTGTGCTCATTTCACATGCTAGTAAAGTTATGCTTAAAATTCTACAAGCTAGACTCCAGCAGTATGTGGATCGAGAACTACCAGAAGTACAGGCAGGATTTCGAAGAGGCAGAGGAACTAGAGATCAAATTGCTAACATACGCTGGATCATGGAGAAAGCTAGAGAGTTCCAGAAAAACATCTACTTCTGCTTCATTGACTATGCTAAAGCCTTTGATTGTGTGGATCATAACAAACTGTGGCAAGTCCTTAAAGAGATGGGCGTACCAGACCATCTTATTTGTCTCTTGAGAAACCTATATGCGGACCAAGAAGCAACAGTGAGAACTGGACACGGAACCACTGATTGGTGTCGCCTTGCCTATTTAACTTATATGCAGAGCACATCATGAGAAAGGCAGGGCTAGATGAATCAAAAGTTGGAATTAAGATTGCCGGAAGAAACATCAACAACCTAAGATATGCAGATGATACCACTCTAATGGCAGAAAGTGAAGAGGAACTAAAGAGCCTCTTGTTGCGAGTGAAGAAGGAGAGTGCAAAACCTGGGTTGAAACTAAACATTAAGAAAACCAAGATCATGGCATCTGGCCCTCTCAATTCCTGGCAAATAGATGGGGAAGAAATGGAGGTAGTGACAGATTTTATTTTCCTGGGCTCCAAGATCACTGCAGATGGGGACTGTAGCCAAGAAATTAAAAGATGCTTGCTCCTCGGGAGGAAAGCAATGGCAAATCCAGACAGCACACTAAATAGCAGAGACATCAACCTGTCAACAAAAGTGCGTATAGTCAAGGCTATGGTCTTCCCAGTTGCAATGTATGGCAGTGAAAGTTGGACCATAAGAGAGGCTGAGCGCCAAAGAATTGAAGCCTTTGAACTGTGGTGCTGGAGAAGACTCCTGCGAGTCCCTTGGAATGCAAGGCGATCAAACCGGTCAGTCCTAGAGGAGATCAACCCTGACTGCTCTTTAGAAGGCCAGATCCTGAAGCTAAAACTCAAATACTTTGGCCACCTAATGAGAAGGAAGGACTCACTGGAGAAGAGCCTAATGCTGGGAAAGATTGAGGGCAATAGAAGAAGGGGATGACAGAGAATGAGGTGGCTGGATGGAGTTACTGAAGCAGTAGGCGTGAGCTTAAATGGACTCCAGAAGATGGTAGAGGACAGGAAAGCCTGGAGGAACGTTGTCCATAGGGTCGCGATCCGTCGGACACGACTTTGCAACTAACAACAACAACAACAACAAATTTATTACTATCATTTGATAATGTTGATAGGTTTTGAAATATTATAATGTACAGATGTATATGTTACTTATTTAATACATTCATATGGCTTCCCATGTCATATATATGTTTCTGGGTAGCTAAAAAACAACATCAATAGCATAGAATAGTTTTCTAGAATGTTCACAACATTCTGCATTCAAATCAACTATCCAAGATGGGCAGACCATACTGATAGGATCCCAGGCTAGAAAGCAAAGCCAGGTTTTTAATACCTTATGAAAGGCCAGCAGATTTGGGACAAGCCTAATCTCAGGCGGATGATATTCCAGAGGAAGGGTACTACAATAGAAAAAACTCTCTTCCTGGAACTTCTCTAGTCAGAGAGGACCTGGAACTGCTGAATCTAACAAAATAGGTAGACATCACTTGGGAGAGACAGTACCATGAACAACCCGGCCCCAAGGTATGAATTGCTCTATACTACTCAAAGTAGCGGCACTGAAGTAGCACAAAATCAACTTAATAAAAACCAACAACATTTACATTATACTGTTCTATTCCAGGAACTCAATTCTACAGCATGCATTGAACACGTAATCCATGTCTTGCTATTAGATTTTGGTATTAAGGAGAGAATGGCACAATGCAGCTAGAGGTAGGAAAGAAGATCAAGGCTCCTGAGCAATAATATCGAAAGTCACCAGATGATGCTTGTAATTTGATCATTGTTCTTTATGTTAAATGTTCTTCAGGATACTAGTCTTGTTTTCTCCTTAAAATACTTCTGTGCCAAAGGATAGAAGCCAGCTGATAGAAATTCCACCATCATTTGGTAATAACCTGAAGTTAACAATGAGCTATGTCATAATCAGAATTTCTTAATATCTTCCATCTGGATTGACATAGAGATGTAAAACAGTTGAGGAAGCAGATGTTGACTTTAGGAATAATAGTGGGAAAGCTGGCCTTTAGCAGTTCTTGGACAGCTAGATCTACTGTGAAGTCCAAACGTATCATTGGTTTTTGCCTAACTGCAGTATTCCTTTATTAATCTGGTCAGCTCTTCATGCCTGTTTGAAAAGAGCTAATGGCTGTGAGGATTATTTCCTTGAATCAGCCACCAACAAGATGTTTGTGACTACTTAAACAAAGAAGAAAATAAGACAGAAATAAGGAGCGTGCAGTGCCTGAAAAACATGGGACATGGCCAAATTTTTTTAACAACAACAAAAAAAACTATCTTGGAAGTGCCACTTATTAAATTAAGAAACAGCATGATCAGTGAGATAAAATACCTTTGAAACTGTTAGCCTTTTTTCTAGTTTCAGTAACAATGAAAAACAAATATATAAGATGCATTTGTAAAAAGTTCAATGTGTCAAAGCCTCAAAGTACAGCAGTATTAAAATACACAATAATACACTTGAGGACATATATATTTATTTTGTATTTGTATTTGTATTTTATTAAATTTGTATACCGCCCTTCTCCCGAAGGACTCAGGGCGGTGAACAGGGCATATATAAATAGCAAATACAAAAATTAAAAGGGAATTAAACAAATGCCCAGATAAAAAACAATACAATATAAGAAACTCATTAAAAAACTCTAACGTCCCCTATCAGGCCAGACCAGCTAGTTCAAATAAATGGGTCTTCAGACCGTGCCGGAAGGAGCGAAGATCCGGTGCCATCCAGAGCTCAACCGGCAGTTGGTTCCATAGAGCCAGAGCGCCCACAGAGAAGGCCCTCCCCCTGGGGGCCACCAGTCGACATTCTCTGACCGGAGGCACCCTGAGGAGGCCCTCTCTGTGGGAACGCACAGGGCGGAGGGAAGTTGACGCCGGCAGCAGGTGGTCCCCGAGGTACCCTGGACCCATGCCATGTAAGGACTTGAAGATCATAACCAAAACCTTGAACCTCACCCGAAAGACAACTGGTAACCAATGTAGCTCGCGGAGCAAAGGTGTAACATGGGAGTACCGGGAAACTCCCAAGACAACTCTCGCGGCCGCATTCTGTACCAGTTGGAGCCTCCGAGTGGTCTTCAAGGAAAGCCCCATGTAAAGAGCATTGCAGTAGTCCAGGCGAGAGGTCACGAGCGCATGAGTGACCGTACACGGGGCATCCCGGTCCAGATAGGGCCGCAACTGGCGCACCAGGCGAACCTGGGCGAAAGCCCCCCTAGTCACAGCTACTATATGGTCTTCCAGGGTAAGCCGTGAATCTAGGAGGACTCCCAAGTTGCGAGCCCTATCCACGGGGGGTAAAAACTCACCCCCCATAGAGAGAGGTGGAATGTTTTGAATGTCCCGGGATGCCGGAATGCACAGCCACTCAGTCTTGTCAGGGTTGAGCTGAAGTCTGTTCCTCCCCATCCAGACCCGAACGGCCTCCAGGCAACGGGACATCACATCGAGGGAATCACTGGGGTGGTTTGGGGTCGAAATGAAAAGCTGGGTATCATCGGCGTACTGATGATACCCAACTCCAAAACCACGAATGATCTCACTCAGCGGTTTCATGTAGATGTTGAACAGGAGAGGCGAGAGGACCCCTGAGGAACTCCACAAACGAGAGTCCTAGGGGTCGACCTCTGCCCCCCTGCCAACACCGACTGCGAGCGTCCCAGGAGATAGGAGGAGAACCACTGAAGAACTGTGCCTCCCACTCCCAATCCCCTGAGACGCCGCAGCAGGATACCATGGTCGATGGTATCGAAAGCCGCCGAGAGGTCTAATAGGACAAGGACAGAGGAATGTCCTCTGTCCCGGGCCCTCCAGAGATCATTCACCAGAGCGACCAATGCCGTCTCCGTGCTGTACCCGGGCCTGAAACCCGATTGGAACGGGTCTAGATAATCCGCTTTAACCAGAACCAGGGGGAGCTGATGCGCCACCACACTCTCAACAACCTTCGCAAGAAAGCGAAGGTTGGAGACCGGACGAAAGTTGTTCAACACAGCTGGGTCCAGGGCAGGCTTCTTGAGGAGAGGTCTCACCACCGCCTCCTTCAAGACGGCGGGGAAGTTACCCTCACTCAAAGAAGCAGATATAACTGCCTGGAACCAGCTTCGTGTCCTCTCCCGAGCTGCATAGACCAGCCAAGAAGGGCACGGGTCCAATAAATATGTGGAGCTTAACCTCCCCATAATCCTGTCCACTTCCTCAGGGGTCACAGAATCAAACTCCTCCCAGATAACATCGACAAGACCACCTGTGTCCTGATCGTCGGACTCTGCCCAGTTGGAGTCCAGACCGGTCCGAATCCGAGCGATTTTATCCAGCAGATGTTGACCAAACTCCTCAGCACAACCCTGCAAGGGTTCCTCCCTCACCTCCTGATTAAGGAGGGAGCGGGTTACCCTGAACAGGGTGGCCGGGTGATTATCTGCGGACGTGATGAGGGCAGAGAAGTAATTACACCTCGCCGCCCTCATCGCTGCGAGATAAGACCTAATAAAGGTTCTTAGTCGCAACCGGTCGGATTCGGATCGGCTGGACCTCCAACAGCTCTCTAGGCCCCGTTTCCGACGCTTCATCTCCCGGAGCTCCGTAGAGAACCATGGAGCTCGTTGGGATCTGCACCGGGTCAGGGGCCGCAAGGGTACAACTTGGTCAAGTGCCCCAGTGGCCGCCCTTTCCCAGGCTTCCACTAGGGCGTCCGCCGAGTTGTGAGCAACGGAGGCAGGTGGGGACCCCAGCGCTGCCTGGAACCTGTCAGGATCCATTAAGCGCCTGGGGCGGTACCATCTAGTTGGCTCCGTACCCCCACGGCGGGGGGTGGCAAAACGGAAGACCAGCCGCAGGAGGTAATGATCGGTCCATGACAGGGGCATAATAAATGGAGAGCCCCCACCAAGATCATCAAACCACCATCCAGATAAGAAAACCAGGTCAAGGGTGTGGCCTCCCTCATGAGTTGGTTCAGAAATTACTTGCGCCAGGTCCATGGCCGTCATGGAAACCATGAACTCCCGAGCTAACTCAGATGAACCTCCCAGGGATGGTAGATTGAAGTCACCCAAAACTATAAGTTTGGGGAACTCAATCACCAACCCAGAGAGGACATTGAGTAGCTCAGGCAGGGCTGCTGCTGCGCGACTAGGCGAAAAGTACACCAGCAGCAAGCCCAACTGCGCCCCCGGACCAAATCTCAAAAAGAGAGACTCACATCCGACTATCTGAGGAATGGTGGTCTCCCGCGGACATAAGGTCTCCCTGATAGCTACCGCCACACCCCCGCCCCAACCTTGAGCCCGGGGCCGGTGTAGCACCCGGAAACCTGGTGGGCAGAGATCAATCAAAGGGACCCCACCCTCTGGGCCCAACCAAGTCTCCGTGATGCAAGCCAGGTCCGCATGCTCACCCTCAACTAAATCCCGAACAAGGGGAGCTTTATTAACCACGGACCTGGCATTCAGGTACACCAGCCGGAGCTCAGGAGGCTGCGCATCCTCGCTCCCGGGACCTCGGGGAAGAAACAGAGGGTCGGAGCACCTCACCACTTGTAAGTAGCGGAGACGACCCCCCCGGTAACGATACGGCCCTCTGTTTATGCACCTGCTGCCATTCCCCAACGTCGTGGGAATCGGTAGCCCCACGACCTGTTCCCGAGCCCCGGAGGCAACCACACCCCGCTCTCCCCCCGTGCGATCAGACCTAGGCCTGGCCTGAACCACGGTTGATTGACCACCTCCCATAGCCAAACAACCCCCACCCACTCCCACCCCTCTCCCTAACCCTATAAAAATTTTTGCTAAAAAGTTAACCAGGGGCCTCCTATTAAATTTATATTGAAGGCCCCTGCCCCTGCCCGGCCATCTCTCAGGGTCCCAATAATCGGGCCCTTCATCGAGATTGGAGGTATTAAAAAAGGCGGGTCGCACCCAGGAGAGGGGGGCACCCCTGAGGGCGAACAAGTCCGTGCTGGTATATCGATGCATATAAGTCCAGGAGAGTCCAGGAAAGGCAGTCCCATTTTTGATAAGTTCAATAGGGGGATCGAAACAGAGGAAGTGAATATCTGGACCCTTACCCTACTTCACTGCCACTCAGTTGGGTGCCCCCAGAAACAGGCCACCCCCCGTCCTCTCACGACGGGTTGCAACTCTGTTCCCGGGGGTGGTCCAAGATATGCACCCTGTGTAGGGCATACCCCATAGAGCTCCCACCTCTATGGGGCTGCAGATGTAATCCCAAGCCACTCTCCCACCGTGGCTAGTACCCAGGTCCATCCAAGTCCAAAAAGGAAAGGGGGGCAGGTAGAGAGTTGGTAGATATTTATAACCAAGGCAGAGGGCTAGCCAGGCCAAGGTGGTAAAGGCGGCCTGAAGACGCCGTCGTCGCCGCCGAAAGCGGCCCGAAAACGGTGCAGGAAACACGCCACCGTCGCCGCCGTCGAGATGAACCGCGGTCGTCCTCTCCGCCGCTAAAGCGGCTCGAAGACGCTGTCGCCGCCGAAAGCGGCCTGAAAACGGCACAGAAAACATCACCGCCGCCAAGATGACCCGCAGTCGTCCTCTCCGCCGTCGAAATGGCCCGAAGACGACGACGACGCCGAAAGCGGCCCGAGGCGGCCCGGAGCAACATGGAAACGACGCCGTCGGCGAAACGGGCCAAAAAAGCCCGGAAAACGCGACCGCTGACCACCTTAAACGGCCTGAGCACGGCCCGAGGACGCCGACGCCGCCAAAAGCGGCCCGAAAACAGGTTAGATGTTGTCGCTGGCGAAACCGGCCAGGAGGCCCAGAGAGCACCACCGCCAACCGCCGACCGCTGAAAACGGCCCAAACACGGCCCGAACACGGCAACCCCTTAACGGGGCCGACAGTCAGCTGGTCGGCGGAACGCAGGCCTCCGAGATCCTCCGCCCGGGTCCAACAAGTTGTAATCAGGCTCTCAAAACTCCCCCGGCACCAACGGTCAGCTGGTCTGCGCCGCGTACAGCAGATGTTCGGCGCCATGTAGAGCAGAGCTCTGCAGAATGTATTTAGGTCTTCCAGGCACTCCAGCAGCCTCCGTTAGAGTTCGCCGAGTCCGCCGAGCCCCCGCAGTCCGACAAACAGCTGGTCGTGTAGCACGGGGCACTGCTCAGCTCCTCCGCGTCCTCTAGGGCCTCCAAAAACTCTTCCGGGCTCAGTTGGAAAACCTCGGAGACCTCAGAGAGTCCAGGGCTCGCGGGGCCAAAAGATAACAGTACGGGCGTTGCCCACAGCCACAGAAGCTCACCTCGTCCTCGTCCCCCATCCCAAGTCCTTCACAGAGAGAATATTCCTGTGAGGCTCCCCAGGGTCGCCACATTGCCGGAGCTCCGCACGGAGCTTAGCCGAGCACGTCCGCCATCTTGAAAGTTGTATACATATGCATTATTTCAATAATACAAATTTTTAAAAACAACAAAATGGATGTGGGATTGTAATGAAGCAGGTTAATGTAGAAAGATGCTAAAATGCAAAAATTAATTTTTAAGAAATGATATTGGCCACTACAGTATAAGAGACATAATTTCTTAATTGTCAAAATTTCACTCAGTATCTTTACTTGGCCATTGTAAAGGGTTTCATAAAATATGACATTTTTGGCTTACACAATCACCTAATAAGAAAATAACTGGGCCAGAGGTCCATTTAGTTGGGTACCAGAAATGATGAAGTTCTTCTTGACTTGCACCTAACCATGGCAAAACCTGGCCTTTTTCCATCTTCCAGAAACTTTGTCTCATCCCCAGCCATGAATGGAAATAGGCTTCAATGATCTTTAGCTGCATCTGTATTAAATCATATATCAATCTAACATAGTGCAAGGGCAGCCTCCAGACATCCACAATATACGTATTATACATTCTATCAGCCATTACTTTGGAAGGCAGTGAGATAGTTGCAGTGACTTGAAACAGAGGCATAAGGGTTGGCATAGGGACAGCCAATTTCATGCTGGTAGTTTTCTGCTGAGTTAAGGATGGTTGAAGAGTGCTTCAACTAGCCATGAAAGAAGGCCTACACAAATCACACAAAAAGAAATTATAACACAACATACCAAAAAAAAACTACTGTGAAAGACAAACTAGAAACAAAAATTAAAATAAGCAAGCAAATGGTAAGAGAATACAAATATAAATCACCAGGACCCGACAGATTACATCCCAGAGTTCTGAAGGAGTTGGCAGATGTTATCTCAGAACCATTGCACCATATCTTTCAAAAATCCTGGAGCACCGGGAAGTATCCGAGGATTGGAAAAGGGCTGATGTAGTTCCCATCTTCAAGAAAGGGAAACAAACAGACCCAGGAAACTACAGACCAATCAGTCTAACATCAATACCTGGGAAGATCCTGGAAAAGATAATAAAAAAACAGATCTGTGAACAACTAGAAGCAAACAAAGTTATAACTGGTAGCCAGCATGTGTTTGTTAAAAACAGATCATGCCAAACCAATTTTATTTTTTTAATTATTTTTTTATCCCATTTATATCCCACCGTTCTCCGAAGACTCAGGGCGGCTTACAATCTAAAGCACAAATCAATGTGCTTAGCAATAGCCTTCATTCTATGTATATGCCTGCTTATTAGGGCTTTCGCCTCCCCCAAGCGGCATTATTACAAAGTCAGCTTATTGCCCCCAACAATCTGGGTCCTCATTTTACCTACCTCAGAAGGATGGAAGGCTGAGTCAACCTTGAGCCTGGTGGGATGCGAACCTGCACTAATTGCAGGCAGCTGGTGTTACTTAAGGAGGCATTAGCCCACTGCTCCACCAAGGCTCTTATTTCATTCTTTGATAAAGTAACCAAATTAGTAGACCAGCAAAATGCTGTGCACATAGTATACTTACATTTTAGTAAGGCATTCGACAATGTAGACCACAATCTACTGTTTGATAAGCTAGAAGAAGGTTTGGATAGTCAACATCACCACCAGATGGATTTGTAGCTGGCTGACAAACCATACTCAACGAGTAGTCCTCAATGGTACTACATCCACATGGAGAGAAGTAAGCAGGGGGTTACCACAAGGCTCCGTCTTAGGCCCAGTACTCTTCAATATCTTCATTAATGACTTAGATGAGGGAATAGAAGGGGAATTCATCAAATTTGCAGATGACACTAAACTGGTAGGAATAGCCAACACCCCAGAAGACAAGCTCAGGATCCAAAATGATCTTGACAAACTTGAACAATGGGCCTATCCAACAAAATGATATTTAATGTGGAGAAAAGCAAAGTTTTACACCTGGGCAGGAAAAAAACAAAGGTACAAGTAAGATTAGGTGAAACCTGGCTCAAAAACAGTAACTGTGAGAGGGACCTTAGAGTCCTAGTGGACAATCACTTGACTATGAGCCAGCAGTGTGCAGAAGCAGCCAAAAAAGCTAGTACAATCCTGGATTGTATAAACAAAGGCATAGAATCAAGATCACGCAAAGTATTAGTACCGCTTTATAAAACCCTAGTAAGACCATACCTGGAATACTGCAGCCAATTTTGGTCACCATACTGCAAAAAAGATGTTGAGACCTTGGAAAAAGTTCAGAGAATAGCAACTAAGATGATCAAAGGCCTGGAGACTAAAACATACCGTACAAAGAACAGCTGTGGGACTTGGGTTTGGCTAGTCCAGGGGTAGGCAACCTCAGCTCTTTTATGACTCGTGGACGTCAACTCCCAGAATTCCTGAGTCACCTATGCTGGGAGTTAAAGTCAGCTATGCTGACTCAGGAATACTGGGAGTTGAAGTCCACAAGTCATAAAAGAGCCGAGGTTGCCTACCCCTGGGCTAGTCTAAAGGAAAGAAGAAATAGGGGATACATGATAGCAGTATTCCAGTATCTGAGGGGCTGCCACAAAGAAGAGGGGGTCAAATTATTCTCCAAAGCATCAGAGGGCAGGACAAGAATGAATGGTTGGAAACTGATCAAAGAGAGAAGCAACCTGGAATCAAGGAAAAACTTCCTAACAGTGAAGACAATTAACCAGTGGAATAGCTTGCATTCAGAAATCGTGGCCATTCCATCACTGGAGGTTTTTAAGAAAAGCCTGAAATGATATAGGTTCTCCTGCTTGAGCGGGGGGCTGAACTAGAAGACCTCCAAGGTCCCTTCCAGATTCTATTCTATTCTATTCTATTCTATTCTATTCTATTCTATTCTATTCTATTCTATTCTATTCTATTCTATTCTATTCTATTCTATTCTATTCTATTCTATTCTATTCCATTCCATTCCATTCCATTCCATTCCATTCCATTCCATTCCATTCCATTCTATTCTATTCTGCATCAGGAAGCTCCCAAGTGGACAACTGAATGATGGCTTCTCTCCCCTACAACAGCAAAATTTAAGACATGCACATTGCCATTATGGTGAGTAACAATTGATAGTTTTGTCACCATGAATTTTTCTGGTCCTATTTTAAAATCATTTAAATTGGTCATCATTGTCACATTCAGGGTTAGCAAATATTATATGCTGTGCAAGGAATGACTTGCTGTTATTAGTTGTAAATCTTGCAATATGTGGCTTCAAAGGCTCTACAGCAGGGGTGTCAAACTCGCAATGTCATGTGACGTGTCACGACATATCACAACTTTTTTTCCATTGTGGGCGCAGTTTTGGCATGATGCATCCAGCTCATGGGCCAGCAGTTTGATACTCCTGCTCTACAGTGCAGATATAACAAGGAATTTTGTTATAAAACCAGAATCTTTATACTAATCATTATAACCACCTGAAGGAAAAAGAGCTAACCATTTAATCCAGATGCTTGTCTGCTGTCATCTAGACAATATCACTTCTGTGATGCAGTTTCTAGAATTTTGCCTATTTTACATATTACTTTATATTAGAGGGGAAGAAATAATGATAAAGTAATTTCTATGGGTCTCTTTTCAGCCAAACAAACAGGTGCATATTTAGACATGAAACAATAAAGCTTTAGGTAACTAAATAGCCCAGCAGCCCAATCAATTTTATAAAAGCTTCACAGTTATGAAAACCATACCTAAGTATTACATTGGTTACCATTTAGGCAATTATTCTGTATTAAACTCAGAGTAAGCATACAGGGTAGTGGTTATTTTGGTTGCATAAATAGATGCAATCTAAGATTTTAGCAGTAAAATTCTAGAAGAAACATTTTCTTAACTGAAGCAGATAAATCTTGCATTATATTATTTGACTGAACAACATGTGATATTAGTTAGGGTAGCTAAATAGAAACAATGGTAAGATCAATTTCAGTTTATTTTTCTAGTAAAAGATGTACGGTAATCTTAATAATCAAGTGTGATATTCCAGCTTGTCAGTACTGCTGTAATTATCTTACACATTTTAAAGCAATCCATTACTATTTCAAATGGACAAACCTCCAAATAAATAGACTGCAATCTGAGACAAGGAGATCTAAATTTTAAAAATCTGTTTGCTGAATTAAATAGAGGAAAGCTCTAAAATTTATTCTTGTAAGCCCTAAATATAAATATAAATCTTTAACAACAGATTTACAAATGAGCGAAATCATTTGAAATCACTGTTCAATACACAACAGGTATTGTTATTCCCCAAACAATACTAAAAAGCAACATAGTATTAGAACAATTGAGCACTGTGCTATTAAGAAGATGTATAAAACTGTCATACATACAGAACTTTAAAATTTGGGATTTTTTATTATTGTAACTGTGATATAAACAAGCCTAGAGTGGGCTGATTCTGCACCAGTGAGGTCAATGGAAATTGTTTCTCTAAGTTAATGAATAAGTAAGTAGAAGCTTTGAAGTTCAACTAACTCAGCTGCCATATCAGCCTCTGGTGGGAATTGCCTCCAAATTACTTCTAGAAAGAATTAAACAATAATGGGTACTTTACACTCATAACAAAACCTGTTCCACAGAGATTGGAATATTAATATCTAGCCACTTTGGTCCCCTCCCCTGGTGTCTCTTGGCCCCAAATCTGGGCTATGAGGGGGTGGGGGTGATCAAAAACATCCCAAAGGAACTGCTTCAAAAGTTCTTGGGTGTGTCTAGTGTTGTGCAGGGAAACATTATCATGAATCAACACCACACAGAAGTCAGCATGCCCTGACACTTGTTACGGATGAGTCGTCTGAGTTTTTATAATGTTTCACAGTAGACTTCTGAACTGATGGTTGTACCACACTCCATGAACTTCACTAGCAGTATTCCTTTGGCATCTTCACATTTGGCAGGATTTTTTATGGCACCACATCTGGTGTGGTATTGGTTCATGATAATGCTCGCCTGCATACTCTAGTGCATATAAATCTCATCAATATAGTTTATTCATCTATCTTTAGTTTGGGTCTGTATTTTTTATGGCCAAATTAGATACATAATACACAAATTAGATATTTATTTGATAGAAGATACGCTATTTCCCGACACATTGATATACTGGTTTTGAATCTGTCAGCTAAGACATCTCCAGTACTGGATCCTACAGTACTTCTGACCTCCCTCTCTCCCTCCCTCCCTGTCACCCTTAGGACATTAGACAGGTATGCTGATGGCCCAATCTAAAGCTCATATATACCAAGACAGTCTTTAATTAGAATCCAAACTTCCCTCCATCTGTACTGTGCAGGACGTGAAGGCAGGATCAGTAGCTTTGACTTTGCAGCTAAAAGAAATATGAGGCTATTGATCACGTTTGTATGGAGATTCTCAATCATTCAGGTTATGGTTGTCCCAAAGATGCTTTTTCAAAAGATAATTGGACTTTCTTTGTTTTTGCTTGAAGACATTTTGCTTCTCATCCAAGAAGCTTCTTCATTTCTGAACTCTGAGGAAGCTTCTTGGACGAGAAATAAAACATGTTCAAGCAAAACCAAAGAAAGTCCAGTTGCCTTCTGAAAAAGCACCTTTGGGATATTGATCAAATTCTAAAGGTTTTTCTATGCAAAACCTTTTCAAGTTAGCTTCTTCCCCAACCTTGCAACTGCAGAAGCACCCCCATCCCTATTTTTTTTCTGAGTGAATGGTAACACCCAGTTTGAATCAGAGAAAGAAACTGCCCAGAGCTTGCTCCTTTGTGTGATTGAAAGTTATTGTCCAGTGACTCCAGTTCCATATCTTCCTGTTTGTGGCTAAACTCATACTACCATACTACTATGGTATGTATGTGACCTTGCCTCACATTGCTGCAATTGCTTTCCTGGGACTTGGAGTTTAATTCATATAGTACAGTAGTGACTTTTAAAAAGCATGGTTTCCTTTGTGGCAAAGAGGTAGGTAAGATGTAATAATGTGGGATTAGAGGGAAGATAAGCCTGGAAACAAAGGGAGAGTTATTCTATTCCACTATTTTGGGGAAACCATATTCTCTACATCTAGAAATATTTCTAGAGGGACTTGGATCAGAGCCAACTGATTAGTATAGAAATAAGAGCTTGGCCACTCACTTGCATTCACGTCAGAAGCACCAAGGCAGGGGATTCCAGGTTGAAAAGTTCAGATGGTGACATCATCGTTGCCTGGAGGACAGCCAGTTGGGGAGTTCTTTCATGTCCCCATTAATGTGCCCACCAAAGTGGTATCTATCTACTTACTTGCAATTGCACACTTAACAGAATAACAGATTAATAGATTGGAAGAGACTTTGGAAGTCTTCTAGTCCAATCCTCTGCTCAAGCAGGAAACTCTATACCATTTCAAACAAATGGTTGCCCAATCTCTTTTTAAAAACCTCCAGTGTTGGAGCACCCACAACTTCTGGAGGCCAGTCATTCCATTGATTAATTGTTCTAACTACCAGGAAATTTCTCTTTAGTTCTAGGTTAGTTCTCTCCTTGCTTCTTGTCCTCTTCAGGTGCTTTGGAGAATAGGTTGACCCCTCTTCTTTGTGGCAGCCCTTTTAGATATTGGAACTCTGCTATCATACTTTCAAACTGCTTATCAGTACTTTCAAACTGATAGGTTGGTGGGAGCTGGAGCAAATGACAAGAACTCACCCCATCACAGCAGCAGTCAGGTTGTGGGCTTGCTGATTGTCAACCTAGTGTTCTAACCACATCAGCCACCATACTCCATAGTTTGGCCATTAATTGTGTCATATTGGATTAGAATCTCCCAAGGGGCTGATGCCCCTTTTCGTATGTGTTAACTGTAAATTTAAATAGTATATAATCATAACTAACAAATGGTTCCACTTAGACTGTCCTCTGAATATAAGCCATGAAGCTTGCTAAGGAAAGATTAGGAAATCTAGAACTTCAGTGTATCAGCAAACCCTAGGTTATATAGTACTGAGAATTATTGAATGAACCAAGCAGTGTTAATACCCACCCCTTTGCAATCATGAGTACAGTTTTATAGTATTTTTATAATATATTTATATTAAACATTATTTATGTTATAATATTATGCATTATATGAATAGCACTTAGTGCCTGGGTTTCTAGTGAATCTGAAACTCTAGAATGTGTTTGAGGCATAAAATCTACTCAGAACTATGTATTCTGTTAATTCATCTCCTAATGGAAAACCTGTCTGGTCATACTGATCAATGTTATTTAAAATTTTTCTTCAATGATAAGTGTCCAGAAATCATCTTTTTGATTGCTAAATTTTGTGCCTTAACCATAAGCCTATGTCATATTCAAATTTGTCAGTTGAAACACACCATGTATTAAATTGCTATAATTCTTTACATTTTTATTGTAATGGATTGTTTTTATTTCTGTTATAGTCTTGTACTGTATTAAATATGTATTTTGTTCTTGTTTGCTACATATGTCACTTAATCTACTCAGTTGCTCATGACAACTGAAAAAAGATAATATATGCAGAATATTAATTGGCACAATCTTTTATAAAAGGCAGATCATAATTGATGCAGTTTTCAAATGACATCACAAAAGATAGATCTACATTCCTTGAGATTAATCTTTTAGTTGATGCTGCATCAACAATAGAACTGCAACAATTCAGTGTTGTTTTCTCCTATAAAATCAGTTTTCCCACTCACAGAGACTGTCAGTATTCCATCAATATTAAGTTGATCCTAAGTATTTTCTAGTAAAGACTTTACTAGAGCATTAAAGCTGATTGAATTTATTCTTTATTTTGCAGCATGAAATTTAAGATTTGTGTTGTGTACTGGATTCTTTGTTTGAGCAAATAGATGAGGCCAGTGAGTTCAGTCAGAAACATTCTTTATTTGCTTGCAGGAACCGAACTGGGGAAACAGGGCTGCAAATGCAGTTATTTATACCCTGGCCTCTAGGTGGCGGCCAATAGGTTTAAAGCAACCTATTGCCACACTAGAAGCAGCCAATGGCGGCGCTGGATACAGGTTGTCTGAGGAGCTGGGAGCCGTTAGCTAGCTCCCTGCTTAAGCAACCTTCCAGCAATCAAAACCCACGTGACACACTCAGTAAAACAAAGCCCAATACATTACACCCCTCCCCCCTAGAATGTACACACATTATAGCAACAAAAGAAATAAGTACAGCAATTACAGAGTTTACAATAATACAGAATAGTAGTATGCAGGGCTTTTTTTGTCATAGAACGCTCAGAATGGAGTTCCGGCACCTTTTTTGGATGGAACCTTGTAGGATAGGCAAGGCGGGTTGTATGACATGTGTGAGTTCCGGTACCTTTTTCTTTTACAAAAAAAGCACTGGTAGTATGCATGAGTACAGCATTGTTCCACATGTTCGCTAATACAGAGGCTCTCCTGAACTAGCAGCAATTTCAGTGACAATACAACATTATAGCACAATTATTTTAGGACAAAATCCTGTAAGTACGCAGGAGGTTTGTGAACCCTTGTAGAGCACCTGGGTGATCCTAGCAGCTCCCGGTCTACCAGCTTGCCCACTGGGCTGGGTAGACCAGGGTCCCTGAGTCCAAGAGAGTAAAACAAAGCCCAATACATTACAATTTGTGTTATGATGACCCCTAGACTGTTTAAGAACTCAGTTATCCAAAGGGCCTCTCATTGTAAATTGCCTACTGATTTTCTACAGTCACATTTGAATACAGTTTCAGGTGTTCAACTGAATGCCTGTTTGGGTGGCAAAGTTCTTATAGTGCAGACAGTAAAAAATAAAGATAGAACAAACACAGATGTTTGTTCCTTATAAAATTCATACATTTTAACATCTCTTATATCTAGTTTGCATTTGTAAATGTGTCCACCATGTTAGGTTGACACCCTGATTTTCCATTTCTTGTTTAATTTTAAATTTTCTTCAGAATTTAGAATATATATGTCCAGATTTTTTCAAAGTCCACTAAATTTGGACGTACAAATGCTTCCATTGTTGACAACCACCCTGGAATTTTTAAATATATTTTACTTTTTATTTTTCCCCATGTTAACAGTTCATTTCTTATATAATGATTTTGGAAATATTTATGAACCCTATTTTTCCCATACCATAAGAAAGCATGCCACCCCAATTGTAAATCACGCCCCTCCAGACATAACAACCTTTTGTTTTTAAGAATTATCTGTTCTTTTACTCATGTTAATATAGATGCTTGATAGTATAGAACCCACTCTGGTAGACCAAATCTTCCATTTTCCTTCGCATCTTGTAACAATTTCCACTTAATTCTAGCTTTCTTTCCTTGCCAAATAAATTTCAAAATTAGTGAGTTCAAATTTTCAAAAAAAATTCTCTAATTTTATAGGTATTGTTTGATATAGAAATAAGATTTTTGGTAATAAATTCATTTTCACCATGGCAATTCTTCTTAATATTGGCAGTTGCAAGTTTTTCCATTTTTCCAAATCCAGTTTTATTTCAGTCAATAATTTTATGTAATTATCTTCTTTTATTGTTGAACATCTTGCCATTAACTGTATCCCCAGCTACAAATATTCTCCTTTATTGAAATGTAGGCAATACATTGCTACAATTTTTAAAAGGTTGGTATGGCATAGTTGGAAGAATACATATTTAAATTAACTGAATGGTCTGTGAATGACCATTCTCCACAACCATCTCAGTTTCTCATGTAAACCCCTTGGCAAAATTAATTGTCCATCTGATTTAGATGCAATAGGTATATGTGAGTGTGTGTGTGTGTGTGTGTGTGTGTGTGTGTGTGTGTGTGTGTGAGAGAGAGAGAGAGAGAGAGAGAGAGCATGTGCATCTGTTGACAACATAAAAAGAATTTTAGCAAGTGGACATCTCATGATATGGGAAGGATGGAGGAGGAGAAACACAATAATTTTGGATGCTATTGCTTTTCCTAATACTCTCTTGGAGATTTCTGATAAGGCTTTATATGTAATAAAAAACTGGGTCACTGATTAGAAAGCCAACTTCTTTCCTCTTCTGTGATTTAAAGGAAGTCTGTTTTCTCTCCCCCTCCCCCCTCCTGTTCAGTACAACGATGTCTTGAAAGTTCAGATAGTAATTGGATTAAAAATAACACCCAAGGTCATAATGTGATTTGGAGACTAAATTGATTCTTAAATTATTTTGGCTTATACTATGCCCACAAGACACAAGTTAAATGGGCTGCAGAGATTTTGAATATAGAAAATGGGTCCTTGTTTTCCCCTTCTCTGTGTCCTTAAAGCAGGTTTCTAAAAAGCCTCAGAGGGACTGCAGGAGAAAAACCCTTCAGGATGGCAAGAGGTTTTGTACCCTTCTGTAGGCTGGCCCACTTGGAGCTAAGAAGTGTTTTATTTGTAATGATTAAAGCCACCTTGTGTAGGGATGAAAGACCGAAACCACTTCTCTACGTATCAAGCATATTTTACACTGAAATCTGTGGAATATTCATAACCATGAATGTAACCTCAACTTTGCCACTTATCTTTAAAGAAAAATATATTTCTTTTAAAATATCACATTTTTTACTGTACAACTTATACTCACTTAAAGACTGAAGGTATTCTAAATTAGCTTGATTATCCTCTCTGTATGTATACAATATAGCTGCATGAACTTTTAGTTTTAAGTCAATGATGTCAACACCACAGGGTCTCTTTTTTAAAGTTATTTATTCCACCCCATTGTTAGGCAAGGAATGTATTCAGGTTATTACAATGAAACAGCAGTATTATGCTGTCCTTGAATTTTTCTATCCTCCCTGCTCCTTTTATATGTGTTTTGCTCATGGAGAGCTATTTGTAGTGTATTTCCTCTTTTGGATTCAGAGAATGAATGAGAAAAGGTATGTGTGAAGTAGAAAATTCTAATTAAAAAGTCACCTAGTGATTGAAAGACTGACTAGCAAAGGGACTGTAGTGTTCTTGTGTATTCTGTGATGACTCACAAGCTATCAAATTAATAAACATCTCTAATTTGGTTTGCATACATTCTGCAGGTAGTTTAAGTAACAATTCTGTGAAAGGATGTGCATTTTCTGTTGATATATTAAAAAAATAAAGTATTCCTCATCTGATCTATAAATAACCTGGAAATATAATACTGTAAGTAAAAGGCCTCGTTTTTTTTCTCCCCCCCCCCTTTTTTAATTTGATATTTCTAGGACACTGAAATCATATTATAAGGGAGATATAAGAAATAAGCTATTCATTTGGTATTCACCAGCCTCCTTGCCCCATCTGGCTTTACTTTTGCTTTAATTTCATAAATTCAGAAAGCTGGAATGCAAATCAATTTCTAAAATCTGAGTCCATCTTTCTCATCTGGTAGCTTTTTCAATTTTAGCTCTTTTCTTCTTTTACCAAAAGTGATCTAGCATTTCTGCAGGTCTTCTTGTCCAATCTCATGGCATTAGAGCTGGACCAATCTGTTTCCAGCTCTATTCAAGTTTGCAACATGAACAAAACTGGTTTTTCTCTTTGCAACTTTGTCCCTTTGCAGAATTATCCGTGATGTTTTCCCACTGGCATGGGTGAAGTCTTTCTCCACTCTGCTTCTGGATTCAGGATAGCCATTATTTTCTTCCCCATCCCCAGAAAGTTTCAGGATAATTATCTATAGATGTTGTTTAGAATCTTCCCCCCCCATCCCATTTCAGAAACTGCTGCAATAACCAACCATAGTTATAGCCTTTGGAGAAAGCAAGTGTTAGTAAAAGTGTCAATACGCTTTTTGGCAGATAGTTTGGCAGCCAGAAAGCTTCCCCTTAACATTTTTTTGCAGGGTGTTGATAAACAACCAAACAAATACATGTAATTGGAGTAGTCTAGTATTTCATTTTATTTCCCTTTTTTGTGGAATAGAAGGTGAGGGGATTTTGGATGCTTTGGTCCAGAGATAACTTGAGGTAGGCCACTAATTGAAAAATGTTGCTTGGGGTGCCCTAATAGTCAGTTAGAGAGTCCACTGATTAAATCATGATGTTCCCAACATGCTGGGGTAGGAAGAAGTGACAGCAGTGATGGGTCATCTTCAAACAGTCTATGATTGTTTAATGAAGAAACAGCACACACAAAAATCCATTCTGCCATTACCTCTAAAGGTAAAGGTAAAGGTTCCCCCGCACATGCGTGCTAGTCGTTTCCAACTCTAGGGGCCGGTGCTCATCTCTGTTTCAAAGCCCAAGAGCCAGCGCTTGTCCGAGGACGTCTCTGTGGTCATGTGGCCGGCATGACTAGATGCCAAAGGCACACGGAACGCTGTTACCTTCCCACCGTAGTGGTCCCTATTTTTCTACTTGCATTTTTTACGTGCTTTCAAACTGCTAGGTTGGCAGAAGCTGGGACAAGTAACAGGCGCTCACTCTGTTATGCGGCACTCGGGATTCGACTCACCAAACTGCCGACCTTCTGATCGACAAGCTCAGCGTCCTAACCCACTGAGCCACCGCATCCCTATTGCCATTACCTCTACTTTCCTTCTAATATTTTCTTATAAACTTATAAGTATTTTTTATAATACTAAAAACAACTTGACTTCTAAATCCAGGAGGAATTAATGTTACATATACTTGTTAATTGCTGGGTCAAGTCCAGTGAAATATCTTTAACCATCTGGACTAAAACAAAGCATACCAATTCAGTACTGACATTTTAATTTACATCTTGCTTTCAGGTATTATATTTTTGTAAGTATGTATTAAATCAAAGGTCTTAAAAGTAAAGGTAAAGACTTCCTCTGTCCAGTTATTTCTGACTCTGGGTTTCTGTGCTCATCTCTGTTTCTTAGCTGAGGGAGCCAGTGTTGTCCAAAAACACTTCCGTGGTCATGTGGCCAGCATGACTATATGCCATGACGCAGGGAATGCTGTTACCTTCCCACCTATTTAAGTGGTACTTATTTATCCACTAGCATGTGCCTGCTTTCGAACCGCTAGGTCACCTTAATTAAGCTATAATGTCACTCAGATTCAGAAGTCGTACTGCCAATGGTCCTCAATCAAAAACATATCTGAATTTCATTGCTTTACTAATGCAAAATCACAATGCCTATAAACCCTAAAATAATAATGCCACACCAAAGTAATTTAGCTTTTATGTTGAAAAAATACATTGTGCAATCTCTATTATATCTTCCCTGTTCCAATTAAATGTATCATTATACATTTCATATAACATTTCTTAGCCTTCTCTAATTAGTTTGAAAGCTGTGTAGGGTACAAAAGAATTATCTGTGGCCAATGGAAATTTGCCTTAACCTTTTGTTTCTGAGAATTCATTGAACACTAGTTTTTCCATTTTGTTATACTGTAAATACTTTCAGAAATATCTGTTGTTGTTGTTAGCTGCGAAGTCGTGTCCGACCCATCGCGACCCTATGGACAACATTCCTCCAGGCCTTCCTGTCTTCTACCATCTTCTGGAGTCCATTTAAGCTCACGCCTACTGCTTCAGTGACTCCATCCAGCCACCTCATTCTCTGTCGTCCCCTTCTTCTATTGCCCTCGATCTTTCCCAGCATTAGGCTCTTCTCCAGTGAGTCCTTCCTTCTCATTAGGTGGCCAAAGTATTTGAGTTTTAGCTTCAGGATCTGGCCTTCTAAAGAGCAGTCAGGATTGATCTCCTCTAGGACTGACCGGCACCATAGTTCAAAGGCCTCAATTCTTTGGCGCTCAGCCTTTCTTATGGTCCAAATATCTATGAAGGTGTTAAATATGTTTATTGGATTTGATTGAAAATAGGCATATAATAAACTTCTAAATATTTGTTCATAAAAGATAGCTTTATGGAATAGCTTTCGAGATTGACTGCTTTGATTTTATTTATTTATTTTGCTACGAAGCTTCAGAAAATTTTGGTAGCATTATATTGTGAAAGAAACAGAATAGTCAATTTATTGAGGCATAACTTGCACATGCTGGTTGCTATGGTAAAATGGATCTTTTATTTATATTTAAGTAAAATCTCTCTTCCACCTAATTTTTTTGTTGCCAATAATACATTTTCTTGAGTCACAGTGAAGGAAACAATACCAGTATAAATAGACTATCTTAATAAATCTTATACAATAATTATATTCTATGAATAAGGTATAGGATTGTCTGTGTGCCTTTGAGTCTGCTTTCATTCTTGGTGAATGCCTAGACATGTTCCTGCAGTTTTCTTGGCAAGATTTTCAAAAGTGGTTTCCCATTGCCTGCATCCTAGACAATGACTACTCCAACATCACCCAGCTGCCTTTGTGTCTAAGATAGGATTGGAACTCAAAGTTTCATAGTTGGTGGGGTGCCTTAACCACTACAGCAAATTGACTGTCACTTAAGGATATCATATAGCAATAGCAAACCTATTTTCTCTGTATAGATTGGTGATCCATCTAAAGTAATATATATTAGCAGAAACCCAAGATATTCAGAAGGCTAAAACATTTTAGAGAAAGGACAGCACATACGCAGTAGATAGAATAATCAGTGAGTTCAAAGATTAAAAAAAACAGGAGAGGGGGAAAATAGTTTTTTTGAAAAAGGGCTGGATAGGTTGACTGACAAAAGGGAATACTGCACTATATTTACATCAGAACATCCTTTGCAAGTATCACTGCCTTTCTATTATGTTATTATCATGATCGTAATAATAGGAAGAACAGGCTTTATATATTCTTCAGTATATTAATTAATGTGGATTTTTCAGTTTAACATTTGTACAAATGTTATCATCCCTGCCATTTAGAAATCCAAGTTTAGTTTTGGCTGTACTTCTAACAGAGAATGAGAACAAATATCCTCTGCATATTTGATGTTCAAGACTCCTTTTCAAAATACCATGTGGTTCTGACATATGTAAAGAGAAATAGATATTACAAGGAACATTTATTGCCTCCTACTGGCCCTTATTCTGGAAAGCCAATTTTGTGTAGGGGAGAGAAACCACAAAGATGATTTTTATACAGCATTGTGTATCAAACTATATCTATACGTTTCTTTCTTTTTAAAAAAATAATATTTTATTGATTTTTTCATTTTACAATTGGATATTTAAAAAGCAATGTGATGACTGGGTTAATCAATAGTTCAATACTGTACATAAATATTTAGTATAAATCTCATGTTACAACATTAAATATTTCCTCTCTTTTTCCATTAATATCTGTTATCTCATATTGCCCCTTCATGAATTACTGCCTTGTCGTGGCGAAGGGGCTTGCGTAATTCAATGAAGCTATGAGCTATATCGTGCAGGGCCACCCAAGACGGACAGGTCATAGCAGAGAGTTCTGACAAAACGTGATCCACTGGAGAAGGAAATGGCAACCCACTCCAGTATCTTTGCCATGAAAACCCTATGGACAGTACCAAAAGGCAAAACGATATGACGCTGGAAGATGAGCCCCTCAGGTCGGAAGGTGTCCAATATGCTACTGGGGAAGAGCAGAGGGCTAGTACTAGTAGCGCCAGAAAGAATGAAGCGACTGGGCCAAAGCCGAAAGGACGCTCAGCTGTGGATATGTCTGGTGGTGAAAGGAAAGTCCAATGCTGTAAAGATTTTTTCTCCATAGGAACCTGGAATGTAAGATCCATGAATCAAGGCAAGCTGGACGTGGTCAAACAAGAGATGACAAGACTGAACATTGACATCTTAGGTATCAGCGAACTAAAATGGACAGGAATGGGTGAATTTAATTCAGATGACCATCAGGTATACTACTGCGGGCAAGAATCCCTCAGAAGAAATGGAGTAGCCTTCATAGTCAATAAAAGAGTAGGAAAAGCAATACTGGGATACAATCCTCAAAATGACAGAATGATCTCAGTTCGAATCCAAGGCAAACCATTCAATATCACAGTAGTCCAAGTCTATGCCCCAACCACCGGTGCTGAAGAGGATGAAATTGACCGGTTCTATGAAGCCCTACAGCACCTTATAGAACTAACACCAAAAAATGTTGTCCTTATCATCATGGGGATTGGAATGCTAAAGTAGGAAGCCAAAAGATAAGCGGAATAACAGGCAAGTTTGGCCTTGGAGTACAAAATGAAGCAGGGCACAGGCTGATAGAATTTTGTCAAGAGAATAGGATGGTCATAGCAAACACTCTTTTCCAACAACCCAAGAGACGGCTCTACACATGGACAACACCAAACGGTCAACACAGAAATCAGATTGACTATATGCTCTGCAGCCAAAGATGGAGAAGCTCTATACAGTCAGTAAAAACAAGACCAGGAGCTGACTGTGGCTCAGACCATGAGCTTCTCGTTGCAAAGTTTAGGCTTAAACTGAAGAAAGTAGGGAAAAGCGCTAGGCCAGTCAGGTATGAATTAAATCATATCCCTGTTGAATATACAGTAGAGGTGACAAAAAGATTTAAGGAATTAGATCTGATAGACAGGGTGCCTGAAGAACTATGGACAGAAGTTCGCAACATTGTACAAGAGGTAGCAACCAAAACCATCCCAAAGAAAAAGAAATGCAAGAAAGCAAAATGGCTGTCTGAGGAAGCTTTGCAAATAGCTGAGGAAAGGAGGGAAGCAAAAGGCAAGGGAGAAAAAGAAAGATACGCCCAATTGAATGCAGAATTCCAGAGAATAGCTAGAAGAGATAAGAATGCCTTCTTAAATGAACAGTGCAAAGAAATAGAAGAAAACAATAGAATAGGGAGGACCAGAGATCTTTTCAAGAAAATTGGAGAGATGAAGGGAACGTTTCATGCAAAAATGGGCATGATAAAGGACCAAAATGGCCGGGACCTAACAGAGGCAGAAGAGATTAAGAAGAGATGGCAAAATTACACAGAAGAACTATACAAGAATGAGCTTAACATCCCTGATAATCACAATGAGGTGGTCACTGACCTTGAGCCAGACATCCTAGAATATGAAGTGAAGTGGGCCTTAGAAAAGCTGAGCAACAACAAAGCTAGTGGAGGTGACAGTATTCCAGCTGAGCTATTCAAAATCTTAAAAGATGATGCAGTAAAAGTGCTACACTTAATTTGCCAGCAAATTTGGAAAAAACAACAGTGGCCATAGGATTGGAAAAGATCAGTTTACATTCCAATTCCAAAGAAAGGCAGTGCCAAAGAATGTTCAAACTATCACACCATTGCACTCATTTCTCATGCTAGTAAAGTTATGCTTAAAATCCTACAAGCTAGACTTCAGCAGTATGTGGATCAAGAACTACCAGAAGTAAAGGCAGGATTTCGAAGAGGCAGAGGAACTAGAGATCAGATTGCCAACATATGCTGGATCATGGAGAAAGCTAGAGAGTTCCAGAAAAACATCTGCTTCATTGACTATGCTAAAGCCTTTGATTGTGTGGATCATAACAAACTGTGGCAAGTCCTTAAAGAGATGGGTGTACCAGACCATCTTATGTGTCTCCTGAGAAACCTATATGCGGGCCAAGAAGCAACAGTGAGAACTGGACACGGAACCACTGATTGGTTCAAAATTGGGAAAGGAGTCCGGCAAGGCTGTATACTGTCGCCTTGCCTATTTAACTTATACTGTATGCAGAGCACATCATGAGAAAGGCAGGGCTAGATGAATCAAAAGTTGGAATTAAGATTGCTGGACGAAATATCAACAACCTAAGATATGCAGATGATACCACTCTAATGGCAGAAAGTGAAGAGGAACTGAAGAGTCTCTTGTTGCGGGTGAAGAAGGAGAGTGCAAAAGTTGGGTTGAAACTAAACATTAAGAAAACCAAGATCATGGCATCTGGCCCTCTCAATTCCTGGAAAATAGATGGGGAAGAAATGGAGGTAGTGACAGATTTTATTTTCCTGGGCTCCAAGATCACTGCAGATGGGGACTGTAGCCAAGAAATTAAAAGACGCTTGCTCCTCGGGAGGAAAGCCATGGCAAATCTAGACAGCACACTAAAAAGCAGAGACATCACCCTGTCAACAAAAGTGCGTATAGTCAAGGCTATGGTCTTCCCAGTTGCAATGTATGGCAGTGAAAGTTGGACCATAAAAAAGGCTGAGCGCCAAAGAATTGAGGCCTTTGAACTCTGGTGATGGAGAAGACTCCTGCGAGTCCCTTGGACTGCAAGGCGATCAAACTGGTCAGTCCTAGAGGAGATCAACCCTGACTGCTCTTTAGAAGCCCAGATCCTGAAGCTAAAACTCAAATACTTTGGCCACCTAATGAGAAGGAAGGACTCACTGGAGAAGAGCCTAATGCTGGGAAAGATTGAGGGCAATAGAAGAAGGGGATGACAGAGAATGAGGTGGCTGGATGGAGTTACTGAAGCAGTAGGCGTGAGCTTAAATGGACTCCAGAAGATGGTAGAGGACAGGAAAGCCTGGAGGAACGTTGTCCATAGGGTCGCGATTGGTCGGACACGACTTCGCAACTAACAAACAACAAATCTCATATTGGGCTAGTATAATTCTTATTATCAACTAAATAAAAACATCTTTGTTCCAGTTATCAATAATTTTTAGCCTATACATATCTTAATTGCATTTGCACTTAATCCTTGTATACAATCAATGTCCTGTTATTGCTTTTTCCCCCCAGGCTTTAATTTCCCATCAATATTCAAGAAAACACTATTATTTATGATTTCCGAGTATTTTATGTTTAGGTGACTAAAAGCTTCCCTTATCTCAACTTCTCCCTTTTCCCCTTTTCATACCAAAGTCTAATATTCTAGTTACACATCTTATCTATTTAATTATAATGTTACTCTATTTTCTAAAAATTATCTATTTTCCACCATATTCAACCATCTAATTGGTGATATAATATCCCCTCTAATAAGTCAAACCATTATTTTCTTACTCTGCCTTTCTTCCTTGCCAGCTAACCTTCCTGGCGTTTGAATCATCAAATAGTTATAGACCATTTGGTTTTTTGGAAGAACAAGCCCATTGGTATTCCTTAAACCGCTTCCCTGTTACTCCAATTTCCCACAATTGTCCTAATAGCTTTATCTTCCATTCAATCTGTTCATCTTTCTTTTACTCAAATATATTCTGGTTTTTTTTATTATTTGTGCAAAGTCTTTTCCATTTTCAATGTTGTCACTCCATTTTCTGATTTTTCAGTTGCCTGGGTCTGTTGGTCAGTTGGGTCCTTTGTCTTAGCATTTAGTTGTTCCAACTTTCCTTTTGTTTTCTGCATTTTAATTCTTCGTTTATAATCAAGATCTGGGTTTGTATATTTAAGCTAGAACATTGTTCCTGTGTGTTGCTTCTTATTTTATCACAAGCTGAAAGAATAGTTTCGTGTATTGATTTCAATATGGAACGGATTTTTCCTGATCTTCATCCATATTTTCTTGATAATATGTTAAGTTGAAGACTTTAGAAACAAACATTAAAAATATTTGCCTTTTGTAACTAGGTATGGGACATCTATTTCATGTTTTATAATATAAATTGTTTCTCAAGTAAGAGTTTATAATCCAAGGTGTTCCAGCATCTCATGTAATAATATTTGCTTCTCATACAGTTCCCTAAGCATGCCTCTCAGAGTCAATAAAAGTTTAGATTCATAGTTCAAGCAGGCCAGCTTCCAAAACAGAACATCATCCCTGCCACACAGATAAACTGCCCAGAAATCCCTTCTTTGCAGCTGGGTTTTTCAAAGGTGGCAGCTGTCAAGACCAAACAAATTTTATCTGAAGTCTGGGCTTCAAGCCAGGTTTCTTTTAGGCAATAACAAATTGTAATACCATAATTCGCCACAAGATGTCACCAATGCCATTTTATAACTTAATATGGCTGGTCATTCCCCCACCAGTTTGGAGGACTTCCCCAGATCAAACAGAAGGGCCACCACCCTCCTGTGATCAAACAGGGGTCCCCTCCTTGCTTATTGCCTCTATGGGGTGACTTTCGACCCTTTCCAGGGTCCCCCAACAGAGTAAATTCAGACGTGAAAAATGGAGCCCTGTCTTCCTTCGTTTGTGGCTCCACAATGTCAAGCCGGAAGTCTATCTGTTTTCTTTTAATAGAATTTACATAGCTTTTGCTACACAAGAGGCAGCTTTTAACTTAGATCATAAGATTTCTGATAACTTGTTTCCATATGATTTATTAAAGATTCCATCCATTAATTTCTCTCACTAATGAAGATGCTTTTATCACCAGAACAAATGAGTATCTTTAGAAAGAGTGGGAGATCCATTGGAGCAAATTGTGTTTATTTGTTAGATTTATATGCCACTTTTTGTAAAGGTGTTCAGGGTGGCATAGCATTCCCACTTCTAATTTTTCTGCACAACAGCCTTGTGAAGTATTGTAGACTGAGTCTGGCCCAAAGTCATCCAGTTAGCTTCTGTGACTGAAGATGGACACTAACGCTCAGAAACTTTTAGATGCCTGTAATGATAGAGAGAGGTGTATGTACAATTCACTCAGACAAGAGATTTTAAAACATTTTCATGCCATAGAAAAAAAGGGGAAGAAGGAGAGGGAGAATGAGTCTTTGAAATCAGAAAATTGGCTATTTGGGTGAACTTTATCTATCACAAAGCCCAATGTATGGAATTCCAACAATTTGAAAAACCCAGACTTAGATTAAAGTGATTTGACTACAAGTTTGCTTCTTATCTTAAGTGATTATGTAAATTAAAAGCAGGCAGTATCTGGGAAAATACTGGAAAAGATAATAAAAAAACAGATCTGTGAACATTTAGAAACAAATAAAGTTATAGATAGAAGCCAGCATGGGTTTGTTAAAAACAGGTCATGCCAAACCAATCTTATTTCATTCTTTGACAAAATGACTAAATTAGTAGACCAGTGGAATGCTGTGGAATACAGTAATATACTTAGATTTCAATAAGGCATTCGACAAAGTAGACCACTACCTGCTTCCTGGTAAGCTAGAAGAATGTGGGATAGACAGCATCACCACCAGATGGATTTGTAATTGGCTGACAAACTGTACTCAACAAGTAGTTCTTAATGGTACTATATCCACATGGAGAATACTGCAGCCAATTTTGGTCACCATACTACAAAAAAGATGTTGAGACCTTGGAAAAAGTTCAGCGAAGAGCAACTAAGATGATTAAAGGCCTGGAGACTAAAAGAGGAAGAATGGTTGCAGGAATTGGGTATGGCTAGTCTACAGAAAAGAAGGACTAGAGATGGCATGATAGCAGTATTCCAGTATTTGAGGGGCTGCCACAAAAAGAGGAGGTCAACTTATTTTCCAAAGCACCGAAGACAAGAAACAAGAGAAGAAACAATGGATGGAAACTAATCAAGAAGAGAAGCAATCAGGAATTAAGGAGAAACTTCCTAACAGTGAGAATAATCAACCAGTGGAATAGCTTGCCTTTGGAAGTTGTGGGTGCTTCATCACTGGAGGTTTTAAAGAAGAGACTGGACCGCCACTTGTCTCAGATGGTATAGGGTCTCCTGCTTGAGCAGGGAGCTGGACTAGAAGACCTCCAATGTCTCTTCCAGCTCTATTCTATTTTGATGACTTGAATGAAGCCATATATCACCTGTAGCAAGCCTGTTTTTAAAGATTGTAGACAAATTAAACCACTATACTTTGTGATCTTTCTCCCCTTAGAGGGCAATTGGGCTGAATAAAATAGGTTATAGTCACTATGTCCTCAAAAAGTAAGCAGATAATTAAAGGATTAATTCCTAGATCAGTTCTGAAGAAAGGCATTAATGATCTAAAAACGAATTTAAGGTTTGAGAAAGACGTAGACAGATCTTTGGCTAATTCTCTTGTTTCAATGCTGGAGACTAAGATGGAGGAAGGGTTTAACAAATCCTATGGATAGTGTATTCTGTTAAAATATAACACAGAAACCACAAATAAAAATGCTTGCCAATTCTCTTAGGAATAAAAAAGGCTCAGTAATATTTAAAACTTAAAATTAAAGGGCTTCTTAATCCAGTGTATTGCCAGAGGAGGATGCTGTCTGTCTATGACTGCTCATCACTCTTTTTACATTCATATATTCAACCCTATCAGGCCACAACCTGTTCAATCTGCAAAGCATTCCCAGGACACTATAAATTCAGCCTCTTCACTTTGTTTTATCCTCACCAATGTCAGATTGCAGATGCTTTCAAGAACTCCCTGAAGCTACCTGAGGGAGAGTGAAATGTGAGCTGCCAAGACAGTGTGTACAGTGAACCTTCTCTGACAAATAGAAAAGCTAAACAGGAAAAACATGTCGGCTTGTTACATTTATAAGTAGTCCTTGACTTAAAATCAGTCATTTAACAACCACTAGAACAGGCATGTCAAACTGCCGGCCCACGGGCTGGATGCATCATACTGAAACCACGCCCATCCCATTGCTGGCAATGGGGAAAAAGTCACGATACGTTGCACTACGTCACATAACTTTGCGAGTTTGACATGCCTACACTAGAAGTTACAAAAACTGTTATTTCAGAGCCATCCTTGAAGCTACAACTGTGAAACTACTCCTGCAGTCTCATGGTTGTATTTTGGATGCTTGGTAATCATCTCACATTTACGACCAGTTTTAGTGTCCTACAGACATATGATGACGTTTTGCAATATTTTTTTGCCATTTTCCAGCAAAAAATTGCAAAGATGCCCTTTGGATAAGCTGGATTTGGACTTACAATCATGATACATTTAATGACCACATAATTCACTTAACAATTGCAGTAGCTCACTTAATGGCTGTTGTAGAAACAGTTGGTAGTTTGCTTAACAATTGCACGATTCACTTAATGACTGTCATAAAAATGATCATAAAACTGGATTCTGGACTCTTGGTAAATTGACTTATAATCACAACAACTTACAAATAAAATTCTGGACTCAGTTGTGGTCAGAAGTAGAGGACCAGAAGGAAAAGAAGGTGAAGAAAAAAACAAACAAAGATGGTGTTCTGAGTTGCAGACAAACCTTTTTCCTGTTTTCAAAAACACAACGCTAATTTACCATAGGCAGGGCTTTGTTTCTCATAGAACGCTCAGAACGGAGTTCCGGCACCTTTTTTGGATGGAACCTTGCAGGGTAAGCAAGGTGGGTTGTATGACATGTGTGAGTTCCGGCACCTTTTTGTTTTACAAAAAAAGCACTGACCATAGGTGTCATGTATTGAAAAGGATGCAAAATGTGTGATGGTTTATAGACCTGACATTGAGAAGGAGGAAGAGAACAGTTAAGGGAGGAAAAAGATTACTCAGTCCTGAGAAAGTGTTAAGCATGAGAAAGACTGTTGTGTATTTACTAATTATTATTACATTAAGTTAACTGAAGTTACAGAGCTGAGGTAAAACCGCGGCAGCTTTTGACAACTGTCAAAAGCTGCCGGGCGAAACCGCGCAAGCGCCAACCATTGACAGCTCAACACGCGCTACAGATGACAGCTCCGAGCTGTCAAAACCAAACGAACCCGATTGGCGGCAGCCACGGCGCGGGAGCAGACTCACCCCTGATTGGTCGATCCGCCGGCAGCTGTCAGTATAAATAGATGTCATGTTCCCTTGTTATTTGCCTGGTTCAGAATAAAAAGTTAAACTGTTAACTTGCTGTCTCGCCTGCTTCTTAGCTAAAGCACTGGCGACGAAGGTGGGATGCTGCTTGCTTAGCTGAAGTCACTACCTAAGGGGAGAAGAGATTTTTTCCCTTAGCTGAGCTGGTCACTTGCTGAAGTCACTGGAAGTCAAACTTCCATTCAACGCAAGCAGCGGCACCTCAATTACAGACAGCATGACGAACCACGGCCACATTCGAGAATTCGATACCCGCCACCCAGAAGGCTGGGAATCGCATCTGGGCCAGGTAGAAGGGTACCTGGTAGTCAAGAAGATCACAGATGACCGGGCCAAGGCGGCCGCCCTCCTCTGGCTCAGCGGCCCCGCTGTTTATGATGCCGCTGTGGGGATCTTCACCCCGGAGCCGGTCGCCACCATCTCCTATGCAGACCTCACTGAGGGGCTGAGTAAATACTTCATGCCCCTCAAGTCAGAACTCTACTGGAGAGTGAACTTCGCTCGGAAACTCCAGCTTCCTGACGAGCCAGCAAATGACTTCATAACCAGGGTCAGGCATGCCGCACGTCGGTGCCGGTTCCCGGATTTGGAAGACCGAATCCGGGACCAGATTGTCATAGGGCTCAAGGACGAACGGCTGAGGAAGAAGCTGATCGCCAAGCCTGAAATGACAATGACCGATGTGGCTAGAGAAGTCATCGCATACGAAGACTGCCACGGTGACGACCGACGGGTACCGGACAGCGGACCACGGGGGTCCGTGCACCAGGAAGACGGCAGGTTCAGCGGTTCTGAGGACGACGACGGCCCCACAGATATAGACGCGGTGCAACGGCGGTTCGAGAAACTGAGGATGCAACGCAACTACAAGGGGGGCCCTGCCAACAATCAGAGGGGGGCCAACTTCCCGACAAACAGGGCGAAGTGTGCCAGCTGCGGCGAAAGCCACCCTAGGGCAACGTGCCGGTTCCGCAGTGCCAAATGCCACGGGTGCGGGAAGACAGGCCACCTCAAAGCAGTGTGCCGCAGCCGGAGCCGGGAAAACCTGCACGACCTGGAGGTGACAGCCGAAGGTATGGCCCCATATACACTCAGAGCTAGGCACAGCCCCAGAACCCCAGTGTCCAATGTAAGGGGGAGGGCAGAGAAACATACAGTCCACAGCATTCTTAAGCCCAAAATCAAGGTGGACGTACGGATTCAGGGAATTCCCTGTGAGATGGAGGTGGACTCTGGGTCCTCCGTCTCACTAATCTCATGGCAAACGTACAGGAACATTTGTAACCGAAGTAGGAAAGGGCCCGCCCTTAGACCCACCAAACTCCGCCTAGCCGACTTCCAGAAAACGCCCATTAAACTCCGGGGAAAAGCTTCCGTCCCCGTAGAGTTCAAAAAATTTAAAGGAACCCTTCCTATTTTGGTGACCCAAGAAAACAGAATAAGCCTGCTAGGTTTAGACTGGTTCGAGGCACTAGGAATAGCGTTGACAGGTGTCAACGCCATTCAGCTGTCAAAATTGGAATCCGTCTGCCGTCAATTCGCAGACGTTTTTGACAGCTCACTAGGGAAATACACGGGACCGCCCGTATCACTTAAACTAAACCCAAATGTGATGCCTGTCAGAATCAAGGCCAGAAGGGTTCCCTTCGCCTTGAGGGAAAAAATAGAAGCGGAGCTTGACAGATTAACAAACTTAGGGGTCCTCGAACCGGTAGAAGGGGCCGAGTGGGAGACACCCATAGTGACCCCAGTTAAACCAAACGGCCAAATTAGATTATGTGCCGATTATAAAGCGACCCTCAACCTCGCTTTAAACGCACAAAGACATCCTCGCGGCCATTAAGTCAGGCGCCATATTTGCCAAGTTAGACTTGGCGCAGGCGTATTTACAGTTGCCTGTCACCCCCGACACCGCTTTGGCTCAAACAATAGTCACCCACAAGGGAGCATTCAAAATTAACCGCCTTCAATTTGGCATCTCTGCAGCCCCGGGAATCTTCCAGGAAATCATGGAGAAAACACTTAAGGGAATTCCCGGGGTCTGCCCATATTTTGACGACGTCCTAATTGCAGGGGAATCAGAAAATGACCTGGCTGGCAAACTAACCAAGGTACTCCTAAGGTTCAGGAAGGCCGGTCTCAAATTAAAAAGAGACAAATGCTCCATCGGGGTGCCCTCAACTGAGTTCTTAGGTTTTAAAATAGACGCTAGGGGAATTCACCCCACGGACACAAAAATTAAAGCTATCAAAGCAGCACCGACCCCCAAAAACAAACAAGAACTTCAGGCTTTCTTAGGGTTAGTCAACTTTTACCACACCTTCCTACCGCATAAAGCCTCCATTGCAGAACCTTTACATAGATTATTAGACAAGGGCAAACCCTGGACGTGGACCCCTGAGCATAATAAAAGTTTTAACCTCCTAAAAAACTTACTCTCCAGCAGCGCAACGGTAGCCCTGTTTAACGATCAGCTGCCAGTATGTCTCGCCTGCGATGCCTCCCCGTACGGCATCGGAGCGGTCCTAAGCCATTTAACTAAAGAAGGAATACAGACCCCTGTAGCGTTCTATTCGAGAACGCTGTCAAAACCTGAGCGGAATTACGCTCAAATCGATAAAGAGGCTCTAGCTATAGTAGCCAGCGTAAAAAAATTTCATGATTACCTGTATGGCCGACCATTTACTATTTATACTGATCATAAGCCCCTGTTAGGACTCTTTACAGTAAACAGGCTAACACCACAAATACTATCTCCCCGCATCCTAAGATGGTCTACATTTCTATCAGCCTATTCATACAAACTAGAATACAGACCAGGGAAAACCATGGGCCATGCAGACGGCCTGAGCAGACTGCCGCAACCAATTGTTGACCCAGACCCAGCACCAGCTGGAAGAATACTGGCTATCTCAGAGCTGCCAGAATGCCCCTTATCTGTCAAAGATATCTCCGCAGCTACCACGGCAGACAAAATCCTAGGCAGAGTCCTAGGCTATGTCACAACAGGCTGGCAATATTCACCCCAGGAACCACAATTCCAACCTTACTTCTTAAAACAAAAAGAATTATCCACCCATCAGGGATGTCTCTTATGGGGCAGCAGAGTAATCATCCCTGACAAACACAGACTTAAAGTGCTAGAAAGCCTCCACGAAGGGCACCCGGGCACCGTCAAAATGAAGGCTCTGGCCAGGAGCTATGTTTGGTGGCCGGGTATAGACAAACACATTGAGGCACACGTAGCTGGCTGCTATTCCTGCCAGCTAGTTAGAGCAGCCCAGCCACAGGCGTCCATACATAGATGGGAAACGACAAAGTCACCTTGATCTCGCATTCATATAGATTATGCAGGTCCGTTCCAGGGACAATCATTCCTAATTGTCGTAGACAGCTTTTCAAAATGGCTAGAAGTGGCGCCAGTAGCCAATACAACTTCCTCGGCCACTATACAAGTTTTAAGGGGATTATTCGCCACACATGGCCTCCCTGATGTTATAGTTTCCGATAACGGGCCCCAATTTACCTCCTACGAATTCCAGAGTTTCACAACGGCGAACTCTATTAGGCACACCACCTCGGCTCCCTTTCACCCATCGTCGAACGGCTTGGCAGAGGTAATGGTAAAATCAACCAAGGAAGCACTACGCAAGGTCATCTCCGGCAACTGGCACCAAAGACTGGCACAATTTCTTCTCTCCCAACACACCACGCCTTGCACAACTACCGGGAAGTCCCCAGCAGAGCTTCGCTGGGGCAAAAGATTGACCACCAGACTGGACCGTCTCCACCCAGACAGATCCCCTCCAGACCCAGATCTGCCCCTCCATCATAGAACTCTCAACACTGGGCAAGCTGTCTGGGCTAGAAACTACGGGGGAGGGAACAAATGGACACAAGGGGTGGTCATCGAACAAACAGGCCCCTTGTCATACATCATTGACATTGGACAAAATATACATATCCGCAGACACATAGACCAACTACGCCAACGCAGTCCTCAAAATATAGGGGGAAGGGGTGACGACGGAATACTAACAGAAGCACCGGCGCAAAGACTGGCACGACAAGACTCCCCTGATCGGAACATACCATTTCAACACCCCACTCCAATCAACGCAGATCCAGCAGAGCCAAACCCCCCACCCCCGGAGCCAACCCAAGAAGCGCCAGGAGAACCAGAACATACTACCGAGGCTACCCCCCGGCGCTCCGAGAGATTAAGGAAACCTCCCACATACCTGAAAGACTATGAATGGGGAAAACCAAAAAAGAAACAGTTGGGGTAAAATCAACTCAATCAGAGGGAGGGGGAAGGGGTATTGTGTATTTACTAATTATTATTACATTAAGTTAACTGAAGTTACAGAGCTGAGGTAAAACAACTGTCAAAAGCTGCCGGGCGAAACCGCAAGCGCCAACCATTGACAGCTCAACACGCGCTACAGATGACAGCTCCGAGCTGTCAAAACCAAACGAACCCGATTGGCGGCAGCCACGGCGCGGGAGCAGACTCACCCCTGATTGGTCGATCCGCCGGCAGCTGTCAGTATAAATAGATGTCATGTTCCCTTGTTATTTGCCTGGTTCAGAATAAAAAGTTAAACTGTTAACTTGCTGTCTCGCCTGCTTCTTAGCTAAAGCAAAGACAATAATTCCAACTTAGTTTTGTATGGTATAAAATAGAGCAAAGAGAAACTTCAGCAACCTTTCAAAATTTTGTTTCTGTATCCAATAAGCATTCCTGCTGTGCCCCTTTCTTATCATTTTGTACAAGGGCTGACAAGATGTGAGGTACTCTCTTCCCTAGTAACCTTCAGAGTACAATTCAAAATGCTAGTTTCAACTTTTATAGCCCGGTGCCTAGGTATTTTCAAGGCCTAAGTGCAACAGCCCATTGAATATTTTCAGCCTGGGTGGAGATGTTGAGAATTTACCCCCTAAGTGAAATCAGAACAGAGAAGACTGAAGGATAATGCTTCTTTCTTAGGCTTTGCCTCTGCTCTATAGAACATATTATCTCAAGAAGACTGGATGAAATGCAAGTCAGAACTTTTTTAATAGAGCTTTTCACTGTTCAAGACTGTTGTAGTTCCTTGGAATTTGTTTTGCTGGAGGGGTGGAACTGTTTTATGGTTTTATGGAATTAATATGGTTGTAAAGTGCTCAGAGATTGTATGTGATGTCAGAAGTACAGTAATGCTATAAATAAATCATGCCATAGATGTCATGGGATGATTAAAACAAATAGTGTAGCATTAGTGCTATGTCATGTTAAATCATCTTTCTAATTCTGTTTCTGACAACACAAAACATACTAAATGGAAATATGACAAGACTTCCATTTTTGTAAATTAAAATATGCAGTTTCCAGCCAGTGGATTGAATAAGATGTGGGCTCAGTTCCCCAAGTCTTATCCTTCCCCATAGTGAGCTTGGCAGTAGCCCACCCATCATTTGCAAAGAACCGTTTTTCATGGGGAAGAAGGACTAAGAATATTGTAGCTCCTCTGAATTTACTGTCTTTGTTAGCAATCCCCTCTCCCCAAAATGAAAAAACAACAACATAGCAATCTATTGTCTATCAATGGACAGAAGAAAAGAGCAGATTTAATCATGAGGCTAGTCTCTGTTTTCCAGTGAAGTAATGTGTAGGTGGACAGGGGTTCTGTGGTCTCCATGTGTATGTATTAAGTGGCAAGAAGATTTGTATATGTGTTTGTACAAGCATGGCTCTTTGCAGATTTTCCACATGTGTGTTAGTATTTCCTTTTTTATATACACATTTTATTGATTTTCTAATATTACATATTTGAAAAGCAACATGGTGACTGAGTAGTAGTGATTCAATTACATATAGATATCATTAGTACAGATTTCAGATTGCTACCATAAACATTTCCTCTCTTTTTCCCTTCATATATACTGTCTATTTGTAAATTAAAAGACAAATTTTATCTTATCAATCACATAGAAAATAGCTTTCTTACATATATCCAAAGTTTTTAGTTTACACATATTCTAGATGTTTTAACATACAATCTTTTAGACAGTGCTTTTTTTGTAAAAGAAAAAGGTGCTGGAACTCACACATGCCTACCCTACAAGGTTCCATTCAAAAAAAGGTGCTGGAACTTTGTTCTGAGCGTTCTTTGAGAAAAAAGCCTTGCTTTTAGACAATCAATGACCTAATAGATTTTTCAGTTTTAATTTCCACTAACATTTAGATTTAACGTTTGATATTTATCATTCCCAAAATTTTTAATATACTCCCAATTCATCTATCATCATTCCTCACAAAGTCTAATATTCAAAATACTCATCCTGTCTACTTAACTTCTCACCCTCTATGTCAACAAATTAAGGATACAATATGATATCCTTCCTTTTTGGTAGTTTTCAGTTTTGTTTTGTTTTTTGAGTAATAATCAAAATTGCTTTTTCTTTCAGTATTTAACCCTTCCTCTCTCTTCCTCTTTGTATCTGCTATCTCTTGCTTAAACTAATAATTTTCATTTTTAATGTTCCATATAGACCTATTTATTACTTTTAACAATACGTTTTTAGCTTATCTACATTGTTCACATTTACATGACCTTTATACACAAATCAATATTCAAATTAGCTATTAGTATTTATACTGCTAAATTTTAATGACCAAAATTTGTTCTTTATCTCAGTTCATAACAATGTCTTGTGTTCAACATGCACATCTTATCTATTTAAGTACGTTCTGTTTTAGATTTCAATAAGATGGTCGAAAATCTATTCTTCTTGAGTCTTATTCTGGCTTTTTTCCTTTGCCAAATCATCTTCCATGTCCTTGTTTTTGGGTCATCAAACCAGTCTCCTTGTTATATCATGTATATTAATTGATATTGGCAAAACCATTCGGTCACTATTTTTTTGAAAGGACTTGTAGCTGTAGCTTGTAGCTCTCTTTATTCTTCCATGTTGACATGGTTGTTCTGAATTGTTTATCTTCTCATCCAACTGTTCTTTTTCTAGATTCTCTTGTTCCTTCTGAGTTGTATAACAAACCTTTTCCTTTTTCCAAGTTGTCAATGTCTTCTGAATTTTCAAATGTCAATATTTGTTGAATAGTATATTCTTCTTCTGTCATAGTATTTGAATGTTTCATTTTTTCTGTTGTATTTTGTATAGATGGTTCTTTAGTTGTAGTCAAAGTTTGGGCTTTCATATCTGGGCTGTCTTCTTGTTCCTTCACTTAGCCTCTTAGTATTTCATTGGTTGTGGTAAGATTTTGAATTAGTGTTTTCAACATACAGAGAGTTTGTTGATCTTCATCCATAAATAAATTTTGTTCCTGGTCTTCTTCCATATTGGTATTTTAAACTAAAGGCTTTACGTTTAGAAAATGCAAAAGAGAGAATTTTTTTTCTCTAGGTAGGGAACACAAAGCCTTTCACAGCTGTAGTTTCAAAGTTCTCAAGGTTATGTATCTTATCTATTTCCCTGGGCAGTCAGCCAGGCCCCTTTTAAAGTTTCCCTTCAAGTCCCAAAGTTATCTTAATCTTTTCAGTTTTTCTTTTCTTTTTTTCATAAGAAGAAACCCAGATTTCCAACAGAAGTATATGATGAAAAATAAAAAATAAAAAATCTTTCAGGCCACATGCTTTAAGAAATAAAGTTCCAATTGGGATTCAGTTACTTTTTCAACATTTAAAATGCCCCTGGGTATTTAGTTGTCACTCTTTCTGGAGGGAGGGCAAATGTCCCCCTTCCCTCACTGCAGGGTGGAAAATGCTTAGAAGCTTAAGGAGGTACAGAAATAATTAGGGTGTAAAAGAGGTAGATCTCACCCATTCTCTTCCGTGCTGCTTTAAGAATTGCCTGGTGGAAAATGTGACTTGGCTGTTCACAGCCTAGAGACGAGCCATAATGGCCAATCCTTTCGTCTGCTGGTTTGGAGGGATTGCCAGGTCCTCCTGTGGTCCAGCGAGCACACCTCCTTGCTGGTCACCTCTTCGGGGCAACTTTTGGCCCTTTTCAGGGTCCTCCAGTGATGCAAAACTGGATGGGGGAGAGAGAGCAAGTCTCCCAGCTGTCCATAGAGGCTGTGTGGCAAACCAGAAGTCTCAGTGTGTCAGTATTTCCCTGAAGAGGTTTGTATATTGTTGGGAGATGCAGACTCAGAACCACAGTTTAGCATCTTTGTTGCTTAAAAGTCCATATAGGAACTAAAAGCAACAAAAAAGAATCATGAAGGACTAGACAATCTTAATATTGCTCCTTATGCCAAGCCTTCTATCTGTGTAAAAGGTAACTTTTTAATTATGTATCTAAGAAATTATCTCTAAAATATCTCTTACAGTTTTAGGTATATTGGTTTTAGCAAGATCTTATTTGATGTTGTTGAAGATTTACCCTGACAAAACTCTCATATTTTCATCCCTATTGGAGAGAACTCCTTGCCCTGCCCCTGATGGGATTAACTCTCAAAACAAAAACTGGACAAAAGGAATATCTTTTAAGACAAGAAGGGGAACTCCGGACCACCATTAAAACACAAAAGAAGGAACCATTAAACCCCATAGCCCAAGGGTAGAAAAAGCCTATAAAAATCACAACTCAGCACCTGAAAACCACCTTGCAAGACAGGAATGCTGAAGCCATTTCTCTGTCACTCTACTGCCTTCCTGTAATAAAGATCTGCTTTGCGATAGCTGCTGTCCTCAAATTTCTTCATCGTTGGCTTTTCCTAGCTGGAAATGAACTGGGAAATTCTTCTGACACTGTGGTTGTTATTACTGTAATTCTTATTATATTTTGATGTTTTATTACTGATTACAGTTGTTGTATTATTATATATTCTAATATTGCATTCTGGATGTTATATTGCATTTTATGGTTTAGTTAACATGGATATGCTGTGCAAAACCTAAGAACCAAAATAAATCAATATAAAAAATGTCAGCTTATATATTATGTTGGCTGAATATAGAACAGTAGAAACCAGAATGGCCATCTATATGCCATTTTGTGGATGGAGCCTGTAATTAAGAGTACATAATCATGGGAAGTCTGAATTTTATTAATGCTGATTAGAAGTGAAATACTTTAGGTTTCATTAATGTTGGCAATTTTTTTCTTAAAAAAGAAGCTGTTTTTGTGATTTCATGCCTGTTTCCAATTTGAACAGTCAACAAACCTGATCATAGTTAGATCTGGGGTTCATATATTATGTGGTTTATGCCCAACATCTTAGAACTAAGCCATCTACTTCACTTTTCTCCATTTATTGGATAATGTCAACGCTGCTAACATAGGATGTTCTTGCTTTGACAATATATGAAGATGCAGACATTTTCTCTTTAACCTGTGTGTTACTTTTAGAGTTAGAATTAGATGATGCTGGGGGGAGGAAGAATGTGTATGGGGATTAGTTAGACATAATAATTTGAATTTGAATTTTATTGAATTTATATACCGCCCTTTCCCGTAGGACTCAGGGCGGTTTACAGGGTATATAAAACATCAATACAAAAATTAAGAGCAATTAAAAAGATTAAACTATATCCCTGAAAAAATATAAAACCCCAGTTAAAACCCCAATTAAAACTCAGCCTGGGCCGGAAAGCTCGAAGAGCCAGGTCTTCAGGTCTCGGCGAAATGATCGAAGGTCAGGGGCAGTCCTAATCTCTACGGGCAGCTGGTTCCAAAGGGCAGGTGCCCCCACAGAGAAGGCCCTCCCCCTGGGTGTTATCCGCCAGCATTCTTTTACCGGCGGCACCCTGAGAAGGCCCTCCCTGTGGGAGCGCACAGGACAAAGGAAACTTGATGCCGGCAGCAGGTGTTCCCTCAGATATCCTGGACCCAAGCCATTTAGGGCTTTATAGGTCATCACCAGCACCTTGAATCTCACCCGGAGGGCAACCGGAAGCCAATGCAGCTCGCGGAGCAGAGGTGTTACATGGGAGTAATGGGAAACCCCCATCACAACTCACGCGGCTGCATTTTGCACCAGCTGAAGCCTCCGAGTGTTCCTCAAGGGCAGCCCCATGTAGAGAGCGTTGCAGTAGTCTAAACGGGAGGTCACGAGCGCATGAGTTACTGTGCGTAGGGCATCTCGGTCCAGACAGGGTCGCAACTGGCGCACCAGGTGAACCTGGGCAAAAGCCCCCCTGGTCATGGCTCCTATATGGTCTTCAAAACTGAGCCGCGAATCCAGGAGGACACCCAAGTTGCGAGCCCTATCAACGGGAGGTAACACCTCATCCCCCATCATTAAAGATGGAATAGTCTGGTTAACCCGAGATGCCGGTATGCACAGCCACTCAGTCTTGGCAGGATTGAGACGAAGCCTGTTTCTCCCCATCCAAACCCGGACCGCCTCCAGGCAGCGGGACATCACGGTGAGGGCATCACTGGGTTGGTTCGGGGTGGAGAAAAAAAATTGGGTATCATCAGCGTACTGATGATACCCCACTCCAAAACCACGAATGATCTCGCCCAGCGGCTTCATATAGATGTTGAACAGGAGGGGAGAGAGAACCGACCCCCTCTACATAGCAGTAGAGCATTTTTCAAGGCTATTTGAAATAAGAGATGATAAGAGATGGTGGTTTGGAGAACTGGTAGAAAGGTCTGCCTTTCAAACTAATTGGAGAATGTGATTTATAACTGTTAATTATACTGGAGGAGGGAACTGTGCCTTGATTCAATATACTTAGGGGAGGGGAATTCAGTATTCGGCTTTGACCATGTACGTGCGGATGCTATGCTACTCAAATAAAGACTCTTTAAGGTAAACAGTGCCTCAGAGTTCTTTAAAGAGTTCATCTGTCGGAACCCTGACAAATAAATCCTATGCTATATATTGTAATAATAATCCTTTTTCTTACCATAGAAATCAGATACCAGTTTGAACTTAGTTCTACCTTGGATGTCAGTCAGAAAGGGTTTTTTTTAAAAAAAAGTCTCTAAACATATTTGGCATGTATATTATATACAGTTTTTTGTGCTTTATAGTTTAACTTAAGGGGATTAATAAAAATATCTAGCTTGAAATCTATTGTAAACCCAAACTGTGTTGACAAAATACATGTAAAGCTATTAGTCTGCACAAATCCACATGGTCACTAGATGGCAGCACAACATCAAGACTTTTCAGCATATTTTTGCTGCCATTGAATGGCCATCTGAGTTTTTGTAATCCAGATTAGACAGCTCTGCTGAAACAATGGTCCTGAATTGGTGTTCAAATATATTGTCCCAAAGGTGCTTTTTCAAAAGGCAACTGGACGTTCTTTGTTTATTCTTGAAGATATTTCACTTCTCATCCAAGAAGCATCCTCAGTTCTGACTGAATGCTGGGGAATGAAAGGATTTATATTCCATGCAGTCATCTGGTTAGTCATTGAGGCTCCTTGGGGGTTTATCTGTGCCCTCAAGGTCACCTGAATCATGCTTCTTGGATGAAAAGAATAAAGTCTTCAAGAAAAAACAAAGTCCAGTTACCTTTTGAAAAAGCAGCTTTGGGACAACCATGACCTAGATGACTGAGAATCTCTATAAACATTCAAATATTGTGCAGGCTGAGGTTTTGGGGAGCCCAATGTATTTGGAAAGAATCAAATTGGAAACAGCTGGTATTGTGGAGGAGACAGTACGAAGTAAGCTAAGTAGAAATAACTAGAAATTAACCAGTGGAATAGCTTGCCTTCAGAAATCATGGGTGCTCCATCACTGGAAGTTTTTAAGAAGAGACTGGACAGTCACTTGTCTGAGATGGTATAGGTTCTCCTGCTTGAGCGGTGGGCTGGACTATAAGGCCTTCAAGATCCCTTCCAGCTCTATTCTATTCTGTTCTGTTCTGTACTGTTCTAAACTAGTTAGTTCCATTGTGCTAAATGGCAACTATGTAGCTAGCCACACCTATGGTGGCAACTATTTTGTGAAATGGGAGCATTAAGGTGAAGTCATGTTATGTAACCCACAATATACTCTTAATATTCTGTAACTGCTCACTAGCCACAAATCATTGCCTACTTCTGGGCTGAAATTGGCCATGTATCATACATGCAGCAAAACAAATCATTTCGTTGGATGGCCCATTCAGTAACCTGAGAATATTCTTGGTACTAATATTTTTAATATCTAATTAGAACAAAAGTATTAGAAACCATGGCTTGGTGCCTGTACATATGGCAGATAGATGGCTGTACTTAGGGACAGGATAATCCCCATTTTTAAAAAAAAGTACTAGGGAGTTGTAAGGTTATTCTAAACACTTTATGGAATGTATAATGCTAAAAAAAACAAGTTAGGAGAAGGATTCAGATAACAAGTATTTGTCAAGGCTTTTTGAAAGCACCTTGCTAATTAACTCTTTCATTCCTGTATTGGCCTGTCTCAAGGCTTATCCACAGGATATAGTCAACTATGACAGCTCATTATTTGTGCAAATTATTCAAATTGCTAATAAAGAATTTTGGGAGGCTGATATGGCCATTTCGAACTCTTTATGTTCTCATCAGTCAGGCCAATACAGGAATGAAAGAGTTAATTAGAGTTAATTAGCCAGGTGCTTTCAAAAAGCCTTGACAAATACTTAACATATATTTGCCTTGCCTTCTAGCTAATAAAAAAGAGAGAAAGAACCTGTGGCTCAGCAAGTTAAAAACAACTGCCTAAGATACAATCAGCCCAGGTTCGAATCTCAGATAAAGGGTATGACTGACTGATGAGAACATAAAGAGTTCGAAATGGTCATATCAGCCTCCCAAAATTCTTTATTAGCAATTTGAATAATTTACACACACACACACACACATATATATATACACACACACACACACATATATATATATGTATATATGTATATATATGTGTGTGTGTGTGTGTGTATGTGTACATATATACATACATATATATACATATATATACATACATATATATACATATATATACATACATACATATATATATATTCATACATACATATATATATATATATATATATATATATATATATATATATATATATATATATATATATATATATATATATATATATATATATATATATATATATATATATATATATATATATATATATATATATATATGGGACGCGGTGGCTCAGTGGGTTAGGACGCTGAGCTTGTCGATCACAAGGTCGGCAGTTTGGCGGGTCGAATCCCGAGTGCCATGTAGCAGAGTGAGCGCCTGTTACTCGTCCCAGCTTCTGCCAACCTAGCAGTTCGAAAGCACGTAAAAATGCAAGTAGAAAAATAGGGACCACTACGGTGGGAAGGTAACAGCGTTCCGTGTGCCTTTGGTGTCTAGTCATGCCGGGCACATGACCACGGAAATGTCCTCAGACAAGCGCTGGTTCGGCTTTGAAATGGAGATGAGCACCGGCCCCTAGAGTCGGAAACAACTAGCACGCATGTGCGGGGGAACCTTTACTTATATATATATATATATATATATATATATATATATATATATATATATATATATATATATATATATATATATATATATATATATATATATATATATATATATATATATATATATATATATATATATATATATGTATATATATATATGTATATATATATATGTATATATATATATGTATATATATATATATATATATATATATATATATATATATATATATATATATATATATATATATATATATAGTTTTACAGTCAAATAGTCATAATAGTACTTCTATTTCTAGCAATTATCTATTCTCCACCATATTCAGACATCTAGTTGATAATATAATATCCCATCTAATGGATCAAAAGCTCTATTTTCTTCAGTCCTAATCTAGCTTTCTTCCTTTGCCAACTAACTTTCCAAGTCAGTGCATTTGAATCATCAAGTAATTTTTCCTCTGTTTAGTGTATATTGTGTGGACTAAGAAAGACCATTTGATTAAAGTATTTTTGGAAGAACGAACCCATTGATATTCATTAAACAGCCTCCCTCCTTCTCCAGTACCCCACAGTTCTCCTAACAGCTCTATCTTCCATTCAGTCAGTTGTTCTTCCTTTTCCTCAAATGTGTTCTGAATTCTTGATTAGTAAGATGTCTTTTCCATTTCTGATATTATCACTCCATCTTCTAGTTCTTCAGTTGTCTGAATCTGTCAGTTAGTTCCTTCCTTTAGGTCGTCCATCTTTAGATCTGCTTCTTCTAGATTTCCTTCTATTTTCTGGGTTGCTAGTTCCTTCTTTGTAGTCATCTTCTGGGTTTGTAAATTTAGATTAGAAAATTGTTCTTTTATCTCCTTTATGTTATTTCTAATCTCATCACGAGCTAAAACAATAGTCTCTTGTATTGATTTCAACATGGAGAGAATTTCTTTCTGATCTTCATAATTTGTTGGTGGTATATCAAACTGAAGATTTAGAGATTTTTTTTACCATTTAAAGCTGAGTATGGGACATTCATTTTATTTTTTGTAGGTGATCTTTATAATAAAAGTTGTTCAATAATCAAAGATTTGTAATCCAAAATATTCCATCATCTCAAGCAATGATGTGTGTTTCTCCTGCAGGGAAATAGTTCCACAACACAGCTTTGAAAATTAGTTAATATTTATATTTGTAGTTCAGGCAGACCAGTTTCAAAGTAGTTCATCATCTCTGCCACCCAATAAGCAGCCCAAAAGTGTTTTTCCCCCTTTTCCCAGCTGCAGTCTTCAAAAGTGAAAGTTTCCAAGGACAGTAAGAGACTTATTTAAGCTTCAAGCCAAATGTCCTTTAGGCATAACAAATTGTAGTGCCATAACTCACCACTAGATGTCATCAGCGCCATTTTCCAGCTTTTAAAATCCAAACTTATATTACAAGCTTTTGAAATCTTTTTTTTTTTAAAAAAGTCTCAAAAGTACTTTTAGCTCCCAAATTTCAAAACCATATATGTGTATTAATTCCAAATTAATCTTGTAATTTTCTCTGTTTCTCACAAGTAATTAGTTCGCCGCTTTTCTTTTCCTAAGGGAATGGGGTGGAAATTCCCCTTCCCCCTCTCATGAGGGAGGGTTCTTTGGGCAATTTTTTCCAGGAAGAAGTCTTAACGTCATAAAGAGAGGATAGAGTCTCACCCAGTTTCATTCAACATTGCTTATTAGTGCTTATTGTCTTCCGTTCTCAGCAGCTTCTGACTGGCTACAGGAATGTGGCCAGTCTTTACCCCGTCGGTTTGGAAAGCTTCCTCAGATCAAACATAAGGGTTGCTGCCTTCCCACAATCAACGAGGGTCCCGTCCTTCCTTACTGTCTCTATGGGTGACTTTCAACCCTTTCCAGAGTCCCCAGCAGGGTGAAATCAAACACGAAAGATGGAACCCCATCTTCCTGCATCTGCCTCACTGCGACATCAAACCGATTCCAAAAGATACTAATTTATCTTCTGTTTCATTGTCCCTGCTAAATTTGCTCAGATACCAATGCAGTGGCTGCCTGTACTAGCTTTTTATGACTTCTAGCAATGGCATTTGTATTGATTCAGGCATTGGTTGTTAAGGAAGGATGGAGATGTATTGTTGAGTCCTAGTGGATGATCACTTAACCATGAGCCAGCAATGTGCAGCAGCAGCCAAAAAAGCCAATACAGTCCTGGATTGTATAAACAAAGGCATAGAATCAAGATTATGTGAGGTATTAGTACTGCTTTATAAAACCCTAGTAAGACCACACCTGGAATACTGCAGCCAATTTTGGTCACTATGTCATAAAAAAGATGTTGAGAGTTTGGAAAAAATTCAGAGAATAGCAACTAAGATGATCAAAGGCCTGGAAACTAAAACATATGAAGAACGGCTGCAGGACTTGGTTTGACTAGTCTAAAGAAAAGAAGAAATAGGGGAGACATGATAGCAGTATTCCAGTATTTGAGAGGCTGCCACAAAGAAGAGGGGGTCAAGTTATTCACCAAAGCACCAGAGGGCAAGACAAGAAACAATGGTTGGAAACTGATCAAAGAGACAAGCAACCTAGAATTAAGGAGGAACTTCCTGACAGTGAGGACAATTAACCAATGGAACAGCTTGCCTCCAGAAATCATGGGCACTCCATCACTGGAGATTTTTAAGATGATGCTAGACAGTCATTTGTCTGAGATGGTATAGATTCTCCTGCTTGAGCAGGGGGCTGGACTAGAAGGTTCCTTCCAGCTCTATTCTATTCTAAATCTTCCTCCCTCCCTCCCTTCCTCCCTCCCTCCCTTCCTCCCTCCCCCTCCTTTATAATGAATTGGGTGCACTGAAAAGTCCACTCAACTGAGGACTTTTGCAGGAAAAAGATATTAACTAAATGGTCTAGCTAATAATATCACTTAGAGTCTAGACTTATATACTGCTTCAAAGTACTTCACAGCCCTCTCTAAGCAGTTTACAGTGTCAGCATAGTGCCCCCCACAAACAATCTGGGTCCTCATTTTACTTACCTCAGAAGGATGGAAGGCTGAATCAACCCTAAGCTAGTGAGAATCAAACTGTTGGCAGTCAGCAGAATTAGCCTGCAATACTGCATTCTAACCACTGCACCACCACAGTTCATTAAATGGACTATTTAGTAAAGTAGGTAGATTGAATGCTGTAAATTTCATTGCTAAAACTTCATGAGTTCAGTTTTAATGAGATGGGCTAAAGAACTGAGCAACAAAAATCCATATGATCATTGGATGGCAGCAAAAATAGTATTTCTGAATATCTTCAACTTCATCTAATTGTTGCTTTGATTCTTGAAGGCTGAAGAGAAGACAGAGAGGGTGGGAGGGAGGAAGGAAGGAGTTTTTTTGAGAGATCAGAATATTTTTTCTAATGTTGATAATGCCTGCAGTGGAATATTGTGTCTCTCTCTCTCTCTCTCTCTCTCTCTCTCTCTCTCTCTCTCTCTCTCTCTCTCTCTCTCTCTCTCTCTCTCTCTGAAATTAGATTCTATAAAGCTATACAGAAATCAATCTAGCATAATTTATGGATGCTTGAATCATCTGTTCAACCAGTGAGTATTAACACAGCAACTTCTTTTACTTAGTTCCACTCCTTAAATTTCCATTAGTGTACTGCATTATCTTAATGTTTCTGATATGTGAGTTGTTGGATGTAGCAGGCCTTTCCATTTTATTAAAAATAAAAATGCATTTTTATATCATGTTATATTTTATAATTGCTATTTGTTTTTCCTTAGTGGTGTTGCTTGCTTTTTTACTAATTTGCATAATTTAATAAAATCCTATAAATCATCCCATCATTAGCACAGATAGATAAGCTTCAGTACTAATAAGGAAATTATTTAGTTTCCTGTTGGGACTAATTTGGAAAAATGAATTACTAGGGAGATTCAATGTTCATCTATTTCTTTTCCTGTTAATTAATGCATGAAAGTTCCCAATGTAGATTTTCTTTATACTAGATTTTTAAAACCATCATATTTAATTTTTGCCCCAGTAAGTAGTGTTACAAATATTATATAGTTTGGGACTCTAGAGTTTATTATGTAAAGTAGATGAATATTGTGTGTTTGCTGGCTTATTTATTTTTTTTTTAAAATTCTTATTCCGCCTTATTTCCCAGAACTTTGTTGTTTTTACAGTAATTTAACAGTTAAAAATAGCCCTCCTGTTTAAATAAAATGCAGAAACAAAACAGCTAAAAAACAGCAATAATCAAATTGACAAGATGTAAAAAAAATCAGTTCTACACTTGTGTGTTTAAATATGTGCTGGCCACAAATAAGCAGGCCCTGAAACAGTTTTCTGAGTTAATCTAGCACAGTGTTTCTCAACCTGTGTAACTTTAAGATATGTGGATTTCAACTCTCAAAATACCCTGGGAATTCTGGGAGATGTAGTCCACTCATCTTAAAACTTCCAACACTGAAGAACCTTAATCTAGTCCACTGTCTATCAGCATGGTATAAATAGTTCCTTCCTTAAAAAAAACAGAGAGAGAGAGAGAGAGAGAGAGAGAGAACAAAAATTGTTTTTAGTGCTGTCACATGTATCACTTTGTAAGATGTGTACTACTAAACCACCTTGCCAGAGTTTCTATGGAACAGCATCTTCCTATACCATCTGGATCTAATGTCATGTGGAAAGAAAAATCTTCACCAGGGTCCAATCCAGCCGGGAATAATCAAAATGGAGACTGCTTTAGAAAGAAGGTTGTACTTTATTGAAGAGAAGAGCCAGATAGAAAGATGGATCTGGAAAAAGTGACTACATGTAGTATGGAATGGTGGGTTTTTACACCTTCTGGGGCTCTTGAGGTTGTTTCCTGTTCCTGTTTGAGGCTTTGTATTTCCTGTGTCATGTACTTTGACCTGAGTCTGAGTGTGCCCTTTTGGTAGTGGTGGGTTAATCTTATTATGTCTCCTGTCCTTAGAATTTGGGGGGCGGGGGTGGTGTATGTAGATTTTAGGTGTCTTGGTCTTCCTAATAGCTTCCTGGCTCCAGCCTTCCTGAATGGATTATTACATCTGTATTTCTAAAAGCTGGCCTCTGCCTAGTTTCTGCTTGGGGGAGAAGGGCTGGGGCTAGTTTCTGGGGCTGGTTTCTGTCTTTTTTAAAGATCTTCTCCATTATTCCTTTGGGGAAATATATTCTGCCTTTTTAATATTTCACAAAATATTTCTTTCTCTGGATTCTTCCCACAGTCGTTTTCCTTGGGTGCCTGCCGTCTTCCTATTTTCATCACATGACACTGAATCACTGATAGGGATCTGCACTTTAGAAAGGATTGATCAGGCTCCAGCTTGCAATCAATCAGTTCTTCATTAATTTGATTAATGGGTGTTCATGAAAAATCATGCTGTGAAATTCTATCAAGAACCAAGAGTATTTCCTTATTGCCACTTCCTAGCAGTCAATCCATCAGAAATTTCATATTTGAAATGTAGCAGTGTGTATGTATTTGCCACTTGTTTCAAATGAAGAACACATCTAAGAATTGCTTAGTATTAGTATGCTAAGCATTAATGCATGGAAAAAACTGATATAAAATGCCCACCTGTTTTTTTTTAAAGAGCTACATAATACTGTGTAATGTAGGGTGGTCTGAATAGTAAGGTGGTTCTTTATGTTTCAGGCCTCTATTTCTGGTGTTTGGAAGATACATAAATCACCCCTCTAAATTCTGTAATATAAGCAAGCTATGGTTGCTCTTTTGAAATCTAATCTTGAAGATATTCAATTATCAGTCCCATTGAACTCTAATCTTTTATGTACATATGCACAGAGAGATAAACATGGAAGAATTTAAATTGGTTGGCCATGACAATAGCTAGAAGAAGATACTAATTCTTAGAATATCCATTTGTGATGTTTTGATTAGGCCTAATAGAGTTATTATCTTTTAAAAAACAAGCATGCTTCTTTTCAGTAAAAATATATCAAATGTATGAATGTTCATGCCAATAAATTTTCTATGTTATAAATATTGCACACACCTTCAGAGACAATGAGCATAACAAAGATAGTCAAATGTAGGTAAAAATATTAAGGAAGGTAAAAGTGGAAAATTAAATCAATTAATATTTAAAAGGTGAACATGGGAAAAATTAAACACCCACCTGCTCATAATTGCCAAGCAACTTGAAACAAAAACCTGTCCAAGTAAGGTTTTTGTTCTAAATATGATGGGTTTAGAACATAGCAATCTGTTGTAAATTTTCAGCCTTAAGGAAAGTTGACACTCCCACATTGGAATAGCAATTTTGAGGGGTTTTTTCCTATAAATAAAGCTTTTCAGGGAGAACAAAAAAAAGACCTCCCACCCTGGCTTAAACAATAGGACATTTGTACCCAGATCAATCAATCAATGTGCACCACCTTGAATTTGGAAGAACTTTTCACTGATGGCACAATCTATGTGGAATAGTCTCTTTAGAGAAGTCCAGCTAGATCTATTGACTCTTATCTATTGACTCTAATCTAAAAAAAAAGATCACCTCTGAAATCCAGCCTGACCCCCTAAATGAGTTGGCTATGGGATGTAGGTGGTAGAATTCATGGTGCAGAAATCCTTTTCAGTAAGATACAGTTCTTCAATAAAATAGATGTGACTTTGTAAGTGTTGCCCAGATCGTAACCATTTCCTAGAGATTGATCTCTCTCTCTTATGAAATTAGATTGGATTAGATTAGAATATTTTGTGGTTTCAAATTTACCAAAACAAGGTCATAAGGATGAGCTCATGTCTACAAAAAATATATGGAAATATATGGACAAAATAAGCAAGGACAGGTAGGGTGAAATTGCAGAGCTCATAAATCATTATTACTTACACTTATGCTGCAAATCTTAAAAATATTGTAATATTCTAGTCCCAGCTAATACTAACATATTTGAAACAAATATATGGTAAAACAATTTTATTACAAATTTATTTTAATTTAAGATAAGATCTCGATCAGGATTAGAATCTGATTTTTGGATATGTTTCGAAATTACAGCAAAACTGTTCCCATCTTCTCTGCCTTTTAAAATTTTATTCAGAACACCGTTAGTACTCAACTAATCTGATATGGATCCCTCTTCTCAGACATTTAATTATTAGTATGAAACATTGGAATCCAAGATTTCACTATTATAATGTATATATTGTACCTGTATAATATTTCCAAGATAATTTTCTGCATGTGCCCAATAACAATTGCTGAACAATTTACCTTGTACTCTTTAACCTTCAGGTGATCAATTTTTCTGCAAGATCTCCTGCTGTAGCAAGGTCTTGTCCACTTCTTATTCTAATTAACTTAATTGATGCCCTCTTTGCAATTTTATGAAATTTGTTCTTTTTACAGAAAATTACAAGATCAAATATTTATTCATGTCAGAATCCATTTATATCACATTTCATAAATGTATGGTTAGAATATTGTGCTTATTCTCGGGATTCTGCCATCTCTCCGAGGGGGGGGGGAAGAGGATGGTTATTCAGATTGCAGTAGGCTGTCTTCAAAGACCAGGAAAGCTTTTGATCTGGGGGGAACAGGGGGGAGAGAGAGAGATCTGGGTTGCATCTCCATTTGGAACTGAAAGGAAGAAAGCAATAACAACAAACACAAGGACATTTCCCTTTCCCACGACAGGGCCTGACACCTAAGTAAATGATGTGAGCCTGACCAAATGGATTTGAGGCGGGGGGGGGGGTTTGAACCGGGAATGCTTTATATAGTATTGAAATGTAACTCAATGTCAGATCCCGTCTTGTATTGCCACAACCGATCTCATCCTAGTAAACTTTTCCTTTTGGACAAACTTGGATCCAAGAGTTCTTATTTCCTAAGATGTGGATGGGGGTGGGTCCTGACAATTCATAAATGCTTTCATCAGCACCAACACAAAAATCTTTGAAAAACATAGAGTATAAATAACACATTGTCATTTCCCATGATAATGGAATTCTTAGCCATCAAGTGTTAACTGTTCTGTACCAGCCTGCTCCCCTTCATGGATTACTGCCTTGTCGTGGCGAAGGGGCTTGCGTAATTCAATGAAGCTATGAGCTATGCCGTGCAGGGCCACCCAAGACGGACAGGTCATAGCAGAGAGTTCTGACAAAACGTGATCCACTGGAGAAGGAAATGGCAAACCACTCCAGTATCTTTGCCATGAAAACCCTATGGACAGTACCAAAAGGCAAAACGATATGACGCTGGAAGATGAGCCCCTCAGGTCAGAAGGTGTCCAATATGCTACTGGGGAAGAGCAGAGGGCTAGTACTAGTAGCGCCAGAAAGAATGAAGCGACTGGGCCAAAGCCGAAAGGACGCTCAGCTGTGGATATGTCTGGTGGTGAAAGGAAAGTCCGATGCTGTAAAGATTTTTTCTCCATAGGAACCTGGAATGTAAGATCCATGAATCAAGGAAAACTGGACGTGGTCAAACAAGAGATGACAAGACTGAACATTGACATCTTAGGTATCAGCGAACTAAAATGGACAGGAATGGGTGAATTTAATTCAGATGACCATCAGGTATACTACTGTGGGCAAGAATCCTTCAGAAGAAATGGAGTAGCCTTCATAGTCAATAAAAGAGTAGGAAAAGCAATACTGGGATACAATCCTCAAAATGACAGAATGATCTCAGTTCGAATCCAAGGCAAACCATTCAATATCACAGTAGTCCAAGTCTATGCCCCAACCACCAGTGCTGAAGAGGATGAAATTGACCAGTTCTATGAAGCACTACAGCACCTTATAGTACTAACACCAAAAATGATTTTCTTATCATCATGGGGGATTGGAATGCTAAAGTAGGAAGCCAAAAGATAACTGGAATAACAGGCAAGTTTGGCCTTGGAGTGCAAAATGAAGCAGGGCACAGGCTGATAGAATTCTGTCAAGAGAATACGATGGTCATAGCAAACACTCTTTTCCAACAACCCAAGAGACGGCTCTACACATGGACATCACCAGATGGTCAACACAGAAATCAGATTGACTATATGCTCTGCAGTCAAAGATGGAGAAGCTCTATACAGTCAGTAAAAACAAGACCAGGAGCTGACTGTGGCTCAGACCATGAGCTTCTCCTTGCAAAGTTTAGGCTTAAACTGAAGAAAGTAGGGAAAAGCACTAGGCCAGTCAGGTATGAATTAAATCATATCCCTGTTGAATATTCAGTAGAGGTGACAAATAGATTTAAGGAATTAGATCTGATAGACAGAGTGCCTGAAGAACTATGGACAGAGGTTCGCGACATTGTACAACAGGTAGCAACCAAAACCATCCCAAAGAAAAAGAAATGCAAGAAAGCAAAATGGCTGTCTGAGGAAGCTTTGCAAATAGCTGAGGAAAGGAGGGAAGCGAAAGGCAAGGGAGAAAAAGAAAGATACACCCAATTGAATGCAGAATTCCAGAGAATAGCTAGAAGAGATAAGAATGCCTTCTTAAATGAACAGTGCAAAGAAATAGAAGAAAATAATAGAATAGGGAGGACCAGAGATCTTTTCAAGAAAATTGGAGAAATGAAGGGAACGTTTAATGCAAAAATGGGCATGATAAAGGACCAAAATGGCAGGGACCTAACAGAGGCAGAAGAGATTAAGAAGAGGTGGCAAAATTACACATAAGAACTATACAAGAATGAGCTTAACGTCCCTGATAATCACAATGAGGTGGTCACTGACCTCGAGCCAGACATCCTAGAATGTGAAGTGAAGTGGGCCTTAGAAAAGCTGAGCAACAACAAAGCTAGTGGAAGTGACAGTATTCCAGCTGAGCTATTCAAAATCTTAAAAGACAATGCAGTAAAAGTGCTACACTCAATTTGCCAGCAAATTTGGAAAACTCAACAATGGCCACAGGATTGGAAAAGATCAGTTTACATTCCAATTCCAAAGAAAGGCAGTGCCAAAGAATGTTCAAACTATCGCACCATTGCACTCATTTCTCATGCTAGTAAAGTCATGCTTAAAATCCTACAAGCTAGACTTCAGCAGTATGTGGATCGAGAACTACCAGAAGTGCAGGCAGGATTTCGAAGAGGCAGAGGAACTAGAGATCAAATTGCCAACATACGCTGGATCATGGAGAAAGCTAGGGAGTTCCAGAAAAACATCTACTTCTGCTTCATTGACTATGCTAAAGCCTTTGATTGTGTGGATTATAACAAACTGTGGCAAGTTCTTAAAGAGATGGGAGTACCAGACCATCTTATTTGTCTCGTGAGAAACCTATATGCGGGTCAAGAAGCAACAGTGAGAACTGGACACGGAACCACTGATTGGTTCAAAATTGGGAAAGGAGTCCGGCAAGGCTGTATACTGTCGCCCTGCCTATTTAACTTATATGCAGAGCACATCATGAGAAAGGCAGGGCTAGATGAATCAAAAGTTGGAATTAAGATTGCCGGAAGAAATATCAACAACCTAAGATACGCAGATGATACCACTCTAATGGCAGAAAGTGAAGAAGAACTAAAGAGCCTCTTGTTGCAGGTGAAGAAGGAGAGTGCAAAACTTGGGTTGAAACTTAACATTAAGAAAACCAAGATCATGGCATCTGGCCCTCTCAATTCCTGGCAAATAGATGGGGAAGAAATGGAGGTAGTGACAGATTTTATTTTCCTGGGCTCCAAGATCACTGCAGATGGGGACTGTAGCCAAGAAATTAAAAGACGCTTGCTCCTGGGGAGGAAAGCCATGGCAAATCTAGACAGCACACTAAAAAGCAGAGACATCACCCTGTCAACAAAAGTGCGTATAGTCAAGGCTATGGTCTTCCCAGTTGCAACGTATGGCAGTGAAAGTTGGACCATAAGAAAGGCTGAGCGCCAAAGAATTGAGGCCTTTGAACTGTGGTGCTGGAGAAGACTCCTGCGAGTCCCTTGGACCGCAAGGCGATCAAACTGGTCAGTCCTAGAGGAGATCAATCCTGACTGCTCTTTAGAAGGCCAGATCCTGAAGCTAAAACTCAAGTACTTTGGCCACCTAATGAGAAGGAAGGACTCACTGGAGAAGAGCCTAATGCTGGGAAAGATCGAGGGCAATAGAAGAAGGGGACGACAGAGAATGAGGTGGCTGGATGGAGTCACTGAAGCAGTAGGCGTGAGCTTAAATGGACTCCAGAAGATGGTAGAGGACAGGAAGGCCTGGAGGAATGTTGTCCATGGGGTCGCGATGGGTCGGACACGACTTCGCAGCTAACAACAACCAGCCTGCTACTGGCCCTGCAGAAAAGGCAGGGACAACCCCTTTTTCAAGAAGGCAAGAGGCTGGAATTACGCCTGCCAAATTTATTGCTACAAAAACAAATAGAACAAAACAAGAACCAAGAAACAGGAGCTTTTCAAGCGGTTGCCTTCAGCAAATCAGCCCTCCCACGCATTCCCCCTTAAATACAGTTCAGGGCGTGGCTTCTCACTGCCTCCTTCCGAGGAGCCCCATTGCCTTCCTCTGTTTACTCCTGATTGACTGCCTCCTGCGTCGGGCGTCCTTGAACAGGGCCAGCTGTGGGTCATCTTCATCCACGCTGTCAGGCTCACACAGCTGGGTCTGCGTCATGACCAGGTGAGAGGGGCCTGGCTGAGGGCTCTCATCAAGCTGTCCAACCCCCTCAGCAAGCTCTTCAACACCCCCTTCCTCCTCCTCTGAGTCATCCGACCCAACTGCCGAACCCACAGGCTGACCCTGAATCACAACATTAACATCTTTTCTCCCCCAAAATTCTTTCCCCTCTTTTTTTTCTATTACTACTATGTGGTCCACTTGTCAAAATACGATCAAGGTTAAAGAGAGAACATAACCTCCAATATGTCACTTATCACTTCTTTTTTTCAGATGCAGTTATATGTGTAATATTCACACAGCTAAAGTACAGTATTCCAAAGAGCATGTCTAGGCTTTCAACTGTGCACCCTACAGCATGAAATACAGTCAATTTATTGTGAATCTTTAGCTGAATATGATTAGGGCATCAAAATATTCTGCAAGGATTTGAGCTTTTTCATGCTCAACCTATCCTGGAAAGCTATTCAGCAGTTCTAATACACCATCTGCCAATTTGGGGAGGGGGGGAACTGTTCCAAAACAGGCAGGTTCAGCATAGGTTGAAAGCAGAGTTCTAAGAACTTCTCTGATATCTAAAGTGTTGAGATTCCTATCACAGTCATGGTGGGATAATACAGCTTAAACCATATGTATATGCATTTGTAAGACTGAGCTATTTCCTAGACTCGGATCTTAAAGTTCCTTCTTGCATTTTGATCTTTCTTCCTAGGCAAATGACAGCATTTCTTATGCTTTCTTTTATTCCACTTAACATTTTTCTATGAAATCAAATTTTCAGATAAATCATATTAATATCTACCTTTGGGGTTAAGAGCATTTGCTACCCAGATTTCAATTGGGTCAGTTAACAATCTTCCCAGGGGAAAAAATGAATTGTCTTTTCATTCTATAAATGTTTAAGAGTAGACAAAACATCGTACTATAATTGTATTCAGTGTACAATTATATTCTACTATAAATTATATTCTACTGTATGGTTCTTAGAGGGTTCATAGGTCTACTTTTAAAAGTAAAATTAATGTTATCTGGTTATATTCTGAACCATCATATGCTATCTCAAATTTCACAAGTAAGCTGTCGCACAAACATATACAGACACTTCAAAGACATGGGTAAAAGAAAACCAGTGTAGTCAGGTAACATAAGCTTTGGACTGAGCTTATGTCAAGTGCAAGAAAAAAGGAGTCTAGGCAGTTCAAATCAGTACAGGTTTATTGTATGCTACATTTTCTACAAGAATCGGAATACTAACAGTCAAAGCAGATTGGTGGTAGATAAGAGTCAATGGAATTCAAGGTGGGATGGACTTAGATCTCTTGTGGGCACAAAAGGACTCGAGGCTGATAATGCACTTGACCTTTCCCTCAGGCTCAGCCTGGTCATCTCCTACAGCTTGTAATTTTATGACCATGGCTGTATAGCCTTCCAGGTAATAAGATGGAAGTGGTTTGCTACTGACTTATTAAAGCCTATCATCCTCTGATTTCAGGGTGGTGTCCCATTTAAGTATTAACTGGATCTAAAGCTCAGCCAAGGTTGGCAATGTGCTACTACCATAGAATGAGCATCTCAATTTTAGTCTGACCATTTTTCACAAAACAGTTAGTGTTGTGTGCTCTATGGTTGAAACTGAGGCTGCTTTATCATAAGTTTAGCAAGCTAACTCCCTTTAAATTGGCTTAGGTAGAAATATTCTGGGTTAAGACAGAGAAATAAAAGTCCTCTGAAGGACAGCATGGTATATCAAATCTGTATGTTATCTATCTATCTATCTATCTATCTATCTATCTATCTATCTATCTATCTATCTATCTATCTATCTATCATCTATCTATCTACACATACACACACACATACACTGCCCTGATCACCTTCCTACAAATTGTAATCTGAATTTTGTCATTTAAAATCACCTGCCTGACCTGTTTATGTATCTTGCAGGAAATGCCTTGTTTTTCTCACTGGTTTATTTAATCTGCCTCTTATTCTTAAGCAATGCATTTTCTTTTCAGAAATCTATAAACGTGCAAAATGCTTGCCAGCAATTTAATGTCTGGAACTCTCAGTTCCTTCTTTGTCACATTCAGAAGCCAGACATCTTCCACAGCTGTTTTTCCTATGGAGGAAAAACAAGGCTGACCAGAGGAGTCATGATATAGCCAATCCCAAATGTGACTAAAATGTCTTCTGGGCATGGAATATACAGTATTTTTAACAGGACAGCTTTAAACCATCTGTTAATTCTGGTGCTTGAGATTCAGATTGGTGTGACAGAACGTGCTCTCCCTTCACATCTCATTTTGGAGACTATTAATACTACTTTGCATTTTTCCTGCTTTGGTAATAACAATATGAAGCAAATATAATACTGCCTTTTTCATGTTAAGAAACAAGTAGAGATCCTACTGCTGCATAACTAGATTTTGTATCTGTAAATTAAAACAAAAACCCTAATCACTAATCATAGAATGAACAAATGGAATGTCGTCATTGACATGATTTTTGAAGGTCCTTTCCAAACATTTGTTCACACATTTGAAAGTCTTTCCACTGTTCCCTCACTTTTCTTGGCTCAGTGGCTTGTGGCTTCTGTTACCAACCGACAATGTGGCCAAATGTTAGGAATTCAAATACAGCATAATTTAAAATCTCAGATTAAATTAAATCTACCTCCAGAAAGCAAGTATGCTTCTCTTTTTCAAAGAGCTTTCTATAGTAGCTGGAAAGATCGTTCCTTGTAAATCATCCCTGGATTAGCCATTAAGCAAAATAAGTACATACTCAACTTTACTTGAATTTTGCTGTAATTTTATTTATCTGCTATGTACAATTTTAATCTGCTTTGTTAATAAAACTATTCTCTTTGGCATGGTGAGTGAGTAAAGTTTAAAAGTTTGGTTAATAATGTCATGAGATATAGTGTTCATGCCTCATGGCATACGAGTTTTTATTTATTTTTAATTTCACAAATAACTCAAGGCAGCAAACATATCCAACACTCCTTCCTCCTCCAATTTTCCCCACAACTGTTAATGAGTCCTTTTGTTGGACAGTGCTTACAGTATTAGTTGGCTTTAATCTGGTCCTGGTGCAAGGGCAGAAGTCTGTTTCTTCTAATAAAGCAGCGTAGAGCACTGCAAGATGTACAATTTCATGAAACTACTTCACAGTTAATCTATATTAAATGTATTCATTTCTAAATGTTTTTAATGTTGCTTGTTCCTTTAGTGGTCCAGAATGATTTAAAGAAATAGCAATAGCAGTTAGACTTATATACTGTTTCACGGTGTCTTACAGCTCTCTCTAAATGGTCTACAGAGCCAGCATATTGCCCCCAACAATCTGGGTCCTCATTTTACTGACCTTGGAAGGATGGAAAGCTGAGTCAACCTTGAGCCGATGAGACTCGAACTGCCGAATTGCTGGCAGCTGGCAGTCAGCAGAAAGTAGTCTGCAGTACTGCCTTTTAACCACTGCGCCACCACAGTTAAACCAATCTTTAAAATATCATTAAAACAAAACATTTGAAAACAACTGATGTATTAAAATAGTTAAAAAGGCTGTTAGAAGCCTGTAGTAATTGTTTTTAATGAGAAGACTCTTGCTTTAACTACAATGGCACCTTGTTTCAGACTTGGGTCCCTCCATAGGAAAAGTAGAATTAACCATATCCCCACTGAGATTACAAAATATGTCTCACTGATGATGGCCATACTATACGGAACCACAGTTGTTGGTCTTGAAAGTATTTTGGTCCCAAGCCATGTAAGCTCCATGAAATGAACTTGGAAGGAATATTGCTTCAACATGAACTTGGTTGCAATGCCCAGACCATCCTCAAGAGATCCTCTATAAAGAGAATATTAAACAATTAAAACAAAGCACCTTTGAAACATTTTACTTCATTGGGCTTTTTAGCCCAGATTTGACACTAAGCTAGCTTTCCTTTCAACCTCAATTCTATTAAGGGATCCTGAGCCCCTATGTCCTTCTGGCAGCCTCCAGAGGGGTAGTGAAGACTCAGGAGAAGATGCCTGAAGTGGAGTAGCCGGCTGGACCAGCGGGACCCCAACCAGTGCTGAAAGCAGCTTTGCAGCCCCACCAGTCTCAGTGCATTCCAAGATGTGGGCTGAATGGAAAGAGCTGACCCCGGTTCTGGAGTGGATGAGTGGAGCAGCAGATTTCAACCAGCCAAAATTGGAAAAGTGGCAAAGAGGGTTGTGGAAAGCTGCCAAAGCCGAATGCTCACTGTGCTACCCTCATCCTGAACCGGGCAGAGAGTTAAAATGGTGGAAGCAAGAAGCCTCAGAATGGCTAGCACTGAGAGAGCACTACTTGCTGATATGCAGCAACCAGTCAGTGGAGCAACTGAGGCAGAAGCTTAGCAGCCTGGAGGTCTGAGGAGAGGAGCCCGTTCCATGACTGGATCCTAGACCTCAGGGGGGGGTCAGTTCAGCTCCCAGCACCAACATCGATTCCATCACCCCAACACTCAGCGGGAGCAACAACCTTAGCAGATGGGGGAGTAACTAGCCCATAAATGGGGATGTCTCTGCAACCCAGCCCCAGTTCAGGGTCAGGGACTCACAGTCCACCACTGGTACCTATCCTCCAGCCTGGGGAGTTAGATTGTCAACCACTGCCAGCCCCGGCTTATGGAGCTTATCTGTGGATGTACCTGTATGTCAGAATTTGGATACCAGGACCCTGGCCGGTGCCAAGAGCAGTTCCTGGCCCAATAGTTCCAAGGGGGTCTGAGCCGCAACCTGTTTCACCTGTGTCTAGCCCGAAGGATTCTAGACCGCTTAGTGACTGGTACCAGTTGGTCACCACCATGAAGCTAGACCTGGCAGTGTACAAGAGCCGTGGAGGGTTCAAACCACAGCTGAAGAAAAGTCAAGAGAAACACATCTTAGGGAGAAAACAACCACTGGCAGCATCTCCAGTCCCTGCAGGATTGTCTGATCGCGTCCCCCTCATGTGTTTCCACTGTGGCCAGGAGGGCCATAGGGCAGTGACATGCCTGCCCTCAAACCCCTGGAGGGCTCCAGTGCCCCCGACTCCTTTGAAGTCTAAAAAACAGCTGAAGAAGGGGAAGGAGAAGTCGTAAGCAGCAGCCCAGTTTGTGGAGGTTCCTCCCCGAAGATCGAAGGGGAGGGAACTCTGACTGAAGAGAAGCCGCCAATGACCCTTTGACAGTGAGGGCAAGGGAGAGAATGATCCAATGGTGAGTGGACCTGTCAACTACCTTGAAGTTAAATGGACATTTACTTTGTTGGACTCTTCAGCAGGAATTTGACACAATCATGGAAAATAACATGGTCTGCAAGCATTTAGCTATTTAGTAGATAATGCTAGAAATTTTCCCATAGCTGGCTTCTACTGTTGGCTTACTATTACTGGACAAAATAAACTTGAATGTAGTTTGATGCATGATGACATGTCCACTACTTTATTTAATGAACCTAATAATTCTTAATTAATCATTCTTAATAATGTTTCTGCCATTATCACTGCCATGTGTATGACTCAATTCTAGATCCTCAGACCAAATCCCACTCTGGTCATAACCAGATAATTCATAGCATAGATTCAGTATGGATTATTGATGAAGTACAGGATTGTGCAGTGACTATAGGAGGTAAGAGGTACATAGAGTTGTGAGGACAGGTAATTTTTGCCCTAGACTCAGGTCAGTCTGTATTATAAGGCATTTTGCTTTCTCCTTTTTTTCTCTCTTCTGTCTTTTTCTTATTTATTCAGATGTTTAGAATCCATTAATACACTGGTGTATGACATCCTGTATGTCATAAAAACATTAAAATTTAAACAACCAGCCACAAACTAAATATAATTCCATTATTATGACATATGTAGTTTTTTAAATGACTGTAGTGCTAGGTTTGCCACCAACCATATTGTGAAGTTTGCAGATGATACAACAGTAGTGGGCCTTATTCATGATGACAATGATGGTGCTTACCGCAAGGAGGTTGAGGGTTTGGTGAAATGGTGTAAGGAAAACAGCCTAGTTTTAAATACTGGAAAAACCAAAGAGATCATTGTCGATTTCAGAAAAGGCAGGCACAGCCACACTTCTCTGTGCATTAATGATTCACCTGTGGAGATGGTTACCAGCATCAAATTCCTGGGTGTAGAGTTAACAAGTAGGCTGGCTTGGTCACTCAACAGTGAGACACTGGTAAAGTGGGCACAGTAGTGTCTGCATTTTCTGCGCTGCATGAGAAAAGCACATCTTCCTTCCCCTGTCCTGACCACTTTCTACAGAGGGATAGTTGAGAGCATCCTGTCATACAGCATCATAGTCTGGTTTAGAAGCATCAATGCTTCAGACAGGAAGGTGGTGCAGAGAGTGGTGAGGATGGCTGAAAAGATCATTGGCAGTTCCCTCCCTTCCATCCAGGACATAGCACATAAGTGTTGCTTGAGCAGGGTCCGTAAGATTGTCTGGGACATGACACATCCTCTTCACAACCTGTTTTCCTTCTTTCCTTCTGGGAGGAGGCTTCATGGTATCAGAAGCAGAACATCCAAATTCAATCACAGCTTTGCTCCATACAGTATTAACCTTGTGAACACTAAAGCTTCCTCCTTCCATTATGTATTCAAAATGACACTGATTAATATTTATATATTACTTATATGTAAGGGTGTAAGTCTATACATATGTTGTACATAGTATGTTTTAAATGTGTGTTATGTATGTGTACACTTTGAGAGGAAGCAACTAAATTTCATTTTTTTAATGTGCGCCATTGTGCCCACAGGAAAAAATGATAATAAAGGTTATCTAATCTAATCTAATCTAGGTTCATCAGCAGCTTTGTATCTGTGAATCTGAAATTGATTTTTAAATCAATTTTTCAAATGGTTAAATTAGAAGTCCTTTTTTATTATTCAATGAGAGCTTGAATTAAATTAAAACCATTTTTTCAACAGTGTATTAAGTTAGAAGCAAGTCAGATCTATGAAATATGTTTCCTTTTAGCAATTTTTTTAGAAATCTAAAGCTCTGTTGCTTAATGTCAACAGAAAATTGAGCTGACAATTGATACAAATAATGCTATCAATCTGTCTGAAGATCAAAGCAACTCTCATTGGACCTTTTTTCCAGCAATATTTTCAGACTATTTTTCATCGATTTATTATATTTTAAAAAATGGGTGCCGTGTTACAGTTTTCATAATTAACTGCAGTGTTATTAATGGCCTCTTGGAGCATCCATATTTTTCCTAAAAGAAGACAAATTGACAATAAGCCAGTGTATTTATTCCAAAGACTCTCCAGTTTATGAAGACTATGGTTGCATTTAATCATATTGTAAAATGCCATAGCTTATTTTTATTCTCATTGAATCCTTGTCTAATATGGAAACCGTTCTTTTTTTCTACTTTGATGGTCTTGAATCTCTGTGAATTAGCTATATCCTTGAGCTAGACACAAAAACCAGGCATAATATGAAAATTATAAACAAATGATACATTTCCTTTTACCCATCAAGCAAGCTGATGTTTGCAATTAGCTAACTGCAAATTAGGGTTTAAAATTGCACTCTACTGTTCTAAACCAAATAATGCATATTATACTATGTTACAAACATGCTAATCACTTTTCACATTAGCCAGTGCTTTTTTTGTAAAAGAAAAAGGTGCCGGAACTCACACATGTCATACAAACCACCTTGCCTACCCTACAAGGTTCCATCCAAAAAAGATGCCGGAACTCCGTTCTGAGCGTTCTATGAGAAAAAAAGCCCTGACATTAGCACAGTATATGTACTGAGTCAAGCACTGGAATATATTCTAGATGTAAACTATTTTTGTATTATATATTTAGTTTCCTTTTTAATTATAAAAAAATATACCCTATAATGTGTACATTAGTGGTGTTGTTATGAATCATAATAAGCCTTTTGCTTATTCTGCCACTTTGTTCTGCCACTTTGGCTTCTCCTTTTTCCCACCCATCTCCTGTTCATCTTCTAACATGACAATAATCAAGAACAAGCATGCAAGCATATGCAGCTATGAAAAACCATCATAGTTCAAATGTTTCATAGTACTCCAAGCTTTCTGCATTTCTGCTCAAGCCTTGTAGAATCATATTTGAACAACATTCTATAACAGTGAAAAGCCATTTATTTGAAGCCACCTTTATTTGATGGGATTTGTATTTGTGATTTTTTTTAAGACTCTGGCTATTTTGATTTTTTTTCCTTTTCAGTAACATCATTTTAACTTCCATCATGCCCTCACACCATATGATATTTGTAATTGGAGGGATATAACATTTAACACAAATTTCTGAATACAGATAAATGAAATATTCATTATAAACATATTTGTGCAGCACATCAGGTAAAAGAAAAAAGTTGAGCTGCTTTGCTTTCATATCAGTTTTGACTCCTGGCAACTGCATGAATAAATCCATGTATTTTTTTGGCAGCATTTTTTGAAGTGGTTTGCCATTGTCTTCGTTCTAAGGCCAAGAGACTGTGACAGGCACAAAGTTAATGTTGTGATTCAGGGTCAGCCTGTGGGTTCGGCAGTTGGGTCGGATGACTCAGAGGAGGAGGAGGAGGGGGGTGTTGAAGAACTTGCTGATGATGGCTTTGAGGCTCCGCAGAGCCCCCAGCCAGGCCCCTCCCACCTGGTGGAGATCCAGCTGTGTGAGCCTGACAGCGTGGATGAAGATGACCCACAGCTGGCCCTGTTCAAGGACGCCCGACGCAGGAGGCAGTCAAGTAGGAGTAAACAGAGGAAGGCAATGGGGCTCCTCAGAAGGAGGCACAGAGAAGCCACGCCCTGAACTCTATATAAGGGGAATGTGTGGGAGGGCTGGTTTGCTGAAGGCAACCGCTTGGATTGTTCCTGCTTCTTAGCTCGTGTTTTATGGTTGGTGTCTTGTCTTGCTCTTGTTTTATGTGAATAAATTTGGCAGGCTTTATTCCAGCCTCTTGCCTTTGTAAAGGGGTCGTCCCTGCTTTTGCTGCAGGGCTGGTAGCAGGCTGGTACAGAACAGTTAACCTGTCAGCTTCCATGTCTAAGGCTACATTAACACTCATCCTCTCTTGGTTTCTATTGCAGTATCTTTAAACACTACCCCAAAATCGGCTCCTATAATATAGTACTTTTAATGTATTTCTTTTATAACCAACAAAATAAACCCATTTAGTTTAATAAACAATGGCTTAGAATGGTTTCTAGGTATATATTAATCATTTCCAGTAGTTTCTATTTCTCCGTGACTTATATAAGAAATTGTTAAAAATCCATGGATATCTTTTGGTTTTTAGGTCCTTTAACTATAAGTAGCTGTCTTATTTTAATGATATGAAATATGACTTACCATTACCATTTAAATTTATTTCATTGGTGGTGTTTTGTTTTATGTATGCTGTATAAAGAACCACAGCTATTCAGGACAATGATAGAGTGAGATGGACTGAATGAGGGTACATTTTCTTAATCTCATTTCAAACAGATTTTATATTGTATCAAATTCGTATCCCCAAACATCTTATTTAAGAGCATGTTCCTCCATTGCAAAGAATCAATTATCAGGTTGCTAGGTCTTGCCAATTGCATTTCTCTGCCTCAATTCTCACAGAGCAGTTGCTAATAAGCCCAGAAGAGATTAGAGGGCTCTCAGTTCACAAGGGTTTGAGATATGTATGGAGAAACAGACTGTGCCAGGCTATATTATTTGGATGATAAGGAACAACAGAGACAAAGAAAACTGCTATCCCAGAAATGCAGCAAAAGACACCTTTGGCCAACTCTATAAAAGGTTTGATATGAAAATAACAAAACAGAAGAATATTCCCTAAAAAAATATTTTATCATCTCATATGATGGACAGGACTTTTGGAAAGAATTTATAAACATAGGTAGTCCCAAAAATAACTGGAAACCTTTGTGTGTCTGCAATGATATTGTTGGAAGTCAGCACCCACCCACCTTCCTAGAGAAGGAAATATTTTGGGGGATATTAAAAAGGACAGAATATATTTCTCCAAAGGAATAATGAAAAATCTTTGGCAAAGACAGCCCCAAGTTTTCCTCCCCCAAGCAAAAATCAAGCAGGCCATCTTTTAGAAATGCAGATTTGATAATACTTTCAGAAAGATTGGAGCCAGGAAGCTTAGAGCTGATGGGATTAGAACAGGGGTATCAAACTGCCGGCCTGTGGGCCAGGTGCATCATGTGGAAGCCATGCTCACCCGAGCTCCGGCAAGGGGAAAAAGTCATAATATGTCGCAACACATCACGTGATGCGGTGAGTTTGATACCCCTGGATTAGAAAGACAAAGATCCCTAGAACCAACAACCCCTTACCCAAAAAATCTAACACAGGACATAGCCATCAGCCACAGCCCCAGGAAAGCAGGATATGACATTTAGGACATAACAGAATTAACCCACCACCATCAGAATATCAAAAGGGCACACTGAACCTCAAGTCAACGTTCATGCCACAGGAACAGGAAACAATTCCAGACACAAAAGCCCAAGCAGGTATAAAAACCCACCACTCCCATCAACATGTGGTCTGCTTTCCCAGAACCACATTTCTGTCTGGTTCTGCTCTTCAATAAACTACAATCTTCTTTCTAAACCAGTCTCCATTTTGTTTATTCTGGCTTGGACTGGGCCCTGATGAAGATTTTTCTTTCAACAATTTGGCACCCCAGATGGCACTTCAAGCTAACCTCTCCAATGGCCTAGAACTGGGTAAACCTCCATCTTGTTGGCAGCAGACCCCTTGTGTCTGTGGATGGGTTTCCCAGACCCTGCCCATTTGGAGCAAGGGTAGCAAAGGGAGTTTTGAGCTCAAGGGCTGCTTTGGAAAAATGCTGAGTACCTCTAAATTTTAACTTTAAAGCCCAGCGGAGTGAGGGAAATGTGTGTATGTCTGTGTGGGTGAATGAGAAGATCATTTTCCCAATCATACTTGGATCTTGCTTCTTCTGGCCTTTCCTAATCATCAAAAGATCTGTTCAACCAACAGACTCTGGAAAGCATGGGGGTTTGGCCAGGGTGCAGAACCTTTTCTTAGGGAAAAGAGAGAGACTGTGTGGAAATGGAATGGAATGAGTAAATGAGATAGTCAAACCTGGGCAACTGTCTGAAGCCACTGGGCAAAGTTCCACTTCTAGGAGGGACCCTCATACTTTGTGAAAAGGAAGACAGAGCCCTCCCAGATCCCTTTGTGGTCTGAAACTGGGATACAGGGGCAAAGGCTGAAAGAATGCCTTATCAAGGGGCAAGGGTGATTCAAAGGAGTCACCTTACCAAGGGCAAAGGCCCTAAGATTTGCCTTACCAAGGGCAGAGAAATCCAAGAGACAGTTACTCTGCAGAGGAAGGAGAGTCAAGGAGGGAATCTTACTACAGGAACAAGGGTCAGAGTCTTGTTTGAAAATATGGGAAGCTCTGATTCCAAGGTCCTGCCATTGTCTCCTTTAGGGAGACTGTTAAAAGCCTGGGATCAAAAGAAGTTACCCATCCAGGTGGGAATGAAAAAGAAGCGTGCACGTAAATTATGTAAAGAGTGGTCTTTGCTCAGGGCTTTGCTGAGAAACCAATTTGGCTAAATAAATGTACTTAGAAGGAAAAGGAAAATAAAATATAGGAATAGTGATTTCTCTCTGTCTCTCTGCAACCACGTGATATGTTTAAGATTTGTGCCTTCCCTAATTTGATTTAGCTGAGATTTATGGTGAGAATTACCAGGATGTGTAAAACTAAGAGTTCTATTTCCTATGCTGTTGTTTTTCCCTTGTCTTTGTTTGTGTATGTACTGTATGTGTGTCAAAGTCTTTGTGTGTGAGGTAAATGTAACTGCTAAATGTCTCTAATTCAAAGAGGCAAGAATTTTAAATTCTGCTAAGAAAAAGTTAAAATAAGCAAAACAAAGAAAAATACATTCACCCTACTTTGCCTGGCCAACAAAATAGGGGGAAGAGAACTGAGTTCCCTTTTGCCTTCCCTTGTTAGGAGGGAATGTTTTAAGCTCATTTAGAAGGAAAATTTTGTTCATTTGCTTGTTTTATTTATGCATTTTCTGTATGTGTTGTAAATGGGTTTCATCTGTTTATCCTTTTCCTGAAACAAGAGGTGTGCCCACCCATAGGAGCCTCATGAGCTCAAGTTTGCTTGTGTAGGGAAATAACCTTCTTATTAAATTACTTTTCTTATCCTATCATTAATCAGTAAAACTACTGTGAAACTAATCCTAGAACATATAAGCATTTTTCAATCTCTAAAATAATGTGCTCTATTTTAAAATAAATTTTAAAGGAAGATTCTCCATGCCCTCACAAATTGTACATGTTAGATGTTTTGTGCCAGCCATTGGCAGTTACCCAAAAAGGTCATCAGATGGAAGCAAAGAGGCTTCTTTGCTTCCACTGATGAGTCAGGGGTCCCAGGCCCCTACAGCCCCATTGGAGAGAGTGTTTTATAGTTAGGGAGGAGCTGAGACCCCCCATAAATACCTCTGCTCAGGGGCTGCTCTTTGTTCTAGTTCTGCTTCTTGTTCTTTCTCTCTTGCATGCATTCTCTCTCTATCATACAAGCATGGATGCCTCCATGCCATATAGCTCTTTCTATATAACCTATCGATGAATAAAGCTTCATAATGATTGCATCTCTGCATCCTGCCTCTTTTACTTGGAAGCACCTTAACGACCCATCGATCTCTCGTGAGAGCTGCTAACAAGTTGGAAGCAAGAGGATGGTTGAAGGGAACGCTTCCAAGCCTGCGGCTATTGCAAGATGAGCACAAACCCATTTAAAATGGAAGGCCGGAGATCCCAGATTGTGACCAGGAGTCTTCAATCAAGATCAACAGCCCTAGCCCCTGAAGCAAGCTGTGCTCCAGGTGAGAGCACAGATGGCTTCCTTCTGCACGCCACAGAGGGAAGCTTGGAAGTTTTACAGTCCGCCCAAGACTGCACAGATGCAGCAGAAGCGGTCCGGGCCCATCACAGGCATCGCGTAGACCAAATGTCTACACAGGGTAAGCCCCCCTCAGCGACCACGAGGCGCCCACCACCCTGAGTAACCCTGGGACCCCAGGGCTTTCGGCGTGAAATTCCCCGCCAAACTGTGACCTACAGCTTCCCGGGGCAACCGGAAACAAGATGGCTGCATCCAGGGAGACCGCATGGCCCAATACCGGAAACAAGATGGCAGCCCCCTGTGCGCCCACATGTTCTAATAAAGATAGGCCTCAATTAAGCCTGGAGGCCCAGCAATCCCTGGCATCCAGCCGAAGTAGCCGAAGTAGCATGCAAACTACTGGGCTCTCCCCACCAGAAACCCTCAAGACCTATGATGGCAATAAGGACTGTTCAGCCGAGGCTGATACAGATACAGCTGCGCTTAAAACAGCCATCCAGGTCCTAGTTGCGGCCCTCGAAGCCAAAAAGACTGCAGCTCCAACATCGGGGGTAACCTACCCTCCAAGGCCCCCGACCCTCTCCCCGGGGCCCCCAATTTTCCATTCGCCACCCCTCAGACGTTCTCCTTACCAGATGGCCTTCGGGGGGGTTGGCCCCCTCCTCCAGCATCGGCTTTAGCCATCCCCAAGGTTTTCAGGACCAGAGATGGGCTTCTCAAGGCAATCCACAGCATCTTTGGGGCAATCCAGGGCTGGGGAGGCTCCAGGAAGGATTTCCAGAGTTTTTTCAAATCCAAATGCCGGCTGGCAATCTTGGGCAACGCCCACCCCCTGATCACATGTTTTCCGGGCATGCCCAGATGGGGCCATCCGAAAATCAGAGAAAAATACCACCAACGACCACTAGAGGGGTCCCTTTACCTTTCTTTTCAATAGAAACCTCTCAATTTTTTTCAAATCAAGACAAAACAGACAAGAATTCACTTGTACCTGCGTCCCCGTTACCACATGACTTTGAAAAACTGAAAATTGGGGGGGGGGGAGAACTACCACAGTTGGAATAGAAATGTGCAGGTATGTCTATTAAAGGATGGGACTCTTGAGATGGCTCTGAATCCACCACCTCTTCCGTGGGGACCGCGAGAAGAGTGGCGGCACAGACAAGCTTTCACCACTCTAATGAGTTCGATAGATGACAACTTGTTCCCTAGCATTCCAGATGGGCTCACAGCTAGCGCAGTTTGGCAGTTATTATACAATTTATTCAACAGCAACAGCATTGGTTCCCTCACCAGACTCACAACTGAGTTTTACCACACAAGACTCAGGTTTGGGGCCAGCATGGCAGAACATCTCGGAAAATTAAAATCGCTCAGGGCGCAACTGATGTCCAGAAACTACTGTGTACATGAAGAGAACATGGTCGCTGTTATCCTGGCTTCCCTGGACAAAAATTGGAGCAATTTTATTATTTCCGTAGAAGGGGGCAGGGATGAAGCCATGCCCCTGTCCTATCTCGAGGGCAGACTCATTGAGGAAGATAGGAGACGAAGAGATGCAGGAGAATACACCAGAGTCACCACCCAGCCAGCCAGCAGACGACACCACAACTCAGAGCAGGTTAATGCTCTACTCAAGTGTTTCATCTGTGGCTCTGAGGGGCACCTCAAAAAGGACTGCCCCCATTATCAACAAGGCCCCAAGCGTGGTCCCAATCAAGGTAGGGGCAAGGGGCAAGGAAGGGGGCGTGGTGGGGCCAAAAGTACTGCCAAAGGCAATTTTGTGTCTACTTGTGCCCCCACCACAAAGGCTGATAGCCCCACTGACTTATGGTTACTGGACTCTGGAGCTTCATCTCACATTACCAACATGAAACAAGGTTTTAAAAAGTTAAAAGAAAATTAACTCATCTGTCTAGGTGGCAAATGGTGATAAGGCTTTGGTTGTTGGGGAGGGAACTGTTTCTGTACCCGGGCTTGGAAAAGTTGAAGGTGTTTTACATGCGCCCTCCATTGCCAACAACCTATTAAGCATTATCAAATTATGTGACGATGACAGGGTGGAAGTTCTATTTCGCAAAGGGGGAGGTCATGTCACCCGGAACCAGAGGGTCATTGGAAATATTGCCATCATAAATAGTTTGCCATATTTCTCCACTGAGAACCCACCCACCTCAGAAGGGGCCCCACAGCCAACCCCAAGGCTGCTTAACGAGTGCAAGGCCGAAGTGGTTGCATCCAAGCCCCCACAGCAAGGCAGTGTGGATAAGAAATCCGAACCTCAGCTGTCACCTGAAGCACCACTCAAGGCAACCAATGCCAAGAGGGTGTCAGTGGGGAAGCCACTCCACGATAAGTGTGCCTATCTCTTACACCGAAGATTAGGTCATGCAAGCTTCCCTGTAGTTAAAAAGATGGGAGAGTTTGCTGAGGGAGTCCAGCTCAAAGATTGTGAGGTATTCCTGGACTGTGCAATCTGTAAGAGGTCAAAGAGGAAGGCTGCGCCCATTCCAAAAATGTCACTGTGTAAGGCCCAATATCCGTACCAACTAGTACATGTTGATTTGGTCGGGCCTTTTACACCATCCCTAGGGAAAAGTCAGTATTTTCTCACTGCCGTTGATGATTTTTCACGATACGGCCACGTGTATATCCTCACAGAAAAATCTGAAGCCTTTGACACCATAAAATCACTCTACAACTTTGTAGAGACCCAGTATAAAACCAAGATCGCACAACTGCAGAGCGACCGCGGGGCTGAGTTCATGTCCCGAAAATTTCAGGACTGGGTAAAGCGTAAGGGCATCCGCCATTTTCTTACCGCGCCTTTCACTCCAGCTCAGAATGGCGTGGCAGAGAAAAGAAATGGAGTCCTACAAACTATGATGCGTAGTCTGATTGCAGACACTGGGGTCGCAGAATCATACTGGGCAGAAGCGGTAAAATACGCCAATTACACCTTAAACCGCACCTGGAGCAGTGTTGTGAACCAGACCCCATATTTCCTAGTTCATGGTAGGAAACCAAATCTTGGACATTTACGTGTGTTTGGGTCCTACGCATGGGTTAACATCCCCAAGCCGCTGCGGAAGAAGGGGAGATCTGTCTCCCAGAGACTGAGGTTCTTGGGCTACGCTCCTGGCTCCAAGGCCTACCATTTCCTGGGAGAAGGGGGCAGGATTGTGACTTCTCAATCTGCCTCCTTCGAAGAGGACTCCAATTGGGCCCAGATACACTCCAATGATCTGAGCCCATATATCAACCGTCCCAGCAAGGGCACACCGAATACGACATCACCTGAGACGTCCACATACCCTGCCACCAACGTAAGTGTGGAACAAGATGAAGATGTCATCCCACCTGGTTCAGATGGGGAGGATGAGCCGTCCAGTTCCCCAGCGACACCTCAGAAACCCGCGGAAGAAAAGGACGGTGAGTGGCAGAAGGTAAGGAGGTCAAAGCGGCCCAACAAAGGCATCCCGCCAAAGAGAATTGACATTGGGCACATCGCGTCTGTTAACAGTGTTGTGGTCACCCCAAAATCCTTCTCTGACATCCAGGAGCTGCCCATCGAAGAACAGGAGAAATGGCAGCTCGCGATGGAGAAGGAAATGCAGAGCCTAAAACAACTCAAGGTCTTCACCCCCCAGCAACCTCCAAAGGAGAGGAAAGTCATTGGCACAAGGTGGGTTTACAAGGCAAAACCACTTGCCAATGGCCTCTACCTGTATAAGGCCCGTTTGGTAGCTCAGGGATTCGCCCAACGCTACATGGAGGACTATGGGGAGACCTACTCTCCAACTGTCCGGGCAGAGAGCGTCAAGACCGCCCTCGTGACTGCAGCCGCTCTGGGGGAGGAAGTCTTCCAATTCGACATCCAGACAGCTTACCTCCACGCCAACTTGGACCAGCAGATCTATGTGAAGGCCCCTCCTGGCTACCAGCAAGAAGGGGGAAATACATGGTTGCTCCACAAAGGGTTATATGGCCTCAAGCAGTCGGGGAAACTATGGTATGACTGCCTTAGAAAAAGTTTAGAACGAGTTGGTTTCACTGCATCCCATGCAGATGAATGTGTTTTCACACGCAACTCCAAGGGTACCACAGAACGGGTGTTAGTTTATGTGGACGACCTACTATATGTAGGGCCTGACAAAGAAGGGTGTGATGAATTTGCCAAGGCCCTGGAAGAAAAATTTACTCTGAAGTCTTTGGGGCGGGTTGACAAGTACTTGGGTGTGCACATCTTGGCCACTAAGGGGGGGGGGTTCGCTCTATCTCAGAAAGAAAAGATAGAGGAGTTATTGGCCAAATGCAAAATGGCAGAATCTAATCCAACGCATAGCCCAATGCAAAGTGACTTTTACAACCACACTCACAAGGACGGTCCTGAGTTCACAGATAATACGCTTTACAGATCTGTGATTGGCTCCTTGCTATATATCAGCAATTGGAGCAGGCCTGACATAGCTTTAGCTGTGAATCTATTGTCCAGGCATGTGGAACACCCAAAGGAATTCCACTGGACTGCTGTTAAAAGGGTACTTAGGTATCTCAGGGGCACGACCGATGCTCTCCTTGTGCTGGAACCAGAGAAGGGGAAGACGGCCCAGCTCTCTGCTTACTCAGACGCAGACTGGGCTGGTGACTCCAAAAGTAGACGGAGCACCTCTGGTTTCCTCATATTGCTAAATGGCTGCCCTGTCCATTGGCATGTTAGGCAGCAAAAATTTGTTTCTTGCTCCACGGCCGAGGCGGAATATGCCAGCCTGTCAGACACGGCCAATGATTTGATTTGGTTCAATGATCTGATAACAGGCATCTGGGCATCTCCTCCTCTGCCCATCCAAATTCAAGAGGATAACACAGCCGCCATTGCAATCTCGGGGGCTTATGCAGTAGGCTCTAGGTCTCGCCACATAGACATACACTATAAAAATGTCAGGCAGCTTGCCAAAGAGGGTTTTATATGTGTAGAGCATTGTAACACAGCTGACCAGATAGCTGATCTGTTCACCAAACCTGTTCCCATTGACCGGCACAACCTTCTGTGTAAGCGTTTGTGTTTGGTCTTCTGAACGTTTTTATACATGTCTATGACACCTGCTCGCCCCCTCACACACATTCACTGGTCCCTGTCATTGGCTGGCAAGAAGGGGAATTGTTAGATGTTTTGTGCCAGCCATTGGCAGTTACCCAAAAAGCTCATCAGATGGAAGCAAAGAGGCTTCTTTGCTTCCACTGATGAGTCAGGGGTCCCAGGCCCCTACATCCCCATTGGAGAGAGTGTTTTATGGTTAGGGAGGAGCTGAGACCCCCCATAAATACCTCTGCTCAGGGGCTGCTCTTTGTTCTAGTTCTGCTTCTTGTTCTTTCTCTCTTGCATGCATTCTCTCTCTATCATACAAGCATGGATGCCTCCATGCCATATAGCTCTTTCTATATAACCTATCGATGATTCATAATGATTGCATCTCTGCATCCTGCCTCTTTTACTTGGAAGCACCTTAACAACCCATCGATCTCTCGTGAGAGCTGCTCACAGTACACACAAAAATACTAGGCTTATAAAATTATTTGGAGCTTTCAGCATTCTCAAGCTTCCCAGCATTTTCAAGCTGCAAGTCCTTAAGTCCTCTTTAACATGTTGCAAATGTTCAGTTTCAGAAGTGAGACCTACCTACCTACCTACCTTCCTTCCTTCCTTCCTTCCTTCCTTCCTTCCTTCCTTCCTTCCTTCCTCCCTCCCTCCCTCCCTCCCTCCCTCCCTCCCTCCCCCCCTCTCTGTCTCACCAGAATCCAGCCTCTCTTTTGTCCTCATCTGTGGTATCCCCATTTTGTTGTGACTGTGTTGCGCTGAGCGACCGGTCAGGGTTCTGGCCTCAACTCTTAGAGCCCCGTAACAGGGGTGAGAATTTAGAGGGACCCTCGCAAGGGTGAACACCTTGAATAGGGAAGGATTTAGCCCTTTGCCACCGACCCAGTGTGCCGGACGTTCCAACGGTCACACTTGGGAACTGCGATAGCGCAGAGACAGAACCTTAGGACAAACTGAGGCACCAACACAAGTTTGTTCAAGGTGAGAGAGCACAGAGTGCCCGGGGTGGATGATGTTTTTTTCCCCCCGAACAGCTTTGCACAGCACTCTTTTTATTAAGCAGTTTCATCAGGGAGGGGGAAGTACACTCATGAGGGAGCAACATATGGAAGGTCAAAGGAAAACGTAACTCATTGCATACAACTGCTAATGAAGAGAGCAAAGGTCATCACAGGAAACAATAAAGCATAGCTTATCGTATACAAATGCTAACAGAGAATACAAGGGTTGTCATCAGGAAGGCATATCTTAAAAGACATAACTTGAAAGGCATGACTTGAAAGGCATAACTTGAAACATAACTTGAAACATAACTTGAAACAAGGACAATTATAAAAGACAAGTCTTGTTATATACAATTATAAATGAAGCAGGGGACAAAGGTTTATCACAGGAATGCAGACTTCATAATTGTAAATGGGGGAAGGCAGAGGTTTTATCTTGAAGCAAGGACAATTATAAAAGACAAGTCTTGTTATATACAAGTGTAAAGAGATTTATCACTACAACTCAGGAATGCAGAACTTTATAACTTTTAATATAGGAATCAAAAAGGTCTTTTGGAGTCTGGGATAACTACAACTCCTCCTTTTCTGTTTTTTAAGGCCAATTACTGAGAAGGCCCCTCAATGTCCAGAACTTTCTCTTCTAGGATACTTACGCGGGAAAAAGAGAAATCCTTCGATACCTCCTGTGCCGGCGCCAGTGTTCCTTTCAAAGAGTGTTGGTGTGAGGGTGCATCAGTCTCTGGGTCAGAAGTGAATTCTAAAAGAGGATGTTTGTATTCACTGTCAACAGTGTGTTTCATCAACAGAATGTCATCGCTAATGCTGCTCAGCCTTCATTGTAGAAAATCTAAAAGTTTACCCATAACACATGGGCCAATTGCACATGCAAGTAATAATAAAATTAAAGGACCAGCTATGGCTGAGAAAAGGGTGGTCAGCCAGGGAGAGAAGTAAAACATTCCTTGAATTGATACTTACTGTGCCATAAGGAATCAATTTGTTTAACAGCTCTCTGTTCAGCTATCAAAGAAATACTGTTAGTAATACTTCTGATAAAAATAGGCAAGACACAAGGTAAAATAATGCATCCTAATACAATCATACCAATTAAAGCTACAATAGCTTGTAAACCAGGTAATTTGGGAAACCAGGAGCCAAGTAATTCCTGAAAGTTGAAACCATTTCAAGTTTGGACAGGAACATGAGCTACAGAGTTCACATAGATGATGATGGTAGACTTGTTGTTAACAACAGGTTGTTCCTTCTGGGTCCATGCGATGGGCAAAAACAGTGTGAAAAGAGTCATTTTTGACTGGAAAACTTTGACGTCTGGGGTAAGCTTTCAGATGGAATTGTGTTTTAGTGGCATCAGTGAGTGGTGTTAAAGCTGAAAAAAGTCACAAACCATGCTGTCATCTTTAATGGGTTCTGCAGTTGTGTTTGTGGAGGCATGATATGGACGAACGTGGCGACCGGGGATCCACAGCACTTTGTCTGGCAGTTGAGCAGCTGCGTAGCCTCTTCCCCAAGTGAGAAGGTCTGCAGGGCCTTTCCAAGTTAGGTCTGGAAGTTGGCGATACCACACTTTGGGTTTAGGCTGATCTGCAACTGGAGATGAAAAATGCTGCTCTGCAGCTGTGGTTAAGGGATAGCCAGTCAAGTTGGAAAAGTTTTTAGAGTGTAGAGGCAAAGATTAAGAGTTTCTTGCACTGCTGGGAGGTTGGGGTTTCGTTTTCCCCCGTTCTGATTTTTATAGCAAAGCATGTTTCAAGGTTTGGTTAGCTCTTTCCACCAAGGCTTGGCCTTGGCTATTATATGGAATTCCAAATTTGTGTGTGATTTGCCAATGATGACAAAATTCTGCCATGGCTTGACTGCTATAGGCAGGGCCATTATCTGTCTTGAGTTCTTTTGGACATCCCAGCACTGCAAAGGTCCGAATACAATGATTAATGACATGTTTGGTGGCTTCTCCCCTTTGGGGGGTAGCCATGATGAATCCTGAAAAGGTATCAATTGAAACATGCAAATACTTACATGGGGCAAATGGTGCATATTGTGTAACATCCATTTGCCAAATTTGGCAAGGCTCCAATCCCCTTGGATTAACACCCATAGGGATTGCAGTTGCTTGTTTGCTGCAGGTTGGGCACTGCTGGCAAATTGCAATTACTTCTGCAGCGGTGATGCCAAACTGCCTCTGCAAAGCTTTGGAATTTTGATGAAAATATGAATGGCCTTCCCAGGGGGTGAGGGGTTGCAAAGAACAGGCTGAAGGTCCGGAGGCAGCCTGATCTGCAACAGTGTTTCCCTCTTGCAAAAAACCTGGAAAAGGCTGATGACTACGAATGTGAGCAATAAAAATAGGATGTTGGCGTTCAAAAAGCAAATTTTGCAAGGTTAAAAAAGGTTGTAACAAATCTGGTTGAATGGAGGGGGATAAATAAGATCCATAAATCACTTGAATTGTGTGATAAACATAAAAGCTATCCACAATAAGATTCAAAGGTTGAAAGAAAAAAATTTGACAGGCCAAAATTGAAGCAGCCAGTTCAGCTTTTTGAGCTGACCGCTGGGGTGTTGTTTGCTTGGTTCTCCATTGACCATTTTCCAACCAGGCACAGGCGCCACACTCCTTGCTCCCATCTGCAAAAACTGTAACAGCCGAATGTAGGGGGTGAGGAGACAAGGGTGACAACCAGTCAATGGGTACAGTGCGAACAATTTGCAAACAATAATCGGGTGGTGGGTGGCAAGAAACCTTGCCATGCCAATCAGCTAAAGAAAATTGCAATGCACTCGAGGTTTGAAAAAATGATTCCCAAATTTGCAAAGACATAGGCACAAAAAGAGTGTCTATCTCCAGCCCAATCAAGGCTTTCGTTGGGTGACGAATTTTTAAAAATCAATTGAGCCAATTGTGCTTCTCTGGTTAAAATAGAAACTTTGGGCGTATGGGATAAATGAATCCACTCCAAAATTTTTAATTGGTTAGCACATTGAACAATAGCAACAGTAAATCTACATTTCTCTTCTCCAAAAGTATTGAAGATTCCGTGATCATAGTTGGAGTCAGTGTATATGTTCCTCCTTTCCTGTATTAACAATCTCAGAGCCTGTTGTAAGGCATAAAATCCACAGGTTAGTGCTGATTAAGGGAGGGAAATTCTCCCAGATATCACCTTCGATCAATGTGTCCTGCACACAAACACAAAAACATCAAAAAGAAAAAAAAACAAAAACAAAAAACAACTCCACAAAAAGATCAGAGTAATTTCTGTTGGGTGATGTTTAACTAAAACTCAAAGATTTCCAAAAACTTGTCCAACAATTAATCTCTCCTCTTACGAGTAAAAAAAAATAAAAAAAATTGCAAGCTGAAACTGCAAGAGTGGACATCAAGTTTCACATCCACCCCCCTTTCGCAGACTGGAATTCTAAGCAGAGAAAAAAAAATGGTTAAAAGGACCAGCCACCCCCCCTCTTCTGGCTGTCTCTCCCTTTCTCACTCTTAAAGTAACACAGCGGGGTTTGGGGGGGGTGGTAAAAGAAACTTTACAAAAATCTCACCACCAAAAAAAATAAAAATAGTTTGCTCTCCTTTACATGCATTTTCTCTCACACATCATCCATGGCTTTTACAACAATAAAATCTGTAGTTTACTGTTCCTTTCACAGCCTGGGACGGGGTGGGGGGGGTGGTAGGTGGGTTTGAGGGCTAACATACTCACATTTACATATCAGCAAATTAACTCATTCACTTCCATTCTGACTGCTTGCATAAACAATTTCACATACAAAAATTTCATTTCATACTTTCTCCAGACAAACCATACATTGTTAAATAAGGCCTTTTTGTTTGGTGTAATCAGAGAGGATTTTGACCCTCTTCCAAGTCTTGGAAATAACACAGAACAACACAGACAGACATATATACACAGATACTATTAAAACAACATTTATTTAGACATATGGCTTGTCCTACGAGAGGTGAGAAAAATCATGAGTTGATTCCAACCGAACATGGTTTCTATAGGGCCCTTTAACCATCTCCTATTTTTCTCACCATTCCAAGTCCAAGCTTAATGTTCCAAAACAAAACAAAACACACATATCAATTTGGGGTTTTAGGCCAAAACAGTAATCCAAAGAGCTAGATTAAAAGAAAAAGATAGGAGAAAAACTTGATTTTATTTCTTTGATTTTTCTTTTCTTTAGGTTTACAACAACAACTACTTTCCTATTCTTTGATTTGGTAGACCAGAATGGTCAATTTAGCTTGGCTCGGAGCCTGCAATGGGAAGCTAGATCTCAGACAAGTCCAGGCAGTTGAAATCAACAGGCGCGCCCCTGGACTTTACTGAGAACAGCTCGCCCCAAGAGGCTCTTTCAAGCCCCACATAAGCCAATTTTAACAGGAGTTCATTTCAGGCATATTCGTTGTCTATTTGCCTTGTTATTTCTTCCTGCAGTCTATCCACAAAGTCTGAATAAGCCTGATTGGGACCTTGATAAACCTTTGCAAAAGACATTTTAGCTTTTCCCTGAGGATATCTAGCGGAAAGCTGCTAAAGCCCCTTCCTGTATCAAATTAAAAGCCTCCCTTGGGCTTTGAGCCTGTTGGTCATTAGTAATGAATTGTCCCGTGCCAAATAATTGATCCCTATTTACTCCTTGAGGTAATCCAGCAAGAATTTTTTTCTCTATTTCTTTTTTTTTATTTATTTATAGTCAGATTCCCAAACAAGATATTGTGATAGAGTCAAAACCATGTTAGCTTACCTATACCTATTAAAAATCCTTGCACATAGTTGATCAATTCATGATGCAAGGGTGTATACTCTTGGATTGGTTAACCTCCGGCTGCTGGTGCCGGCAAAAAATTAACAGGATAACAAGATGACAAATCTTCCATGTTCAATTGTGAGTTAACAGATTCTGGCTGAGCCGAGGGGCTCAGCCGCAGCTGAGGTGCCCTGCTGAGTTTCTCCCGGCTGAATCCTCATAAGGAGGGGGAGCCGGAGAAACTGAAAAGGCTTAATGAAAAAGAGAATCAGTGAAAAGTTCAGAGGGGTTAGAAGCATTAAGAGGAAAAGAAATGTCCCGGAGGCATGAGCTGCAAGCATAGAGTGAACAAAAGGTGCCCCTTGAGTGGGGCGGAGAGGCGGAGGAGAGAGATTTGGAGAAGGAGGAGGAGGGAAGGGGGGAGGAGGGGGTTTAGAAATAGTAATGGCAACAAGCTCAGAGGCTTTTTCCTCTTTGTCGGGAGCAGAGAGAGGGACAGGAACAGCAGGGCAAAGAGAAGAGGCAGAAGGAAGATTCTCCGGAGGCAGAGCAGAGGGGGGGACAGGCACAGCAATAGGAGGAAGTTTCTCTGATTTTCCATAGGGTGGGGGCGGCACGGATGAAGGCAGAAGATCAGAAGAGTGATCAAGAGGTTTAGAGGTAGAAGATGTCAGATCTAAAGGAGATGGCAAAAGTTTTAATGCTGCCATCACTGCTTGCCATGCGGACAAAATGTCAGCAGGTGCCCTGGGATGATTGTGAAGATATTTACCTAGCTTTTCCCAGGTTATAACAGACAAAGTGCCTGATTCCGGATAAGCCGGACAATTTTTGTTAATATATTGTAAAAGTTTTGTTAAAAGTCTCTTTCCTACAGGATGGACCATGGTGCCATTGTGTTTTTGAACAAAATTAGCATTCTTCTGCACTATATTAAAAAGTTCGTCCCTATGACCTGACGAAACTTTGAAAAGTGGGGAGCCCATTACTCACGATTAGAAGCCTTCTCCGAGGTGCGTGGTAACAGGAGTGCAGGCAGTACACCCCTGGACAGGAGTCGTACTGTGGAGTTGAAGCCGCGATCCAACGGACGAGCCCCCAGTTGTTGCGTTGAGCGACCGGTCAGGGTTCTGGCCTCAACTCTTAGAGCCCCGTAACAGGGGTGAGAATTTAGAGGGACCCTCGCAAGGGTGAACACCTTGAATAGGGAAGGATTTAGCCCTTTGCCACCGACCCAGTGTGCCGGACGTTCCAACGGTCACACTTGGGAACTGCGATAGCGCAGAGACAGAACCTTAGGACAAACTGAGGCACCAACACAAGTTTGTTCAAGGTGAGAGAGCACAGAGTGCCCGGGGTGGATGATGTTTTTTCCCCCCGAACAGCTTTGCACAGCACTCTTTTTATTAAGCAGTTTCATCAGGGAGGGGGAAGTACACTCATGAGGGAGCAACATATGGAAGGTCAAAGGAAAACATAACTCATTGCATACAACTGCTAATGAAGAGAGCAAAGGTCATCACAGGAAACAATAAAGCATAGCTTATCGTATACAAATGCTAACAGAGAATACAAGGGTTGTCATCAGGAAGGCATATCTTAAAAGACATAACTTGAAAGGCATGACTTGAAAGGCATAACTTGAAACATAACTTGAAACAAGGACAATTATAAAAGACAAGTCTTGTTATATACAATTATAAATGAAGCAGGGGACAAAGGTTTATCACAGGAATGCAGACTTCATAATTGTAAATGGGGGAAGGCAGAGGTTTTATCTTGAAGCAAGGACAATTATAAAAGACAAGTCTTGTTATATACAAGTGTAAAGAGATTTATCACTACAACTCAGGAATGCAGAACTTTATAACTTTTAATATAGGAATCAAAAAGGTCTTTTGGAGTCTGGGATAACTACATGACTGGTCTTATCTGTTTCTTTAACAACTGCAGTATTAATGTCTTTTCAAACTCTGCCTGCAAGCTACCCCCCCATTCCACTTCTGTTCTCCATGACTTTGTCTGACCAGTACTGCGTCACCTGGGAGAGTCACCCAGAAAGGTGTTCTCATGTCTCTCAGCCCTGCACAGATAACTCAACAACCTTTGGAAACAGAGCACACTGACCCAGACGCTGCTTCCAGAGGAGACCCTCCATTCATTTAAGCCAGGGAATTTGGTTTGAATCCAGCCATCCACTAGAAAGTCATCATGCAACCAGAGTGGAACAGATCTTCCCAAGCCCTACATCACTCAGATGCCTATGAAAGCTGCAGAGAAAAGAAGGACTCCTGGATCCATTGGCCCCCATGTGAAGCCTCAGAGGACAACTGGAAAGACTATGGGGGGCGAGGGCAGAAGCTCACTGTAAGGTTCTCTTTCTTGTCTCATATGTATTGTAATTAGCCAGTTAAATCAATTCACAGAGGGATGGCATTTGGAATGGTCGGCACAGCAAGTCCTAAACACCTTGCATTTCTGTCTGGTGGCAGGAAAATTTGTCCAGGGTGTTTGTAGTGCCTATCCTGTGGAAGAAGCTGCACACATGCACATGCACACACAGACCATTCAGAATCACACTGAGACTATTCCCTTCACCTACCTCCATGTAAGTTTCCCCAGGCTGGTTCTTGCTCTGTGGCACTAAAGATTTTGCATGCATACCTTCCTGCAAATTCCATGGGGGAGGAACCATGGCCCCTCAGGTGATTCAATTCATATGCCCTCACAGGAAAGACATCTCCAGACCCAGAGCCTGGATATGTTGTACTGGTGGGCTCATAGTGGGAATCCTAGGGCTCATTCTATGCATATTAATAGCCTGGCTTCCACACTGGTTAATCTTAATTGGGCATCACAAATCCTGGATGCAGTAAACTAAGAACTAAGGCAGGTTCAGTAAGCAACCCTTGAAAATGGGCAGCCATTGGTTATGTACTGAGGCAAAACATGGCTGTGAGGAGTTTGGGGGCATGTGCTTCAAAAAACCTGACTGGAAAGCTCATAGAAAGTGACAACCAACATTTGAAAATAATTGGCACAGAATATTGGACACTATAAATTTCTTTTCCACCTAACAGAACTTTTGCCCTGATTATTAGACCTTCATGGTTGAAAGGCTTCCCTTTTGGGAACCACTGCAGGGATCTTTTTCTGCTGCCTCTATTAGTGTCTTCCCCTTTTTACATTAACAGTTTAAAAGTTGTTTATCAAGTCTCCCTGACCAGATCAATTTTTAATCTTGTGCCAATAAATGTGGGTCACTTATATGTCACAAAGGGGGATTATTGTTGGAAGTCAGCACCCACCCACCCTCCTAGAGAAGGAAATATTTTGGGGGGCATATTAAAAAGGACAGAATATTATATTTCCCCAAAGGAATAATGAAAATTCTTAGGCAAAGACACTCCAAGTTTCCCTCTTCCAAGCAGAAACCAAGCAGGCCAACTTTTAGAAATGCAGATTTGATAATCCTTTCAGAAAGATTGGAGCCAGGAAGTTTAGAGCTGATGGGATTAGAAAGATAAACATCCCTAGAACCAACAACCCCTCACCCAAAAAATCCAACACAGGACATAGCCAGCAGCCACAGCCACAGAGAAGCAGGATATGACCTTTAGGACATAAGAACACAAGAACAGGAAACAACTCCAAACACAAAAGCTGAAGAAGGTATAAAAACCCACAACTCCCACCAACATGTGGTCAGCTTTCCCAGAGCCACATTTCTCTTTGGCTGTGCTCTTCAATAAACTACAACCTTCTTTCTAAAGCAGTCTCCATTTTTCTTGGACTGAACCCTGATGAAGATTTTCCTTTCAACAACAGCTTTATTGTATGCAATACCAACTCAAATTGTTGAGGCTTAAGATGACTGCATTGTTGAACTCACCTTAGGATATGCTCATGAAGTGATTTATTTTAATATTTAATAACCCTGCTGCTATTTTATTATAAGCAAAATAACCTAGATACATAGGATTTCTAAGAGCAAATAGTGTATACTACCTTTGCTAATTCATCTGTGTTGGATGCTTGGACCTGAAATGGTTCTATGGCCTAGAAGTGTGTCTTTTTAATCCCCTGAATTTACAGTACAATGAATGCAGCAGACTCACCATTATGGTCACTGTTTTTACCAAGACAGTTTGAACTGGCAGTACTCCACTTCTTTGGGAATTACTGTATTTCCAAAGTTTTGAGTTAGAATTAATCTGTCACCTTGCAGATTAATAGTGATTTGGTGGAAAGGACATTTCTTACCCATGCATTTATTTCTGGAGAACATAAACTAAAGGTCTGAGGCATTCCAACTGCATTTATTTTAGACAGGTTTTGGGAAACAGATTTTCTGTGTATAACTCTTTAAAAATTTATTTAGAAAGGTAATGTGAAGCTTTAATGTAATTCACCTTTCAAATAATATTTCAATTTGTGACCATGTTGCATATTAGGTAAAGGTAAAGGTTCCCCCGCACATGCGTGCTAGTCGTTTCCGACTCTAGGGGCCGGTGCTCATCTCCGTTTCAAAGCCAAAGAGCCAGCGCTTGTCTGAGGATGTCTCCGTGGTCATGTGGCCGGCATGACTAGACACCAAAGGCAAACGGAGCGCTGTTACCTTCCCACCGTAGTAGTCCCTATTTTTCTACTTTCATTTTTACGTGCTTTCAAACTGCTAGGTTGGCAGAAGCTGGGACAAGTAATAGGCGCTCACTCTGTTACGCGGCACTCGGGATTCGACCCGCCAAACTGCCAACCTTCTGATCGACAAGCTCAGCGTCCTAACCCACTGAGCCACCGCGTCCCTTATGTTGCACATTAGGATATGACTTGTTTATGCATGAATTTGCATAATTTATATACAATTTATATACTACCTAATTCTACAAAATCTGGGTAGCTCCAATTAAAATAAATATATACATAAAAACAATACATTGAAAAAAACACTAAAATAACAGTGTAAAGCAGGAAATTCCAGTTGCAAAAATCAACTGAAATGGTAGCATGTTCACCATCTTTGCAAACTCAACAATTGTGCAGGCAATCCATAAATTTGGGGTAGATAATTTCAAACTGGGCTACTCCCCAAAATAAGCTTTCTTATATACTCCCCTTCATTTGCTAAACAAACAGAAGTCAGGAAATTAAGAGGATCCTCAAACTGTGGGCCTACTCTTTTAGAGAAAATTCAGTTCCATCAAGAGCCAATGTAAGGGCCATTTTCAACCCTAATTATATCTGAGTAACTGGTATTTCCAGGGCTTAATTTGACTTTCATTCATTGAACCTCCAGGTAACAGTTAAGAACATACATTGTTCTTCCTGTCTAACTTGGGGTGAATGAAGATATTTATATATTGTACTGCTATAATTAGAAACTACATCTATTTCATCAGCATATTTATCCTGAGTCAACAAATAACCTTAGCCCAGAGTTTCACTTAGATCAGACATGTCAAACTCGCGACGTCACGTGACATTGCACAATATATCGGGACACTTTTGCTATTGCCAGCAATGGGGTGGGTGCAGCTTCCGGATGATGTGTCCAGCCCGCCAGCTGGCAGTTTGACACCCCTGTTCTAGAGTGTTGACTATTCCTGCCAGCTTGGTGTCATCTGCAAATCTGATGAGTTCCCCATCTATCCCCTCATACAAATCATTGATGAAGATGTTAAAGAGCACTGGGCCCAGAACAGAGCCCTGGGGCACCCCACTACACACTTGCCTCCATGTAGATGCAGTTCCATTGAGGACCACATGCTGAGTACAGCCATCAGCCAGTTATGAATCCATCTGGTGATTATGCTGTCTAACCCACATTTTTCTATCTTACCAAGTAGTAGGTTGTGATCTACTTTATCAAATGCCTTACTGAAGTCCAAGTAAATTATATCTACAGCATTCCTCTGGTCCACTAATTTTGTCACTTGGTCAAAGAATGTAATAAGATTTGTCAGGCTTGATCTGTTTTTGACAAACCCATGTTGACTTTTAGTGATGACCTTGTTTGCATCAAGGTGTTCGCTGATTTGTTGTTTGATTATCTTTTCCAGAATCTTCCCAGGTATTGAGGTCAGGCTGATAGGTCTGTAGTTTCCTGGATCAATTTTTTTCCCTTTTTTGAAGATGGGAACTACATCAGCTCTCTTCCAGTCCTCTGGTAGTTCCCCAGTGCTCCAGGATCTTTGAAAAATATAGTTCAGTGGTTCTGAGATCACGTCTGCCAGTTCCTTGAGAACAGACAAGGAAGGGTACTGAGGGCAGTAAGAGTCACACACAGGAGTACACTGAGTTGTAAAAGCAAAAAGTATTTTACTTTGAGGTGGTGTAAAAACAAAAATGCACAGTCAAAGATAAACAGTCCAAGTCATAAACAATAGCAACAGTCCAAGGAGTAATCCAAACTACAAAGTCTTCTTACTTGTTTACTCCCTACCCAAGCTAATCATGGTGGTGCAGTGGTTAGAATGCAGTATTGCAGGCTACTTCTGCTGACTGCCAGCAGTTTGGCAGCTCAATTCTCAAGGTTGACTCAGCCTTCCATCCTTCCGAAGTTGGTTAAATGAGTACCCAGATTGTTGGCAATATGCTGACTCTGAAAACTGCTTAGAAAGGATTGTAAAGCACTATGAAGTGGTATATAAGTCTATGTGCTATTGCTAATGCCATTCCATCTTGGATGGAGCAAATATTAGCATGAGTCTGAAACCATGTGTCCTCTTTCAACACAGCTTTAAGAGCCGCACCAACTCCATTATCAATTGGGGCCTTCCTCTTTGCCTACACTCTTATAGTTACTTGGCCAGCTATCTGGTGAGATGGAAATACTGGTTAACTATCTTTGCTTTGGGGCAATTGTACTGAGGTATGCATGACAGGGCATAGCTAGGAAGTTTTTCCCTCCTGGGAGGTAATGCAGCATGAAATTGAAATGACTGAAATATTGTGCCCATCACACCTGCTTTGGGAACAGTTTCCAAAGGGTTTTCAGCACTTCCAGATTTTCATGGTCAATCCAGACCTCAAAAGGTATTTGCTCCAATCTAGGAAGTGCTTCCAAGACAGGAGTGTCCATCTTACTGCATATGCCTCTTTCTCCCAAACAGTCCACCTCTGTTTGGTTTCGGCACATCGCTTGCTTCATTAGGAGATTGGCATGGTCAGGGTGGTCAGCCCCTGCACCTTCTTCTTTCTTGTCCTCAAGGTCCCCCTCTCTTAATTCCCAAGCAGTTACAGCAGATGTGAAAGTGTGCAAAGAATGCCAAAAGTCTTCCTCCCTCCAACAGAATGGCAGGACATCTGTATGGTGGACCTGACACACAGTGGCATCTTTCTGAAATCAACTTGAACCTTTTTTGATATTCTAAAAAAATCCCCTTTTGTTTTGCTTCCTTTAACAGTCTCTTCATTAGTTTGAAGTTTCCTCTTTTGTAATTTATTGTGGCTAGGTAACCATACCACAAATATGACCTTGATGCATCATTTTCTCTTCCATGGCCCCATCATCTCATTTGCAACCCATGAATCTCCTTGTCACAGCTTCCAATGCCACAAAAAATGCAACAATTTTCTCCATTTCTTCTAAAATGGAGCATTCACAGGACCTTTTGTGTGCTTGTACAACCTAAATCACTTTACTATTTTAGTCAATTTTCAGGATTAGACCTTATTTGTTAATAGAAAGTGTGCAGAAGCCCAAAGATGTCAGATTTCTGACATGAAACATCATCTACTCCTCACATCACTTTATGAATTGTGCATGGTTCCCACTGGAAACATTCCCAAACATGCTGTAGGTTTCTATAATGTTCAAATTGTACCAATGCAGTTTGTAGATAAACTTCCCTTTGAGATGACCATCTCCTGATGGTATCTCCCATTGAAAAGATTTTCACCTCCATCTGTGTCTAATATAAAGCAGTCAGCTTTACAAAGGTGCCCCAGCTATCATCTAATATTTGCAATAATTCACTTTCCCTGAGGTCAGTAGATGTTCACAGCATATCTGTAGTATACAATTAAATTGCTATTGCAAAGAAATATGGCATAAACTCTGCAGTAGTCTGAATACTGAGCAGTACATTTCCAGAGTAATTTCTGTTTCCATGGAAATAAATGCTAAGGGATTTTTGTTTCATTTTTGTAAGGATGTATTAGAACAGGTATTTTTATAATAATGGACAGTATTATGGGTGGTGACATGATATATATGCATCTTTTCCTTCACTGCAACTGAGCAAAGCAGGTTTTCCCCTGTTCTTGTGGGTTCAGTTAACTAGAAGAAAAGATAGTCATATTTCTAAACCCATCTAGTTTTATCCATGTCTGAGTAGAAATTTAAAAGCAAAGCTACCTAAGTCAGGTACAGCAGTATGCATATTAGTTTCCCTTTTGATAAAATCCAATGCACTGAATACACCTACTGAGGGAATTTTGATTCTCTAGAGAAGATGGTTCCTTATGTACTCTGGCCTTGAGCCATAGACAGTATATAGGTAATAATTAGCACCTTGAAGTGTTTTCAGAAACACATAGATAGTAGTTATCTAGTAATCTCTCACCCACCAACATTCAGTCCACTGCATTTTATTGTAGTTGCAGCTTCTAAGCAGCTTCAAGGGCAGCCCCAAGTACATATATTACAGTAATCTAACCAAGAAGTAATAAGGGCATGAGTAAATGTCATTAAGAAATGAAGTACAAAGCAAAGTTATTGCAACATGTATTCATCTGCTTTTGCAATCAGCATTAAATTACACACAAACAATATAATTGCTTTCAAAATAAATAGCCTGTAGCCACATTTTAGATGGAGACAGTTATTACCAGCCAGAAAACTAGTTTTTTGACACCAGCAATAATTTTCTGTAACCTAGCTTTCATTTTTTGCCACATGCTAATAGCATCAATCTGCTAATAAATGCTGACTGTTTAATATTGGAAGAGACATAGACTAATGATTTGTGATGTATAGGATATGCTGCTTGATTATTATCCTGCAAAATACATGTTTGGAATTTAAGCAAGCTTTGAAACTTGGTCAACAAAGCATTAGATCAGGGTTCCCCAACCCATGGTCCGTGGACAGCCATAGGTCTGCGGCATGCCAGAAACCAGGCTGTGCAAACAAGTGAAGCTCCATCCATGGGATGCAAAACCATGGCCCCTCCGGTCTGCAGAAAAACCTCTCTCCATGGAACCAGTGCCTGGTGCCTAAAAGGTTGGGCGCCACTGCATTAGGTGATTGCAGCTTAAAGGTTTGTAAAATTATGAAATATTTACTTTTATACCTCCAACTATTCAATTATGCACAATAGGCAGAGTTCCTTACTAATCCAAATGAATTAAGCAGTTTCCTCTATTCTAGCAAAATTAAGCTCCTCTGTATTAATGTTCAGGGAATGTGAGAGGATGATTTTATCATTAATATTGCAACACAGGACAGGTTGAAAGATATCTGATGAATTTTAAGATTCTGTTTTAGGACTGTTCTCCATTAATCCTTGAGCCAGCAGAAAAGTATGGTCTCATAAATTGTGCTTCTCCCTTTGTTCATAACTAAACTGCAACCCTAAGGCAATAGTGGGACGGCTGAAGGGCACAATTTGTAGTACATTCTGTTTCTTAATGTCTTTTTACTTTTCAAAATTAAAGTAAAATCTCATTAATTTGGGGATATCTCTAGAGAATCTGAGGTTCAGGCAAATAGAACAGATACGGTATAATCATTGCCAATACATCTCTTCCACAGTACTGAATATAATCATGAGCCTGTCTCTGCACATTAAGTTTTCCCAAGTTTGGACTTTAAGTTCCATCAGATCTATCCTATTCCAGCTCCCCTCTAGAATATAAACAGAGAGGAAGTACCTTACATTGCCATCAACCAGACATCATGTTATCTATAACTCTTACAACCCAAGTTAAGAAAAGTTGTCATTTGGGTCCTCCTTCCCCTTTCTATTTACCTGCCCCAAATGGACATCAATCTCTCTCCCTAACAAGTGGTTTGGGATGCATTGAGCAAGATGCATTTGTGGTTGTTTAGAACAGCAAGTGTAGCAATTTGTCAAGGTGCTTTGTTAACAGGTTGCAAGCGCAGAGGAAGAGTGAAGAAAGACAGGGCATACTGTAGCTGAGATTCCTGCTTGATGCAACCATTTTGTTGTGATTATGACTTTCAAGCTATTTCTGAATATAAATCTTGTGCTTCTCTTAAAGAGCACTAAACCCATGTTTTTTTAAAGATAGCTCTGCTGGTAAGTGGTACAGAAGAGAGCTGAGAGTGATGCAGAGAATAATGCTATGAACTCGGACTCTTCAGCTGATCTAATCTATCAAGCTGCCATCCTTAGGAGTCACCAGACAGCAGAGGCTGACTCAGCTGAGACCATATGAGGAAGGAGTCAGGTGACAACAGCCCAATCTGGGCAAGGGATCCAATCCTGAAGCATATCAGTAGCTTTGGAAAGTTGAGCTAAAGCTCTCTGTTTAGCTTCTCAAGAAACAAGGGAACCAGTGTCCGTCATGTATTTTTCAGAAACAATCATGCAGGGAAAGGCTATCAAAGGACCTTCTGACAATGTGGTAAGAACTACAAAATTCAGATATCTTTGGAACACAAATTTGTTTGGCCCAATTACTAGAGGTAAAATGTTGTTTGAGAGATGGAAGGGGTTGGGTTGGAAGGTTAAATGACAAGATGACTAGGAATGTGGAATTGTTGGGGGATACACAGGGAATTAGGAGATTCAGACAAATTTAAGAAATGTGTGGAATTCTGATTTGCTGATATAAGAGTTTCAGAGAAAATCAATATTATCCCTCTTAAACATAGGAGATAAAATATCTGGTGGGGGCAGATATTCTGCTGTACACTGCCTCACTCTTTCTCCAATAACCCTAATACTATTACCTGTGCAGCCTGGTGAGGGACTCCTGGTCTTTATCAAAAACATCTACAGTATTATAGAACACATTAAAACTAGAAAAAAGACATAATTATCTACTTCCCTGATATTTGTAAAGTTGTGATCTAATAGAGCCCCTTTCATAGATATTTCTCACATATAGAGGAAAGAATATTGACCGCTGTTGTTTGGATGGCCCCCTTTTCAGTCCAATACTTCAGAAGTTCCTGGATTTTCCCAAACCACAACATAAGTTTCACAAGCTATCAGAGAAGTGCTGGTTTTGACATGTCTCCAAAATAGCTTGTCATGAGGTTGATTAGATTTACTTGTGTTGCTTCTGTAAGAAAGGTATAGGTTTCTCAGAAAGTGTTGCAGTTGTGTTTTTTTTTTTCCTGGAGAATGAAATGTTTACCCATTTTTATGTATAAATCTAGTTTGTACTAAATTTAGAAATATTAACACAAATACAGTTCAGAAATGGAACAATTTATTTGGACTTAAGTATAGATACAGAAGGGACGCGGTGGCTCAGTGGGTTAGGACGCTGAGCTTGTCGATCGGAAGGTCGGCAGTTTGGCGGGTCGAATCCCGAGTGCCGCGTAACAGAGCGAGCGCCTGTTACTCGTCCCAGCTTCTGCCAACCTAGCAGTTCGAAAGCACGTAAAAATGCAAGTAGAAAAATAGGGACCACTACGGTGGGAAGGTAACAGCGTTCCGTGCGCCTTTGGCGTCTAGTCATGCCGGCCACATGACCACGGAGACGTCCTCGGACAAGCGCTGGCTCTTCGGCTTTGAAACGGAGATGAGCACCGGCCCCTAGAGTCGGAAACGACTAGCACACATGTGCGGGGGAACCTTTACCTTTACCTTTATAGATACAGATTTGGGATAAAAAAACATTCCAAACTTATATGGGGAAGAAGCTGGCAATATAATGAAGCCTTGACAGAACTGTCCTGTTCCAAGGGTTTAGACATGTTGGGAGAAAGAAGCAGGGGTTTTGTATGGCCTGAATTATCAACATATGACCTAGTTAGAATCATTCTATGCTGCCAGAATCCAAGTAAAGGAGCTATGACAAGATTAACTGATGACTGGGTTAAGTGTATTGTGTGAACTGAGCTAGTACTTTAGAAAGAGAAAGCTACCAGAAGACCAAGTGAAGTCATAACAGAAATGGATTGCACTTCATTGCAAGAAAGACTGCAGCTTGGAATAATTTTGGAGTAATTTTCCCCATTTAGAGGTTATAACTATGCTGAAAACTAGGCAATAGTGAAGGAAAGTTCTCCATCAAGTCAAGATGAATTCTTAGTATTTTGTGGATAGGTCGAAGTAGTTTTGTTCATAGAAAAAATACACAGCAGTTTACCATTGCCGTCTCATTTTTTTTTACTTTACTAAGTAATGGTCAAATATCCTCCCAAATAGATCTCTCTGCACAAAAGTAAGCAAGCTATAAAAGGTGGTAGTGATAATATTCAAACACATATGAGGGGAGGGGAAAGAAAAATATAGATAAAAGAATCAAAGCCAGAGTCTTCTTATAATTGCAACTACACAAAACATTGCTACATTCCTGGAAAAATCAATAGAGAATAGGTTAGATAGGTTAGCTAACTTGTCTAACTCTCAAAATGTCAGACAAGCACTGCCATTTGCTGAGGCTTTATCCACATGTGAACAAATTCCAAACTGGATCATTTGTGACTGATCAAAGATTCTTGCAACTTCCATAAGTTCTAGTTCAATAGTGTCGGAAGTCAGCACCTACCCACTCTCCTAGAGAGGGAAATATTTTGGGGAATATTTAAAAAAGGCAGAATATTATACTTTCCCAAAGGAATAATGAAAAGTCTTAGGCAAAGACAGCCCCAAGTCTCCCTGCCCGAGCAGAAACTGAGCAGAAACCAGCTTTTAGAAATGCAGATTCAGTAATCTATTCAGAAAGACTGAGGCCCCATTCATGAGCAAACAAATACTACTGGCAGAAGCCCATTCAGAACAGGATCTTTTAAATCTTTTGGAGCAAGATAGTTAACAATAGCAGTGATAGGATTAGAACCAGCAACCCCTCACCCAAAAAATGCAACACAGGACATAGCCAGTGGTGGGATTCAGCCAGTTTGCACCACTTTGGAATATCAGTAGCTAATTTTTTGTTGCCCAGGCCCAGAATGGACTTCCAGAAGCAGCGTCCATACAGAAAACCGGTTGTTCACATATTTAAATCCCACCACTGGACATAGCCATCAGCCAAAACAGAAGTTACTCAACACTCTTTTAGAACACAAAAGCCCACCTCATTGCACAACCCCCTGGAACATTCCAAACCCAAAAAATGTATAAAAGTCCACCTATACCAACCCCACTTGGTCAGTCACCCCAGATACATGCTGTTGTCACTGAAGTTTCTGGCAACTAAATAAACAAACTTCTTTCCAAACAGCCTCCGTTTTATTTATTCCTGGCTTGGACTGGACCTGATAATTTTTATTTCAACAATAGTAAGCAGAAAGCATTAACTCCACATAATGTACAGCTGCATGAAAAAGCAGCTAGTTCTGATAGGAACCCTTGTGTAGAAGAAAATCAGCATCTCAGTTGCAGAGGCAACAGCAAAAGTAATAATTACAAAATGAAGATCTGAGTTGTAATTCTGAGCAAACAAGAGGAATCCAGATTTTGGGGCATAGAGCTGAACAGGAAAAAAAAAGTATGATTATAATGGGATACAGAATGACCAATTTTTGTTTAAAAAGCAATGTTTGTTTTAAGAACTTTGTAGAAGGTGTATTTTTTTAAAAAAAATCTTATGACACCCAATTGAATTTTTGGATATTTAAAAATCACACTTTATTGCATTTATTTTCCTTCACTTTACAGAATTTTGAAAAAGTACAGTCCCATCTATTTTTCCTACTGAATTGTCTTAAATGTAGATGGGCTCTCTACCTCTTTGTGCTATGCCCACTTCCATCCTGTATTTATTCCTTCAGGGATTTAGACTGCCTTTGGCAAAGACGTGTATGCTGACTTAAGCACATTATTTTGAGAGAATGGTGGTGAAGAAATATCTAATACAATGTGAAGGAAGAATGTGAGGGTGCTTGCTTGAAAATAGTAATCACACGACCACTTCCCTTTTATTGGAATAAGGTTATTTAGAGCAGGGCTTTTCAAACCGTGGTACATCGGTACCTGGTAGGTGGTATAATTACAATAGGTTGGAAAGCACTGTAAAAATGTGTAAAAAAAGTGTAAAAGTGTAGCATGGGGATGAACTGAAGCAGTGGCAATGCAACACAGGCCTGTAGGAGAGCCAGCTGGAGCCGCAGTGTTGCCAGGGCTCTGCTGAGTGCCCAGGATCCGCGCCAGGCTCCAGCTGACTAGCACTTCCAGAAGCTGCACACAGCCTGGGGAAAGGAGTCAGTTGCAGCTACACTAAAGACAAAAGGAGGAACAGGGGGAGAGAGGAGAGGATATAAAGTAGACATGCCCATGGGGTGTGTACATTTGGCCCAAGGCCACCCTGGAGACAGCAAGTGGCCGGCCCACCCCAGCCTGCAATCAAAGTGGGCCAGAAGGCAGCCCAGCCACCACACCCCTCTGGTTCCTTCTCCTTAGCCCCTGGGCACAGTTGCTGCTTTTCACCATAGCTGGGCTGAGGTTTGCAAGTACATCTGCCTGCTTTGTCCTGCAAAGCAGTGCTCACCTGGCGCTCCTGCCCACTGCCATGCTGGCAACCCAACTAAAGGCTGAGCGCTCCAGATTCACCCTGCCAAGAAAGGGGGCAGCAGCCAAGGCTATGTCAGATTTGCAACTTGTCAGGGGCACTCAAAGGCTCCCCAACTTTACTCTGGAATTTTGGGGCTGGAAAGGAGAGGAGCAGCACTGTGTTTGTAGGCCTGGCATCACCTGCTGGAAAGCCTCCTGCCCCAGCTGCAGCTACCTCCTTCAGAGCCTTCCTGATCCCAACACGCCTGCTGGCATGGCAGCAGGCAAGAGCGCCAGGTGAGCTGTGCTTTGCAGGACAAAGTGGGCGGACCTATGCCAGCAACCCCGTTGGGATCAGGAAGGCCTCTACCTTTGTGGCCATGCAGTTCTAAAATCAATAGGCTGCTGCTGGGGAGGAAAATAAAAAAAGGGCAAAACAAGCATAATCCACCATGGTTTATTGATTGCAAAGTTTTCCTTGGGTTTTTCTATCCCTTCCTGCGCTATTAAAATCACACTGGCAAGGTCTGTACTGAACACCTGGCTGCAAACTACTCAGCCGGATTTTAGCCTAGCCCCTTGTGCAATCCCAAACAACATTCTGGGGGTAAGAGGATGTAGTAACAGGAGAGAGCTGCAAAATTGATTCATTGTTTATTCTTGTCTTTAGCAGCAATAATTACATTCTTTGCTGACTTTGCTAGCAAAGGCTGTGAACTTTCCTTTCCCCTTGGGGAAAAATTCAGGAGCGCTAGATTTATTTTTCCAGCTAATTACACCATTGTCAGAATCCATTTATATTTCATTTCTAACTATCTCCTCTGATCTAAAACCAAATCTCACCTTCCCCTGGATTCTGCCATGCTCCCAAGAGGGAGAGGGGATAGGCATGCAGGTTTTATTGCTTTCACTTCCTCTATTAACTACAATGTAACCTTTTGTTTATTTGCCTTCATGTTTGCTGTCCATTACAATGTAACAAATTGCTTTCTATACTATGCATCTCTCTGAACTTCTTCTCCCTTACCGGGCAACTAAGAAAAGCGGGGGGGGGGGGGGGAGAGGGGGAAGAGAGAAAGAGATACAAACCTCTTGGATCTGGTTTATTTCTCCAAAGGAGGTGTGAAGAGCTGTGGAATGATCGTGCTGCAAATGGAACTGGATTGATGTTATCTTCCCTTTCCCACGATGGACTTACCACCTGGGGATTTGCTGCTCTGAATTGCCCAGATGAACTGTGGGGTGGGGCTTTGCTTGGGGACACTTTAGAAATATCGATCTGTAAGAGAATCCCTCAGATCCTGTCTATTGTGCCTGCTATCTCCTATTCTGAGTAAAAGTTCCTGCTTGGAAGAAACTGTCTCCAAGAGTTCTGCTTTCTTAAGATGTGGGCTTGAAAACCTTGTTGGTTTTTTAAAGGAGCTTATGAGAAAAAGGTGTGTCTGAAAATTAAAGGATGTATGGACTGAGTTGTGAGACAGGAAAGGGAAGTACATGGACTTATGCACTTCCAGTTGCTGACAGGTGTGCCACTAATATTCTGACTTGACACCTGGATGCTCTCAGGGCCCAAAGATTATCTTCATTCTTCATAGGGCAGTATTGTGGATTAACTACATTTTTCTGGGTTCTGATTTTAAGATGAGTATCCTGAGCTATGAAGGCCTTTGATCTTCTTCTTAAATACATAATAATAAAATAATGAGAACTAAAGGCTCAAAGGGAAGGAAAATTAGAAAGAATAAGACCTTTTGGGGTGTTCAATTCCCTTCCTGTTAAGAGTTCCTTAATAAAGTTTGCTTTTCCTTTCTAACATCAATAAAAGTGGTTTTTCCAGAAAATATGTCAAGAGCTGTAATTAGTGATTTAACTGTTTTCTTTTTGGCTGTGTTTTAATTTATATATAATTGTTTAATTAAGGAGTGCTTGGAGTGTAGAAGTGGCCAATATGGAGGCTGCACCTTGCCCTTCAGATTTCTGTCTCCCCTGCAGATCTCTGGAGAGGCGGAGCAGGAGGCAGGGGAGCTGCATGAGGGAAGGCTGCCCCAACAAGCCAGCATCCTTACCATGCACAATTGGAAATGGGAATTCCCTTTTGAGAAGGGCCAGCCTCCCTTGTGCAGGACCCAGGAGCGCTGCTCCACTGCTGCCTCCTCTTGCTCTCCAGAGATCTGTCAACACAGAAGTTGGACTCGGAGGAAACTGCTTCCTGCAAACATCCTCCACCTCCTGCTTTGCCAGGAGGGGGCACCAGACAGGGAAACACCAATGATGTCTGGGATTGGGAAAAGAACATCTCTTTAGCATGCTACACACACACACACACACACACACACTCCAAGCTTGGAGACTTTTATCCACATCTGAGCTAGCAAATTGCCAATCATGCCTGGACCTAGGGAGAAGGCCATCTCCTCTGTGAATAAAAGTCCCCAAACCTGGAATGTGGTGTGTGTGTGCCTGTGTGTGTGTGTGTGTGTGTGCACGTGCGCATGTCTTGGCTGGTAGCAGTTTGGGGAGGCAAGGAGTTTGTGGGGCACTGAGTTGTCCCCACATCAAGTTAGCCGGTATGTCTTCTTTCATTCCAACCCAGCTGTCTTGAGTCAGCTATGTCCCGTGAGTGGCGTGAAGCAGGACACACTCACCTGCTAGGAGACTGGTGATACTCGAATATTGCCATATCCTAAAAGTGGTACAATCTCTGAAAAGGTTGAAAAGCCCTGATTTAGAGTAGTGATTGGCTGGCTATTTGTATTGCTTTGAACAATGAAGAGGGCAAAACTTAAACCTCCCTTCAAACCCCTTTTTCTAGAGCTCTTTGTTTATTTAATAACAATAGGCTGCCAACAGGCAGGCAGAATCTGTGACACCCAAAGAACAGTTCAACTGGTATGTTTCGTACCATTCCATCAAGGAGTTCTCCCTTATTTTACTTCCAAGAAGAATTTTAAAATGTAGTGCTTTGGAGTTTTCTGCCCCAAACCTAGAAATAATGAATTAAACAAATTGTCATTCCTGAAACATAAGCAGACACTATACATTGGCACCACTTTCCAGAGAAATTGTTATTAAACTAATGAAGCAAATCTCCAGGGTAGAGATAATAAAAGGTGCTTATTGATAGAAATATAAAAAGTATATTGAAGGAAGGGTAATACAGAAAAGCAGGAAAAGCTAAATGTGGAATTCCAAATAAAATCAGGTTAGTCAGCATTTATAAACTGATTAATCATTGCTATTAGATACAAGATAAAAATGAGGAAATCCAGAAATACAGTAGCTTACGTAAAATGTTTGGCTTCAAAACCAACAAGTCTTCATACACTCAGAAAGGCAGGAGGAAAAGAAAACATCAGAGTTTATGCTCAAGGCTATAAAAGTTATTTACATCTTGGCTTTGGCAAAAGTCAGCTGTTCAGTATGACTTCATTCTTGTTTACAATTAAGATTCCACTCTAGCCATGCCTTTCCACAAAGCTGGCCAAGGAGTTGAGACAGACTAGGAAGTGTCAGGAGATCTGTGATTTACTGCCAAATAATAGTCAGGAGACTAGACGGTTGCTTTTTTAAATTTAAGCAAAATGGTGTGTCTGATGTCATGGATTTAGCCAGCAAATCGTTTTTTAAAATCTAGTAACTGAAATCACCTTCCCAACAATCTCTGATTAATTTTCATCAGTTATGCCACAGGCATTATACAGAAGATACTTGCGGGGCTGGGAGAGAAGTAAAAAATGAATTCTGTCTATTCAGGCCATCAGCATGGATTCAATGTACCAATACTTTAAAACAAAAAAATAGAGGCTTTCCATAATGAAGCTAAGTACCGTATATACTTGAGTATAAGCCGACTCGAGTATAAGCCGAGACCCCCAATTTCACCCCCAAAAACTGGAAAAAGTTATTGACTCGAGTATAAGCCGATCCGCCGTTCTGCAAGCCTCTGCCGCCAGCAGAGGCTCGATCCGCCATTTTGCAAGCCTGAATACACAGGAATACCCTGTGTGGCCGCGGCTCTCGGGGAAGCCCTGGCTGTCCGCTTCCTCGCTCCACGCTGCCATTCGGGGCCTGCGCGTTCCCCGGGCAAATCGCGGCACCCAGCAGGCGAGGAAACACGCCCGTTCCAGTCGCCCCCCCTTCCCTCAGGAGACGCGAAGCAAGTGACCGCCCGGAGCTTACCGAGGACTTGCGCGCGGCTGAGGCTTCGGTGCTTCCAGGATCGCGCGCACCTCTCCCAAGCCGCCGCCGGCCGGAGACCTGCCGAAGTTTGGGGAGGTTTGGGGAGGTGCGCGCGCACCTCCCCAAACCTCCCCAAACGTCGGCAGGTCTCTGGACCTCCGCGCCCTGCCTGCCTGCTTCTTTCCGCTGCGGAAAGAAGCAGGCAGGCAGGGTGCGGAGGTCCGGAGACCTGCCGACGTTTGGGGAGGTTTGGGGAGGCGCGCACCTCCCCAAACCTCCCCAAACTTCGGCAGGTCTCCGGACGGCGGTGGCTTGGGAGAGGTGCGCGCGATCCCGGAAGCACCAAAGCCTCAGCCGCGCACAAGTCCTCGGTAAGTTTTTTTGTTGACTGGAGTATAAGCCGAAGTGGAATTTTTCAGCCCAAAAAGTGGGCTGAAAAATTCGGCTTATACTCAAGTATATACGGCATACCAAAATTCTAAGAGATGATTACAATTGTTTTTAAAAAAACAACAACACCCAACCCTATAAAATACAAATACCACATGTATAAGCAGATAGACATGGAGGTGACTGGAGGGAGAAAATGAGAGCCCACTCCATGGAAAGAAAAGTGGAGGCAACACCATTTAATGCAAAGTTGCCTGTTCTTGAGGAGAAGGGGAGCTGATTAACCTCACCTCTTTTGAAACGATATCATTATGTAGCCTGATTATTTATTATATTTCTAGCCAGAATTTGAAAAAGAAAACATTCCAGTACATCCACAGATTTCAAAAACTCAAAAAGGTACTGGAAACACTGGAAAATACCCTTTCTTTACCAGAAGGCAGATCCCTAAATCTATATTGTAGACAGAGGGCAGAACAATGAGTGGGTTTGGCCTTAATTTTATTTCCTGAAAGAGTTATCTTATTTCTACCAGGAAATGAAGGGCTTTTCTTCTCTGGTGAGCCGATGCTCTTCATCCACCCTTAAGGCAGCAGAAAACAAAACCAGAATGAAATTTGCTGTCTTCATTGCCAAACTCTATTCACTCTCTTACGCCCTTTTTCTCCTATACCACTAGTATCATCTGATTGACCTGAATGGGTGACAAAACCTAATGTAGCATAACACAGAAATAAGAAAGTAGTTGCTATATTTCAATCAGAGGTGAAGATTTTCTTTGCCAAGATATATAATGATGTTTGGGGAAAGCTTTCAGCCTTATCTCCAAAATATTGCACTTCAAGTTTTTTTTTAAATGGAAAAGACCAAATGTTATCAGCAAGAACAATGGATGGAAATGGAGACAGCACTTATTGAAATCACAGATTCAGACCCTTCAGTTCCAGCCCTTTTAGAGATTAATAGCACATGTCTATCTTTGCCCAAGTAATTAAAAAAGAGAGCTTGGGAGGGGAGGATAGAAACTCTAATTGCTCTGGGACACAATCCTGCTTTGTACACCAAAGGGCAATATTGCATTAACTCTGTGCTGATGGGGGCATCATGTTTTAATAAGGTAATAATCTGCCTGGCTTCAGGCACATGGGAGTTCTGTAAGACAAACTTTGTTCATTTGTTGTAGTTAAAAAAACACCAGAGAGAACAAAATCAAACTGGGGAGTAATATTTTTGTGGTTGCAGCATCATTGCAGGAAGCACCAGATGACTAAAGCTAAGCTTCTCCATCAAGGACATTGTACTGCTATAAGAAATCATCATGCAACTCAGCCATCATGTACTGTATTTAGAACAATAACCTGGTCCTCTTTAGGGAAACCTTGTGTAGGGGGGAAAGGGACAAATAGGACACAAAACCAAAAAAAGTTAGCAATAGATTTCTGAGTACACAGATAAAGGTAAAGGTAAAGGTTCCCCCGCACATGCGTGCTAGTCGTTTCCGACTCTAGATATTCATATTCTAGATATTCATATTCTAGATATTCATATTCTAGATATTCATATTCATACTCTAGATATAGATATTCCGACACAGATATTCATCCCCAAAAATATATTTGACAATATCTAGCTATTTCCTAGCTATTGTGAGAAGACCTAGTGGCTATTTAATTAAGAATGTATCTAACAAAAGAAGATATACTTTGGCAGACGTAACCAACAGGTTTGACCAACTTAGTCTTTTAATAAGTCAAATTCACAAAGCTATTATTTAACTTCAAAGTAAGTGACTTCTTTTCTAATTGTATAGTAAAACCTTTCATATGATATAAATCACTCTGAACTCTTTGAAGAAGGGATTTTAAACATGCCTATGCAGAGATGCCATTTTCAGAAGAGGAGCAGGAGAAATGGAGCATCAGAGTACAAATACAAGAAGCCTCTGTCTCTTGTGCTATTTGCTTTCATTCAAAAGCAATGTGCAGTTGTTCTATTTTTCTTTCCTTCAGAGATTACCTGATTTTAAAAAAGCAGTATTGGGAAAACATGGAAAAGTTGCAAATAGAGGACCATTTCACATAAACAATCCCCAAATAGTCTGAGAAACAGGTAGGATAATTTGACAATACATAACTCAAAAAAAAATCACCTTTAGGCAGGAAATAGGAGAGAGCAGAACACAACATAAAGTAATTTGTTCCTAGTTCAGAACATTAGAAAACAAGATTGTGTATGCTTTTCATTTTACTCAGTGGTTAACCAACCACACCTTAGCATCTTTATATAAGGTTGGGGGGGGGGGGTTGGAAGTATCTTAAATCCTTGGGAACCCTAGGAAGTCTATGTAGGCTCTACTATGCTAAAGAGATCAATGGTCTGATTTTGTACAAGGTGTTTTCTTCTGTTCCTAAATCCTAAATTGTCCATGTAGTATATATGATCTATACATGATCTTTCATGCTTTCAAACTTCCCATTCTACAGACTTTCATTTTTAAGATTCTTTCATTTTTAAAAGAGGTTCACATCTCCATTTGATCATAGAACTCACATGGGGAGGGAAGATAGTTCCATGGTATTTTTGCATATATGGTAGAACATTTGATTGGATTACACTGTGCTCCATTTCAAAAGTGGGTACGTTTTGTTCATGTAAATGTGCAGAAGGTTTTTTTTTTTTAAATGTTCTGAACATTGTAATCTGCTGTGGGGTATTTCAAAGCTGATGCACTGCTTTGGGCTCATGTTCTCAGTTTGACATGATAATCACTTAACTCAGACCAGAATGGATTAGATTGGGAAGATTTATAATACTGATGAGAACCAGGTGTGGTTTTGAGCACTTACTGTCATAGTTTCTGAACTGACAGCATCTTTTGATGCTCTAAAAGATGATAGCAATTATGTTAGGAATGTTTTTTTGTTCTTAACTAAAATCATGTTTAGGTTATATTTAATGAGGCATTATCCTGTCTGAAGATTACCCTCACAGAATCTCTATTTCTGAGAAGTCACATTATCAGAATTAGCAATTCCCTTAGATATACTTCTGTAATTGATGGACACCTTAAGAAATCTAGTTTCATAGGAGGTATAATAGAAAATAAGTATAGAGGGAGGGAAGAATTGTTGCTGGTACACCAAATTTTGCCCCACTGCTGTTCCTAGGTTAGCTGTTATCTCACCAACAGAATCACATCTTCCTACTCCCCTTTCCGCCTTTAAACTGTTCAGTGAGTACAGGCAGTCCTCAACTTAGGACTGGGGGTTGGGGGCAGCAGTCCAAATTTCCAAACCAGGCTATAAGTAGCTTCAAACAGTTGCTAACCAAGGACTCCCAGAAGGGCAAATTCATACAATGGACAAATTCATACAAGGGACTTTGTTGGTTTTTCAGCAGTTCTGGTCACTCTCTCCCTCCTCTCTTGAGTTACTACTCATGGGGCTTGCGCCTGTTTTAAAAACAGCAGTTGGGAATAAAAATAAATAGTAACATACCAGACTTAACAACTGTTAAGAAAGACAAAGTCTGAAAAGTGGATATTGTAGTACCTGGAGACAGCAGAGTAAAAAAGAAATAACTGGAGAAAAAGTGGAGAAAAAAACCTGGAGAAATTCAAAGACTTGCAAATGGAAATAGATTGACTGTGGCAAAAGAAAGCAAAGATAGTGCCAATATTAATAGGCAATCCCCAAACAACTGGAGCACCTCTTGAACACCATTGGCATTGACAAAATCACCATTGGTCAATTGCAAAGGTTTTGCTTGGAACAGCTTACTCCTCATAGGATACATTTACAGTGTAACACCATCAAACAATATCTGCCTATCTCACGTCCTTGGGAAGAACTCAATAGGTGGATAAAAAGGGCAAATCCAGTCTAAACACCTAGCTGACTGTGCAGCCAACCATAATAATTAATAGAAGGTATCTCTCAGGTGCATCAAGAGAACTAAGAAAGCTGCACTCTAGTGAACTTAGAGATACATTGGATTCAATTGCTGAGATTTCTATAACCTCTAATTCTTTTTCCCTTTTAATCAAATTAGAGAAACTTCAGAGGTTTTTTTAAAAATGTAATTAGATAATGAAAGTGTAATAAGTGATTAGAATTGTTTCTTATTAAGGTAAAGGTAAAGGTTCCCCCGCACATGCGTGCTAGTCGTTTCCGACTCTAGGGGCCGGTGCTCATCTCCGTTTCATAGCCGAAGAGCCAGCGCTTGTCCGAGGACGTCTCCGTGGTCATGTGGCCGGCATGACTAGACGCCAAAGGCGCACGGAACGCTGTTACCTTCCCACCGTGGTGGTCCCTATTTTTCTACTTGCATTTTTACGTGCTTTCGAACTGCTAGGTGGGCAGAAGCTGGGACGAGTAACAGGCGCTCACTCTGTTACGCGGCACTCGGGATTCGACCCGCCAAACTGCCGACCTTCTGATCGACAAGCTCAGCGTCCTAACCCACTGAGCCACCGCGTCCCTTTTGTTTCTTATTAGACATGTCTAAAAATGCTAAGATTTCTTTTCCAGGAAAGTGCCAACTTCCCTAGTACATGATTTTCTATAAGAACTTGTCTGCTCAAAGTGGTTTTGCCCATCTTTTTTGCTCTGCCTACTTGCAGCAGCATATTATAATATGATTGTCCCACAAGAAACACCTTTCAGACACCAATTCGTTTTCATTTGCTGAGTTTTGCTCTATTACAAGCATATGTAGATGGCTATAGCTGAGATGTTAAGCAGACAGTTTATTCATGCAGATAACCACTCAGTAAAAAGGCTACTCCTTTGAACAACATAACAGGCAGTAATAATCTATGAAATATGAGATAGTATCTACATGGGTAAAATGTTGGCAAATAACTAGCATAAATTCTAAAGGATACTTGATAGATCTATAGAAATGAATTCTAAATTTGTAAACAGGAGTAAGATTTCAGTATATCCAATGATTTCAAGATATCCACAATCCAAGACAAAACTTAAAATGATTTTGCAGAGAAATTAAAAATAAGCCACATTTTTTAAAAAAGCTACAAAGAAACAATAGCTGCAACTCTTTGTGAACTGTCAGACGTCTGTTGTCTAATCTTAATGTTAACAACTCCAAGTTCCTTGTGGAAAGAGATGCTCTATTATGCAGACACAGCTGTAATTCATGGACTTGTGCTCTTTTGCTTAGTTATTCACTGCTGGAGTTGGTCTGTCTCTTTTATCTACAGCAGTAGGATGTTCTTTCTCCGGAGAATAATAATCCTTTTCCTCGCAGCTCATGAAAACAACTGAAATAGCATTCTCTTCTGTGCTTTTTCATCAGTTTCCCATTATTATGATCCTAATCAGTAGGCATGCAAATATAGTAACAGGATCTGAACACTGGTATCTACCTGTCCTGTTCCTATATGATTAGGTTTAACAGCACCAGTCATCTCTGTGGATCTGAGCACTATTTCCTGAATTTTCTTACTGCTGATCATTGCCTGCGAAGAAACATGCATCCCAGTATGGAATCTGGCCCTGTTTGCTCTTGAATGAATAAACCTTTACTGTCAAAGTACAACCATGTATACATTGAGATTGACTGAGCCTCCCTTCATGCCCCACCCCCAACTTACAGTGACACAAACCCTCCATCTTATTACACCATGTGAACTAATTGCACAACACACCGGCAAACCATAGCAAACATAGCCAATGAGAGAAAAGTGCATTGCGTGTTATTTTCAAATTTTATCCTGACCTTAGGGAAAGGGATCTTTGCCAGGTTTATTTCTACATGTGCCATGCAGCATTATAGCCTAAGATGTATAATACCATTTCAGGGCTTGCTATTAAACTAAAGGAAGAAAAGAGAGGATAGTGGATAGATTGAAGGATAGGAATTAACTGATTCAATATGAAGAGAAAAGAGAGGAAATTAGGGGAGAAAGAGAAGGGTCTTAATCTTACCATATCCTTCAGTATACAGAGAATGGAATCCTAGTGTGATTTGAACAGAATGCACTGTTATTTTCTGAAACAAATTGGAGTTGGAGAGGGAATAGCTATGCTTAAATCAATTCATTTCAAGCATAAGAAGGCTTAACTATTAAACTATCAAATTATTATTGTGGGAAGGGGAGAGGTGTTGTATGCATATATTAATTTTATCATTTTTCTTTTATTTTTGTTATTTTTGATGGGGCCATTACTGTTATAGCAAGTATTCCAGTCTTAAGCAAGTTGCATATTATTAGAGCCAAATAATTAGCTGATAGTGTAGTGGCTAGAGTGAAGGGCTGAAAAGATTCAATTTCAAACAGTGTTTGGGAAGGCAATGCAAGCAAAATGCTCCTGAATTGTTATGGCAATGAATACTATGTCTCAGAAAGAAAGAAGGCAGATCTCTTTGAATGTTAATGTGGATAACTGGATGTCCCACTGTAATAAGGAAGAGAGAACAGCCTGGCTGCAACATCTGTTATGGGTTCTAGACCTACCTTAGTCATGAAAGCTAGCTGAGTGATTGTGGGCCAATCGTGCTCTCTCAGCCCAATTCACTTCATAGGATTGTTTTTGTGGGGAAAATCGGAGGGAGGAGTATGAAGTATGCTTGCCACCTAGAGTTATTTCTAATAATAATAATAAAGGCAGGATAACAATTTTTTTAAAAAAAGCTCCTTTGCTAAAGCCTCCAAACAAGTTCAAGGTCCATTCCATTGGTATGTCTCAACAGTACCAACTAAGACATCTGATCAACATCCTCAGTAGAACAATCCTTTGTATGGAATGGCATAATATTTGAAAACAAATCAACAATGAATCAGTCAGTTACAGGGTCTTTAAGAAAGTGGGTTCAGCTGCCAGATATTTTTCTTATTTGCAAGTTAGGCCCATGACAGCCAGACCTATTGCTCAATTGAAACAAACAGTACAAAGTCTTCCAAGGAAGCTGCTTTCACATATGTTCTATATGAGGATAGCACTGAAGAGAAGAAGGGCATACCTAACCTTATCAAAACTGAAGACAATATGATTTCTCTTCTACTTTGTCTCTTCCAAGAACCCTGAGCAGGTTCTGAAAACAAAAAAAAATTATTGAAGCATCTGATAAGCATAATTTAGACTGTGTGCGCTTAGACATGCCACACATACAGTACACACACCCACACAGATACATGCATATATGTATGATGGGCTTGTTTGCTTTCATTATTCCATGGCATCTTTCCAAACCACTGTCTAAGGAAGGGAATACAGTCTGCCAAAGGCCAGAATGAGTGGATTACGTTCTGTTCTACATTAACCTAAAGTTCATACATGACTGATTTTTCTCCTCTCCTAGTTGAAAACCAGCCATTTATACTATTTATAATTAATTAATCTAACAAGGATGCATGTGGTAAACAAAAGGAAGATTAAAGCAGTTCAACAAATAGTAATTATTTTATTAAAAAGAAAGTTGAAGCCAATTTTCACATCTTTCAAGATCATTCTGTTATTTGTTTCTATGACTACAAAGATGGTGGGATGGAAGGAATGCCAAATTAAACTGCTGAGGAATTAAAGCCATAGTATAGTAACATAAAATAAAACAATTATGAAAGCAGAATATGGAAATAATGATACCCATGTGTCATTCCACTTTTAAGGTTACCCTTTATTGATCTCATGTGGGAGTGGAAGCTAAGCAGGATCTGGCATGGTTAGTATTAAGCAAGTCTATGCAACGCCAGGGCAGATTAGACTGGAAAATTGTAAAAACATCCTTTAAAAAGACAATATAAAGTTTTTCATTTTGTTGCTAAGAACACTACATATATTACATATTCATGAAATCCCCAGGAGTCAAGCTCATCCTGGAAAAAACACTTCATATTTGCATTATTTGAAAGGTTTGTTCAAATCACATATTTTTTTAAAAAAGAAACCCCCCCCCCAAATAAAATATGAACATAGGAAGTGTACAGCCTTCATCTTTCAAATATTATGCTCAAGTCAGAATTATGGGAGATGCAACAATAGCCCATTCTCTCATTATAAAGTTAACAAAGTCATTAATCATTAATGACTTTAAATTGGGATGGGCAGTAGTAGTAGTAACAATAGTAAGACCGGACTACATCTTTTAACTGAATCCTTTCAAAATCCCCAAAAATATATTTTTTAGAAATGACAACCATTCTGGCTTTATGTCATCCTATATGCATTCTTATCAGCAAGGAAAAAAGGGAGAGCCGGGAAGGCTTGCATTAAAGAATTATCCATTTGTGATTCTTGTTAAATTGAATAGTGCATTTTGAGCAAATAGAAGCTTACAGAAAATATAACACAATTTAGCATTTGGTCTTGAAAAGTATATTGGTATGCTTTTTACATCAAACTCACTGGATGGCTGAGCACTGACTGATTAGTTATTACATTGCATTATTGTTTTGTCAGAATATTTCAGAAAATTAATATGAGCATGACAGGATGCTCAAACAACAGCTGATCGATTAGCATATTAAGTGAATCTTTTATGTGAAAAACATTAGAAATACAGGTGAAACTCAAAAAATTAGAATATCGTGCAAAAGTTCATTTATTTCAGTAATGCAACTTAAAAGGGGAAACTAATATATGAGATAGACTCATTACATGCAAAGCAAGATAGTTCAAGATGTGATTTGCTTCCGGTAGCGCTGCCGCGCCGAATGGCAGCGTTCTGAAGCCGCCCGATCCTGGGAAGCGTCAAAACGTCCGGAGGCAGCAAAAATCAGCTGGAGCTTCTTCCTCGGGAGAAGAGGGAGAGGCGAGCCTGCCTGGGTAGAAGTAGAGCTCCCCTGTGATTCTCCCAAGTAGTTTGGGGGATAACAGGGTGAGCCCCCTCGGAGCCCAGGCTTTCTCCGCTCTCAGGACGTCTTCGCTCCAAAAGGAGTGGAACAAGACGCGACAACTACACCTGCTGCTTAGAGGGGACTGTGAGTATTTTGTTCCTTTGGAAAGCAGGCAGAGCAAAGCAGGAAGATCTGAATTTACAAATTGGATTTCAACTTTAACTCAGTTTCCTTATCTTCTTCAAGTCTCAAGTTTGAAATGGAGTAAAAATGGCGCTGGAATGTTTCTCTCCTGTGTGAAGTGACTGTGTTTGAAAATTGTTATATTTTGCTACAAAGCAAGAGATACAATTTGCAACTGACTTTACCCAGTATCGGATTTTGTGTATTTGAAAGCCTGTTCCCTTTTCTTCTTATTGAAGGTTAAGAACTTTGGGAGAATTGTTATTTTTTTCCCCTTTTCTTCCTTTTTCCCCCCCTGAACTTTGATTCTGCTGGGTGAAAGAGGAAATCAAAACCTAAGAGATGGCTGTGAGACATGGGGGAGGGCCCCCGCTTTCTAAGAATGTTATCTCCTTACCTATACCACAAGCTGCAGCGCAGACTTCGATGAAACCTACAGTACAACCACCCTCTCCCCCACCTCCTGCATTTACACTGACAGACATTCAGCAAGTTGTGATGCAGTCAACGCAAGTTTTGCAGCAAGAAATGAAGAATCAAAACAACCAGATGAGGGAAGATATAGTGCTTGCACTCCAGGGCTTGGCTGCACATATAGAACACCTGGATGTTCGTGTGGACTCAGTTATGGAGTATGTGGAGAATTTGGAAAATAAAATTATTGATGCTGAACAGAAGATTGATAGAGCAGAGGCCAAGATTGACAGAACAGAAGACAAGGTTACTATATCAGAATATAAGAACATGGAGTTTGCTCTGCGTATCAGAGGCCTCAAAGAGAATCCTAAAGAAAATCTGGAATGGGAAATAGCACGAGCAGTGGCTCCTGTTTTGAAATGGGAACCTGAAGAACTACTTAAGGAAATGGATAAGATATTTAGGGTTAACTCCTGGATTGCTAGGCAAAAAAGTCTACCTAGAGATGTAGTGATTTATTTTTCCAGGAGTTCAACCAGAAATTCTATTATCCAGGCTTTTTATCGGGAAAAATTTCAGATTGCAGGCCAAGATATTATGATTTTAAAGGAGATACCTTCAAAAATTCTTAGAAAGAGGAAAGACTTTGCCTTTTTGTCTGATGAGCTTAAGAAGCGACAAATCCAGTTCAGATGGGAAATACCTATTGGAATTGTGGTAAATTGTGCAGGGAACAGATACAGATTGGATACAATCTTAAAAGCAAAAGATTTCTACACTAAGGTCCTGAAAGCAGGTTTACCACCATCTCCCCGAATTAAAAGAACAGAAGCTAGACAAGATGATAAACAATTGAGTGAAGGGGCAATGTCACTGCCCCTTGAGGAGACGCAGAAGCCGGAGGCCATGGAGCAGAGTTTGGCATTAAAGGAAGATCCAAAAGAACAGAGGATGACAAGAGCTGCATATAAGCGTATGGAAAAAGAGCAAAAACAAAAGCCTGTAACTGGTCCAGCTACGCAAGATGCGGCCGTTTTACAGCCTGTGGGAGGAGCACGTCCTAAGAGAGCAACAGCTGATCTTCAGGCCATGTTCCAAAGGCTCATGGTCACCAGAGATGGTGAAGTTCCTGACATGGAATGTTAATGGGTTAAATTCACCACAGAAAAGAAAGAAAGTATTTTTTTTATCTGAAACAACATAAAAATGACATTGTTTGCTTACAAGAGACACATATTGCATTAAAAGATCAAAAATATTTGATTAATTCCCGATTGGGAACACATTTTGCATCTTTTGCTCCGGACAAGAAGGCTGGAGTGGTTATTTACTTAAGAAAAGACTTTTCGGCAAGATTGATTGAATCGGATAAACAAGGGAGATATGTTAGTATTGAATTAACATTACAAGGAAAGAAAGTTTTTCTTATTGGATTATATGCTCCAAATCAACAACAGCAAAAAATTTTAAATTTTTACATCAGAGACTAATTGAACTGGATTACAAATCTGTTATTATGATGGGGGACTGGAATGGGGTTTTGGTGCCATCTGAAGACAAGAAGGGATCTTCTAAAAACTTTTTAAATTCAAAATTGCCTAAAGCTTTTTTTGATTTGAAGGAAGATCTGGAATTAAGAGATGTATGGCGGGAAAGGAATATGAGAGACAGAGATTTTACTTTTTTTTCGGATAGACATAAATCTTTTTCCAGGATTGACTTCATTTTGATTACTACTGATCTTTCCTCTTCGGTTAAGAACGTTAAGATTTTTCCTACGACAATGTCTGACCATAGTCCCGTTTGGTTGGAGTTCTTTGCTGAAGACACTAGTAGGAGATCCTGGAGGCTGAATGAGAATTTATTTACAAATGACTTGTTCTTGCAGAAATGTAGAGAACATATGAAAGAATTTTTTGTCACAAATATGCATAAAGGTACCTCAATGGAAATGGTTTGGGATGCTAGTAAAGCCTATATGAGAGGGGTTTTGATTTATATGAATAATGCTTATAGGCGTAAGCAAGTGCAAAAACGTTTAGATATTGAGGAAGAGATTAAAACTAAGGAGAAAAAGTTCATTTTGAATCCATTGGATAATAATTTAAAGATCTCAATACATTTATTGAAAGAACAATTTAATATGCTATTGGCTGATCAAGTAGCAACTAATTTGCGTTATGCCAAACACAATACTTTTTGTAACGCCAATAAGCTTGGTAGATGGTTGGCTTATCAATTAAGGAAGAAACAGAAATCATGTACTATAGACAAAATAGAATATAAAGGAAAAGAAGTCTGCCAACAAAATTTGATTAAGAGGAGTTTTTTAGACTTTTACTCGAAATTATATTCTAAAGAGAATATACAAGCTTTAGATATAGACAAGTATTTACAGGGAGCTCATTTTCCAAGACTTTTACAAGAACAACAACTTGAGATGAATTGCCCAATCACATCAGAAGAAATTTCTTTAGCTATTAAACAGTTGAAATTGGGCAAGGCTCCGGGAACAGATGGATTAACAGCAATTTACTATAAAAAGTTGTTGCCTGAAATGATTGAACCCTTAAAGATTTTGTTTAATAAAATTCAGACTGGAGGCGCAGTTCCTCCATCATGGAGGACAGCTTTTGTATCATTGATTCCAAAGGAGGATCAAGACCTTACTCAACCTAAAAATTATAGACCTATATTGCTTTTAAATACAGATTATAAGATTTTTGCTAAAGTATTGGCTAATAGATTAATGCAAGTTTTGAAACAAATGATTCATAGTGATCAATCGGGATTTATATCTGGGATGTATATGAAATATAATGTAAGACAAATTGTTAACTTGCTTGAATATTTGGATAAGAACAACCAAGTCTCTGCAGCATTGATATTTTTGGATGCAGAGAAAGCCTTTGACCAATTGAATTGGCAATTTTTATTAAGAGTTGTTGAGGAGATGAATTTTGGAGAAGGTTTTCTACATGCTATTAAAGCTATATATCAACAACAAACTGCACAAATTATAGTTAATGGGGGATTAACAGAGACTTTTAAAATTGAAAAAGGTACAAGACAGGGTTGCCCCCTATCACCATTATTGTTTGTTTTAACATTAGAGATTTTATTAATTAAAATTCGAGAGTCTTCTTTGATAAAGGGAATTAAAATAAAACAGAATGATTATAGACTGAGAGCTTTTGCTGATGACTTGGTTGTGACAGTATCCCAACCGTTACAGTCGGTTATAGACTTGATGGAAATTATAACTCAGTATGGTAAGGTTTCTGGGTTTAAGGTGAATAGTATTAAGACTAAGATATTATCCAAGAATTTATCTATGAGTGAAAGGGATATGTTATCTAAATTAACAGGTTTTGAAATAGTGAAGAAAGTTAAATATCTAGGAGTATATATTGCAGCCTCAAATGTAAAATTGTATAAGAATAATTATGAAACACTATGGTTGAAGGTACAAAGGGACTTAAATAATTGGAAAAAATTACAATTATCATTACTGGGAAGAATTGCAGTTGTTAAAATGAATGTTCTACCAAAGTTTCTCTTTTTGTTTCAGATGATACCTATATTGAAAAAGGATGCCAACCTTGATCAATGGCAGAAGGGTATTAACAAATTTATCTGGGCGGGGAAAAAACCAAGAGTTAAATTTAAGATTTTACAAAATGCCAGGGAAAGAGGGGGACTCAAGGCGCCGAATTTGAAATTGTACTATGATGCGGTTGCCTTGACCTGGGTTAGTGATTGGCTTAATTTAACTAACAAGAGAATACTTCATCTTGAGGGATGGGATTTGGTATATGGATGGCATGCATATTTGCTTTATGATAAGAAGGTAGATAGGGCTTTTAAATCCCATATTCTTAGAAGTGCTTTATTGCGTGTCTTGAAAAAGTATTATTATAAGTTAAATTATAAAATATCAATTTGGGGAATTCCTGGACACGCGATAGAGGGCGTATCTATGGGAGTGAGTATGGATATGGTTTCTTATAAGGAACTACTTAGATTGCAAGGGAATGATTGGCAACTTAAACCAGTAGAGGAGTTAAGACAAGAAAACATAAGTTACTCTTGGTTTCAATATACCAAATTGAAAGCTAGGTGGAAGTCAGATCAAAAGGTTGGCATCACAATTACAGATCAAAATTTAGTAAAGCAAATTAGAGATTCAAATTGTGCACATATAAAGAGGATATATAATGCTTTAATTGAATTGGATTAGGAAACGGAACTGGTTAAAGACTGCATGATAAAGTGGGCACAAAATATTCAGGAACCAATTTCATTGGACACCTGGGAGATAATTTGGGTCAGAAATGTTAAATTTACCCAGGCTCAAAATTTAAGAGAAAATTTTTATAAAATGTTTTATAGATGGCATCTGGATCCCAAGAAGTTGTCCAACATGTATCCTAATTTACAGTCTAAATGTTGGAGGTGTGGTAGTTTAGAAGCTACTTATTTTCACATGTGGTGGACTTGTAGAAATATAAAAGCTTTTTGGATTAAAATTTGGTGGAACATTCAAAAGATTTTTAAGAGAAAGATAAAGTTTTCCCCGCAATTGTTTTTATTGGGTATTGTTGTAGATTGTGATGTTAAAGAAACTAACTTGATGTTGAACATGATAACGGCAGCACGGTTACTGGTGGGACAATATTGGAAGAAGGATAGTTTGCCCACTGTAGAAGAATGGGTTTTTAAAGTTTCGAATCTTGCAGAAATGTCCAAGATTTCTGCTTATTTGAAGGATCATTCACAGGAAAGATATATTTCAGTTTGGAGGAGATGGATAAATTATATTCAAAACAAATATGGGACTAAAAAGTTCCATTTAGCTTATGAGTAGATTTTAGTGGGATATTGTTATTGGTACGTTGTTTGTAGTTTTGTTAAAAGAGAGTTAAAGCGCATAATGAATTTGGTTAATTGTATATTATGCATAATTTTTATTTAGAATATGATTATTGTAACTATAATCCTGTATTTAGCTCTGGGAAGTGGGGGGGGGAAGTGGGTGGGTTTGGGGTGGGAGGGATTTGGGGATATATTGTAAAATTTTGTTTTTGTAAAACTCTTTAATAAAAAAAGAGATGTGATTTGTCATAATTGTGATGATTATGGCGTACAGCTCATGAAAACCCCAAATCCGCAATCTCAGAAAATTAGAATATTGTGAAAAGGTGCAATATTCTAGGCTCAAAGTGTCCCACTCTAATCAGCTAATTAAGCCATAACACCTGCAAAGGGTTCCTGAGCCTTTAAATGATCTTTCAGTCTGGTTCAGTAGGAATCACAATCATGGGGAAGACTGCTGACCTGACAGTTGTGCAGAAAACCATCATTGACACTCTCCATAATGAGGGAAAGCCTCAAAAGGTAATTGCAAAAGAAGTTGGATGTTCCCAAAGTGCTGTATCAAAGCACATTAATACAAAGTTATGTGGAAGGGAAAAGCGTGGAAGAAAAAGGTGCACAAGCAGCAGGGATGACCGCAGCCTGGAGAGGATTGTCAGGAAAAGGCCATTCAAAAGTGTTGGGGACTTTCACAAGGAGTGGACTGAGGCTGGAGTCAGTGCATCAAGAGCCACCACACACAGATGGATCCTGGACATGGGCTTCAAATGTCGTATTCCTCTTGTCAAGCTGCTTCTGAAGAACAAACGTCAGAAGAGTCTTACCTGGGCTAAAGAAAAACAGACCTGGTCTATTGCTCAGTGGTCCAAAGTCCTCTTTTCTGATGAGAGCAACTTTTGCATATCATTTGGAAACCAAGGACCCAGAGTCTGGAGGAAGAATGGAGAGGCACATACTGCAAGATGCTTGAAGTCCAGTGTGAAGTTTCCACAGTCTGTGTTGATTTGGGGAGCCATGCCATCTGCTGGTGTTGGTCCACTGTGCTTCATTAAGTCCAGGGTCAGCGCAGCCATCTACCAGGAGATTTTGGAGCACTTCATGCTTCCTTCCACAGACGAGCTTTATGGGGATGCTGACTTCATTTTCCAGCAGGACTTGGCACCTGCCCACGCTGCCAAAAGCACCAAAACCTGGTTCAATGACCGTGGAATTACTGTGCTTGATTGGCCAGCAAACTCGCCTGACCTGAACCCCACAGAGAATCTATGGGGCATTGCTAAGAGACAGATGAGAGACATGAGACCGAACAATGCAGAAGAGCTGAAGGCCGCTATTGAAGCATCCTGGTCTTCCATAACACCTCAGCAGTGCCACAGGCTGATAGCTTCCATGCCAGGCTGCATTGAGGCAGTAATTGCTGCAAAAGGGGCCCAAACCAACTACTGAGTACATATGCATGCTTATACTTTTCAGAGGTCCTATATTGTTCTATGTACACTCCTTGTTTTATTGATTGCATGTAATTATCTAATTTTCTGAGATTGTGGATTTGGGGTTTTCATGAGCTGTACGCCATAATCATCACAATTATGACAAATCACGTCTTGAACTATCTTGCTTTGCATGTAATGAGTCTATCTCATATATTAGTTTCCCCTTTTAAGTTGCATTACTGAAATAAATGAACTTTTGCATGATATTCTAATTTTTCGAGTTTCACCTGTATTTTTCAAATAGATTTTTTAAATTTTTCAAATAGAACAATGGTAATAGGTATTTCTGAGCCAAAACCAGTGCTTCTTTTGTAAAAGAAAAAAGTGCCGGAACTCACACATGTCATACAACCCGCCTTGCCTACCCTACAAGGTTCCATCCAAAAAAGGTGCCAGAACTCCGTTCTGGACGTTCTATGACAAAAAAAGCCCTGGCCAAAACCATCTATTTAAATCTATTCTTCTCTTTCCTAACATTATTCCAATAACTCTCAGAATATGATCCAACTCCATGTTCTCAAGAACTGGGTATAAAACTGCTACATGTATAATACTTGAATCACAGAAGTTATCCTACATATTCCAGTTTTTCAACCCAAAAGTAAATTTACCTGGGTTTTGTACCTATCCAGAATACTTTCCTAGATGTCACAGTCAGAAACAGTTTGTATATTAATTATCAGTAATTATTTCAAGCAAAAGGTGTGGGAGAATGTGTGTCAAAGTATTGTTTCCAACAGTGATACTCTCAGATGGTCTGTAACCCACCTTCTAGATTTTTATTAGTGCACGTCATGGTTCAGTTGCCTTGACACAAAGGTTTTAGCTTCAACTACCAGTGATCTAGAAAATCTTCATGGGAGCTCCCAGACAACATTGATATTAAAATATGGTTGATCTTGATATTTGGAAACAGATTTGCATACAATTTATTTCACAGAATTATTTCAGTTTGATGCACATGAGCATCTCTTTCTCTCTCTCTCTCTCCCTCCCTCCCTCCCTCCCTCCCTCCCTCCCTCGCTCTTGCCATTTTCATTTAAAATAAGCCTTTTGAATTATGAATATTAGTTTAAAGTATTGTTTTTACAAACTAAGAAATAATTTCCCGCCAGTAAATATATTTATGTAGAATATAATCTTTGAGCAGCAATTATGGCATATTCTTCTTCCTCTTAGTAATTTGCCATCCCAGAAAATTCTTAGTAAACCTTTCCAGCATTAGCAAGCAGTCTATCTCTCTGTTTGACCATAATTGCTTATTAGCATCTGTTAAAATAAATCCCTATAGCTTTAACCATATTTTCTTCATAGGAAAGTTTGGAGTTATTTCTCAAAGATATAAGGAACTCTGAATTTCTGCTCTTAAGATTTTTAAGACATTTGTGAAGTCAGATCTGATTTTTAATACCTTATATATTATATAGACATTTCTAATCATGTCTCCCCTTCATGGATTACTGCCTTGTTGTGGCGAAGGGGCTTGTGTAATTCAATGAAGCTATGAGCTATGCCGTGCAGGGCCACCCAAGACAGAAAGGTCATAGCAGAGAGTTCTGACAAAACGTGATCCACTAGAGAAGGAAATGGCAACCCACTCCAGTATCTTTGCCATGAAAACCCTATGGACAGTACCAAAAGGCAAAACAATATGACGCTGGAAGATGAGCCCCTCAGGTCGGAAGGCGTCCAATATTCTACTGGGGAAGAGCAGAGGGCTAGTACTAGTAGTGCCAGAAAGAAAGAAGCAACTGGGCCAAAGCTGAAAGGATGCTCAGCTGTGGATGTATCTGGTGGTGAAAGGAAAGTCTGATGCTGTAAAGATTTTTTCTCCATAGGAACCTGGAATGTAAGATCCATGAATCAAGGAAAGCTGGACATGGTCAAACAAGAGATGACAAGACTGAACATCGACATCTTAGGAATCAGCAAACTAAAATGGACAGGAATGGGTGAATTTAATTCAGATGACCATCAGGTATACTACTGCAGGCAAGAATCCCTCAGAAGAAATGGAGTAGCCTTCATAGTCAATAAAAGAGTAGGAAAAGCAATACTGGGATACAATCCTCAAAATGACAGAATGATCTCAGTTCGAATCCAAGGCAAACCATTCAATATCACAGTAGTCCAAGTCTATGCCCCAACCACCAGTGCTGAAGAGGATGAAATTGACCGGTTCTATGAAGCCCTACATCACCAAAAATGATGTCCTTATCATCATGGGGGATTGGAATGCTAAAGTAGGAAGCCAAAAGATAACTGGAATAACAGGCAAGTTTGGCCTTGGAGTACAAAATGAAGCAGGGCAAAGGCTGATAGAATTTTGTCAAGAGAATACAATGGTCATAGCAAACACTCTTTTCCAACAACCCAAGAGACGGCTCTACACATGGACATCACCAGATGGTCAACACAGAAATCAGATTGTCTATGTGCTCTGCAGCCAAAGATGGAGAAGTTCTATACAGTCAGTAAAAACAAGACCAGGAGCTGACTGTGGCTCAGACCATGACCTTCTCATTGCAAAGTTTAGGCTTAAACTGAAGAAAGTAGGGAAAAGCACTAGGCCACTCAGGTATGAATTAAATCATATCCCTGTTGAATATACAGTAGAGGTGACAAATAGATTTAAGGAATTACATCTGATAGACAGAGTGCCTGAAGAACTATGGACAGAGGTTCGCAACACTGTACAAGAGGTAGCAACTAAAACCATCCCAAAGAAAAAGAAATGCAAGAAAGCAAAATGGCTGTCTGAGGAAGCTTTGCAAATAGCTGAGGAAAGGAGGGAAGCGAAAGGCAAGGGAGAAAAAGAAAGATACACCCAATTGAATGCAGAATTCCAGAGAATAGCAAGAAGAGATAAGAATGCCTTCTTAAATGAACAGTGCAAAGAAATAGAAGAAAACAATAGAATAGGGAGGACCAGAGATCTTTTCAAGAAAATTGGAGAGATGAAAGGAACGTTTCATGCAAAAATGGGTATGATAAAGGACCAAAATGGCAGGGCCCTAACAGAGGCAGAAGAGATTAAGAAGAGATGGCAAAACTACACAGAAGAACTATACAAGAATGAGCTTAACATCCCTGATAACCACGATTAGGTGGCAGACATCCTAGAATGTGAAGTGAAGTGGGCCTTAGAAAAGCTGAGCAACAACAAAGCTAGTGGAGGTGACAGTATTCCAGCTGAGCTATTCAAAATCTTAAAAGACGATGCAGTAAAAGTGCTACACTCAATTTGCCAGCAAATTTGGAAAACTCAACAGTGGCCACAGGATTGGAAAAGATCAGTTTACATTCCAATTCCAAAGAAAGGCAGTGCCAAAGAATATTCAAGCTATCGCACCATTGCACTCATTTCACATGCTAGTAAAGTTATGCTTAAAATCCTATAAGCTAGACTCCAGCAGTATGTGGATCAAGAACTACCAGAAGTTCAGGCAGGATTTCGAAGAGGCAGAGGAACTAGAGATCAAATTGCCAACATATGCTGGATCATGGAGAAAGCTAGAGAGTTCCAGAAAAACATCTACTTCTGCTTCATTGACTATGCTAAAGCCTTTGATTGTGTGGATCACAACAAACTGTGGCAAGTTCTTAAAGAGATGGGTGTACCAGACCATCTTATTTGTCTCTTGAGAAACCTATATGCACGTCAAGAAGCAACAGTGAGAACTGGACACGGAAACACTGATTGGTTCAAAATTGGGAAAGGAGTCCGGCAAGGCTGTATACTGTCACCCTGCCTATTTAACTTATATGCAGAGCACATCATGAGAAAGGCAGGGCTAGATGAATCAAAAGTTGGAATTAAGATTGCCGGGAGAAATATCAACAAGCTAAGATATGCAGATGATACCACTCTAATGGCAGAATGTGAAGAAGAACTAAAGAGCCTCTTGTTGCGGGTGAAGGAGAGTGCAAAAGTTGGCTTGAAACTTAACATTAAGACAACCAAGATCATGGCATTCGGCCCTCTTAATTCCTGGCAAATAGATGGGGAAGAAATGGAGGTAGTGACAGATTTTATTTTCCTGGGCTCCAAAATCACTGCAGATGGGGACTGTAGCCAAGAAATTTTTTAAAAAAGCTTGCTCCTGGGGAGGAAAGCCATGGCAAATCTAGACAGCACACTAAAAAGCAGAGACATCACCCTGCCAACAAAAGTGCGTATAGTCAAGGCTATGGTCTTCCCAGTTGCAATGTATGGCAGTGAAAGTTGGACCATAAGAAAGGCTGAGCACCAAAGAATTGAGGCCTTTGAACTCTGGTGTTGGAGAAGGCTCCTGCGAGTCCCTTTGACTGCAAGGCGATCTAACCGGTCAGTCCTAGAGGAGATCAACCCTGACTGCTCTTTAGAAGGCCAGATCCTGAAGTTGAAGTTGAAGAACCTAATGCTGAGAAAGATTGAGGGCAATAGAAGAAGGGGACGACAGAGAATGAGGTGGCTGGATGGAGTCACTAAAGCAGTAGGCATGAGCTTAAATGGAGTCCAGAAGATGGTAGAGGACAGGAAGGCCTGGAGGAACGTTCTCCATGGGGTCGTGATGGGTCAGGCATGACTTCACAGCTAACAACAACAACAATCATGTCTAAATAAACAGTTCTTGACTATCATTTATTGTGCTTTTTGATTAACTTGACTGCCTAAACCCAGAGGAGGAGGAGGAGGAGGAGGAGGAGGAGGAGGAGGAGGAGGAGGAGGAGGAGGAGGAGGAGGAGGAGGAGGAGGAGGAGGAGGAGGAGGAGGAGGAGGAGGAGGAGGAGGAGGAGGAGGAGGAATGGAAAGGTCAGGAGCAGGGGACTGAGAGCAGTTGATGGTGGTTGAAATGAAGGAGATGAAGATTGCCAACTCCGGACAAGTCAAGATGAACTTTTCTTTGCTAGGCTGGACATGATGAGATCTTAAAAGAGAAATTATTGGAGATCAAAGGTCAGTCAAAGACTGAATCTTTGTAGGACTCTTCTTTTGTAGAAGAGAAATGACCAAGGAGGAGACATGGTGATTCTTCCAGCCTTTGGGTTTCCCAGCAAGTTGAAGAAGAGAATTGGAGAATTGAATCCCAGACTTTTATTATTAGCTCTTCTGGTCTAGCACAGCAGCAGCAGCAACAGCAGGTGACATTCAGAAAGGAGGAAAGAGAAGTGGCAGCAAATGTTGTTAGATTAGCTTACATTCCCCTCACTTAATAACACTTTCTTTTGATTTGTTACAATCTGCTTTTCATCTGTTTTGTTCATTTTGTGGCACAGAAACAATTTTTTATCTTTCTGTGACATTCACAAATAGGCAGATTTTTTTCTTCTTCTTCTCTTAGTTTTCCTTTTTTATCTTTTAAAGTTTTATTAATTTTTAAGAATTATAATCTTTAGAGCTTAGTAAACAGCATGTTGTCTGGGTTCACATATTTAGCATTAACTTCATCAATATAAGTCTATTCAGTACTGCACAATCCAGTATTTTTTCCCTGATCCTCCTTTCTTTCCCATATTTTTTCCATTTCCCCCTCATTACACAATTACAAGTCTTGGTACTACTGATGTAAACAGAGTTAGATATAAACATATACATCATATTTTACTAATATAATACAGATAACAATAATATCAAATCATTATTCAATATCCTGTTTTTTGTTTTTATTAAGGTTTATTTTCCCATTAATATTTAAAGTATCTTTGTCAGTTATGATTTTCTCAATGTTAATTACATTTATATAGCTAAAAAATTTATTCATACCAATTCTCCTCTTATTTTCATATTTCCCATATCAAAAGAAAAGGGGAAAATTCTATTTTAATTCTAAATCATATCTTTCATTATAAAAGTCTAAATATATCTAAGGGTCATCCGTTCTTTTAACCATATTCAAACAAGTACTTAGACATATGATGCCCCCTCTGTCAAATCTTCTATTTTTTAAATCTAACTCTCACTTTCTTTCTTTGCCAAGTAGCTTTCCAAGCCAAGGCAATTAAATTGCCCAGGAATTTTCTTCCTATTTTTATGAAAGTTGTTTGGCATGAGGAAGATAATTTAGGTAGGGTATTTTTGAGGGGGAATTCCACCCATTTATGTTCCTTAAGCAACTCCCACTTTCCTTCTCCTTCAATTTCTCCCCTCATCTTTTGCCTCCCAAATTGTAGCATTTTCCCTGACAGCTCTATGTTCTATTCCCCTAAATCTTCTTCCTTGTCATCAGGTGCATCTTGCAAGCTTAAAGGGTAAAGGGTCTTTTGCAATTTCATTGTTATGGATAGGTCTTGCAGTATTTCATTTGTGTATGGTAGTTTATATTTCCCTTCTTTCATCTCTTCCATCTCTAGGTCCATTTCCTCTGCTTCATCTTCCGATCTCTGGTTTATTTGTTCATACTTTCTAGTCGTCTGGAAACTTTCTAGTTGTAGATTTAATTTGGAGATATGCTCATTTATATTATCTAAATTATTTTTGGTCTCATTGTGGTTTATTTTTATGTCTTCTTTATATGCAACAATTGTTTGGTGAATTAGTTGTAGCATAGAGTATATCTCCTTCTGAAAGGTATTTGTTTTTCTTGAGACATCATTACTGGAGATCCTCTAATATCACCAGTCTCAGTAAGAGTAAAGCAAAGTTTCCTCTAACTTTTTTGGTCATTATATGCAGCCTTTATAATCTAATAAATTTTAGAATACATGTCCAGTCCCAAAAGCAGTATTTTATAGTGATCCGTTGTCTCAGGCATCCAAAAATTGTCAGTCAGGCAAGGTTATAATCCACAATGTTCAAAGTGTTCAACCTCCCTGAAAACAGCTTCAAAGTCTCTCCCAGCCAGACATAATCAAAGGTCAAGTTTTTCTTTCCTTTCCACTAGCTCTTGAGATTAAAAGTCCAAGCTCAGTGGGTGTTTATAATGCAGGTCAGGGTGATAAGTATGCCAAATATTTTCCTTTATTGCCAGCTGTTGTCCCTTACACTAGGAATCACCAAGCAGGGAGGAAGCTAGTTATAGTGCTGTACTCAGATCCAACACTAGATGGCATTCAAAATCCATTTTCCACTCTTAAAACAAAAGATTGATTTCTTATGTTTTACCTCAATGTTTTTTTCTTTCTTTTTTTTTCAAAGAGAAAATCTTAACAATTATCTCATTTCTCAGATTTCAAAACTATAACTTTATGTTACTTCCACTTCAATACCGTATATTTCTGTCCCCTATAGAAATTAAAATGCCACTTCCATTCACATTCAGAGGTTTTTAGCTTCTTGGAGACTTTCCCAGGAAATTCAGTTGTAAAATGGTAAAGAAAGGATCAACATTCTCACCCAGTTCCAAACATGTTGTTTACAAAGTCTTAAGTAGTGCTTTTTTTCCCTTTGGTTGTCAGCAGCTAATGGCTGGCCACAGGAGTATAGCCAGTATTTCCCCTGCCAGTTTGGAGGGCTTTTCTTGGATCAAACTGAAAGACCACCATCTCTCCGTGATCGATGAGGCATCCTTCCTTCTTCATTGTGTCTTTGGGGTGACTTTAGGCCAGATATGTCAAACATAAGGTTTGTGGGCTGTGTCCAGCCCGCCAAGATTTGGCCCTGGAGCTGTTCCAGAAATGGCAAAGGACTGGCCCCTGCTGCTGCAGCCCTGGCCCACCCCAACCTGGCTGGGTGCCCTCCCAGAGCATGCACAGGAAACGGCGAGTGCTCGGTGGCTGGTGATGCACAGCAGCAGTTGCAGCTCATTCGTCTCACCCCATTCCACCCCTCCTGGTCTCGCCCCACCCTCCTGGCCTCACCCCATCATGCCCAGCTCCACTTTGCTGGGCCAGGCACCAAATCACTGCTGAAAACAGCAAAGTCTGTGTGCGCATCTGCCTTGCCCACGTCAGCCATGTTCTCTATGGTGCACTACAGTTGATCTGAGCATGGAGAGCATGGCTAACGGATGAGCTTGTAGCAGGCGCACACACAGACTCTGCTCTTTTCAGTGGCCCTTCTTGCTGCTGGGGAAGCCACTCGCCTTCCTCTGCACTTGCTCACCAGCCTGGTCTTACAGCCTGCAAGGGTTCCCTTTCACTGGGACTGCCCTGCCCTGAGTGGGAAAGCCATGGTCAGTGGCTGCATGGCCACGGGCAACCCTGCCAATCTCTCCCCCTCCACTCACCCCTTCCTGAGCATGGAGGAGACAGAAAGGGACCTTTAGGCCATGTGCCTTCTGCCTGCCAGCATGTGATAGGCAACAGCAGGGGCTGTCGGGGGACACAGCAGGTGAATGGCCACAGCATGTGGTTTCTGGCATTGGGAGGGGGGTCGGAAGCAAAACTGCCCTTTCGGCAGGTGTAGAGTCAATCCTGGCATGGAGGCAACGGAGGGGAGGGTAGACAAAAAGGGAAGCCACTGATGCATATGTTTTTTTTAAGCTGCCAGAGGCTCCAGGCAGAGGTTTCCCATTTTGACGCTTCTGCCTGTCGCCTTTGCTCCTGAAGGGCCTCTGTGTAGCTCTCAGCTCACCTCTCCCAGAACCTGCACACGTGTTTGTGTGAATGTGTGTGTGTGAGCATGCGCACGGGGGGTGGTTCTCACCTGCAGCCCCATGCTGTGACATTGGGGAGGAAAAGAACAGGTAAGATATGAGAAGCTGCAATAGGAGCTTCTTTCAGCTTTCCACAGGGCTGGGGGCAGAAGCTGAGGTGGGCAGGTCATGATATGATCATGGCACATTAAGAAAAAGAAACAAGTACTCAAAACCCCCAGTTTTCGTTAGTTTGCAGCCTGCCATCACAGAAGGTTTCTGTTGAGGGCGTGGGGCTGCAAGGGGTCACATACACCATGCTCTCTCTCTCTTTCTCTCTCTCTCTCTCTCTCTCTCTCTCTCTCTCTCTCTCTCTCTCTCTCTCTCTCTCTCTCTCTCTCTCTTCTCTCTCTCTCTCTCTCTCTCTCACACACACACACACACACACACACACACACACACACAAAGACATGTGCAGGTCTGGGAGAGGTAAGCTGAGCTGAGCCACGCAAAGGTAATGATGGGGGAGGGGAAGCCTTTGCCCACTGCTGGCTGCCTGTTGCTGGCTCTGCCCGGAGCCTCTGGCAGCTTAAAAAAAGGAAGGAAGGAAGGAAGGAAGGAAGGAAGGAAGGAAGGAAGGAAGGAAGGAAGGAAGGAAGGAAGGAGTCAGGGAGGGAGGGAGGGAAAGAGGAAAGGAGAGGCAACCTGGTTGGAGATGCCCCAGTTCAAAGGAGAAAGCAATTTTGTGTTCTGTTTTTGCTACAGACAGAACTTTGTTGGCAATCCAAGTTAACATTGGTATTCTTTAATTATGAGCTCTTAGGAAAGTATCCCCTCCTTGTGTTGCTAACAGCCATTTCCAGTGGGAAAACAGAACAAAGCAGAGCGTGGAAAAATATCTTCCTTTGGTATAGTTCCAGTCTGAATTAGACCAAGGCAGGGTCCCTACAGGAAAGCCCTTTTAAGGATTAGGTATTAATAGAAAAACAACTAACCTACCTCTGCTCATAAAAGCTAAAGCTGTTGCATATATAAAACAGAGGAGCTCTGATTAACTATTATAGCTACCATTTTGACAGTTTTGGTGTACTGTTGTCTGTGGATGACCCCACTAAAAGCACGGGATAAACTGAGCCTGGTTTGTTCTCTGTCTTTTAAGTGGCCACAAACTACTAGCAAAAGTGGCATTTGATCACAAGCCAAGGAGGCATCAAGAAATGTTTCCTCTTTTGCATTTGAGCATCCAAGAAGGGACAGGAAAGGAGAAAGGGAAAGAGGAAAGATAAGAAAAAAGAAAGAAAGAGGGGAAGAGAGTAAGGAAGGAAAAAGAAGGAAAGAGGGGAAGGAAGAAGAAAGAAAGAATAAAGTGGGAAAGGGAAGGAAAGGGAAGAAGGAAGGAAGGAAGGAAGGAAGGAAAGAAGGAGGGAAGAAAGGAGGTTACAATGAGAGAGAGGGAGGGTGAGGGAAGTGCTACCTTAGCACTTGGCCACCAGCTGCCCTGCTGCCTTTTTGCCATCACCTTGTCTCCTATTCCTGATCTCTCCTGGTGGTCTCCCATTCCATTGCTGAGGGTGCTTTAGTTATAAATCAGGGTTTCTTTGCATGGAAAGGCAGTGGGCCTCCCTCTGACCCACATACTTTGCCCTCCCGCACACATCATGAGCAACCTGGCCAAGGAGAGCAAGAACAGCAGCAGCAGCTTTGAGAAGGAGGTAAGCACAGCAGGGTGCCCCCTTGGGAAAGCAGGGCTGGGCTGTGGGGTCCCAGTGCCCTGCGAGCTCAAGCACCAGGCTGGGTGCTTGCCCTCCATTGCCCAGGGCTCCAGGCAGCCTGCACTGCCATCTGGGGGGTCCTCCACATGGCTTGAGAGGGACAGCAAGGCTCCTCTGGTGGACAAGAGTTTGGCGCTTGCCCTGGTCTTGCCTTTCTCCACTGGATCCCCCCAGCCCCACCCAGGTGCCCCCAACACAAGCAATGTCAAGCTGGCCACACCCACCCCAGCCATGCCCACCCAGCCCTCCAAGGTCAACCCCAAACCTGATGTGGCCCTCAGTGAAACTGAGTTTGACACCCCTGCTTTAGGCCCCTTTTAGGGCCCCCAGAAGGGCAAAATTGGGCACGGAAGGCAGAGCCCTGCCTTCCTGTGTCTGTCTCGCCATGACACAAAACTGGAAGTCCTTTTCTTAGTTTTCCATATCAAACATTTTCTGTAAAATTGAAGACTAGATGGAGTTTTTAATTTTACCAATCTCATTTCATCCATTCTTGACTACAATTTCATATTTGAATTTACTCTCAGATTGCACATCTCCTTTCTTATAATGTGGTATATAGCTAATGTAGAGCCCCATGAAGTGCTCTTCAGTAGGTTTTTATCAAAAGACTATTGTACTTTAGAGTCCATTTGTTTAGTGGGTGGTAGTTCATCAATAATTTATTATTTATCCAATTTATTGACCATCATTTTACCACAGAGTAGCTCCTGGTGGCTGACAATAAAAAAAAAAAACCATATAAATAAAATACTGCAAAAATATAAAAATACAGAATACAATAAAAGATGTAGAGGGAGGGAGTAGGATGAGTGGAGGAGGGGAAATCTGATATTAATTTATCAACCATCTCCAACAAGAAGGCTCTCCTTTGGAGTCCCAAACCATTTGGCTGAGCCAAGTCTTTAGGCTGTTATGGAAAGTCAGGAGGGTTGGAGCAGACCTCACTTTGAGTGCCAAGATGTTCCAAAGGCCAGGCTCAACAGCAGAGATGGCCCTTCTCCTGGACCATGCCAGCCAGAATACCATGGCTGATGGGCTCGCAGCATGCCTTCTCTACCAGCACAAGTGGGGCAGATCAATCCCAGTGGAATGAGAGAGTCCCCTAAGTAGACGATCATGCCAGATAGGGCTTGAAAGGGGATTACCGATACCTTGAATTGCATATGGAAGCTGTAGTGTATGCCTTTAAAGCATACACGGAAATGTCAGCACAGCAGGGGGCTGGACAGCTCCAAGCTATAACCGCTTTTGGCGGGAAAGCCTGAATAGAGCGAGTCGTTGACAGCCCCAGGGCATGGTCAGCTCTGGCGGGAAGCCAGGGTTTAAATCCATTGGCCACCTGCACTGGCGGGAAGCCCAGGTTTAAATCTATTGGTCACCATTCACCTGGGTAGGTATAAAGAGACGCCAGGTAACCCTTTCGCTCCAGCCTCATTTCTGACTCAATAAAGAAATACTACCCAGCTCAAGTGTCCGTCTCTCCGTTCAACCATGCGACTTTGCACTGGCGACAAAGGTGGGATCCTGCACCTGACAATGCTAGCCGCAGACGGAATCCAATCGGCAGCCCCAGACCTAGACGCAGGACGACCGAGATGGCGGAATGGCACAACTGGGTCAGTATCCCTTTTTCAATAGCAACTGCCCAGAGGAGTGGGAAGCATTCGTGGGGCAGCTCAAGTGCTACCTGCGGGCAAACGGGGTGAAGAATGACCGGCAGAGAGCGGTGGCGCTACTCTGCAGCTGCAGCACAGAAACGTACCAGCTGGCAGTCGGTCTCTGCGCACCCGACGACATCCACTCCGTCGGGTACAACGAGTTGCTGGCAAAGCTGATCGAGCACTTCAAGCCCGAGACGTCCGAGATCGCCTGGCGGTATCGTTTCGAGAAGCAGGACCAGCGGCCGGGTGAGTCTGCCAAGCAATACATGGCAGCCCTGAGGCAGGCAGCTCGCCTCTGTAATTTTGTAAATTTAGAGATCCGGCTGTGGGATCGGATCATCTGTGGGTTGAGGGACAGGAAGCTGCAACAAAAAATCTTCGCAAAGAAGAAGCTAACCCTGAGGGATGTCCAAGAGGAATTCCTAGCCTGGGACGCGGCCGAGGAGTCCATCGCAAGGGAAGGCAGATCCATCCACCAGTTGAGCGGTTGCAGCGACGTGGACGGGGCAGAGTTGGAAGTGGACGCCATTCACCAACAACAGCGACCCGTCACCTCCAACCGAGACAACGTGAGGGAGCCAAGACCAGCCGTGGTGGACGCAAGATTTATTTATTTTATTTTATTTATTTAGATTTATATACCACCCTTTCCCGAAGGACTCAGGGCGGTTTACAGGGTATTTAAAAGAAAATCAATACAAAAGTTAAAACAAATTTAAAAAGATTAAATGAAACCCTGAGAAAAAATAAAAACCCAGTTAAAATTAAAAATTAAAAAATTCTCAGCCTGGGCCAGAGAGCTCGAAGAGCCAGGTCTTCAGGTCCCGGCGGAATGAACGGAGGTCGGGGGCAGTCCTAAGCTCCGCAGGCAGCTGGTTCCAAAGGGCAGGCGCGCCCACTGAGAAGGCCCTACCCCTGGGTGTTACCCGCCAGCAATCTTTAACCGGCGGCACCCTGAGAAGACCCTCCCTGTGGGAGCACACTGGACGAAGGGAGCTTGATGCTGGCAGCAGGTGTTCCCTCAAGTATCCTGGACCCTCGCCATTTAGGGCTTTATAGGTCATCACCAGCACCTTGAATCTCACCCGAAGGGCAACCGGAAGCCAATGCAGCTCGCGGAGTAGAGGTGTTACATGGGAGTATCGGGAGACCCCCATCATGACTCGCGCGACCGCATTCTGCACCAGCTGAAGCCTCCGGGTGGTCCTCAAGGGCAGCCCCATGTAGAGAGCGTTGCAGTAGTCTAAACGGGAGGTCACGAGCGCATGAGTGACTGTGCGTAGGGCATCTCGGTCCAGGTAGGGTTGCAACTGGTGCACCAGGCGAACCTGGGCAAAAGCCCCCCTGGTCACGGCTCCTATATGATCTTCAAAATTGAGCCGCGAATCCAGGAGGACGCCCAAGTTGTGAGCCCTATCAACGGGGGGTAACACCTCATCCCCCATCGTTAGAGATGGAATAGTCTGGTTGACCCGAGATGCCAGTATGCACAGCCACTCAGTCTTGGCAGGATTGAGACGAAGCCTGTTTCTCCCCATCCAGACCCGGACCGCTTCCAGGCAACGGGACATCACGGCGAGGGCATCACTGGGTTGGTTTGGGGTGGAGAAAAAAAGTTGGGTATCATCAGCGTACTGATGATACCCCACCCCAAAACCATGAATGATCTCACCCAGCAGCTTCATATAGATGTTGAACAGGAGGGGCGAGAGAACCGACCCCTGAGGAACTCCACAAACGAGAGGCCTCGGGGCGGACCTCTTCCCTCCCGTCAACACCAACTGCGAGCGGCCCAGGAGATAGGAGGAGAACCACCGCAAAACAGTGCCTCCCACTCCCAACCCCCTGAGACGCCGCAGTAGGATACCATGGTCAATGGTATCGAAAGCCGCTGAGAGATCTAATAGGACTAGGACAGAGGAACAACCCCTGTCCCGAGCCCGCCAGAGATCATTCACCAGCGCGACCAGTGCCGTCTCCGTGCTGTGTCAGGCCTGAAACCCAATTGGTATGGGTCCAGATAATCAGTTTCATCCAAGAACAGAGGAAGCTGATGGGCCACCACACTCTCAACCACCTTCGCCAGAAAGCGGAGGTTGGAGACCGGACGATAGTTATTTAAAACAGCTGGGTCCAGGGCAGGCTTCTTGAAGAGGGGTCCCACCAGTGCCTCCTTCAAGGAGGCGGGGAAGACACCCTCCTTCAAGGAAGCAGTTATTACTGCCTGGAACCAGCCTCGTGTCTCCTCCCGAGCCGCATAAACCAGCCAGGAGGGGCCCGGGTCCAACAAACAGGTGGTGGAGCTCAGCCTCCTCCTCATCCTGTCCACATCATCAGGGGAAACAGGATCGAACTCAGTCCAGATAACATGCTCAAGACCGTCCGATTCCAGGAGTGCAGGTGCGGAGCGAACGGGCCCCGGTCTACCCAACTCCACGGTTGCAGCGCAAATCGGCCCCGGTCTACCCAGCACAGCGGCTGTGGACAACCCCGGTCTACCCAGTGTTCTGGATGCGGCACGAACAGCTCCTGGTCTACCTGTTGCGCCAGCTGTGGAGGACAGCATCCCCGGTCTACCTGCCGTTTCAAGTTGGCCAAGTGTCGGGCATGCGGGAAAACCGGGCACATTGCAGCAGTCTGCAGGAGCAAGCAGTGGGATAGCCTACACGAGGTGGAGGCAGAGTTCCAGTTCGCTACAGGTACCGGGGAGCGGTTGCCGGGACTGACAGTCAGCCACACGGCGGGACGGCGGGACGTTTGTCTAACAGGGGCCCCTGCGGCACTAACCCCGAAAATAAAACTGAGGGTGAAGCTGCAAGGGGTCCCCTGCACGATGGAGCTGGACTCAGGGTCAGCCGTGTCCATCATCTCCGCCAGAATGTTTAAGGAGATTTGCAAGCGGAGTGGCCAACGGCTTCCTTTGAGGCCATCCAGACTGACCCTCTCTGACTTCCAAAATTCACCCATTAACATCCGGGGGGAGGCGTTGGTGAGGGTTCAGTACAAAGGGTTCGAGGGCAAATTAAGTGTACCGGTCGTCGAAGGCCAGCGGACCAGCCTTGTGGGGTTAGGTTGGTTCAACGTGCTGGGCATCGGAATCACGGGGATTCACCAGACGCGGAGCTGCCTTTCCCTTGAAGCTGTCTGCAAGGATTTTGCGAACGTGTTCGACGGGCAGCTGAGAAGGTACACAGGTCCCCCAATCTCTTTTAAGTTAGAACCCCAGGTGCAACCCATAAGAATGAAGGCTAGGAGGGTCCCGTTTGCACTAAAGCATAAGATAGAGCGGGAATTGGATAAGCTGATAGACCAGGGGGTGCTAACGCCAGTCGATGGAGCGGAATGGGAAACGCCCATCGTAACACCGCTCAAGGCAAATGGCAAAATTAGAATTTGCGCCGACTATAAGGGAACAATCAACCGGGCTCTGAGCGCTCATTCGTACCCAGTTCCCATGGTAAACAGCATTCTGGCGTCCCTGCAAGGCGGGTCGGTGTTCGCTAAACTGGATCTGGCCCAAGCTGCCGGTAGACCCAGAGGCTGCTAGAGCACAGACAATAATCACACACAAAGGGGCGTTCCGGGTAGACCGGTTGCAGTTCGGGGTCAGCATGGCTCCTGGAATATTCCAGGAGGTGATGGAAAGGACCCTCAAGGGAATACCAAGGGTTTGCCCTTATTTCGATGACGTCCTGATCGCAGCCAGCTCTGAGGACGTTCTGGCAGCCCGATTGAAGGCAGTACTTGAGAGGTTCAGGGGTGCAGGGTTGAAGCTCAAAAGGGAGAAATGCAAGATTGGGGTAACTGAGACAGAGTTCCTGGGGTTCAGGATTGATGCTCAAGGCATCCACCCATCTGCATCCAAAGTCAGGGCAATCAAAGAAGCCCCTACTCCCAAAAACAAGTCTGAGTTGCAGGCATTCCTGGGCCTCCTCAATTTTTATCACACATTCCTGCCACACAAGGCTACAATTGCGGAACCCCTACACAGCAAGCATCCTGGGACTGGACTGACAAACACGCTAACGCATTCAAAACACTGAAGAACCTGTTAGCAGGCAATGCCACAGTTACCCACTTCAGGGAGGACCAGCCAATCTGCCTTGCTTGTGATGCATCCCCTTACGGGATTGGGGCAGTTCTCAGCCATTTAAGGGAGGATGGAGCTCAGGCCCCCATCGCCTTTTACTCCAGGACCCTGTCAGCTGCAGAGCGGAATTATGCCCAGATAGACAAAGAGGCACTGGCAGTGGTTGCAGGAGTAAAGAAATTTCATGACTACCTTTATGGTAGGGAATTTCTAATTTATACAGACCATAAGCCATTATTAGGGTTATTTACAACAGAGAAGCAGACACCACAGATCCTGTCACCCCGGATGTTACGTTGGTCCATATTCCTCTCTGCATACTCATGCAAACTGGTACCCAGGCCGGGCAAAGAGATGGGGCACGCCGATGGCCTCAGCAGACTTCCCCTAAGGGATACTGAGCTGGACCCAGCACCGGCTGTCCAAATACTGGCAATACAGGAACTGCCAGAATGCCCCCTCAACGCAAGGGACATAGCCACAGAGACCCCCAAGGACAAGGTTCTGAGCAGGGTACAATCATGGGTGAGCAGTGGGTGGCAGGACAAATCACCAGGGCAAGAGTTCATTGCTTACTTCTCCAGAAGGCATGAACTGTCCACACACAAGGGATGTCTCTTGTGGGGAAGTAGAGTCATCATCCCCATAAGGCTCAGGGAAAGAGTCCTCCAGTCATTACACGAGGGCCACCCAGGAGTAGTAAGAATGAAGGCCCTGGCAAGGAGCTACCTGTGGTGGCCAGGGTTGGACAAGGAGATAGAGGAACTAGTAGCGGGGTGTTACACATGCCAGAGAACACGGCCAGAACAACCACACGCACCAGTTCACAAGTGGGAGGAAACACACTCACCATGGTCCAGGATGCATATAGACTATGCAGGCCCATTCCAAGGACACACATTTCTGGTAGCTGTAGACAGCCATTCTAAATGGCTGGAGGTGGTGCCTGTGGGCAACATGACCTCAGCAGGGACCATTCAAGCATTGAGGGGGATGTTTGCTACACATGGTCTGCCTGATGTGATCGTGTCAGATAATGGAACACAATTTACCTCCTTGGATTTCTAGGTGTTCCTGAGTACCTTGGGGATTAGGCACGCCACTTCGGCTCCCTTCCACCCTGCCAGTAATGGATTGGCAGAACGATTTGTGCGGACAACAAAGGATGCCCTCAAGCGCATAGTACAGGGAAATTGGAAGCAAAGACTGGCCACATTCCTCCTACACCAACATGCAACACCCTGCACCGCCACAGGCAAAAGCCCAGTGGAACTCAGATGGGGCAGATGCCTCATAACAACACTGGACAGGCTTCACCCAGACAGGGTAGCAGCAGACGCCGGGACCCCCAACATCAAGACAAGTTTCAACACAGGAGACCCCATCTGGGCTAGGAACTACAGCATGGGTCACCCATGGGTGCCAGGGGAGATATTAGAGGAGACAGGACCCCTTTCCTACAGAGTCTGGCGGGAAGCCAGGGTTTAAATCCTTTGGCCACCTGCACTGGCGGGAAGCCCAGGTTTAAATCTATTGGTCACCATTCACCTGGGCAGGTATAAAGAGACGCCAGGTAACCCTTTCGCTCCAGCCTCATTTCTGACTCAATGAAGAAATACTACCCAGCTCAAGTGTCCGTCTCTCCGTTCAACCACGTGACTTTGCAGAAGCAAACTGGCAGACAGTTCATGAAGCAATGGTGCGATAGAAACCACCTTGGGGCCCCAAGAACTGTCCCTGCCACTGCATTCCTTACCAGCGGTAGCTTTCAAATGTTCTTCAAGGGTAGCCCCATATAGAGCACATTGCAATAGTCCAAACACAAGATGATTAGGTCTTGAATGACTGCAGGATTCCTGAGCCAGGAAAGACCACAACTGGTGCACAACCCAAAGTTGTACAAAAGCTCTCCTAGCCACGACTGCCATCTACTCTTTGAGCAGGAGTTGCGAGTCCAGGAGAACTCCCAAGTTGTGGACCAGATCCACCCCATCCAGCACAAAGATGTGAAAGTTCTGGATCTTGGGACTCCATGCCCCAAAGTCATTCAGTCTTGCCAGGGTTGTTACAGTAGAACCATTATCATATTACAATAGTCCACCCATGAGATAACTAGATAAATCCCTTTGATAAACCTCTTATTTTCACACTATTTTTGGATACTCACTGAAACAGTATTTAAATTGAAAGAATCCCCTTTTGTTATTTGATTTGGTTTTAATAAAGTCTGCACACATTGTTTGCTCCAATGTTTTCTTGCTGTAAATTACAGAATACAAAGTCACTGCAGTTATATCTTTATTCCACAGATAAAAATATATAGAGAAGAAGAAAATAACAATAGAAATTAAGACACCGAAGACTTAAACAGCACATGTATCTGAATCATTCTAGTTATCTGGAATTCTCCAAAATTTGGGACAAAGCCTGCCTCTGGCTGGAACATTTCCACTGCAAGGTTTTCTCTTATTATGGCAGAAAATATACAAAAGAGGAAAATGGAAACAGAATTGCCATGTTAATAATTTCAAGAACTGAAAACCTAATTTAAAAAAGGACAGATTTTGATGTTTAGAATTTCAAAATCTCACTTTAGTGTATAGCAATCTGAGTATTGATAAAGCAATAGAAGAATTTAAAGGAGCGTTTTAATCCAAGTTTACTTTTATTGCATACCCTGCCTTAGTACCAATGTGTGGTAGAAATGCATGCTATAGGGATGCTTCTGCAGCATCATATGACCGTCTCTGGTGTGTACACATATTTCTTCAAACATTTTCTCTCACAATATTGCTTGAATCTGATGAAGAACATTTCAGAAGAGACCTCTGCTTGTTCAAATATGACCAAAGGCCATGAAATATTATACTGCACCACCTAGACTATCTTGAGTTTTGTGGTTCACTCAATAACTTTTTGTCTGTAGTTGTGCTTCTGCATCTGAACTGATTCCACAGTAAGCCAAAGATGGTTGGCACAAATGGCAGTAATAGGAAAACTTGTACATGTATTACACTTTCTTTGCATTGCTTAGCAGATATATTTCTATTGAAGGAATCTATGGGAAGTCACTGGCTCTTATAAAACAGAATATTTCACTAGGAACTCCAAGAAGAACTTCCCAGAAGTTGGCAGATTCTATATAAAGTATTAAAATGAAAAGAGTGTACACAAATGAAGACTAATGCATCAAGCATTTGTTGGAACAAAATGTGCTTCATGAAGTTATACCAGCTGGAACAACTCAGGATCTGCCAGCAGAATACAGCCCAGTATCCTTGCAAAGCCTTGCTTGGTAACTTCCATTCTCACCCTGTTTTTATAAGCTGGCAGTGAAATCAGGAAATATATTAGTCCTACTGAAGCTCCCACACTGTGCTGGTGGACTCTGTTTAACTTGGCAAATTCATTGAACTGCATTGTCCCAGCCTGATTATTCTTGTTTGCTTCACATTTAGCCATTTTTAAAAGCACAGTGTGACATCTCCACAGAAATTTTGCCAGAGACATTAGAAACAAATAATTACCGGTACATTGAACTGGTTTGTGAAGACCATCTGACTTGACTGCAGTTCCCAAAAATAATTTATGCCAGTTCTGTTGTCAAATGAATCCATCTTATTGTTCATGCTTATTATTTCTTATCTTTCTATGCAATTAGTGTTTCAAGAACTTGAGCCAGCATAAGTAGGACATCATCCATTTTACACCTATAAATGGGCTGAGATTTGGGTGACAGAGTCACCCAATTAGCTTCCATGGCTCAGTATCAGTTTGAACCAGGGTCTGCTCAATTGTAGTCCAACACTGTAAATACAGCATCATACTGTTGACAGAGGTTTTGCCATAAAGAAATGCCTACAAGAAAAGTAGAAGTTTAGGATCTCAGTAGAATCCAGCCTGACAATTGGAAGAAGTTATATTGACATGTATTGGTAAGGGTGGTTCATGTGATGTGTTCATCTTTCTGAAGTAAATTCATATTTTATATAGCAGCCTTCCCTCAACTTGATGCCATTTAGACTGTTGAGCTGCAAGTCCCAGAATTGCCATTCCACAAGTGTATTGCTGATAAATACCGATGTATACTATACTGTACTGTGTGTGTGTGTGTGTGTGTAACAGTACTTAATCTAAGCAGGTGATTCAATGCGCCTTTTTCAAACAGCTGATTTCCAATAAAAGTCTTACAATACTCCTTCACTATTTCATTAACTAGTACCCTCTTTTATGTATATTAGACTTTGGTTCTTAATCGATAGCCAACAAAGTAACTTGCAGTGTTGGGTAAGGGTTACAAGAATTAAAATCTACAGTGAAATCTCAGAAGCAAGCAGATTAGAGAAAGCTAGTTACTCAGAATATGAGTCAGTGCCTTGGCTTGGATAATAAGTTAATCTTCTGACAAACTTGCAGATGGTATTTTGCAAATCTACACATGAAGGACATAATCATATACCCTGATAAAATGACTCTTAAAAGAGGAGAGATGACTGAAGAAAAGAATGATTCTGAGTGGTAAGAGCAGCTGTTATTAAGCATAGGTTTCTTGGTACTCAAAATGGCAATTTAAGAAAGCCGCACAGGGTGCAACAGAAACTAAAATCAAAGTTCTTTTGAACAAAAGCTGTAATGAATACAGTATTTGTGCCAGATGAACAATGCTGCAGGTTCCTTGTGCTTCCTGAAAAATATACTGACATTTTAGGTCAGTTCCACATATCCTAATCTGAAGCAGCTTGCTTTTTATAAAATTAAATTTTAGCTAGGAAGTCTTCAATTGATGCTTATGACTGATTCTTTCTGGAATAAGTTGTAAAGAATCATTGAAATTTCCCCGATTTTAGTTTTGCTATGTGGGAACAACCCTGAACTCTCAGAAGAAGGAAATTATCACATCTTTTTCACTAAAAAAATAGGTATATTGCTCATTATTTTATTAAAGCATACACACATATAGTTTCACCACTACTACGGGTCAATTTCCCTAGTAGTTAATAGATTTCTTTGAAAAGACTTGTATCTTTGAATCACATATCAGCATTTCTAAGTAGGGCTAGGAACAGATATATTTCTGAAGAGTCAGTCGAGACAAGTCAGCACAAATGGTATTGAATTATTCATATATTATGTTGTTTTGCCCAAGAAGAAATCATACTTCTTACTTTAAAAAAGAAATACATTTATTTATTAAATGACAAAATTTAGCAGTACACGTTTTTTAAATTTAATTCAGAAGAGGTGCCTTAGCAGCATCTGTTCATGATTTATTAAAGTAAGCCCCATTGTTTGTTCAAGATCATGCAGTTGCAAAGTTTCCAAAATAACTGCACAACCTTAGAAAAAGTAGTGGCAGTTTTAATAAATCAGCAATGAGTTGCTGTGCTCTGATTCCCAGATATCCAAGGATTTCCTAAGCATTTTTTCCAAACCAAATTCCTTAAAAATATTTTTATAAAAAAATTATTACAATTTATTATTCTTTCTAAAAATATTTTATTGAAGATTTTAATAATTCTAGAAGCATATAAACTAAATTCAGAGAAAGAAGAAGAAATAGAAGGATTAAAAAATACAAAGAAAGAAAAAAAAACAAAGATAAAGAAAAAAGAAATGTATAAAGAACTACCTTCTGATCTTTACCACAACCAGGTAAATTAGCTAATTAGTTAATAACTAAAATAGATTTATTTGGTTGTACAAGACAGTCATCTCAGTAAATACCAGTCTAAAATATCTTTTATTAATGAGCTGTAAATGGAACACCTCTATTCCTAAAAGGTCAAGCTTTCTATAAATGGTAAAACAGATTTTCCATTTGAATATCTGATTCAGAAATAATTGGGATTTGCCTGCTTTAAAATGATACTCTGGAGACAAAGCCACCATACCATTATGGCCAGTTAAGTGTGTAAGTGTGAATTTAGCTATTTCTGCTAAATATTATTTGTGCTTAACTGATCAAAGCAATGCAGAAGACCACTTTGAGTCCCCTTAGAACACAATAACCCAATCAATCATTTCTTCATATTCCGAGACCAGCATAGAAAAAACCCACAATCAAGATAATTGCAGAAAGATAAAATATGAATCTAACATACCAAAAGTCCAGACATTTTCATCTGCTGTAGAGTTTCTTTGAGCATTCTCAGTAGCATAAGTTATCTGTGTCCCCCAAAGAAGCATCTGGGGGGATACAGCATCCAACTTATCTTTATGCTTTACTATTTATGTTTGATTTGACATCTAAAGAAAAAAATCCCTATGTCAATGCTGCAAACATTGGTTGTTTTTGCTCTGACAATATAAGAGGCAGCCTTTTCCTTTAAACTGTTTTGCTATGAATCAAATGAAGCTGGGGGGAGGAGAAGCTAACCCGGTTGTTTTAATAAGATAAGGAAGTGAAGCTTTGCATGTTAAACTAATTGTAGAATGTGATTTATGACATGTAAACTAAGGGAGGGAATTGTGTTTGATATGATGTGTTCAGGGGAGGAGAATTCAGATTCTGAATCTCAGATTCCATGAGTGCCGATGCTTTGTTCTCATTATTATAGACTTTTTATAGACTTTTTAGAATAAACAATGCCTGAATGTTCTTTGATCTGTCTCATTAATCGGAAACATGACATCATGCCAGAATCTACTTTCTTTTCAAACAACCTGGGGGTCCTGAGCCCCAGCTGCGAGAGAAGCTGGCAAACATTCAGGGAAAAATCTTCATCATGGGAAAAGAGAAACTGCTTGAAGATGGTGATCTGGCAGCTACTGACACCTCAGAGGAGGAAGTAACAGACGGCATGCTGTGTGAAGATGAATTTGTGCAGGTCTCCCAGTTGCGGGGAGGACCCAAGCAGTTAAGAGAGCTTATCTGGTCATCAAGCTGGAACCACTCCAGCGGAAACTCCAGATGCCTTGAGACTGCCCTGCCAAGGACTTCAAAAGCAGAATGGTGGAGAGCTACCAGATTGTCTGCCACTGAGAATTTGAGTGAGTGGAAAATCCTGTCTGCAGACCAGACAGCCTGCCAGCCCCAGGAGTCCCTGCCAGACCCTCCAGACCCACAGCCTGGGGCCTCTGCAGCAATGGGAGGTTGGGGAACCCCCACAAGTGAAAGGCCAACAACCTCTGAGCTTGCCACAGCTAATAGAGGCCTTGCAACAGCTTGGAGTGATGCAGAAGCCTGGAGATCAGAAGCTTGTGGGAGGACAACCACAGCAAGGAGATTGGTCACCACCCCCAAACGTACAGCAACCGCTGAGGGAGATCCAGCAGCTTCCCCTCAGACAATCACAGCAAGGGGAGCAGCAGCAGGGCCCAAACGTGCAACCCCTGGGCATACAGCAGCACCAGTGGGGTCGCCAGCAACTGGGGCTTCAACAACTGCAGTGGGGGCCCCAGCAGCCATTGAATCAACAACCAGGGTGGGGCCAGCAGCTGCAGTTGGGGACCCAGAGAATCTGATCTTTGGGACCTTTGATGGGGACCCAGAGAATCTGATCTTTTTCCTCAACCAAGTACGCCCTCATTTGACTCACTGGGCCCATCTCTACCCGGATCTAGGTGCTATGGTTGATGTGATTGTGTCTAGCCTAGAGGGACAAGGATCTGAATGGTTAAACAATTTATATAATGAACAAGCCCCTGAATTGGAGGACCCCCACCTCTTCCTCCTAGGGATGAAAGATTTGAGGACCGACTTCCGGTAGCGCTGCCACACCGAATGGCAGCGTTTTGAAGCCACCCGATCCTGGGAAGCGTCAAAGCGCTCGGAGGCAGCGAAAATCAGCTGTTCCGCGGCGCTGGAGCTTCTCCCTCGGGAGAAGAGGGAGAGGCGAGCCTGCCTGGGTAGAGGTAGAGCTCCCCTGTGATTCTCCCAAGTAGTTTGGGGGATAACAGGGTGAGCCCCCTCGGAGCCCAGGCTTTCTCCGCTCTCAGGACGTTTTTGCTCCAAAAGGAGTGGAACTAGACGCGGCAACTGCACCTGCTGCTTAGATGGGACAGTGAGTATTTTGTTTCTTTGAGAAGCAGGCAGAGCAAAGCAGGAAGATCTGAATTTTCAAGTTGGATTTTAACTTTAACTCAGATTCATTATCTTCTTCAAGTTTTAAGTTTGAAATGGAGTAAAAATGGCGCTGGAATGTTTCTTTCCTGTGTGAAGTGACTGCGTTGGAAAACTGTTACATTTTGCTACATAGCAAGAGATACAATTTGCAACTGACTTTACCCAGTACCGGATTTTGTTTATTGAACTTTGGGAGAATTTTTATTTTTTCTTTCCTTTCCCTTCTTTTTTTTCTTTTTCTTTCCCCCCCCCCTTTTTTTAATGAATTTTGATTCTGCTGGGTGAAAGAGGAAATCGAAACTTAAGAGATGGCTGCGAGACGTGGGGGAGGACCTCCAATTTCCAAGAATGTTATTTCTTCACCTTTACCACAAGCTGTAGGGCAGACTTCGATGAAACCTACAGTACAACCACCCTCCCCCCCACCTCCTGCATTTACACTGACAGACATTCAGCGAGTTGTGATGCAGTCAACACACGTTTTGCAGCAGGAAATAAAGGAAACAAGGGAAGAATTTGTTAACCAAAACAACCAGATGAGGGAAGATATAGTGCTTGCACTCCAGGGTTTGGCTGCACATATAGAACGCCTGGATGTTCGTGTGGACTCAGTTATGGAGTATGTGGAGAATTTGGAAAATAAAATCATTGATGCTGAACAGAAGATTGACAGAGCACAGGCTAAGATTGACAGAACAGAGGACGAAGTTACTATATCACAATATAAGAACATGGAGTTTGCTTTGCGTATCAGAGGCCTTAAAGAGAAGCCTAAAGCAGATTTGGAATGGGAAGTAGCACGAGCAGTGGCTCCTGTTTTGAAATGTGAACCTGAAGAACTACTTAAAGAAATGGATAAGACATTTAGGGTTAACTCCTGGATTGCTAGGCAAAAAAATTTACCTAGAGATGTAGTGATTTATTTTTCCAGGAGATCAACCAGAAATTCTATTATCCAGGCTTTTTATCGGGAAAAATTTCAAATTGCAGGCCAAGACATTATGATTTTAAAGGAGATACCTCCAAAAATTCTTAGAAAAAGGAAAGATTTTGCCTTTCTGTCCGATGAGCTTAAGAAGCGACAAATCCAGTTCAGATGGGAAATACCTAATGGAATTGTGGTAAATTACGCAGGGACCAGATACAAATTGGATACAATTTTAAAAGCAAAAGATTTCTACACTAAGGTTCTGAAAGCAGGCTCACCACCGTCTCCTCGAATCAAAAGAACAGAAGCAAGACAAGAAGATAAACAATTGAGTGAAGGGGCAATATCATTGCCTCTTGAGGAGATGCGGCAGGCGGAGGTTACGGAGCAGAGTTTGGCATTAAAGGAAGAACCAAAAGAACAGAGGATGACAAGAGCTGCATATAAGCGTATGGAAAAAGAACAAAAACAAAAGCCTGTATCTGGTCTAACTATGCAAGACGCGGCTGTCTCAGAGCCTGTGGGAGGAGCACGTCCGAAGAGAGCAACAGCTGATCTTCAGGCCACTTTCCAAAGGCTCATGGTCACCAGAGATGGTGAAGTTCCTGACATGGAATGTTAATGGCTTAAATTCACCACAGAAAAGAAAGAAAGTATTTTTTTATCTGAAACAACATAAAAATGACATTGTTTGCTTACAAGAGACACATATTGCATTAAAAGATCAAAAATATTTGATTAATTCCCGATTGGGAACACATTTTGCATCTTTTGCTCCGGACAAGAAGGCTGGAGTGGCCATTTATTTAAGAAAAGACTTTTTGGCAAGATTGATTGAATCGGATAAACAAGGGAGATATGTTAGTATTGAATTAACATTACAAGGAAAGAAAGTTCTTCTTATTGGATTATATGCTCCAAATCAACAACAGCAAAAAATTTTAAATTTTTACATCAGAGACTAATTGAACTGGATTACAAATCTGTTATTATGATGGGGGACTGGAATGGGGTTTTGGTGCCATCTGAAGACAAGAAGGGATCTTCTAAAAACTTTTTAAATTCAAAATTGCCTAAAGCTTTTTTTGATTTGAAGGAAGATCTGGAATTAAGAGATGTATGGCGGGAAAGGAATATGAGAGACAGAGATTTTACTTTTTTTCAGATAGACATAAATCTTTCTCCAGGATTGACTTTATTTTGATTACTACTGATCTTTTTTCTTCGGTTAAGAACGTTAAGATTTTTCCTAGGACAATGTCTGACCATAGTCCTGTTTGGTTGGAGTTTTTTGCTGAAGGTGGTAGTAGAAGATCCTGGAGGCTGAATGAGAATTTATTTACAAATGATTTGTTCTTGCAGAAATGTAGAGAACATATGAAAGAATTTTTTGTTACAAATATGCATAAAGGTACATCGATGGAAATGGTTTGGGATGCTAGTAAAGCCTATATGAGAGGGGTTTTGATTTATATGAACAATGGTTACAGGCGTAAGCAAATGCAAAAACGTTTAGATCTTGAGGAAGAGATTAAATCTAAGGAGAAAAAGCTTATTTTGAATCCATTGGATAATAATTTAAGGATCTCAATACATTTACTGAAAGAACAATTTAACATGCTACTGGCTGATCAAGTAGCAACTAATTTGCGCTATGCTAAACACAATACTTTTTGTAACGCTAATAAGCCTGGTAGATGGTTGGCTTATCAATTAAGGAAGAAACAGAAATCACGTACTATAGATAAAATAAAATATAAAGGAAAAGAAGTCTACCAACAAAATTTGATTAAGAGGAGTTTTTTAGATTTTTATTCGAAATTATATTCTAAAGAAAATATACAAGCTTTAGATATAGACAAGTATTTACAGGGAGCTCATTTTCTGAGACTCTCAAAAGAACAACAACTTGAGATGAATTGCCCAATTACATCAGAAGAAATTTCTTTAGCTATTAAACAGTTGAAATTGGGCAAGGCTCCGGGAACAGATGGATTAACAGCAATTTACTATAAAAAGTTGTTGCTCGAAATGATTGAACCCTTAAAGATTTTGTTTAATGAAATTCAGACTGGAGATGCAGTTCCTCCATCATGGAGGACAGCTTTTGTATCATTGATTCCAAAGGAGGATCAAGACCTTACTCAACCTAAAAATTATAGACCTATATCGCTTTCGAATACAGATTATAAGATTTTTGCTAAAGTATTGGCTAATAGATTAATGCAAGTTTTGAAACAAATGATTCATAGTGATCAATCGGGATTTATATCTGGGAGGTATATGAAATATAATGTAAGACAAATTGTAAACTTGCTTGAATATTTGGATAAGAACAACCAAGTCTCCGCAGCATTGATATTTTTGAATGCAGAGAAAGCCTTTGACCAATTGAATTTGCAATTTTTATTGAGAGTTGTTGAGGAGATGAATTTTGGAGAAGGTTTTTTACATGCTATTAAAGCTATATATCAACAACAAACTGCACAAATTATAGTTAATGGGGGGCTAACAGAGACCTTTAAAATTGAAAAAGGTACAAGACAGGGATGCCCCCTATCACCATTATTGTTTGTTTTAACATTAGAGATTTTATTAATTAAAATTCGAGAGTCCTCTATGATAAAGGGAATTAAATTTAAATTTAAATTAAATTAAATTAAAAAATTAAATTAATTTTTTTTTTGCCGGCTCCAAAGATGGCGGACGCGCTGGGGAGAGCTCCGTAGCCCCCAATGGTAAGGCGTCCCCCCAGGAGCCCCCCAGGGATGTCAACGGACCCCTGGGGTGGGGTCAGAAGTTCGGGCAGATGAGCTGGGCAATTGTACCGCCCGCTGCCTCCCGAATCAGCCGTAGGGGCGCCGGGACATCTCCGCCCCGCTGCCTGGGCCGTTGGCGGCCGTTGTAAATGGGGCCAACGCCTCCGCCCTGCCTCTACCGCTTGTTCTACTGCCGGGCAAGGGCGGCGTCTCCGCGGATCAGCTGTGCGGCGGAGGCACCGACAGCGAGGACAGCAGCAGCGGCGGCGACGGCTCTCCAGCCCCCAGTCTGGCCATCTGTCCCAGGAGCCTGGCAGCGACGGTGGCGGTGGCGGCGAGGCGTCTCCGGCCCGCCCCTGGGCCACTGCAACCATTGCAACCATCCAGGAGGGGCCGGCGGCTCTGCTCTGCCCCGGCCCCCTGAACGACTCCCAGGCAGCGGCGGCGTCTCCGAGCGATCAACGGAGGCGCCGCCGACCAGCTGGGTGGCGAAGGCAGCGGCATCATCAGCAACGGCGACGGTGAAGATCAGGAAAGGCGCCGCGGATCAGATGGATCAGCTAGGCGGCGGAAGAGGCAGCCGCTGCAACCACCCCGAGCAGGACCGGAGTCGCTGCTCTGCCTCGACCTCCTGGCCTGCTCCTGAATAGCGGCGGCGTCTCCATGGGATCAAGGAGACGCCGCAGACCGGCTATGCAGGCCCGATCGACCGCCTCCGAGGGGCCTTTGACAGCAGCGCTAGCAGCAACGGCCTGGCATCTCCAGCCCACCCCCAGAACCGCTGCAGCCGTCTTGAGTGAGGGCCAGCGCTTCGTCCTTCCTCGACCACCTTGGCCTGGCCCTGGGCGGCGGCACTTCCGATCCGCATCGGGGAGACGCCGTGGACCAGCGGATCCGGGGAGCGGCTATACAGTGGAGCAGCAACGAAAGCGTCAGCAGCGTAAGCTTCTCCAGACCCCGGTCGGCCACCTTTGCCAGGAACCCTCGACGGCAGCACTACTGGACGCGGCGCGGGGTATCCAGCCCGCACCCTGGGTGCCGACGGTGTCTCCGTGCCGATCTACAACCAAAAGACGCCACGATGCAGCTGACCAGTGGAGATAGCGGCGACTAGACCACCGAGGCCATCATCATCTTGCCTCCACCAGCTCTGAACCCCCCTGCCCTCCCTCGCCCCACAGGACATGATGGGCCTGGGTGCAAGCCACGGTGGCATAGTGGCTTAACCTTACACCTGCAGCCCCATAGAGGTGAGAGCTCTATGGGGTATGCTTCACCCAGAGTGGGTCCTGGACCACCCCCGGAAACAGAGTCACAACCCATCGTGAGGGGATGGGGAGTGGCCTGCTTCTGGGGTTCACCCAGCCAAGTGGCAGTGGATGGGTGACGGTCCAGATACCCACCTACCCAACTCGACCCTCCTTCCAATTCTCCACCCAGGGGACCGCCTTCCAAAAAAAAAAAAAACCTGTGACTCTATGCTTCTCCAATATTCGAGCACAGACCTACTCGCCCTCAGGAGTTCCCCCCTCTCCTGGGTGCGTCCCGCCTACAATACATCGAATCTCGATGACGGGCCCGACCATTGGGCCTCTGAGAGATGGCCAGGCAGGGTCAGGGGCCTCCAACACAAGTCCAACAAGAGGCCCCTGGTTAAGTTCCTAATTAAGTTCTTTGTCGGGTTAGGGAGGGGGGCGGGAAAAGACTATGGTTGTTCGGGGAAGGCGGGCCTTCCAGCTACCATAGCGCAGGCCAGGCCTACGACCATTCGCGAAGGTGGAGAACGAGGACCAGTCGCCGACAAAGCCCAATGGCGAGCTGACGAACAGCCAATTCCCAGGATGGTGGGGAACGGCAGAAGGTGCACAAGCAGAGGGCCGTATCGTCACCGGGAGAGTCCTCTCCGCTCTGTACAAGCGGTGAGACGCTCCGACCCTCTGTACTTCCCCCGAGGACCCGGGAGCGAATGTGTGCAGCCTCCTATGCTCAGGCTGGTCTACCTAAATGCCAGGTCCGTAGCTAAAAAGGCTCACCTCGTTCGTGACCTAGTGGAGAGCGAGCACGCGGACCTGGCTTGCATCACGGAAACCTGGCTGGGCCCAGAGGGTGGTGTCCCTCTAGTTGACCTCTGCCCGCCAGGTTTCCAGGTGCTGCACCAGCCTAGGGCCCATGGAAGGGGCGGGGGAGTGGCAGTTATCATCAGGGAGTCCCTTAGCCCACGAGAGACCACCGTCCCTCAGATAGTCGGGTGTGAGTCTCTCCTTCTGAGATACGGCCCGGGGGCGCAGTTGGGCCTGCTGCTGACGTACCTACCACCTAATCGTGCAGCGGCAGCCCTGCCCAAGCTACTCGATGTCCTCTCAGGGTTGGTGGTTGAATTCCCAAAACTCATGGTCTTGGGCGACTTTAACCTACCGTCCCTGGGAGGATCGTCCAAACTAGCTCGGAAGTTCATGGCTTCCATGGCGGCCATGGACCTGTCGCAAATAATTTCTGGGCCGACTCATGAGGGAGGCCACACCCCCGACTTGGTGTTCTTGTCTGGATGGTGGCGTGATGATATCGGTGGGGGCGCCACGACCGTTACGCCCCTGTCATGGACCGATCATCACCTCCTACGGCTAGACTTCCCCTTTGCCACCCCCTGCCGTGGGTGCACGGTGCCGACCAGATGGTACCACCCTAGGCGCCTAATGGACCCTGATAGGTTCCAGGCAGCGCTTGGGGACCCACATACACTCCCTGCTCACAGCTCGGCAGATGCCTTAGTGGAAGCCTGGGAAAAGGCAGCCACGGAGGCTCTGGACCGAGTTGTACCCCTGCGGCCTCTGACCCGGCGCAGATCCCAGCGAGCCCCATGGTTCACCGCGGAGCTCCGGGAGATGAAGCGTCGGAGACGGGGCCTAGAGAGCCGTTGGAGATCCAGTCGATCCGAATCCGACCGATTGCGACTAAGAATCCTCATCAGGTCTTATCTCGCAGCGATAAGGGTGGCAAAATCCAACCACTTTTCCTCCCTCATCGCGTCCGCAGATAATCGCCCGGCTGCCTTGTTCAGAGTGACTCGCTCCCTACTGAACCAAGAGGTGAGGGAGGAACCCTTGCAGGGTCGAGCCGAGGAATTCGGTCAATATCTGTTGGATAAAATCGCTCGGATTCGAACCGGCCTGGACTCCAACTGGGCAGAGTTGGAAGAACAGGACATGGACAGTCTTGTCGACGTCATCTGGGAAGAATTTGATCCTGTGACTCCTAAGGAAGTGGACAGGATTATGAGGAGGTTGAGCTCCTCCACATGCTTACTGGACCCGTGCCCTTCCTGGCTGGCTTATGCGGCTCGAGAGGGGACACGAGGCTGGTTTCTGGCGGTCATCTCTGCTTCTCTGAGTGAGGGTCACTTCCCCACCGCCTTGAAGGAGGCGGTGGTGAGACCTCTCCTCAAGAAGCCCACCTTGGACCCATCCTCATTGAATAACTTTCGTCCAGTCTCCAATCTTCGCTTCCTTGCGAAGGTTGTTGAGAGCGTGGTGGCGCATCAACTTCCTCAGGTCCTGGATGAAGCGGTTTATCTAGACCCGTGCCAATCGGGCTTCAGGCCGGGCTACAGCACGGAGACGGCATTGGTCGCTCTGATGAATGATCTCTGGAGAGCCCGGGACAGGGGCCATTCCTCTGTCCTAGTCTTATTAGACCTTTCGGCGGCTTTCGATACCATCGACCATGGTATCTTGCTGCGGCGCCTCAGGGGACTGGGAGTGGGAGGCACGGTTCTGCGTTGGTTCTCCTCCTTTCTCCAGGGTCGCTCGCAGTCGGTGCTGGCAGGGGGACAGAGGTCGACCCCGAGGCCTCTCGTTTGCGGAGTCCCTCAGGGGTCGGTCCTCTCGCCTCTCCTGTTCAACATCTACATGAAACCGCTGGGTGAGATCATTCGTAGCTTTGGAGTAGGGTACCATCAGTATGCTGATGACACCCAGCTTTTCATCTCAACTCCAAACAGCATCAGTGATGCCCTCGACGTGATGTCCCGCTGCCTGAAAGCGGTCCGGGAATGGATGGGGAAGAACAGGCTTCAACTCAACCCGGACAAGACTGAATGGCTGTACGTACCGGCAAGCCAGGATACTCAGATCATTCCACTCCTTAACATCGGGGATGAGTTACTACCCCCTGTTGATAGGGCCCGCAACCTGGGTGTCCTCCTAGACTCTCAGCTATCCCTGGAAGATCACATAGGAGCTGTGACCAAGGGGGCCTTCTCCCGGGTTCGACTAGTACGCCAACTACGACCTTATCTGGACCTGGATGCCTTACGTACAGTCACCCATGCCCTTGTGACCTCTCGCCTAGACTACTGTAACGCTCTCTACATGGGGCTGCCCTTGAGATCCACTCGGAAGCTTCAACTGGTGCAAAGTGCAGCGGCACGGACACTTTTGGGGGCCTCCCGATACTCCCATATCACTCCTCTCCTCCGTGAGCTGCACTGGCTTCCGGTTGCCTTCCGAGTGAAATTCAAGGTGCTAACAATGACATACAAAGCCCTACATGGCATGGGTCCGGACTACCTACGGGAGCACCTTCTGCCAATGTCAACACCCCACCGTCCTGTGCGCTCCCACAGAGAGGGCCTCCTCAGGGTGCCACCGCTCAAGGAATGTCGGCTGGTGGCCCCCAGGAGGAGGGCATTCTCAGTGGGTGCGCCAGCCCTCTGGAACTGCTTGCCAACCGAAATCCGGATGGCCCCCGACCTCCGCACCTTCCGGCGCGACTTAAAAACTTACCTGTTCCAACAGTCTGGCCTGGCCTGATAGCTCTAATTGGGGTCCCAATTTGTTTTCACTATTGTTTTTCACTATTGTTCAATCTGTATACCTACCTTACTCTGTACACCGCCCCGAGTCCCTCGGGAGAAGGGCGGTTTATAAAAACAAACAAACAAACAAACAAACAAACAAACAAATAAATAAATAAATAAATAAATAAATAAATAAATAAATAAATAAATAAAATAAAACAGAATGATTATAGATTGAGAGCTTTTGCTGATGACTTGGTTGTGACAGTATCTCAACTGTTACAGTCAGTTATAGACTTGATGGAAATTATAACTCAGTATGGTAAGGTTTCTGGGTTCAAGGTGAATAGTAATAAGACTAAGATATTATCTAAGAATTTATCTATGAGTGAAAGGGATATGTTATCTAAATTAACTGGTTTTGAAATAGTGAAAAAGGTTAAATATCTAGGAGTATATATTGCAGCCTCAAATGTAAAATTGTATAAGAATAATTATGAAACACTATGGTTGAAGGCACAAAGGGATTTAAATAATTGGAAAAAATTACAATTATCATTACTGGGAAGAATTGCAGTTGTTAAAATGAATGTTCTGCCAAAGTTTCTCTTTTTGTTTCAAATGATACCTATATTGACAAAGGATGCCAACCTTGATCAATGGCAGAAGGGTATTAATAAATTTATTTGGGCAGGGAAAAAACCAAGAGTTAAATTTAAGATTTTACAAGATGCTAGGGAAAGAGGGGGACTCAAGGCGCCGAATTTGAAATTGTATTATGATGCGGTTGCCTTGACGTGGGTTAGTGATTGGCTTAATTTAACTAATAAGAGAATACTTCATCTTGAGGGTTGGGATTTGGTATATGGATGGCATGCATATTTGCTTTATGATAAGAAGGTAGATAGGGCTTTTAAATCCCATATTCTTAGAAGTGCTTTATTGCGTGTCTGGAAAAAGTATTATTATAAGTTAAATTATAAAATACCGATTTGGGGAATTCCTGGACACGCGATAGAGGGCATATCTATGGGAGTGAGTTTGGATATGGTTTCTTATAAATAATTACTTAGATTGCAAGGGAATGATTGGCAACTTAAATCATTAGATGAGTTAAGACAAGAAAACATAAGTTATTCTAGGTTTCAATATACCCAATTGAAAGCTAGGTGGAAGTCAGATCAAAAGGTTGGCATCACAATTATAGATCAAAATTTAGTAAAACAAATTAGAGATTTAAATTGTGCACATATAAAGAGGATATATAATGCTTTAATTGAATTGGATTCGGAAACGGAATTAGTTAAAGATTGTATGATAAAGTGGGCACATATTTATTCAGGAACCAATTTCGTTGGACACTTGGGAGATAATTTGGGTCAGAAATGTTAAATTTACTCAGGCTCAAAACTTAAGAGAAAATTTTTATAAAATGTTTTATAGATGGCATCTGGATCCCAAGAAGTTGTCTAACATGTATCCTAATTTACAGTCTAAATGTTGGAGATGTGGTAGTTTAGAAGCCACCTATTTTCATATGTGGTGGACTTGTAGAAATATAAAAGCTTTTTGGATTAAAATTTGGTGGAACATTCAAAAGATTTTTAAGAGAAAGATAAAGTTTTCTCCGCAATTGTTTTTATTGGGTATTGTTGTAGATTGTGATGTTAAAGAAACTAATTTGATGTTGAATATGATAACAGCAGCACGGTTACTGGTGGGACAATATTAGAAGAAGGATAGTTTGCCTACTATAGAAGAATGGGTGTTTAAAGTTTTGAATCTTGCAGAAATGTCTAAGATTTCTGCTTACTTGAAAGATCATTCACGGGAAAGATATATTTCAGTTTGGAGGAGATGGATAGATTATATTCAGAATAAATATGGGACTAAAAAGTTCCATTTAGCTTATGAGTAGATTTTAGAGGGATATTGTTATTGGTACTTTGTATGTAGTTATGTTAAAGGGGAGTTAAAGCACATTATGAATTTGGTTAATTGTATATTATGCATAATTTTTATTTAGAATATGATTATTATAACTATAATCCTGTATTTAGCTCTGGGAAGTGGGGGGGGAAGTGGGCGGGTTTGGGGTGGGGGGGATTTGGGGATATATTGTAAAATCTTGTTTTTGTAAAACTCTTTAATAAAAAAAAAAGATTTGAGGACCCATCCATTGCCCTCAAAGCAGAAGAACAAATCCACACGATAAAACAAGATGGCCAACCTGCCCTGGAGTATGAGCGAGAGTTTCACAAGATAGCCGGTCAGATAGAGAGATGGCCTGAGCAATCTATAATTCATCATTTCAGGGAAGGGTTGGACGACCACCCTTCTCAGGCCTGCATCTACCGAGCTGTACCTGACCAGCTATAAGAATGGTACCAGGCAGCGGTAAGATTAGATGTTCACCTTGCCTGCTATAAGAAGCCTCTCCCACCTGAAGCCGAGCCGAGGGCAGAAAGACTCAAATGGCAATCACCCCCATGAAAATCTCCAACTATTGTGATGGCTGAAAGACCCAGGCCACCTTCAGGCCTGTCAATTAAGTGTTTCTGGTACGGACAGGAGGGACATTGAGCAGCGAATTGCCCAGTCCCCTACCCCCAATCTCAAAATAGTCCAAGACCAGCAGCGAGAAAGAAACCTGCACAGTGGCTAACGGGAGAAAAATCCAACCAGGTGATGCAGGAACCTATTGCCCAGGTCACATCCCCCACACGGGAGGATGCTGGAACTCAGGCTGGATCCACCCCTGTTCTACCCTCTTTCTACAGCAACGAAGAAGGAGAGAATGACCCGATGTTGAGCCGACATGTCCCATCTTTCTCACTACCTGCCAAGCTCATAATCCCTAAGTCAGGTACGCAGGTAGATTTAAAGGTGCTAGTTGATTCTGGATGCTCCCAATGCATCATTAGCTTGCCATTTGCCATGAAACTGGGCATACGAGCAAAACTGCTCTCCAAACCTGTGAGGGTCGAGCAAGCGAATGGCTCCCTGATGGGAGGGACTTTAGTTACACAATTAATAAAGCCCCTACACCTAGAAATAGGTGAGCACTGATGGCCCCAAAAATGACTGAGGCTGTGATCCTAGGATTAGCCTGATTGGACAAATGGAAGATGTTTATCTGGTGAGAGAAAGGAATGATAACTGTGAGACTACCTATAGGGCCTAAACCTCCCACTGATTCAACAGATGTGGCAGGACAATTTAGGCCATCAACTGAGCAAGCGCACATGGTTGCCTCACCGCCACCAGGTGAACCAACCATCCCCAGTGAGTATTGGGACCTGGCAGGGGCATTTAGTGAGAAAGAATGCAACACCCTGCCCTCTCACAGACCCAATAATTGTTCTATTGAACTGTTGCTGGGAGTCAAACTCCCACGACTGAGAATGTATGCCATGTCCCCCCTCAAAATGGAGGAGATGCAACAATACATGGATAAAAACCTAGCGAGGTGGTTCATTTAATGAGCCAAATCTACTGTGGGAGCCCCTGTGTTGTTCAAGGGAAAAAAGATGGGTCTCTTTGTCTCTGCATAGACTATAAAGGGCTTAATGCGGTGAGTGTGGAGAACAAATAACCTGTCCCCCTCCTGAAAGACTTGTTAACCCACCTAGCTAAAGGGAGCATTTTCACAAAATTGAACCTGAGAGAGGCATACTACCGGGTGAGAATAAAAGAGGGAGACGAGTGGAAAATTGCTTTTAATTGTCCCTTGGGAAGCTACCAATTCAGAGTCAGGCCATTCAGACTCACAAACAGCTTCAGAGCTTTTTAGGTTTTGCTAACTTTTATCGCCAATTCATCCCCTCTTTTGCTGAGATTGCCCTACCCCTTACAGAACTACTCAAGACAGCAAAGGAGGAGGGAAGCCGTGACCGGGACAACCACTTGCTTGGACGATGAGCTGTCAAACCGCTTTTGAGGATTTAAAAAGACTATTTGCTGCTGAACTAGTCCTAAAGCATCCATGCCCAGGGGAGCCCTTCGTAATCCAAGCCAGTGACGTTGCAGTCGGAGCTGTATTACTGCAAAAGAACAAAAGTGGAGTCCTACAACCCTGTGCCTACATCTCAAAAAAAATCACTGAAAGCGAGAGGATATGGGCAATCTGGGAGAAGGAGCCCTTCACCATTAGGTGGAGCCTGTTAAACTGGCAACACTATTTAGAGGGAAGCAAGGTGCCATGTGAAGTATGGACAAAAACCTAGAGGCACTGAACACCCCCTGCAAACTGTCCCCCAAACAAGTGCGGTGGGCACAGTACTTTAATCATTTCAACTTCACTTTAAAGTACATACTGGGAGGGAAAAAATTCTTAGCTGATGTGCTATCCCGATTGCCCCAGTACAAAAGCAAATGCGAAGAGGTCAATGAGGCAATTATCCCCAGTTCACAACCTGCAGCACCTCACACCTCGCAGAACCCCTAATCCTGATGACCCGGGAGCGAAGAAGATAAAATGAGAGCTCCTCATTGATCAATGGTTCAAAGATAATCAAACCTCCTTAACATGCAGAGATGGTTTGGCATACAAGGGGGGGGAAATTGTATCTACCTGAAGCCCTCCATCTCAATGCTCTCAAACACAGCCATGATGTAAAACAGGCTGGACACTCCGGATATTTAAAAACTCTACACCTCATCTGCTGGCAATTTTGGTGGCCAGGGCTAAAACGAGATGTGGAAAACTATGTCAGGAGTTGTACCGTATGTGCCACCATGAAAAGAATTTCAGGGAAAACCCCTGGGTTACTGCAACCGGTAGCAGACCCTTCTCAACCATGGGAAGAAATAGCTATGGACTTTATTGTAGACCTACCCAAAAGTAGAGGAAATACTGTCATCTGGACTGTGATAGACCTGTTTTCAAAACAGGCTCATTTTATCACCTGCAAAGGACTCCCATCTGCCCAACAACTGACTAAATTGTTCCTAAAACATATCTACTGACTGCATGGTGCCCCTAAGCAAATAATTTCGGATAGAGGAGTGCAGTTCACAACAAAAGTTTGGAGGAGTTTTCTTAAATTAATTGGATCATCTCAAGGCTTATCATCTGCTTTTCATCCAGCTACCAATGGGGCTGCAGAATCCACTAACAAAATGGTGGAGCAATATCTCAGATGCTATGTTTCCTACCAACAGACAAACTGGACTGACCTCTTCCCTTTCGCTGAGGTGGCTTACAATAATTCTGTTCACAGCAGCACCAGCTACACGCCTTTCAGAGTAGCCACAGGAAAAAGGTTCAGCCAAATGCCTGAATACCCTCAGGTGCCCTCTGCTTCCCAGACACTTGATCAATGGGTGATGGGGTGGGAAGAAGTTTGGAGAAACACGAAAATGGCATTAAAAAGACTTCTGAGACTTATAAAAAAGGCTGATAAAAAGAGGGCTCCCCAAAGAACATTCCAAGTTGGGGAAAAGGTTTATCTAAATATTTACACCTCAAATTACCCAGCAAGAAATTTCTTGGGGTCTTTCCCTATCGTAAGGATCATCAACCCTGTCACAGTAGAATTAAAACTCCCTAGGCTTTTAGGGAAAGTTCATCCTGTCTTCCATTGCAGCCTGCTGAAACCTTTTCGGGACTCCACCTTAAGACCTCCCCCTAAGAAGGCACCCAGGCCCCTCATAGTAGTGGGTCAGATACACTATGAAATGAGAGCCATTCTTGACTCTAGAATTTTTAAAGGGAAATTGGAGTACCTAGTACAATGGAAGGGGTATTCGCTGTCGGAAGCTACTTGGGTGAAATCTAGCAATGTGAAGACTGAACGACTCATCAAATTTTCATGAAAAAAACCCAACAAGCTAAGAGATAATCCCTGACATATGCTTTTGTTTACATTACAGGATCTATCCTTTTTGTAAGGGGGGATGGATGTCAACACTGCAAACATTGGATGTTTTTGCTCTGACAATATAAGAGGCAGCCTTTTCCTTTAAACTGTTTTGCTTTGAATCAAATGAAGCTGGGGGGAGGAGAATGCTAACCCGGTTGTTTTAATAAGATAAGGAAGTGAAGCTTTGCATGTTAAACTAATTGGAGAATGTGGTTTATGACATGTAAACTAAGGGAGGGAATTGTGTTTGATATGATGTGTTCAGGGGAGGAGAATTCATCCATCCATGAGTGCTGATGCTTTGTTCTCATTATTATAAACTTTTTAGAATAAACAATGCCTGAATGTTCTTTGATCTGTCTCATTAATCAGAACCATGACACCCTAATTATTATCTTTATAGTACATTTTCTTCTAGAAAATGAATAGTTAAAGCCACAGGGATCTTTTTTGATGAGTTTGCTACAAAGGATAGAATATTTGTATTCTCTGAATAAAAAACACAGGAATGGATCATCTGCCAATTTTGGAAGCAGTAACTAGATCCAAACCTATTTGAGCCATTGAACATATATACAGGGCACTCAGAAAGTATTCAGACTCATTCACTTTTTCAATTTTGCTATGCTGCAGCCTGATTCTACAGTTGTTGAAATTCATTTTTTCTCATTAATTTACACTCAGTACCACATAATGACAAAGTGAAAAGAGAAGTTTAGAAATGTCTGTAAATTTATTAAAAAAAACTGAAATATCATGATTTTTTTTAAAAAAAATAAAAATGTATAGTATATTTACATCCTTATACTCATATTTCTTCTGTTATGCACCTCCATGAGCCTATTATAGAAATTAGAGGGAGAAAAATAGAACATTAATTGGCCATCTACAGTTCTGTAAGGGAACCACTGTATAGCATTTTGTACTACTACTACTACTACTACTACTACTACTACTACTATTATTATTATTATTATTATTATTATTATTATTATTATTATTATTATTATTATTATTATTATTAATTTTATTTGTATACCGCCCTTCTCCCGAAGGACTCAGGGCAGTGAACAGAGCAAAACATGTTAAAAAGACAGAATACAAAAATTGAAAAAGATTAAACAAAGTGCCCGGAACTCTTAAATAAGTTAAAACACATTTAAAAGTAATAAAAACCCAACCCCATCCCATCAGGCCAGGCCAGCTTGTTCAAAAAGATACGTCTTTAGATCGCGCCGGAAGGAGCGAAGGTCGGGCGCCATCCGGAGCTCAACCGGAAGACGGTTCCATAAATCCGGCATGCCCACAGAGAACGCCCTCCCCCTGGGGGCCACCAGTTGGCATTCTTTGACCGGTGGCACCCTGAGGAGACCCTCTCTGTGGGAGTGTACTGGGCGGAGGGAAATTGATGCCGGCTGCAGGTGCTCCCCAAGGTATTCCGGACCCATGCCATGTAGGGCTTTGTAGGTCAATACCAGCACCTTGAACCTCACCCAGAAGACAACTGGGAGCCAATGCAGCTCACAGAGCAGAGGTGTAACATGGGAGTATCGGGAGACTCCCAACACAACTCTCGCGGCTGCATTCTGTACCAGTTGGAGCCTCCGAGTGGTCTTCAAGGGCAGCCCCATGTAGAGAGCGTTGCAGTAGTCTAAACGAGAGGTCACAAGCGCATGAGTGACCGTACGCAGGGCATCCCGGTCTAGGTAGGGCCGCAACTGGCGCACCAGGCGAACCTGGGCGAAGGCCCCCCTAGTCATAGCCACTATGTGATCTTCCAAAGTAAGCCGTGAATCTAGGAGGACTCCCAAGTTGTGAGCCCTATCTACGGGGGGGGGGGTAATAGCTCACCCCCCATAGAAAGAGATGGAATATTCTGAATATCCCGGGATGCCGGTATGCACAGCCACTCAGTCTTGTCAGGGTTGAGTTGAAGTCTGTTCCTCTCCATCCAGACCCGAACCGCTTCCAGGCAACGGGACATCACGTCGAGGGCATCACTGGGGTGGTTTGGGGTCGAAATAAAAAGCTGGGTATCATCAGCATACTGATGATACCCAACTCCAAAACCACAAATGATCTCACCCAGCGGTTTCATGTAGATGTTGAACAGGAGAGGCGAGAGGACTGACCCCTGAGGACCTCCACAAGCGAGAGGCCTCGAGGTCGACCTCTGCCCCCCTGCCAACACCGACTGCGAACGTCCCAGGAGATAGGAGGAGAACCACTGAAAGACTGTGCCTCCCACTCCCAATCCCCTGAGACGCCACAGCAGGATACCATGGTCGATGGTATCAAACGCCGCTGAGAGGTCTAATAGGACTAGGACAGAGGAATGTCCCCTGTCCCGAGCCCTCCAGAGATCATTCACCAGAGCGACCAATGCCGTCTCCGTGCTGTGCCCGGGCCTGAAACCCGATTGGTACGGGTCTAGATAATCCGCTTCATCCAGGACCAGAGGGAGCTGATGCGCCACCACACTCTCAACAACCTTCGCAAGAAAGCGAAGGTTGGAGACCGGACGAAAGTTATTTAACACAGCCGGGTCCAAGGCAGGCTTCTTGAGGAGAGGTCTCACCACCGCCTCCTTCAAGATGACGGGGAAACTGCCCTCACTCAAAGAGGCAGATATAACCGCCTGGAACCAGCCTCGTGTCCCCTCCCGAGCCGCATAAACCAGCCAGGAAGGGCACGGGTCCAATAAACATGTGGTGGAGCTCAACCTACCCATGATCCTGTCCACTTCCTCCGGAGTCACAGAATCAAACTCCTCCCAGATAATATCGACAAGACCACCTGTGTCCTGATCGTCAGACTCTGCCCAGTCGGAGTCCAAACCGGTCCGAATCTGAGCGATTTTGTCCGACAGATGTTGACTAAACTCCTCGGCAAGACCCTGCAAGGGTTCCTCCCTCACCTCCTGATTAAGGAGGGAGCGGGTCACCCTAAACAGGGCGGCCGGGTGGTTATCTGCGGACGCGATAAGGGTAGTGAAGTGGTTAGACTTCGCCGCCCTTATCGCTGCGAGATAAGACCTCATATAGGTTCTTAGTCGCAATCGGTCGGATTCGGATTGGCTGGACCTCCAACAGCTCTCTAGGCCCCGTCTCCGACGCTTCATCTCCCGAAGCTCCACGGAGAACCATGGAGCTCGCTGGGATCTGCGCCGAGTCAGGGGCCGCAAGGGTACAACTCGGTCAAGTGACTCCATGGCTGCCCTTTCCCAGGCTTCCACTAAGGCATTCGCCAAGTTGTGAGCAACGGAGGCAGGTGGGGACCCCAGTGCTGCCTGGAACCTATCAGGGTCCATTAAGCGCCTGGGGCGATACCATCTAATTGGCTCCACACACCCACGGCGGGGAGTGGCAAAACGGAAGACCAGCCGCAGGAGATGATGATTGGTCCATGACAGGGGCATAACAATTGGGGAGCCCCCACCAAGATCATCTAACCACCGTCCAGATAAGAAAACCAAGTCAAGGGTGTGGCCTCCCTCATGAGTCGGTCCATGAATTATTTGCGTCAGGTCCATGGCCGTCATGGAAGCCATGAACTCCCGAGCTAACTCAGATGATCCTCACAGGGATGGTAGATTGAAGTCACCCAAAACTATAAGTTTGGGGAACTCAGTCACCAACCCTGAGAGGATGTCGAGAAGCTCAGGCAGGGCTGCTGCTGCGTGACTAGGCGAAAGGTACACCAGTAGCAAGCCCAACTGTGCCCCAGGACCACATCTCAAAAAGAGAGACTCACACCCGACTATCTGGGGAACGGTGGCCTCCCGCGGACACAAGGTCTCCCTCATAACTACCGCCACTCCCCCACCCCTACCCTGAGCCCGAGGCCGGTGTAGCACCCGGAAACCTGGTGGGCAAAGATCAACCAGAGGAATACCACCCTCTGGGCCCAGCCAAGTCTCCGTGATGCAAGCCAGGTCCGCATGCTCACCCTCAACCAGTTCCCGGACAAGAGGAGCCTTATTAACAACGGACCTGGCGTTCAAGTACACCAGCCGGAGCTCAGGTGGCTGCACATCCTCGCTCCCGGGACCTTGGGGCAAAAACAGAGGGTCGTAGCGCCTCACCGCTGCCATTCCCTAACGTCGTGGGAATAGGTAGTCCCACGACCCACTCCAGAGCTCCGGAGGCAACCGACCCCCACTCCCCCTCTACGCGATCAATCCTGGACCTGGCCCTCCCCCTTAACCCCTTAAATTTTTTTGCTAAAAAACAGATCAGGGGTCTCTTCCTAACAATAAACTGGAGATCCCAATCCATACCTGACCATCTCTCAGGGTCCCAACAATTGGGCCCGTCATCAAGAGGAAAGGTAACAAAGAAGGCGGGACGCACCCAGGAGGGGGGAGTACCCCTGAGGGCATATAAGTCATCAGAATAATGTAAGCGTGCCATGACTGGCCATGTGAGTTCGGGAAGTGGCAGTCAGATGTTGAAAGATGATGTCATATCAGGAGGAGTATATGAGTCCAAAACCGCCAGTCCAGCACAACTCTCACTTGTGCTGGGTACCCCAGAAACAGACAGCAGTCGATCTCTCACCCCGACCTCGAGGCTGATCTGGGAGGTAGATGGAGACCACATCCAGGGAGAAAGAACATACCCTCACGGATCTCTCACATCCGGAGGGTTGTAGATGAAAAGAAACTGAGCCGCCCTCTCACAGCGACTCTTCACCCCGGCTCCTCCTGAGTCTATGGGGGACAGGAGAAACAGCATACAAGAGTCCAACTCCATATGGGTGATAGGCAAGCCCAGCCCAACTTGGAAGTCGTAACTCCAGGCCATACATCTACTTTCATGGTAATCAGCCTGAATTTTCATTTAATTATACATCATTATTCTTAATTACACACTCAATATATTCCTAGGTTCTTCTTCCTTCAAGGTTTATGCCATTTAGAGAAGTGTGTATCTTCTCTTTTTTAGACTTGAATGTATCAGAATTAGCATATTTGATATGACTGAAATTCTCACTTATTCTTTACAGAGTCCTCACTCAGCAACCACTTGTTCAGCGACCATTTGAAATTACGGTAGCACTGAACAAAGGGTCCTAACATTGCAGCCATCCCAGTGTCCCTGCAAGAATATAAATACAATTCAGGGCTTGGCAACTGGCTTGTACTTCTAACTGTTTTAGCATCCCATGGTCATCAAATCGCCATTTGAAACATTCCCTGCTGACTTCCCACAAGCCAAGTCAATGGAGAAGCCGGCAGGGAAGGTTGCTGGTTCCTCCTATAAGTAGCTCCCACTTCCACTGTTTTTCCCCCTGAGAGTCCTGCCCACCCAACTGCACTCACGCCATGCTACAGTGCCCAATGCCCTGCCTGCTATCATGTCACACTGCAGCAGCACTTCCCTGCCTGCATTCACATCATGCTACAACACCTAATCCCCAACCTGCACTTTCACCACGCAGCATGTCCCTGCTCCCTGGTTTGTTTGTGAGCTATTTAAGGAAAAGCTTGTCATGACTGGGTAACAACTCTCAATTTCCTCTCAGCTTCACATTGCTGGAAGGTGGCAGGAAATTTCAAGTTGCAATCACGTGAGGTGTTCAGTTCTGAGCTGAAGAAGCTTCTTGGATGAGAAGTAAAATGGTTTTTTAAAACAAAAACAACCAAGAAACTCCAGTTGCCTTTTGAAAAAGCACCTTTGGAATAGCATCAGGTACTTGCTTAACAACTCACAATCTTAATGGTATCAACGAGTATAGAAAGTTGAATTTGCAGCTATGTGTACTAATTACTTTCAATTTTACCACTTTTCTTTTTCATTTATTTTTTTCTTTCTTCAATAAGCTATACCTGGAAAGTATATATTAAATTTTATTAATGTAGTGTCTGTATTTGGACAGAGAAATCATGTTGCTAAAATAAATTATATATTTTTAATTTGATAGAATATGGATTCATTATGCAAAATATATTTACTATTATATTAACTAGAACCAATAGATTTTTATTATTTTTTATACATCATGAACTTCCAGAGATTCTTGTAATGTATATTTATAATATATATTACACTAGTTACCACTCAGCTGGATTATTGCAATGTGCTCTACATGGGATGCCCTTGAAGTGCATTTAGAAGCTTTAGATGGCATGTATCATTTTGTTGTTATATGAACTGCACTGCTTCCCAGTACACTTCCATGTACAATTCAGGATGGTGATTGTCATCTCTAAAGCATGGCATAAAGCCAGGTAACTTGTAGGACTGTGTCTACCCAGTGGTTTTTGCCTACCCCACCATATCTTCTCAAGTGGGTACATGTGCCATCAATAAAAAGGGTCATCTGGTAGGGCATCAGAAGCATGCTTTGATTTCACGGTGTGGGATCTAGGGAACAACTCTTCCTGAGAGACAGACCGACCTATCCTATTGGCCTTTCAGAAGGTTGTGAAATACTGGCTGTTCCCTCTTCTTTTGGGGTTAGGATGTTAACATGGGTGTTGTGGCATATACAGTATGAATAGTAGTTTTACTGACCTTCAGTGCAGTTTTACTTGTTTTTTGGGGATGGGTGGGTAAAGGGATTCTTTGTTTTTATCTTGTAGTCTACTCAGGGTTTCTTAGATAGAAGCTCAGTCATATAAATTGAACAAATAAATAAATGACTGTGTGTACAGTATCTGTGTCCCTGTGCCTCTGTATTGGTGTGTGCTTTTTACTGTTTGTTGTATGCCTATGTAATTTTGATTTCAGTGATAACAAGTTTCTAAAAGATGCTTGAGATTGGCAACAGTGTATTCTGTATTTAGAGAGATTGCTTATTCATTTGTTTGGAGATAATAGCATGTCACACTATAAGTGGTTATTCAGAGACTGTTGTACTTTCTTTATCACACATGAATTGTTGGGGGAATTATATATACAGAATCTTAGAAAGAAGTACCGGTAACTCCCTTAACTCAGTTCAAAAGTTAATTTAGGGTAAAGAGCTCCTGGATAATTTAAGGCTGATGTAGATTTCTGTTCCATTTCAGAATAAAACTCCCATGCAAACAACAGATATAATGAGATGAATGAAGGTTTGAATTTTAGAATTTAATCAAGGATTAATCTGGGAATTACCTGATACAATAAACAAGAGCAAACATCTAACTAGGGAAATTGTGCTGCATTAACTCAAATTCCTGGCTCACTGACAATATACAGGTCATCCTCAAATTATGACCACAATTGAGTCCAAAATTTCCATTGCTACCATAAGTGAAACATTTGTTAAGTGAGTTTTGCCCCATTTTACAACTTTTCTTGCCCCAGTAGTTAACTGAATTACTGCACTTGTTAAATTAGTAACACAGTTGTTAAGTGAATCTGGCTTCCCCATTGATTTTACTTGTAAGAAGGTTACAAAAGGTGATCATATGACCCCAGGACACTGCAACCGTCATAAATATGAATCAGTTGCCAAGTGTCTGAATTTTGATTACATGACCATGAAGATGTTGCAGTGGTCGCAAGTGTGAAAAGTGGTCACTTTTTTCAGTTGTAAGTCAAGGACTACCTGTAACCAAAAATGGGTCTGCAATAGAGAGAGGAGTAAATGCAAGTTGTGGAAGATTTTCAGAAGAAAAGCGAATAAAAAAATGTGCAACAACTCCTTATAGTCTCTCTTTTCTTTAGCGCTTATAATTTGTTCTAAAGGAGAGGAAAATTATTGGATTTTATTACACAAACTGAGTTGTTTCTTGTAATTTATTGTATTGTAATTTATTTCCTGAACCACCAATTCAAATCAGATAACCCAGATTTCAGGTGAAAGTTGGGACTAGGTTTTTAAACATTTACACTTGACCATTGTACTTTCATGTGGAAAAATAGTGTTTCAACACAAGGAGAAAAAGTAAATAAAATCTCCTTGCAATTCTTTTTTCAGCATTATTCAAATGTCCTGTTTCTTCATGTCATAATTTCACTGCTGGATTTCTGGTGCCTCAGCATATATCAAGGACTGTATAGGAAATCTGATCATGGCATTAAAAAAGATAGTTGAACTGGAATGGAATCAGTGTCCTGGACACATCTGTGGTGCTAACTAGTCTGCAGCTATTGCCGCTCTTAGCAAGGAATTTACAATCTTAATACCTAAGATTCTCATAATAGAATTCCTGTATCATCCTTGTTTGACAATATTAATGGGAAAGGAGGAATGTTTTCAATATTTAAGTCTGCATGGAAGCCTTCTGAGAAAGTGGATACATTCCTGGATGTTTTCTGAAGAGGAATTCCTAATTTTGGCTCAAACCAAGAGTATATTGTACCAGGAAGTATAAATCAGTAGAAAGGCTTTACACAATATTTATTTTTTTATTTTAATCCCATTTATATCCCGCCCTTCTCCGAAGACTCAGGGTGGCTTACAATTTAAGCACAAACCAATGTGCTTAGCAATAGCCTTCATTCTATGTCTATGCCTGCTTATTAGGGCTTTTGCCCCCCCCCCAAAGTGGCATTTTTACAAAGTCAGCTTATTTCCCCCCAACAATCTGGGTCCTCATTTTACCTACCTCGGAAGGATGGAAGGCTGAGTCAACCTTGAGCCTGGTGGGACTCGAACCTGCACTAATTGCAGGCAGCTGGTGTTACTTAAGGAGGCATTAGCCCACTGCTCCACCAAGGCTCCTTGCTATGAATCTATATGATCTAGATTCATGCGTCATTTTAAAAAAATTCTATATCTTTATTGTTAAATCTTGAAATATAATGAAAACAGAAGAAAAAAAGCATGATAGCATAAAAAACACTGCTATATTTGAATTTTTAATACATTATTTTAAAAAAGAAAAAATAGAGTTTAGTGATACATCTTCCCTTCCCTTCCATTTGTACCCCCAGCCACAATTAAGATATATGAACTATTAGTTTCTATTTTAGCCATAAAAACTACATTCCTAGTGTCTAAATTTACCATTTTCCCTGATCACATGATCATTATTAAGCAAAAAAGAAACTAGTTACTTTGTAATTGTGCTCACGTTACATTTATTGAATCATCAGTTAGCCAATTACGTTTCAGCATGGCAGACTGTATGAAAAGAATCTAGGTGATTAGTTTATCGATATAGTGCAAATCCCAACATTGGATTAATTAGAAACCTATGGGTCAATTAAAGAGTTGCGGTGGGTGGTTAAGTTTGATTAATAAGTAAATGCTTAAAACAAATTAACATTACATGTTGAGCATATTAATAATACCTTTCAATGAAATAATATTACTGAAATTTTTGCATTTGTTAGTGACACATTTAAGATACAAGTAGACATACACAAATATCTATAAATATAGACTGAAAGGATACTTGGTACTTTCCACTCATGTAAATTAAATTACTTTTGGAAGATGAGCTGTTTAAATTAACTTGATAAAGAAAATGCAATCGCATGAAGCAGAAGATTGGAAATGTCATCGTTATTGCAGACATACAGTCATCTTTTTCTTGTAGGCTCTTATTGAAATGCTCTCGCCATACAGCATTACCCCCCCAAAAAAAGACTCTTGTACCTCCTTACAGCCTTCAACTTAATTTTCCAGACCTGTAGTACTTCCACATACCAAAATGGAGGTCCTTTATTTTCAATATTATTGAAATTATTTGATCCCTAATACAGAATGCTTACAGTAAAGATTTTATTGTGCAAATCACCCTACTTCATGAGATCATATGGGGAATTCACACAATAGCATCCTCTTTCCATGTTTCTCTTTCTATCATTCTAGAATGTAGGATGGATAGAATGCCTTTTTATCATTATTACTGGTATTCATTATTTTTTCATTCAATATTACTGTTAAATCATAATGAAAATGATGCTGATGCTGGATCTTGGGGAATCCATTTGTCTCTTTTTATTTTAATTTTAATTTTATTGAATTTATATACTGCCCTTTCCCGTAGGACTCAGGGCGGTTTACAGGGTACTTAAAACAATGATACAAAACTTAAAAACAATTAAAAAGATTAAATTAAATCTCTGAAGAAATATAAAAACCCCAATTAAAACTCTTAGCCTCTTCTTCATTTCCACCTCTGTAGAGCAGCACAAGAAAAGTTTTATTGTGATAGTTGCTTCAACAAATACATGGTAAGCACATGCACACATGCATATTAACCTAGAGTTAAGATGGAAGAAAGATAAAGTACTAGTAGTGGTGGCCACTTTGACATCAGGGTGCCAAGAGTTCAAGAGTTCAAGAGAGAGCAAGGAGTTCAAATATTAAGGGGAAGGGTTTTGGAGATTGCAAGATCTCAGCCCTCCTGTAATTTTGCAAAGGGATCCTTGGGAGAAGAGGTGGAAAGGAAGAACAAGAAAGGAAAATATGGATTTAGGGAATGAGATGCATGAAATGAATATAATAATTTTGTAAATTCTGGCCTATATTTGAGCCTGATAGTGCAGGACTTCCTGAGGTCTAAAACATATTTCAGGGATTCCCCTAAGCTCAAAATGTTGAAAAAGGCTGCTGTAAAGGATATATCCTAAGATATATCCTAAATGATTCTAGGGAGTAGCTATCCTAACTCTCTTCCTCTGTCTCTTAGCTAGCTAGCTCCAGGCTGTGATGTCTCTTGTCTCTCTTGGAATGTGCTCCCTTCTTCTTGGGAAACTGGTGTTTCTCTGTAGTCCATCACACCACCTGTCCCTTCATAGGCACCATTAGGAAATTAAATTGTTAACCCATTTAACTGTTTAACTTGATAATGACAGTAGAATTAATAGGTTTATAATTTTTTAAACCAATAATTAAAAATAGAATTATTTACTAGCGTGATCCACAAATACATAAATGCATAGAAAAGAATAATTAAAACAGTAATACTACAGTGATAATGAGGCATAACCAGTAGTCATCAGCCTCTTTCTTCACTAGATATTCATAAACTGCTGTTAAAATGTGAATACATGTCCAAAGCTATCCCAGCCAATAGAGAATCATTCTTTAATAGTGATTTTTCCACTGTAGCCTCAAACATTTCTTAGCCCTTACCCTCTCCCCAGCAATATATAACACTGAAAAGATGGAGTGATTGAAATATCAAGCAATGTCACTGTGTACAGCCTGCCATGTTTCTCTCTGCAAAATCATTTCTTTGATGGACCTAGTGCCACAGAAAGATCACTAAGCCTACATGGCAAGAGATGTACTGCACTGAGCTCCCCAAAGTTCTGTTTGGAAAGCTTTATAAAGGGGTAGTATGTTATCCTTTTTTTGGAAAATATGTGCAAGATAAAGAGAACAGATTTACTGTGGTCAAAAGCCTTCACCTTTGTGTGGGGGGAGTAAGCAGGGCTAGCTATTGTTACAATCATTGCTTACATTCCAGGCATTTATGTTGCCACTTAACTCTAATTGAAGGATGCATTCACAGTGAAATTACTAGACAAGAGCTGGCAATAAGGATTTAATTCTCTTTTGCTCAATACCTTATAAGCTTAGGCAAGTTATTTAATTGCATTGGCCCTGATCCAGCACTCAATTGGGAAGACTTCAGCACCTTCTAATCAAAACTCTTTAATGAGGGTGGCTCAGCTATCAACAGCATTGCTATGTTCCATCAGATTATCATCATCATCATGTCCATCATCCACTGCTAACCTATTGATTCTCTGCATGCAAACAGAGCAAAAAAAGATAGATATAGGAATCATTACTGGCTTGCTTGTTTTAACAGCACTCTGTTATATTCCTGACATTCATGATTGTTCACATACTTCTTCAACTGGTAATATTTGGGATTTACTTACAGGTAAATCCTGCTTCAAAGTTAAATGAGATTCCAACCATTCATATTCAGGAGAAAACAGATCTGAAACTGCTCATTTTTAGACATATAGTATGTATGGAAGTTTTATAGCATAGTGATTAAAGTCCTGGATTTAGACTAAAGAGATCAACTTCAAATCTGTACTGCATGACTGGCTAATTATTCTATCCCCTGGTTGTGGGGATATTAGGCAGACTCTGCCATGAGAATTTTCACTTTGAGGTCTTTGAGAAAAGGAAAAATATAAATACTATTGTAATCTTCAGCAACATATTTTATGCTATTTTCCTTGATTAAATTGCCAGAGATTGCTGAACATTTAAACAAGCCACTTTTTATATTGTGCATGATCATTTTCTTCTAATGAAATAAAAACAGTTTTATCACACAATGTGGTATTTTATATGATGTAGAAGGTTTTATTTAAATTGGTTCTCTCTAAGCAACAAAATGAGATGGACAAAAACATGTATAGACTATATTCTTAACTGTTCATGAAGACCCATATTCTTCAACTTCATTTCCCTTGGGTGAACATTAGCAGTTGTTGCAAATATAATTGTGTAAATAATTTTGTCCGTTTGCTTGATCATAAAGACTTTTCCCCTATTTGTAGATCTTCATCTCTTATTCCAAATTACTACTAAGTGATCATAGAGGAATAAGGTGTTGTATTATGAAGACTATTAGTATTTCCTTTTGTTTGTATGTACTGTATATACTACTCATAAAATAATGGTCCTGAGGAACATAACAGGATTTAAGTCTCAGCCAGCAAGCTTTCTCCCCATACATTATTATTTGAATACTCTGTATCTGCTATAACTAAACTAACTATAACTGTATGTGCTATAACTATAACTAAAAGAGGATCACTCCAACTTCGGGTGTGGTAGAGTGAGATGAAGAGCAAAATATAGAAGGAAGCAGAAACAATAACAATAGGCAATAAGGTAGCCATGGAGGATAAATGTCAGGACCCACCCCAATCCACATCCCAGGAAAGAACGAACACTTGAAACAGAAATTGTCCAAAAAAGAGCTTTTACTGAAACGTGATTGGTAATGGGAATACTAGACAGGATCTGAACTGTGTTACAGTTTGGTGCTTTTATAAAGAGTCCCCGGGTCGAACCCCCTCCCTCCAAGCCATCTGGTTTGTCCTGGGTCAATTTAAATTCAGGTGTCAAATCCCTCCATGGAAAAGAGGGAACTCTCATGTCTTCATGACAAATTGCTCCCTTCCTTTAGAGATTCTAATCGGAGATACAAACCAGATCTCTTCCCCCCCTTCCTTTGTTGTTCTCAGTTCAAAGGTTCTTCCCCTGGTCTTTGAAGACAGCCTCCCCGGCAGGCTGAATACACATTCTTTCTTCTCCTCCTTGGAGAAATGGCAGAATCCAGGGGGAGCGATAAGATTTTAAAAACATACAGATAGAGTTTTATGAATGGGATATAAATGGATTCTGACAATAAGATTGCACCTTTCTCAATTAATTATTGGATTCTAATTTGTCCAAGAGTTGTCAATTAGGATCATATTTGGAGTAAGTGAGCAATCTTCCCGGAGTCCTTACCTGCTTGAAACAAATGGCTAGATTACCTGAAAAAAGAGGCAAGCAACTTCTGAACATAGAAAATAGAGGGTCAGAGGAACATGGAAACAATATTCAGAACTGGGAGGATGCATTTTAACATCCAGTTCAGTCACTAAGCTGAAGACTTGAACTTCACACAAATGAATAGAGATAGTAGCAAACAAGCACCAGGCATTTAGGCTACAATGGTTTCTCAAAAGAGACAACAGAATGGTTCTGCTCTTCAAAGCAAAAGATACTTCTGTTAAGATATTTAACTAATCATTGAGATTCATGGGAAACAAATGATGGACAGAAGACAGTTCTACAAAAAGCAGAGCCATCAACCACAACAGAATGAAGAGAAGGTGAGTAGAATGGTTCTTTGATCATTCCTCTCCAGATAAGATGGACTTGAGATTGCCCACAAGTGCTGAAGATAATTGCTCCTCATGCTGAAACTGCAAGGCAGTGGACTCTAATGGGTTTACAGCAGTGGGCATGAAGGAATATCAAGCCACAGTTAGGCCCTTTGAACCAACATTGGCTTTACATGCTCCTTTTCTAATAATTTTTACAAATGGTTTTTTAACTACTTTTCAGCTATTAGACTTTTAGGACTGACAGGCTTTACAGCACCAGGTGAGTTTCCATCAGTCCCTAGTAAAACAGTTTTAAATACAAATTTAAGACCTTATTTTTATTTATTTTGGAATAAACAGCAAAAGGGTGATATTAAAACTTTGATTTTAAAAAGTTGCAAACAGATTAAGAGACCAGATAAATAAATAAAAAAAGATTTTGGAATAAATTAATTATACAGAATCCTTCCCAGAGGAAAATGCTTTTGTTTTGTAAAAAATACATAGGACTTTATCAATTAAACTCTAAAGGAAACTAGGAGCCAAAGATTACAGTTAAAGGAGAATAATACTCAAACTCAACTTACAATTACAGAATAAGATGAAATATTTTAATTTTAGACATATTGAAAGATATTTTTGGACACATATGTTAATTTTAAGAGTTCCTGGCTCTATAAATGTGTTTAAAAGATGTTATGGAAGAGGAAACAGGTAGATTTTAAAATGATGGGCTACAAGAATGACATGGGAAAAGATATTATACTGGACATGCAATAGAAACCTGCTGATATTTTAACAATGGGTATACAAATAGCAAACCAAGAGAGTGATGAGCATAATTTTCCTATATTGATTTATAAAAGAGGGTTGTTAAAGCTTTGAAGAATTGAGGATTAGGAAAAGAAAATTTTAAGAAAAAATGAAAAGAAATCAAAATCAAATTCTAGAACATTATTTGAAGGGACTAAAAGTCAAGATTGGAAGAGGTAAAAGGGAGGATCTAAAGTTGGTTTATTCAATTAAATTAAGTTAAAATAGATACTGTATGGTGTAATTGCTGGTAACCCTTAATGGACTCTGATAAAGGAGAATATTTGTAGCACAGGATTGAACCGAGGAGTCTTTGGTGCTTTCTGAGCTTGGTTGTTCTCTTGCAGACATTTCATTACCCATCCTGGGTAGCATCATCAGTGCACAAATCCTTAATGGACTTTTGCTGACACCATGACTGAAATGACAAGGCTTTAAGAAATTGTTTATAGATGGGATATGGGGAGAAGAAATCATTTGTTGTACTTTAAGAGAAGGTGATAAGTTACTGAATTGTCTGTACTTGTAAAGTAGAAAGTAATTTCTTATATATTTCTCTGCTGTTTCTTTATCATATACTTATTTTTTCTTTTCTATTTTTTTCTGCATCTTCTATTTTATTTTTAATTCATTTGTATTATTGTAATTATAATTTTTAATAAAGTTACTATTAAAAGATAAAATATTTAAGTAATTGTTAACTAAAATGGAAATCTTGATTTTATATTGATATAGCCAATAGTTCTCAACCTTTTCTTTGTCACAGACCCCCTTTAAATACCTTTTTTGGCCATGGATCATGACCATGGACCACCAAGACTTAACTCAAGATTTAAATTATAACATTTCTTCAAACCTTTGTGCACCTCCTTTGATGATATCACACACACCCCCAGAAGTCTGCGGACCACAGGTTGAGAACCAATTATTATAGGCAATTACATATATAATGAGTAATTGAACAAGTTCCAATTCTAAGCAAGATTGCTTCTTATTTCTACTGGAAGGAGAAAAAAAATCTTGCTTAATTTCCTTCCTGACAGCTATTAATTCACTGGAAAGCTATTTTGCATTCCTAGCTATTTAATAACAGAGCAGTCCATCTGTCTCACTCTTATGATCATGTTTGCTTCTGGTTCAGCACTGAACTCAATGAATCTCTCCAGCATTTTAAGAAAGAAGTCTGGTGTCATTCCTTTGATTTATAGCTGTTCATGATGGACACTGAATTCAAAAGCATTTCTTCAAGACATTCTGACTTTTCAGAATATTTTATCAGACAAAAAACTTGTCTTTTGTTAACACAATTTCACTTTAATTGTTTTTGCCCTTTATATATGCAAGCACAAGAAAATGCCAACTCTACTTCAGAATTATTATTAATAATGTTAATAACATGTTTGTATTAAATACTCTAACATTCTCTCCCCTTTTTAGGAAATCATTTGTGCTGCCAAATGATGTATTTATATTTAAGGTTGAGAGGCACAGCAGCTATGTATGCATTGACTAAATAAAGCAATATGCAATTAATGTAACCCTTCCTGTGTAACTGAAGAACCAAGACCTTCTTAACCAAATAAGGCTACCCCTGCTGAAGCGTCTGCAGAAACCAACATATAATTCTTGCTGCAAAAGAAAGAGTAACAGAATGGAAGAGAAACATATTAAGGCACATCAATTATTTCTGTGTGTGGAGGGAAGGAGAGGGAGAGAGAGAGGGAGGGAGGGAGAGAGAGAAAGATCTAAAATCTAGTATTATTCTCACCCAAATCCAGCAATAAGAATATTTGACATGCAAAATAAATAAATTTCTCTGAGTTGATGAAGATCGTTACATTGCTGGAATACATGAAAATGTAGAATTCTTGAGCATGAGTGATATCTTATGCACAAAGGCAAATTTAAATACTAGGATCTGTTCTTAGAAGAAAGCAAATTGGGATTCAGAGCATTGGGGTAGGGGATGTGTGTGCTTGTGTTTGTGGTGTTTAACTTCTAACCTGCCTTCAGTTTTTTTTGCTAATATTCCCTTTACATCTCCTCTGTAAAGGCAGATGCGCTTTTTCCAGACATATCTCACACTCTGTAGAGAGAAAAATAGCTGCCAGAGCAGCCGTGGGCAACTAGCACTAAGACTTTATAGAACCCTTAGCCTGCATATGGTTGTTGGCCTAATTTTAAATCCCTCTTCAAGAAAATAGGTCAAGCCAGATATGAAAAAAATATATCTGCCCTTTGCCTGCAGGCTAGTACTTAAAACAGAGAGAGAGGATGCCTAGAAGAAAATGAGAATAGGAAAAAAATGCAAAAATATTTTAGAGCAAATGGGGATATCAGAGGAAATTAATGTTCCAATCCACATTTGACTGTGTGTCATTTCCCACTAGCTGTTTCTTTACCTACAAATACAGATTATCTGTGTGTGAATGTGTCTTCAGTGGAAAAAAATGCAATAGGAAAGAGGTAAATGAAAGAAAACATTCTCCCATCATGTGTATATATGTGTTTTTGTGCTGTGCTGTGAAGTATTATACCAGAGACTCAGAAAATAACAATTTTAGATTCAGAATGGCGCTTATTGACCAGATCCTTTCTTCTCAATTAGTCTGTGTTTGTGGTGCACAGTTTTTTTTCCTTCCCCTCCCTGTCATTCATTTTCCTTCCCCTCCCTGTCATTCATTTTCCTTCCCCTCCCTGTCCTTCCTTCCTTCCTTCCTTCCTTCCTTCCTTCCTTCCTTCCTTCCTTCCTTCCTTCCTTCCTTCCTTCCTTCCTTCCTTCCTTCCTTCCTTCCTTCCTTCCTTCCGATACCACAGTGATAAAACCAATTTCATATGGCTTGGTGAAGAGAAATGTAATTAAAACATTTAAAGCCTCTCTTATGAATAATTTTAAAATTTAAAACAGTTTCTGCTTGCTTGGTCATACTATTTATATGATAAACAACCATGTGAATTTGTAATGACTTAATAGCTAGTGATTCTTAAAACTTTATGTCTCATGGTTATAATATATATCTTCACTCTCCTTTGATCCAGCTTTGTATTTTTCTGCTTAATCTATATAGCCCTGTAGGAAGAAAAGTCTTCTCATGGTTCCTCCAAGCGGGGAATAAACATGGCAACTGCTTTGGGAAGAAGGTTGTAGTTTATTGCAGAGGAAAGCCAGACAGAAAGATGGATCAACAGAAAAAGAAGGACTGAGCACATGTGGGTAGTGGGTTTTTATACCCCCTGGACTCTATTGTCTGGAGTTATTTCCTGTTTCAAGCTTTGTATTTCCTTTGTCACGTATTCTGTCCTGAGCCTAGGTGTGCCCCTCTAGGATTCTTGCTGGTTGTATGTCCTATTATGTCCCCTGCTTCCCTGGGGCTGTGGCTGATGTTGACTCTAGAGATCTTTCTTCCTAATCCCAGTTTCCTGACAAGATTATCACATCTACATTTCTATAGAGTTGGTTTCTGCTTGGGGGAGGGAGACTTGGGGCTATTAAGAAAAACTGAGCATGCTTTTCTGCCTCTTTAACTTCTTTTTAGGAAATGTATTTTCCTGCCCTTTTAATATTTCCTTCTCTGGGGAGCTGACTTCCCACAGCCCTTTGGCTATTTACTATTTAAATCCCTAATTTAAAAGCAGTTCTGAGGAGCTGCTTGTGGCCATGAGGTTGCAAAGACCTCCCACTTATCATCTCACAACCTTAGCAGATGAGTTAAAGTTGCCAAGGCTGAAAGAAATGGCCTGCCTATTATTAGCAGCAAATTGGGATACCTCCTTAGCCACCATGTTCTGACTGACCACATGCACTTAGTGTCTGTCAGCTGTTTTCCAAGCTACTTAAAAATATCTGTTTAGCAGTCTTTTGAAAAAGTCCTAAACCCATTTAGTCTGGTTTTGAACATAGTTTTACTGCTCTTTTAGAAAAATGCTGGTAGGCAAGGGAATGAGCTCCTTCACTTTACCTCACAAGTATTTTTCCCCACCCTTCTCAGACTAAACAATGGATGTTTAAAAGACTGTAAATCTATATTCAAAAGCAGACCAAACAATAGTTGATAGTGCTGATCCAGGTCTTACATTCAGAGCTAACTAATCCAAGTTAGTTACTAGGCATTTTGAAACGTAAATAGAATAACCCTGTTTGTGAAGAATGACTAGTGTGAAAAATACTTTTGTATACTTCTTTTAACTCAGTTTTTTTCCTCTAAATTCAGCCTGCTCACAGAACTCTTTATACATCCAGAGACAATTTAAACCATGTATATTCAGCTGGAAGACCCAGGGCTATGTCTGCCAACCCCACAACCCCCCAAAGTTACCAACATTTATCTTTTAAAATAAAAGGTAAAGGTAAAGGTTCCCCAGCACATGCGTGCTAGTCGTTTCCGACTCTAGGGGCCGGAGCTCATCTCCGTTTCAAAGCCGAAGAGCCAGCGCTTGTTCGAGGACGTCTCCGTGGTCATGTGGCCGGCATGACTAGACGCCAAAGGCGCACGGAACGCTGTTACCTTCCCACCGTAGTGGTCCCTATTTTTCTACTTGCATTTTTACGTGCTTTCGAACTGCTAGGTTGGCAGAAGCTGGGGCGAGTAACAGGCGCTCACTCTGTTACGCGGCACTCGGGATTCGACCCGCCAATCTGCCGACCTTCCGATCGACAAGCTCAGCGTCCTAACCCACTGAGCCACCGCGTCCCCTTTAAAATAAAAGGTGCAGATAAATTCAAGGTTACTCCACTCCTCTTAGAGAGAATGATTGGTAACAGTTTTCCAGCCATCAGTGTTTGGTGGAGAAGAAATGAAGTCAGAAGGTCTCTCAGTTGCTTTCCTAGCATGTTCCACTGTAAAATAATAAGCACCAAATGCTAGCCTTGTAACTAAGGCAGAATAAGACTCATCAGTCAGGCAGCAAGTTTTGTATCAGAATAGTTTGAATGAGACCCTTCTGCTGGACCATATATTGTACTTAGCAGAATGTTGATGAAACCGATGGATTCAAAACAGTATAGTATATTAAAATGTGACTTACTTACCATATTAAAGATTATGTTTCTCCCATGGCATCTATCAAGCTCCTCGCCTACCTGACTTGGTGGAGTTTTTTCAATTTATTAAAAATTATGTGATAGGTCCAGTCTCTAGCATCCACATTATTAACAACAATAAGTTCCACATTATTTTTAAAATATAAAAATTATAGGAGGACTCCTGTTTATACTTGCCTGGAGAAGAGGGGGGGAAAAGACACAGAAAATGCAATAGCAAAATGACAGACAGTAATGGCTTGGATTCCCAAGTATGTTACATTAAATGAAAATATACCGGTAACTTTTTGAAATTCTGTGTAATATTTTGTGAAAAGCTGACCTGAAAGGTATGCAGGCAGTAATCTAAGCAATCACAAAGATGGCCATTTTTGCAGAGAAAGTTAGTATGTAAAATAAGCTGGTAATTTTATCATTCCAGCTGTAAAACAGAGAAAAAAGCTCCATACTACCTTCTTGTTACCTCATGCTTATTTATATTGAAAGTCCATAAAGGCCCAGTTTTTACTTTATTAGTCTGCCATCTTTACAAGGTAGCAAGGAAAGGTTAGAAAGTTAGAAATGTAATGCTATTTTCACTCACAGTTCTGTGCAAGGATGTCAAGCAAACATCCTCCAGCAGTCATGTCTGAATGTATCCCACACTGCATCACTGATAGTATGTAGTGATTTCACATATACATTGTCACTTGAGATGCATATGTAAAAGCAGACTTCAATAGAAAGCAATAAAATGTACTTTGGAAAAGGAGACCAAATGTACTTTGGAAAAGTTGCCTAGTTACAAAGCACAACACAAACATAGAAGGAATTTGAAAATAGAAGCTCAAGAAATCACAACAATTAATTGCACCAAAGAGGTGTAAAAGAAATGTGTCTGCACATTGCCAGAACAGACTTTTGGTCACCTTTAGCACATTTTACCCCTTCATGGATTACTGCCTTGTCACGGCGAAGGGGCTTGCGTAATTCAATGAAGCTATGAGCTATGCCGTACAGGGCCACCCAAGACGGACAGGTCATAGCAGAGAGTTCTGACAAAACATGGTCTACTGGAGAAGGAAATGGCAACCCACTCCAGTATCTTTGCCATGAAAACCCCATGGACAGTACCAAAAGGCAAAACGATATGACACTGGAAGAAAGGTTGAGGGCAAGAGAAGAAGGGAACGACAGAGAATGAGGTGGCTGGATGGAGTCACTGAAGCAATAGGTGTGAGCCTAAATGGACTCCAGAAGATGGTAGAGGACAGGAAGGCCTGGAGTAATGTTGTCCATGGGGTCATGATGGGTCGGACATGACTTCACAATTAACAACAATAACAACAAAAGCACATTTTAACTTGGTTTCATGGGTGGTTAAAGAGATGTAAAGCCACTAAAGTACTTATTTCCTAGAGTATTTTATTTTAGCTTGAGTAGCTTGTCAGGTACAGATACCTTGCAAACCTTGTGTTGCTGATAAAAAATATAATAAAGGATTAAAATAAATGAAGAAAACTACATATTTTCAACATTATTCTTGTGGTTTTTTTTCAAACAAACTGAGTGAATCAATGAACAGCAAGTCCAGCCCTTCCAAAGTATAGAGCTGTCTCTGAGAAAACAGGGTATCATATTTAGTAAGTTCACAAGTGCACATGTTCTTTCTAGACTTTCCCCAAACAAACATAGAAGCACATTTCTTTTCAGAAGCCCATGCTTTATATGATTGCTGATATGTGTTTCATTTTACAGTAAGCTGCTTTGGTGCCTTTGCAGGGTTAAAGAAGAAATGTACATAGTTCCACTTTAAATGTCTTGCACTGGGACATATCACCTATTCTAGGCTTGTGTGCTAATTTGATAAGCTGCAATAGATTTACCATCCAAGAATGATGGTCACAAAGTCACCTCTCAGCTGATTGCCTCTACCACAGACTGATCTGGACCCAGACCCAGCTTGTTGTATCCTGTCAATCCAGGACCTTCCTGAAGCACCCCTACATGTAGGGGATGTTGCAGCTGAAACAACCATGGACAGAACACATAGCCATGTTCTCAACTGGGTGTTAAGAGGATGGCCAGAGACCCGGTCAGGCCGAGTTTCATCACTACACTTTTTGGAAAAATGAACTGTCAGCCCACAAGGGTGCTGGATTCCTTACATGAGGGGCACCCAGGAATTGTTCAAATGAAGGCTCTAGCCAGGAGCTACTTGTGATGGCCAGGCCTGGACAAGGACATTGAGAATCAGGTAAGGAGTTGTGAGGCCTGCCAAGAAACCCGACCGGAGATGCCACAAGCACCAGTGCACTGCTGGGGGACCATGCACTCCCCATGGTCTTGCGTGCACATTGACTTTGTTGGCCCCTTCCAAGGGCAGGTGTTCCTAAGTGTTGTTGTTGTTAGCTGCAAAGCCGTGTCCGACCCATCGCGACCCTATGGACAACGTTCCTCCAGGCCTTCCTGTCCTCTACCATCTTCTGGAGTCCATTTAAGCTCATGCCTACTGCTTCTGTGACTCCATCCAGCCACCTCATTCTCTGTCGTCCCCTTCTTCTATTGCCCTCAATCTTTCCCAACATTAGGCTCTTCTCCAGGGAGTAGACAGTTATTCCAAGTGGTTGGAAGTGGCACCGGTCTCATCAATGACAACAGCCAGGGTCATCCAAGAGTTGTGCTGACTGTTTGTCACACATGGTCTAATCATATCCATCAACAGGGCACAATTCACAGCAGGAGAGTTTCAATCTTTCCTCAACGCCAACATGATTAAGCAGGTAACATCCTCTCCATTCCACTCCATGACCAATGGTCAGGCTGAACAAATGGTCAGGACCACAAAGGAGGCACTCAAGTGGATGATAACTGGGGACTGGAATCACTGCCTGGTGAACTTCCTCCTGTGTCAACACACAAGTCCCAGTACAGCAACAGTTTGCAGCCCAGCGGAGTTGAGGTGGGGCCACCAGCTCACCATGAAGCTCGACCAACTTCACCCAGAGTAGCGGCAGAGACGGCTCAACCAAAGCCCCCCTGGAACTTACAGCTGGGTGAATTGGTCTGGGCCAGGAACTATAGAAGTGGGGCACCTTGGGTGGCAGCTAGGGCCCTTGTCATATGAGGTTATTCTGGAAAATGACCGTATGGTCAGACGCCACATTGATCAGTTATGGTGTCAGCAGGCCAGGCCAGTCCCAAGTGAGGATCCCAAGGTTTTATCAGACACACAGGAGAACTGTTTTCCTCCAAGTTTGCCTACATCACCCATGGCCACCTCCAGGGAAACGGAGGTACAAAGGGCTGTAGAGCTGCCGCCACTCACAGGCGACCTAAACAGACATCATGACTCTGTTCAACTGGAGATGGATAATACTTCACTTGAACCGGACTCTCCAATAACATTGCGGCAGTCCACCAGGATCTGTGGGCCCCCGGCCTATCTCAAAGACTGAATATTGAAGAGACTGAGGATAACTATCCTAGGGGAAAGGGATGTTATGTATTGAATATATATAAAGTTGTGTTAATCCATGCTAAAGTGAAACTAACTTATCTCCAACTGCTTGTGAAGCTAAAGTGAAACTAACCTTTAGATGACCCTGACTGTTAACTCCAACGGTTTTGTAGGGAAACTTTGACCATTCATATTTGGGTGGGTTTTTCAAGTATTGTGACTGGTTAAGGCCCTGTGGGCTCAGAGTATAAATTACAGGCAATTGCCTGCAGTTTTCCAGTTCTAGTTTGAGTGAATAAATAAGGTTGTAACTATGCTGATCTGCTCCTTGCCTACTGAAGCCCACTACCCAATAAACAATACTATAGATATCAACTGTACATCTAACATTTCCCCTAAAGCAAGCACATTGAAAAGGAAAACTCCTAATTCATGGGCTAACCTGCATATTTCCTCCTCTAAAATATCAGCTTACTCTGTGCTCTAGTAGGAAAAGAAATGGCAAGAGAAACTAAAAATTAGTGAAAAATGTGCTTAGAAGTCCTCAGCTATAGTGCCCACAAATATGATTCTGGTAAAACACTTCTTTAATTTCTTCTGCCCTATTAAGATGGAATACATTCAGTGTCCCCTTCATGGATTACTGCCTTGTCGTGGCGAAGGGGTTTGCGTAATTCAATGAAGCTATGAGCTATGCCGTGCAGGGCCACCCAAGACGGACAGGTCATAGCCGAGAGTTCTGACAAAACGTGATCCACTGGAGAAGGAAATGGCAACCCACTCCAGTATCTTTGCCATGAAAACCCTATGGACAGTACCAAAAGGCAAAACGATATGACGCTGGAAGATGAGCCCCTCAGGTCGGAAGGCGTCCAATATGCTACTGGGGAAGAGCAGAGGGCTAGTACTAGTAGCGCCAGAAAGAATGAAGCGACTGGGCCAAAGCCGAAAGGACGCTCAGCTGTGGATGTGTCTGGTGGTGAAAGGAAAGTCCGATGCTGTAAAGATTTTTTCTCCATAGGAACCTGGAATGTAAGATCCATGAATCAAGGAAAGCTGGACGTGGTCAAACAAGAGATGACAAGACTGAACATCGACATCTTAGGTATCAGCGAACTAAAATGGACAGGAATGGGTGAATTTAATTCAGATGACCATCAGGTATACTACTGCGGGCAAGAATCCCTCAGAAGAAATGGAGTAGCCTTCATAGTCAATAAAAGAGTAGGAAAAGCAATACTGGGATACAATCCTCAAAATGACAGAATGATCTCAGTTCGAATCCAAGGCAAACCATTCAATATCACAGTAGTCCAAGTCTATGCCCCAACCACCAGTGCTGAAGAGGATGAAATTGACCAGTTCTATGAAGCTCTACAGCACCTTATAGAACTAACACCAAAAAATGATATTCTTATCATCATGGGGGATTGGAATGCTAAAGTAGGAAGCCAAAAGATAACCGGAATAACAGGCAAGTTTGGCCTTGGAATGCAAAATGAAGCAGGGCACAGGCTGATAGAATTCTGTCAAGAGAATACAATGGTCATAGCAAACACTCTTTTCCAACAACCCAAGAGACGGCTCTACACATGGACATCACCAGACGGTCAACACAGAAATCAGATTGACTATATGCTCTGCAGCCAAAGATGGAGAAGCTCTATACAGTCAATAAAAACAAGACCAGGAGCTGACTGTGGCTCAGACCATGAGCTTCTCCTTGCAAAGTTTAGGCTTAAACTGAAGAAAGTAGGGAAAAGCACTAGGCCACTGAGGTATGAATTAAATCATATCCCTGTTGAATATACAGTAGAGGTGACAAATAGATTTAAGGAATTAGATCTGATAGACAGAGTGCCTGAAGAACTATGGACAGAGGTTCGCGACATTGTACAACAGGTAGCAACCAAAACCATCCCAAAGAAAAAGAAATGCAAGAAAGCAAAATGGCTGTCTGAGGAAGCTTTGCAAATAGCTGAGAAAAGGAGGGAAGCGAAAGGCAAGGGAGAAAAAGAAAGATACGCCCAATTGAATGCAGAATTCCAGAGAATAGCTAGAAGAGATAAGAATGCCTTCTTAAATGAACAGTGCAAAGAAATTGAAGAAAACAATAGAATAGGGAGGACCAGAGATCTTTTCAAAAAAATTGGAGAGATGAAGGGAACGTTTAATGCAAAAATGGGCATGATAAAGGACCAAAATGGCAGGGACCTAACAGAGGCAGAAGAGATTAAGAAGAGGTGGCAAAATTACACAGAAGAACTATACAAGAATGAGCTTAATGTCCCTGATAATCACAATGAGGTGGTCACTGACCTCGAGCCAGACATCCTAGAATGTGAAGTGAAGTGGGCCTTAGAAAAGCTGAGCAACAACAAAGCTAGTGGAGGTGACAGTATTCCAGCTGAGCTATTCAAAATCTTAAAAGACAATGCAGTAAAAGTGCTACACTCAATTTGCCAGCAAATTTGGAAAACTCAACAGTGGCCACAGGATTGGAAAAGATCAGTTTACATTCCAATTCCAAAGAAAGGCAGTGCCAAAGAATGTTCAAACTATCGCACCATTGCACTCATTTCTCATGCTAGTAAAGTCATGCTTAAAATCCTACAAGCTAGACTTCAGCAGTATGTGGATCGAGAACTACCAGAAGTACAGGCCGGATTTCGAAGAGGCAGAGGAACTAGAGATCAAATTGCCAACATACGCTGGATCATGGAGAAAGCTAGGGAGTTCCAGAAAAACATCTACTTCTGCTTCATTGACTATGCTAAAGCCTTTGATTGTGTGGATCATAACAAACTGTGGCAAGTTCTTAAAGAGATGGGAGTACCAGACCATCTTATTTGTCTCTTGAGAAACCTATATGCGGGCCAAGAAGCAACAGTGAGAACTGGACACGGAACCACTGATTGGTTCAAAATTGGGAAAGGAGTCCGGCAAGGCTGTATACTGTCGCCCTGCCTATTTAACTTATATGCAGAGCACATCATGAGAAAGGCAGGGTTAGATGAATCAAAAGTTGGAATTAAGATTGCCGGAAGAAATATCAACAACCTAAGATACACAGATGATACCACTCTAATGGCAGAAAGTGAAGAAGAACTAAAGAGCCTCTTGTTGCGGGTGAAGAAGGAGAGTGCAAAAGTTGGCTTGAAACTTAACATTAAGAAAACCAAGATCATGGCATCCGGCCCTCTCAATTCCTGGCAAATAGATGGGGAAGAAATGGAGGTAGTGACAGATTTTATTTTCCTGGGCTCCAAGATCACTGCAGATGGGGACTGTAGCCAAGAAATTAAAAGACGCTTGCTCCTGGGGAGGAAAGCCATGGCAAATCTAGACAGCACACTAAAAAGCAGAGACATCACCCTGTCAACAAAAGTGCATATAGTCAAGGCTATGGTCTTCCCAGTTGCAATGTATGGCAGTGAAAGTTGGACCATAAGAAAGGCTGAGCGCCAAAGAATTGAGGCCTTTGAACTATGGTGCTGGAGAAGACTCCTGCGAGTCCCTTGGACTGCAAGGCGATCAAACCGGTCAGTCCTAGAGGAGATCAATCCTGACTGCTCTTTAGAAGGCCAGATCCTGAAATTGAAACTCAAATACTTTGGCCACCTGATGAGAAGGAAGGACTCACTGGAGAAGAGCCTAATGCTGGGAAAGATTGAGGGCAATAGAAGAAGGGGACGACAGAGAATGAGGTGGCTGGATGGAGTCACTGAAGCAGTAGGCGTGAGCTTAAATGGACTCCAGAAGATGGTAGAGGACAGGAAGGCCTGGAGGAACGTTGTCCATAGGGTCGCGATGGGTCGGACACGACTTCGCAGCTAACAACAACAACATTCAGTGTGGCCAATGGTGACTAGATTTAATTCCCTACTTGTATTACAATCACAATAGGCATTGTACTGATCATGTTTTTCCCCAAAGGTAGAAGTTAAAGCAATTTGTCCTTTTTCCACAGAACATTTGCTATCCTTTCACTACGGCTGTTTGATGGACCATCTGATTTACAATAAAAATGCTAGTCTTGAATGGCAGGAAATGACAGAGTATTTCCCTTTCTATGTCACAGCTAAACAACTGAAATTGACTTATTTAAACAGAAAAGATATGCAAAAGTTGATATGGACTAGACTGGTTAATAGAATCTATCCTATCCTATCTATCAATCTATCCTAATTGTGAATTATTTTATAGCAGTTTTGTTAAACCTTATGCCCTCAACATGCATTTGACCAGGCATGAGAGGACCTATAGTCCAACTACAATGAAAAGATGAATTATGGGAAAGGCTATTCAACAATTTATTAATGCACTAGTTGTTACCAAGCAGGTGGTTTAGTTTTCCAGCACACTATTTGTATATATGCAAAACTGATGCAACGATTCTCATTTCAATGTGTAAATTGTAGCACTAAGATTGTTAATTTTTACAGGTATAATTAACTGCAAGTATTCCTTTAGAAATAGAATTTTTAAAGGGACTTGGCAGATTTCTTTTCTGTATATTGAAAAGCAACGACCTAAAAGTCTATTCCTAAAATTCTGTCACCATCTACTTTGAAGAACATGACTTACCTATAGTGAATGCTATTGATTTCAGTGCTTCTTAGAGCCAAATAAGACTACCTATACTTGGAGTATCTGTGTAATCTGAAAGAACATCACACAGTGGTAACAAGATTTACAGTAATACAAACTGAGAATTGCAAATTAGCTTTAGCTTTTTGTATCAGGGCAGATTGAACTGTCTTTTTTATTTTTGCAGGCCAAGCTGTGCTTAGTTTATATTTTGTAAAGTGAGAGCAAGGTGATTTAAACCAGAGTGCCTTTTCTAATTTCCTCCTTTAAAAAGGGAGCATTTGGAAAATTTCAAACATATTGTCTTCTTAGAAGAGAAGAGCATATAGAGACTACATATTGGTGCAGAATAAAGTCTATTATGCATCAGTTAATAATGGATCCAACTAATAGCTTGAAAGAACACTTTGGTTGGCAAGATCCAACTTATACAAATATAGCCAGTGTTGTAGTAAGGGAAGCAGTACAATCACAAACTCTCCAGTACTCCCCCACTTTTTCTCTATATAACAGCACCATCTATATTAGCTCATGGGACATTTTACCATAACCTGATGCATGACCCAACAACCTTTCTCAACAATTAATAGTTAGTGCACCATATTCATTTTGCCTAAAAGATTGCCAAGCCATCTTATATTAGATGATTTGTGAGCACATCTGTGCCAGATTTTTCATAGACAGTACTGAGAGTCTGCAAATTCTGGTCACTGTGAATAAAATGCTATTTTAAATCTAGGTCTTTTTGTCTAGAGGTTTTTGTTTTTGTACAATACACAAATGATTGTCATTCAAGGTCTGTATTAGCTGTTGTTCTTGCAGACCCAAATCTGCAAGGCTCCCTCAGCTAAATTGTGTGTGTGTGTGTGTGTGTGTGTGTGTGTGTGTGTCAGATGTTGGTCATAGGATCTGTTAGGACCAGTCCTCCAGCTTAGGAGTTACAGCCCCAAGTGTTCCTACCACCTATAGGACAACTTTGGCCTTTACTTTCCACATCCTCTGGTTCTTCCTTCAGGCCCTGGCACTTCTCCAGCTTCTCGTGCTCCTTCTTCCTGATATTGTTGTCTCTCAGGATTTTAGCCCTCTTATTCTCCATAATGCTCTGTGGAATCTCTTATCTGAACTTGGGATGGTCTAGCGGTGCCCATACACTGTGTAGATGTTCCTGTACATAATGCCTCTCTCTCTCTCTCTCTCTCTCTCTCTCTCTCTCCCCCCCCCCCTCTCTCTCTCTCTCTCTCTCTCTCTCTGTCTCTGTCTCTGTGTGTGTGTGTGTGTGTAAATGTATATGTGTATACTGTATGGGTATATATATATATAGATTTTTTCATTATAGTAAAACTATACAAAACAAAAAAGAAAGTGAGAAAAAAAGAAAGCATATAATGTTTATTTTTATTTATTTATTTTATTAAATTTATATGCCGCCCTTCTCCCTAAGGTCTCAGGGTGGCGCACAACAATAAAAATTAAAAACATAAAACAGAAAATTTAAAAAAGAATTAAACAATAAGTACAATAATTATATGACAATTTAAAAACCAGTAAAAAGCTAATTAAAACCACAGTCAGAACAACCATGTCTTCAGGTCACGGCAGAAGGACCAAAGGTCAGGGGTCATCCGCAGCTCTGGGGGCAATTCATTCCAGAGGGTCAGCGCGCTCACAGAGAAGGCTCTCCCCCTGGGGGTCGCCAGCCGGCATTGCCTGGCCGACGGCACCCTGAGGAGGCCAACTCTGTGGGAGCGAACTGGGCGATGGGAGGTTGACAATGGCAGCAAGTGGTCTCACAAGCACCCCAGGCCTAAGCCATGTAGGGCTTTAAAGGTTATAACCAGCACCTTGAATCGCACCTGGAGGGCAACTGGAAGCCAATGCAGCTCGCGCAGGAGTGGTGTAACATGGGAGTACCGAGATACTCCCATAAGTACTCGCGCGGCCTTATTCTGCACCTCTTCAAGGGCAGCCCCATGTAAACAGCATTGCAGTAATCCAAACGAGAAGTGACGAGGGCGTGGGTAACCGTGCATAGGGCATCTTGGTTGCCTTTTTCACCCTTCTTTTGATTGAGTAATCATCATCTTAATCTTTTCCCAATCCTGTTTGGCTCTTTTTAATCCTCAAATCCTGAAATCATCAATTCAATCTTTTTTTTTTCTTTCAACAAAAAATCCATATAAGGTTTCCAGTTTTTTTTTTAAGAAAAGCCTTCATTTTTTTTCTCTGACCAAACTGGTCAGCTTCACCATTTCTACAAGTTCAGTTAATGTTATAATCCAATTATCTGCTGTACATATTTCATTGCTTTCCAACTTTTTGCATAAGCTAAAGCACTGTTGTAAAATATCCTACTTTTTGTCAAGGAAAGCATTATGAAACATAGGTATCCTGTCAGAACTGTCTTCATCCCAGTATGGCTCGCTCTCTCTCTCTCTCTCTCTCTCTCTCTCTCTCTCTCTCTCTCTCTCTCTCTCTCTTTCAAAACTGTAGTCTGAGGTACATGGTCACCTTCAAATAGTCAAATAGGAATGTTGTGCAGGACAAAATATAGTGCAACAAGGTAACTGCTTAGTAGAGTAAAAAAAGTAATTGTAAAACTATTCTAAGTGGTTACTTTATTGCACTTTATTTTGTTCTTTGATCTATTTGAAAAAATTTGGCTGCATACAGGGATACTAGCATCTTTCATTTTTCATGAGCTAAGTGAGGTCATATCTTGAAAAACTAGCTGGTTCCCTCCAAGTATGGTTACCTTCATTGTCACTGTGTATGAGGGCCATTGATTTTAAAGATTTGTCTCATTTGCATAAATTTGTGCTTGTGGATTTAATTTAAATACACCATCATGTTTTATTGTCACAGGGCATGATGACACTATAAATGTTAGTTGTTGTCTCTACAGTTCTTTTATGCCTTCTGAGTATCTATGACCCATGCCTTTTGGCACAAGTGAATGCTTTGATTGTGTTGCCTATTGCTGTGAGTATCACTGCATTTCTTAGCTAACAGGTCTCTAAAAAGTCTTCTGGTAGATGAAGTGCACACCCAGGGTGAAGAGGATTGACATATATTGAATTTAGCTGCAGTGGCAGATGAAATTTACCATAACACAGGCAACGGGACAGTATTTCCTGAACATTTAAGAGCATCTCATTTGTTTAAAAGGACAGAATACTATAGAAAGAGAAATGTCTGATATCTCAAAAAGAGTAGCCAAGGAGTTCTCATCAAGACTTTGTGGCCTCGGTTCGTGAAACTTCTATAGCTTCAAGGAAATTCTCCATGTTGCCTAATGGTAGGGCTGGCCCTAAAATGCATGCATCCAAAGCAGTATGCATGTTTTGCCTAGGGATCTAACCTCTAAAATCTATACATAACATATTAAAAATCTAATAGTTTTTATGAAGAGATTCTTTTCAAAGCATGAAAACTAGGTAGACTTTTTAAGAATACAGCAGAACACTAGCACATACTTAATCAACTGGCTAATATGCTGTACATAATATTTTCCTGTTATTCCTGAACTGTACAAAAACCTCCACATATTTGTAACTCTTCCATATCTGTTGAATGATTATGTAATGTACACAATAAAATGTCTATAGTGTCATTTGGATATTTTAATGACAGAGAAATTGCCCAAGAATCATTGATGCTGCATATATCAATTGCTCTCTCATCAAGCTGTGTCTTGCAAGATTCAGGATTTAGCATCTGTACTTTCACAACTTGCCACAGAAAAAGGACCCATGACGATAATTAATACCTAATGGCAAGTAAATGCTGCTGCTTTAGTTGTTGCATGGCAACTGACAAATCATAGACCTGTCAGTGGGCAAGAAAAGAAAGGAAAGAGACATTTAAGCCAGAAGAGGCATTCGCCCTGTTTCCCATACCAGCTGATCCATTTTCTTTTTAAGCAGATTTCTTTTTCTCTATTAGAAGTCCTGATTACCGGTATGTGGAATAAAAAACAAAACAGCAAAACAAAGTGGAAAGCCTGAAACATATAATTTAGCAAAACTTTTTCTTTATTTTTAAAGTAAAATAAATATTTCTAAAAGCTAGTTAGAATGCTACACATATTTCTAAAACAAAGGGTTTAACAGTACTCATTCTAACAGTTCAGACCAGGATATACTTTTGAGTTACTTTTTGGTAGATTTTTAGTTAAAGTGATTAAGTTGTGTTATGGTGTCACAAACTATAGGAGAGGATACTGCCTTGATTGAATGCTTGTTTCTCCAAAGATTCCTTCCTCAGTCAATTATTTTTAACCTCTCTAGGAAATAACTAGCAATTTCCAGTGTAAATTCTGAAGTGTGTTGGCTTTGCAATATAAATGAAAGCAAACAATAGTTCACTTGTCCTCCATCTAAATGAGCAGTGATAATTGCCTTCCATCTGGGTATGAACTCCTGTTGGTTATGTTATAATTAAAATCAAGCTTGGCCCCTCAATTGCCATTCTACTATCACATCATTCTAATGTGTTATAGAAAATAAAACAATTTTCCACTTACTGTAGTGGGGGAGGACAGTTTTCTGAAGGTGGTAGCCTTTTAGATTGGCATATAAGGCATCCTTTTTGTTTGTCTGGAGAAACGAAAGCATAAGATGAGTATTAGCAAAAAAAGAGACAAAGAAGAAAAGACAGGAAAAAAAACATTTAGAGCATGTATCAAGTAAAAACATTCAATAAGTACATTATTTTCTTAGTGTATCAGTGGAAAAGGGTGCAGTTTGTGTTGTGGTCCAATCAAAGCAATGAATTTGGAGGTCTGCTGGAGTCCTTCAAGAGCAGGGGTCCCCAATCCCCAGTCCATGGACAGATACGGCATGCCAGCAACCGGTCTGCCACAAACAAGCAAAGCCCCATCCATGGGATGCAGGCAGCACACAAAACCATGCACTCTCCAGTCCACAGAAAACCTTTCTCCACGGAACCATTCCCTGGTGCCCAAAAGGTTGGGGACCTCTGTTCAAGAGAACCTCAACCAGATTTAATCATGAAGGGGTTCACTTTTCTCCTTTTTTCTGTGGCAGAAAAAGGCTATTCCTTTGTGTCTGTGATAGAACTAACAATCCAGTGAAATAGTTTCATTAGCAAGTAATCTCAAAAGTGCTTCATTACCAAGCATTTCTCCAGCAGCAAGGTTTAAACTTGGACCTGAGGGAGTTAACTCTTCAATGGCAAAGAGCTCTATTGACAGTGGAAGGGATTAACACTGCTGGAGATCTTATTTTCCTAAATAATGGAATTAATTTAAGAATAAGGCAGTTTGGGAAGGAATGAAGACCTATTTTCATACCATCCTGTCATCATCTGCATTACAAGACAGGTACATCTCCAAATATTTTTTATTTTTTATTTTTAATCCCATTTATATCCCGCCCTTCTCTGAAGACTCAGGGCGGCTTACAAGCTTAGCAGTAGCCTTCATTCTATGTATATGCCTGCTTATTAGGGCTTTTGGGGCCCCCCAAGCGGCATTATTACAAAGTCAGCTTATTGCCCCCAACAATCTGGGTCCTCATTTTACCTACCTCGGAAGGATGGAAGGCTGAGTCAACCTTGAGCCTGGTGGGATGCGAACCTGCACTAATTGCAGGCAGCTGGTGTTACTTAAGGAGGCATTAGCCCACTGCTCCACCAAGGCTCTTGGTGGAGTGTTGTTGGGGGTACTTAAGATAAGATAACCTTCATTGTCATTTTTTTACTGTGGGCACAAGGATACACATCAAAAATGAAATTTAGTTGCCCGCTCTCAAAGTGAACACATACATGACACACACCTAAACATACTATATACAACATATGCATACTATATACAACATATGTATAGACCTACACCTCATATGAATATTAAACATAGTCCATCTTGAATATATAACGGAAGGAGGAAGCCTCCTGCCTTGAACAGATCTGTGCCTTTCTTGTTACAGCCACACTGATTTTCACCTGTGTTGCTTCCTGTGAAGTCAGGCATGAAACTAAATGTAAGTTAGTACCAGCTATTATTACATTAATTAGGTTTGGTTCAGTTAATTTGATAACTGAGTTGATTAGTATACCTTCCACAATCCCTGATAAAATAAAATGTTATCTTTTTACAGCAGTTACTAACCTACTCTATCTTCCATGTACCTGCTGAGAGAGTCCTTATGTTTTGAAACCATATTGGCTGTTTCTTCAGCCAATCTCTGTAAAACAAGTACGGTAAAATGTGGTAGCCCCTTTACTAAGGATGTGAATGCCCTCAGTTCTTTCTTTTTATGTCTTTCCCAGTTGTTTACTGTTTTCCAATTTTAATTCTTCTCTTCAGGCCTCTCATTAATCAGCACTTGGCCCACATAAACCACTTCACAATGGCTTGATGAAAAAATCATGGCTAAAGTAAACCATGACTAAACATTTTTATTTTGTTTTTAATTAAGGAGAACATAGAGGAAAATAAAAAAAATAAAAAAATAATGTACAGTATGTATGTCAGAGAACTCCTGCATGAGGAGAGACAGAGAAAGAAAGATCACAAAAAAGCAAAGGATTATTAATTTCTTTCCCATTCTGAAAAGCGTTAAGTCTCTTAGCAGTAAGAAAGGTGTAGATATTTTTCTCCTGTTATCCAGCCCTTAATTTCCATGTAGCAGATACTAAATTTAAAAGGATATGAGTATGTGAAAATATTAAATCCCTGAAAATTAAATTAAAAATATAATGAATTCTTCCCAGAATATAACAATTATTAGAAATTGCATGTGTTTGAGTGAAACATTATTGGACTTCTAATAATATGATAGTTTAATTATTCATCTTCTGTGCAATAACAAAAAGTCTGAAATATTTTTCTTTTGAGTATTAGTTTAAGATCTACTAAAATATTTGTGACATACATTAAGATAGCCTCCCATTATTTATATAAAATGGGGATTTCCAATTTCTTTTTCCATGTAGTGAAATAGTGGAAAATATGTATTTCAAACCTTTTTAGTCATCAGAAAACCATGTTTTAACATGAGATGTAACCAAAAACCTTTATTGCTATGTAGAGAATTGCAGCATTAATTTCCTAGATCAGTGATGGTGAACCTTGTAGAGACTGAGTGCCCCAAAACCACCCCTGCCCCCACCCCTGCCCCCACCTGCCCCCGCTCCACCCCCTGCCCTACCTGCCCTGCCCCTGCCCCTGCCCCTGCCCTGCCCTGCCCCACCCCCACCCTGCCCACCCACAGGGCCACCCACTGCCTCCACGGCCTGCCGCAGATTGCCCAGGTAGCCCAGCAGCGCCATGGCAGCCACGCCTTCTGTCTGCACCCCGCAGCATCAATTGCATGCGACAGGATGCGAGGGTGGAGTCTTGTCCCTGCTGCCCAGCTGCCATGTCCTTGGCTGCGTTGCTCCACATGGGCCACACTCGGGGGCAACTCTCCTCCGGAGGGGCTGCTGATGAAGAGGGGGCAAAGGGGGGAGCTGGGGCTGGGGTGATGACATGCGTGCCCACAGAGAGGGCTCTGAGTGCCGCCTCTGGCATGCATGCCATAGGTTTGCCACCACTGTCCTAGATGGAAGGCTAGCTTGATAAATTTCTTCATTAAACACTAGAGCTAAAGAATTTAACTGAGCTCTGAATCAGCTCAGAGATTCTACTTAATATGCTTCCTTTTTAAACAAATACTAGTGAGTTTGCAACTATGCATGTGAAACATAGTGACAGACATATCTATGTAGTTTATATATGTAATTAAATTTAGACACCTTTAATTAATGGAGCCACCATTTTCCAGAATCTCTTTTCTGATTTCCTATATTTTGCATATTGTACAAATGGTTAATTTATGGTTCAGTTTATTGCACAAACTCAAAAATTGTATTGAATACATCATGTTTCACTATGGGTGTTTTGTGCAAAAACAGCCAATTTCTTGGGAACTGCCTAACTAAATTTAATAGGAATTTCTTTTAGAGGCTCTAGAGTCTCAGCATGTGAGATTATAATGGGTATTATCCCTGACTACCTGATGCAATCCAGATTTTAATAAAAGATGCAGATTCATCATTCATATTCTATACAAACCTACTAAGTGTTTGCATTAACAAAAATATCCTATTAAAAATCATGCATTGAATTTATTGACATAGAAATTTATCTTCTCGTCTTTGTAGATGATATGCTTTTGATCATTTCTGTCACAAAAAAGTTAAAAAAGTTAAATAATTTTGAACATTTTCTAGGGGGAGAATTTAGCCAAAGTCCTGCTGGTTTGTCTAGTCCAGGGATCTGCAACCTTGACAACTAGCATAGCAGGCTGAGGAATTCTGGGAGCTGAAGTCAAGGTTGCAGACCCCTGGTCTAGTCTTTTAATGTTATTTTTAGCTAGATTGGAAAATGGCTTTCTCTGAATCATTATTTTTCTAAACTGTCTTCTCACAGAAAGGGACCTTTTTGAAATCTTAGTAATGAGCAAAGAAATGAAAGATTCATTTGGATTATAATAGGTGTCATGGACTAAGCAATAATTTGAAAGTCTCATTGGAGTAACCCAGGTTGAAGTTCACCCTCAGTCATGGAGGTTTAGTGGATGAGGCTAGGTCAGTCACTGTCTCTTGACCCAACCTGCCTCAAAGATTTGTTGTTGTGAGAAAAAAATGAGAGAACAGACATTGTGATGTCAGCTGCTGAATAAAAGCCAGTACACAATCAAGCAAAGAACAATAAATAATGATATATAAGTCCTAGTACTGATGTTATGTAATTATTTGTAGAATACTATAGCAAGCTATGGAACTGCATACCTTGGCTCAAACATACCTTTATTCTGAGGTGGTATGGTAATGTGAAAAACACTCACAGAACTACAATATGTAAGTCAACAGTATCCATCCAAGTCTGATTGGCTGCTTTTCCATGAAATGAACATGAAACCTCAATGCTAATTTTATTCCAAATGGCTACTTAATCTGAAGTTCAAAGCAGATAACCTTTTTAGTGGTGACTTCTTACTTCACTAAGTGAAAGCAGCCAGCTGATCTAAGCTGATCTCCAAAAGCTAAGTATTTTTTATTTATTTATTTATTTTAATTCCATTTATATCCCGCCCTTCTCCGAAGACTCAGGGCGGCTTACAAGCTTAGCAGTAGCCTTCATTCTATGTATATGCCTGCTTATTAGGGCTTTCACACACACCCCAAGCGGCATTATTACAAAGTCAGCTTAATTGCCCCCAACAATCTGGGTCCTCATTTTACCTACCTCGGAAGGATGTCTTAGAACTTGGATGGGAAATTGCTATGAAATGCTAGGATTATAGCCAAGATTAGTAAGTAAAAAAATATCCTTGAAAAAAATGGCAAATCAATTCCATATTGTTGCCAAGAAAACTGTATTAATGTATTTGTGAAGTCATCAAGAACTGAACTCGACTCAAAGTAGGCTTTTTTTTTTTAACCTCAGTTAAGATGGCTGCCACCTGGCCCCTTCATTATTTAGCACCAAAGACATTTATGTTCTCCATACCTTATAACATCACTTCTATATTAATATTTCATTAATACTGATTTGATGGTATTTACATTGTGACATAGCGCTCCATTTTGTAACCAGTCTATCTTCATTAGATAAAAGCTTTACATGTGTGGTACACTTTTCTTTTAGCCCTGTGGGTCACTTCTAAATCTTCCAAATAATGGGGCTCACTCCAACTTAGAAGTGGGGAGAAAATAAGATAATATTTGTGCTGCAATAAAGCACTGTATTATCTGTTATGCTATGATATGTCCAGTTCTTGGAAAGCAAAGGACCCTTTCCCATCAGCTGTACTGGAAGGAAGGTTTCAGAAAAATCCTTGTGTAAAAAGGATGAGTGCCTGTCAGACTGTGAACATCAAACTATTGACTCATGTATTACTCTGTTGTATCTTCTACAAAGATAAGTGAAGTGAGTTCTTAATAGTTCCCATCAGACTACTCTTGAAACAGCCAAATGATTTTTATCAGATTCTCCTTCTAGCAGATAAGAGATCCTAAGATGACACATATTGTGGTTAAGTTTGCATTTGCAGCCTGCAGAATTCATTCTTGTCTAATGGCAAATTCATTTTAGATTGGGCTTGGATTATCCTTTGTCAACCAGACTATTGCATAGACTATATTGATTGCTATTACCAATAATAATAATAATAATAATAATAATAATAATAATAATAATAATAATAAGAAGAAGAAGAAGAAGAAGAAGAAGAAGAAGAAGAAGAAGAAGAAGAAGAAGTTGGAAGGGACCTTGGAGGTCATCTAGTCCAACCCCCTGCTCAGGCAGGAAACCCTATACCATTTCAGACAAATGGCTGTCCAGTCTCTTCTTAAAAACCTCCAGTGTTGGAGCATTCACCACCTCTGGAGTCAGGTTGTTCCACTGGTTAATTGTTCTAACTGTCAGGAAGTTTCTCCTTAGTTCTAGATTGCTTCTCTCCTTGACTAGTGTCCATCCATTGCTTCTTGTCCTGCTTTCAGGTGCTTTGGAGAATAGCTTGACTCCCTCTTCTTTGTGGCAGCCCCTGAGATATTGGAACACTGCTATCATGTCACCTTTCTCTTCGTTAAACTACACATACCCAATTCCAGCAACCGTTCCCTATATGTTTTAGCCTCCAGTCCCCCAATCATCTTTGTTGCTCTTCTCTGTACTCTTTCTAGAGTCTCAACATCTTTTTTACATTGTGGTGACCAAAACTGGATGCAGTATTCCAGGTGTGGCTTCACCAAGGCCTTGTAAAGTGGTATTAGTACTTCACGTGATCTTGATTCTATCCCTCTGTTAATGCAGCCTAGCACTGTGTTGGCTTTTTTGGCAGCTGCAGCACACTGCTGGCTCATATTGAAGTGATTGTCCACTAGGACTCCAAGAGCCCTCTCACAGTAACTACTATTGAGCCTGATACCACCTATGCTATACCTGTGCATTTGGTTTTTCTTGCCTAAATGTAGAACCTTACTTTTTTCACCATTGAATTTCATTTTGTAAGATAGTGCCCAGTGTTCGAGTCTGTCCAGATCCTCCTGTATCTTAAGCCTATCTTCTGGAGTATTGGCTATTCCTGCCAGCTTGGTGTCGTCTGCAAATTCGATGAGTTCCCCATCTATCCCCTCATCCAAATCGTTGATGAAGATGTTGAAGAGCACTGGACACAGAACAGAGCCCTGGGGCACCCCACTACATACTTCCTTGCATGCAGATGCAGTTCCATTGAGGACCACATGCTGAGTACGGCCTGTCAGCCAGCTACGAATCCATCTGGTGGTGATGCTGTCTAACCCACATTTTTCTATCTTATCAAGTATCTTAGTTCGATCCTTCTATTCATTTAATAAAATTGTTTTTATTCTGATATATTTGGTTAGTCTGTGACCTACAATGTAGTATTCACAAAGACACTATGCTTTGTAAAAAAAAATAATGTATTTCAGTATCACATCTAGGTTGGAATTTAGTACTGGACCCAAATGATATAGAAAAGGCATTTCCCTGGGGATCCTTTTCCTACAAAAGTGTTAAATCCAAATTCCAAACTTTCCAAAGGAAAGCCAATGATTCTAAAATCAGGACTTTCCACTGAAAGTGAATGTTCTGGTTTGTGGGGTGAATTTGCCAAGTGATTTAGCAGCCTTTGTGTTTCATGCCTTTGTGGAATTTTTCTATATAAATGAAGGACACCACACTAATTCCTAACTAAGGCCCAGTTTATTATTAACAAGCTAGTGAATTGTTTATGTTACTATGGCTATTCAGGCCACCTGCAGTTCAGTGACAGTGAGGAAACAAGTAGAAGTTATGCTTGCTTACATAAGTTTAGGGACAATATCTCTAAGTTGGTTATACCGATTTTCCATGGTACTGCCTGTTTCTTTTAGTGGTGTCTGAACAAAAGTACCAAAACTCATTTTTCCCTTGAGAATCCATTATCTTGGCCTCAAGCAGCAAAATTCTCTTAACCAGCCCTGGAGGTTGGAGAGTTAGCAAGCTTCCTCATATTATTTCCAAAATGTTTTGTTACAAGCCTGTTTGCATAGTTTGGCACTTTGGATGCTAAGATTCTTGAGGGTCAACCAATTTGATGCAAGCATATAGAAGAATCTGTCTTAATCACCTTGAAAAAGAAAATAAACTCTCAGAAAAGAAAATGCCAGTCTGAATTACTAAATCCTTGTGTATCAGTTTGTAGATCTAGCTGCTGAGAATCCTCAGAGAGGCAATATGCCATTGGATATTAAGTGTCTTTCCTACTTATACCTTACCATGGTACAAATATGCCCTGTGAACATTTTCTGTCTGTCACTTCTTCATGACATACCCTGCATCTCATCCTCAACCCAAGACAGGCTTCAATAAAGTAGTGTCTTCCCCTGCCCTTTCCACACCCACCTTGCATCTAACAAGATTTTATAAAGTGTATAAAATGTCTTCTGTTAGAGGCAAAGTGGAATGCTCAATCCTGCATGGGATCAGAGACATTTTATGGATGTTTCAGAGTTCTGTAAACATGTCCCCTTTAGTCCCTAGTCAGTTTCATCTACCATCATTCTGAAGAGTTGGACAGTGAAATCCTGTACTGATTTTTACCGGGAAGAGAGTTATAGTTTTCTAACACAAATGTTTTCTTTTTATTCTTCAAACATTTCTTCTCTAGCTTCATGTACAGTTCCCTGCCATAAACACTCATCCACTCATGTAGGTTGCCTTTTGGAAAAGCACCTTTGGGACAACCAGCAGCTGGTGAATTTAAGGAGTGGTCTACAATGGAAAAACCAGAGCTCAAAATGGCTTAACCAGATTTATTAAGATTTAACACTATGGTCCATCCTTGTTTAGCATGAGGCTGAAATAGTATAACCATGGGACCCTTATGTTCCAAACAGAAAATGGAGGGTTCTGAATGCCTACATTTGTTGTTTGTATAAGGAAAAGAAAGGAAAGGAAAGGAGGAGAGGGGGAGGGGAAGGCTAAGTAAAAGTGATGTTTCTGATTTCCATGACACCATTTAAAAACATTTTTTAAGTCTGAGGTACAACAAAATAGATGTAGGACAGGAAACATAGGTCAAGAAGTTGAGGCACTATTTACTTAGAAAGATCCAACTGGTTTCTACTGTGGTGCCTGACCAGCGAATGGTAGTCCACCAGCTAATATATAAGGGAAGCAAAGCTAGTGAGATAAACAAGTCCCTTGGTTTATGATAGGCTGCACACGCATAATCAGGACAGCAGCCGTTGGCGCCCAATGGTTCTGAATGGATGCACCAAGACACCGACTGGCAAGTGTTAATGTCAGCATTGTTTTGCAACGATTTAACCATGCCAGCCCCACAGTCTTCCGTTTCGTAGCTGCTTTTTAAGTCCTTCTGCTCAAGGTGATATGTAACATAAGCTCACAACATCCGACATGGGGATAATATTATCCGACATGCAAGAGGCCATTTCAAAATAAAGCAGTAGTGAAAAAACACCAGGACGGAAAATACACATCAACGGCTCCACCTCCCGGACTGCAGCTCCGAGCTCGGGGCCGGAGGGAGGCGCTCCGCGCTGGAGCCGAAGGAGTTAAGCGGCGGCGGAGGGTGCCGTTCGCTGGGCTCGGCGCCGTTCTCCTCTGCCCGGAGTCGGGGCTCGCTCTGCCAGTGGGAAAATGGCGACGGAGGGAAAGAGAGGGGAGCCCGGCTCCGGCGGCCGTGAGGATCCAACGGCAGTGGTAGGCGAAGAAACGTCCTTCTTCCCGGTCGGCCGAGCCCGACCGAAGTGCCGAGGCAGGGCAGGCTTGGAAGAGGCGGGAGGCGGTGTCCGGAGGGGGGCTTGGCACCCGGCGTGAGGAGCTGGGAAGGCAGAGCGCAGGGAGCGAGGGAAGGTGCGCGGGGCCCAGAAGGGGTTGAGGTAGCCAGCGCGCCTGCTTAGCATGCTCCGTCCCCGGAGGACGTTCTGCTTCCTTCGCACTGGGGAGGGGAAGCCTCGGAGAACGCTGAGCGGTGGTCCGCAGTTGCAGGATTGCTCCCCCCTCGGCTTCGATCTCAGCAGGAGAGAGGATGGGAGCGGGACGCTGCTCAGAGCCGACCTCGGGCACTGTAACGCGTGGGGAATAGGTAGCGCGCTTGGGGAAATATGGGCGGGTACCTGAAATAGGACCCTGCTTCGGGAGTCTTTCGATCTAAGGGCGATCGGTGAGTCTCCTCAGAAGAGGTTAGACCCGGGGCTGTTTCTCCCAGGTAGCTCCCCATTGTTTCTCTGCTGCTCTCTGTGTAGGTCTGCCAATGCGACCTCGTACTTTCCAGTGGGACGGTGCTGTGTACGTCCACAACCTGCATTGCCGCCGGGGTGTATGGGTTATTGGAGTATCTCAAGGAGCTGACGCTACAGTCCTTTCTAGGGTTGATCTCCAGCTTCCCATTCGAGTTGCCTTTCCCGCCCCGTCAAGTCTGGGATATTGTGCGAAGCCTCCCAGATTTTGGAGCGCGGCGTTCGTTGCCTTTGAATTCCTAGCTTTTTCGAATGAGGATCGCTCCAAGTTGGAAAAGATATGCTTAATAGGAGAGAGGGCTCTTACTGAAGACAGACGTGGAATCAATCAGCTTGCTCGGGCTCTCCCGTTTTTCTTTTCCCCATATATAACGACAGGCACACATTTCAAAGTGGCAGAGCTGGAATGATCTTACCTTTTTAATATCTTTGCTAGAGGCTTTCTCTCACGCAAATACAAACTCTTTCACAATCCCCCCAAATACAGATAATTTTAGGCTTTGTCACTTCATCAAATATTCAGTTTGGTAGTCTTTCCCATCCAATACCTGCTCACCCATCCCCAATGTTATAGGCATGCCCTTAATAATTATATAATTTTTCAGTCAATTTCTAGTTCACTTGTTTAGCTGATTTAATCTGGTGGTGATTCTGTGGAACTGCAGAGAAAAATCCATGATTTGATTATTCCCCTGAAAGCTGTAAATCAAAACCTTCTTGTCAGCTGAGCAGCATGTGCTACTTATCCACTAGCACTCTTTGAGGGAAAGTAGCATAAAAATGAGGCTTTATCCCTCCATTAAGGTTGTTCTTTGGAATTATTATTGCATTTGTTCCATTTGGTTCTTCTCTTTTCAGTAATTAAAGCAAAAATAAAATAACTTCAGGGCAGCCTATCACAGTCTGGTTCTCTTCAGTTGTGTTGGAAACCAGATTCCCAGATTCCTGTGTGGTCTGGAAATCTTGCTCAAGACACCTGGATAAGAGGGGGGAGAATGTTGAGGAAATCTGATGAGAAGATGGTTATAGAGCTTGACCTTTAGACAAAATCTCTAGGGCAATGATTAATATAATCAGAAAAACAGTAAAAAAGAAAAGTAGGTCACACTAGTATTTCTTGCACAAAGCAGGGGAACATCAGGATGTGTGTATATAATGTATTCATTCATACTATAGGCATGAATTTGAGAAACTAAATTGAAATGTGGAATCCACAATATTGTTTGAAAAAATAATTTCTGGGAATGATATAAAAGAAATCCTGGTTTTAAGTTTTTTAATATAATTCACTATTTATTTAGTTTTACAATACACATATTTTGATTAAAATCATTTAAACTACTTGAAATAATGCTCATCTGCTGAATAGATTCTGGGATGGCAATAGTTACCCAGCTGAATCAATTGTTCCTGCGTAAAGTGAGACAAGCTTCATAAAATAAATATTCAAGTACAGTATTTAGGAAAAGTGGGAAATGATCCATCTAGTCTAGTTTACCTGACCTATCACTGCTTATTGTCTGCAGGATTAGTTTTCACATAGAACTTTTTTCTTTGAGTCTTATGTGGAAATGCTGATAATTGAACTTGGGATCAAAGTGTCCTAGAATTAAACTAAGGTCCCTTTCCATACTGCAGAATGAATTAAATATATATGTAGATGACATTAGCAATGCTCAGTCGGTTAGGATGCTGAGCTTGTCGATCAGAAGGTCGGCAGTTTGGCGGGTTGAATCCCGAGTGCCGCATAACAGAGTGAGCGCCTGTTACTTGTCCCAGCTTCTGCCAACTTAGTAGTTCGAAAGCACGTAAAAATGCAAGTAGAAAAATAGGGACCACTACGGTGGGAAGGTAACAGCGTTCCATGCGCCTTTGGCGTCTAGTCATGCCGGCCACATGACCACGGAGACATCCTTGGACAAGTGCTGGCTCTTCGGCTTTGAAACGGAGATGAGCACTGGCCCCTAGAGTTGGAAACGACTTGCACGCACTTGCGGGGGAACCTTTAACTTACCTTTTATGAAAGTAGAAACATACTTTATATAGGAAATCAAGGTATGGAAATTGATTTCTACTTGTACAAGAGAATTTTCCTGCCCCTGCACCCATCCACACCATCCCAGTATAACCCTTCTGATCTGTTCTGGAGAAGCTTACCATCCTCTGGAGCCAAAGAATGAGGAATTTAGCAGCCAGGTATCATTAGATTGCGTCCCTGGAAGGCTATTTATAAGCAGTTCCCCTACTAAAAGGTTGCTCAGGGGATACTTTTCATTCTTATAACTGGTGCCTTTAAATTAATATAAAAAGAGATCCAGCCTCAACCATAATGGCATTTTAAAAAACTTGTGGGGGGCACAAATCTTGGACTAAGCCTCATTGCTATGAGTGGAGCTTGTATCTCATTATGATTGGGCTATAAAACAGTTACTGGTATTTTATAATGAAGAAAAGCTGGTTTCTTTATTAATAGGTAGATTTTGCATTGTTGGCCAGGTCTCAAATTAATTTGCAATTTAGTTATCTTTCCACCATTGGACTTTCAACTGAACAGAAATTTGGCTTGGTTTTTACAGACCCCAAAATCTGGTAACATCATGTTATAAATTGGGGAATAACAATTGTTGGACAGCACCCTTCTTTTGTTATTAAAGTTTTGTGATAAGAATGCCATTTTGAATTGTCAGCCCTCAATGTTTTATTCTGCTTCAGAACATATTAATAAAGGAAAAACAAAACAGAACCCAGTAAATTTTAGCAACAGTGTTGGCAGGCTTTTGCTGGAAAAAATGTATAGAATATTATGAAAAAATAGCTCTGCCTTTGAATTTCAGCAGGAAATTTATGACTGGGAGAGGAGTGAAGAGGAAATTTCTTTAATAGAGGTATTTGGGAATGAAGCCAAAATTCTTCCCAATCTATGTTTTCCTGAACTAAGCAAAGCTTAGTTGGGGGAGTGAGGGGGTTGCAAACCTTTTGTTGCCATGGTAATACTGACAAGGGAAAAACATGAAAGCAGTTGACATGATTCACCCCTCACACCTACAGGAAGCTCTAAGACAACTTTTCAGAGAGGCATCTCTAGAAATTGTCCTAAAGGTTGACATTCAGCTAGGCACAGGTTTCACATTCTGCCTACTGAAAAGGAACGCAGGTTGGATGCCTTCCTGATGCCTTTCTACAAGACATTAGGAAATCTGTAGTAGAGTGGAGTTGGACCATAAGGAGATATGGTAGTAACTGGATTTCCTACAAGACAGATTTTGATTTTTACGTGAGGTGAGCAACCTTTGGTGTTTCAGAGGTTTTATCATTTACATTGTTGGTCCTTGGCCATACTGGCTGGCGCTGATAGGACTACCTTCATGTGATTCATGAAGTCACTTTTCTTGAGTAACAGCCATGCTAATTATTGCTCCATTGCATAGGAAAGTTCTTGACTCATGCTAATTCCACCTACCCTCCATGTGAAATTTGTTTCAAAAAATGTGCATGCAACTATACATATATAGCGATGGTGCTACCGGTATGTGCTACAGATTTTTCAAGAAGCTTGTTTATCTTGGTTTCTATTGTGTATTAAGAATATAGTAATCTGCTTCAAGCTATTTGTGAGCTGTAACTCAAGGATTGTTTCAGTCATTATATTACATAACAGAGCTACTGCTTGCTGTAGTCATAGGCATTTTCAATTGATGCTAATGAGTTTACATTAAATTAATTCACTATTAAGTTAATGCAGGTGTTTCTGGATTTTAACTTTTTGGAAACAGTACAGATCTGTGAACTGCATTTTTTTTCAAATCTCCTCTTGGGAATCCTTATTTTACAGACTCACATATGGTGCCTTCTCATGGAATCTGATTGTATTGCAGTGAATTCTAGACATATTCTAAATCCCAGAATATGGAGGGTTTTACTGTAGAAATATAAGAAGGGGGTTTCTGGTCCTATGTGCCGTGTTTCCTAGTAGTCAGTTAGCAGGAAAATGATGGTACTCTGACTGACATTCACTAATAGTTGATATTTTATATTGTTTGTAATTCAGGTGAAGGCACACAGCCATGTAGATTATGGTCAATTATTGTCTTTCTTGAATTAATTGGTCTAATTCCCTTTGAAAATGGTTTTAGGAGTGACATCACATCTGATGGCAACTATTTCCAGCAAATTCTTGCTTCAGAAAGATCAGAGATCAAGTTTTTAAGGCAATGTTTCTCAACCTTGGCAACTTCAAGATAAGTGGACTTCAACTCCCAGAATTCCTCAGCCAGCATGGAGGATTCTGGGAATTGAAGAGCATGGAAATTCAGGGTGCCAAAGTTGAGAAACAGGGATACTGACCTGAGAACATATATTAACATACAGTATGCTATCCTACAGTTGTCCTTTGCAAAAAAAAAAGTTGTGGTAAACCAGCTTTTTTTCATGGCACTTGTACACTTTGTTTCACTAGGGAACTCTGGATAATGTTTCATGGTTTATTTGAACACAAGTTTTGCACATGTGAATCTTGCAATAAAATGCACACAATCCCTAATCATGGGCCACAGAGGAACCAGCAGGGAGTAGTCAAGATTTTTCATTCTTTTTAAAATAAAATAACAAAAATATCGTGATCTCATTGCCTCCTCCATTATGTACCAACTGTACCATTACATGTACAGTTAACAGACTTTGTATATAATATGAAAGGTGGCCTTGACACTTTGGTAGTATATTACAGTATATTTGAAGCAACATGCAGACTTGGAACATAGCTGACCTCTATTTTGGATTCATTATAAAGTTGCACCATGGAAAAGCAGATGTGCTATTTTGATTTTACTCTTTGCTTTGAAATGCCTAATTAGGTCAACTAGCAACAGGGGCTTTATATGTAGTTTGTAAGCTCGCACTGAACAGAATTGCATTGGCAAGACTTTGGTAGGAAGATTATTGGGTTGTGTATCCCATTTATAATTTATTTTAATACTTGTAAATAACTACCAAAAGGTTATATTCTGTAAATATGTGGTTATCAGCCTGCCAACTGGTGCTCATCCAGGTTTTTGCAACTCAGATCGGATTTTTATTTAAATCACCACCAGACATGTTCTTGCATATATGTAAATATCACATAAAAACCATAAGTACTTGTTTCAAAACTAATACATTGACTGCAGCTATTATTCCCAATCTAACCAATGCAATTCAGGTTAGAATGCACTGAAATGCATTTGGGGCTATAGTTAATGGTTCCATATGAATATTGTATGCATATACCTGAGTTCAGCTATCAGAAATTGTAGATGGGAAACATCAGCATCTACCGAAATACTGAGTTTGACAGACCTTTAATTTGACTGAGTGTACAATGTCTTTTTTGATGTTCTTAAAAACGACTGTGGTGCAGGAAGAAAACTCCCCTTTTCTACTTAATTGTGAATATAACAAGATACCACAAGGCTGTTAATAGCCAATCTAAAGTGTTCAGTGACCTTGAGAATGTACCTATTTAATATGTAAATAGAACCAGCAGAAGTATAAAAATGTTTAACTGAGCATTTTCATCAGATTTTTCTTCTAAAACCTACTAGAATTATATATAGGATTCTCAAGATTTCTTATGAAGACCTTACTATGCTAAATTTTTAACATACTTAGGAGTTTCTGGGCAGGCTGATTCTGGCACAGATGTTATCATTGTGTTACATTGGCACAGTGTTTGCTGCAAACATACTTTTGATTCCCCCTCTCCCCACCCCCAACACAAGTGAGTTTTTAATGATGTTCAAGAGCAGGAACAGAGCTTCCCAGAGGAAATAAAAGCTATTATAAATGCACCTACATTCCTTTTCAAGAACTTTATCTACCACCTATTTTGACCATTTCAAGTCAGCTTCTTTTATTTTACCACTTCTGATATCTTGGAAATGATTTGTTAAAGATCTTGGTGGAGAGCACTAGGTAAAAATAATATCCCCCAAAGAATAAATTTGAATGAAGAAGAAATGAATAACTTTAATTTTCTTTCCCTTAAGCAACTGATATCTATTGTTCTGAAATTGAGGGTAACAGAATAGACTTTGAAGAGATTTTGCAATAATCTTGCCCTACTCTAGATAATAACAAGATGGAAACAAAGAAAATAGGAAAACTTTCTTTGCTGTCATTCAGTTGTCTGGATTCTACAGCCCAGATTTGGTAGCTTTAGTTTCTTATGGATAAGCAGACTCTTTGCGCATCTGAAATGGCTATGTTGATGCAGATTTCTAATGTGCAATCTGTCATTAATGTAGCATATTAAAAGGCTTGACCCAGACCTCTTTATACTAGTAAACTCTGGATGCTATGTAAAGAAAACTCATGTCATCATCCATGTACATGCATGATTGCAATAAACTCCTTGAAGCTAAAGTTGCTATTGAGCAAACATGAATAAGCTACTGAGTGAGAGATTTTCAAAGATTATCATAATCTGCCATCTCAGTTATAACCCCTGTCCAATACCAATAGCATAGGCAGGACTTAATTGTCAGATGAGTGCAGATATATTGTCATAAATTGCTGATGCATTTGTGTGTATGTCTGTAAGGTTTGGCAATGGAGTCACCAGGAGGCATCTGGTTATTAAGAAACTACATATAATTTTAGCAAATACTGATTGCTTCTCTGAATTTAATATACTATATCACATAAAATGATGTAACAACTAAAACTGATCTGTAATAGTACAGAAAATATTAATAGCCCTATATATTTTTATCAAAGGCTGAAATACCTCCAGTATTATAGTAGCTGCAGAGCCACAAATCAGTCAAAAGCTAACTGTCAATGTTGCGTCAAACTGAACAGAACAAAAGCTTTCTTTTTAAATCAAGTGCGCTCCCACATGAACAGGAATGCCAACGCCTATCCAGACCTTACCACTATGGTTGATGTGATAGCGGCAAACCTAGAGAGGGTGAATGGCTTGTATAACAAACAAGCACCTGAGCTATGGGACTACAATCTGTTTGTCCAAGAGTTAAGGGCCAGGTTCGAGGATGGTTCCATACCCTTGCAAGCTGAGAAGGGCATCCATGAAGTGAAACAGAGGGGTCGACCAGCCAAGGAATTTGTGCATGAATTCTGGAGGGTGGCTGGCAGGATTGTGCAGTGGCCTGAGCAATCGCTAATTCATCATTTCAAGTCTGGTCTAGATCCAAACCTATTCCAGGCATGCATCTATAGGGGGATCCCTGATCAACTCCATGATTGGTATTGCTTGACCATGTATTTAGACATCGAGCTGAACTGCTACAAAAAGCCACCGACTCCTGGAACTGGACCGAAGCCAGATACAATGAGGCGTCAGCTTCCCCGACAAACCTCACCAACTGGGATGACTGGAATTCCAAGGGCATCAACTGGATCACCAATCAAGTGTTTTAGATGTGGCCAACCGGGCCACCGAGCCACTGTTTGTCCTGTTCCTTTCCCTCAGCAAAAAAGCACTTCAACTACACCATAGAAACAAAAAGGAAGCTTGCACTCTACCAGAGAAAAAATAAGCTGGATTAACCAGGAGCAAGCCACTGAAGTAAGTCACCTCTGTACTCAAGAAAAGGCCAAGGCCCTGACCGAAGCTGCCACTTCAACCGCTCCGTATGACAGCGATGATGGAGAGAACGACCCGATGGTGAGTCAGCCTGTTCCACCTTTTCCCCTCTCTGCTAAGCTCTTAGTCCCTAAGACAGGCACCCAAATGGACTTATATGTGTTAATAGACTGGGTGTTCACAATGCCTGATCAGCCTCACTACCATCCTCAAATTGGGCATCAGAGCAAAAAAGCTTTCTTCCCCCATGAGGTTCAAACAGGCAGATGGATATTTAATGGGTGGAGCTTTAGTCACCCACCTAATGGAGCCTGTGCGGCTAGAGGTGGGGGAGCATTGGGAATTTATTTGATTCATGGTGGCCCCAAAAATGACTGAAGCAGTGATTTTGGGATTAGCTTGGCTGGACAAGTGGAAACCTCTAAACTGGTAGCAGAAGGGGATGAGAACCCTGAGGTTACCCATAGGGCCGTCACCCCCCAACCCCTCTAGTGCCACCAGTGGGATCTCAACGCAGCCATCTGAAACTCTAAAAACAGCAGCAGATCCTCTGCCAGGAGTGCCTCTCATTCCCAGCAAATACCGAGATTTGGCTGAAGTGTTTAGTGAGACAGAATGTGATGTCCTACCCCCCCACACACAATAGAACCACTGACTGTGCTATTGATATCCTGCCAGGAGCAAAATTGACAAAATTGTATATGTATGTAACAACCCCTCTCGAAGTAAATGAACTGAGAGAGTACATAGATAAAAATTTGGTAAGGGGCTTCATTGAACCTGCAAAATCCCAAGTTGCCGCCCCTGTACTTTTTAAGGAGAAAAAAGATAGATCACTTAGACTCTTCATTGATTTTAAAGGTCTGAACGCGGTCAGCGTGGAAAATGTACCCTCTCCCATTAATGAAGGACATGTTAGCCCCCCTGGGAAAAGGGTGAGTTTTTACCAAATTAGACCTATGAGAGGCATGTTATCGCATGAGAATAAGAAAAGGTGACAAATGGAAAACTGCCTTTAACAGCCCCCTGGGTAGTTATCAGTTCAAAGTCATGCCTTTTGGATTACAAGGAGCTCCTGCTGTGTTCATGCAGCTGATCAACCATGTGCTGCATGATCATTTATATAAAGGGGTTTTGGTTTATCTTGATGACATCTTAATCTGTACAGAGACTATGGCAGAACATACAATTTTAGTATGAGAAGTACTCAAAAAACTGCTAAATGCAAAGCTCTATGCAAAATTCTCAAAATGCGAATTCCATCAGGCATGTTTGGATTACCTGGGTTACAGGATCTCCAGTGAAGGAATAGAAATGGACCCAGCTAAAGTAAAAGCCGTGATTGAATGGCAGCCCCCACTAACTTGAAAGCAACTGCAAAGCTTTCTGGGATTTGCTAATTTCTACTGCCAATTTATCTCCTCATTTGCTGAGATTGCTTTGCCCATCACATAACTATTCAAAACTGGTAAAGATGGGGGTAAGCCACAACCAGGTGAACCCCTGTGCTGGTTGTTAGAGTACCAAGCTGCTTTTGAGAATTTAAAAAGACTGTTTGCCACCAAACCAGTTCTTAAGCACCCTCATTCTGAGGAGCAGTTTACCATTCAAGCTGATGCCAGCAATGTGACTGTGGGGGCAGTCCTACTACAAAAAAACCCTAAAGGAGAATTACAACCCTGTGCTTACATGTCAAAAAAACCTCACTGACGGCTTCTGGATGGCAAGGCGTCGCCGGAGGCAGCCATTCTTCGGCTGTCAGCCTCGCGGCTCCGTAGAGCCGCCGAAAACAGCGCCAATCAGCTGTTTCGGCGGCTCGGAAGCCCCCTCGGGAGAAGAGGAGGGGGTGAGCGCCCAGGTAGGGGTAGAGCTCTCTGGGGCTGCCAGAACTTAAAGTTTTGGCGGCCGAAGGATTGAGCACCCCCGAAGCCTGGGCATGCTCCGGACTGCGAGGCGCCTCTGCTCCGGGTTTTTTGGAGCAGAACAGGGCGTTTGCAACCATCCCTGCTAGCAAGAAAGAACTTTGGAGAACGAGGACGCAGGCAGAGCGATACAGGAGATTTTGGTGAAGATGGTCTTTTGATCTTTAACTCAATGGACTTTGCTGAGCTTGTAAGTGGAAGTGCATAGCAAACAATAGTGGGTGAAAATGGCGGCTATATCTTCTAAAGTTCTTGCTCTGGTGCAGCAGTCTTTGCTGCAAGCTTTATTGTCCCCTGCACCCGTAATTGCATCAGCCCTTACAGTAAAGGATTTGCAGAATGTGCTGCAAGAGACTATGGAAAAGCAACTGCAACAATTTGTTGAGATAATGGACAAAAAGTTGGAGGAGAAGTTAACAGAAAAACTAGCTAAGGTTATGGATGAAAAGATTACAGAGAAATTAACAGAACTGAGAGCAGACATTTTATCTGCATTGCAAGGCATGGCTATATGTATTGAGAATTTGGATGAAAGAGTGGAAGATCTCAGTCAAAATGATATTAGATTGGAAGCAAAAATGACAGAAACTGAAAATGTGGTAGAGAAAATTGATTGTGATTTGACCTCGACACAGTATTATCAGATGGAGTTTGCTTTAAGGATTAGAGGCTTAAAAGAAAATCCTAAAGAAAATTTGAAGAAAATGGTTTCTGAGGCTCTAGAAGGGGTGCTGGGACGACCAGCAGATGAAATAATGGAAGATATAGATAAAATTTTTGTGTGAATTCTTGGATTGCAAGACAAAGGAAATTACCCAGAGATGTGGTGGTTTATTTTACAAAGAGAATGATTAGAAATGAAGTTATTCAGGCCTCATATAACATTGATTTTGTAATTGCTGAGCAAAAAGTTTTGATTTTAAAAGAGATCCCTCCAAGAATTTTAAGAAAAAGGAAGGAATTTGCTTTTTTGACACAAGAATTGAGACGACGTGATATCAAGTTTAGATGGCAGATACCAGTGGGTATGGTGGTGACCTATGAAGGTACGAGGCATCGTCTTACTACGGTGATTCAGGCACGCGATTTCTACAGTAATGTTTTAAAAGCAGCCCCCATACCACTTTTGGAATCTACAAAGAAGAAAGGTGAGAGAGAGTCTCAACGACACAGAGAGAATCTACAAGGTGCTGAAGGAATAATGCAGACAGATGAGAAAGTTACAGGAGTGGATCAAATTTCAGTATCACTGGAGGAGGCCAGAAATTGGAAGAGGCGTGCTGCTTCTAGACGAATGAGCCAAGCCTGAAGACTTAGTTGCATAACTGAAGGAGATAATAATGTAATAAAGATTATGGGAATTGAAATTGTTAGAAGGGCTAAATATTTGGGGATATACTTTTCACCCTTATAAAATAACTATGTGTTGATATTTTATGTTGCTTTAATTTTAAGATAATTATAAAATTTAATTGGGAAGATTTGTAGTAGTGCTTACTGACATTTTCTAGGTTATGATTTGCTATTTGGTTGGTATGCATATTTATGGTGTGATAAGAAGGTGGATTGTGTTCCAGGTATATACTTTGTGATATGCTCTGGTGCGAGTTTGGGAAAAATTATAGATGAAAGTTAACTTGTAATATCTTTATGGGCAATAATGAAATATGTAATAGAAAATATAAGAATGATGTAACTATATAAAAAAAATTTAAGTTTGGAAAGTAATGTATGGTACTTCAAGCTGTATAATATATTAGGAGGAGGAAAGGTTTTATAAACTTGATTTTAGTATGGAAATTTAAAGCCCAGTTGGAAAGGAGAATAGTTTTTAATTATTGATATAAAATTGTTTTGTCTGTGATTGTTCTTATTGGCTATTATTGATATTATTGTGGTGGATATTAAATGGATGTTGAATTTAACTATGGCAGTAAGATTTCTAGTAAAAAGGTAGAATTACTGATTACAGAAGAATGGACTGTAAAGTTTTTAATTTCGAGGATATGGTAAAGATCTTAGTGCACCTGAAAGACTATTTGCAACAGAGAGATACTACGGAGCAAATATGGGACTAAAAAGTATTATTTTGCATTTGAATAATTATTGATTAAAGTAGGAAGCCAAAAGATAACAGGAATAACAGGCAAGTTTGGCCTTGGAGTACAAAATGAAGCAGGGCACAGGCTGATAGAATTTTGTCAAGAGAATACGATGGTCATAGCAAACACTCTTTTCCAACAACCCAAGAGACGGCTTTACACATGGACATCACCAGACGGTCAACACAGAAATCAGATTGACTATATGCTCTGCAGCCAAAGATGGAGAAGCTCTATACAGTCAGTAAAAACAAGACCAGGAGCTGACTGTGGCTCAGACCATGAGCTTCTCCTTGCAAAGTTTAGGCTTAAATTAAAGAAAGTAGGGAAAAGCGCTAGGCCAGTCAGGTATGAATTAAATCATATCCCTGTTGAATATACAGTTGAGGTGACAAATAGATTTAAGGAATTGGATCTGATAGACAGAGTGCCTGAAGAACTATGGACAGAGGTTCGCAACATTGTACAACAGGTAGCAACCAAAACCATCCCAAAGAAAAAGAAATGCAAGAAAGCAAAATGGCTGTCTGAGGAAGCTTTGCAAATAGCTGAGGAAAGGAGGGAAGCGAAAGGCAAGGGAGAAAAAGAAAGATATGCCCAATTAAATGCAGAATTCCAAAGAATAGCTAGAAGAGATAAGAATGCCTTCTTAAATGAACAGTGAAAAGAAATAGAAGAAAACAATAGAATAGGGAGGACCAGAGATCTTTTCAAGAAAATTGGAGAGATGAAAGGAACGTTTCATGCAAAAATGGGCATGATAAAGGACCAAAATGGCAGGGACCTAACAGAGGCAGAAGAGATTAAGAAGAGGTGGCAAAATTACACAGAAGAACTATACAAGAATGAGCTTAACGTCCCTGATAATCACAATGAGGTGGTCACTGACCTCGAGCCAGACATCCTAGAATGTGAATGTGAAGTGGGCCTTAGAAAAGCTGAGCAACAACAAAGCTAGTGGAGGTGACAGTATTCCAGCTGAGCTATTCAAAATCTTAAAAGACAATGCAGTAAAAGTGCTACACTCAATTTGCCAGCAAATTTGGAAAACTCAACAGTGGCCACAGGATTGGAAAAGATCAGTTTACATTCCAATTCCAAAGAAAGGCAGTGCCAAAGAATGTTCAAACTATCGCACCATTGCACTCATTTCTCATGCTAGTAAAGTTATGCTTAAAATTCTACAAGCTAGACTCCAGCAGTATGTGGATCGAGAACTACCAGAAGTACAGGCAGGATTTCGAAGAGGCAGAGGAACTAGAGATCAAATTGCTAACTTACGCTGGATCATGGAGAAAGCTAGAGAGTTCCAGAAAAACATCTACTTCTGCTTCATTGACTATGCTAAAGCCTTTGATTGTGTGGATCATAACAAACTCTGGCAAGTCCTTAAAGAGATGGGCATACCAGACCATCTTATTTGTCTCTTGAGAAATCTATATGCGGGCCAAGAAGCAACAGTGAGAACTGGACACGGAACCACTGATTGGTTCAAAATTGGGAAAGGAGTCCAGCAAGGCTGTATACTGTCGCCTTGCCTGTTTAACTTATATGCAGAGCACATCATGAGAAAGGCAGGGCTAGATGAATCAAAAGTTGGAATTAAGATTGCCGGAAGAAACATCAACAACCTAAGATATGCAGATGATACCACTCTAATGGCAGAAAGTGAAGAAGAACTAAAGAGCCTCTTGTTGCGGGTGAAGAAGGAGAGTGCAAAACTTGGATTGAAATTAAACATTAAGAAAACCAAGATCATGGCATCTGGCCCTCTCAATTCCTGGCAAATAGATGGGGAAGAAATGGAGGTAGTGACAGATTTTATTTTCCTGGGCTCCAAGATCACTGCAGATGGGGACTGTAGCCAAGAAATTAAAAGACGCTTGCTCCTTGGGAGGAAAGCCATGGCAAATCTAGACAGCACACTAAAAAGCAGAGACATCACCCTGTCAACAAAAGTGCGTATAGTCAAGGCTATGGTCTTCCCAGTTGCAATGTATGGCAGTGAAAGTTGGACCATAAGAAAGGCTGAGCGCCAAAGAATTGAAGCCTTTGAACTATGGTGCTGGAGAAGACTCCTGCGAGTTCCTTGGACTGCAAGGCGATCAAACCAGTCAGTCCTAGAGGAGATCAACCCTGACTGCTCTTTAGAAGGCCAGATCCTGAAGCTAAAACTCAAATACTTTGGCCACCTAATGAGAAGGAAGGACTCACTGGAGAAGAGCCTAATGCTGGGAAAGATTGAGGGCAATAGAAGAAGGGGACGACAGAGAATGAGGTGGCTGGATGGAGTCACTGAAGCAGTAGGCGTGAGCTTAAATGGACTCCAGAAGATAGTAGAGGACAGGAAGGCCTGGAGGAACATTGTCCATAGGGTCGCGATGGGTCGGACATGACTTCGCAACTAACAACAACAACAACAATTATTGATATGATATATATACATTTGGAGTTTATCTATATGAGTTAAAGTGCGATACTTTAAATAGTTTAGGATTGTTTGCATAAGTTAGATCATGAATGTTTGTATTTTTATACCCTGTACTCAGCTCTGGGAAGTCGGGGGGGGGGAGGGGAAAGGGAGGGAGGGGTTGGGGAGGGTTGGGGAGTGGGAAGAGGGTGGGAGGGGAGGGGGTTGGGAGGGGTTTTGTTTTGCTAAAGATAAAATGTATTGTAAAACTTTTCAATAAAAAAAACCTCACTGACACAGAACCGAGATGGGCTGTCTGGAAGAAAGAAGCCTTTGCAATCCGGTGGGCTTAACTGACTTGGCGTCATTTCCTAGAGGGAAGCAAGGTGCCTTTTGAGGTTTGGACTGATCACAAAAACTTAGAAGTACTGAAAACTCCCCGCAAACTCTCTCCCAAACAAGTCCGCTGGGCGCAATATTTTAATTGTTTTAACTTTACCCTGAAATATATACCAGGGTAAAAAAAATTAGCTGATGCCCTCTCTAGGTTACCTCAATATAAAAGCCAACGTAAACAAATTATAAACCCTATCATGCCAGCATCACAAGTTATTTCTCAAATAAACCCCAGAAGATGACAACACATGAGGTCATCTAATCCAAATGATTCATTAACAGAGAAATTAAAACAAGAACTAAAAAATGACCGATGGTTCAAGGAAAATCGAACCATCCTGACACATAGGGATGGATTGGCTTGGAAAGGGGGGAAATTGTATTTGCCGGAATTGCTCAGGCTCCAAGCACTCCAACACAGGCATGATGTTAAGCAAGCTGGTCACTTTGGTTATTTAAAGACACTACATTTAATTCAGAGGCAATTTTGGTGGCCAAGATTTAAAAAATGATATGGAGAATTATGTAAAAAGTTGTGCAGTCTGTGCAGTCTATGAAAAGGATTCCAAGAAATTCTCCTAGACTATTGCAGCCTGTTGCAGGCCCTTCTCAGCCGTGGGAAGATATCGCTATGGATTTTGTTGTTGAATTACCAGAGAGTAGAGGGAATATGGTAATATGAACTGTGATTGACCTTTTTTCAAAGCAAGCTCACTTTATAGCCAAATTGTTTCTTAAACATATCTACTGGTTGCATGGTGCACCAAAATGAATAATTTCTGATGGGGGGGGTCAATTTACGGCCAGATTCTGGAGAGATTTCCTCAAACTGATTGGTTTTACACAAGGACTGTCATCGGCTTTTCATCCCTCTACGAATGGAGCATCTGAAAAGCGAACACAATGGTGGAGCAGTATCTTAGGTGCTACGTTGATTACCAACAGACAAATTACGCCATTCAAGATAGCTACTGGAAGGGATTTTATTCCAATGCCTGAATAACCCCAGGACCCCCCTACTCTCAGACATTAGATCAGTGGGTGTCTGCCTGGACGGGTGTGTGGGATAATACAAAAAAAGCTTTAACAAAAGCCTCAAGAGTTTTACAAAAAGCAAGCTGATAAGAAAAGAGCACATCAGAAACCTTTCCATGTGGGAGAAAAGGTTTATCTTTCTATAAAGTATCTATGACAAAAATTACTTGGCAAAAAATTAGGAGCAAAATATTTAGGACCATTTCCTATAGTGCGAATCATAAACCCAGTCACTGTGGAATTAAAACTCCCTCATCTTTTAGGAAAGATCCATCCAGTGTTCCACTGCAGTCTGTTAAAACCTTTCAGAAAATCAATTCTGAGACCCCCTCCTAAATAAGCACTTGTGGTGGGTGGAGAGACTCATTATGAAGTAAAGCTTCATAAAGCTGTTGGTTTTTATTGTTGTTAGCCATGCTGAGTCCTCTGGGAGATAGGGCGGCATATAAGTCCCATAATAAAATAAATAAAAAATAAAATAAAATAAAAAGTTTATCCTTGATGCTAGATTATACAAGGGAAAATTGCAATATTTAGTGCAGTGGAAGGGATATCTGTTGTCAGAAGCCACCTGGGTGAAAAGTACTGATGTGAAAGCTGACAGATTGATACGCAAATTCTATGATAAACATCCAAGTAAACCAAGAGGGGATTCTTAACTGTTATTCTTGTTTGATTTGCAGCATTTCTCCTTTCTTTTAAGGGGAGCCAAATGTCAATGCTGTGACAAACCGAACTGAAGCCATTTTCATTTTGTCTTTATTGCTACTTATTTAGTTAGAAGAAAGAGGAGGGTGTAGTTTTCAGTTAGCCAAAACATTTCACATGTATGGGTACCAAAGTCGTTGATAACATTTTGGCGGGCTGGAGAGCTGGGAGGAGTTCCCGCATTTTCAAACAATTGATGAATGTGATTTATGAGAACTAATTTGGGGTGGGAATTGCAACTTGTATTTTTGTAACCAAGGGGAGGGGAATTTAGTCTTGGGTTCACCAGTATGTGTTGTTATTTTGTAGCCAAATAAAAGTGTTCTTTAAGGAAGACACCCTTGCCTTGAAGTTCTTTTAATTGGTCTCATCTACTGGAACCATGACACTAACAGGAAGAGCAAAAAAATAAAAATAAGGTGTGCTGAAAGACAAGAAGAGAAAATGCATGTCCCTGCAAAGAGGCCAGAGAACCTGTGTATTGATGCAGCTGTCGTGGCCCTCAATAAGGCAACCAGTTGTGGATGTTGTGGATTACAAGTCTGATCATTTGAATTGCTAATGCAGTAAAATTCTGGGTAGGTTTATTCAGAAGTCAGTTCCACTGCATTCAACAAAATTAAAATGTTTCCAGCTTATGTTCAATTAAAACATGACAACAGCTAATGTTTGTGTAGTATTATTTTAAGCAGACTGTGTTTTTCTATTGTTGTGACTTACATGACGTTTAGAGTGCATTTTATGGCCAATTCATGCAAAACTCAACGTAATCCCAAAGGGCTCACATATTTTTTCTTGCAACTGTAGAAGTTAAAAGATCAAAGTGTATTTAGAAATGTACTTTTTGAAATGAATATTTTAAAATATGCAAATAATGTGAATGCCTTTATTTTCCTTCCAGAATTTTAGAAAATTTGTACAGTCCATTTTTTCTGAAACACTATATATTTTTAAGGATCTGTTTTCAATTCTTTCAACACCAACTCCCACACAACTAAACAATCTTTCTTTTACATAGGAATCACACTTCTAAGCTAATGGCTCATTACAGTGCAAAGATGTTAGAGACAAACATGTTACACCCCTCCCCTTCAATTTATTAAATACTGGGTTTACTTCTCCTACTCTTCCTAAATTCACAAATATTGAATGGATCACATAATAATCTTGGATGGTTTTGATATTTTTACATAATCATCTTTACCCTGGAAATTGTTAGCTTTCTTCCAGTCTCTGCTCTCACACTTCCAGCATGATCAGCTGGGACAGGGCTAATGATGCCAGGAAATCTTACCAGACCTTTGTAAAGCAGAAATTTGTGGGATGCAGGTACTTTCTAGAAAAAGTAGATAGTAATCCAGTAATTTCAGAAATTGATGTTTGATCCAGTTATGGTAATAGTGTGTTGCCAAAACTATTAGTAAGAGGATTTGACTGGGTCATATGTATGTGTTTGTGTGGTGATTTTTTTAACTGCATGAATCACTCAGAGTTGCATAAGTGAGATAGGTCAGAATCTGTTAAAAATACTCTTAATATTATTCAGATTCACCCACATCCCCCAAAAGTTAGGCAAAGGCAAATTTGATACATAAAGGACTGCTCAAAGGATGTTTTTGACAAATATGCTTTTAGGTAGCTTTAAAATGTGAACTTCCAAAATTTTACAGCCTTTCAGTCTCTGGCTAACTATAAAGTTTGCTCCATATATTTACCATAAATCATCTCTATCTTTTCATCCTTGGTGGAAAGCTGATAAAAAAGCAAAAGAGAATTTAATCAATAAACTGAAAATAACTCAGTGATAGTGAGCAACAGTGCAGATGAGGACAGTTTAAGTTTGAAGTATTGGGATGAAATCAAATTGATAAAATGTAATCTTTATTGTATATGGTGTTTGGGTCCTAATGTGAACAAGTAACAACCAAGAAATGAATTGATATGAATATGAGATTTAAACAATTCTACTTCAAAATACTGAAATACAAATATACTTAGTGAGAAAATAAAAATACATTCAGTGTCATGGAACCGGATTGACTTTGTTGCAAGTTATAAGTTTATGCTTATTTGAACATGCAAATAGAATAATCTAGCAGTTACAAATCTTATATTTCATCTTGAAAATAAAGTCTTAATCGGACAAGAATTCTGACTATATTTGCTAATGTAAAAATGCACCACCATATCTATAGCCTTACAGCCAAAGCAAAAGGTTGATGAACAAGATTTCTTTTTTGCTTTGTTTTATTTCCCCAATCACTGATTTAAAAAATTCAACAAATAAGGTTAAGACCTGTCTTGAGTCCCTGTATAATTAGAATGGTGACATTACATATTTAAATAAATATTTCCAAAAAAGGCACTTTTGGGGACTATAAAAAACATAAAGTACCAGCCAGGATGCCTTCTTGCTGGCAGCCAAAGTCAGTAACTGCAGTACGGAAAGTCTGTAGTAAAAGGTCCAACCATTTAGCATAGAGATTTTAAAAGAGTTGAAATCATGTCTGTCTTCGATGACCAAACAAAATGTATGGCCACAATACTTGCTGTGTTTTCCCAACATGGCATTTTCTTTAATATGTAGAAAAACACCATGGGAGTATACACAAATCTATTACTTTAGAATATTTTTAGAATAGCGGGATGCAACATTACCCATGCCCAACAGTTCTGTTTAGCTTCATAGCAGTATGCTGTGGACTGCATGCTCCAAAATGGTGGGTGAGACCAAAAGAAATATAAACATGAATTAATTTAATTTATATTTTATTAGTATGACATTATAGTAATATGTGTAATATTTTTCTTCTATTATCATAGTAAATAAATTGATAATTGATAATCAATTATAAATTGATAATATTTGGCCATTATCATTTAAGGGTTTTGAGATCTTTATGTAGCCAGGGAACCTAAAACTGCTTACCTTGTTTTTAGAAACAGGGTGACTTGAATTATAAATATGCCCTAGACTCTGCTACATGGAAGATGAGTAGAGATTAGCTCCTGTATTTACTGACAGTTTTATTGTTGTTTATTGCAGTGGGATTACTTGCTGTTTCTAGGAGCATTAAAAGCTAGAAGTAAGACATGAATCAATCCATGCCTTCCACTGTGGAGTGGATAGCTGTCAAAGCAAACCCATCATAATATATGACATTCTCAAATACATCAGCATTTATGTAGCCACAATTATTGGTGGGTAAAGAAGGAAAAAGTAAAGTATTATTTAAGTTGAGCTGAATCCCTGGTGAATCATTGCAGTTTCTTGATCATTTTGGGATTGTTCAGTTTCTTGCTTGCTGAAGTGCATATGCTTGACTTTAGAGGAAAACATTTGTTTTTTCTTCCTTACTTATAAATGAACCTTGTTGCAGGAATAATTTTATTTTACTACTTCATTAGATGGAACACCTTCACAGAACCTCATTTATTTACTTTTATTTTACAGAAAAGAGAATTCGATGTGGACAGTCTCAGCAAATCAGAATTGAGGATGCTTCTGAGTATTTTAGAAGGAGAGTTGGAAGCACAAGATCTTGTGATTGAAGCTTTGAGGGTATGTCACTGTTTATTACAGAAACATTTTTCAATCTAGAATTAAAAGTATTGCTCAGATGTAGTAATGATTCTAACAACTATAGATGAATAATTAAATTTCAGTATCAGAAAGGATGGTACTTGATGAACTCTGGAATCTCTGTTTAGGTTCCAGGTCTGTAGGAATATTGTTGGGGCAAGATCTTTCAAAAGATTGTCCTGCAATGTTTAATTAAACAATACACTGATAATTAATACAAAAATACTGGGAAGGTTTTACTATGGTCAAGTGTTGGAGCACCCAAAACTTCTAGAGGCAAGTCGTTTCACTTGTTCTCACTGTCAGGAAATTTCTCCTTAGTTTTAGGTTGCTTCTCTCCTTGATTAGTTTCTATCCATTGCTTCTTGTCTTGTCTTCTTGTGCTTTAGAAAATAGTTTGACCCCCTCTTCTTTGTGACATCCCGTTAGATATTGGAACACTGCTATCATGCCACGTCTAGTCCTTTTTTTCATTAAACTAAACATATACAATTCCTGCAACTCTTCTTCATATGTTCTAGCTTCCAATCCTCTAATCATCTTTGTTGCTCTTCTCTGCACTTTTTCTAGAGTCTCAACATATTTTTATATTGTGGTGACCAAAACCGGATAAAATATTCCAAGTATGGTCTTACCAAGGCATTATCAAGTGGTATTAATACTTCATGTAGTCTTGATTATCCCTAATAATGCAGCCTGTGTTGGCTTTTTTGTTAGCTGCAGCACACTGCTGGCTCATATTTAAGTGACTGTCCACTAGGACTCCTTAAGTTTAAGAGAAAGGATCTGGTGTGTGCCCATCCTGTCTGACCTGACAGAATGAGAAGATACCCTCAGGAAGAAGTAGTCCTGCAAATTGCCTTGATCCATACTATGCAAGGTTGTATTGCACCCAGAAAGAAACTGGGAACCAGGTTACTTGGTAATTAAGTTGCCTGCAGTTTCTATAATTGCCAGTAGCATGTCTAACAGCTTACTAAGAATTCTGGAATTTGTAGTCTAGCTCCTGGAGGGGTTCAGGTTGGCAAAAACTTCTAATGCAACTTGATTATTTAGGCTATACCAGCTATATATTACAGAATCCACAAGATGCCTGATAGAATCTCATGTGTTCTATAATGAGTAGCCACAAGTTATATCATTCCTGTTGTTAGTAATGGGTACATGGGTATATGCATGCCTTCATAAATCTAGCTCTCTCCGCTCTTCCTAATCAATGAGTGCAAGGTCCAGGTTTGCTGTAAAAGGGAGAGATGGAGGCATGCCAGAATCCTACATTTAATAACTGTTGGCTTTAGATGGAACAAGAAAACCTTCGGCTTAAAATTCTGAAATACTGCTATCTGTAAAGATGCTACTTTGCTACATCTGATTTGACTTGCTGTTTCATATGCTTAATACTTCATATCATCTAGTAGAATTTGGATAGAGAAATTGAAGCCATGCATAGATCTTACAATATAAGTCCATGCATGTCTTGAATTTCTCTATCCAAAGCATATCATGTCCATTTCTCTCTTTCTCTTTCTCTTTCTCTTTCTCTTTCTCTTTCTCTTCTCTCTCTCTCTCTCTCTCTCTCTCTCTCTCTCTCTCTCTCTCTCACACACACACACACACACACACACACACACACACACACACACACACAGCACTGCTATGGGAAAAAAAGACCTGTGGAACTCTCTACACATTATCTTTGGATTGGATTAAGTCATTTGACTAGTTATTTGTGGTTTATAAATATAGTGAATATTCTTTTTTTTTCTTTGAATAATTAAGTCATCAACTAACTAGCTTTATTTTGACATCCCAGTTTAAATAAGATTGTTGCATTTTCACTTCAAATTTCTTTTTTTTACAATTCTTCAGGTGGCAAAAAATATTAGCATTGTTCTCTTAGCTTGATCCAATTTAGAGTGTGCCATTCAATTTTAACCACAGTCATCAATTAATGGCCCAAACAGAGGTGTACGTTCTTATTTGCATTAAAAACAATATTCAAGCAATGCTATTACTTAGGACAGGGCTTTTCAACCAGTGGTACGGGTACCACCTGTGGTACATTGGCACCTGGCAGGTGGTACACGACCATCCTAGGAAAGTGGTAGCGGGGGAGGGGAATGAGCTGAACTGGTGGCAGCACCGCACAAGCCTGAGTGAGAGACGACTGGAGCTGCAGGGCTGTCGGGGATCAGCGGAAGCACCAGGATCAGTGCCAGGATCCAGCTGGAGCTCGACGCTGATCTTGGTGCTTCTGAGCCCAGAAGAAGTGCCGATCAGCTGGAATGTTGCAGCATCTCCAGGGTCTTTGATTTACATTCAGATGCTTGGCAACCGATTCATATTTATGACAGTCACAGTGTCCCAGGGTCATGTGAAGTGACCAAAACCTGCTGCAACCACCCAGCAGAGGTGGGGGGAGAATAAAAACCAAACACCCCCACCCCACCCTCAACAGAAATGCTCACAACAATGAAAACCTCGGACAGGAGGAAGAGCGCCGCCGGGCGGGCAGGCAGGTGTCTTGCTCGGCTGTGGCTTGGGGGGCACTTTTTTCAGTGCCATTGTAACTTTGAACAGTCACTAAGCGAACTGTTGTAAGTCGAGGACTACCTGTACTTCATCACTTTTTTCCTTTTTTTTGTCATCAAGTTTTTGACACCTTGCTGGGCGACTGGTGGTACTGGGATGTTGCCATATCATAAAAGTGGCACAATGGGTGAAAAGGTTGAAAAGCCCTGACTTAGGAAGTATTGCATTGCTTATGTAGATGCACATGAAGATGCATAACCATACTGTATTATAACATTCTTGTGTAAATGAAAGAATGTTTCCAAATCTTCCTCTGCTTGCTAAAATTAATAGAAATATTAATACTATCAACTGAAAATATTAGCGTTTAAAAATACAGAACCCTCTAAAATGGTTTGTGACTGACACTGAAAACCTATAAAACACAAACAACTTGTCAGAAAATCCTTAGCTTTAAATGCTGTTGTGTGTCAGACTTGAAGATTAATATAGCCCACACACTGTGGGCTATAAATGGTGATGTTTCTCTAATGAAGCAGCATATGTATAATAACCTGAGAATAAGTAAATGGAAATAATATTGGATATACTGTGTAAGATGCATTATATATACATTGTACATGGTCTTCTGTAGATAATACATTCCATGCTTTATAAACTAGTTTGCATTATCTTTTTATCTTGTATGATTAGACAAGAAGAAATATTTTAAGACCACCAGTGCACTGCTTGGTGATGATACGAATACAAGAATATACAGCAATTTTCTTTTTTTGTCATGTGGCCTTTCTTAAATAATAACTTAAGATATTGTTACCAAGTCTATTTACTCTATATTCAGAGGCTGTCTTTTGATATAAAACAGAATCTAATATCAAGATCAAATTGCAAGGAGTTTAAAATACTTTGACCCTAATCCTGAAATAAAATGCATAATCCACAGAGACAATTATAGAACTTTTTTCTGGGATAATTGATTTTAATTTTATTGACTGCAGCATAGGCAAACTCCAAAACTTCTAATATTAATAGTAAAGTAAAAATGCTAAAGTCTTCAACTTTATTGGTTATGTGCAAATTGTGATTTGTAAACTGGGAAATAATCTCAAAAATACACTGTTTTTTCTTTTTTCTCCAGAGAACCAAGTTGCTTTAAAATCCATTCATTTTTCCTCCCTAATGTGTTCCTCCTTACTGAGACTGCATTTGTTGATGCGATTAAATAATGTGGTCCTTGAGAAACAATTATGTATATGAAAAACACTGTTAATTAAATATAGTAAAATTAGAACGCAGGCAGTTAAATATTGGAATGATTTCTCTTTAGGAATCTAGCACTTATTTTTAAATGTACTGATTTAGGTTTTGAAATAAATAGCAATGTCCTTTATGTTGTATAAAAATATTATGTACAGTATGCTTGGGCTAGAGCCAGTATCTTTGAAGGCTTTGGAAGAAACTAAACTGTAAAGAATAAAAATGGATTTTGAGTATTCCTATTTGGGTCAGGAAGAAGAATTGTTTTGTTCTTTATTTTCCATTGGATTTTTGGAAGTGTTTTTCCCTGTTTAATCCATGTTATTGGGTTAAATATATACGGTAGTTGTTAAATACATATTTATAAGTGTTTTGATGAACAATTTATTATATCTTTTTAGATGCTGTTTTCCCATATATGTGTCATTTTTGTTTGCAGCTGTCCTGAATGTATTTTTTGCAATGTCTCTATTTGAATGAATCTTTATTGTCAAAGTACAACTATTTATACATTGAGATTAGCTGAGCCTCCCTTTGTGCTCCCACCCTCCAACACACAGTGACAACAAACCCTCCATCTTACTACACCATGTGAACCAACTTGATGGCATAAAAAAATTAAGAAAAATATTTGTTTTTAAAATGTTGTTAAATAATTTATCTGTTCCTCCTAGTCAGGAATAATAATTTCATGATAGTTGTTCCCAATTATTCAGAATTCCCTTAGGCTTATTAATGCTGGCCCCTTTTTTTTCAGAAGGCAGGTGAACACATAATGATTTAGAATGCTTTTGATTTCCCATGAAAGTCTAAAGTTTGCTGACTGCATTATTCATTTTTAGAATGTTGTTTTATTGTACTACATTGGACTGTTTTAATTATTAGAGATTTATTGCGTGTTTGTGTGTGTGTGTATGTATATTACAACACACCTTGCTTGGCCAATAAATCCTGCCAAGTTTTAGATGTAAATTTTGCTGAATCAACATAACATTACATGGAAGCCAATGACCCTAATTGCATATTATGCCAGAATATTGTTTAGCAAAACATAGCTTTCCTTCTCTCTCTTCAGGGTTGTGTTTCCCTCTCCTCCCCTGCAGCTACTATATCAGTTATCAGTTAAATAGGATCCTCAACATTTTTGTAGTGATGAACAGTACTGGAATTTGGAGAGAGGCTTTCACAACATGGCTGCCATGGAAAGAAAAAATTCCTGTTCCCATGAAACTCTTATGGTGGACATTATACATTATGCACACAAACAACAAAATACCAGTGACAAAATATACCCCCTTCTTTGCTCCATTTGTCAGTTAACCCCTTGAGGTTAAAGAAAATTAATTTGTTTCCGAATTTGCTCAAGGCAGACCTATAATGGAACTTGGATTCTATGAATCTTATGATGAACCCCAGATTTCTGCTGAGAAGGGAGCCCTATAACTGAATACCAGACATAGGCTTTCTCATCCAAAGTCAAGCAGTATACCTAGCCATGAAAGCACAGAAATATGTGACAACATTAACACCTTACACCAACAGAAAAAAAAACAGCCTGGCAAAACATACCTACATACCAACCTACAATACATAAAATATAAACAAAACATACTATCCCATTTTATGCCAATAATAAAAAAATTATGGAGCACTTTGAACATTGCATTTAAAAAAAAACTACACATAATGAGAGATGCACAGCACAGGCAGAATTCTTCCTTTGTCCTCCAGTACTCTGAGACTTTCCCCACAATAAATCTGGACCTCTAGTTCATTGTCTTCACCACTTTTTTAAAGATAGCAGGCAAATTTTGAAGGAGCACATTGGGTTACATTTTTATTTGGGGGATTATAAGAAATCAAAGGTATTCTTGGTAATACAAGTAGCATTTGTAGCATTCTATCCTCCCAAGAAAAGTCTTTAAAAAAAATCAGGTGGACTAGAAAGCCATGGAAAGGGACATTCATAGAGGCAAATAGGTGTCTATAATTCCTATGTTGGATTCCCAGACTTGGGGAATCACAAAGGCTAGATGTTATGAGTTTGTCACATGGACGTTACTGCAAATAATAACATACTTTTCTTGGTGGACACATTTAATTGTCAAGCATAGAGTAAAAGCATTGCCAGTTTCAGGCATAGGTATAGAAAAGTAATGGCCATAAATAAATATCTGTATGTCTGTGTGAATGCCATTTGGCACATTTTAACATAAATTTAATAAAATAGCCCAGATGTCAGGGGTGTAGACCTATTGTACTTATGGAGGGTAATTACCAAAATCAACTAAGACATTTGTCCTTTTGGTTAAGTTTATATTTTTCTCACAGCAAATGGCATTAATCTGCAATTATATTTGCTTTGGTTGTTTTTAAAAATGATGTCTTTGTTATTAAAAATCACAATTTGTATACACAACAAATTACCAAAATTCAAATTAAGTAATAAGCTCTGGAGAATTTGCTCAGAATATCACTGCATTTTAAAGCAGCTCGGGCAGACAGCTAGGGAAATTACTTCAAAACTTGTGATTTGATTTCTAGAGCTGAACATTCTCACTTGAGTGTCCTATAACTTAATAGATACTTGAATTTACTGACCTTGGTTCAGTTTATTTCGTAAGTGGAAATGAGATGCTTCCAATGTAGATTGCTAAAATAATATGTCAGATTCCTCTATTGAACTTTTTGAAACAAGAGATGGATCTGTAACTAAGTGTCACATGGCAACCTAAACTCTAGGTCAGATCTGGGAAAAGATTTCCATATAAGTCATCTTTTCAAGATAAAAAGTATTCCTCTTTATTACACACCCCACACATGTTATTCAAGCACAGGATTACTAAGGAATAGGAAGAAGCTTTGACCTCCAACACAGCACTCAAGTTTTCTTTCTTGCTATTAATAAAGGAGATGCTTCCTTTTTTTCTCCTTCCCTCTCTTAGTCATAAAATGTTATCTGAACAACCAAAGCTCACAGAACCTGTAGAAGCAGTTTTAGTTGCTTCTTCAGTAGCCACCCGGTTTCATGGTCATTCATCAGTCCTGTCAACTCTGGATATTGCACCAACAGTTGACATTCTAAAGGTATTGCTGGCTCCATTGGTAGCTCTTTTCTAGGAATGAAAGCTACTTCAAAATAAACATTACTGTGCTGATGATAAGGAGTGAAAATCCTGATTAAAAAGCAGACTGCAAAACAGGCCATCAAAGAGCTGCTTAGCCCTCATTTAGCAAGCACAAGTGAGAAGTTTTCATATCTATGCATGGTTGCTAAGCAAGGGAGTTCTAAATGAGGACTATCTGTACATCCATTAACAAATTAGGAAGATGTAATCCTGTCCATTGTGTTTAGTACAGTTGTAATTTCTTACCAATTGCAGATGAACGTATCAAGATCACAAACTGCTCTAACTGGGTTTCTATTTTAAGCTGTTCTTTTAAGCAGGGCAAGCATTTCAGTCCCTGGCTTTCATTATCAAAATTTAAGAGTACCGAGGTAGAACATTGTTCAGTCTGCTTAATAGTTCTCACCTTTGCCAGCCAGTATGTTCTGCCATTCTGGCAAGAGATGATGCTTATTGTCCACTCCTGACAGTTTGGAAAACTGCTTTAGACTTTCAAGGCAGGAGGTTGGTGTCAAGGCTATGAGGGACAGGAAGTACAGCCACTATCAAGACAACGGCCTGATCAAAGAAGATTGAATCCAGGGCAGGAATGTGAGATGAGTAAATATATCAGACAAATTTTTTCCTAGTTCTCAGGAAGATAAAGAGAGGGAATAGAGAAGTGCATTCAGACTTGTAAGACCTTGATATTATAGCTTTAGAATAAAAGTACTGGCTACGTGACATGGATATCAAGCCTGATCTAGAACTGATACTTTTATTAGTCTTTCCAACTCCTGTATGAAGATTCTGGGATTATACTGGAGACTGTCTACATATAAAATGTGTGCTCTAATTATTTAGATGCAGACGTTCAGTTTAAATTTCAATTTAACTTTAATCTATTTTTACAAAATTTACCCACATTAGTAAATGAAAAGGGCATGTGTTACTTTGGGGATATAAGTCCTGTCTGCATTAGAGATCATACAAAGAGTTAGAATGGGATAGAAAAGAGGACTAACCTTGTGCTAGATTATTATGCAAAGAAATGTAGCTGTAATGGCCATCAACATTCATGTCCATTTTTGTTGCTGTTGTTTGAAAAACTGAGTATCTCTTAATGAACAGTTTAGAAATACCCTTCCTTCTTTTGAATAGCTTTGTTTTAAATTTGAACTTGCTCTTTTCTGAAGCATTTCAAAGCATATTTCAATAAATTAATGCATGCACACACAGAGGAAGAATGAATGTTGACTCCTAGACAATCCTGTGACCTGTTGGATCATGCTTTGAGAAGAGGGTAGAGCAGCCTGATGTGACCAGAATGAATATTAAATGTTAGGCTAACCATATATTTCTTTTTATACCAATGCTGGATGGAACAATGGATCCTATATTTTTTCATACATTGTTTAGGTTACCAGATTTTAGGTACTTTGATTCAAAAATTGTAGCAGAATAATAATAATAATAATAATAATAATAATAATAATAATAATAATAATAATAATAATAATAGTAATAGTAATAATAATAATAATTTTATTTATATACCGCCCTTCTCCCGAAGGACTCAGGGCGGTGAACAGGGCAGACATATAAAAATACAAAAATACAAAAGTTAAAAAGAATTAAACATATGCCCAAGCTAAAAACAGTAAATACATATATTAAAAATGACAATAAAAACCCAACCCATCCCCCATCAGGCCAAGCCGGCTTGTTCAAATAAGTGTGTCTTCAGATCGCGTCGGAAGGAGCGAAGGTCGGGCGCCATCTGGAGCTCAACCGGCAACCGATTCTATAGCTCCGGGGCGCCCACAGAGAAGGACCTCCCCCTGGGGGCCACCAATCAACATTCTCTGATCGGTGGCACCCTGAGGAGGCCCTCTCTGTGGGAGCGCACAGGGTGGAGGGAAGTTGATGCCGGCAGCAGGTGCTCCCTAAGGTACTCCGGACCCATGCCATGTAGGGCCTTAAACACCATTACCAGTACCTTGAATCTCACCCGGAAGACAACTGGTAACCAATGCAGCTCACGGAGCAGAGGTGTAACATGGGAGTATCGGGAGACTCCCAACACAACTCTCGCAGCTGCATTCTGTACCAGTTGGAGCCTCCGAGTGGTCCTCAAGGGCAGCCCCATGTAAACAGCGTTGCAGTAGTCCAGGCGAGAGGTCACGAGCGCATGAGTGACCGTACATAGGGCATCCCAGTCTAGATAGGGCTGCAACTGGCGGACCAGGCGAACCTGGGCGAAGGCCCCCCTAGTCACGGCCACCATGTGATCTTCCAAAGTAAGCCGTGAATCTAGGAGGACTCCCAAGTTGCGAGCCCTATCTACGGGGGGTAATAGTTCACCCCCCGTAGAAGGAGATGGAATATTCTGAATATCCCGGTATGCCGGTATGCACAGCCACTCAGTCTTGTCGGGGTTGAGTTGAAGTCTGTTCCTCCCCATCCAGACCCGAACCGCCTCCAGACAATGGGACATCACGTCGAGGGCATCACTGGGGTGGTTTGGGGTCAAAATAAAAAGCTGGGTATCATCGGCATACTGATGATACCCAACTCCAAAACCACGAATGATCTCACCCAGCGGTTTCATGTAGATGTTGAACAGGAGAGGCGAGAGGACCGACCCCTGAGGAACTCCACAAACGAGAGACCTCGAGGTCGACCTCTGCCCCCCTGCCAACACCGACTGCGAACGTCCCAGGAGATAGGAGGAGAACCACTGCAAAACTGTGCCTCCCACTCCCAGTCCCCTGAGACGCCGCAGCAGGATACCATGGTCGATGGTATCGAACACCGCTGAGAAGTCTAATAGGACTAGGACAGAGGAATGTCCCCTGTCCCGAGCCCTCCAGAGATCATTCACCAGAGCGACCAATGCATCATATGGGCTACGTTGGGGGTACAAACTAACAAATAGACAAATACAATGAGAGTTTTAGTAACAGACAGAGCTGTAGAAGACAAGCCATGCATTGATTTTGGGATGCATATAACATACATAAGATCTTTTGTCAGATAAAACCAAGAATGAAAAATCTGTCTATTTTTACTGTCTTTCAGAGTATAAAGATTATATCTTGAATATATTACAGTGTTATCTGTGAGTGAACATTATTAGTTTTAGTGATTGAAATCAGAATTATACATTGGATCAGGAAGCCAAGAAACAGTCAGCTCAGTAGCCCAAAATACTGCTTTAATCTTTGATTTGAAAAATTATATATGATTCTCATATTTAATTAATTAGGATTTTTTTTATGAAGCCAGAGTATCCTTTTCTTCCTTGGGCTACATTTTCTGTTGACTTCATGAAACCAGTCCCTGAATGGTACCCCAAGTACATATTATTAATGTCAGGCTTTCTATAGCTGACTTTTTAAGGCACCTGTTCCAATTTAATCTGTCTTCTTGGGCAGCCAAAATTACTCATGAACTTTGCTTTCATTCTCTTCTCATTTCTAATTAGAACCTGCCCTTTGACAGAGGCTACTACATTAGATGGAGGAAGTGATTCAAGCAAGATATAGGGGTTTATATGCATATAATTGAATATTCTTTTTCCAAGATAATTGCTATCTGTCTCACACAATATACTAAGAGGAATTCTTAAGTCAAATTAAATTTGAGAGAACACTGAATCCACAAATTATGCCTAACCAATTTTAGTGTTACCTGGAGGTAAATAGAGCAATTATATCTTGCAGTAACAAAGATGAAATCTAATGGCAACAGTCAAATGGAACTTGAGAATCCCACTGAAATCAATATGATACAGTACTTTAGGGGCTTCACTTTTTGCTTATAAAAAGTATATCAATTTTAAAATCTAAACTGTCTTACACAAGCACTTGCCAGTTTAAAAAAAGAAAATATTTACAAAATTAATTATTATTCAAAACACAGTAGAGGATTCTATTCTACTGAAAGTTTAGCAATAAAGTGCATAAATTATTCTTTTATTCAATTATCCTTTGGAAGTAATAAAATTGCTTTAACCTCATAAATGAAACTAAGGAATAAGGGAAAGGCAGATCTCCCTAGAATAATTCTTGAAACTTTTTATTGCCGCAGTTATGGTTTTTGCCTATTTTGCAGCATTTGCCATGTTAACTGTTGGGAGAAACAGAGCAGAGCATCAGTAGGTAGCTTGAAATGTTAGTCTTTTTTGTGTAAAAACAAGTTATTCTTGACATAGGTGGGCCCCACACTCTTTACACACATAATTCCTTGTACATCTTCGGAATTCAGATGAATGCATTACTTACCTTAAGGTAGGGATGGGCAAGTATGGCAACTTTATGACCTGTGGGCTTCAACTCTCAGAATTCCTAATCTAGGGCTAGGGTTAGGGTTGGCTCAGGAATTCTGAGAGTTGAAATCCACAATTCTTCAACTCCCAGAATAGTTGCCTACCATAGTTGCCCACTCCTGCTTTATCATCATCATTATCATCATTTCATGGACAAGATGGATAATCAATGTAATTTAATAAATAAAGGTTGTCCTGATAGACTGGTCTCACCGGAAAACACTTAAAGAAATAAATAAAATATCAAATATATGACAGTTCTGTATCTGGGATGAAGTTGCTCCACAGTGCTCATCTGGTTTCTCTTCAGATTGTATAAATGATTTGCTATATTTCAAAATAAAAAAAATTACTTACTCTGCTCTTGGGATTTGAGAATGGGTGTAGTATATCTTAGCCTCAGCAATAGGCAAACTTGACTCATCCCCAGATTGGTCAAGTAGAGTTTGGGAATTGGGTAGAGACTACCAGAGATTGCTGGGTCATCTGACAAGAGGGCAGTGACAAAGCATTTTGGTTTGCTGCCAAGAAAACTACATGGGCACAAACATGTATTTATCAAGGAGTTGTGTTTGTCTCAAAAAAGTATTTACTTTTTATTTTAAGTCATGGAATAAAAATAAACTAGTTGATATAATGAAAACGCATGTTGCAACCATTTCAGCCCTACAGTCAATGATTTCAAATTATTGAACTCATTGGATGCATTGGAAGTTGTTCTACTGATGTTAAAGAGAATAGAGTGGTGATACGGTAAATATTTAAAATTTATTCATTATGGGGAGGGGCAATCAAGGAGTATATATTTTTCTTTCCATAACACCATAGTCCAGTTCATTTAACAGTTCCCAAAGTGTTATCTGTGGATAAGTCCTTGATCTGTATTTAATCTTGTATGTGATTTTTCTCCTTTCCTTTTGCTGTTCCAGCAGCTATCTTCTTAGGGTTCTCAGGCAGCTCAGCCACTGGGTGTGGGACTAGGTTTTCAGCACATGCTTATGAGTAATAGGAGGGAAGGATTCATCACTGCAGGCTTACTATTGCAGTAAGTCGTTCCTGATATATATTTCTCTGGATATGAAGAAGTACAGGTTGTGATAATACAGTATCTCATGAAAGACACTGATTAATGATCTCCTGGATTGGAAGAGGGGAAGGTGAACCCTAGTTCACATCTACTGTAACACATTTAGAAGTATGGTTTATTGATGCAATGGCAGTGGGTTGAAAGAATGTCTGCAATTCAGCTCCTGAAATGTCAAACCCATATGTAAATGTCTTCTGAATTCATGTACATTACTCATAGTTTATTTTTGGTTCCCTCTGTAGTGCAGCTCTAAATTGCTTTTCAAGAAAACATGATATCAAAGTAGCTCAAAAATTGCTTTAAGGTTGTTATATACATTTTCTCCTCTCAATATGAATAATATAAAAACTGAATAGCTAAGAATATTTGACTACTGAATGCCAAACCCTAAGGTGCTTTCAGTTTGTTAAATAAGAAACATATGATTGTTAAGTGTAGTCTGATAGGCAGTGGAATACACTGGATAGTAATTCAATAGTCTTGTTGTTTTCTGGCAGGGCTCTTTGTACATTTGCTCCAGGTGTATATCACATAGTTTTTCAACAAGAGCAGTTTCTTTTCCTTCCCTTTCCTTCCCTTCCTTTCCCTCCTCCCATTCCTGAAACAGCTGGGTGGTTAATAATGAAAATTAATTCATAGATTCCTCATAGTAAAAAGACCAAAATATAATATAAACAAAGTTTTATTTAGCCATATCATTTAACGGATGTTCCATTCCATTCTGTTCCTTCGTTCTAATATTTTTCATCCCATCTCCAACGGTCAGTGTTCTTTATCATCTGGGCACATTCAGTCTGCATAGGCTATTTTGAACTCTTTTCTTTTTTCTTTCTTAAAGAGGTTTTGTTATTTTGCAAGTTTGATAATTTTTTTCCAAGCCTGCTGATATTTGCCAATACTATATCAGCATATGGATGGGCTGGATGCAGCTGAAAGAATGAATTTGCCATTTGAGTATAAAATACAGACTCAGGTTTATAGGAAATGAATGGCAAAGAGTGACATATATTAAAGGATAATGAGGCCATTGATCAAGAACTGGGAAAGATTTCAGGAATTATTGTCCTTTCCTTTTCTTAACTTTGGGTTGTATGCACAGGTGTTTGGGCACTAAGACCAGTTTGAGTTATTTTTTACTAAGAGTCAAGAAAATAACTTGTCTTGGCTTCCGGTTTGTGCATGTGGTGCTTCCGGACGTGCAGGGACAGTCTGTCTCCTGCTGTCCGTTTCTTTCTTGTTTGGAGGACCCTGAAAAAGGTCAAAAATTGCCCTGGAGGGGCAATTACCAAGAGGACTTCCCTGTGATCGTGGAAGGGCAGCAGCCCTCCACTGGAATCCGGGATCATCTCCTTTGGCCCAAAGAAGAAGAGACCGGCCATAAAGATGGCCGATTACTAAGCCGCTCCCTGCCGAAAGCCAAAAATACTACCTAGCACTACGAAGCAATCTGGAGGACCTGGGTGAGCTTTTACCTTTCCTATTCTCTTAATCATCTTCCTGTGGGACTTTCCTGAAAATCTCTTTCCCTATTTTTGAGAAAACGGCGAATACGTATTTTGGGAACAAAGCTTAAAGCCTCAAAGTTACAAAAGAAATCCAATTAATGCAGCAAAGAATTTAAGCAATTTCAGTTGTACTTACTAACACTAAAACAGGAGATTTCAAAGAACAACAAAAGCAACCTACAGAAAACCTTAAAGTCCAAACTTTAATAGCAACTACAAAACTTATAAGCCAAAAAGTAACAGCACCTGAAGAAAGCAACACCAAGAGTGAAGACACTAAAGGCCTTCAAATACACTATATTGAGAATTCAGTTAATCAAATGACAAATACAATACAAGCTACTACTTTCTACCTAACCCAGATAGAATTGGAAGAACAAAAAGATTTGACTGATTTCATGACAATTATATTATATCAACCACCAAAAACTGAACTACCAAAGCAAAAAATACAATGGTTACAAAGGGGACATGTTCCTTACAAAACTGATTTGGATACGCTCCCTGGATTCAAATAAGGGATACAGGAAGAAAGGAAGATATATTTGAGAATTTAAAGATACAAAGAGCGAAGCATGATTGGCATAAAAGGAAGGCAAGAGTTAGATTTAAAAGACTGAACTTGTTTATCTTTTGGGATTCCTAAAGATAGACTATAAAAATATCTTTCTATGGATTAAGGGGAATCTCTAAAAATATATCACTGATTTTACATTTAGCTCTTAGATTTGTAAAGGAAATATAACTCCGAACTATATTATAGAATTTGGAATGACAGATTAAAAGATAATATTTTAATAATTGATGTATGGTTAAGATGCCTTATAAAATATTCAGTGGCTATTTTAGACCTATAGTATAGAATATATAATTTTATATATAAAAGATAGCATTTTAATAATTGTTGAATGGTTAAGGCAAAAAATACATTTCTAATAACTGGTGATTTGCTAAGATGAAAATTAGACTTTAATGGTAAAACATAAGAATGTTTTGTAATGAACAATACAAGTTTTGTAGAGAAAAGATTTTTTTTAATTGAAATAGGGAATTGTGGGTCACCCAAAATTAAGTATATATATATATGTGTGTATGTGTGTGTGTGTGTATGTATGTATATATATATGTGTATATATATGTATATGTATGTATGTACATGTGTGTGTGTGTGTATATGTATATGTATATGTATAATATATATATATTATAATATATATATATATGTAATAGGCTATGCTAAAATATATTATTGCAATTAGATAAAATTTAAAAACAGGATATTGATATGTATATTTTGAATTCTGTTGATTGACTTGGTTATAACCAGAAATATACTTGCTTATTTTTTTTTAATTCCATTTATATCCCGCCCTAAGGGAATTAGAGAGGACATCTCTGTTGATGTAACCTGAACTATTTACAAATGGTTATTTCTTATTTTAATTACCTGTCAGGACCCACCCCAATCCACGTCTTAGGAAAACAAAAACTTTTGGAGTCAGTTCTAGTCCAAAAGGAATTTTTACTAGTACATACTTGGTTGTGGAAATACAAGACAGGACTTAGTATTGTTTTACAAATTGAAACTTTATAAAGGGTTCCCAGTTCAACCCCCCTTCCCTCAACCCCATTTGGTCAGCCCCCATCATTTTACTTCATGTCATCCCTTTCATGGGAAAAAAGGAACTTTGAATCTTTATGGTGATTGCCTTCTTCCTCTACAGAATTAAATGAAGACACAGGCCAGACGCCTTCTTCTCTAACCCTCCCTTTTGTTCCCCCAGTTCAAAAGATTTCCCTTGGTCTTTGAAATAACCTAAGGCAGGCTGAATCTACATGCGCTCCTCCTTCCTCGGGAGATGGCAGAATCCATGGGGGGGGGGAATAATGTTTTAAACATACATTTATGAATGTGATATAAATGGATTTTGACATTACCCAACAACCATATTGTTTCACAAATACATGTATATGGAAATATTAAAATCAATAAAACTTGTATATAAAAAAAAGAAAATAACTTGTCTCTTGTTAAATGCTATTTTACATGCTTTCGAACTGCTAAGTTGGCAGAAGAAGGTTAAAATAGATAAGGTTAAAATAGATAAGTTGTTATCTCTGGTAATCCTTAATAGATTTTTGTTGATCATAAATAAAATCATGATTACATTTTTAAAGGATTTTTTTTACAGACAAGAAATGGGATAAGAGAAGAAAAGATCTTTTGAAATGATAAATTATTAAAATTCTTTGTACTTGTTAAGGAGGGTCATTTCTTTATATATTTCTTTTCTTTTTCTTTATGATATTCTTATTTTTTACTTCTTTTCCATTTTTTCTATTTCCTTTTTCTTTTCTGCACCTTTCTTTTTTAGTTTGTAGTTTTTATCTTTGTAATCATAATTTTTAATAAAACTACAAAAAAACCACCTCGAAGTAGATATAAATATATTTGCTTAGTAAATGTAAGGAACTTATTTTTCCTTCATGAGCTGTATTTGTTGCACAAGATACATTGGGTGACAGTTTGTTTCCAAGTCCAATTCAAGGTGTTGATTATGATCTTTAGAGCCCTAAGCCAAGTAAGGTTAGCTTACTTAGGGAGAATTCCAACTAGAAGGATCCAGCAGAGAGCCTTCTCTGCTGTTCCCCTCACATTCTCCTCCCATGTGGACCCAGATTGTTGGGGGCAATAAGCTGACTTTGTAATAATGCCACTGGGGGGGGGGCAAAAGCCCTAATAAGCAGGCATATACATAGAATGAAGGCTATTGCTAAGCACATTGATTTGTGCTTAGATTGTAAGCTGCCCTGAGTCTTCGGAGAAGGACGGGATTTAAATGGGATTAAATGTGGGACCCAACTCTCTTGGCCTTTCAGAAAGGTGTAAAAAATGGCTCTGTGGCTTTACATGTGGCTCACAGAAGAGCATGCCACCATGGGGATGATTAGCACCCTGAAAGCCCTCCTCCTTCCTTTTAATTGACTTTTAATATTAATTTTAATCCATACTTGCCTTTCTAAGTTGCAAATTTCATGTACTATTTTTTATGTTTTAATACATTTGTCTTGTACATTGACCAAAGTCCCTCTGTGAGGGAAATGGGTGATTTCAAAACTTTGATAAATAAAAAAATAAAAACAATACTATTAAAACAAACATTTAATAAAATGATAATGATATCAATAATGATCAATAAAATAAAACACTTTACCAGTGTAATTGTATGTCTGTTTTTATTTACCCACTAATTGTCTTCCTATTAATTGTTATGGAGCTGCTTCTATAGATGTTTTACCTATCATCTGATATATGGTAATTCATACATGATATACAGAATCAGACTAATGACTTATCTAAGACTTGCACTATCAGTGGTCAGTTCAGATCATAATCTTTCTGAATTAGAATTTAACATTACAATTTATTTTATGTGGATTATCAATACAGTCCACTATATTGGCTCTTCCTGATGTTTTAAATGCTGCCATCTATTTTTTTAATTATTTCTTTTGTTCTACATGTTTTTGCTGACCATCGGGAATCTCTTAAATGCATTTGACCAATTATGTCATTTTATAGTGTATATTACTTTATCCATGTCTTCTTGGATGCTAATCTCAACAATTTGCAGATAGTGTTCTATATGTATTAGTTTAAATGAAAATGTCTATATGATCTGGCTAAATTGAGAAATATGCAGTGTCGTTAATAGTATTGTTAGCTAGTTGTTTTTAAGTATACAATTTTGGTAAAGGGAATGCTGCAGTGGACTTGCAAGGTATAAAATTCATATGAAATGGAAAATATATATAATATTAGCCAAAGTAATGGAGAAAGAAAACAACCTGGGTGCAGCCAAAATTATTTATTGACAGTTTGACTAATTCTATTAGAAGGTTGATTGAATAAAGCATACTAAATAATTTTTTAAAAATTGCAAACTTTACTGCTTCACGGTTGAAATGCTGGTATTACATTTAAAATACATTTTTGAGATTCTGAATCTTGTTGTTATCAATCATTACTTTGCTTATTGTGAATTTCCTTGAATATGGTTTTCTTTGGGGAATAGTTGCATTTAAACTAATATCTAATCTGAGTTGGAACTTTTCATTTATCTAAGGAGAAAGGTTGTGTAATTATGATTTTAAAAATACAAAATCAACATTAAAAAGAATTATTAAAGAAACACAACCTGATTTTTCTTATTGTTTCCATTCTTTAAAAAAGCAAACTTTTTGAATAGAGGAGGTTTCCTTGGCAACCATTGTTCCAGCTAATTCTTCAGTGATATCTAAATTGTATATGTAGCAATATTCTGTTACTATGGAAACAAATGTGATAAAATATCTGTATTTGTAGAACTTTAGAATAGTCTTGTCTATGAAAGAGGGAAAACAACTGAAAAGTTTGCATTTTCCCTTTTTCTAATAGTTTTGATGTTATGGAAAATGTATATCCTTGATCAACAAGAAAACAGTTATTTATGATCAAGATTCCTGTAAAAACACATATTTTAGAATCAAATATTCAGAGCAAATAAGTTGACATTGTATGTGATTGTATAACATAATCTTTGGAAAATGGTCTCTGATTCTCAGCTATTATGAAGGGAAATACTGAAATCTATTATTAGTTCTCTTGGACTCACATTTTCTTCAGAAATTTAGTTCCTGGCAGTTCTTCCTATAGCTATGCTTCATATGAAATCTCAGTTTGATCCTGAATTCTAGGGTAAGAAAAAGGTGGAGATGGAAAAGAGGTTTTTCTCATTTTTTTGCTTGTTCAAAGTCTGGATCTTTCCACATCTTATTCCTAATGATTTTAAATAAGTGTTAGGTTGCAATTACCTAGAAATTTGACCTAAAGTATCAATGCTAGAATATTGTTTGGAGGATAGGTTAGTGCCAGGGCTTTTTTTTGTCATAGAACGCTCAGAACGGAGTTCCGACACCTTTTTTGGATGGAACCTTGTAGGGTAGGCAAGGCGGGTTGTAGGACATGTGTGAGTTCCGGCACCTTTTTCTTTTACAAAAAAAGCACTGGTTAGTGCAATACTAGTGTCAAGGGGAGGGAGGCAGACCTCCATGAAAACAGTATACATAGTCCTTGCTTAGCAACCCTTCATTCAGCAACTGCAAAGTTATGACAATGCTCAGTTAGGAGAATTATGACCAGGCCATGTAGTTACAGTGGTTGCAGTGTTCCACAGTCACAAGGTAGCAATTCAGGCACTCGGCAACCATTGTGCCATTGCAATGGTCACAGCATCTCACAGTCATATGAACACCAACCTTCACTTGTGGCTTTTGGCAAGCTGGGGAAACCAACAAGAATACACATAATCTGGAACTGTTGTTGTTAGTAATTTTTCGCTTTATGACTATGTTGCTTCATGATGAAGTTGTCAGTCCCAATTAAGATTGTTAACTTATATTTGTGAGGCTGATGGAATGCAAATTTAAGAAAAAATGTAATTTTCTATGTTTTGCAATTTTTCTTTCAAACATTAAATATGTTCTGCTCTTGAAATGTTTTTCACAAATATATTTTAATGTCACAATAGCATGCTACATTTCTGCTAATTTAATATCTGTTTTATTTATATAAAAAATTAGATGCAAAATATGTGAGTGGGATACTCCTGTCTTCAGGGAGTAGAAATTATGGTGAGAGGCAGGGTGTTTTTTACTTCATTCCATGGGAAACTATTAGTAATGTTGTTCCTAATACAAAATAGGCAATAGAAAATAAATGATTGTAGATCTACTCAGAATAGATGTAGGTTAATTTCTTCCAGGAAATTCTTCTTCCAGAAGAATTTATTCTTCTAAGAATAAAACTTTTCCAAAATAGTACAATTTTGCATTGAGATTCCTAGATAAATAAGATCAGTTAAGGAGCAAATCAGTAGCTGCTACCCTGCTCCTCATTTTTTTTTTTTTGCTCTAAAGAGCAATTATTTATTAAAACTCTTATGAACAATATAATGAAAAAATATACATATTCAATGTTATACATGAATTTGGTACTTTTCAGAATTACTGTATTTTCTATGCACTAAATTTCCTATGTCAGAAAAAGATTAGTCTATTTTTTGATGAATTAAATTTATAATTCTAACTGTATAATTCAGGCTTTAGTAAGAAAAATGTATTTCTAGCTGTTTGCTTATTTTGTGACTAAAACAACTCTGAAATCGCTAGACTACATAAACTATATACAGTATGTGCTTGTATAATTATAAATGTCAGGCCCTTTTGGTATAATATTCTTCTGTTCTTTCTCTCTTACAATGTTTCTGTCTAGTATGTCAGCAACAAAATCAATGTACTTTCTAGTTGATGGGAAACATTTCAAGGTTTTTGAAACACAAGGTGCTTGTGAGTCATGTAAAACTGATTTTTTTTCTATGGCCAAGTCAAAGATACTATTACTATATAAAGACAAACTAAACATGCATTCGCTATAAAATGTTCCTTAAGCTCTTTGCAAAGAGAATGTTTAAAGAAGTTTCCAGTGAGTTCTAAATTAGTATGTTGATCTTGAAGGAAGTATTGGGTTTAGACCCTGGCATCCAAAGAAAGGAACATTTGAGTATTTTTAGGAAGGCAAGGAGTTTTTAGAGTACAATTGCTTCATTTTCTTCATGAAATGTGACCTTTTCTTTCCCTCTCTCTTTTAAAAAAATATTAAATATTAAATTTTCTACCATATGTGGGAGGCAAGCATTCTGGATATATATATTCCATAAATGTAAATGTGTGTGTGTGTGAGAGAGAGGGGGGCGGAAGAACGACAAGAAAGAAACTAAAAATTATCCCACTTTGACCTTCTTAAGTATAACAGAGAAATAAGAAATGTTGCCAGATTTCAAGATTTTCTTATTCATGCCTGTATTAATAGAATTTAGCATTGTTGCTTGTGACTTCAATTTCCAGACCTGGCCTCCCTTGAAGGGATCATATATACTTGTATACTGTTTGTTCCACACTGAATACTACATATCCCAATGAAATTTGATTCCATTTTTTGAAATTACCAATTAGAAAACAATTATTTCTATATCAATAAGACTGATTAAAAAAGCAATGCTGACTCTATTCAACTGAAACATGCCTATTTTGTCTTCATTAATACACTTAAAAATCTTGGTTGTACAAGGATACAGGAGTGCAAGTTGTGTAGCATTGATTGGTCAGACTCTGTGATGTAAGCAAAAAAAACCCTTGGTTTGTAAAATTTAAAAATGAAGGAAAATAATAAGCATTTTTATTTGATGAATATGCAAAAAAGGATGTAAATCTATTTGCGTTAGAAGCCAACTGACTTTCGTAAGTACTACTTTAACAAAATCTTGAGAAGATTTTTGAGCACGTTTTATTGATACATTTAAAAATCCCCTTTATAAAATTGTTACTCTCTGTTAATATTTACTTTCTGTGTTACTTGTCATGCTTCAAAGGAATGAGATCTTACAGAGAAAACTGCCATAATACTTACATATTCTAAAATGTGTTGATTTATTGTTAAAGACCCTGAAATAATTTGTAATCATCTAAACATGACTCAGGATGTTGATTGCTTTTCAGCAGCAGGTATATGTGGTTGGTAAGTCTGCGAATATATAATTTAACTATCATTAATTATTTGTATTTGTCTCTCAATTTAATATTTCAGACACGGAGGAAGGAGGTTTTTATACAGGAACGGTATGGCAGATTTAATCTTAGTGACCCATTTTTGGCTCTGCAGCGAGATTTTGAAGCAGGTGCTGGTGCTAAAGAGAAGAAGTCTATCTGTACCAATCCACTCTCTATTTTGGAAGCTGTTATGGCGCATTGCAGAAAAATGCAAGAGAGGATGGCAGCTCAGTTGGTTACAGCAGAAAATAGGCAAAAGAAGGTATCCTTTCCATTTTTTTCTTTTCTGGATACTTAGTAGGAAAATAGGGATTTTTTTTTATTGATACCAAAATAGACTCCTCTTTTAGTGGTATTTTATTACTGATGGTGAAATACTAATGGTAGAATGTAAAATAGTAGGGTTGGAAGAGACCTTGGAGATCTTCTAGTTCAAGCAGGAGTCCCTATACCATTCTGAACAAATGGCTGTCTAATCTCTTCTTGAAAACCTCCAGTAATGGATATATTGCATTTCTTCTTAGCACTTCATGGTACACACATTTCCATCCTCAAATTCCATTCTCAACAGTTTCCCTGAGAGGAATGACTGGCCGAAAATCTCTACAGTTCAGGGCAGACTTGAGTAGCTCCAATTCCAGTCCAACATCATAACCTCCATGATTCCATGCTTTACTTTAACTTCCTTTGGGCAAGAAGAATAATTTCTTCTAGTATTTGTGGATAGGCAGAATATAAACTTTCATAGCTTTGCTATAAGCAAACAACTAACAAAAACAAAATATTTCTTATATAGCTGCTGATGGTTGACAATTCAACATAAGATTGGTTGTGTGACACCTGAAGCCAAACTATCTTTTGATTTTATTTCTGTATATTTTGCCAATATCTGCATTGCAATTCTACTAATAAAGCAAAAACTCAGATGACTAACATGAAAAATAACACTTATTGTCCTTCTTTGAATTAGAGATAGAGAGACCGTGCATGAGCCAAATAGGGGGTTTCGGAGATTTGATCTAGACAGGTTAATATTAGGAGTCTGTTATATGAAAGCAGGAAGTTTGAAGATCCTGAACTGAACATCTGATAATGGGTTGATAGGTAAGAAAATGTCCAGAACTTATTAAATCAGTCTTTTCCAACCTGTTTAAAACTGCAACTCCTATATACATTGATATTATGGGACTGGAAATTATATCAAAATATCTAGCAAGATCCAGGTTGGAAAGAATAGTCCATGATGGGATCAGATATCTGATCAAAATTCTCTATGACAGAGAGGAATAGAATTCCTTCCTTCCTTCCATTGATTTGCTACCTATCTCATTTCAAAATGAGTCAGGTGGCTTATAGCATTAAATATTTCTCAAATGATAAAAATGGAATTACAATCAAAGATAAAATCATGTGGTACAAAGATTGTTTGGAGGTGGGAGAAACTTCTAATACAATTACCAAATTTCTTGCATGGATCACCTCTGATTATGTAGGACAGATGGGGAGAAAGTTAACCACCAGATTACAAGAACATGAGCAAGCTGTTAGACAAGGATACCAGAACTCATTGATAGCCTCACATTGTAATGAACAAGGACATGCATTCAATTTCACAGCTACTAAGATTGTTGGCTAAGCAGGAACAAAAATAGCCAGAGAAACAATTGAAGCCTTGGAAACAGGCCACTTGTCAGTCAACAGGAGTGCTGATTTACCATCAGCTTACTTAGGAGCTGAGGAAATGGCAGCACTAGGAAACAACAATCAATGATTTAATAGCTGGCCATCAACATCCTAATCAAGAACTAAAAGCCACACACAGCCAGGCATCATATAAATACTACACATAGAACAGCCTGGTGCAGACATCCTGGAGACTGACAAGTTCCCTGAGGATAAGTTCCAATATAAGTGTAAAAAGTTTGGAAATATAAACCTCTGGTCCTGGTGACTGACTCAGATTGGATCCTATATCAAATCTTTCTCAATGACTTGCTGGTCTGTAGAAAAAAAACCCTCAGGGTACCATCTGAATAGAGTTGATTTCCATTTTTTGGTACATTTTCTTTCAGAATTCTTCCAAATATCTCCCTAGGCATGCCAAACAAACTTAATCCTGATAAAATTGTACTTAAAAGATGTGGAGGTAGAAAGCTGGATGCATGGGGAGGGATGTGGGATTGCCTCTTAATTTATCAATCACCTCCAGGGTAATGCTTCCCCCATTGAGACCCAGAATTTGAGCATAAAGTACTGATGCAATCATACAGAGGGTCAAACAGGTAGCAAGATTACTTCATGTGTAATGAAAAATATGTATAAGGTAAAATAGAAGAAATGACCATTTACCCATTTCACAAACCCAACATTCTTTCTGTTAGTTGTGGGCTCTTGGAAGCAGGAATGATGACACAAGGCTGAGTACAGGATAACTCATACTTTTATTCTTGATGGAACTGTACTGGAACTTGGGCCGCAACCAGCCACAATACATAGCCTAGGCCCTAGGCAGCAGCCAATAGGTTTGAACCCACTCTTGCCACCTGGGGCTAACCAATTGCAGGTGGAGACGGCTTGCTCCAGCAACGCACATGGTGTGACACCACAAGCCCAATACATAACACCCCCCCCTCTTAGATCAGACTATGACACCCTTGAATAGTCTTAACAGCTGTCAAGACTTATTAATCAACTCCCAAACAACTGTAGCGATAATAATAAAAAAATAATAAATCATAAATTCACTGTGGCTACAATGAGATTAAACAACGTCTGAACAGGGTTACCAATGCAGTAATAGCTACAATGAGATTAAACAACGTCTCATGAACAGGCTTACATTGCAGTATTGGCAGTTCACAATGCACAAGTTTCTGTAGTTAGTGGTACAAGTTTCACAACACTATACATAACTTTATTTTACAATGTAATCTGTGAGGTACGTAGGAGGCTTGTATGGCCTAGAGCAGGGGTCGGCAACCTAAAAAAGGAAAAGAGCCACTGGGAACCGGTTCCATCACAAATTAAAAAAAGTGGGAGCTGCGTGCGTGTGTCCATGCACGCGCATGCGCAAAAAGTTTTGCGCATGCGCAAAACGGTTTTTTGCGCATGCGCGGACTCACGCGGTTGCCGTTTTTTTAAAAAAGTGAGATGGAACCGGTTACCGGTTGCCCGACGGCGACGGCCCGTCTGCAAAGCTGCCGCTTTCAGCAGCTTTGCAGACGGGCTGCGGCAGCTTCCTCAAAGAGCAGCGCCCCTGCCCGTACCTCTCCGAACGGGCAGGGGCGCTGCTCTTTGAGGAAGCTGTAGCGGCTTCGGAGACGAGCCGCTACAGCTTCCTCAAAGAGCGGCATCTCTGCCCGTTCACGCGGAGGTACGCGCGCACCTCTCCAAAGGTTTGGGGAGGTGCGCACGCACCTCTCCAAATGGGCGGTGCCACTCTCCATTTGGAGAGGTGCGCGCGCACCACTGCCCGTTCAAAGAGGTGTGCGCGCACCGGGCGGCTGGGAGCCGCAGGAGACGGCTCAAAGAGCCGCATGCGGCTCCGGAGCCGCGGGTTGCCGACCTGTGGCCTAGAGGAACGTCTTGGAGTTCCCATCACTTTGTGGTCTACCAGCTTACCCAGTGGGCTGGGTAGACCCATGTCCCTTTGTGCTCCAGTGTCAAGGGGAATCGAAACGCTCTAGCTGGCCTCACCAGGTTGGCCCACCCCAGAGTCAGTCTGTTCTGCAGAGTAGGCACAGCAGTTGCTGAGGTTCGGCTGGCTCGCTTGGTCAGGGGTTCCATGTTGCACTTCCGTGCTTCCAGGTTCTTCCTCAGATTCCACCTCTGCTGAGAAGGGAAAACCCTGGTGGTTCCAGTGAGGGCTGCCTTGGCTGCAAGTTTGAGGACTTTGGGAGGGACTTATGCCACAGTCCTCACTTAGTGACCATTCCAGAAACGTTTTCCTGAGTTGGTCAATGTGTCTTCTGACCAGTTGCCCTCCCTCCAACCCCACTTCATAAGATAGGGGTCCGGATGCCTTGGTTATTTGACCAGGAACCCATACATTCCCTTGACCATAGTTCCCAGCCCAAACCCAATCGCCCATTTGCAGCCCCCTCAGGGGTTTTGGTCGAGAGGCTTCTGTTGCCACTCTGTCTGGATGCAACCTGTCCAGTTTAGTAATCAAACGTCTCCCCCAATGAATTTCTGCAGGACTTTTACCTGTGGCAATGCAGGGCGTAGAATGCTGGCAGAGTAAAAAATCTGCCAATCTGTGATGCCAGTCACCTGTGACAATGCGCTTGAGTGCCTCCTTTGTTGTCCTCAACATGCGTTCGGCTTGTCCATTAGAAGATGGATGAAATGGTGCAGACGTTGCATGTCTGATGAGATTAGCTCTAAGAAAAGCCTGAAATCCAGCAGCAGTGAATTGGGCCCCATTATCAGAAACCAAAACATCAGGCAACACATGGGTTGCAGAGTTTTCTCAGCACCTGGATGGTCCTAGCAGTAGTCATGTTAGGAACTGGAATTACTTCCAGCCATTTTGAGTGGCTATCCACTACTATCAGGAAAAGCTGCCCCTGAAAGGGCCCAGCGTAGTCTATGTGAATCCTAGACCAGGGAGTGTGCATTTCCTCCCACCTGTGAACTGGGGCCTGTGGCATTTCAGGCCTAGATTGCTGGCATGTATAACAACCATGGACTTGATCCTCGATAGCCTTATCAAGGCCAGGCCACCAAAGGTAGCTTCTAGCTAAAGCTTTCATTCTTACAATGCCTGGATGGCCTTCATGTAAGGAGTGTAAGACCTTGTCTCTTAGGGAAGTGGGAATTATGGCTCTGTTCCCCCATATAGCTGAGGACTTGGGTTAGAAAAACCCCTAAGCGTGGTGGGTCTCCCCTGAATTTTGCTTCCAGTGGTGGAAGTCTTTGAATGGATCGTTGTGTGCGCAGCGGGTGGTATTGCCCTTCATCCTGACCCCCGTCTGTGGTTCAGGGGGGTGCTACTGAGGTGGCAGCTCCTGGTCCAATGGATGGCCCCAGTGTTGCAGGTTCCAGATCCCCCCACTGTCTCTCCAATTGCGGCCCCAGGTTTAGTTTTTAGTTTAGTTTTATTAAATTTTTATACCGCCCTTCTCCCGAGGGACTCAGGGCGGTGAACAGGGCATATGATAAAAATACAAAACTACAAAAGTTAAAATAGAATTAAATTAATGCCCAAGATAAAACAATAAAATATACAAATATTTAAAACCCAAATTAACTCCCCATCAGGCCAGGCCAGCTTGTTCAAACAGGTGGGTCTTTAACCCGCGCCGGAAGGAGCGGAGATCCGGTGCCATCCGGAGCTCCACCGGCAGTTGATTCCACAAAGCCGGGGCGCCCACAGAGAAGGCCCTCCCCCTGGGGGCCACCAGCCGGCATTATCTGACTGGAGGCACCCTGAGGAGGCCCTCTCTGTGGGAACGCACAGGGCGGAGGGGAGTTGACGCCGGCAGCAGGTGGTCCCCAAGGTATTCCGGACCCATGCCATGTAGGGACTTAAAAACCATCACTAAGACCTTGAACCTCACCCGGAAGACAACTGGTAACCAATGTAGCTCGCGGAGCAAAGGTGTAACATGGGAGTACCGGGAAACTCCCAAGACAACTCTCGCGGCCGCATTCTGTACCAGTTGGAGCCTCCGAGTGGTCTTCAAGGGAAGCCCCAAGTAGAGGTGCTGCTGCGGCTGCGGTATTCAGCTTTCTCCTCTCTTAGTGAGCTAAGGGTTTTCTTCATCAGGTCAATAGCTTTCTCTAGGATCCACTCCTCTTCACTGACATGCAGAGAGCTCTCCATCTCTTGCCTCCATTCAGGTTGGTGGCCGCCCCGCCTCAGGGTCACTTTCCTCGATGCCTTTTCCCACTTGCATTTCCTTCCAACGCCCATGGACAACCATGGTTTGCGGTCGTGCATCTCCACCACCTCTTCCCCAGAGGAATATGATGCTTCAGCTTCCGACCATTGGTGGAGTTTCATTTTGGGGGAAAACTCCCTTTCCATGGGGCTTTCCTCCTCCCTTGCCTCGTCGTTAGACATTGTATTTTTTGCAAAGTCCCCCGGTAAGGTTTTTCCTTCCAGGTTGACTCTTAATGCAGATCCTGGGTGCTTTCTTTTTTTTTTATTGAAAAGTTTTACAATACATTTTTTTAACAAAACAAAACCCCTCCCAACCCCCTCCCCTCTCCCCAACCCTCCCCAACACCTCCCTCCCTTCCCCCTCCCCCCTCCCCGACTTCCCAGAGCTAAATACAGGGTATAAAAATACAAACAATCATAATCTACCTTATGCAAGCAACAATAAGCTATTAAATCTATCGCACTTTAACTCTTATAAAATAACTACAAGCAATATAAATATCACATCAATACTTATTCAAATGCTAGATGAAACTTTTTAATCCCATATTTATTCTGAATATAATCAATCCATTTTTTCCACTCCACAATATATCTCTGTTGCGAATGATCTTTCAAGTTCGCTGAAATCTTTGCCATTTCCTCCAGGTTGGAAACTTTTAAAGTCCATTCTTCTATAGTCGGCAGTTCTTCCTTCTTCCAATATTGCCCTATTAAAAGTCTTGCTGCCGTAATTAAATTCAACATCAACTTAGTGTCCACAACAGTAGTATCAGTAATAATGCCCAGTAAAAACAATTGCGGACAAAACTTTATCCTTTTCTTAAATATCTTTTGCATATTCCACCAGATTTTAATCCAAAAAGCTTTAACCTTTTTACAGGTCCACCATATATGAAAATACGTTGCATCTTCACCACCACACCTCCACTTTTAGGCTGGCAGTTCGGATACATACTTGCTAATTTTTTAGGATCTAAGTGCCACCTATAAAACATTTTATAAAAGTTCTCTCTTAAGTTTTGAGCTTGCGTAAATTTTACATTTCTCACCCAAATCTTTTCCCAAGTATCCATTGTAATGACTTCTTGAAAATTCTGAGCCCACTTTATCATACAGTCTTTAACAAGTTCTGTCTCTGAATCAATTTCTATCAATGCAAGATATATCCTTGACCTTGATCTCTAATTTGCTTTACCAAATTCTCATCAGTCATTGAAAAACCAATTTTCTGGTCTTCTTTCCACCTGGCCTGTAATTGCCCATACTGAAACCAAGTTTGTACAATCTTTTCTTCTCTTAAGATATTATACAGCTTCAAATGCCATACATTCCTTTCCAAACTTAAAATTTCCTTATATGTAGTCACATCATGTTTAAACCCAACACTTATATTTTCTATTGCGTGTTTCGGTATTGCCCATATAGGTATCTTATAATTTAACTTATGTCTATACTTTTTCCAAACTCGCAACAGAGCATGTCTTAAAATATGTACCTTGAACACATTATCCACCTTATCATACAATAAATATGCATGCCAACCAAATAACAAATCATGGCCTTCAAGATTTAATAATCTCACTTGTGTTAAATTAATCCAATCACTTATCGCTGACAAAGCAGCAGCTTCATAGTATAGTTTAAGATTAGGCATTTTAAGACCACCTCTCTCACGCGTATCCTGCATAATCTTAAATTTAACTCGTGGCCTTTTCCCTGCCCAGACAAATTTATTAATACCCTTTTGCCATTCCTCCAAGTTTGAATCCTTTTTAAGAATAGGTATCATTTGAAATAAAAATAAAAATTTCGGCAAAACATTCATTTTCACTGCTGCAATTCTTCCCAATAAAGATAATTGTAGTTTTTTCCAGCTATCCAATTCTTTTTGAACTTTTCCCCATAACTTTTCATAATTATTTTTATATAGCTTTACATTTGAGGGTGACAAATATATCCCCAAATATTTAACCCTTTTAACAATTTCAAATCCCGTTAGTTCTTCTAAAACAGCCTTTTGTGATACTGTCATATTCTTAGACAACATTTTAGTTTTTTGTATGTTAACCTTGAATCCAGAAACTTTCCCATATTGCATTATTATCTCCATCAGTTCTACAACTGAATCTTCAGGCTGAGTTATCATAACAACCAGATCATCTGCAAACGCCCTCAGTCTGTAATCCTGATCTCTTATTTGAATTCCCCTAATTTTTCCCGAGTCCCGTATTTTAATCAATAATATCTCCAATGTTAAAACAAATAGTAAAGGTGACAATGGGCACCCCTGCCTTGTGCCCTTTTCAATGTTACATACTTCCATCAAACTATTATTAACTATTATACGGGCTGTTTGCTTTTGATATAGTGCCCTAACTGGTTGTAAAAATTTATCCCCAAAATTCATTTTATCTAATACTTTCAACAAAAATTGCCAATCCAATTGATCAAAGGCTTTTTCAGCATCCAAAAAGATCAACGCTGCAGGGATCTGATTGTTTCTTTCCAAAAATTCCAACAAATCAACTATATGCTTCACATTGTTCTTCATTTGTCTACCACTTATAAACCCAGTTTGGTCACCATGAATTACTTGTTGCAATGCCCTCATTAATCTGTTAGCTAAAACCTTAGCAAATATCTTGTAGTCCGTATTTAAAAGTGATATTGGCCTATAATTTTTTGCTTGGGTGACATCCTGGTCTTCCTTCGGAATCAGAGAAATAAAAGCAGTTTTCCAGGACGGGGGCACCCCTCCTCCCATTTGAATTGTCTGAAACAATTCCCTTAATGGCTTTACCATCTCTAACTGTAAATTTTTATAATACACAGCAGTCAATCCATCCGTACCTGGCGCCTTACCCACTTTCAATTGTTTAATTGCTGAAAAAAATTCTTCCTCAGTTATCAATTGATTCATCTCTTCCTTTTGTTCTTGTGTAAGAACAGGAATATTAGCATTCATCAAATATACATCAATATCTGCCTCACTAATCTTATCTCTAGCATATAACTTAGAGTAAAAATCAACAAAAGTCTTCTTAATAAGACTCTGCTGATACACTACCTTACCCTTATGTTCTATCTATATTAGAAGCCCTTTGCTTCTTCCTTAACAGATAAGCTAACCATCTACCTGGTTTATTGGCATTGCAAAAAGTATTATGTCTAGCATACCGTAAGTTAGTTGCCACTTGATGAGCCATCAACTTGTCGAACTGTCCCCTTAATAAATTAATTACCTCTTTAATCTTCACATCCGATGGATTCAAAATTAAAGCCTTTTCTTTTCCCCTAATTTCATTCTCTAATTCCTTCCTCCTGAATTCCAGATTGCGTCTATATTTGTTATTTAAATATATTAATACACCTCTCATATAAGCTTTACTAGCATCCCAGACCATTTCAATAGAAGTACCTTTATGCATATTAATTTTAAAAAAATCCTTCATCTGTTTTTTACATTCTTCCACATTTTCCTGATTTCTAAACAGATTCTCATTTAGACGCCAGGAGCGCCTATCTCTATTATCTTTTTCTATCTCTAACCAGACTGGACTATGATCAGACATAGTTCTTGGACAAATCTTAATCTTCTTAATCCTGGAAAAGAAATCATTAGTAATTAGTATAAAGTCAATCCTAGAAAAAGATTGATGTCTATCAGAAAAAAAAGTATAGTCCTTCTCTTGCAAATTTCTTTCTCTCCAAATATCTCGCAGTTCCAAATTGTCCTTCATTTCAAAAAAAGATTTAGGCAGTTTAGCATGACTTGGAATACTTTTAAAAAAACCACTCTTGTCCATTTGCGCATCCAAAACACCATTCCAGTCTCCCATAAAAATAAAAGATTTATAATCCCACTGAGTAATCTTGCTGTGTTGTAAACTATAAAAGTCTGCTTGTTGTTGATTAGGAGCATATAATCCAACCAGAAGTGTTTTCTTGCCTTCTATTAACAGTTCAATTATAACATATCTTCCTTGTTTATCTGCTTCAATTAACTCCGCTATCAAGGTATTCTTAACATAGACAACCACTCCATTTTTCTTATCCATTGCGGATGCAATAAATTGTGTACCCAGTCTTGAATTTAATAAGTACTTTTGATCCGTAACTCTAATATGTGTTTCTTGTAAACAAATAACATCATTCTTAAATTGTTTTAAATATTGAAAAACTTTCTCTTCTGTGGTGAATTTAAGCCATTAACATTCCAAGTTAGAAACTTTGTTGCCATCCTTCGCGACCCGAAGCTTTTGGAGCGCTTTTTCCAAAATCACCTGGACTCTCTTAGGTCGTGCTCCTCCCACAGCTTCACTATAAGTAAGTTTTGGAGGTGCCATCATGACTTTCTGCTGTTCTTGTTCTTGCTCTCGTCTCATTCGTCTCGAAGCAGCACGCGTCATCCTCCTCCGATGATACTGAAATTTGATCCACTCCTGTAGCTTTCTCTTCTATCTGTGTCATTCCTTCAGCACCTTGTAAATTCTCACTACATAATTGAGGCTCTCCCTCACCATTCTTCTTTGTAGATTCCAAAAGTGGTATGGGGACTGCTTTTAAAACATTACTATAGAAATCACGTGCCTGCAACACTGTAGTAAGACGATGTCTCATGCCTCCATGCATCACCACCATACCCACTGGTATCTCCCATCTGAACTTAATATCACGTCGTCTTAATTCTTGTGCCAAAAAGGCAAATTCCTTCCTTCTCCTTAGAATTCTTGGAGGGATCTCTTTTAAAATCAAAACGTCTTGCTCAGCAATTGCAAATTTAGTATTATAAAAGGCTTGAATAACCTCATTTCTAATTGCTCTCCTTGTAAAATAAACCACCACATCTCTGGGTAATTTCCTTTGTCTTGCAATCCACGAATTAACACGGAAAATTTTATCTATATCTTCCATAATTGCATCTGCTGGTCGCCCCAGCACACCTTCCAAAGCCTCAGAAACTATTTTCTTCAAATTTTCTTTAGGATCCTCTTTTAAGCCTCTGATTCTCACAGCAAACTCCATCTCATGGTACTGTACCAAGGTCAAATCACTATCAATTTTCTCCACCACATTTTCAGTCTCTGTCATTTTTGCATCTAATCTAATATTATTTTGGCTGAGATCTTCCACTCTCTCGTCCAAGCGTTCTATGCATACAGCCATGCCTTGAAATGCAAGTAAGATGTCTGCCCTAATTTCTGTTAACTTCTCATCCAGAAGCTCTGTAAGGTTTTCATCCATAAGCTCAGCTAATTGTTGGCGATTGCTTTTTCATAGCCTCTTGCAACACATCCTGCAGGTCTTTAACTGTAAGAGTTGGTACAGGTGCAGGTGCAGGTGCAGGTGTAGAGGGAGGGGGCATTAAAGCTTGTAACGAAGACTGCTGCACCGGAGAAGCCCCCGCGCTTCTAGGAACTTTAGAGGATTTGGCAGCCATTTTCACCCACTATTGCCTGCTACGCACTTTCACTTTCAAACTCCACAAAGTCCATTGAGTTAAAGATCATAAATTCACTTTCACCTGGATCTCCTGTATCACTCTGCCTGCATCCAGGTTCTCAAAGGTTCTCTCTTGCTGGCACGGATGGTTGCTGACGCCCTGCTCTGCTCCAAAAAACCCGGAGCAGAGGCACCCCGCAGTCCGGAGCAAACTCAGGCTTCGGGGGGCTCAATCCTTCAGCTGCCAAAACTTTTAGCTCTGGCGACCCCGGAGAGCTCTACCCCTACCTGAGCGCTCACCCCCTCCTCTTCTCCTGAGGAGGGGGCTTCCGAGCCACCAAAACAGCTGATCGGTGCTGTTTTCAGCGGCTCTACGGAGCCAGCAGGGCTGACAGCCAGAATGGCTGCCTGCAGCGACGCCTTGCCACCCGGAAGACCCTGGGTGCTTTCTATATCTAAGCATTAGATATTCAAATATATCACAATGTCAATGAATCTTCAATAGAAAGCTTTTGTGATTTGTTATCCCAATGATGAACATTCTATCCTAAAGACATTGTCTCCTGAGTAGGGTCATGGGAAATCTTAAATGTGGCTATGTTGCTTCTTCAAGTAGTCTCAGATGCACCCTAAAGCATATGCACAGGAAAGTACATGAATGAGTTGTAAATAATTTAAATGCATAAGCCTATGGCTGACAAAATGTTGTTTTAATTTGATAGCCCTTTTGAGAGAAGTGTAGGATTTATCTCTCCTTGATTATGTGTTTACTCTTGAAAGTTTATTAGAGTCATATTTGTCATTGTATTGAATCCATTGATTTTATTTGCTTATGAGAACAATTATAAGGAAATTTGAAAATATGGGAATTGTAGCTATGCTAGACAACAAACATGGCTGCCAACTCTAGCTTATAGGAAATGTCCTGATTCATATACCATGGCAAAAAATAAAATCACTAAAGAAGCTTCTGTTTTAGACAAATAATTTGTACCAGCAAGATAAGCAAACTGAGTATTTGAGCAGTAGGACACCAATATATTTTTTGACAATTTAGATATACTGCATCTGAAATCTGTGATACCACTTATTGGATTTAAAGGAGAAATAAAACAGTTTTCTAAGGGTGGAGATAATGTGGAGCTTCACCTTTATCTATTGTAATTCTTTGCACCCTACCCAGGAGTGGTCACAATAATGAAGGTTTCTACTGAGATTTCCAAGCTTCTCAGTGTGTAGCATTCATAAACATTATACAAAGATTACAGGTACTGAAGTTCTTGAGTTATGACCATTCATTCAGTGCTCACTCAAAGTTACAGCAGCGCTGAATGAATGGTGCTTTTGCCTAGTCCCTGAAGTTTGTTTATTTATATCCCAGTTTTATTATTTATATAAATAACTGAAGGGAGAGGACATAACTATTACTCTTACTTCCTATTTTTCCCACAACAACAACCCTATAAGGTGGGTTGGGCTGAGATAAAATGACTGGCCCAAAGTCACCCAGCTGGCTTTCATCTCTATGCAGGACTAGAACTCACAGTCTGGTGCTTAACCACTATACCAGATGGCTGTCAAATTAATTAGAAGTCATAGTTGTTGCAGACCCTTGTGGATATGTGATCAAAATTCAGGTGCTTGGCAGCCCTCCTGCACTTATATCCACAGGCGCATTTCAACCCACCTACCCATCCCACCTACCTATCTTCTCCCCACTTCTGCTCTTTTGGGCTCTCCCAGTTGACCTTCACCATCTTCTTGCTCCCATTACTGACCAAACACATATATCCTGGCCCTTCACAAAGCAGTTGCTGCCATGTGAGGCATTCTTCCTGAGGTCGTATTTGAGGGGCCAGGCTAAGCACACCTCATCAACAGTAGGAGCAAAAAGACAACAATTGTCAGCTGGAGCACCAGAGTGCAGGACAGCCAAGACCTCAGAGTGCAGAGTGGCAAGAGTAGCTGCGAGTGGGCTTTACGCCACACTGTGGGCTGGGCTGAATTGTACTGGGCTGGGGCATTGTGGCTTTGTGCCGCATTGCTGGGCTGGGGCTTTGTATGGAATGACTTGAGGTGGAACCTTGGCTAAAAACTAGTGGGATTCAGTTAACAATAGCAATTGTTACTAAGCAAGGCAGTCACATGATCTCAAATTTTATGACCATTTCACTTAGTGGCAAAAATTCCAATCCCAATTGCTGTCATAAGTTGAGGATTATCTGTACTTTCGTTTGTGCCCCATCCAGGGGTTTTTTTTGTCATAGAATGCCCAGAACAGAGTTCCGGCACCTTTTTTGGATGAAACCTTGTACAGTAGGCAAGGCGGGTTCTATGACTTGTGTGAGTTCCGGCACCTTTTTCTTTTTACAAAAATAGCACTGGCCCCATCACATTTACTCATGTGCTCTAACCAGTGCTTTTTTTGTAAAAGAAAAAGGTGCTGGAACTCACACATGTCATACAACCCGCCTTGCCTACCCTACAAGGTTCCGTCCAAAAAAAGGTGCCAGAACTCCATTCTGAGCATTCTATGAGAAAAATAGCCCTGGCTCTGATGCTTGTGAAGGGTAATACTTCAGAGATTCTGATGCCTAATGTGACAAAGTAAAAAGTAATTGATGTGCCCCTCAAAAAGTCTAGGGCTAGAAATCTTATTACCAAGTCTCAGTGCTGAAAGTGCTGTTAATTGCAGCCAGACATAACAGTACCATGATTCTTTTTATGACAATAGCATTGTGAGAACTGGAGTAGCCATGTACATCCATTTTAACTGGAGGTGTAACTTGATAGACTTCTGATAATTCCTAGCAGTCCAGAGGTACAGTTACTTCTTAGAAGGATAGATGCATTTTGAGAAAACAACTGAAAATATAGATTCACAGTATTGGATTGAATAGTACATTTTAAAAATATGTATTAAATCAAAATAGTAAGAAAACACACAGAGAGAACTGAGGCATGAATGAAGGAAAATATACATGTCCCAGGATAATGTTGCAAGACTGAATCTGAGTTGGTCATCGGGACCACAGGTTTACTCTTCCAAGCTTTTGGACTCGTGCTGGAGCACATGTACAGCTGAGACCATTTTTATAAGTTTTGTCCTTACTTATCTCTTTAAACTTTCTGGAAAACCAGCAAAACTAAATCACCCTCATTTAAACTGACTATTTGCAATTGTTATAGTAGTTGACTATTATTCAGATACCATTACTGCTTCTGAGTATGTATCAAAAATACTTTGAATATTTCTTGTGGTAATGAAGCTATTCTATATTTCTTTGTAGTTGGAAATGGAGAAATTGCAACTACAAGCCCTTGAAATGGAACATAAGAAGCTCTGTGCTCGGCTGGAGGAGGAACGTGGCAAGAATAAACACATTGTACTGATGCTAGTGAAAGAATGCAAACAACTATCCAGCAAAATGGTAGAAGAGGCCCAGAAGTTGGAAGAAGTCATGGCTAAATTTGAGGAAGAAAAAAAGAAAGCCAGGGAGTTAGAGGAATCTCTTGCTGTGGAAAAACAACGGAGCACACAGATGGAAGCCCTAATGGAAAAGCAGCTTTCTGAGTTCGACACAGAGAGGGAGCAGCTGCATGCCTGCCTCAGCAGAGAAGAAGCTCACACAAGTGACCTCAAAGAAGAGAGAGAGAGAATGAGAAAAACAATTGAGCAGCTCAGCAAGGAAAATGATGCAAAACTCCACCTTTCTCTTCCACGAAGGAATAAAGAGAGAGGCTTCATTTCTGTCTCCACTGGAACAGAGGGACCAATTTTGAGGACGCTTTCCTGCCAGACAGATGCAGTATTAATAGACAATGGAAACGAAAGTGTTAGAAAATTGCCTGTAACAGTACCCATAAAGCATTCAACCGTCCACCCTTTGCTTTTGGGGCACGCAAAAGTGAATGTATCCTCCAATGCCGCATTTATAAAGCCCATCATTGACAGGCATTCATCCTGCAGTGACCTTCTTTTGTCCCCTGTAACTTCTAATCTATCTCATAGTCAAATACAAATTGAGGAGAATGGACCAGTGGCTTCACCTGACTTAACAAGTCTTCCTTCCCCACTTCCAGATCATGTTACATCCTCTCCAGCTCCCACTATAGCATCCCAAAGCTACTTGCAAGCATCATCTGTTCCTTCCCCACATTCTCCATCTGTCAGCACTACTGGGCATCAAGGTCTGAATCCACGGGTCCAGGCAGCCAGATTTCGATTTCAATCCAATGCTAATGATCAAGATCAAAATGGAAACACGACTCAAAGCCATACATCAAGAGACGCCTCACCCACAAGTCGAGATAACCTAGTTGCCAAGCAGTTGGCTCGGAATACAGTCACTCAAGTCCTTTCAAGGTTCACCAGTCCTCAGGGTGTGGCACATGGACGTCCAGGAATGTCACATTCAATAGATGTTGGCACTTACCCTCCCCCAATTAGCAGAATGAGTTTAAAGTCTCCCAGTGTTTCAAGGATTGACAGAGGAAATCCCCCTCCTATTCCTCCCAAAAAGCCAGGTCTTTCACAGACTCCGTCTCCGCCACACCCACAACTTAAAGCAATTATGGATAGTGGTCGCTCCCCTAATGTAGGTGCCAAAACTGAAGGCAAATTCCTGGTTTCATCTTCTTCCTGTTCACCTCAAGGAATCAGGGTAATAAATGAAGAGGTTATATCTAGGTCCTCACCACAGCTGCCACCAAAACCAACAATAGATTTATCTGTGGCATCTGCAGGCTGTGTCATTCCATCCATGGACATGCCTCAGGTGGGTGCCTGGCCTTCCCCGTCCCCTGGACTGAGCCAACCTGCATGTTCCGACAGCTCCTTTGTCATTCCCTCCACCATTGCCTGTAGCTCTTCCATAAACCCTCTTAGTGCTTCATCCTGTAGACCATGTGATTCAGACAGCCTCCTGGTAACAGCATCAGGTAAAGGGTGATGTACCCACTAAACTCCTTCCTTTTTTTACATTGTCATATAAATATATATATTTTCTCCATAGATTCCTTTTCCCTAAGATTCTTTTTTGCCTTTTCTCTTCCTTTCTTTTTTTCCTTTTCCTGTGTCACATTGCACTTCCACTTAATGCCTTTCTTGATTTCAGGGGTTTGGGAAATTCATTTGTTTTCATGAATTCTGATTACTTTGCATAGCCAACTTTTTTCTTTTTTCAAGAAAGTTGAAAGAATATCTTAGAGGGATTGTCTTAAAATTAGAAGTCTTTTTCATGTGTTGTTTGGTATTGTAGTATGGTGGGGGGGGCATTCCTTCACAGTTCTTTTCTCCCTCAGAGAACTGAGAATACATTTTCAAAAGAACTCTTAGTGGGGAAAAAAAATAGGCCAAAGGAAGAGAAAGATCAGAAAATACTTTATTGCTTTTGCTGCTCACCAGTCTTCGCTTCATCTTTGTTAAGTGCTCTATCTGATAAAAGAAAGCTGTCAAGAAACAGAATGATTGAAACATTTATATCTTGCCCTTTTGGGGAAGAAGTACTTTTCCTAGTCAGTTATAGTGTTTAAAAATGACAATTTCATAACAATAACAGCACAAACCAAACTGGCCAACAAGAAAAGGTCAACTGTTCTCTGCTGTCTGTAATAAATCTTCAGTAACTCTTAAAAACAGCAAAGGAAGGGAAGAGCATATTCCCTGAGTGGGATAAGGTGTGGATTTTTTTAATGAAAGCACTTTGTTGGTTTTATACTGTGTTTCCTCTACTTTCTATTAATATGCTTTAAACTAAAAAGGAAATTGCATTATTTTTATGAATCACTGTATACAGTCCTGCTATAGTGCAACTGAAAATGGCTGTAGATTATAGCCCTAACTAGTCTTTGCCATTTTATTCACAAAATGCTTACACTTCTGAACATTTTTAGTGGTTAGTTTAAAACTTATTAAAAATAACAATTGACTTCAATTAAGCATAATTATTTTTTCAGTCTAAAATGCTTTAAAATGCTTTTTGTTCTAAACTCAGTGCAAAGTCTTAGCACTTCATTAAATGTTCTTCAACTGAAGGTAGATTAATCATTATGAAAGGATCTATTAGATTAATTACATAGTTGAACTTATTGTGGTTATGCTTAGATTTAATGTTTTGCAATAATTTATGAATATGGTAATTTAATGTCAAACATGTTTTTGAAAAATTGTTTTTCAACTTTCAGTGGTAAAAGCAGACTTAAATATAGTTATGGGTCTGTTTTGTTTTGATAAAACCTGGTTTTGATAAAAGCAGGACAGTGTAACTTCTAAAATTAATAACCAAATGGTTCACATATTAACCCTGGGGGTAAGAAATACCCATATTGCATACTTGCCATAATACTGTATTTACTTTTCATGTGATGATTGCAATTCCACGTAGTTTAAGGCATTCTGATTCTTTCCCTCACTTGCGATGTCACATGAACTGGGGTTTTGCCCAATTTCAGGAGAATATGAAGGGTACTCTATATTTGTGTGCATTGAGTATTCTCAGTGACACCACTTAAAATAAGTGAAGCTGGCATAGGACCACATTTGCTCCTTATGTTGAGTGTGTCCAGTTACATTCTACTGCACTCCCCAAAATAGATAGAAAGCTATTGAAGGCTTTGCTTCACTGATCTAAAATAAATGAATTGCTTTGTCCTCTAGAATATATCAAAACTATTAGTTATCTAAGAGAAAAAGTGGGGAGAGAAGAGAATTTATTGCCTATAACTCTTTATGGAAAGTGTTTTGAAGATTAGCATCAACTATCTTAAAGCCAATAAATATCTATTAGGTTTATAATCAAGGAAGAGAAATTTTATAATGCTCTAATCAGTTGAATTTCCCATACCCTCAGCTTATATTTTCTTTCTTTAAAAAAATCATTTCAATCAACCTACATGATTCCATATGGTTTGCTTCTAATGTACGGTTGGTAATGAATTCTTTATTAACCATCTCCATAAACTGAAGCTGATGCCAGAAGCTGTTTTTTCTGCCTTGTTCCTTTCATTCTTCATCACTGCATGCCAAATTCTCCTTTCCAGATGCTTTATGTTTACTAACTTTTGCATATAAAACCACAAAGCTTATTCATGTTTCCTAATTTTATTACACAACTACCTCAGTGTATTCAAAGCTCCTGCTTGTTTATTAGATCTTTCACTTTAGCAGGGATTGAACATTATGCTTAATTAATGCAATGCAACTATTACTGCTTAATTTTTAACCGTTTAGTGTTGTTTTAGAAGACTTTCTAAGGTCCCTCAAGGGGCTGCTTCATTCATGTGTCTCTAGATTGAATTCAGGTTCCCCTATAAAATATATATTTGTGCCATATTTTGTGTGCAGCAGTCCGCCTGTGAAGTATCAGAGATTTTTCATAGATACTGTCTTCAATATTAGAGTCCTGTTAATTGCAAATGAGCTTATAAAGATGAAATGTAAGCATTGCTAAGGTAAAGGTATAGGTTCCCTCGCACGTGCGTGCTAGTCGTTTCCGACTCTAGGGGCCGGTGCTCATCTCCGTTTCAAAGCCGAAGAGCCAGCACTTGTCGGAGGACGTCTCCGTGGTCATGTGGCCAGCATGACTAGACTCCAAAGGCACATGGAACGCTGTTACCTTCCCACGGTAGTGATCCCTATTTTTCTACTTGCATTTTTACGTGCTTTCGAACTGCTAGGTTGGCAGAAGCTGGGACGAGTAACAGGCGCTCACTCTGTTACACGGCACTCGGGATTCGACCTGCCAAACTGACGACCTTCTGATTGACAAGCTCAGCGTCCTAACCCACTGAGCCACCGCGTCCCTCTCAAGCATTGCTAATGCAGTATAATTAATAACCACATAGCTCATAGGTACTTAGTTGATCTTTAATGAATAACTGTGTTCCTGAAATAGAAGTCTTTTCCAGAGGTTTACTCTCAACATTGTTTTCTATGTGGTCACTATAGATAGTTCTCAACATATGATAATTGGGCCTGGAATTTTTGTCCTAAGTTGTTGTGGTCGTAAACCCAGTCAGTCAGACCCAATTTTATGACAATTTTTATAGTGGTCATTAAGTGAATCCAGTTTCCCCAATGCGTGTTGTTTGTCATTTCCCCCCCCCCCCCCGGAAATCAGGAAAAAAGACTGCAAATTGCAGTTTTGTGACTGCAGGATGCAGTCTGTCATAAATGTGAGCCAGCAAGCACTCAAATTGTGCTTAGGTGATTATGGGAGTGGTGCAGTAGTCATAAGTGTAAGTCACTTTTTATTGTAACTTTGAATTATCTTTAGGCAAATGGTTGTAGGATTACCTACATTATAAACCCATGCTGTCATTTGATTGCTGCAGTTCACAATAGTGCTAAATAAGACATTGATGCTGAAAATTTATTTCCTTTTTCTCCTCTTTTCGATACTTAAACAAAAAGCATCATTCAAAACTGTAGGGAATTAAGAATAAATTCATCATTAAATTCAGTCCATTAAAAAAAAGTCTTTAAATCTGTGACAGACTGTGAAGTGGGCTGGTCTTCTATCATACCTGCTTTGACTTATTGCTAAGAATACCATCATAGCAAGAATAGATTGCTTCCACAATAATCACATTACCTAGAATTCATCATCCTTGTTTATTCCATTTTAAGAAAAAAATGACATTATTTGACAACTCAGGGTCCACCTCCATATTTTCAGAACCAAACTGGGTTGCTTTGAGCGGAGAATACTAAGCCTAGTGATTCTATTGTGCCAACATAATTTGATGAAGAGGATAAAAGTTACAATTATTGTATAATTGTTTCGATTATTTGTATTTTAAAGAGTGAAGCATGAATTCTAATTTGATATTTAACATCAAGAGAATAGTTGATTCTCTCCACAAAAGTGGCCTCAATCAGTCAAACTGAACAGTGAAAAATTGAGACATATTCATCAAAGTTCTAATTAGTGATCTATCAAGGGAAATAGTCTAGTTTAAACTACAAAGGTTTTTCACCTGTTTTGCCTATATTCTGCTTCTTATTGTTTTCAATTGTGGTTAATGATTTTGATTTTATTTTTAAAAAGATATGTGACAGAAGCTTTCAACAGTTGCTTGTTGCTTTGTAGGTAACACAAATCCTGTGAAATTCACATGATATGATTCTGTATTGTTTCCTTTCCTCGATGAAACACCAAACTTTCTGTGATGGCCTGCCCTGCAGGAACTCAGTGCTTTAGAACACAACATATTTATGTTCAGAAAAACTAGCCCTTGGGTAAAAGAGTGATTTGCGGCTTGCTGTGGATGTTGCATCCAAGAAGCGAAGTATCCTGTGCTACCAAGAAATATAAGTTGGTCTCCTTCTCCCCCACCATCAATAATAATAATAATAATAATAATAATAATAATAATAATAATAATAATAATAATAATAATAATAATAATAATAATAATAATTTTATTTATATACCGCCCTTCTCCCGAAGGACTCAGGGCGGTGAACAGGGCAAACATATAAAAATACAAAAATACAAAAGTTAAAAGAGAATTAAACACAATGCCCAAGCTAAAACAATAAATACATATATTAAAAACAACAGTAAAATCACTAGCCTAACGAGTTCTCTGTTGGAATCTTGGCTTAGGAATAGAATTATTTTCTTTCATTTTTTATAGAACAGCTTTCTCTTCTAGAACGAGCTCCAGGATGGCATAGATCAGTGATGGTGAACTATGGCATGTGTGCCGGAGGCGGCACTCAGAGCCCTCTTTGTGGGCACGCATGCCATTGCCCCAGCCCTGCCTCCCCTATGGTCTCCTCCTCACCAGCAGCCCCCCCCAGAGTGTCACACTCAAGTGCAGCCCATACGGAGCAGCACAGCCAAGGACATGGCAGTGGGGACAAGACTCCGCCCTCGTGCCCCATTGCACGCAGATGATGCTGCAGGGGTGGGTGAGTGGAGGGCGTGGCTGCCATGGCGCTGCCGGGCCAATTGGGCGATCTGCAGTGGGCCTTGGAGGTGGTGGTTGGCCCTGCAGGTGGGCAGGGCGGGGGGGCAGGGTGTTTTTTCGGCACTCGGTCTCTAAAAGGTTCGCCATCACTGGCATAGATTAATTAGGGACAAAAGTAATATCTGTGGAGAAAATAAGAAACTATTGCTGTCACTGTAGCAAAAACCTGATTCCAAGATAAACCTCAGGGTGTTCATGGCCTTCTTGCTCATTTCCTGCCTTTTCTTTCCTACTTTCCTCTTTGTTCACCTTTTTTTTTCACCCATCAATGTGCCTTGCTGTCTATTTAAGTTTTTGGCCCACTAAATATTATCCAAGACCAAGGAGACCTACTATAACTCCATTATTTGGAGCAGATATCAGGAATTATAGCTCCTTTATGACTTGTGGGCTTAAACTCCCAGAATTATGGCTGGCTCAAGAATTCTGGGAGTTGAAGTCCACCAGTCATAAAAGGGCTATAGTTCCCCACCCCTGATCTAGAGGCTGATTAGGCTGTAATACTACCATAACTAATTTCTTTATGTGGTTTTGGATCTATATATTTGAAATTACTTGCAAGTCCAATTTTTTTTCTCTGTTTTAGCCAAATCTGATTATTGCCATTGTAAACACGCCACCTTTAATGAAATTTACTAATATTTCATCATGGAATGCAAGCCTAAGTATAAATACATTGAAAAAGCACTACTTTGAAATTGATTAATAATGAATTGTAATATGGATATGATTATACTGTAAAGTATTTTCTACACTGATATTTGATAGCATAATTGCCAAATTGCAATGCAAACATTCTAAATCTTATTTTCCCATCATGGTACCTTCCAGATGTTTGCAAAGAATTATGATGATTGAAGTTCAACGTACTTGGAAGGCATCCAGTTGTGGAAGGTGGCCATACATGATATTATACTTAAAGAAATTAATGACCTCTTGGGAATACAATAGTAATAGTTTATATATAATGAATATTCTTCAAAGAAAAAGAAACATTCCTTTATGCTTACTCATTTTTAGTGAGCAGTTCACAGTTCCAAACTTCTTTATTTTCAATCTTCTTCTCTATTTCCTTTTGCAGCCTTTTGATGAAGGAAGAGTTCACAAAGTTTTCCGCACCATATATAACAAACTTCATGTACTTAATAAGCTGTCCTCTAAAGCTGCTAACCTCTGATACCTGGAATGTCTAACCAAGATAACCTTTATGATTTTCTAAAGTTCTGGTCTGTCAGTTGCCTTTCTTAAAGGATGATGTGGACCTTTGTTTTATGACATTTACTAATTGTGCACTGTAGCCTTCTTTTTAAAAACACCACAAAAATGTAGCAGTGCCATTAAAAATGACATTACAAAGTGATTAGGCCACCAGAAAAACAAGTATACATCAGTTACAGGGCTTTCAACTGTTTCTTCTGAAATGCACTTTCAATTAAAATATCTTTTTTATTCTTTAATTGTTATTTGTAAGACATGGCATTTCAGAGTTTTTAAGAAGGGGCATAATCCTGTATGAAATATCTCAAAGTTTTCCTACTAAATTTAGCTAGCTTTAAAGATGTGTGTGTGTGTGTGTGTGTGTGTGTGTGTGTATACACACACACACATTTTGTTGAGCATTGTATAATAACTTACAAAGTGAACAACATTAACTTCTTGTGTGTTCTCTAACGGATGTTGCTTTTAACTCACAGGCTGGTCTTCCTCCCTAACCCCTTTATTAATGAGTGGTGGTCCTGTTCCCCTGGGTGGCAGGTCCACCCTTCTTCACCAAGCTGCTGCCCAGGGAAATGTCACTTTATTGTCAATGCTGCTTAATGAAGAAGGTCTGAACATTAATGATTCCTGTGAAGATGGCTGTTCTGCCTTGTATTCTGCTGCTAGGAATGGACATACAGGTGTGGAATTTTTCAGATTTTATTATATTGGGCCATGATCTAAATGTTTTCAAATTAATACTGTAATTAATATTGCAGTTCCAAATATTAGGAGTAGGTAACCTATAGTCTAGAAGCAACATATGCTCCCATCAAAATTACATTGCTGAAATTTGTGAGAAATCACTGATTATCAGCTATGTAATTTTACTGTGTATTTTTTTAAAAAAAATGTGTTAAATCTCCATAAGTATTATTCTGTAGTCCTGCTAAAAAGGCATGATAAAATCTTGTACAACCATTATATAGGCTGCATAGTTCCTCTTCTAGCACCAAGAACAGCTCCTGCTATTTAGCATCAGAATTTTGTAACACCAAAAATTTTTGCACTTGGCATAGGATTTTGCATATAGAAATTTGTTTCAAAATATCTGTAGACTGATTCAGACTGCTGAGAACTCTTCATCAACACTGAATAAAGGAGACTTAGAAAGTAATTTGTGGTTCAGTAGGCCCACAATGGCTAAGAGGGAAATAACCCCCATACTGAACATGGAGATTTGTTGGGAACAGATCAACAATCTATCTAATCCAGTATCTTGTTTTCCACAGAGGCCAAATCTCTGGGAAAATCTTAAGCAAACCAAAACACAGTAGTCAGCAAGAACTTGCTTTCACAAGTTGTAGATGCTTCATCATTGGAGGTTTTTTAAAAAAGACGGGACAGCCACCTATCTGAAATGGTATAGGGCAGGGGTCGGCAACCTGAAAAAGCAAAAGAGCCACTGGGAACCGGTTCCATCACACATTAAAAAAGTGGGAGCCGCGTGCGTGCATCCATGCACGCGTATGCACCAAAAAACATTTTGTGCATGCGCAAAATGGGTTTTTCTTGCGCATGCGTGGACGCGCGCGGTTGCCTTTTTTTTATGTGTGATGGAACCGGTTCACGGTTGCACAACGGCGACGGCCCGTCTGCAAAGCTCTCGGAATGGGTAGCGGCGCCGCTTCTTGCAAAAGCTGCCGCGGCCCGTCTGCAAAGCTTTCCCAAGAAGCGGCACCGCTACCCATTCCGAGAGGTGCGCGCGCACCTCTCCGAACGACCGTAGGTGCACGCGCACCTCCCCAAACCTCCCCAAACGTCGGCAGGTCTCCGGACGGCGGCGGCTTGGGAGACGTGCGCGCGCACTCTCCAAACTGCCGCCATCCCGTTTGCACAGCTGCCGTGTTCGTCAATGTTTGATGCGCGCGCACTCTCCAAACCACTGCCATCCCGTTTGCACAGCTGCCGCGTTCGTCAATGTTTGACGAACGCAGCAGGTCTCCGGACGGGATGGCGGCGGTTTGGCGAGTGCGTGCGCACTCTCCAAACCACTGCCATCTCGTTTGCACAGCTGCCGTGTTCGTCAATTTTTGATGAACGCGGCAGGTCTCCGGACGGGATGGCGGTGGTTTGACGAGTGCGCGCGCACTCTCCAAACCACCGCCATCCCGTTTGCACAACTGCCGTGTTCGTCAATGTTTGACGAACGCGGCAGGTCTCCGGACGGGACGGCGGCGGCTTGGAGAGGTGCGCGCGCACCTCCACCCTTCGGAAAGGTGCGTGCGCACCTCTCGGAACGGGCGGTGCCACTCTCCATTTGGAGAGGTGCGTGCGCACCACTGCCCGTTCGAAGAGGTGTGCGCGCACCGGGCGGCTGGGAGCCACAGGAGACGGCTCAAAGAGCCGCATGCGGCTCCAGAGCCGCGGGTTGCCGACCCGTGGTATAGGGTCTCCTGCTTGAGCAGGGGTTAGACTAGAAGACCTCCAAGGTTCCTTCCAGCTCTATTTTGATTGATAGATCTCTGTATCTTGGTGCTCTAAGACAGCCATTATAACTAGCAATCATCTGTGTACGTTTTCTTTATGTGTTTGTCTAATGTCCTAAGCTAAGATGTTCTATTACAACTTGTGGCAGAAAATGTAATTGGCAGGAAATCTCCAATCCATTTTTCTGATGTCTAAATTCTTTTGGCAGTGGATATAGTTCATTAAGGCTGCTATAAAAATACAACATATATATTTATTTATTTCATGAATTGGGTAGCTGCCCAGTACCAAATGGAAGTCTGAGTGGGACATATCCCACTGACCTAAAAGTTAGTCTATTAAACGTCTCAAAACTTTTGAAGAATTCCATTGATAAGCAAAGACTTTTGGAACTGTCATTAAACTTAATTGTAATTTATTCCTCTTCCCATTTTCCCCCTCCTTATATTTCAACTCATAGATTGTGTAAGATTGCTGCTGACTTCAGAAGCACAAGTTGACCTTATTGATAAAAACGGCTTTACTCCCTTGTGTTCAGCAGTCGCTCAGGGACATTGCAAGTAAGTAATTTGCCAATTATGTTTTTCTTTCCTGTCAAGCAAAATGACGTGTTCTTTAAGTTTCAGTTTTGGAATATATAAATTTCGTGAGTGAATTAATGCAAAGAAATGCTTGTCTCTCCTATAATTCTTCCCTGCAGTATGCATTATTGAGCTGAATTAGGATTTTTTTAATGAGCTGATTTAGGATTTTTAAGCAGGGAACTCCTACTTAAAATTGATTTTTTTTATCAGAAATGGATAGCGCTCTCTCTACCTGTCTACCTTAAAGAAGTTGTACCTTTTCCTAGATGTATGCCATGACTCCATGGAATCAGAAAAAAAGAAACTGTGCTTGGGATAAGCAGGTAGCAAAGGCTACAACCATATTACTCTTCTCTTAATGCCTTGATAATTCAAATCTATATTTTCCTGACCACTGCCATACCCACATAGGTTCCCTGTAAGCCAAAGAGAGGTCAGGAGTTCTTTAAGGAGCAGTCAAAAATAGAAAAAGGAGGCCCATGCTGTATCCAGATACTACACATCACTAGTTTTCATATACCGGTATAAGTGCAGAGACTTATTTGAGATTGTAGACCCCTCTCCACCACATAGTTCACATTTTTACTTTCATATGTGTGTAGAAAAGGGAAAATTGGGCTGCTGTGCCTTGTTTTCTTCAAGAGCATCTCTAAAGTGAAGTTTTATATTGATTTATAGTTTGATTTTTCTTAAGAGCCTTATCAGACATTTCTTTGCAGGCACAAATTAAGATGAAATGAAAAACATTGGCAGTTTTATTTTTTTATTTTTTTTATTTTAATTCCATTTATATCCCGCCCTTCTCCAAAGACTCAGGGCGGCTTACAAGCTTAGCAGTTACTGGCAGACAGTGAAGAAATTGCATACCTAAAGATATTTCCTTTCAATTTTCAAAAGTAATCTGCTTAGAAGACAAAACCTCCTATCAACTCCACTTAACTGCAGAGAGAATAGAACAGGGTGGGATATTTCATTTTCTGCAACACCTGAGAAAAATTGCATAAAGGTTTAAATTGTTTGAAAGAGTGATGGACTGAAGAAATCTTTAACCTTTTAAAGAACTTAATAAAGAGGGATATTTGATATCCCCATGCTAGAATTGTTATTGGTATGCTTGCTAACATACATGTATAGGAGATAAAGATGAAGTATCTGCAGTAAAATGCATAATTCTTCTGGGCAAGGACAGCTTCTTATTTTGTCTGCTATGTAGAGAAGGAGCTATCCATCTGTAGACTGATTCTGTCTTGGAGCTAACTAGACAGGGTGGAGAAGAGAATCTCTTCTCTAAAATGTCTGCAGTATTAATTAAATCACTTGTTGACTAATGAAAAGGTTTCTTGCTTGTTTGCTTCCTGCTTTCTTCCAACCTGAGCAGAATATTTAAATGGCACAAACTTTGGTAGTGATTCTGGTTGGTCTATCACTGTAGAATGGCTTCAACAAATTAGCAAGTCCATAAGCAAAAGAAAAGGCAGCATTGCAAAACTGTGAGCTCCCATGAGCATCCATGTTTGCCCTTTCCAGCTATCTATGGGCACTCCCAACTCTCTCTCTTGACCCATATCATGGGCAGGATTTCAGCCCATGACAATCATAGATTCCAATAGTATGAAAATCAGGGAAGGGGATGGGAATTCCAATAGTACAGGCATGTCAAACTGCCAGCCCATGGGCCGGATGCGTCACACTGAAACTACGCCCACCCCATTGCCGGCAATGGGGAAAAAGTCATGATACGTCACGTGATATCACATGACATCATGAGTTTGACATGCCTTCAATCTATACCTCTCAGTGCCTCTGAAATGAATTATGCAACACAACTCTGGAAGGATTTAATCAACTCATTTCCTAATCAGGAATAATACATTAGAGAAAGGACTATCATCAGGCTATGCCTCAGTTATCCCGAGGGAAACATAGAAGCAAAATGCAAGTGAACATTCTTTTAAAGCAAACCTTTGGGATAGATCTCTTCTAAATGATTCAGCGTGCTGACTAGGTTGTAGTCTGTTCACAGAAATCTAAAAAGTAGAAGACATTTCCAAATTTCTCTATAGGCCTCAATCTGATTCAGAAGCCCTCTTAAATGGGGCCTTGCTTTTTAAATAAGAACAAATTCACAAAAAAGAAAGTCAACAATAAGTACATCAGCCAAAGAAAGAGCTTACTATGCCCCTGGCTTCCAAAGCTATCTCTTCAAGTTATTGTCCTGCTCGTCTATCTCATGTTCATATAACTATGAATTACTTTCACTTGGACTCCAACATCATAGATAAAGAAGAGCCATTCTCTAATGATAAGAATAAAAGGATTAGGTCCATAAGCCACCTAAGTGGCAATAACACCCTCTACAAATGTATTGTTACAGTAGAACTGTTAAGAGCTTAAATTTCCTAGGAGGATTAGTGATTTAATCCTACAACCACCCCATCCCCAAAGCATTTTTTTTTCTTCCTTATAATTTGCCCAAATAGCTATCAAAAACTATATGGGAATGTGGTAGTGAAAAGGAATAGGACAATCCACTAAAAGGATTATATAATAGGAACCAAAAATTAGTCTTTTTGTTAGAATCATCCAAATCTCCCACTTGGAATCACCAAACCTTTGATATTCTTCACTTGAACGTGCAGGCAAAAAGTTCAACCTGGGGAGAATTCATTTTTCATATAGGTTAATAAAAGTTATTCTGTTGGCTCCTGGTTTAACCTAGTGGTATGAATTCTGAGATTGATAAATTTGGACAATTCCATGTTACAGTCCCTCTTTATCTTGTTTAGTTAATCTGCAGGCATTTCAGATATTCAGATAATTCATTCAGTGGATCTTTCAGGTGTAGTTATGTTCTCAGCCATTATTCCCACAAATGGTGGAGATTCATGTGATTCATGAACAGAGTATTCAATGTTTTTATAAATATACTTATAATGACAAGAAATACCACTTGCCTGCAAGCAAGAACTGGTGTCACCACAAAATAGAAAAAAATGAAGAAAATGAAGAAGCCAAGGTACTCTGGGACTTTAGAAGTCAAACAGACAAGCAAACATCTGCCAGACAATGTCCCAGATTTAATAGTTGTTGATAAGAAAGACAAAAACATCTGAGTACTGGATGTGGCATACCTGGAAACAGCAGAAAGAGAAAGAGAAAGAACTGAAGAACATAACAAAATACAAATACAAATCTGCAAGTAGAAGTAGATGGACAGTGGAAAAAGAAAGCAAGGACACTATCAATAATAACAGGTGCCTTGGGTACAATCGCCCCTAAAACTGAAGCACTCCTTGAACACTATCAGGATTGACAAAATCACCATTGGTTAATTGCAAAAGGCAAATTTATTAGGAACAACTTACATCCTCCGCCAATATCTTTAACACCATCAAATAACACCATCAGGCCATTCTGAAGGACTTGACAGGTGGATAAAAATTCCAAATCCAGTGTAAATATTGGGTGCAACCAACAATAATTGATAAACAATTGTAATCTAATAACTAAAATGCTGTTAATAAAAGCCATTTATTACAGGAAAATATTCCCTTTATAAAAGGAGAAAGAGCAAGGGGCTGAGTGTAGCTCGTGAGAGAGAACCTGGCATAAACTGAAAGTAAAAGAAGTGAAGGAGCTCTACTGAGAGTCCCAGAGACATTAAAAAGTGAGGGCCTCTTTAAAAGGTTTTCTTTTCTGCTTCATCAAGGCATATTTATTTTGAGATAGGTGAGAGGTTATTCAGGCCACAAGCAATCTGCCACACTACACCGACACCTAAATTCTGCTTGATTGGCAACAGTGCAAGGTTTTCAGCCCAAGTGCCATACATTCTCAGTGTTGCGTAGCAGTCAGCAGCCTGTCCAGCAGTTAAGGTTCTGAACACTTCTCATGGGTAGCCCAGGCAGAGTGTATTGTGGCAGTCAAGTGAGCAAGATATTTGGGTTTCTAGATGGCAGTAAGAAAAGAAAAGGAAGTCACAATCCAACCACACTAACTACTTTCCTTTGCATCAAATTTTTTCAGATATTTTGAATTGTAATATCCAGAATTTTCCCCCAGGAAGGAGATCAGTTAAGGCAGGGGTGTCAAACTCAATTTCATTGAGGGCCGCATCAGCATTGCGATTGCCCTCAGGGGGCCGGGTGGGTGTGGCCTGGGTGGGTGTGGACTACTGGGTGGGTGTGGCTAAAGTGCGTATGGCTTACTGGGTGGGCATGGCCAGCTCTACATCGTTCGCATCAAGGGTGCCTATGGGGGCCTGGGCAGGAGTGGGACAGATCTGAGGGTCTCTGGCAGAAGGAGGGTCTCTGGGCCAGGGCCAAGGCAGTGGGGGCCGTTCCCTCACTGTTTCCAGGATGGCTTCGCGGGCCGCATGAAACCACTTCACGGGCCAAATCTGGCCCCCAGGCCTTGTGTTTGACATGTCTGAGTTAAGGGAAGGGTTCCTGTTTACAACAAAACAGAATGGAAACTTCACAATGCCACATTTGCCAAAGCAGGAACTCTCACTCATTAAAACTTTCTATCAGTGGGCACTTTGCTTCTGCTCTTAAAAATGAATACTGAGGACTGGGTGGATAAGTGGGGGGAGTTGGGTTTTTTCCCCTCTTTAAATACAATTAAACTTTAAAATGCAATTAACACTAAGAACAATCATGTTACTTCTGTTAAGGCAGATACCTTCCAAATATTTAAACTAGAATACCCATAAGCTTCATCCAGCATAATTAAAAGATTTCCAAGAATTATTGGAATTGTAGCCTTAAATATATTTTTTATTGAAAAGTTTTACAATACATTTTATCTTTAACAATCCCTCCCCCCTCCCTCCGCCCAACCCTTCATAACCCTCCCTAACCCTCCCCCCCTTCCCCCCTCCCCCCTCCCCGACTTCCCAGAGCTAAATACAAGGTATAAAAGCAAAAATCAATCATAAACAACCATAAATTAACAACAATAAACTATTAAGTCTATCGCACTCGAGCTCATATGAAATGACTACAAGCAATACTAATATCACATAAAAAAAGAAAAAAAAACTATTCAAATGCTAAGTGAAACTTTTTGGTCCCATATTTGTTCTGGATATAATCAATCCACTTTTTCCACTCCATAATATAACGTTGTTGCGAATGATCTTTCAAATAAGCCGAAATCTTTGCCATTTCCGCCAGGTCAGAAACTTTTAGAGTCCATTCTTCTATAGTCGGCAGTTCCTCCTTCTTCCAATATTGACCTACTAAGAGTCTTGCTGCTGTAATTAAGTTCAACATCAACTTAGTGTCCACAACAGTAGTATCTGTAATTATGCCCAATAAGAACAATTGCAGACAAAACTTTATCCTTTGCTTAAATATCTTCTGCATATTCCACCAAATTTTAATCCAAAAAGCTTTAACCTTTTTACAGGTCCACCATATATGAAAATACGTTGCGTCTTCGCCACCACATCTCCAACATTTAGGTTGGTAGCTCGGATACATACTTGCAAGCTTTTTAGGATCTAAATGCCACCTATAAAACATTTTATAAAAGTTCTCTCTTAAGTTTTGAGCTTGCCTTAAATATTGAGGGACACAAAACCTGTGTATGTGTCTAGGAATAAAATGAAAGACCATTTATGCATTGTTTAGCCAATCTGTATCTCTGACATAAATAGCAGAACAATTTATTACATCACATTGCAATGATTGTAATAGATGTTTTAGAAGTTTTTCCTACTAAACTAGAATTACAGCACTCAAAGGTAGTTAGTGTATGTTTTGTCAACTGCATCTGTAGATAAGTTGCAGCCCATTTTTTTGCATATTTCAGTGTACTTATTGTAACAATAGAAATGCTTACTTGCTCCCATTCTGTCCAAATTATTCTAAGCTTAAAGAAACAGTGGTGTTAAAGCAATGCAGAGCAGTGTACAAAAATGTTATAGCAGCAACAAGTGACTTTAGACCTGCCTTTCTCATCAGAAAGCATCATACTTCTTGCTCAGTGGATTTCTCTTATCACTTTTAAAATAAAGCATTATTGAGAAAAAGTTCTGGTATCTGCTCATTTTCAATATTCCAGTATCTATCAATTTTATTAATCACAGTTTTGCAAAGATCTACTTTTTACTGATAATTCAATTTCATCATGTGTGAATTCTGACTGAAATTGATGTTGTTATTTTTTTCCTCAACATCTCTCTGCAATAGTTAATATTGCCACTCAGTGGTGGGATTCATATATGTGAACAACTGGTTCTTTGTGTGGATGCCGCTTCCGGAAGTCCATTCTGGGCCTCGGCTACAAAAATTAGCTACCGGTTCTGCCGAACTTGTGCAAATCGGCTAAATCCCACCACTGTTGCTGCTTCATTGAAACCACAATTCTGTCCTTCTATTTGTTCTAGTCATCTCACCTATGGCTCCAGATTGGTGCTAACCTAGTTGATCACCAATATTATTTCTATTATATTATTTGCTATGTAAGCTATTGTCTTTTATGCCTGCTTTTTACTTATATCTGTAATTGTAGTATATGTGTTCAATGCACCATTTTCTATTCTAGGGACAGTAATAATGCTTTGTAATCACAAATCATTGAGAGGCTGTAAATATTGGAATTGTGCATAATTCAGAGAAGGGTGGTGCAGGTTTTTCTGCAGAGTTGTCTTCTCAACTGATCCCTGACCTGTGACAACCCTGTTTATATTCCAGAGATTGTCAGTTTAGATGTATGACTGTATGGTGTCCAGCAAACAAAGTCAATGGCGAAGCTAGATTCACTTAATGATTGCATGCATTAACAACTGCAGTGATTCACTTAACCATGGCAAAACGGTCATAAAATTGGGCATGACTCACTTAACAACTGCCTTGCTTAAAAGCAAAAATTCTGGCCCAAATTGTGGTCATAAGTTGAGGACTATGTTACTTTCATTGCTTTTCCTCTTATCTCAATTCTCTGATATTTTGAAAGGTCCTCCTTCATTCTGAAAAATTCTTATATATCTTTAGATCCTTTGATTAAGTCTTCCTGTAATACAGGGGTCCCCAACCCCCAGTCTATGGACCAGTACCGGGCTGCAGCATGCCAGCAACTGGTCCGCACAAACAAGCAAAGCCCCATCCGCATGTTGCAGGCAGCATACAAAACTACACACCATCCAGTCCATGGAAAAAACTCTCCAGGGAACCAGTCCCTGGCACCCAAAAGGTTGGGGGCCTCTGCTGTAATAGACACTTTTTTCTCTGTTTCATGCATGAATATTATCTCATCTTAAACTTATTTCAAATTGGTTGGGCTAGTTCTTGCTCTGCTGATCCCTTTTCTACACACTCACACTTATGTTGCTTTTTAGTTCATGGTATAAACACTTCCTTATAATTGAATCAAAGATGGGAGCTGCTGTGCTGGGTGTGTGTTAGGGTGTGTGTAAGGGTTTTTAACCTCTGGTTCATGGACTCCTGAGTGTCCATGGATAGATTTCAGAGGATCCCTGAACTATGATGGGAAAAAAATATAACTTACTTTTTATTACTTTATGTATTTAAATATACTTTTTCTGATAATGGTTTTATAGATTTGACCAGATTTTCAAAGAGATCCATGGGAGAAAAAGGTTAAGGACCCCAGTGGATCCATGTAACTAAAAAGAATCTTTGAATGGTGCAAAAATTATAAATACAAAGCAGAAATGGATTCAAAACATTTGAAATGTATTTAATAGTTCTTATAGTGCATAATCTGAAGACAGTGCAGTTAGTTAACATTTTTCTGTGAATCCTTATCCAATAACTCAGGTGTAATCAGTTCCGACTGAGAGACCAAGTAGTAAGGCTGAAGTATTTAGAACTCATATTGAAAAGATTCTGGAAAGGGATTTGGCTTAGGCATCAGAATTAACTACTGTAGAATTGCCATATGTGGACGTAAAGTGAATTTTAACTCTGCCAGAAGGATTTGCTTTTTGTCTGTAATGTGCTTTATCATGCTTTCTTTAACCACAAGATACTTATAGGCACAACTTTTCCATTCTGCACTTTCGTATTTGATGCTGTCATGCTGACCACTGTCTGAGAAAGACATGCAAATAGTAGAGTCGCTATCTTCCAGAAAACTCTTTTTTAATCCAGCTTTATTTTTTGAAATTCAAATCTTAAATAACAGTTGGAGAGGTTTATTTTCAACGTGTAAGGACCTGCCTCAATCCCTCTTCCCAAGAAAGCAGAACTCCTGGAACAGCTTCATTTCAAAATGAACTTTTATTAGGAGAAGTTGACAGCAGGAATAGAAGACAGCATCTGAGTGTTTTCCGTGCGAATCAATAAGTTAAAAGAGTAAATGGCAAACCCCACCCCAATAGTCTATCTGGCTAGTTCAAATGGCCCAATCCCCAGGGTGTGAATCCACTGTGGGAACAGGGTTGATAAGGCGCTATTCCCAAGGCTGTTAGGTCTTCGCAGATGGCTGGAGGAACCCCAGGCAGGCATCAAGGGAAACAGATCAAAGAGCAAGCAGACAGAGGAAAGCAGAGAGGATACATTGAGCACCCATAGCCCCTCCTCCCCCCAGGATTATGGCAGAACCCACAAGAAGAAAGAAATCACCCCCTCCCAACAACCAGGTTCTGACACAATGTTTGTCAGTTAAGCAATTGCAGGGTCGAGGGACTCCATTGTTGCCCTTAATGGAGTCCTGCTTCCTTCCATAATGCACAGTAACCAGTTGGAATGAGGAAGCTTGTCTGCAATGAAATATAATTCAGAGATGAACCAGATAGCACTGCTTGAACAATTCATGTCAGAAAATGTTATTTATGATACATAACAGAAAAAGACTACAGGTATTGTTTTCCCAGTGGGCTGGGTGCAGAGCAATAATGATGCTGTATAAACCCTGCCCTTAAGGCAGTGGCCCATTCTTCCACAGGTGAAGGCTGGTCATGTGGACTAGCCCTAAGACTTCTCAAGACTGGATTAGGGAGCTAGGCTTTTCCCAATATTCCTATATTATGTATTTACAGGAAACCTATTTTTGCTGATTATATTTTGCAGAACAATTGGTCAAAAATTCCTTCCTTCTTAAGCTCATGAGGTGTTCTCAGTCTTCTTTAGCTTATGACATCTTAAATAGCCAATAATATTAGCAATATGTAAAGCACAGAGTAAGTAGATATCATTTAAAATCAAAGGAATATGCAAAGTTCATAGTAAATATAACAGGCTGTCTCAAAAGTTTTAAAAAAATGGGAAGATAACCTGTGATTTAAACACAGTGAGTAGGCTTGGAACTGTATGGCATAATATTTCCTTCAAATCTATTTTGGTCAGTCATCTAGGATTCTGTAGAAAAATAATTGATAAATGGTATTTCTTTGAAGCCGCATTTTGTCAAAGTCTGCTGTTCTTCTTGAGGAAGTATAGTTGAATGTTTTTAAGAAAATTGGAAAAAGTACACAATTAGTGGTAATTAACAACAATGAGCAACAAAGAGTCTTGAATTAAGGACTGTTTTACTCTCAGCTATCCCATTTATATTAAATTACATCTCTCTATGCAAATGTTTTTGTAGACAGAAAAATTGAATATGGATATTTAAAATTCTGTATCTCCTTTTAATATTATAGTCTCCCTTATATATTCTTGCAAACAGTGCATTTTTAAATATTTGTTCCTGTGTAGTTTTTTGTTTGTTTGTTTGGAGTTCTTTATTTATGCTTGCTTCTTATATCTTATAGGAGCACTGTTTGTTTGGGACTGAATTGTTCCATGCTCTGATTTATTTATGTATTAAATTTACCTAGCCAGTTTATATAACTGATTGACCCAGTTTAAATGTGTGCATGCTTAAAAAGATTGTAGATGAATGACATTGTAAAGGTCAGGTGTTTTTGCAGATCTTTTATTTTTCCTAATCCTCTTTTGTCATTTTTTCTTTCCTTAGATCTGCAGAATTATTAATCATGTATCATGCCAATGTTAATCATGCTGCTGAAAAAGGAGAGACTCCTTTATATTTGGCCTGTAGAAATGGAAATATTGAATGTGTCAAACTTTTACTGGAAGCTGGAGCAGATAGAAGTGCAAATACCTCTGTAAGTCTGAATTCTTTCTCAGTCAATATTTCTGCTGAGATGTATCTTATTTTTGTGGGTTTGTTTTTTAGACATATATTTTTTTTAAATTCCATTTATATCCCGCCCTTCTCCGAAGACTCAGGGCGGCTTACAAGCTTAGCAGTAGCCTTCATTCTATGTATTTGTTGTTGTTGTTGTTGTTAGTTGCGAAGTCGTGTCCAACCCATCGCGACCCTATGGACAATGTTCCTCCAGGCCTTCCTGTCCTCTACCATCTTCTGGAGTCCATTTAAGCTCACGCCTACTGCTTCAGTGACTCCATCCAACCACCTCATTCTCTGTCGTCCCCTTCTTCTATTGCCCTCAATCTTTCCCAGCATTAGGCTCTTCTCCAGTGAGTCCTTCCTTCTCATTAGAGGGCCAAAGTATTTGAGTTTTAGCTTCAGGATCTGGCCTTCTAAAGAGCAGTCAGGGTTGATCTCCTCTAGGACCGACCGGTTTGATCGCCTTGCAGTCCAAGGGACTCGCAGGAGTCTTCTCCAGCACCATAGTTCAAAGGCTTCAATTCTTTGGCGCTCAGCCTTTCTTATGGTCCAGCTTTCACTGCCATACATTGCAACTGGGAAGACCATAGCCTTGACTATACGCATTCATTCTGTCATTTTGAGGGTTGTGTCCCAGTATTGCTTTTCCTACTTTTTTATTGACTATGAAGGCTACTCCATTTCTTCTGAGGGATTCTTGCCCGCAGTAGTATACCTGATGGTCATCTGAATTAAATTCACCCATTCCTGTCCATTTTAGTTCGCTGATACCTAAGATGTCGATGTTTAGTCTTGTCATCTCTTGTTTGACCACGTCCAGCTTTCCTTGATTCATGGATCTTACATTCCAGGTTCCTATGGAGAAAGAATCTTTACAGCATCGGACTTTCCTTTCACCACCAGACATATCCACAGCTGAGCGTCCTTTCGGCTTTGGCCCAGTCGCTTCATTCTTTCTGGCGCTACTAGTACTAGCCCTCTGCTCTTCCCCAGTAGCATATTGGACGCCTTCCGACCTGAGGGGCTCATCTTCCAGCGTCATATCGTTTTGCCTTTTGGTACTGTCCATAGGGTTTTCATGGCAAAGATACTGGAGTGGGTTGCCATTTCCTTCTCCAGTGGATCACGTTTTGTCAGAACTCTCTGCTATGACCTTTCTGTCTTAGGTGGCCCTGCATGGCATTGCTCATAGCTTCATTGAATTACGCAAGCCCCTTCGCCACGACAAGGCAGTAATCCATGAAGGGGATTCTATGTATATGCCTGCTTATTAGGGCTTTCACCCCCCCCCCCAAGCAGCATTATTACAAAGTCAGTTTAATTGCCCCCAACAATCTGGGTCCTCATTTTACCTACCTTGGAAGGATGGAAGGCTGAGTCAACCTTGAGCCTGGTGGGATGCGAACCTGCACTAATTGCAGGCAGCTGGTGTTACTTAAGGAGGCATTAGCCCACTGCTCCACATAGCCTCCCTTTTGTTCAGGAATTCAAGACATGTCTATATAGTGCTATTCTTCCCCACAGGAACCCTACAAGATATGATGGGCTAAGAGTGACTGCTAATAACCTAGCACACAACTTTGTTTTAAAAAAAGTAGAGAAGGGAACTAGGGGATCAGCCATATTGGATTTAATTCTCAATAACAGAGATGAAATTAGAAGGTGTTGAAGTTACTGGAACCTTTGGGGAGTGATCATGCAATTCTGGGATTCAACATTATGCAAGCACAAGCAACAGAACAAAGTCAATTAGAGTCTTGGACTTTAAGAGAGCTAATTTCAATAAACTTAGAGAGAGCTTGGGAAGGATTCCATGAATGAGAATCCTCAAGGGGAAAACAACCCAAGAAGCTTGGGAAACTTTGACAAATGAGATTATAAAAGCCCAGGCTAGCACAGTACCAGTGAACAAGAAAAATAACAGCTCTCAAAAGAAACAAGCATGGCTGCATAACGAACTCTGATAAATTGAAAGACAAAAAGGACAAATATAAAAAGTGGAAAGAGGGGCACATAACTAAGGTAGAATATCAGCAAATAGCCCAAGCCTGCAAAGATGAAGTGAGAAAAACTAAGACTCAAAATGAACTAAGGCTTGCAACAAAAGTCAAAATTAACAAAAAAAAGCTTCTTTCAGCATGTAAAAAACAAGACAAAAGTCAAGGAAATGTTGGTTCATTAGTGGGAGAAAGTGGCAAGAAGGTGACAAGCAACAGGAACTGCTTAACTCATTTTTTGCATCCATCTTTATATAAAAGGGAAAAAAACAGTCCAACCTATCAAAAACAGTACCATAAAAACAGATTAGGAATACAAGGTAAAATAGGCAAGAAAATGGTGAGTACCTGTCCACCCTAGACAAGTTCAAATCATGAGGACCAGATAGATTACACCCCAAGATTCTGAAGGACCTGGCAGATGTGATCTCAGAACCACTGAACTATATCTTTCAAAGATCTTATAGCATTGGGGAACTACCAGAGGACTGGAAAGAGCTAATGTAGTTCCCATCTTCAAAAAAGGAAAAAATAGATCCAGGAAACTACAGACCTATCAGCCTGACCTCAATACCTGGGAAGATTCTGGAGAGGAACCAAGCAACGAATCAGGAAACATCTAAATGCAAACAAAATGATAACCAAAAGCCAACATTTGTCAGAAACAGATCATGCCAGACAAATCTTATTGCATTCTTTGATAAAGTGACAAAATTAGTGGACCAAAGGAATGCTGTGGATATAATTTACTTGGATTTCAGTAAGGCATTTGATAAAGTAGACCACAACCTACTACTTGATAAGATAAAAAAGTGTGGGTTAGACAGCATCACCACCAGATGGATTCGTAGCTGGCTGACCAGCTGTATCCAGTGTGTGGTCCTCAATGGAACTGCATCTACATGGAGAGAAGTGTGTAGTGGCGTGCCCCAGGGCTCTGTTCTAGGCCCAGTGCTCTTCAACCTCTTCATCAATGATTTGGATGAGGGGATAGATGAGGAACTCATCAAATTTGCAAACAACACCAAGCTGGCAGGAATAGCCAACACTTCAGAAGATAGGCTTAAGATACAGAAGGATCTTGACATTCTTGAACATTGGGCGCTATCTAACAAAATGAAATTCAGTGGTGAAAAAAGTAAGTTTCTACATTTAGGCAAGAAAAACCAAATACACAGGTATAGCATAGGTGGTACCAGGCTCAATAGTAGTTACTGTGAGAGGGCTCTTGGAGTCCTTGTGTATAATCATTTAAATATGAGCCAGCAGTGTGCTGCAGCTGCCAAAAAAGCCAACATAGTTCTAGACTGCATTAACATACAAGATCATGTGAAATGTTGGTACCACTTTATAATGCCTTGGTAAGGTCATACTTGAAGTATCGCATCCAGTTTTGATCACTACAATGTAAAAAAGATGTTGAGAGTCTACAAAGAGTGCAGAGAAGAGCAACAAAGATGATCAGGGGACTGCAGGCTAAAACATATAAAGAACAGTTGCTGGGATTGGATATGTCTAGTTTAATGAAGAGGAGCACTAAGGGTGACATGATAGCAGTGTTCTGATATCTCAAGGTTTGCCACAAAGAAGAGGGAGTCAAGCTATTCTCCAAAGCACCTGAAGGCAGGACAAGAAGCAACGGATGGAAACTAATCAAGGAAAGAAGCAACCTAGAACTAAGGAGAAATTTCCTGACAGTTAGAACAATTAATCAGTGGAACAACCTGCCTCCAGAAGTTGTGAATGCTTCAACACTGGAAGTTTTTAAGAAGAGACTGGACAGCCATTTGTCTGAAATGGTATAGGGTTTTCAGCCTGAGAAGGATGTTGGACTACAAGATATCTAAGGTCCCTTCCAACTCTGTTATTCTGTATTCTGTTCTATATCTATTCATATCTACTCTACTCACTATAAATACCCTATTCATGACATTTTTGGAATAAAATAAATATTTCATTTTTATATGGCAAACCTTAAACCAGGAATCCCCAACCCCTGGGCCACAGGCCACTACCAGGCCACCACTTGTTTGGAATCTGGCTGTGCAGATAGCAGGCAAAATCGTGCAGTGGCCTACTTGCACTTGCATGCGAAGCTACCCTCATGCAAGTGGCACCTATCTTGCGCTTCCACGTGAAGCTCACACAAATGGAGCTGCATATTCTCACATGTGCCTGCCTATCATTCACAAGGACCTATTTATCTCCTCCTCCCCCGACTGGCTGGCAAGCCACAAAGTTTGGAGACCACTGCCTTAAACAACTTTCAATTGGCACTTTTCCTCTAAGATTCCTGAAATAACTATTTTTCTTATTCTCATACTTGGCAGCTATAAGATGAGAAGTGACATTGTTCACAATTCTTCTGTTATCTTTATTTGCATAATGTGTGGTAGAGTTTTGTCTTACCTCTGCAACAAAATCTTGGACACGTCACATTACAATAAGGCAAGGTCCTTTTATTGCTCTCCCCTTGCAGTTTGTCTAAACTTTCCCTGCCTTAATTGAAGGTGGTCATCATTTTCTACATAGGTACTAATTTTGTATTATGAACCACTGAAGACATTGCTACACTTTAAAGCCATATTTACAAAGGACACAATGAATAAAGATGAATCTTGAATCAGATGAATTGTTGCTCCATTGAAAGGAGTGTATTGCACTATACAATATATAATGAATCAACTGCTTTAAATATCCATATTCTCCTCTCCATACAGTATATGTTTCTATATTTAGGCACAAGCATTCAAACATGTGTATATATGTAGTCTGTGGCTACAGTGGCTTTCATAATGGGCTATTGCATTTTGCAAAGTAGCACTATATACAGTATTGTGCAGATTTGATAGAATCTGATTGTGCTACATGTTATACATTATCAGGGTTATATATATATATATATATATATATATATATATATATATATATATATATATATATATATATATGTAAGTAATGCAATGTTTAATCTTACATATATGAGTGTTTTTGTTATGCTCTGACAGTACTATCTTAAATGTTCAGAAATAAATCCACTGATTTCAAAGCAGATATATATTCAGCAAATAAACCCATTGATTTATTATTTCAAAGCAGAGAAATAAGATTTGCAACTTGCGTAGCTTTGAAATACTGAATTCCACATTGGGGGAATTTTTTTCTTTTTCTTCAAAATTCAAGTGCAATTCCTGAATTCAGGGATATTTTTAAGGGATATACAGTATTACTACAGAATTTCAACTTTCAGAGCTAGAGCCCTGATTGGTTTGCATTGTATTTGAACTGTATTTGGGGTCCTCATTGGATCTCCATCGCTTTTCAGCAGAATTTCAACTTTCAGAGCTGCTGGGAAGTGCTCCATGCTGTACGTTTTGCAAGGGCTGCACCAAAAAAGGAATTATATAACTAAATATCAAAAACAGAAGCGGTACATTCAGGGCATGTGCATCTGAGATTCGTTGTAACTCAGCATGTCTGGCTTAGTTCAGTGCAACACCTGTTTTGCAGCTGTCTTTCGCAGTACCCTTTTCAAACTTGGAAACTGTCCTATCTGTAAACAAATCACTAGTCTACAAGGACAGAATATTTATCTAGGGTCTGTAATCTGTGCTCTTCAGGCAGAAATTAGGTGTCCAGTTCAGCCCTTCTACCCTATTGAGCCTCCGTGCTATCAGCCCCCTCTACCACAAAGATCCTGCAGGAGAAGGGCAGTGTGGACAACCGTGGGATCTGGCAGGGTGAGATCTGTGAACCATAAACCCAAAGCTTTCGCTGTGTCCCTGCACAACAGATACAGTGCCCTTTCTGACCTTAATAAGGACATTAAGGAGACAGGTAAAGGTATCTGTGATAATAACTCAAATAAGCAGGGGATCGTGGTCCAAGATGAAAAACTTGTTTTCGACAGGGAGAAGTGTGAATCTGGTATTACACACCAGTCATGCAAGAACAGAAAGGCATCCAAAAAGAGAAGCCACCTTCTGGTTGGTGATTCAATTATAAGGGATGTAAACTTAGGAAAGGACACAGAGGTTTTGAAAGAGGTCAGGTGTCTTCCAGGTGCTACTGCCAGTAGGGACAAGAAGCGTATTTTTAAAATAATCAAGAATGCCAGCAAGGACTGTGATGTGGAGGCTATTGTACATCTTGGCACTAATGATCTGTCCCAAAAAGATGTACTCTCTGTGCAGAATGATTTCCAGAGCTTGGGGCAGGAACTTAGCAGAATAGGCTGTAGGCTTACTTTTTCAGAGGTTTTACCAGTGTATAAGGAGCAAAATGGAAAAGGCCAGCGTATAGCAGAATTTAATATGTGGCTAAAGGAGTGGTGTAAAGGAGAAGGCTTTGGTTATATTAGTCATGATGTCTGTAGCTGGTCCAATGAAAAAATGTATAAAAGAGATGGTCTGCATCCATCCAAGAAAGGGACTGAGTTACTTGGCAATAAAATCACAGCTTTTTTGGAGGAACATTTAAACTAAATAATGGGGATAGTGAGTTAATTGATACAGAACATCACTGTCCCCGGCAATCTAAGAAAATAGGGCAGGGGTGTCAAACTCAATTTCATTGAGGGCCGCATCAGCATTGCGGTTGCCCTCAGGGGGCCAGGTGGGTATGGCCTGGGTGGGCGTGGCCTACTGGGTAGGTGTGGCTAGAGTGCATATGACCTACTGGGTGGGCGTGGCCAGCTCTACAGCGTTCGCATCAAGGGTGCCTATGGGGGCCTGGGCAGGAGTGGGACAGATCTGAGGGTCTCTGGCGAAAGGAGGGTCTCTGGGCCAGGGCCAAGGCAGTGGGGGCCGTTCCCTCACTGTTTCCAGGATGGCTTCATGGGTCACATGAAATCACTTTGCGGGCCAGATCTGGCCCCCAGGCCTTGTGTTTGACATGTCTGAAATAGGGGAATCCAGGAACCACACAAGTTATGCAGCAAGTAAACACAGGGTCAGTCATAAAGGACTCAAATGTCTATACACTAATGCACAGAGTATGAACAGTAAGCAGGGTGAAGTAGAAATTCAGGTAAATCAGGGCAGATATGATATTGTTGCCATTACGGAAACATGGTGGGACGAAACCTACAAATGGAACACACAGCTAGAGGGATTTAAACTATTTAAAAGAAACAGACTAAACAAAAGAGGAGGAGGAGTTGCTCTATATATAAGAAATAACTTTATCTCTATAGAAATAGAGCACAACAATGACGAAAACTGTAAACTTGAAAGCATTTGGGTCAATATAAAAGGGGAAAAAATGACATTGCCATAGGTGTATACTATAGGCCGCCCAACCAAGCAGAGGAAATAGATGAACTTTTTGCTAGTCAGCTAACTAAGGTATGTAAGAAGCACATCACAATAGTAATGGGGGACTTTAATTACCCTGATATCAACTGGGAGACAAACTCTGCACCAAGTGGAAGATCAAACAGATTCCTGTCAAACCTAGCAGACAACTTTCTCTCCCAAAAAGTAGGGAAGGGAACTAGGGGATTAGTCATATTGGATTTAATTCTCACAAACAGAGATGAAATGATAGAAGGTGTCGAAGCCACAGGAACCTTGGGGGGAAGTGATCATGCAATATTGGAATTCAACATTCTGGAGGCACAAGCAATAGAACACAGCCAAACTAGAGTCTTGGACTTTAAAAGAGCTAATTTCAATAAACTTAGAGAGACCTTGGGAAGAATTCCATGGATGAGAATCCTAAAGGGGAGAATCCTAAAGGGGAAAACAACTCAAGAAGCTTGGGAAATTTTGAAAAGTGAGATAATAAAGGCCCAGTCTAGTACAATACCAACAAAGAAGAAAAATAACAGCTCTCAAAAGAAACCAGCATGGCTGCATAAAGAACTCTCTGATAAATTGAAAGATAAAAAGGACAAATATAAGAATTGGAAAGAGGGGCACATAACTAAGTCAGAATATCAGCAGTCTCCAACCTTCGCTTCCTTGCGAAGGTTGTTGAGAGTGTGGTGGCGCATCAGCTTCCTCAGGTCCTGGATGAAGCGGATTATCTAGACCCGTGCCAATCGGGCTTCAGGCTGGGCTACAGCACGGAGACGGCATTGGTCGCTCTGATGAATGATCTCTGGAGGGCCCGGGACAGGGGCCATTCCTCTGTCCTAGTCTTATTAGACCTTTCGGCGGCTTTCGATACCATCGACCATGGTATCTTGCTGCGGCGCCTCAGGGGATTGGGAGTGGGAGGCACGGTTCTGCGGTGGTTCTCCTCCTTTCTCCTGGGACGCTCGCAGTCAGTGTTGGCAGGAGGACAGAGGTCGACTCCGAGGCCTCTCGTTTGTGGAGTCCCTCAGGTCGGTTCTCTCGCCTCTCCTGTTCAACATCTACATGAAACCGCTAGGTGAGATCATTCGCGGTTTTGGAGTAGGGTACCATCAGTATGCTGATGACACCCAGCTTTTCATCTCAACCCCAAACAACATCAGTGATGCCCTCGACGTGATGTCCCGTTGCCTGGAAGCGGTTCGGGAATGGATGGGGAGAAACAGGCTTCAACTCAACCCGGACAAGACTGAATGGCTGTACATACCGGCATGCCAGGATACTCAGAGCATTCCATCCCTTAACATCGGGGGTGAGTTATTACCCCCTGTTGATAGGGCCCGCAACCTGGGTGTCCTCCTAGACTCACAGCTATCCTTGGAAGAGCACATAGGAGCTGTGGCCAGGGGGGCCTTCACTCGGGTTCGACTGGTGCGCCAACTACGACCTTATCTGGACCTGGATGCCTTACGTACAGTCACCCATGCACTTGTGACCTCTTGCCTTGACTACTGTAACGCTCTCTACATGGGGCTGCCCTTGAGAGCCACTCGGAAGCTTCAACTGGTGCAGAGTGCAGCTGCACGGACACTTTTGGGGGCCTCCCGATACTCCCATATCACACCTCTCCTCCGTGAGCTGCACTGGCTTCCGGTTGCCTTCCGAGTGAAATTCAAGGTGCTAACAATGACATACAAAGCCCTACATAGCATGGGTCCGGATTACCTACGGGAGCACCTTCTGCCAACGTCAACACTCCTCCGTCCTGTGCGCTCCCACAGAGAGGGCCTCCTCAGGGTGCCACCGGTCAAAGAATGCCGGCTGGTGGCCCCCAGGGGGAGGGCATTCTCAGTGGGTGCGCCAACCCTCTGGAACTGCTTGCCTACCGAAATCCGGATGGCCCCTGACCTTCGCACCTTCCGGCGCGACTTAAAAACTTACTTGTTCCAGCAGTCCGGCCTGGCCTGATAGCTCTTGGGGTTTCATTTGTTTTTACTATTGTTTAATTGTATACCTACCTTGCTCTGTACACCGCCCCGAGTCCCTCGGGAGAAGGGCGGTATATAAAAACAAACAAACAAACAAACAAACAAACAAACAAACAAATAAATAAATAAATAAATAGCCCGTGCCTGCAAAGATGAAGTGAAGGCTCAAAATGAACTAAGGCTTGCGACCAAAGTCAAAAATAACAAAAAATGCTTCTTTCAACATATAAAAAACAAGAAAAAAGTTAAGGAAATGATTGGTCCATTAGTGGGGGAAAGTGGCAAGAAGGTGACAAGAAATAGGGAGAAAGCAGAACTATTTAATTCGTTTTTTGCATCTGTCTTTACACAAAGGGAAAAAACAGTCCAACCTACCAAAACCAGTGCCATAAAAAACAGAATAGAAACGCAAGTTAAGATAGGCAAGAAAATGGTAAGTGAGCACCTGTCCAGCCTAGACGAGTTCAAATCACCAGGACCAGATGGATTACACCCCAAGGTTCTCAAGGAACTGGCAGACGTGATCTCAGAACCACTGAACTATATTTTTCAGAGATCCTGGAGCACTGGGGAACTACCAGAGGACTGGAAGAGAGCTGATGTAGTTCCCATCTTCAAAAAAGGGAAAAAAATAGATCCAGGAAACTACAGACCTATCAGCCTGACCTCAATACCTGGGAAGATTCTGGAAAAGATAATCAAACAACAAATCAGCGAACACCTTGATGCAAACAAAGTCATCACTAAAAGTCAACATGGGTTTGTCAAAAACAGATCATGCCAGACAAATCTTATTACATTCTTTGACCAAGTGACAAAATTAGTGGACCAGAGGAATGCTGTAGATATAATTTACTTGGACTTCAGTAAGGCATTTGATAAAGTAGATCACAACCTACTACTTGATAAGATAGAAAAATGTGGGTTAGATAGCATCACCACCAGATGGATTCGTAGCTGGCTGACAGGCCGTACTCAACGTGTGGTCCTCAATGGAACCACATCTACATGGAAGGAAGTGTGTAGTGGGGTGCCCCAGGGCTCTGTTCTGGGCCCAGTGCTCTTCAATATCTTCATTAATGATTTGGATGAGGGGATAGATGGGGAACTCATTAAATTTGCAGACGACACCAAGCTGGCAGGAATAGCCAATACTCTAGAAGATAGGCTTAAGATACAGAAGGATCTGGACAGACTCGAACACTGGGCACTATCTAACAAAATGAAATTCAATGGTGAAAAAAGTAAGGTTCTACATTTAGGCAGGAAAAATCAAATGCATAGGTATAGTTGGTACCTTGCTCAATAGTAGTAACTGTGAGAGGGAACTCGGAGTCTTAGTAGACAATCACTTCAATATGAGCCAGCAGTGTGCTGCAGCTGCCAAAAAAGCCAACACAGTGCTAGGCTGCATTAACAGAGGGATAGAATCAAGATCAAGTGAAGTACTAATACCACTTTACAATGCTTTGGTAAGGCCACACCTGGAATACTGCATCCAGTTTTGGTCACCACGATGTAAAAAAGATGTCGAGACTCTAGAAAGGGTACAGAGAAGAGCAACAAAGATGATTAGGGGGCTGGAGGCTAAAACATATAGGGAACGGTTGCTGGAATTGGGTACAGTATGTGTAGTTTAATGAAGAGAAGGGTGAGGGGTGACATGATAGCAGTGTTCCAATATCTCAGGGGCTGCCACAAAGAAGAGGGAGTCAAGCTATTCTCCAAAGCACCTGAAAGCAGGACAAGAAGCAACGGATGGAAACTAGTGAAGGAGAGAAGCAACCTAGAACTAAGGAGAAACTTCCTGACAGTTAGAACAATTAACCAGTGGAACAACCTGCCTCCAGAGGTGGTGAATGCTCCAACACTGGAAGTTTTTAAGAAGAGACTGGACAGCCATTTGCCTGAAATGGTATAAGGTTTCTTGCCTGAGCAGGGGGTTGGACTAGATGACCTCCAAGGTCCCTTCCAACTATTATTATTATTATTATTATTATTATTATTATTATTATTATTATTATTATTATTATTATTATTATTAATAATATTATTATTACTATTTTTGCTATCATAGCTTTTCTTCTCTATTTCTATAGACACGTATATGCACACACATTAAAAAATCCAGTTCCTGCTGTCTCATTTACACCTTTTTGCTTACCTATTGTTTTTCTTAATGTCCTGTCCTCCATCTCAAAATTTGAGTATTATTTCTAAAGCCTCTAAAGTATATCAATTTATATAATAATCAAATGCATATTATTGATGGGTAAATTAATTTGCACAAGCATAATTTCACATCAAAATCCCATTACATTTTCTCAGCTGAACTACGTCATTTAGCAAGCCTGACAAATATCATGAAGAAGCAGAAAGTTCTTAATGATTTCTTTTGTTTTTATTGCATTTTTATATCCAAGAAAAAGAAGAGAGGTGTTGGTAGTTTATGCTGCAAATATTAAAAAAGTAATGACATGGAAAATGATATTCTGGCAACAAAACGTATGTGGGCAGTCATGCTGTTAAAATGCAGTATTGTGTTTTTTATTCACTTCCATTGGATTTCAGTCAAATGATATAGTGAATAATTATAGTTTTAATTACTTGGGGAACATAATCCACAAGACATAAAGAACTTTTAAAATGGATCTTTAAAAGTAATATCAATATTATTATTTTATCCTTTATTTGTAATTGCCTTTGTGACAAAAAAGCTAATTGACAAAATTATTTCTCTATTGATCTTGACCACTTGACCTTGGTTGAAACACAAATTGATGCAGGAGTTGCATTTTGAAGAAGAAGGTTGCATATTTTTTTTCAGAATAAAGAATACTGGAAAATACTGCAGTTTATAATTTGCCATTTAAGAGCAGAGAAGCCTTGTTCTGTCAGCTGAAATGTACTAATTGGGGAAAGGGGAAGGATTAGTAATAAAAAGTGTAAAATTTACATAACTTGAAGAGAACCCAGAGTATATTAATATAGTAAATATATGCATTCAGAGGTTGCCTGTTTAAAAGAAATGAATCAAACAAAACTGAAAATTATTTCCAAAGTAGTTGTACTTCCTTTGTGCTTTTGTGCTTTCTACATTATGCTAATGTGGAAAAACACTTCTGGCATCGCATAGTGCCATAAAGTAAGCATGTTCTTATATAAATGTGTAAGATTTGCAATAATAATAATAATAATAAAACATACGCCTATCCCAGGTCTTTAGGAAAGATAAGTGGATAAAAATGCCAAGTTCAGTCTAAGCATCTGGCTGACTGTGCAACCAACCAGAATAATAAATTAAATATCTGACAAGGTTCCAATAATGACTATAATTGTCTTACTGGTGAGCAGAACAGTGGAAGTATCTACATAGCTGGCAATGAACAAATCCCAAAATTTGTTCCACTATCAAGAAAAATATGATCCATATAACTTATATCTTACCAAGATAGTTTATTTTATTCAATAAAGAACAATAAGTTGAAAATCTGCCCCAAATACATGTGATCTGCCGGAGCCCTTCTTGAACAGATATTCTTTAGAGTTTAAAATGCAGTTTTTAAAATTTCCAGCCAGCATGGTGAGGAATCATCCATATATTTATCCCTAGATCTAGCTCTAAAGGTAAAGGTTCCCCCGCACATGCGTGCTAGTCGTTTCCAACTCTAGGGGCCGGTGCTCATCTCTGTTTCAAAGCCGAAGAGCCAGCGCTTGTCCGAGGACATCTCCATGGTCATGTGGCCGGCATGACTAGACGCCAAAGGCGCACGGAACACTGTTACCTTCCCACTGTAGTGGTCCCTATTTTTCTACTTGCATTTTTACGTGCTTTCAAACTGCTAGGTTGGCAGAAGCTGGGATGAGTAACAGGCACTCACTCTGTTACGCGGCACTTGGGATTCGACCCGCCAAACTGCCGACCATCTGATCGACAAGCTCAGCGTCCTAACCCACTGAGCCACCACGTCCCTTACAGATCTAGCTCTACTTTTGCCCAAATTAATGTGCCTGTTTTACTTCTGAAACTGCTAGAAAATTAAAAGGAAAAGGGGAAAAAGAAATATAGGTGGCTTCCTCAAGGATTTCTTATACTATCTTAGTATTTCAGTATTGTGTAGCTCACTAGTAGAGGTGAACCAATATGTGGAGTCAGCTCTAGTCCAAAGGGAATTTTTACTAGGACATGTTTGGTTGTGGAAATACAAGACGGGACCTGGTATAGTTTTACAGATTGAGACTTTATAAGGAGTTCCCGGTTCAACTCCACTTCCCTCAACCCCATGTGGTCAGCCCCCCATCATTTACTTCATGTCATCCCTTTTGTGGGGAAAAAGGAAACTTTGAATCTTTACGGTTATTACCTTCTTCCTTTACAGATTCAAATGGAGACACAGGCCAGATGCCTCATTCCCTAACCCTCCCCTTTGTTCCCCCAGTTCAAAAGGTTTCCCTTGGTCTTTGAAATAACCTAAGGCAGGCTGAATCCACATTCGCTCCTCCTTCCTCGGGAGATGGCAGAATCCGGGGTGGGGGATAATGTTTTAAAATTTATGAATGTGATATAAATGGATTCTGACAGTAAGCATGTGTTTATACCTGCATCAATGTTTCCATGTGGTGATATTTTTTCTACATTTCCTAGGAATACAAGACATTATTATCGGTGATCTTATTTTGCTTCATAGAGCTAAAAGCATCCTTTGCACTCATTAGACTCATTTTGCCCTATTCCCTAATTTATAGTCTCTCTCTCTTTCTAAAAGCAGCTGTGGTCAAAAAGTCAGATAAAGCATTTTCTTTTCCTATTAGATTCTGATATATGGAAGGTAGTAGAGGGAGTCTTTACCAAAAGTATTGCAAAAACATGAGATATTTAGAAGAGAACAAGTTTAAGAAAATGTTTGCTTATTTGTGCATTCATTCATTCATGGTACTAATTCATTTATTAAGGATCCTGAACTTGTTTTAAATTTGTTTTTAATTGATCTAGGATGGCTGGACTCCATTTCATGCTGCTGTTGATGCTGATAATGTTGATTGCCTAAAGTTTTTGATGTATTATGGAAAATCAGGAGATGGAAGCTTTGAGAATGAAGCAGATGCTAACAACATCTTGAGCTTAGGGAGTGAAGATTTCTTTAGCTATAAAGCAAAGCCTGTTGTTCCTGCAGATCTCATCAACTGTGAAAACAAAGATGGCTGGACTGCAGCCCACATTGCAGCATCAAAAGGCTTTAAGGTCAATTTGTCTATCTAGCACATTGTTTAGGATGTTGGGCATCAGATTTAAATGACAATTGCACTGGTATGCATGGCTGATATATTTGAGGCCAAATTTTATCTTAATTTAGGATGCTATTTAAAAAGGGGACAAGGTTAGTTTAGGGATAAAAAATATGAATGTGTTGTCATGAAGATGAAGGAGAATGTAAACCAGTTTTAAGACTGGAATGATGGTTGAAGTAAATATCCTACATTATAGAATTCAAAATTATCTAACAAAAGACAAACATGAAAATCCTTTACAGATTTATTGCCACCAAAGGAAAATAAAGCAATTAGTATTAATCTAATCCACATATTTGTATTTTAACAATTGTGGCCAGTGTTGTGCCTTGTGGAACCAACAATAGAGATGGTTGGTTTCCTAATTGTTGGCTTATAAGATTACTGTCTAAATTCTATGCTATTCCTTATCCTCTAAGGGACCTAATAGAAACATTTTAGCTGGGTATAATTGGAAAGACTAAATTAGATGAATAAGTCATAGATCTTGTACCCCTATTGCCCCTTCACATAGTGTCTTTCTAAAAGAGCCAACACAAACTAGAGTGCTACTTGGCTATTATATAAACTGCAGTGGACTCCACAGTAGTAATGGCTATATGTGCAGACTGTGAAAAATTGCCTGTTTATAAACTGCCTTGTTTCCACATTAAAGCAAAATACTTCTTAGACTTTTAAACGGATATTACAATCAACTCATTAGGCTTTTGACACATCTATAAATCATCTTTCCCCGCTAAAGTAAATGAATGCAGAGGATCACTTTTTCAAATCTGGGTTCTGTGGCATATATTTTTCCTATTTTTCCTATTCAGTTGTATCATAAAAAACCTGTACCATGGTCTTCAACCCAGAGCCTTTTGATAAACACTATAATTTCTATCATTCTTCAAAGTTCATCTGGTATATTTACTCCTTAGGAATAATGGGGCTTGTAATTAATCCAGTCTATTTATTTTCTGCATAAGTATTAGGTATGTTTTGCTTGTAATTAAAAAGAAAACATTTTGTTTTATGTATGTGTGTGTGTGCAATATGCAATATTGTTGCAATATGCAATATAAATTCATGGAATCCCATGCTGAAAAATGGAAAGCTAGTTCTTTTTATATATAACTTGTTTGGGTGATGAGAAGCATTCATTTTAAAAAATTATAAAAGCTGAATCCAGTTCATACCAATCCCTTGTATCCTTCAAACTATATTGTTACTAATTTTCCAGAGCTGCCTAGAAGTTTTATGTAGCCATGGGGGACTGGAGGCTGAAAGAAAAGATAAGTGCAACCGAACACTACATGATGTTGCTACTGATGATTGTAAACATCTTCTAGAGAACTTGAGTAAGTTAACAGTCTTATATGAGTACCAGAGTGTTTCTGTAAAACACATAAAATATGCATAATTCCCATGTAATGCAGAATATCCTACTAATTACAGATGTTAAGACTTCTCTCTATTTCTATGTAACCTGACAATAGAGAATGTTCTCTGGTGGAAAGCCTTAATGATGGAATAGTTATGGTATTGTCCAAGTCCACTCACTGGTCCTGTTCATTTGAGATGCTTGACTAGATCTTGTAGTTGCAGAGAGATTGTCATGACACTATCAAATGATATAATAGTTTTTAGAGATTAAATGTAGCCCCAAATAGATCTAATTTGTTCAGAATTAAATCAGGCTTCCCCTAGTCATCCTTGCCCAAAATACTGATGGAGCATAAATTACCCTTACCTTTCCAAAGATCAAAACACCATCCTAGGCAGCCCTTGAGATATGGAGCTGCTCTAGTAAATTTCTTTCTGGAATTGTTTGTTCTCCCTCCCACGGCTAGTGAAAAATAATGGGACTACCATGTTTCCCCAAAAGTAAGACCCTCTCTTATATTATTTTTGCCTCTAAAAGAGGCATTAGATCTTAATTTTGGGGGTGTCTTATATTTTTTGTGACACCTGCCTCGCCTCGTGGCGTTGGTACCAACAGCCCCGTCCAGCAGCTCACATGGCTGCTGACCCACTTCTGCTGTGCCGCTTGTGGCAAGAGGCCACGTGGCACATTGCGCCACTGTCATCACAATGAGGCGAGGCAGATGGAGGGGGTGGAGCTGCCTCATGTGCCTTGTACCTGTTTACCAGTACTTCATCCCCCCCTGCCAGGCCATTCCTTGATCAGTGAAAAAAAAAGATTTTGCAAGAAGTTGGAAGGTCTGACTGAACTTTTTTTAGTCCCACAAACTCCGTTTCCCTGCAGTAGAAGAGAAACATGCCAGAGCTGTAAAGCAGGTTAGCAAAGAAATGTTTTTGGGAAGCGGGAGGAGCTGCGCTGGGAGGAGAAGCGGCAGGAAATGGGGCTGCTGTTTCTAGAAGGGAGAAGGGAGATGGTGGACAATGCAGGCAGCAAGCAAGTGCTGTTCTCTGCTTTGCATCCCTGCACAAAGCCACTGCATTCTTCGTTCTCCATTCTCTGTGAGATAGGTGACAAAGGGCTATTGGAGGCAGGTGGCCTGGGAGAGTTGATGGAGGACAAAGAGGCAGCGGCTGTGCCCAGGCAGGTGATCTGTGGGATGAAGCTTAAAGACAGCCCCTCCAGCAGTACGCAGTGGTAGTGGAGCCATTCACCGTCACTCCCCCGCTGGCTCCAAAACGGCAGAGGGGGACCGGGCCTACTCTGCCCATCCCATCTGCCATAACAGGGCAGTCCAGTTCGGGAGGGGAGTGAAAGGTCGCCAATCAAGAAATGGTCTGGCGGGGGGCTGAAGTACAGGTAAGCGGGTGAGAAAAGTGTGGGACAGCTCCACCCCCTCCCCCACCTGCCTTGCCTTGTTATAGCGGCAGTGGCATGGTATGCTGCACAGCCTCCTACCCCATTGTGGCAGCAAGGTGGGATGGAGTGGGCAGGGTCCTAACTAGGGCTTATTTTGGGGTAGGGCTTATATTAGCCCTCTCCCCCCCACAAAAAATCAGGGTAGGTCTTAGTTTAGGGGAGGGGCTTATTTTTGGGAAAACATGGTATGAGAATAGATAAGACGCAGGTAGCTCATCTGAGGCTCTCCATAATGGTGATAACTGTTGCTATAGCACACTGATGCTTTTATTTGGACTTGCTCTGGCAAAAGAAGAAAAAGAGGTGAGGTGAGAGAATTCAGTCTTCAGGAAGAATGTTGGAATGGAGTAGGCTGTTCACATCATGTGAAAACAGCCAAGGATCAATCCAACCTACTTTACAGAACTGTTTCATGAGAAATGTTGAAAAGGTAAAGCTCTCTGTGCCATTTGAAGCTTCTTGAGGAAAACAGGATGTATACCTCTCTATAGAGATAGCATAACATATTTTTAAAATAAGGGTGGGTTTTGTAAATTTAAGGTAATATATGCTATTACATTTCGGACATTCACCATATATCTCTTTTTATGGTTTGCACTCATTTCTCTTGAGCAGTGCTTTTTTTGTAAAAGAAAAAGGTGCCGGAACTCACACATGTCATACAACCCGCCTTGCCTACCCTACAAGGTTCCATCCAAAAAAGGTGCCGGAACTCCGTTCTGAGCGTTCTATGAGAAAAAAAGCCCTGCTCTTGAGCCATCCTTGTCAAAGATTTTCAAACTTGCCTTGCCATAAGTTTTAGCCATACATAGTACAGACTGATGGCTGTGAAAGTTGGACCATAAGAAAGGCTGAGTGCCAAAGAATTGAGGTCTTTGAACTATGGTGCTGGAGAAGACTCCTGCGAGTCCCTTGGACTGCAAGGCATTCAAACCAGTCAGTCCTAGAGGAGATCAACCCTGACTGCTCTTTAGAAGGCCAGATCCTGAAGTTGAAACTCAAATACTTTGGCCACCTAATGAGAAGGAAGGATTCACTGGAGAAGAGCCTAATGCTGGGAAAGATTGAGGGCAATAGAAGAAGGGGACGACAGAGAATGAGGTGCCTGGATGGAGTCACTGAAGCAGTAGGCGTGAGCTTAAATGGACTCCAGAAGATGGTAGAGGATAGGAAGGCCTGGAGGAAAATTCTCCATGGGGTCGCGATGGGTCAGACATGACTTCACAACTAACAACAACAAAAGTACAGACTGAAGGCACATTAGAGCACTGTTGATTATTCATGATATTTCCAGTAATCATTTTAGCACTAATCACATTCTTTTATGTCCCATTTACATTAAAGAAAAGTTGTCAAAATCACGCTTATTATTTCATGCTGAATTTATATTTTCTCAAGCTAATTCAGTGAGAGGATATCATTATTTCAATTTTGCAGACCAATCTTATGGTTGTTCAGGGTTTTTCACTGAGGCTATTCTCGATTGGAATGTAAGATCCATGAATCAAGGAAAGCTGGACGTGGTCAAACAAGAGATGACAAGATTAAACATCGACATCTTAGGTATCAGCGAACTAAAATGGACAGGAATGGGTGAATTTAATTCAGATGACCATCAGGTATACTACTGCGGGCAAGAATCCCTCAGAAGAAATGGAGTAGCCTTCATAGTCAATAAAAAAGTAGGAAAAGCAATACTGGGATACAATCCTCAAAATGACAGAATGATCTCAGTTCGAATCCAAGGCAAACCATTCAATATCACAGTAGTCCAAGTCTATGCCCCAACCACCGGTGCTGAAGAGGATGAAATTGACCGGTTCTATGAAGCCCTACAGCACCTTATAGAACTAACACCCAAAAATGATGTCCTTATCGTCATGGGGGATTGGAATGCTAAAGTAGGAAGCCAAAAGATAACCGGAATAACAGGCAAGTTTGGCCTTGGAGTACAAAATGAAGCAGGGCACAGGCTGATAGAATTTTGTCAAGAGAATACGATGGTCATAGCAAACACTCTTTTCCAACAACCCAAGAGACGGCTTTACACATGGACATCACCAGACGGTCAACACAGAAATCAGATTGACTATATGCTCTGCAGCCAAAGATGGAGAAGCTCTATACAGTAAGTAAAAACAAGACCAGGAGCTGACTGTGGCTCAGACCATGAGCTTCTTGTTGCAAAGTTTAGGCTTAAATTAAAGAAAGTAGGGAAAAGTGCTAGGCCAGTCAGGTATGAGTTAAATCATATCCCTGTTCAATATACAGTAGAGGTGACAAATAGATTTAAGGAATTAGATCTGATAGACAGAGTGCCTGAAGAACTATGGACAGAGGTTCGCAACATTGTACAACAGGTAGCAACCAAAACCATCCCAAAGAAAAAGAAATGCAAGAAAGCAAAATGGCTGTCTGAGGAAGCTTTGCTAATAGCTGAGGAAAGGAGGGAAGCGAAAGGCAAGAGAGAAAAAGAAAGATATGCCCAATTAAATGCAGAATTCCAAAGAATAGCTAGAAGAGATAAGAATGCCTTCTTAAATGAACAGTGCAAAGAAATAGAAGAAAACAATAGAATAGGGAGGACCAGAGATCTTTTCAAGAAAATTGGAGAGATGAAAGGAATGTTTCATGCAAAAATGGGCATGATAAAGGACCAAAATGGCAGGGACCTAACAGAGGCAGAAGAGATTAAGAAGAGGTGGCAAAATTACACAGAAGAACTATACAGGAATGAGCTTAACATCCCTGACAATCACAATGAGGTGGTCACTGACCTCGAGCCAGACATCCTAGAATGTGAAGTGAAGTGGGCCTTAGAAAAGCTGAGCAACAACAAAGCTAGTGGAGGTGACAGTATTCCAGCTGAGCTATTCAAAATCTTAAAAGACGATGCAGTAAAAGTGCTACACTCAATTTGCCAGCAAATTTGGAAAACTCAACAGTGGCCACAGGATTGGAAAAGATCAGTTTACATTCCAATTCCAAAGAAAAGCAGTGCCAAAGAATGTTCAAACTATCACACCATTGCACTCATTTCTCATGCTAGTAAAGTTATGCTTAAAATTCTACAAGCTAGACTCCAGCAGTATGTGGATCGAGAACTACCAGAAGTAGAGGCAGGATTTCGAAGAGGCAGAGGAACTAGAGATCAAATTGCTAACATACGCTGGATCATGGAGAAAGCTAGAGAGTTCCAGAAAAACATCTACTTCTGCTTCATTGACTATGCTAAAGCCTTTGATTGTGTGGATCATAACAAACTCTGGCAAGTCCTTAAAGAGATGGGCATACCAGACCATCTTATTTGTCTCTTGAGAAATCTATATGCAGGCCAAGAAGCAACAGTGAGAACTGGACACGGAACCACTGATTGGTTCAAAATTGGGAAAGGAGTCCGGCAAGGCTGTATACTGTCGCCTTGCCTATTTAATTTATATGCAGAGCACATCATGAGAAAGGCAGGGCTAGATGAATCAAAAGTTGGAATTAAGATTGCCGGAAGAAACATCAACAACCTAAGATATGCAGATGATACCACTCTAATGGCAGAAAGTGAAGAGGAACTAAAGAGCCTCTTGTTGCGAGTGAAGAAGGAGAGTGCAAAACTTGGGTTGAAACTAAACATTAAGAAAACCAAGATCATGGCATCTGGCCCTCTCAATTCCTGGCAAATAGATGGGGAAGAAATGGAGGTAGTGACAGATTTTATTTTCCTGGGCTCCAAGATCACTGCAGATGGGGACTGTAGCCAAGAAATTAAAAGACGCTTGCTCCTGGGGAGGAAAGCCATGGCAAATCTAGACAGCACACTAAAAAGCAGAGACATCACCCTGTCAACAAAAGTGCGTATAGTCAAGGCTATGGTCTTCCCAGTTGCAATGTATGGCAGTGAAAGCTGGACCATAAGAAAGGCTGAGCGCCAAAGAATTGAAGCCTTTGAACTATGGTGCTGGAGAAGACTCCTGCGAGTCCCTTGGACTGCAAGGCAATCAAACCGGTCAGTCCTAGAGGAGATCAACCCTGACTGCTCTTTAGAAGGCCAGATCCTGAAGCTCAAACTCAAATACTTTGGCCATCTAATGAGAAGGAAGGACTCACTGGAGAAGAGCCTAATGCTGGGAAAGATTGAGGGCAATAGAAGAAGGGGACGACAGAGAATGAGGTGGCTGGATGGAGTCACTGAAGCAGTAGATGTGAGCTTAAATGGACTCCAGAAGATGGTAGAGGACAGGAAGGCCTGGAGGAACATTGTCCATAGGGTTGCGATGGGTCGGACACAACTTTGCAACTAACAACAACATTCTCGATTGCATTGCTCATGGCTTCTTGCCAGTTTATAATCATGGTATTCAAATGCAAACATGAGTTGCATCCTTTGAAAAGATTGGTGCTTCTCCAGTCAGAGAAAATTCACCATATATGCTCTTCTTGTGAGCATTGTGGTTTGGCAGAGCTCCAGTGTTAATCCCTCTGTCCATTTATAAATTGACCAGTCTGAAGTGGCATATCTAGACACCTAAATTAGCATGGAATGGATTTTTCCCCAAGGCACTCTCACATGGAACTTTAAATGGAAGAGTTAATTAAGTTGAACCTTTTTATATCAATTGAGAAATTGACATGCAGCAGCAAAGTATCTTCAAACTCTTACCAGAGCATCTATTATAGCAAACCACAATCAGCATTTTAAATGAAGGAATAAAGTAGATTTTACACACTAAAGCAGGAAAAAAAAGAATGTGCAGAATATAGGTTGTGCTAAAGAAAATAATTTTAAGATATTTTAAGACTTTCTTCCCTAACCATACACATTTGAATGCCATCCCATTTCATGGACCAGCAAAAATTGGCAGGAGCGTGTGGGGATAAAAGATAATCAAATGATTCCAATAAATTTCTCTTTTTGTTCCTTTTAGAGCTGAAGTGGGTATGGGTGTGTGTGCGCACTCAGGCAGCTTATTAAGAAATGATCAGTAGAAATGCATATATATTTTACTAAGTATCCTAAGTAAACATATTTTTATTTTGGGATTATCAGAACAGAAGAAAAAAATCCTACTTCTGCTTTTTTGTGCATTTGTTTTTAGTTGATCATTCCTCAATTAGGTGGCTTGTATATATAAGTTGGATGACAGTTACCATAAACACTAGTAAAGATGAGCTCTCTGGGAATTGTAGGATTTGTAATCCCAATATATTTGAAGGATGCCAAGTTAGGGAAAGCTGATATACAATAGAGTAAGTTAATATTAAAGCAAGAACCTTCACAAGATGTAGAAATTATGATTTGGCTAGAACAATAATAATATGGTAGGATATTCTTGAAATTTAAAATAGGGGAAGCAATGGCCTTTCTGGTTTTTCTTTTGTACTGTGAGGAATAAAAATTCAACTCCTAGGGTGTTAGAAAACAAAACAAGCTTTATTAAAGTTTTTGCAAAAGCTGGTGGAACTCTTGGTAATGGAAAATCCCACAGTTCACACCTGATTCAATTTTTGCATAGGTTTTTATACCCTGTATCGTGCATCATGCCACACCCTTCCAAAGTGAGCGCAGTTGATAGGCCTACCTGGTCACATGTTTTCCGACCGCCTAACAACCATTACAATTACCAAACCCTCCAATTATTAGATCAAAAGCCCCTTTTGTTTCTGTCTTATCTTCCCTTCTTTGCCTATGGTATGATTTGTAACATCCTGGTAACTAAGGATATAGACTTATCTATAAGGTGAACTGTTACCCAAACTGGATAACTGCAATTATAAAATATTTATGTCTTCCCTTGATTATCTATAAGAATGCCTGCTTTGCATCTAGAAGCTATGTGTGTAACAGAGTTCATGCTTCAGTTAAACATGGCTGCACTTTGATTCATAGTTATACTTTAAAATACTAATTCTAGGCAGTTTTTATAAAGAATAAACCTTATATAAATGGAAAATATGTTATTCATAAGCTATATGCCATTCTACAATAGTGTGCACTATTCTAAAAGTATATTTTAAGTCAGTGTATATAGTTTCTCTCTATTCCTCCAGCTTACCATATCTCCTTTCCTAAAAATACCTTGGCTAAGTGCCTCTATATGCCTATTCCTTTAGCAGAAAGGGAAAATTACAACATGTACACTTCTTGTATACCTCACAGTACAAAGATAAAAACTTATTAAAATACAAGTAATATGGACAATAGTGGAAAGAGCTGATTAAAGTAGATACTTTAAAAGATAAACTCTCTATTGAACTGAGCTTGATTTCTATTAACTGGAACATATGCAATTTTCTATATACTGTAGCTATTATATTGTGTGTGGGCAGCAACACTGCTGGGCCTTATCACGGAGGTGTGTAAAGTTGGAGCATTGCAACTGATTAAAATACTTTCCTTCCATCTCAAGGATAGGAGCAAAACACATTAACATGGTTGTGAGGAATACTCCACACACTTTTCATTTCTGATTCAAACAGAACATGAAGCATGAAATGAAAATATAAATTAGTAATATTTCACCGTTTTGTCAGATTTTAAATAAAACTTTCATGTGATCTATCCAGCTATAATGTCTCTAAAGTGTGTGATGCAAATGGCTACTGTCTATTGGGATCTGAAGCATTTTAGATATATTCAATATTCATCTAACGAAAGAAAAAGATCATACAACAATCAAAGATTATGAAGGTAGATCTGAGACCATCATTGTGTAAACTTTTGCTATAAAGTGAAATAATTTTTATTTAAAAAAAATCATTGTTTCTCTTGGATTCATATTTTAATGTAAATGCAGAACTAGTTCTTGGATCCAGAAATGCAAAGCATTAAAAAATGTACTGGTAATGCTATGCCTCTGTTGCAGACATGTACAGTTTTCTAATTCTACTTAAACAGATGCTTTTAAAATCCCTTTACGGATTGCTGCAACCCAGATTGAGCAAACTTGCTATGGTACAGATGATTTTGATATGGAAAATATTGTATGGTTAAATATACGAAAACAGACAACCTGGGATGATTTTTCAAAAGCGGTGACTCAGGCAGTGACAAACCATTTCCAAGCAATTGCCTCTGATGAATGGAGAAGCCTGGAAGACTTGACACCTAATAATACCACAGAATTCAGCATCGGCCTCACTGCATGCAGTATATTATCCATCAAACTGGGTAAGCACTGTTGTTTCACAGATCTTTTACATGTAAAAAGTACCTTCTGTAAATCTAAGCCAATTACAAGAAGCTGGTAGAATATAAAGACTGTCTTCAGATTTAACACTCACCAGAGACCTCAAGGAATACTTGGCTTTATCTATTCCTTCCTGCGTCTGAATGATAATAAACCTATAATATAATATCACATTCAACTACAGTATAATGTTGATATTTGGCTTTTTAAATTTACTGTCTTGTATTAATCCAGTCATTGATTTGTACAGTATAATTCATGCTTTAGTGTGATATATGAAACCAACTGTGACTTATTCCATGCACCCCATTTTAATATAATGTATGTATCCCAGTGTGTGATTAATTCATCCCCTCCCCCCGTACCAGGCTTATTAGTTTAGTTAGGAATTGATTTGAGTTTGTATTAAACCATGATTCCTGGTGAGTATATCAGGACAAATTAGGAATTGGAGTGGAGTCATAGTTTATTTTGTTTGTATTTATCCCATCTTTATTATTTTTATAAACAACCAAAGGGGGTTATTTTGAACAAATTATTATACGTATTACAAATTACGGTCCAATTTAATTATTATTGTAGGAGTCAGGTTATCAGTGATAAAGCATGTGGAATCTATACAGTTCATGTGGTCTGTAGAATAATATGCAAAATGAATTTATATGTATTGTCTCCAGTAATTTCCTTTACTCTGCATTAATCTATGCATAATAAAAGAGATGAATGCCAGATTATAAATTAATAATAGTTACAATAAAAAGCCGGGTAGAAATTTCATTAAACTTTATCTTTACCCTTATTTGCAGAAATCCAACAATTTCAGTTATCATTTTTTACCTGAACTTTATTTCAGTTTTCAAATATGATGGGGAAAATAATGAACTGTTTAGTCCCCCACATGAGTTGTACTATAGTCACTGTATTAAATATAAAAGTGTGTGATGTATTATATAAATTGCATCATAATAAAACTATTAGTGCTCTGGGTATGCCTCTGAACTCCTTTTCTTTCTTTCTTTCTTTCTTTCTTTCTTTCTTTCTTTCTTTCTTTCTTTCTTTCTTTCTTTCTTTCTTTCTTTTCTTTCTCTTTCTTTCTTTCTCAGGTAATATTTCATGGTCAGTAGGTCAGACTTTTCCCCAGCCACCTTGGGAATTTTTGAAAAGCAGTGAGGTGGAACACATCATCATATCTTTACTTGGTAAATTCATTTATTTCTGTCTAGCATCATATATCACATTTTAATGAAAAGTTATAGGATTGTCATCTTCAATATATTCTTTTTAATTTTTAAAGTTCAATACCCTTCCTAGAATATGTTCACAATTAAAAATGTGAAGTTCAGCTACAACAGCTAATTTTTAATTATCTTTCTAGATAATTTCTTAGCTTAGTGCACACAATATTCATATCATATGCAAATTATTTTCAATAATTCGTTTTGAGCTACAATTTTATATTTCTCTCATAAATAAAATATACAATAAGGTTTTATTCAAACTATCATTCTGGGGGCCTTTCCATTCTCAGCCTCACCATCTTGAAATATGATCACAACAGTTCTGTCCTACATTACAGATATTATGATGATTATGAAGGTGTAACGTGTCTAAAGAGGTTAGAATTTTCCAGAATGCTTTGCCTAAAGCATGCATGTAATTTTGTTTTTCATTGTTATCCAATACAGCCAGAATAACTCACAGAGAAGTTTTTTCAAGGCAGTTTGGATTGATTAATTTAATAAAAACTACAGCTGTAGGCAAATGCTATGCATTTACAGTAGTGTGTAATTTAATACTTAGCCCCTCCTAACCATGGAATTGTATTCATTATTCTTTGTCCTATAGGTCCCCAAGAAGGATATCTGCACAGTGTGACTTATGCATCTATGATCCATCTTCCAACTTTACAGAATTATCTCAGGCTGGTATGAAGATGCTTAATACTTCCTAACAACATTATATTTCTTTCTGCCTTGCCACTTCTATAAATGTGCTGAAGGAAAATCCTATAAAATACTCTCATTTCCTACCTAAGCATTTGAGAAAAGTCTGTTGATATCTACTGCTGTCAGGACTCCCTGACATGAATGAGAAAAAGAGAATCAGGAGTTTGACCACTGCAACAAACTAATTTCTTTCTCTGGGGTATCATTTATGGCAGGGGAGGGCAACTATGGCCCCTTTACAACCTGGGCTCAAGAATTCTAAAGTTCGTCCACAGGTCATAAAGGGGCCATAGTTGCCAACCCCTGATTTATAGTATTAAGAAGCAGATTATTTGTGACAAAAAGTAATGGCAAAATTATATTTATGTTTAACTGAATAACTGTGACTGGAATATGTAACATTATTTTGAGGTTGGAAGATTGTGTCTGCTTCTCTCCCTTAAACCTTTGTCTATGAAAATTTTATTTTCCTCCCTGGTTTCATTCAATTGTCTTGGAGAAAATCTATATATGTGGTCACTAGAAGTTGATGGCACATAATCAGTCAATCAATCAATTCATCTTATTGCTTAGAATAAACTGTGAAAAGAGCCATTCAAGAGAAGCAGAAGCTGTGTCAGCAAACCACCATTTTTTCCAGGATATTTGACTTCAGTGAACATACTCTAAATTGCTTGATTCCTGTGTATGAGTCAAAACATTAACCTCTCCCTAAGTTCACCAAAGAGACATTAGTGATCTAGCATGGTCTATATTCAGGTACAATTGAAGTTTAGATTAGCTACATCTGGTGAATCACAGATTCCCCACCACTGTTCTAAGAGTATTAGAAAAATTATGCTGGATTAGATCAAGATTCCAAGCAGTCATTTTATAACAAGGTGCTTTAGTGAGGAACTCACATATACCAGCTGTCTCCATGTTCTGCAACAGAATATAAAATCATAACACTTATGACATCTATAAGGAAGGAATTCTGGAATCTGCAAGGAACGCAGGGGCTCACGAGGTTAGGATGCTGGGCTGATGATTGGCAAGCTCACATTTGAGACCTGGTTGCTACCGTGGGATAGGGTAAGCTCCCATCACATGCTCCAACTCCTGCCAACCCAGCAGTTCAAAAGGGGCAACCGCAAGTAGATAAATGGCTACAACTTAGGTGGGCAACTTAACAGGGATGTAAAGTGATAGCAGCAGTGATGTCACCATTCAATCCTTTCAATCCAGAAGTGCTTTAGGGCTCCCAACACAACTATAGTACTAGTACTGGAACCTGCAGTTTAAAAATGGGGGAAGAAAGTTCAGCAATTTAATTCAAGATATCACAGCTCTAAGCATATCTGTAGTCATTGTCCATTTTGATGGTTCTATTGGCTTGAAAGTGTGTGTATGGGTATGTCATGGGAGTTTGATAACTTAAAACTTTACTGGTAGATTCCTTATTCCTAGAGCTTCCCAGTAAAAGATAATAATGTTAGGCTTCCATCAATCAGGCTGACTCTCCTAACATACTCCTAAAATCTAATTAGCTTTGTATCTTTATTTCTTCCAATAAAAAGTTGACCTGTTTATGGACACTGACTTATTTTATTTAGTGTTCAATTTCTGATGTTACAGGAAAATTATTTTGCTAAAAATTAGGAAGCTGTTTCTTACCAACATTCATGGAAAACAAAAGATGAATGCCATCTATTTAGTCTAAGCCTGAAAGCTATGTAAAAATAAGGAATCCACCTACCACATGGTTTAGAGAGCACCATTGTTAATACAACAGGAAAGGGAAAGGAAGGCTGGAATCCTATTCTTACTTTCCTGGTAATACTGGTAAATCCAACTGAACTCTTCTTTTGAGCATGTATGTACACATTTACTCCATAAAACAATATGTGTATCTGCCTATGTGGGCCTGTTTCTGTGCCTGTGTCTGTGTTTGTGTGTCTATTAATTTTTTAACAGACTTGCTGAAAATACTACGTTTTAGAATTGCATATTGTACATGAATATTATTCTGTTTCTCCCTAGGTGGAACAGTATCGTAATATTATCTTTCATGGTCCAGAAGGAAGTTTACAAGACTACGTGGCTTATCAGATAGCCCTGTGTCTGAAGGTAAAAGGATAAAACTGCACAGCATTTGGAAAAATGAAAGAACACACTATAAATTTTTATTAAATTTGTAAATTTTTGACATAGCACAAGCAACTGGCTGCAGGTTTCTGCTGTGATATAGTCAAAGTGAAGATAGACGCTGATTTATCCAAGGAGCAACTTGCAGAAGTATTCATCAACAATGGTATGAATTATTTCTGACTTTAAGATGTATGCTTATTGGTGCTTATACTGGCAAAGCTACTTTTTCATTCAGAAAATCTCTGAGATATCTAAAATCTGACAAAGTATAAGCTTTTTTATTGGATTGTTTCATTGTACATACTGATTCATTACAGTATGCTATGTCCAAGAGTGGCTTAATTTTTTTCTAATGATAGAGATGTGTCCAGGGTAGGGGGAAGAGTAGGTTCAGTAGATTCATGGCTTGTGTCTAAGATTCTTTGTTGTGTTTTCCTAGCATGACAATTGTAAGGCTCTCCTCTCTATTATCAGAACTTTTCTCAAACCATTTCCTTCCTGATACCAATAGGCCACTTCTGAAAAACCCAATCATCTCAAGGGGACTTCCCAACAATTGGTGTATAACAGGTCATGAATGCAAACAAGTAATTATATGAAAATACACTCCATTCAACACCATGGGGCTTATTTCCAATAGAAATGGATTACATTATAACAAAATACTTTTATCAAAATATTTCAAAATTAGAAAAAAAGAGGGGCTCAATGAGAACTATTAGTACCTTTTAATGGATTACCCATTAAATGTGTTTCAACTGTTTTAAAGATTACAATGTTTAAAACATTGTTTTGGTTTTTTATTCATATATTAATATTATATGGACATTAGCATTTTGAGTCCCCTTGTGATGGAATATCCAGCTAGAAAGGGGGGGAGGGGTGAAAAGACTGGAGAGTTTGGAGTCCTTGCAGGGAATGAAGCAATAGAGGCCACTTCCCCTCCCCCAGAATTGGCTGTTACCAAAAGAATGTAGTCAGTCTGGCAATATTGTTGTCAGATGCAAGGAATCACCATGAGTTGATCAGGGTTGCTTCTTTATTGTTGCCTTCCTATTTACAAGAATCTCAGCAGACTGAGTATATTTTCTTGGGAACAGCCAAAGACTTCAGGAATTCTCCATGGGAGGTGGTTTGACTTCCTGTCACTTCTTTCCCTGGAAGGACTCCAAGCTGACCAGTGTTTTCTACTTCTCTCCCCCACTCTAGTTGGAGAATCCACCACACTTCTAAGTGTCTTTTCCTGCTAGTAATTCATTGTAATTAAAATAACAGACTTCTTTGGTGTGTGGAGCAACCATATAATTTTGTTCATGTACAGTCATCTGACTCTCCCTTTTTTGCTCATCATTGGTAATTTGGGTTGTTCCATCCCCCATCAAATATAATGAGAATACCTTCTAGATATGTGAAATGGACTTTCTTTTGCCAGACACAATAAACTGTGCGTATTTCCAGGTTGCTTGATTCCAGTGAAACAGCCTTCAATAAGCAACAGAATCATCGTCATTTTAGAAAATTTAGAAAAAGCCTCATTATCAGAATTACTTGGGGAGTTTCTTCAACCTCTTGAAAATCGTGGCTTGGATAACCTCTACACTGTAAAAAAAGGTATAAAATACATTAATTCATTTGGATTGGTTGTAATCAGGAGTTGAAGAGAAAATAAACATTAAAAGAATAGGATTCCATTTTGTTCTGTCTCCTTCCGTTTAAAGTCCTATAGTGATTTTTAATTCATTTAATTTAATTTAATTTAATTTATTAATATTTCTATACCGCCCTTCTCCCGAAGGACTCAGGGCGGTGTACATTTAATTGATTTATATTTGAGTTGTGAGATTCTTTATACTAGAACTATAGAAAATATACATTTTTTTTCTTATATTTTAAAATTATTTTAGCCAATGGAGTATCATATACATATTACTTCCATGAAAACTGTTTCCTCATCGGGACCATTGCAAAATCTCGGCTTCAGGGCTCTGACTTGATGGTTCAGCAACATTTCCTCTGGGTTCAGCTAAGATGGGATGGAGAACCGATCCATGGTGTCCTGCGGAGATTCTTGCGAAGGAAGGTTTTAAGCAAGGTAGGAATCTTACATGTTTAAGTTTGAGTCAGTTATTCACAACTAAATATATTTTAGATGATTACTAAAGTCAGCCTCGCTTTATGTCAAGCTCATAGTGATCTCATGAATACATCATTATGGCCAAGAAAATTGTTGCAGAAATAAACTTTTATTTTTAATGGATAAATTTTAGGAGTAATTACTATCAACAGCTGGTAATTTTCTAGGCCCCAGAGGCCGACTGGTTGTTTTTAATACACCATGCTTTATTGTTTTTGAATAGCATAGCTGCAGCGCAGTATCAGATTACAGGTAGTCTTTGAGTTATGAATGTAATGGAGCCTGCCCATTCCATTTATAACTCGAAAACTCGGAGTGAATCTCGTACCTTGAACGAGAAAACTCCCTGCTCATTAAGACATGGCTTGTTAAGTGTATATGAGGTATCTCAGGATGGGGAAGGCAATGGAGGGCCTAGTGATGGATCTCCCCTTCCCAGCTAGCCACCCAGCCTGCCCGACCTACTCCTTGCCTGACAGGCCGATGGCCCAAATCCTGACCGCTTTTCTCCTTGTCGTCCTCCCAACTCAAGCTCCATCCATAAGGAAGAAACTGGAGATGCAGAGCAGGATTGCTCTCAAGAAGACGCGGGTGCACAGCTCGCTCGTGTATGCTGGCCTTATTGAGAGCAATCCTGCTCTGTGCCTCCTTTCAGACAGAGCAGAGAAACTCAAGCCGCTGCCGTTCAAACACTTTTTATCTGAATGGAGACCTTGGGGAGATGGGGAGCATCTTCTGCGTGTGAATGCAAGGCTTGAAAATACAGCAAATTGCTGCGTTTTCAACCACCCTATTTCCGTACAGAAGGAGCTCCCCATCTCCCCAAGGTCTCTCTCATGTGAAAAATGTTTGAGCAGCAGCGGCTTGAGTTTCTCTGCTCCATCCTTAAGGAAGAAACAGAAGGCGCAGAGCAGGATTGCTCTCAAGAAGACACAGGTGTGCTGCTCACTCACATGTGCTGGCCTTATTGAGAGAAATCCTGCTCTGCACCTCTGTTTCCTTCCACTTGGACATAGCGGAGAAACTCAGGCTGCTGCTGCTCAAACACTTTTTATCTGAATGGAGACCTTGAGGAGATGGGGAGCTCCTTCTGTGTGTGAATGCAATGCTTGAAAATGCAGTGAATTTGCTTTGTTTTGAACTGCCCCATTTGCTCACAGAGGGAGAATCCAGTTTCCCCAAGGTCTCCCTTCTAATAAAAAGTTTATGAGCAGCAGTAGCTTGGGTTTCTTGGCTCGATCTGAGTGGAAGAAAGTGGAGGCGCAGCAGCGGGATTGCTCTCAATAAGGCTGGCGCATGCGAGCAAGCAGCACACCCAACTCTTATTGTTTGAAAGCAATCCTGCTGCTGCGCCTCCACTTTCTTCCACTTGTACAGAGCCGAGAAACCCAAGCTCTGGCCCCGTGATGCCTCCCTGCTCAGTTGAAGGCTTTGTTCCTGCCCTCAGACCAAGGCCAGCGCATGCAAGCGAGCCGATCAACTGGGTCATGGACGATTCCACGCTTTGCCCCATAGGTGTGCAAACGAAGCAAACATTCCCCCCCCTCAGAGAATGGAAGCTTCCGGGGGCCATGATCTTTTTTTCAGAAAATGGATGTTTGAACTCGCATGAGGGGCATTATCTCTTTGATTGATTGATTGATTGATTGATTGATTGATTGATTGGACCTATATGCCGCCCTATCTCCCGAAGGACTCAGGGTGGCTCACAACAATAAAACAGCTATAAAAAACAGTAATACAAATATTTAAAAAGAATTAAATTACAAAGCCCCATAATTAATTACTAAAACCAATAAAAATTAAAACAACATTAAGAAACCCCATCCTCAGTACAGGTCGGCCAGTTGGAAAAGATACGTCTTTAGGTCGCGACGAAAGGACTGGAGATCTGGGGCCATCCAAAGTTCTCGGGGAAGCTGATTCCAAAGGGCAGGCACCCCAACAGAGAAGGCCCTCCCCCTGGGGGTCGCCAGCCGACACTGTCTAGCCGACGGCACCCTGAGGAGACCCTCTCTGTGTGAGTGCACAGGGTGGAGGGAAGTCGTTCCTGCCAGCAGACGGTCCTGTAAGTATCCCGGACCTAAGCCATGCAGGGCTTTATAGGTAAGAACCAGCACCTTGAACCTCACCCGGAGGACAACTGGCAACCAATGCAGCTCACGCAGGAGGGGTGTAATATGGGAGTATCTGCGTGGCCGCATTCTGCACCAGCTGAAGCCTCCTGGTGGTCTTCAAGGGCAGCCCCATGTAGAGAGCATTACAGTAATCTATACGGGAGGTAACAAGTGCATGAGTGACTGTACGTAAGGCATCTCGGTCCAGATAGGGGCGCAACTGGCGCACCAGGCGAACCTGGGCAAATGCCCCCCTGGCCACGGCTCCTATATGATGATCTAAGTCGAGTCGTGCATCCAGGAGGACGCCTAAGTTGCGCGCCCTATCAACGGGAGGCAACACCTCTCCTCCCATAACCAAAGATGGTAAATCTTGGACAACACGAGATGCCGACATGTAGAGCCACTCGGTCTTGGCCAGGTTGAGCTGGAGCCTGTTCTTCCCCATCCAGATTCGTACCGCTTCCAGGCAACGGGACATCACGTCGAGGGCATCACTGGGTTGGTTCGGAGTGGAGATGAAAAGCTGGGTATCATCAGCATATTGATGATACCTCACTCCGAAACCACGTATGATCTCACCCAGTGGCTTCATATAGATGTTGAACAGGAGGGGAGAGAGGACCGACCCCTGAGGCACCCCCACAATCAAGGGGCTTCGGGGTTGACCTCTGTCCTCCTGCCAACACCATCTGCGAACAGCCCGAGAGGTAGGAGGAGAACCACCGTAAAACAGTCCCTCCCACTCCCAATCCCCAAAGACGTCGCAGCAAGATACCACATGGTCGATGGTATCAAAAGCCGCTGAGAGGTCCAATAGGACCAGGACAGAGGAATAACCCCTATCCTGAGCCCGCCAGAGATCATCCACTAGCGCAACCAATGCCGTCTCCTTGCTGTACCCGGGCCTGAAACCCGATTGGTATGGATCCAGATACTCAGTTTCCTTCAGGACCAACGGGAGCTGCTGTGCCACCACGCTCTCAACAACCTTCACAAGAAAGCGAAGGTTGGAGACAGGACGAAAATTATTCAAAATAGCTGGGTCCAGAGCAGGTTTCTTGAGGAGGGGCCTTACCACCGCCTCTTTCAAGGCGGCAGGGAAACACCCCTCACTCAAAGAGGCATTGATCATTGCCTGGAGCCAGCCTCGTGTAACCTCCCGAGCCACATAAACCAGCCAGGAGGGACACGGGTCCAATAAACATGTGACGGCACTTAATCTACCCATTATCCTGTCCACTTCATCTGGAATCACAGGGTCAAACTACTCCCAGATAATATTGGTCACACCTGTCGCTTCCCCCTCGTCAGATACTGTCCAATCGGAGTCCAGACCGGTCCAAATCTCAGCGATCTTGTCCAGCAGATGTTGACTAAACTCCTCGGCGTGTCACTGCAAGGGATCTTCCCCATCCCTTGATTTAGAAGGGAACAGGTCACCCTAAACAGGGTGGCCGGGCAATTATCTGCGGACGAAATGAGGGAGGCAAAGTAAGTCCACTTCGCCTCCTCCATTTCCACAAGATAAGATCTCGTAAAAGATCTTAACTGTGATCGGTCAGACTCAGACCGACTGGACCTCCAAATGTGCTCTAGGCCCCTCCTCTGGTGCTTCATCTCCCGTAGGTCCATGGAAAACCATGGGGCCCACCGGGATCTGCGTCGAGTCAGAGGCCGCAAAGGAACAACGCGGTTGAGAGCCTCAGAAGCAGCCCGTTGCCAGGCGTCAACCAAGGTCTTGACCAGGCTGTGGGAGAGGGAAGCAGGAATCAAACCAAGCGCTGTCTGAAACCTTTCTGGGTCCATCCATCTCTGCCTGCGGATCGATGCTCGGTTGCAGCAGCGAAGGAGTCTCCGTGCCACCCCACAGACCCCTGCCGCCCCTGTTGTGCGAGAGCCCCCAGTTCAAAGGGAGGAGCCAATGGAGCTGGGTGCCGCCAGGTCTCGTCTATCGGTGACTGAAATGAACAGACGACGATCGGGGGGGTTGTGTTTTTACTGTGGGGACCCTGGACATTTGGCTGCTTTTTGCCCAAAGAAGCGACAGCGGGCATCAGTGATCAAGTCTGCCCCGAGAAAGTCCCCTACTTTTCTGTCGGGAAACGCCCCGAGCCCGATCTAGACGGTGTGATAGATCGGGCGTCCCACAACAACACTGAGCGACGTCTTTCCGATGCTGCCTGTGGACCTCCACGGCATCTGATATTGGAGGCATGTCTGATCCTTCCTGGCAAGCCAGAGGGGATTCCAGTCCATGCCTTAATTGACTCTGGGGCCACCACAAATTTTATGGACTCAGCATTTGTGGCCAAATGGGCTGTTCCCCAGTGCCCGGTGGATCCGCCCATGTTAGTGGAGACTATCGATGGTCAAGTGCTCCTGTCTGGGCCTATTACGGCCGCCACGCAACCATTATGTATGGCCATCAGTTCCCATGTGGAGGCCATCCAGTTCTATATCACCTCAGACCTGCATTTCCCCGTGGTCTTGGGACTGGCGTGGCTCCGGGCGCATGACCCACAGATCTATTGGTCACAGAACTTGGTCACCTTCCCAAGCTTGCAGTGCGTGGACCACTCCCGCCATATTTGTGCCGGCCAGGTGGAGGGTTTCCCAGGGGTTTCCTTGCCTCCCGAACTGTCCGACTTTGCTGATGTGTTCAGCGAGACAGAGGCGGATCAATTACCCCCGCACAGGCCCTATGACTGCCCCATTGATTTAGTCCCTGATGCGCCTCTCCCAGTGGGGCGTTTGTACTCCATGTCGGACCCCGAGTTGGCTGCATTGCGGGACTTTCTGGAGAAGAATTTGGCTCGCGGTTTCATCCGGCCCTCGTCCTCGCCAGTGTCTGCACCCGTGCTCTTCGTCAAAAAGAAGTCAGGCGAATTACGGCTTTGCTGCGATTACAGAAAACTCAATGCCATCACGGTGCGCAACCGTTACCCGCTGCCCCTCATCCCCGAACTCTTGGACCGACTCCGGGAGGCTAAGATCTTCACGAAACTGGACCTGCGTGGAGGTTACAACCTCGTCAGGGTTCGGCCGGGTGATGAGTGGAAGACGGCGTTTGGTACTCGCTATGGACATTTTGAGTACAGGGTGATGCCGTTTGGCCTGACCAACGCCCCCGCTGTGTTTCAGCATTTCATGAATGACATTTTCCGGGATTTGTTGGATCAGGTTGTCGTGATCTACTTGGACGACATCCTGATCTACTCCCCGTCGCGTGAGGTGCACCATCAGCATCTCCATCAGGTCCTGCAGCGACTCCGAGAACATCGGCTGTTTGCCAAGTTGAAGAAGTGCCAGTTCTACCGGGTGACCATCGATTTCCTGGGTCACCGCATTTCTCCTGAGGGCATCGCCATGGAGCCGAGTAAGGTTGAGTCTTTGCAGAGTTGGCAACCCCCGCGTCGCGTGAAGGATGTTCAGCGACTTCTTGGATTTGCCAACTATTACCGAACTTTCTTTTTTTTTTTTTATTGAAAAGTTTTAAAATACAGTTTTCCCTTAAAAAACCCCCCTTCCCCCTCCCTGCTCCCCCCCTACCTCCCCCCAACCTCCCTCCCTGCCCCCCTCCCTCCACCCTCCCCCTCCCCCCCCGACTTCCCAGAGCTAAATACAAGGTATATATATAAAAAGCAATAATAAACAATCATATACTAACAACTATAAGTTCTAAAATCCATCACTCTCTAGCTTATATAGGAAAAGACACACCTTAACAATATTAAATATATATAAAAAACTAGAATAAAAAAAAAAAAGAAAAAAAAACACGAAAGAAGACTTATTCAAATGCTACGTAAAACTTCTTAACCCTATACTTGTTCTGGATAAACTCAATCCATTTTCTCCATTCCATAATATAGCGTTCTTGCGAATGATCTTTCAAATAAGCCGAAATCTTCGCCATCTCTGCCAGGTCGGAAACCTTTAAAGTCCACTCTTCTATGGTCGGCAGTTCCTCTTTCTTCCAATATTGGCCTATCAAAAGTCTTGCCGCCGTAATTAAGTTCAACATCAGCTTAGTGTCCACAACTGTAGCGTCTGCAATTATTCCCAACAAAAAAAGTTGCGGACAAAACTTTATCCTCTGTTTAAAAATCTTCTGCATATTCCACCAGACTTTTATCCAAAAAGCCTTAACCTTTTTACAAGTCCACCATATGTGAAAATACGTTGCATCTTCATCACCACACCTCCAACACTTAGGCTGATAATTCGGATACATACTTGCAAGCTTTTTAGGATCTAGATGCCATCTATAAAACATTTTGTAAAAGTTCTCTCTTAAATTTTGAGCTTGTGTAAATTTTACGTTCCTCACCCAAATCTTTTCCCACATGTCCATTGTAATAACTTCCTGGATATTTTGGGCCCACTTTATCATACAGTCCTTAACAAGCTCTGTTTCCGAGTCAATCTCTATCAATGCAAGGTATATCCGTTTAATATGTGCTGACCCCTGATTTCTAATCTGCTTAGTCAAATTTCCATCAGTCATTGTAAATCCATTTTTCTGGTCTTCTTTCCACCTGGCCTGTAGTTGAATATATTGAAACCAAGATTGAACAACCTTCTCTTCTCGCAAGAGGCTATATGATTTCAAACACCAAACATTCCTTTCCAGGCTTAAAATTTCCTTGTACGTAGTCACATCATGTTTGAAACCAGCATGTATATTTTCTATTGCGTGTTTTGGAATTGCCCACAATGGTATCTTGCTGCTTAGCTTATGTCTATACTTCTTCCAAACTCTCAGCAATGCCTGTCTTAAAATATGCATCCTAAACACAGTATCTACCTTCTTATCATACAACAAATATGCATGCCAGCCAAACAACAAATCATGGCCCTCAAGATTTAATAACCTCAATTGCGTCAAATTAATCCAATCACTTATTCCTACTAATGCAGCAGCTTCATAATATAATTTAAGATTAGGCAGTTTAAGGCCACCTCTCTCACGAGTATCCTGCATAATCTTAAGTTTAACTCGTGGCTTTTTCCCTGCCCACACAAATTTATTGATACCTCGCTGCCATTCCTCCAAATTAGAGTCTTTCTTAAGAATCGGTATCATTTGAAACAAGAATAAAAATTTGGGCAGGACATTCATTTTCACTGCTGCAATCCGTCCCAGCAAAGACAATTGCAATTTTTGCCAACTCTCCAATTCCTTTTGAATTTTCCCCCATAGTTTTTCATAGTTATTTTTATATAGCTTTGTATTGGAGGGCGACAAAATCACCCCCAGATATTTAACCCTTTTAACAATCTCAAATCCAGTTAATCCTTCTAAGAGAGCCTTCTGTGAAACTGTCATATTTCTAGCCAAAATTTTAGTTTTCTGTATATTTACTTTAAATCCAGAAACCTTCCCATATTGTGTTATTATCTCCATCAGGTCCACAACAGAGTTCTCTGGCTGGGTCACTGTAACAACCAGGTCATCTGCAAATGCTCTCAATCTATAGTCCTGATCCCCAACTTGTATCCCTTTAATTTTTTCCGAGTTCCGAATCTTAACCAATAGTATCTCTAATGTTAACACAAATAACAAGGGCGATAACGGACCGCCTTGCCTTGTGCCCTTCTCAATATTACATGCTACTGTCAGGCTATTGTTGACTATGATTCGGGCAGTTTGTTTTTGATATAATGCCCTAATCGGCTGTAAAAATTTTTCCCCAAAATCCATTTTATCTAGAACTTTCAACAAGAATTGCCAATTCAATTGATCAAAAGCCTTTTCAGCATCTAAAAAAATTAGCGCTGCAGAGATCTGGTTGTGCCTTTCCAAATACTCTAACACATCAACTATATGTCTCACATTATTTTTCATTTGCCTACCACTAATAAACCCCGTTTGATCCCCATGAATCACCTGTTGCAGAACCCTCATCAGTCTATTAGCCAAAACCTTAGCAAATATCTTATAATCTGTATTTAAAAGCGATATCGGTCTGTAATTTTTAACTAAAGTAGCATCCTGGTCTTCCTTCAGAATCAAAGAGATAAAAGCTGTTCTCCAAGACGGAGGCACCTTTCCCCCCCTCTGGATTGTCTGGAACAGTTCCTTTAACGGTTTTATCATCTCTAATTGTAAATTTTTATAATAGGCCGCAGTCAAGCCATCCGTGCCTGGTGCTTTATCCACCTTCAGTTCCTTAATAGCTCTAAAAATTTCTTCTTCTGTAATCAGTTGATTAATCCCCTCTTTTTGTACTTGCGTAAGAACCGGGATGCTAGCCTTCTCCAAATACTTATCAATATCTTTTGCATTAATGTCCTCTTTAGTATATAATTTCGAGTAAAAATCCACAAAGGCATCCTTAATAAGATTCTGTTGATACACAACCCTTCCTTTATACTCAATCTTATCTATATTAGATGCCCTTTGTTTTTTCCTCAGTCTATAAGCTAACCATCTGCCTGGTTTATTAGCATTGCAGAAAGTATTATGCCTAGCAAACCGCAGATTGGTCGCCACTTGGTCAGCCATTAATTTATCAAATTGTCCTCTTAACAATCTAATAGCCTCCTTGATCTTCACATCCTCTGGGTTCAAAATCAAAGCCTTTTCTTTTTCCTTTATTTCATTCTCCAGTTCTTTCCTTCTAGTTTCCACTGCACGTCTATGTCTATTATTCATATATATCAACACTCCTCTCATGTAGGCCTTGCTAGCATCCCAAACCATATCCATAGAGGTACCCTTATTCATATTAATCTCAAAAAAATCCTTCATCCGCTGTTTGCATTCTTCCACATTTCTCTGATTTCTAAACAAATTCTCATTTACGCGCCATGAGCGCCTATCTCCTTTTTCCTTATCAATCTCCAACCACACTGGGCTGTGATCAGAGATAATTCTTGCGCAGATCTTCACCTTTTTAGTTCTCAAAAGAAAATCATTAGTCAACAAAATAAAGTCAATCCTCGAAAAAGATTGGTGTCTATCAGAATAAAAAGTATAATCCTTCTCCTGCAGATGTCTCTCACGCCAAATATCTCGCAATTCCAGGTCATCCTTCATTTCAAAAAAAGATTTAGGCAGTCTAGCGTGACTTGGAATGCGCTTAAAGGCTCCAGCCTTATCCAACTGTACATCCATAACTCCGTTCCAGTCCCCCATAAAAATAAAGGATTTATAATCCAACTGGGTAAGCTTTGTATGAAGTAAACTAAAAAAGTCAGCTTGTTGTTGATTCGGTGCATATAATCCAACTAAAAGCGTCTTTTTACCTGCTAACAACAGCTCAATCATAACATATCTTCCATGCTTATCTGCTTCGATTAGATCCGCTGTTAAGGCACTTTTAACATAAACAACCACTCCATTTTTCTTATTCTCTGCAGAAGCAACAAATTGCGTACCCAGCTTCGAGTTCAATAAGTACTTTTGATCCAAAACTCTAATATGCGTTTCTTGCAGGCATATAACATCTATCTTAAATTGTTTTAAATATTGAAAAACTTTCTTCCTCTTCTGCGGTGAATTTAGTCCATTAACATTCCAGGTTAAAAATTTAGTTGCCATGTATATCCTCGAAAAGCTCTTGGACCACAGCTTTGATAGGACTAACTTCCTTAGGCCGTGCTCCTCCCACAGCTTGGCTATGAATGCGTTGTGAAGAATCTGAAGGCTTTTGCTGATCTTGTTCTTTTATTTTCTTTGCTCGTTTTAAAGCAGCACGTGTCACTCTTTGCTCTCTAGGATCATCCAAAGAAATTGTAGCTTGATCTCCTCCAGCACCAATTTCCTCTGTTTCCTCCTCTTGTTGTTCTTCTTCTCCAGATCCCTTTCCAGCTTCCAGAAGCGTTAATGGGGTTGCTTTTAAGACATTATTGTAGAAATCACGCGCTTGCTTCACAGTAATCAGCCTGTACCTTTTACCTTCATACATCACCATCAGCCCATCTGGAATCTCCCATCTGATCCTTATATCTCTTTGCTTAAGCTCTTGCACAAGAAATGTATAGTCCTTTCTTCCCCTTAAAATCCTTGGAGGAATCTCCTTTAAAACCAAGACTTCTTGTTCAGCAATCACGACCTTAGCATCATAGGCAGCTTGTATAACTTGATCTCTAATTTCTCTTTTTGCAAAATAAACCACCACATCTCTAGGCAATTTTCTCTGTCTAGCAATCCATGAATTCACCCGAAACACTTTGTCCATAGCTGCTCTTATTTCAGATGCTGGCTGGTTCAATACCCCTTCGAGAGCCTCAGAGATCAGCTGCTTTAAATCTTCTTTAACATTCTCTTTTAAACCTCTGATTCTGACAGCAAACTGCATCTGGTAATATTGGGTAAGGCTTAACTCCCTTTCCAATTTGCCTCTTACATTTTCATTCTCGCGTGCTTTTACTTCTAATATAGCATTCCTTTGAGCCAAATCATCCACTTTTTCATCTAAATCTTCCACACATTCCGCCACTTTATGCACTGAAGTCAAAATGTCTACCCTCATCACGCTATACTTCTGTTCCATCCTCTCTTCCATTCTTTCCTCGAATTTCTCCAATTTCTCCTCCATCTGTGCAAATTTATCAGCAATTGATTGATTAATTGAGTCCAAAAGTACCTGGGCATGTTTATCCAGAGCATCTCGCAAATCCTTCGATGTCAGCACTTCAGGAGGGTGCAACGCCTGTAGTGATGATTGTTGCACCGGCGAGGATCCTCCACTCCGGAGAGTTTTAGAGGGAGGTTTAGCCGCCATCTTTTAATCCTCAATTATGACGCACTTTTAATTAAAGTTTAAAAAGTCCAACAAGTTCGAGAGTATAATAAAATAATCCTCTTCACCTTTTTCCCTCTTGCACCGCTCTGCCTGCTCCTTTAAATCATAGTCCTTTCTTCAGGCAGGGATGGTTCGCAGACGCCTGGCTCTGCTCCAAAAAAATCGGAGCAGAGACGACGGCCAGCTGGGAGCAACCCAGGCTTCGGGGGAGTTCGATCCTTCAGCCGCCCAAGCTCCAAGCTCAGGCGGCCTCGGAGAACTCTACCCCTACCTGGGGCCTCACCCCCTCCTCTTCTCCCGAGGAGGGGGCTTCAATTTCGCCCGAACAGCTGATCGGCGCTGTTTCGGGCGAAAAAACAAACAGCTGAGCCGCGGGCAGCCAGGGGAGGCTGTCTTCGGCGCCGCGCCGCCACCGGAAGTCCCCACTATTACCGAACTTTCATCCCTGGGTTTGCTGCCTTGACAGCCCCCCTCACCCGGCTCCTGCAGAAGAAGACTCGGTTCCAGTGGAACGCACCAGAACAACAGGCTTTCCAGACTTTGAAGGAAGCCTTCATGAAGGACCCCATCTTGAAGCATCCTGACCCGCAACGGCTGTTTGTCGTGGAGGCGGATGCCTCCGACATTGCCATTGGGGCGGTGTTACTCCAGGCAACGACGCCCAGCGGTACCCTCTTCCCTTGCGCGTATCATTCACGAAAACTGAACCCTTCGGAGCGCAATTATACAATCTGGGAGAAGGAGCTGCTGGCCATCAAAGCGGCGTTCGAGGCCTGGAGGCATCATCTGGAGGGAGCGCGGCATCAAATCGAGGTCCGGACGGACCATAAGAATCTGGAAAGCCTGCAGACCGCTCGGAATTTGAACCAACGCCAGATCCGGTGGTCTCTTTTCTTTGCGAGGTTTGACTTCCGGGTTCGGTACATACCTAGCGGGCACAATCAAAGAGCGGATGCTCTGTCCAGGAAGCCCGAATATTCCCGAGTGGAAGACAAGCTTCTGCCCAGGACAGTGATACCCGTCGAGTCTTTTGCTGCGGTACGGGAGCCGGTTGATATACGGGCTCGGATCCGGGAGGCACAGCAGCAGGAGGTGTGGGTGGCTCAGCGGAAGGAGGAGGTGGGGCCAGATTCTCCTTGGACGGTCACGGATGGACTCTTGTATTATCGTGACCGGCTCTATGTTCCGGGAGGGCCACTCAGGGGACTCATCCTCAGCCAGTGTCACGATAACCCGGCAGCGGGGCATTTTGGCCTGTTCAAGACCCTGAACCTGGTCTCCCGTACCTTCTGGTGGCCCCGAGTCCGACACGACATCCAGTCCTATGTCACCTCCTGAATCCCATGCAGGCAGGCCAAGTCAGCGACAGGGGCCCCACCTGGATTACTGCAGCCCTTGCCAACACCCAAAAGACCCTGGGGGGCTGTGTCCATGGACTTTCTGACGGATTTACCCCCATCCTCTGGTTTTATGACAGTGTATGTGGTGGTGGACATGCTGACCAAGATGGCGCACTTCATCCCCTGTCGCGGCTTACCGTCAGCCCGCGCCACTAGTCGTATGTTCATTCAGCAGGTGTTTCGGCTGCACGGCCTCCCTGATAGAGTCGTCTCTGATAGGGGGGGCCAGTTTACAGCCCGCTTCTGGCAGGAGTTGATGCATGCGTTGGATATCAAGATTTGTCTCTCATCCGCGCATCATCCTCAAACTGACGGGGGAACCGAGAACGTCATCGGTATCCTGGAACAATATCTGCGCTGCTACGTCAATCTGCAGCAAAACAATTGGGTGGACTATCTGGCCATAGCTGAGTTTGCATTTAACAATTCGCAGCACACCTCCACACAGATGACACCGTTCTTGGCCAATGTGGGTTATCACCCCCGGTTTTTCCCCCTTTCTCCCGTGGACTCACCGGAGCCGGCAGCGAACGACTTCATGGCAGAGTTACAGGCGATCCATCGATTGGTGCGACGTCAGTTAGAGAAGGCCAAGGCCGATTACAAAAGGTTTGCTAATCGGTCAAGACGGGATACGCCTCCACTATCGGTGGGGGATCGGGTCTGGTTGTCCACCAGGAACCTACCGTCAACACGGCCGGTGAGAAAGTTAGATCACCGATATTTAGGACCGTTCCCAGTCGAGGCTGTCATCAATCCGGTCGCCTATCGCTTAACTCTGCCACGTTCTCTGCGCGTGCACCCAGTCTTTCATCGGTCTCTGTTGGTCCCCGAGCAACCGGCTTGTCCACTCCGCCGAGCGGAACCTCCCCCATCAGGACCTCGTGATGGAGGCAGCACCCCTGAGTACGAGGTCGCCAGCATCAGGGATTCCCGTTGGCTGAAAGGTCGTTTCCAGTACCTGATTGAATGGAAGGTTACGGACCAGAGGACTTCACCTGGGAAGACGCGACCGCCGTTCATGCCCCTGCGTTGGTGACTGCTTTTCATGAACAATTCCCATCCCGACCGCATCCGGATCGGCAGCCCCGGGGGAAGGGCCCTGCGGTGCGAGATAGTGTTGTGATTCAGGGTCAGCCTGTGGGTTTGGCAGTTGGGTCAGATGACTCAGATGAGGGGGAGGAGGGGGGTGTTGAAGAACTTGCTGATGATGGCTTTGAGGCTCCGCAGAGCCCCCAGCCAGGCCCCTCCTACCTGGTGGAGACCCAGACCCAGCTGTGTGAGCCTGACAGTGTGGATGAAGATGACCCACAGCTGGCCCTGTTCAAGGACGCCCGACGCAGGAGGCAGTCAAGTAGGAGCAAGCAGAGGAAGGCTGTGGGACTTCTTGGAAGGAGGCAAAGAGAGGCCACGCCCTGAACTCTTTATAAAGGGAATGTTTGGGGGAGGGCTGGTTTGCTGAAAGCAACCGCTCCGATAGAGTTTCAAAGCTCCGGTATCTTGTTTCATGTTTTGTTTGTTTTTGTAATAAATTTGGCAGACGTATTCCAGCCTTTTGCCGTCTGTAAAGGGGTTGCCTTTTCTGCAAGGCCGGTAGCAGGCTGGTACAGAACACCATCAGCCAACCTAGACTGAGGTAGGTCCGGCAACCCCCCCCTCGTTATGATGGGCCTGATACCCCTCCCCCCTCCCTAACCCATTAAAAATTCTAAAAAGAAACCCTAAAAGCCTCCTTTTTGCGCCATGCCACCTTTCGGGGTCCCAGGACCCATCATTAAGGAAACGGCGGCACAGAGTGGATGGCCACATCTGAGAGAGGGGGGAATCTCTCAGACTAAGCAACTCTCTTGCGGTGTAAATCATTAAGAGTAGAAGCAAAACAAAAAAGGGATGAGTCGGCAAAACAAACATGTTAATAATATGTCCACAGAGCTGGACAGTGACTCCCGAACATGGTCACACTCACAGAGTGACCAAGATCTTCTAATTTCAAGGAGAACCACTATCCAGCTCTGGGTGGGTCGCAGAAAGAAAAAGAGAAAAATCCAATGGATGAACGATGATGAATAAACAGTCCATAGATAATAATGATAAAATGCAGATGAGAATGGGTGTTTGAACTCTCACAATATTATGGTACCCAGGAGCTTCCATTGCCATTTCCAAGCTGACTCTCTTTTCCTTCAAAGGGAAAGAAACCGCAGCAGAGAGGAGATAGATTTTTGCAAGTTGAGTCCTATGCATCAGGAAGGGAGGGAGAAGCAGTTGTGAGGAGTGGGTGTGTGTGTGTGAATAGGATGAATGATGCAGAACCTCTGCAGTCATGTAAGGGCAAATGATTGCCATGGTGCTGCAATATTCGTAATTTTGGGACTTGCTTATAAACACTAGGGAGTGCTGATCGCGTAACTTCGAACAAGCATTAAGTGAATGCTCATAACTCGAGGATGACTTGTGTGGTTCATCAGTGATGTTAAACTATGTTAAGCTGACACTTACTGTATTATTGGATTGTTTCTAATTAAGTTGTTTTTAAAAACAATTCCAAGCTAGCTTATTTTTTATCCTGATTCATAGTCAAACCACAGAATAAAAGATTGTCTCTAGGCAAGTTGCTCAAAACCTACTGCTGTGCAGTATGGGTTGTTGGAGGTTTTTTGTTTATTTGTTTTTTGCAATAGAAGAGAATATATGTTGTTCAGGGTTGAACTCCATAGTAGGTTTTTTGCTGACTGCAGACCTTTTGCTAATAAGGAGAGTTCCAAATCCTCATGTCTAGCCAGTGAGAGATAGTACATCATCTTCTCTTCAAAGTTTAGTCAAAATATTGCTATTTAATGGAGTGAATGGGAATGCCAGTTCCTAGTGCAAAAAAGATGCTCTTTGGCCTGCACTTTTGATTGGACTTTTCCTCAAAAGGATCCATGTCTGTTTTACAGTAATTAAGAAGGACATCCACTTAGTTATTAACACATGGCAATCCCAAGATTGCCTCTCCATCACAACTGAATGTTATCCATAGGTTTGTGCTTTGCTATTAAAAAAGTAAGCTAAACATATTGTGATTATAACAATGACATTTTCCACTTTAGAATGTCAGAGCCCAAGTATTACTGTAATAATTGTTAAAACTATCTGTATGAAGTAGGCTCAGTATGAGTCATTGCAATAATTTGCAGTTTGAGACTGAAGCTGAAACTTCCTGGTTCTTAATTCAGTTTCTTACAGAATGTGGGGGGGGGGGGAAATCCTAATGTAAAATTAAAAATGTTGGGGCATCACAATTGTTGCTTCAAATATGGGACAAGGATTGCAATGCTACAGTAGTTCTTGGTCTTGTAGTTGATCCTAAGCCAAAAACAAACCAGTTCTTCACGTTCCCCAGTTTGATTAACAACAATCCTCCAACCTCTCTGTTTTTATCCTTATACTCCTTGAACTATTCATGAAATAGATGGGGGAGGCGAATTGTAGTAGAATTCTGTGCCAGCAGTGGGAGAGGAGGTACTTTCACTCCTCTCCTGGTTGATGTTTTTGAAGCAGCCATACTCAGATAATTGAACAGGGGATAAAGGATAACTAAACTGGAGGTAAGAGTTTTCTTGGATAAACTCCAAGTTTTGAGTGAGAAAATGCAGACCAAAATAGATGTTTTGGCATGTTTAGCATAGGCAATGGCATCCCAGGAAATTCTAGGTAGGCTGGGCTGGGTCTTACAGCCAAGAAGAATCCATTGATATATTTCTTTTTACAGTAAAGGTAATAATAAATTTACAGCCATACCCAAAGTCTTTATATACTGTAAGATATTTAGCCCCAATAGGAGCCATAAGCACTCTGAGAAAATCAAGATTTTAGGTACAGTTTAACTTAACTCTGCAATATTACCATATTCTTCTTTCAGGTAAAAGGCAAGTTCTGTTTTATTAAAAAGAAATAGTTCTGTCCTAGTCTTTGCCTAGTGTGTGTGTATTCAGTAAGATAAATTTGAATAAATTGTGTATGTATGTTCAAAAAGCTAATCTCCTTAATTCACAAGATGCATTCATGGTTCTGCCTTGCTGCAGAACTATGGATTTTAAGCCCAGATGGGCACAACAGTGGTAAGTACGTTACCTTTTTAAGGGCAGTTTCACTAAAATGCCAACTGCAAGTTAACTCAGAATTAAAAAAAAAATCTTTTCTATCTTTTCTATCTCTATTACATCTCTCAAGTGCTCTCAATTTGTACAAATATTATCATTAAAATGAGCCAAATCAAGCAAGTACATGTATTGATTTGCCTTTATCACTGTAAAAATATGTTTTAGCAGGACTGTTTGAGGGAAGCCTTGATTAATGGTGGATGGTAACTGGTCTTCCATTGATGATACTACTGAGTATAGTAATAGGACTACATCAGTCACTATGAGAAATTTAAAAATGCTTAGAGGTTATGAGGGTCAATGCCAGTAGGTTAAAGTCCTAGAACCCTAGTAGTTGATCCTATCTGACATGCTAAAGCTGATCCTACTTCTCAGTGCCAATTCATATATCCTTGGAGAAGTATATTTAGAGAAGGCCTTCAGGAAGCAAGGGTCTACAATCTTTTATTAGTGATACTTCCAATTTCACATTTCTTCTTTGAAAAAAAATGCTATGGACTTCTATACTTTAAAATTGAGAATTCTCAACAATTGAGCCAATATATATTCCACACTGCCATATACATAAATAGCTCCAGTCCCCCATTATACTGAGGTAATCTCACCTTTCTAAGTAAATGATTGGATTTCCCCCCCTCTTTTTGCATTAAATCACTTTTTTTCCTTTTTTGACTATTGTATTTGAAAGTTGCCTTCACCTCTATTTGGGGTAACTTTGAACCAAGCTCATTTGTGATCTGAGCCAATGATTTTACAATTCTGAATGTCTGAGAATTTTCTACATCATTAAATTAACTATTTTCTCTAACCGCATAATGATATGAATAGACAAAAGAGTCATTAGGAAGAATGTTTCTATCCCAAATGCCTTTTATTTTTGCACAAATCATGATGTACAGTAGTCACTTGCTCCAAGATCATCTCCATAAGATGGTTTATACAGCACATTTTGCAAGTTATCATTTGTGTAATATTATATCCTGTTTTCTCTTGTGACTGCTTGTCAGTCATAGGAAATCTGTGTAGCAAATATTTCTGTAATGATTCAGCTAGGAATTTAGCACAATAGTTTCAAACAATGTTGACAGGGTGTGTTTATTAGACTGTGCTGTTTCTGGATCCAGTCCAGTGGGATAAAAACTGCCTCTGAAATGTGCAAGAATCTGTCTTTGTAGATATTTTGCTCATTCTTATAAGGCTTGTCCAGTTTTTCATTTATTATCATTGGCAGAACCAACAACATCCTTGTAGCTTCAGCTATATACATATAAATGCAGGTAGTCCTTGCTGAAAGTTACAATGGCACTGAATGAATGGTAGTTATGGCCAGACTTAAAAGTTATGGTCAATAATCAAAACTCAAGCACTTGGTAGCCCACCCACATTTAAATTGCAATGTGTACTGCAAATCCCTACACCTGCCTATGTCCCTTTTGACTAGTGTGCACTCTACCCTATATTTATTTATTTATTTTATTTTAATTCCATTTATATCCCGCCCTTCTCCGAAGACTCAGGGCGGCTTACAAGCTTACCTGCTGCCTTAAGCTGAACTTTACTATCTTCCACTAGTGATGAGGCACCCGTAGCTGAAGCAGTTGCTAGCCTTTTGCAAGGTAACTTTTTGATCTATGATGCACCATTTCACCCAGTTAAAGGTTGCAGACATAAGAGTATTAGTATATATGTTGTGAATCCAGTTACCTTATCTAAGGACTTCCCTTTTGAGAATATATACTGCTCAAAAAAATAAAGGGAACACAAGATAAGACATCCTCCTATTAAATACAGTACATTGTGTTGTTTAAGTGTTCCCTTTATTTTTTTGAGCAGTATATTTGAATGAACCTTTATTGTCAAAGTACAACCATGTATACATTGAGATTGGCTGAGCCTCCCTTCGTGCCCCCCCAACTCACAGTGACAACAAACCCTCCATCTTGTTACACCATGTGGGCTAATTGCACAACATACCGGCCTTGCAAGTCAATCATACATAAAATTTATAAAATTATTTTCCGTTCAAGAGCCTAACAGTCCATGGATAAAAGCTGTTCTTCAGCCTGTTGGTACAGCTGGCTATACTCCTATATTTACTACCCGATGGTAGGAGAGTTCAAGAGTCTAACAGCCTATACAAATGGCAGAAAGAGAGCTGTATTATTCTATAGTAGCCAAAAATCAGAAGAAATCTGATACATCTTTACAGAGTAACCTATTCAAATAAAATTCTAGCTGCCTAGAATGCCCTACAGCAAGATAGGTGGCAAATAAATGGAGTAGAGAATAGAATAGAATAGAATAGAATAGAATAGAATAGAATAGAATAGAATAGAATAGAATAGAATAGAATAGAATAGAATAGAATAGAATAGAATAGAATAATAATAGAATAGAATAGAATAGAATAGAATAGAATAGAATAGAATAGAATAGAATAGAATAGAATAGAATAGAATAGAATAGAATAGAATAGAATTTTGTGAACTACAACTCACTTTATCAGAGGGAGGGAGGGGGGATGGAAGGCATTGCCTAATTATATTTCATTCATTAATTCACCATCAAATAAAAACACTCCTGGCAGTTTACAGCAATCCAATAAATGTTCACATAATTAAAGCTTCCATGGTAAACGTAAGGAGACCTAAGGAGAAACCTCCTGACAGAACAATTAATCAGTGGAACAACCTGCCTCCAGAAGCTGTGAATGCTCCAACACTGGAAGTTTTTAAGAAGAGATTGGACAGCCATTTGTTTGAAATGGTATTGGGTTTCCTGCCTGAACAGAGGGTTGGATTAGATGACCTCCAACTAACCATTTACTAAATGAATAGTTTGAAAGAATTTCTACAATATTAAGAAGGATTATGCTACTTTTGGTTACAAAGCAGTAATTGAGAAACAGCATCTTGTGTTTGAGTTTTAAATTCTCTTTCATCTTTTTCTGCATTAAGGGGGACAAGGCAAGAGCAAATCATTTTAAATTTAGAGTCATTTTTCTTTGGGTAATCACAACTTGAAGCTAATTATTAAACAGTAAATTCCCAAGTATTAACCTGCTCCCAAAATCTGTTTTAAAAATTATTATTTCCTGTGATTTGCAATGTATGCATCTGGAAATTGCTTACTTTCTTTAAAGAGCAAGATAAGATTATCATAAAAAAACTAATAATTTGTTCTATTCTGTGCAGTTCTGGGGACAAATGCCGCCTCCCTGTGATCCAGTGTGCAAGATGGTTGAGTGGATTCTTACAGTGTGGGATCAATTGAACTCATGTTTATCACGGCTTGGTGCACCCGAAGCTCTTGTTGGGCCCAGACATTTTCTTTCTTGTCCAGTGATGCCTGGTCACAGTCATGTAACAATGAAGTAGGTCTTTTTATATAATTCTTACTAATACCATCCCATCCTTTAAAACAATTCCATCTCCAGTATGTTCCAATCCTCCAATTAATCACCCTTTGTCCAATCATTAACCTGGTTAATATATATCTTTTGCACAGGTAGAAATATTTGGTAATAGTAAATGTTGAAAAACAATCTTAGAAACATTCCCTGAAATATAAATCCCATGGAACTGAACATTCCTATTATACAAGGAGAATTCATTGGGATTTACATCTACTAAGTGCATAAAGGTAAAGGTAAAGGTTCCCCCGCACATGCGTGCTAGTCGTTTCCGACTCTAGGGGCCGGTGCTCATCTCCGTTTCAAAGCCGAAGAGCCAGCGCTTGTCCGAGGACATCTCCGTGGTCATGTGGCCGGCATGACTGGACGCCAAAGGCGCACGGAACGCTGTTACCTTCCCACCGTAGTGGTCCCTATTTTTCTACTTGCATTTTTACATGCTTTCGAACTGCTAGGTTGGCAGAAGCTGGGACGAGTAGCAGGCACTCACTCTGCTACGCGGCACTCGGGATTCGACCCGCCAAACTGCTGACCTTCTGATCGACAAGCTCAGCGTCTTAACCCACTGAGTGTTCCTTGAATTGCTACCCCATGCATTCACTTACCAGACAATAAGGGCAGATTCACCCTTTCTTCTCAGTCCATCACAACTATGAGCTACTTACAGTCATTGCAAATAGATTATTTGCCCAAGTTTTGCAAAAATGCTGCTTCATTCCTTTCAATCTAATGACATCCCCCTTTATATCCTCTCTTCTCGACACATACTGTACCTACTTCACTGAAATGCAAAGGGTGGTATTGCAACATAGAGGGGAATGATTGGCTGCCATCTGACTATGGTGGTGTGGGCCTAGGCCTAAAATCTAGCTTACGTACAGCCAACAAACCATAAGGCCTATTTCTTTTTGTACTATGGTCATGATATGGCTCTAGCAAACAGGGAGACCATTTTATCAGTATCCCCAGCATATTACAAGCCCAACAATTACTTAAATCACTAGTCCCATGGGTGGCACGATAAACTTCAGTCATATCTAAGTAAGTATTAGTGGCAAACTCAGAAGGTACTGAACTAGGGGAAAGGCTAGACAAACCCAAAGGGGAATTTCTGCATCATCATAGTACCTGTTGTAGTACCGGATCTTTGGGAGGATGATGATCACACAGGGCCTTGGTGGGAGAAAGAATGGTTTGAACAGGCTGAATAATCAGGATAGGGGAAAACAAGGTGTTATACATATTGAGAAACAATAACACAGTCATGATCCAGACTGTAGGCATGAGACATCTTCTTATCCACACTGTCTCTTGTAATTATCTCTGGGCTTCCATTGGTGAAGAAGACTTAATTGCAGGGGAGTGAATCAGGGGCTTCCTTCTGTTATTGCAGTCTGGGTCAGAGATTGTATGCTGGTGGGGAGCAGAGGTTACTAGCACTTACTCCCCTGTTGGGCAAAGCTTCAGTCTTTGCCTTATTGTGGTCAGGTGCCTTGGATCACATGACTTCCTCGTCTGGGGCTGGTACTTTCTTTCAAAGAAAGAAACCATATCTTCCTTGGTGTTTGTACCTGGGACCTGCAAACCAGAATGTTGTTTAAAGACCAGTATAAGGCATTCCATGAACTCAACCGGAGACTCATGGTCTTGCTGCTTATAAGTTTTAATTTTACCCCAATCAATTTTAATAGGACACACATCAGTAATCTTAGCAAGCAACCACAAGTGAACGTTAATGAGATTTGTTGGTTTGGGTGATTGGGCAGGCCAGGCAGCTTTCTCCCTAAGTCTTTCTCAGATCCCCTTGGGACAAATAACATGCATGAGTTGATTAAGATCAGTCCATGTGGCATTGTAGGCCTCTATAATAGTTTCCAACTCTTCCTTAAATTTAGCAGGCTGATCCTGAATGCTAAGAAAAGAAGCCACCATATTAAGAATCTCTGCCTTGGACCAGGAGACATGAACTTGAACAAGTTTAGGTACAGAGACACCATTGACATTTTCTGAAGAACCGGGCATTGTACAAAGAGGGAATTGGCCCACAGGTTGTTCAGAAAGGTCAAGGGGATTGGGAGATTTGGGACAAGGAAGGAAAAGGGAAGCAGCTCCAAGCAGGGTAGAAGAAACGGGCAGCACTACGAGTTTGAAAGGTGATGCACTCGCGGGATCTGAGGTCTGACAAATAGAGGCCACAGCAGGAGAAATGGGTGCTATGGGGTCAACTGGTGGAGAGGGGGTCTTTTCCTGCATGTTGGACAATTGTGTCAGAAGAGCCAACCTGTATTCCAGACCCAATGTTTCATTGAGATGTACAAGCTCAATGTGGAGGAGGGTAGAAGGGCTAACCAGTTGTTTATCTGCAGCCCTCAAGGAATTGTGTATATTCTGAATGAGAGCTGTAATGTCAGAAGAGGGAGAAGGGGTGGTAGACGGAGTGGTAGAATCAGGAGCAGGGGTAGCAGGAGGGTTGTAGCTAAGGCAGGGTTAACAAAAGCATGCATGGGTCAGAAGGAAAAAATGGGGGAAAGCAGGGGAGAAAAACAAGGGAGAGGAATGGGGAGGAGAAAGACGTTGAGGAGAAAGAAGGGAGGGGAATAAGAGGGAAGGGGTGGAGAAGTGTAGGGAGGAGGCCAAGAGGAGGGGCCTCTAGGACAGGGAGGGGAATGGGGAGGAGAAAGAGGTGGAGGAGAAAGAAGGGAATGAGAGGGAAGGGGTGGAGAAGTTGTGTAGAGAGGAGGTCAAAAGGAGGGGCCTCTAGGACAGGACTTTTCAACCTTTTCACTGATTGTACCAATTTTAGAATATGGCAATAGTCGAGTACCACCAGTCATCTAGCAAGGTGTTAAAAACTTGATGACCAAAAATAAAATGGAAAAAAGTGATAAAGTACAGGTATTCCTTGACTTACCACAGTTCACTTAGTGACTGTTCAAAGTTATAATGGCACTGAAAAAAGTGACTTATGACCATTCACACCTATGACCATTGCAGCATCTCCAGGGTCATGTGATTTACATTTGGATGCTTGGCAACCGATTCATATTTATGATGGTCACATTGTCCCAGGGTCATGTGATCCCCTTTTGCAACCTTCTGACAAGCAAAGTCAGTGGGGAAACCAGATTCACTTAACAACCATGTTACTAATTTAACAACTGCAGTGTTTAACATAACAACTGTGGCAAGAAAAGTCATAAAATGGGGCAAAATTCATTTAACAAATTTCTCTCCCCCCTTTTATATCCTCTCTTTTCTCTCCCCTTTATGTCCTATCTTCTCTTCCCCCTTTGTATCCTCTCTTCTCTCACCCCTTTATATTCTCTCTTCTCTCCCCCTTCATGTTTTCTCTTATCTCCCCCTTTTATATCCTCTCTTCTCTCCCCCTTTTATATCCTCTCTTCTCTCCCCGCTTTTATATCAACTCCCCCATTTATATCCTCTCTTCTCCCTTTATATCTTCTCTTCTCTCCCCCCTTTATATCCTCTCTTCTCTCTCCCCCTTTGTATCCTCTCTTCTCTCCCCCCACTTTATATCTTTTCTCTCCCCCCCTCCCCTTTGTATCCTCTCTTCTCTCCCCACTTTATATCCTCTCTTCTCTCCCCCCAGCAGGCCCAGGCAGGCAATGCCTCATGCAGCTCCAGCTGAATCTCTGCCTGAAGACTGCATGAGGCTGCCTGCCACCCCCAATCAGCTGGAGCTGCACGTGCTTATCCTGGCCTCTCTGCAGGACCCAGGCAGGCAATGCCTCATGCAGCTCCAGCTGAATCTCTGCCTGAAAACTGCGTGAGGCTGCCTGCCACCCCCAATCAGCTGGAGCTGCGTGTGCCAATCCTGGTCTCTCAGCAGGACCCAGGCAACGCATCACGCAGCTCCACCTGAATCTCCACCCAAAGACTGTGTGAGACTGCCTGCCACCCCCAAGGCGGCCGCCAATCAGCTGGAGCTGTGTGCTTCGATCCTGGGCTCTCAGTAGGACCCAGGCAACGTGCAGTTCCAGCTGACTTTCCCATAAGCCTGTTTGACACTGCCGCCACTTCACCTCATCCACTTTTACACTTTTTTTACACTTTTTTTACAGTGCTGTTCAACCCATTGTACATGTACCACCTGCCAGGTGCTGACATACCTCTAGTGGTACGCATACCACCAGTTGAAAAGGCCTGATCTAGGATACTCAAGCAACAAGTCTGGGGTGTGGTCATCTTCAGGGCAGGGGTCAAAGGCCATATTCTGGTAATGGGTAGCTACCACTGCAGCATCTTTTTGAATAGCAGCAATAGAGGTTTTAAGATCTGTGACTTATTTTTCCAGTGTTTCCTTAGTATGTTTAGAAGATTGGAGATGGTGCTCAAAGCATCGTTTTTTCCATTTTAGCATACCAGACAAAACTGCAGAACAATTGCCTGGCTAAGCTCCTGGTCTTGTTTTTACTGACTGTATAGAGGTTCTCCATCTTTGGCTGCAGAGCACATAGTCAATCTGATTTCTGTGTTGACCGTCTGGTGATGTCCATGTGTAGAGTCGTCTCTTGGGTTGTTGGAAAAGAGTGTTTGCTATGACCATCGTATTCTCTTGACAAAATTCTATCAGCCTGTGCCCTGCTTCATTTTGTACTCCAAGGCCAAACCTGCCTGTTATTCCAGTTTGGCTTTTGGCTTCCTACTTTAGCATTCCAATCCCCCATGATGATAAGGACATCATTTTTGGTGTTAGTTCTATAAGGTGCGGTAGGGCTTCATAGAACCGATCAATTTCATCCTCTTCAGCACCGATGGTTGGGGCATAGACTTGGACTACTGTGATATTGAATGGTTTGCCTTGGATTCGAACTGAGATCATTCTGTCATTTTGGGGATTGTATCCCAGTATTGCTTTTCCTACTCTTTTATTGACTATGAAGGCTACTCCATTTCTTCTGAGGGATTCTTGCCCACAGTAGTATACCTGATGGTCATCTGAATTACATTCACCCATTCCTGTCCATTTTAGTTCGCTAATTCCTAAGATGTCAATGTTCAGTCTTGTCATTTCTTGTTTGACCACATCCAGCTTGCCTTGATTCATGGATCCTACATTCCAGGTTCCTATGGAGAAAAAATCTTTACAGCATCGGACTTTCCTTTCACCACCAGATACATCCACAGCTGAGCATCCTTTCGGCTTTGGCCCAGTCGCTTCATTCTTTCTGGCGCTACTAGTACTAGTCCTCTAGAAATAGAAGAAAACAATAGAATAGGGAGCACCAGAGATCTTTTCAAGAAAATTGGAGAGATGAAGGGAACGTTTCATGCAAAAATGGGCATGATAAAGGACCAAAACGGCAGGGACCTAACAGAGGCAGAAGAGATTAAGAAGAGGTGGCAAAATTACACAGAAGAACTATACAAGAACGAGCTTAACGTCCCTGATAATCACAATGCGGTGGTCACTGACCTCGAGCCAGACATCCTAGAATGTGAAGTGAAGTGGGCCTTAGAAAAGCTGAGCAACAACAAAGCTAGTGGAGGTGACAGTATTCCAGCTGAGCTATTGAAAATCTTAAAAGACGATGCAGTAAAAGTGCTACACTCAATTTGCCAGCAAATTTGGAAAACTCAACAGTGGCCACAGGATTGGAAAAGATCAGTTTACATTCCAATTCCAAAGAAAGGCAGTGCCAAAGAATGTTCAAACTATCGCACCATTGCACTCATTTCTCATGCTAGTAAAGTTATGCTTAAAATCCTACAAGCTAGACTTCAGCAGTATGTGGATCGAGAACTACCAGAAGTACAGGCAGGATTTCGAAGAGGCAGAGGAACTAGAGATCAAATTGCCAACATACGCTGGATCATGGAGAAAGCTAGAGAGTTCCAGAAAAACATCTACTTCTGCTTCATTGACTATGCTAAAGCCTTTGATTGTGTGGATCATAACAAACTGTGGCAAGTCCTTAAAGAGATGGGTGTACCAGACCATCTTATTTGTCTCTTGAAAAACCTATATGCGGGCCAAGAAGCAACAGTGAGAACTGGACATGGAACCACTGATTGGTTCAAAATTGGGAAAGGAGTCCGGCAAGGCTGTATACTGTCGCCTTGCCTATTTAACTTATATGCAGAGCACATCACGAGAAAGGCAGGGCTAGATGAATCAAAAGTTGGAATTAAGATTGCTGGAAGAAATATCAACAACCTAAGATATGCAGATGATACCACTCTAATGGCAGAAAGTGAGAGGAACTGAAGAGCCTCTTGTTGCAAGTGAAGAAGGAGAGTGCAAAACTTGGGTTGAAACTAAACATTAAGAAAACCAAGATCATGGCATCTGGCCCTCTCAATTCCTGGCAAATAAATGGGGAAGAAATGGAAGTAGTGACAGATTTTATTTTCCTGGGCTCCAAGATCACTGCAGATGGGGACTGTAGCCAAGAAATTAAAAGACGCTTGCTCCTCGGGAGGAAAGCCATGGCAAATCTAGACAGCACACTAAAAAGCAGAGACATCACCCTGTCAACAAAGGTGCGTATAGTCAAGGCTATGGTCTTCCCAGTTGCAATGTATGGCAGTGAAAGTTGGACCATAAAAAAGGCTGAGCGCCAAAGAATTGAGGCCTTTGAACTATGGTGCTGGAGAAGACTCCTGCGAGTCCCTTGGACTGCAAGGCGATCAAACCGGTCAGTCCTAGAGGAGATCAACCCTGACTGCTCTTTAGAAGGCCAGATCCTGAAGCTAAAACTGAAATACTTTGGCCACCTAATGAGAAGGAAGGACTCACTGGAGAAGAGCCTAATGCTGGGAAAGATTGAGGGCAATAGAAGAAGGGGACGACAGAGAATGAGGTGGCTGGATGGAGTTACTGAAGCAGTAGGCGTGAGCTTAAATGGACTCCAGAAGATGGTAGAGGACAGGAAAGCCTGGAGGAACGTTGTCCATAGGGTCGCGATGGGTCGGACACGACTTCGCAACTAACAACAACAACAAATTATACATAAAGGAATCAATAACTCTAGTGAGAGAAAGAAGGTCAAAAGGTACATGTGGAGAATGCAATGCCCCAAACAGGAAGAGCAAGATTATCAGTTCAGTAGTTAGTTTATATACTATTAACAAAAGAAAAGGGACTCTGAGGTCATCAGGACTCCATCACTGTGATTCATAATCCTCATCAGGAGAATTAATCAAGGCATCATTAATAAAGGCAGGCAAAATATTGACTAATACAGCAAGTGCAGATTCAGATTGTGAAGCTTTATCACGACCCATTGAAATTCATGCATTCAGCATGGTCTATGCGACAATCTATGCAATGATAACAGCACTCAACCCCAGCACTCACAGTCACAAAATTTACACATACTGCTCTATCAAATGGGTATCGTTAAGGGGCAAGACAGACAATGAGCAAACTCAGCTTGAACAAGTGTAACAGAATACTCACTATTCAAGTTGCCCCCCCCAAAGTCCAAAAGAAAAATATTAAGGGAAAAGAAGAAGCAAACAGATATTGCAGGAGAAAAGTGGAAGGGTAAATGCACAGAGCAGGTTCAAGCACAGCCAGCACACTGAAATACAGAACTCAGTATGGTAGCAACCTTTAAAACCCACTGAACAAGGACATCAGTATGAGCAAATCAATATACCGTATATACTTGAGTATAAGCAGAATTTTTCAGCCCACTTTTTCGGCTGAAAAACTCCACTTCGGCTTATACTCCAGTGAACAAAAAAAAAGAACTGTCCCTTCGTTCGGAACAGGCTGCTGAGAGAAGGGAGCGGCAGAGCCTTGCAGAGCTGGCGGCAGTCCAGCGTTGTTTCTCCCCCTCGTGCGTGCGTGTGTGTGTCAGACCCACGGGAATGGCTGGTAGGGAAGCGGCATTCCGGCATTCCCCCCCTTCCTGTGTGTCAAGCCCACGGGGCTTGACACACAGAGAAACGCAACTAGCCATTCCTGCGGGTCTGACACACACACACACACACACACACACACACGCCGCCGGGCTCGGCTCCTCGGCAGGAGGGGCAGCCCCCGCCGCGCCCCCCTCACCTCCCGGCCCGCAGCGCCGTGCCGCCACTGCTTCCTCCGGGCAAGTCGGGGGGGCTTGCGGGGCGAAGGCACCGGCCAGGGGGCAGGCAGGGCGGGAGGGCGGCCGCGCAGCTCAGCGCCGCCCCGAAGCCACAGCCAGCCGCCGCTCCCCCCCGCTCGCTCGCTCGCCCGCTGCCTCGCCCGCGCCGCCCCGAACTCACCGCCAGCCGCCGCTCCCCCCCGCTCGCCCGCTGCCTCGCCCGCGCCGTCCCGAACTCGCCCCGAGCCGCCGCCGCTTACCCCCCCATTGCTCGCTCACCCGCTGCCTCGCCCGCTGCGTCCCGAACTCGCCCCAACTCACCGCCGCCGCCGCTTCCCCCCCATCGCTCGCACGCTCGCTGCCTCGCCCGCTGCGTCCCGAACTCGCCCCGAACTCACCGCCGCCGCCGCTTCCCCCCATCGCTCGCTCGCCCGCTGCGTCCCGACCTCGCCCCAACTCATCGCTGCCGCCGCTTCCCTCCCCATCGCTCGCTCGCCCGCTGCGTCCCGAACTCACCGCCGCCGCTTCCCTCCCCATCGCTCGCTCGCCCGCTGCGTCCCGACCTCGCCCCAACTCACCGCCGCCGCCGCTTCCCCCCCATCGCTCGCTCGCCCGCTGCGTCCCGACCTCGCCCCAACTCACCGCCGCCACCGCTTCCCCCCCCATCGCTCGCTCGCTCGCTGCGTCCCGACCTCGCCCCAACTCACCGCCGCCGCCGCTTCCCCCCCATCGCTCTCTCGCCCGCTGCGTCCCGACCTCGCCCCAACTCACCGCCGCCGCCGCTTCCCCCCCATCGCTCGCTCGCCCGCTGCGTCCCGACCTCGCCCCAACTCACCGCCGCCGCCGCTTTCCCCCCCATCGCTCGCTCGCCCGCTGCGTCCCGACCTCGCCCCAACTCACCGCCGCCGCCGCTTCTCCCCCATCGCTCGCTCGCCTGCTGCGTCCCGACCTCGCCCCAACTCACCGCCGCCGCCGCTTCCCCCCCCATCGCTCGCTCGCTGCCTCGCCCGCTGCGTCCCGAACTCGCCCCGAACTCACCGCCGCCGCCGCTTCCCCCCCATCGCTCGCTCGCCCGCTGCCTCCCGACCTCGCCCCAACTCACCGCCACCGCCGCTTCCCTCCCCATCGCTCGCTCGCCCGCTGCGTCCCGACCTCGCCCCAACTCACCACCACCGCCGCTTCCCCCCCATCGCTCGCTCGCCCGCTGCGTCCCGACGTCGCCCCAACTCACCGCCGCCGCCGCTTCCCTCCCCATAGCTCGCTCGCCCGCTGCGTCCCGAACTCGCCCCGAACTCACCGCCGCCGCCGCTTCCCTCCCCATCGCTCGCTCGCCCGCTGCGTCCCGAACTCGCCCCGAACTCACCGCCGCCGCCGCTTCCCTCCCCATCGCTCGCTCGCCCGCTGCGTCCCGACCTCGCCCCAACTCACCGCCGCCGCCGCTTCCCCCCCATCGCTCGCTCGCCCGCTGCCTCGCCCGCTGCACCCCGACCTCGCCCCAACTCACCGCCGCCGCCGCTTCCCCCCCATCGCTCGCTCGCCCGCTGCGTCCCGACCTCGCCCCAACTCACCGCCGCCGCCGCTTTCCCCCCCATCGCTCGCTCGCCCGCTGCGTCCCGACCTCGCCCCAACTCACCGCCGCCGCCGCTTTCCCCCCCATCGCTCGCTCGCCCGCTGCGCCCCGACCTCGCCCCAACTCACCGCCGCCGCCGCTTTCCCCCCCATCGCTCGCTCGCCCGCTGCGTCCCGACCTCGCCCCAACTCACCGCCGCCGCCGCTTCCCCCCATCGCTCGCTCGCCCGCTGCGCCCCGACCTCGCCCCAACTCACTGCCGCTTCCCCCCCATCACTCGCTCGCCCGCTGCGTCCCGACCTGGCCCCAACTCACCGCCGCCGCCGCTTCCCCCCCATCGCTCGCTCGCCCACTGCGTCCCGACCTCGCCCCAACTCGCCGCCGCCGCCGCTTCCCCCCCATCGCTCGCTCGCCCGCTGCGTCCCGACCTCACCCCAACTCACCGCCGCCGCCGCTTTCCCCCCCCATCGCTCGCTCGCCCGCTGCCTCGCCCGCTGCATCCCGAACTCGCCCCAACTCACCGCCGCCGCCGCTTCCCCCCCATCGCTCGCTCGCCCGCTGCCTCGCCCGGGACCAGCGGTGGCGCAGCAGCCCAGCCAGCCACGTGGAAACAACGCTTTACTGCCACACACACACACACACACACACACACACACGCACGAGGAGGGAAACAAGCTTGACTGAGGAGGGAAACAAGCCCCCCCACACACACACACGCACGAGGAGGGAAACAAGCTTGACTGAGGAGGGAAACAACGCTTGACTGCCCCCTCCCCCCCCACACACACCCACGAGGAGGGAAACAACGCTTGACTGCCGCCTCCCTAGCAGACCTCCCCATTCCTGTTAGAAATGGAGCCCAGTACTTCTAATCCTGCACCAAAACAAAGACGCAGGTCATACGAAGCTGCTTTCAAACTAAAGGTTGTGTCAAGAGCAGAAAAAAGCAATAACAGTATTGCAAGTAGGGAATTTGGTGTTGATGAAAAACAAGTGAGGGAGTGGCGGAAAATGAAAGCTGAGTTGGAAAAGATTCCAAAGGCAAAAAAAGCTCGACGTGGTTTAACAACTCCATATGTGGCTCTTGAGACTGAATTGCATAAATGGGTTATGGAGTGTCGTCAAAATGGTTACTGCGTAACACGCATGGGAATTCGCTTACGTGCCCTTCAAATGGCTAAAGATGACAAATTAAAAGTACCAGGCATTGAAAATTTTGTTGCGTCAGCAGGATGGTGTACTGGCTTCATGAATAGGTATGGCCTATGTTTGCGGCAAAGAACAAAGATTTCACAGAAGTTGCCAAAAGACCTTGATGAAAAAGTGATGTCATTCCATTCATTCATCATAAAACAAAGAAAGATCCATAACTATGACCTGGGAGATATTGGGAATATGGATGAAACACCTATGACCTTTGATCTTCCAAGCAACAGAACCGTGGCAAGTTTGGGAGACAAAACTGTTTTACTCAGAACCACAGGTAATGAGAAAAACCATTTTACAGTTGTTCTGTCATGTTTGGCTAATGGAACTAAGCTGCGGCCTGTCATTATTTTTAAAAGAAAGACCTTGCCTAAAAAGGTCAAATTCCCACCACGAATTACAGTGCGCCCACATGTTAAAGGCTGGATGGATGAAGATGGAACAAAAAAGTGGCTGGAAGAAGTTTGGAATGGACGACCAGGAGCAGCCTTAAAGAAAAAACCATCATTGCTAGTTTGGGATATGTTCAGAGCCCACACATCTGATGACATAAAAACATAAAGTAACATAAAGTAACTTCTCAAGTTACTTTAGCCGTTATTCCAGGTGGGCTTACATCTGTATTACAGCCCTTAGATGTGTGTTTAAATAAACCTTTCAAAGACCGTGTGCGAAAGATGTGGTGCGAATGGATGTCATCTGGTCAAGCCCGACTAACAAAAGGTGGAAATATGATGAAGCCTGACATAGAACTGATAGCAAAGTGGGTTCGTGATGCATGGGAAGAGATTCCAGAGGACATGGTGAAGCACGCCTTCAGGAAATGTGGCATAAGTAATGCTATGGATGGCAGTGAAGACACTGCTTTGTATGAGGACGACAACTGTGATAGTGATGACAGCGAACTCTGTGACAATGTATATGATGATAACCTCACACCAGCTACAGCTGAAGCTCTGTTTGCAGATACAGATGAGGAGGAGGAATCCAGTTTTGAAGGATTTTGATGCTTGTGTTTTAGCTTGGTTGCTTATTGAGTTAAGGTTTTTGTACATTTAAAGTTATTGTTAATACTTTAATGTTATATATTGTTTTTGTTGAATATACTGATAATATATTGTTTTTGTTGAATATACTGATAATATATTGTTTTTGTTGAATATACTGATAATATATTGTTTTTGTTGACCCTCTTTTCCACATGCCTCAATTAAAGCAATTTTATTGTTATCTACCTGTATTTTTATTTTTGAAATTTACCGTGAGCTGCCGCATTTCCCAGCCTCGGCTTATACTCGAGTCAATAACTTTTTCCAGTTTTTTGGGGTAAAATTAGGGGTCTTGGCTTATACTCGAGTCGGCTTATACTCAAGTATATACGGTACTTGGTCAAAGAATGAAATAAGTGCTGGCTTCTAGTTATATCTTTATTTGTTTCTAGATGTTTGCAGATTTGTTTTTTGATTATCTTTTCCAGTATCTTCCCAGATATTAATGTTAGGCAGATTGGTCTGTAGTTTCCTAGGTCTGTTTTTTGTTTTTGTTTTTAAGATGGGAACCACATCAGTTCTTTTCCAATCTTCTGTTAGTTCCCATGTGCTCCAGGATTTTTGAAAGATGTGATACAGTAGTTCTGAGGTGACATCTGCCAGCTCCTTCAGAACTCTGGGATATAATCCATCAGGTCCTGGTGATTTATATCCATCAAGATCAGACAGATGTTCTCTTACCATTTTTTGTTTATTTTAACTTTTATTTCTAGTCTGTCTTTTTCAGTTATTTTTTGGTAGATTGAGCTATAATTTCTTTTTGCATGAAGACCAATGCAAAGAATTTGCAGCCTGTTGCTTCCTTGCTGTCTTCTCTCTTTAGTAGACCAACTGTTTCCTTGATTTTTTTTCTTGTTATTTATTTCTTGATCTTTTAGGAAATATTGCTTTAAAAATGAAAAATTATATTTAAGTCTCAACATGTTATGGAAGAAAGAAGGTTAAAAAAACAATCATTGTAGTAAGGATTTTTCAAAGATGGACTGTGACTGTCAGAACCATAGCTGTTTAAATATTTATTTGCTGGATAAATAAAACAAGATGCTAAAAATAAAGAAGCAGAAAAATTGCCAGGCATGTCTTTGTCTCACAAATGTCAGCATTGCTGATATACTGTGCTTACATTTTCATAGGAAGAAGTATTAATCTTTTCCATGGGAGTGGGAATAGTGTGTTTGTCTCTCTCTGTGTGTATTTGTGTGTGTTTGTGTGTGTGTGTGTGTGTGTGTGTGTGTTGAGCAGACTGGAGAACAACAAAATGTGGTCCTTATATTCCCATTTCCTTAGTCCCATACTGGTTCTTCAGTTCTAATACATCAATGCTTCTCTTTTTGACTTTAATTCAGACTTTTTCAATTTCAATTTATAATCTGGTCATAAGGAATATTTTGAAACATAGCCAAAAGGAGCTTTCTTATAGGGATGGTTAATGTAACCACTTGCTTCTGTCTGTCAGAAGGCTTCTGGTGTTGTTAAGACTAGTAAATCTATCACAGCATAAGCTGTCAGCAGTGCACTTCATTAAATGTATAATATTCTAGCCCAAGGTATCTATTATAATGATCCACAAGCTTAGTTGTGAAATAGGGAATTATAAACACTGAGGCCAGAGGAAAATTAAATGCTGGAAGTACAGTATTCTGTTTAACTATTCTCTTTAATTTGGCCTATTTGTGAATTAAATATGAAGAAAGAAAGAAAAAGAAATGGAAAAGGGGTAGGGAAGGCAGATTTGTTCAAATTCCACATACAGAACAAACCTAGTACTTCTCCTTAATTTTAAATGAAATCCTTTTATACTCGTTTCTGCATTATGAGGGCAATTTGAAAATAAATCTCAGTTTGGTTATCAGTGACAGACACTTACAGATACAGAATTTTTATTATACACATTAGAAAACTACAACATTACATAACTTTTTGTTGATTGGCCTCAAATCTGGGCTAAGGGCAGGGGTTGATCAAAAACATCCCAATGGAACTGCTTCAAAAGTTCTTGGGTGTGCCTAGTGATGTGCAGGCGAGCATTATCATGAATCAACACCACACAGAAGTCAGCATGCCCCGACACTTCTTACAGATGAGTCGTCTGAGTTTTCATAACATTTCACAGTAGACTTCTGAACTGATGGTTGAACCACACTCCATGAACTTCACTAGCAGTACTCCTTTGGCATCTTCACATTTGGCAGGATTTTTTATGGCACCAATGGTATTGGTTCACAATAATGCTCGCCCACACACCGCTAGATGCATCCAAGAACTTTTGAAGTAGTTCCATTGGAATGGTTTTGATCACCCCCACCCCCCCATAGCCCAGATTTGGCACTGAGCGACTATTACTAAGGAATTTCAAACCTTGTAAGATGTTATGACAAGTGCCTCAATTTGAATGGTGTTTATGTTGAAAAGTAGTGTATTGCTGTAGTTTTCTAATGTGTATAATAAAAGTTCTGTATCTTTGAGTATCTGTCATTCATAACCAAATGGAGGTTTATTTCCAAATTGCTCTCGTAGAATATATTAACTGTATATATTGCCATTCTGATACTGATAAATGATTAGCTTTTAACATGGTTTAGTTGGGAACTTCCTCTCTCTTATTTGGGAGTAATCTTTTGTTGTAAGGACCATTATTTTCATCTTCTTTGAACTCTGTTTTCTCATACTTTTTTATCTGTTGCATATGCTGAAATCTTCTGGGACAAATCTTTGTTTTTTGACTCTTCTCTAAGTAGATCTCATCTCCTTCCCATATATTCATATCTACAAATTTATGCCATAAAGCTACAAGTTATATCATAGCATTATATAGTGATTGATATTATATACCAGTGACACCATACTAGCATTAATGTGCTAGTAGATCATTAATTAATCTGATTATATATGGCTAGCACTAAGTTTCCTGATATTTTTTCCCTTTTGCAGATCTTGCTTTCCGTTTCAAAAATGTTACTTTTGTGAAATTGTTGTGAACACTGTTAGCATTTTCTGAGGCTTTTGACTGTTTTAAATCAAAGTCATAATCTAGTGTTGAAAACCAATATGATGGAATGGTAAACATGGAAGGATCCAAATAAATTTCTACTTCACCATAAAAATGCTCTGATTGACCTTGACTGATTATTCTTTTTCTGACCCACCTTCCTACTTCACAAGTTAATTATTACAGGGGAACAAAGAATGGAGTACTGTGTATGTAGCCACCTGAACTACTGAACAAAAGGATTCAATCAGGGTCAGTCACTGGGACCAGAGGTTTAGTCTTCCGAGCTTTTGGACTCGTGCTGGAGGCCCCGTCCCCAGGGAACTCCTCTCTGACAAAAGCTCCCTGAGGATGGGGCTCCAGCATGAGTCCGAAAGCTCTAAGGACTAAATCTCTGGTCCTGGTGACCGGCACGGATTAGATCCTGCAACATTATCCTGGGACACATATACAGGTAGTCCTCAATTGACAACCACAAATGAGCCCCAAATTTATGTTGTTAAGTGAGACATTTGTTAAGTGAGTTTTGCCCCATTTTTACAACTTTTCTGGCCACAGTTGTTAAGTGAATCATTGCAGTTGTTAAGTTAGTAACTCGGTTGTTAAGTGAATCTAACTTCCCCATTGTATTTGCTTGTCAGAAGGTTGCCAACCCCAGGATGCTGCAGCCGTCGTAAATACATGCCAGTTGGCAAATGTCCAAATTTTGATTGCGTGACCATGGGAGTGCACAACGGTCATAAGTGTGAAAAATCATCATAAGTCACTGTTTCCAGTGCTGTTGTAACTTTGAATGGTCACTAAATGAACTGTTGTAAGTCAAGGACCACCTGTATTTGCCTTCATTCATTCTGAATAAAAAGTGGAATATCATTCAAATAAAAAAAATTATGACCTTTTCTATAATTCATTGGTATTAAAGCTAATGTCTTTTTGTGCCAATACGATGTCAGAGTTCCCCCCCCCCCCAAACAGCTTTGGACAACTAATTTCTTACCATTTTGAAGAAAATCAGTGCTTTGAGTCAGATAATATTCTGATGCTGATTTATGACCTCAAACTGCAACTAATATTTTGTCAAAGTTATGCTGCTTCTTTGAGTACTTTTTTAGTGAATATCACTGTTGTTCAGAAAAATAACAATAGAGACATACTACCACATTGAATGAACTACTGTAGATAAAACCATTATAATTTGAATACCAGACTGGTGGCCAGATCAATCTTAGCACTACCCTTTTCCTTATATTTGCATCAGTGTCTGGAAAGGATAGTTATCTCTTCATCCTATTTCTTTTTTCCTTCTGCTTCAAGGTGGTTGTCAAAATTGTGGAATGCCATTATTGCTCCCCGAGTTCAAGAAGCAATTCTCTCCAGGGCTTCTCTGAAAAAACCACCCACATTTGGACAAATGGCAGTCAAGAAATGTCCAAGCCGAGGGCAGCAAGCAATAGTGAAAGCTGCTCTCAGCATCTTATTAAATAAAGCAGTTCTGCATGGATGTCCTCTTCCCAGATCAGGTAAGCTGTGTAAATGTGTAAATCTCTGGAACATGTACTTTTTCTGTTGTGATCTTTAGTTTTCTTTATATAAGCTTTTTTGTTAATTCCTGGGATCATGAGCTTAGAGTGAAAGTTAGGTTAAAATGAAACTAAGTGGGAAAAATACTCTTTTAAACAAAAGACTTAATTCCTTGGCAACTGCACTACCCTTCCTTAATACCTTGGCAACCACATTGCACCACTGTATTGTGACTTGCTTCTGTCATTTCCATTATTACAGAAATAGAGCTGTACATTGCAGATTTTAAAGGAGGAAACTTTCCTCTCTCTATGGTATCAAACTATAAGAACTGCCCCAAGAAAAAAGGAGAAAATGTTGCTTGGAGAAAAGCAAGCACAAGTCCACGTAAGAAGTCACACTACTCATCAGCCCAGTCCTGGAGTAGGCCAGAGGGAAGTGCAGAAGGTAAAATATTGGTGGAAATTGGAAGGCAATGGGGATAATTTATTTGGACACTTGAAAACTCCTTATTGACATTTAAAAAACCCAGTCAAGGGCTTTCATTTTTTAACTTTTTTATCAACTGTGTTTAAATCCACTAAGCAATTCTGGGAGCATAAATTTTCTTACTTGTCCAGGGATAGTTCCAGAACCCTGTTCAAAGATGTAAAAAAATGGGCATAAAATATGAATTTCTGACTTACAATCGTTTCTTTCCAGTAGGTATTAAATCAAATAATTTATTGAAGGAAAATGGGAATAAAGTGTCTTCCTTAGGAAAAAAGTAAGTTCTGTGTTTGCATGTGATGTCTGGCCCCTTCCCAAGGAAATTTGACATCAAATAAATCAATACATCTTACTTGTCACATAGTGCAGGGATCCCCAACACCCCGTCCATGGACCGGTATTGGGCTGCGACCAGTTAGGAACCGGGCCATGCAGCTGGAAGCATGCGGCGAGACTGCAGGGGTCTGGGCAGGGGCGGGAGAGTGGCAGGGCAGAGCTCACTTGCTCAGTGCAAAGGTTCTCCAGCGGCTGCACTTGCAACTGGCTTGCAACATCTGAGCTCAGTTTCCTTCCTCCTCTTCCTCTTGCTTCTTGTGCTCTCTCTTCTTCTGCCTCCTCCTCCTCCTCCTCTTCCTGCTTTCTCTCCCTTCTGCTACTTTTTCTTCCTCCTCCTCTTCTTTCTCACTTTTCTCCTCTTCCCCCTCCTGGCACCCCAGCTGGGCTTATGCTCCCTTCACGCAAGTCTCCAAGTTTGCAAGGCAAGCACGCACCAGCTCAGCTTGCAAAGGGGGAGGGGGAGGGGAGAAGCTACATGTCTCCTTAAGCAGTGTCACCAAGGGAATCCTTCTCTGATCTACACCTTTTCCAAGGCTGCTAGGCTTAGGCAGTGCCCTCCCTCCCTCCTTCTTTCCTTCCTTTCATCCCCCTGCCCCCGGCCATGGAAAAATTGTCTTCCATGAAACTGGTCCCTGGTGCCAAAAAGATTGGGGATCTCTGACCTAGTGTATGCTTCTCCATTATTGCATAGAAATTATAGCAGTCAATACACTGTACACAATTTTTGGTATGATGGATGGATTTTGTAATTAAGACCCTATTCTTTAGACCTTTTTCAAAAAAAAAAATTCTTTCCAATATTTGCCAAAATATTGCACAAACACAAAAAATCAGTGGAGAAAATCCGGATACTTTACTGTGAATATTGTATTGGAAAATTTACTCAATTAAATTCTACTCTATTAATATCCCAGAAATGGTTCAAAATAATTTGAATTTTATTAGGAATAGAACATGCCAGTAAGATATATTGCTGAATTTTCTTTTCTTGTCATATAAAATACATCTTTCTTTTAAACAGTTTACGGGAAGAAATTATGCAGAATGGAAATTTAGAACAGAAGTCTCTTTGATAGGTTCCAGTACTTCTTCACTGTAGACCATTAGGAAAACAACTAGAAAAATTCAAATATCAATTCCAGAATAATTAGTTTAAGTTTTTTCAGAGGTTTTGAGAATTAAATAGTTTTAGATATGAATAAACTGTGTGCAAACTGTTTTTTCTAAAATATTCCATTTGGATTAGCTACTGTATGTATCATTTCTGTCTGAAGCAAATCTCTATTTATGCATTACTAAATATTTTTGTGAAGTCCTTGGTGTTCTATGAGCTTTGTTGTTTGCTTTCAGACATTTCATTACCTGATTAGATAACATTATCAGTGTAATGATTGTGGGGGTTTGCTCTCTGGCACTCACTAGCACTGATGCTATTACCTAGCTGAGTAATGAAATGTCTGCAAGTGAACAATCAAGCTAAGAGAGCACCAAAGACTCCACAGTTTAACCCTGAGCTACATATATTATCACCCTGAGCTACATATATTATCTTCAAATGGTACCCTATATTTTAAAACCTGTTTAAAAAAATCAATGAGTTCCTTTGAGTTGAAATACTTCCAGCCAACTAAAAATAGAGTTGGATTGAACTTTTATTGCATGAATTTAATTAACTTGCCCTGCTTCCATGAATACTTTCTCTATTAAACTGTAAGAGATAAACAACATTTTATAGCTCCATATTATAGATTGTCATTTACTATGTTTTGCAACATAATTTTGTTTTCCTTTCCAAGGTCTCCCAGAGATGATCCATTAAGTGTGTTAAACCTGGAACAGAGACTATCTATTTGTTCAGATGATGAAGTGGACCTTCTGCAAGAACTTCAAAGTATTTGTTTAAGCAAATCGGAATCTGACATCAGTAAAGTATGTATTACTTACTCTTTTCTACAAAGAGCCATCAGCTCTAAGTTTCTCTATATTTTATTTTATTTTCCTTGTATTTTCTCTAACCCCTGAAACTATTTCCAAGCTTTCTTGTGCAATTTTTCTTTCAATTCTTACAGTTGCAGTTTATACCCTGTACCCTATTTTGCCCTGTACTTCAGCCTGCCTTCCTCTTAGCATCTGCTGTAGAAGTTCTTTTCAAAAGATCTAGCATACAATATATGTTAATACAAAACGACTATTCCCTATTATGTTGCCCCATAGGAGTCTGACCAGCACTGAGTTTATTGTATATTTGGCATGTTTGGTTAAAAATGTTTGTTCATACCTAACTAGTGTTCTTTTATGGTACAGCCATTTCAGTTACATTATGACTATTCTGTTTTGTTTTAATTGAATTTTAGGAGTACCGGTATATGACCATCTTTATTTCACCTTCATATCTCAGAATGAAGGAGATAAATTTTTCATTAACATCAGGATCATTAGGTCAGATTCAGCATGTCCAACATTGTATTTCTCATCTTTTATCTTCCTTTTTTCTCTTCACATAATTTGTGTGTTCATAAACCTTACCCTCTTCCATTTTAGACACAGCTTTGATGTCAAGTTTCCGACATATGGTCTTTTCAAGTGACTCTGAGGCATTGTTTACCTTAAAAGTCCTTTATTAGCCTAATACACTGGCAAATGCTTGCTCGAAGGAAGCTGGAATCTGAAATCTCCGCCCCTTGCACAATATATTAAAACACAATTCTCCACCTTTCTAATTTTGTCATTAATCATATTCTCCAATTAATTTAAAGAATCAGTTTCCCTTTCATTAGAAAACCCGCCAAGGCTTTATCTTCTTTAGTTAGAGAGATGACCTTGAAGGTGCAATCCTACTCATTCCCCCTCCCAACCTTAAACTAAATCTTTTAAAGCAATACACAAGTTTAACATATGAAATGGCTACTTCTTCATCTCTTGTCAAGCAATAACATTTGATGTTAGCAATGTTGACATCTGGCCCCCCTTACAAAAAGGACAGATCCTGTAATGTAAACAAAACACAAGTTAGGAACTGGCTTTTGGTTAGTTGGGGTGTTTCTCATAAAACCTTTTGATAAGACTGTCAGTTTTCACATCAGTAGATTTCACCCAAATGGCTTCAGACAATGGGTATCCCTTCCATTGTACTAGGTATTGCAATTTTTCCTTAAAGATTCTAGAGTCAAGAATACATTTCACTTCATAATGGCTCTGACCTGCTACCATGAGGGGTCCAGGTGCTTTCTTAGGGGAAGGTCTTAAAGTGGAGGTTCGAAAAGGTTTCAGCAAGCTACAATGGAACACCGGGTGAATTTTCCCCAAAAGTCTGGGTAGTTTCAATTTTACTATGACCGGGTAGATGATTTTCACAATGGGGAAAGGCCCCTAGAATTTTTGTCCCAATTTCTAATTGGGCAGTTTAAGGCGTAAGTATTTGGTCGACAAATAGACCTTTTCCCCAACTTGGAATGTTCTTTGGGGAGCTCTCTTTTTGTCAGCTTGCTTTTTGTAGGTCTCAAAGGTCTTTTTTAAGGCCACCTTTGTATTTTTCCAAACTTCTTCCCAACCCCTCACCCAATGATCAAGAGTCTGGGAAGCGGAGGGTAACTGAGGGTATTCTGGTATGGGGTTGAATTCTTTCCCTGTGGCTACACAGAAAGGAGTGTAGCTGGTGCTGCTATGTACTGAATTATTGTAAGCCACCTCTGCAAAAGGGAGGAGGTCAGTCCAGTTTGTTTGTTGGTAAGAGACGTAGCATCTAAGGCATTGTTCCACCATTTTGTTGGCGGATTCTGCGGCTCCGTTACTAGCCGGGTGAAAAGCAGTTGATAGGCCTTGAGATGATCCAATTAATTTAAGAAAGTTTGTCCAAAATTTTGCTGTGAACTGCACCCCTCTGTCCGAAATTATTCATTTAGGGGCACCATGTAGTCGATAGATATGTTTTAGGAACAACTTAGTCAGGCATTGAGCCGATGGAAGACTTTTGCAGGTGAGTGAGCCTGTTTTGAAAATAGGTCTATCACAGTCCAAATGACGTATTTCCTCTACTGTCGGGTAGGTCTACTATAAAGTCCATAGCTATTTCTTCCCATGGTTGAGAAGGTTTTAGTTATTTAAATGTGACGATAAGGAAAGCATAAAAATGTGTTTTGAATGAGAGTTAAAGGACTAGATGATTAGAACTATTGAATGGAATGCTTAAAGTTTAAATAGATTAAATACATTCTTAGCTACGGTTAAAAAGAATAATGAAATTGAGGGAATAAATATATATTAAATTAGGAGGGATACATATTTTAAGTTACAGTATGTTATTTTTTGTATCTCAGTGCTCTTGTCTCTTTTTGTTTCCCTTTTCTTTCTTCTTTTTCTTTTTCTTTTTTTCTTCTTTTTGTCTCTCTCTTTTCTTTTCTGTTTCTACTTTTTCACTTATTGATTAAGAAATATAAAAGCATGAGAAGGTTTATATGGAAAAAATAGAATTAAATCCACCAATGTAAATATAGTTAAATGTTGAAAAGATTGCCACTTGTAATAATATTTAGAATTTGGGGGGAGAAATAAACTGAAATAAACATGGTAACAGGATTTATGATAAGGCAACTAAAATGACTTATTGAAACTCTATACTTAACTGTTGTTAATTAAAATAATGAGAATCGTCTTAGTCTAATGTTTTGCAAAGAAAGATACTTTGGGGAAAGGGGAAATCAAATGAAATTAACATATGGAATATAGATTATAGAAACTAATTGTTAAAGACTGTTTTATAAATGTTACCCAGACAACATACTGTTTACAAATTTACTGAATGACTTATGTTAAAAAATTCTAATAAAATATTGGGGGGAAAAATCAACTGCATAAATACGGCTGGGGGCCCCTGCAGTCCAAATGGCATGACTTTGAATTGGTAGCTCCCAAGGGGCAGTTGAAGGCTGTCTTCCACTCATCCCCTTCCTTTATTCTTACCTGGTAATATGCTTCTCTCAGGTCTAACTTGGTGAAGACGCTCCCCTTCGTCAGGTAGGTTAGCAAGTCTTTCAGGAGGGGGAGAGGGTATTTATTTTTCACACAGCGTTTAGGCTTGTATAGTCCATGCAGAGACGTAAAGACCCATCTTTTTTCTCCTTGAACAACACAGGGGCTCCCACAGTAGACTTGGCCCATTCAATGAATCCCCTCGCTAGGTTTGTATCCACATATCATTGCATCTCCTCCATTTCAAGGGGGGACATAGCGTACATTCTTGGTCGGGGGAGTTTGGCCCCGGAACAATGGAACAATCATCGGGAGGGTGAGGAGGCAAGGTATAGCATTCTTTCTCACTAAATGCCTCTGCTAGGTCCTGGTACTTGCTGGGGATGAGCAGCTCGCCAGGTGGCCATAAGGCAGCCATGTGCGCTTGCTCATTGGGGGTGCTAAAATTCCCTGTAACATCTGTTGAATCAATGGGGGGATCGGGCCCTATGGGTAATCTCATAGTTCTCATTCCTTTTTTCCACCAGATAAATGGCTTCCATTTGTCTAGCCAGGCTAGTCCTAGGACCACAGTCTCAGACATCTTTGGAGCTACCAGGAAGTGAATAAACTCCCAGTGCTTGCCTATTTCCAGGCGTAAGGGCTCTGTTAATTACGTGACTAAAGTTCCTCCCGTTAGGGAGCCATCAGCTTGCTCGAATCTCACAGGTTTGGAGAGTGGCTTGGCCCGTATGCCCAGTCTCAAGGCACATGACAGGCTAATGATGTATTGGGAGCAGCCGGTATGGAGTAGCACTTTCAGGTCTACTTGTGCCCCTGACTTAGAGATTATGAGTTTAGCAAGCAATAAAAAAGGTAGGATGTGTCGACTCACCATCGGGTCATTCTCCCCTTCATCGTCGCTGTCAAAACTGGGTAAAGTGGGGGTGGGTCCAGTCGGTGGGCCAGCGTCCTCCTGGGTGGGGGATGTAACCTGGGTAAGGGGCTCCTGGGTGGCCCAGTTGGACTTTTCTTTCGATGGCTGCTGTGCCGGTTTCTTCCTCGTTGTTGGATCTGGTCTACTCTGCTGTTGCGGGTAAGGAACTGGGCAGTTTGCTGCTTGATGTCCCTGCTGTCCACATTGAAAGCACTTGATTGGTGGACCTGTAGGTGGTCTAGGTCTTTCAGCAGTAGCAGTCATTGGGGGTTTTCGGGAGGGTGGTAGCCATCTGGATCCTGGTTTTGGTGCAGCTTCAGGTGGGGGGGCTTTTTATAGCGGGCAAGCTGGACATCTAATTTCACCACTGCCTGGTACCATTCACGTAGCTGGTCGGGTACAGCTCAGTAGTTACATGGCTGAGAAAGGTGGTCGTCTAACTCTTCTCTAAAAAGATGAATTATTGATTGCTCAGGCCATCTCTCTATCCGACCTGCCATCTTTTGAAACTCCCGCACATACTCTAGGGCAGGCTGACCAGCTTGCTTTATCTTATGGATTAGTTCTTCTGCTTTGAGGGCAATGGATGGGTCCTCAAATCTTTCCCTCAGCCCCAGGAGGAAAAGGTGGGGGTCCTCCAATTCAGGGGCCTGCTCATTATATAAATTGTTCAACCATTCAGATGCTTCTCCCTCTAGGTTGGATGTAATCACATCGACCATCGCACCCGGGTATGGGTAAGAGTGACCCCAGTGATTCAAGTGAGAGCGTACTTGGTTGAGGAAAAAAATCATTTTCTCTGAGTCCCCATCAAAGGTTGCTCTGAAGGCTGGGCTCATCATTGGTTGCTGGGGCCCCAATTGCTGCTGTCCCCCCTTGGTTGTTGGATCAATGGTTGCTGGGGCCCACACTGCTGTTGTTGTGCCCCCAATTGCTGCTGGCCCCCTCCTGGTTGTTGATTCACTGGCTGCCAGGGCCCCCATTGCTGTTCTTGTGTCTCCAGTTGCTGCTGCCCCCACTCTGGTTGCTGATTTAATGGCTGCCAGGGCCCCCCTGCTGCTGGCCCCACTGGTCCTGCTGTATGTTCAGGGGTTGCACGTTTGGGTCCTGCTGCTGCCACCCTTGCTGTTGTCCTCCCACCAGCTCCTGATCTCCAGGCTTCTGCACCACCCCGAGCTGTTGCAAGGCTTCTATTAGCTGGGGCAAGCTCAGAGGTTGTTGGCCTTTCACTTGTGGGGGCTTCCCAACCTCCCATTGCTGCAGAGGCCCCAGGCTAGGGTCCTCTGTCTCTATGGGTCTGGAGGGCTTGGCAGGGGACTCCTGGGTCTGGCAGGCAGTCTGATCTGCAGACAGGATTTTCCACTCACCCGAATATTCAATCTCAGCTGGCCTGGCTACTCCAAGGCACCTGGAGTCTTCGCTGGGCTTAATCCACTCTGATGACCAGTCCAATTCTCCTGGTTGTTTGGGTCTAGCTCCCAGCTGGGAGGATTGCTGGCCCTTCCCCCACTGGGGTGGCTACTGGTGCTGGGGAGCTGGCTTCAGACAATTTTACTCCCTCCATTATGGGATCTTCCCAATCTCTTTGCCAGACTGCCTCCCAAACTTGGAGACAGCGACAGGAGGTCAGGACTTCCTAATTAGTTTAAAAAGTACTGTATTTTCCGGCGTATAAGACGACTGGGCGTATAAGACGACCCCCTACATTTCCTGTTAAATTATAGGGTTTGGGCTATACTCGCCGTATAAGACTACCCCTCTTCCAATGCACACCAAATAAAAATTAAAAAATATCAGATTTGATTTTAATATGGTAATTTTAATTCAAATGCTTATGACATGCAGGTACTTAGTAGGAAAACTGTCACTTATAAACATAAGGCTGTTTGTCATCAAACATGTAAACATAAAACAGTGCAAGTGGATTAAACATCATCATCATCATCATCATCATCATAAGTCCAACCCCCTGCTAAGGCAGGAAACCCTATACCATTTCAGGCAAATGGCTGTCCAGTCTCTTCTTAAAAACTTCCAGTATTGGAGCATTCACCACTTCTGGAGGCAGGTTGTTCCACTGGTTAATTGTTCTAACTGTCAGGAAGTTTCTCCTTAGTTCTAGGTTGCTTCTCTCCTTGACTAGTTTCCATCCATTGCTTCTTGTCCTGCTTTCAGGTGCTTTGGAGAATAGCTTGGCTCCCTCTTCTTTGTGGCAGCCCCTGAGATATTGGATCACTGCTATCATGTCACCCCTCACCCTTCTCTTCGTTAAACTACACATACCCAATTCCAGCAACCGTTTCCTATTTTCCTAATTCACTTTTTCACTTTTCCTAATTCACTCTAAAGCTTCCCCTGCGCAGAGCCTTAAGTAACACCAGCTGCCTGCAATTAGTGCAGGTTCTCATCCCACCAGGCTCAAGGTTGACTCAGCTTTCCATCCTTCCAAGGTAGGTAAAATGAGGACCCAGATTGTTGGGGGCAATAAGCTGACTTTGTAATAATGCTGCTTGTGGGGGGGAGGTGAAAGCTCTAATAAGCAGGCATATACATAGAATGAAGGCTATTGCTAAGCACATTGATTTGTGCTTTAAATTGTAAGCCGCCCTGAGTCTTCGGAGAAGGGCGGGATATAAATGGGATTTAAAAAAAAGACCAAATGGGAGATCCACTCCAGGTTTTCCAGCCAGCCTGCCCAGTTCCTGAGTCAAATGTGTCCTTAGAGCTAAGCAGGTGCTCTGCTACGGCATTCCCCACCTGCCTTTCAGGTTGCTCTTGCATTCCCCACCTGCCTACAGTTGCTCTTCAACTTTAGAAGGAAAGACGCCCAGACCCCAGCCTGTAAAAAATCACAGACTGCAGCTTCTACTCCAATTGGTCCTGCTTTCCCTGTGCAGACTAAATGGAAGATCTGCTCCAGGTTTTCCGGCCAGCCCTGTCCCTAAAGTTTCAGCACCCGGCGTATAAGACGACCCTTGACTTTTGAGAAGATTTTCATGTGTTAAAGAGTCGTCTTATACGCCGGAAACTATGGTAGTGTGGATTCCAGCTTGATGTCAAGTTTCTGACGTACAGTATGGGCTTTTCAAGTGACTCTGAGGCATTGTTTACCTTAAAAGTCCTTTTTTAGCCTAATACACCGGTAAATGCTTGCTTGAAGGAAGCTGAAATCTGAAATCTCCACCCCTTGCACAATATATTAAAACACAATTCTCCACCTTTCTAATTTTTTCATTAATCATATTCTCCAATTAATTTAAAGAATCAGTTTCCCTTTCATTAGAAAGCCCGCTAAGGCCTTATCTTCTTTAGTTAGAGAGATGGCCTTGAAGGTGCAATCCTACTCATTCCCCCTCCCAACCTTAAACTAAATCTTTTAAAGCAATACACAAGTTTAACATGAAATGGCTACTTCTGCATCTCTTGTCAAGCAATAACATTCGATGTTGGCAGTGTTGACATTTGATTTCTTTCTCTTATTTTGCTTTGATAGCTAGGTCTTTTTTTACAGAGCTTACTGGATTCATTCCACCCCCATGCCAACTATAAGCAACATTTCTGTGCTGTTGGACACTGCCAGCTGGCCTGTTGAGGGAAACAAAATTGACAGCTAGCTGATGTTCTATCCCTTTCTTGTTCTTCCTTTTCTTGCCCTTATTTTCACCCCAAGTAAATAGTTTAAATCAAGAGCTAGTTTGATGTGGTGTTAAAGTATCAGGCTAGAAACCAGGAGATTGTGAGTTCTAGGGACACCTTGAGCACAAAGCCAGCTAGGTAACCTTGAGGCAGTACCTCCCTCTTAGCCCAAAGAGGGAGTGGGACAACTTGCCACAGCCACGTCACTGCGGCCAACTCCCCATGGCCAACTCACCACGGCCAACTCACCACAGCCAGCTTGTCATGGGACAACACACTGTGGAATAATTTAACAATTCTATTTAATTATTTAAAATAAATTAAAAATATTTTAATTTTTGTCAGTCACATTTCATTCTGTCCCTCCTTTTGCATCCTTTCTTTAATGATTCTATTCCACCATTTCTTTGGTATTAGTGTAACTTTTATCCAGCAATGAGTTGTCCCGTGGCGAGTTGTCCCACAGCAAGTTGTCCATGGCGAATTGGACGTGGTGAATTGGGCATGGGAAGTTGGCTATGGCAAGCTGGCCATGGCGAGTTGGCCATGGCAAATTGCCCCAAGAAGGAGGCAATGGTAAACCAGTTCTGAAATCATACCAGGAAAACTAAGGGATTTGTCCAGGCACTTGCCAAGTCAGTGATGACTTCAAAGTATGTGCACGCACACCCCCACACCCATATGCACAAACACACAACAAAACCAGACAAAATAACCCTTTTTAGCGGGGGAAGAAGAATAGGTAATAGCAAAACACAATACACCTTCGCTACCAACAGTCCTGAAAACTGGATGGTAGAGTAAGGTGGAAGTACTTGTGAGAAATTGCCTGTCCCCAAAATGTCTTTGTATTATTTCCTCTGGAACAGCAATTGAGCAAAACTAATTACCTTCCAAAGTTAATTGACTCAGCATGCAAAGACTATTGAAAATCCTAGGGCAGGGGTGTCAAACTCGCAACATCACGTGACGTGACGCCACATATCATGATTTCTTTGCCATTGCTGGCAATGGGGTGGGTGCAGTCTCGCTATGATGCATCCAGCCTGCGGGCCGGCAGTTTGACACCCCCATCCTAGGGCATTGTGGAGACATGTAAAGGCAATACTGATTTTGACCAGCAGCACCTTTGCATCTGGAAAGACCGAGTCTTGACTCTGTCATTTAACTCAGGTCATTTCTCTGTTTTGTCCTTTCAGAAAAAAAGAGGGTGATTTATGCTTTTGTGGAACATGCCCCCCCCACACACTGCAGTTTTCTCCTCTTTGTTTCCATTGTATGGCCTTAGCATACTGCCCTATATTCAGAGCTCTGCCAAAATAAGTCAATTCTTCTGTTATCGAGATCATGGCACCTGTCCTTTAATTAGCTTATTATTTTTCTGTCTGGGATCTAGCAGAATATACCTCCCTGTGGTCTTTTGTTCTTCACTCCACCATTTACCTCTCTCCAAAAGTCATCTTCCCTCTTTTCAGGTGTGTGTCTTCTCTTCAGTGTTTCAGATTTCATTAGTATTGTATAAATTAACTCATGCTTAGACAGATGTGATAATGCAGAAACTTTTAAACATGTAAATAGTGATGACAACCACAGATTTTGTACTGGATTAAGCTTTTGTTTACAAATTGCATTTGTCATATGGGGAATTAGGGAAACTCATGTGTGTGTCTCCTCTGTGTTTAGATTTCATTTATATTGTATAAATTAACTCACACTGCAGAGAGATGCCACAATGAGGAGACTTTCCATATTTCACAACAAAATTCTTATGAGGTCCTTAGTGCTGTGTGAGCTTGGTTGTTTTCTTGCAGACATTTCATTATCAAACTTGGTAATTTCATCAGTGCTAAAAATATTTGTTTCAGATGTCATGGATTTATTTGGCTAAAGCCAAAGTTGCAAGACAAAATCTGAATCCCAAACTTTCTCACCCAATGTTTGCAAGACTTTACTGAATAAATATAGTAATTTTAAAAGAAAATATTGACTTATGGATGTTCTTTAAACCTTCCATTTTAAATTGATAGATTTGATGTATATTTATTAAAGACTAGGAATACGTTTGGTAATTCAAGACAAAAATGTATAAATCTTTCATGCAATGATGTATTTTAATATAGTAGCTCTATGAGTATAAGGCTTTATATTGTTAGGAATTCCAATGTAAGAATGACCCTCCCCTCTTCCTATCCATTTTTCACAGATAATAGATTCAGAGGATGAGTTGCTTCTGACAAACAGCACTCCTCAGAAGGATCCAGTATTTTCAGCAAACATCAGGAATACAAACACATCAGCATCACACCAGGTACATGAGAAGCTGAAGGGCATGTGAAAGAAGTTTGCAGTGCATGTTCAGATCTTTACATATGAAAAAAGTAGCATCATTCTGAGTTTAACTGAGCCTATTTTATGGGTAAAATACAGTTACATCATTGGACCATAAGAAAGGCTGAGCACCAAAGAATTGAGGCCTTTGAACTATGGTGCTGGAGAAGACTCCTGCGAGTCCCTTGGACTGCAAGGCGATCTAACCGGTCAGTCCTAGAGGAGATCAACCCTGACCGCTCTTTAGAAGGCCAGATCCTGAAGCTAAAACTCAAATACTTTGGCCACCTAATGAGAAGGAAGGACTCACTGGAGAAGAGCCTAATGCTGGGAAAGATTGAGGGCAATAGAAGAAGGAGACAACAGAGAATGAGGTGGCTGGGTGGAGTCACTGAAGCAGTAGGCGTGAGCTTAAATGGACTCCAGGCCTGGAGGAACGTTGTCCATAGGGTCGTGATGGGTCGGACATGACTTCGCAGCTAACAACAACAAATCCAAAAAACAGCATTAATTGCTGTTTTCAAGGGGTTTTAAAGGCAGACTCTACTATAGCACTTTATTTAATAGATTTTCATAATTGAGGCCAAACGGTCCCCATCCCAGAACCACTTGTATCTATATGGAATGATGAGATGAAATTGGCCTCATATATTAGATGCTTTCTATCAAAACAAGAAAAAAGGATTTTAAAAAGAACATCTTCTAAAGAAAAGAGTTGAGCAGCCCAGCATTTTGAGGAGAACATTGGGTTTTGGCCATTGAAATACACTGGTGTCATGCAGTGAGCTTTCCAGATGGCTGCAATTGTCATGGAAACCAAAAAGATTTAAAGAAAGTGACTGCCTGAAATAGAACTGAGGAGGAAGGATGATAGAAAATGCAGAGTTGCTGAAGGGTTTCTCTGTTTCCTCTCTGTCCCCCCCTCCCAACCTCCCCTCCGCCCCATTGATCTTTCTCTGGAAAAAGGCAGAAGGAGACAGAGAATCCAGCTTAGAAACATTTGAAAGGCTGAGGCCTTTATGAGATTCTGGTTTCTAGGCAAACAGCAGGACCCAGAGGAAATTGAGGAGAGAAAGGCTGCAATTAAAAAAAGCAGGCAATGTGCAGAAATGTTCCCCAGTGGCTGAGCTGGTAGCTGAATTCTGGAATTTTGCATTATTGATTTGTTTAAAATTTACATAGCTTATAAGCTGCTTCAGCCACAAATACCTCTAAGCAGCATATACAGTACTCCCATGCAATGACGGAATGAAAAAATAGAGTAATAGACAACCCATGATCTCTTGAGTCATCGTTAAAGAGATATTTATTGACCAGATTCCTCAATGATTTCAACAATGGCAATGCTTCTGTACTTTAAAAGAGTCTTAAAAATTTACAGAGATGTTTAGAGATGGATCTGCCTTGAAATTAGCCCATGTTTTTTTTAAACAAGTTTTATTAATTTTCTAATTTTACATCCAAATATTTGTGAAGCAATGTGGTGGTTGGGTAATCAAAGATTAACAATAACAAATAACAAAATCTTTTGTAATCAGCTCAGGTCACATCAACAAGAGTTCCCTCTCCAGTTCCCTTAATTAGAATAACATAGTCAAATTAATACATTTCTAATTATAACACAATCAATTAGAAAAATTTTCAATATATTTTCACTTATACATATCCATGTCCTGTTTTTAAATTTTATCTAATTGCAATATAGCAGACATGTCAAACACAAGGCCCGGGGGCCGGATCCAGCCCGTGAAGTGGTTTCATGTGGCCCGCAAAGCCATCCTGGAAACAATGAGGGAACAGCCCCTGCTGCCTTGGCCCTGGCCCAGGCCAGCTGGGAGCCAATGTACAATTTCGTGGTGGTCATCTATGCTGAAATACATTCAGTCTTAGCTTCACAAGGCCGTCTGGAAACAGTGAGGGACCGGCCCATGCCACGTCGGCACTGCCCCCTGGGCGCAAGCTGGGGAGGTATCACCCTTTGTGAGGAATGAAGAAATGCACCATCGCCTGGAAGTGGCCAACATGTGACCCTGCCTACTTTGGGCAGGCTAGGGCCTGGGCAGCGTTGTGCTTCTCTTCAGATTCGTGCCATCCGGCTCAGCCTCTCGGCACTGTCAGGAAAGTGCCCCACTGCCTGCCAAAACCGGGCAGGCTGGGGGCTGGGCAGCACTGTGCAGGTAACATCAACTCTCATGCTGCTCATGGCATCCCCTCCCCCAGAGCCCACCAAGCTGTATATGTGAAGTAGGCGAGGGCCATGTGCTGGCCACTTCCAGGCAATGGTGCATTTCTTCATTCCTCATGAAGGATGACACTTCCCCAGCTGCGTTTCTTGCCTGTTTTTCTCCCTGCCTCATCTCAAATATTTTTCCACCACTCGAAGGAAGGAAGGAAGGTGAGGGAGGGTCTGAGGGAAGTCCTGCCTTAGTCCTTCCCTGCTGCCCTTTCACCATCCCCTTGCCCCCTCCTCCTGGCCTATCCTGGGGGGTCTCCAATCCTATTGCTAAGGAAGGTTTGGATACAAAGCCAGGTCTCCTCACATGGAGAGGGAGTGGGCCTCCCTTTTGACTTTGCCCTCATACCCATCATGAGCAACCTGGCTAAGGAGAGCAAGCACAGCAGCAGCAGCCTTGAGGAGGAGGTAGGTGCAGCTGGCCGCCACCTTGGGGAAGTGGAGCTGGGCTTAGTGCCATGGGTGCTTGACGGCTGGGCTGGGCATTTGACCTCCACGCCACCGTCCAACCCTCCCCCGAGGCCTGAGAGGAACAGTGAGGCTCCTCCAGTGGACCATGCCTTGGCACTTGCCCCTGTCCCATCTCCTTCTGCCAGAGACCCTCAGATCTGTCCCACTCCTGCCCAGGCCCCCATTGGCACCTTTGATGCGAATGATGTAGAGCTGGCCATGCCCACCCAGTAGGCCACGCCCACCCTGGCCACACCCACCCAGCCCGCCAAGGGCAACTGCAATGCTGACACCCCTGCAATATAGTGCTCCAAAATAGCCTGTAGTATCTCAAAAACTTAATTTTCGGGTAACCCACATTTCCCCTATTTGATTATATAATAATTATCATGTCTAAAATACAAACATTGTTCATTTCAGTGCATTCTTATTTTATACAAATATATTCTGTTTATCATCTTAATAATTCATCAATTATTGAAAAAATATATCTTTTTTGTGTCATTCAAATTCTATAATATAATTCAGAGTTATGTTCTAATAGCTAGTTTTCCTTTCCCTTATAAATATAAAATCTAAATATAAAATTAGTTTATATCTTTTGAAGATTTCCCTTGGTTCATTTAAAGAAAATTTTAAGCTCTGTCATTAGACATCCCAGCACGTAGAAAAAATCCCATTTTTTAAAATCTAACTCTAGCCTTCTTTTTGTGCCAAACAGACTTCTATATCAGTGCCTTTAAATTCTCAAGTGTGTCTCCCTTTCTTCCTACACGTATTGTTTGAGTCTAGGTATTGCCAATTTTTATCTTTAAAGTTAGTGTCACGGTCAAATCTAAATTTGAGCCAAATCTCAGAACAGAGAGGAGGTTTACTTGCTGTATCAAGTTTTGCCACAAGATGTCATCAGTAGCATGTAAAATCTTTTCCAAACTTATAAAAATCCATTTTTTTTCCTTTTTGCCCTTCTTTCACAGCTTAAAAGGTAGATAGGATAGTAGGTTCCCGTAAAAATAAGGATTTTTTAATTGCCCAAGAGTTCCACAAGTACAAATAAGATTGCTTAAATTATTCAGTTAATAATTTCCGTTTCTTTCAAGGCTTTAAGATTTTAGTTCTTCATGTAAGTAGTTGCCATTCTTTCAAGGGGGGGGGAAGGCAATTTTCAGGAAAGTCCCACAGGAAGGTAGTTAGGGGAGTAAGAAAGATAAGATCGCACCCAGATCCTCCAGATTGCTTCGTTGTGCTTGATGGTGCTTTTGGCTTTCAGCAAGGAACGGCTTAATGATCGGCCATATTAATGGCCAATCTCTTCTTCAAGCCAGAGGAGCTGCTCCAGATCAAATGGAGGGCTGCTGCCCTTCTGCGATCACAGGGAGGGCCTCCTCAAGGTGGTCACCCCTCCAGGGCGACTTTCGACCCTTTTCAGGGTCCTCCAAGAAAGAAAAATCAGACGGCAGGGAGAGGGTTCTTCCCTCATGTCTGCTGGTGCCATTGTGTGCAAACTGGCGAAATTAGCCCATGTTGAACTGGATAGCACAGTCAAACTTTAGCACAGAATATATTTTATGAAATTTAGTGTTATGTCATAAACTGTTTTATGATCATTTTTATGTCATAACATGCTTTATACATTTTACCAAATGTCATTTCTTTGGGAGTCCTGGGTCACAGATTTTGGATGCATTAACCTATTTGAAGTAGCTTGATTCAAAAATTGTTGCCCCATGATGCACCATTTCACCCAGTTAAAGGTCAGAGAACATGAGTTTTAGAAGTTAATAGACGTCTAGTGCAAGAACCCAATGGTATCATTCTCATCTCGTGGCATACTGTTCCCAAAACAACATAGATTGTTGCTTACTATGGTAGGGAGACTGCATCCCTTGGTCATAACTGTGGGAGTTATGCAAAGGCCTCTATTGACCATGGTTGCACCAGCTCAAATCACATCTGTGAGTTTAGAAGAAATGTGCAGATCAGAGAGGTAGTATCTGACTGGAGAGATTTTATAGAACTTTTGACAGAATTGCCTGCTGTCATATCTCCCACCACCGCTGCCTTAAACTGAAGAAATTAAAACTCACATACAAAGAACATTCCACTGGGACAGCCACAATACTCCAGTCACTGCTACTTAAGAAATATAATATTTCTGCTCATTTGGCGGGAAAGGGATGCTCCCAATGCAATATCTGAAATATTTTTTACCCAAATAATATCAAATTAATACAATTTTATGTTTAACTTACAGATGTCATGACCTCATGATAATGAGATGACAATTATATAATTTTTGGATACATTTAATTACTATTGCAGTAGTTCTTCTTCTGTTACTGCATCTACTATAGATAAAAATAAGTTATAGTGGCTTACTTGTTTAAAAAGAAATACATGTAAATAAAATGTGTTTGAATCTTGTCCAGAATTGTGCTCTGATGCAAAGAAATCTCAACAGCATTTAGCAGCTTTCAGCTTTTCCTTGTGAAGGTCATACATTTATTAGCAGGTTTCTTTCTCCAAATTAGAAAGCTGCTGGCAAGCTTTGAAAGAATCTGAAATACAGAAAGCAGATGGCTGAACATCTTCCATCTTGCTTCTCGAAACATATTCTCTACTTGCAAGATGGCAAAAGAGGGGAAGAAGAGACATCCTTTCAAAAATATAAATAGGATTATCCTAATTTCCAAACTTCACGATATGGTGGAAAAGAGAATCAGTATTATAAGAAATCAATAAGCAGAAATCCTATTTTTTTCTAAACATTTCTGTATAGAACTAAGCAAAATGTATTGCAATTCTTTAAAGTACAGATTTATGCCTGCTACATGTTGCTGGATTACAATTCCCATCAAATCATACAGCATATTAAAATATAATATTGGCAAATATCTGTAGCTCGGATGTAGGATAAGGGTGAAGGTTTGTTTATTTATTTAATTTATTTATTTTATTTAATTTTTATAGCGCCCTTCTCCCAAAGGACTCAGGACGGTGTACAGGGCAATAAAATAAAATACAATATATAAAAATTAAAAGAAATATTAAATACAACAGCCCAATTCAATAAATTAATACAAAGCGTTAAAATACCCCTAAACCCATCAGACCAGGCCAGCTTGTTCAAATAAATATGTTCTCTGAGCTTGTCGGTTGGTTTCCAAACATTTTGTTACCAGGCTAATTAACATCTTCAGTGGAGTTTAGGGGGTGTCAGTGTTCTTCTGTTTATAAGAACTTCAGGTGTTGGTTTGTCGAGTGAGAGTCTTGTGATGGGTCAGGTGTGAGTCATCAGTGAGTCTTGTGATGGGTCTTGTGATGGGCAGGTTACATCAGGTCAGGATCTTTGGGAGGTGAACTGCAGGGGGGGCTTGTGTGGGTTGGTTGAGGGTTGGTGCTACCTCTGGTTGGCTGTGTGGTTGATTTGGATTATGAGGGGTTCGTAGGGTGGTTGTGGGTCAGTCAACCACAGAGCCAACCAGAGATAGCACCAACCCTCAACCAACCCACGCAAGCCCATCCACCAGAGACTGTCCCAAAGTCACCCAGTTGGCTTTCTTGACTAAGGCAGGACTTGAACTATCCTATTGGTTCCCCATTGTTAACTTCCTCATATTTTAGACAACAACAAACTCCAAATTCAAACCAAATCCTTAGGAACAGTCTGATTTCTGGTTATGTTGGCTACAGAAAAAAATATTTATCAACTGCAGAACCAGTTTGTTTTTGTTTTTTTCTTTTTGCGTTGGTGGACTTTTTCAAAACATCTGGATGCTCCATTAGATGACTCAAGAAAATTGTATTGTAATCTGAAGGATATCTGTGTATAGTTTTTAAGCAAAGAATTTTTTTACAGTTAAAAGATAAACACAAAAATATAGAAAAGAGTAAGAAAAAACATTAAAAGCATTTTGAGAACAATAGAAAATGAAGCAAAAGGAAAAATTAATTGAAGATGTGATTTCCAATTTTCTTTACAACAGTTACAGATTTACCTGATATCACTTTCCCCCTTCAAAATTATTTAACATACTTTGCTTCTCTCCATATACAGTCCTTTTTAATTTATAAATTCAGAAATCACCACTTCATTTTAATCCCTTTTCAGTTAAAATTCCACAAAGAGCTTTCAGTCTTTCATAAAAGTATTTGTTCCCTCCCTAATCAAACAAGTCACTTTTGCCATTTCTGCAATTCTACCATCTTCATAGTCTATTCCTCCATTGTGGATATTTCTGTTTCCATCATTGCACATATAAAACTAATCATACATAAATCTTTTCTAATAATTGATTATCCATAAGTAAGAAACAAATTGGTTTCCTCTGAATACTGGTTTTAAAATTCTGAATCATCATATGATATCTTTTTTTTGCTTTTTTAAAAGCCCACCATGCATGCCTTTCACATTTCCAACAATTAAAAATACTTTTATACATCTTAGGTCAGTGTTTCTCAACCTTGGCCACTTTAAGACTTGTGGACTTCAACTCCCAGAGAGATAAAGTCCACCCACCTAAAATGGCCAAGATTTAGAAACACTATCTTAGATAATTCTCCTGGTGATATGTATACCAACACTATATTATTTTATAAAAGTTCTTTCTAGAGCTGTAAGACATTGTGAATTTCAATCCTTTTAACCACATTCTATCCAACTAACCATTTTAATCAAAAAATTTAATCCTTTTATCATGCACTGTTTAACTTATACTTCTTCCATTTTGAATCTCAACAGAAGTTTATACTTTTTTAGCAATTACTTGTTTATCATTGGTACCTAACTCTATTTCAAATTCCATTACATGTTGTTCTATACTTGCTAGCTTTTTATCCACTTTAAACCTCTCCCTTAGTTGTGTTTATGAAACCAGTAAATCCCTCTGCACTCTGTGGTTCTCTTGATTTCATTTTAAGTTCTCCATTTTCCTGTGTTATTATGTCTAGATATAGTAACCATTTTTCTTTGCCCACTGGCAAGTTCTAAGTACACTTGCTCATAGGTTCTGTATATAATGGGATTAGCTTGCTTCCAAGTACATATTTTTGATGCTTGCACTATGGAAGATCTTTAACGTCTGTCGTATAGGAGCTCTTACCATCCTTGGCTTGGTATCTATCGCCAAAGAAACCCCACACATTTCATTGATTTGGAATATCAGTAAAAAAGCCCAACAACTTTGCGTGAATTCAGGCTGCTCAATCACAGACTGATGTGCATTCTTTGCTATTGTTTGGGCAAGTGATTGTGATGCTATAAAACATTATTCTGTTTGCAGGATGAGAATCTTGGGGTCTGTCCTCTCAGCAGCAGCAGCCAATCTGTGGAATGCAGCAACCATAAATCCAAAACGGAGTCTTTCAAGAGCAGCAGCAGTGGTATTTCAAGAGTGAAATCTTTTCTTCCTGTGCCCAGAAATAAAGTCAGCCAGTTTTCTCAGAACATTAAATGCAGCAGCAGCAATACAAGGCAAACAAAGGCAATCTGTGACTAGAAAGAAGAAATTCGGAACACGCACACAAAAAAAGCAAATAAAGATTCATTTCCTTTTCTGTCTTGGTTATCTTGGAAAACAAAATTCATCTAAAGGTGTAAATAATTTTTAACATGATTTTCTCAGTTCTAATATACCCATGGGACCACAGTTTTACTTTTATGTGAACAAGCTGTTTATAATGAAAATATTATCCTGTATTATACTGATTTATCTTTAGAAGTAAATGGTGATAGCTTCATAAATGCTTTTTTTAATCTGAAAATGCTTTTCTGTTTAGTTATCACCAGGGCTTTTTTTCTCATAGAACGCTCAGAACAGAGTTCCGGCACCTTTTTTGGATGGAACCTTGTAGGGTAGGCAAGGCAAGTATGACATGTGTGAGTTCCGGCACCTTTTTCTTTTACAAAAAAAGCACTGGTTATCACCACAGAAAGTGTGTGTGGTTAAATAAAAATTTAAATAAATGTATTGGATCTGATCCAGAGATACTTGTATATATAAAAAAATTAGTACTCTATGGAATGCTTTAGTGGAAATGGGGTGTTTCCACTAAATACAGATGCAGATAACTGGTTTGAAACAAAAGGCTGTCTATCAATATTCCATTGTTAGTGTAGCCAGTTGTCAATGTGAATCACTTTACATATTCCGAGATTAGTATGCAGGTCTATATTGCTAGTTTGTATTGGATTTCCATGCAGTAAGGTCTGATGTAGATTTCTCTGTATGGAAAGCTAAGCAGTTTGGTCTGCTTCCCCCCCCCCCCCCTGTATATCATGAGAACCTGCAAAGTGTTTCTCATGAATAAAGTCTATTCTATGTAACATCCCAGTTGCCTACACAACAGAATCGCTTCATTAGGACAATAAAGTTTTATCTAGTTATATACTGAATTTCAGTGTTAAATTTCATACTTTTGGGTTGCACAATTCTGTACAGTACTGGCTTAAAGTTAATATATATTTCAAGGCAAAAAAAGGTTCAGTTTTTGAAAAGTGAATGATGTGGCAATAATGGGAAGAACTGGGACTATGGTCCAGTTATTTTCAGTGAGAAACTGCATTAAATATTCTGGTTACCTGTATTATTTGGTAGTTTCATTTGTTTTTGTTATTTGGATTCTTTGTCCTTTTTTGTTAAACGCAAGAATCCTACAGCCATTCTTAAGAGCAAACTCTGATTATGGGTCTGATAATTAGGGTTTGGGGAGGAGCTAGAGAGAAATCTCCCTTAAATTCACCTCTAATTATATCATTCCCTATGATTATTATAGAAAGTTCCTCCTATTTTCTCAGTATTGATCTGCCAGGAATTTATGCTATTTTACCCAGAAAATTTTCTTCCTTGTTAGCAATACAGCTACACACAATCGATAATCAAGATGAAAAAAGCTGCAATAACTTGGGAAAGGAAGAATTTACCTCTTTCTTACATGCTGTCTGAATGACATTTCACCCTGGGGGAAACTGCTTCTGTCTCCTATATTGCATTTTTTCCCCAGAGTGTAGCTTTTCAGTATTCATGGTGGACCCTCCTGTTCCTTCTTCCTGGGATATCTTTATGAAAGATACAAATGCCTTAACAAAAAGGTTCTCAATTGCCTGAAAAATTGCTAAGTACTGACTGATAACATTCTAAAGCTATTCAACCCAATATCTTTGCAAGACCATTTGTAAAAGTCAAGCAGTTAAGTTAAATAATCTGGAATTTCACCTGTCATGCCAATAAAACCTTTTGTACTACTGTTTCTGCAATACCTTTGTTTCTGTGTTATGTGTGTTTGTGTAGTCAGTTTTTTTTTTCCGTCTCCATGTGCTAAAGCTGGAATTTGATACTAACTTTAATTTTTGAGTGCTTACTGCTTTCTTATTTTAAAGCAGAATGAAACAATACCCCACAGGCTGTAGGGAAAGGTTAGTTAGGGCTGAAAACTGATGAGTGAAGCTTGGACTAGTTTGGAAGGATGCTCAAGATAAAACCATCCTTGACTTCCAATAAATATGAGCCTTCCTCTTTCCACAAACACATATTTTTATGCACACGTGATAGTCAAATGCATTCCTGGGGACAATTGCCACATGGAGACAAAGGAGGATAATTCTATAATCCTTACATTAAGAAGATAGAAATATAGCAGAATTTCTACAATACTGAATGAATAAATTGTTCTCCCCCTAGTGCTGATCCATTGCTTTGGAGGAAATTCTTAAATAATTTTGTCAACTACATGGACTAGCTTCTGAAGAGCTTGAAGTGTCTCATAGTTATTTTTCTGCTATACTTTTTAGACCTTGGTGTTCCAGAGTTATGCATTTAAGATAATTTCTAATAAAAAAAGTTTATTTCCAAAAGCATTCATTAAATCAATATGATTTGGTTAAATGAATTGAAAGTTGCTTTTGGGTAGTTCATACATTCTGTTAAATTTGAAGAATTAAGCCATTTAATAGGGTCCTTAAGCAAAAACAATCAGCATGAAATAATACCATTATGTGGGGAAAAATAAGATAGTAGATGAAATGAAAAATTAGTTAAATGACTTATATTAATGACATCAAAATGGCTGGTGCCATACAGTCAAGATTTTAACAGCTTAGTCATGAGTACTAATACATCCACCTTTCGTTTAAATTCCTGTGAAAAAGAAGAGCACATTTCTCTGTGTATCAGTCTGAAATTCAATCTAGTCATTTTCTTGAGTAAGTTCATCTTATCACTGATTGGAACTAACAGGTCATTTTTTTTGTAATGTCTGCTATTCTGTACTATTATTGACTTAGGGTGACTTAGCCATTAAATTACTACTTGTCAACAACCCCTACCAGCTTAAAAGCATTCAGGCTGTCACAATTCAAGACCATGTGCTTCTATTAACATCTAGAAAGTTAACTAACTGGAGAAACAGATTCAATGTTGTCAGAAAGATGTCAGAAGTCTGAACGAAATTGTAGGTAATAGTAAGGATGCTGTGATGAATATCTGAAAATAAATTGGTAGTGTTGCAGTCATCACTAGAAAATAAGGAACCTGATATTCTTCAGGTAATTTAACATTTTCCACAATCCCAAACAATTGGTCTTTGCATCCAGGAGTGATGGAAATGGTACAAAGATTTGGAAGGCGTCAGCTGTTTACCCTGGATCACACTGAATGTAGTCTTAGGTCTTCATCCTAAGCTCAGTATGTCAGAACCCCTCAAATGGATATGCTTACAGTTTATTGTTTGTCCCTATGTATTCATTTTTGGGGCCTGCCATTCTGTTGGGAGGGGGGCTTATTCGTTGGGGAATGTAATTGCCTTGTTCTGCTTTGCCCTCCCTCTGTGTGAAAGGAATGTGGTCTGAAAACATCTATCTTATCTCCAAAGGAGCCTGGGACCGTTGGGAAAAGTAACAGAGAGAGACCTTGAGAAGGACACTAGGTCAAAACAACCTAGTATCTGTGGATTGGCTGGATTTCAAATTGATGGTTGGACACTGGGGGGGGGGGAGACCTGAATGGGCATTTTGATGTAAGCTTTCATGTGCAAAATCTTCAGACCTTGCTTTGCGTTCCTGCTATCACCAACTCTCAATAAAAGTTCCTTTTGAAACAATCCCTGTTTCAAGAGTTCTGCTTCATTGGGAGATCTAGTTAAGGCAGGTCCTTATATAAAGCAAGGTCTGCAATAGTGCCCAACACAGAGAGGCATCTGCCCTACCATGGGGAGGCATGCACGTGTGGGGTGTGTGTGCACAATTTGTCTTCAGGGAGTGACAAAGAGACTGGGACTGTGGATTGGAGTGAGTAGGCCACCCAGGCATGCCCCAAAGAAGGCACCTCCAAATGGTTGGAAGAGGTGGCTTCCCTAGAAGACTCCATGAAGCTGAAATAGTCCTTCGGCATCAGGAAGAAAAGATTGGGAAGGAAGAACCCAAGGGGTAACCTTCACCTGGGGAGGCAGAAAAAAAGTTCAGAAAAAAAGATGGAGCTGTCTTCTGATGAAGAAAAGATATACAGTCAGACCTAATAAAGGGAATCCTGAAGTGAGCCATACAATACATGGTGGAAGCTTTCAAGGACCTAAAGGGTAAATCTCTAGAGTACCCAGAAAAGAAAGAACAATTGACTGAGGAAGTCCAGGGCAGAGGAGAAGAGGTGACTACCAAGATAGCAGGGGGAGCGATAGGGTCAACAGAGGCAGTGGCAACTACTCCAGCTATACAGTGGGGAACAACCCCTCGGACAGCCCAGTCCCCACAGGTGCCCAGAGAAAGAACCTCCCGGGAAGAGCCAAAACTGATTCTGCTGAGGATGAAATTTGATGGAGATCCCCAACAGCTGGAGTTCTTCCTGGCTCATGTTCTCACGTACATGCAGGTGTATGAGAGAACACTGCCCAATGATGCGGCAATTAGAGTCATCACCCTAGCCTTGGAAGGGTCTGCAGCCAGATGAATGGTCACCCTACACAACTGCAGTACCCCCGAACTCTAGAATTTTAACCAGTTCATGACAGCATTGAGGCACTGGTTTGAAGATCACCTGGCAGACTGGAAAGCTTAGGATCACTTAAAAATGGTGAAACCTGGGCAGGGACCGGTGGCTGAATATACGGAGGAATTCTGTGACTTGGCATGCCACCTCCACTGGCCAGAAGATATCCTGGTAAGCTGTTTTCAAGATGGGTTGAATGACAACCTATACAATGCCTGTGTAGCCTGTGGAGCACCTGCACGCTTATATGGCTGGTGTTTCTTAGCTGAAGAAGTAGAAATTGACCAAACCCAAACCAGTACCATTCTGGGAAACCCAGGAAATGAATCCAACGTGAGAGAAGGAGAGACACCAGTAAAACCTTCCACTTACTTAAAAGACAATTTTGGTGGCCTTCCTTAAAAAAAGACATGAAAGTTATGTGGCTAGTTGCCATACCTGTGCAGCGGCTAAATGAAGGCAAGGGAAATGCTGGAGTTCCTACAGCTGGTAGCGAGTCCTTCAGCACCCTGGAGAGAGATTTCCATGGACCTTATTGTGGAGCTCCCAGAAAGTGCAGGAAACACTGTCATACTGATTTGTTATCCAAACAGGCCCATTTTCATCCATGTCAGAAGATCCCAACTGCAAAACCTTTGGCTAAATTGTTTGTGCAGCATATCTATTGACTATACGGGGACCCACAATGTATTATATCAGATAGGGGTGTCCAATACACTTCTAAGTTCTGGAAAGCCTTTCTGGATCTTCTGGGTTCAAATCAAGGGCTGTCATCTAGTTATCATCCTCAAACGAATGGGGGAACAGAACAAACTCTGTTCTAGAACAATACCTTAGATGTTTTATTAATTATCAACAGGATAACTGGACTGACTTGTTACCATTTGCTGAAGTGGCCTATAACAATGCAGTGCACTCCAGCACCAGTTTCACTCCTTTCCAAGTTTCCTCCCTATGCCTGAATTACCTGCTAATGAACCTGCCATTTCTTCCCTCAAGGAGTGGGTATATCAGTTGCAGAACATTTGGCTGGGGGTTAAGAAAGCTCTGTATGAAACCAGCCAGATAAAAAATGGATGCAGCCTAAACCCTTTCACATAGGGGATAGGGTCTACCTATCCTTTAGGTTTTTACAGTCATTGCAACCATCCAAAAATTTAGGGCCGAACTATATCGGTATTTTTTACTTTAAACATATTATATAGGTAGTCCCCGAGCCTAATAGTGCCTGCTCATTAGTCTTGTAATTGTCAAATGAATCACACTCAACATTACATTTTAAAATCAAACTCATTAATTGAATCAAATGTGTCGTTACATGAACAAAGATTTGATTTACTATTTCCTCTGATGGCTACCTGAAATGAGAGACTTTTTCCGCCGCTGCTGCAGGCTGTTTCCAGTCACAAATCAGCTGTTTCTGGTTTCAGTAACCACACTAGTAGGCAGTAGTAGGCATTTGTTGCTAGGCAGCTCAAACTTCTTCAGAGGGGGGTGGAGCTGCCACTAAAGTAAAGTGTCTCCAGTTTACAGAAATCTCCAATTGCTTTAAAACAGACACAAACACTTGCCGGCCATTAGCTTAAACGTCTCCAGCCACGCATGCAGAGGGAGATGGGGTGGAGTTTACAGAACTTTTGGCTCGCAACAGTAACTGAGATAGAATGGACCTTGAGGTCATCTAGTCTAACCCACTGTTCTCACAAGAGAGTACAGTACTGCACTGTATTTCTGATAAATGCCTATCCAGACTCTTCTTAAAAGCCTCCAATGAAAGAACACCCAACAACATCTGGAGGCAATTTAAATTTAAAACCTTTTTTAAAAAACTGCTCCTTATCAGGACAAGTCTCTCCAGCCAAAATGGGGTGGGGGTGGAGATTTCCTTCCAGTAAGGATTAGCAGAATCTTTGGTGGTCTATGCTAGGGAAAGGAGCAACAGCAGCCACATGCTATAAGTTTCAGGCAAATGCAAAAAATCAATCTTGCAAAATACTGTACTTACAAAACAATAAAAAGCAGAGCAATTCCCAAAGTAATTACAAACAATACAGTATAGTACTAGAGTAACAAAAAAATATTTTAAAATACTTACAGAAGTAATTCTAGGTCTCTACAAGTCCAGTCCTCAAGCCTAGCAAGCAGCAGATCTTCCACACACAGGTCCAGGAAAACAAGTGGTCCTGCCGGCTACAAAAATCTTGCTTGGCCATGTGACCAGGCACACACACACAAAAAACCCACTTCCAGCTTCTCATAGGCCCAAACTGGCCCAGGCAAGTCACAGAGTTAAAATGGCCATCGCAGCAGCTGAGACTGAATCCAAGTCACATGGCTACAAAGGTCTGGTTTTTATCACAATTTTGAATTTTTAATGTAAGTACCCTTTCTGAATAACTTCATTTTTGTGAAATATCAGTAAATAAATGCTCATATCTGGGGGATTACCTGTAAATCCTGTTACCATGAAATTAGAACTCCCTAAGAGTTTATGACAAATCCACCCTGTTTTCCATTGCAGTCTGCTGAAAGCCAAGATTACTTCTGCGTCAAGGCCTGCCTCTGCTCCCACCCCGCCACCCATTATGGTTGAAGGTGAGCAAAACTTTGAAATCAAAGACTCTCATAAACATCATCGGTCCACTCAGTATTTAGTTGCCTGGAAAGATCTTCCTGCTTTGCAGAATGAATGGGTCTATAAGAAGCTCCTATGTTGCTCAAACGTTTTCATGAATGATATCCTAATAAACCTGATTGATATGCTTGTTTTCTTCTTTCCCCCTTCCTTTTCTTTGTCTTACAGGTGGATCTGTCATTCTTTTAGGGGAGACATATGTCAGGACCCCTCAAATGGGTATGCTTACAGTTTATTGCTTGTGCGTATGTATTCATTCTTGGGGCCTGCCATCTGTTGCAGCCTGGGAATGTTGGGAAATGAAAATGAGAGACCTTGAGAAGGGTGCTAAATCACTAGGTTCTCAAAACAACCTAGTACCTATGGATTGGCTGGATTTCAAACAGACAGTTGGGCACTGAGGAGAGGAGACCTGAATGGGCAATGTAGCCTTTCATGCATGAAATCTTCAGACCTTCCTTTGCTTTCCTGCTATCACCGCAGCAACAGAGGGATCAAACTTCAGCCTTCTAACCTGTTGCTCACTGACTTCCAAAACTCCCGAGTGGCGGTCAAGGGTGAAGCCAAATTTCTGGTTAATTTCAAGGGGTTTACAGGCCCACTAGATGTTTTTGTGGCAGAAGGTCAACGCACGAGCCTCATAGAACTCGATTGGTTTGATGCATTGGGCATCCAAGTAACCGGGATTCACTGAACACAGGCGGCAGACTTGTCTTCAGTCTGCAAAGAGTTCGCGGATGTATTCAGTCCAAGCCTGGGAGAGTACAAGGGCCCTCTGTTAGCCTTCCAGCTTGATCCCCTGGTAAATGGTGAATGATCTCTGGCGGGCTCGGGACAGGGGTTGCTCCTCTGTCCTAGTCCTATTAGACCTCTCAGCGGCTTTTGATACCATCGACCATGGTATCCTACTGCGGCGCCTCAGGGGGTTGGGAGTGGGTGGCACTGTTTTACAGTGGTTCTCCTCCTACCTCCTGGGTCATTCGCAGTTGGTATTGGCAGGGGGGCAGAGGTCGGCCTCGAGGCCTCTCGTTTGTGGAGTCCCTCAGGGGTCGGTCCTCTCGCCCCTTCTGTTCAACATCTATATGAAGCCGCTGGGTGAGATCATTCGTGGTTTTGAGGTGGGTTATCATCAGTACGCTGATGATACCCAGCTTTTTATTTCCACCCCAGATCAACCCGGTGATGCCCTTGACGTGATGTCCCATTGCCTGGAGGCGGTGACGGTCTGTATGGGGAGGAACAGGCTTCGTCTAAATCCCGACAAGACCAAGTGGCTGTGCATACCGGCATCTCGGGTTGTCCACTCTATTCCATCTTTATCTATAGGGGGTGAGGTGTTACCCCCCATAGATAGGGCTCGCAACTTGGGTGTCCTCCTTGACTCACAGCTCAGTTTAGAAGATCATATAGGAGCTGTGACCAGGGGGGCTTTTGCCCAGGTTAGCCTGGTGCGCCAGTTGTGGCCCTATTTGGACCAAGATGCCCTATGCACAGTCACTCATGCGCTCGTGACCTCTAGGATAGACTACTGCAACGCTCTCTACATGGGGCTGCCCTTGAATACCACTCGGAGGCTCCAGCTGTTGCAGAATGCGGCCGCACAAGTTGTGATGGGGGCTTCCCGATACTCCCATGTAACACCTCTGCTCCGTGAGCTGCATTGGCTTCCAGTTGTCTTCCGGGTGAGATTCAAGGTGCTGGTGATGACCTATAAAGCCCTAAATGGCATGGGTCCGGATTATTTATGGGAGTACCTTTTGCCGGCGTTAACTTCCCATCGTCCTGTGTGCTGCCACAGAGAGGGCCTCCTCAGGGTGCCGTCAGTCAGGGAATGTCGACTGGCGGCCCCCAGGGGGAGAGCATTCTCTGTGGGCGCGCCTGCCCTCTGGAATCAGCTCCCTGTTGAGCTCCGGATGGCTCCCGACCTTCGCTCTTTCCGCTGCGACCTGAAGACTTGGCTATTTGAACTTGCCGGCCTGGACTGAGGGACTGGGATTTTAGATTTTAAATTTTAAATTTTAGAACGTGTTTTATTGTTTAGGGCTACTTGGTTTAATTTATTTTAATTTTTGTATATTATGTGTTGTATATAGTGTTTTAATTGCCCTGTACACCACCCCGAGTCCTTCGGGAGAGGGGCGGTATATAAATCCAAATAATAAATAAATAATAAATAATAAATAATGCCAATCCGGGTCAAGCCTCGTCGAGTGCCTTTCACTTTAAAGCCCAAAATCAATGCAGAGCTAGATAAACTGGTTAGTCAGGGGGTATTGCAGCCCCTAGATAGTGGGGTGTGGGAGACCCCCATAGTAACACCACTTAGGGCCAATGGAGAAATATGCATATGTGCTGACTATAAGTGCATCATTAACCGGGCACTTCAACAGCACGCATACCCGGTGCCAGTTGTCAGCCATATTTTGGTGTCTTTGCAGGGAGTCCGCATGTTCGATAAATTAGATTTGGCACAGGCCTATCAATAGCTGCGGTGGACGAGGTCATGGCAGCCTCCCAAATGATTGTTACCCATCAGGGGGCCTTCAAGGTCAAGCACCTATAGTTTGGGGTGAGTGTGGCCCCAGGGATTTTCCAAGGAGTAATGGAGTGCACACTCAAGGGCATTCCAGGGGTCTGCCTCTACTTCAATGATGTGCTCATTGCCTGGGAGTCTACAGAGGTTCTGGCTGAATGGCTTAGAGCTGTCCTTCAGTGGTTCCGCGTAGCGGGACTTAAATTAAAAAAAGAGAAATGCAAGATTGGGGTACAGTCAACTGAGTTCCTGGGATTCCACATAGATGCCGATGGCATTCATCCTGCGGATTCAAAGCAGAAAGTGATTCAGCAGGCACCAAGCCCTAGGTCCAAAGGGGAGCTTCAAGCCTTCTTGGGCCTTCTTAATTTTTACTATGCATTCTTTCCACATAAGGCCGCAGTGGCAGAGCCATTACACTGGCTCTTAGACAAAACACTCAGTGGCAGTGGACCAATGTCCATGAAAGAAGTTTCCAGGCAGTCAAATCACTGCTGTCCTCGAACTCGGTGCTCACTCATTTTAGCGGAAAGCTGCCAGTTTGCATTGCGTGTGATGCATCCCCATATGGGGTTGGGGCTGTGTTGAGCCATTTGTCGGCTGATAGGAAACAGTCTCCCATCGCTTATTATTCAAGGACCCTGTCTTCTGCAGAACGCAATTACACGCAGATTGACAAGGAGGCCTTGGCTATTGTGGCCAGAGTTAAAAAGTTCCATTTCACAGCCTTCACAGACCACAAGCCACTTCTAGGGTTGTTCACTACAAACAGGCAGACACCTCAGATTCTGTCTCCTCGAATGCTGAGGTGGTCTATATTCCTTTCAGCCTACAGCTACAGGCTGGTTCACAAACCAGGCAAAGAAATGGGCCATGCAGATGGCCTTAGCAGACTGCCCTTGTCACACATGGAGCCAGATCCGGGTCTGGCTGCATGCATCTTAGCCATACAGGACTTGCCAGAGTCTCCTCTCCATGCTGGAGACGTAGCTGCTGAGACAGCAGCTGACAAAACACTTAGCTGCGTACTAACTTGGATGGGCGGACAAATGTCCAGGGCCAGAATTTCAAAGTTTTTTTATGAGAAAGGATGAGCTTTCAGCTCATAAAGGGTGCATTCTTTGGAGAAGTAGAGTCATAGTCCCCAGCTCATTAAGGCCCAGGGTTCTTCAGTCTCTGCATGAAGGCCATCCAGGGATAGTCTGGATGAAGGCACAGGTGAGGAGCTTCCTTTGGTGGCTAGGGCTCGATAAAACTATCAAGGCCCAAGTACATGGTTGCTACACTTGTCAACAATCCAGACCAGAGATGCTGCAGGCCCCTGTCCACTGATGGGAGGACACTCACACACCGTGTTCAAGAATCCACATTGACCTTGCAGGGCCCTTTCAAGGACAGCTGTTTTTAATAGGGGTCAACAGCCACTCTAAATGGTTAGAAGTTGTACCAATTTCCACTATGACTACTGCTAGGACCATCCAGGTGTTGCACAGAATATTTGCAACACATGGGTTTCCAGACGTCTTAGTCTCCGACAATGGGGCTGAGTTCACTGCTTCAGAATTCAAGGCCTTCCTCAGGGCAAACCTCATAAAGCATGCAACATCGGCTCCTTTTCACCCGTCATCAAATGGTCATGGTCCGCACAACCAAGGAATCCCTGAAACAAATTGTCACAGGAAATTGGCACCACAGGCTGACCGATTTTCTACTCTGCCAGCATACAACACCCTGCACTGCCATGGGCAAGAGCCCAGCAGAGCTTCATTGGGGAAGGCGTTTAATCACCAAACTGGACAGGCTGCACCCCGACAGAGTTGCCTCAGACACTGCAAAGACACAAAGAAGCTTACAAGTGGGTGACCAGGTTTGGTCCCGGAATTATGGGCAAGGGGCTTTGTGGGTGGCAGCAAAGGTTGTTAAGGTGTCAGGACCACTCTCCAATGAGCTGGTCCTGGAAGATGGGCGAGTTATTCTCTGGCATATTGATCAGCTGCATCGGTGGCTAGCAGATCAGTCGCTGGCTCAGGACTCCCAAGAGGGCCAAACAATGGCCCACATGACAGTGGTCGAACAGGGCAGCTTGCACGCTCTGAAAGAACTCTTGTTCATGGTGATGGGGGAATCACGGAGACTTGGTTGGGCCCAGAGGGTGGGGTCCCTTTGGTTGACCTCTGCCCACCAGGCTTCCGGGTGCTACATCGGCCACGAGCTCATGGTAGCGGTGGGGGTGTGGCAGTGACTATGAGGGAGACCTTATGTCCGCGGGAGACCACCGTTCCTCAGATAATCGGGTGTGAGTCTCTCTTTGTGAGATTTGGTTCTGAGGCACAGTTGGGCTTGCTGCTGGTGTACATTTCGCCTAGTCGCGCAGCGGCAGCCCTGCCCGAGCTGCTCGATATCCTCTCGGGGTTGGTGGTTGAGTTTCCCAAACTTATAGTTTTGGGAGACTTCAATCTACCATCCCTGGGAGGCTCATCTGAGCTAGCTCGGGAGTTCATGGCTTCCATGACGGCCATGGACCTGACGCAAGTAATTTCTGAACCAACTCATGAGGGAGGCCACACCCTTGACCTGATTTTTTTATCTGGACGGTGGTTGGATGATCTTGGTGGGGGCTCTCCATTTATTATGCCCCTGTCATGGACCGATCATCACCTCCTGCGGCTGGTCTTCCGTTTTGCCACCCCCCACCGTGGGGGTACGGAGCCAATTAGATGGTACCGCCCCAGACGCTTAATGGATCCTGATAGATTCCAAGCGGCGCTGGGGTCCCCACCTGCCTCCATTGCTCACAACTCGGCGGATGCCTTAGTGGAAGCCTGGGAAAGGGCAGCCACTGAGGCACTTGACCGGGTTGTACCCTTGCGGCCCCTGACCCGGTGCAGATCCCAGAGAGCTCCATGGTTCTCCGCGGAGCTCCGGGAGATGAAGCGTCGGAAACGGGGCCTAGAGAGCTGCTGGAGGTCTAGCCGATCTGAATCCAACCGGTTGCGGTTAAGAACCCATATTAGGTCTTATCTCGCAGCGATGAGGGTGGCGAGGTGTAATTACTTCTCCACCCTCATCGCGTCTACAGATAATTGCCCGGCCGCCCTGTTTAGGGTGACTCGCTCACTTCTTAATCAGGAGGTGAGGGAGGATCCCTTGCAGGGTCGTGCCGAGGAATTTAGTCAACATCTGTCGGATAAAATCGCTCGGATTCGGACCGGTTTGGACTCCAGCTGGGCAGAGTCTGGCGATCAGGACACGGGCGGTCTTGTCAATGTTATCTGGGAGGAGTTTGATTCTGTGACCCCTGATGAAGTGGACAGGATTATGGGGAGGCTGAGCTCCACCACATGTTTATTGGATCCGTGCCCTTCCTGGCTGGTTTATGCAGCTAGGGAGAGGACACGAGGCTGGCTCCAGGCGGTCATTTCTGCTTCTTTGAGTGAGGGTTATTTCCCCACCGTCTTGAAGGAGGCGGTGGTGAGACCTCTCCTCAAGAAGCCTGCCTTGGACCCAGCTGTATTGAACAACTTTCGTCCAGTCTCCAACCTTCGCTTTCTTGCGAAGGTTGTTGAGAGTGTGGTGGCGCATCAGCTCCCTCTGGTCCTGGATGAAGCGGATTATTTGGACCCCTACCAATCGGGTTTCAGGCCCGGGTACAGCACGGAGACGGCATTGGTCGCTCTGGTGAATGATCTCTGGAGGGCTCGGGATAGGGGATATTCCTCTGTCCTAGTCCTATTAGACCTCTCGGCGGCTTTCGATACCATCGACCATGGTATCTTGCTGCGGCATCTCAGGGGATTGGGAGTGGGAGGCACAGTTCTTCAGTGGTTCTCCTCCTATCTCCTGGGACGCTCGCAGTCAGTGTTGGCAGGGGGGCAGAGATCGGCCCCTAGGTCTCTCGTTTGTGGAGTTCCTCAGGGGTCGGTTCTCTCGCCTCTCCTGTTCAACATCTACATGAAACCGCTGGGTGAGATCATTCGTGGTTTTGGAGTTGGGTATCATCAATATGCTGATGATACCCAACTTTTCATTTCGACCCCAAACCACCCCAGTGATGCCCTCGCTGTGATGTCCCGTTGCCTGGAGGCAGTACGGGTCTGGATGGGGAGGAACAGACTTCAACTCAACCCTGACAAGACTGAGTGGCTGTACATTCCGGCATCCCAGGACATTCAAAATGTTCCATCGCTTTCTATGGGGGGTGAGCTTTTACCCCCCGTGGATAGGGCTCGCAACTTGGGAGTCCTCCTAGACTCACGACTTACCCTGGAAGACCATACAGTAGCCGTGACTAGGGGGGCTTACGCCCAGGTTCGCCTGGTGCGCCAGTTGCGGCCCTATCTGGACCGGGATGCCCTGTGTACGGTCACTCATGCGCTCATGACCTCTCGCCTAGACTATTGTAATGCTCTCTACATGGGGCTTCCCTTGAAGACCACTCGGAGGCTCCAACTGGTACAGAATGCGGCCGCGAGAGTTGTCTTGGGAGTTTCCCGGTACTCCCATGTTACACATTTGCTCCGCGAGCTGCATTGGTTACCAGTTGTCTTCCTGGTGAGGTTCAAGGTCTTGGTTATGATCTTTTAGTCCTTACATGGCATGGGTCCGGGATACCTCGAGGACCACCTGCTGCCGGCATCAACTCCCCTCCGCCCTGTGCGTGCCCACAGAGAGGGCCTCCTCAGGGTGCCTCCAGTCAGGGAATGTCGACTGGTGGCCCCCAGGGGGAGGGCCTTCTCTGTGGGTGCCCCGGCACTATGGAACCAACTGCCGGTTGAGCTCCGGATGGCATCGGACCTCCGATCCTTCCGTCGCGGGTTGAAGACCCACTTGTTCGAGTTAGCTGGTCTGGCCTGAAGGGGAATATGGGTTTTTTAATTGGTTTTATTATTTTACTATTGTTGTATTTTAATTGGGCATGGTTTAATTCTCTCTTAATTTTTGTATACCTATTTATATATGCCCTGTGAACCGCCCTGAGTCCCTAGGGAGAAGGGCGGTATAGAAATCCAATAAATGAAATGAAATGAAATGAAATGAATGGCCATAGAAGAGTCTTCTCCAAACACAGTCTGTCTCAGCTGATCAAGACAGACAAACTGAACTGAGAGACAGCCCTGCAGACTTCGCTGCACAATTGGACTTTGGTTTGGGCCAAACTCAGCCAAAGGGACTTGAGTCACTGCGACTCCACTGAACCTCAGAGCCCTGGTCTACCCAGCCTGGCAGGCAAGCAGGTAGACCAGGAGATCCCTGTAACCCCTAGATGTTCTGAATGGTCATGAAGGCTGCCTAAGTATCTGCAAGATTATGTAAAACAATTGATAGTTTGTGCTATCTAGGGGGAAGGGGTGTAATGTATTGGCCTTATCTGTTTTAATTCACTTGCTTAATGTCTGACTGCTTGCTTAATGTCTGACCTACTTTCTCTGTGTTATGTAACGGTTGCTGTTGCTGAGCTAGACTTGCTGTCTCCAGGCTGATAATTAGGTTTAGGGAGGGAAATTGCTACTTTAAACTTATTGGTTGCTGCCTAGAGGCCAACCGTATAAATAGCTGTGCAGCAGCTATTAGCTTGCTTCTGTTATGTTCTGAGTTAAAAAAAACTTGTTGCTGTTTCAACACTTCATCTCGCTTAATGCTTCAAGAACCGAATATTTAACAGTTCCCCTGTAGAAAGTGGTCAGGACAGGGGAAGGAAGATGTGCTTTTCTCATGCGATGCAGAAAATGCAGGCGTTGCTGTGCTCGCTTCAGTTTCTCACTGTTGAGTAACCAAGCCAGCCTACCCGTTAGCTGCACACCCAGGAATTTGATGCTGGTAACCATCTCCACAGTTGAATCATTTATGCACAGAGAAGTGTGGCTGTGCCTGCCTTTTCTGAAATCGACAATGATCTCTTTGGTGGGAGGCTGGATACGATAATGTCTTTTATCAGCTTCTCAAAGCATTTCATAATGGTGGATGTCAGTGCAACCGGACAGTAATCATTGAGGCCTGTAATTGTGGACTTTTTTGGCACTGGCAAGATGATGGCCATCTTAAAGCATGATGGGACCACTGCCTGCTACAATGAGAGATTGAAAATATCTGTGAGCACACAAGCCAGCTCATCTGCACATTCCCTAAGGACACGTCCAGGGATGCTATCTGGGCCTGCTTCTTTCCGAATGTTAACTTTCTGCAGTGTCTTCTGGACAGAGGTGCCATCAAAGCTTAGCACTTGCTCGTCAGGATGGGCCACAGCTTTCCTAGCAGGAGTGCTATTTGATGCCTCAAATCTTTCAAAAAATGTATTCACTTTGTCTTACTGTTTGCTTACACTGTCTTTTTAGAAACCTTTTTCAAAAACCTCTCTCTCTTTGCTCTAAATCAATCTCTAAGTGCTACCTTATGTTTTAAACTGAATGCAGGTAGTCAGTCCTTGTTTAGTGACTGACTTGTTTAGTGACCATTCACAGTTACAAAGGTGATAAAAAAGTAACTTTATCACCACTTCTCACCTTTATCACCTTTGCAGGAAAGGAAGCTGAAGTAACATCATAAGCAGTTTCACTTAGTGACCACTTCACTTAATGACTGAGTTGCCGGTCCCAATCATGGCTGCTAAATGAGTACTACCAGTAAATTAAATAGGATATTATATGAGCACTGTATAGATTTAGGATTTTTTTTATCAGTCATACTGATTTTATCACTTACTACAACCTTCTGTGTAATGAAGACATATATATTAAGTTTGGATTATTTTTCTTTTTGTTCTTGTAGTGTATTGTTTGATATTATGCAATACGTTTATCATTTTACTGAGTGAACAAATGCAGTTTGATTTGTCTTTCCTTTGATTCCATGAATGAAATTATTTCTTTCTAAATTTTGAATAAAAGCCTGTGGCTATGCAGTTTCCTGCAGCTTTTAGATCTTTTATTTTTTGATCCCCACTTCAGCATTGACAAATCCCTGAAAAAAACATTGTAGCTGTATACCTGATAAGATTTTTTTTTAAAAAAGAGCTTTTTCCAATGGGTATTACATTTTCCTCTGTGGGTAAACATGCACAGTGACAGACCTGACATAACAGTGTATGCTCCAGTTGTCTTAGTGCAATGAAAGCTCAAGAAATGCATTTTGGCAAAGCAAGTCAAGGCATTGAAAGAAGACAACAGGAGATCCTCTTGTACCTTATTAAATTTGCTGGCAATGTTACCTGGCATTTTATCAGAGCGTGAATATTCTGTGCCAAAAAAAGACAGGCTTTATGATGGATTACCTAAGCTGGCCTTTAAGATATAATTATTCTGAAAACACATTTGGGATTTGTTCTCCATGTTGCTTACTTCAGGCTGGGCCTAATTTGTGTCCTTTTGCCTCAGACAACTTCTCCTTTTACCTTCTTCTTGGTTACATGTTTCCTCCAACTGCCTCCATTGCAGTAACCAGTATGGATTTTTAGTAACCAAAATTTCTCTGACAGCTGCTTTCTGTATCAGAAGTTGCATCCCCTGATGATGCTCCAGATTTTCTGAATCACATTTCCTGGCAGCTGCAGCCAATAGTTCAGTGGCTGCATCAGGAAAGCACATGCTTTACACCTAAAGCCTTTCTTTTCAGTACCATAGGCATAATTAATAGTAAGACTTCCACATTTTGTAAAAGCACATTAGGGTGTCTTTTTCTCTTTGGTTATAGCAGTGGTGGCGAACCTATGGCACACATGCCAGGGGTGGCACTCAGAGCCCTCTTTGTGGGCACACGTGCCATGTCCCGGAGATGGCAACCATCCCTCTTCAACCAGCTGCCCGAGGTCCCATGTGGCTGGATGCATCCTGCCATGGCTGGTTTCCCTCCCCCCCGGTCCTGTCCCTCCTGGCCTCACATGCTCTCCTTTTCCCAGGCATGACCCACTGCATCACCTTCTCAGCTCTTGTCCAGCTGTCCAGCTCAGAGGCAGCTTCTCTGAACTCCTAGTGGAGGGCTGCGGAACCCCAGAGTGCACTGGTCGAGGAGCCAGCAGGCTGTGGCTGCTGATGGACACCGTCGGCCCCCATGCGCTCGCTGGCCTCTGTGTGCGGGGGCCGATGGTGTCAGGCAGTAGCTGCCTCTGCCCCTGCCTAAACTTGCCCTGCGCCAATGGCACCCCCACCCTGCCTCACCTCACTTCACCCCACAGGATGAGCCTCCTGCCCACCACCCCACCTGCCAGTGACCCCCTGGATCTCCCCCAACCCTGCCCGCTCCCACAGGCGTCCCTTCCCACGAGCAACATTGAGGTGACCATGCCCACTTTGACCACACCCACCCTTCCATGACCACCACAGACATGCCCACCCAGTGGGCCACGTCTCACCTGGCACCCAGTGATAAACAAGTGGATTTTGGGTTGCAGTTTGGGCACTCGGTCTCTAAAAGGTTCGCCATCACTTGGTTATAGGAAACTGTGCAAATAAACACAAATCATACGTTATTTAGATTGTAGAGTATGAAACAATGAAATCATTCTCTAGACTGAATCGTTAATAAGCTTCTGTGCCGCTAGTTTCTTTTGTCATATCAAATGCACAGGTATTAAGAGAGCTACATCTGGGCTACAAAGGTAGATACAAGAAAACTAATTCTAATGGTCATCCAGAATCTTTGAAACTCAGATCTGATAGGCATAAAAGTAAATATATAATGAGATTATGCTTGAAAAGTATTTTTTCATATACCAGTAAGTTGTGCAACCAGATTTGCCTAAAATCCTGGATTCCAACAAGATACAAAACCTTGCAATAAGAAGTATCTGGAACAACAAATAAAAATGTGTCAACTCTTTGGCACCACCTAGTGACAAGAAAACAAAATGTTATTACTCTGCCAATTTATAAAAAAAATCTTTATAGTTTAAGGATTTGGTATTCATATATTGGATGCTAGTAGACTGACAATTCAGGAATTTGCATTTAGCTCTGTTCACTTGAACAGCCTGTTATTTAATTTTTATTATGATCATATAGCAGAGTTTAGAAATAAAGCTTTCAATTTATTAACTTATGTTATATAATAATGTCAGTGAAGCATTTCAATCAATGTTTTTTTATGAGTGCAGTATTGGCATAGTGTTCTTTTTTACCACCTGATTATAAACACAGCAGCAGATGGTTAAGCCTGTTACAAATGCCACCTAATATTTTTAAACTGATATATGGTCAGAGATCAGTAAAAATGAATTACGTTTTGTATAATCTTCATTTAAAGCTGCAATGTATATGAACTGCCAATTTATCTATGTACCACAAGCATATTCACAGCAAATAAAACATGGAGTGTGCTGTACAGTCCTATGTCTCTGTCCCATTCCCTAGTCTTGTTATCTAACCAGCTCTGTGGGACTCAAATACTTAAATAGTTGGCAGCTTATATATTTATTGGAACCAATTTCTTTTTAATAGAATGACTGATGAGATGTTTATGGGAAGCCCACAAGCTAAGCATTGAAGCAATAATTTGTTGCTATCTTCTAGAATTTTACAATCTATTTCTTGTGATGTAGAGGCTTCATATAATCTTATATTGTGATTGATTATATGGTATTGATTATATCTCATTGTGATTACTAAAAGTTGACATCAAATTGGTGTCAACTTTTAGTAATCACAATGAGATCTAAACTGGTCTTTCAGGGTTTTGCATAATGTATCTGAAGTAGGATAATTTGAACTTGGTCATTTGTACATCAAGTGAAAATTCTGAGTTGATTTGTTCAATGATGTCTATATTCTCAGGAGAATTCTCCAACACAAACATTCAACATTGTCAATACTCTTCCTAGTCTATTTCCTCAAAGTGCAACTTTTACTTTAAACTTTGTCAGAAGGAAAACCATGGATTGAGACAATTCTGATCTTCATATTCATAGACACACTGTGGCTTCTGAGTATCTCTAGCATGCCCTTCATATATATCCTACCAAGTTCTAGTCTACAGCATATTATTTCATTGCTTGTTTCTTTACTATTGGTTGCTGATCCTAAAAGGCAGAAGCTTACTTTTTACCACTTTGATATCCTCATTGCCTGTTCTAAGGCTGGTTGTTGGACCTGTTATTATAAGTTTGGTCTTTTTTATAATTAATTTTAGTCCCATTTTTCCCTGTGCTCCATTACTTTTATTATGAGACCTTGCAGATCCTTCACATTTTCAGTAATCGGAGCAATGTTATTCGCATAGTTTAGGTTATTGATGCTTCTTCCTCCATGATCACCTTCTTCAAATCCAGTTTCCCTCAATATATATCTAGCATATAGATTGATTAAATAAGAGGAAAATATGCAGCCTTGTTTCACTCCTTTGCCTTGGTGGAGCAGTGGGCTAATGCCTCCTTAAGTAACACCAGCTGCCTGCAATTAGTGCAGGTTCACATCCCACCAGGCTCAAGGTTGACTCAGCCTTCCATCCTTCCGAGGTAGGTAAAATGAGGACCCAGATTGTTGGGGGCAATTAAGCTGACTTTGTAATAATGCCACTTGGGGGTGTGTGTGAAAGCCCTAATACGCAGGCATATACATAGAATGAAGGCTACTGCTAAGCTTGTAAGCCGCCCTGAGTCTTCGGAGAAGGGCGGGATATAAATGGAATTAAAAAAAATAACTTATGTACTCCAAAATGCTTCAGTAAATTTAACTAATTCAGTTTTAGTCATGAAGTTGGTAGTAATTGCTGGCTGTTATGCGTACATATCATACAATGTAATGCCTAGCATTTTATTTTGCTTTAATAACACAGAAGGCTGAAGTGGGCTAAATGTTAGGGAAAGGATGGAGAGACTCAAGTTCAGCTGGAGCTACTGTTTGTCTATAAACTTCTGGATGATCCACCAACATCAATCCCTGTAGTTATCATGGATGGAGTACTTCTCTAAAAGTGGTGATGTATGACTTGGGGATCCTCCTGGATTTAAGGTTTTTCTGAAGGAGCAATTGGAAGCCCTGCTCAGGAGAGCCTTTGTGCAGCTCTGGCTGTATGACAGTTATAGATGTTTCTGGAATAGGATATCCTGACAATAGTCAATCATACCCTGATGTTGACTTGATATTTAATGCACTCTATGTGCATCTACCTCAGAAGCTGCAGGTTGTAGAGAATAGGATGGCCAGAATGTTACAAAACAGTTCAACAGAGAAACACCAATTCTGAAGTCATTGTGGTAATTGCTGATAGGCCTTTGGACCCAAATCAAATGCTTCTGATTGCTTAAAAAGATGTAGAAAATAGCACAAGGATACTTCAGGAACTGCCTTATGACATTGATGATCTGATCTGACCCCTGGCTACCAAATCAAGACTATGGCTATCTCACTGTAGAAATAAGTAAAAAAATTGTTTCAAAATGTTGCATTACACAACCTCATACTTTAGATCAGGACCAATTTCATCACTGCACATTAAAAAATAAAGACAAAAACAAGCAAAATAAGTAATGCAGCAGTTAGTAGCTAGGATTTTCATTACAGAATTTTCTCTAAATTGTATAAAAATTTAAAATAAAAACAATTATGATGGCTCTTTGAATTCCAATACAATTTATGTTATACATTTTATTTCCAACATATAGAACATTCTTATTAAAGGAGTGTCATAGTAACTTTTAATAAAGTTATGAAATAAATATGCTAGAGAAATTTCAGTTAACTGTAATAGTATGGTATAAAAGATCACAAAAGTCAAGTATTTTTTCTTTCCACTAGAAATTACAAACTCTAAAAATTAAAAATAATGCTAAATTTTAAAAACTGAAAACAATGCTCTGACTCATTTTACTGCCTATAAAAACAATAAAATGCTAATTTCTCCTGATCCATATACAATAGATAAGTAGATTAACAGTTAACCCTTCCTTTTACAATAGTTATGAAGCATCAGCTACTGTATCTTACATATAGGAAAAGATTAATCTGACTAACAGAATGTACAAAATACCAACAAAGTTGAACTATTTCAGACCAAGACAAATGCAATTTATTAACTCCATCTTCCTACTTTTTAATTCAAATTTTCCTGGCTATTATAAAGATAATTGAAATTAAATATAATTTCTGTCGCATAAATGGGTATACTCTCTCTTTTTTTGATTATGCAACTTTCATGCATTTGTACTACAAAAACTGTATACATTTCAATCACATTTTTCCCATGTCCTTTTCATATATAGGAAAAACAATTTAAAAATCCCTAATTAAATTTATGTTCTCATATGTTCTTATGAAGATTTAAATGCCCAAATGTCAAAAACTAAGAGCTAGCAATTCCTGTATTTGTGTTAATCCAGAAAATAAATTTTGGCTGACATATCTATAATTTGCACAGCAATAAATACAATTCATGACCTTTTTTGCAATGATCTCAAAAGGCACATAATTTCATCCTTGGTCTGTTCTCTGATTTTAAAAAAAACAGGCTTTTAGAATCAGAGCTGCTTATGGATTTACTGTAGCTTAAAAATATGACAAGTGTGAACTATGCTTGCTTTGTATGATGTTCACATACTGTAAAAATATGTACTGTAATATTTAAAATTTCAATTTATAACTTAAAAACCTGATTATCATCCTGATCATCCCATGTCTGTAAAAAGAAAATATTTTATGAAAAATTTCTTTGGGATCAGGTCTAGCGTACATGTCGTTGATACCTAATTTGACCCTTGCAGTGAAGCATTTTATGCAGACAGATTACACATTCATTAATTTAAATTCCTAAATCTGTTCTTGCTCCTGCATTTTTAGTGGTGTTCTTTCTGCTCGCATTTGTTCTGGTATTTGTCTCAGAACAATTCTAGGAAACTGTATGCAACAGCATCTTGAGGCATCTTCACAGCCGGGTTTCTTGAACTTCTTCCTCTGTTTCCTCTTGCAAAGCACCAATTTTAGGCCATGACCTTCGCTTGCTTGAGTTCCTAGGATATTTTGAGAAGAGCTTGACTCGATCAGAATAGCTGATTGCTTGCCGGAAAGACTCCTTTTTACTCAGGAGCTCCTGTATTGATTCATATTGCATGACTTTGTTTTCTTCTATGACCTAATAAATCAGAATGACAAAATATAAATTATTTTTGAATTGATCTTTTCAGGAATCAACTGCCATCTTACCGAATGGCAATAATCAGTAAATTATTTACTGAATTTGTATTCTTCCCTTTGTGCAAGAATATTATTTCATATCTCTAGAAAATTTACATTTATATAAGGCATAGAATCAATTAATAACTGCCATAAGGCATCTTAGGCTATAATTCTATAAAAACAACATGAAAGTCAATGAATTTTTAAATAGCTATTTCTATGACTTTGTTGACAATTATCTTCAGGTTATTTCCAAGAGCCAGACATAGCACCACATTTCTTCCGTTCACCCTGCTGTTCTTTCTTTCTTTCTTTCTTTCTTTCTTTCTTTCTTTCTTTCTTTCTTTCTTTCTTTCTTTCTTTCTTTCTTTCTTTCTTTCTTCCTTCCTTCCTTCCTTCCTTCCTTCCTTTCTTTGATAATCAACTTTCTCATTGTTACTCATGAAGAAAATTTGTGCAAGCTTTTCTGCTGACATCACCTTCAAAGAGCGACTGTACCACTTGACAGGTGGCTAGCAGAGAACTTCATTTGGAGGAGATTGTTGAGGCCCTGACAAACTTTATATCATTGTTCAATAATACTTATGCAATGAAGGGCAATTCTTCTCCCTTTCACCTAAAAATACCCTGTGTTTGGGGTGCAATAAATGAAGAATAATAAGGGAGAAATAGAAATAAACATTTGGAATAGGTATACATCAAAGCATTCAGCAAACAAACTTGTTTGATTTATAATGCTTTTGCTGGGAATAAAAGTATGCATGAAACAAGTTCATGAAACAATATGTGCCATTTCTGATATAACATATTCTTGCTAGCATAATTGTGCAGTTGAACTATAACTTTTTTAAAGGAAGTTTGTGTTCAGAACAGTTAGTACTTTAATACAAAACTTGGTATTTCTTTTTATGTATTACTTTTTAAAAAAGTACTTTGAAGATCATCAGTTTCAAGCCTGCAGCAGTAGCATTCAAAGAAAACAAAATTGTCAGCTATTTCACTTTATGTTTCAGGTTTTTTTTTTATTAAAGAGTTTTACAAAAACAAAATTTTACAATATATCCCCAAATCCCTCCCACCCCAAACCCCCCCACTTCCCCCCCCACTTCCCAGAGCTAAATACAGGATTATAGTTACAATAATCATATTCTAAATAAAAATTATACATAATATACAATTAACCAAATTCATAATGCGCTTTAACTCTCTTTTAACATAACTACCAACAACGTACCAATAACAATATCCCACTAAAATCTACTCATAAGCTAAATGGTACTTTTTAGTCCCATATTTGTTTTGAATATAATTTATCCATCTCCTCCAAACTGAAATATATCTTTCCTGTGAATGATCCTTCAGATAAGCAGAAATCTTAGACATTTCTGCAAGATTCGAAGATTCTGCACCCATTCTTCTACAGTGGGCAAACTATCCTTCTTCCAATATTGTCCCACCAGTAACCGTGCTGCCGTTATCATGTTCAACATCAAGTTAGTTTCTTTAACATCACAATCTACAACAATGCCCAATAAAAACAATTGCGGGGAAAACTTTATCTTTCTCTTAAAAATCTTTTGAATGTTCCACCAAATTTTAATCCAAAAAGCTTTTATATTTCTACAAGTCCACCACATGTGAAAATAGGTAACTTCTAAACTACCACACCTCCAACATTTAGACTGTAAATTAGGATATGTTTCAGGTTTTTGATTCCTAGCATGCATAGAAATGGTTGTTCAAAAATAATGTTTTGAAAGAATGACTGTTTAGTTTGCCTGGCGAACTGTAGAGAGAGCAGAAAACAAAATACTGTTTAATTTCCTGTTGTTACTTTGTCATATTATCCAGTTTGTTCTTCTGCCTTGAATTTAAGAAGTCTTCAGATTTGGCTGGAATCTATTTATGTGTAATTGGGTTGTGCCATCTTGGCCTTCACCCTTTTTTTCTCTCTCAAAATGGAAGAAGAAAGATGAAGCTGATTTTGCCCCAAACAGAGGATTGAGAAGCCAGAGCAACAAACTGCGCTCAAGGCAGAGTGATGGAAGGACTCTATTCGGGCCCCAAAGGCTGGTGGGCAAGCCACGTGGGGAAGGCAGTGGAAGCAGAGGATCAACCAGTCCCCCCTGGAGTCACGGTGAACCAGGGGAGCAAGTAGAAGGCTAGTTGAGGAGACAAGTGGGATGACCCAACTGAGTGGCAATTCCCAATAGTGGCAATTCCCAGTCACAGCTCGCAATCTGTCGATGAAACAGCCGAGAGTTGGAGGTCAGGGAAGCCACCTGACCAAGGGCAGTGATCACGGGAGTCAGGATGGGGGCCATGAAACCACTGCCTACCTTGTGTCCTCCCTTTATACAGCCAATGATGCCAACCCCACTTGAGGCAGTGGAAGCCCCCTATGAAAAGATGGTAACTCCCGGCCATCTCACCATCCCATTGGTGGAGCAGAGCCTGGCACTTGCAGCCCCAGCGGCAGCTGGTATTCCTGTTCAGGCACCCCTGGCAGCAGTGGGGTTGCTGCCTAGGTGCATCTTAGTGTTAGAAGACCAAAGGCTGCCTCCTCTAGCGGTCCGGTTCGATGGGCAATCTGACAACTAAGCCTACTTCCTGACCCAGGTATGCCATAAAGAAAAGCCTGCCCAGGTCAATGCCATTACATCTAACCTGGAGGGGAACGCAGCAGGATGGTTGGTGTCTCTCCACAACAAGGGGGCTCCAGAGCTGCAAGACCTAGATGCTTTCATGCAGGCATTGCGAGACATATTTGAGGGCTCCACAGCAGACCTGCATCTGCTTCCTGCAGCAGGGCAAGAGTACGTCCAAGATTTTTGTGGCCTGGCAGCTCACCTGAGAGATTGGCCTGAGCATATACTGGTTTACCAATTCCAGGAGGAGCCGAACAAGGAGCTGTATCACAACTGCCCCACGACCTTTGAGCATGATACCAGTTAGCCACAAATGTGAAGTTCAACCTGATAGAGTACCAGGAGCACATGAAAACCAGCCTAGACAAATGCCCGAGAGACACCTAGCACCCTGTAGAGGAAGAGGCAGTGTACCCCCTGCAACAGGGGAGAAGCCCTGCTGGAACCCAGGAGCATGTTTTTGATGTGGGAAAGAAGGCCACCAAGTGGCCAATTGCCTCACATTCACAGCTGGCATCTACACTGTGAGCCCCAGCCCAAATGAAGCTGGAAAAACCACCCAAGAAGCCAATGGAGAAAACACGGGTGACTCAAAAGGTCATGGAGTTCTCTCCCCAATCCAGCAAAGGTGAGAAAACTTCAGCCCATGACAAAGCCTGGCTTGGTCTTCTACAACAGGGCTTTTCAACCAGTGGTACTTTAGCACCTGGCAGGTGGTATGCGACCCCTAGCCAAGTGTAGTGGGGGAAGAAATGAGCTAAAGCAGCACTGTGCAGGCCTGGAGGAGATCAGCTGGAGTTGCAGGTCTTGGCAGAAGTCCCAGGATCTGCATGTGCGGCTGCATGCTAGTTGGAGTTTCCAGTGCACCCGGAAGAGAAAAGGAGGAGGAGGGTGGAGAGAGGAGAAGCTATAAAATGAGCAGGTTTTGGCGGGAGAGGGGGAAAAAACACATGGAGAAAGAGAGAGAAGAGGCTTTTGTTAGCGAAGCGGTGAAGAGACAGCAAGCGAGCGGCTTTTGCAAGCAAAGGGTGAATGAAAAGCGTGAAAGAAGCTTGTATGAGCAACATGTGAGTGAATGAAAGCAAGAGAGAAGCTTGTGTGAGCAACATGTGAGTGAAAAAATGAGAGAGAAACTTTGGCGAGCAACGTATGAGTGAAAGAGCGAGAGAGAAGCTTTTGTGAGCAACGTGTGAATGAATGAAGCTGAAGTGGCTCTTTACTGCAGAGCTAGTCTTGAAACACCCAAACCCAGATGAACCTTTCATGATCCAGGCTGATACCAGCAATGTGGCAGTAGGGGCAGTTTTACTCCAGAGGAACAAAAAAGGAGAGTTGCAACCATGTGCCTACATGTCTTGCAAGTTATCTGATACTGAGAGATGGTAGGTCGTCTGGGAGAAGGAGGATTACATGGCCCAATGGGCTCTTCTGACCTGGAGACAGTTTTAGAGGGTAGTAAGATTCCATCTGAGGTGTAGACAGACCACAAGAACCTGAGGGAGCTGTCCCCTAAGCAGATCCAATGAGCTCAGTATTTTAACTGCTTCAATTTCACCCTTCACTACTTGCTGGGGGAAAATTTCTTAGCAGATGCCCACATTCACATGCCCCAGTACAGGAGTATCCAAGAGGAAATAACTCCATTATCCCATCCAGGCAACTCGCAGCCCCAGCACTCATGAGGCAGCAGAGAACAGTTTCTCTGCAGCTGGCTGGGGACTCATTGACAAAACCACTAAAAGATGCCTTGGGGGTGGACGAGTGGTTCCAGAGACATAAAGATGACCTGATGTTAAAGGAGGGCTTGGTCTGGAAGGGGAGTGAATTGTACATCCCAGCCAGTCAGAGAGCCTTGGTCCTGCAGAGGAGCCATGACACAAAACTCATAGGGCGTGCCTGGGTTTGTGAAGACCCTTCACCTGTTAAAGATGAAAAAGGACATAGAAGCCTATGTGGCCAGTTGCCCTGTGGGTGCCTCCATGAAATGCCTACCTGGGAAGCCTCCCGGCTTGCTACAGTTGGTAGTCAACCAATCTAACCCATGGAAGAAGATATCCATGGACTTAATCCATGGAGTTGTCTGAGAGTGATGGGAATACAGTATTATGGACTGTCATCGACCTGTTCTCAAAGCAAGCACACTTTGTGGCATGTCCAAAGATTCCTTCTGCCTGGGTCCTAGACAAGATGTTTGTGCAACACAACTACAGACTATACAGGGTCCCAAAATGCATTATCTAAGACAGGGGGATGCAATTCACTGCAAAATTTTGTCAGGAATTTTTTGAAAATGATAGACTTCTCCCAACTCATTAGTAAAACCTGTAACATTAGTAACACCTGTGCTGTTATGTAAATTATCAACAGACTAATTGGGCCAAGCTCCTGCCTTTTGCAGAAATGGCATATAACAACTTGGTGCACAGCAACACAGGTTTTACCCCTTTCAAAGTGGAGACTGAGTTTGTGACCATGCCAGAGCTCCCACAGGAAGCCCCATCCTCAGTGTCATTAGCTGACAAGAGGGAGAGGAGCACTATGAGATCAAAAAGATTCTTGACTCCAGATATCACAAGGGAAAATTACAATATTTAATACTGTGGAAAGGCTAGCCATTAGCAGATGCTGAGCAGGTGGCTGCTCCAGATGTTAGGCAGAAAAGTTAGTTAAGAGGTTTCACACTAAATACCCTCAATGGCCCTAATAAGGAATGTAGTAGTAGTTGGGTTGTAAGTAATAATGTGTATGTATGTATATTGTTGCAGGTCTACCCTTCTTCTGGGGGGTTGGCATGTCAAGACTGACTCACACTTTCACCTACATTTTGCTTCACTCACAGCTTGACAGTAAAAGGGAGGGGGTGGAATGGAATGCAACGGTAGGAGGAATGGCATCCAAGCATCCGTCGGCTCTTGTGAGACATTGCCTCCATCTCAAGGACACACCAAGCAGATGTCCCAGCAGAACAGAAATGATTGGTAGACATAATGGACTATGGATGGCCTGTAGGGAAAGGGGGAATTAACTATGCTTGCTTTTGTGTGGGAAATCTGGAGCTGGTTTCATTTCTTCTGTGCCAATGTGTTTATTCAGTAAAGTTTTATACTCTTGGTAAAATAATGTCCCAGGAGTTTCTTTTTCTGGATTCACACATACTCACCAAATATCGCTGACATTCTAGCAGAGCTTCTAATCTGTGTTCTGATAAAATCACTGTACACTTTGCAAATGCTTGCTTGAGCGTCTTTTTGATAACTTGGAAGGTCCTAAAAAAACATTTTTAATGTGTGAACAAATGCAATATAGAAATGTGGTTACATCCCAAGATTTTTAACAGACATTTTTACAATGTTTGTTCACTTTTATTATATTGCTCTAGGGTGTCTAAAGTTCAGATGCAATATCGTAATGACATATACAGTTAAAGTTAGGCCTAACTAGTTTTTGAGGTAATTTTCATGAAAAACAAACTGAAATTAAGTGTGTGCTTATTTTATGCTCCTGTATATATTTTATTTCTTGACTTAGCCAGAGAAAGTTAGAAAAAGTTAGTGTTTGCTACAACAAAGAAAAAAATGGACAATTGGTTAAATTTGTTTAATAGTTATTTTTTCTCCTAAAACAATCTTAAGGACTATAACTATAGGCACAAGATTACAAGGGTCAAACAATTATCAGCATCATTACCAAGCTGATATTTCCCAAAGTATAGTGGACAAGCTGCAATCGTTAAATTAGCTTAAATTATTGTACATCTGTAGTGTTTTTATAACAAGAGAATATTGCATATTGTCCTTTATATTGCATATATTGCGTTACATTGCAGACTAATGCTGATCACATCTGCCAACCTGCATTGGACCAGCAATGCAGATTATGGTCTATTCCTTTCACATGCCAATACAACCTCAAAAATGGCCCTCATTCTCCAGAGGCCCTAGGGAAACTACACACGGCAGTGGGAAGGCCTGCCCAAAGGCAGAGAGTGCTAATAATCACTGAGTTAAATCATGCTGCCTTTGGACTTTGGACATAGGAACAGTTGACATTCAAACAATGAAAATGGACACTTGACTAGAAGAACTACTGATTGAACTCAACAATATACATTGGGATATTATTGGATTATGTGAAACATGACAAAAAGGGGAAATGTAATTGAATTTGATAGGACTGGGCATTTACTCTACACCAGAGGTACCTAAGATGGACAATGTGGTGGAGTTGGTTTTCTCATCAACCAAAAGCTGAAATGCTCTACTAAAATTTGAAAGTATATCAAACAGAGTAACCCAATGCATCATTCAACTGAACAAACAATACAAGTTTCAAATCATCCAAGCTTATGTGCCAACAATAATAGTGATGATGAGGTTGAAGAGGTTTATGATGATGTGGCCTGCCTTCAAGACAAAGAAAAATGCTGATACAAAGTACTAATGGGTGACTTTAATGCAAGAATAGGAAAAAAACAATACCTGGAGAAAAAGTGACTGGTCCATATGGAAGTGGGGAACAAGATAATAGAGGCGACAGACTAGTAGATTTTCTGAAGGACAAGAACTTTATATCATGAACTCATTTTACAAAAAAAAAGAGCTAGCAGAAAATGGGCACGGAAGAGTCCATCTGGATACACAAGCAAAATTGACTACATCATGTCAAGTGATAAAATCATATTCTGCAATTGTACTGTTGCTAATTGTTTTAACATTGGAAATGATCATGGTATGAGCTAAAGTGAAGATAGACTGTCAAAAAGAGCATATGAAAATGATAAAGATGTCATGAAAAACAAAAATAAAGATTTGATAAGCCATTAGAGGAGAACAGCAATTTTGAGATTAATCTATCAAATCATTTTGCTCTATTCTAAGATTTGGAAGATATGAACATCGTGGACCAAATGAACTAATAGTCAAAAACATCCTTGAATCTGTTATATCTATAGCATCACCAAAAAAAACACTTTGTACAGTCAAAAATCTCTGATAAAACTATTGATTTAATGAAAAAACAAGGGACAATGAAAAATATTGGAAGTTTCACTAACAAACTAGAGTATGTTAAACTTTGCAAGACCATAAAAAAAACTTTTCTTAGAAGAAACAGGTCACTTTAACCTGAAGCTTGTGAAAAAAGACAATTGAAAAAAACAAAGGGATTAATAGAGCAAAATGTAAGTTTATAAATACAAGAAAGAAGGATTTTGCATTAAAATGCAAAAGGCTCAAGGTTGACTCAGCCTTCCATCCTTCCGAGGTAGGTAAAATAAGGACCCAGATTGTTGGGGGCAATTAAGCTGACTTTGTAATAATGCCACTTGAGATGGGGCCGAAAGCCCTAATAAGCAGGCATATACATAGAATGAAGGCTACTGCTAAGCTTGTAAGCCGCCCTGAGTCTTCGGAGAAGGGCGGGATATAAATGGAATTAAAATAAAAAAATAAATTAAAAAATGTGAAGATGTGTGTAGAACAAGACAGGAAATGTTAGAATAGAATAGTGCTGGAAGGGACCTTGGAGGTCTTCTAGTCCAGTCTCCTGCTCAAGCAGGAGAACCTATGCCATCTCAGACAAGTGACTGTCCAGTCTCTTCTTAAAAACCTTCAGTGATGGAGCACCCACGATTTCTGAACTCAAGCTGTTCCACTGGTTAATTGTCCTCGCTATTTGGAACTTTTTCCTTAATTCCAGGTTGCTTCTCTCTTTGATCAATTTCCAACCATTGTTTCTTGTCCTGCCCTCTGGTGCTTTGGAGAATAGTTTGACACCCACTTCTTTGTGGCAGCCCCTCAATTACTGGAATACTGCTATCAGTCCACTGTTGTACAGATAGGCGGGAGTGAGTCCCTCCTCCTGAGGTGTGGCCCTGGGGCTCAGTTGGGCTTGTTGCTAACATACCTGGCACCCAACTGTGTGGCAACGGCCCTGCCCGAGCTTCTCGACGCCCTCTCAGGGTTGACGGTTGAGTTTCCCAGACTTATAGTTCTGGGTGACTTTAACCTGCCTTCTCTGGGAGGGTCGTCTGAGTTAGCCCGGGACTTCATTGCCTCCATGATGGCCATGGACCTGACTTAAGTAATTCAGGGTCCGACTCATGGGGGACACACACTCTCGACCTAGTTTTCTTATCTGGGCAGTGGTTTGATGATCTGGGAGGGGGCTCGCCAACTATTGTCCCCCTGTCATGGTCTGATCATCACCTCAAGCTGTTGGTCTTCTGCTATGCCACCCCCCGCTGCTGGGCTGCGGAACCGACCAGGTGGTTCCGTCCCAGGCACCTAATGGATCCAGAACGGTTCCAGACGGCACTTGGGTCTATACCTATCCCCCTCACTCACAGCCCAGGCACTGCCTTGGTGGATGCCTGGGAAAGGGCTGCCACCAAGGTGCTCAACCATGTTGTACCCCTGCGACCCCTGACCCGGCGCAGATCCCGGTGGGCTCCATGGTTTTCTGTGGAGCTCCGGGAGATGAAGCATCAGAGACGGGGTCTAGAGAGCTGTTGGAGATCCAGCCGGTCTGAATCTGACCGATTGTGGTTAAGAACCTTTACAAGTTCTTATCTCGCGGCGATGAGGACAACAAAGTCTAATTACTTCGCTGCCCTCATCGCGTCCGCAGATAATCGCCCAGCCACCCTGTTTAGGGTGACTCACTCCCTCCTTAATCAGGGGGTGAGGGAGGAGCCCTTGCAGGGGCGGGCCAAGGAGTTTAGTTATCATCTGGTGGACAAAATCACTCAGATTCGGGCGGTTTGGATTCTGACTGGGCAGAGACTGGCGGGGAGGAATTGAGCGGTCTTGAGAACGTTATCTGGAGTGAATTCAATCCTGTGACCCCGATGAGGTGGACAGGATCATGAGGAGACTGAGCTCCACCACGTGTTGGACTCGTGCCCCTCCTGGCTGGTATATGCAGCTCAGGAGGAGACACAAGGCTGGTTCCAGGCAGTAATAACTGCTTCTTTGAGGGAGGGTACCTTTCCTGCTGCCTTGAAGGCGGCAGTGGTGAGGCCCCTCCTCAAGAAGCCTGCCCTGGACCCGGCTATTTTGAATAACTATCATCCGGTCTCCAACCTTCGCTTTCTTGCGAAGGTTGTTGAGAGCATGGTGGCACATCAGCTCCCTCTGTTCCTGGAGGAAACTGATTATCTGGACCCGTACCAGTAGGGCTTCAGGCCCGGGTACAGCACAGAGATGGCATTGGTCGCGCTGGTGAATGATCTCTGGCAGGCTCGGGACAGGGGTTGTTCCTCTGTCCTAGTCCTATTAGACCTCTCAGCGGCTTTTGATACCATCGACCATGGTATCTTACTGCGACGTCTCAGGGGGTTGGGAGTGGGAGGCACTGTTTTACAGTGGTTCTCCTCCTACCTCCTGGGCCGCTCGCAGTTGGTTTTGACGGGAGGGCAGAGGTCCGCCCCAAGGCCTCTCGTTTGTGGAGTTCCTCAGGGGTCGGTCCTCTCTCCCCTCTTGTTCAACATCTATATGAAGCCGCTGGGTGAGCTCATTCGTGGTTTCGGGGTGGGGTATCATCAGTACGCTGATGACACCCAGCTTTTTCTTTCCACCCCGAACCAACCCAGTGATGCCCTTGACATGATGTCCCATTGCCTGGAGGCGGTCCGGGTTTGGATGGGGAGAAACAGGCTTCGTCTCAATCCTGCCAAGACTGAGTGGCTGTGCATACCGGCATCTCGGACTAACCAAGTTTTTCCATCGTTAACTATGAGGGGTGAGGTGTTACCCCCGTTGATAAGGCTCACAACTTGGGCATCATCCTGGATTCATGGCTCAGTTTGGAAGATCATATAGGAGCCGTGACCAGGGGGGCTTTTGCCCAGGTTCGCCTGGTGTACCAGTTGCGGCCCTATTTGGACCGAGATGCCCTACGCACAGTCACCCATGCGATCATGACCTCCCAGCTAGACTACTGCAATGCTCTCTACATGGGGCTGCCCTTGAGGACCACACGGAGGCTTCAGCTGGTGCAGAACGCAGCCACGCGAGTTGTGATGGGAGTTTCCCGATACTCTTCTCCGCGAGCTGCATTGGCTTCCAGTTGCCCTCCGGGTGAGATTCAAGGTGCTGGTGATGACCTATAAAGCCCTCAATGGCATGGGCCCGGATTATCTGAGGGAACACCTGCTGCCAGCGTCAATTTCCCATCGTCCTGTGCGCTCCCACAGGGAGGGCCTCCTCAGGGTACTGCCGGTCAAGGATTGTTGGCTGGTGATCCCCAGGGGGAGGGCGTTCTCTGTGGGTGTGCCTGCCCTATGGAATCAATTGCCAACGGAACTCCGGGTTGCCCCTGACCTTCGTTCTTTTCGCCGGGACCTAAAAACCGGGCTCTTTGAGCTATCAGGCCTGGACTGAGGGGTTTTAAATGATTTTAAATTGGGATTTTAATTCTTGGGGCCAAATTTAATTTAATTTAATTTTAACTTAATTTTATACTGTATTGTTTTTAAATTTTGCCCTGTAAACTGCCCTGAATCCTTCGTGAATAGGGCGGTATACAAATTGAATTAATAAATAAAAATAAATAAATATTTCTTATTTTCTTTAGACTAGCCAAATCTAAATCCTGCAGCCGTTCTTCATATGTTTTAGTCTCCAGGCCTTTGATTATCTTAGTTGCTCTTCTCTGAACTTTTTCCAAGGTCTCAACATCTTTTTTGTAGTATGGTGACCAAAATTGGTTGCAGTATTCCAGGTATGATCTTACTAGGGTTTTATAAAGCAGTACTAATCCTTCACGTGATCTTGATTCTATGCCTCTCTTTATGCAACCCAGGATTGTATTAGCTTTTTTGGCGGCTGCTGCACATTGCTGGCTCATGGTCAAATGATCGTCCACTAGGACTCCAAGGTCCCTCTCACAGTTACTGTTTTTGAGCCAGGTTTCACCTAATTTGTATTTATATCTTTGATTTTTCCTGCCTAAATGTAAAACTTCGCTTTTCTACACATTAAAACTCATTTTGTTAAATAGTGCCCCTTGTTCCAGTTTGTCAAGATCTTTTTGGATCCTGAGCCTGTCTTCTGGGGTGTTGGCTATTCCTGCCAGTTTAGTGTCATCTGCAAATTTGATGAGTTCCCCTTCTATTCCCTCATCTAAGTCATTTATGAAGGTATTGAAGAGTACTGGGCCTAAGAAGGAGCCTTGTGGTACCCCACTGCTTATGTCTCTCCATGTTGATGTAGTACCATTGAGGACTACTCATTAAGTACAGTTTGTCAGCCAGCTACAAATCCATCTGGTTGTGATGTTGTCTATTCCACCTTTTCCTAGCTTACCCAGCAGTAGATTGTGGTCTACTCTGTATAATGCCTTACTGAAATCTAAGTATACTATGTCCACAGTGTTTCGCTGGTCTACTAATTTGGTCACTTTAACAGAGAATGAAATAAGATTGGTTTGGCATGATCTGTTTTTTTAACAAACCTGTGGTGGCTACCAGTTATAACTTTGTTTGCTCCTAGTTGTTTGCAGGTCTGTTTTTTGATTATCTTTTCCAGGATCTTCCCAGATATTGATCTTAGACTGATTGGTCTGTTATGTTTTTCCCCCCTTTCTTAAAGATGGGAACCACATCAGCCCCTTTCCAATCCTCAGGTACTTTCCTGGTGCTCCTGGAATTTTGAAAGATATGGTACAATGGTTCTGAGATAACATCTGCCAGTTCCTTCAGGACTCTGAGATGTAATCTGCCAGGTCCCGGTGATTTATATTCATGAAGGTCGGATAGGTGTTCTCTTACCATTTTCTTGCTAATTTTAATTTTTGTTTCTAGTTTGTCTTTTGCATTTTTTTGGTATGTTGTGCTATAATTTCTTTTTGTGTGAAGACTGATGCAAAGATTGAGTTAAGCAGCTCTGCTTTCTCTCTATTGCTTGTTAATTCCTTGCCATCTTCTCTCTTTAGTGGACCTACAGTTTCCTTGACTTTTTTCTTGTTATTAATATGTTGAAAAAAACTTTCTTTTAATTATCCTTGATTTCTGTCGTAAGTCTTTCTTCATTCTGAGCCTTTCCTGACTTCATCTTTGCATGTTCTGGCTATATGCTGATGGCTATATGCTGATAACCAGCCTTAGTAATGTGTCCCTCTTTCCATTTTTTGTACTTGTCCTTTTTGTCTTTCAGTTTGTCAGAGAGATCTTTGTACAGCCATGCTGGTTTCTTCCTGAATTTTTTGTCTTTTTTTTCAGTGATATTGTGCTGGACTGGGCTTTTATGATAGCATTTTTCAGAGTTTCCCATGCTTCTTGAGTTGTTTTCCCCTTTAGGATTTTCATCCATAGAGTCTTTCCCAGGTTCTCTCTGAGTTTGTTAAAATAAGCTCTTTTGAAGTTTAAGACATTGGTTGAATTATTTTCTATTGCTTGTGTTTGCATTATATTGAATTACAGTTAGAAATAATTGGAAAATTCTAGTCAGAGATATACAAAGATCAAGAGTAACAAAAGTACTCAAAAGTACCAGCACCCACTCATGAAAGAGGAAATGCCAGATATCCTAGTGGAGGAAGTATCAAGTGCCATAAAATCAATGAAAAATGGCAAAGCTTCAGGAAATCAGTGTGTTACGATTGAAATGCTGAAAGCTAGTGGTCACAGTTTACACAAGATACTAGTAAAACTATACTCGATGCCTCAGAAAAGAAAAAATACCTGATGCATGGAAAAATGCTGAAATGATTCTTATGCACAAGAAAGGGACCCAAGATGATTTAAACTATTGAACTATTGCTCAATAAGCCTTCTTTCAGACATCTACAAGGTTTTCATCAAGATAATAGCAAAAAAAAAAATATTGAGAACATTAAATGATGCATAGCCAAAGGAGAAGGTAAGGTTCAGAAGTGGCTACAGCACAATGGATCACATCCGGGTTGTTCAGCAAGTCACTGAAAGGCACAATGAGTACACCATGCCTCTGTGCATGGCTTTCATTGGCTACAAAAAGGCCTTTGACTTAGTATTTCATTAAGCAATAATTAATGTATTGCTTAACCAAGGTGTAAGCACTGCTTACATAAACTTAGTACAATCAATATATGAAAAACAAAGGTGACAACTTGCCTTAATGATCTTAAAGTGGAAATCAACATAGAAGAGGTATACAAAAAGGCGATACAATATCACCTATCCTTTTCTCAGCCTGCCTTGAAGAAGTATTTTGCAAACTAGACTGGGCAAAAGATGGAATAAAAATCAATGATGCCTATTTAAATTACTTAAGATTTGCAGATGATGTTCTATTTTCTTCTCACAAGACCCAGAAAAACTACAAAGACACATACAAGAGTTGCACAAAGTGACAGAACCATTTCGCTTAAAAATAAACCTGAAAAAGAGCCAGGCTTTGTTTAATAAATTCACTAAAGAAAGAAATACATATATATTTGGAGAAGAACTAGATGCAGTAGACCACTACATGTACCTTGGCTAATAGATCTCAATGGAAGGTGATACAATAAAGGAAATTGAATGACATGTTAAATTTGTTTGGCAGGCATTCGACAAGCTAAGCATAATTTTCAAGAACAACATCCCCCTATGCCTGAAGAGAAAAGTTTTCAATCAGTGTGTGCTACCTGCTCCAACATATGCCAGTGAAAAGATACTTGTTCAACTTCTGCCAATCATCTAAATGTTAAGGATGCAATAATTCTGTGGCTATGAGCACCAACTTGATGGTACATATAAATCAAAACTTTTCCAGGCTCATAGCTGAACTAGCAAGAAGTGAAAAATTAATACACTACAAAATATAGTACTTCTTTTTAAGGTAGAGGGAATTTACAAGGACTTTGGGTATACGATAAAAACTGTTTGCTGCCTAGGCCTTAGATGTTGTTTTGACTGTAAAGTCTACTTAGGTCCTGTTCTTTTGAAGACTTCATATTGATCTCAGGGGAGAATACTGATCTTCCATGCCATATGTCTGCTAACCCTCTGTTACAATGCCTTTAAGCAAACAACTTCAGTCTAGTGCCACTCAATCTTTCATTCCAAATCATGACAATGCAGTATTAAGACCAAGTACTGAATCTCTGTTGATTGTTTTCAGGCAATAGTAAAATTTGTTCCATTGGTCTACTTTATTTAAGATGCAGTTTTGGATAATGCAAAAGCATGATTAACATTGCAGAGGATTGCCATATATTTTATATTTATTCTCTAGATCGTTTAAGCATTATGTATACAATGAAATCAGTGCTAGAAGAAGGAATTGCAAAATGGTATCCAAACTGTTGAAAGGCATTTTTATATTGGATTATAAATAGGACAAAGCATACACTTTCTGATAAATTCAAGTATGTACTTTTGTAGTGTAAAATTCTGAATGCAGGCAAACCAGAATCACTTCATTATAGCCAATATATACCAATACAGTATTTTTGTGGTACTTACATTCGATCAAGATGAGCACTTGGTTCATCAAGAAGAAGAATTTTAGCTTTACTGAGAATTGATCTGGCAAGACACATCAATTGCTTATGTCCATGGCTGAGGACATAGCCACCATCAATAAGAACAAAATCAAGCTGGCCTGGGAATTGCTCTATTACAGATTTCAATCCAACCTGAAAGCATAACAATTGGACAAAGAGAGGGGAGAAAAGGAAACATTTTGTATCACACAAATGGGTTTGTTTTATTTCAGCAATTTTGACACAAAACCTTTAGAGCACATGGAACTCATTTAGCATGTTTGGGAATTAACACAAAGCTATAATTTGTTATTTTAATTATGACTTCTTTGTACTTTTGGTGCCAATTGTATTCACTTATTGGGTAATTTGTGCTCTGCACTATGGAGTTTATAATATATCTGGACTTAATATCTTGAGTTACACAAATTCTATTTAATATACTGCTTCATTCTATACCTCCCTAACTATAAAAAATAACAGCGGCTTGAAACAGAAGTACTCTTATAGCTCGCAAATGTTTGTTGCTAGCACTTTTAACATTTCCCCCCTCTTTGCATCTCTTTTCATGGATTTATTTCCCTGTTCCCTGTAATCACCTCCCTTGAAGTTTTGCCATGATTTTTTAAAGAGATATAAGGGATTTGTACCTGTATCCAATAAGGAGTGCATATTAAATACAAATCTTTAGTCTAAACAACATCTGAGAATAATTCAATAGATGCAATTCCATAGTTAGGCTTAAAACCACAATTACACAACATTACCATTTTATCATTTCCTGCTAAAATCTGTTTTGCAATACTCCACCCATGTACTTTTATATATATTATGGAACCAAGTATTGCTCTCAACAGTTCTTCTGTTTCCATACTAATAAAGTTTTAGTACTGAAAAAAGTGAGTCTTAACTGAAAGAATGACAGTAGAGAAAAGGATATTTATACAGGGGAGTTTGGCAGAAAGGTTTATCAAGTTAACAAGCCTTTATGGGGAATGTTAACAATGATAGAAGCCAGGCTTCAAGATATTTTTTCTTAATGCTGAGAGCAGCCAAATATTTAAAAGGACAGGTATGCCCATTTTTCTGTGACCCATTTTGGTTTCTACAAAGTCCAACCAAATGGCCACCCAATGCATATTCAAAAAGAATAAGGCATTGATTGCATAGTTTCAGCCACCCCTTGACTTCTTTTATTCCCTTGCAGATGCTCCTGCTGCTACCTCATGGTAAGGAAAATATTGATGTTGGGGTTCCTTTGGGTGTCTCAGACCGGGGCTTTTCAACCTTTTCACCCATTGTACCACTTTTAGGATATGGCAACATCCGAGTACCACCAGTCACCTAGCAAGATGTCAAAAACTTGATGACCAAAAAAAAGAAAAAAGGAAAAAAGTGATGAAGTACAGGTAGTCCTCGACTTACAACAGTTCGTTTAGTGACTGTTCAAAGTTACAATGGCACTGAAAAAAGTCCCTCCAAGCCACAGCCGAGCAAGACACCTGCCTGCCTGCCCGGCAGCGCTCTTCCTCCTGTCCGAGATTTTTATTGTTGTGAGCATTTCTGCTGAGGATTGGCAGTGGGGGTGGGGTGGGGGGTGTTTGGTTTTTATTTCCCCCCCTCTGCTGGGTGGTTGCAGCAGTTTTTGGTCACTTCACATAACCCTGTGTTGTGATTCAGGGTCAGCCTGTGGGTTCGGCAGTTGGGTCGGACGACTCAGAGGAGGAGGGGGGTGTTGAAGACCTTGCTGAGGGGGTTGAAGATCTTGCTGATGATAGCCCTCAGGCAGGCCCCCCCCACTTGGTCACCATGGAGACCCAGCTGTGTGAGCCTGACAGTGTGGATGAAGATGACCCACAGCTGGCCCTGTTCAAGGACGCCCGACGCAGGAGGCAGTCAAGTAGGAGTAAACAGAGGAAGGCTGTGGGGCTTCTCGGAAGGAGGCAGAGAGAGGCCACACCCTGAACTCTTTATAAAGGGAATGTGTGGGGAGGGCTGGTTTGCTGAAAGCAACCGCTCAGATAGTGTTTCAAAGCTCCTGTATCTTGGTTCATGTCTTGTTTGTTTTTTGTAGTAATAAATTTGGCAGACGTCATTCCAGCCTCTTGCCGTTTATAAAGGGGTTGCCTTTTCTGCAGGGCCGGTAGTAGGCTGGTACAGAACACCCTGGGATACTGTGACCGTCATAAATATGAATTAGTTGCCAAGCATCTGAATGTAAATCACAAGACCCTGGAGATGCTACAACATTCCAGCTGATCGGCGCTTCTTCTGGGCTCAGAAGTGCCAGGATCAGCACCGAGCTCCAGCTGGAGACTGGTGCTAATCCTGGCACTTCTACTGAGCCCTGACAGCCCCAAAGAAGCACAAATCCTAGCACTTTCGCTGAGCCCTGACAGCCCTGCAGCTCCAGCCATCTCTCGCCCAGGCTTGTGCAGTGCTGCCACCAGTTCAACTCATTCCCTTCCCCCGATACTTTTCTAGGATGGTCGTGTACCACTTGCCAGGTGCCAATGTACCACAGGTGGTACCTGTACCACTGGTTGAAAATCCCTGTCTTAGACTGTAAAAAATTCTTCAGTCTACCAAATGATTGTACACAGAAAAGGCCTTATGAAGAACATGATGACGGTCAGCAACAGAAACTGGGGGCCTTGGAAAGACTCATATTGATTGCTCAAGAATCACATGCAGTTCTTCCCCCAACCCCATTTTAGGGAAAAGAGGAGTGTAAATCCCACAAACAAAATAAAAAAACCTCTGTCCTAACTGGAGCTTTAAAAATTAATGTTCAGAAGTTATCTGTTTTCATGTTTCAGAGATCTGTTTGGTTTGATTTCCATAGAAATTCTGGTAATCCTGAGTTTCTGCTTCAACTATAATTTGAAGTTTGCTTCAATTTTGATAAAATGCTGGGAAATAACTTTCTGTTTTCTTTCCCTTGTTCCATCCAACCATTCATATTTACTTGGATTTCTTGTTGCAGCATGTCTCAATGATATACCAATCATTTTGTTATCTGGCACCTGTTTTCATGGTTATCTTTCCATCTATGCAGTCTGAGGATATGGACAAACTACTCAAGGCTATCTCTCAATATTTATTAAATTATGTACTTCTGATACTGTCTATTCTTGTGGTGATGTTAAATCTATGGTGGCATTTCAGCTCCAGATACTCTTGATCAGTGCTTTTTTTGTAAAAGAAAAAGGTGCCGGAACTCACACACGTCATACAACTTGCCTTGCCTACCCTACAAGGTTCTATCCAAAAAAGGTGCCGGAACTCCGTTCTGAGCGTTCTATGAGAAAAAAGCCCTGCTCTTGATAAGGCTAAATAAGGACTACTGAAACAAACAATGCAGAGTCAGTTTTATCTACTGGTTAAGGCCCCAGGTTAGAAACCAGGTGGCCATGACTTCTAGTCCCACCTTGGGCCTGAAAATCAGATAGGTGACTTTGAGTCAGTTACTCTCTCTCAGCTGCCCCACCTCACAGAGTTGTTTTTGGAAAACAGGAGGATGAAGAAGTATTAGATATGTTCACAGATTTTAGTTATTTATAAAAATAATAAAGGTGGAACATAAATGAATATTTCTAAAATAACCTGCCAGTATCATTTCTGTAACCCTTACAGAACAACCCAGAGAAGATGGGATTGGAATTTTTTGTGTCTTTTTAAAAATATACTTTTGAGCTGGGATAATAGGGAAACAGTGTCCTTAAAAGGTACCATGTAGCCTTTTGTTATCCCTGAACACTGGTCTCAAAATAATCCCCAGACCACTAAAATAAAAAGTCACCTATTTTAAAAGAAGAAAAAAAAAACCAGATTAAAATGTTTTATCACCAGAGGGAGACATTACAATGTAAAATATTGCACCCTCTATTGATGAAGAAAAAAAGATGCATATTATTTCCTTTGTGTGTTGTTTTACTTTCACTTCCTTAAAATAATAACATCAAAATTAAAACATATAATTAAATGAGTAAAGTGAACATATCAGTTTGCCTCACAAAGATCTGCAGCTGTCAAGCCAAGATAGCTGTGCATCTCTGGTTGCATTTCAGTCTTTTTTTTTCATGCTTAGTTTTAGGACAGAAATACCTATGATAGCCTTGATAAATTATCTACACTTACCAGTTAAAGACAGTGAGCTTGTTAGCTAGAAAGCTGACAGCCTGGATTCAAGACCCTAGCACAATGTGATGGGCTGAGTTCCCGTTACTTGCCCCAGCTCCTGTCAACCTAGCAGTTTGAGAGCAAGCAAATGCACCACCATCTAGAGTTGGACACAACCGGACAGGGGAAATCTTTATCTTTACCTTTAGAACAGTCAGAGTGTCACAATAAAAACTAAATATAATAAAAAAATAAAATATTTTGTTATTCTGAATCTCAGCAGTAGTCAGTGGTCTGAACTATGCTACTTGTGAGACTGCTAGTTGGGAATAGATTGGGACTGATTTATTCTAGTTTTTGCATTTATGTGCCACCTTTCCTCTGAGAATTCAAAAACTCATATATCTGGGAGGATGAGTAAGCTTTCCTTTCAGTCACATTACATGTGATTTTTTTAATTATGTTCTTATAATTTTCTCAGCCATAATGCAAAAATACTTTGCTATTTCCTTCTTATGGGAATTTTCTCTTTCATTCCCAGTCTATAGCCCTGTTGTGCCCTGAAGGACTAATTAAGCCTGGTTCTCCTTAGTTTCCAAGCTCGGTCAAGGTCCCCCTAATCCTAATCCTTCTGAGACACATGAAAGAAATCCCTAAATTTCATCCTTACCACAACCCTGTAAGATAGACAGAGTTAAGACAAAATGACTACTACAAGGTCATTCAGTAAACTGACTAAGTAAATAAGAATTGAATCAGTATCTGATCCAAATGCAATATCTTAACTACTACATTATCCTACAAATATGCCCCCAAAATTGAGGGTTATTGCTTGAGATGCTTTTGTTTCACCTCTTAGCACTGGCTGAGACACACTTAAGTTGTCTTTAGCTCTTCTGAAATAATAGAAGTAGCATTAGCAGTAGCACTTAGACATACATCGCTCCAAAATGCTTTACAGCACTCTCTGAGTGGTTTATAATGTCAGCAAATTGCCCCCAAACAATCTGGGTCTCCATTTTATTGACCTTGGAAGAATGGAAGGCTGAGTCAACTTTGAGCCAGTCAGGATCAAACTCCTAGCTATGGACAGAGTTAGCCTGCAATACTGAATTCTAACCACTACACTATCACAGTGCCTAATAATGCAAAATTTATTGTGGTTTACCATCTATTACACTGGAAGTGAAGTAGTTGCAGATCAATAAATGACAGCAATGTTTATTGAACATTTCAAGTTGATTCAATAACAGACCACACATACATGCACATTCCCATCTGTGGCCATTCTATTATTGTCTCGCTAAAGAGATGAACATAGACGAGCTGTGTTGGTGATCCATCTGAATTGGCAGCTAGCAAACATACTGCAAGTGCTGTAACTGTTTGGATCTTACTGATTTAGCACAAGACTGAAATAAGAAAACAATGGACAAATGAGAATACCCCTCCCATCTGGAAGGGAAGGAAGACAAATATTAAATAAAAATGCCGTTTGATTCAGATCCCTTTTCTAAAGAAACAAAAAAATAATGTTATCAGCTTGACTTATGGTAAAATGAGTAATAAGAGGAAAAGAATCTGAGGCTTAAAGATGGTAAAAATCCTACAGATAGAACTGCTCTGTTCTTGCTCAGTACAATAATTGGCAGATGGTTTTCCTGCTAGCTAGTGATGGGCAGAACTCATCATAGAAGGAAATTTATTTTCACATGAGTAATCTGTTTTGTGGCAAATATAGTATTAGACCTGGAAACTCTTTCAACACCACTGCACCTGTTCCACTGTTTTGAAGATGATTAGAAAATTATAATTAGTTCACATTTCCAACTAAGTTTGTGCTATGGTATCTGATGACTTCCATTCTATTTCCAGCCCAAATGCTGGTGGTTTTAAAGTTTTGAAACTTTTATATTTCAAGGATCACCTATCTACATCTACCTGTGGGCTAATTTGTGAACTGTCCTCATCCTGGTACATTAAGTGGTAAAGATATGTCTTAATTTAAAAATGCCTAAATTAAGCTGTGTATATTTTTGTGTGTTTTTATTTACCAAAGACTTTTAAGTGTTTTCAAAATGTTAGCATGCTAGCTCTCTTTTGTATAATGTTTCATAGCTTATTATATATAAAATATTCAATTCCAGGTGAATTCAGCTGGAGAACGATATAAAACATATAAAATATAAAATTAAAATATATTTAAAATATTCAAGAAAAATGTCATTTTGAATATTGTTTTATTCTTAGATTATACACTAGTCATAGAAGCTATAAGTTACCAAAATGTAATATGATACCTAGGAGTGCTTAAACATTTTTAAATTATCTACTTTTCAGCTTCCAGTGAACAGGATTTCCAGTTTTTAATTGCACAGGAGTATAACTTATGATGATAGTAGATTCAGAATTCTAGTTTTGACTCTCATTTTACTCATTCCCGAATGTATCTTCACGATCAGAGCATTGCACACTGACCCAGCTCTTTGCCACATTTCCAAATCTAGCTTCAAACCCAATAAACCAACAAATGTAGGATATAAAGAAAATGCAAAAGTAAAACAAGCGAGAGTAAATAAACCCAAGGCAATGGAGATTCTAATATTGTAAACTTTCAAGCAAACCAATAAAATATTTAGTGATTTTCCTAATTATATGCATAGTTATTTTATTAAAGGACTGTATATTCTAAGGAACAAGGAGAAATTTGTTTTATAAACTATCAGATAATAATAATAATAATAATAATAATAATAATAATAATAATAATAATAATAATAATAATAATAATAATAATAATAATAATGGTGACAAAGTTCTTGGGGCTAGTATTGTTGTGTATTGACCCAATTTCTAATGGCAGTTATAAGCTGTTAACTGAATATGTTTAAATCAAATCTCTAACTGTTTGCATGTTAGCTATAAGCCTGCACTTTAGGCGGGAAATGGTGCTTTAATTTCATTGGCTGCCACGTAGTGGCAGTCCGGTATAAATAGAAGCCAAGTGGCTGTTAGAGCCACTTCTGTGTTCCTTGAATAAAGAGCTGTTGCTTTAACCTTTGGTCTGATCAATGCCTCATCAAACTCAGTATTTAACAGTGGCAATGAAGGTGGGATGCTGCTAAGAAGAGCTGAAGCACTTGAGCCAGAAGTCACTTGGGTGTGAGACCAGGCACAAGAGCCCTGGTAGGGACTACGTCCCCAACCTGCCTGCCAGTAAGCCACACTGGAGGCACAGTCTTCCTGCGGGATCCGTCCCCAGGATTCACACAGAAGCTCCTTGAACGAACTTGATGTTTCTCACCCTGAACAATGGAGCTCCTATGTCTCTAGGGTGGAGAATTACCTGTGGGCCAACCAAGTGAGAGACGATGGACTGAAGGCTGCAACGCTGCTCTGTGTGTGTAGGCAGGAGACCTTCAACATTGCGGAGAACCCCAACCAACTTAGAATCAGTCACCTATGCTGATCTGAAGAGGAGGCTAAAAGAACATTTTGAACCCCAACTGTCTGTTATTGCTTGGCAGCATGCATTTGAACAAAGAGAACAACAGCCTAGGGAGTCAGCAGCTGAATTTGTGGCTGCCCTAAGGCAGGTGTCCAGACTCTGTGAATTCCCATATTTAGAAGATTGGCTCAGGGACTGACTCATATGTGGCCTGAGAAACAGAGACTTACAGCAGAGGCTGTTTGCAAAGGAAGCCTTGACGTTCCAGGATGCATTAAAAGAGGTTATGGCAGAAGAGGCCGCCGGTGGAGCAGTGAAGGCTCTATGACCTCTGAAGACTCCCCCCAACCAGACAGCTGTTCACCACGAAGCCACAGATAGTACAGATGATCCAAACAAAGATGATGAGATTGACCAGGTGCAGAAGCTACCAAGAAGAAGGCAGTGGCCATCTGACAAGACAGTCTTCTTCCCTAGCTGTGCCGGCTGTGGAGAATGGCACCAGCAATCGGAGTGAAGTTTTTGCACTGCAGTGTGTCGAGCCTGTGGCAAACAGGGGCACATCGCCATCGTCTGTAAAGGTCACTAGAGGGAAGCTCAACCCGAAGACATTCCCAGGAGAGGTAAATGGGCCACGGGGCAAAACAGGGTCAGATATTGCTCTGGGAGGAGGAACATTTTTAAAACAGGAGCCCATCACCCTCTCAAAGAAAAGCTAAGACTCAGGGTCAGGCTACAAGGGGTTCCATGTTCAATGGAACTGGACTTCAGGTCAGCCCAGTCCATAATCTCCTACAAAACTTTTAATTACGTCTGCAGACAAGGCAGGAAATGAGTCAAACTCAAGCTGTCAAAACTTGTGTTGACAGACACGTCATCAGCATGCGTACCCAGTCCCCATAGTTAGCCACATCCTGGCATCACTACAAGGAGGTCGCTTATGCGCTAAGCTGGACCTCGCACAGGCATATCAGCAACTGCGTGTGGATGATGCCACTGCAGAGGCACAAACTATAGTTATGCACAGAGGAGCATTCAGGGTTCACTGCCTGCAGTTTGTGGTAAGTGCCACCCCAGGACTGTTTTAGAGTGTAATGGAATGTACACTCAAGAATATTCCAGGTGTGTGTCCTTATTTTGATGATGTTCTAATTGCTGGGTGGTCAGCAGAAATGTTAGCAGAATGTCTCAGAGCAGTTCTCCAACACTTCCATGAAGAGATAAATGCCAGATAGGAGTGAACTCTACTGAGTTCCTGGGATTCAAAATAGATTCTGCCGGAATCCACCCCTCTGACTCTAAGCTTAAAAGTATATAACAGGCTCCCAGACCTAAGTCAAAGGGGGAGCTGGGCATTTTTAGGACTAATTAATTTCTATCATTCATTCCTGCCACATAAGGCAGCATTGGCAGAGCTGCTTCATCAGCTGAATAAAAAGGCACCGTGGGTGTGGACAAACACCCATGAAAAAGATTTTAAAGCAGTCAAATCACTGCTGTCATCGAGCTCATCGCTAGCTCACTTCAATGAGAAATTGCTTGTCAATTTAACATGTGATGCTTCACCGTATGGCATAGGAGCAGTTTAAGCCATCTAATGACAGATGGGTGACAAGCACCTATCGCTTATTATTCCAGAACCTTATCCCCTACAGAGAGGAATTATGTGCAGATAGATAAGGAGGTTTTAGCCATTGTTGCTGGAATTAAAAAATTCCATGATTTCCTGTATGGGTGCTCCTTCACCATTTTCACGGATCATAAGCCTCTCTTAGGTCTCTTCACTGCAGACAAGCAGACCCCATAAATCCTTTCTCCTAGAATGCTGAGATGGTCAATCTTCATGGCAGCCTACAATTACAGGCTAGTACATAAGCCAGGCAAGGAAATGGGCCACGCTGAAGCACTCAGCAGACTGTCCCTGCCTCAAACAGATCCCGACCCTGCACCTGCTGCACGTATCCTGGCAATCCAGGATCTTCCTGAGTCTCCCCTTCACGCAGGGGATGTGGCTGCTGAAACAGCCACTGACAGAACACTCAGTCATGTTCTGAGCTGGGTGGTGAGGGGGTGGCCTGAAACCAGACCAGGCCCAGAATTTTACAGTTTCATCAGAAGACAAGATGAGCTGTCAGCTCACAAGGGCTGCATATTATGGGGAAGTCAGGTAATAGTCCGGCACACATTAAGAGCAAGGGTCCTAGAATCTCTGCATGAGGGACATCCTGGAATAGTCAGGATGAAGGCACTCACGAGAAGCTACCTGTGGGGCCAGGATTGGATAAGGACATAGAGGCTAAAGTAAAAAGATGCCAGGTCTGCCAGGAGACCAGACCTGAAATGCCTCATTGTTGTGGACAGTTACTCTAAGTGGGTAGAGGTAGCACCTGTCCCAACTATGACTACTGCCAGGACCATCCAGGAACTGCGCAGAATTTTTGCCATGTACGGCCTGCCTCATGGGATTGTGTCTGACAATGGGGCACAATTCACTGCAGCTGAGTTCCAGTCCTTCTTACAGACCAACATGATCAGACATGATACGTCAGCCCCCTTTCATCCTGCTTCAGATGGTCAAGCAGAACGCATGGTCAGGATGACCAAGGAGTCATTAAAGAGACTAACGACTGGTGATTGGCATCATCAGCTGGCAAACCTTTTGCTCTGCCAGCACACAACTCCATGCACCTCAACAGGCCGCAGCCCAGCGGAACTGAAATGGGGATGTCAACTGACCACAAAGCTGGCCCACCTTCATCCTGACCAGGCAGCCACAGAAACAGTGCAACCCAAGCCTCCGCAGAATCTGCAACTGAGTGAGAAAGTTTGGGCGAAAAACTATGGACAGGGTGGGTGGTAGCTGTGGTTTGTAAGGTGTCAGAGCCACTGTCGTATGAAATGGCCCTGGAAGACGTTCATGTGGTTCAGCGCCACATAAACCAACTGCGACGGTGGCAGGCTAATCAAACCCTGGCTGCTGACAGAGAGGAGAGAGCCAGCTGCCTGGTGACCTCCACACGCCTGAGTCTCCTAAGTCTTGTGAGACTAGCAGGAAGATACATGGTGACTTAGCCACATCTGAGTCAGCACAGACTCTTGAGACTATGTTCCCTGAATGGGAATTGTCAGCAAACTTGTTCCCCAGACTGTCAAACTGTGCTGCATTTGAAGAAATGGGCACCAATCAACCTGACAGCACTGCACAGGACAGCACCGGTCTACCCAGCCAGAACATTCAGAAGGGTACCAGCCTACCGGAGGTGAGCAAGTCTAGGATACCTGGTCTACCCGGCCCATCTAAAGGGCTTGTAGATTGGGGCCTCCAACAACACTACGGCACCTGCTTACTTACAAGATTATATTCATTATTTGTGATATGTTGCTTTATCTAGTGGGAAGGGGTGTTGTGTATTGACCCAATTTCTAGTGGCAGTTATAAGCTGTTAGCTGAATATGTTTAAATCAAGTCTCTAACTGTTTGTATGTCAGCTATAAGCCTGCACTTTGGGTGGGAAATGGTGCTTTAATTTCACTGGCTGCCGCCTAGTGGCAGTCCGGTATAAATAGAAGACAAGTGGCTGTTAGAGCCACATCTGTGTTCCTTGAATAAAGAGCTGTTGCTTTAAACTTCAGTCTGATTAATGCCTCATTGAACTCAGTATTTAACAAGTATCTTCTATTTATATGTTTGCTTATTTATATGAAAATTATGCTCCCTGTTTCTAAAATGGATGCCCACTCATGTGTACATTAAGACTTAAAGAACAGTGATGGACATTTCCTTACCTCTTCAGTAACATTCCACAGTTCTTCATCACTCCATTGTCCATAAGGATCCAAGTTTTTTCTAAAAGATCCAGAGAATATGAACACTTTCTGTGGAAGCAGGAAAAAAATGAAAAAAAAAATATTGCTGAAAATATTGTCACAAGCTAGAAATAAGAAATAATTTTTTTTTCTGAATTAACAAATCAGATACTTGAATTTGTTTTTCTTTTTCCCAAACAGTGACTATTTTCTAAGAGGTACAACCAGGGATTTGTTTCCTTGGATAAATACTATAGATAAACATTATGAAACATATCTAATAAGTACCAACAAGTTCACTGGTGGTTTTCTGTTTTCTCTTTTCAAAATAAAGGAAGATGTTTCAGTCCTCTATAGTTGTAATTTTGTATCAGTATTATACTTCTATACTATATAGAAATATATAGGATATAATAGTATAGTATAACATAACATACTGTACAGTACAGTATAATACAGCATATGATTATACTATAATTGGCTGATTACTCTAAACATGGCGGCTAATCAGAGTCAAGATTCATAAGTACAGTACCATCAGAAAAGGAGATAGAGAAGAAAAAGTAGGCACAGAAGATAACATCAGCAAGCCACTATAGACAAGACAGCTGCATAGGCACACTCATGAAGTCACAAAAATTTCAACTTGAAGAAGATATTACTTGTTCAGTTTTATTGGATTTAGGTAATAAATTACTTCCCTAATTATTGTAAACAGTAAATAATAAGAATCTAGTTAGCACTGACTATTGGGTCTTAACTTTGATCTTCCATACTAAAACTACTAAGACAATGGTCTTCAAACTCTGCCCTTTTATGACTGACTGAGGAATTCTGGGAGTTGAAGTCCATGAGTCATAAAAGGGCTGAGTTTGAAGACCCCTTTACTAAGAGGTCCCTTGGTAGCTATAATGAAAGCTGAAACCTTTGCTTCTTCATTGTCTTGCCTAATTCCAGCATTTAGGATGGGGATTCCACTATGCATATTCATACTTAATTTCTTAATATTTTATTATTGTATTAAATTGGTGGGAAATAAGTTTAATCTGTTCTTTCACAACTCTTCCAAGAGCAATTGTGATAATTCGATGTCATCAGAAGTACTTGGCTGATGTTTCCTTCAAAGAATATGGTTTTTAAAATTGCTTTTCCTGCATTTGGCATGGAAATTGTCTTGAAAAAACCCTATGAGCTGATTATTTCCTCCAATGCAAAAATGTCTAGCTAGAATGCATGAATGAATAAACTACTGTTGTGCTTAATATGAGACAGGTTTTCATAAATTTAATGGCTTTTCTTGTGCCTGAGACAAACAATTATTGGCAACTATAATAATAATAATAATAATAAACCTTTATTGTCAAAGTACAACATGTGTACATTGAGATTAGCTGAGCCTCCCCCCGTGCTCTCTCCCCCCAACACACAGTGACAACAAACCCTCCATCCTACCACACCATGTGAACCAACTACACCACACACCGGCCTCCTAAGTCAATTCTGCATAAGATAACTTCCAATAAGATCATCACCCCAACTCTGTTCAGCACTAACCTACTAATCTCAGCACAGAGCTAGAGCCTTCTGTATGGTGGCACCTCAATTATGGCATTACATCCCCCAAGAGGTGCTCAACAGGTCTCCATCCTCTCAAACTTCAAATGAGCTGCTATGATCATTTTATTTTGCTAAGTTTTTGCCTTTTGACATTCCTGTTCTTTTCTTTGCTAAGAAATTTTACTGCATTTAGTTGTATACCTAGGCACTGGGCGGGATGAAAAACACCATGTAAATAATTATATACTAAATATAAATGATACATAAATAAAATGGTAGTTTTTATTGAGAAGGGAGGCATATTTGTATTTGTCACATCAACATTTGACGATGATCTTTAATCAAGCATGTACATATTCAAAGCACTCATTTGCAATAGCACACTTGCAAATCAATCTGTTGGCTTAATTTAATGAACTTTATTTTTCAAGTATGGATGCATAGAATTGCAGCCCTAGATTAATACTCCAAATCAGCTTTCTAAATTCTCCTAAAGATAAACGGAATGGTTGAAGGCCCACAGACTTCCTCAACCATATCATATACCTATCCAACATCAAGAACAAACACTTCATGAGAAAATGGTAGGAAAGCCTTCAAATTATCCTATGGTTCCTGAGAATAGGTGCTAAGAACTAAAGAACTGCAGCATTGATGACGAAAGAAATTCTTGAAATAAAAAAGCATCTTCTTTATTAAGTTTGTGTGGAACATTATTTGAACATCTACTCCTAGTTAGAGAAAAATAACTTGCCTGAGGCAGGGCTTGTACATTAAGATACTTGTTTTCTTATGCTTCTGCAGGTTTCTTTAACTAAATGGAACTAGCCGTATTCCCTGTGGGATTAGTTTCTCAAGATTAGAGGGTGTGGTTGTACCAATACAATAGAGAAACTATGTCTGGCATAGTTTACATTTGGCTGGGTTTGTGAAGATCAATTAAATAGTTTGGAATCCTATGATGACCAAGAAATTTAAATAAAACTGTTTCGTTTAAACCAGTTTTTTAAGAAAAGGAAGCAATAGCTTCATAGTACCTACAATATCTCTTACCAACAGTTACCTAGTATGAATGAAGTGATGCATTTTGCTTTCCTAAAACAGATGAATTTCCTAACTGCACTGCTCAGTTTGCAAAAAGAGACCTTATAAAATATCCCATTGCTATTTTGAATTTAGAAAATAATTTTCCCTTTAGTTTCTTAATCTGTTAAAATCTATTTGTAGTTTCTGTTTTGAAAATTTCACATTTTTTACATTTACAGGTGAAACTCAAAAAATTAGAATATCATGCAAAAGTTCATTTATTTCAGTAATGCAACTTAAAAGGGGAAACTAATATATGAGATAGACTCATTACATGCAAAGCAAGATAGTTAAAGCCGTGATTTGTCATAATTGTGATGATTATGGCGTACAGCTCATGAAAACCCCAAATCCACAATATCAGAAAATTAGAATATTACATGCAATCAATAAAACAAGGAGTCTACATAGAACAATATTGGACCTCTGAAAAGTATAAGCATGCATATGTACTCAGTACTTGGTTTGGGCCCCTTTTGCAGCAATTACTGCCTCAATGTGGCATGGCATGGAAGCTATCAGCCTGTGGCACTGCTCAGGTATTATGGAAGACCAGGATGCTTCAATAGCGGCCTTCAGCTCTTCTGCATTGTTCGGTCTCATGTCTCTCATCTTCCTCTTGGCAATGCCCCATAGATTCTCTATGGGGTTCAGGTCAGGCGAGTTTGCTGGCCAATCAAGCACAGTAATCCCATGGTCATTGAACCAGGTTTTGGTGCTTTTGGCAGTGTGGGCAGGTGCCACGTCCTGCTGGAAAATGAAGTCAGCATCCCCATAAAGCTTGTCTGCAGAAAGAAGCATGAAGTGCTCCAAAATCTCCTGGTAGACAGCTGCATTGACCCTGGACTTAATGAAGCACAGTGGATGACATGGCTCCCCAAATCAACACAGACTGTGGAAACTTCACACTGGATTTCAAGCAACTTGCAGTGTGTGCCTCTCCATTCTTCCTCCAGACTCTGGATCCTTGGTTTCCAAATGAGATGCAAAAGTTGCTCTCATCAGAAAAGAGGTCTTTGGACCACTGAGCAACAGACCACGTCTGTTTTTCTTTAGCCTAGGTAAAACGCTTCTGATGTTGTTTGTTGTTCAGGAGCAGCTTGACAAGAGGAATGCAACATTTGATGCACTGACTCCAGCCTCAGTCCACTCCTTGTGAAAGTCCCCAACACTTTTAAATGGCCTTTTCCTGACAATCCTCTCCAGGCTGCGGTCATCCTTGCTGCTTGTGCACCTTTTTCTTCCACACTTTTCCCTTCCACATAACTTTCTATTAATGTGCTTTGATACAGCACTCGGGGAACATCCAACTTCTTTTGCAATTACCTTTTGAGGCTTTCCCTCCTTATGGAGGGTGTCAATGATGGTTTTCTGCACAACTGTCAGGTCAGCAGTCTTCCCCATGATTGTGATTCCTCCTGAACCAGACTGAGAGACCATTTAAAGGCTCAGGAACCCTTTGCAGGCATTATGGCTTAATTAGCTGATTAGAGTGGGACACTTTGAGCCTAGAATATTGCACCTTTTCACAATATTCTAATTTTCTTGAGATTGTGGATTTGGGGTTTTCATGAGCTGTAAGCCATAATCATCACAATTATGACAAATCACGGCTTGAACTATCTTGCTTTTCATGTAATGAGTCTATCTCATATATTAGTTTCCCCGTTTAAGTTGCATTACTGAAATAAATGAACTTTTGCACGATATTCTAATTTTTCGAGTTTCACCTGTATATTAAGTTGTATTTTGTAACATTTTATTCTTGGTACAGCAGTTCTAAGAAGAAAACCCCTTTTTCATTTCCTTTGTTTTACTCACAACTATCTTGGGTTTTAGAAAAGGCCAAGTCTATTTCCATAATTTATTTCTTCCTTGTTCTCTTTCCTTTGAATTTACTTATTTACTTTTTCATTGCTGTTCCAGAGTATCTTAGTAGTACTGCTGAGTACTGCATCTTTCTCCAATCTTGGCAGACTTTAAGTTTTTCATATGGAGCTCAAGTAAGATTGACCATTATCTCAACATAAGCATATGTTGTTTAAAATTCTTCCTGTTTGCTCTCTTCAAGATGTTGGTTACATGCTTGTAATTATTGTATGCTGTAAATCATTATATCTAGCCCTGTCTTTGATTGCTGATAATAATCCCACATCTTGACCACTAAAATCTCAGCAAGATGTGCCCTCTGTTATTGTTGCTATGATTTCCTCTCCTTTGTTTGCATTGTCTATTTGATTTAAATTTATTTATTAATAATTTTCTAGTCTGTCCAACTCCAAAAGACATATACAAAAGGTATAAAATAAAATATAAACCCAATAGATAGCATCAACCAAAGGGAACAAAACCAAGTCTTTCTCACCAGCAAAGAAAAAAATAGACATTCCCACAGACCTATATTAATTCAGATCCTGGGAGAAAATCCAGTAGTAAGGTAGAAATATATAAAAATCTGTATTGGTATGTTCTAGGGAGGTGGGAGTAGCAAGTTAAAGAGAGACATGCCTATGCTATGCTTCTTACAATTTCAGAATTTAAAATAAAATATCACTGGTTTTTGTTCTGCAAAGTTCTTTAACACTTCATATATACAAATTCAAAATAAGAGCTATTTGATCAATTGGTCTTATAAAGCTTATAAGAATTAAAATGCCATATTTTTACCTCCCTTACCTTATGCTTTACAAAGCATAATTGCATTTCACTCTTCAGGGAAAAGATATAAGTCTAGCATAATTAATTAATTATAATTAATAAGCTGTAAAACTAAATGTCACCATGTAAGTCTTCAAACTAATTATCCACTATTCACTAATTATCCACTATCCACTAATTATCCAATATTTGAATCACAATATTTTGTACTGCTTTATGCCAGATGACAAATCTTTAGGATTGCAGGTAAGCAATTCAGATCACTCATTTTTGCTGGCATAAGCTTCTCTTAGAACAAAGTACCCCAACCTTTCTTTCTTAGCAGACCAGTGGGGGGGATGGTTCCACATGAGTGACAGGCAAGCATTCATGTGCACAGATGTTTGCGTGAGTGGTGGACACACACACCCACTGCTTATGCAAATGGAGTGTGCATGGATGTCCTCACACTTGCCTGATGTTTCCATGGCCTGGTTCCAAAAAGCTCATAGCCCAGTACTGTGCCACAGCCTGGGGGTTGCGGACCTGTCTTAGAAGCCATGATGGATAAAAATATCATGACACAATTGTTAAGTCGTGGGCTCTTGGGAGCAGGAATGATGAGACGAGGCTGAGTACAGGATAACTCATACTTTTATTCTTGCTGGAACTGTACTGGAACTTGGCTTGCAACCAGCTAGAATATATAGTCTAGACCCTAGGTGGCAGACAATAGGTTTGAACCCATGCTTGCCACCTGGGGCTAACCAATTGCAGGACTGGAGATGGCTTGACTAGGTTGCTGGAGAGCCGTTAGCTGCTCCAGCAATGCATGTGGTGTAACACCACAAGCCCAATATATAACACCCCTCCCCCCTTAGTTCAGACTATGACAACCGTGATTTAGTCTTGACAGCTGTCAAGACTTATTAATCAACTTGCATACAACTGTAGTGATAATAAAAAATAATAATAAATAAATAATAATAATAATTTCACTGTGGCTACAATGAGATTAAACAACTTCTCATGAACAGGCTTACATTGCAGTAATGGCAGTTTCACAATGCACAAGTTTCTGTAGTTAGTGGTACAAGTTTTACAACACTATACATAACTTTATTTTACAATGTAATCTGTGAGGTACGAAGGAGGCTTGTGTGGCCTACAGGAACGTCTTGGAGTTCCCATCACTTTGTGGTCTACCAGCTTACCCAGTGGGTTGGGTAGACCCGTGTCCCCTTGTGCTCCAGTGTCAAGGGGAATCAGAACGCTCTGGCTGGCCTTACCCGGTTGGCCCACCACAGAGTCAGTCTGTTCTGCAGAGTAGGCACAGCGGTTGCTGAGGTTCGGCTGGCTCGCTTGGTCAGGGGTTCCATGTTGTACTTCTGTGCTCCCCGGTTCGTCCTCAGATTCCACCTCTGCTGAGAAGAGAAAACCCTGGTGGTTCCAGTGAGGGCTGGCTTGGCTGCAAGTTTGAGGACCTTGGGAGGGACCTATGCCACAGTCCTCACTTAGTGACCATTCTGGAAACCTTTTCCTGAGTTGGTCAATGTGTCTTCTGACCATTCACACTCCCTCCAACCCCACTTCATAAGATAGGGGTCCGGATGCCTTGGTTATTTGACCAGGAACCCATAAATTCCCTTGACCATAGTTCCTGGCCCAAACCCAATCGCCCATGTGCAGCCCCCTCGGGGTTTTGGTCGAGAGGCTTCTGTTGCCACTCTGTCTGGATGCAACCTGTCCAGTTTAGTAATCAAACAGCAATATCACCCTTTATGTGCAGACAACTCATGTCTCCTGACAAAAAAACTTTGAAATTCAGAGCCTGGACTTTTTTCCAACCAGCCTGTGTATTTATTTATTTTATTTATTTTATTGCATTTATATACCGCCCTTTCCCTGAGGACTCAGGGCGGTTTACAGGGAGTTAAAAATCAAACATACAAAAGTTAAAAACCAAGTTAAAAAATATTAAATCAACCCTGTACTCTTAAAAACCCAAGACAACACTCTACTAAGTATTTTATCTGTGGCAGTTTCAGCAGCAATGTCCCCTGCATGGAGGGGAAACTCAGGTATGTCCTGTATGGACAGTATTCTAGCAGCAGGAGCTGGATCTGGATCCATTAGTGGCAGTGGCAGTCTGCTGAGGCCATCAGCGTGGCCCATTTCCTTTCCTGGTTTATGAATTAACTTAAAATTGTATGCAGACAAAAATATAGACCATCTCAACATTATTGGAGATAGTATGTGGGTTTTTTTTGTCTGTTGTGCACAGTCCCAACAGAGTTTTGTGGTCAGTGTAGACAGTGAAATCCTTGCCATATAAATAATCATGAAATTTTTTAACTCCAACAACTATGGCCAGGGCCTCTTTGTCAATCTGGGCATAGTTGCGCTCAGCAAAGGACAAGGTCCTAAAGTAAAATGCAATAGGAACCTGTTTCCCATTTTTCTCTGTGTGGCTTAAGACTGCCCCCACCCCATAGGGAGATGCATCACATGTAAGACATACAGGTTTAGACTCTATGTAATGAGTTAAAGTGGACTTTTCTGATAGAAGGGCTTTCAAATCCTGGAAACCTTTTTCGTGTAAGTTAGTCCATTTCCAAGGGGCTTTTTTGTCAAGCAGCCTGTTGTGGGGCTCTGCTATTGCTGCCTTATGAGGTAGGAATGTGTGATAAAAGTTTAGGAGACCCAAAAATGCTTGAAGCTCTCCTTTTGATTTGGGCCTAGGAGCCATTTTAATGTCCTTCACTTTAGAATCAGCGGGGTGAATACCATTAGCATCAATGCAGAACCCCAAGAATTCTGTTGATAAGACCCCAATACTACACTTGTTCTTCTTTAATTTGAGGCCTGCTATGCGAAGCCTCTGCAAAACAGCCCTGAGCCTTCTGGCCAATACTTCTGGGGATTCCCCATCAATAAGAACATCATCAAAATAAGGGAAGACGCCCTGGATACCCTTAAGTGTATGTTCCATAATCCCTTGGAAAATACCCGGTGCAACACTGACTCCAAACTGTAAGCGTTTGACTTTGAATGCCCCCCTGTGTGTCATGATCGTTTGAGCCGCGGCTGTGGACTCGTCAACCAGCAATTGCTGATAGGCCTGTGCTAAATCAAGTTAAAATGGTTCCCCCTTGCAAAGAGGCTAAAATATGGTTGACTACAGGAACAGGGTAAGCGTGTTGTTTGAGGCCCTTATTTAATGTGCATTTATAATCAGCGCAAATGCGAACTTCCCCGTTGGACTTCAGTGGGATGACAATAGGAGTTTCCCACTCTCCCCCACCAACAGGCTGTAACATGCCCTGTTCTACAAGCTTATCGATTTCGGAATCAATTTTGTGCTTTAAGGCAAAGGGCACCCTGCAAGGTTTAACCCTAATTGGAACAATGTTAGGATCTAACTTAAAAGAAATTGGCGGGCCAGTGTATGTCCCTAGGGTTGAATCAAAAACATCCATGTATTCTTCGCATACTGCCATGAGGTCAGCAGTTTGTGTCCGGTTTACGCCAGTAATCTGAATGCCTAAGGCATCAAACCAATCAAGTCCAATAAGACTCGTTCTTTGGCCCCTACTACTTTTATATCCAGGTGCCCCCAAAACCCTTTAAATTTTACCAATAATGTGGCTTCTCCCTTAACTTTAATGTGAGTGTTCTGAAAATCCGTTAAAATGATATCTGAGGGTCTTAGTTTAGCCCAATTGTTACTGCACCTACACATGAAGTCAAATGTGTCTTGCGAAATGATTGAGACTGCAGAGCCGGAGTCCAACTCCATCTTACATGGAACTCCTTGTAGCTCTACTAAGAGCTTAAGATTAGGCTTGAGGGGGTGTTGAACCCCAGTGCGGCAAACGCTTCTCTGGCTTCTGAAGAATCCCACACTAACTGGACCTTGGGCCCCAGTACCTCTCCTAGTTGGCTCCTCTGACTGGTGCTTGGGTGGCTGATCTCTCTGGCAGGCTCTACAAACCACTGTGAAGTGGCCTGTTCTTCCCCAAGCTCTACACGTGGCCGAACGAAATCTGCAGTTGGCACGAATATGTTTGTTTCCTCACCCTTTACATCTCGGTAAGAGAACTGCCTTGTAACCGTCCTCACGCTGGTGGCTGTTGCGGTGTTGTGCATTGGGTTGCCTTTGGAGTTTGTTGATTTCAGGTTCTTTTTCTTCTGACGATTCTCCGGCACATTTGGCGACCTCAAGATGGACCGATTCTTCAACTTTTGAAGGTTTGGTGGGCTGAACTGTCTGCACTGCACCCCCGGTGGCTTCGTCAGCCATCACCTCGTCCTGTGCCTCGGAAAATGTTAAATTGGGTCTAGCAAACAGTCTCTGCTGAAGGGTTCTGTCCCGAAGGCCACAGATGAGCCGGTCTCTTAGTCGTTCTTCTAAGTTTGAGAACTTGCAAAGGCGTGCGGCCTGCCTTAGGCCCGCAATAAACTCTAATGCTGTCTCCCCGGGTAGCTGCACTCTTTGGTCGAATTTGAATCGCCATGCCATCTCCGACATCTTGGGCTGGAAGTGCCCAGTTAGCTTCTTCTTAAGGTCTGTGTATGAGACTGCTTCGATGGGTGTGGGCGCAAAAAGGTTCTCTGCTAGGTCGAAAGTTGCTGGGCCACACACGGAAAGCAACGTGGCGGCCTTCAGGCCTTCCTCCGCAATTTGATTTGCTCTCAGATAGTTCTCTACTTGTGAAAGGTAAGACGGCCATTCTTCCGGATGCTTCACATCAAACTCTCTTAATTTGCCGACTTTCGGCATTTTCCTTCAGATTCCTGCGATCTTCGGATCCTGCTTCTAGGCTCAGGGAATGTGTCCTCTGAGCATGTGGCCGCTAGCGTTGCTTACTAGCTGGCCTAGAGAGGGGTGGGAAAAATGCCTCTTCCCTCCGGCGTGTGCTGCCGACCCCTCATTGACTTCAGCCCTTAATCGGCGAAGCAGGATCCCACCTTCATCGCCACTGTTAAGTCATGGGCTCTTGGGAGCAGGAATGATGACAGAAGGCTGAGTACAGGATAACTCATACTTTTATTCTTGCTGGAACTGTACTGGAACTTAGGCTGCAACCAGCCAGAACATACAGTCTAGCCCCCAGGTGGCAGCCAATAGATTTGAATCCACTCTTGCCGCCTGGGGCTAACCAATTGCAGGATTGGAGACGGCTTGTCTAGGTTGCTGGAGAGCTGTTAGCTGCTCCAGCAATGCACGTGGTGTAACACCACAAGCTCAATACATAACAACAATGATATCATTTGTGCAATGATGTCATAATATGTATGATGTCATTTCCACTTCCCCTGGACTCCTATAGTTGCTGATTTGATACAAACTGGAACACACATGTGAAAAACCAGTTTCTCCACTTATTTAATTCAGTTTCTGACATAATTGAAACCAGCTCCAGTGATCTATCATCATCATCTCTATCTTGCTATCTTGCTATCATATCCATCTCTCTCTCTCTCTCTCTCTCTCTCTCTCTATATATATATATATATATATATATATATATATATATATATATATATATATATCCATCTCTCTCTCTCTCTCTCTCTCTCTCTCTCTATATATATATATATATATATATATATATATATATATATATATATATATATATATATACATACATATATATATATATATATATATATATATATATATATATATATATATATATATATATATATATATATATATATATATATATAGAGAGAGAGAGAGAGAGAGAGAGAGAGAGAGAGAGAGATAAGTTTTCAGATAAGGCTGAAAACAGGAAATAAAGATTTGCCCCATGTTTGGGGCCTAGCAAGGTAATCTAATAGTTAACATATGACACATATCTCTCCCCTTGCAGAAAGCTAACAGAGCGAGAGAGAACCTGTGGCTCAAGAGGTAAATACACTGCCTAATGTGCAATCAGCCCAGGTTCAAATCTCAGAAGGGTATGACTGACTGATGAAGACTAATGAGTCAGAAATGCATCTCAGCCTCCCTTAGTTCTTTGTTAGTAATTTACACAAATATATGAACTGTCCGGTGTGACTACAGCCTGTTCGATGGCCTTTGAGATAAGGCTGAAAACAGGAAATAAAGATTTGCCCCATGTTTGGGGCCTAGCAAGGTAATCTAATAGTTAACATATGACACATATCTCTCCCCTTGCAGAAAGCTAACAGAGCGAGAGAGAATCTGTGGCTCAAGAGGTAAATACACTGCCTAATGTGCAATCAGCCCAGGTTCGAATCTCAGAAGGGTATGACTGACTGATGAAGACTAATGAGTCAGAAATGCATCTCAGCCTCCCTTAGTTCTTTGTTAGTAATTTACACAAATATATGAACTGTCCGGTGTGACTACAGCCTGTTCGATGGCCTTTGAGATAAGGCTGAAAACAGGAAATAAAGATTTGCCCCATGTTTGGGGCCTAGCAAGGTAATCTAATAGTTAACATATGACACATATCTCTCCCCTTGCAGAAAGCTAACAGAGCGAGAGAGAATCTGTGGCTCAAGAGGTAAATACACTGCCTAATGTGCAATCAGCCCAGGTTCGAATCTCAGAAGGGTATGACTGACTGATGAAGACTAATGAGTCAGAAATGCATCTCAGCCTCCCTTAATTCTTTGTTAGTAATTTACACATTATATATATATATATATTTATATATATGTCAAATGTTATATATATATATATATATATATATATATATATATATATATATATATATATATATATATATATATATATGTCAAATGTTAACTATTTAGATTTAGATATTTAGATTTAGATATCATCATCTATCGTCACAGTTGTCAAAGCCTGTGGCCAGTCTAATATTTTGATTAGGCTTGTAGGAGAGAAAAGAAAAATATAGAAATATAAAGAATAACATTAATATTATTAATAATAATATTAAATTAAAATAAAAACATTGTGAAATATTTTTTTATTTTGTTTATGACTTTGCTCTTTATTGTTAAAGGTAAAGGTTCCCCCGCACATGCGTGCTAGTCATTTCCGACTCTAGGGGCCGGTGCTCATCTCCGTTTCAAAGCCGAAGAGCCAGCGCTTGTCCGAGGACGTCTCCATGGTCATGTGGCCGGCATGACTAGACGCCAAAGGCGCACGGAACGCTGTTACCTTCCCACCGTAGTGGTCCCTATTTTTCTACTTGCATTTTTACGTGCTTTCGAACTGCTAGGTTGGCAGAAGCTGGGACGAGTAACAGGCGCTCACTCTGTTATGCAGCACTTGGGATTCGACCCGCCAAACTGCCGACCATCTGATCGACAAGCTCAGTGTCCTAACCCACTGAGCCACCATGAACCTTTTATTGTTAAGATAGGTTAATCAGGATCATTTTAAATTATTTGGATTTCCTAGAAACTAAATCTTTATTTGACTAGGTATGTACAGGTAGTCTTCAACTTATGAGCAGTCATTTAACAGGTAGTCTTCAACTTATGAGCAGTTCAAAGTTACAACAAACTTTTAAAAAGCTAGCTACTGTCCTCAAAGTTACAACTGTCTGCCCCCACTCTATGGTCATGGGATCACATTTGGGAATTTGATAACCAGCTTGCATTTATGACCAGTTGAAGCATTCTGCAATTTATGATATATATATTATTTTGCCATTTTCCGGTGGAAAATGACACAAAATGACACATTGGATGTGCTGGATTTGCTTAATGTCCATGTGGTTTGTTTAACAACCATATGATTTGCTTAACAACTATAGTGACTTACTTTAGGGCCATCATAAAAACAGTCATAAAACTGAATCCAGTCACATGTACGTCAACTTGTAACCACAATGACTTACAAACAAAATTCCAGGTTCCATTGTGATCATAAGCTGAAGACTACCTGTATTTACAATGAGAGCTTATAATGAAATACCGCTTGCAGGTGAAAATACCTTTTTCACCCCAGAAGTGGAATAACTGTTTTTATTCTTTCAGGACATAAAAAAAAACATTACTAATTATTCACACAAGGAAGGATAAAGGCCAATTCAAGCATTTAATAAACATTAGAAATATATCTTCCTTTTTAAATAAGTAAGCAACAACAATTTACATAGAACAGGGTATGTTATTAAGAAATACATCCTAACAAACATAAATTCTACCTGTCATTTAGTAACTTTAATTACTTAACAACATGTAGAATTGGGAAAGATTCACTAGTTAAGGAAACTAAAGGTCAGGCAGAATCGGAAAATAATCACTAAGCTAAAGCTGCATATCTGTTGAAACCAAATGATAATGTCTAACTGGCAACAGATGTAACAGAACAGAATGGAATAAAACAGAATAGAATGTAGTATACGAAATTTAAAATAACTAGATACAAATGATCCCAATTCCCATTCTATCTGGGGTAAAAAAAATGGAAGTTATGAGCTCCACTGTTATTGGATTGTACCTCCTATTATTCCTGCTCCATTGATAATGCTTCGTGAAGCCAATAGAAGTTCGACCACATGCATGCTATTATAGAGAAAAACCTATTATGTACAGCCCTTTTCTTCAATGAGTCCTGAGAGATCCATTAAAAGCAGTTCAACAGTTAATTTCATTAGATGTAGGAATGAACCAACTGATGAAGGATCAAGGATCAGAAAAAATGAGAGGGGGGGAGGGAGGGGAGAGAGAGAGAGAGAGAGAGAGAGAGAGAATATGTCCCTTTCTTGTGTTGTTCTGCAGTTTAGGTGATAACCCACACACCCAGTTCATTCTAAAACAGTGAACCTTTGACCAATGATTTTATTTACCATACTTGGCAGATGCTCTACGTTCATGCAAACAGCTAAGTTCAGTTGCCATTATCAGAATAAGCCAGTATTAGGGAGCTTCTGGCTACCATGATCAGATTTAAGTCACCAGTACCAAATCAATTATGTCAAATAATATTTAATGGGTTGTGGAGGTCTCTTGGAGACTCTTTCTATGATCATTGAGAAATTATCAACAATAGGAAGGAGGGAGGATCCTGTTAATTACAGACCACTTCAATCAGCTTGATATTGATGCTAGACAAATTTTTGAGTAGGAATGACCTTATCAAGAATAAATCATGCCAAACCAAACCAATTTCCTTTTTTTGATAAAGTGATTGATTTACTTGGACACAGGAACATGATGGACACAGTATACTCTGAGTTCAGCAAAGTGTCTCATGAGATTCTAGCAAAAAAGATAAGACAAAATGTGGATTGGCCGGCACTAGATGGATACCAACCTGGCTGAATCATCCCAAATGAATAAGAGTTGTTCTGGGTCAAGATGGAGGGAAATGTTGAATGACATATTATAAGATTCCATGATAGGTCATTTATTGTTCAACATATTTGACAAATGATTTGGATTAGAAAATATTATCAAATAGGAAGATGACACGAAGATGGGAGGAATACCAACAGCTTAGATGCCAATATCATGATTCAGGAGGATCCCTATAAGCTTGACCAATAGGAAGAAACTAACAAGATAACTTCCAACAAAGAGAAATGCAAAAGTTTATATGTTTAACATTAATCTTGTTCCCTCAAATATAGAATCCTGAGGGCCTTCTTGCTTATTGCTTCATAATTCAACTTGGTGTCCTTTAAAGCCTGTTATTCATACTTGCTCAAAAATATTGCATGAAATTTGAGTTTATCTTCTATCCCCTCCTTCTAATTAATTCCTGTACTCAATACAATTCAGCTTATTTTGGCCATAGGCCACTTCAAGCAAAGTGCTTGGTAAAAATGTGTGTATGTGTGTGTGTTTAATCTATTTTAGTGGGTGATAAATAAAATAAAGTTTAAGACAAAGTTAAAATATATTTATAAACAACCTAACTAACAGCTTTAAGTGAGGTCCAGGATGCAGCTATATTAAATTGTAATGTAGACACTAAAATTATACTAACCACAATAACATTTAAAATTACAACAAAGTGACTCCTATACTTGAGCATTTTCTTTCACTTCTAGGTTTAACTGTTAATATTGAGAGCTAATCGTAGCTAATCTCCAAAAGCTAAGCAGGGTCAAAGTAGGTGATTATTTTGAAAGGGATCACCAGAAATCTCATAGCTGAAAGAGAAACTAAAAAATTGGACTAGAATATACATGGTTTTCACTGTGCAGAGTTACATTATATCCTATTAATTCATGTCAAACTGGAGGGGAGGAGAATTTGCTGAGGATTAGAAGATCCTTCAGCCCAGAGATGGAGAGAGAGATGTTGGATGTAATTTTGGTTGTAATATTCAATCTGTATAATGCATCTTTGCCTTTTTGCTACAGTATCATTCTGAATTTTCATCTGATTCAGAGGAAACATGCAAACTATGTCTCTGTGAAAGAGAGTCATTCTGGTGTGCTTCCTTCTCCAATCATATACTTCAGTTTGTCCACTAATTTTCTACTATGACATGATTTCTATATTGGGAAAATTACAATTTGCATACATATTTGACTTACAAATAGATTTAATTTGAACTGCATTTCAACAAAATATGTGCAATTAGCCTTTGTCCACTCTGATGTTATAGTGAACTGTGATTTAGCTAAAGCTCAAATGTATGAGTGAACAAAAATAATGTAAAAGGCACTGCAAATTCACAACTGTATCTAAGCAACTTATATTCTCTCCTTTGTATGTCTCTTAATGAAAAACCTTAATACTAAAATGCATCTGAAGGTTTTATGTGAATGAAATGGTCTGGTCACTTTGTCTCAGCCCTAGGAAGGGAGCAATGGCAAACTACTTGTGAAAAACCTTAAAAGAAAACTGTAGAGATTTGGTTAGGCAGTCTCCGAGAATTGGAGAGAATTGGATGGAAGAATTTATTTTCACAAACAGATACAGATTTACCTGAGGTATTACTCCAAATGCTTTTCTCCACTGCTGTACAGAGACTGTGTTCCAGGAAACACCATCAATTTGGATATCTCCTTCTGTATTCAAGAGTCTTAAAAAACCAAAGAGCAAAGTACTTTTCCCTGAGCCAGTTCTTCCTAGAACGCCCACCTGAAATATTAATAAACATGAAATATTGAAGGAATTCATAAATTTGATGAAATTAACAAATTCAGAAAATAACATTTATTCATTTATCTATCTTGTTGGATTTTCAGTTTCATGGTTTTTGGGTTTGAAAAGGATTTAAGTGAAAATATTCTTACCCTTTGTCCTGAACTTATTGAAAAGGAAATGTTTTCTAACACTGCCAATCCTCCATCTGTATATTTAGCACTAAGGTTCTTCACTGTCATTTGCCCACCAGATGGCCAGATGTTTTCTTCCTTTACATGCGTATTCTCAATTATGACAGCATGAGGAAAGGCCTTATTTTTTGATACCAGTAAAGGTTTAGATTCTTCTGTTGGCAGATCAATGAATTTAAATACTCTACTCACTGACCGCATCTGAAAAATCAAAGAAAATTTTATTTTAAGTGCTATGCTTTTCTTAACGTATCTCTTGGTCAAACACATATAGACTGATATTACAAATTATGAGTGGAAACATAAGATGTTAATACATTTATCTCTACATTTTGTTATTCAAACTGTGAATACAGACTATTTGGACTATTTCTTCCTTCCCAAGCCAGTTGCTTCTTTAATGATATCCTCCAGTCCTTAGGAATTCTTGGTTACTGAAAATAAAGCACTTCCACACTGTTTAGAGTCCCAAATATGGGGTGTCAAGGTATGGATGGTCACTAGATGACAGCAAAAAGTTATGGAATAACTCTATATTTCTTTGCAGTAATTTAGTGGTGGTCCTCAATTCTGTAGTCCACTTAGGCTGGCCTAACACTGCTAACATTTTACTTCCAAACTCAGTGATGATCTTCATGTCTTGGCTTGGAGATGCTGTGAAAAATGAAAGTCACTGTCCAGCTGTAACCACCCAATAACCTTTGCACTTTGCACATTGATAAATTTAGTGCTAGAGAAGGAAAGTGATAAAACCTCTCAATTTCTCCCCCATCTTTTAGCCTGGGCTAGGAAGAGAATGCTTCAAAACTAGCAATGCCACAGGACATGAAGCTTAGGACTGGCAACAGGAGTTTCCTACAGTGAGGAAATAGAGCCACAGCATCTCTTCCTCCAACTGCTATTCTCAACTTAGTCCTGCAACACTTTGTTATGCTGCAATTTTAAAAGACCTTTTTAAGCTCCTCAGCCCTCAAGTAGCACTCTCCAACACTGCTGAAATGCCAGAACACAGAAATCCCATGCTCCTTTCCAATTAGCAAAAAATATTTGAGAAAGTGTCTAATGTTTTTGTGAAAATAATTAACTGAGGACCAAATAAAAAGTATTTTTATCATACAAATAAAAATATTTTTCATCATATAATATAGAATGCATGCATAATAAAAGAAAATTTAAGGTGTAAAGTGTTCTTTTGGATTTGATTAAAAGAATTCCAATGTTTGCTATAATATTTAGAAATGTTGCACTTCCAAAAATAATGCACAGACCATACTCTGGTGTATGTTTGTCCTTCTTCACAGATAAACCAGCAGTATAGAACCTACAGTACACCATTACATGGAAAAAATCATTACTGAAAGAGATATCTGAATTTTTAATTCAAATTACTAGAAATACATAGCATTTCAAAGTAATTCCAAAGATGTTTGCACTTGTCTGAAACAGCTTTTAAAAATTATTTTTAATTATTCAAATTAAAATTCAATCAAATAATAAATAAAATATTTAATTATTTGAATGTACAAAAAGCTAAAAAAAATAAAATACATGGAATGAAATATAACTAGATGTATAACAAATCTAGAGGATCTTAAAGGAACTATATTACTATATTACACCATATTAGAAAATTAGGATATTATAAAATATATTGCATCTGTTTTCTAAACAAAACCTGAATGGAGCTTTAACTTTGATTCACATAGTATAATGCAAAAAATACATTAATATTGAAAGTATAATATTAAGTAAACCATAAATACTATGCTTCAGAAAACTCAGGTTTTAGATGTGGCACAAATCTGTATATAAAATTGAAATCAAGTCAACAGTTGATTGGTTCCAATTAGAATTACATTTGACATCAAATTCACTTTTTATGAAGTTATTTTGGGTACAGGGCATATTCCCAGTTTGGTTAGTCATTCTTCTAAAGGCAGGATCAAATAAATTTTCTAATAAGAATTATAGAGAAATTTGGTCATTATTAGTATATACTGCCAATTTAGTATATTTGGAAGAAATATGTAGTGAAATTTAATTTAGAAAATCTGAGTTTACAATGACATTACAGCTTTCAAAATTTGATACATTCTATTGTGAACATTTTTTCAGACATGCTGAGATTTGAAATGTTTCCAACATATATGGAAAAATATTTATAATCTTTTTTTTATCAAAAATTTTACTTTATTCAAAAGTATGTTAAAATACAAAACTACAAAAAATCCAGAAAAAAACAAAAGAAAGAAACCAAAAAACCCACAAAACATTTAAGACATTAAAAAGATGCAAAAATCCCCAATCCAAATACATATATTATCCCCAATTGAATACTGATTAATGCATTACTACAGTATTAATTCCCACCTCTTGCAAAACAGCCCCCCCATTATTTAAAAAAACTGGTAAATCTATTTGCAAATTATTGGCCTGTGTCTATATACTATATTAATGACAAAATAACTAACAATAAGAAAGATAATAAAAAAGATGAAATTAAGGTTTCAAAACTCTGTTAACAAAACTGTAAACCACTCATAGAAAATTTACCATGGCATCTTATCTACCCCAAATGATCCCAAAAATTAAAAGTAGTTCATCCTGGATCAAATATCCATGTTTGCTTCTTAATCTCTTATCAATTGTTGTCTAATTAAATAAAATAGATTTAGTCTTCCGAATAAGTCTATCTTCCACCAAAGTCCAGATAGAAATGATTTCCAGTTAGGTGTAATAAAACTATTATTCAATCTCCCTTGGTCATCATGGGGAAAAAAGAATTTGCCACTTCCCTGTTCAATTAGGCTGCTAGTATTGTAAGGAAATGCAGACTTAAGCTTCAAAGAGATGTGTGGAATCAACTCAGTTCCACAGCTGTAAGAATATCTCTTTGGTTCAAATCAAAGTCCTAATTTGTGTATCTAATTTGTGCAAAACTAAAAGTGTCTGTACTATCACAAGCATTATCACTGCATCAAACTTTTTAATAAACTTTCAACTAAAAACTGAATGTTGTCTGTCATCTGATCCATTATTGCTCTGTATAATTTGATCAGAGAATAAAAAAACACTGAAGCAGAAGGCATTTTCTGGATATTTCAATCCAAGGTTAAAAGAAAAATTTAAAAAACTCCAAATATTTTGCAAATTAACAAAAAAATACAGAAATCCAGTGCTAATAACCCAGTATTAATATAAGTTAAATGAAAGGACGATACCATCACCCCCAAAAAACAAAATCAACCCACACTTTTTCCTTGCGGCAAGAACTAAGGTTGTTGAAAACAACATAAATCAAAATGAAAGCAAAAGAAGAAAAAACATATAGAGTCTAGCAAGGAGTTGAAATAAATCAGCATTCAACCACTAATCAACTTTTAAAAGCAAAGAACAAAGTGAAACAGTAAATTTAAGAAGTGAAAATTCTTAAGAAAATGTGTGTGTGCTTAAGAAAATGAAACTTCTGACAGAAAGATGGTTACGCCCAATTTCTTTCCAACCAATTTCAAAGGGAATTAGAATCTTTGAGACTTCCCTTCCCACATGGGTTCACAGCTGTCCAAAAGTCATCTTGGGTCATTCCTAAGTGCTCCCATTCGAATCCTGACAAAGCACTGGCTTTGGCAGCAAAAACAAAAAATCATGGTGTTAAGATAATAATTTGGGGTTTCTACGAGCCATGGTGATACAAGACCAAGTGAAAAAAAATTGAAATCCAGACATACTGTGCAAAAGGAGATTTTAGTCTGAAGAACAAAAGCTCTGCTCTCGAGGGTAGGCTACAGAGAAAATGAGGTTCAGGGACGTTATTTTATTTATTTATTTATTTATTTTATTTATTATATTTTTATACCGCCCTTCTCTCGAAGGACTCAGGGCGGTGTACAGGGCAATAAATACAAAACAGGATACAAAAGTTAAAAGCAATTAAATAAATGCCCAAGGTTAAAACAATAATTAAAACGTATTTAAAACCCCAACCCTAACCCATCAGACCAGGTCAGACTGCTCAAATAGATACGTTTTTAGATTGCGCCGGAAGGAGCGAAGGTTGGGGGCCATCCGGAGCTCAACCGGCAAGCGGTTCCATAGGTCTGGCGCGCCCACAGAGAACGCTCTACCCCTGGGGGCCACCAATCGACATTCTTTGATCGGAGGCACCCTGAGGAGGCCCTCTCTGTGGGAGCGCACTGGACGGAGGGAAGTTGACGCCGGCCGCAGGACGACTGGTCCTTTGTGTGAATTAGGAGTGGTGGTTTGTGTATGTGTTGGTTTCAATGTGTCCTTCCTATGCAGTTTGGGATGCCCCTGCTTTGAGCTTTGATCCTGTGTGAAATCCAGAAAAGGTAGATTGCCTTCACTGTCAGATATGCAGATTCCATCTCTGGTGTCTCCCACCACCTCAACATAATTCTTGACTCCCCATGGAGCCAGTGAGGTGCAAAGAAAGGGGGAGGCATTTTAAACTTGGGTAAGAGAAAGAAAGTCCCATATGTTCAGCAGTCATCTTGGGACGGAGTGCTTTATAATTTTTTATTCATTGAAAATAGAGTTAAAATATGCAGATGGCATATTTGTACTGTATTTAATTCAACAGTAATGATACTTTCTTAAACACAGCTATTATGCTGACCCAGTGGTGGGATTCAAATATGTGAACAACCAGTTCTCTGTGTGGATGCCGCTTCCAGAAGTCCATTCTGGGCCTGGGCAACAAAAAATTAGCTACTGGTTCTGCTGAACTGGTGCGAACTGGCTGAATCTGACCACTGTGCTGACCTTTTAATTCTAAGACAACAATATGAGCAATTCTCATGGGAAAGTACATTTTATGAGAAAGAACCTATTCATGGTGGGGAAATAGAGAAAAAGTAGTGGTCAGCTAGTTCTTTTTCTGCTAGTCTGTTTCTTATGCAATGGAATCTGAAAAAAGTAGGTTGGATTCAAAGACCACTAGGAAACTTTTTAAGAACAAAATGCAGCAGCTCACTTGCTACCTAGACTTAGACACAATGAACATATTACACCTGTAGGGCCAGCTTTGAATTGGTTGCCAAAATATATTTCCAGTTGCAGATTAGTGGTTTTAATTTCTAATTTCACAAGGCATCTGCAAGACCACGTCTTTTAATCTGAATTAACCCATTTGATTCAGTCAACTTGAGAAAATCTGTTAATATCTAGTTTGAGAGGTCAAATGGTCCAAGGATAGAAGATAGTATATTTCTGCTATGTCCCTCTTGAGGAATAATTTACTGTCAGAGATTTAATTTATTCTGACCCTCTCCCCTACCATTTTATGAAAGATAATAATAAATAAATTGTAATATCTTTCTTATATTAATATCTTTCTCTCTGTAGGCAATTGGCATGATAACATAAAGTCAAACAAGAATGGCAATATTCAGAAAATAAAATATGGGCACAAAACTAACCCTAAATCAGAAATACATATGATTTTTATTTCCTGACTTTACCAGTCTCATAGTGCTTTAAATCTTGGTTTGGTAGATCAATTATTATTACATTCTGAATTTTAATTAATTGCTGTGTTTCATTATTTTATTATTTATTTATTTATTCATTCAAGTTATATAGCCGCCCAAGTGATTCTAAGCAGCTGACCACAGTTAAAAACAACAATGATTTTATATTTTGTGTATTAACTGCTAGGGATCTATTACATGCTTACAGCAATATATTAAATAAATAAATAAATAATAAATAAATAAGAAACTTTCCAAATTGAAACTGTTCCTTGACATGCAAATTAATCATTTCCAGCAGTGCTCTTAACTGCAACTATGCAGCTTTGCACATTGATGTCTGTAAAAATAAAATCAAAGATACAAAAGACTGAGGATGTGCACTCCATCATGCAATGATGGAGAAGCAAATTTAAAGAAAAAATGTGGTTTACAAATCATATATCAATACATACTTATTTTTAGTTATAAAGTTAACACCAAATGCATATTCTACAATGTAAAATATTTTATAAGCTTGCTAAATGAATATAAAATGTTTACTTCCTTTTTCTACTTTTATTTAATTATTATGAATATTATATTTTTTATTAAAATATTTACTTTCAAAGAAATGTTTAAGGTCTTACCAAACTGTCCACATCAATGCTTGTGTTCACAGCCCATTGCAATGTTCCCATAATGTTCATGGCTAATGTAAGAATAATGCCGACTTTTCCTTCCCCATTACCTACAAGTAAGAAACATGAATAAAATCCCAGCATATGTGAGCTGTGCTAGCTTGCACACATATAAAACCCATGCATACATGCACACATTCATGCATAGGTAAATCTTCACAGAGGGAAAGAGAAGAGATATCCTCAGTTATCAGCTCATTAGGGCAACACTTAAATTTAGGGCAATCATTCTTGCAATGGGAAATTAGCAGTAACAGCTTCAACTACACATGGTCAGAACACATCTGCTTTGTAACAGCTGCTGTCTCATGGCACAGCCTCCACTACCCCAAGTATCAGGCAGACCCTGATACTTCTGGCCTTCTGGGAGTCCGTGAAGATGTAACTCTTCCCCCTAGTGCTGGACTGTGATGTCAGGTGAGCCAATTAAGGGTTGTGGCTTGCATCATGGGTTTATTATATTCTCAGTTATTATATTATGATTATTTTAATTTTGTTTTGGTGTTTCAATATATATTTCATTATATTAGTTTTTATGCACTGTTGATGTATGCAATATAGGCAGCCATAACTTTTCTATATAAAAAAGTAAAATAAAAAAATACATTAATCATTCTCAATTAAAGCACATTGATTAAACTATCAGTATATAGTGTTCATTATTTAAATCTGCATATTTTTTCTATATGTAATAGGTCTTGCTCTCTCTTTTTTTCTCTCTTTAATATAAACACAAAGATATAGATACCTGTAGTAGCAATAGAAACAAAGGTCACAATGATGAAGAAGATTACAAAAATCATTTCTATTCTCATCTGAAACCAACGTAACGTAGATAGATACAGGAACCAGTTTGCTGTATGCAAATTTAGAGCTTTATGGAATAATGTTTCAAAATATGGTTGCCGTCCATAAGCTCTCAATGTCCAGAGTCCCTTTAAGCTGGTAACAAGATGTGTGAAAATTGGACTTCTAGCTATAAGGAATGCAAATATGAAAATAAAAATAATACATGGTTATTATTTCTTTAAAAATGAATTGCATAAAGATTCAAAAATAACTAATACTTGTGTTCCATCACATACATTCTTTTCTAGTTGCATCATGTCACAGAACATTAAAAATAGTATGTAATCATCATAATATTTCATTAAAACGTATATATAGTGTTGATACTATAATACTTTGATAATATATTTTTATATATTATTTTAATTTTATGATTTCATATTATGTATTTGAAGCTATCCCATTGTAAATTACTTCTGAAATTCGTGAACTGCCTAGTGTTCTATGTGAAACAGAATCCATTTACTAATGTAAATTTTCTATAAACAGATAGATATACCAAATTTACTTTTACCTCTGCTGTACTATAGTTATGTCTATGGTTCCCTTTCTTTCATCTCAAACTTAGCATTCTTAATATTTAATATCAGCATCTGGACAAGAACTGAACATTATTCAGAGAGATGAAATCTTAAAATAGGAATTGGATGAAAAGCAACAGAGAAAATCTCTTCATTTTATTTATGTCTATATTAGATCATACCTTCAGATTCCAGTTGTTTCAGCTGTTGAGATGTGTGCAGGAAGTATGCTCTTAACATAACGAAGGCTCCTATCACAGGCACAGATGCCAGGAAGATATAGGGTTGTATGAAAGAGACTACTACTATAGCCCCAATCACAATGAGCATTAACTGCAGGTTGAAAGAAAAATACTACTGATATAGCAAACTTTCCACAAAATTTTACAAGTTATGAGGAAGTAATTTCCCTAAGGTTACTATGATAAAATTATCCTTTTTCCATATGGTGCAATTCAAATGTTCTGATTTACCATTCTAGTCTCCACAGTCAGATCAGTACAGTTAGTCCTTGACTTATGACCACAATTAAGCCCAAAATTTCTGTTGTTAAGTGAGACACTTGCCCCATTTAATGACCTTGTTAAGTGAATCATTGCAGTTGATAAGTTAATAACCTGGTTGTTAAATGAATCTGGCTTCCCCATTGACATTGCTTGTCAAAAGGTTGCAAAAGGTGATTTCATGTCCTTGGGACCCAGCAACAGTCATAAGTTGCCAACCATCTGAATTTTGATTACATGATCATGGGGATCCTACAAAGGTTGTAATTGTGAAAAATGGTCCTAAGTCACTTTTTTCAGTGCCGTTGTAACTTTGAATGGTCACTAAATGAACTGTTGTAAGTAGAGGACTATCTGTAATTCAACTCCAAAATATCTGAAGGGCAATAGCAGATATTGAGTTTGTTTTCAGTGTGTATTCCCTTGAAATCTAACTTGGTCACCGTATGGTCACTCAGTTTGAGACTTTTGATTCTGAAATAGGTTATCTTGGTATAGATCCTAATGATATATTTCCATCATGCAAAATTACACAATTTGCAATCTTGTTAGCACAAGTTTTTGATATTCTACTCATTTTTTATGATTTTTCAAGATCACCTATACATTTCCTGGAATTTTTGAATTGAGAGAGACTGCTTTCATATATACCAAATTAAAATAATCATGCATTTATTTAAAATTAGATGTTTATTTTAATAAAAAGGCAAAAGATTTATATGATTTTAGGAGGACTGGAGGATGAGCTGCTGCTAAACAGTCATGACATTAGTTTATAAAAATGTATTTCCTGGCTAGTTTATGAAATGACATGACATGCATTGTTGCTAAATTATGACATCTGATCAACATATTGGTTATAGCCTAGCAGCAAGATGAAATATAATAATAATAATAATAATAATAACAACAATAACAACAACAGCAGCAGCAGCAGCGTTTTATTGAAATATTAGGTTAGATATTGTAAAATAATTAGATTAGTTTACATTTACACCTCAGTATAGATAAGAACCCTTCTGTACAGTACCATCACCACCAGGCCACAATGATGGCAAACATAATGAAATCATGACCCAATTGTGTTTTTATACACTTTTGTTCCAGTGGGTACATAAATTTATAAATCATGCTATTTATAATATGAAACATAACTGAGGACCCAGATTGTTGGGGATAATGTGCTGACACTGTAAACTGCTGGGAGAGTGCTGTAAAGAAAGGATTCACAACCCCTGGGCCGCAGCTCACTACCAGGCCATGGCTTATTTGGAACCGGGCTGTGCACGTAGTTCGACTTGTGTGAGCGAAAGACTGGTTCCCTTCTCCCTGCCCCACCTCTGGGCTGCCAAGCTGCAAAGGTTGGGGACCACAACCATATCTTTCTTAAAGACACAAAATGAAGAAAGTAGTTGTCTCTTACTTTTGTCTAAGGAGCTACTGTTTGGTGATTTATTGGAAGGTATTTTTAGGGACAAAAAACTCAGGATAATCCTAACATAGTTGAAGATTCATGATTTATGCTGTTCCAATTTTTGCAACATTTATTATAACATTTACAAACCTGAATGAAGTCAAATACTGTAAGTGGCAATAAGTCATCCAGTATTGCTATATCCTTAGAAAACCTGTTAAGTATTCCTCCTATATGTTGAAGGGAAAAATAAGTTAGTTATCAACTGAATATTTTATCAATATTGGTTAAACTAAACAATGAGTTTTTTAATAACTAAAATGCTAAAATTCTACTGTAACATTCCTGAGCTTATTTGCAGTATATTTAAGCATATAGTACTGATTAATGCTGGATTAGTTTACATTCAGATTATGTAAAGTAAAATGTTTACATAGAAAGATTTATATGCTAATATATAAATGGTGAGAAGACATGTGCCTAATAATTTAAATTTTTCACACATGAGGTAACAATTCACATATTTTTTGTTATAAAGTTATTTTATTTATTCATATAAAACATTTATATACCTATGCATCTTCCAATCAGCTCTAGGCAGCCCGCAATAATGTTATACATTCTAAACTTTATTTATTTATTAGATTTCTTTTAGTCCCACCTTTATTATTTTATAAGTAACACAAGGTGTCAAACATACATAATACTCCTTCCTCTTTCTCTTTTCCACAACAATACCCCTGTGATGTGGGTTGGGTTGGGAAAGAATGACAAGTCCAAATTACCCAATCAGCTTTCATGCCTAACATGGGACTAGAACTCACAGTCTCCTGGTTTCTAGCCTGGTGCCTTAACCAATAGATGGCTCTATTTACTATATGCTGCTGAGTCCTTCAAACATAGGGCAGATTATAAACAATATAAAATAAATAAATATTTGACATCATAGATGAGTTTAAGCAAGCATCAGATTCACCAACTGTTTCCTCCTCATCTAGTACACCTATCACAGTGTTCAGAAATAATTGCTTCTATTTTTTAATCGAACTTCACTTGTAAAAAATATGCTGTGCAGTGGAGTTAAGTTCTGCTTACTTAATTTTTAAAAATTAAACTTTCTATGATGGAATGGGACAACTCGATGTGGCCAGCTTGATGCAGCCAGCTCACTGCTGCCAGCTAGCCACCAAGTCACCTGTGCCAACTCATACCACCAAGTCATTGCAGGATCGCAACACAGCCGACACAGCTGGAGAGACGAGCACATGGGAAAATGAGTGGGTGGGCAGAGTACAGAGCAGCAGCAGCTGGAAGCTTCCCATTTTCACACATCTCCATTGCCGCTACCACCACCACACCACTGAGCTCTTAGCTGTTCGGAGTTTGGGCTGTTAGACAGCAGTGGCAATGTTCAGGCCATTTTCCAGCAGTGGGCCAGGCAGGCAGCAGGGAGGTGGTGGAGGCCTGGCATGTCCCATTTTCATACACATTTTGCCACTGCCGTGTCAAACTCCTCCCGTTCACTTGCCTGCCCACCCAGTGCTACCTCCAACTGCCACTGACAAGTTGTCTCCACAGCAAATTGGCCGTGTTGTCCTGCAACAACTTAGAGGTTGTAAGTTGGCAGAGACAGAAGCAGAGGTGAGCCTGCAGAGGCAACTTGGTGGTGGTGAGCTGGTGGCAGTGAGCTTGCCCTGCCAAGCTGGCTATACTGAATTGTCGCATTCTGCCCTAAATGCCTAACAAATGCCTTTGCTATAAATGCTTTATTTTATGATATCTCTGTTGCATTTTAAATTTGCCATACTTATGCATACATGCTGCCCAACATGTCAGGATCTAATGCTAATGCTAATATATGCAAACGTGTGAAAGCTGGTAATGGACTTCAATTAAGAATTAATGCCTTCTATTCTTAAATATCCAGATGGTTTCTGAATGTCTATCTCCAATATCTTTGGATTTTTAAAAAACTGATTATTGAAACTTTGAGTGTGTTTGCAAATTTTGAATGATGTAATAAATCATATTGTTGTAGATTGTGATGTTAAAGAAACTAACTTGATGTTGAACATGATAACAGCAGCACGGTTACTGGTGGGACAATATTGGAAGAAGGATAGTTTGCCCACTATAGAAGAATGGGTGTTTAAAGTTTCGAATCTTGCAGAAATGTCTAAGATTTCTGCTTATTTGAAGGATCATTCACAGGAAAGATATATTTCAGTTTGGAGGAGATGGATAAATTATATTCAGAACAAATATGGGACTAAAAAGTTCCATTTAGCTTATGAGTAGATTTTAGTGGGATATTGTTATTGGTACTTTGTTTGTAGTTATGTTAAAGGTGAGTTAAAGCACATTATGAATTTGGTTAATTGTATATTATGCATAATTTTTATTTAGAATATGATTATTGTAACTATAAACCTGTACTTAGCTCTGGGAAGTGGGGGGGGAAGTGGGTGGGTTTGGGGTGGGTGGGATTTGGGGATATATTGTAAAATTTTGTTTTTGTAAAACTCTTTAATAAAAAAAAGAATTAATGCCTTCTATTCTTAAATATCCAGATGGTTTCTGAATGTCTATCTCCAATATCTTTGGATTTTTAAAAAACTGATTATTGAAACTTTGAGTGTGTTTGCAAATTTTGAATGATGGAATAAATCACAAACGTCTTCTTTGCCTAAACTCAACATTAGCTAACCATATAAAAATTATTGCATATTGAATTAGTTTGAGTTACCTGCTTTGAGTTTGTTGAAGGACGACATAGGAGCCTGAAGTACCGCATGAAGCATCTTGCGGTGAAGAGTTTTAGAAATTGTTATAAGACTATGTACCAGGGGTATGCCTCTAAAGATCCCCAGGGCTAGCAAGGTATCTGCCACACCCACATAAATGTAGAAGATATAAAAGCTGCTAGTCTCAGTAATAATAACTGCACTGTTCTCCAGTCCATCAGAGGAATGATTTTTTGTTGACTCTGTTTTATTCGGGTGAGGTGAAACAGCAGAACTATAAAGCAGACACAAACTCATATTATTATAAGTTTATAGCAGGCATGTCAAATGTATCGGGACGGTTTTGCCATTGCCAGCAATGGGGTGGGTGCAGCTTCCAGATGACATGTCCGGCTTGCAGGCCGGCAGTTTGACACCCCTGGTTTATAGTCATTTATAAATTTACAGTCACATACTGAGTTTCATTTCTTAAAAGCATGATATGTCATACTAGCACTGAAATCACAATTTAATAGTTTCTGAGAATGCAGTTTTGATAAAAATGATTGTTTAAAGGGATATGACTTGAATTTATTATGATTAGGCATTTGAAAAGGAGCAAAGAATAATGATAACAACAACAATTTTGATGTCTTATAAAGTTATAAGACATCAAAATTGCTGTTGTTGTTAGCATTATTCCTCATTTATTATTATACTACCACACTTGATAAAAATATTTCTGTCCAAAAAAAAGATAACAGGAAAGCTGTTATTTATACATTTACATAGGAATAATCCCACTGAATTCAAAGAACTTATTTTTAGTAGAGAATAACTGGATAGTACAGAAAACTTTAAAAGTGCAGAATTGGGCTGTAGCGTTCAATAATGAATTATCCATGTAGGACTAAGCATCTGATATGTCTTTTCAACTTCCTTGCATTGCCTGTTCTGGGCATTTCCTAGCATACCAACTAGGCAGACCATGCTTATCTTGTTGAGATCAACGAACATCATGTACTACAGTCTAACTGGGCATGTGATAATTAGTTTGGCTTTAAATATTAAAACTTAGCCCCATTGAAATGTTACAGTTACATAACACACACAAATCTTTAATATAAACACTCACCTACTGATATACCATACCCCAAACAGGGAAGCAGCCACCTAAAAATAGAAAATGGATAGATAGTTAATTCATACTTAGATGTCTCATTTTTGGCATTCTATAGATTTCCTCCACATTCTATAAAATGTCTAATTTCACAAATTAATGGTAAGATGTATAAAGTCAGCTGAAGGTTTTATGTCCAGTGTTACTCTAATTTATAAAGTGACCAATTATAAAATAGAACTGCCAAACTACAATTTAATAATACTGTACAAGGAAATTATATCAGGTGCTGTAATTTTATTATCTACAGGCCTGTAGAAGCACCCCTTGAAAATTGAGCGCATCTGTCAATTTCAATTTTACTTATTTTCCCAATCATATTTCTTCCTGTTTCCACATTAATTTGCTGGGTTTTTTTAAAAAAAAGTCAGAATCAAATTTATTTTTGTTTTCATATTTGTTTCTCCCAATGTATACATTTCTGTATTTTATTTTGTCCAGTGAATGTGTTTTGTAACATATTATGTTATGTTTCTGCATGCATATTGTTGGAGATCACTCAATTAAAAAGTTATAGTATCAAAACATACTGGTATCTAGGCTAACATAGTGGAAATTTACATTTGAGGTGATAGGCTTTTGATTTTATATGTTTTAATTGTTTTATAGTTTTAATGCTGGAAACTGCCAAGAGTTGTTTTAAGATGGACAGCCATAGAAATCTTTTAACATAAATAATAATAAATAATTAATAAACTTGTAAAATAATACAAGAATCAATACATTTGCTAAGTTTTTGTTATATAGACAGTCTTTGCTTAATTACTATTTATTTAGCGACTTCAAATTTAAGACAGTGCTAAATGAATGCAGTTATGGCTGATGCTTGAATTTATAGCTATTGTGGTGCCCCCAGCAAAGGCTGCAAAAGGCTTTAGGGAAGCCTTTGGGAGGCCTCACGAACACCCGGAAAGGTCCAGGAGTTACTTCGACCAGGCAGCAGCAGGAGGAAGAAAACGGTGAAAGTCAATAAGGGGTGGCAGAGGATACAGATGGGAGCAGCAACAGAGTGCAAAATAGCCAAAAGAGCACATATAAAGGGCAAAATGGGTGGGTGTGGGGAACTGGAGGTGGAAGTGAACATAGCAGAGAAGGAGTCTGGCTAATGACCTCAACTGGAACTACTGGAACCTTCATTGCTAAGCAATGCAGTCACATGATGTTTCACCTAATGACCAAATCAATTAGCAATGGAAATTCCATCCCAAGCAAGTAAATTTCTATCATTCTTTTTTCATTAGATCCCTGTTCTTCTATACATCTTGTACAGCATGTATGAAATGAGAAAGCTTTTATTTACAATTGTCACATAAGCAATTTGTTTTAAAATCAAATTTATTGTTATATTCTTACCTCAATTAAAAAAATAATAAAACATGTAAATAACACAACAATCATTTTTTTGTGGATGGTTATATATCTGAAGTATGTATTCCATGAGGTGACTGCATTCATAGTGTCTGAATCATCAAAGAAACATTCCTGGCAAAATAATTGAGAATATAATTAGACTGTTCTATAAAATTACTTCTTCTTTGTACCCTACTGATATCACCAGTATAAGCCTAGATGTTACTGCTATTGGTTTTCATGAGAACTGTTGTTGAGACATGATTACAATTTTGGTTTCCAGCTTTCTTTTAGACCAGGGGTGTCAAACTGCCAGCCCGCAGGCTGGATGCGTCATGCCAAAACCGCGCCCACCCCATTGCCGGCAATGGAAAAAAAGTTGTGATACATTGCGAATGTCACGTGACGTTGCAAGTTTGACACCTCTGTTTTAGACAATAATGTGCTTAAGAATTTTATGTTTACCCTCTTATTCATTCATATTCACAGCTCTTTAAAAGCAAGAGGAATATTTCTCTTTGAGATTTCTCCTTATGTATTGCTATTGTAGTTGAAACAGAAAGTCCTATTTAGGATCATTAAAAATGAAAGGACACTTCCAAATGCAATTTCCCCTAATGTATCCTTTTTTGTACATGTTTTCTTAATAAATGTATCAGCATATTAAACTAAAAGCTAATGATTCTTTAAATTGGAAATATTATCTTGCAATACCAAGCTGGGTGTCCAAGAAACAGGACCACTGACAACCATTTAGCTACAATAACTTGAAATATATACCTTTAAATCATCTTCATTAAGTTCTTCAGTTATTTCTACCAGACTGCCCCGAGACAAACGCCTCGCATAGATGTCTGCTTCAGAAGATCGATGGATGACTGATATGCTGCCTTTTTTGTAAATGCTTTGATTTGGATGAATTGATGTTCTGGTCATTAAATTAAGTACAGATTGTCTTCTTTGCCCTCTGAATGTGGGTCCTGAATTTAATACATTGCTGCGAGGCAGAATTGCCTCCCCTTGTTCAGACTCTGGTACTAAAGATAACTTTCTTTCTGCTGGTTCTCCGAGACCTTCTTCCTTACCATTGACTTGCAATGATGTTTTTCGCATGAGAGAAAATTTGCGGCTAGAATTTAGTGCATTCATTACAGAATTCTTCCTTTTCTCAGTTAAATCTGAAGTTTGTTTAAAAGATGTTTTTTTCATGTCATTTTGTGAAGCCATGCCATCATTATCAACAGAGAGACGCCGCAATGTTTCTGTAAGAATGGAGTTTCTTCTTTCTGCAGTGTAGTGGTCAAAATCATCAAATCCCATCAGCTGAGAACTGAAGTTGGGTCGCTGACGCTGAAGTTCAGAAAATGTTCCATAGAAATAACAGCTTCCTCCATGGAGAATCAATATCTTGTTTGCTATCTTTAAGTGTTCCAACTTTGAAGTGACAAGTATTCTAGTTTTATTGACAATAAGCTTGCAAACACAACTTCAGAAAAAAAAAGAGAAAAATGCAGTTTTGAAATTAGGTAGTACATATCGATGACTTTATTATATGAGTGCTTTCTAATTTAAGAAAGCTGTCTTACATTCATTTAGCTGACAATAAAATTCAGGGATTGAAAAAGAACACTATTTTCCAGGCAAATCATAATTGTGCTCGATATCTGATTAAAAGTAATCCTCAACTTGTAATTGTTCATTCAGCTATCAGTCTAAGATATAATGGAACTGAAAAAAGTGACTTGCACTTAAAACTGTTGCAGCAGTCCCATGGTCATGTGACCAAACTTTGAGCACTTGGCAACCTGCATGTATTTATTACGTTTGCAGTGTCCTCGGGTCATGTGATTGCCATTTATGACCTTCCCAGCCAGCTTCTGACAAAGTCAATGGAGGAAGCTGGATTCAAATAATGATTGCATGATTCACTTAACAACTGCATTGATTTGTTTAGCAACTATGCCAAAATGGTCATAAAATTGGGCATGGCTTACTTAACATCTGCCTTGGTTAGCAACAGAAATTCTGATCCCAGTTGTGGTCGTAAGCTGAAAAGTACCCGTATTATAATTCCCAGTCCTGCATTGCATTTCCCAAAACTCCTCTAGTAGCTCTCCAGGTATATATGAAGAACATTATTGCAATCCTCCAGTGATTAAAGTACACCTATAAATTGGGCAAGTTCTACTTTCACCTTAGGCATGAATGCCATCTGAGTGACTTTGGGCCAATTACTTTCTTTCAGCCCAACCCAACTCACAGAATTGTTATTGTGGAGAAAATAGGATGAGGAAGGAGTATTATGTGTTTTGGCTACTTTCAGTCATTTATAAAAATAATAAAGGCAGGATAAAAATTAAAATCCATCCCCCCTTATCTTCATGGATTTTCAGTGCCTTTTAATACAATCAACCACAGAATCCTTCTGGATTGGCTGTAGAGATTGGGAATTGGGGACATCATTTTATGGTTCTATTCATGCTTCAGCACAAGTTCAAGTGGCTCCCTCATCTGTGGAATACCACAAGGGTCAATGTTTTCCTCATGTTTAATAATGACATTAAACCACTGGATTGGGTCAGTGGTTTAGATTTTGATATCAGCATGAATATGATACCCATTTGTATCTTTCAAGCCCACCCTATGCCGTTCTGGATGGGGAGAAATTGTCTCATGGATCAACTACTTTAATTGCAAGACCATTCAGAAGCTTCTGTTAGTCCAGAATGCAATGCTGCAGGTAATTATGGGCATCTTTTCATACAGTTATGTGATCTCTCCACTTTGAAAGCTGTACTGACTTCTAGTATACTTCCAGGTGTGATTCAAGGTCCTGGTTATTGCCTACAAAGTCTAAACTTGCATAAGGCCAGGTTATTTGAGGGACTGCCTATCTCCCATCTTTTCTGTATGGATCAAAAGAATTTGTATACTCCAGGTACTTTTGATTAAGCAGTATTGTCCTGGAGACCCAAAAATCATGCCTTCTCTGTTATAGCCACTGCTCTCTGAAAGAAGCCCCCCAATTTCCTGAGATCCATGTGGTAGTATTGAAGGTAAAGGTAAAGGTTCCCCCACACATGCGTGCTAGTTGTTTCTGACTCTAGGGGCTGGTGCTCATCTCCGTTTCAAAGCCGAAGAGCCAGCACTTGTCCAAGGACGTCTCCATGGTCATGTGGCCGGCATGACTAGACGCCAAAGGCGCACGGATCGCTGTTAACTTCCCACCATAGTGGTCCCTATTTTTCTACTTGCATCTTTACGTGCTTTCGAACTGCTAGGTTGGCAGAAGCTGGGACGAGTAACAGGCGCTCACTCTGTTACGCGGCAATCGGGATTCAACCCGCCAAACTGCCGACCTTCTGATCGACAAGCTCAGCATCCTAACCCACTGAGCCACCGCGTAGTAGTATTACTGAAGGCCTTAAAGATTTGACTATTTCCTCAGGACTTGGATTCTGGGATGGTTTCATAAATGTTTTTGTATGGAATGCCCATCTGTTGCATTTATATTTTAACTTTTATTTGGTTTTTCTACATTGTGAGTCACCAGAGTTGTTTGAGAATCAGGTGGAACTTAAATTAACTAAATGAATGAATAATAAAAAAATGCATTTTTCTGATTTTTCCTGAATATGGTCTTCTGCAGACTATTGGAAGTGACTGGAAAAATGTGATTGGAAAAATGATTGGAAGTGATTGGAAAAATGAAGAAGCACTGCTCCAATGGGGAAGGAAGGAAGGAAGGAAGGAAGGAAGGAAGGAAGGAAGGAAGGAAGGAAGGAAGGAAGGAAGGAAGGAAGGAAGGAAGGAAGGAAGGAAAAATAGGGGAAAAGTAACAGTAAAAAATAGCAAGTTTCAATCTGTAAACTTTCTGCATGTCAGGAAAGTTTTACAATATTATATTGGTGAGAAAGACATACAGTAACAAAAGCTGCAGCAGGCTTTACTCAGGAAAAGCCGGAAAAATAGCATGAAGGGAATATTCTTACATCTGAAAAGAAACCAATCAAAGTGCATGACTGGCTTAAAAGTGCAGCAGGCACACTGGAAACACTGAGTTGACAGAAGCAGGAAAACACCACTTTCAAAAAGAACAAGAAAATGAACCTGGTAATCACATTCATGATGGGTGGAAAGTGAACTTAGGATAATGATATCCATTCTTGCTCTCCAAAAATGATTGCTGGCCTGTTCTAGACATGGGTCAAGCTGGCTGCAAGGATAAGGCTTTTATAGTTCTACTGTAGTTCCTTTTCTATTCTGGATCCTCAAGATAAAAGAGTACTCCAAATGGGATTTTAACCTGCTGTTGGTTCTTATGTTTGTAAGTGATGAACAAAAATGCCATCATATACCAGTAGGTTTATAAAGAGGATTAACAGATCTTCAATTATCTTGTTCAGTTACACAAGTATTTGTAAAGGATGGTGATCATTTAAATTCCATTATAAACCTGATAATGCTAAATTAAAAAAGAAGTTCAACAAGCAGAAAATGTTATCATGCTTAGTGGAATTATTAATGTGTACATATAACCATAAAACATTAATCTTCAGATTGGAATAATGAAGTGGAAATGAGTATAAGAATTTATTAGAATTGCAGCAGTTGTTTGCTTTTATTTATAGGCTCTAAAATAATTTAATAAATACAATTTTCAGAAACTGATGTTTTCTATTAGATTTTTTTACTGAATGCCAACACTGCTCTTCATAAATTATTTGCTATCTCATTGTACAATATCATTTTATATAGCAGTTAACCAAATATATAAAACATATCCTACCTTTTAAATATTTCTTTCTCTGTTAACATGTCTAAATAACCAAAAGGAGAATCCAAGAGATACAAATCAGCATCTTTATACACTGCTCTAAATAGATGACAAAGAAATTTAGTCAGCTTTCATTAAAATTTATGTTTTGATTAATTATTTTGATTTTATTATTGTTATACATGATAAAACATAATCAGCCAAAGCAAATTCTTTCATTAAATTAAATAAGAAATTATAGGCAAAATGCACCAATTGGTAGTTATAACACTTTAAATACAGGAATTATGGAAAATTAGATTTTAATCTTATATATCCTTTTTCCATAAGTAAGTTCCATTAAACTAAATGGTATAATATTCTGACTTTAGAAATCAAAATATTTAACATGTATGTAAGGTTACTTCCTTTTAAGAACAAGTGAAATTTAATTCTATATATTAAAAACAACATACCATTATTTCAACTCACCTAGCTAAAGAAATTCTGGCTCGTTGACCTCCACTGAGAGTTATTCCACCTTCTCCTAAAACTGTGTCATCTTTCTCTGGAAACTTTGAAATATCCTGTTGAAATATTATATAAAGACGTTAATTTTCCATTTTCAGAGCATCATTACTTTTCAATATACAACATTTTAAGTCAAAAACACGATAATTAATAATAGGTTTTCATAACAATGCTCTTGTTTTAGGCTAAGAAGATAAATATTTGCATTAGCTGTTAATAAATTACTTGTATTCAAAATTTAGCTAATGGGGCACAACATAGTATTTGACCCTTGAACTTTTTTTTTATTAAAAAGTTTTACAGTACATTTTATTTATAGCAAAACAAAACAAAACCCCTCCCAAACCCCTCCCCTCTTCCCAACCCTCCCCAACACCTCCCTCCCTCCCCCTCCCCCCTCCCCGACTTCCCAGAGCTAAATACAAGGTATAAAAGTAGAAACAATCATAATCTACCTTATGCAAACAACAATAGACTATTAAATCTATTGCACTTTAACTCTTATAAGATGACTACAAGCAATATAAATATCCCACCAGTACTTATTCAAATGCTAAATGATTCCCAGAGCTCAATACAAGATATAAAAATAAAAACAATCATAATCTACCATATGCAAACAGCAATAAACTATTAAATCTATCACACTTTAACTCTTATAAAATAACTACAGGAAATGTAAATATCACATCAGTACTTATTCAAATGCTAAATGAAACTTTTTAGTCCCATATTAATCTGTTAACTAAAACCTAACAAATAGCTTGTAGTCCATGTTCAAAAGTGATATTGGTCTATAATTTTTTGCTTGAGTGACATCCTAATCTTCCTTCGGTATCAAAGAAATAAAAGCAGTTTTTTCTTCCTCAATTATCAATTGATTCATCTCTTCCTTTTGTTCTTATGTAATAACTAAATTCCAGACTACATCTATGTTTATTATTCAAATATATTAACACACCTCTCATATAAGCTTAACTAGCATCCCAAACCATTTCAATAGTGGCACCCTTATACATATTAATTTCAAAAAAAAATCCTTCATCTGGTTTTTACATTCATCCACATTTTCCTGATTTCTAAACAAAATCTCATTTAGACGCCAGGAGCGCCTATCTCTATTATCCTTATCTATCTCTAGCCAGACTGAGCTATGATCAGACATAGTTCTTGGACAAATCTTAATCTTCTTAGTCCTGAAAAAGAAATCATTGGTAATTAGTATAAAATCAATCCTAGAAAGAAAATTAATATCTATCAGAAAAAAAGTATAGTCCTTTTCTTGCAAATTTCTTTCTCTCCAAATATCGCACAGTTCCAAGACCCTTGAACTTTTTTGAATAGGATAATACTCCAGCCCTATTTATGGAACCATCTGGGACCTGCTAATTCCTTTCTTTCATTACAATAATAACTTGTTTTTAAACTTTGTTTTCCTGTAATTCAACAGTTTCTAAATGTTCTCTTCTCCCACAATTCTTCGTTTATTAAGCAGGCTTCATTTGATGCTTGGTTGATATTCTTGGCAATATGCTGGTGTATAATAGCTTCTGAATCACCCCTAGGCATATTCTGTTTGATACTTTCATGGAATCCAAGGGATTGATGAAGTCTTGGACTTCTACCATGGATCTAATGACATAGGATGAATGACTTTTCCTTTAATTATACTTTCTACTGATTTGTGATATTTCCTGAATTCTTCTTGTTTTCTGGCTAGCATTACATTGATAACATTTAATTTTCATGTAGTGACAAAGTCAGTAATTTCATATGAGGTTCTTTAAGAACAGGATTTTTTCTTAAGAGACTGATTTTAATTAAACTCTAGAAATGTATTCCTTCTGAAGTTCTGCTATACTGTCTCATAATGACAGTATGTGTGACTTGGGGGGGTGACGGCAGTGGTGATATTAGGACTGTTCCAGAAGGGATGAATGAAGAACTGTGAGAATATATGGCAATATATTTCCAACAGAGTCATCCAAGGAATGAAGTTTATCTCAGTTGCCCAGCTAAAACAAGCAGGTACTTATAGCAGGTCATACAAGAAGATACTACAGCTGGGTGATCATTTTAATGATAAAAACCAAGGCATCATTTCATACTGTGTAGGAGAAGGCAATCATAACCCACTCCTGTAAGATAGGAGGAGCAAGATAGATGGACTCAATTCACTGGTGGGATTCAGCTGGTTCGCACCACTTCGACAGAACCAGTAGCTAATTTTTTGTTGCCCAGGCCCAGAATGGACTTCCGGAAGTGGCATCCACACAGAGAACTGATTGTTCACATATTTGAAACCCACCACTGACTCAATTACAGCAGTGATACTTTAATTATCACAAAACCTGAAAGGCCAGGTTAGTGACAGATCATCCTGGTCTATATATGATGACTAAAAGTTAACACCAGCTTACTAGTCCATAATCAATGAATCAAATTTGTCAAACAAGAGATTGATAGATAGTGTAAACAGATGATAGATAGATAGATAGATAGATAGATAGATAGATAGATAGATAGATAGATAGATAGATAGATAGATAGAGTGAGTGAGTCAAGGTTCCGACAGATGAATTCTGTAAACAACTTTGAGGCATTATTTACCTAAAAGAGTTTTTATTCAAGTTGCATAGCACTGGCACGTACCTGGTCGAAGCCAAAATCTGAATTCTCCTCCCCTAAGTATATAGAATCAAAGCACAGTTCCCTCCTCTGATTAACAGTCATAAATCACATTCTCCAATTTTGAAGGCAGACCTTTTCCCAGTTCTCCGACCCGCCATCTCTTATCATCTCTTATTTCAAACACCCTTGAAAATGCTCTACTGCTGTATTATGTCTAACTAATCCCCATACACATTCTTCCTCCCCCCAGCATCATCTAATTCTAACTCTAAAAGTAACAGACAGGTTAAAGAGAAAATGGCTGCATCTTCATATATTGTCAAAGCAAGAACATCTGATGTTAGCAGCGTTGACATCCAGCCCCCCTTACAAAAAGGATGGATCCTGTAATGTAAACAAACAATATGTTAGGGACTATCTCTCGATTTGTTGGGGTGTTTCTCATAAAACCTCTTGATGAGTCTGTCACCTTTCACATCGCTAGATTTCAGCCAAGTAGCTTCAGACAACGTGTATCCCTTCCATTGTACCAGGTACTGCAATTTCTCCTTAAAACTTCTAGAGTCAAGAATACGTTTCACTTCATAGTGAGTTTGACCCGCGACTATGAGGGGCCATGGTGTCTTTTTAGGGGAAGGTCTTAAAGTGGAGCTCCAAAAGGTTTTCAGTAAGCTGCAGTGGAAGACCAGGTGAATTCTTCCTAAGAGTCTAGAGAGTTTCAATTCTACTGTGATCAGGTTGATGATTCTCACAATGGGGAAAGGCGCCAAGAATTTTGATCCTAATTTCTTACTGGGTAATGTGAGGCATAAATATTTAGTCGACAGATCAATCTTTTCCCCAATTTGGAATGTTCTTTGGGGAGCCCTCTTTTTATCAGCCTGCTTTTTATAGGTCTCAGAAGTCTTTTTTAAAGTAGTCTTCGTGTTTCTCCAAACTTCTTCCCACCCCATCACCCATTGATCAAGTGTCTGGGAAGTGGAGGGCACCTGAGGGTATTCAGGCATTGGGCTGAACTCTTTTCCTGTGGCTACCCTGAAAGGCATGTAGCCAGTGCTGCTGTGAACAGAATTATTGTAAGCCACCTCTGCAAAAGGGAGGAGGTCTCTCCAGTTTGCTTGTTGGTATGAAACATAGCATCTGAGATATTGCTCCCCCAACTTGTTAGCAGATTCCGCGACCCCATTGGTATCTGGATGAAAAGCAGATGATAGGCCTTGATCCAATTAATTAACGAAATCTTCTCCAAAACTTTGCTGTGAACTGCACTCCCCTGTCTGAAATTATTCGCTTAGGGGCACCATGCAGCCAGTAGATATGTTTCAGGAACAATTTAGTCAGTCATTGGGCCAATGGGAGTCCTTTGCAGGCAAAGAAATGAGCCTGCTTCAAAAACAGGTCTATTACAGTCCAGATGACAGTATTTCCTCTACTTTCAGGTAGGTCTACTATAAAGTCCATAGCTATTTTTTCCCACAGTTGAAAAGGGTCTGTCACCGGCTCAGTAACCCATGGGTTTTCCCTGGAATTTTTTTCATGGTGGCACATACAGCACAACTCCTGACATAGTTTTCCACATCCCGTTTTAGCCCTGGCCACCAAAATTGCCTGCGGATGAGATGTAGAGTTTTTAGATATCCAAAGTGTCCAGCCTGTTTTACGTTATGGCTGTGTTTGAGAGCCTTAAGACAGAGGGCTTCAGGCAAATATATCCCCCCCTTGTAAGCCAAACCATCCCTACATGTTAGGGAGGTTTGATTGTCTCTGAACCATTGATCGGTGAGGAGTTCTTGTTTTATTTTCTTTGCCCCAGGGTAATCAGGATTAGGGGTCCTGCAAAGCATGAGTTGAGCAGCAGTTTGTGGACTAGAGATAATTGCCTCATTAACCTCTTCATGTTCACTTTTGTACTGGGATAATCTCGATAGTGCATCAGCCAGGAAGTTTCTTCTTCCCGGTATGTACTTTAGAATGAAGTTGAAAGGGTTAAAATACTGTGCCCACCGCACTTGCTTTGGGGACAATTTGCAGGGGGTTTTCAGTGCTTCTAGATTTTTGTGATCTGTCCATACCTCAAAAGGCACCTTGCTTCCTTCTAGATAGTGTCACCAGGTTAATAGCCCCCACCTAATGGAGAAGGCCTCCTTCTCCCAGATTGCCCATCTCATTTCACTTTCAGTAATATTTTTAGAGGTGTAGGCACAGGGTTGCAGGATCCTACTTTTGTTCTTTTGCAGTAATACAGCTCCGACTGCCTCATCGCTGGCATCAGCTTGAATTACAAAGGGCTCCCCTGGATAGGGATGCTTTAGGACTGGTTCAGCAGTAAATAGTCTTTTTAAATTCTCAAAAGCTGTTTGACAGCTCATAGTCCATGCTAGTGGTTGGCCCAGTCATGGTTTCCCTCCTCCTTTGCCTGTTTTAAGTATTTCTGCAAGGGGGTAGGGCAATCTCAGCGAAGAAGGGGCTGGGGGCCTCTTTCAGCAAGAGTTGTTCTCTGCTCCTCATTTCTAGCTCTTCAAACCTTTATGCCAAATAGTCTATTGACTGACTACAGGCTGCAGACAAATATCTCCAGTTACCCGAATCATCAAAGACAGACCGTCTGGCAGTCCCCCACCAGTCTGGGGAATGCGATATGCGGGAATCCCTTTGTCACAGCTCCCCCTCTTCTGCCTTTGAAGCCCTTGGGAGTGGCAAGGCTGTTTCAAGACGTCTGGAGTCTCCACTGGGCTTGTCCCAATCTGATGACTAGATCAGCTCTCCTAGCTGCTTGGGTTTTGCTCCCAGCTGGGAGGCCTGCAAAAGCTCCTACCCACTGGCTTGTTTCCTGTTGCTTCCCCCCCCCCCCCGGGGCAGCAGCTGCTGCTGGAGTGCTGGTTTCAGGCAATTTCTCCTCCTCCATGAGGAAATCTTCAAGGAATCTTCATCAGCATATTCCCCAAGTTCTGGAATAGTGACTGGGGCTTGGGACTCCTAGGTAGTTTGAAAAGTTTGTGGAGTTCGGCTTGATGTCAGGTTTCTGACAGATGAACTCTTTAAAGAACTTTGAGGCATTATTTACTTTAAATAGTCTTTATTCAAGTTGCATAGCACTGGCACGTACCTGGTTGAAGCCAAAATCTGAATTCTCCTCCCCTAAGCATATAGAATCAAAGCACAGTTCCCTCCTCTGATTTACAGTTATAAATCACATTCTCCAATTAGTTTGAAGGCAGACCTTTTTCCCACTTCTCCAACCCGCCATCTCTTATCATCTCTTATTTCAAACACCCTTGAAAAAGCTCTACTGCTGTATTATTATGTCTAACTAATCCCCATACACATTCTTCCTCCCCCCAGCATCATTTAATTCTAACTCTAAAAGTAACACACAGGTTAAAGAGAAAATGGCTGCATCTTCATATATTGTCAAAGCAAGAACATCCGATGTTAGCAGCATTGATAGATAGATAGACAGACAGATAGAGCGAGCTATATTGCAGAAGTCACCTTGATTTCTCAGATAACTATAAATGCAAAAAATAGATATTGATAAACTGCATAAGCCTGACTATAACTGACCTAATCCAAGCACTTTCATTTTCAGTAAAACAAGCCAACAGTTACTATAATTCTTTCTTTACACATTCCCATATCTGATTCCTGTAATCTGTGCAATGAAAAAAATCAGCACCTGAATTTCAATACCTAAAGACTCAGTGAGTACACAGTTAAACATTGTTGTTTATTAACTGCTAAAGGTTCCCAAACCACAATATGTTTACCAAAGGTGTGTAAGTGAAGGTTTCAATATGACTTTAGTGTTGATCTTAACACTAACACTCTTGCATAACATAAATTAGAGCCATAAATTTTATCTCACAGAACTGCAATTTAAGACTATGGTATACTAACGAGACAATGTTATTCAGTTAAACAATTTGTTGTGGCATTTTGTCATCTAAAATATTTGCCTGTAATAGTATAATTATTTTACAAAAATAATGAACATTCTGGATTACCCAAAAGCATGGTTGCTCACACAACTAAGATCGTAACAGCCTTCCTGTACCATAAAAACATCTTAATTCAGAATTTTGTTTTTTACAATGGCCAACTAAAAGCCTTGAGTTGCTTGTAGGAACATGATGGAGATATAGACCCCTTCCCACCATTACATTACAATGATTTAGGGGATGTTGTCCTTAATATAAAGGTAACATTAAGTCTTAAGAACAAATAGTCTTGATAGACCTGAAATTATTTTATACATTTCCTTTGAATGGATTAATATATTCACATTGTGCATAGATTTTTGTCTTATATTAGTGTTTTCATGTTTATTAAAAATAAACCTTACAATAAACATAAAATATCCTAAACATCTGTAGAGTAACAAGCTGGGATGTCCCATTGTGACAGCTGTAAGGAATTTAATATTCAATTCAATGTGAAAACGATAAAGGGAAAGATAGTATGAAAATTCTAGCCAAGGAATAAAGAAAGAGGTTTTAAAATATTAACGGTCTATAGATTAATATTAGGATCTATGACTTCAGGGCCCTGTGTCCTAAATTGGCTATAGGAAAAATAGGAAGGCATGGATAAAGCAAATTAAAGAGAAGGAGAGAGGGGATTTGCAGGAACTGAGTTCATAAAAAAACAATTTTTCATCATATTTTCTCTCAGCAATTTAAACACAGTTTAGGCTATTTTATAGTCTTTGTTGTTGTTAGCTGCGAAGTCGTGTCTGACTCATCATGACCCTATGGACAATGTTCCTCCAGGCCTTCCTGTTCTCTACCATCTTCTGGAGTCCATTTAAGCTCACGCCTACTGCTTCAGCCACCTCATTCTCTGTCGTCCCTTTCTTCTATTGCCCTCAATCTTTCCCAGCATTAGGCTCTTCTCCAGTGAGTCCTTCCTTCTCATTAGGTGGCCAAAGTATTTGAGTTTTAGCTTCAGGATCTGGACTTCTAAAGAGCAGTCAGGGTTGATCTCCTCTAGGCAGTGCTTTTTTTGTAAAAGAAAAAGGTGCCGGAACTCACACATGTCGTACAACCCGCTTTGCCTACCCTACAAGGTTCCATCCAAAAAAGGTGCCGGAACTACGTTCTGAGCGTTCTATGACAAAAAAAGACCTGCCTCTAGGACTGACTGGTTTGATCGCCTTGCAGTCCAAGGGACTCACAGGAGTCTTCTCCAGCACCATAGTTCAAAGGCCTCAATTCTTTGGCGCTCAGCCTTTTTTATGGTCCAGCTTTCACTGCCATACACTGTAACTGGGAAGACCATAGCCTTGACTATATGCACTTTTGTTGACAGGGTGATGTCTCTGCTTTTTAGTGTGCTGTCTAGATTTGCCATTGCTTTCCTCCCCAGGAGCAAGCGTCTTTTAATTTCTTGGCTACAGTCCCCATCTGAAGTGATCTTGGAGCCCAGGAAAATAAAATCTGTCACTACCTCCATTTCTTCCCCATCTATTTGCCAGAAATTGAGAGGGCCGGATGCCATGATCTTGGTTTTCTTAATGTTAAGTTTCAACCCAACTTTTGCACTCTCCTTCTTCACCCGCAACAAGAGGATCTTTAGTTCTTCTTCACTTTCTGCCATTAGAATGATATCATCTGCATATCTTAGGTTGTTGATATTTCTTCCGGCAATCTTAATTCCAACTTTTGATTCCTCTAACCCTGCCTTTCTCATGATGTGCTCTGCATATAAGTTAAATAGGCAGGGCAACAGTATACAGCCTTGCCGGACTCCTTTCCCAATTTTGAACCAATCAGTGTTTCTGTGTCCAGTTCTCACTGTTGCTGCTTGGCCCACATATAGGTTTCCCAAGAGACAAATAAGATGGTCTGGTACGTCCATCTCTTTAAGAACTTGCCACAGTTTGTTATGATCCACACAATCAAAGGCTTTAGCATAGTCAATGAAGCAGAATTGGATGTTTTTCTGGAACTTCCCTAGCTTTCTCCATGATCCAACGTATGTTGGGAATTTGATCTCTAGTTCCTCTGCCTCTTCGAAATCCTGCCTGTACTTCTGGTAGTTCTCGATCCACATACTGCTGAAGTCTAGCTTGTAGGATTTTAAGCATAACTTTACTAGCATGAGAAATAAGTGCAATGGTGCGATAGTTTGAACATTCTTTGGCACTGCCTTTCTTTGGAATTAGAATGTAAGCTGATCTTTTCCAATCCTGTGGCCACTGTTGAGTTTTCCAAATTTGCTGGCAAATTGAGTGTAGCACTTTTACTGCATCGTCTTTTAAGATTTTGAATAGCTCAGCTGGAATACTGTCACCTCCACTAGCTTTGTTGTTGCTCAGCTTTTCTAAGGCCCACTTCACTTCACATTGTAGGATGTCTGGCTCGAGGTCAGTGACCACCTCATTGTGATTATCAGGGACATTAAGTTCATTCTTGTATAGTTCTTCTGTGTAATTTTGCCACCTCTTCTTAATCTCTTCTGCCTCTGTTAGGTCCCTGCCATTTTGGTCCTTTATCATGCCCATTTTTGTAGTCTAGTTTGAGTTATTAAAAACAATTTACAGTCAATAAACTTTATTCATTAAATATATAATAGCAAAATCGCAAATCCACAAGACTAGTTCCTAACCATTTGAAAATGTGTGATTTTACAAGTTATTCAAAACTTTTTCTGTGTAAAACTAAAAAGTTTGCAATTGCTGTAAAATTTCAGTTAACAATTATTATTAACCATTGTTTACTGACCAGAGATGTATTTTTAACAATTCATATTCATGGTGAACACAGCTGTCATTTGTTTTCATTAAATATCTGCATTAGAATAGAAATATGTACTGCTGATTATGAAAATCCCTTATATGAAAGCAGCCTATATTTCTTGGATTTAACTGATAAATTAACAGTTCAGCCATAGAGGGGTAACTTAGAAGTAAGCCAACTGTATTGATTATGAGTTAGAAAAAAATCTATTCTATTCTATTCTATTCTATTCTATTCTGTTCTGTTCTGTTCTGTTCTGTTGTATTCTACTCTATTCATTTACCTACTCTACTCTACTCTACTCTACTCTACTCTACTCTACTCTACTCTACTCTACTCTACTCTACTCCACTCCACTCCACTCTACTATGTTCCATTCCATTCCATTCCATTTTATTCCATTCCATTCATCTTGGATGGGTAACTGTCATTTTGTTTTCTGCCTATACATTAACCAAAATTCATCCCACTTGGAATATTTGGATAGACTGTTTATTATATTCTCATTAGAACCTACATTAATTTAATCCCCAAGTTTTAAATGTTTATCATGTTGTCTTTGCTTTTTTCTAGTTCCAGAAACACTTTAAGATGAGTTGGCAAAGAGAAAACAACTCTTATTCAAATAAAACCAGTTACACAAAATAATAAGGTGATTCAAAGTTAAACAGCACACACCTCTAAGTATTCCCAATTCTAGCTGAAATTATTTTTGTACTGAAACCTATACCAAGACTTTTTACACACAAGATCAAAAACTAATAAATAAAGTACTCCACCCTTTCAAATATGCATTCATTCCACATTACAGAATGAACATTTCTCCTGATATCTCAGACCTAGAAAGTTATGTAAACTATTTTCTTCTGCTTTCATAAGTGAATAATTGCATTTGATAAAATACCTGAGACATCTCCTGTAATTGCTCAAGAGAAATTTGATGATAAATTTATCAGGAACAGATTACACACCAGTCAAAAGTGAAAAACCTTTCAATGAACAGATGTCTTAATCCTAGATATCAAATAACCGCGGCATGAACGGAGGAGAAATTACTTGACTTCTCACTTGACAATATATAATATGAATGACATGTGAAAACAGGATATTTCCAGAACACATTCAGATACGACAGTACTATCCTGCAAATGTAATACATGAGTAGAAAAGCAGAGATGGGCTAGTGCTGGATATCACACTGTACTCTTTTTTTTAAACTGGTATTTCCAGTTCCTAATATACATATACAGCAGCTAACCTGACTTTCTGTATGCATGGCTTTATGTGGATTATCAGATGACATCAGAACTATAAGATGTTTAAAATGTACAGCACTTTAAATGATTTGTTTGTTTGTTTATTAAATTTATATGGTTGGCCAACTCACATATAGTGACTCTAGACAGCTTATAGAAATAAAGCCCACCCCTCCTGGTACAACAGTTAAACCCCCATGATTGACTCCATATTATCATGGGATCCCCAGTCTCATTGGCAAAACCATGTTTTCAGGGCCTTTTGAAAGATGTCAAAGTGGAGGCCACTTTTTCTACCACAGAGAAGAAGACCCCTCTTGATCCTACCAGACTGAGGTCCTTAAGAGAGGAAACCTGAAACATATCCTGCCTCTGCACTCTGGTGGGTCAGATAGATATAACTGTAAAAAGATGGTTCTTCAAATAACCTGGCCTCAGGCCATGTAGGGCTTTAAAGCCAGCACCTTGAATCAGATCCAGAAGCAAATCAGCAGCCAATGTAGCTCCTGCAGGAGAAGTGACAGATGTGCAAATCTAGACTATCATAAAATTTGAGCCACCTCATTTTGAACCAACTGAAGTTTCCAGATACTTTTCAAAGCCAGTTCCATGTAGAATGTATTGCAATAATCCAGAGAGGAAGTGACTAAGACATGGTTGATTTGTAAGCAGGATTGTTGGTCCAGGAAAGGGTATAACTGATGCACAATCTGAAGCTGCTCCTACAATTAGGATTGTAGTCATACATAAATCAGGCTCTGTCTTTGAACCTTTGGTTTAATATATTGAAGCTCTTAAATATTTTTCTTTGCTAACCAGTTTCAGCAATCAAGTGGCATGATTTGACTTCGTGATGTGGTTTACTTACCACTTTTGGTAGCTGGATCACAAAACACAGTGCCTGATAATAAGGTTTATCCACGGAACAGTAATATTTTAGTATACCACAAAATATAAACAACTAATCCTTCTTCAGGTATGCTTATTTTCATCTTGTAAAAGAGCATGCAATAGTTCAGAATAATATTTATTGATACTATTTCTTTCAGGTCATACTTTGATTAGCCATACTTAAATATAACTTCTTCATATTTTTCAAAATGAGATATTATTATTTTTTTAAAAAAATGTAACTTTAAGTCCATTGTTATTTAGAAATATTCATTTCTTTATTTAGAAATATTTAGTCTACTTCTGAGTGTAGATTGGTCTATGATCTTGATACACATCGCTCCATTTATAAGATCAGCATAGGAAATAAAACTGCCTTTCTTCAACAAAATAAATGTAGAGCTACAACAATGAAATAAATAGTACATGTATGGGATTCATATAACCTTATCCTGAACTATAGAAATGTTTTAATTATTTAAAATTTACACAGTATTTCCTATAATGTGCTACAATTAATTTTAATTATCTTTTTGTCTTCAAGTAACTTTTTTATAATTATTAAGAAAATACAGACAATTGAAGACTAACCTCTTCTAACTGACAGGCTTTGATGACACTCTTATATCGGTATTCATCGTAAGAAACACCAAATATTATGTTTTCTTTAATTGTTCCAGGCATGATCCATGACACTTGAGGGCAAAAGGAAATTCTTCCACTGTGTTTAATTTTACCTTCTAAAGGTTCCAACTCTCCCATGATCAGCATTAGAAGAGAAGTCTGTTATTGAGAATGTTAGCAATAATTAATATTTGTTCATTAGGTCTGTACAACATATATACATCAAGTTCTACAAAACTTGACTGTTCTTATTTTGCTATTTTTAGACTAATGGGACATACCAAGATTACATTTAAGGAGAAATGTTTAAAGGTATGCTTAATTCTAGCACAAAGGGACGCGGTGGCTCAGTGGGTTAGGACACTGAGCTTGTCGATCAGAAGGCCGGCAGTTTGGCGGGTCGAATCCCAAATGGCCACGTAACAGAGTGAGCGCCTGTTACTTGTCCCAGCTTCTGCCAACCTAGCAGTTCGAAAGCATGTTAAAATGCAAGTAGAAAAATAGGGACCACTACGGTGGGAAGGTAACAGCGTTCCGTGCACCTTTGGCGTCTAGTCATGCCGGCCACATGACCACGGAGACATCCTCGGACAAGCGCTGGCTCTTCGGCTTTGAAATGGAGATGAGCCCCTAGAGTTGGAAATGACTACCACGCATGTGCAGGGGAACCTTTACCTTTTACCTTTAATTCTAGCACAGCTCAAAATGTACAATTATTAAAAACTCAGGAAAAAGCATCTAGACATTAGCATCTTAATTGCAATATTTCAACTTTAAAAGGCAAAAGAAATGTGAAACTGTCTGTAAGCTCTAAATCTGGTGCCTACCTGTGCCTTTTGAAAATATAATTGATTCATTATACAAATAATTTCTGCTGATCTTGCATTTCTTGATATTTATTTCAGCATTTTATTTCAGTACTAGTTTCTTCAGAAAACTATGGAATACATATTACAAAATCAAATGCCAAGAACCTACTTTAATTGGAAATAATAATCTACTAGCAATCAGCATATATCAACAATTGAGAATACATGTCAAAAGCAAATGCAAGCACCAAAATAAAAAAAATAGCTTTAAACAATTTTATGAATTATTTGAGGATTTCTATAGTTCTTCTTCGCAGAATTTACCACTTTTGACATTCTTAGCATGGAAATAAATATGAAGTCAGGCCCAGTATGAAAAACTATTGAGCACAATAAGAGTTAAAAAACATTATACTTTTCAAAGAATATCATTCCTTAAGCATCAATAGATTGGAAATGCCTTAAGTTTTAGATTCTCTTCATTGTTTTTGGGGAAAAAATCACAACTTTTATTTTGTCACAGTTTCATTTTTTTCATTTAAAAATATTTCAAATGCTGGGGATCTCCTCAACTATATTGATTACCAGTTGCAGAGGAAATGAATGGCACATTGCAATATTCAAAGATACAGAGCTCATGTTATTATAGGCAGAACAATATTTGTGTTTTAACTTCAATACTAGCCTACCTTAGTGTGTGTGTATGAATTAACATGGTTATATTTTATCAATCAGGCTTTTTTTTTTACCTTGCCTGCTCCAGTAGATCCAGCAACAGCAAGCAATTCTCCCTTTTCAATCTTGAAGTTGATGTCCTTAAGGACAGGAGTAAAATGAAGAGTGAAATTAGTGAAGAAGAGACCACCATTTGTTGATGGTATCTTATTATTACTATTCTCCTCTTTTGTTTTTGTAAAGATCTCTCCACTTCCCTGAAAGAAAAGAAAAGAAAGAAAGATGATCTTTCATATTGTAAAATACCAAAGAGTAATGTAGGCTTGTTTGTTTATATTTTAGACATTTGTCATACTAATGTTGCCACCTCCTATTTTCACCACCACAACAATATTGTTATTATAGATGGGTTTGGCTGAGTGACAATATAGCACTCTAACATTTTAGAATTTTTCTTAGATATATCAATACTTCTAATATTTATTTCATATCCTTTGTCGATTTCTTTACACCATTAAAATTATATATATATATATACTGTATACACATGCTGTAAGCTCAATTGCCTTTTGATCTAGTATAGAATCCTTCTCCCTCTACAAACACATTACTGGCAATTAAGCAATTTTGCAGCACACTTTTTAATTATGATCAAGGTTGATCAAATTTCCCTTTCCAACATGATCCAGAATTATGATTTGATGTAAATTGTGAATTAAAAGAAATTTTATTAATCTTTTCCATAAATCAATGTTATTTATTAGATTTTATCTCACTTTTATTATATTGTAAGTAACTCAAGACAGCAAAGATATATAATACTCCTTCCTGCCCCTATTTTCCCCACAATTATGGGGGAGAGAGAAAGAGGCTGGTCCAAAGTTTCCCAGCTGACTTTCATGTCTAAAGTAGAAATAGAATTCACAGCCTTCTGGTTTCTAAGCCAGAGCCTTAACCACTATGTCATTTCTTTTGATGAAAATATTGCATAGACATAGTTAATTGGATATATTATTGTACTCAAAAGTATTATAAGGAATATAACACAAGACTGACTAATAACAAAAATAATAAAAATAATACAATGCCAATATTTTATGACATCTTAGGTTCTTGGGAAGAACCAGTGCAACACCAGCTAAAGAAGTTGGATTTAGTTTGTTAGTTATGAACATATAATAATAATAAGGGAAGTATTTATCTTATCAGTGCTTTCTTTGTCATAGAATGCACTTGAATGGAGTTCTGGCACCTTTTTTTGATGGATTTTAGAAGTAACTTTTGAAAATTTGATGTTTGGTCCACATGGACTTGATAGCCCTGTTAAGCATAGCAGGTTGGCAGCAAAATCATTAAAACAATGCATGCGGGCTGCTTGTGTGTCAAGTCCGATGCATGCGTACTTTGTCTGCACTGGTTGTGATGGTGCTGCACGGCTTGTGATTGGTTATGAGGTCATGCACTGTTTACTGTGGGTGCCAACCGTTATGTTTCATTACACAGCTGACATGTGTGAATGTGTGTACAGTAACTGACTATGTGGAAAGGTAAATAATTTCTTTATTTTAAAAAAATCATTGGTGAATTAAAAATCCTTTTAAATTTTTAGTGGAAAAGTGTGACCCCAAATTTAAAAATGAAAAAAAAAATACTAATTACTTCTCAACCACCGGTCCTACTAAGAACTGAATATATAACTTTCTAAATAAAAGATTAAGAAGATGTGAGTTCCGGCACCTTTTTTCTTACAAAAAAGCACTGCATCTTATACCCTGACATGGAGAGGTTTGTATATAACAAAAATGCTACTTATTAGCATTGTCAGAATGCAAATCATTTTATTTCAGTAATAATGAACTAGTTGAAGTAGCTCCAACTGCTACTACCTACTAATCTGTCCATTTTTATATCATTGCCAAAGCCATTAAATGTTGCCATATTTTTAGGGTAAAGCTACTCTGTGAGTACAGTCAGCCTTCCTAGATTGTGGCATGGTGTCATGCAACACTAATCAAATTGTAGTATTACCTCATCCCAAAAAGCTGTTACTTTATCCAGTTCAAGGCCTGTGGTTGTTAAATTATATTCCAGTGTTTTGTATTCTTCTTTTTGCAAAAAATCCTGTAAATTTAATTGTTAGAGTTTTAAAGACAAATGTAATACAATATACTTAACTTTGGACATTAAATGGACCTTTTTATTTTCCTGTTCTCATACTAAATAATGTTAACTAAAAAATGGAAATGAATGACTATAAATAGCCTATGTATTCCAATGAAAATGTATATTGAAAGTTGTGACATGATATGGTAGGAAAATGTCAAGCAACATGTTTCAATATTGAAAAAAGACATCCTTATTATATTTGGTTTCTTATTACTTCTTAAATCAAAAATATAAACCAGACAAAATCACCTCTATTAATCCAATCTATGCCATAGACGCTTCCTATTGTAATGTGCTCTACTTGGGGCTGCCCTTGAAGAACAAGGGAAAGGGGGACATGACTGAAATCTTTAAATATATTAAGGGTGTGAATAAGCCTCTAGAAGGCAGCATTTTTAATATTAAGCAAAAATGAATAACTTCAACTGACAGGTGGGAAGTTCAAAAGTAAGAAAGTTTTATTACGGAAAGAGTAGTGGAGGCTTGGAACCAACTTCTAGTGGAGGTGGTGAGTCAATCATCTGAGTTTAAACACTCTTGAGATAAACACATGCCCATCATGTGACCATTTTTTTAAAAAAAAACCTCAAAGGGCAGACTCAATGAACCACTATGTCTTTTCTGCTCTCAGTTTTCTATGTTTCTATAAAGAAGCTATCATTGGCATGGAAAGGGCAGCATAGGCAGCAATATATACTGCTCAAAAAAATAAAGGGAACACTTAAACAACACAATGTACTGTATTTAATAGTAGGATGTCTTATCTTGTGTTCCCTTTATTTTTTTGAGCAGTATATATTTTTTCCTTAACAAATTTATATGGCTGCCTATCTTAATGAAATAACTCTGGGCAGTTAACAAAACACACACATAAAATATTAAATGAAATAACAGAGAATTTAACATCAGCTAAAGTTTCCCATCAAGTGCTCTCAAAACACAGAACAGGCCACAAGTACTGATCTCGACTAGCATAATGATCTCTGCATTTGAACTAGTCTTCAAGACTTTCCAGAAGATCGACAGGGTTGAGGCCATCTGAATCCAGAGATGAGGTTGTACCATAGGGCATGCACTAGAAAAATATAAACATGCTGGCTGGTTCCCACTAAATGACATAGTTCCACAGAAAAGATCTGTAATATATCTACTCTGATATAACTGGTGGAGTAGGCAGGCTCTAGAACCCATCTGTGAAACAATATCATAATGGGTATGCCCTGATATACTTACCGGTATGTGACCTTTGGGAGATCCATTGGTTGCCTATTGGCTTCTGAATATGATTCAAGGTGCTATTTGTCACCTACAATACTCTGACCCTAGTTATCTAAGACACCATCTCCTCTGGCAATCATCTATCCATCCAGCCATATACTATCAACTCTCTCCAAATCCAATACTGTCATCTGATGAAGCCTCAGATCTGGGCTTTTTCCCTCACTACCTACATCATCTGGAACACCCTCCTGGTGGAATTTCTGCCTGCTAAGTTAAAACTGGTTTCCCAAATAGCATTTAATAAAAATCAGTAAAATAATACCCTAACATATTTTGTATGATAAATTGACAAGATAAGAACCACAAAAGAATAAATTATACCTTGCATGGAATTAGATTTAGATACTATACCTGTATCTTGTTTATTGCTGCAATAGAATCATACCATGTCTGCACTGCCCAAGGGAACTGTCTAGTGACTGTCATTCGAAGAACAATGCAGTATGATATGGTAGTAAATATTTTTCTAAGAATAATTCCATGGCTCAGTGCATATGGAAGGACAGCCAAAAATACCACAAAAAATCCAGAGAAGAAGAAAGCTGAACTATTGAAGTATCTCACATATGCAGCTTTTCGAGTCAGCTTCAGTTCACTTCTGTAAAATGATAGGCAAAAACTGAAAATCTAATACAAAAATAGAAACTCTACATCTAGAATGGCATAACTCTAAAATATGAAACAATTATGAATGCAAATAAGGAAGTTTTAAAAGTTACACTAGTTTGGAATGTGTATTGGAACTGTGTTGAAAATGCAGCTGCCAATCTTTCATCAAACTGTATTTTACTTAATGTGCATCTCACCTCAGGATGGCACATACAATTCTCAATACCTAAGTTCCCCCTTTTTATTCATAACAATTAATCTGAATAATAGAGACTGACAAAAAGATTGCCCAGTGAGCTTCAGAGTTAGGTGGGAATTTTAAATTCAAAGAATTTGAATTTAATCTTATAGTTTGCATGAATCAATATTTTAACTGAAATACTGGGCTTACTGTTACAACAACACGGTACCTTCTAAGACAAAGTGAAGTTCTACAACTTCAAATTACATTTAAACCATCATTAGATCTAGTTGGCACGTTATGACGTATTATATTTGCTACTGCATCTGTTTTGCTGTCAAAATGCTAGGGATTTCATAAAACTATATAAGTCAAAGATAGGATAGGGCCAGAATAATTCTTTTCTTCAGATAAATATGGGTACGTCTGTGCTAAGGAAGAGTGATAAACATACACTATGAAAGAAACGAACAATGAAAGCAGCTTGCCTTTTGTGTGTCTTACACATTATCTCTAATATGGCTTTGAAAAAGATCTAAAGATTTCAAACTAAATACTGCCAAATAAAATAATTCAAGCATTTTGAGAAATTATCTCATTGCATTACTTCTAGAAAGAGGAGTCTTGAAATACACATTAACTGGAGAACGAAAGTACAGTAAATGTCTGCCCGTTCACTCATTAGAATGCAAGGACCTATGTTCAACAGTTCAGGAAACAATAAAGCTCCTTATTAACATAAGTCCAGACAGAAATATGTATAGTGAGATAATAAAGAAAAAGCAGTAGATTTTGTTTTAAAGCACCCTTTACTCCAGCAGAATGCTGCAGCAATAGGAAGTTAATCATTCAAAGAACATGCATCATCAAGGTTGAATTGAGAAGAAAAGCTCTTTCCCCAGAGATTTTAGTAGCTTGGAGTTGATATAAGCAGTCAAACACTAAAGCAGACTATGAAGAGTTTTAGGGGAGAAAATGCAGAACTAAATATCTGACTAAAGATAACAAATCAAATTCACTGTTGATATTTGGAACATGATAAGATAGGAGTGGGGAATTCTTTGCCTCAAGATTATGCCTAAACCAGGTATATTTAAAAGATTTTTATTGGGTTTCAATGGAGAAAAATAAGATGTAAATGTAGTATTATTTTTACGGTAAATAGCTATAGCACTTAGACTTATATGCCCTTTTGCAATGTTTTAAAGCACCCTCTAAGTGGTTTACAAATTCAGCTTATTGCCCCCACCAATCTGAGTCCTCATTGTACCAAGCTCAGAAGAATGGAAGGAGCTAAGTCAAACTTGAGCCGGTCAGGATCAAGCAATCGAACCACTGGCAATGTGAACAGAGTTAGCCTGCACTACTGCATTCTAACCACTGTGCCACCACAGCTCTAATTAGTTCCTTGTCCGAAATTTTATACTTTTCTAGTATTACATGAAAAATCAGTTGGACACTCTTCCAGTTAAACATCTTTAGTACTGAAATAACCATCTGATTAACAGGTGAAACAGTTACGGTATAAATTCATGGACAATTTGGAAAAAGTAAATGAGAAAGTTAAAGTTAAGTGGGTCCGGATTACTTACGGGAGCACCTGCTGCCGGCGTCAACTTCCCTTTGTCCAGTGCGCTCCCACAGAGAGAGCCTCCTCAGGGTGCCGTCGGTCAGAGAGTGTCGGCTGGTGGCCCCCAGGGGGAGGGCGTTCTCTGTGGGTGCGCCAGACCTTTGGAATCATTTACCGGTTGAGCTCCGGATGGCTCCTGACCTTCGCTCTTTCCGCCGTGACCTGAAAATTCACCTATTTGAACAAGCCGGCCTGGTCTGATGGGTTTGGGGTATTTTAATTGTAATTTTAATTAACCATTTTACTGCAATTGGGCTATTCTATTTAATTCTCATTTTAATTTTTGTATATTGTATTTTTATTGCATTTTATTGCCCTGTACACCGCCCTGAGTCCTTCGGAAGAAGGGCGGTATAGAAATTAATAAATAAATAAATAAATAAATAAATAAATAAATAAATAAATAAATAAATAAATAAAATAAAACACAAATCTGAAACAAGAGACTGACATTTTAATGAATGAAAATTAGAAATGGGTACTACTTTTCTTTTTTAAAAAGCAATTTAATACTGACAATGTATAAATGTATAAAACTATTAAAATATTTTTGAGAAATATCAATTAGAGCCTCACTGCCAATACTTTTCTATTTCTATTCTGACTTCCTTTTATTTATTTCATTCTTAAATATTGTATTTCAAGATCACACTATCAAGGTATACTTGATCTTCAAATTAGATTAAATTTCTTTTACTTTATAAGATTTATACAAGCTGGTTGTAATTTTGGCATTCTTTCTATTTTCTAAAGAAGTATAGTTCCTACTAAATTTGAACTGCAGTTATTATTTATAATTTGTACACTGTGTACCAGACACTAAGTCTCCAAGTTTTCTTTTTAAAAAACAGAATATAATGGCACACCCAGTTCCACAATAAGCACCTGAAGGCAGGACAAGAAGAAATGGATGGAAACTAATTAAGGAGAAAAGCAACCTAGAACTAAGAAGAAATTTCCTGACAGTTAGAACAATTAATCAGTGGAATAACCTGCCTCCAGAAGTTGTGAATGCTCCAACACTGGAGGTTTTTAAGAGACTGGACAACTATTTGTTTGAAATGGTATAGGGTTTCCTGCCTGAGCAGGGGGTTGGACTAGAAGGCCTCCAAGCTCCCTTCCAACTCTATTATTATTATTATTATTATTATTATTATTATTATTATTATTATTATTATTATTATTATTATTATTATTATTATTATTAAAACATTTTAAAAACCCGTCATCAATCCAGGTCATCCTGATGAAAAAGGAGTTTTGAGGTCACGGCGAAAGGACTGGAGATCCGGGGCCATCCGGAGCTCAAGGGGGAGTTGGTTCCACAGGGCTGGTGCTCCCACAGAGAAGGCCCTCCCCCTGGGGGTTGCCAGCCGACATTGTCTAGCCGACGGCACCCTGAGGAGGCCCTGGCAGCAGACGGTCCTGCAAATATCCCGGGCCTAGGCCATGTAGGGCTTTAAAGGCAAGTACCAGCACCTTAAATCTCACCCGGAAGACAACCGGTAACCAATGCAGCTCACGCAGGAGGGGTGTAATATGGGAGTATCGGGATGCTCCCATCACTACCCACGCGGCCGCATTCTGCACCAGCTGGAGCCTCTGGGTGGTCTTCAAGGGCAGCCCCATGTAGAGAGCTTTGCAGTAATCTATCTGAGAGGTAACGAGTGCATGAGTGACCGTACGTAGGGCATCTCGGTCCAGATAGGGGTGCAACTGGCACACCAGGCGAACCTGGGCAAATGCCCCCCTGGCCATGACTCCAATATGATCTTCAAAACTGAGTCGTGAGTCCAGGAGGACGCCTAAATTGCGTGCCCTATCAACGGGAGGTAACACCTCTCCTCCCATAACCAAAGATGGAGCTTCTTGGACAAGTTGAGATGTCAGTACGTAAAGCCACTCTGTCTTGGCCGGGTTGAGCTTGAGCCTGTTCTTCCCCATCCAAATCCGTACCGCTTCCAGGCAACGGGACATCACATTGAGGGCATCGCTGGGTTGGTTCGGGGTGGAGATAAAAAGCTGGGTATCATCAGCATATTGATGATACCTCACCCCGAAACCACGGATGATCTCACCCAGCGGCTTTATATAGATGTTGAACAGGAAGGGCGAGAGTACCGACCCCTGAGGCACCCCACAACTAAGGGGCCTAGGGGTTGACCTCTGCCCTTCTGCCAACACCGTCTGCGAACGGCCCGAGAGGTAGGAGGAGAATCACCATAAAACGGTGCCTCCCACTCCCAACCCCTCAAGACGTCGCAGCAAGATACCATGGTTGATGGTATCAAAAGCCGCTGAGAGGTCTAAAAGGACCAGGACAGAGGAATAACCCCTGTCTTGGGCCCGCCAGAGATCATCCACCAGCACGACCAATGCCGTCTCCGTGTTGTACCCGGGCCTGAAACCCGATTGGTATGGATCAAGATACTCAGTTTCCTCCAGGACCAAAGGGAGCTGCCATGCCACCATGCTCTCAACAACCTTCGCAAAGAAGCGAAGGTTGGAGACAGGACGAAAGTTATTTAAAATAGCTGGATCCAAGGCAGGTTTCTTGAGGAGGGGCCTTACCACTGCCTCTTTCAAGGCGGCAGGGAAGCACCCCTCACTCAAGGAAGCATTGATAACTGCCAGGAGCCAGCCTCGTGTAACCTCCCGAGCCGCATAAACCAGCCAGGAGGGACACGGGTCCAACAAACACGTGGCGGCACTTAATTTCCCCATGATCCTGTCCACTTCATCCAGAGTCACAGGATCAAACTCTTCCCAAATATTATCGACCAAACCCATCGTTTCCCCTTCATCAGATACTGCCCAATCAGAGTCCAAGCCAGCCCGAATCTGAGCGATTTTATCCAACAGATACTCACTAAACTCCTCGGCCCGTCCCTGCAAGGGGTCCTCTCCCGTCCCCTGATATTATTATTATTATTATTATTATTATTATTATTATTATTATTATTATTATTATTATTATTATTATTATTATTATTATTATTATTATTATCATCATTTTCTGCCAAACAAATAATAAACTATTTATTAAGGAAAGTATAGAGTAATCATATAATATTTATGGAAATGACTCATAAAATAATTCTAAACAGCAAGTAATCTAGTCCCAGATACAAAGACTGAGAAAAGTTCCTATTCAAAAATATGGACTTTTATTGTTTGTCTAAATATTTCAGCACAGAGGTAGAATTAGACAGGAATATGAACAAATGATTATTTTCTGCTTCATTGACATTTGATCTCCTTTTAAAAATAAAAATCCTGTCAAACGATATAGTTAAAAAAACACTTTAAAGAAAACCTAAAAATATGTTCCCTAGAGTTCCATGCCAACAGCTCCTAAATGTTAGCTGACTCCAACAAACTGAGGAGAGAAGGAAATGGAAAACAGGGCTCAAGTTTAAAATCTTTCCATTTATATCATTATTTTTGATCAATCTAAGAATAAATTGCATATGGCTAAAGTTTAGTTTCGTGCTGTATATCTCAGTTTCAGATGATATGAAATTCAAAAGAATTCTACACAATCTAAATCAGGGGTCCCCAACCCCAGGCCATGGCTCACTACCGAGCTGCCGCCTATTCGGAAATGGGCTGTACAAGAGGCAGGCTTGTGCAAACATGCACATGAAGCTCAATCTGCAGTCCAGCTACGTGGCATGTGTGTGGACATTGACCTGCCACTTGCGTGAGTTGAGCTGTGCAGGCTCACACGTGTGCACCAGCCTGCCATTCACACAGTCTGGTTCCCCTCTCCCCGCCCCCTCCAGCCAGGCCATCAAGCTGCAAAGGTTGGGGATGCTGATCTAAATGACCTTTTGAAAGATGACTTCTATTATATAGTTGATTTCCAGATAAAAATATAAGAACCAGGTATGATTCCTAGGGAAAGTGATTTTTATAAAGATCTTATTCAGATAGGTCATTATAACATAGACAAAGACAGCACAGCACAGCAGGTAAAAATAATTGTTTGGATCAGCATGACTCAACAGTTTTATTACAACCAGGATAAAATGATAATTATTCTTACAAATTAAACTTTTATCTCATTTTTGGGTTACACAACATATGTGCCATGCATGTAAGATGGACAAATATAAATACTTACTGTCGCAGACTTTCAACCATATTTTCCATTGCATCTTCCCAACAATAAGCCTTCACTGATTGTATATTATCTATCATTTCTGAGGTAATTACAAGTCTTTCATTGATCTTTCCGGCTCGCTGATCTCTGTAGATAATTATGTTCTATATTTAATACTTCATCATACTGAAAATTTGGTAAGCACTTCACACAATATTCTATCAATAAAGTTCTATTCATGCCATAAACCAGAAGTGTACAAAAGATTGTACTTTTTTGTCATTCTGGTAACAAGTTCGTAAAATACTTTAAATATCCTATGATACTGTTCAAATGATTCTTCAATACTTTTAGAAAGCTGCACTGTATAGATGTGCCATTATGTAAAACTGAATACAAAATACAAAGCTGAAAATCAATAATTTATTTGAGAACAGTAGCATTATGTATATATGTAAAAAGACTAGCACGGTGTGTGTCTCTCTGTGTGTGTGTGTGTGTGTGTGTGCGCGTGTGTGTGTATGTATGCAGTGCTTTTTTTGTAAAAGAAAAAGGTGCCAGAACTCACACATGTTATACAACCCGCCTTGCCTACCCTACAAGGTTCCATCCAAAAAAGGTGCCGGAACTCCATTCTGAGCGTTCTATGAGAAAAAAAGCCCTATATGTATGTATGCATGTATGTATATAAAGGGATGCGGTGGCTCAGTGGGTTAGGACACTGAGCTTGTCGATCAGAAGGTCAGCAGTTTGGCGGGTCGAATCCCGAGTGCTGCGTAGAAGAGTGAGCGCCTGTTACTCATCCCAGCTTCTGCCCACCTAGCAGTTCGAAAGCATGTAAAAATGCAAGTAGAAAAATAGGGACCACTACGGTGGGAAGGTAACAGCGTTCCGTGCGCCTTTGGCGTCTAGTCATGCCGGCCACATGACCATGGATATGTCCTAGGACAAACGCTGGCTCTTTGGCTTTGAAACGGAGATGAGCACCACCCCCTAGAGTCAGAAACGACTAGCACGCATGTGCGGAGGAACCTTTACCTTTTTATGTATATAAACTGCCCCACTGCCCTGGAATAAATTTCTACTGAGTCTATGAAACATTTTTCTGAACTTCGTTTAACAATAAACATTTAGCAGTATATTGAACTCCATGTGGAAATAGCAAATAAGAGTAGTACAAATATAAGTTTTGTTGTGCATAAGGGGAAGTTTCTTATAGCACAGCCCTACAGGCAATCATTCATGCTCCTTGCCATTTGGAACTTGAAAAAGCAATGTAAAGAATAGTGTAAGCCCTAAAGTAGACCTAACTTAATTTTTTTTAAAAGATGGGGGGGGGGAATGTTTATTGTTAAACATTGAAGGTAGTTTTCTGGCTTCTTTACTTAAGAAGCTCTGTACAACTTTATTACAGCATTTATTCAGCAACAGTTCAAAGTTACAATGATGCTGAACAAAGGGATTAAATCCTTAAAGTTATGAGCATTGCAGCATTCATGTGGTCACGTGATCAAAATTCAGGCACTTGGTAGCCTGCTTACACTTACAACTGCTTCAGTACTTCAAGTCTCCCTACTCCCCTATCTCCCCCCATCTATATCCTGTTGGCAGCCTGCATGCTCCAGTCTCTGTTGCCCTTGCTGAACTTTCACAATCCTCTTTCTCCCATTGCTGACCAAATATACATGGCATGGCCTTTCGTGAGGCATCTTCTGGCCATGTGAGGCTTTCTTCACAAGGTTACACACAGGGGTCCTCAGGAAAACTGGGAGAGATGGTCTGATGTAACCAGCAACTGATTCATGAAGGGCCTGGGTGAGGCATGCCTCAGCAGCTGTGAGGGCTAGAAGACAGTGAAAGCCAGCTGTGGCAGTAAAGTGCAAGATGGCAGGGGGATCAGAGTGCAGGGTGGTGAGGATGACTACAGCTGGGACTACCTGTGGTGGCTGAGCTTTTCACCATTCTGCTGGTGCAGCTGGAGCTTCCTGGGGTTGCTGCATCTTTGTGCCATGGTACAGATCAAGGGCTTCTCGTGGCCCCAGAGTCAAAAGAGGGCTGCTTGCCTGCATACAAGGCAGGATGTAGGATGGCCAAAAGGGCAGAAAGGTAGAGGAGAGATGCAGTTGGGCAGAACTGCAGGGAAAGAAGTCCTTTATCTTATTAAATTAAATTAAATTTAAATTATTAAATTTAATTATTAAATTAAAGCCAATCATTTTAAAGGGTTAGGGAGGGGAGAGAATGGTAGGGAGGGGAGGGAATCGGGCTGTGTTTCTCCAGCCAGCTGTCAGTCTGGGCCTATAACGGTTCCCGGTGAGATGGGGTTGGGGGCACGGACTTTTGGTTCCGTTAATACTGGGGTGGGGTTGCAAATCCCCACAATGATGGGGAATGGCAGCAGGCAGTTACGCGGAGGGCCGTATCAACATCTGGGATCACGCCCCCGCTGTCTTCGAACGGTGACGTGCTCCGACCCTCCGGTTGGCCCCCTTTTATCCAGGATTGATGGGGATCAGGACCCTGGGCTCAGGCTTGTGTATTTTAATGCCAGATCCGTTGCGAACAAGGCTCCCCTCATCCGTGATCTGATCGAGGAGGAACACGCGGATCTGGCATGCATCACAGAGACCTGGTTGGGCCCAGAGGGCGGTGTCCCTCTGATTGAGTTGTGCCCTCCGGGTTTCTGTGTACTACACCAGCCGCGGGCTCAGGGTAGGGGCGGTGAGGTGGCGGTGGTTATTCGGGAGACCTTATGTCCGAGGGAGACCACCGTTGTACAGATAGGCGGGAGTGAGTCCCTCCTCTTGAGATGTGGCCCTCGGGCTCAGTTGGACCTGTTGCTAACATACCTGGCACCCAGCTGTGTGGCAACAGCCCTGCCCGAGCTGCTCGACACCCTCTCAGGGTTGACGGTGGAGTTCCCCAGACTCATTGTTCTGGGTGACTTCAACCTGCCTTCCCTGGGAGTATCGTCAGAGTTAGCTTGGGAGTTCATGGCCTCCATGACGGCCATGGACCTGACCCAAGTAATTCAGGGTCTGACTCACGGGAGGGGTCACACTCTCAACCTGGTTTTCTTATCTAGACAATGGTTGGATGATCTGGGAGGGGGCTTACCAACTATTGTCCCCCTGTCATGGTCCGATCATTATCTCCTGCAGCTGGTCTTCCGCTATGTCACCCCCCGCTGCTGGGCTACGGAACTGACCAGGTGTTTCCGCCCCAGGCGCCTAATGGACCCTGATCGGTTCCAGATGGCGCTTGGGTCTGTTCCTATCTCCCTCACTGACAGCTCGGCCGACGCCTTAGTGGATGCCTGGGAAAGGGCTGCCACTGAGGCACTCGACCGTGTTGTCCCCTTGCGACCCCTAACCCGACGCAGATCCCGGTGGGCTCCATGGTTTTCTTCGGAGCTCCTGGAGATGAAACGTCGGAGACGGGGTCTAGAGTGCTGTTGGAGATCCAGCCGATCTGAGCCTGACCGATTGCGACTAAGAGCCTTTACAAGGTCTTATCTCGCTGCAATGAGGACGGCGAAGTCTAATTACTTCACTACCCTCATCGCGTCCGCAGATAATCGCCCAGCCACCCTATTTCGGGTTACTCGCTCCCTCCTTCATCGGGAGGAGAGGGAGGATCCCTTGCAGGGACAGGCCGAGGAGTTCAGTCGTCATCTTGCAGATAAAATTGCTCAGATTCGGGCCGGCTTGGACTCTGACTGGACAGAATCTGACAGGGAGGATTCGAGTGGTATTGATAGTGTTATCTGGACTGAGTTCGATCCTATGACCCCCGATGAGGTGGACAGGATCATGAGGAGGCTGAGCTCTACCACCTGTTTATTGGACCCGTGCCCCTCGTGGCTGGTTTATGCAGCCCGGGAGAAGACACGAGGCTGGTTCCAGGCAGTAATAACTGCTTCTTTGAGCAAGGGTGTTTTCCCTTCTGCCTTGAAAGAGGCAGTGGTGAGGCCACTCCTCAAGAAGCCCACCCTGGACTCGGCGATTTTGAATAACTATCATCCTGTCTCCAACCTTTGCTTTTTGGCGAAGGTTGTTGAGTGTGTGGTAGCGCATCAGCTTCCTCTGTTCCTGGAGGAAACTGATTATCTCGACCCGTACCAATCGGGTTTCAGACCTGGGCATAGCACAGAGACGGCATTGGTTGCACTGGTGAATGATCTCTGGCGGGCTTGGGACAGGGGTTGTTCCTCTATCCTAGTCCTATTAGACCTCTCAGCAGCTTTTGATACCATCGACCATGGTATCCTACTGCGGCGTCTCAGGGGGCTGGGAGTGGGAGGCACCGTTTTACAGTGGTTCTCCTCCTACCTCCTGGGCCGCTCGCAGTCGGTGTTGACGGGAGGACAGAGGTCCACCCCGAGATCTCTCGTTTGTGGAGTCCCTCAGGGGTCGGTCCTCTCTCCCCTCCTGTTCAACATCTACATGAAGCCGCTGGGTGAGCTCATTCGTGGTTTCGGGGTGGGGTATCACCAGTATGCTGATGATACCCAACTTTTTCTTTCCACCCCGACCCAACCTAGTGATGCCCTCACTGTGATGTCCTGTTGCCTGGAGGCGGTCCAGGTTTGGATGGGGAGAAACAGGCTTCGTCTCAATCCTGACAAGACTGAGTGGCTGTTCATACCAGCATCTCGGGCTGACCAGCCTTCTCCATCATTAACAATAGGGGATGAGGTATTACCCCCCGTTGATAGGGCTCACAACTTGGGAGTCCTCCTGGATTCACGGCTCAGTTTGGAAGATCATATAGGAGCCGTGACCAGGGGGGCTTTTGCCCAGATTCGCCTGGTGCGCCAGTTGCATCCCTATCTGGACCGAGATGCTCTACGTACAGTCACTCATGCGCTCGTGACCTCCTGGTTAGACTGCTGCAATGCCCTCTACATGGGGCTGCCCTTGAAGACCCCCTGAAGGCTTCAACTGCTGCAGAATTCAGCCGCGCGAGTTTTAATTTAACTGGGTTTTAGATTTACTCTTGGGGCTTGAATTTAATTTAATTGTTTTATTTGTTTTTATTTTTTTTGTATTCATGGTTTTAACTGCCCTGTAAACCGCCCTGAGTCCTACGGGAATAGGGCGGTATACAAATCCAATAAAATAAATAAATAAATAAAAATAAAATTAAGGCTCGGGGCTGGGAGGGACTAAACGTGGAATGTGTTAGATTACAGTGGGTCCTCAGTTAATTAGTGGAAATCAGTTAAAGATGGTAACAGGGATTATCAGGGTTGCCATCGCTAAGTGGCAAGTAAGTTTGAGGACTACCATTACTTGAGAAAATTACCCATAACTGCATTGTCACCTGTATTTCATCATCATTCGTCCTAGCCAGGCTTGAAAAAGGACGACAAGAATCAAGAATCCAAGCCCACAAAATGCTGATGCCTGCAACATCTCCCAGAGAAGCCCCATCAGCAGTATAACTTGTAAAGGTGCAATCCATACAAAATGAGCCAAGGCCAGACCCTGAAAGAAAAAAAATCACAATAAAAGCACAAGGAAACTATACTTCAAAAGCAACATGAAAGCTGGTAAGAGTGGCATGTTTGTCTAATCCAAACTCCATTGAAATATATTGTTCTGCTTTTTATAATTTGCTTAGGACTATTCACTAGCAAACCTATCCATAGCAAAGAATTTACTTTAATTCTAGTAGTGTAAAGTACATTATAATGGATTGGAATCAATTCCTTCTCCTTCAAAGAAATATAATAAACACTTGATTACCAACATACTTCATCAAATTTGTTCAGATTGTTTGAAAGGAGGCTAACAAGTTGTCCAGTACTTATGTTATCTAGGACTCTGCTTGACAGTTTTAAAATCTGTAAAACAGAACAAAAGAAGTTTATCAACCAACTGCATATAATAGCAAAAACAGAAATAAAAACAATGTCAGTGGTGTTTGTGCAATATAATTTTTATGTTTTATTACATACTTTATTTCATCTACAACATGATTACTCATAAATAACCACAATATTCAGTAGGGTTTACTCTATAATTTTTTTTTCAATAGACCCTCATTGTGCCATTACCAATCACCATCTAAGAACTACAAATCATGAATAGCATGAAGCTCTTGCCAGGAGAAAATTGAAAACAACATTTGAGCATATCAGTTAAACTTAGGTGGCCTTATAATCTGGGGATGAAGTAAAAGCTATTTCATTGGGACTTGTTCTTTAAAAAAACAGTTAATCATCTTTGAAAATGTCAGACTCACAAATATCCTCCCCCTACTTGCTCACTCTGATTCCCTCTTCAGTTTGCAAGAACCATGCAAGAAATTGCATCTGAAGTGATGAACTCTGATTTGCACTTTATTCTAAACCAAAATTCATCTGCTTTTTAAACCATACTTTCCAGTTATGATTTGGAGAGTAAACTGAGGCCAGTTTTTTAGTTCCAAATTATTGAAATTTATATTTTGTGCTTGTAATGGTAAATGTATTATTATTTATTGTGCATCCATTTAAGGAGCCTGAATGGAAAAGGGATAGTTAGATTTTATAATAAATAAGTAAATAATAAGATGCAATAATTAAATTGGAGACTCTGTTTTTATTTCAATTTCAGATTCTTTTCATACTTTAGTACATTTGCAAGAAATTATCTACACAGGGTTTTTTGTTTTAGGTTTATGCAGTAGGATAGTTTATATGTAATGGTAAATTAATTTTGCCATTCTTGGCTCATTAGCTACCTTCTTTCCTAGCATATTCTGATTCTTTCCTTGATGAGATAAAATTAGTCCTTATTGCTCTATGATGACTTCATTCTATTCACAACTAGGAAGTTGGATGATTTCTCTGTTAATGCTGGTTTCAAAGCTAAATATTAAGATATCCTCTGCTGATATTGCACAATAAGCTAAGTGTAGATCATCAAAAAATAAATACTTCTTGCCACAGTATGCTTTCATTACTGCAGCGTGAGGCCACAGTATGTTATTATCAATCTCCTATGCAGTTTAATTACCCTTGAATTTCATTTAACCAAAATAGGAAACATACCTTTTTATAAATTAAGCTAAACATGGCTATCCTTATTTGCATTCCAATGTGATGAAGACCAAATATTGCTGGGTGGAGAAGCAACATCCGTACAATGAAGAGAAGACAGAGTCCTATGGCTAAATAGTAAGCTATCGATCGTTCGAGTGAATTAGAAGGATCATAAGAAGCAATTATTCTTCCAAGTAAAAGAGGCTGCACGGATTTAGTAACTTCCTGTGGTTAAAAAAAAAGGCAGATATTTTTGTCAGTTTTTCTGAATAGCTACTGCATATGACACTTATCTATTCAGCATATTGGAGCATGAGAAATTATTTATTTATTTATTTATTTATTTATTATTTAAATTTATATACCGCCCTATTCCCGTAGGACTCAGGGCGGTTTACAGGGAAAATTAAAATACATAGTATACAAAATTAAAATCAATCAAAACTATTAATTAAATTACAGTCCCTGAAGTTAAACTAAAACCCAATTAAATTAAATTAAATTAAAACCCCTCAGTCTGGACCAAACAGCTCGAAGAACCAGGTTTTCAAGTCCCTTTTATAACCTTTTCTTCAGATAATGTGATACTTAGCAGTGGGCAAAATGGATGCATGTAACAGACTATATTATGCTTCCTAAACTACTAACTTCCCTCAAGAATGGAAGAGGAGGTAAGAAAATAAAATTCAGTAGCTAACCTGATTTGTTCCTATTTATGGAATTACAAGGAAAGCTTCTAATGTTTTTTGAAAAAGTAACTTTTGTCTTTTGGCTCAGGGAACATTCTTATCCTATATCTCTGTTTTTGGAACTAATGAATGCAAAGTTGCAGAACTATTCAATATTCTGTAGCATATAATATTGTCCCTTTTAATAGCTTTATGATAAATATCTTGCTGAATAAAATTATTTAGAGTAGGCTAGAAAGATGTTGAAAAGGGAGCATCCTCTAGCCTGCTCTTTATTATGGAATAAAAAAATTAGAATTATAAAGAATTATATAGAATTGTATTATACACTTTCCAGAATCACTTGTTTGTATTTGTAAGATGGGTGGCTATATACATTGGTTTGATAAATAAAATAATGTCTTCTCCTCAGGGAGAAGGGCGGTATAGAAATATTATTAAATAAATAAATAAATAAATAATGAGAAGTATTGGGTAGGATAATAATGAATATTTCAGGTGATCCAGCTTGAATATGAAGAAAAAAAATTTCATACAATGAAAATCGAAGTTATCACTCTGAATTACTGAAAGGACTATAATTACAAAAATCATATTGCTTACAATCACAAGTCTATTAAAAGGGTATTAAAGGTCACCACAATAACAACTGTGGTAATTTTGGGTTGGATTCCCCATCTAGTTGCAGGGAACAAAAATAATCCTATTCTTCCAAAATGATCTTCTTCTAGAAAATATTCATCATAATTTAATAAATCTTTAGTAATTATCATATCTGACTCTTTACTTATAGATTATTGTCAATAAATTCATTCTCTCTATATAAATGAAACAAATGGGAAAAATTCCAGCTTTTATGCATCCTTTAGCATTATTAAAATGTACAAATGGATGGCAAATCTTAGTAATAAAATTTTATGTTTATAGTTCCAGATGAAATTTTAGATATTTTATTGAAATGATCATATAGTATACAATTTATTTTGTTAAAAAAATACATTGGAAGAATGTCATCAGGATTTATACTATAAATGGGGTCATAGTACCCTTTGTTTTCTGTCCTTTAAATAACCTGAAATCAGCATTGTAAATTGATTTATTATTATTATATGTAGTAATTTCCTAATGGGTCAGCATGAAAACACTGGTATTCATATAGTTTTTTTTCAGAAATGGACTGAAACAGACACTGAATCACATAGCCCCTGTTTTAAGTACTCACATCATTTTTCATGATTACATATAATTTTAGAAAAAGACAAACAGAACAGACTTATGTTTGACCAACACAGCAATGTTTTTAGTATACAAAGAGGAATATTTATAAAAGAACAATTAAAAAAAGAATTGGGCAGGTGTGTCAATGCATCCATGTTTACAATCAAGACCATAATAAAACTTGTATATGTATTATATATTCAATTATATGTGTGTGTGTGTGTGTGTGTGTGTGTGTGTGTAAATTTTTTAGATTGCTAACAAAGAATTAAAGGGAGACCCGTATTTGGCCTGGCAAGGTATTGTAAAATACTTAACAAATACTTCACACACACACACACATACACACACACACACACAGACAGACACACACACACAGACACACACAGACACAGAGACACACACACACACACACACACACACACACACATATATATATACATATACATATACATATACATATACATATACATATACATATACATATACATATACATATATATATATATATATATATATATATATATATATATATATATATATATATATAATTGAAATGGTATCGCCATGTAATGTGTAGGAAAAGGACAAATATGAGGAGAAAGACGACAATCTTCATATTAATAAGCTTCAGACTGACATTAAATAGAACACAATTGGTAAAAATTCCAGTTCACATAACATAATTTAATGATGCTAGAGATTGTAATGGAATTCTCCAAATCCTTAACTTCTTCTTCAGTTGGTTAAAAAAAATAAATCACGTCTCTATTTCTCTGTCCTTATACTTACGAGTTATAGCACATGTGTAGAACTATAATTTCTATTTTTACTACTGTTTGTTGTGTATACCATACAAAGATAGCAATGTGTTTTCAGATTATTGTTAGAAAGTGATTTATAGATTTTTACAACAATGCATAAGAAGTGGCTACGCATAATACAATTTAACGATTAACAAAGAAAAAAGTTGTACTATTTGCAAATAATAGTGTCAATACCTGCTCTTGTGGCTTTTCTTATGATCTGAAAAACAGAATTTCTGTACTATTTGCAAGCCAGCTACTAATAGGGACAAGCTGAAATCAAGCTCTCCAGGATATCGATCTATCAAAACTAACAGTTGTTAAAGATTTCTTTTAAGAGTGCAGAACTTGAATATAAAATGTTGTAGGAAGACAGCACCCTCCCCCCAGAGAAGGAAATAGTTTGGGGGATATTTAAAAAAAGCAGAATATATTTCCTCAAAGGAATAATAGAAAATCTTAGGCAGAAATCACCACCGCCCAAGTCTGTCTGCCCCATGCAGAAACTAGCTTTGTAGAAATGCAGATTTGATCATCCTTTCAGAAAGACTGGAGCCAGGAAGCTTGGAGCTGATGGGATTGGAAAGACAAAGAGCCTCAAAAATCTACATCCCCCACCCAAAATCTAAAGACATGACCTTTAGGAGGATTAACCCACTGCCATCAAAATACAAAAAGGGCACAGTGAACCTCAGGTCAAAGTTCATGCCACAGGAACAGGAACAACTCCAAACACAAAAGTCCAAGAAGGTATAAAAACCCACCACTCCCAGCTCCATGTGGTCAGCCACCCCAGAAACACGCTGCTGTCACTGAAGTTTCTAGCACCTAAATAAACAAGAACCTTCTTTTTAACACAGTCTCCATTTTGTTTATTCCCAGCTTGGACTAAACCCTGATAAAGATTTTTCTTTCAATAATGTGTACTGCAATTTCTTTGAAAATCTTTGTAGACATACCTGGCATAATTAGTCTTTACTTTATTCTCATTATATTTGTCAAAGATAACTTGTGAAAGATAACAATAGTAGTATCAGGATAATTTATACTATACACTAGCCAGATGCTGGATAAAATGAAGCAGTTTAAGAAAATATTATTATCTATTTTGCTGCAGCTTGCACTACAATACAAAAAAGGCAGTGAGAAACAACTTTAGTTAAGTGAAAAAAATATTTTTGAACCTTCTGAGTTGGATTGAAGAATACCGGTAATTCTAATTCAGGAAAGCAAATTCCACCTCTAGCAAACAGCAATATTTTTATGAACATTGTTGACAAACAGTAGAGTTTGTTAAAGAATTGTAACTTATCTTTTCATATGTCTGTTTGTTTGATATGTTTAACTTCTGAAGCAAACCAAAAGTACCAATATTTACACAGTCCTAAAATCACATTTTAACACTACCAAAATAACTTACTTTATTTAAAATTCAATTTAATTGTAAATTATTTTTAAAAGACATAATTATAGCATGAAACCCATATGCACAACCACTGATTCCATGATGTTTGACAACTTTTTGAAGCTCATGCGCCAATGTCTCCATCAATTTTATAACAGATTTTAATGCCGGATATTTGTGACTATCTTAATTAGCACATATACACACATAGGCACACATGATGATCAATCTAGAAACTAAAACTTAATTCAGAGTAAATTTTTCTCCAATCTCTTTCTATATATGGTAAAAGAGCAAGAGCATATCTTCAGCATGCTCAACAAGTATGTCTCACATTTTTAAGCCTCCAGTTGTCTATGTATCAACATAAGATTTAATAAATTATATGTACCTAGGATCAAATGTATATAACAAAAATTACAGTTTTTCAATGGAAGAGATTGGCTATATTATATGAAAAAATTCAGTTAGAATATCTATCTATCTATCTATCTATCTATCTATCTATCTATCTATCTATCTATCTATCATCTATCATCTATCTAACTATCATCTACCATCTATCATCTATTTATCTAACTACCATCTATTTCCCATGGAATTTCTCCTCTCCATCCCACAAAATAAGTTATGCATATGGGGTATATAGATGCTAATACTGATAATAAATTATCTAAACAATATGAGCCTCCACTAAATCTGAAGAAATTGGATCTATATTCAAGGAACAAATGAATTCTAGTGATTAAATAATTCTAAAGTGTATGTATAACTACGTATTCTTGGGTAGGTTCATCTTCCATTTATTTCTTTTATTGAAAAAGTGCAATGCAATTATTCAATGATATGCAATAAATTTTGTTTAAAATAGAAGCTCCCATTTGGTAAGTTCCAGTACATTTCCTAAAGGTATTTTTTTAAAAAAAATTGCCTTGTAAAGTTAATGGGCATATACATTTGATAAATAAAATAATTATGAAATTATGGCAAACATTAAAATTATGCTACTCTTAGAATCCTACCTAAGTATATCATAGAAAAAAGAACATATCTGGAAGATATACTGTAAAATATCTGGAAAAAATTCATTTATTTTTAATATTTTATAAAAAGGAGTAGAAAATTTGTAGCCTTCCAAATACAGGATTACAGTTTCCAATATCCTTGAACTTCAATATCCTGTCTAGGACTGATAGATATTTGAAATTCCACAAAATCTGGTATTCCACAAATTCCCCACTTCCGATAAAAATTAGCTTAAATGTACAGGTAGTCCCCAACCTACAATCACAATTGAGCCCAAAATTTCTGTTGCTAAGTGAGATATTTGTTAAGTGAGTTTTGTTTTATTTCATGACTTTTTCATCACAAAATCACTGTAGGTGTTAAGTCAGTAATATGGTTGTGAAGTGAATCTGGCTTCCCCAATGACTTTGCTTGTCAGAAGTCACAAAAGGGGATTGCATGACTCCAGGACACTGCAACTGTGAGTCAGTTGCCAAATGTCTGAATTTTGATCATGTGACCATGGGATGCTAAAATGACCATTTTTAGTGCCGTTGGTCAAATGGTCATTAAATGAACTGTTGTAAGTCAAGGACTACCTGTATTTATCCATGCTCATTTTCAGTTTGATCTCAGGTGACAAGCATGAGAGTAATTTTCTACTTTACATTATTTCTCTTGCTGATTTGATTGCAGTGATAAAAAATTGTTCAGTTAAAATATTTGTCTTTAGGAACTGTATTAATAAACATGTTTAAATATAATTAATTATTTCAATGTTTTACTTAATTTGATTCTCGTTGAGTCAGACTTGATTCTGTTGCATGAATGAAGAAAGAAAGAAAGAAAGAAAGAAAGAAAGAAAGAAAGAAAGAAAGAAAGAAAGAAAGAAAGAAAGAAAGAAAGAAAGAAAGAAAGAAAGACACTGCTTGTTCCAAAGGTGCTTTTTCATGAGGCAACTGGACTTTCTTGTTATTTTTGAAGATGTTTCACTTCTCATCCAAGAAGCTTCTTCAGCTGACTGGATGGTGGGAAATAGAAGGATTTATACCTTTATAGCACCTTTGGGACAACTATGACCTGGATGACTGAGAATCTGCATAGACAAATACACTGCTTAGAATTTCTTAGGCAGGTGACAAAAATATATAATATTGCAATATGTTAACTGAAATAAAAGGAAACTTACCCCTAAATACAGTATTATTCCATAGAACATAAATTTCCAGAAGAAACACCGTCTAAGAGCATTGATGAGTTTGGGTTTTTTCTTTGAAGCCAATTCTCTGTCCCATTCTCTGAGGAATAAAAAAGAACATTGAATTACCGGTATGTGGCCAAATAAACCGTTCCTTGGCCAAAGCATAGTTCTTTTCACCCAAGGATATCCAAGGAGATTTAGTTAAGGAATCCATTGAATTCAAAGCCTTGCAAAGACCCCAAGGACCTGATCCTCTGTGACATGATAGCTCAATAAAAGTTCAAGTGTAGTTCAGTTAAATATTTGGCAGATGGAAATGCTTAGTTATACATCATTCTGCAGAAACTTAATTCATTAAAAAGGTCACAGTGTATGTTTTAAAAAAAACCTGTTGTACTTCTTCAGACCACTAAACAAATAATAGGCAAATAAAGGTTTTGGATTGCTTCCAGTACTAAGGGAAAGAAAAGGAAAAAAAGACAATTCAATTCTGTTTTGTTTCGTTTTTAATAAAGCATGTCAGCAAACATTGAAAACCTGTGTAATTCAACAACCCTGAATGATGCATTTTTGGAATTAGTTTTAACAGATAATACAGTTCTTTATGGAATATAAAGTAATCACAACATTTAGATTCTGATAAGATTTACAACCAAAATGGAATTTGAATACTTTTTAACTACACTGAATCAGAATCGGAATAGAGCTGGAAGGGACCTTGGAGGTCTTCTAGCCCAGCCCCCTGCTCTAGCAGGAGATCCTTTACCATTTCAGACATGTGATTGTCCAGTCTCTTCTTAAAAACTTTCAGTGGTGGAGCACCCACAACATCTAAGGGCAAGCTGTTCCACTGGTTAATTGTCCTCACTGTTAGGAAGTTTCTCCTTAATTCCAGGCTGCTTCTCTCCTTGATTAGTTTCTATCCATTGTTTCTTGTCCTGCCTTCTGGTGCTTTGGAAAATAAATTGACCCTCTCCTCTTTGTGGCAGCCTCTCAAATACTGGAATACTGCTATCATGTCCCCCCCAGTCCTTCTTTTCTCTAGACTAGCCAACACAAATCCTGCAACCGTTCTTCATATGTTTTGGTCTCCAGGCCTTTAATCATCTTAATTGCTCTTCTTTGAACTTTTCCCAAAGTCTGAACATCTTTTTTGTAATGTGATGACCAAAACTGGATGCAGTATTCCAGGTGTGGTCTTACTAAGGCATGGGTGTCAAACTCGATTGTGTCATGTGATGTATTATGATGTATCATAACGTTTTTTACCTTTGCAGAGCCAGAGTAGGCGTGTCATGCGTGTGCTGCATCTGGCCCACAGGCTGCCAGTTTGACACCCTGTACTAAAGCAGTACTAATACTTCACATGATTTTGATTCTATGCCTCTATTCCCTCATCTAAGTCATTTATGAAGATATTGAAGATATTGAAGAATACTGGGCCTAGTGGTACCACACTGCTTACTTCTCTCCATTTAGATGTAATACCATTAAGGACTACTTGTTGATACGGTTTGTCAGCCAATTACAAGTCCATCTGATGTTATCTATCCCACATTTTGCTAGCTTACCAAGAAGTTGGTTAGGGTCTACTTTGTCAAATGCCTTGCTGAAGTCTAAATATACTATGTCCACAGCATTTTGCTGGTCTACTAATTTAGTCACTTTGTCAAAGAATGAAATGAGTTTGTTTTGGCATTATCTATTTTTAACAAACCCATGTTGGCTACTAGTTATAACTGTTTCTAAATGTTCATAGGTCTGTTTTTTATTATTTTTCCCAATATCTTCCCATGTATTGATGTTAGGCTGATTGGCCTGTAGTTTCCTTGGGTCTGCTTTTTCCCCCCTTTTTTGAAGATGGAACCATATCAGCTCTTTTCCAATCCTCTGGTAGCTTCCCAGTGCTACAAAATATTTTAAAGATATGATACAATGGTTCTGAGATAACATCTGCCAGCTCCTTCAGAACTCTGCAATGTAATCCATCAGGTCCTGGTGATTTATATTCATAAAGGTCAGACAGGTGTTCTCTTACCATTTTCTTACTTATTTTAATTTTTATTTCTAGTCTGTCCTTTACCGTTATGCTTTTGTTGGTCGGTCTATAGTTTCTTTTTGTGTGAAGACTGATGCAAAGAATGAGCTCTGCTTTCTATCTACTGCCTGCTAGGTTTTTTTGCCATCTTCTCTCTTTAGTGGACCAACTATTTCCTTGACTTTTTTGTTATTTATATGTTGAAAGAAACATTTTTTATCATCTTGTTGCAATTCTTTGTTCATTCTGAGCCTTTGTTTTCCTGATTTCATCTTTGCAGATTCAGGCTATCTGTTGATTCAGGCTATCTGCCTTAGTTATTTGTTCCTCTTTCCATTTTTTGTACTTATCCTTTTTGTCTCTCAGTTTATCAGAGAGATCTTTGTGCAACCATGCTGGTTTCTTCTTGGATTTCTTGTTTTTCTTTTTTAGTGATATTGTTTTGGATTGGGCTTTTATGACTATATTTTTCAGCGTTTACCATGCTTCTTGAGTTGTTTTCCCCTTTAGGATTTTTATCCATGAAATTTTGCTTAGGCTCTTTCTGAGTTTGTTAAAGTTTAAGACATGGGTTGGATTATATTCTATTGCTTGTGTTTGCATTATATTGAATTCCAGTATGACATGGTCACTCTTGCCCAAGGTTCCAGCAACTTCGACTCCCTCTATCACTTCTTCTCTATTAGTACCATGTTTCCCTGAAAGTAAGGGCTACCATGAAAATAAGCCCTAGCTTGATTTTGGGGGGTGGACCTAATATAAGCCCTACCCCAAAAATAAATCCTAGTTTTGAGGTGAGGCACACACCTAAAAATAAAGCTAGGGTGGGGGTGGGGGTGTGGAACTGCCCTACGTGCCTTGCACCCACTTACCTTACTATGCCTCTCTTTGCCGGCCCACTTCTTCTGTGGCATCTTCTGCAGCCAGACCTGCATTTCTCAGGCACAGGCCTTTCCAGAAGGCCACTGCAGCCGAGAACTGAGCTATGGATTGAATCGATAGTTCAGTACTCAGCTGCATGGGCCTTCCAGAAAGACCTGACTGTAAAATGCAGGCTGGAATGGAGCTGCAGAATGCAGCTGCTCCTTCAGCTAAAAGAAGTGGACTGGCTGGGTGGTGCTGTCGGTGCTGTCAGTAAGTATAAAGACATCCCCAGAAATTAAGACCTGGTGCCTCTTTTTGAGGCAAATAATAAAATAAAATAAAATAAGATCCTGTCTTATTTTCAGGGAAACATAGGTAAGAATTAGGTCCAGTATAGTTTTTCCTCTAGTTCCCTCCTTTATCTTTTGGATGACAAAGTTGTCAGCTAAGTTGGTTAGGAATCTGTTCGATCTCCCACTTGCTGCAGAGTTTATCTCCCAGTTGATATCAGGGTAGTTGAAGTCTCCCATTACTAGGCATTTGAGCCTTGGGTCTGTTTCTGCTTTGTAACTGGGATTTACATCTTTTCCATCGCTATTTCATTATTTTTTATTTTTTTAATTTCTTTTTTCTCTTTACTCCCTTCCTCCTTATGTGATTGGTTATCTAGTGGTTTTTGGTTGGAATTAGGTTCTATAGGTTGTGAAGATTGCCCCCCTTCCCCTCTCAAATTTACTTTAAAGACCATTTGACCATTTGACCGTTTTACAAATATATTGTTTCCAGTTCTTGTGAGGTGCAGTCCATCCTTTGTCAGTAGCCCTTCATAGGTAATGCAGAACATGGTCTAGGAAGCCAAAGTTCTGTTGACGACACCAGTTATAAGCCAGTGGTTCATTTCTAAAATCCTTTGCTCCCTCATTGGATGTTGGCCTTTTGTTGGAAGTACAAATAAAAACACCACTTGTGCTCCTAATTCTTTAACATTCTTCCCTAGCTATTCATAATCTCTTGTTATTGTAGGAACCTGTGGGGTTTATTATTTTAGTAAGGTACACAGTTACATCTTTGATTTTTGCTCCAGGGAGACTATATATCTCCCTAGATTGACTGCCTGGTCTAAAGACTATAATTTCTGTTCCCTTAAGAACTGAATCCCCTTCACCAATATTTGCCTTTTTTTCCCCTAGGGAAGTCTGTAATACTTTTCTTCCTATCACAGGAATCCTGCAATTGTGCTTTTTTTAGAAACTACTGATGAATGCTCTTTTGTGAGTGCCTGTATACTTTCTTCCAGGGTGAAGCTATGAAAGTGATGGTTCAGTTCCAGAGGGGCTTCGTTGGAGTGGGTTAGGGCAAATAGTAGCGACTTTGCTCTTGGTTGTTTTCTTCTAAGAGTGACCTATTTCCATCGGTCTTGTTCTTTAGGTATATACAGTATGTAGGCTCATTTTTTGCAGGAGACTGTTTGTTCAATATTGTGTTCGATTTGGGTGTATCAGATTTATTCTTTATGTTCATGTATGGAGTCATCATTTTTTTCAGAAGCTGTTTGCTCCCCATTAGTCTTCTTGTTTAGGTTGCAAATACAATATGGGAATTAAGTAATATCAAAAAGCAACTGATATGACAGATTATACTAAAGCAATGGTTCCCAACCTTTTCTATACTGCACACCCCTAGAAAGCATCTGATATATTCTTGCACCTCTTACAAAAGTTCAAAATAATGGCAATACATTATGCATATACACTATAATTTTGAAAACTCAAGTTTCTGCACCCACTGGAATATCGTCTCATGCCTCCAGGGGGTGCGAACACCTCTGGTTGAGAACCCCTGTACAAAAGCATTTTTTCAGAAGTGATTTATGACATTACCCTATCATAGTGTCTTCAGCCGCTGCTGAAGACATGTAAACCATGACCTCATTACTGTTATTTGCAGAATAGTCGCATAAGACTAGGAGAGGCTAAATGTAGTTTTATGGAGAATTTATTTAAGCTGTATCTTTTAAGGAGACCACTAGAGCTTTCAATGGGATAACCAGTTAGGGAGAAATTTCAGAGTATTGAATCAATGCACAATTTTTTTCCAGGTCCAGCAATTGGTATTAGATGCCTATCATGATTGATAGGATGATTGCTTTAAGCTATATCTGGGCTGAAAAAATTCAAATAATCATCAATAATTTCTATTTGTTTTTGGTGCTATGTAGGATGTATCATGCTTCTCAATGTATACTCATTGTTTCAAGTAAATAAAGCAACTAACCAGGAAATGATCTAATATTAAAAATTTCACTCTGTGGGAAACTTGTGAAATATTTTTTATATGAGATAAATGTTTTTAGTTAAACATAAATGTCCACAAAACCAGTAATTCATTTAGCTGTCCAGCTCTGACTAATTTATCAACAAGAATCCAGGTTACTCTGTTTGTGATCAGAATGACTTTTTAGTCAACTTCCATTGAAAAAGGAGTAACATAATCATAAATACTCTGATAAATTTTAAGTATCAAAGATGCAAGGTAAGATTTGTTTTTTAAACCATTTTTAACAGATTATGGAAGCATCTTTATCTAAAAAAACCTATTTCATTGTAATTGTGATAGAAGGGCTAGGCTAGCCAAGATTCAGCAAATATATACCAACATTTGACAGCAGAGAAACAAAAGCTGCAAAACAAGTTATGCACTACAATGACTCCTGGAGCTTGGATTTCTCTCACCACAAATAAATATATATTTAATAACATCTATAATTAGAGGATTTTAAATATTAGATATTCTATACACTATTATAAGAACTATACATATGGATGTAGATAGTTCACTCATCTAAAATTAGGCAAATTACGGTATCTCTGGACCAGGCCAAATGTCCTGCTATCCATGCTATTTCAGGAATGGTTTAATGATTTCTGGAAATAAATCCTGCAAACCAGAAATGATTTGGATATTCTAGACATGGCATTGAAATGGCATAGTTTTGGAGGAGATTTGGCATAGTGAAGAGAGAAATGGAATATTTCAGAGTTCTACAGAATTTTTGATTAATAAATAAAAGAATGTTACAGGTGAAACTCGAAAAATTAGAATATCGTGCAAAAGTTCATTTATTTCAGTAATGCAACTTAAAAGGGGAAACTAATATATGAGATAGACTCATTACATGCAAAGCAAGATAGTTCAGGCTGTGATTTTCATAATTGTGATGATTATGGCGTACAGCTCATGAAAACCCCAAATCCACAATATCAGAAAATTAGAATATTACATGCAATCAATAAAACAAGGAGTCTACATAGAACAATATCGGACCTCTGAAAAGTATAAGCATGCATATGTACTCAGTACTTGGTTTGGGCGCCTTTTGCAGCAATTACTGCCTCAATGCGGGGTGGCATGAAAGCTATCAGCCTGTGGCACTGCTGAGGTGTTGTGGAAGACCAGGATGCTTCAATAGCAGCCTTCAGCTCTTCTGCATTGTTCGGTCTCATGTCTCTCATCTTTCTCTTAGCAATGCCCCATACATTCTCTATGGGGTTCAGGTCAGGCGAGTTTGCTGGCCAATCAAGCACAGTAATCCCACGGTCATTGAACCAGGTTTTGGTGCTTTTGGCAGTGTGGGCAGGTGCCAAGTCCTGCTGGAAAATGAAGTCAGCATCCCCATAAAGCTCGTCTGCAGAAGGAAGCATGAAGTGCTCCAAAATCTCCTGGTAGACAGCTGTGTTGACCCTGGACTTAATGAAGCACAGTGGACCAACACCAGCAGATGACATGGCTCCCCAAATCAACACAGACTGTGGAAACTTCACACTGGACTTCAAGCATCTTGCAGTGTGTGCCTCTCCATTCTTCCTTCAGACTCTGGGTCCTTGGTTTCCAAATGAGATGCAAAAGTTGCTCTCATCAGAAAAGAGGACTTTGGACCACTGAGGAACAGACTAGGTCTGTTTTTCTTTAGCCCAGGTAAGACGCTTCTGACGTTGTTTGTTGTTCAGGAGTGGCTTGACAAGAGGAATACGACATTTGAAGCCCATGTCCAGGATCCGTCTGTGTGTGGTGGCTCTTGATGCACTGACTCCAGCCTCAGTCCATTCCTTGTGAAAGTCCCCAACACTTTTGAATGGCCTTTTCCTGACAATCCTCTCCAGGCTGCGGTCATCCCTGCGGCTTGTGCACCTTTTTCTTCCACACTTTTCCCTTCCACATAACTTTCTATTAATGTGCTTTTATACAGCACTTGGTGAACATCCAACTTCTTTTGCAATTACCTTTTGAGGCTTTGCCTCCTTATGGAGGGTGTCAATGATGGTTTTCTGCACAACTGTCAGGTCAGCAGTCTTCCCCATGATTGTGATTCCTACTGAACCAGACTGAGAGACCATTTAAAGGCTCAGGAACCCTTTGCAGGTGTTATGGCTTAATTAGCTGATTAGAGTGGGACACTTTGAGCCTAGAATATTGCACCTTTTCACAATATTCTAATTTTCTGAAATTGTGGATTTGGGGTTTTCATGAGCTGTACGCCATAATCATCACAACTATGACAAATCACGGCTTGAACTATCTTGCTTTGCATGTAATGAGTCTATCTCATATATTAGTTTCCCCTTTTAAGTTGCATTACTGAAATAAATGAACTTTTGCACGATATTCTAATTTTTCGAGTTTCACCTGTATACTTTCATCCCCTTCATGGATTACTGCCTTGTCGTGGTGAAGGGGCTTGTGTAATTCAATGAAGCTATGAGCTATGCCGTGCAGGGCCACCCAAGATGGAAAGGTCATAGCAGAGAGTTCTGACAAAACGTGATCCACTGGAGAAGGAAATGGCAACCCACTCCAGTATCTTTGCCATGAAAACCCTATGGACAGTACCAAAAGGCAAAAAACGATATGACGCTGGAAGATGAGCCCCTCAGGTCAGAAGGCATCCAATATGCTACTGCGGAAGAGCAGAGGGCTAGTACTAGTAGTGCCAGAAAGAATGAAGTGACTGGGCCAAAGCCAAAAGGATGCTCAGCTCTGGATGTGTCTGGTGGTGAAAGGAAAGTCCAATGCTGTAAAGATTTTTTCTCCATAGGAACCTGGAATGTAAGATCCATGAATCAAGGAAAGCTGGATGTAGTCAAACAAGGATGACAAGACTGAACATCGACATCTTATGTATCAGCGAACTAAAATGGACAGGAATGGGTGAATTTAATTCAGAAGACCATCAGGTATACTACTGCGGACAAGAATCCCTCAGAAGAAATAGAGTAGCCTTCATAGTCAATAAAAGAGTAGGAAAAGCAATACTGGGATACAATCCCCAAAATGACAGAATGATCTCAGTTCGAATCCAAGGCAAACCATTCAATATCACAGTAGTCCAAGTCTATGCCCCAACCACCAGTGCTGAAGAGGATGAAATTGACCAGTTCTATGAAGCCCTACAGCACCTTATAGAACTAACACCAAAAAATGATGTCCTTATCATCAAGGGGGATTGGAATGCTAAAGTAGGAAGCCAAAAGATAACTGGAATAACAGGCAAGTTTGGCCTTGGAGTACAAAATAAAGCAGGGCACAGGCTGATAGAATTTTATCAAGAGAATACGATGGTCATAGCAAACACTCTTTTCCAACAACCCAAGAGACGGCTCTACACGTAGACATCACCAGATGGTCAACACAGAAATCAGATTGACTATATGCTCTGCAGCCAAAGATGGAGAAGCTCTATACAGTCAGTAAAAACAAGACCAGGAGCTGACTGTGGCTCAGACCATGAGCTTCTTACTGCAAAGTTTAGGCTTAAACTGAAGAAAGTAGGGGAAAGCACCAGGCCACTCAGGTATGAATTAAATCATATCCCTGTTGAATATACAGTAGAGGTGACAAATAGATTTAAGGAATTAGATCTGATAGAGTGCCTGAAGAACTATGGACAGAGGTTTGCAACATTGTACAACAGGTAGCAACTAAAACCATCCCAAAGAAAAAGAAATCCAAGAAAGCAAAATGGCTGTCTGAGGAAGCTTTGCAAATAGCTGAGGAAAGGAAAGAAGCAAAACGCAAGGGAGAAAAAGAAAGATATGCCCAATTGAATGCAGAATTCCAGAGAAAAGCTAGAAGAGATGAGAATGCTTTCTTAAATGAACAGTGCAAAGAAATAGAAGAAAACAATAGAATACGGAGGACCAGAGATCTTTTCAAGAAAATTGGAGAGATGAAAGGAACGTTTAATTCAAAAATGGGCATGATAAAGGACCAAAATGGCAGGGACCTAACAGAGGCAGAAGAGATTAAGAAGAGGTGGCAAAATTACACAGAAGAACTATACAAGAATGAGCTTAACGTCCCTGATAATCACAATGAGGTGGTCACTGACCTTGAGCCAGACATCTTGGAATGTGAAGTGAAGTGGGCCTTAGAAAAGCTGAGCAACAACAAAGCTAGTGGAGGTGACAGTATTCCAGCTGAGCTATTCAAAATCTTAAAAGACGATGCAGTAAAACACTCAATTTGCCAGCAAATTTGGAAAACTCAACAGTGGCCACAGGATTAGAAAAGATCAGTTTACATTCCAATTCCAAAGAAAGGCAGTGCCAAAGAATGTTCAAACTATCGCACCATTGCACTCATTTCTCATGCTAGTAAAGTCATGCTTAAAATCCTACAAGCTAGACTTCAGCAGTATGTGGATCGAGAACTACCAGAAGTACAGGCAGGATTTCGAAGAGGCAGAGGAACTAGAGATCAAATTGCCAACATACGCTGGATCATGGAGAAAGCTAGAGAGTTCCAGAAAAACATCTACTTCTGCTTCATTGACTATGCTAAAGCTTTTGATTGTGTGGATCACAACAAACTGTGGCAAGTTCTTAAAGAGATGGGAGTACCAGACCATCTTATTTGTCTTTTGAGAAACCTATATGTGGGCCAAGAAGCAACAGTGAGAACTGGACACGGAACTATTGATTGGTTCAAAATTGGGAAAGGAGTCCGGCAAACTGTATACTGTTGCCTTGCCTATTTAACTTATATGCAGAGCACATCATGAGAAAGGCAGGGCTAGATGAATCAAGAGTTGGAATTAAGATTGCTGGGAGAAATATCAACAACCTAAGATATGCAGATGATACCACTCTAATGGCAGAAAGTGAAGAACAACTAAAGAGCCTCTTGTTGCGAGTGAAGAAGGAGAGTGCAAAAGTTGGGTTGAAACTTAACATTAAGAAAACCAAGATCATGGCATCTGGCCCTCTCAATTCCTGGCAAATAGATGGGGAAGAAATGGAGGTATTGACAGATTTTATTTTCCTGGGCTCCAAGATCACTGCAGATGGGGACTGTAGCCAAGAAATTAAAAGACGCCTGCTCCTTGGGAGGAAAGCAATGGCAAATCTAGACAGCACACTAAAAAGCAGAGACATCACCCTGTCAACAAAAGTGCGTATAGTCTTCCCGTATGGTCTTCCCAGTTGCAATGTATGGCAGTAAAAGTTGGACCATAAGAAAGGCTGAGCACCAAAGAATTGAGGCCTTTGAACTAAGGTGTTGGAGAAGACTCCTGGGAATCCCTTGGACTGCAAGGCGATCAAACCAGTCAGTCCTAGAGGAGATCAACCCTGACTGCTCTTTAGAAGGTGAGATCCTGAAGTTGAATCTCAAATACTTTGGCCACCTAATGAGAAGTAAGGACTCACTGGAGAAGAGCCTAATGCTGGGAAAGATTGAGGGCAATAGAAGAAGGGGACGACAGAGAATGAGGTGGCCGGATGGAGTCACTGAAGCAGTAGGCATGAGCTTAAATGGACTCCAGAAGATGGTAGAGGATAGGAAGGCCTGGAGGAATGTTGTCCATAGGGTCGCGATGGGTCGGACACGACTTCGCAGCTAACAACAAATACTTTCATATTCCTTAAATATCTTAAAGACAATAAAATATTTTTGGCTCAGTAAGAACAGTTTATAAAAGTACTTAAGAGGTCATCTCCATTGGTTCAGACATGCTAGAAGAATTAATGGGATTCAGGGCACCTGTCAGAACAATTCTAACTGGATTAATTAAATATATAATAGTACTTTTACTCTTCAAGAATGTAAAAAGTATCCAAACGTTCTATAACAATGTGAGAAATTAGCTGAGAGGAAAAACAGAAAATCTTGCTTCACACATTGTACTATGCCTTGGTTTTCTTAAATCAAGGTTTATTGAACAAATCCTATTTTTCAAGACTTACACATAATGATTAACCATATAACCATGGCTTATAAACCACAAAATTTGGTTCATATACTTACCTTGAACAAAATCCAACCATGAAATGATTGTTTACTTGAAAATTAGTATACATTTATTTATCATAGGGTGTGAGGAAAATGGTTCATCCTCATCATTTTCATTATCCTATATAAATTGAAGTTTTGATGGTATATTAGAAATGATTTGTTAAAAAGCTTTTCACTGGACTGGGATCCTAAAAGTCTTTTCATTTCCAAATGGCTTACAAACATAATGGGAAAGAAGGCTATTTTCAAAGTAATTTCTGTATTATGTATATGAAAATAATTAGTTTGAAGAACTAATGCTGCGATCCACGTATTAATATCTGAGCAAGATTTACATTTGAACATATGCCTGAGATTGTATTATAGAGAGTCAGTTTGATGTAGTGGTTAAGGCATCAGGTGGGAGATTTGCATTCTAGTCCTGCCTTAGGCACAAAGCTTGGGCCAGTCACTTTCTATCAGCCCTAAGAAGCAGGCAATGACAAAGCACTTCTGAAAAACCTAGCCAAGAAACTGCACGGATTTGACCAAGCTGTCACCAGGAGTCAAGGTTGACTTGAAGGCACATGGACATAAAAAAGGATTATATTCTCATTAATATTTTTGAAATCAGCACTACTGTATATCAGTTATGATATCTGGGTGACTACAATGCAGTTTGTATTAAAGGTAATAAGGAGTCAGGGCCTTGGACCTGAACTGAAGAAAGCTTGTTTCTAACCTCCACTCAGCTCCAGAATTTATTGAGTGACAATAGGCGTTATTCTTACTGAACCCCATCACCTTTACACAGGGCTTTTTTTCTCATAGAACGCTCAGAACGGAGTTCTGGCACCTTTTTTGGATGGAACCTTGTAGGATAGGCAAGGTGGGTTGTATGACATCTGTGAGTTCCGGCACCTTTTTCTTTTACAAAAAAAGCACTGCCTTTACAGAATTATATTTCTGAGAATGAAATAAGAGACCACTAATATATGCCATGTAGAATATTCAAGAGAAAAAGTAGGAGAAAAATAATAATTGGCAGATAAATAACATTATATTCTTCCAAATATGTAATACATACCTTTCTAATTTTTCAGAGAGATTATCAGCAGAATCTGCAGCAGGGATTTGATAAATATCTGATAATTCCAGGCGTTGTCTATAGCCCTTTTTCAAAATAGGCTTTGTCCATCTGCAAAATAAAACAGGTATTTTAAAATTACTCTACATGTTTATAATCTATGACTTATAAGTAGGTTTTCACTTTTCTGTTTTTTATTTTAGTTTCTGCTAGCACTCCAGAATCACATGATGATTGCAGAATCATGCATCTTGGTATAATAAATAAATAAATATTAAGATGCAGAACAAATCTAGCATAATTTGTTGCAAGTATTCAAGGAGGACCCACACATCTTCAAACTGATATTATATGGCCAATATAATTTTCAAACCCAGGTGAATTTTTAAATCTATGAAATGTTAGGAGAAAAAAAGAAATTTAAAATAGCACTGAATGCATCCAAGATCCTGAATATATCTGTAAGTATTATTTGGATCAATATGGTTAAACTAGCTACAAATATTTATAAAGTATGATTACAAGATAGGCTCATTTCTTACATGTTAAAAATAGAGCATAATTTTTATAAGTAAATATCATTACCACCCATGATGTATAATTGTGATGTCTTATTGCCCTAAACTTAGATTTTTTTTTGAACCTGATCTCATACGCTAGAATAAAGCATACTTAAATAATGGAACTGCCATAAGAAAACAATTTCCAAGACTTCCTGGTTGACCTCACAATACTTATTAAAATATTTTGAGAACACAAAACCCTTGGGCATAACAACAGAATTTCTTTTTTTTCTCTTTTAGACTTCTGGCATACAGCTTTTAGAAATCCTTTCAGTTTCATAAGTTTCAGAATTCCATTGTTTTATGCCATAGATTCTAAAATGACTTGCTTCAAAAAAAAAGTGCATGATTCTTTGATTTTTACCTACATCAGCAAAATATTAAATTGAAGGCCCAAATACATCCATACGCTCGTGAGGCCTGAGTATGGAAATGTTGATTTTTAATCTGGTATCATTTTATGGGCAAAACTAATGCATAAAAGTATGCTGTTAATTAGCAGTTTATAGTGGCCCTTCCCCTTCATGGATTACTGCCTTGTCGTGGCGAAGGGGCTTGCGTAATTCAATGAAGCTATGAGCTATGCCGTGCAGGGCCACCCAAGACGGACAGGTCATAGCAGAGAGTTCTGACAAAACGTGATCCACTGGAGAAGGAAATGGCAACCCACTCCAGTATCTTTGCCATGAAAACCCTATGGACAGTACCAAAAGGCAAAACGATATGACGCTGGAAGATGAGCCCCTCAGGTCGGAAGGCGTCCAATATGCTACTGGGGAAGAGCAGAGGGCTAGTACTAGTAGCGCCAGAAAGAATGAAGCGACTGGGCCAAAGCCGAAAGGACGCTCAGCTGTGGATGTGTCTGGTGGTGAAAGGAAAGTCCAATGCTGTAAAGATTTTTTCTCCATAGGAACCTGGAATGTAAGATCCATGAATCAAGGAAAGCTGGACGTGGTCAAACAAGAGATGACAAGACTGAACATTGACATCTTAGGTATCAGCGAACTAAAATGGACAGGAATGGGTGAATTTAATTCAGATGACCATCAGGTATACTACTGTGGGCAAGAATCCTTCAGAAGAAATGGAGTAGCCTTCATAGTCAATAAAAGAGTAGGAAAAGCAATACTGGGATACAATCCTCAAAATGACAGAATGATCTCAGTTCGAATCCAAGGCAAACCATTCAATATCACAGTAGTCCAAGTCTATGCCCCAACCACCAGTGCTGAAGAGGATGAAATTGACCAGTTCTATGAAGCACTACAGCACCTTATAGAACTAACACCAAAAAATGATGTTCTTATCATCATGGGGGATTGGAATGCTAAAGTAGGAAGCCAAAAGATAACTGGAATAACAGGCAAGTTTGGCCTTGGAGTGCAAAATGAAGCAGGGCACAGGCTGATAGAATTCTGTCAAGAGAATGCGATGGTCATAGCAAACACTCTTTTCCAACAACCCAAGAGACGGCTCTACACATGGACATCACCAGATGGTCAACACAGAAATCAGATTGACTATATGCTCTGCAGCCAAAGATGGAGAAGCTCTATACAGTCAGTAAAAACAAGACCAGGAGCTGACTGTGGCTCAGACCATGAGCTTCTCCTTGCAAAGTTTAGGCTTAAACTGAAGAAAGTAGGGAAAAGCACTAGGCCACTCAGGTATGAATTAAATCATATCCCTGTTGAATATACAGTAGAGGTGACAAATAGATTTAAGGAATTAGATCTGATAGACAGAGTGCCTGAAGAACTATGGACAGAGGTTCGCGACATTGTACAAGAGGTAGCAACCAAAACCATCCCAAAGAAAAAGAAATGCAAGAAAGCAAAATGGCTGTCTGAGGAAGCTTTGCAAATAGCTGAGGAAAGGAGGGAAGCGAAAGGCAAGGGAGAAAAAGAAAGATACGCCCAATTGAATGCAGAATTCCAGAGAATAGCTAGAAGAGATAAGAATGCCTTCTTAAATGAACAGTGCAAAGAAATAGAAGAAAACAATAGAATAGGGAGGACCAGAGATCTTTTCAAGAAAATTGGAGAAATGAAGGGAACGTTTAATGCAAAAATGGGCATGATAAAGGACCAAAATGGCAGGGACCTAACAGAGGCAGAAGAGATTAAGAAGAGGTGGCAAAATTACACAGAAGAACTATACAAGAATGAGCTTAACGTCCCTGATAATCACAATGAGGTGGTCACTGACCTCGAGCCAGACATCCTAGAATGTGAAGTGAAGTGGGCCTTAGAAAAACTGAGCAACAACAAAGCTAATGGAAGTGACAGTATTCCAGCTGAGCTATTCAAAATCTTAAAAGACAATGCAGTAAAAGTGCTACACTCAATTTGCCAGCAAATTTGGAAAACTCAACAGTGGCCACAGGATTGGAAAAGATCAGTTTACATTCCAATTCCAAAGAAAGGCAGTGCCAAAGAATGTTCAAACTATCGCACCATTGCACTCATTTCTCATGCTAGTAAAGTCATGCTTAAAATCCTACAAGCTAGACTTCAGCAGTATGTGGATCGAGAACTACCAGAAGTACAGGCAGGATTTCGAAGAGGCAGAGGAACTAGAGATCAAATTGCCAACATACGCTGGATCATGGAGAAAGCTAGGGAGTTCCAGAAAAACATCTACTTCTGCTTCATTGACTATGCTAAAGCCTTTGATTGTGTGGATCACAACAAACTGTGGCAAGTTCTTAAAGAGATGGGAGTACCAGACCATCTTATTTGTCTCTTGAGAAACCTATATGCGGGTCAAGAAGCAACAGTGAGAACTGGACACGGAACCACTGATTGGTTCAAAATTGGGAAAGGAGTCCGGCAAGGCTGTATACTGTCGCCCTGCCTATTTAACTTATATGCAGAGCACATCATGAGAAAGGCAGGGCTAGATGAATCAAAAGTTGGAATTAAGATTGCCGGAAGAAATATCAACAACCTAAGATACGCAGATGATACCACTCTAATGGCAGAAAGTGAAGAAGAACTAAAGAGCCTCTTGTTGCAGGTGAAGAAGGAGAGTGCAAAAGTTGGGTTGAAACTTAACATTAAGAAAACCAAGATCATGGCATCTGGCCCTCTCAATTCCTGGCAAATAGATGGGGAAGAAATGGAGGTAGTGACAGATTTTATTTTCCTGGGCTCCAAGATCACTGCAGACGGGGACTGTAGCCAAGAAATTAAAAGACGCTTGCTCCTGGGGAGGAAAGCCATGGCAAATCTAGACAGCACACTAAAAAGCAGAGACATCACCCTGTCAACAAAAGTGCGTATAGTCAAGGCTATGGTCTTCCCAGTTGCAATGTATGGCAGTGAAAGTTGGACCATAAGAAAGGCTGAGCGCCAAAGAATTGAGGCCTTTGAACTGTGGTGCTGGAGAAGACTCCTGCGAGTCCCTTGGACTGCAAGGCGATCAAACCGGTCAGTCCTAGAGGAGATCAATCCTGACTGCTCTTTAGATGGCCAGATTCTGAAGCTAAAACTCAAGTACTTTGGCCACCTAATGAGAAGGAAGGACTCACTGGAGAAGAGCCTAATGCTGGGAAAGATTGAGGGCAATAGAAGAAGGGGACGACAGAGAATGAGGTGGCTGGATGGAGTCACTGAAGCAGTAGGCGTGAGCTTAAATGGACTCCAGAAGATGGTAGAGGACAGGAAGGCCTGGAGGAATGTTGTCCATAGGGTCGCGATGGGTCGGACACGACTTCGCAGCTAACAACAACAACAAAGTGGCCCTTCTCAAAATTAAATCTTTTCTATGTTAATCCTGACTATAATAAATTGCTCTTTATTTATAACTGTCAGATCACACTTTACTTCCATTTATATATAAAAAGAATTGCAAGATTATTTTTATATATAAATGGAAACAACACTTTTAGTAAGATAACATAATTTTCATTTATATTAATATGCTTCTCTTTCAAAGTTGTATAGTGAAGCAAGCAAGGTGTTCATTATCTAATTCTGGATTTTAAAAATATAAACAGCAGTCAGACGCTGAAAGGGATGAATAAATAAATTTTGATATATCCATTCTCCATAGACTTGGTTATAATAGTTTTCTTGTTGAAGCTGTAATCTGCATCTCAGATGGAAACATAACAAATAAGATTTTCATCAGCCCCTTCCCAATGTTCCAGACACTGTTCCACACCTAACTGTAAGGCGAACTCTTCTTGAATGTTATATTGACTTTGAGAACATCTGAAGGATCTTCCAATCATCACATTTATACCTTATCAAGTCCAGGTTCAGAAGCAGGGCACATACCTGAATAATTTACTTTTTCCCCCAAAATATTTTATCAAGAATTACATTTAGAAACAATAAAAACTAATACAAACTACCAAAACTATAAAAACAGAAAAAATGTAGAAGGAACTTGTCATCCTAACAAGTAAAAACAATTTTAATATCTTACTACATATATATATATATATATATATATATATATATATATATATATATATATATATATATATATATATATATATATATATATATATATATATATATATATATATATATATATATATATATATATATATATATATATATATATATATATATATATATATATATATATATATGCTCTGTTCATCACATAACTCATCTCCTACCTAAAAAACCAAATCCAAAAATCCATTATTTATTCTTTATCACAAAAATCCAGTAGGGGAAACCAGATATAACAAATTTTCTCTTTTAACCTTGATCAAAAAAGCCAACCTTGTATTCCTCCCATGAATTTTTAATAGTCTTAATTTTTTAACCCCATCAAATGTAGTCCCAAGGCTTGTTATATACAGGAGGGGGCAACTCAAGGATCTTTCATAACTTTAACATGCCTCTTTTGTATATCTATTATATACATTTTGTCCTTTTCATAAAGTTTTTCAGGACTTCCTCAGACTTTTCTTGTGAATCCAGCAAGAAGAAGTTATCCAAATAATTACTCTGGTTTAAAAATTGTGCATTCTTTTAAGCAGTGAAATGTCCATCAGTTTTGTTTCTATATCTAGAATATATTTCTCCATATCCTTCTCTTTGCTTCACACATTTAAATCCACATTCCAATTAATTTCACACTTGTCCATGGTAGCTTCTTCATCTTCTGTAACTTCATTGACACAGGATCTACTGTATCTATCATATCAAGTAATTTTGAAGACCAAAATTCAAAAATATCAATCAAAGATTTTTGCTCCAATCTTTCTTAATGAGATAAATTTATTATCATCTATCTGCCTAGTAATGTCAAACCTTCAGGGTCCCACTATCATATTTCTGCTTAAAAAACCAAATAATCACCATTTACCACAGGAAGAATTCTTCTAATTAATTCAAAATTATAACTACAAGTCCATCTTAACCCTTAGTCCATTGTTAACTTTCTAAAATCCATATTCCAAGCATGCTTTCAATATCGAAGCCCCTAAAATAGTATTTTTCAAAAAAATAAAAATGTTAACTACAACTGTTTCCCAAAGGAAAAGAGAGATCACCTGATGAATATAATAAACCTTGCCCATTCAAAATTGTCTTAATAATTCCAATACAGAAAAATCCTTCAGAAACTGACTAAATGAAGCTCAATGAGCTTTATGTCTTTAAAAACAGTGTTACAAGTGTGAACTTGATGGTGTCTCTTGACTCCCAGACATTCTCAGCAGACCATAAAAAAGCAAATTCCTGTGGTCTTCTTATAAGGAATGACTGTTTGGAGCCATATGGGTTATCTCAATGATCTCTCCTTCCTCCAGAGAGATTTCATCAATCTGGACCAATCATCCAGTTGCAGTTTCCCTAGCAAGTGCAATGCCACTGCCAACAGGACATCAGATCACCATAGCACTCACCAGAATTTATTCAACAACACACCAATAATTTGCAAGGCCTAAAATGTTGCTTAAGCATTTAAAAAATGAAATGTGTCAATTAAATTATTACAAAAAAGGGTATTATAGACATGGTTAAAATAAACTATTTGGTTTCTAGTATTCAGATACTGTATGACAGAGTCAGTTTGCTCTAGTGGTTAAGGCACCAAGATAAAAACCAGAAGACTGTGAGTTCTAGAACCCACCTTAGGCATGAAAGCCATCTTGGTTACACTAGGCCAGTCCTTCTCTCTCTCAACCTATGATGTCAGGCTCAGGCAACAAGACAACTGCAGAATGATGCGTACAGTATTGTTGTGAAAAGTGTTGAGAATTATTTAATTAATTAATTAATTAATCTACTGCTAAAATTATTTTTATTTATCTGTTACATGCAGACACAAGAAGTCTTTGTGAATCTAGCACCCTCCTAATATGCCAAATGCTATACTGGCTGGGAATTCTGTAACTTGCAATCCCTTCCCAGTTGGAGAATAGTGTTGAGAAAGCTTGCCAGAAAAACTGTCCAAAATGTGGAAGCTTCTGAAAAGAACTAAGAATGGTAAAAACATGTTATCAGTACCTCCTCTTCATAAATACAAACTTATCTTTCACATAAGAAAACCCTGAACATTTATTTCATTTGCCATTGATAAGAAAAAGATAAAGAAGTAATGCAAAACAGAAATGTTCTAATGTAAGTACACCTCCTGAATGGTTCTGATTTTACTCATATGACTAAGACATTTCAACAGTTTTTAGAATGATTATAAATCATCCCAGTCTATTTCATATCATATTTGGGGAAAATGTTTCCAATAAAGTGCTATTGTCTACATGTTTATTTTTTTATTAAAAATGTTATTAGCATATTGCCAATATTAAAGAAAGAAGATGCTGGAAGTGAGTTGATTCTTGTATCATTCTAGGAAAACACAGTGTGAATCTTAAATAATCTCTGAATCAAGTGGTATTCTATTTTATCTGATACTCCTTTTGTACAGCTACAGTGAAGTAAATAATATATAAATAAATAATATATCACTGCATGCATGCCTAATCAACAGAGGTTACACTGGAATACACACATAGATACACACACACACACACACACACACACACACACACACACGGAAACCTAGTTCATTCCCATTTTCCCATCTTTGCAAGTTTAAACAGGAACAACTTTAAATAAGGCACTGAAAAATAAAGCTGCACGGTATTGATATGAACACATTTACGTTTATCTACCCATCTAAGTCACATTATTTGCAGAGAAATAAAGTATGTAGCTTATTGCTGAAATAAAACTCGATATTAGATAAACTTACTTCATTGCCTAAACTGACCTTAGGTACAAGCAAACACTTAATAAAAATTGCTATTGCTGCTACTATTGCTGCTACTGTAACTCCATGTAATAATAGGAAATCATTCTTATTTCATTGGGAATGGATTAGAAGTTTGAGGCTAGCTACCATTTGTACATTAAATAGTTTTTCCTTCTATTTCTTTCTTTGTTGCCGCAATATGTAATCTTTTGGCAAGAGTAGACATTCCTAATGGTAATATTTTTATATGCCAAAGTAAGTTCTAAGATACATGTGATTATGTCAATATATGATAGATTACTTCCTTGTACATCTTGTAACTCATGTTCTTGATTTCACTCCTGATGAAAGCTTGTTTTTGCTTTCCAGATTCATTGTCTAATAGAATGACAATAGTCATTATATTATAAAATCATACTAAATGACATATTCAATATGACTTTATAATGACTTCCACCTCAGTAGTACTAGAAGATCCCAGCACCTATGGGGGTAGTATTCTAAATTGGACATTTATTTGACATTCCAAAAATATGCAGAGTTTTACCCTGCTGATCAGTGGAAACAGAAAAGATTAGATTGAGGCAGTACTTTGAAGTCCCCAAAGTGTTTAGGAGGATTCAATCTCAAGCTCCACTATTTCAATACCAATGCTTGACTTTCAGGCACATATAAAGTGACTTTTACCTAGGCTAAGCCATCACACAGCATACATTCTGCCTGGTGGCTTTTGAACTACTTGTCATCCTTTAGAGCAGGTTTGGGGAAGTTTTCGCTTGGGCTCTATAGTGACTGGTGCCACTAAATGCTTAGAAGGAATAACTGATCTAATGGTCTCAGCTTTAGTGCTGTTATACTGGGTAGCCTCAAGAGGGTATCCACAAAGAAATTCCACCCCCCAGGAGGTACCATAAGATGAAATTAAATGGGTTGAAATACTGACTCCATTGGACTTGCTTGGGGGACAGTTTCGTGGGCATCTTTAGCGCTTCTACCTTTTTGTAGTCAGTCCAGACCTTGAAAAGGATATTACTGCCCTTCAGGAAAGGTCTCCACATTAGTAGTACCCAGAGCACTGGGTAGTCTTCTTTTTCCCATTGTGTCCACCTTACATTCCATTTTGCTCATTTTTTGGAGGTGTATGCACATGGCTGTAGGATCCCTTGGTCATTTTTTTGTAATAGCAATGTGCCACATTGCTAGCATCCACTTGGGTGGCAAGAGGGGTATTAGGGTTGGGGTGTTTCAATATGAGCTCTACCTTGAACAGGCATTTGAGTTTTTTTAATGTGGCTTGGCATTCCATTGTCCATTTCAGTGGTTGGCTGGACTTGGGTTTCCCCTCTCCTTTTGTTTTCAGTATGCTGGAGCTAGGCAGTGCTATCTGAGCAAATGATGGAATGAATTGGCAGTAAAAGTTTGCAAATCCCAGGAGGTTTTGTATTTGCTTTCTGGTGCACCATTGTTTGGTGATGGGGTGAACTTGAAGACCAAAACTCCATGTAGTGCCATTTCTCTGGTTCTCAGGGCTGATTGCCCCAATTTCTTGGCTGGCTCTGAGGATGGTTTCTGTGCTGGCCAGATGGCTTGGTAGTCGGCATCCCAGTGCCTTTCTTTCTCACACTTAAAGCAGCCAGTGGAACGTTGCCATGGACTCTGCTCATGGTCTTCTGATTTCAGAGCATCTTTCTTCTCAGTCTGGAAGGACCTTCAACACCGGTGGCTGGGATGGTTTCAGGATTGGGCCAAGTCAATCTCAACTTTCTCAGCCAGGTCATACTATTCGTGTGGAGTGGGAGGGTTATCTCTGGAAATACAGGTGTTATAGACATTATTGTTTAGCTCAGAGGCTCCCAACATTTTAGGCACCAGGGACTGGTTCTGTGGGGAGAGGTTTTTCCACGGACTGGAGAAGGCATGGTTTCGTGTGCTGCCTGCATCCCATGGATGGGGCTTCTCTTGTTTGCATAGCCCAGTTTCTGGCATGCTGTGGCCCGGTGCTGGTCCACAGACCAGCGGTTGGGGACCCCTGGTTTAACCCATCCTGGAAGCCTCAATCTGCATGTCAGTGGCCAATCAGTCTGCTGACATTCCAGGTCTCAAAATTCTTGAGTATAGGCAGCAACGGGTCACTGCTCCTGGCTGATGGTCTTTATTAAAGTTCTGGCCTTGCAATCAGTGAGGGGGTCTTCAAAACTCTTTTGAAGTGCTGTCATAAAGGAGTCAAAGTTGTAAAGTTTCAGTGCATCATCATCACCTCCTTAAGTAACACCAGCTGCCTGCAATTAGTGCAGGTTCGCATCCCACCAGGCTCAAGGTTGACTCAGCCTTCCATCCTTCTGAGGTAGGTAAAATGAGAACCCAGATTGTTGGGGGCAATAAGCTGACTTTGTAATAATGCCGCTTGGGGTTTGTGTGAAAGTCCTAATAAGCAGGCATATACATAGAATGAAGGCTATTGCTAAGCACATTGTGCTTTAGATTGTAAGCCGCCCTGAGTCTTCGGAGAAGGGTGGGATATAAATGGGATTAAAATTAAAAAATTGTGGAGGGTAACCACCTACTCTGCCACAGTCCCTTCCAGAGCCATGGGCAAACATCTCACCTTGGCCCTTCAGTTTACAGGTGAGCCCCAAACTCTTGCATGTAGGTCCACACCTGGACCAGGAAGAATCCCAGCTGCTTGGAGTCTTTGCTGAATTTCACCCCCAGGGCTGGTGATTGATGACCTCTTCTCAATTGTGGCATAGCCCATTCTGGTGGTGGTTGAGCTGCCAGGGAAGGCTGAGGGGCTGGAGCTGTTCAAGAGCCATCAGGGCAGCGGGGTAGCGGGTGTGGCCATGCCATCATCTAGCTAGTCCTGTGCTGTCTTGGCTGCAGTACTGCCATCCAGGCCAGAGCTTCTCACGCCCTGAGGTTTTGAACACACCACTCAGTAGGTCAATTGCTTGCTCCAGCATCAGCCTGCTCCAGTTCATTTTGTCCAGAGTCTCTTCTTCCTCCAGGTTCCCTGGCTCCCTCGCATGAAAATCACCCCTGAGGGTTTTTCCTCCCACTCTTCTTTTTTTCCAACCCCCAGTGACCATCTGGGTCTTGGTTGGCCCTCACAGAATTCCAGTTCTGCCAGTCACCCTGAATGCTTCCCTCTGCTATGGGGTTTCACTGCCAACTCCCCCCATGCTTCGGTTTCTTCTTGGTCACTTTCATGAGCCAACATGCTTTGCTTGATCTCACAGCAGGAGTGCACCTCTGGGTTGACCTTGCCTAAAGTCAGACCTGCCCCAGCCAGATCCCTAGGAAAGAATGACCCTCGACTCCTATTTGTTGAATTGATAGGTTCTTTTACTGAGGTTAGTGGATGCAGCAAAAGCAAGGGAAGGTTTGAATATTTCTATGCAAAGATACAAAGTATTCTCTTCGTTTGTGGCCCTCTCCCATGACCAGACCATCAGTGTCCTATGGCTTCCCAGTTTGATGTTTGGGGTACTTTTTTTTATTGTAGGCGCATCTCTGAGAAGCTTTGCATTCTTTCCCAGGTCAGGCATCCTTGAGGTGGTGAATCTGACCACTTGGCACCTCTGGTTCCTGTCAGTGAGTTCCCTTCCCCTTTACACCTGTCTTCATACCATCTGTATAACTTCCCTAATGTCCTGCATAGTAAAGATGGCAGAGCTGATATATGTGTAACGAATTGCAAAGAAAGGTAACTATGAAAATAAAAACAAAAAGTTAAAGGTTAGGTAGTAAGACATTTCAAAACATTTTAAATATTATTAACTCAGTTAAGGTGACCAGTTAAATTTATAATTTTCATGGCAACTAAGACTCTTGTTCTAAAATTACTGGCATAATCACATAGCAGCTTGAATTTACAGCTTAACCAAGTGTAAAATAACAAGCTGGTCTTGGCTCCAAATCCTTCAGGGTGGAATGTTCCCATTCAGCATTTCAGCCAGTCATAGCATGCAATATTCATGATATCCATTTGCTACACTTCTCCACCCAATTGGTATTCTGATTTTGCCATCACTAATAATTAACCTATTCATTTGCACTTATTATTACTTATTTTTCTGAATTTTTGGAAATTACCAGACACATAAGAACTTCTTAATCACTCCTCCTTGATTCCATATCTATCACTAAATTAATTATTGTGTTTGGGATGATATATAGCAAAGAAAGGTGGAAATTTGTGTATAGTATCTCCAAAAACCACATAACCACTCCATAAGGTTTAAATTCAGCCCTAAAGCTGACAGCAGCAACTATATGGTAACTAAAAGAATTTAGATATGGGATATGGATGTAATTGCACAAATTCAAAATGACATTTTCTATTTCAAAAAAAAGTCACAGAAAAAAATAATGAAACTAGTTTGCATATTAAGAGAAGAAGGGGGCATGATTTCACCAAACCATACAAATATGGTTGAGATATTTTTCCCTTTATTTTTATGACCACAGTAAAATAGGCAGCACTTAACTTTCAAAAGCACTCTCAAAAGTATATCTTTACACTATACACCCATTTAACAAATTATTCTAAAATTAATGAATAATGTGATACTAATTATTAACATCCCCTTCATGGATTACTGCCTTGTCATGGCGAAGGGGCTTGCGTAATTCAATGAAGCTATGAGCTATGCCATGCAGGGCCACCCAAGACGGAAAGGTCATAGCAGAGAGTTCTGACAAAATGTGATCCACTGGAGAAGGAAATGGCAAACCACTCCAGTATCTTTGCCATGAAAACCCTATGGACAATACCAAAAGGCAAAATGATATGACGCTGGAAGATGAGCCCCTCAGGTCGGAAGGCGTCCAATATGCTACTGGGGAAGAGCAGAGGGCTAGTACTAGTAGCGCCAGAAAGAATGAAGCGACTGGGCCAAAGCCGAAAGGACGCTCAGCTGTGGATGTGTCTGGTGGTGAAAGGAAAGTCCGATGCTGTAAAGATTTTTTCTCCATAGGAACCTGAAATGTAAGATCCATGAATCAAGGAAAGCTGCACGTGGTCAAACAAGAGATGACAAGACTGAACATCGACATCTTAGGTATCAGCGAACTAAAATGGACAGGAATGGGTGAATTTAATTCAGATGACCATCAGGTATACTACTGCGGGCAAGAATCCCTCAGAAGAAATGGAGTAGCCTTCATAGTCAATAAAAGAGTAGGAAAAGCAATACTGGGATACAATCCTCAAAATGACAGAATGATCTCAGTTCAAATCCAAGGCAAACCATTCAATATCACAGTAGTCCAAGTCTATGCCCCAACCACCAGTGCTGAAGAGGATGAAATTGACCAGTTCTATGAAGCTCTACAGCACCTTATAGAACTAACACCAAAAAATGATGTCCTTATCATCATGGGGGATTGGAATGCTAAAGTAGGAAGCCAAAAGATAACCGGAATAACAGGCAAGTTTGGCCTTGGAGTACAAAATGAACCAGGGCACAGGCTGATAGAATTTTATCAAGAGAATACGATGGTCATAGCAAACACTCTTTTCCAACAACCCAAGAGACGGCTCTACACATGGACATCACCAGACGGTCAACACAGAAATCAGATTGACTATATGCTCTGCAGCCAAAGATGGAGAAACTCTATACAGTCAGTAAAAACAAGACCAGGAGCTGACTGTGGCTCAGACCATGAGCTTCTTGTTGCAAAGTTTAGGCTTAAATTAAAGAAAGTAGGGAAAAGCACTAGGCCAGTCAGGTATGAATTAAATCATATCCCTGTTCAATAGACAGTAGAGGTGACAAATAGATTTAAGGAATTAGATCTGATAGACAGAGTGCCTGAAGAACTATGGACAGAGGTTCGCAACATTGTACAACAGGTAGCAACTAAAACCATCCCAAAGAAAAAGAAATCCAAGAAAGCAAAATGGCTGTCTGAGGAAGCTTTGCAAATAGCTGAGGAAAGGAGGGAAGCGAAAGGCAAGGGAGAAAAAGAAAGATATGCCCAATTAAATGCAGAATTCCAAAGAATAGCTAGAAGAGATAAGAATGCCTTCTTAAATGAACAATGCAAAGAAATAGAAGAAAACAATAGAATAGGGAGGACCAGAGATCTCTTCAAGAAAATTGGAGAGATGAAGGAAACGTTTCATGCAAAAATGGGCATGATAAAGGACCAAAATGGCAGGGACCTAACAGAGGCAGAAGAGATTAAGAAGAGGTGGCAAAATTACACAGAAGAACTATACAAGAATGAGCTTAACGTCCCTGATAATCACAATGAGGTGGTCACTGACCTCGAGCCAGACATCCTAGAATGTGAAGTGAAGTGGGCCTTAGAAAAGCTGAGCCACAACAAAGCTAGTGGAGGTGACAGTATTCCAGCTGAGCTATTCAAAATCTTAAAAGACGATGCAGTAAAAGTGCTACACTCAATTTGCCAGCAAATTTGGAAAACTCAACAGTGGCCACAGGATTGGAAAAGATCAGTTTACATTCCAATTCCAAAGAAAGGCAGTGCCAAAGAATGTTCAAACTATCGCACCATTGCACTCATTTCACATGCTAGTAAAGTTATGCTTAAAATTCTACAAGCTAGACTCCAGTAGTATGTGGATCAAGAACTACCAGAAGTACAGGCAGGATTTCAAAGAGGCAGAGGAACTAGAGGTCAAATTGCTAACATACGCTGGATCATGAAGAAAGCTAGAGAGTTCCAGAAAAACATCTACTTCTGCTTCATTGACTATGCTAAAGCCTTTGATTGTGTGGATCATAACAAACTGTGGCAAGACCTTAAAGAGATGGGAGTACCAGACCATCTTATTTGTCTCTTGAGAAACCTATATGCGGACCAAGAAGCAACAGTGAGAACTGGACACGGAACTACTGATTGGTTCAAAATTGGGAAAGGAGTCCGGCAAGGCTGTATACTGTCGCCTTGCCTATTTAACTTATATGCAGAGCACATCATGAGAAAGGCAGGGCTAGATGAATCAAAAGTTGGAATTAAGATTGCCGGAAGAAACATCAACAACCTAAGATATGCAGATGATACCACTCTAATGGCAGAAAGTGAAGAGGAACTAAAGAGCCTCTTGTTGCGAGTGAAGAAGGAGAGTGCAAAACTTGGGTTGAAACTAAACATTAAGAAAACCAAGATCATGGCATCTGGCCCTCTCAATTCCTGGCAAATAGATGGAGAAGAAATGGAGGTATTGACAGATTTTATTTTCCTGGGCTCCAAGATCACTGCAGATGGGGACTGTAGCCAAGAAATTAAAAGACGCCTGCTCCTTGGGAGGAAAGCAATGGCAAATCTAGACAGCACACTAAAAAGCAGAGACATCACCCTGTCAACAAAAGTGCGTATAGTCTTCCCGTATGGTCTTCCCAGTTGCAATGTATGGCAGTAAAAGTTGGACCATAAGAAAGGCTGAGCACCAAAGAATTGAAGCCTTTGAATTATGGTGCTGGAGAAGACTCCTGCGAGTCCCTTGGACTGCAAAGCGATCAAACCAGTCAGTCCTAGAGGAGATCAACCCTGACTGCTCTTTAGAAGGCCAGATCCTGAAGCTAAAACTCAAATACTTTGGCCACCTAATGAGAAGGAAGGACTCACTGGAGAATAGCCTAATGCTGGGAAAGATTGAGGGCAATAGAAGAAGGGGACGACAGAGAATGAGGTGGCTGGATGGAGTCACTGAAGCAGTAGGCGTGAGCTTAAATGGACTCCAGAAGATGGTAGAGGACAGGAAGGCCTGGAGGAATGTTGTCCATAGGGTCGCGATGAGTCAGACATGACTTCGCAACTAACAACAACAACAACAACAACAACAATTATTAACATATTTTCTTTCTCCTGTTAAGTGCAACATGATTTCTTGGAATCAATTATGAAACAATAATTTAATCCCATGGAGGCAAACCTATGGCACATGTGCCATAGGTGGCACATTGAGCCCTCTCTGAAGGCACACGCGCCATCGCCCCAGGCCTAGGCCTCCACCACCATGTGCAAAAAAAGGTTCAATAAATCAATTTCAACCTCGCAGGGGGAAAAAAGATGTTGCAAAGTTGGAATTGCTTGATTGAACTTTATTTTCAGTCTCACACAGTGGCGGAGGAAGTGATGCATCAAAGCTGGAAAAAAGGGGCAGTGTGGGGGTGGGAGGAGTGGGAGGAGCAGAGCGCTCCATGCGAGGGGTGGGGTGGGGCCTGTTGCTTCCCTCCCACTGCCAGAAACTTGCTGAAGCCTCGCAGGGTAAGGTTGCCACCCTCACCCCTGCCCAGATGCCCTCGCCTCCTCCAAGTGTTTTTTTTACTAACCTGTCTTTCATCTGCATTCCATTTCTCCATTCGCTTATCAGCCTTCACTGCATGCTTGTGGTACAATTGGCACAAAAAAAAGTTCCATGGGACTTTCTAACTTCTTGCGAGATCTCAAGAAGTTAGAAAGTCTGATGGAAGTTTTTTTTTCCCATAGTCCCACAAACACAAAGCATCAGGTGCCGGGGCCAGGCCTGGGAGGGCCCAAATTTGTGGCTGTCCCACAAATGGCAAGGGATTGGCCCCTGCTGCCTGTTATGTACTGGGCTTGTGGTGTTACACCACGTGCGTTGCTGGAGCAGCTAACAGCTCTAGAGTAACCTAGTCTAGCCATCTCCGGTCCTGTAATTGGCTAGCCCCAGACGGCAAGAGTTGTTTCAAACCTATTGACTGCTGCCTAGGGGATAGACTATATATTGTGGCTGGTTGCAGCCCAGTTTCAGTACAGTTCTAGCAAGAATAAAGAATGTGTTATTTTGTACTCAGCCTTGTGTCCTCCTTTCTGCACCCAAGAGCCCATGACTTAACAGTGGCGACGAAGGTGGGATCCTGCTTCGCCAATTAAGAGCTGAAGTCAACGAGGGATTGGCAGCATGCGCCAGAGGGAAGAGGCATTTCTCCTCCCCCCTCTCTAGGCCAGCTAGTAAGCCACACTAGCAGCCTCATGCTCAGAGGACGCATTCCCTGAGCCTAGAAGCAGGATCCAAAGATCGCAGGAATCTGAAGGAAGAATGCCGAAAGTTGGCAAATTAAGAGAATTTGATGTGAAGCACCCAGAAGAATTGCCGTCTTACCTTTCGCAAGTAGAAAACTATCTGAGAGCAAATCAAATTGCGGAGGAAGGCCTGAAAGCCGCCACGTTGCTTTGCATGTGCAGCCCAGCAACTTTCGACCTGGCAGAGAATCTTTTTGCACCGATGCCCATCAAAGCAGTCTCATACGCAGACCTTAAAAAGAAGCTAACCGGGCACTTCCAGCCCAAGATGTCGGAGATGGCATGGCAATTCAAATTCGACCAAAGAGTGCAGCTACCCAGGGAGACGGCTTTGGAGTTCATTGCGGGCCTAAGACAGGCCGCACGCCTTTGCAAGTTCTCAAACTTAGAAGAATGACTAAGAGACTGGCTCGTCTGTGGCCTTCAGGACAGAACACTTCAGCAGAGACTGTTTGCTAGACCCAACTTAAGGTTTTCCAAGGCACAGGACGAGGTGATGGCCGATGAAGCCACTGGGGGTGTAGTGCAGACAGTTCAGCCTACCAAACCTTCAAAAGTTGAAGAATCGGTCCATCTAGAAGTTGTCAAAAGCGCCGGAGAATCATCAGAAGAAGAAGAACCTGAGATCAACAGAGTTCAAAGGCAATCCAATGCACAAAACTGCAACAACCACCAGTGAGAGGACAGTTACAAGGCAGTTCTCTTACCAAGATGTAAGGGGTGCAGAGGCAGCCATCTTCTTGCCAATTGCAGATTTCGCTCGGCCAAGTGTAGAGCTACCCAGGGAGGTGGTTCGTGGTGGTTTGTGGTGGTTTGCAGAGGCCGCCAGAGAGACCGGCCACCCAAACACCAGTCAGAAGAATCAACTAGGAGAGGTACTGGGGCCCAGGGTCCAGTTAGTGTGGGATTCTGCAAAAGCCATAGAAGCATATGCCACACAGGGGCTTGACGCCTCCTCAAACCCAAACTTAAGCTCTTGGTAGAGCTACAAGGATTTCCATGTAAGATGGAATTGGACTCCGGCTCTGCAGTCTCAATCATTTTGCAAGACACATTTTTTTATTTTTTTTATTTTTTTTATTTTTTTATTTATTTTATTACATTTGACTTCGTGTGTAGGTGCAGTAACAATTGGGCTAAACTAAGACCCTCAGATATCATTTTAATGGATTTTCAGAACGCTCACATTAAAGTTAAGGGGGAAGCCATGTTATTGGTAAAGTTTAAACTGTTTTGGGGGCACCTGGATGTAATAATAGTAGGGGGCCAAAAAACGAGTCTTATTGGACTTGATTGGTTTGATGCCTTAGGTATTCAGATTACTGGCATAAACCAGACACAAACTGCAGACCTCATGTCAGTGTGCGAAGAATACGCGGATGTTTTTGATTCAACCCTGGGGACATACATAGGCCCGCCTATTTCTTTTAAGTTAGATCCTAACGTTGTTCCAATTAGGGTTAAACCTCGCAGGGTCCCCTTTGTCTTAAAACACAAAATTGATTCTGAAATCGATAAGCTTGTAGAACAGGCCGTGTTACAGCCTGTCAATGGGGGGGAGTGGGAAACTCCTATTGTCATCCCACTGAAGTCCAATGGGGAAGTTCGCATTTGCACTGATTATAAATGCACATTAAATAATGTCTTGCCTGTATGTCTTGCCTGTGATGCATCTCCCTGTGTGGTGGAGGCAGTGTTAAGCCACTTAGGGAAAAATGGTAAACAGGTTCCTATAGCATTTTACTCAAGGCCCTTGTCCTCTGCTGAGCGCAACTATGCCCAGATTGACAAAAAGGCCCTGGCCATAGTTGCTGGAATTAAAAAATTTCATGATTACTTATATGGCAGGGATTTCACTATCTACACTGACCACAAACCTCTGTTGGGACTGTTCACAACAGACAAACAAACCCCCCACATACTATCTCCAAGAATGTTGAGATGGTCCATTTTTCTGTCTGTATATAATTTTAAACTAATTCACAAACCAGGAAAGAAAATGGGCCACGCTGATGGCCTCAGGAGACTACCACTGCCACTAATGGATTCAGATCCAGCTCCTGCTGCTAGAATACTGTCCAAACAGGACATACCTGAGTTTCCCCTCCATGCAGGGGACATTGCTGCTGAAACTTCCACAGGTAAAATACTTAGTAGAATGTTGTCTTGGGTATACACAGGCTGGTTGGAAAAAAGTCCAGGCTCTGAATTTCAAAGTTTTTTTTGTCAGGAGACATGAGTTGTCTGCACATAAAGGGTGCATTTTATGGGGGAACAGAGTCATAATTCCCACTTCCCTTAGAGACAGGGTCTTACATTCCTTACATGAAGGCCATCCAGGCATTGTCAGAATGAAAGCTTTAGCTAGAAGCTACCTTTGGTGGCCTGGCCTTGATAAGGCCATCGAGGGTCAAGTCCATGGTTGTTATACTTGCCAGCAATCTAGGCCTGAAATGCCACAGGCCCCTTCACAGGTGGGAGGAAACGCACACTCCCTGGTCTAGGATTCACATAGACTATGCTGGGCCTTTTCAGGGGCAGCTTTTCCTGATAGTAGTGGATAGCCACTCAAAATGGCTGGAAGTAATTCCAGTTCCTAACATGACTACTGCTAGGACCATCCAGGTGCTGAGAAAACTCTTTGCAACACATGGGTTGCCTGATGTCTTAGTGTCTGACAGTGGGGCCCAATTCACTGCTGCTGAATTTCAGGCTTTCCTTAGAGCTAATCTCATCAGACATGCAACGTCTGCACCTTTTCATCCATCTTCTAATGGTCAAGCTGAAAGCATGGTGAGGACAATGAAGGAGGCACTCAAGCGCATTGTAACAGGTGACTGTCATCACAGATTGGCAGATTTTTTACTCTGCCAGCATTCTACACCCTGCACGGCCACAGGTAAAAGTCCTGCAGAACTACATTGTGGGAGGTGTTTGATTACTAAACTGGACAGGTTGCATCCAGACAGAGTGGCAGCAGAAGCCTCTCAACCAAAGCCTCCGAGGGGGCTACACGTGAGCGATTGGGTTTGGGCCAGGAACTATGGTCAAGGGAATTTATGGGTTCCTGGTCAAATAATCAAGGCATCCAGACCCCTATCGTATGGAGTGGGGTTGGAGGGAGGGCGAGTTGTCAGAAGACACATTGATCAACTCAGGAAAAGGTTTCCAGAATGGCCACTAAGTGAGGACTGCATCATAAGTTCCTCCCAAGGTCCTCAAACTTGCGGCCAAGCCAGCCCTCACTGGAACCACCAGGGTTTTTTCTTCTCAGCGGAGATGAAATCTGAGTAAGAACCGGGTAGCATGGGAGTGCAACATGGAACCCCTGACAAAGCAAGCCAACCTCAGCAACCGCTGTGCCTACTCTGCAGAATAGACTGACTCTGGGGTGGGCCAACCTGGTGAGGCCAGCCAGAGTGTTTTGATTCCCCTTGACACTGGAGCACAAGGGAACATGGGTCTACCCAGCCCACTAGTTAAGCTGGTAGACCACAAAGTGATAGGAACTCCAAGACATTCCTCTAGGCCACACAATCCTCCTGCATACATCACAGATTACATTGTAAAATAAAGTGATGCATAGTGTTGTAAAACTTGTACCACTAACTACAGAAACTTGTGCATTGTGAAACTCCCATTACTGCAATGTAAGCCTGTTCATTAGACGTTGTTTAATCTCATTGTAGCCACAGTGAACTTATGATTATTTATTATTTTTAAATTTTTATTATGGCTCAGTGGGTTAGGACGCTGAGCTTGTTGATCGGAAGGTCGGCAGTTTGGCGGGTCGAATCCCGAGTGCCGCGTAACAGAGCGAGCGCCTGTTACTCGTCCCAGCTTCTGCCAACCTAGCAGTTCGAAAGCACGTAAAAATGCAAGTAGAAAAATAGGGACCACTACGGTGGGAAGGTAACAGCGTTCCGTGCGCCTTTGACGTCTAGTCATGCCGGCCACATGACCACGGAGACGTCCTCGGACAAGCGCTGGCTCTTCGGCTTTGAAACGGAGATGAGCACCGGCCCCTAGAGTCGGAAACGACTAGCACGCATGTGCGGGGGAACCTTTACCTTTACCTTTACCTTACAGTTGTATGTAAGTTGATTAATAAGTCTTGACAGCTGTCAAGACTAAATCACCATTGCCATAGTCTGATCTAAGGGGGGAGGGGTGTTATGTACTGGGCTTGTGGTGTTACACCACGTGCGTTAATGGAGCAGCTAACAGCTCTCCAATAACCTAGACTAGCCATCTCTGATCCTGCAATCGGCTAACCCCAGGCGGCAAGAGGGGGTTCAAACCTATTGGCTGCCGCCTAGGGGCTAGACTATATATTGTGGCTGGTTGCAGCACAGTTTCAGCACAGTTCTAGCAAGAATAAAGAATGTGTTATTTTGTACTCAGCCTTGAGTCTTCCTTCCTGCACCCAAGAGCTCACAACTTAAGACTGCCCCAGCCCTGGCCCATCCCAACCTGGTGGGCGCCCTCCCGGTGCATGTACAGGAAACGGCAAGTGCTCAGGGGATAGTGGTTTGTAGCAGCAGCTGCAGCAGCTCATTTGCCTCACCCCACCCTGCCCCATCCCTCCCAGCCTCGCTGGTCACACCTGGCCATTACCCGCTTTGCTGGGCCTCTCCTTGTCCAGTTCTGCTGCACCATGCCTTTCCTCACTTGGGTCTTGGTGTTCTGTAAGCTTAGCACCCCTGAGCATGCCTGGCCTGTGGGATGAAAGGCACGGAGATGGAAGCACGGAGTGGCACAAACCAAGCATGAGCTGGTTCCCATTCACCCTCTCTACCACATTATAGGGCCGGAGAGGGGAAGCAGCAGGCATGCAGAGCTGCAGCCTGGAACTGCTGGTGGCTGGCAACATGTGGTGGCTGGAGAGAAAGGGTGAGAAGGAGGAGAAAGCAGGAAGTGTGTGTGTGTGTGTGTGTGTGTGTGTGTGTGTAAGAGAGGGGGGAGGAGGGGAGGACGAGGAAGCCCAGGCATTACAAAAAAGGGGAGCCTCCCCCTTTCTTCCCCCCCTTCTCATTTTTTTAACCTCCTCCCACTCTGTTCAGGTGCAGCTGGAGGAAAAGGGCGAGAAGGGGGAGAAAGCAGGGGGAGTTTTTGTGTGAGAGGGAAAGAGAGAAAGGGAGATTGAGCCAACAGGGAAGTGAAAGTGTGGGGAAAGGAAAGTGTTCAGAGTAAGCAAATTTACAAAAAGGGGATCCACGGGCAGTTCCAGGCTGCGTCTCTTTATCCGGCATGAATGCTGCGTTCCCCTCTCCAGCCCGACCATGTGGTGGAGAGGGCGATGCTTGGATTGTGACTCAGTGCTCTCCCATCTCCCTGCCTTTCATCCCTCAGGCCAGGTGGTGGGCAGGCTGGGCCCCTTCTTTCGATCCCACTCCAGGGTGGCCCTGAGGATCTAAAACTGACCACATTCTGGATGGCCAACACAAAGTTTAGATCAGCACTGTCCCTGCCACCAGCACCTCCATGGCCCACTGCCTGGCATCACAGCCTGTGAGCGCTTCTCTTTCCCCATCCCTGCATGGGAAAGCCACAGCCACTGGCAGCAAAGAGAAGCAAGATGACAAGACTAGATGACAGGCAGTTTGCAGAAGGCCAGCAAAAAGGTGAGGCCGTTTGGGGTGTTGGGTTAGTCACGTTGCGATTCTCGGAAAAGTGAGAGGGCCGAAAGAAATATATGGAATTATCTGCAAAGTACTCCTGGGGAGATGGCTTGGAGCTATGTGCTGCATCGGGGAGGTGATGAGCAGGCAGGCGAAAGAGCAAACTCGCAGATTGGCTTTGTGGTCTATTCTTGCCACCTCCCCTCCCTAAAATCATAGAACTCTTTGGATTGAATGGGAAATTAAGAGTCAACTCCCCCCCACCGCCAATTATTTTGTCAGAGGTGTGGAAAGTGTTTCTTGCTTCTACTTCCTCTCATCTGCTCTTTTATAATTTAATCCAGCCTTACCCAAACTAATGTCTTTTGGGTGTCATGGACCACAGTTCTCAAAATCCTGTGGCTATGCTGGCTAGAAATGCAATGCTTTATTTTCTCTGCAGTATGTGCCTATGAGGCAGTAGGTCTGTGGGATTTAGATGTATTTAAACATTTGTTTCTTCTGACTAATTTATTAAATCAACATCTAATTCAAAATTAAATGTTTCTGAGAAATCCAGGGTGGTTTACAAAAAAACTTTCAAAGCCTGCTATTGTAAAGCATCACCAGCACTGCTTAAAACAATATTAAAAGGGTGTATTTTAAGAAAGAAAAATATTAGTAGTAATTTACTTACTGCTGTTTGACCATAAAATGTGGTGTTGTTCTACATATGCCTGGCTGAACAGTGTGTGGAGTTGCCTCTAAATGGGTGAGGGATGAACTGTTCATATTTTCCTTGGAAGAAAGTTCTATAATTGGGGTGCTGCCTCTAAGAAGGCTCTGCTCATAGCCACTGTTCTATAAACCAAACCAGGGGGACCATCTAGTCTAAATGGATGGTAAACATAGATGATTAGGGGGTTGGAGGGTAAAACATATGACAAATGTTTGTGGGAATTGGTTGTGTCTAGCTTAGTGAAAAGGACTAGGGGTGGTGACACCACTGGATGACATCGCCAGGGCTCGTTGCCTTGGAAGAGTGAGGAAGATTCTCAGGGATGACTCACACCCTGGTCGGTACCTCTTTACTCTCCTACCATCCGGTAGGAGATATAGGAATATAGCCAGCCGTACCAACAGGCTGAAAAATAGCTTTTAGCCGTGGGCTGTTAGGCTTTTAAATGGGACATAATCTTATGCAGAATTGACTTGGGAGGCCGGTGTGTGGTGTAGTTGGTTCACATGGTGTGGTAGGATGGAGGGTTTGTTGTCACTGTGTGTTGGGGGGAGAGAGCACAGGGGGAGGCTCAGCTAATCTCAATGTACACATGTTGTACTTTGACAATAAAGGTTTTTTATTATTTACATGATAGCAATGTTCTAATATTTGATGGCTGCCACAGAGAAGAAGGGGTCAACCTATTTTCCAAAACATCAGAAGGCAATAACAGATGGAAACTAATCAAGAAGAAAACCAGCCTAGAACTGAGGACTTGTGAAAACAACTAACCAGTGAAAAGGCTTGCCTTCAGAAGTTGCAGATGCTCCATCACTGGAAGCTTTTAAGTAGAGATTGGATATTCCATTGTCTGGAATGGTAGGGGTTTGGACAAAAGACCTCAAAGATCTCTTCCAACTCTCCTACTTTTTGAGAGAAGTGCTGCCAACCTCTCCCCCTCCCCTCATCCCTTTCTGGGCACAGAGGGAGGGAGGAAAGGAAGGAAGGAAGGGAAGGAAACAGGAAGAAAGAAAGGAGGAGATGGGAATGAAAAGGAGGGAGGCAGGGATGGAGGAAGGAAGGAAGGGAGGGAGGAAGGAAGGAAGGAAGGAAGGAAGGAAGGAAGGAAGGAAGGAAGGAAGGAAGGAAGGAAGGAAGGAAGATTGGAATAAGAGGGAGGGAGGGTCTGAGAGAAGTCCTGCCTTAGCACTTGGCCACTGGAAGCCCTGTTGCCCTTTTGCCATACCCTGGTGGTTTCCCATCCTATTGCTGGGGATGCTTTGGTTACAAAGCAAGGTCTCCTCGCATGGAGAGGGAGTTGGCCTCCCTCTGACTCATGCACTTTGCCCTCCTGCACCCACCATGAGCAACCTGGCCAAGGAGAGCGAGCACAGAAGCAGTATCCTTGAGGAGGAGCTGGGTACCCCCTCAGGGAAGTGCAGCTAGGGTAGGCAGGGCTGTGGGGTCCTGATGCCTTGAGAGCTCAAGGGCTGGGCTGGGCCCTTGACCTCTGCTGCCCAGGGCTCCAGGCAGTCCATGCCACCGTCCAGGGGCCCCCTGCATGGCCTGAGGCTCAGTGAGGCTCCTCCAGTGGACCATGCCCCAGCGCTCGCCCTGGTCCCACCCCCCTCTGCTGGAGACCCTCAGATCTGCCCCGGTCCTGCCCAGGCCTGCACAAGTGCCCCTGACATGAGTGACTCGACCTGGTCATGCCCACCCAGTAGGCCACGCCCATGCCAGCCATGCCCACATAGTAGCCCATGTCCACACAGTGGGCCACGCCCATCCGGCACCCGATGATAAATAAGTGGGGTTTGGGTTGCAGTTTGGGCACTTGGTCTCTAAAAGGTTTGCCATCACTGATCTAACTTATAATTCTTTCTAATACAATTCTGAATGATCAACATTTTAGGATACAGTAAGGTGATGCAAAATAAAATAGAAGTTTCTACATGACTGCTGGACTCTCCTATATATGGTAAATATTTAATTTAGTCAAGCTCATTGCTTCTTTGACACAACTCAGTATGGAACCGTCAATGTTCTTCTGGGATGTTTTTCTGATTTCCCAATCTAATCCATAGTCCTGCGATTTTCTCCTCCTCTCTCATCTACTAACCAAATCCAAACCCAATTTATTTTTTTCAAGTTCAGCCAAGGTCAGATAGACTTTCCCAATGCATTTACAGGTATATTGTATGTTTGTAAATTAAAATTATCAATTCCCTTCTCACCCCTATGGGGGTTGTGTGTCTTCCTCAATCACAGGTCCTCTATTAAATGCCAGGGAGTCTGAAGGTTCTGTTCAGTACCTTAGCTGTTCCTACCATTGCTCTATTCTATACAAGAGCTCTGATGTTGTTCCTGGGATCTGTTGGAGCTATTCTTCCAGCTTAGCAATCACATCCCCAAATGCTCCTACCACTACTCAGACCACTTTGGCTTTACTTTCCACTTTCTCTGGAGTTCCTCCTTCATCAATCCAGCTTCTCATACTCTTTTTCTTTTTCTTTTGCTGATGTTGCAGTCACTTGGTATGGCCCCATCTATCACCACAGCTGTCTTCTGGTCTTTGTTTACTACCATGATGTCTGCTTGATTGGCCAGAATCTGCCTGTCCATCTAGATCTGAAATTTCTACAGGATCTTAACCCTGAATTCTCCATGATCTTCTGTGGAATCTCTCATGTGGGCTTGGGAGGATCTAGACCAGGGGTGTCAAACTCAATTTCATTGAGGGCCGCATCAGCATTGCGGTTGCCCTCAGGGGGCCGGGTGGGTATGGCCAGGGTGGGCGTGGCCTACTGGGTGGGCGTGGCTAGAGTGCGTATGGCCTACTGGGTGGGCATGGCCAGCTCTACATCGTTCGCATCAAGGGTGCCTATGGGGGCCTGGGCAGGAGTGGGACAGATCTGAGGGTCTCTGGCAGAAGGAGGGCCTCTGGGCCAAGGCCAAGGCAGTGGGGGCCGTTCCCTCACTGTTTCCAGGATGGCTTCGTGGGCCACATGAAACCACTTCGTGGGCCGGATCCGGCCCCCGGGCCTTGTGTTTGACATGTCTGATCTAGACAATGCATTGTACAGATGTTCCTGTAGACCAGAGGTCCCCAACCTTTTGGGCACCAGGGACCGGTTAGGTAGAGAGTGGTTTTTCCACAGACTGAAGGGGGCATGATTTTGTGTGTTGCCTGCATCCTGCAGATGGGGCTTCTCTTGTTTGCGTGGCCCAGTTTCTGGCATGCTGTGGCCCAGTGCTGGTCCATGGACCGGGAGTTGGGGACCCCTGCTGTAGACAATGCCAGTACTTGATTGTGTCATTCAGTGTATGTTGTTCTTGCCTGCATCTTACATCCTGCGACTATATGTTGGACTGTCTCTGAGGCTTCTCTGTATAGTCTGCACCTTGGATCCTATCAACTGACTCCTGCTTCTATGGATCTGGTGCTTAGTGCATGTTCTTATGCTGCTATGATGAGTGTCTCAGTATTGTCCTTTAGTTGCTCAAGACAAGAGAACCTGGAATTATACACACACAGTTTATATTTGTAGGATTTATGAAGATAGATAATGTCTTAGCTATCTCCTTGGGCTACCCCATCAGTGAAGTATACAAATATACTTCTATACTTCCTACTTCCTATAATTGATTTTTCTTCTACAGATTTTCAGAGTCAGGAGGACAGAAGATCTAGACACGTGACAAGAGATTTTAAATCTTTTGTCCCACCAGAATTCAGTCATCACCTACCCATTCCTAATGTGTACTATATTTAATCAGTATGGTACAATTAGCTTCTAGTTTCAGGAAATAAACTAAAATCTACATGTATTTAGTGCAGCTTTGGTGTATATATGCGAATTAACCACAATAAATGTTACAGAAAGAAGAAACTCACTTATACACATTGTTTTGTAAAGCAAGTTATTATATAGGATAACTAAGGAGATTTAAAAATATGCAGTGGTGGAATAGATTTGTGACATAATGAGTTTTATTCTAACAATTCAATAACACTTCTTTTGACAAAAAAATCTATATCAGGTTTTTATTTCATTTTTTTTTTGCTTCCAGAGATTGTAACAAAGGTAAGTTCATATTTTTATTTGATTTGTCAAATATATATGGTCACCGCTTCATGATAATGCTAGGAAATATACAAGTTAAAAATAGAACTTTCTTTAATAAAATAGAAAAAAATAGCTATAATAAAAAACCCAACATACTCCAGCATGGTAACACAATATTCAAGCAGATCATTCCAGTCTATCCAGAGTCTAGAAGAAAAGCTTTCAAGGTCCATTTGAAGGATCTTGAAATGAGACATAAAATAAAATATATGGGGAAGAATAGGGAAGTGGATTTATTACACTGCAGTGGTATATGATTTCAGTTGTATATTCTGGCATTTAAACACCTGAAACACCTGGCTGCTGTCAGACGCTTGACAGTAATAGGGATGTTATTATGGCTTATTATGGGCTCAGGAATATGGGCTATTATCAGGAAGTTCATAAGGAACAAGAGTGTTATATAGGTAAAAGAAGGAAAACAAGTTCCACCTCTTCTTTTCACTATTTAGTAACTAAATACTCTTTATAAGCATGATACAAGCTCCAATGTAAATAGGGCATTGTCTTAACTCTTATTTGCTTTATATTTTTTCCCTTTTAAACATTTCCTCCCTTAATTTGGTTCTGTTTGTTCTAACTTTTCTCAACTTCCTAAATCAGTAAAAGGAAATACAGAAGGCTTTTTTGTGTGAAGTTGTCTCAAGACTTTTAAAATTCCTGTCCTCAGATACAATGTTTACCTATCTACCCCACATAGGGCATTATTTTGCAATAATATGCTAAGCAGCAAATTTTATGTAATTATCATAAATTGAGATTCTTGATAAAATGTATCAACCTTTCTTTTTCCTAAGGTTGACAAATATGCTTGAAAGAGAAATAGGTGTGCTAATATTATTGATCATGAAATTTGATTCCCAGGAAGTATTTCTCTGAAGTGTCCCACAGTAATAGTTGAAAAGATAGCCCGAGTAGTTAAAGCAACCTTTGTCCTTCTTGAATAAACTCTCAAATCTGTGCTTGAAATTATGGATAATAGAACAACATTATACTCAGGCTTTAAAATAGCTTTCCCACACATGGTACTTGCTTATGTGCTGAAGGTGCACTTTTTAGAATTCTGGGAATTACACTTCAAGCATATCTGGAATATCCTAGGTAGGTAAAAGCTAGTGTAAACTGAATTTTACAGACCTGCTGCTTGCTCCATAAATTGAAGAAAGACTGGTACTTCCCAATAGTGATATTCCTAAATCTATGTCATTCATGCTACAGGTGAAAAATAAAGGCTTCATTTACAGCTGTAAGGGTCAACAAGGTTATTTTGGAAGAGCTACCATTTCCTAACTAACAGCAGTACTGTGTGTTTCTCAAGATAGCACCATCTCCTAGCAAGTACAGCATAAGTAGTCTTGCACACATACCATTGCATGTGCCAGAATCCTATCAACACTATCATTTGCCAACCATTATATCCAGTAACTAAATATTTAAATAAACTACTTTATTCCAAAACCTGATGTGGAAAATCAAAAGAAAGAGCTTCCAAACCAAGTAGCATCAGATCATTGATTAGAGTTAGAATATACTTTTACATATATGTAAAAGTATGTAAAAGTATATATAAGTATTTACTGTATATATTCATATATAAATATTCATATATAAGACTTCTAAAAAAGAGCAGGGACCTGCCTACCTAACCATCAGTTAAAATATCTGCAGCATATTTGCACCACTACATGAGAGTCCTTGTTTCTACTCTGGATCTTCAAGAAATGAAAAATAGATTAACCAATGGAAGAGAAGGAAAATCAACATTCCACCGAGTGCCCTGAACCCCACCTATTTTATTTCCCTACTCTGGCCCTTTAATAAGGAGGAGGATGACTGTGGAAGCAAATATATCTCCTACAGTAGTTTTGATTTCAGGCAACATGAGGGAAATCCAAGGACTCAGGAGAGATAAGGCAAGAATTTTCATCAATTGCTAATGCCATAATATTCTTTAGAAGTGCCCTCAGCCTAGCTATATGGAACCTGCAGAGTATTATGTGTATATGGGAGACCCAAGATTATTGCAGCTTAGAAGTGCAATAAAAAAAGTTTCAGCACCAGTGGAGAGCAGTAATCATTCCTGTAAACATCTATCTGTGCTTTCTTTTGCAGAAAGGGTGCCTCATCATTTTTCTCTCAACACCTATATTTCCTGTGAGGTAATCTGTTGGAGTCCTCATCTTAGGCACAGCACAAATAATCAGTGGGTGAGCTAGTCAAAAATAGATGGGGTTGCATATTACCAATAGGCAATCTCTTTCTTCTGTTTCTGATATGTTTTTCTTTTCCTGTTCAAGAAGCAGTTTGCCAGATGGATAAATAGCTCTTACCAAGACTAATCTCTCACAGGTAGTTTTTAAATCAGGCTGTTATCAACTTTTTAAACTATTGTGGGGGGGCGGTGTTATAGTTAAGTATAACAACTATAAGGATATATCTTTTTTATTTTTATTTTTTTTATTTTAATTCCATTTATATCCCGCCCTTCTCCGAAGACTCAGGGCGGCTTACAAGCTTAGCAATAGCCTTCATTCTATGTATATGCCTGCTTATTAGGGCTTTCACACACACACCCCAAGCGGCATTATTACAAAGTCAGCTTATTGCCCCCAACAATCTGGGTCCTCATTTTACCTACCTCGGAAGGATGGAAGGCTGAGTCAACCTTGAGCCTGGTGGGATGCGAACCTGCACTAATTGCAGGCAGCTGGTGTTACTTAAGGAGGCATTAGCCCACTGCTCCACCAAGGCTACATATACATATAATTCTATCAGGCTATAGTATTCATTTTGGGACAAAAACTGATCAACCACAATCCACTTTGAAGCATGTGCAGAAGAATTATATTTATATGGATGGATTTTTAAATATTTTAAATGATAATACATGAATTCCCAAATACACAATTCACATATGTTATTTGTTTCAGTCTATATTGGTCAATGTAACATACAGGACTAATTACAGAAATAGTAAAGAAATAGTACAGAAAAAGAGGTGACTAAATACCTTGGAAATATTTATATCAAATTTCTTCAGATAACAGTTGCCCTACAGCATTCAACAAGATATCTTTTTAAAATGATGCCATTATCCTCCATCTATTACATGTCTAGAGAAAAATCCAAGAAAGTTCTTTACTTTAGCTTGAGCAACTGTGAATGAGCAAGAGCCTTTAAAAACTGTTTAATATAGAGAATTGGTAGGGATAAATTGATGCCAGGGAACTATGCTAAACCATTTACACATCATACTAATTCATAATTGTTTTACCTATATTCATTACAAAAGTTACAATTGGGCAGGTTCACACAATGTAAATTTCCTTTGAATCAAGCTTGACTGCTGGTGACTTCACAGACATACCATGCAATTCTCTTAGCAATAATACTGAAGTGTTTTGTTACCATACTCCTTTAAGATATTTATTAATTTTACTTTCCAGCCTAGTCTATAAGCCTTGGATTTATTGGTTACTTATTTTACAACCTTTCAAAACTTTTTGAGCTCAGTTAAGATTCATTACAAAAGATTTATCACCTAACTTGCATCCTAAACATAGTAAACTATAAAGCATGGTTTACAAAACCTCAATAGTTGGGTTCACGTAATTTACAAACCAAATCCAAACAAAGAGATCAGAGGATTGAATCCTATCTCAATGTCTCTAAGTCAAATTTTCATTGGGTTGATTGTCTCAAATGTCAAATAAAATTAAAAATTTCACTGTGTCCTGAGCATTTGCATAATCAGAATGACTTATACAGTTTATATATATTACTGATCTCACTATAACATCACATTAAAAGCATTTTTTCCAGTGCCATACCATGCTCAGTATATTTCAATCTAGCATTTATCGATTAGTAGAAAATCTCATGCAGATGCTCAATGCAAGTAAGGCTGCATTCCTGTGTCCTTTACTGTACAATGTAGTAAGTCCAAGTCCAACATTATTCCACTACATTTCTGTCGAACTTAGCTACTCTCTCAGTTTGACCATTTTATTAAGTTTTGGTTCAACAAACAATGTTTCCCTCTGTGACCATGTCATTTCCACAAAATAAATTATTTACTATCTAATTTTCCCTTGCCACAAACAAGGGAGTATGGCAAATGCTGTTCCCTTAAGTGATTTAAATCTAGTGACTATGTTCAGTGAGTAGCAAATCTACTCTCTGCTTGTAACACAGTATGGTCAGGGTTGAGACAATCTTCTGAGGATTGCAGATGATGGATTGAAACAAATGGCATTTCAATTCTTTTCAGCTGCATAATATTCTATGAAAAGGATTCTTTATCCAACTATTTCTATACAGGAGAACAGAAATTGTTACTCAAAGTTCTGGCTACCAGCAGCCTTTATCACCTCTCAACACTTACTTCAATTACTTTGAGCAATAAGCACTGGAAAGTAAAATCAAGTAAACATATTTTATTTGAGTTCATATTCAGTGAAAACGTTCAGTTATAATAATATAGGACAGAATAATGGTGTTTCACTTGAAATTCTATGACTCTAATAGCAATTTTAAAGAGCATCATTCAATGAGAAAGGCTAGGAAGAACATTTTGACACATTAATTTTGCCAGAGTTCAGTATCTACAAAGATGTACATACAGTACATCACACAAACTTTTTTTCCAAGCAAAATGTTATTTTCCTTCAGTAATGAAGTAGCACCCCTTCATGGATTACTGCCTTGTCGTGGCGAAGGGGCTTGCGTAATTCAATGAAGCTATGAGCTATGCCGTGCAGGGCCACCCAAGACGGAAAGGTCATAGCAGAGAGTTCTGACAAAACGTGATCCACTGGAGAAGGAAATGGCAAACCACTCCAGTATCTTTGCCATGAAAACCCTATGGACAGTACTAAAAGGCAAAACGATATGACGCTGGAAGATGAGCCCCTCAGGTCGGAAGGCGTCCAATATGCTACTGGGGAAGAGCAGAGGACTAGTACTAGTAGCGCCAGAAAGAATGAAGCGACTGGGCCAAAGCCGAAAGGACGCTCAGCTGTGGATATGTCTGGTGGTGAAAGGAAAGTCCGATGCTGTAAAGATTTTTTCTCCATAGGAACCTGGAATGTAAGATCCATGAATCAAGGAAAGCTGCACGTGGTCAAACAAGAGATGACAAGACTAAACATTGACATCTTAGGTATCAGCGAACTAAAATGGACAGGAATGGGTGAATTTAATTCAGATGACCATCAGGTATACTACTGCGGGCAAGAATCCCTCAGAAGAAATGGAGTAGCCTTCATAGTCAATAAAAAAATAGGAAAAGCAGTACTGGGATACAATCCTCAAAATGACAGAATGATCTCAGTTCGAATCCAAGGCAAACCATTCAATATCACAGTAGTCCAAGTCTATGCCCCAACCACCAGTGCTGAAGAGGATGAAATTGACCGGTTCTATGAAGCCCTACAGCACCTTATAGAACTAACACCCAAAAATGATGTCCTTATCATCATGGGGGATTGGAATGCTAAAGTAGGAAGCCAAAAGATAACGGGAATAACAGGCAAGTTTGGCCTTGGAGTACAAAATGAAGCAGGGCACAGGCTGATAGAATTTTGTCAAGAGAATACGATGGTCATAGCAAACACTCTTTTCCAACAACCCAAGAGACGGCTTTACACATGGACATCACCAGACGGTCAACACAGAAATCAGATTGACTATATGCTCTGCAGCCAAAGATGGAGAAGCTCTATACAGTCAGTAAAAACAAGACCAGGAGCTGACTGTGGCTCAGACCATGAGCTTCTTGCTGCAAAGTTTAGGCTTAAATTAAAGAAAGTAGGGAAAAGCGCTAGGCCAGTCAGGTATGAATTAAATCATATCCCTGTTGAATATACAGTAGAGGTGACAAATAGATTTAAGGAATTAGATCTGATAGACAGAGTGCCTGAAGAACTATGGACAGAGGTTCGTGACATTGTACAACAGGTAGCAACCAAAACCATCCCAAAGAAAAAGAAATGCAAGAAAGCAAAATGGCTGTCTGGGGAAGCTTTGCAAATAGCTGAGGAAAGGAGGGAAGCGAAAGGCAAGGGAGAAAAAGAAAGATACGCCCAATTAAATGCAGAATTCCAAAGAATAGCTAGAAGAGATAAGAATGCCTTCTTAAATGAACAATGCAAAGAAATAGAAGAAAACAATAGAATAGGGAGGACCAGAGATCTTTTCAAGAAAATTGGAGAGATGAAAGGAACGTTTCATGCAAAAATGGGCATGATAAAGGACCAAAATGGCAGGGACCTAACAGAGGCAGAAGAGATTAAGAAGAGGTGGCAAAATTACACAGAAGAACTATACAAGAATGAGCTTAACGTCCCTGATAATCACAATGAGGTGGTCACTGACCTCGAGCCAGACATCCTAGAATGTGAAGTGAAGTGGGCCTTAGAAAAGCTGAGCAACAACAAAGCTAGTGGAGGTGACAGTATTCCAGCTGAGCTATTCAAAATCTTAAAAGACGATGCAGTAAAAGTGCTACACTCAATTTGCCAGCAAATTTGGAAAACTCAACAGTGGCCACAGGATTGGAAAAGATCAGTTTACATTCCAATTCCAAAGAAAGGCAGTGCCAAAGAATGTTCAAACTATCGCACCATTGCACTCATTTCTCATGCTAGTAAAGTTATGCTTAAAATTCTACAAGCTAGACTCCAGCAGTATGTGGATCGAGAACTACCAGAAGTACAGGCAGGATTTCGAAGAGGCAGAGGAACTAGAGATCAAATTGCTAACATACGCTGGATCATGGAGAAAGCTAGAGAGTTCCAGAAAAACATCTACTTCTGCTTCATTGACTATGCTAAAGCCTTTGATTGTGTGGATCATAACAAACTCTGGCAAGTCCTTAAAGAGATGGGCATACCAGACCATCTTATTTGTCTCTTGAGAAATCTATATGCGGGTCAAGAAGCAACAGTGAGAACTGGACACGGAACCACTGATTGGTTCAAAATTGGGAAAGGAGTCCGGCAAGGCTGTATACTGTCGCCTTGCCTATTTAACTTATATGCAGAGCACATCATGAGAAAGGCAGGGCTAGATGAATCAAAAGTTGGAATTAAGATTGCCGGAAGAAACATCAACAACCTAAGATATGCAGATGATACCACTCTAATGGCAGAAAGTGAAGAAGAACTAAAGAGCCTCTTGTTGCAGGTGAAGAAGGAGAGTGCAAAACTTGGGTTGAAACTAAACATTAAGAAAACCAAGATCATGGCATCCGGCCCTCTCAACTCCTGGCAAATAGATGGGGAAGAAATGGAGGTAGTGACAGATTTTATTTTCCTGGGCTCCAAGATCACTGCAGATGGGGACTGTAGCCAAGAAATTAAAAGACGCTTGCTCCTGGGGAGGAAAGCCATGGCAAATCTAGACAGCACACTAAAAAGCAGAGACATCACCCTGCCAACAAAAGTGCGTATAGTCAAGGCTATGGTCTTCCCAGTTGCAATGTATGGCAGTGAAAGTTGGACCATCAGAAAGGCTGAGCGCCAAAGAATTGAGGCCTTTGAACTATGGTGCTGGAGAAGACTCCTGCGAGTCCCTTGGACTGCAAGGCGATCAAACCGGTCAGTCCTAGAGGAGATCAACCCTGACTGCTCTTTAGAAGGCCAGATCCTGAAGCTAAAACTCAAATACTTTGGCCACTTAATGAGAAGGAAGGACTCACTGGAGAAGAGCCTAATGCTGGGAAAGATTGAGGGCAATAGAAGAAGGGGACGACAGAGAATGAGGTGGCTGGATGGAGTCACTGAAGCAGTATGTGTGAGCCTAGATGGACTCCAGAAGATGGTAGAGGACAGGAAGGCCTGGAGGAACATTGTCCATAGGGTCGCGATGGGTCGGACACGACTTCGCAACTAACAACAACAACAATGAAGTAGCAAAGATTGTATAACTAAACTAATATGTGAGAATATAAGATGAAAATACTAGGGTTATAAAGTGTTTTTAGGAGCAAAACATGCTCACTGTGAATAATAACAATAACAGGTAAGGTTTCATAAAGCTTGTATATACATGATATTCTCACAGCACTTAACCACTATTGTTTTTACCTCCAGAGCTGCCAATTATCTGTATTGTGTTACAGAGAAATAATCCAATGCAAATACCTTTTGGTGAAAGACCATTTCTCCATTTATAAAATTATATAGATAGGTATCCTGGAGGAATCCATGTTTCAGAACAAACAGATTTATATATCATTATTAATTTCTTACCACATATATTTGTTGGCTGAAGACATAAGGATCTACAGTTCAAAGATAGAATGCCTACTTTGCAGGCAAATGATTTAATGTCATGGGGAAATGACCTGGGAAGACATGAGTAATAGCCACAAACTACGTAATGGCAAATAAGAGTCAACTTAGCCTACAGAAGCAATAGGAATTTCAGAAGGGGCCCTTTATAGTTCCTTGATTGTAAAGGGAATTTAAAAATTATATTTATACACAGAATACCAGGAATGTATGATGCTCTGAATTGGATCTCTTCCTTCAAATCTATTTATGCATAGAGAAAGTAAGGTTTTTATTGGTGCCTGTCTTTGGCATATATGCTATTCTTTGCCCCATGCAAAAAGGTTTACAAAATGTCATGAAGTAATACTATTACTCAGTTGACCTGAGTGGACACTTCAGTTAAACATAGGGACTTGGAAATATTGTATGGTCTTCACTTAAGCCCTAATAGACAAATATAGATGTCTTGCAGGCCAATTTCAAACTCAAAACCAAAAACTTCCACTCCAAAGAAAGTAAAAATAAATGTGAAAAATTCTGGAACTCTAAGCATCACCATCTTTGGTTTGTAATGCAGAAAGTCCTGAGTTTGATAACTAATATCATCAAGTGGAAAAACTCCTGTTTGAACCATTGGAAAGTCCCTGCTGAGCATATAGTTTGATCTGATAGAAGGGAAGTGTCTATATTCCAGAAAACCTGAAAAAGCCAGAGAGGGAAAACAGAGTTTTATTCAAAAGGTGGGTCAAAATGCACACAGGATTATTGGCCCCTACTCCACTGCTGTTTTTACATTACAGCAGATCCCACAGTCATGTCATAATGCGTAAGACCACAATTTCTGGCCTGCAAAAATCTGATCAAGAGGGGATGAGCAAAAATAGCTCTTTGCTACCATCTAATACAAGGCTTTTCAACCAGTGGTACGGGTACCACCTGTGGTACATTGGCACCTAGCAGGTGGTATGCGACCATTCTAGAAAAGTGGTAGTGGGGGAGGGGAATGAGCTGAACCAGTGTCAGCACCGTACAAGCCTGAGTGAGAGACAGTTGGAACTGCAGGGCTGTCAGGACTCCACGGAAGCACCAGGATCAGTGCTGGGATCCAGCTGGAGCTCGGTGCTGATCCTGGCACTTCTGAGTCCAGAAGAAGCACAGATCAGCTGGAATGTTGCAGCATCTCCAGGGTCTTGTGATTTACATTCAGATGCTTGGCAACTGATTCATATTTATGACGGTCACAGTGTCCCAGGGTCATGTGAAGTGACCGAAACCTGCTGCAATCACGCAGTAGAGGGGGGGAAATAAAAACCAGACACACCTCCACCCCACCCCTGCTGCCAATCCTCAACAGAAATGCTCACAACAATGAAAACCTCGGACAGGAGGAAGAGCAGCGTTGGGTGGGCAGGCAGGTGTCTTGCTCAGCTGTGGCTTGTGGGGCACTTTTTTCAGTGCCATTGTAACTTCTAACAGTCACTAAGCTAACTATTGTAAGTCGAGGACTACCTGTACTTCATCACTTTTTCCCCCTTTTTTTTGGTCATCAAGTTTTTGACACCTTGCTAGGCAACTGGTGGTACTCGGATGTTGCCATATCCTAAAAGTGGTACAATGGGTAAAAAAGTTGAAAAGCCCTGATCTAATAGACCTGTTGCCAGTTCTGAAATTATGGTGAGAAAAATGTATGAAGGGAAAAAACTCCTAGGTTTTTGTCTTCAATCTTACATTGAAAAATTAAAATGGGAAAACTTAAAAAACAAACAAGAAATAACCTGTTCAGGATTACTACCTCATTCTACATTTAAATATACCTAATGTAACTGACCATCCCAAAAGAATGCAAATAAATTGTTAAAATGTTAAAGAAATCTTTAAATTTTATTTGTTTTATTATATCTCTTTAAGTTCTACATAGTATTTCTAGGAATTTGAATTAATAGATTTCCTTAAGTTCTGTATTATTATAATAAATTATTAATATTTTATGATAATGGAGAGGGGTTGGCAAAAGTCAATAGAATTTAATTTATTTCTCATGTTTATTTTAGTAAAAATGAAGGAAGAAGGCTATTTCTTTCCTTTAAATAAATACCATAGTATGGCAGAAGGAAACACCAATTTAGCCATACCTGTACTTTGATTTAATTTGAGTCAATGCAAAATTATATTATGAATTTAAATTCCAATATCTTTTGAGCCCATGGAGTTTTAAAAAGATTGTATATAAAATTAAATGGCTATTAAACATTAATTTTAAATTCATAAATATTAATTTGGAAATTACCCAACCTACTACCGTGCTTTAAAACCAGTTTTTTTAAAAAATTATAATATGGATAAGTAAAATTATGATCTTCAAGAATATATCCCCAAAACATGCTTTCAGGTAACTGTGTGAAATCAAAAAATTAATCTACCATTTTCATTTTCCAGTAGTAATTTAAAAGTTGAGATAGGGAAGAAAAAATTACAGGGCATAGATTTGTTCTGTTTTGTGCAACCAAGGTTTCTTAATGGACTAGTCTTTCGTACATCAGACTGGTTGTATCCAGCTTACCTATAGCCCATCTGTGATGGAAAAAAAGCTTGTTTAATGTAAACAAGAAAAGCTGCACAGAGAATGGGGCATTTGGGCTAGAGTTCTGTATCATCTAATCTGAGCAGGCCAAGTTGTGAATCAAAGGAAAAAAATGAGGATAGTTGGTTGTCACCTAGTTGTTATTATTGTTACATATCAATTGCTAATGATTATGAAGAAGATGGAACATCAGGGTAATATTGAAAAAGAATTGGATATATCATGTATTAGGCTGCATTTTTTTAAAAAAAGAAATTATATATATATATATGAAAATAATCACACATGGTATAAGGTTTATTACGTAAATTCATTATTCATACTCTTTTAATGTTTACATATTTTAATTGGTTGCATACCAAAAATAAAGTTAACAAAAGAAGAATTGTAGACTATAAACATATTTCATCCATTAGCATCAGCATCTCTATGGAAGGAGTGTTCCTGATTTAGATCACCTGGCTTATAACAATAATATCTGTTTGTTGTTATCCAAGAAGTACTCTTAATTGAACTTTTACTGCTGATTGGATCTATGAAAATATTTACAGAGCCTTCCTATAAATATAAACTGCTCAGAAGTAAATACCAAGTAAGTACCCTGTGTTAGCCAATTATTGTCAATTACAATTATATTGTTCATTGGTTAACAATTCTAGAGAAGAGCTAAAGTATAAACGAGAGATGTGAAGTGATCAGAAAGTGGATGTTAGTCAAATAATCAATAATTAAAATAATATAAATTGACATAAAGAACAACTGTGGTGGTTATCTCCTATCCTATGAACAGAATGGAACTTGTCAGAAACAGAACTTCTGCATCTTATGCTAAGCAACCATTTTTTTGATGATAAGTACTTCCCTGTAGAGATAATCTGTTGAGGGCCTCAGAAGCAGACAGAGTAAAACAACAAGGAATGTTTCAAAGCAGAGTCATAAATGGGTGAGACACATATTATTGATCTGGCACCTCCTTTTTTTCCTTCTATTACTCTTTCAAATGACACATTGCAGTGAAGGAATGAACATCTTAATCAATCTCTTGCAGTTAGCTTTTAAATTTGGGCCAAAGTCCCTGTGAATTTAGGCCAAGGATGCAGATTTCCCACTCATTCTTTGTCTTTTTCATCCTATACAGTCTGGACAATTAGATGGCCCTCTAAATGTGATTATTTTCTGTCTAGAGCATTATGTGTATGTTTCTATGCATGTAAAAAAAACCTCTGAGTTCTGCAGGAAGTTATTGAATAATATGGCAACATCAGCAGGAAAGCTTAATTTTTCAGACCTTGGGGGATTGGGAGATGATAAACCTTAGGCCCCATGTCACTGATATGGTAAACCTAAACACTGTGCTGTCAAAATATTGATCGTGATAAATTTTGGTGGCTTGACCTGTTCTGAGATCCAGAAAGGGAGAAATGGGGCTGGTGTACTTGCCCCATGGATTGTCCATTTCTGTTTTCGAAGCAGTATGCCTGGTCATCCTGACTTAGAAGAAGTAGGCCTTGTGGACCTCACATGGGAGGAAATTCATTATTCCAGATAGAGCGTGCTTTGCCATATACATTATTCTGTATTAATATCTTATATTTTATAGTATAATTGTGCACATAAACCCATACACATATACAGTGAGTAAACAAATTAAAAGCATCATTTCATAATGATGAACCAACTGCACCAGTTAAATTCTTGTCAAACAGAGAGAAAAAAAATGCAATTTTATTTTCCCAGTTTTCTGATTTCTGCATCAAAGTTAATATTTTTCCAAATCAATCAAAAATTTCATTCTCATTTCCCCTGGTACAAATTTTGCTAAATATATGCAAGTTATGCTCTCTTATGTAATACACTTCTGTATAGTACTTTAATACACACCTTGCACGCACATTTACTAATTACATATTTTTTAAAAAATTACAATATGAAGAATACTCAGAATATGAAGAAGTACAAATGTTGAAAGCTGGATACTAAGTCATATATTGGTCCAAAATGGAAAATTTATTAGGATTTATTCTCTTTTTTCCTTAAGAAAATACAGCATACCTGCTATATATTCATACCAATTAAATGTCATTCTTCCATTCTGTTACTAGTTTCAGGAAGATGTGGGAGAGGGTTAAATGTTCTCCATCTTAAACTATATCCCCAAATATACACATTAAAAAGATATTTTAGCTATATTTAATCTATTGTTCATAAAGCAAAAGTAAGATCAATTATCCCTTTCCTTCAATGTGGCTGTGTAGGGTAGATATCATAATTTTATGGGTACATGCAAAGAAGAAAGAAAATATTGCCTGGGAAATATAATTTGGAGCTGAAAATGACTAAAGGTTATTTGAACATAAGAGCCTGTTGTTTCAAACCAGAACCCCATCTAACCCAGCATCAATGAAACCTATAAGCAGCTTTAAAATCATTTTTAAGTGACATATTGTCTCTGATACAGAAGATAACATGAACAGTTATCATAGCCTTATTGTGTTTGTCCAATCCTGTTTTAAAATGAGGTATGCAAGCCCAACTTCTGGCCATCAACTCTTAAATTGTGTTTTGCTCATGTTGAATCCATGTTTTTGGATAAATGAAATCACAGGCTTCTCTCTTTCTCCATCATATAGTTAAGTAACTCTTCTACCACAAAATATAGTCTGTACAGTTTGTGTTGGCTCTGAAAACAGGCAAGGAAGACTAAAGAGGGTACCCAGTACTGCATGTTCCATCATTTTTATTTATATGCCTGTTAGATTTATATCGTGCCTTTTCATTCAAGAACTCAAATAGTATTACATAATGCTTCCTACTATTTCCTTTATAAATCTGTGATATAGGTTGGGCTAAAGAGAGTGACTTCCCATAGTAATCTAGTGCACTTTCAAGACTCACAGTCAATTAGAAGGTGGGTCTCTCAGTGATGGTCCAAGACCTTAACCACTAGACCACATTGTCTCCCTCTCTCTGATGACTATGGTCTTGATGAAATTCAGTAGATCTGATTTTAGTTAGGGCATAAATTATATAATTTTGGCTGTATGATGGAAGAAAACTGTAATGGAAGCTAGCATATTATTGAGAAATATGGTGATTTATTAATAAACATTAGTTAATAATTGTTCCCCTTCATGGATTACAATTCAATTCAATTCCTTGTCGTGGCAAAGGGTTTTGCGTAATTCAATGAAGCTAAGAGCTATGCCGTGCAGGGCCACCCAACAGGTCATAGCAGAGAGTTCTGACAAAACGTGATCCACTGGAGAAGGAAATGACAACCCACTCCAGTATCTTTGCCATGAAAATCCCATGGACAATACAAAAAGGACCTCCTGGAGGAACGTTGTCAGTTGGGTCGCGATCGGTCGGACACGACTTTGCAACTAACAACAGCAATAATTGTTATTATATCATTCTTCATTAGTTGCATATTCAACAATGACAACTCCGAGCTCACGTTTTTAAAGGCTTAGCAGTACCTCCTAGAGGCTATTGCCCGTTTCTCTCTGGACAGTGTTAGCAACTTAACCACTTAGTTGCTTATAAATCCTGCTTCCGGAGCAAACCATCCTCAGGTTTCTATCCCATCGGAAGACGGCGCGAGGGGATCTTGCCTGCCAAAGGTTACTTGAGTGATTTGTTTGAATCGATTTCCCTGGCTTCGGGGCGAAATTTATGAGCCTGAAGCTGAGATGAGGCAGGATTGGCGGGCATTCAAAGGAGCGCTCTGTGACCGGCGCGGGGGACAAAAGTGTTCAAAGGAGGAAAGTACAGAGGGAGGGAGGGCGGGGTGGGGAGTAGTCCTCCTCCTCCTCCTCTCCCTCCTGCAACTACCCAGCATTTCCCTTTTCCTTTGCCAACTGTTTTCAGGGCTAATTACTGGCATCTCAGGCAGCGCTGCGCGATGGTATTTGCGCGAGAGAAATCCAGGCAGGAGGGACGGGCCTCCCTGCAGGGCATTATACTTGACTCCAATCGTTAGGGCTACAGGATGGTTATGGATGATTTACAGCGAGGAGGAGAACAATCATAAGAACACACTCTCCCCAATAAACATAAGCGCTGTCCTGAGGCTCGCCTCTCCCACGGTCCTTCCAACCTCCCGAAAGTACGTCCCGATTTCTAGGCGCAAACGTCCCCCTCCGGCAGGCGCTCAGAGCAAAGCCTCGCGCTCCCGTTCCCGGTCAAGTATCCGCTTTCGCTTGTTTGCATTTCTCTCCCTCCCTCCCACTCGCTCTCTCACCCACCCAGCCAGTAGCACGTGCGGGCCGGCGGCTCACCTGAAAAAGAGTTTGGAGAAAACGTTCGCCTTCTCCAGAGGGGACCTCTGCATGGTCCCCCACCGGCAGGGCTGCCGGGCGCAGCAAGCAAAGGAATAAGGAGGGACGGGTTTCCCTCAGCGGACTGCACCGTTTATAGTCTCGCCTTCCCCCCATAAAAGGGGGACAAATCACGGTTTGCACCGCTGTCTCCAACCTTATCGGACTCTGAGGTCACCGCCTCTCTCCTTCTCCTGCCCCTCACCCCGCCTTTGCAAGCCGGCCCGGCTTCATAAGCCGGCCCTCCGCTTCACGCCCGGGACAACGCAAAGGCCCGCTCTCGTCGCGCGCTGCAAGAGGCGCTCCTCGCGCCAGGTGCCTCTCTCCGCCGGAGCGCGCGCCCTCCCTCCCGGGGAATTCGCCCCGCGAGTTCGCTCCGCGCGAAAAAGCCGCCGTTCCCTCCTTCCTTTCAGCCTTGCTTAGCGATCGCCGCAGCCTCGAAAGAGGAATCGGATTCCCTGGAGGTTACCGCCGGTGGTTGCTTCCTTCCGCGGGGTAGCTGGCCGCTTGCCGTCTTCAGAAAGCAGCTCTTTTCCCATTAAGGGTTGTGCTGCTAACAGGACTGGATCCCGGTCGTGTACTAAATGTCAAGACTTCGACTAAAGCTTGTTCAGCAGTAGCAATAAAGAACGCACACTCGTGGCGTCTTGCTTAGACACGCGTATGCGCCTGGCACCTGGCTTTTTCCAGAAAATTTCAGGTGCCACTCTTTTCCGCTTAGCGGCTGGATATGAAGAACTTGCTGGAGTATTCGCGGGTCGCGCTAAGTTGAGCTAGTGTTAATTTTGGCTTTATGTTTTGGCGGCTTAAGCTGTTGTGCAAAGCAGCCCATTGAGTTAGTGTAGGGTTCAGTCTGTGTCGGAACACTGGTCCAGGCATCTACCCTGTTAGTGCATACCACGAATGCAGCTTTTTGGAAGGGATTTATGGTCCTGGAGCAACTGTGCTCCTTTTCAACTTCTATGTATTTGTGATGCAAAGGTTCACATCACATCCATTTCCTTATAGAGTCACTCCACTAAAGATTACAGTGGCAGCTAGTTTTTTAATCATAAACTCCTTACTTCTGTTACATAAGGTGAGAATAGGGCACATTTTTGTTTTCCCACACCGGTTGATCAAACCCCAACTTGGAATGTTTCCTCTGAATGACACCAGGCATCTTCATCAGCACATCAAACAGACAAACACTAGGCCAGCTGACAAATGAGACCTCTCTATTATCCCATCCATTCCCTGCTCACTTTGTTTTTTGCTAGCAGAGTTAATTTTACTCTGTGAGAACATTTTAAAAAAAAGTGCTCTGTCAACTGAAATGTCTGAAATGATGTGTGGTTCCTGAGCATTGTTTACCTGGGTGTTATAGATGGAAAGGGGACAGCATTGGCTAGCATTGCATTGACAGGGAAGAGCAAAGGATTGTTTTGCCGCATATCTATAAGAGCCACTGCCAGCATCCAAGAAGGAAATCTCTTGTAGAGCTGATTGGTTTCTTGGAAAAAAAGTGGTCAAGAGCAGGGAGTCTGCAGGTTTCGTGGTGATTTGCCACCAGCTCATAAAAAACCCCACAAAGCTGTTTATTATCTGCATGAAAATATATGGCCTAAGTATCATTCAGTGGCACAAATGCATGGCCAATTCATGTGATGACATGGTCTTCAACTGTAACACTGCTTATCCAATGGCTAGTAGGTGCGTGTTATGCAATCTTGGGTGTGATTTTGCTACACCCCTCCCCATATATCAAGTTGCTTAGCCAGGTAAACAAATACCGGGACATAAATCGTTTCACTACATCAGACACACAGGAACTATGGGAAGCACATTATATAATCAGATCAGTGCTGAAGACCCCAGAGAAGTAGCTCAGGGTACCATAGAGAAATGATAATTAAGATAATTTATTATATATGGGCTAATGGGTGGTAGGAATCGTGAATCCGGTGGGAGGTGAGTACTCTGGTATGTATGAGACTTGGGCTGGGCCCATGGGAACTGGGAGATAAGTATATGTGAGATGTGAGCCTAGTCAGGACCTGGAAAGATCCAAGCTCAACCCAGGTTGAGGAAAATCATGGCTCACTCGATTACATAAACTACCAACTGTAACTGGGTGGGAATTACTCTGGTAATTAACAGGAAGATTGGGTGTGTGCATTTATTTCTCCTTAGGTATAACCAACAAAATTGTAGCTAGTATCTATCCACTTTCTAGAGCAAATTGCCATGTATTTTATTCATCACAACCCTCTTTTATTTAAACAGCCCTCTTCTACGTCATCCTCCTTGTCCAATTCCAATAACCAGAGATCAAAAAATCAAAGATAAGAAAGTTGGAAGAGATATGGATGTAATCTAATCCAATCTGCCACCCAAAGCAGAAATCCTGTACTGTGACATTCCTAGCTGATGGTCATCCAACCTCTGTTTATAAATACTTCCAGAAGAGTTCACCACTTTTTAAAGCAGTCTTTTCCATTATTGAACACCTCTTATAGTTAGGAATGTCCTGCGGTGTTTCTTAATTCTATCTCCTGAAAGACCTCTGAACACTTCCGCGTAGTCTTCTGTCTAACTGAACATAACTAGTACCTCCACCCCTTCATGGATTACTGCCTTGTCGTGGTGAAGGGGCTTGCGTAATTCAATGAAGCTATGAGCTATGCCGTGCAGGGCCACCCAAGACAGAAAGGTCATAGCAGAGAGTTCTGACAAAACGTGATCCACAGGAGAAGGAAATGGCAAACCACTCCAGTATCTTTGCCATGAAAACCCTATGGACAGTACCAAAAGGCAAAACGATATGACGCTGGAAGATGAGCCCCTCAGGTCGGAAGGCGTCCAATATGCTACTGGGGAAGAGCAGAGGGCTAGTACTAGTAGCGCCAGAAAGAATGAAGCGACTGGGCCAAAGCCGAAAGGACGCTCAGCTGTGGATGTGTCTGGTGGTGAAAGGAAAGTCCGATGCTGTAAAGATTTTTTCTCCATAGGAACCTGGAATGTAAGATCCATGAATCAAGGAAAGCTGCACGTGGTCAAACAAGAGATGACAAGACTGAACATCGACATCTTAGGTATCAGCGAACTAAAATGGACAGGAATGGGTGAATTTAATTCAGATGACCATCAGGTATACTACTGCGGGCAAGAATCCCTCAGAAGAAATGGAGTAGCCTTCATAGTCAATAAAAGAGTAGGAAAAGCAATACTGGGATACAATCCTCAAAATGACAGAATGATCTCAGTTCGAATCCAAGGCAAACCATTCAATATCACAGTAGTCCAAGTCTATGCCCCAACCACCAGTGCTGAAGAGGATGAAATTGACCAGTTCTATGAAGCCCTACAGCACCTTATAGAACTAACACCAAAAAATGATGTCCTTATCATCATGGGGGATTGGAATGCTAAAGTAGGAAGCCAAAAGATAACTGGAATAACAGGCAAGTTTGGCCTTGGAGTACAAAATGAAGCAGGGCACAGGCTGATAGAATTTTGTCAAGAGAATACGATGGTCATAGCAAACACTCTTTTCCAACAACCCAAGAGACGGCTCTACACATGGACATCACCAGACGGTCAACACAGAAATCAGATTGACTATATGCTCTGCAGCCAAAGATGGAGAAGCTCTATACAGTCAGTAAAAACAAGACCAGGAGCTGACTGTGGCTCAGATCATGAGCTTCTCCTTGCAAAGTTTAAGCTTAAACTGAAGAAAGTAGGGAAAAGCACTAGGCCAGTCAGGTATGAATTAAATCATATCCCTGTTGAATATACAGTAGAGGTGACAAATAGATTTAAGGAATTAGATCTGATAGACAGAGTGCCTGAAGAACTATGGACAGAGGTTCGCGACATTGTACAACAGGTAGCAACCAAAACCATCCCAAAGAAAAAGAAATGCAAGAAAGCAAAATGGCTGTCTGAGGAAGCTTTGCAAATAGCTGAGGAAAGGAGGGAAGCAAAAGGCAAGGGAGAAAAACATAGATATGCCCAATTGAATGCAGAATTCCAGAGAATAGCTAGAAGAGATAAGAATGCCTTCTTAAATGAACAGTGCAAAGAAATAGAAGAAAACAATAGAATAGGGAGGACCAGAGATCTTTTCAAGAAAATTGGAGAGATGAAGGGAACGTTTAATGCAAAAATGGGCATGATAAAGGACCAAAATGGCAGGGACCTAACAGAGGCAGAAGAGATTAAGAAGAGGTGGCAAAATTACACAGAAGAACTATACAAGAATGAGCTTAACGTCCCAGATAATCACAATGAGTTGGTCACTGACCTCGAGCCAGACATCCTAGAATGTGAAGTGAAGTGGGCCTTAGAAAAGCTGAGCAACAACAAAGCTAGTGGAGGTGACACTATTCCAGCTGAGCTATTCAAAATCTTAAAAGACAGTGCAGTAAAAGTGCTACACTCAATTTGCCAGCAAATTTGGAAAACTCAACAGTGGCCACAGGATTGGAAAAGATCAGTTTACATTCCAATTCCAAAGAAAGGCAGTGCCAAAGAATGTTCAAACTATCGCACCATTGCACTCATTTCTCATGCTAGTAAAGTCATGCTTAAAATCCTACAAGCTAGACTTCAGCAGTATGTGGATCGAGAACTACCAGAAGTACAGGCAGGATTTCGAAGAGGCAGAGGAACTAGAGATCAAATTGCCAACATACGCTGGATCATGGAGAAAGCTAGGGAGTTCCAGAAAAACATCTACTTCTGCTTCATTGACTATGCTAAAGCCTTTGATTGTGTGGATCATAACTAACTGTGGCAAGTTCTTAAAGAGATGGGAGTACCAGACCATCTTATTTGTCTCTTGAGAAACCTATATGCGGGTCAAGAAGCAACAGTGAGAACTGGACACGGAACCACTGATTGGTTCAAAATTGGGAAAGGAGTCCGGCAAGGCTGTATACTGTCACCCTGCCTATTTAACTTATATGCAGAGCACATCATGAGAAAGGCAGGGCTAGATGAATCAAAAGTTGGAATTAAGATTGCCGGAAGAAATATCAACAACCTAAGATACGCAGATGATACCACTCTAATGGCAGAAAGTGAAGAAGAACTAAAGAGCCTCTTGTTGCGGGTGAAGAAGGAGAGTGCAAAACTTGGGTTGAAACTTAACATTAAGAAAACCAAGATCATGGCATCTGGCCCTCTCAATTCCTGGCAAATAGATGGGGAAGAAATGGAGGTAGGCAAGGCCTATTTAAATAGGCAAGGCCTATTTAACTTATATGCAGAGCACATCATGATAAAGGCAGGGCTAGATGAATCAAAAGTTGGAATTAAGATTGCCGGGAGAAACATCAACAACCTAAGACACAGGTCTGCAACCTGCAGCTCCGGAGCCGCATGCGGCTCTTTCAGCCGTCTCCTGCGGCTCCCAGTCTTCTGCCATGTGCAGTCCAAAAAAAAAGGGGGACTAAAAAAGTTCAACCAATCAATTCAAATATGCAGGGTAGGTGCATATCTCGCCTTGGCTCCACTCTTCAGTCAAACCCTGTTCTGCGCATGCGCGCATGTACGTGCATGCGCACACATTTTTTGCGGCTCCCAGTTTATCCTTTTGTGAGGGAACCAGTTCCGAGTGGCTCTTTCACTGTTTCAGGTTGCTGACCCCTGACCTAAGATATGCAGATTGTACCACTCTAATGGCAGAAAGTGAAGAGGAACTAAAGAGCCTCTTGCTGCGAGTGAAGAAGGAGAGTGCAAAACCTGGGTTGAAACTAAACATTAAGAAAACCAAGATCATGGCATCTGGCCCTCTCAATTCCTGGCAAATAGATGGGGAGGAAATGGAGGTAGTGACAGATTTTATTTTCCTGGGCTCCAAGATCACTGCAGATGGGGACTGTAGCCAAGAAATTAAAAGACGCCTGCTCCTCGGGAGGAAAGCAATGGCAAATCTAGACAGCACACTAAAAAGCAGAGACATCACCCTGTCAACAAAAGTGTGTATAGTCAAGGCTATGGTCTTCCCAGTTGCAATGTATGGCAGTGAAAGTTGGACCATAAGAAAGGCTGAGCGCCAAAGAATTGAAGCCTTTGAACTATGGTGCTGGAGAAGACTCCTGCGAGTCCCTTGGACTGCAAAGTGATCAAACCGGTCAGTCCTAGAGGAGATCAACCCTGACTGCTCTTTAGAAGGCCAGATCCTGAAGCTAAAACTCAAATACTTTGGCCACCTAATGAGAAGGAAGGACTCACTGGAGAAGAGCCTAATGCTGGGAAAGATTGAGGGCAATAGAAGAAGGGGACGACAGAGAATGAGGTGGCTGGATGGAGTCACTGAAGCAGTAGGCGTGAGCTTAAATGGACTCCAGAAGATGGTAGAGGACAGGAAGGCCTGGAGGAACGTTGTCCATAGGGTCGCGATGGGTCGGACACGACTTCGCAACTAACAACAACAACAACAAAAGTACTTCCAACTTTCCTTGCAGTTTTCTGGACACATTCCTCCTTAACAGTGTCTAGAACAGAATGTAATATTCTATATGATTTGACTAATGCAGAATAGAAAGGAATTTTTCTTGATCTCAACACTGTCATAGAATTTATGTAGGATAGGATTGTATTAACTTTTTTTTCCTTTTCAGCTATATCACGCTGTGAATAAGTAGCTTCTAATCCACTAAGATACAAACAGTAGATTCTTCTTTGCCTGCACTATTTCACCTCAATGAACCACTCTTGGTTAAGTCAGATCAGTAATAATCTATTATAACTTTCAGTCAACATCAAGACAAAGATCTGTAAGAATGGAAACAAGTGACACCAGGAAAGTAATAGCAGGAATATATTACTGAATAAACTGAGAAAGGAATTCAGGAGAACAAAGAGACTTGTTTTTATTTCTGAGTGAAGATCTGCCTTCCCACAAGTTTTAAACTCTTAATCCATATGACGAACAAGAATATGCCAAGCAATTTCCTGGCATATATACATACATACATAGGTTTATTTCTAAATAATGTGCAGGACTATATTGCACTATAAATAAGTTAAATACTAAAAGCATTAATTGTATATGTTATTATAACTGACATATTAAAATATTAATTATATATATATATTAAAATATTAATTATACATATATATACACATACACACACACACTATTATTGTACTACAATAATGCAGATCAGCTTCAGAGGATTTAATGTTATACTTCCAATTCCTGATCAATAATTAAAACATTTTTGGTAACTATCTGAAAACTATTTAAGATACTGTAGTTCTTCAGAAAAAAAAACACATTAATTCTCTGAGTGTGAATTAATTTCAAACAAAAATAGATCTTACAGTTGCATTGGGAATGAGACAAATAACATATTTGATCTTCTCAATCAATAAAAGAAGTGGATCACTGCTACTAAAGATCCCTGGTGGCAATTTTTCTTCTAAAGTAACAACAAAAAAGAAATATTAAATGCCAGCAATAAAAAAGAACTATTTGTCTGAATATCACCAGCTCCCCATCTTCATATGAAGAAAAATACTAAGGGATTATTTGTATTGAATAACATTTTTTAAAAAAAATATATTGTCCAAAATATACCTTTTTAGCTGCTACAATGACTTCAATCAACACCAATTTAATTTTAAAAAGCTTGTATAATAAACTATGATGTGATGTGATGTGAATCCACTGTATGTAAATTGAATCTACTATTAGTTCCTCTTTCATCAAAGGTAGATAAGAGTTTGATCCTAGCATGTTGTTGGGTGTTCTAAAACAGAATCACAAGTAGATTTAAATTATAGTTTATTACTTGGTTATATCTTGATTTATTTTGAAATATTTAATCATAATGCAAAGGGTGTGTGTGATGCTCAGCAGTTAAAGATGCTGAGTTTGTCAGCTGGAAAGCTGATGGCCTGGGTTCGGGACCCAATCACTGTGTGACGGGGTGAGGTCTTGTTACTTGTCCTAGCTTACCCACCTAGCAGTTCAAAAGTATGCAAACACAAGTAGATAAATAGGTACCACTTCGGTGGGAAAGTAACAGCGTTTCATGTGCCTCGGTGTATATTCATGCTGGCCACATGACCATGGAAATGTCCTTAGGAAACATTGACTCCCTTGGCTAAGAAACAGAGATGAACGCTACCTCCTAGAGTCAGACATGACTAGAAAGGAGAAACTTTTAACTTTACGTTTAATCATAAATCCAGGGTCAGTCAAGACAGAAAACTATTCCATTGTGCTTTCAATGCACATTTTATGAAAAACTGATTTTGAAGGAATTGTTATCATTGCTCATAATATGATTAAGCCAAATTCTTGGCTTAAATCAAGAGAATACATATAACCTGGATATGACCAAAATAATTTTAGATATAATATATTAAATAATAATATAATAAATAATAATAAATAATAGTAAGCACATTGTGCTTTAGATTGTAAGCCGCCCTGAGTCTTCGGAGAAGGGCGGGATATAAATGGGATTAAAATTGAAATTAAAATTAATAAATAATATATTACCCCAAAGTGATAAATGCATTTGTAAGAGCTGCAAATAATTTCAGAATACTTTTCTTCATAAGTGAATTTACTTTGGTTTGTTGTTCTTAGTTGCAAAGTCGTGTCTGACCCATTGTGACCCCATGGACAACGTTCCTCCAGGCCTTCCTGTCCTCTACCATCTTCTGGAATCCATTTAGGCTCACGCCTACTGCTTCAGTGACTCCATCCAGCCACTTTATTCTCTGTCGTCCCCTTCTTCTCTTGCCCTCAACCTTTCCCAGCATTAGGCTATTCTCCACTGAGTCCTTCCTTCTCATTAGGTGGCCAAAGTATTTTGAGCTTCAACTTCAGGATCTGGCCTTCTAAAGAGCAGTCAGGGTTGATCTCCTATAGGACTGACCGGTTTGATCGCTTTGCAGTCCAAGGGACTCGCAGGAGTCTTCTCCAGCACCATAGTTCAAAGGCTTCAATTCTTTGGCGCTCAGCCTTTCTTATGGTCCAACTTTCATAGCCATACATTGCAGCTGGGAAGACCATAGCTTTGACTATACGCGCTTTTGTTGGCAGGGTGATGTCTCTGCTTTTTAGTGTGCTGTCTAGATTTGTCATGGCTTTTCTCCCCAGGAGGAAGCGTCTTTTAATTTCTTGGCTGCAGTCCCTGTCTGCGGTGATCTTGGAGCCCAGGAAAATAAAATCTGTCACTACCTCCATTTCTTCCCCATCTATTTGCCAGGAATTGAGAGGGCTGGATGCCATGATCTTGGTTTTCTTAATGTTTAGTTTCAACCCAACTTTTGCTGGTGATGACCTATAAAGCCCTAAATGGCTTGGGTCCGGGATATTTGAGGGAACACCTCCTGCCAGCATCAAGTTCCCTTCATCCAGTGCGCTCACACAGGGAGGGTCTTCTCTGGGTGCCACCGGTAAAAGATTGCCGGCGGATAACACCCAGGGGGACGGCCTTCTCTGTGTGTGCGCCTGCCCTCTGGAACCAGCTGCCCATGGAGCTTAGGACCGCCCCTGACCTTCGTTCATTCCGCCGGGACCTGAAGACCTGGCTCTTTGAGCTTTCCGGCCCAGGCTGAGAATTTTTAACTGGGGTTTTTATTTAAGGGATAATTTAATCTTTTTAAATTGTTTTTTAACTTTTGTATTTTGTACTGTTTGATTTTAAATACCCTGTAAACCGCCCTGAGTCCTTCGGGAAAGGGCGGTATATAAATTTAATAAAATTAAATTAAAATTAAATTAACTTTTGCACTCTTCTTCTTCACTCGTAAGAAGAGGCTCTTTAGTTCCTCTTCACTTTCTGCCATTAGAGTGGTATCATTACTTTGGTTACACAATGGCATTTTTACTACATTAAGGATTTCTGAACATGTTCACTGTTTGATGACAAAAAAAAGGAAATGTATCTTTTTCAGATAAATTTGTAAAAACTAAGAAAAGTTGGTTTAACACAAAGAAACTTGTAACCTGTAATGTCTCAAGGAAATCCAGAATGCCAAAGATCAACAAGAATTGTAATATTTAATCCTGTCTCACCCTTTAAAGTGCTTTGTATATGTTGGGCTAAAATTAGAAATATTTACTAGAACTACATATTGAAAGTTCAACAAAGAGAAGATCAAGAGGCTTATGAAACTTGAAGATTTATATCTCCAGATTTATTATTTTTTTAAAAAACCCGTACTTGTTTACTTTACAAGATTAAGATAATTCCTAGCTGAACACACCTATCAACATTAAAGAACATTGATCCTGAAATCAAATGTTATTTGGCAAGTACATTTTTTATCTTTCTATGTGGAAATTGATTTATTTTTTATTTAAAAGATCTATATCCTTCCTACAGATATTCCTTGATTTACAACCAATTGGGACCAGATGTTCTGCCTTTAAGCGATGTAGTTATTAAGCGAATCATGTCTGATTTTACAACCCTTTTTGTGGTGGTCATTAAAAGAATCTGGCTTCTCCTATTGACTTTGCTTTTAAGAAGTTGCCTGGGAAGATTATAAATGATGAACATGTTATCCCAGAAGGCTCCAACTGTTGCAAATGCATGCCAATTTCCTGAATATTTATCATGTCACCATGAGACACTACAACGGTAAGTGCAAGGACTGATAATAGTTGTTGTTAGTTGCAAAGTTATGTCCGACCCATCGCGACTCCATGGACAATGTTCCTCCAGGCCTTCCTGTCCTCTACATCTTCTGGAATCCATTTAAGCTCACGCCTACTGCTTCAGTGACTCCATCCAGCCACCTCATTCTTTGTCGGCCCCTTTTTCTCTTGCCCTCAACCTTTCCCAGCATTAGGCTCTTCTCCAGTGAATCCTTCCTTCTCATTAGGTGGCCAAAGTATTTGAGTTTCAACTTCAGGATCTGGCCTTCTAAAGAGCAGTCAGGGTTGATCTCCTCTAGGACTGATTGGTTTGAACACCTTGCAGTCCAAGGGACTCACAGGAGTCTTCTCCAGCACCATAGTTCAAAGGCTTCAATTCTTTGGCGCTCAGCCTTTCTTATGGTCCAACTTTCACAGCCATGCATTGCAACTGGGAAGACCATAGCCTTGACTATATGCACTTTTGTTGGCAGGGTGATGCCTCTGCTTTTTAGTGTGCTGTCTAGATTTGTCATGGCTTTCCTCCCCAGGAGGAAGCGTCTTTTAATTTCTTGGCTGCAGTCCCCATCTGCAGTGATCTTGGAGCCCAGGAAAATAAAATCTGTCACTACCTCCATTTCTTCCCCATCTATTTGCCAGGAACTGAGAGGGCTGGATGCCATGATCTTGGTTTTCTTAATGTTAAGTTTCAAGCCAACGTTTGCATTCTCCAAGGACTGATCATAGCCAGTTTTTTTCCAATGTCATCATAACTTAAAAGAGTTATTAAACAAGTGGTCATAAATTGATGACTACTTCTATTTCTCTGAAGGGAGAAAGAATGTTTTGTGTTTGTGTGTGTGTGTGTGTGTATAAAGTTGCACACACACACAAACATACACATAAATAATCTTACCTGGAACAGAAACCTCTGAGGTTTCCTATCAAATCCTTTGCTATTGAGAGCCTCTAAACCTCAAGTTAAAATACTCTAACTTTTCTCCAGGAAAAAAGAAACAGAGGGCAAAAGACACTTGAAAACTCAGAAAATATCCTTTCACTGGGAACAAAGATAAACAAACATATTCAGGAAATTCTGGGTAGATTGTGGCTGATGACATCACTACCTAGGAAGGTTGTGGTACACCTGTGATTTGTAAGCTAACTGATTTCAGTATGATTTTGCATTACTTGCCATATTGGATTTTAATGGTTTGTTATTCGTGTGTGTATGTATTTCCTAATCTTCCTATTTTTGAGATTTTATGACAACATCTTCAAATTTATTCTTATTTTGGGGAAATGATCTGTCCAAGATGGGGGAATTAGAGCTTGTAAGAGGTAAAGCCACCCAATATATAATAAAGGGTCCATCAATCTTCCTATAAAGTCTACATCCATTATCTTCTTCTCAACTCTTCTATGTTAAACAATAACTATGAGAATGTACAGAAAATTAATCTTTTACTCCATACTAAATGGCTATATGACCGCTTCAGTTTGCTAAAATGTAATTCCCACTCAATTCAATGGGTTTTATTTCTATGTATATTCATTCCTTATGTATTTTTTATCATATAGAACTATAATATGATCATACACAATTCACATATAGACAAAGTATACCTGAGGCCAGGGGGTGCTGCACAGCTCAATCTGGAACTTGGTTCTTGGCTGCAGAGGCCTTTCCTGAGACCTCTTGATGGCAAAATGGAGGCTGGGGGCGATGCATGAGAGTGGCGGCAAGTGGCCGCAGAAGAAGCGGGCCAGCTGGGCAGGTTCTTAGTGCCACCGCTGCAAGGTGAGACAGGGGAAAAGACATCCCCTGAAAATAAAACCTGGTGCCTCTTTTGGAGGCAAAAATAATAATAAGACCAGGTCTTATTTTCAGGGAAACATGTCAGTTCTTTTGTCTGATGAGGAATGGCTTTCTATGTTACTATTTTTGTTGCTAACTTTTTAATGTAAACTTGTTACCTTGTTACCTTGTTCACAGTCTTCCTTTGTCTTCTCTTTCTTTTTCTTTTCCCACTGTCTTTTATTCTATGCTAAGTGTGCCAGTGTGATATTGTTTTTCTACATAAATCAGGGATATAACAGTATTTTTAAATATGAGAATTTAAAAAGTAAGGGAAGATGTTAAGTCAATAGAGGCTTGGCATTACAACAGCAAGGATCATATTGGTTAAATCAATTTCCTGTTATATTTCTTCACTTGGTAAACTGTCATAGGTAAAAGATCTTACAACATTTTACAGTTCATTGAATAACAACTAGCTTTTCTATATCAGATACTTTGACTTTGTATTATAGATCAAGTAGAGTGTCAGCTAAGAAATTATACTGCAGTAGTCTCTGACAATTCTTTGACAGAGCATAATAACTTCATTCTTTTCAGCATGCTATCTGCTGCTTTTCAAGTTTTGGTTTTCATCCGAATTCTGTCAACTTTTTCAGACTGCAATTCTAGAGCCTCCACCTATACAAGGAAACTGTTATACGACATTTTTAATGTTTTATTTCAGAACATTTTGTACTATGTATTTCTCTTTTGCTTAAAATTTCTACTTAGTTTCATGATTCTGCAAAGTCCTTTTGAAGTTTCCTGTAGTTTCAAAATAATCCTACCTTACTATTCAAGAAACCACAGTCCCAAAGCCCCACCAGACATGGAAAATGAGTTACACCGTTCTTTGGAGGGCGGCCTAAAACAGAATGTCACCCATTGTGCTCTAAGCATTCCTTAAATGTGAACATGAGTTGTTAATAGTCACAGTCTGAAAATATAAGGGCCTAAATTAATAAGTTTGCTGATATTTGCAGTTTTTATGCAGCTTCTGCAACTAGGAAACGAAACCCTGGCTACCAAATCTTGCATAAATTCACCAGGAAAAAAACAAAACAAAACAGGGCAAACAGGTTTACTGTATAGCACATTACAAGGACTCCCTTGCTAGTTGTCACTGAGATAAATTCCACAAATTTCTGTGCTTATGAAGAAATCTTCAAAGAGCACAGCAAAATAGGGTTCATTTTGGGATTGTTCCAAAATTAATTTAATATGGAAAGATTGCAGTTGACATCAAAGGACTTTGAAATGAGCCCTTCCTGAGGCTATGAGAGATGACAGACAACTACCAAATAAGCAATTTTTCTATATTCTGTTCTACAAACAAAGGATAATAGAGGAACTAGTTCTTCATATTTCTTATTCTAGTCTCTCAGCATACTGACTTTCCAGCCTAAGGAGAGACACATATTCACCTGCCCAGAGCCAAACCCTTATGTGATTTTCTTTAAAAAATTACCACTCTTTGAAAAAATGCAAATAACATAAGATTGGTCCTACAAGGGAATTTCTGAATGCCTTTTTTTACTTCCACATGTCTGTATTTAATATTCAGTGTTTGTTTATTTCTGAAACCTATCAATTTCTGAAATGTATTAAGTATTTCAACAAATCTGGTAAGAAAAGTCATTTCTTTTTATGTCACTTGAAAAGCCCATACGTCAGAAACTTGACAGCTAGTCCTAAAGGAAGTCCCTTCTTGGAAGCTTGTTTTCAGAGGAAAGCTCCATTAACGATAACAATAAACTTCTCTGTAATTAAAATATCACCTTGGGGGAAGATGCAGAATTGACTTGGGAGGCCGGTGTGTGGTGTAGTTGGTTCACATAGTGTGGTGGGATGGAGGGTTTGTTGTCACTGTGTGTTGGGGGGAGAGAGCACTGGGGGAGGCTCAGCTAATCTCAATGTACACATGTTGTACTTTGACAATAAAGGTTTATTATTTATTAAGTGACTGTTCTTTGGATCAGAACAGAGCAGGAAATGATTTCATGCCTTTCCATTTCTAATTTAGTCCCCAAAATGATAGCTTGCTTTTATACTTACTTATTTATTTGTTTATAAAATTTATTGGCTGCCCATCTTACCATAGGGTAACTCTGGGTGGCTTATAATTATACATAAGTTAAAACATAAAAGTTAAAATCAAATATTAAAACAAAGACATATAGGGAGGTTGGGGGGGCAGAGTGGGGTGGAGGTGGGATCTATTATTACTCAAACCACGTCCATTGTGCTGTTCCTCCACTGGCATCCTAAGCCAACTAACAAAGCCACTTTTTTAGGCCTTATGAACAGATAGGAGGGTTGGGGCCAACATCAAATTGGGGGGCAAGTTGTTCCAGAGGACAAGAGCAACAGCAGAGAAGGCTCTCCTTCTGGACTCTGCCAGCTGGAATAATTGGACTGAGGGGACCTGCAGTGTGCGTCCTCTGCCAGACAGAGTAGAACGGGCCAATCACAGTGGGGTGAGATAGTGCCTCAAGTAACATGGACCATGAAGGACTTTAAAGATGATCACCAACACCTTGAACTGCACCCAGAATCAGACTGGTAGTCAATACAGCTCGCAAAGCAGTGGTGCTACAGGAACCATTCTTAAGCTCCCAAAACTACCGGCGCTGCCCCATGCATAATGCATTACAATAGTCCAGTCATGAGATGACTAGGGACTGAATGACTGAGTGCAGGGAATCTTGGTCCAGGAAAGGCCACAACTGGTCCACAACACAAAGTTGCACAAAGATTCTCCTAGCTGCAGCTGCCACTTCTTTCTTGTCATTTCATCCCATAACCAGGCCTGAATCCTGACTGAAAGGGGTCCAGATAATCTGTTTCATCCAGGACTCTCTGCAGCTGCCAGGCCACCACTTTATCCACAACCTTCCCTAAGATTGGGACGTTGGAAACTGGATGAAAATTATCCAGGCAGGTGGAATCTAGTGATGGTTGTATAAGGAGAGGGTGAACCAGGGCTTGCTTAAAAGCATTTGGAAATGTCCCATCCTCTAGTGGGTTCACTGTCTGAACCCACCCGCTAGTCAGCATCCTGGGGGCTTTCACTAGCCAAGAGGCACAAGGATCTAACTGACAGGTGATGGCACTGACAGCAGCCATCTGCTGTCTACTTCATCAGGGCCAACTGGATCAAACTGTTCCCAGATAAAAGCACAAGACCTCTCCCCAGACTATCTCCACTGCAGTATATTGTTTGTATTTTACATCTATTTTACTCCCCCCCCTCATTTAGCAATCTTACAATGCAAATTGCACTTACTACTATTTATATAGCAAGCAGTTTTCAAAAGACTTATTAATGCAGGCTTCCTCTCTGATAAAATGATTTAAACACCTGTGTTCTGCATAATAACAGACATATTTATATAAAGTACAAGAACAAAGCAGGTGTTATGTATTGGGCTTGTTTGTTAACACCACGGGGTAATGGCTGGTAGGTTGCTAGAGCAGGGAGCTAGCTAACAGCTCCTAGCATCTCAGACAACCTGTCTCCAGTGCTGCTATTGGTTGCCCCTAGGCGGCAACAGGTTGCTTCAAACCTATTGGCCGCCGCCTAGGGGCCAAGGTATAAATTGCTGCAGCTGCAGCCCTGTTTTCTAGTTCAGATCCTGCAAGAAATAAACCATGTTCTTTGCAGAATTCACTCGCCTCATCTTCATTCCTGCGCAACGAACCCAGTACACAACAGCAGGAATTTGTTCTGTTGTTCACACACCCTTCCATTTCAGAATTGTCTACAGTACAAACAGGCCAGTGATTTATAGTTCAATGCTTTGCCTATCAGTATGTTCTTGGACAGTCTTCTCATTTCAGTAATGATTACTTTTTCTAATGAACATTGTACAGTCAATGAAACTTTAAGGACAAAACATCAAGATCACTTTGAGGCCTCCTGTGACGACCTTCAACTTCAAGAATTATTAGTTGGGAATATTAGCAATTGTAATCCCACACATCCACAGTGGGCACAAAGGAAAGATTATTCTATTCTAAAAGAGTACAGGCAATCCTCAACTTACAACCATAACTGGGCTCAAAATTTCTGATGCTAAGCGAGAGATTTATTTGTTGAGTTTTACCACATTTTATGGTCTTTCTTGCCACAGTTAGGTGAATCACTGTGATTAAGTTAATAAAACTGTTGCTACATGAATCTGGCTTCCCCATTATTTAAATACAAATAATACAAACATAATACATATAAGTCTAAATAAAAAAACAGTATAAAAATACAAATATTACAGTGTACCACCACCACCCCCGCCCTGGAGACATTTTTATTACCTATAATTCTTCTCATATAACAACTAACAATATACAATATATTTCAGTTGTGCCCTTATCCCCTCCAAAACAGCATATATTCTTGAGTACATTTATTCCCTTTGCCTTCCACCAAGACTGTTTTTATAAAATCCTCCCATATTTCATTATAATTATTTACTTTATCCTTTTTAAAATTGAATTTCTGTTGTTAATTTATCATTTATTGCCATATTCTATATTTCATTATACCACTCATTTCTTTGAATAACCCAATTCCATCTCCAATATTTAACCATCACTAATCTAGCTGCCATTATCCAATTTACAATCAGTAACAGTAATGTGATCCTCAGTGACATATCTAAATTTACCTTCAAAAGTTCTCTAATTTCCCTAAACACCATGTCCCATATCTTTTGTACGCTGTCACAATCCCACCACATATGTTTATATGTTCTAATCTCTTTCTCACATCTCCAGCAAATATTTGTATATTTAACATCTATTTGATTTAATTTATGTGATGTTAGGTACCACCTCCATATCACTTTATATCCATTTTCCTTAACTCTAACTGACTGAACCAAGATGGCGGACGTGCAGGCGGTCGTGTGGTGCTGAGCTCTGCAGGTCCGAGAAGAGAGGCGTCCTAGGAGCCCCTCAGGGTTTTTTATGCCCTGGGTTGGGGTGAAGTGTAGCGGCAATGTTTTTGGCAGTTGGATAAAGCTTTTGCTAACTTGGTCGGCGTTCCGCTGGGCTGTCGGTTTGCTGCTTGCCGAGCTGGTTGTTTGCGGATCTTTTCTGCTATGTCGGGCGGCCTCTGGGCTTTCTTCGGCGGCGTCTGGTGTTCTCGGCGGCCGGCGGCGGTGTTTCAGCAGCGACGGAGCTGTCTGCGAGCTGTTCTGGCCCGTTCTTTTTGGTCGGTCTGCCTCTGCTTTTGCCCGTGTCGACGACGACGCTTTTGGTCCATCTTAATGGCGACAGCGACGACGGCGGCGTTGCTCCCGGGCCATTTTCGGGCCACTTTATCATCGACCGCTGTGGTCTGGCCTGCTTCTTCCGGACCGTTTGTCCCGCTACCGCCTGGGCCTTTTCGGCCCGTTTTCCATCGGCAGTGGCGGTGGCTTTCCCTGGCTTGTTTGCGGCTTCGGCAACGTTCCGGTGGCAACGGGGATGGCGGCGGCGTCCGTAGCGGCGCTCCGGCAGTGGCAGCGGCTCCGATGACTCAGCAGTGGTGTTATGGCCGGTCTGCCTGTTCCCCGGCTTGTTCTGCATGCTCCAGATGGTCTGGCACCCCCATTGTTCCTGATGGCCCCGAAGGTTCCTGGGTTAGCCAGTTAACCCCGGTGGAGCCCAGTGGAGCCCTGTGGACCCGGGTTATTCCGAAGGATCCTGGAAGACCTACGCTCCCCAACGCACTCGTTGTGATCTGGTTGGTGTCTCTGGATTTTGAGGGGGCTCCGGGGAACTTAGTAGACTTGGGGGAGTCAAACTTTGTTGACCACAGTCTGGAAGGCCCTAATAACTATAGAACTGAGGGCCCATGGAGTTGTGGTCAGCTACAACTTCCTGGAATGGCGGAGCAGCGGGGGACTCGGCCGTTAGCAGACCTGACTATGATGGCTTGTTACTTTGCTTTATTCCTGCCTTTACAATCGACTGTGCATTGTCCTTTACACAACATCCCCAAAGGATTCAGAGAACTCTGGGTATTAGCCATCGTGAGAGGGTGGCTTGAACTTACATCTGCTGCCCCTAGAGGTGAGAGCTCTATGGGGCATGCTATACCCAGAGTGGTTGTTTCAGACTACCATCCCCCTGGGAATTGGCTTTCCGGCCGTCGTGAGAGGACGGTGGCTGGCCTGCCCGGGGGGTTTACCCAGCCGAGTGGCAGCAGCTGGGCGGAGGTCTGGGACACCTATCTACCCTCTGAACAGATCCTCCTTACGGACTATCATCTATGGACTGCCTTCTATCTGGACTGCTTCTTATGCCTTCCCTTAAATACTCTTTCACGGACGTGTTCGCCCTCAGGGGTGCTCCCCCTTCCTGGGTGCGACCCGCCTTTCTAGCCGCTTATAATCTCGAGGAAGGGCCCATTTATTGGGACCCTGAGAGATGGCTGGGCACGGGCAGGGGCCTTCGACGTAAACCTAACAAGAGGCCCCTGATTATTTTTTTGTCTAAATTTTTTAGGGGGTTAGGGAGGGGGGAGGGTTCTTTTGGTTGTTTGGACAAGGGGGGTGGTCCAACAACCTCTGTTCAGGCCAGTGCCGATGTAGATCGCAGGGGGGAGGAGTGGGGGTCGGTTGCCTCTGGGGCTTCAGGGCTGGTCGTGGGATTACCTATTCCCACGACATCAGGGAATGGCAGCAGATGTAGGAGCAGAGGGCCGTATCGATCTCAGGGAAGGCCTCTCCGCTGCTTACAAGCGGTGGGGCACTCCGACCCTATGGCTCCGCCCCAAGGTCCCGGGAGTGAGGATGTGCAGCCTCCCGAGCTCCGGCTGGTGTACCTGAATGCCAGGTCTGTCGCTAATAAGGCTCCTCTCGTCCGCGACTTGGTCGAGGGTGAACAGGCGGACCTGGCTTGCATCACGGAGACTTGGTTGGGCCCAGAGGGCGGGATTCCTCTGGTTGACCTTTGCCCACCAGGTTTCCGGGTGCTACACCGGCCTCGGGCTCAGGGTAGGGGTGGGGGTGTGGCTGTTGTCATGAGGGAGACGTTGTGTCCGCGGGAGGCCACCGTTCCCCAGATAGTCGGGTGTGAGTCTCTCTTTCTGAGATGAGGCCCTGGTGCGCAGCTGGGCTTGCTGCTGGTGTACCTTTCGCCTAGTCACATAGCAGCAGCCCTGCCTGAGCTTCTCGATGTCCTCTCTGGGTTGGTGATTGAGTTCCCGAAACTTATAGTTTTGGGGGACTTCAATCTACCATCGCTGGGAGGATCATCTGAGTTGGCTCGGGAGTTCATGGCTTCCATGACGGCCATGGACCTGACGCAAGTAATTTTGGGACCGACTCATGAGGGAGGCCACACCCTTGACTTAGTTTTCTTATCTGGACGGTGGTTAGATGATCTTGGTGGGGGCTCCCCAATTGTTATGCCCCTGTCATGGACCGATCATCATCTCCTGCGGCTGGTCTTCCATTTTGCCACCCCCCGCCGTGGGTGTGTGGAACCAATTAAATGGTACCGCCCCAGATGCTTAATGGATCCCCAGAGGTTCCAGGCAGCGCTAGGGTCCCCACCTGCCTCCCTTGCTCACAGCTCGGCAGACGCCTTAGTGGAAGCCTGGGAAAGGGCAGCCACTGAGGCTCTTGACCGAGTTGTACCCCTGCGGCCCCTGACCCGGTGCAGATCCCGTCGAGCTCCATGGTTCTCCACGGAGCTCTGGGAGATGAAGCGTCGGAGACGGGGCCTAGAGAGCGGTTGGAGATCCAGCCGATCCGAATCCGACCGATTGCGACTAAGAACCTACACTAGGTCTTATCTCGCTGCGATAAGGGAGGCGAGGTCTAACCACTTCGCCACCCTTATCGCGTCTGCAGATAATCGCCCGGCTGCCCTGTTTAGGGTGACTCGCTCCCTCCTGAATCAAGAGGTGAGGGAGGAACCCTTGCAGGGTCGTGCCGAGGAGTTTAACCAGCATCTGTCGGACAAAATCGCTCGGATTTGGACCGCTCTGGACTCTGACTGGGCAGAGTCTGTCGAGCAGGACGCGGGCGGTCTTGTCGATATCACCTGGGAGGAGTTTGATTCTGTGACTCCGGAGGAAGTGGACAGGATCATGGGGAGGCTGAGCACCACCACATGTTTATTGGACCCGTGCCCTTCCTGGCTGGTCTATGCAGCCCGGGAGAGGACACGCAGTTGGTTCCAGGCAGTTATATCGGCTTCTTTGAGCGAGGGTAGCTTCCCCGCCATCTTGAAAGAGGCGGTGGTGAGGCCTCTCCTCAAGAAGCCTGCCTTGGACCCAGCTGTATTGAACAACTTTCATCATGTCTCCAACCTTCGCTTTCTTGCGAAGGTTGTTGAGAGTGTGGTGGCACATCAGCTCCCTCTGGTCCTGGATGAAGCGGATTATCTAGACCCGTACCAATCGGGTTTCAGGCCCGGGCACAGCACGGAGACGGCATTGGTCGCGCTGGTGAATGATCTCTGGAGGGCTCGGGACAGGGGGCATTCCTCTGTTCTGGTCCTATTAGACCTCTCAGCGGCTTTCGATACCATCGACCATGGTATCTTGCTGCGGCGTCTCAGGGGATTGGGAGTGGGAGGCACAGTCTTACAGTGGTTCTCCTCCTATCTCCAGGGACGTTCGCAGTCGGTGTTGGCAGGAGGGCAGAGGTCGACCGCGAGGTCTCTCATTTGTGGAATTCCTCAGGGGTCGGTCCTCTCGCCTCTCCTGTTCAACATCTATATGAAACCGCTGGGTGAGATCATTCGTGGTTTTGGAGTTGGGTATCATCAGTATGCTGATGATACCCAGCTTTTCTTTTCAACCCCAAACCACCCCAGTGATGCCCTCAACGTGATGTCCCGTTGCCTGGAGGCGGTTCGGGTCTGGATGGGGAGGAACAGACTTCAACTCAACCCTGACAAGACTGAGTGGCTTTGCATACCTTCATCCCAGGTTTATTCGGACATTCCACCTCTTGCTATGGGGGGTGAACTATTACCCCCCCGTAGATAGGGCTCGCAACTTGGGAGTCCTCCTAGATTCACGGCTCACCCTGGAAGACCACATAGGAGCTGTGACTAGGGGGGCTTTCGCCCAGGTTCGCCTGGTGCGCCAGTTGCGGCCCTATCTAAGCCGGGATGATCTATGCACGGTCACTCATGCGCTCGTGACCTCTCGACTAGACTACTGCAACGCTCTCTACATGGGGCTGCCCTTGAGGACCACCCGGAAGCTCCAACTGGTACAGAATGCAGCCGCGAGAGTTGTGTTGGGAGTCTCCCGATACTCCCACGTTACACCTTTGCTCCGTGAGCTGCATTGGTTGCCAGTTGCCTTCCGGGTGAGATTCAAGGTACTAGTAATGGTGTTCAAAGCCCTACATGGCAGGGGTCCGGAGTACCTTAGGGAACACCTGCTGCCGGCATCGACTTCCCTCCGCCCTGTGCGTTCCCACAGAGAGGGCCTCCTCAGGGTGCCACCGGTCAGAGAATGCTGACTGGTGGCCCCCAGGGGGAGATCCTTCTCTGTGGGCGCCCCGGAGCTATGGAATCAGCTACCGGTTGAGCTCCGGACGGCGCCCGACCTTCGCTCCTTTCACCGCGAGCTAAAAACATACTTTTTTGAACAAGCTGGCCTGGCCTGATGAGGGGATTGGGGGGGTTTGTTATTGTTTTTACTGGGTTTTTTAAGATGTATTTTAATGGGCATTTATTTAATCTTGTTTTAACTTTTGTAATTTTGTATTTTTATTCTTGCCCTGTTCACCGCCCTGAGTCCTTCGGGAGAAGGGCGGTATAGAAATATTATTAAATTAAATTAAAATTAAATTAAATTAAATTAAACTCTTCTGTTCCAAATATTTTTCCAAACTTTATCGTTTCTCCTAAATCTGTTTCCCAGATTAATTTTAAACCTTTTGCCTGATCTTCAAGTTCAGTTAATATTCTGTATATTTCCCAATTCTTCCTTTACCTATATATTTTACTCACTTTCTTTTATAATCATTTCAAATTTTGTTAACTGTCTATCTTTCACCTCAAATTTTTCTTCCATTTTTATCCATTTTCTAATTGTATTAAATTCAACCAATTTAATTTAGTACCTAATAAAACATTCTTTAATTGTATTATATTCTTTATCTTGTTCCTCCAGTCTTCCCATTTATATATCTTATTTTTGTTTAATTTACTAATCTGTTCTTTCAGTCAATTCAATCTTAGGGAATTTCTCCATTTCCACTACCTGTGTTACAAGGAGAAATTCCTGGCATTAACCAATATCTCCATTTATGCCATAATTCTATCAAATTCTTGCTCTCTTACCTCCATTACAATACACCTCCAGCAACCTCTTTAATTCTTGATCTGAAAATGTAATTGGGATCATCCAAAACAAAAAAATAATTTTTGGTAAAACTTTCATTTTTATTGCTGCAATTCTTCCAAACCATGAGAAATTATTACTTTTCCATATTTATCTTTTTTATCTTTTATATCTTTTTTAACTTTTCATAATTTATCTTCTTTAATTCTTGAATATTTTTAGGATGTCAATACCTAAATATTTGATACTATCTACTATTTTTAATTTATATTTTCTTTCAATTCATCCATTTCTTCTTTACTATGATTATATAACATCATTTCTGATTTTTCCCAGTTTATTTGCAATCCACTATATTTCCCAAATTCATTCAAATGTGAATATACCCTCTCTATAGTAGCTATGGGATTTTGAAATGTTAGCAATGTATCTGCAAATAAATTTATTATATACAACAACATATACAACAATTCCTTCAATCAATGAATCTTTCCTGATTGCATTTGCCAAAACCTCCATCAATAATGCAAATAGAACTGGGGATAAGGGGCAACCCTGTTTCATTCTCCAGCTTAAGGTTATTGTCTCTGTAACACCATCCTTTATAACTATTCTCACCTTATTCTCTGAGTATATTTGATTTATCACCTTTCTAAAAAAATTTCCAAAGCCTAACTTCTCTTCAGTGTAGGCCATTCCACACAATCAAAGGCCTTAAATACATCTAATGCTAATAAACCAGCCTTTAATTTTTGATTCTTTATATAATAACCTATATTTAATACCCTTCTTACTATGTATGACATTTGTCGGCCTCTTATAAATCCACAGATCATTTTTAATATAATTCGCTGTAAATTTATTCAATCTATTTGTCAATATTCCTGTAAAAATCTTAGCATCTTGATTAATAAGGGATATTGGTCTATATGATCCTGGGTTTGTAAGATCTTTATTGGGTTTTGCTATCAATACTATCAGAGATTGCATCCAGGTACTTGGAATAATTTCTCCTCCATTATTTTTGTTAAGTCGTGGGCTCTGGTGAACAGGAATGAAGACATAAGGCTGAGTACAGAGAAACTCATTCTTTTATTCTTGCTGGAACTGTACTTGAGCTTGGGACGCTCTCAGCCCCAATATATAGCCAAGTCCTATGGTAGCAGCCAATAGAATTGAACCCGTGCTTGCCGCCTGAGGCTGACCAATTGCAGGACCGGAGATGGCCGCTGGCTCTCCAGCAACGCAAGTGGTGTGGTACCCAAAAGCCCAGTACATAACAATTTTATTAAACATTAATCTCATCTTCGGCACCAATAGTCCTTTACAATTTTTATAATAGTCTGCGCCTAGTACATCTAACGGACGCAGTGGCTCAGTGGGTTAGGACATTGAGCTTGTCGATCAGAAAGTTGGCAGTTTGGCGGGTCAAATCCCAAGTGCCGCGTAGCAGAGTGAGCGCCTGTTTCTCGTCCCAGCTTCTGCCAACCTAGAAGTTCGAAAGCACGTAAAAATGCAAGTAGAAAAAAGGGACCACTACGGTGGGAAGGTAACAGTGTTCCGTGCGCCTTTGGCATCTAGTCATGCCGGCCACATGACCGTGGAGATGTCCTCGGACAAGCGCTGGCTCTTTGGCTTTGAAACGGAGATGAGCACCGGCCCCTAGAGTTGGCCCCTAGCATGCATGTGCGGGGGAACCTTTACCTTTACCTAGTATATCTAACCCTGGTGCTTTACCTATTTTCAATTTATTAATAACTTCCAGTATCTCCTCCTCTTCTATTTGTGATTCCATTATTTCTTTATCATATTCTTGAATTTTACAGTTTAAATTATTTTCTATATATGCCTGATTTTCATTCACATTTATTTCCTTTCCCTTATATAACTTTTCAAAGAACTTCTGATATATCAACAGTTTTTCCTCTCATCATATTACATCTTTTTCCCTTATTGTTCTTTATTACTTCAATCAGGCTTTTTACCTTTTTAACTTGTGTGGCTCTAGCCAACATTCTAGTATTTTTATTACTAGATTCATAAAATTCCTTATTTAAATAAATTAGATTTCTTTGAACCTGTTCTAACTCAATATTTTGTAACTCTTTTCTTTTAGCTGATAATTCTAACATAATCTTATTCTCTCTACTTTCTATATATTTACTCTCTAGTTCTTTAATTTTCTTCTCCAACCTTTTTATATATTTCTTTTTGTTGCTTTATATTATAAGAATATTTTATCTCTAAACCTCTTACCACTGCTTCCATTACATCCCATATTACACCTATATTACTACCTCCTTCTTTATTTATAGTCCATATTTATTTTAATTCTCTTTCCATTTTCTCTAAAATCTCTTTATTTTTAAAAATCCTCGAATCATTCTCCATCTACTTGTCTGTTTATAATAACAATCTATTTCCATTTCCTGTTACCATTGCATGATCTGATATTTTAATTATTTTTATCTCTGCTTTCATTATTTTAGATATTTCCAATGTTACAAATATATAATCTATTCTTGTAAATTTTTATGTCTACTAGAAAAATATGTATCTCTTTTGATTGCCATATAATTCTCTCCAAACATCTTTTAAACTATTTCTATTAATAAATTTTCTTAAATCTGTATTATTATACTTTACTTCTGCCTTTGATGGATTAATTTATCAATTCCTGTATCCATAACCATATTATAACCACCTGCCATTATGACATAACCATTTTTAAAATTCTTCTATTTCTTTATATATTCTATTATAAAACTCTCCTTGATTTGTATTAAAGGTAAAGGTAAAGGTTCCCCTGCACATGCATGCTAGTCGTTTCCAATTCATACAAATTTGCTAAAGTGACTTCTTGTCTATAAATCAAGCCTTGAATTATAAGAAATCTTCCCATATCATCCCTTTTTATGGCTTTTATCTTAAATTCACATCTTTTAGCTACAATGATTGCTACCCCTCTTGCTTTTGATGTACCCCTTTTCATATACATCAACCTATATAACCTAAGTTCATTCACCCCTTTCTTTTGATGTGTTTCTTGTAAAAATAAAATATCTATTTTCTCTTTGTTAATTGATTTTTCAATTCTTGCTCATTTATATTTTTCCTCCAAACCATGTACATTCCATGTAGCTACCTTCAACAATTTCCCCATCTGTTCCTTATATTACATATTCCCTTTGGTCTCCATATGTGCTCTAACATAAATCTTACAAAACTAAAACTACAAAGTAAGCATATTGTCCCAAAACCTAAATAACCTCTAACCCACCCATATACATATATATTGTCCCCCTTCTCTTCTTCAGGAGATCTTCCTCCTCTCTGCAGCATCAGACCTCGGGGGGGGGGAGGGTGTGTGAAGGAGCCATCCCTGCATGGATTTGGTCACCAACTCCACCTCCCTTGACCCAAACATATATTATAACACATTACAAATACTTATACACTATCTCTACAATGAACTTGTAACTCCTGTTGTTTCATCCAGCTTCCCTTTCCCTTGTAGATCTTCTTTCTTCTTCTCCATCTCTTTTCTTGAGAATTTCAACATCTCATTCATTTTCTGAATTTGCTCCGTTGCCTCTTCTTTATTGATGATTCTGAGCTCTCTTAATTTCTCTATCTCCTCCTTCTTTGCTTCAGTTCTGTAAAATCTTCCATCAAATGAAAATCTCAAAAGAACTGGATTTTCCCAGCTGTAATTAATGTTATTTTTCTTCAATATTTGACAAACATGATGCATTTCTCTCCTCCATTGTGAAGTCTTATTGCATAAATCTGGAAAAACTTGTATCTCATGCCCCCCCAAACATTATAGACATGTTTCGCAATTTGCGCATTAATTGCTCTTTTTTTGCATATGACCAGAGCCACACCACAATATCTCTTGGCAATTTTCTTCCCAACCTTTTTGGGCCAGCTCTATGTATTGCATCAATATCATATCTTGTAAAGGGCACATCTGGGAGGATCAAGGTAGCCCAATCCAGTACTGCTTGAATCAATTTTGCTTCATTTTCTTCACTTTTCTCTGGATATCCATGTATATGTAAATTTGATCAGCACTGATGATCACATATCTCAACCAAATCCTTTTTCACCTGATGCATCATAGTTATCTGGCTTTTAAACACCTTATCATGTTCTCCCATCTGGATCTTCACTTCTGTAATATCCTGACTTTGTTTCACCAGATCTGCTATGCTTACACCCATACTATCCATTTTATCTTTTATTTGCTTCAAATCCTCCTTCATATTTGTCTTCATTTCTTTTATATTTATCTTCATTTCTCTTAACTTTTGTAAGAGAATATCAAGTTTATCTTGTTAAGTCAGTGACTTCTCAGGCAATTTTTTCCTCACATCCATTTCTAAGGCTTTTTCCCCTCAAATCAGATGTAAATCTGAAGGTCTAAGTCCTGCTTTGAGTCTTTGGCAAACACTTTCTGCACTTTAGCTGCGTTTTGACATCCAACCACCAAAAAGAGCTCTTAACCTTCTAAGAATTTTTACACAGTCTATAGTCCATACACATCACGTCCTCCCTTTATCTGGTCCTTATCAACTTATCTCTGTGAAAGCAACACGATGAAAATAAATAAATCCAAATGCAGCAATTATCTTTATTACACACACCTTATCAAGGCTCTTTCTTAAAGGTGTTTAATACTTTCACTTTCTCCAGATCTCAACATTTCCACTGAAAGGAGGGAGTAACGGACCTTCACACTGTAGACTTATAAATCAACTATCTTTTCAGCTATACTCCTTTAAACTCTCTCCAAATTCTTTCTCCTATCAGTCTTCAATCATAGGGCCCCTCCTCTCCCCATCAGCCTTCAAAAGCCTCTCAAGTCTCTTAGCCAAACATCCAAATTCAAAGCTTCTCTGGGAGAATGTTCCAAACCGAATCAAATACAATCCAAACTTCAGGAGGAAAGTAAGGGAAGTAACACATGTTTCATAATCTCTTAAATTTTCATAGTTCTTAATTGGGTGTTACATTTTTAACCAATTCTCTGGGATAGTCCGGAGGAGGCAGAAATTCAGCATTTGTCATCCATCTGAGCTAGCTCTGCCCCCCCCATTGACTTTTCTTGACAGAAGGTCCTAAAAGGTGATCACATGACTCTGGGACATTGCAATTGTTATAAATATGAGTCAGTTGCCAAGTTTCTGAATTTTGATCATGTGACCGTGGGAATGTTGCAATGGTCGTAAGTGTGAAAAATGATCATAAGTCACTGTTATCAGTGCCATTGTAACTTCAAATGGCCACTAAATCAACTATTATAAATTGAGGACTACCTATTTGGCTATTTGGCTGGTATACCTCTCTCCAAGCTGCACAGCAACGGTTCTACCCAAGCTACCTGACGCCATCTCAGGATTGGCGGTCGAATTTCCAAAGCTTATGGTACTGGGAGATTTTAATCTACCTTCCCTGGGCAGTGCATCAGAAGTGGCCCGAGAGTTCATGGCCTCCATGACGGCCATGGACCTTACTCAAATTACTCAGGACCCAACTCACGAGGGAGGAAACATGCCGGATCTAATTTTTGTCTCTGGGCAGTGGCTAAATGGGCTGGGTGGGGTTACTCCAACATCACAACCCCTGTCATGGACAGACCACTACCTCCTGCGGTTGGGCCTCCGTCACGTCACCCCCCGATGTCAGGAAGCGGAACCGACCAGGTGGTTCCGCCCCAGGCGCCTGATGGACCCAGATAAATTCCAGATGGCGCTTGGACCGATTCCCACCTCCCTCTCCCACAACCCGGCCGAGTCCTTAGTTAATGCCTGGCAACAGGCTGCTTCGGAGGCGCTCGACCGCGTTGTCCCTTTGCGGCCTCTGACCCGGCGCAAGTCCCGACTCGCTCCTTGGTTCTCCAAGGACCTGCGGGAGATGAAGCGCCAGAGAAGGGGCCTAGAGAGCATTTGGAGAGCCAGTCGGTCCGAGTCTGACCGAACACAGTTAAGATCCTTTTCTAGATCCTATCTTGTGGCAATGAGGGTGGCAAAGCGCGCCTACTTCACCACCCTCATTGCGTCCGCAGATAATCGCCCGGCCGCCCTATTTAGAGTGGTCCGCTCCCTTTTAAGTCAAGAGACGGGAGAGGACCCCCTACATGGACGGGCTGAGGAATTTAGTAAATATCTGGTGGACAAAATTGCTCAGATTCGGGCTGGTCTGGACTCTGACTGGGCAGTATCTAACGAGAGGAAAACGATGAAGTTGGCCAAGTACATTTGGGAAGAGTTCGATCCTGTGACTCCGGATGAAGTGGACAAGATCATGGGGAAACTAAGTGCCGCCACATGTTTGTTGGACCCGTGTCCCTCCTGGCTAGTCTATGCTTCTCGGGAGGTTACACGAGGCTGGCTCCTAGCAGTTATCAATGCCTCACTGAGTGAAGGGTACTTCCCTGCTGCCTTGAAAGAGGCGGTGGTAAGGCCCCTCCTCAAGAAACCGGCACTGGACCCAGCTGTTTTAAACAACTTCCGTCCTGTCTCCAACCTTCGCTTCCTTGCGAAGGTCGTTGAGAGCGTGGTGGCACGACAGCTCCCTTTGAACCTGGAGGAAGCTGAATATCTAGATCCGTACCAATCGGGTTTCAGACCGGGGCACAGCACGGAGACGGCATTGGTCGCGCTGGTGAATGATCTCTGGCGGGCCCGAGATAGAGGTTATTCTTCTGTCCTGGTCCTATTAGATCTATCAGCGGCTTTTGATACCATCGACCATGGTATCTTACTGCGTCGTCTTGAGGGGCTGGGAGTGGGAGGCACCGTTCTGCGTTGGTTCTCCTCCTACCTCTCGGACCGTTCGCAGACGGTGTTGGCAGGAGGGCAGAGGTCAAGCCCTAGGCCTCTTAATTGTGGAGTGCCTCAGGGTTCGGTGCTCTCGCCCCTCCTGTTCAACATCTATATGAAGCCGCTGGGAGAGATCATCCGTAGCTTCGGGGTGAAATATCATCAATATGCTGATGATACCCAGCTATTCATCTCCACCCCGAACCAACCCAGTGATGCCCTCGATGTGATGTCCCGTTGTCTGGAAGCGGTACAGATTTGGATGGGAGAAAACAGGCTTCGACTCAACCCGGCCAAGACTGAGTGGCTGTACATACCGTCATCTCGTTTAGTCCAAGAGGTTCCATCTCTGACTATAGGAGGAGAGATGTTACCTCCCATTGATAAAGCACGCAATCTGGGCGTCCTCCTAGATTCACGACTCAGTTTTGAAGATCACATGGGAACCGTGGCTAGGGGGGCATTTGCCCAGATTCGTCTTATATACCAATTACGCCCCTTTTTGGACCGAGATGCCCTACGTACAGTCACCCACGCACTCGTTACCTCCCGTATTGATTACTGTAATGCTCTCTACATGGGGCTGCCCTTAAAGACCACCCGGAGGCTTCAGCTGGTGCAGAATGCAGCTGCGCGGGTTGTGATGGGAGCTTCCCGATACTCCCATATTACACCCCTCCTGCGGGAGCTGCATTGGCTACCAGTTGCCCTCCGGGTGAGATTTAAGGTGCTGGTACTTACCTTTAAAGCCCTACATGGCTTAGGTCCGGGATACTTGCAGGACCATCTGCTGCCGGGAACAAATTCCCATCGTCCAGTACGCTCACACAGAGAAGGCCTCCTCAGGGTACCGTCAGCTAGGCAATGTCGGCTGGCGACCCCCAGGGGGAGGGCCTTCTCTGTGGGAGCACCAACCCTATGGAATCAGCTCCCCCCTGAGCTTCGGATAGCCCAAAACCTCCAATCCTTTCGCCGCGGCCTCAAAACACACCTGTTCCACCAAGCTGACCTAGACTGACAGGCATCTTAATTAATTTATATTTAGTATTTTTAATTCATTTTTAAATTCTCTAATTTTTTATTGCACTGATGTTCTCAATTTCATTTATCTTGATTTATGCACTTATTATATGTTTTATTGTGAGCCGCCCTGAGTCCTTCAGGAGATAGGGCGGGATATAAATCCCATCAATAAATAAATAAATAAATACTTTTCCAGCTGCCTGTAATTCAAAGCCTCCTAACCTTTATACTGGTAGCAGCCAGTTTTCAGATTTATAGGATATACTTTATTTTTGTTAGAGTCCTATATACTTACTGAAGTTTAGCATAAAAATTATATCCTTCCATTCCCCTAACTGCAGGGAAATGTGCTCTGATGTTTTTGTAGGACATGCACTCATAACATTATCTTATCCCTGCTGCATAGTGGAGACAACTTTGACTGTTCTTTCCCCTTAACATACTTTTTACCATGGACACAAACTGGAATGCTTCATCAATGGTATTCTTGATGATCTAGTCAGGGGACAGAATTTTCCCAACAATTATTACACTTTAAATTGATGTGGGTATGGCTTCTCTCTCTTGGGAGCTAGGTATTGCCTCCCTCGGGCTATTTTGCTTTGGACTTCAGGAAGAACCAGACACCTGGCCTCCTCAGAGCCATTGGCCAAGCAATGTCAGGCTGGCACTTTCTGAAGTGCTGCTCAGATCCCAGGTAGGTTTCTTATTGAGTGCACTTTTGAAACAGCACTAGTCCTGTGCTGTAGGGAAGGCTGATTAAACACAAGGGGAAAAGCTGGGTTATGTTGCCTTTGTTGATTCTTTCACCAAAGAGTGCATTGCAAGTTTTCTATTACTTCTATTCTGAAGGGGTTTTTTGTGTTAGAATTTTTCACTCTTTTTATTCCTTTAGTGAGGCAAGAAGAGCATTATTTTGCACATTCCACAGATTGTTTCCAGATGCTCTTAGACATAATCATTCGCTATTAACACTGCCATTCTCTTGAAGCAGCAGTTGAGGATGGCACTGGATTTTTATTGGTTGCTTTTACTTGGTTCTTCCAATTGGTTGCTTTTACTTGGTTCTTCCTATGCCCTTCCTCAGGGGCAGGCTAACAATGGTCTAACCTGCAGCTCAAAGTGTTATGTATTCACACATTATTCACATTATTCATTATTCACATTGTTATGTATTCACATGTTATGGTTCACATTATTATAGAGATTAACAGGGCTGAGGTAAAAGCCGCAGCAGCTTTTGACAGCTGTCAAAAGCTGCCGGACAGAACTACGCAGGCGCAACCGACTGACAGTTCTGCACGCGCCACCACTGACAGCTCCGAGCTGTCAAAACCAGCCGGCTCCGATTGGTGGAGACGAACGGCGCGGGAACCCGGCTCAGCCCTGATTGGCTAACCTGTTGACAGCTGCCAGTATAAATAAGGGTCATGTTCTTCTGCTGTTTGCCTGGTTCGGAATAAAAAAGTTAAATCGTTCAACTTGCTGTCTCGCCTGCTTCTTAACTAAAGCACTGGCGACGAAGGTGGGATGCCTGCTTGCCTAAGCTGAAGTCACTACCTAAGGGGAGAAAAGATTTTTTCCCTTAGACCGAGCTAGTCACTCGCTGAAGTCACTCGGAGCCGAACTCCCATATAATGCAAGCAGCTGCACCCACGGTTTACAGACAGCATGACGAACCATGGCCACATTCGAGAGTTCAACACCCGCCACCCAGAATGCTGAGAATCTCATCTGGGCCAGGTAGAAGGATACCTGGTGGTAAAGAAGATTACGGACGACCGGGCCAAGGCAGCCGCCCTCCTCTGGCTCAGCGGGCCCGCTGTCTATGATGCCGCTGTGGGAATCTTCAGTCCAGAACCGATCGCCACTATCTCCTACGCCGATCTCACTGAGGGGCTGAGTAAATACTTCATGCCCATCAAGTCAGAACTCTTCTGGAGAGTAAATTTCACCCGAAGACTACAGCTTCCTGACGAGCCCGCAAATGACTTCATAACCCGGGTCAGACACGCCGCACGGCGGTGTCGGTTCCCGGACTTAGAAGACCGAATCCGGGACCAAATCGTCATAGGGCTCAAAGATGAGCGGCTGAGAAAGAAGCTGATCGCCAAGCCCGAACTGACAATGACTGATGTGGCGAGGGAAGTCATTGCATATGAGGACAGCCACGGTGACAACCGACGTTCACCTGACAGCGGGCCCAGTGGGTCCGTGCACCAGGAGGATGGCGGTTTCAGCGGTCCCGAAGATGACGACGTCTCCATGGACATCGACGCGGTACAGCGGCGGTTCGAAAAGCTCAGGCTGCAACGCAACTACAGAGGGGGGCCGGCCAACAACCAGAGGGGCGCTAACTTCCAGCCAAACAGGGCTAAGTGTGCCAGCTGCGGCGGAAGCCACCCGAGAGCAACGTGCCGGTTCCGCAGTGCCAAATGCCACGGGTGCGGAAAGACAGGTCACCTCAAAGCCGTGTGCCGCAGCCGGAGCCGAGAAAATCTGCATGAACTGGAGGTGACGCCCGCAGGTATGAGCCAACACACACCCAGGGCCAGGCACAGTTCCAAACCCCTAGTGCTTAATGTGAGGGGAAGGGCGGGAGAATACACAGTCCACAGCACTCTTAAGCCCAAAGTCAAGGTGGACGTTCTAATTCATGGAATTTCCTGTGAGATGGAAGTGGACTCTGGGTCCTCCGTCTCACTCATTTCGTGGCAAACCTACAGGGACATTTGTAACCAAAGTAGAAAATGGCCCGCCCTTCGACCCACCAAACTCCGCCTAGCTGATTTTCAGAAAACGCCCATTAAACTCCGGGGAAAGGCCTCCGTCCCCGTGGAGTTCAAACAATTTAAAGGATCCCTCCCTATACTAGTGACCCAGGAAAACAGAATCAGCCTGCTAGGACTAGACTGGTTTGAGGCGCTAGGGATAGCGTTGACAGGCGTCAACGCCATTCAGCTGTCAAACTTAGAAACCGTCTGCCTTCAATTCGCGGACGTCTTTGACAGCTCGCTAGGGAAGTACACAGGACCGCCTGTATCACTAAAACTAAACCCTAATGTAATGCCTGTCAGAATCAAGGCAAGAAGAGTTCCCTTCGCCTTGAGAGAAAAAATAGAAACGGAGCTAGACCGATTAACTAACTTAGGAGTCCTAGAACCAGTAGAAGGGGCAGAGTGGGAGACACCCATAGTGACCCCAATTAAGCCAAATGGCCAAATAAGATTATGTGCCGATTATAAAGCGACACTCAACCGCGCATTAAATGCCCATGCCTACCCGGTCCCGGCTGTCAAAGACATCCTCGCGGCCATTAAGTCAGGCGCCATTTTTGCCAAGTTAGACTTGGCGCAGGTGTATTTACAGCTGCCTGTCACCCCTGACACCGCTTTAGCTCAGACAATCGTCACCCACAAAGGAGCATTTAAAATTAACCGCCTTCAATTCGGCATCTCTGCAGCCCCGGGGATCTTCCAAGAAATCATGGAAAAAACACTTAAAGGGATCCCCGGGGTCTGTCCGTATTTCGACGACATCCTAATTGCAGGGGAATCAGAAAAAGACCTAGCTGACAAATTAACAAAGGTGCTCCTTAGATTCAGGGAGGCTGGCCTCAAATTAAAACGAGACAAATGCTCCATCGGGGTGCCATCAACAGAGTTTTTAGGATTTAAAATTGACGCTAAAGGAATTCACCCCACTGAAACAAAAATTAAAGCCATTAAAACAGCACCAACCCCTAAAAATAAACAAGAACTTCAAGCCTTCCTAGGGTTAGTTAATTTTTATCATACCTTCCTGCCTCATAAAGCCTCCATCGCTGAACCCCTACACAGGCTATTAGATAAAGGCAAACCCTGGAACTGGTCATCTGAGCATGATAAAAGTTTTAATCTACTAAAAAACTTACTCACTAGCAATGCAACGGTAGCCCTGTTCAACGAACAGCTGCCCTTATGTCTGGCTTGTGATGCCTCCCCCTACGGCATCGGAGCGGTCCTAAGCCACTTAACTAAGGAAGGAACGCAGACCCCTGTAGCGTTCTATTCCAGAATGCTGTCAAAACCTGAGCGTAATTACGCTCAGATTGATAAAGAGGCTTTAGCTATAGTGGCTAGCGTAAAAAAGTTTCATGACTACCTATACGGCCGACCCTTTACCATTTTTACGGACCATAAGCCCCTATTAGGACTTTTTACAGTAAACAAACTAACCCCACAAATATTATCTCCCCGCATCCTGAGATGGTCTACCTTTCTGTCAGCCTATTCATACAATTTAGAATACAAGCCAGGGAAATCCATGGGCCATGCTGATGGGCTTAGCAGACTGCCACAACCAATAGTCGACCCAGACCCAGCACCAGCTGGAAAGATACTGGCTATCTCAGACCTGCCTGAATGCCCATTATCTGTCAAAGACATCTCTGCAACCACTGCTGCAGACAAAATATTGGGCAGAGTCTTAGGCTATGTCACGTCTGGCTGGCAATGCACACCCCCAGACCCAGAATTCCAACCTTATATATTAAAGCAAAAGGAATTATCCACCCATCAGGGGTGTTTATTGTGGGGCAGCAGGGTAATCATACCTGACAAACACAGACTCAAGGTGTTAGAGAGCCTCCACGAAGGTCACCCTGGGACCGTCAAAATGAAGGCTCTGGCCAGAAGCTATGTCTGGTGGCCAGGATTAGACAAGCAAATTGAAACACATGTAGCCGGCTGCTATTCCTGCCAACTTGTTAGAGCCGCCCAGCCCCAGGCTCCCATACACAGATGGGAAACTACAAAGACACCCTGGTCTCGTATCCACATAGACTATGCAGGTCCATTCCAGGGACAGTCATTCCTAATAGTCGTGGATAGCTATTCGAGATGGCTGGAGGTGGCACCAGTTACTAGCACAACTTCAGCAGCCACAATACAAGTTCTAAGGGGGTTGTTCGCAACACATGGGCTTCCAGATGTAATAGTCTCCGATAACGGCCCCCAATTTACTTCCTACGAATTCCAGAGTTTCACAACGGCGAACTCTATTAGGCACACCACCACGGCTCCATTTCACCCATCCACGAATGGCTTGGCAGAGGTGATGGTGAAATCAACCAAAGAGGCACTGCGGAAAATCATCTCCGGCAACTAGCACCGCAGACTTGCTCAATTCCTTTTATCACAACACACCACCCCATGCACAACTACAGGAAAGTCTCCAGCAGAGCTTCGCTGGGGCAAAAGACTAACTACCAGACTGGACCGTCTACATCCTGACAGATCCCCTCCAGACCCAGAACTACCCCTCCAGCATAGAACTCTCTGCACAGGGCAAGCTGTCTGGGCAAGGAACTACGGGGGGGGCAACAAATGGACACAGGGGGTTGTCATTGAACAAACTGGTCCCCTATCATACATCATAGACACAGGACACAATTCCCACATCCACAGACACATCGACCAACTCCGGCGTCGCAGCCCGCAAAATATAGGGGAAAGGGGAAACGACGAAATGCGGGCAGAAGCCCCACCGCAAACACTTTCACGCCAAACCCCCCCCGATCAGAATGTACCACTTCAAGACCCCACTCCAAACGACGCTGAAACAACGGAACCATGCCCCATGACCCCTGAACCAGTCCTCGATATGCCTGGGGAAAAGGAACAACCAGCTGAGACAACCCCCCGGTGCTCCGAAAGAATAAAAAGACCCCCCGCCTACTTACAAGACTTCGAATGGGGAAACCCAAAAAAGAAACAGTTGGGGAAAAATCAACACAATCAGAGGGAGGGGTAAGGGGTGTTATGTATTCACACATTATTCACATTATTCATTATTCACATTGTTATGTATTCACATGTTATGGTTCACATTATTATAGAGATTAACAGGGCTGAGGTAAAAGCCGCGGCAGCTTTTGACAGCTGTCAAAAGCTGCCGGACAGAACTACGCAGGTGCAACCGACTGACAGTTCTGCACGCGCCACCACTGACAGCTCCGAGCTGTCAAAACCAGCCGGCTCCGATTGGTGGAGACGAACGGCGCGGGAACCCGGCTCAGCCCTGATTGGCTAACCTGTTGACAGCTGCCAGTATAAATAAGGGTCATGTTCTTCTGCTGTTTGCCTGGTTCGGAATAAAAAAGTTAAATCGTTCAACTTGCTGTCTCGCCTGCTTCTTAACTAAAGCACAAAGCACTTGCTTACATTTGCCACCTACCATAAATTAGGAGGAGTGATTGATGCTTCCCCCCCATATCAGTTGATATGTGGCTAAAGGAGTGGTGTAAAGGAGAAGGCTTTGGTTATATTAGTCACGATGTCTGTAGCTGGTCCAATGAACAAATGTATAAAAGAGATGGTCTGCATCCATCCAAGAAAGGGACTGAGTTACTTGGCAATAAAATCACAGCTTTTTTGGAGGAACATTTAAACTAAATAATGGGGATAGTGAGTTAATTGATACAGAACATCACTGTCCCCGGCAATCTAAGAAAATAGGGGAAGCCAGGCACCACACAAATTATGCAGCAAGTAAACACAGGACTCAAACATAAAGGACTCAAATGTCTATACACTAATGCACAGAGTATGAACAGTAAGCAGGGTGAACTAGAAATTCAGGTACATGAGGGTGAATATGATATTGTTGCCATTACAGAAACATGGTGGGACGAAACCTACAAATGGAACACATAGCTAGAGGGATTTAAACTATTTAAAAGAAACAGACTAAACAAAAGAGGAGGAGGAGTTGCTCTATATATAAGAAATAACTTTATCTCTATAGAAATAGAGCACAACAATGATGAAAACTGTAAACTTGAAAGCATTTGGGTCAATATAAAAGGTGAAAAAAATGACATTGCCATAGGTGTATACTATAGGCCGCCCAACCAAGCAGAGGAAATAGATGAACTTTTTGCTAGTCAGCTAACTAAGGTATGTAAGAAGCACATCACAATAGTAATGGGGGACTTTAATTACCCTGATATCAACTGGGAGACAAACTCTGCACCAAGTGGAAGATCAAACAGATTCCTGTGAAACCTAGCAGACAACTTTTTCTCCCAAAAAGTAGGGAAGGGAACTAGGGGATTAGCCATATTGGATTTAATTCTCACAAACAGAGATGAAATGATAGAAGGTGTCGAAGCCACAGGAACCTTGGGGGGGAAGCGATCATGCAATATTGGAATTCAACATTCTGGAGGCACAAGCAATAGAACACAGCCAAACTAGAGTCTTGGACTTTAAAAGAGCTAATTTCAATAAACTTAGAGAGACCATGGGAAGAATTCCATGGATGAGAATCCTAAAGGGGAAAACAACTCAAGAAGCTTGGAAAATTTTGAAAAGTGAGATAATAAAGGCCCAGTCTAGTACAATACCAACAAAGAAGAAAAATAACAGCTCTCAAAAGAAACCAGCATGGCTGCATAAAGAACTCTCTGATAAATTGAATGATAAAAAGGACAAGTATAAGAATTGGAAAGAGGGGCACATAACTAAGTCAGAATATCAGCAAATAGCCCGTGCCTGCAAAGATGAAGTGAGGAAAGCTAAGGCTCAAAATGAACTAAGGCTTGCGACCAAAGTCAAAAATAACAAAAAATGCTTCTTTCAACATATAAAAAACAAGAAAAAAGTTAAGGAAATGATTGGTCCATTAGTGGGGGAAAGTGGCAAGAAGGTGACAAGCAATAGGGAGAAAGAAGAACTATTTAACTCGTTTTTTGCATCTGTCTTTACACAAAGGGAAAAAACAGTCCAACCCACCCAAACCAGTGCCATAAAAAACAGAATAGAAATGCAAGTTAAGATAGGCAAAAAAATGGTAAGTGAGCACCTGTCCAGCCTAGAAGAGTTCAAATCACCAGGACCAGATGGATTACACCCCAAGGTTCTCAAGGAACTGGCAGATGTGATCTCAGAACCACTGAACTATATTTTTCAGAGATCCTGGAGCACTGGGGAACTACCAGAGGACTGGAAGAGAGCTGATGTAGTTCCCATCTTCAAAAAAGGGAAAAAAATAGATCCAGGAAACTACAGACCTATCAGCCTAACCTCAATACCTGGGAAGATTCTGGAAAAGATAATCAAACAAGAAATCAGTGAACACCTTGATGCAAACAAAGTCATCACTAAAAGCCAACATGGGTTTGTCAAAAACAGATCATGCCAGACAAATCTTATCACATTCTTTGACCAAGTGATGAAACTAGTGGACCAGAGGAATGCTGTAGATATAATTTACTTGGACTTCAGTAAGGCATTTGATAAAGTAGATCACAACCTACTACTTGATAAGATAGAAAAATGTGGGTTAGATAGCATCACCACCAGATGGATTCGTAGCTGGCTGACAGGCCGTACTCAGCGTGTGGTCCTCAATGGAACTGCATCTACATGGAAGGAAGTGTGTAGTGGGGTGCCCCAGTGCTCTGTTCTGGGCCCAGTGCTCTTCAATATCTTCATTAACGATTTGGATGAGGGGATAGATGGGGAACTCATCAAATTTGCAGACGACACCAAGCTGGCAGGAATAGCCAATACTCCAGAAGATAGGCTTAAGATACAGAAGGATCTGGACAGATTCGAACACTGGGCACTGTCTAACAAAATGAAATTCAATGGTGAAAAAAGTAAGGTTCTACATTTAGGCAGGAAAAATCAAATGCACAGGTATAGTATAGGTGGTACCTTGCTCAACAGTAGTAACTGTGAGAGGGATCTCGGAGTCCTAGTGGACAATCACATAAATATGAGCCAGCAGTGTGCTGCAGCTGCCAAAAAAGCCAACACAGTGCTAGGCTGCATTAACAGAGGGATAGAATCAAGATCAAGCGAAGTACTAATACCACTTTACAATGCTTTGGTAAGGCCACACCTGGAATACTGCATCCAGTTTTGGTCACCACGATGTAAAAAAGATGTCGAGACTCTAGAAAGGGTACAGAGAAGAGCAACAAAGATGATTAGGGGGCTGGAGGCTAAAACATATAGGGAACGGTTGCTGGAATTGGGTACGTGTAGTTTAACGAAGAGAAGAGTGAGGGGTGAAATGATAGCAGTGTTCCAATATCTCAGGGGCTACCACAAAGAAGAGGGAGTCAAGCTATTCTCCAAAGCACCTGAAAGCAGGACAAGAAGCAACGGATGGAAACTAGTCAAGGAGAGAAGCAACCTAGAACTAAGGAGAAACTTCCTGACAGTTAGAACAACTAACCAGTGGAACAACCTGCCTCCAGAGGTGGTGAATGCTCCAACACTGGAAGTTTTTAAGAAGAGACTGGACAGCCATTTGTCTGAAATGGTATAAGGTTTCCTGCCTGAGCAAGGGGTTGGACTAGATGACCTCCAAGGTCCCTTCCAACTAGTTCTTCTTCTTCTTCTTCTTCTTCTTCTTCTTCTTCTTCTTCTTCTTCTTCTTCTTCTTCTTCTTCTTATTATTATTATTATTATTATTATTATTATTATTATTATTATTATTATTATTATTATTATTATTATTATTATTATTATTATTATTATTATTATTATTATTATTATTATTTGGTGGGAGTGAAGCCAGAGGAATTTACTAACTGCTTTCCTTGACCTGTCTTGCATTAAAACCGTTAGGACAGCATTATTCATCAATCAAGCAGAATAAGACTTAGACATCATGACAACACAATGCTCTGCAAAAATCCAGAATGCCACTATTCTGCAAAAGGACACAGAAACCTTAAACTTATGGTAACTTTTATTCATTGACTGGATTTTACACCTGAACTGTTAGCCCCATGTTTTGTCTTTTCTTTCTTACATTATTTTAGTGTTTAAAAAGAGTAAATTGAAATGTATGCCAATTTCCTGCAAACAGATATCTGTTTCGAATCTAGAACCTATCCTATTCCACATTGCAGGGCTATTATAATTATGATCAAAAATCAATTTTATTTACACACAACTGGTCAACACTTTTTAAACAATAGACAGACATGTGGCTCAGCTATTGAAGTTAATTAATTATATTATGATAGGGGCCCCAGGCAAATATAAGATTTACAGCAATAATTAAAATACTACATGAACTGCTAAATAAAATCACTATAATTTGTGGGCTACTTACTGACTCAAAAAACAAGTATCTTGCAATAATTTTACTGCTCAACCTTTTGTTAATGTTGATTACAGTTAGTAAGTATATAAATCATGATTTATAGGCACTGTAACTAGTTTGGAAATCTATTTTTAGATTTATTTTAAAAAGATATTATAATATCTTTACATCAAATACATTAGTGACAAGCTCAGCATTTGAACAAACTCTGTAACTGGATCAGTGGATATTTTGATAAGATATCTGAAAAAGTATGTTTATAAACCATTATCTGTGTCTCTTCTACCACTGAAGAACCAGAGTTATAAATAAACTATGTTTATTTTATTCTGAAAATAAAATTAACCAGCACTATGATGAGCTACTTCTGCCAACCTAGCAGTTCAAAAGCACGTAAAAAATGCAAGTAGAAAAATAGGGACCACTACAGTGGGAAGGTAACAGCGTTCCGTGCGCCTTTGGCGTCTAGTCATGCCGGCCATATGACCACGAAGACGTCCTCGGACAAACGCTGGCTCTTCGGCTTTGAAACGGAGATGAGCACCGGCCCCTAGAGTCGGAAACGATTAGCACGCATGTGCGGGGGAACCTTTACCTTTACCTATGATGAGCTAAAGACTAGCCTTTGGTTCGTTAGTTATCTAAATATATTTCAAGCAATTTAGGTCAGCTGCAACAACTATCCCCATAGTTGATTATACCATGCATGCTGTTTGTTATCTGATTAATGGTACATACATATTTGGGAAGTTGTTCCTTGTTGTAATTACACAGTTCACAATAAGCGCTGTTTTAACAGCATTGCTTAAACTATCTTGCAAAAGGTATGTAGTAAATAAGGGCAAAAGACAAGTAAAATCTCCTTAGCAGGGGGATGGATATATACATGTACAGACTTATACATATATAGACAACCATCATCTATAAACCATCTTTCTCTTAAGGCAGGGGTCTTCAAACTTGGCCCTTTTATGACTTGTGGACTTCAACTCCCAGAATTCCTCAGCCAGGCACACCAGCTGAGGAATTCTGGGAGTTGAAGTCCACAAGTCATAAAAGGGCCAAGTTGGAAGACTCCTGTCTTAAGGTGTTGGAATAGGAGTGAAAAAAACAAGTTCAAGTCCTTCCTTAGCTATAGAAATTCACAGGTGACATTGGGCCACTCACACACTCTCAACCCAACCTACTCCAGAGAAGGAGAGGGAGAGGGAGAGATGTATACTGGAAGAGAAAGGGAAAGATATATACTGGGCCACTGTTTTGAGTTCTTCAATGAAAGATGAGATATAGAAGAAACAAGTAAGCAAATAAATCTATAAACTTCCTTATTACTTTATTTTCAAAGATTTATTTTCAGTGAATTTGAGTCTTGTTCAATGTGCAATTGTATGGACACCTCTGTGTGCAACCTGACCTAGTGCAATTGGAAATGATTCAATTAAAATTTAGTATAATTGAACTGAAATTTCATCCCTGCATTTTGAACGTTCTTTTTAAGATAGAATTAAGAGACTCTTTAGTAGTAGTACAAATGAGAATCTGCTGTCTAATATTTTAGTTGAGACAATCATTTTGGGATAAGTTATTGGTTCAGCAGACTTTTCCTAAGTTTATTTTTGCTTAGAAAAAACAAAAGTATTGCTAAAGATCTTTCCTTTTTATTTAGACCATGGGTGTCAAATTCGCCACGTCACATGACATGTCGCGACGTATCATGACTCTTTTTGCATTGCCGGTAATGGGGTGGGCATGGCTTTGGTATGATGAAACCGGCCCACAGGCCGGCAGTTTGACGCTCCTGATTCAGACCTTTCAACTCAATTTTTAATTATTCTTGACAAGGCTATAGTTGAAGATAGTTCTATAAAGAAATAGATCTATAGTTTCTCTTAAATAATTCAAGACATTTTTCCATACTCTCTTCAGCCCTCCCAAGTATCTTTCTATCTGCCATTCACAAAAAATGCTTGCTTAAAGATTTAATGTCCTTCTTTCAATGCTAATGGAGGGAATATTTAATAATATCAGTATGCAGAAGACTTTAACATCTGTTCTGATGCTGCTATTGAATCAGAAGCATTTCATTGTACTGTTCCATTGCACAGCATTTCTATTTCCTTTTCTCTTCTACTGCCATGGGCTCCTTGGACATGGAAATCACCTGCTTCTTGCTTGCAAATTTCCTACCAGAAATCTACAGGAAGGTATTGAAGTTTTGCTTTGTCACCTCCTGCCATCAGGTACAGAGCTTGACTTTTGCATAGTGAAAGTATATTCTACTACATCAACCATAGCATTTAGTCTTTAAATTGTCACGTTTTTTTAATTGGGCATTGCATTTTGTTTTTATTTGGTCTAGGGACTATAAATTAATAAAATAAGAAAAAATACTAATCTTTCTAGAATTGAACAAGAAATGTATGGATATTTTACATAATGTATAACTTGTATTATTGTATTATTCTATATCTTCTTGGACTTCTCAAAATGGCTAGAGGTAGCAAGAGCTAGAACTTGACATATGAAGGCTGCAGATGCAAGACCAGTGATCACCCACTTCCTTTCTATAGTTCAATATTACTAATCTATATTGTACTTTATTGATTAGCCCTTGGGCCATATCAAAGTGCAAAGTTCCAGCAACAAACCGTCACCAAAACTTGATAAAAGCAATCCAAAATGGAATTTGATAAAATACAATTTAAAATGGAATTAAAATAAAATACAATTTAAGATGAAATAGTAATAAAATACAAATTTAAGATATAGATAAAATATGATAACATTATATTTCGGAGTCGCCCTTGCAATCTACCCCAATCAGTCCCGCATATGCAGATCTTAACCGGATCATTTTGTTTAAATACTGTGCTATGTTAAATGTTATTTTCAAGTTCTGACCAGACATAAGATAAGTTATTTTAATATGGGGATCCCAATGGGTCATTTGTTTGGTATATAGACCAAGATACCTGTCTCTCACCCTCTTATACAGACAACAGTCAAATAGGATGTGAGCCAGGTCCTCTACCTCTGCCACTCCGCAAATGCAGAGACGCTCATTGTACGGTATAGCATGAAATCTCCCATATCTGACCATTGTGTCAAGCTGTTCGAATCTCGCTCTCGTAAATATCTCCCTAAGATGTTTTGGGAGTTGTAACTTCAAATAACTGTCCACTTGAAAAGTACATTTGTATTTACTCAGCCATTTCAAGTTACCCACCTTACTAAGGATAGCTATATCAGTTTGTGCTTCTATATCCTTAATTCTTTGGGCAACTCTTTTTTTAGATTGTTCTCCTGTTACGCAAGAAACAGGAAGGCCACAGCTTCTTACAAAATTTGTTAGTTTGGTGATCCAGGAGATTTGTGATTGTAGTTTTATTTGCTCTAGTAGGCATAATTTGGAGAGTCTATCAGTCTCCATTTCATTAACTTTGCACCAGTAGTTATAAGCTCTAATTTTAGATAATGCCTGAATTGTATGAATTCCCAATTCAGCTCTAACTGCTGCAGCAGATGTTCTTGGATCTACACCCAAAATACATCTCAGATGCTGGGACTGTGTTTGTTCTAAAACTGTGGTTGAGTAAAGACCCCAAATTTCTGCTCCATAAAAGAGCATTGTCGTAACCTTAGCCTTATAAACCTTGAGTAATGGAGCTAGGGACCCTGGGTAACTATGAGTCTTTAGTTTGAGCAATAAATTCAAATGGGCTTTTGCTCTAAATGTACTCTGTTGATGATGGCAGGCCCAAGATCCAGTCTTAGAAAAAGTTACTCCCAAATATACAAAGGTATTAACCTGCTCAATTGGTTCACCATCTAATTGCCACTTATGTCTCTGATGGTTTCTTCCAAACACCATTATTTTCGATTTAGATTTGCTAATGATTAGGGAGTTATCCTGGCAATAAGAGCTGAATCTTCTTAATAGCCTACGTAATCCTACCTGTGAGTATGATAATAAAATCATATCAGCATGAAGGCTACTGCTAAGCTTGTAAGCCGCTCTGAATCTTCGGAGAAGGGCGGGATATAAATGGAAATAAAATAAAATAAATAAAAAATAAAGCAAGCTGTTACAGTAAGTATTTAGGATCATCGGCATGTGTACCATGGTAGCCTTCATTAACCCTAACAAGTCATTGATGATATTGTAAATAATAATAATAATAATAATAATAATAATAATAATAATAATAATAATAATAATAATTTGGAAGGGACCTTGGAGGTCATCTAGTCCAACCCCTGCTAAGGCAGGAAACCCTATACCATTTCAGACAAATGGCTGTCCAGTCTCTTCTTAAAAACTTCCAGTGTTGGAGCATTCACCACTTCTGGAGGCAGGTTGTTCCACTGGTTAGTTGTTCTAACTGTCAGGAAGTTTCTCCTTAGTTCTAGGTTGCTTCTCTCCTTGACTAGTTTCCATCCATTGCTTCTTGTCCTGCTTTCAGGTGCTTTGGAGAATAGCTTGGCTCCCTCTTCTTTGTGGCAGCCCCTGAGATATTGGAACACTGCTATCATGTCACCCCTCACCCTTCTCTTCATTAAACTACACATACCCAATTCCAGCAACCGTTCCCTATATGTTTTAGCCTACAGTCCCCCAATCATCTTTGTTGCTCTTCTCTGTACTCTTTCTAGAATCTCGACATCTTTTTTACATTGTGGTGACCAAAACTGGATGCAGTATTCCAGGTGTGGCCTTACCAAGGCATTGTAAAGTGGTATTAGTACTTCACGTGATTTTGATTCTATTCCTCTGTTAATGCAGCCTAGAACTGTGTTGGCTTTTTTGGCAGCTGCAGCACACTGCTGGCTCATATTTATGTGATTGTCCACTAGGACTCCGAGATCCCTCTCACAGTTACTACTGTCGAGCAAGGTACCACCTATACTATACCTGTGCATTTGATTTTTCCTGCCTAAATGCAGAAGCTTACTTTTTTCACAATTGAATTTCATTTTGTTAAATAGTGCCCAGTGTTCGAGTTTGTCCAGATCCTCCTGTATCTTAAGCCTATCTTCTGGAGTATTGGCTATTCCTGCCAGCTTGGTGTCATCTGCAAATCTGATGAGTTCCCCATCTAGCCCCTCATCCAAATCGTTGATGAAGATGTTGAAGAGCACTGGGCCCAGAACAGAGCCCTGCGGCACCCCACTACACACTTCCTTCCATGTAGATGCAGTTCCATTGAGGACCACACGCTGAGTACGGCCTGTCAGCCAGCTACGAATCCATCTGGTGGTGATGCTATCTAACCCACATTTTTCTATCTTATCAAGTAGTAGGTTGTGATCTACTTTATCAAATGCCTTACTGAAATCCAAGTACCGTATATACTTGAGTATAAGCCGACTCGAGTATAAGCCGAGACCCCCATTTTCACCCCCAAAAACTGGAAAAAGTTCGTGACTCGAGTATAAGCCGATCCGCCGTTCTGCAAGCCTCCGCCGCCAGCAGAGGCTCGATCCGCCATTTTGCAAGCCTGAATACACAGGAATACCCTGTGTGGCCGCGGCTCTCGGGGAAGCCCTGGCTGTCCGCTTCCTCGTTCCACGCTGCCATTCGGGGCCCGCGCGTTCCCTGGGCAAATCGCGGCGCCCAGCAGGCGAGGAAACACGCCCGCTCCAGTCGCCCCCCCTTCCCTCAGGAGACGCGAAGCAAGTGACCGCCCGGAGCTTACCGAGGACTTGCGCGCGGCCGAGGCTTCGGTGCTTCCAGGATCGCGCGCACCTCTCCCAAGCTGCCGCCGTCCGGAGACCTGCCGAAGTTTGGGGAGATTTGGGGAGGTGCGCGCGCACCTCCCCAAACCTCCCCAAACGTCAGCAGGTCTCCGGATCTCCGTGCCTTGCCTGCCTGCTTCTTTCGCTCACCCGTGCTTTCTCTCCCCATCGCTCACCCGTGCTTTCCCCCCCCATCGCTCACCCGTGCTTTCTCTCCCCATCGCTCACCCGTGCTTTCCCCCCCATCGCTCACCCGTGCTTTCCCCCCCCATCGCTCACCCGTGCTTTCCCCCCCATCGCTCACCCGTGCTTTCCCCCCCATCGCTCACCCGTGCTTTCTCTCCCCATCGCTCACCCGTGCTTTCCCCCCCATCGCTCACCCGTGCTTTCCCCCCCATCGCTCACCCGTGCTTTCCCCCCCATCGCTCACCCGTGCTTTCCCCCCCATCGCTCACCCGTGCTTTCCCCCCCCATCGCTCACCCGTGCTTTCCCCCCCCATCGCTCACCCGTGCTTTCCCCCCCCATCGCTCACCCGTGCTTTCTCTCCCCATCGCTCACCCGTGCCGCCCCGAAAATGCCGCTGCCGCTCGCCCGCTTGCTCGCTTCCTCGCCCGGGGACCAGCACCAGCCAGCCAGCCCGCCGGCGAGAAGCCCGGCCCGGAGGTGAGGGGAGGGAGCGGAGTCGCTCACCCGTGCTTTCCCCCCCCCATCGCTCACCCGTGCTTTCTCTCCCCATCAAAGATCCTTGGAAGTAATGGTTGGAAAAGTTTGCAAGTCTTTGGGAAAGTTCAAGAAGTGAAAGGAATACCCTCCTCTTGAAAGACCAGATAAGGCAGACAGGGAGATGAAGAGTTCAACCGAGTTTCCTCTTTTGTTCAGGCATCTGCACCCGCTGCTTTTAAACTCGCCGGGCGCTGCAACGGCACCCGTTTTCCCCGGCGAGTTTTCCCTACCTGGCCCCTGCAGAATCGCGGCGGCGCCCCCGGAGAAGCCTACCCCGAGGCTGCGGCCGATTTTTCCTTCTCCTAGACTCTGCCGCCCAGAGCGTTGTTTCTCCCCCTCGTGCGTGCGTGGGATGAGGCGAGAAACCAACAGCCTGCGTCCGTCTCTCTTTATGTATATTTCCTTATATATCTTATCTCGGGATCTAGACCTTTCGAAGGAGAAGGGGCGGCTGGAGTTCGTGAGTTGCTGTGGGACCCAAGGGTTGGGGGAAGAGAGATGGGAGGGAAAAGGGGAGAAACCTGCCGCTGGCTAGTTCTTTGTCTGATCGGGGAGCCTGAACAAAAGAGGAAACTCGGTTGAACTCTTCATCTCCCTGTCTGCCTTATCTGGCTTTTTGAAACGCACCACCGGCTGCTCCGTCCAGAAGCCCAGATTCGGGAGGGCTGCTTGGCTTCCACTTGAGCCCATCTATGTCCGCAGGCCCCCCCCCCCACTACCCCTAGACCTCCGCCGCCGGCGGAGGCTGGATCCGCGCTCCGCAGCGGCAGGGCGCGGATCCAGCCGGCGGCAGAGGCTTGTGGAGCACGGATCCAGCCTCCGCCGGCATGCAGGCAAATCCTGCTAAAGGGCTTCCCCCCCCCACACTGGATCCGCGCTCCGCAAGCCTCTGCCGGCGGCAGGGCGCGGATCCAGCAGAAAGAAGCAGGCAGGCAAGGCACGGAGATCCGGAGACCTGCTGATGATTGGGGAGGTTTGGGCACCTCCCCAAACCTCCCCAAACGTCGGCAGGTCTCCGGATCTCCGTGCCTTGCCTGCCTGCTTCTTTCCGCTGCAGAAAGGAGCGCGGATCCAGTGGGGGGGGAAAGCCCTTTAGCAGGATTTGCCTGCATGCCGGCGGAGGCTGGATCCGTGCTCCACAAGCCTCTGCCGCCGGCTGGATCCGCACCCTGCCGCTGCGGAGCGCGGATCCAGCCTCCGCCGGCGGCGGAGGTCTAGGGGTAGTGGGGGGGGGCGCCCGCGGACATAGATGGGCTCAAGTGGAAGCCAAGCAGCCCTCCCGAATCTGGGCTTCTGGACGGAGCAGCCGGTGGTGCGTTTCAAAAAGCCAGATAAGGCAGACAGGGAGATGAAGAGTTCAACCGAGTTTCCTCTTTTGTTCAGGCTCCCCGATCAGACAAAGAACTAGCCAGCGGCAGGTTTCTCCCCTTTTCCCTCCCATCTCTCTTCCCCCAACCCTTGGGTCCCACAGCAACTCACGAACTCCAGCCGCCCCTTCTCCTTCGAAAGGTCTAGATCCCGAGATAAGATATATACAGAAATATACATAAAGAGAGACGGACGCAGGCTGTTGGTTTCTCGCCTCATCCCACGCACGCACGAGGGGGAGAAACAACGCTCTGGGCGGCAGAGTCTAGGAGAAGGAAAAATCGGCCGCAGCCTCGGGGTAGGCTTCTCCGGGGGCGCCGCCGCGATTCTGCAGGGGCCAGGTAGGGAAAACTCGCCGGGGAAAACGGGTGCCGTTGCAGCGCCCGGCGAGTTTAAAAGCAGCGGGTGCAGATGCCTGAACAAAAGAGGAAACTCGGTTGAACTCTTCATCTCCCTGTCTGCCTTATCTGGTCTTTCAAGAGGAGGGTATTCCTTTCACTTCTTGAACTTTCCCAAAGACTTGCAAACTTTTCCAACCATTACTTCCAAGGATCTTTGATGGGGAGAGAAAGCACGGGTGAGCGATGGGGGGGGAAAGCACGGGTGAGCGACTCCGCTCCCTCCCCTCACCTCCGGGCCGGGCTTCTCGCCGGCGGGCTGGCTGGCTGGTGCTGGTCCCCGGGCGAGGAAGCGAGCAAGCGGGCGAGCGGCAGCGGCATTTTCGGGGCGGCACGGGTGAGCGATGGGGAGAGAAAGCACGGGTGAGCGATGGGGGGGGAAAGCACGGGTGAGCGATGGGGAGAGAAAGCACGGGTGAGCGATGGGGGGGAAAGCACGGGTGAGCGATGGGGGGGGAAAGCACGGGTGAGCGATGGGGGGGGAAAGCACGGGTGAGCGATGGGGGGGAAGCACGGGTGAGCGATGGGGAGAGAAAGCACGGGTGAGCGATGGGGGGGAAAGCACGGGTGAGCGATGGGGGGGGAAAGCACGGGTGAGCGATGGGGAGAGAAAGCACGGGTGAGCGATGGGGGGGGAAAGCACGGGTGAGCGATGGGGAGAGAAAGCACGGGTGAGCGATGGGGGGGGAAAGCACGGGTGAGCGATGGGGAGAGAAAGCACGGGTGAGCGATGGGGAGAGAAAGCACGGGTGAGCGATGGGGGGGGAAAGCACGGGTGAGCGATGGGGGGGAAAGCACGGGTGAGCGATGGGGGGGGAAAGCACGGGTGAGCGATGGGGGGGGAAAGCACGGGTGAGCGATGGGGGGGGAAAGCACGGGTGAGCGATGGGGAGAGAAAGCACGGGTGAGCGATGGGGGGGGAAAGCACGGGTGAGCGATGGGGGGGGAAAGCACGGGTGAGCGATGGGGAGAGAAAGCACGGGTGAGCGATGGGGGGGGAAAGCACGGGTGAGCGATGGGGAGAGAAAGCACGGGTGAGCGATGGGGAGAGAAAGCACGGGTGAGCGATGGGGGGGGAAAGCACGGGTGAGCGATGGGGAGAGAAAGCACGGGTGAGCGATGGGGAGAGAAAGCACGGGTGAGCGATGGGGGGGGAAAGCACGGGTGAGCGATGGGGAGAGAGCACGGGTGAGCGATGGGGGGGGAAAGCACGGGTGAGCGATGGGGAGAGAAAGCACGGGTGAGCGATGGGGAGAGAAAGCACGGGTGAGCGATGGGGGGGAAAGCACGGGTGAGCGATGGGGGGGGAAAGCACGGGTGAGCGATGGGGGGGAAAGCACGGGTGAGCGATGGGGAGAGAAAGCACGGGTGAGCGATGGGGAGAGAAAGCACGGGTGAGCGATGGGGAGAGAAAGCACGGGTGAGCGATGGGGGGGGAAAGCACGGGTGAGCGATGGGGGGGAAAGCACGGGTGAGCGATGGGGGGGAAAGCACTGGTGAGCGATGGGGAAAGCACGGGTGAGCGATGGGGAGAGAAAGCACGGGTGAGCGATGGGGAGAGAAAGCACGGGTGAGCGATGGGGGGGAAAGCACGGGTGAGCGATGGGGGGGGAAAGCGGCAGCGGCATTTTCGGGGGCAGCGGGTGAGCGATGGGGGGGGAAAGCGGCAGCGGCATTTTCGGGGGCAGCGGGTGAGCGATGGGGGGGGAAAGCGGCAGCGGCATTTTCGGGGGCAGCGGGTGAGCGATGGGGGGGGGAAAGCGGCAGCGGCGGTTGTTGGGGGCGCAGCAGGCGAGGCAGCTTCTCTCAGCAGCCTGTTCCGAACGAACGGACAGTTCTTTTTTTTGTTGACTGGAGTATAAGCCGAAGTGGAGTTTTTCAGCCCAAAAAGTGGGCTGAAAAATTCGGCTTATACTCAAGTATATACGGTAAATTAAATCTACAGCATTCCTCTGGTCCACTAGTTTTGTTACTTGGTCAAAGAATGCAATAAGGTTTGTCTGGCATGATCTGTTTTTGACAAACCCATGTTGGCTTTTAGTGATAACTTTGTTCACATCAAGGTGTTCGCTGATTTGTTGTTTGATTATCTTTTCCAGAATTTTCCCAGGTATTCAGGTCAGGATGATAGGTCTGTAGTTTCCTGGATCTGTTTTTTTCCCTTTTTTGAAGATGATACACTACATTCAGAAAATATACTATACAAGAAACTGTTTAAATTAGTTCTGTTGTCTAATTTTCCACAACAATACACTCAGTTCATATGAGCAGTTTCTGGATTTCCAGAAGCTGCTTTTAAAGAACTGTAGAGTTATTCTAAAAAGCACTAAATATTTTGCAAGGAAGAAAAACAGCAAATAGTTAAGTTAGCCTGAAGATTAATGCAACTACTTCCAATCTTGTAAAAGACAAATGCCATTTCCATTTTAGAGGAAAACTTAGAGCTAAACAATTCAATCTTTACTAAAACAAAATAAACTATTGCGAAACAACTAACAGTAACAAAATATAGAAATGCTATCTTGAGGGTTAGATTTGAATTTGATAGAATCCATAGATGCAATAGTTTTATGTACAGGTAGTCCTTACAAACAGACTTACAACCACAATTGAGGTCAAAATTTCTGTTGCTAAGTGAAACATAATTTTCAACTACAAGTAGGACTCGACGTACAACCACAATTAAGCCTAAACAAGTAAGACATTTGTTAAGTGAGTTTTGCCTCATTTTACAATCTTTCTTGCCATAGTTTTTAAGTGAATCATTGCAGTTGTTAAGTTAATGTGATCATGGGGATGTAATGATGCAATGGTCATGTGAAAAACAGTAATAAGTCACCTTTTTCAGTGCTGTTGTAATGTCAAACTGTCACTACGTGAACAATTGTAAGTTGAGGACTACCTGTATAATATTCAGCTATAATGCCCAGGGCTCCATGGTTAGATAGTATGAACTTTACAAAGATCCTGTCGAATCACAGTCTACTGGTATGATAAAGAATACTGCTGATTCATGGATATGGTCATATGGTATTTTGAACACACTTTGGCATAGGCATTCAATAACTGTCTCATAAATATTATTTAAAAGATGGAAAAAATCCACTTATTTGGAGATGGTTTTTCCCAAAATCTCAGTGTTTATGCTATTTAGAGAATCAGCTGTGCTATTTGATTTAAGCATATTTTCCTAAGAAGGGAAAACATGCCCTATCATATAATTATATGGTAAGTTTATTGGCTATGTTTCTAATCACAGAGGAAAAATGTTGCTATTATCAAACATGCAAAATGATTAATGGGTACATTCATGCATTTTCAAATCTAATCTTTCCAGATTGGTTCTGTATAAGACCTATTGTCAATTATATGTGTGTGTTCAGCACAATTAGAATAAGATGTACACTAACTGCCAGATTGGTTTATGTTCCAGATTTGTGTAGAGTCACCCACTGCACTTGTTTTCTATTAAAATGTCTCTTTTTATAAAATCTATCCAATTCAACCTTTACTTGAAGTCATAGCATGCTTATAGGTCTGAGCCCATAAGCATATATTAAATAAATGAATAAATAGGTCACACTCTGTAATGGTAACCTCAATTTTATATTTCATGATGTCAGTTGTTTCAAGAAAGCAATTTTATAATCAATGCAATCTAACTTGAGAGCGTATTAATTATTTTGGGGAGAAAACACACTTGCCTTCATAAGTAAAAAAATAAGTTTTCCAAAGATTGTTATTTTATATATATATATATATTTACTGAAGATGAACGTCTACAATTGTTTCATCTGTACAAAGAAAGCATATCTATGGGCACAAAGTATATACACAGATGTGTTTACACCAGTATATCCATAAGAGTAGGGTTGGCTCCTTTCCCCAGTAAAATCTCAACACTTTTTACTCACCAAATCAGAGTATTTATTATTCAGTATAAAAGTTTTGATTTTTTTCACCCAACAGCTACATGTCTATTTGTACATGAGTAACTGAATTTGGTAAAAATAAATTGATAAAAAATAAATTTAACACAAATTTGTCTGTGGAGCTTTACTTTTGGAGCTATTTTCTGGGTCCCTAGATATCAGAAAGAGACCAACGTTCCTTTAATATTAAGTAGAATGAATAGTAAAAGATTTTGAGAAACTTTCAATCTTCTTTGAGGGACAAGGTAAAGATAGGAGGAGCTGAAAGCCTGAGAATCTTGCTTTGAACAGCTTATAAGCTTTAAGCTTTCAAAAGTTTTATTTCACTTCTTTTATTTAACTTCATTTCATATTGTTATTTGATAATCCTAGAATAATAACATTATTGAGGCTGAGAGGGCAAAAATCCAAGACCAAATATTGCTTGTGAGTTAACTAATGGCATATACAGGCTGTCCTAAACAGTTAAACAACAGCTGTAGTAGTAGTAGTAAGAAAGAGTGTTTAATTATTTGCAGATTATTTTGAAGATTTTAAGAGTACAATATCTATTTACTTAAATATACTGATTGACAATGTTGTAATGAAAGAAGTTGGTAAACAGTAATGTAATATTAATGGCATTATATACATTCAGAGCACTGTGTGAATATACAGCTCAGTTGCTTGTTGTTATAGATTAGTTCAGATACATGATATGATTTTATGTTTCATAATATGTTTGTTTATAAGGGCTTGCTACTGAATTTAATTTTTGCTTTTTGTAAGTGTAATTCTTACACTTAGTTCAGCAGACTTTGAGTAGACTTGGTAACTGGCTATAAAAGTTATCTTAAGACTACAGAATGATAGATCTAAAGAGACCAAATGGTCAATTAATTTTACTATGTGTCACAAAGCAGAATAAACCAAACAATCTGGATCACAGTGTGCCTAAATGAAAGAACAGGTGCATTGCAACAAGAAGTCTACAAAGCAACAAAACAAATGCCTAAGTAAGCACAAAAAGCTTCTTATACCAGAACATAATGTAAACCTGAGGGATTTTTTTTCTACTTTTAACCATACCATCCCTTTCCCTGTAAGATGATAGGTAAAGTTATACCTGCATGGTCTGATTTGGTTTTAAAATACTGGAAAATTCAGCTTGTGTTTTGTCTGCTTCAGAGAAACATTTTAGCCTCCTCCCACTGTAGTCTCTCAATTCTGTTCAGTATATATTTGCCATCAATATACTGCAGGTTTAGCAAGTGTTCCTACAATCATGTTATGACTTTTAGATTATCTGTGGTCATTCCCTATGTAAGGATAATGGAGCAATTAAGATTCAGGATCTGCAGCACCCTTTAGAATGAGAAGAAAAAGTGGGTAGTTTGCTATCAGTGCAACTAATCAGGAGAACAAATAGAAACATAGATAGTTTGGGGGAGGGAGGAGAGGAACAAGTCAACCATAGATCCTTATAAAAGGATCAATGGCAAGTAAACAGCAATGGTGACATTCCCAGATGTATGTAATATAAGATATGATAATTACATCCATTTCAAATATTTAGGGAACCTTGTTCAGCTTTATCTGATACACTAGTTTTAGCTATTACTAGAGCTGAAGTTAACTCATGCCTTCAACCTCTATGATACATGGGTCTGCTTTTGAAGAATACCTGGAAACAACAATTGGTATCCACATTGATAGGTGAGGGTACCCCCTATTCTGCGGGCACCATAAAGAAACCAGACCATTGGCTAAGAAAGTATTCTATATGTGACCAAAAAAGTGGATGAACCAGGAGATGGAGACATGCCACTAGAGCTGAGCAACTGATTTGAATCCCTCAACGTGCAAGACTAGCTCCAACAACTTGAGACAATTCTATCACTTTGACCTAGTATTCTAATAGCAGGAAGGGTTAAGGTTAGATGCAAACTCCACAGAAAGCAATCATATCAAAGCTTTTCACCAGGAAAAAGAAAAACGGAAGTGCTAGAAGACTCACTGTTTTAAAGGACAGGAGCAGTTATGTACACATCAAATTCAAAAAAGGGAAAACAAGACTAGAAAACTTGCAATTTTAATATCTGTTACTAAGAAATTAGATTTAAGTGCAAGCACTTAAAAGGAAAGATTCTCAGCAATCAACATAAGTTTATGAAGCCATTTTTATTAATATTATAGTTTTTAATGAGAGCCGCTAATTTGGTGGACCAGAGGAATGTTATACCTATATATCTTTGAGAGTTGTTATAAATTTAATTTTAGAAAGATACAAATGGACTAAAGGTGTAGTAAAATTTATAATAAGATTTTGGCTCTGTTGCGAGTTTGGAAAAAGTATAGACATAAGTTAAATTATAAGATACCAATTTGGGCAATACCTAAACATGCAATAGAAAATATACCGTAAATGTGGGATTCAAACAGGACGAGACTACATATAAGGAAATTTTAAGTCTAGAGAGGAATGTATGGCAATTAAAGCCATATAATATTTTAAAAGAAGAAAAGATTATACAAACTTGGTTCCAGTATGGGCAATTACAGGCAAGATGGAAAGAGGACCAGAAAGCTGCCTTTTCGATGACTGATGAAAATTTGGTAAAACAAATTAGAGATCAAGGTCAAGCACATATTAAAAGGATATATAATGCATTGATAGAAATTGACTCAGAAACGGAACTTGTTAAAGATTGTATGATAAAGTGGGCCCAGAATTTTCAAGAAGTTATAACAATGGACACTTGGGAAAAGATCTGGGTTAGAAACGTAAAATTTACACAGGCCCAAAACTTAAGAGAGAATTTTTATAAAATGCTTTATAGGTGGCACTTAGACCCTAAAAAATTAGCAAGTATGTAACCGAACTGCCAGCCCAAATGTTGGAGGTGTGGTTGTGAGGATGCAACATATTTTCATATATGGTGGACTTGTAAAAAGGTTAAAGCTTTTTGGATTAAAATTTGGTGGAATATGCAAAAGATATTTAAGAAAAGGATAAAGTTTTCCCCGCAATTGTTTTTATTGGGTATTATTACAGATACTACTGTAATAGACAATAAATTGATGTTGAATCTAATTACGGCGGCAAGACTTTTAGTTGCGCAATACTGGAAGAAGGAGGAATTGCTGACTATAGAAGAGTGGACTTTGAAAGTTTCCAATTTGGCGGAAATGGCAAAGATTTTGGCATATTTGAAAGATCAATCGCAACAGAGATATATTGTGGAATGGAGAAGATGGATTGAATATATTCAGAATAAATATGGGACTAAAAAGTTTCATTTAGAATTTGAATAAGTAGTGGATTTTTATGATGTATGATTAGTCATTTGTTACTTTATTAATATTATGACTATGGAGAGTTAAAGTCCGATAGGACTTAATATGTTATTTTTGTTATTAGCATATTTTAGTTTATGTTTGTATTATTATACCCTGTATTCAGCTCTGGGAAGTCAGGGAGGGGGGAGGGGAGGGTTGGGGAGAGGGTAGGGGGAGGAGGGAGTTTTTTGTATTTAAAAATGAATTGTAAAACTTTTCAATTAAAAAAAAGATTTTGGAAATAGTTATTAAAAAATCCTTCCTATGGGAAACGTTTTTGACTTTTTTTAAAAAAATGTAAGATTTTAAAAATTGGATGCTAGAGGAAACTAAAGATTAAAATTAAAACTCAACATACAATTATAAAATGGAGCATAATATTCTAATTGGACATATTGAAGGATATTTTTGAAAACAGGATGCAGAAGATAACATTAATAGTGTTAATAGCATGAAGAAAACAAATTCTGATGAGTGGCACTGCATTATAAAATAGAAACACAGAAAGAATGTTTGCTAATTGGCACATAAAAGGCAATACTGATGTGCCTGGTTCTTGTCAGCATTTCTACTGCAATGTTTCTTTTATTATTATTATTTTCTTGAAGATAGTAACAGTAGAAGGGCAGAAAAGTGACCTGAGGTGTCAGCAAGAAGCTTTGGGCAGTGTACAATATATGCATATGTATGACTGTATTATTTTTGTCCTCCTATCGGAAATGTAATGTTTATCCTTTTGTGCATCCTTTTGTCTGCAGGAGTTCCTCCCACTATTTTCTGAAAGGAATTCTTTCAGTGTGCACTGTTAACTATAAATACTGCAATATGTCTTGATTATTTGCTTTGAGTCCTGCATCTTAATTCCACGAGAGATATCTGCCTCTATAGGCAAACTATTTATTTATTTATTTATTTATTAGTTTTTATAAACCGCCCTTCTCCCGAGGGACTCGGGGCGGTGTACAGAGGAAGGAAGGTATACAGACTGAACAATAAAATAATAAGAAACACTAATGAACACAAACTGGGACCCCAATTAACGTTATCATGCCAGGCCAGCCTGCTGGAACAGGAAAGTTTTTAAGTCGCGACGGAAGGTACGGAGGTCAGGGGCCATCCGGATTTCGGTTGGTAAGGTGTTCCAGAGGGCTGGCGCACCCACTGAGAATGCCCTCCCCCTGGGGGCCACCAGCCGACATTCCTTGAGCGGTGGCACCCTGAGGAGGCCCTCTCTGTGGGAGCGCACAGGACGGTGGGGTGCTGACATCGGCAGAAGGTGCTCCCGTAGGTAGTCCGGACCCATGCCATGTAGGGCTTTGAATGTCATTGTTAGCACCTTGAACTTCACACGGAAGGCAACCGGAAGCCAGTGCAGCGCACGGAGGAGAGGTGTGATATGGGAGTATCGGGAGGCCCCCAAGAGTGTCCGTGCCGCCGCACTTTGCACCAGTTGAAGCTTCCGAGTGGATCTCAAGGGCAGCCCCATGTAGAGAGCGTTACAATAGTCTAGGCGAGATGTCACAAGGGCATGGGTGACTGTACGTAAGGAATCCAGGTCCAGATAAGGCCGTAGTTGGCGAACTAGTCGAACCCAGGAGAAGGCCCCCTTGGTCACAGCTCCAATGTGGTCTTCCAGGGAGAGCTGCGAGTCTAGGAGGACACCCAGGTTGCGGGCCCTATCAACAGGGGGAAGTAACTTGTCCCCAATGTTAAGCAGTGGGACGTTCTGAATCTCCTGGCTTGCCGGTACGTACAGCCATTCAGTCTTGTCCGGGTTCAGTTGAAGCCTGTTTCTCCCCATCCATTCCCGGACCGCTTTCAGGCAGCGGGACATCACGTCTAGGGCATCACTGATATTGTTAGGAGTTGAGATAAAAAGCTGGGTGTCATCAGCATACTGATGGTACCCTACTCCAAAACTGCGAATGATCTCACCCAGCGGTTTCATGTAGATGTTGAACAGGAGAGGCGAGAGGGCCGACCCCTGAGGGACTCCGCAAGCGAGAGGCCTCGGGGTCGACCTCTGTCCCCCTGTCAGCACCGACTGCGAACGACCCTGGAGAAAGGAGGAGAACCAACGCAGAACCGTGCCTCCCACTCCCAGTCCCCTGAGGCGTCGCAGCAAGATACCATGGTCGATGGTATCGAAAGCCGCCGAGAGGTCTAATAAGACTAGGACAGAGGAATGGCCCCTGTCCCGGGCTCTCCAGAGATCATTCATCAGAGCGACCAATGCCGTCTCCGTGCTGTAGCCCGGCCTGAAACCCGATTGGTACGGGTCTAGATAAACCGCTTCATCCAGGATCTGAGGAAGTTGGTGCGCCACCACGCTCTCAACAACCTTCGCAAGGAAGCGAAGATTGGAGACTGGACGAAAGTTATTCAAAGAGGATGGGTCCAAGGTGGGCTTCTTGAGGAGAGGTCTCACCACCGCCTCCTTCAAGGCGGTGGGGAAGTGACCCTCACTCAGAGAAGCAGAGATGACCGCTAGGAACCAGCCTCGTGTCGCCTCTCGAGCTGCATAGGCCAGCCAGGAAGGGCACGGGTCCAGTAAGCATGTGGAGGAGCTCAACCTTCTCATAATCCTGTCCACTTCCTTAGGAGTTACAGGATCAAATTCTTCCCAGATGACGTCGACAAGACTGTCCATGTCTTGTTCTTCCATCTCAGCCCAGTTGGAGTCCAGACCAGTTCGAATCCGAGCGATTTTATCCAGCAGATATTGACCAAATTCCTCGGCTCGACCCTGCAAGGGTTCCTCCCTCACCTCTTGGTTTAATAGGGAGCGAGTCACCCTGAACAAGGCAGCCGGGCGATTATCTGCGGACGCGATGAGGGTGGAAAAGTAGTTGGATGTCTAAAAGATGTGGGATGGGAACAAGTTTTACCTGACAAGATTGCGACTGAGTTCAAAGTAGATTTTCAAATGACAATCTACAAGAATGACATGGAAAAAGATGTCACACTGGACATACAGAAGAAATTAGCTGAAGTTTTAATAATTAAAAAGGATATACAAACAATATACCAAGACAGCAATCTGAATAATTTTGCTATATTGGATTTACAAAAGAGGTCTGTTAATGTTTTGAAGAATTTTGTGAGAAGGGACAAACAAAAAATAAAAGAATCAAGTTCATTGACATTATTTGAATGGATTAAATTTTAGGGAGAGTTCTTCCTAAATTTCTTTCTCTGCCCTTTCACTGAGGACTTACTTAGATAGCAGCTCTTCCCCTTGCTTCCCAAAGTCATCTACACATTCCATTACATAACCCTCAGTGGACTATTGCTCACACCAGGACTAAAATGACAGATAATTTATGACTTGGTCAATAGATAAGACATGGGATATGGGAGAGAGATCATCTGTTGTATTTTAAGAGGAGATAAGTAACTAAAATTGTTTATAATTGTGATGAAGGTTGGAAGTCACATACATATTTCTTTTATTTTTTTCTTTACTATATTCTTACCTTTCTTTTCTATTTCTTTTTAAGTTTTTCATTTTTTCCCTGAATCTTCTACTCTTTATTCTTTCTTTCAGATTTTACCCTTCAGCATATCATTGAGAATGTGAGAAAATAAGGGTTAATTTATCTTGGTTAGCTTACGAAGAAAGTAGTTATTAAAATAAATAGACTGATGGAATCTTTTCTATAAATAAAGCATTAGAGCTTGATTGCTGGATGTAGTTTAGAGTGTTATATGATTGAAGTAATGCATGTGTGAATTAGGAAAATATTATTACTTGTGATAATGTTAATGGTGTGCTGGTTAGAGACATCATTATACGTATACTTTGTGTCAGGACCCATTTCAATCCCACATCTTAAGAAAGCAGAACTCTTGGAAGCGATTTCTTCCAATAGGAACTTTTATTAAGAGTAGTTGATAGCAGGCATAATAGACAGGATCTGAAATTTCCCAGCAGGACGATAGATTAAGGTATCCCCAAGCAAGACCCCACACCATAGTCCGCCCAGCTGGTATGGGACGGCCAATCTCCAGGTGTTAGGTCCATTGTGGGAAAAGGGGAGATAACATCGGCCCATCTCCAGTTCATGCAGCAATGGTCGGTACCTTCTTTGCACCTTTCTCTGATAGTGTAGAAATAAACAAGGTATTGAGGTTACAGTCCTTATTTCTTCCCTTGTTCTAGCTGACAGTTTAGGGAGATAAAAGATCAGAGAGAGAGATAACGCAGGAAGCAAATTGTTACATTGTAGCAGATAGAGGACACAGAGGCAGTAAACAAAAGCAAAAGGTTACATTGTAGCAAATAGAGGAAGCAGAGGCAATAAACCCATGGGCACATGCACCCTCCCCCTTGGGAATATGGCAGAACCCAGGGAAAGGTGAGATTTGATTTTGGGTCAGAGTGGATAGGTAGAAATGAAATAGGAATGGGTTCTGACACTTTGGTAATGATATGAAGCCATGATGCTGTCTGAGATCCAAAATTATCTGCCATGGATGATGGAGTATGTGATGAAACAAAGAATATGGATCAGAAAAGTAATGCGTTAAAGATCAAGACTGTGGCATTTGACAGTGAAAATAAACTGTTACACATTATCAAAAATGCTCTCAAACTAGAACAAGTAGATGCCTTGGTAAAGACTAGAAATGAACAGAGAATTTTTAAGACATGTAACTTATATTAGAAAGATAGTGAGTGGTATTTTGTGAGGAATTAATATTTGTTGAAAGAAAATATACTGGGCATAAGAATGTGCTTCTTCCTATTTGTTAATGAGAGTTAAGTGTGTTAGAAAAAATATAAAAGTAATTTATAAGGGAATGGGTTATGGTGAAACAAGAAAAGATAGAATAACAGCAAATATTTACTGAATTAATTTGATTGATATAGTGTGACCTGTATGAAAGAAGGTGGGTTTGATCACAAAGATAAAATGAATGAGGATAGGATGAATAAATACAGCATAAGTACAGAATTGCAAAACAAACTATGAAGGAAGAATAATTTTATCAAGGAAGGAGAGCAGAAGAGTCAAGTTGAATGTAATTGATAAAATTACATTGATGAAACGCTGACAAGACAATGTATGAACTATATGCATTATACTTACACAATAGCTTGAATGGCATGTATTTACACTGAAATGACATGAACTTATTTCAAGCATGGTTTTAAAAAGAAATTATGATTTCTTTCTTTCCTTTTTCTTTTATGATCTTTTTCCGCATATTCATTCAATTCCCACTTTAATTCCAACTCTCTTCACATAGTACAAGTAAGTCTCCGCTGACATATATTGAATAAGATGTTCAAAACCAATTGATGAGTTGGTTTAATCCACTTCATGCTTTAATTAATTTTAGCTAAAAGGTGAAAACCTCAAGGATGAGCAATTAAGAAATTTCTTTTACTGAGGCAAAAAATGAATAAACTTTAAATATCATTTATCTTATTACTAATTTTTCAATCTCCATTTTGTGAATAAAGATAAAAAACCAAAAACCCTAGAATGAATTACATTTTATTTAAAGTTTTACTAACAATGCTTCTGTTTCGTGTCTCATCTATCTTATGGCATACTAATTGTTTACTCTTTGAGATCTGCATAAATCACAACTCTGCAAATGTTTTCCCCTCCCCTGAACTAAAAGATTATTAAAAATGTAAAACATTTTATTTATAAGAACCGTTGGCAAACAATGGAGACATGAAACCCATGCAGTGAATACATGGACATTTGCCAGGTCTTCTGCAGAGTGCCAGTTGGAATACAACAGTCATTTCCAAGATTCAGTCAAAGTAACTTGTGAGTCTCATTTCAGTGAAATATGCATCACTAAGCACTACTGATGCAATAGTACGTTGGAAATACTTGTGCTAAATTATTTTCTTCAAGTATATATATTGTTCAAGTGATACATCATATTTAGATAATGTGGCCCTTCCTAAAGCCTCACTATCAGATTAAAAAAAAATAAACATTCATTTAAGGCAGACCAGTAAAAACCAAGGCCCACAGGCTGGGACCGGCCTGATATGTGTTTCTGTCTGGACTGGGGACCGAAGGACTGGCCCGCCGCATCTCAGCCTGGCCAAGGTTGACTGGGCACTGATCTACAACCTGGTTGCGTTCATCAAAGTCAGAATGCACTCAGCCTTAGATCCATGGGGCAGCCCAGCCCTGCCCCCTGGGTGTGTGCGCAAGCAGAGTCCAGCGTCCCTGCTGGCTGTCTTGCTCCACAGGACTCCAGTGCTGGTCGTCTCCTTTGCACACACCCAGGGGGTGGGGCAGAGGCAGCAGGGCAGCTCCTTGCTGATTCCAGGGCTGCTCTGTGGAACCTTCATTCCTTCCTTCCTTCTCTCCTTCTCATCTCTTTCCTTCCTCCGCGCTCAGGAAGGGGTGGTGGGAGGGGAAGAGATTGCCAGAACTGCCATGTTGCCACCAGTCCTGCTATCCCATGTGGGTGGGCTGGGGCTGTCCTGGTGAAAGAAAAGCCTTGTGGCTGCGAGGCTGGAGGTGCTGGTGGGAGGGGCAGCGGCACTGATCTACAACCTGGTTGTGTACATCAAAGCCAGAATGCGCTCCATGGGGCAGCCCCGCCCTGCTTCCTGGGCGCACGCACAAGCGGAGTCTAGCATCCCTGCTGGCTGTCTTGCCCTGCAAGCTGACTTGACCCAGAATGCAGGTGCTGGCTGTCTCCTGTGTGCACACCTGGGGGGCAGGACAGAGGCAGCAGGGTTCCAGGGCTAAGGCTGAGTGCGTTCTGACTTTGATGGACTGAGCAGCATGGCAGTGCTGGCAATCTCTCCCCCTCCCATCACCCCTTCCTGAGCACAGAAGTAGGAAAGAGATGAGAAGGAGAGAAGGAACGAAGGAACGAAGGTTCCATGGAGCAGCCCTGGAATCAGCAAGGCGTTGTCCCGCTGCCTCTGTCCTGCCCCCCAGGTATGCACACAGGAGACGGCCAGCGCTAGCGTCCTGGGTAAAGTCAGCCTGCGGGGCAAGACAGCCAACAGGGATGCTGGACTCTGCTTGCACGTGTGCAGCCAGGAGACAGGCTGGGGCTGCCCCGTGGAGCACATTCTGGCTTTGATGGACGCAACCAGGTTGTAGATCAGTGCCGCCACCCTTCCCACCAGCACCTCCAGCCTCACAGCCACAAGGCTTTTCTTTCACAGGACAAAAGCCCCAAATATCAGAAAAGCCTTATTTTTATGCTGTTGTGATTCAGGGTCAGCCTGTGGGTTCGGCAGTTGGGTTGGATGACTCAGAGGAGGAGGGGGATGTTGAAGAGCTTGCTGAGGGGGTTGGAGAGCTTGCTGATGAGAGCCCTCAGCCAGGCCCCTCACACCTGGTCACGACGCAGACCCAGCTGTGTGAGCCTGACAGCGTGGATGAAGATGACCCACAGCTGGCCCTGTTCAAGGATGCCTGACGCAGGAGGCAGTCAATCAGGAGTAAACAGAGGAAGGCAATGGGGCACCTCGGAAGGAGGCAGAGAGAAGCCACGTCCTGAACTGTATAAAAGGGGAATGCGTGGGAGGGCTGGTTTGCTGAAGGCAACCGCTTGAATAGCTCCTGTTTCATGGTTCGTGTCTTGTTTGCTTTTGTATCCATAAATTTGGTAGGCTTAGTTCCAGCCTCTTGCCTTCTTGTAAAAGGGGTTGTCCCTGCCTTTTCTGCAGGGCTGGTAGCAGGCTGGTACAGAACATTTGCCTACTTTGATTACATAAGCAATGCACGCAGCAAAGCTGACACACATAAGATAAAGTCTTTGCCCTTTAAGACTGGCACAATATAGATATAAGAAGAAAGAAAGCAGAAGTAGCTAGTATGTTCCCTTTTGGGTGTTTTCCCCAAGACACCATATGTTCACTTTTGGGTAGTTTGGGTGTTTTCCCAAGACACCAGCTGTTCCCAGGTGGGTTAGAATATTGGGGGTTTCCTTTGTTGTCCTTTCATGAGCCTGCATTCATAGGCCTGCAAGTGGCCAGAGAGAGAAGTCTTTTAAGTGGCCACAGACTACTAGAAAAAGTGGCATTTGATCACAAGGCAAAGAGGCATCGAGAAATGTTTCCCCTTTTGCATTTGATAGGGAAGGAGAAAGGGAAAGAGGAAAAACAAACAAAAAGAAGAAAAGAGGGGAAGGAAGAAGATGGAAAGGAGAATGAAGAGGGAAGGAAAAAGAGGGGGGGAAAGGAAGAGAGGAAGGAAAATAGATTATAATGAGAGGGAGGAAGGGTCTGAGGGAAGTCCTGCCTTAGCACTTGGCCATGAGCAGCCCTGCTGCCCTTTCACCATCCCCTTGTTCCCTCCTCCTGACCTCTCCTGGTAGTCTCACATCTTATCGCTGAAGTTGCCTTAGTTACAAAGCCGGGTCTCCTAGCAGGGAGACGGAGTAGGCCTCCCTCTGACCTACACATTTTGCCCTCCCACAACACCATGAGCAACTTGGCCAAGGAAAGTGAGCACAGCAGTAGCAGCCTTGAGGAGGAGGTAAGCGCAGCTGGGTGCCCCCTTGGGGAAGTGGGGCTAGGCTAGGCTGGGCTGTAAGGTCCTTGAATTCGAGAGCTGGGCACTTGACCTCTGCTGCCCAAGGTTCTGGGCAGCCCGCGCCACCATTTGGGGCCCCCCGCATGGCCTGATAGGGACAGTGAAGCTCCTCCATTGGACCATGTCTCAGCGAAGAATCACAACACTATCCCACAGCACAGGACCCTTTCCCTGGATCTGCCAGGCCAGATGCGGTTGTGATGGGAAATGTTCATGGAACGCTGTCACTAAGGCAGGAGTATGGATGGTGGTCACATCCTCCCAGGTGAACTTCTCCGGTCCATAGCCCTTCCACTCGATCAGATACTGAAATTACCCTTTCAGCCAACGGGAGTCTCGAATACTGTCGACCTCATACTCTGGAGCGCTGTCTCCATCATGTTGTTCGGGTGGAGGGGTGTTCTGATCATCAGAGTGGACACGTCAGTTGTTCGGGGACCAACAGAGACTGGTGAAAGACCGGATGTACCAGTAACAACCATGGCTAAGTTAATCGATATGCGACCGGGTTGATGACGGCTTCAATAGGGAACGGTCCTAGGTACCAGTGGTCTAGTTTCTTGGTAGGCCGGTTTGACAGCAGGTTCCTGTTTGACAGCCACACCTGATCTCCTACTGTTAATGTAGGCATATCTCGCCTCGACCGATTGGAAACCTTGTAATCTGCCTAGGGCTTGTCTAATTGTCGCCGCACCAAGCGATGGATAGCCCGTAACTTGGTCAGATATTTATTAGCTGCAGGAACTGGCGAGTTGAGCTGTGAGAGGGAAAAAGCTGGGGATGATACCCCACATTGGCCAGGAATGGTGTCATCTGTGTGGAGGTGTGCTGTGGATTGTTAAACACAAATTCGGCCACCGCAAGATAGGCCGCCCAATTGTTCTGCTGCTGATTCACATAACAGCGCAGATATTGCTTTAGAATTCCAATGACTTTCTCGGTCCCGCCATCAGTTTTGAGGATGATGTCCTGATGATAGGCAGATTTTTACATCCAGGGCCTTCATCAACCTCTTCCAGAAACAAGCCATAAAATTGAGCCCCTTTATCTGAAACAACCCTACAAGATGTGATGTAGGTCTGGATGTCATGTCGTATTTGGGGCCACCAGAAAGTACGGGAGACCAAGTTCAGTGTCTTGAACAGGCTAAAATGCCCCGCCGCCGGGTTATCATGACATTGGCAGAGTATGAGCCCCCTGAGTGGCCCTCCTGGAACATAGAGCTGATCAGGATAGTGCAGTAGTCCATCCGTGATGGTCCATGGGAAGTCTGGCCCCAACTCCTCCCTTTGTTGAGCCACCTACGCATCATGCTGTTCGGCCTCCCGAATCCGAGCCCGTGCATCTATTGGCATCCAAACTACAGAAAAAGACTCGACAGGGAGAACTGTCCTGGGCAGAAGCTTATCTTCTATACGGGAAGATTTTGGCTTCCTGGACAGAGCATCCGCTTTGGTTGTGACCACTCGGTATGTAGGTAACATGGAAATTGGACCTAGCAAAAAAGAAAGACCACCAAATTTGTCGTTGGTTCAATTTCCGGGCGGTCTGCAAGCTTTCCAGATTCTTATGGTCCATCTGGTCTTCAATTTGATGCCGCACCCCTTCCAAATGATCCCTTCAGGCCTCAAATGCAACTTTAATGGCCAGTAGCTCCTTCTCCCAGATGGTGTAGTTGTGCTCAGCCGGATTCAGTTTATGCGAGTAGTAAGCGCAAGGGGAGAGGGCACCACCATGCGCCATAACCTGGAGTAACACTGCTCCAATGGCAATGTCGAAGGCATCTGTTTCCATGACAAACAACTGTTGTGGGTCAGGATGTTTCAAGATGGGCTCCTTCATGAAGGCTTCTTTTAAAGCTTGGAAAGCCTGTTGTTCTGGGGTATCCCAATGAAACCAGGTCTTTTTCTGCAGGAGCCGAGTGAGGGGCGCAGTCATGGAAGCAAAACCAGGGATGAAGGTTCTATAGTAGTTGGCGAACCCAAGGAGTTGCTGGACATCTTTAATGTGACGTGAGGGTTGCCAACTATGCAGAGACTCGATCTTGCTTGGCTCCATGGCGATGCCCTCAGGAGAATTGCGATGACCTAGAAAATCAATGGTCATTTGATAGAACTGGCATTTCTCCAGTTTGGTATACAAACGATGATCTCAGAGCCATTGCAGGACCTGATGGAGATGCTGGTGGTGCTTCTCCCTCAAAGGGGAGTAGATCAGAATGCCGTCCAAATAGATCACGACAAACTGATCTAACAGATCCCAGAATATGTCATTCATGAAGCGTTGGAAAAATGCAGAAGTGTTGGTCAGCCCAAATGCCATCACTGCATACTTGAAGTGCCCATACCGGGTGCCAAACATGGTCTTCCACCCATCACCTGACCAAACCCTAACGAGATTGTAGGCTCCTCTCAAGACCAATTTTCATGAAGATTCTTTCCTCCCAGAGCCGGTCCAGAAATTCAGAGATGAGGGACAGCGAGTATTAAGGGCAGTAATAGCATTTAATCTTTTGATAGTCATAGCAAAGCTCAATTCTCCAGACTTCTTTTTGACAAAGAGCACTGGTGCAGACCCTGGCGAACATGAGGGTTGAATAAAACCCTGAGCCAAATTTTTGTCCAGAAAGTCCCGCAACACAGCCAACTCGGGGTTCGACATGGAATACAAATGCCCCACTGGGAGAGGCGTGTTAGGAACTAAGTCAATGGAGCAGTCATATGGCCTGTGCGGGGGCAACTGATGAACACATAGATAGATAAGATAGATAACCTTTATTGTCATTTTTTTACTGTGGGCACAACGGCACACATCAAAAATGAAATTTAGTTGCCCGCTCTCAAAGTGAAACACATACATGACACACACCTAACCATACTATATACAACATATATATAGACCCACACCCCTACATTACATAACAAATAAATATTAAATACATCTTGACTATATAACGCAAGGAGGAAGCTTGATAAGTCACCAGTTCGGAGGGCAGGGAGACCCTTGGGGGACTCACCACCTGGCCGGCACAGACTTGGCGGGTGTGGCCCACACACTGTAAACTGGAAAGGTGACCAAGTTTTGGGACCAATAAATCTGCGGGTCATGCGTCCAGAGCCACGCCAGTCCCAAGACCATGGGGAAATGCAGGTCGGAGGTTATATAAAACTGAATAGCATCCTCAAGCCAGCTGATAGCCATACATAACGGTTACATGGCAGCCCAACCCAAAACGTCTTTTAGGTTGGGCTCAGGGCATTTCCAGACAGACAAGGTGGCTTTTGCGGGGCAGGCTCAGTAGTGAACGCTCCTTGTCGCTTCTTGGGGCAGAAGGCAGCCAAATGCCCAGGGTCTCCACAGTAAAAACACAACCCCCCCCCCCCCGAACGTCTATTCATTTCTGCCACCAATAGGCGAGGTCTGGCAGCACCTAATTCCATAGGCTCCTCCCACAGAGCTGGAGACTCACGCACAACTGGGGCTGCCCAGGTCTTTGGGGTGGCAAGACGACTCCTATGCTGCTGCAGCCAAGCGTCGATCCGCAAACAGAGATGGATCAACCCATTGAGATCTGGGGGGACATCGACCTAGGCCAGCTCCTCCAACATCTCCTCCAACAAGCCATCCTAGAAAGCGTCCACGAGTGCAGCTTCATTCCAGGCTGGATCCTGGCTAAGCAACCAAAACTCACTGATATATCCCTGGTGTCCGGTAGCAGTCTGTGTCTTAATGGGATTCTCATACTTCAGATGGATATAGTCACACACACATACCCCCAAATTATCCAACAACAGACTAGGTTGGGCAAGCAGGGGTGTGCCCTAAAGTGCTGCAGCACCACAGAGGAGACATATCATAAACCTCACTTTATCAAGTCAGTGGGGAAGTCAGCCGCTCTCAGGCTGATAAAGAGCTGGCATTGGCCCAGAAAAGCTGAAAACATCTCCAGAGTGCCATCGAATTTGTCAGGCACTGCAACTGGACACTTCCTTCCGGGTTGTGGAGCAGCAAGAGTGGAGGCTTGAAGCTGAGCCACTGGATACATTTGAGTTATACCTGAAGAAATATGCTTTAGATTGTGGATCATTGCAAATACCACAAAATTCCAAAGTGAGTACAATTCTTTCAAAGCCATAAGCGTGGCTTCGGTCCCAGGCCCGGAGTTGATGTTCAACGGCACGTTTTATTTTGTTCGTTTTGCTATTAGATTATTTTAGTCGGTCCGTTGTTTTTTCTAGTTTTTCTAGTTTTGCACTGGAGTTGGACTACCAAGCAATCAATTCTACAGTATGTACATTTATTTGTAATTCTTATTTTGCTTCCAAAGAAAACCACATCGACACTTTAAAGTCTCAATGAACTCGGGAAAAGAAACGTTCATAGTCATCCTATACACTTACATAAGAAGTCTCAGTGAAGTAAACACGGTTTACTCTCCATCAAAGCACATTCTAAAACTTCGCTAAAACGCCAGTTCGACAGAAGATTATCAGGGACCCTAAAAAGCAGCTCTTTCAAACAGCATGAGTCTATGGTCTCATCTGTTAGAACGAATACGGTCCAAGTAATTTTTCCCGGACCTTCTTTTCGTCGATGGGCGGAATTCAGAACACGTGACCGCAGAGACCTCCTTCGCGCTGTGCGCCTTCTCCCGCCTCCGCGCTTTTTCCCGCGCCTGCGCTCGTGCTGGTGAAAGCGTTAGGGAAGGGCGGCGTTTCTTAGAATGCTTCTTTGAGCGAGGGGTATCGGTGGGGAGAGAACTTAGAGAATTTGAGGTGAGGGTGGATGGCTAACGGCACGAATTTCCGCGTTATACCCGGAGGAGATGAGAGCAGTGAAAGCGACGATGATGGCTGGGTTATCGGGTTCATGTCCCAGGCCCAGGTGAGAGGCGATGACGGCCGAGCAGATGCATCTTAAAGAGTGATTCGATTTCCTTGAGGGAAGCCAAGGCGCGTGCTTAAACCAAGCAGTTGCTTCTTTTTGCTCATCACCTTCCAAAAACTTTGTTGTTGTAATAATTTTGAAAAGGAGGTGAAGTTAGAACGGAAAGAATAGCAAATATACATTAGGCCCAAGATCATCCAGCGCTCTTCATGGTTCCTCATTTCCTAATTTTAAATCTTTATCTGCTACACATGATTTTATTATTTTCAGGGTATTTAGTGCATGCTAATTATAAATTAAATCCGATGAGCACGTTGCATGTTATCCTCGCGTCATAATTGTGATACGTATTTTGGAATACAGTAGGTAAATGATAAGTCATTTACCCTCAAATTTGCTTAGTTTGTACAATACATATGTACAAGTATGTATGTTGATAATACTGGTTGCATTAATGACCAATGCATTGTATCAGTTCAAAGTTTCAGACTGAAAAACCTAAATCACACTAGTCCAGTTATTAAGCTGATTTTCTCAAATTTTATATATTTTGTCTTCTGGAATGAGAGACTGTGCTGTCTTAAGCATTTTGTAAATCCCACACTGCACAGTAGTGCTCTTCTAAATAACTAGGCCTATAATTTTGTTATAGGATATCAGTAGTTTCACACAGTACTAATGAGACATTGAGATCAGTAAGAAAACAGGAGTGACTCCAATTGCAGTGGCTATTGGTTGAATGCAATGATAAACCAGCCTTATACTTGTGGTATGACATTCTAATTAAGAGCCAGTTCAGTGTAGTGGTTAGGACTGTGTGATCTTGGGCCAAACACTTGTCTTTAGGAATGGCAGTGGGCAGTGGTATATATGAAATCTTGGCAAGAAAACTGCAGGAACTTATCTAGGCAGTTACCAGAAGTCAAGATTATTCACTCAAAGGTTGTCCCTCCCTTCCCAAAAAAGGTAGAGAGAGAGGATTCTAATGGCATTTGAATCTCATCCCAATTTTCTCTTTACAAATGCTGGCCAGTGCATTTTGACTAGCTAAACAAATATTTTTGCTTTAATCTCTTTTCTGAATGTATACAGTAATCATCGGTGCACCTACTTTTTTATCACACAAAAATACAGGTGTACAAAGGTACATTAGTGGTTAAAAAGTAATCTTAGAAGAATCAAATATTCTTGAATTTCGTTTTAAAAATGCTTGTGTTGTAACTCATGGAGCAGTTCATATAGCACTTCTGCTAATAATGAACTAGTACATTTATATATTGTAGCATAAATCTTTTATTTATCTAGTGTTTAGATGAAATCTTGCATACCCAGGATAAAAATGAAATTTTCAAAAAAGCATTAACTGCTGGAAACATGTCTGTCATTGAGGAACTCTTAAATACAGGTATGACAAATGAATTACCAGATAAATTTAACACTTTTTGAAAGTTCAGCCTTTAATGAATATCTGTATTCCTTGTCCAGGCACAGAATAATTGTATTTAGTTAAATACTGTATAAGGTCTTACCACATACTTTTTCATCAAATTTCTACTTTTTGGTTTTTGTGTTTGGGAAGGTATCTCATTGGAAAACAGCTGTCTTCTGGCAAGAACAAATAGGTTAGGACCAGAATACCAATTTATCCCTTGTTGGATATGAAGTAAGATTTCTGATAGGTTAATAATAGAAAAAAAAAGAATAATAAATATGCTCCAAGAACAAATACTAGAAATGACTTTTTTTTCTAAGTTGGAAAGAAACTGAAATCTTGAACACTTCATAATGGAAGTGAATTACATATTCTGGCAATCAGAAATCTTGACTATGAGACATTAGGTTAAAATGACCCACCTTATAAATATTAAAGAATTGAATTAGTTCAATTTTCCTGTTTTGACAGACTTTATATGAATAATTGTCTTTTTATGTGTATAATGAAAGTGATAAATATTTGTGATAGTGTGCCGTGAATGTGCATACCAGTAAATTACATTTGCCGACACATTTTAATTTCTGTGAAACAATGTAGTTTTTGACTTAATTGTATAAATGAATATTATAATGGCATCTTTTTTTGTTTTATAAAAAGTAAAGCTCTTTTGAAATAAAGGATATTATCCTTAATTATATAGGAATATAAATTTTGTAATGTTTGCAGATACTACAGAAATCAAAATTCCTTATTGGTCTTCTACTCATTTGGTTTCTATGATTTGTAGCAGATTGGTGGGTGAAGGACAGAGTGATCTGATATTTATTATTTCATTATCAATCAGCAGTGCAAATCAGAGTTGCCTGAACCTGAAATGGGTGGCAAATAAAATAGATAGATAAATTGACTGACTAAAATATTGGTGTAAAAATATTTAAAAATATTTATAATTGGTTAAATGTAGCCAGCATTACGCAGATATAAGCCACCCAAATTGGGTTTTGTTTTAATTGTTAATGTAACTTATCTTCTGCATTTGGGCATTAGGGTTTAATTTGTTTTCAATTTCTGTATTTGTGCATTTTGATATTTATGTCACTGTTCACTGCCCTGAGTCCTTGGGGAGAAGGGCGGTATACAAATCAAATAAATAAATAAATAAATAAATAAATAAATAATTCAGTCTGTCACAGGTTTGTTGGTAGCCTGCTGTATTTACATGCTATGAAGTGAGGGGTTGCTTATTTGGGAACCTATAGTTATTAAAGGAAAAGGCTGGTCTAGAGTAGACAGCTATTATAGAAATCAGAAACTCTTGAGGGTTTTTTTATTCAGAGCATCACTGGGGAAACTAAATAGTGGGTTGTTTTTAAATGAACTTTTGGCAGAGCCATATGTAAGATAGTGGGTGACCCTATGCGTAATACCTCTGCCTAATCCATTTTCTTGTGTAAAATTCTATAATAGAATATGTATTACAGATTTATGTTTTATTAAATGTATATATAAATGTTACAGGCATAAATGTAGAATCTAGCCTTAAGTTTGGATGGACTCCCCTCATGTATGCAGCTAGTGTTGCGAATGTGGAACTTATGTATCTCCTTCTAAGTAGAGGTGCAAATGCAAGCTTTGAGAAGGGTGAGTTTTTATAAATGTACAGTTTCAAGGATGTAATATTAAATGTTCTGTATAATAATAAAAAAGAAATGTTTATTTAAAGAAACAGTGAGAAGGAATGGTAGAACCTGAGGGCAGAGTCAAAAGACCAATCAGCCTAGAATTTCTACGTAGCCACAAGGGACTAAGTCCAACCCCTCTTGAATTCTGTTGACCCTTATCCAATGTCAAGATAGTGCTAATCAATAATTGAGTAATTAGTAATAAGTCAGTTTAATTAGAACTTCATGTGTTGTCCTGATCTTTCATGCCTGATAGCTAGAGAAACAAAGTTCAGCTCTTTGGGATCCATCCCCTCTGTACTGAGAATAAAACACAAGCTGGAGAAATGAAGTTTATATTTTCAGGATCCCAGCTTCTTTCTCTGCCCAGCACAGGAGTCTGGTGCATGTAGGACATGGGTGTCAAACTCATCACGTGATGTGTCGCGACGTATCGCGACTCTTTTTGCATTGCTGGTAATGGGGTGGATGCGGCTTCAGTATGAAGAAACCAGCCGGCAGTTTGACACCCCTGATGTAGGACAGGGGAAATTCTTCAGCAGGTACTATGGTTCCCCGAAAATAAGAGCTTTCCCAAAAATAAGACCTAGCTTGATTTTTACGTGTGCACCTAATATAAGCCCTACCCCCAAAATAAGCGCTAGTTAAGACCTTGCCCACTCCATCCCACCGTCTGGTTGTACAAGGTAGGGCGAGGTGCACACATAAAAATCAAGCTAAGGTGGTGGGGTGGAGCTACACCCCACACCTGCTTACCTCAGGGCCCTGGCAGCCAGGCCTCCCACCCCCTGACACTTGCCTTGCCACACCAGCATCAGCACCCGTGTCCACTTCTGGTTGCTGGCGGTTGCTGCTGTTTGCAGGAGACCACGTGGCACATGGTGCTGCCGCTCGCAGGCACCACAACACAACATACCATGTAGTGTCCTGCCGCAAGGGACTGAGCAGCTGCAGAAGTCAGGCAGTGATGCGACAGGTGTCAGGGCATGGGAGGCCTAGCTGCAGCAGTCCTAAGGTAAGCAAGCAAAACATCCCCCGAAAATAAGACCTAGTACCTCTTTTGGATGCAAAAAAAAAGTAAGTCCAGGTCTTATTTTCGGGGAAGCACGGTAGTAGCATCTTGCAACCTTCCCTGCTGGCTTCCCTATTGACTTTCTAAGCGAGTCAGCAGAGAACATTGCAAATGGCAATCGTGATTGTATGGTACTTGGCAACTGATTATAAGTGTGAATAGATTTTCTAAGCTGAAATGTGATCACATGACCTCATGGATATTGTAATAGTCATAACTTCAAAGACAGTTTGTGAGTAACTTTTTCTGAATCCCTTGTAACTTCACAATTGTTAAATGACCAATCGTAAGTTGAAGACTGCATGTTATCTCCCGAGTAGAGGTAGCAAACCTCCATGTACCCATTAAAGGAGAACAAAGTAAAGAGCTTGCTCTGTCTCTACCTTCTGTTTGCGTGCACCCCAGAAAGGACTTGTTGATTAACATGAGATAAAATTCTAAGATATGTCTTGGCTTTATTCAACTGGTCTGTTTTAAGTTTTTGGAAATCTTGGTATGAGACTAACAATGAAAAATTCATTTTACAATTCAGTTATGTATTGTGTTTGTAATGAGTATAGTTTTTGTATTTATTATGCCTGATTTATTCTACAGATTTAACTTGTTTCTTAACAATTGCTGTTTAGATGATTATTCAGTATTGATGGCCGCATGTACTGCATCTGGTTCAGAAGAACAGATTTTAAAGAGTGTAGAACTACTGCTTTCAAGGAATGCAAATCCTAATGTTGCATGCAAGTAAGCACACTATATATGTATATATATATGTATACATGTATGTATACGGAAAGAGAGAGAAAGAGAAAATATATTTAAAAATGATTGCTGAATACAGCTAATTAACTAATAAAGTATTACGTTATTCTTTTTATTGGATATCTACTGTTATCTTTATTAGATCTTTTGTTTTTTAACACTCACTCCCAAGTTCATTTGACAAATGTCTGACTATTTGTAATGTATTTATATGTAACGTATTCTGTATTATTCATAAAGATACAGATAATTGCATCTAATTGTGTCTGTCTATTAGAGCAGGGCTTTTCAACCTTTTCACAGACTACCACCTTTAGGACATGACAATATTCCAGTACCACCAGTGGCTTAGCAAGGTGTCAAAAAAAAGGAAAAAAGTGATAAAGTATACCTACTTATCACACTTTTAATGGGAAACCTGTGCCTGTTTCTCTGACATTAATCTTTGCACTTGCTGAAGAGTGCTTACTGATAGAATTAAGTCAGATTCCAGCTGAAGATAATTCCTTTCCTTAGTTTTTATGCATGTTGATGAAGAAAATGACTTGTTGCACAAGTATGTGTAACCAAATGGCAGTAAGGCTATGATAGCTTTTTCCCCCCACTTCCGTGTACAGTTTTCCAGCTTGGCTCCAGAACTCGTTCAGTGTTTTTTCATTAAAATGTTCCTTCAAATTGTAGTTCGACATCAATTCCAGAAGTGCTTCTTGATCTGGAGAGGAAAGGTCAGAGTTCACAACATTGTCTATAATGAAGGGCGATATGAAATCCTAGTATCACATTCTCTTGACATGAATGGAAAATACAATGCAAACTCGGTGTGCAATTTTTCCAAATGATTTTTGATAGCAGTTCCAATGCCTTCAGTGTCAACAATAGAATTTAAAGTCTGACACGTTGGGAAATGATGCAATATTTCCTTTTTTTTCCTTGTCCTATCCACAGGGAGATTTTTTTTTTGTGAGAGGCACCAACTTTGTCTTCCATAACACACGTTATGACCATGGCCCTGTAGCGACCGATTAAGTTCATTTAGCTTTTTAAATATATCAGCCAAATAGGCAAGGCAGGATACCCAGAAGACATTTTCAAACTTTTCTGCTATGGGTGATAAAACATTCGTCAGGAACAGGTGCATTTCATCTCGCTAATCTTTCACCTCTTGACACCCCTTCTGTGTGAAAGAGAAGAGTGATGTGCTCAGAATCCAAATCCTTGCATAATTGCTGGAATAAACGTCCATTCAATGGCCGGCTTTTGATGAAATTTATTATTTTTGCAGCATCCCCCAAAATCTCATGTAACACTGGGCTCATCCATTTAGGTGCAAGTGCATGTCTATGCAAGATACAATGATTTGAAACAGTGGAACTGTTTCTTGCCTTAGCTCGTGCTATCATCCCCGAAGCTCTTCTTGTAATAGCTGCTACACTCCAAGTCCATAATATTCCATGTTCACTGAAAAAATTGTCAATTATTTGAATATTTCTTCCCCAGTCATTCTGCCAGGTAGTGGGCGGCAAAATAATATGTGTTCCAGTATATTGTCCAAATTAGGAATAAGCACAAAGACAGTTGTGCTTCACTAGTGATGTCAGTGCTTTCATCCAATTGAAATGTAATTTTTTTTGTTACTGTGATTTTTTCCACCACTTGTTGAATAACATCCATATCTTGTGTTCGTCTTTGGACGGTGTTATCAGAACATGGAATATTACGAATAGCATCAGCCATTTTTGCATTAAGGAGAATTGAAGCAATTACCATGGTACAACTGCTTCAACAATTGTGTGAGGCTTATTTCTTTTAGCTGCTACCAAGGACAATTCATAAAATGCATCCAGACACTTTTTTGAGATGGTTGTGGACTTCACAAAAGCAGCATGGCGTTTTATAAATCTCTCTTCTTCACAAAAAATGCCACTGGCTTTTTGATGTGCTGATTATGTTTTGTTGTAAAATGTCTCTGGAGCAAAGAAGGCTTCCTGGAATGCTTGGATAATACTTCATTGCAAATAACACAAAAAGAAGCTGCTGATTGTTTTCTTCCAGGAAATAAAACCCAAACTTCAAATAATCTTGACTGTATTTTCGATTCGATGTTGGTTTTAATTTCTTTGGTGGCGATTCCTTTGCTGAATCACTTTCCCTTTGCACTGATGAACATATGATGAATTTCTCCATATTTAATAATATGCACCACGACCTTGATGGTCAGGAGGCTGGTTGGCCCTTCTTCCTCTTCTCTCTTTTTCCTCACCATTCGCACTCGCTCACCCCATCTCTTCCAAGGCCACTCGCTTGCTCACCCTTGTCTCTTCCAAGGCTGCATGCTCGCTCGCTCACCCCTGTCTCTTCCAAAGCCGCTCGCTCGCTCACCCCTGTCTTCCAAGGCCACACGCTCGCTTGCTTGCCCCTGTCTCTTCAAAGGCCACTCGCTTGCTCGCCCCTGTCTCTTCAAAGGCTGCACACTTGCTTGCTCACCCGTCTCTTCTAAGGCCGCCCCATCTCTTCCAAGGCCGCACGCTCCCTCCCTCACCCCTGTCTCTTCCAAGGCTGCACACTCGCTCTCTTGCTCACCCCTGTCTCTTCCAAGGCCGCACACTTCCTCCCTCACCCCCGTCTCTTCCAAGGCTGCACGCTCAGTTGCTCATCCCTGTCTCTTCCAAGGCTGTCCTGTCTCAAGGCCACTCGCTCGCTCACCCCTGTCTCTTCTAAGGCTTCACGCTCGCTCACAGGCCGCTCGCTTGTTCATTCACCCCTATCGCTTCCAAGGCCGCACACTCACTCGCTTACTTGCTAACTCCTCCATCACTTGGAAAGGCCCCTCTCACTTGCTCTCTCCTCGCCACTTCACTAACAAAAAGCCTCTTCCTGCCAAAACTTGCTCCTGTTATAGCTTCTCTCTCCGCCCTCCTCCCCCTTTTCTCTTCCGGTTGAGCTGGAAGCTCCAATCAGCATGTAACTGCGGGCCGATCCTGGGGCTTCTGCAGCCCTGCAACTCCAGCTGGTCTCCTGCAGGTCTGTGTGGCAGCACTTTTAGCTGGTTCCCTCTTCTGCTACACTTGGCTAGGGCTCGCCAGGTGCTAAAGTACCACCAGTGGTACACGTACCACTGGTAGAAAAGCCCTGCATTAGAGGAATGGAAGAGCAGATGTTTTCATTTAACCTCCTCATACTATTAGTCTATGCTAGCGAATAAGTTCTTGGAGATTTATAGCAGATGTCATGGACCTAGAGTGGAATATAGTAATTGAAATTGATTTTTTCAAAAGGGAATTGTTATTGCACGGGTAAGTCTCAATATACATTTATGATTTATTTCGGTTGCTAAATAAATCATTTTAATGCTGTATTTAGTTAACGTATTTCTGCAAAAGGGAGTTGATTATTTAGAACTAGTAATGAAGTGTACTATGGTTATTTCCATAGATGAATCTGTCTTTAAGAGAGATTCTCCTCCTCCTTTATAAAAACTATTGTCCGTAAGAGCTATAGATTGAAAACCCCTGGGAGCACATTTTTATTTGTCCCTGTGTAAATTCCTTTGGTATTGTGCAGTTTCTTAAATTGCAGAGTACCAATAGACCTGTTCAGTTTTCTAATCTTGAACATATAGTACAAACCTATACATGACCCCCACAAAGGAAAGTTCCATTAAACCTATGTAAGCATAACTGAAACTTCAGCTTTATTTTTTATTTTTTCTAATTTAAAGAGTTGAAACAGTTGCAGCAGCTGAAGTGGCAAGAATCAAGGCCTTGGGTTCTTTATTATATTATCTTATGCATTAATTTTCAACTACAGTTTAGTCCTCAACTTACGACCACAATTGAGCCCAAACAAGTGAAACATTTGTTAAGTGAGTTTTGCCCCATTTTATGACCCTTCTTGCCAGAGTTGTTAAGTGAATTATTGCAGTTGTTTAGCTAGTAATATGGTTGCTAAGTGAATCTGGCTTCCCCACTGACTTTACTTGTCAAAAGGTCACAAAAGTGGCTCACACATGACCCCAGGATACTGCAACAGTCATAAATACGAACCAGTTGCCAAGTATCTGAATTTTGATTACGTGACTATGGGGATGCTGCAGTGGTCATAACTGTGAAAAATGGTTATAAGTCACTTTTTCAATGCCGTTGTAACTTTGGTCACTAAATGAACTGCTGTAAGACAAAGACTACCTGTAATAAAGTGCTTTGAAGTAATTTCTATGTTAGAAGTATTTACCAATAATATGGAGCATTTCTGTAGTGCAGGGCTTTTCAACCTTTTCACTGATTGTACCACTTTTAGGATATGGCAGTATTCGAGTACCACCTAGCAAGGTGTCAAAAACCTGACCAAAAAAAAAACCTGTTCAAAGTTGCAATTGCACTGAAATGACTTATGACCATTTTTCACACTTATGATCATTGCAGCATGCCCAGGGTCATGTGATTTATATTTGGATGCTTGGCAACTGATTCATACTTATGATGGTCCCAGGGTCATGTGATCCCCCTTTTGCAACCTTTTGACAAGCAAAGTCAATGGCAGGTCTGCTGGTGGCCAAGTGCTAAGGCAGGACTTCCTTCCCTCCCTCCCTTTCTTCCTCCTCCTTTCTCATTCCCATCTTCTGAAGGAAGAATTTGAAACACTACCACCCATATTTTCCCTTTTCCATATATTCATCAAACAAGGAAAAGCTTCCAGAGACAGGAAAGACAAGCCATTGAGGGAACTAGCTTAAAAAGGCACATTCCCCTTTAAGAATTAGCTATTGGCTAGAAATGAAAGTTAAGGAGCCGGCAGCTGGTGCTTAAGGAATAAAAAATGTAAGTATTGGCTGCTGGCTAATGGCTCCATTCATAAGTAAAGGAATGCTACAGGCAAAATCCATTCAGGAGAAAAATACTTCAAAATCCCTTGCAGCAAAACTTACAGTTAACAATAGCAGAGCAATAGAAGCTAACATGAGACATCAGCCAAATAGAAATTTGCCAAACACTCTTTAAGAACACAAAGCCCACATTGCACAAATTGCAGAACTTCAAAAGCACATAAGAATCCTTCCACTCTCCATCTCCCACCCTCCCTCCTCCATGCCTCACCTCCAGCCAATACTGCCTTTCTTCATTGCTGCCTTTCTTCATTCCTTGTGGAGGGTGACCTCTCTCCATTTCTTGCCAGTTTGCTGCTGCCAGCACAGGTGGCTACCACAGCAGTTGTAGATCAGCTCATGACCAGCCTGCTTGATCTCGTCTCCTCTCCTTCCACCCTCCTCTTCCTTTCCCTTGGGTGCAGCTAGAGCTGACTCTGCCTCCTCCCAAGGCTGCTTCTTTTTTTCCTCTCCCTCTCCCACCCAAACTGTCCTTTTATAGCTTCTCCTGTCTCTGCCCCCCACCTCCTCCTTTCTTATCTGGGGGTGAGCCGGAAGTGAGCCTGAGGCTTTTGTCTCGCCCCAGCCACTTTGCAGCTCCGGAGGACTCTCACAGGTCCTTTCCTGTTCTGGCTCGTTTCCTCCCTGCATACCACCTGCCACATGCTAATGTATCACAGGTTGTACACGTACCACTGGTTGAAAAACCCTGCTCTAGTGGAATGAAATGATATGAGTAGCTTATGTGATGGCCTCCAAAGCTCCATTCTTTCCAAAGCTGCATTCCTTTCCGTTCCTTTAGCATGTGGAGGGAAAATAAGAATAGGGAAAGAACTAATTTTATTCTAGTTTAGAAAAGATCATTTTGCTTATTAAAGGTTAACAGGCAGTGGATAGCTAGAATAATGTGATCACTTATATCTGAATATTGAATAACAGGGAGAAAAGATTAAGCGTGTGCATCTTCCTCTATATGTAGTTGTACCAAATTATATATTTTGCCATTCAAATGGCTAGTACACATTGTCATGTGTGTGTTTTTTACCACTGTACTAAGTTAGAGCTAGATAAATGGTAGGTACTTGCTTCAAAAATGATATGTAAAAGTTATTTTAGTCTCATGAGAGCATACCCACCTCTGTGATATTCATTGAAGCAGCTTATATTTTTTCAGACTTATTATAAGAAAACGAAGTTACTTTAAAAGTCCCATCAAGTTTAATCACTTTCTTACAAGCAACAGAATGTGTATGGAGATCCCCAATCATCCAGCTCATGGTTGTCCCAAAGGTGCTTTTCAAAAGGCAACTGGTTTTTCTTGTTTTTTTTTTCCTTGAAAACATTTCACTTCTCATCTGGAGGAAAGATGGAAGTAAAATGTTTTCAAGGAAAACAACCAAAATAGTTCAATTGCCTTTTGAAAAGCACTTTTGGGGAAAGCAACAGAATATTTGTTCAGGATCATGCAGGGTCTGAAAATAAAAAAGCTGCTTTAATATACATTGGATAAGTGTTACACTCATGTAAGATATAAAGCATGTATCCAGAAACATTTTTGAATTGTACGAAGTCTTAGTAAATGGCCTTCTTCCTTCATACCACAGTGCTCTATAAGTCAGTCTGGGTGCTTACAGGGGTAGGAAAATGATCAAAATTTGTCCTTTAAAGTTGTCATTTCAGCTTTTGAGTTTGGTTTAACTACTGTGTCATAAATAGTACTGTAAGAAAGGGATGATGTCATTTTCTGATATCTGTTGATAGACTTGCCCTAGTAAATGGAATATGCAATAATTAACTACCAACAATGAGGCCACGTATGGATCTATGTGTTCCAAAGAAGGAACAAAATGTTCCAGAGAATTCTAGAATATTCTGCTTGTAAAGTCAGTTTTTCAACATTTTTGGTTAATAATTTGGAGTCCTGGGTGAAGTAACATAAAGGATGTTTTATTCTAAGTAGGAGCTTTTTGTTGTTGTTGATTGATTGATTAACATAGGAGGTATTTAACCAATTGCTTAATATTTAATTATATCAGAAAATATTTATTGCTGCTGATAAGTACAATGTTAGCACTACTGTGTGATTTCATCGTCCTTGACTTTATCATTCTGTGATGGTTAATTTTGTTAAATGACATCCCAGTACTTGCAAATAGCCTGGGAAAAGTGTCACATTTATTCTTTAGTTAATAAACTTTATCACAAATGTATCTAAAGAGAGATAGAGAACAGTTACATAAACTTAATAATTTACTATAATATAGTTTCTTGTCATGGAAGAAAAATTATTAGCCATCAGTTTGTAGCATTTAAAAAAATACTTCCTGTATGTGAGCTATAACTATTACAATGTTCCTTGTTCTGGAGACATACCCTTGAGCATCAGTTTAATGCATACGTTTGTTGGCATATTTTTGATATAAAAAATGCCATTCAAAAGTGAATCACACAATGTTGGGTTTTCCATGTAGTACATGAAGACAAACCCCCCCCCCCAGTAGCTTACATAATAAAACTAGTCCAGTGCTGAGAGATAATTATGTACTAAAGAGGGCATATTAAAAGAAAAATCTGAGGGATAAAAGATTCCTTCGTGCCTTTCTGCCACAGGTATTTGGATAGTGCTGAATTGTCTTGCTATTTGATGATTTATTTTATGCCCCTATTAGCCACTCCTGGTGGACTATAAGCTTTATTTAAATTGTATTCCCATGTCACATATTCAAAGGGTTTCTTAATTACTAGAGGTAAAAGATAAAACTTTAAATCATCATTCTTGTCTGTAGAGATTATTTGGTTGAAAACAAAACCCAGAAAACAACTGACAATTCTGTAAGAGACAGGAAAACAAAAGACTTGCGGAATGTCTTTTCAGATGAGATGGGATTCTTAGTGAGAAGAAACATATTAATAACAGGAAAGTACAAATCCCTGATACATACTGGATACTGAATTTTACTGATACTGAATGATTGTGTTGACTTTTTGGTTATTTCATTATCTAGCACAGTGTCTATGGTATTGTCGGTCATCCAGGTCATGGTTGTCCCAAAGGCACTTTTTCAAAAGGCAACTGGACTTTCTTTGTTTTGCTTGAGGATGTTTCACTTCTTATCCAAGAAGCTTCTGAAGAACTGAAGAAGCTTCTTGGATGAAAACCAAAACATCTTCAAGCAAAACAAAGAGTCCAGTTGCCTTTTGAAAAAAAACATCTTTGGGAAATCTAGTACAGTGTTTCTCAACCTTTCTCATTGATGGAGGTTTCTGGAAGCTGGTCCATATATCTTTAAGTTGCTAAGATTGAGAAATACTGGTGTAGAGATAGATATATTACCTTAGATTAGAAAGAAGTAGGAAGAAAAGAATGGGAAGCACAGGGGCCATGTTATTTCAAGGTAATTCTTTTGAATGGCCTTGACATTCAAGTTGATTTATAGCTATGAGAAAAGATAAAAGTTCAAGTAGTATCTATATTTTGATGGCTGTTGGAGAGGAATAGGAAAGAACTGTCCTTTGGGTTTGAAAGGGTTAATGTGTCATAGTGTAGCTGTGTGATGTCAAGAAAATGTAAGGTTTTTAAGGACTTACTGGCAGATGCTATGTCAACATTTCACACACTTCAGAGCATCTCTTTCCTTTTAAATCCAAAGTGCTGCATTGGTCAGAGAACAGGGTCCTAAAATAAGGATTAAAATATTTGGCTTATATTCTCTAGTGTCTGCTGAAGTTGGAAATAAGGTATGTTGAGTGAACAGCTTATTTTCCCTCACATTTTTATTTGAGATTCTTTTCCCTTTCCCTGCTTTCTGAAGTCTTTTGCTGCCAGCTACTTAATAGTACTGATAGTTGGTACTAGCTGTTAATCTTTGCTTCTTGGAGTGGCTAAGCAGGAAAATATTTGGTATTTTTCCAAATGTAAGAGGTATGCTGTCTTGCAAGATACATAAAATCAATCTGAAAACACGAAGTACTTAAAAGAAAACCATAGCATTACATTATATTGAAAACATTTTTAATACCTTGCAGTATTCCGAGTATTACCTTTGTCATCACAAGACTCACTATTGTTGTTGTTAGCTGCAAAGTCGTGTCCGACCCATCACGTCCCTATGGACAACGTTCCTCGAGGCCTTCCTGTCCTCTACCATCTTCTGGAGTCCATTTAAGCTCACGCCTACTGCTTCAGTGACTCCATCTAGCCACCTCATTCTCTGTTGGCCCCTTCTTCTCTTGCCCTGAATCTTTCCCAGCATTAGGCTCTTCTCCAGTGAGTCCTTCCTTCTCATTAAGTGGCCAAAGTATCTGGCCTTCTAAAGAACAGTCAGGGTTGATCTCCTCTAGGACTGACCGGTTTGATCTCCTTGCAGTCCAAGGGACTCGCAGGAGTCTTCTCCAACACCATAGCTCAAAGGCTTCAATTCTTTCGCGCTCAGCCTTTCTTATGGTCCACCTTTCACTGCCATACATTGCAACTGGGAAGACCATAGCCTTGACTATACGCACTTTTGTTGATGGTGATGTCTCTGCTTTTTAGTGTGCTGTCTAGATTTGTCATGGCTTTCCTCCCAAGGAGCAAGCATCTTTTAATTTCTTGGCTACAGTCCCCATCTGCAGTGATCTTGGAGCCCAGGAAAATAAAATCTGTCACTACCTCCATTTCTTCCCCATTGAGAGGACCGGATGCCATGATCTTGGTTTTCTTAATGTTAAGTTTCAACCCAACATTTGCGCTCTCCTTCACCCGCAACAAGAGGCTCTTTAATTCCTCTTCACTTTCTGCCATTAGAGTGGTATCATCTGCATATCTTAGGTTGTTGATATTTCTTCCGGCAATCTTAATTCCAACTTTTGATTCATCTAGCCCTGCCTTTCTCATGGTGTGCTCTGCATATAAGTTAAATAGGCAGGGCGACAGTATACAGCCTTGAAAGACTCCTTTCCCAATTTTGAACCAATCAGTGGTTCCGTGTCCAGTTCTCACTGTTGCTTCTTGGCCCACATATAGGTTTCTCAAGAGACAAATAAGATGGTCTGGCATGCCCATCTCTTTAAGAACTTGCCACAGTTTGTTGTGATCCACACAATCAAAGGCTTTAGCATAGTCAATGAAGCAGAAGTAGATGTTTTTCTGGAACTCTTTAGCTTTCTCCATGATCCAGCGTATGTTGTTAATTTGATCTCTAGTTCCTCTGCCTCTTTGAAATCCTGCCTGTACTTCTGGTAGTTCTCGATCTACATACTGCTGGAGTCTAGCTTGTAGGATTTTAAGCATAACTTTACTAGCATGAGAAATGAGTGCAGTGGTGCGATAGTCTGAACATTCGTTGGCACTGTCTTTCTTTGGAATTGGAATGTAAACTGATCTTTTCCAATCCTGTGGCCACTGTTGAGTTTTCCAAATTTGCTGGCAAATTGAGTGTAGCACTTTTACTGCATCGTCTTTTAAGATTTTGAATAGCTCAGCTGGAATACTGTCACCTCCACTAGCTTTTCTAAGGCCCACTTCACTTCACATTCTAGGATGTCTGGCTCGAGGTCAGTGATCACCTCATTGTGATTATCAGGGACGTTAAGCTCATTCTTGTATAGTTCTTCTGTGTAATTTTGCCACCTCTTCTTAATCTCTTCTGCCTCTGTTAGGTCCCTGCCATTTTGGTCCTTTATCATGCCCATCTTTGCATGAAACGTTCCCTTCATCTCCAATTTTCTTGAAAAGATCTCTGGTCCTCCCTATTCTATTGTTTTCTTCTATTTCTTTGCACTGTTCATTTAAGAAGGCATTCTTATTCCTTCTAGCTATTCTCTGGAATTCTGCATTCAATTGGGCGTATCTTTCTTTTTCTCCCTTGCCTTTCGCTTCCCTCCTTTCCTCAGCTATTTGCAAAGCTTCCTCAGACAGCCATTTTGGTTTCTTGCATTTCTTTTTCTTTGGGATGATTTTAGTTGCTACCTTTTGTACAATGTCGCGAACCTCTGTCCATTGTTCTTCAGGCACTCTGTCTATCAGATCTAATTCCTTAAATCTATTTGTCACCTCTACTATATATTCAACAGGAATGTGATTTAATTCATACCTAAGTGGCGTAGTGCTTTTCCCTACTTTCTTCAGTTTAAGCCTAAACTTTGCAACGAGAAGCTCATGGTCTGAGCTACAGTCAGCTCCTGGTCTTGTTTTTACTGACTGTATAGAGCTTCTCCATCTTTGGCTGCAGAGCACATAGTCAATCTGATTTCTGTGTTGACCGTCTGGTGATGTCCATGTGTAGAGCCGTCTCTTGGGTTGTTGGAAAAGAGTGTTTGCTATCACCATCGTATTCTCTTGACAAAATTCTATCAGCCTGTGCCCTGCTTCATTTTGTACTCCAAGGCCAAACTTGCCTGTTATTCCAGTTATCTTTTGGCTTCCTACTTCAGCATTCCAATCCCCCATGATGATAAGGACATCATTTTTTGGTGTTAGTTCTATAAGGTGCTGTAGGGCTTCATAGAACTGGTCAATTTCATCCTCTTCAGCACTGGTGGTTGGGGCATAGACTTGGACTACTGTGATATTGAATGGTTTGCCTTGGATTCGAACTGAGATCATTCAGTCATTTTGAGGATTGTATCCCAGTATTGCTTTTCCTACTCTTTTATTGACTATGAAGGCTGCTCCATTTCTTCGGAGGGATTCTTGCCCGCAGTAGTATACCTGATAGTCATCTGAATTAAATTCACCCATTCCTGTCCATTTTAGTTCGCTGATACCTAAGATGTCGATGTTCAGTCTTGTCATCTCTTGTTTGACCACGTTCAGCTTTCCTAGATTCATGGATCTTACATTCCAGGTTCCTATGGAGAAATAATCTTTACAGCATCAGACTTTCCTTTCACCACCAGACACATCCACAGCTGAGCGTCCTTTCGGCTTTGGCCCAGTCGCTTCATTCTTTCTGGCGCTACTAGTACTAGCCCTCTGCTCTTCCCCAGTAGCATATTGGACGCCTTCCGACCTGAGGGGCTCATCTTCCAGCGTCATATCGTTTTGCCTTTTGGTACTGTCCATAGGGTTTTCATGAGAAAGATACTGGAGTGGGTTGCCATTTCCTTCTCCAGTGGATCACGTTTTGTCAGAACTCTCTGCTATGACCTGTCCGTCTTGGGTGGCCCTGCACGGCATATCTCATAGCTTCATTGAATTATGCAAGCCCCTTCGCCACGACAAGGCAGTAATCCATGAAGGGGAAGACTCACTATATAATATGTACAAAGCAAAAAAAGAATTTAGAATATGAAACTCGTAGCAACATAAGGTCTAGAAAAACCACATTTTAGTTTTAGTTTTTTGTTAAAAATATAATTTCAACATCATCTGTTCTCTACAATGTATTTGTTGTATCTGCATTTCAACTGGAGATGAAATACATATTTGTAGATGCTAAAAGGGAGATGAGGCACAGAGATAAGTAGTTGATGTTCAATGAAGCTATATTTTGGTTACAGTTAATCCATTTTTATATTGCTGTTGGCTTTTTGTTAGAAAATGTTCAAAACTCAAAAATTGGAAGGAGTTCTTTGGTCTTTGCGGAAGTTAAATTCACATGCATGTGAAATGTATAGATTTATACATTTCGTTAGAAGATTATTAGTAATGCAATACTTTTACTTCTAAATAGTCATTTGCGGGTTATTTGGTCTGAAATGAAGAATCAAATAATATTGTTCATAAGAAGATAGGATTTGAAACAGTTACTTCAATTTTCATGAATTGAAAATTCATAAATTCATATTTATAAATCTTGGGCCAAAGATACTCCTTTGCTTTTGATATTTTAATCTTATAAGGTTGACATTAAAAAAGTACAAATTATTCCATAAGGGGTCAGTCAGTCATTCAATTTTTACAGCCACCCAACTAAACCAAGTGACTCTGGACAACTTATTATTGCTTATGAGATAACTAGGTGGTGGCAATTTTTAAAAGAATATTTTGGAATTGTTGCCTATATTTTCATGGGTTTCGAACTTCTGTACTGAATGCGATGCAGGAAGATCACCCCTAGCAGCGTTACAAGAACAAATTGAATGCAGAGTATGTGTAAGTTGTTGGCATTTCACTCAAAAGATTCACAGCTTGCATAGAACAGATATGCTTCAGTAAAATCAATGGGACTTAACTTTGTACATTTTCATAGGTTGGGTCTTTATAAGGTGCAATAGAATATATTTGTTGAAAATGTGATTTATCTTCTGATATATATGAATTGTTTTCCTGGGAATTTGCAGATTTTAATATGTATATTTTTTTTCTGTACCTGATAACTAAACTTTTGTATTGAATTGCTACCAGTTCAAGACTCATTAGAACAATCCCAATTCTGACAAATGAAAATTGTAGTGTGCCGATTACTAAAATATATAATTGTTATGCATTTAAATTTTTCCTATACAATATTATTGCAGTCCCCCAACATGTTTTTATTTCACAACTTTAATAATTTTATTATGAATCCTTATTGAAGTGGTTTGTTGGGTGAATTCAAGGAATATTTGTTTTTACTCAGTCAATAGTTTTATTAATATTTAAAACCTCTACCATTGGGTAAATTGCTTTTTGTTACATAGCACATCTAAATCAACTTCTAGATTCTCTTTATCCTCCACTCTGCAAGCTATCTTATCACAACAGCATATGAAGATGTTTTGTCAGCCTTGACTAAAATGGTATTACATCCCATTGTTGTGACAGTGAATCATTCTTCTGCGTAACAATTCCCACTGTTCATTGTTTTATTTTCATTTTATTGTTAGCAATTGACATTCTAGTATATTGCAGTAAATTTAAAATGCTTACTAAGAGACTAGGAGTTGGGAAATGTAAGACCAAAGGTCCATATTTTTATAGTTGCCAGTCATATACTTTTGGGAATACCATAAACCAAGAGGAATCATGATATAGCTCTCTCCTGACAGTTTCTCCTTCCCACTGAGCATAGATTCTAACATTCTATTTTATTATTCTATTATATATTAAGATTTACAGATAATTGAATGCCTAATTTAACTATCCAGCTCACTTTCATCTGTACCTGTGACTGTGATTTCCATAAACTGTTACTTTATGAAATATACAGATAACATTTAAAAGTCAGGTAGTCTATTTATTATTATTGTAAGTACTTTTGCTTGCTAGGTTCTTTAGATTATGGTACAAAAGATGTTTCCTCTAAATTAAGCAGGAATAGTTTAAAGATTTGTCTGCTCAGTTTCCAGTAGTTTTCTCATGCAAAGTATTTACTTAAATCATAAAATCATGCCCACCCACTACTTCTGTTAATGCAGAAACGACTGTCATCAATTTCATTGGCTCATTACAATTTGGTCAACAAGTTCATTCTGGTATTAAATAAAAGAGGTAGAGAAAAAAATGTTTCAATTTTCTCCACATCAAGACTTACTTTTTAAATCTCTTTTACTTCTCTTCCTGATCATCTCTAAAAGGTCTATTGTTTCCTTGACAAAAGATGCCCTTTGTTGTTGTTAGTTGTGAAGTCGTGTCCAACCCATCGCGACCCCATGGACAACTTTCTTCCAGGCCTTCCTGTCCTCTGCCATAGCCTGGAGTCCGTTTAAGCTCACGTCTACTGCTTCAGTGACTCCATCCAGCCACTTGATTCTCTTGTCGTCCCCTTCTTCTATTGCTTCAATCTTTCCCAGCATTAGGCTCTTCTCCAGGGAGTCCTTCCTTCTGATTAGATGGCCAAAGTATTTGACTTTCAACTTCAGGATCTGGCCACCTAAAGAGCAGTCAGGGTTGATCTCCTCTAGGACTGACCAATTTGAATGCCTTGCAGTCCAAGGGACTCGCAGGAGTCTTCTCCAGCACCATAGTTCATAGGCCTCAATTCTTTGGCTCTCAGCTTTTCTTATGGTCCAACTTTCACAGCCATAGATTGCAACTGGGAAAACCATGGCTGTGACTATACACATTTTTGTTGGCAGGGTGACGTCTCTGTTTTTTAGTATGCTGTCTAGATTTGCCATAGCTTTCCTCCCCAGGAGCAAGCGTCTTTTAATTTCTTTTTTTTATTTTTATTGAAAAGTTTTACAATACGTTTTATCTTTAACAATCCCTCCCCCCTCCCTCTGCCCACCCCTTCCTAACCCTCCCTACCCTTCCCCCTCCCCCCTCCCCGACTTCCCAGAGCTAAATACAAGGTATTAAAGCAAAAAACAATCATAAACAACCATATGCTAACAACAATAAACTATTAAGTCTATCGCACTCTAGCTCATATGAAATGACTACAAGCAATACTAATATTACATAAAAAAAGGAAAAAAAACTTATTCAAATGCTAAGTGAAACTTTTTAGTCCCATATTTGTTCTGGATATAATCAATCCACTTTTTCCACTCCATAATATAACGTTGTTGCGAATGATCTTTCAAATAAGCTGAAATCTTTGCCATTTCCGCCAGGTCAGAAACTTTTAGAGTCCATTCTTCTGTAGTCGGGAGTTCTTCCTTCTTCCAATATTGACCTACTAAAAGTCTTGCTGCTGTAATTAAATTCAACATCAACTTAATGTCCACAACAGTAGTATCTGTAATTATGCCCAATAAGAACAATTGCGGACAAAACTTTATCCTTTGCTTAAAAATCTTCTGCATATTCCACCAAATTTTAATCCAAAAAGCCTTAACCTTTTTACAGGTCCACCATATATGAAAATACGTTGCATCTTCGCCACCACATCTCCAGCATTTAGGTTGATAGTTCGGATACATACTTGCAAGCTTTTTAGGATCTAAATGCCACCTATAAAACATTTTGTAAAAGTTTTCTCTTTAAGTTTTGAGCTTGTGAAATTTTACGTTCCTCACCCAGATCTTTTCCCAAGTATCCATTGTGATAACTTCTTGAATATTCTGAGCCCACTTTATCATACAATCTTTAACAAGTTCTGTTTCTGAGTCAATTTCTATCAGTGCAAGATATATCCGTTTGATATGTGCTGGACCCTGATTTCTAATTTGCTTTACCAAATTTTCATCAGTCATTGAGAAACCAATTTTCTGGTCTTCTTTCCACCTGGCCCGTAATTGACCATATTGAAACCAAGTTTGAACAATCTTCTCATCTCGTAAAAGATTATACGGCTTCAAACACCATACGTTCCTCTCCAAACTTAAGATCTCCTTGTACGTAGTCACATCATGTTTGAAGCCAACATTTATGTTTTCTATTGCATGTTTCGGAATTGCCCACAACGGTATCTTGTAGTCTAACTTATGTCTATACTTCTTCCAAACTCTCAGCAATGCCTGTCTTAAAATATGCACTTTAAACACATTATCTACCTTCTTATCATACAGTAAATATGCATGCCAGCCAAATAACAAGTCGTGGCCCTCAAGATTTAATAATCTCCCTTGTGTCAAATTAATCCAATCACTTATCCCTGACAATGCAGCAGCTTCATAATATAATTTAAAGTTGGGCATTTTAAGACCACCTCTTTCATGTGTATCCTGCATAATCTTAAGTTTAACTCGTGGCCTTTTCCCTGCCCATACAAATTTATTGATACCCCGTTGCCATTCCTCCAAATTTGAATCTTTTTTAAGAATCGGTATCATTTGAAATAAAAATAGAAATTGAGGCAATACATTCATTTTCACTGCTGCAATTCTTCCCAGTAAAGACAATTGCAATTTTTCCCAACTCTCCAATTCTTTTTGAATTTTTCCCCATAGCTTTTCATAATTATTTTTATATAACTGCATTTGAGGGTGACAAATACACCCCCAAATATTTAACCCTTTTAACAATCTCGAATCCAGTTAACCCTTCTAAAAGGGCCTTTTGCGATGCTGTCATATTTTTAGCTAATATTTTAGTTTTTTGTACATTAACCTTAAATCCAGAAACCTTCCCATATTGCATTATTATCTCCATCAGGTCCACAACAGAATTTTCTGGCTGGGTCACCGTAACAACCAGATCATCTGCAAACGCCCTCAGTCTATAATCCTGATCTCTAATTTGAATACCCTTAATTTTTTCCGAATTCTGTATTTTAATCAATAATATCTCCAATGTTAATACAAATAATAAAGGTGATAACGGACACCCTTGTCTTGTGCCCTTTTCAATATTGCATACTTCAGTCAAACTATTATTTACTATTATTCGGGCAGTTTGTTTTTGATATAATGCCCTAATTGGTTGTAAAAATTTATCCCCAAAATTCATTTTATCTAAAACTTTCATCAAAAATTGCCAATCCAGTTGATCAAAAGCTTTTTCAGCATCTAAAAAGATCAGCGCCGCAGGGATCTGGTTGTTCCTTTCCAAAAACTCCACCAAGTCAACTATATGCCTCGCATTATTTTTCATTTGTCTACCACTAATAAACCCAGTTTGGTCCCCATGAATCATCTGTTGCAAAACCCTCATCAATCTATTAGCTAAAACCTTAGCAAATATCTTGTAGTCCGTATTCAAAAGTGATATTGGTCTGTAATTTCTTACTTGAGTAACATCCTGATCTTCCTTCGGGATCAGGGAAATAAAAGCAGTTCTCCAAGACGGAGGCACCCTTCCTCCCCTTTGAATTGTCTGAAACAATTCCCTTAATGGCTTTATCACCTCCAATTGTAGATTTTTGTAATAGACCGCAGTCAGTCCATCCGTACCTGGCGCTTTATCCACCTTCAGTTGCTTAATTGCTAAAAGAATTTCTTCTTCTGTTATCAATTGATTAATCTCTTCCTTTTGTTCTTGTGTAAGAACCGGGATGTTGGCATTCTTCAGATATACGTAAATGTCTGTTTCATTAATCTTATCTTTAGCATATAATTTGGAATAAAAGTCCACAAAGGCTTCCTTAATAAGATCCTGTTGATACACAACCTTGCCTTTATGTTCTATTTTATCTATGTTAGAAGCCCTTTGCTTTTTCCTTAACCTGTAGGCTAACCATCTATCTGGTTTATTGGCATTGCAAAAAGTGTTATGCCTAGCAAACGGTAGGTTAGTTGCCACCTGATCAGCCATCAACTTATCAAATTGTCCTCTTAACAAATTAATAACCTCTTTGATCTTCACATCCGATGGATTCAAAATTAGGGCCTTTTCTTTTTCCCTAATTTCATTCTCCAATTCTTTCCTCCTGACTTCCAAGTTACGTCTGTATTTATTATTCATATATATTAACACCCCTCTCATATAAGCTTTACTAGCGTCCCAAACCATGTCCATAGAAGTATCCTTGTTCATATTAATTTCAAAAAAGTCCTTCATCTGTTTTTTACATTCTTCCACATTACTCTGATTTCTAAACAAGTTCTCATTTAAGCGCCAAGAGCGCCTATCTCTATTATCCTTATTAATCTCTAACCAGACTGGACTATGGTCAGATATAGTTCTTGGACAAATCTTTATCTTCTTAATCCTAGAAAAAAAATCATTAGTCAATAATATAAAATCAATCCTGGAAAAAGATTGGTGTCTATCAGAAAAAAAAGTACAATCCTTTTCATGTAGATGTGTTTCTCTCCAGATGTCTCGCAATTCCAGATCATCCTTCATTTCAAAAAAGGATTTAGGCAATCTAGCATGGCTCGGGGCATGTTTAAAAGAACCACACTTGTCCAGTTGTACGTCCAAGACACCATTCCAATCTCCCATAAAAATAAAAGATTTATAATCCATCTGGGTAATCTTGCTATGTAATGATCTATAAAAGTCAGCTTGTTGTTGATTAGGAGCATACAGTCCAACCAAAAGCGTGGTTTTTTTTTGCCTTCTAACAGCAGATCTATCATAACATATCTTCCTTGTTTATCTGCTTCTATTAGTTCCGCTGTCAGAGTATTCTTGACATAAATAACCACTCCATTTTTCTTATTCATTGCAGAAGCAATAAATTGCGTACCCAACCTTAAGTTCAACAGGTACTTTTGGTCCATAACCCTAATATGTGTTTCTTGCAAGCAAATAACATCAGTCTTAAATTGTTTTAAGTATTGAAAAACTTTCTTTCTCTTCTGTGGTGAGTTTAAACCATTGACATTCCAAGTTAGGAACTTAGTCGCCATCCTTGGCGTCCCGAAGCTTCTGGAGCACGCCTGCCAAGATCCCCTTAACCTCCTTAGGCCGCGCCCCTCCCACAGCTTCGCTATAGGTACGCTTTGAAGGTTCCATAACTTTCTGCTGATCTTGCTCTTGCTCTTGTCTCACTCATCTTGAGGCGGCACGCGTCATCCTCTGCTCTCTAGCGTCTTGCGATGAAACTGTAATTTGATCCCCTCCAGTAACTTTCTCATCTGTCTGTGTTCCTTCAGCATCTTGAGGCTTTCCCTCGCCATTTTTCTTTGCAGATTCCAAAAGTGGTAGAGGGGTTGCTTTTAAAACTTTGCTATAAAAATCACGTGCCTGGATCACTGTGACCAAACGGTGTCTCGTACCTTCATGCATCACCACCATGCCCACTGGTATCTCCCATCTGAACTTGATGTCGCGTTTCTTAAGTTCCTGTGCCAGAAAAGCAAAATCTTTCCTTGTCCTTAAAATTCTTGGAGGAATCTCTTTTAAGACCAGAACTTCTTGCTCAGCAACCACAAACTTAGTATCATAAGCAACTTGGATAACTTCATTCCTAATTCCTCTCTTTGTAAAATAAACCACCACATCTCTAGGTAACTTCCTCTGCCTTGCAATCCATGAATTCACACGAACGATTTTGTCTATACTTCCCTCAATTTCAGCTGCTGGCTGTCCCAGTACCACTTCCAAAGCCTCAGAGACTATCTGCTTTAAATCTTCTTTAGGATTCTCTTTTAAGCCTCTGATTCTGATAGCAAACTCCATCTGGTGGTACTGGACCAGAGTCAAGTCCCCGTCCATTTTATCCATCATATTTTCGTTCTCTAAAACTTTTGCTTCTAGTCTGGAGTTCTTTTGGCTAAGATCCTCCATTTTTTCATCCAAGCATTGAATACATACAGCCACACCTTCAAGTGCAGGCAAGATGTCTGCCCTCATTGCTGTAAACTTCTCTTCTAGCTTCTCCTCCAGCTTCTCCTCCAGCTTTTCCATCTTTCCATCTATAATATCTGATATTTGTTGTGAGTGCTTTTCCAAAGCATCCTGTAAATCCTGTTAACCGTCAATGCCGGAGCAGGTGCAGGAGGCAGTAAGGCTTGCAGCGAGGACTGTTGCACCGTGGAAGCCCCCGCACTCTGGAGAACTTTAGAAGTTTTAGTCGCCATCTTCCCCCACTTTCACTAACTACGCACTTTCACTTTTAAAAACCATAAAGTCCATTGAACTAGAGAACAAAAATCCACTTCACCTTGACCTCCTGTACCGCTCTGCCTGCCTCTTCACACTCGAAAGTCTTTCCTTCTGGCAGGGGTGGTTGCTAACGCTTGGTTCTGCTCCCAAAAGCATGGAGCAGAAGCGCTGCGCAGCCCGGAGCAAACCCAGGCTTTGGGGGGGCTCGATCCTTCAGCCGCCTGATCTAAAAGCTCAGGCGGCCCCGGAGAGCTCAACCCCTACCTGGGGCCTCACCCCCTCCTCTTCTTCCGAGGAGGGGGCTTCCAAACCACTAAAACAGCTGATCGGCGCTGTTTTTAGCAGTTCAACAAAGCCGCGGAGCGGACAGCCCGGAGATGGCTGTCTTCAGCGTCGCGTCGCCACCGGAAGTCGCGTCTTTTAATTTCTTGGCTGCAGTCCCCATCTACGGTGATCTTGATCTGTCACTACCTCCATTTCTTCCCCATCTATTTGCCAGGAATTGAGAGGGCTGGATGCCATGATCTTGGTTTTCTTAATACTGAGTTTCAAGCCCACTTTTGCACTCTTCTTCTTCACCCGCATCAAGATGCTCTTCAGTTCCTCTTCACTTTCTGCCATTAGTGTGGTATCATCTGCATATCTTAGGTTGTTAATATTTCTCCCAGCATTCTTAATTCCAACTTTGGATTCATCTAGCCCTGCCTTTCTCATGATGTGCTCTGCATATAAGTTAAATAGGCAGGGTGACAGTATACAACCTTGCTGGACTTCTTTTCCAATTTTGAACCAATCAGTGGTTCCGTGTCCAGTTCTCACTGTTGCTTCTTGACCTGCTTATAGGTTTCTTAAGAGACAAATAAGATCTCTTTAAGAACTTGCCACAATTTATTGTGATCCACATAAACAAAGGCTTTAGCATAGTCAATGAAGCAGAAGTAGATGTTTTTGTGGAACTCCCTAGCTTTCTCCATGAACCAGCGTATGTTGGGAATTTGATCTCTAGTTCCTCTGCCTCTTCGAAAACCTGCCTGTACTTCTGGTAGTTCCCGTTCCACATACTGCTGGAGTCTAGTTTGTAGGATTTTAAGCATAACTTTACTAGCATGTGAAATGAGTGCAATGGTGCGGTAGGTTGAACATTCTTTGGCACTGCCTTTCTTTGGAATTGGAATGTAAACTGATCTTTTCCAATCCTGTGGCCACTGTTGAGTTTTCCAAATTTGCTGGCAAATTGAGCGTAGCACTTTTACTGCATCGTCTTTTAAGATTTTGAATAGCTCAGCTGGTATACTGTCACCTCCACTAGCTTTGTTGTTGCTCAGATTTCTTAAGGCCGATTTCACTTCACATTCTAGGATGTTTGGCTCGGCGTCAGGGACCACCCAATCGTGTTATCTGGGATGTTAAGCTCATTCTTGTGTAGTTCCTCTGTGCAGTTTTGCCACATTTTCTTAATCTCTTCTATTTCTGTTAGGTCTTTGCCATTTTGGTCCTTTATCATGCCCATGTTCGTATGAAACGTTTCCTTCATCTCTCCAATTTTCTTGAAGAGATCTCTGGTTCTCCGTATTCTATTGTTTTCTTCTGTTTCTTTGCACAGTTCATTTAAGAGGACATTCTTATCTCTTCTAGCTATTCTCTGGAATTCTGCATTCAGTTGGGTGTATCTTTCTCTTTCTCCCTTGCCTTTCGATTCCCTTCTTTTCTTAGCTATTTGCAAAGCTTATTCAGACAGCCATTTTGCTTTCTTGCATTTCTTTTTATTTGGGATGGTTTTAGTTGCTACCTCTTGTACAGTGTTGCAAACCTCCATCCATAATTTTTCAGGCACTCTTGTCTTTCAGATCTAATTCCTTAAATCTATTTGTCACCTCTACTGTGTATTCATTAGGGATATGATTTAGTTCATATCTGAATGGCCTAGTGCTTTTCCCTACTTTCTTCGGTTTAAGCCTAAATTTTGCAACAAGAAGCCACAGTCAGTTCTTGATCTTGTTTTTACTGACTGTATAGAGCTTCTCCATCTTTGGCTGCAGAGCATATAGTCAGTCTGATTTCTGTGTTGACCGTCTGGTGATGTCTATGTGTAGAGCCGTCTCTTGGGTTGTTGGCTTGACAAAATTCTATCAGTCTGTGCCCTGCTTCATTTTGTACTCCAAGGCCAAACTTGCCTGTTACTCCGGTTATCTTTTGGCTTCCTACTTTACCATTCCAATCCTCCATGATGATAAGGACATCATTTTTTGGTGTTAGTTCTATAAGGTGCTGTAGGGCTTCATAGAACCGGTGAATTTCATCCTCTTCAGCACTGGTGGTTGGGGCATAGACTTGGACTACTGTGATATTGAATGGTTTGCCTTGGATTTGGACTGAGATCATTCTGTCATTTTGGAGATGGTATCCCAGTATTGCTTTTCCTACTTTTTTATTGACTATGAAGGCTGCTCCATTTCTTCGGAGGGATTCTTGCCTGCAGTATTATACCTGATGGTCATCTGAATTCACCCATTCCTGTCCATTTTCGTTCACTGATTCCTAAGATGTCAATGTTCAGTCTTGTCATCTCTTGTTTGACCACCTCCAGCTTACCTTGATTCATGGATCTTACATTCCAGGTTCCTATGGAGAAAAAAATCTTTACAGCATCGGACTTTCCTTTCACCACCAGATCCATCTACAGCTTAGCATCCTTTCGGCTTTGGCCCACTCACTTCATTCTTTCTGGCACTACTAGTACTAGCCCTCTGCTCTTCCCCAGTAGCATATTGGACACCTTCCGATCTGAGGGGCTCATCTTCCAGTGTCATATCTTTTTACCTTTTGGTACTGTCCATGGGGTTTTCATGGGAAAGATACTGTAGTGGGTTGCCATTTCCTTCTCCAGTGGATCACATTTTGTCAGAACTCTCTGCTATGACCTGTCCATGTTAGGTGGCCCTGCAAGGCATAACTCATAGCTTCATTGAGTTACACAAGCCCCTTCACCATGACAAGGCAGTAATCCATAAAGGGGAAGATGCCCTTACCCTTTCATTATTTTTAGTACTTGTTTGTCATTTTCTAATCCGTATCCTTTTCTGGATTTTAGTAACTTCCAGAGCTAAATTGATATCTTCATGTATTCACCTCAGCTTAAAAATCCTTTAGTTACTATCTATTTAAATCCTAGTGATATAGTTTGAATGTTACAATTTGTACTCTTTCAGAATTTTTAATTCATGTGCTGTTTTCTTGCCAGTTCACTTCGGCGAACTATTTAGGAAGTTCTTACAGGCCACTTGGCTGTATTATGCATAGTAATTTCTATATTTATGATTCTAGATAATTTATGAATAAGCCCTTCCTCCCAGCTTCATTTCATTCACACATACCTGTTTAGCTGACAATACAGGTAGAAAAAGCCTTTCTGAGCTGTTTATAACAACACTTTTTAATTACTGGACTATGTCAGAATTCTGCTTTACAAATTTTATTCTTGACTCCTTTTTTCCTCCTATATAACAAGTTTTTTTAGATGTTTATATATTTCTAACAAAAAAAACATAATTATGTCATTTAAATAATGGGATGAAAAGAAGGTCTCCACTTTGGGGAAATTGAGTGTGTTTAGACATCCCTCTAGTGGTTTTACATGTGATTAACAATATCATTTTAAAATTCTAAAGTAATTTCTCTAAATAATGTGCATTATAACTATTATATTCTTACATCTGTAACATTCAGAATAACAGAGTTGGAAGGGACCTTGGAGGTCTTCTAGTCCAACTGCCTGCTCAAGCAGGTGACTCATGCTTATTGGACAATCAGTTATCCCATTTCTTCTTAAAAACCTCCAGTGATGGAATTACCCACAACTTCTGAGGGCAAGCAGTTCCACTGATTAATTGTTCTCACTGTCAGAAATTATTTCTTAATTATCTCTCATTTCCTTGATAATTGTCCATCTGTTACTTATTATTTGTTCCTCAATTTGCTCTGTGATAGTCCCTCAAATATTGTAACACTGCTATCATGTCACTACTAGATAAGACGAACCTAGTTCCAGCAACTGTTCTTCATACCATTTAGCCTCAAGTCCCCTAATCATCTCTGTGGCTCTCTTTTGCACTCTTTCTAGAGTCTTAATATCTTTTTTGTATTATTTATTTATTTATTTATTTGATTGATTGATTGATTGATTGATTTTATATACCGCCCTATTCCCGAAGGACTCAGGGCGGTTTACAGGGTGAGTTAAAACAATACAAATAAGTACACTTTAAAATAGAATTAAATAAGATTAGCCCACAATTAAACAAATTAAAATTAAATTAAAATTAAAACCCCCTCAGTCCAGGCCAGCAAGATCAAACAACCAAGTTTTAAGGTCCCGGCGAAACGAGCGGAGGTCTGGGGCAGTCTGAAGATCTACCGGCAGTTCATTCCATAGGGCAGGCGCGCCCACAGAGAATGCCCTCCCCCTTGGAACCATCCGTTGGCATTCCCTAACCGGCGGAACCCTAAGGAGGCCCTCCCTGTGGGAGCGCACAGGACTCTGGGAGGCTGATGCAGCAGGTGCTCCCTGAGATAATCTGGACCCATGCCATTTAGGGCTTTATAGGTCATCACCAGCACCTTGAATCTCACCCAGAGGAGAATTGGAAGCCAATGCAGCTCGCGGAGAAGAGGTGTTACATGAGAGTATCGGGAAACTCCCATTACTACTCGTGCAGCTGCATTTTGCACCAGCTGAAGCCTCCGAGTGGTCCTCAAGGGCAGCCCCATGTAGAGAGCGTTGCAGTAGTCTATCCAGGAGGTGAGCGCATGAGTGACTATGCGTAGGGCATCTCGGTCCAAATAGGGTCGCAACTGGCGCACCAGGCGAATCTGGGCAAAAGCCCCCCTGATCACAGCTCCTATATGATCTTCCAAACTGAGCCGTGAATCCAGGAGAACGCCCAAGTTACGAGCCCCATCAACGGGGGGGTAACACCTTATGTTGACAAGAACTGGATTCAGTCATTTGTAAAGAAAATTTTAGTGAAATATTTTTTCTTTTTGAGTCATCTCATTTTTATGTGTTATCTTTTTCTATGTTTCATGGAGCATGATAACATTTGCATCAGCAATTAGTTGTATCAGTTGGTTAAGCAAGGAACCTAGAATTCATTCCACTGAACTTGACAATTTCTGGCCTGAGATTTCTTACAGAACATGTGATGCATAAATATTTGAGAATTTTTAATTTTAATTTTAACTGGGGTTTTTATTTTCTCTCAGGGTTTCATTTAATCTTTTTTAATTGTTTTAACTTTTGTATTGATTTTCTTTTAAATATCCTGTAAACCGCCCTGAGTCCTTCGGGAAAGGGCGGTATATAAATCTAAATAATAAATAAATAAATAATAACTTGGTTGACAATGCTGTTTTTATTTAATAACAAATTAAAATATGCTTTGAATTTAGCTATTCTTTCTTTAACAGATATTATGAATTCTTCTTTAGGAAGAAAATGACTCCATTAATGTATGCAGCCCGGGAAGGCCATTCTCAAGTTGTTGCTCTCCTTGTTGTTCATGGATCACAAGTAAATGCTCAAGATAAAGGCGGTTACACTGTGAGCTTTTGTATAATCCTAACTAGATTATTTCCTTTCCTTTATGAAACTTCAAATATTTCAATAAAGTAGACTATTGTGAAGTGGAAAATAAGTGGAAATGTAGTCTTAGGTTTAATAAAAATAAAAAGCAAAGCAGAGCTAGGTAAAAAAAAGGAAAATTCTAGTTCCACTCAAAAGTGTAACACAGCTTTATTTGGCAAATTTATATGGCTGCATATGTTACCCAAGGTGATTCTGGGAGGTGTATAACCAACAATTATAAAACCAATTAAAACAATTAATTAAGACCAAAATTGTGAGAGGATAAAACCAATTATTATTTGTAATGTAGCCTCTGCATGGGCTCCCTGTTGCCAGAGCATTCACCAGGCTTGATGGAAAACTTACTATGTTTTGAGGGCTTTTAGGAGGCTGTAAGGTTTGGGGTTAATCCTGCCTCGGGGCTATATTCCAGAGTGTGGGTGCTATGGTGGAAAAGGCATGCCTCTTCTGCTGGACCTGATGAGATGGGTAGATGTAATTGAGAAGAGGCAATCCTTCAGATAATTCAGATTTTTGCCATGTAGGTCAAAAGTAGCAACTTGAATAGGACCTAGAAACAAACTGATAACCAATGCAGCTCAAGAAGAAGAGATGCAACATATGTTTTTCCAGGATCACACATAACTGCCCGTACTGTTGTATTTTGTACCAGCTAAAGCTTCCATATACTCTTCAAAGGCAGCCCCACGTAAAGCATGTTGCAATAGTCCATTCAGGAGATGAGTACAGTAGGTGTGAATAACTGAGCAGAACCTCATGATTCAGGAATAGGTGCAACTGATGCACAATGTTTTGCACAATTTAATTTATGTGCTCCCGTATTGCATCAGCTCAAACCACAATCTTTAACCTCACTTTTTTCTCATATTTCCTTTCTTCCCTGTTGTTCCTATTTCAAATTTTTGTTTTAAACTTTAGCAAGAAATGATGCTGAATTGGGATGTGAAGACAAACTACTATGTGTTACATAGAGTGGGATCATTCAGAAGTAATTTATATTTGAAGTTTTTCCTTTTTATTATTGTAAAATAAATGCCATCACAATGCTAATAAATCATTACAGGCGTTAACATGGGCAGCATTCCAGGGTCATAAAAAAGTAGTATTCAAGCTGCTTGAACTTGGAGCTGATAAATCAATACAGACAAAAGATGGACAGACCCCAGGAGAGATTGCAAAGAAGAACAGGCATTTAGAGGTACTATTTTATGTGAAGCATCAATCCTTGAGTTGAGATTTTTAATTGTCTATGGGGGTATATTTTATAAAGGGTTTTTTAAACATCAGAACTGATAAGTTATTTACTATTAATATTGATATGAATGTGCAGTGCAATTAATTTTTATGCATTTGTCAGTAATGTCAATTGCATTAATGTCTTATGTCTTTTATTTGTAAACATGCTCTATCCTTTTATAGCTATTATATGTCTACATATATACCGTATTTTCCGGCGTATAAGACGACTGGGCGTATAAGACGACCCCCTACATTTCCTGTTAAATTATAGGGTTTGGGCTATACTCACCGTATAAGACTACCCCTCTTCCAACACACACCAAATAAAAATTAAAAAACATCAGATTTGATTTTAATATGGTAATTTTAATTCAAATGCTTATGACATGCAGGTATTTAGTAGGAAAACTGTCACTTATAAACATAAGGCTGTCATCAAACATGTAAATATAAAACAGTGCAAGTGGATTAAACTTAATAATAATAATAATAATAATAAGAAGAAGAAGAAGAAGAAAAGAAGAAGAAGAAGAAGAAGAAGAAGAAGAAGAAGAAGAAGAAGTTGGAAGGGACCTTGGAGGTCATCTAGTCCAACCCCCTGCTAAGGCAGGAAACCCTATACCATTTCAGACAAATGGCTGTCCAGTCTCTTCTTAAAAACTTCCAGTGTTGGAGCATTCACCACTTCTGGAGGCAGGTTGTTCCACTGGTTAATTGTTCTAACTGTCAGGAAGTTTCTCCTTAGTTCTAGGTTGCTTCTCTCCTTGACTAGTTTCCATCCGTTGCTTCTTGTCCTGCTTTCAGGTGCTTTGGAGAATAGCTTGGCTCCCTCTTCTTTGTGGCAGCCCCTGAGATATTGGATCACTGCTATCGTGTCACCCCTCACCCTTCTCTTCGTTAAACTACACATACCCAATTCCAGCAACCGTTTCCTATTTTCCTAATTCACTTTTTCACTTTTCCTAATTCACTCTAAAGCTTTCCCTGCGCAGAGCCTTATGTAACACCAGCTGCCTGCAATTAGTGCAGTTTCTCATCCCACCAGGCTCAAGGTTGACTCAGCTTTCCATCCTTCCAAGGTAGGTAAAATGAGGACTCAGATTGTTGGGAGCAATAAGCTGACTTTGTAATAATGCTGCTTGGGGGGGGGGGGGGGTTTGAAAGCTTTAATAGGCAGGCATATACATAGAATGAAGGCTATTGCTAAGCACATTGATTTGTGCTTTAAATTGTAAGCCGCCCTGAGTCTTCGGAGAAGGGTGGGATATAAATGGGATTTAAAAAAAAGACCAAATGGGAGATCCGCTCCAGGCTTTCCAGCCAGCCCGCCCAGTTCCTGAGTCAAATGTGTCCTTAGAGCTAAGCTGCTGCTCTGCTACGCATTCCCCACCTGCCTTTCAAATTGCTCTTGCATTCCCCACCTGCCTACAGCTGCTCTTCAACTTTAGAAGGAAAGAAGCCCAGACCCCAGCCTGTAAAAAATCACAGACTGCAGCTTCTACTCTAATTGGTCCCGCTTTCCCTGCGCAGACTAAATGGAAGATCCGCTCCAGGTTTTCCAGCCAGCCCTATCCCTAAAGTTTCAGCACCCGGCGTATAAGACGACCCCTGACTTTTGAGAAGATTTTCATGGTTTAAAAAGTAGTCTTATACGCCGGAATCTACGGTATTCATTTCATCTGTTATTCAAAAAAGTTACCTAACATTTCAGTTAGTTAACATCTGCAGTTGTTTCCATTAAGATACTAATTAAAGTAGAACAGAAAACAGGAACAATCAACTTAGTATGAAAAGGTAAAAAAATGCATGAATTAATTATCTCTGAAAATAGACTACACATTGACATTTTATTAGAGAATTGTTCTGTTAAAAATAAAGTATAAGTAAGGGACTTGGATAAGAAAGGCAAAGGTGGTTTACTAGATACAATGGGTAATTGACAGTTTAACAAATGATTTTTTTTTAAAAAAATACTCAACTAGATCTATCTTTTACTGGGGAAAAACTATAGATTCAGTTTTCTGCTGTATTCCCTTTTTGTGTGTGTATTTTTAATTTATTGGGTTCAAGTGACTATCTGGACAAGTACTTGCTGGTTTTTTTTACTACATTTTCAGAAGTGTCCCAAAAGTGTTTTTTTCAAATCCAAAAAAAAAGACTCAGCAGGAGCTCCTCCATAACAGACAAAGAAGAGAACTACAAACAAAGCAACATTGTTATTCCATATATTGCAGAAATATCTGAAAAAGCTCAGGAAGATTTTCATCCAACACAATATACATGCACACTTTAAACCCAAAGTACACTAAGGCAGAAGCTTGTCCACCCCAAGGATAAAACACCTAGACCAGGTATTCACTGGGGGTGCAAGATGATATTCCAAGGGATGCAGAAACTCAGGTTTTCAAAATTATAATATACATGCATAATTCTTGGTGTTACTTTGAACTTTTGTAAGGGGTGCGAGATATATCAGAAGCTGAAAAATATCTGAAAAATATGGCTTGAAGCTTAACACCTGAAAAACCAAGATCATGGTCATCAGCAAACAACTTGTTAATTTACCACCAATAAATTCAGAAGGACTACCATTAGAAAAAGTTGAAAGAATCATGCACCTCGGTTCTAATTTACATGAAAGCTGGAACATAACCATTGAAGTAAAGACAAAGATAGAGAAAGGTCAAACAGCATTCTTCAAAATGAAAAAGGTCTTCTGCAGTCACGACATAAGCCTTAAGATTGAAACTCAGGCTTGTCAGATGTTATATTTTTTTCTATCCTGCTCTATGGTATAGAGAGTTGGTCTCTGACAGAAGGTCACCTGAAGAGCCTAGAAGCATTTGAAATGTGGATTTACAGGCGGCTCTTACATATAAGCTGGGTTGACAAGATCAGAAATGAGTTGATAAGCCGCCTGGGAAAACCAAGGGAAATCAGCAAAACAATTAAAAAACAAAAGTTAGAATATTTCAGACATGTGAGGTGACACCCAGAAAAATATGGCATACTCCATTTAATTCTCCAGGGAAAGATTGAGGGCAAACGAGGTCCAGGCAGAAGAAGAACATCATGGCTTCAAAATCCAAGGGACTGGTTTGGACAAAACTCAGCAGCACTTTTTTGTGTGGCTGCTGATAAAAACAGGTTCACCAACATGATCACCAAGTTCTAGGGGTGCGGGGTATAGAAAAGGTTGGGAGCTGCTGACCTAGACACAAACTCAGCAATATGATATATGCAGTACAATACATGTATAGAGACATATAGATCTGTACTTTGAAGAAACATAGAAGAAAGCCATCAGGACAAGATTCAGCCGTCCATCTTCATTTAAAAAATAAAGGTCACTGTTTTGAAGACTGCCAAATCCACATTCTGGATAAAGAGCACTGCTGGTTTGAAAGAGGGGTCAAAGAGGCTAGCTATGTTAAGATTGAACAGATCTCTCCCAACAGAGCGGGACAGATACGATACCACCTATGTCATGTTTACAACACAGTCCTATCAGTAGTTCCAAGAAGGTTCTGCACCTATCTCCACTATTCAGGTGCCCTGAGGGCACAAATAAACCTACAAGTGACCTCAACAACTCAGAAAGAGTGCTAACAATCAAATGACTGCAAGGAATATAAATCCTTCCATCCTCCACCATTCAGTCAAAACTGAAGAAGTTTATTGGATGAGAAGCAAAGTCCAATTGCCTTTTGGGAAAAAAGCACCTTTGGGACAAACATGACCTGGATGACTGACAGTCTCCATAGACATTTTCAGAAGTGCTTGCCACTGGCTTCATCTCTTGCTGAGAGATAGTGACTGGTCAAAGAATCACTCAGCTATCTTATTTCTAGCTGGTACTTTAACCTCTGCTCCAAACTTGCTACTTTATTTCCAATAAGTGTTTTAAGTATCTGCATTCTGTTTCTTTGTATGGAATACAAAGTACTTAATATTCCCATTAAATAGTTTATATCCTATTTTTCAAAAGAAAATGCAGGACTTTTAAAAATGCTTAGAGCATTTTTGATAGATTTGGTTGCCATAAACATTTCTATAGTTCTGTTTTCTCTGAAATAATGCTTCCAGGCATCTCAAAATATTTTGTTTTCACAGGCTAAATTCATTACATAGTGTTAACCTGTATATTCATATATCCCTAAAGAAACCATTTTTAATGTTTCCTATAATAAGAGTGCTTTTCCTGATACTTTATCAGTTCAATAAATCTTTTAATTTAACATCTTGGAATTGAGAATTGAATTCAGATAATTTTCTTTGAAAAGATAAATTAGCAGAAATTGTTGTATTAGAAAATCATTTTCACTATTTCAGTGAATTCCCAATTTCTTTTGTTTTAGAATGAACATATTGCTACAGGTATAAAAATGGTGAAAATGGTTTCCTGTGATTTTTTGTAGCTTTTCAGTTTACTTTCTTTGACGGCAAGTCCTTTCCAAAGAAATTTCCAGAACCTGACTAAAGAAGAACCTATTCACAGATTTATAACTACAGTTCCAGATGCCCTTAAAAGCCATAAAAGCAGGTAGTACCTCAGACTTCAGTACTTATGTTTTGAAAGTTGTGTTCTAATTGAAATCTTTGTTCTAGAGTAGAAAAACTGCTGTTAGGCCTGAAATTGACAATTGTTCACATCTTCTTCTATCAAAAGTCTTATGAGCTACAGTTTTGCACTACTAGTGCTAAGGAGTTTGTGCTTGGATGTTTAAATTGATATAGAGTCTTTAGAAATTAAGGATCTATGCATACCTTAATGCTGGATTATTGGGAACATAATCATCAATTGTTTTCTAACATACATGTAATAATTTACCTGACATGCATCAAATTCTTTTTTACTTTTGGAAGAAAATACAGATATTACAGAGGATGCATTTTTAAATTCCAACATAATTTTATGTAGAATTGGATTTGAACTAGATCCAGTATTTCAGAACAAGTATGTGCTTTCAAATGTTTTGTTCACTGTAATGTAAGGTTTACAGCCCAATATTTAGGGCTTTTTTTGTCTTTGTGTATTTAAAATGTAGACAAATATATTTTAGTATCTGTAAAATGGATTAATAATAGCATGTCTTTCTTTGAAACAAATAATTTAATTTTGGCTTAAAGCATTTATTAAAATTATTTATATATTTTTAAAAAATAATTGAACCAATGCATGTGAAAAGTTCCTATGCAGCTTTTAGTGACATGGAAGTCTTTCTACATGGTCTTGAACTTGAACACATAACAGAATTACTGAAGGTAAGATTTTTTTATTGAAAACATATGGGTGCAGTGAAATCTCAAATGGATTATTCAGGGTGGGGATAATTTATTGCCATTATATAATAACACAAGCTGCGTAATTTGTGGGAGAATTTGCATAATTTTTAATATTTAATATTGATATGAAAGAAACCCAGTTTAGTCTAGTAGTTAAGGCATCATACTAGAAAGCAGGAGACTGAATTTAAGACTGCCTTAACCAGCTAAGTGAGTTGGGACAATCTCTTCTCACAGGGTGGTGGTTGTGGAGAAATTAGGAGGAGGAAGATGTGTTGAATATGTTTACCACCTCGAGTTATTTGTAAATAAAAAGGGTGGGATACAAAATAAATAATGTCATTTGTTTAATGTCAAAATGTACAAGATATAAATAATTGTGCTTCCTTATTTTAAATGCCATACTTATTGATTACTTTAGGTGCAGTGGATACCCTAATAGTGGATTCTTTTATTTTTTGTAGTTTGTATTATTTTTAACAGGTCCACTAAATTGAGGTTTCATAGTAATATATTACTGTACAATTCAAAATGTCACTGCTTAGGTTTAATCCAGAAGTTCAATGTCACTGCTTAGGTTTAATTCAGAAGTTCAAGCATTCATGTGATTAACTGTTCATAATATTCTGAGAGGTGTAAATTAAAAATAGCTTCTTTTCTGTGTTCAAGGAAAGATTCTCCCTGCCAGCTTCCCACAAGAAAACTCAATGGGGAAGCCGGCAGGAAGTTGGAAGTTGTTGCCACTGCTTTTTCCCCCACCTGTGGTCATTCTGTTTAGATGAGGAAATATTTCTGAAACGATGATCCAATATTGTCTAATACAAATTTAAAGTGTCTTCTGAGCTTGTTTTTCTGTGTTCATTGTGAAAATAATTGAAGTTTAATAGTAAAGTGGGTTACTGGCCTACATAATAGGATCTTGGCCCAAAGTATCTCTGGGAATATACTTTCATCTCTTATAGGAGACAGAAATACCTTTAAGACAGCTTTTGACAATGGGAAAAGAAGACTTAATACAGGTTAGCCTATTCATTTATTGTATATTTGCTCTTATGACAACAACAATACTGCTCTTTTAAATCTTAATTCTGTATTTTTTCCACTTCATAACAATTTTCAATATGATTTGCATTTTGTTTTGAGAAAAGTAGTATCTTCTGTTTAACTCAGGGGTGTCGAACTCAATTTCATTGAGGGCCGCATCAGGATTGCGGTTGCCCTCGGGGGCCCGGGTGGGTGTGGCCTACTGGGTGGGCGTGGCTGGAGTGCGTATGGCCTGGGTGGGCGTGGCCAGCTCTACATCATTTGTGTCTAGGGTGCCTATGGGGGCCTGGGCAGGAGTGGGACAGATCTGAGGGTCTCTGGCAGAAGGAGATGGGACCGGGGAAGTGCCAAGGCATGGTCCCCTGGAGGAGCCTCACTGTTCCTCTCAGGCCATATGGGGTGGGGGCTGGACAGTGGCGCGGAGGTCAAATGCCCAGCCCAGCCCTCAAGCACGCGCGGCACTAAGCCCAGCCCCACTTCCCCAAGGGGGTACCCAGCTGTATTTACCTCCTCCTCAAGGTTGCTGCTGCTGTGCTTGCTCTCCTTAGCCAGGTTGCTCATGGTGGGTAGGAGGGCAAAATCAAGAGGGAGGCGCACTCCCTCTCCATGTGAGGAGACCTGGCTTTGTATCCAAAGCTTCCTTAGCAATAGGATGGGAGACCCCCAGGTTAGGCCAGGAGGAGGGGGCAAGGGGATGCTGAAAGGGCAGCAGGGCAGGACTAAGGTAGGACTTCCCTCAGACCCTCCCTTTCTTTCCTTCCTTCCTTCCTTCTTTCCTTCCTTCCTTCCAACAGAGTGGTGGGAAAATATTTGACATGAGGGAGGGAGAAAAACAGGCAAGAAACACAGCTGGGGAAGTGTCATCCTTTGTGAGGAATGAAGAAATGCACCATCGCCTGGAAGTGGCCAGCACATGGCCTTCGCCTACTTCACATATCCAGCTTGGTGGGCTCTGTGGGAGAAGTTGCCATGAGCAGCTTGAGAGTCGATGTTACCTGTGTAATGCTGCCCAGCCTGCCTGGTTTTGGCAGGCAGCGGGGCGTTCTTACAATGCCGAGAGGCCGAACCAGGTGGCATGAATCTGAAGAGAAGCACAACACTGCCCAGCCCCTAGCCTGCCCGAAGTAGGCAGGGCCATGTGCTGGCCACTTCCAAGCGATGGTGCATTTCTTCATTCCTCACAAAGGGTGATACCTCCCCAGCATGCGCCCATGGGGCAGGGCCGACACGGCACGGGCCGGTCCCTCGCTCTTTTCAGATGGAGCTAAGACTGAATGTATTTCAGCATAGATAACCACCATGAAATTGTACATTGGCTCCCGGCCACCCTGGGCCAGGGCCAAGACAGCGGGGGCCGTTCCCTTACTGTTTCCAGGATGGCTTCGCGGGCCACATGAAACCACTTCGCGGGCCGCATCCAGCCCCCGGGCCTTGTGTTTCACATGTCTGGTTTAACACATTTGAATCTCTTAATTGTTCCCTTTTTTACAAAAAAAAGGTTAGGCTGGATGTGTTTAATAGGAATTAGTGTTATACAAAGGGTCTGTTAATATTTGTAACTTTTATCAGTACAAGATGTTTTGCAATTCTCAGTTGAAATGATTGGTAATGTGAGTAAAATGGAGAATGTTCATTAAGTTAATATATATGTCAATGCTGTGACAAACTGAACTGAAGCCATTTTCATTTTGTCTTCGTTGCCACATATTTAATTAGAACAAGGAGGGGGATGTGTAGTTTTAAGTTAGCAAAAACTTTTCACATGTATGGGAACCAAGGTCATTGTTGATACTATTTTGGCGGGCTGGAGCAGCTGGGAGGAGTGCCCACGTTTTCAAAAAAAATGGTGAATGTGATTTATGACAGCAATTTGGGGTGGGAAATGAAACTTGCAACTTTGTAACCAAGGTGAGGGGAATTTAGTCTTGGGTTCACCTTTGTATGTGCCATTATGTTGTAGCCAAATAAAAATGTTCTTTAAGGAAGAAATGCTTGCCTTGAAGTTCTTTTAAATGGTCTCATCTATCAGAACCATGACATTAACCTAAGACTCCAAACTATTCTAATAACACGGGGTCCTGAGCTCTGGTTGCCTACCCGAAGACAACAAAGACTCAGGGAAGATTTCGTGATGGAAAAAAAGGAAGAGCCTATTACTAGCCTCAAAGCTACAGCAAACACATCAGCGGATGGGGTGCAGACCATTGCCCTGATAGTGTGCCTTCGGTGACTCTGGCAATCAGCACGAGACCAAAGGAACATGAGATCCAGTTGGAGCCATTATTGCTGTCAGAGGGAGTCCTATCTATTGGTGACACTTGGCATGCAGAGGCAGCCCAAGTGAAGACGAGTTTAGTAAAGGCCGCAGAAGCTGAATTTCCACTAACTGCTTTCCACTAACTGCTTCCCACGAACTGCGCTCTCCTGATTGAAGAGGAGCCAAGCGACTGGCACCTTGGGATGAATCGGGTGAGTGGAAATATCTGTGATCCGAAGCCAGTCCGTTGAGCGGTTAAGAGAGAGGTTTGAAGGACTGGAGGTGGGAGGAAAGGAGCAGGTCACCCATCACTTACTTTCCAGTGAACGGGATGACAGATTTCCCCTAGACCATCCCCAATCCAGGCGAAATCCCAGTCCCATAGCTGGGGCCCAGGCTACCTCCCCACAACCAAAGCCATCAGCTTTAACTTTGAGTCCATTGGGATGGCGAAGCCCAGACCACTGTCAGCGACATGATAGCCCCGACCATCAACAGCAATATGTCAGCCTCGATCAGTACTGACGCTATGCGAGCCCTGACTGATACCCACGCCAGACCAGCCCTGAACGCTATCGGCATAGAGCAAGCCCAATCACTGCTGATACCCATATAGCCTATATCCATGTTGAGCTAGTCCAGATAGATATCGGTACCAGACCATCATCGTTACAAACTTAGTCCCAAGCGACACCCTCGGTGACTCAGCCTCAGACATCACCGGCGCTACACCAGTCCAGGACCCCTGCCAAGAGCTGATCAAGCAGTGGGACTCCCACAGGATCAATTGCAACAGTATGGATTGCTACAGTTTCTCTTAGATCGGTAACAACTGTAGCAGCCCCCTTCTTTCAAGCCTACATTCGATGGGGACCCCAAGAAGTTAACTTTTTTTTAAATCAAATACACTCCCACATGAACAGGAATGCCAATGTCTGCCTACAGAGCCACTAAAGCAGTAGATGGAGTGCCAGAGGCTCGGGAAGGGAGGATGCTGAAGTGGGTGTTCGGGCCATTGGCAAGAGCAATGCGGCTCAGTGGAAAGTGGCCTCGGAACAAGTGGGGCAGGTAAGGAAAGAAATCCTCGCTCCCCCCAGAAATTGCTTTCCTTACCTGACTCCCAGCCTCATGCCGTTTCTCTTTTGCCACGTGCAAGGAAACGAAGTTTTTTTTGGGGGGGGGAAAAGGTCAATCAATTCCAACTTCTCGCAAAGAGGGGGAGTGAAGCAACTTGTCCGCCACCATGCTAGTGCCACAGTGTTGCTTCTCCACCCTATGCACAGGCCCTGCCCCACTCCTGCGCGCTCGTGGCCTACTGGTGCCGGTACTGGCAAAAAGTAAGCCCTCCCGAAAATAAAACACTATGCTTACTTCAGAGCCCAAAAGAAAGTAAGACTGTTACTTTTGTGGAAACACGCAAAATCCCAAGTGGCCACTCCTGTATTGTTTAAGGAGAAAAAAGATGGATTCCTTAGACTCTTGAGTGGAAAATACATAACCTCTCCCTTTAATGAAGGACATGTTACCCCACCTAGCTAAAGGGTGAGTATTTACCAAATTACACCTAAAAAGGCATATTATTGCATGAGAATAAAAGGGGATGAATGGAAAGCTGCCTTTTAACAGCCCCCTGGGAAGTTATCAGTTTAAAGTCATGCCTTTTGGATTACAAGGAGCTCCTGCTGTATTCATGCAGCTGATCAACCAGGTGCTTCATGATCATTTGTATAAAGGGGTTTGGTTTATCTTGATAACATCTTAATCTATACAGAGAGTGGCAAAACATATGATTTAGTATGAGAAGTGCTCAAAAAACTGCTGAATGCAAAACTCTCAAAATGTGAATTCCATCAGGCATGTTTGGATTATCTGGGTTACAGAATATCCAGCAAAGGAATAGAGATGGACCCAGCTAAAGTGAAAACTGTAATCGAATGGCAGGCCCCATAAACTCGAAAACAATTTCAGAGCTTTCTAGGATTTGCTAATTTCTATCACCAATTTATCCCCTCATTTTCTGAGATTGCTTTACCCATCACTGAACTGTTAAAAACTGGCACAGATGGGGGTAAACCACAACCAGGCAAACCCCTATGTTAATCATTAGAGTGGCAGACTGTGTGATTACCCAGGACATGGCACAGAGGCAAAACAGTCAACTGGCAGTTCAAACCACCCTTTATTTGCTCCAAATTTTCCCTAAATGTTCCCACGTGTCCGGCAAGGTGTAGAACAAGGTAAGACACACACACCTTCAGCAGCTTCTGGCTGCAAGTAGTTTCACAAGTTTTTAACTCTTCAGGCAGTGAAAGTGTGTGTATGGAACAAGCTGTCCTTCAGGTTTCGACTCACACACAGTTAGATTAGGGAGTAATTTACTCAAGGCCATGTAGACAACAAGGAAAGAAACATACAAAATCTAACAAGTCTGTGGAAATACAAGCTTGCCTGAGTAGTTTCAGAAGAGAAGTCAAAATTCAGTCTGAGGTCTTTGAACACCAAATCAAGTTTGTCAGCCAGTCCAATGGTCAGATTTTCAGGGTTTCGAAGCAGAAATAACAATGCAGAACAAATGATCAGAGAGTTGTTTCCAAGATCAGCAACAGCACACAAACCTCCAAGACTTCAGCATTTGTTCCCGACAAATGCCCCTCCCCAACAGCGTCTCCTTAAGTCTCAGTCTCCAGGTGTGCCTTGTGGAGAGGGGTGGGGTGCTCTCCTCCCGATTAGTTGAGCCTCCCTGCTTTGTTCCCTCCTCTCCACTCCGTGCTCTAGGATCAGGAGCGGGTGGCCCTTGTTCATCATCTGAGCTCTGTCTCTCATGTTCATCTTGTCCCATTCCTGAAAGGCCCTGGCTTGCCTCAGCCTGCTCTTCCCCACATTCCTCTGAAGCCACATCGGCTTCAGTTCCAGCTCATTTTTCTCAGCAGATTCAGGCTCTGATGGGGGCATGACAGACTGCTTTTGAGAACTTAAAAAGACTGTTTGCTGCCCAACCAGTTCTCAGACATCCTCATCCTGAAGAGCAGTTTATCATTCAAGTTTATCAGCCACAGTAATGGGGTTGTGGGGGCAGTCCTATTACAAAAAAACCCAAAAGGAGAATTACAACCCTGCGCTTACACTTCAAAAAAACTCACTGACGCAGGACAGAGATGGGCTGTCTGAGAGAAAGACGTTTTTGCAATCTGATGGGCTTTTATTGACTTGATGTCATTTTATAGAGGGGAACAAGGTGCCGTTTGAGGTTTGGACTGATCATAAGAACTTGGAAACACTCACACACACCCCATCACAAATTCTCTCCCAAATAAGTTCGCTGGGTGCAATATTTTAACCGTTTTAACTTTACCCTGATGTCAACGCTGCAAATATTGACATGTTTTTGCACTGACAATCTAAGAGACAGCCTTTTGTTTAAACTGCTTCACTTTGAATCTTGCAGGAGGGAATTTTCTAACGTCATTTTTGAGAAGATAAGAAGCCCGCGTACAGAATGGGAGGAGAGACCTCATGTGAAACTAATTGGATAGTGTGATTTATGACGTGTAGATAAGGGCGGGGATTGTGTGTGTGTTATGATGGGTTTGGGGGGAGGAGATTTCAGATTCTGGCATCCCTCCACGAGTGCTGATGTTTTGTTTCTTTACTAAGACTTTTTAGATAAATAATATGCCTGCAGCTTGTTTGATTTGTCTCATTCATCGGAACCATGACATCATGCCAGAATCTCCTTTCTTTCAAAGGGGGGTCCTGAACCTCCGCCGGTGTTTCTGGTAAGAGATAAGCTGGCAAAGATTCAGGGAAGAATTCGAGAAGGCCTGATTGCTCGTGAAACTTCTGAAGAGGAAATAATAGTTTTCTGTGGGAAGATGAATTTGAGCCGATCTCCAGACTTCAGCTGATAACTGAGCTTATCTCGTTGTCAAGCTGGAACCACTCCAGTAGAGAATACGGGCAGCAAGAGGCCCCAGAAGCAGAATGGGGAGGAGATGTCAGCCCTTCAGCCACTGAGAATCTGGGTGAGTGGAAAATCCTGTCTGCAGATCAGACTGCCTGCCAGACCCAGGAGTCTCCTGCCAAGTCCTCCAGACCCATAGAGACAGAGGACCCTAGCCTGGGGCCTCTGCAGCAATGGGAGGTTGGGAAGCCCCCACAAGTGAAAGGCCAACAACCTCTGAGCTTGCCCCAGCTAATAGAAGCCTTGCAACAGCTGGGGGTGGTGCAGAAGCCTGGAGATCAGGAGCTGGTGGGAGGACAACAGCAAGGGTGGCAGCAGCAGGACCCAAACATGCAACCCCTGAACGTACAGCAGGACCAGTGGGGCCAGCAGCAACTGGCAGCCATTAAATCAGCAACCAGAGTGGGGCCAGCAGCAACTGGAGACACAACAACAGCAGTGGGGGCCCCAGCAACCATTTAACCAACAACTAGGGTGGGACCAGCAGCAATGGGGCCCCAGCAACCAATAATGAGCCCACCCTTCAGAGCAACCTTCAATGGGGACCCAGAGAAACTGATTTTCTTCCTCAACCACGTACACTCTCATTTGAATAGCTGGGCCCATCTCTACCCGGATCCTAGAGGGAGAAGCATCTGAATGGTTGAACAATTTATATAACAAGCAGGCCCCTGAATTGGAGGACTCCCACCTTTTTCTCCTGGGGCTAAGGGAAAGATTTGAGGACCCATCCATCACCCTCAGAGCAGAAGAGCAAATCCATAAGATAAAGCAAGCTGGCCTGCCTGCCCTGGAGTACGTGCGGGAGTTTCGAAAGCTGGCCGGTCGGATAGAGAGATGGCCTGAGCAATCCATAATTCATCTTTTTAGAAAAGAGTTAGATGACTACCTTTCTCTGGCATGTATCTACTGAGCTGTACCTGACCAACTGCATGAATGGTACCAGACAGCAGTGAAATTAGATGTTCAGCTCTCCTGCTATAAGAAGCCTCTCCTACCTTAACCCGAGCCAAGGTCAGAACAACCTGAATGGCAATCACCCCCACAAAGATCTCTAACTACTGTGATGGCTGAAAGACCCAAGCCACCTGTAGACCCAGCAATTGTTTCCGATGCAAACAGCAGGGACATCGAACAGCGAAATGCCTGGTCCCCTTCCCCCAAAAGCAGAACAGACCAGGACTAGCAGTGAGAAAGAGACCTGCACAGTAGCTAAAGGGAGAGAAATCCAACTGGATGACACAGGAACCTGTTGTCCAGGTCACATCCCCCACACGGGAGGACGCCGGAACTCAGACCGGATCCACCCCCATTCTACCCTCTTTCGACAGTGACGACGAACGGGAGAACAACCCGATGGTGAGTCGATGCATCCTACTCTTTTTATTGCCTGATAAACTCATAATCCCTAAGTCAGGGGCACAAGTAGACCTGAAAGTGCTAGTCGACACTGGCTGCTCCCAATGCATCATTAGCCTGTCATGTGCCTTAAGACTGGGCATACGGGCCATTCTCCAAACCTGTGAGGTTTGAGCAAGCCAATGGCTCCCTAATGGGAGGGACTTTAGTCAATTAACAGAGCCCTTATGCCTGGAAATAGGCGAGCACTGGGAGTTTATTTGCTTCCTGGTAGCTCCAAAGATGTCTGAGACTGTGATCCTAGGACTAGCCTGGCTAGACAAATGGAAGCCATTGGTCTGGTGGGAAAAAGTAATGAGAACTGTGAGATTACCCATAGGGCCTGATCCCCCCATTGATTCAACAGATGTTACAGAGGACTTTAGCCCACCCAATGAGCAAGCGCACATGGCTGCTTTACAGCCACCTGGGAGCCACTTATCCCCAACGAGTACCAGGACCTAGCAGAGGCGTTTAGTGAGAAAGAATGTGATACCTTGCCTCCTCACCGCCACAGTGATTGTTCCATTGAACTGTTACCAGGGACCAAACTCCCACAACCAAAAATGTACACTATGTCCCCCCTTGAAATAGAGGAGATGCAGCGATATGTGGATACAAACCTAGCAAGGGGATTCATCAAACGGACCAAGTCTACTGTGGGAGCCCCTGTGTTGTTCAAAGAGAAAAAAGATGGGTCTGTACGTCTCTGCGTGGACTCTAAAGGCCTAAACGCTGTGAGTGTGGAAAATAAATACCCTCTCCCTCTCCTGAAAGACTTACTAACCCACCTGGCGAAGGGGAGCGTGTTCACCAAGTTAGACCTGAGGGAAGCATATTATCGGGTAAGAATAAAGGAGGGGGATGAGTGGAAAACGGCTTTCAACTGCCCCTTGGGAAGCTACCAATTCAAAGTCATGCCATTTGGACTGCAGGGGGCCCCAGCCGTATTTATGCAGTTGATTAATGAGGTCCTACATGAACATTTATACAAAGAGGTTCTGGTGTATCTTGATGTCCTGATATACAGTACGAATATGACTGATCACGTAAGACTGGTCAGAGAAGTGTATTGAATGCCAAACTATGTCAAATTGTCGAAATGTGAATTTCACCAAACCCGATGAGATCATCTTGGCTATAGAATTTCTGACGAGGGCATCAAAATGTACCCAGCCAAAGTGAAAATGATAATTGAATGGCAGCCCCCAGAGACTTGCAAACAACTCCAAAGCTTCCTAGGGTTTGCCAATTTCTACTGTCAATTCATTCCCTCTTTTGCCGAGATTGCTCTACCCATTACAGAACTACTCAAAATGGGTAAGGGAGGGGGAAAACCGCAGCCTGGCCAACCACTAGCATGGACTATGAGTTGTCAAAAAGCTTTTGAGAATTTAAAAAGACTATTTGCGGCTGAACCAGTCCTAAAGCACCTTTGCCCCGGGGAGCCCTTTGTAATTCAAGCAGATGCCAGCGACGTGGCAGTCAGAGCTGTGTTACTACAAAAGAATAAAAGTGGAGTCCTACAACCTTGTGCCTACACCTCTGAGAAATTCACGGAAGGCGAGAGGAGATGGACAGTCTGGAAGAAGGAGGCAATTAGGTGGGGGCTATTAACCTGGCAACACTATTTAGAAGGGAGCAAGGTGCCTTTTGAAGTATGGACAGATTACAAAAATTTAGAGGCACGAAAAAACTCCCCGCAAATTGTCCCTGAAGCAAGTGCTATGGGCACAGTACTTTAACCATTTTAACTTTACTTAAAGTACATACCGGGAAGGAAAAACTTCCTAGCTGATGCGCTCTCCCGATTGCCACAATACAAAAGTGAACGTGAAGAAGTTCATGAGGCAATTATCCCCGGTCCACAACCTGCAGCGCAACTCACACCTCGCAGAACCCCTAATCCTGATGACTCAGGAGTGAAGAAGTTAAAACGAGAGCTCCTTACTGATCAATGGTTCAAAGATAATCAAACCTCCCTAACATGCAGAGATGGTTTGGCATACATGCGGGAAAAATTGTATCTACCTGAAACCCTCCGTCTCAATGCTTTCAGACACAGCCATGATGTAAAACAGGCTGGACACTTCGGATATTTAAAAACTCTACACCTCATCCACCAGCAATTTTGGTGACTGGGACTAAAACAAGATGTGGAAAATTATGTCAAGAGTTGTACTGTATGTGCCACCATGAAAAGAATTCCAGGTAAAACCCTTGGGCTACTGCAGTCGGTAGCAGACCCTTCTCAACCATGGGAAGAAATAGCTATGGACCTTATTGTAGACCTACCCAACAGTAGAGGAAATACTATCATATGGACTGTGATAGATCTGTTTTTGAAGCAGGCTCATTTTATCGCCTGTAAAGGACTCCCATCTGCACGACTGACTAAATTGTTCCTGAAACATCTACTGAGTGCATGGCGCCCCTAAGCGAATAATTTCAGATAGAGTGCAGTTCACAGCGAAATTTTGGACGAATTTCCTTAAATTAATTGGATCATCTCAAGGGTTATCATCTGCTTTCATCCAGCTACCAATGGGGCTGCAGAATCCGCTAACAAAATGGTGGACCAATACCTTAGATGCTGTTCTGTACCAGCCTGCTACCGGCCCTGCAGAAAAGGCAGGGACAACCCCTTTACAAACGGCAAGAGGCTGGAATAAAGCCTGCCAAATTTATTAACATAAAACAGAGCAAGACAAGACACCAACCATGAAACAGGAGCTAAGAAACAGGAACTATCCAAGCGGTTGCCTTCAGCAAACCAGCCCTCCCACACATTCCCCTTAAATACAGTTCAGGGCGTGGCCTCTCTCTGCCTCCTTCCGAGGTGCCCCATTGCCTTCCTCTGTTTACTCCTGATTGACTGCCTCCTGCGTTGGGCGTCCTTGAACAGGGCCAGCTGCGGGTCATCTTCATCCACGCTGTCAGGCTCACACAGCTGGGTCTGCGTCGTGACCAGATGAGAGGGGCCTGGCTGGGGGCTCTCATCAAGCTGTCCAATCCCCTCAGCAAGCTCTTCAACACCCCCCCTCCTCCTCCTCTGAGTCGTCCGACCCAACTGCCGAACCCACAGGCTGACCCTGAATCACAACAGATGCTATGTTTCTTACCAACAGACAAACTGGACTGACCTTCTCCCTTTCGCCGAGGTTGCCTACAATAATTCTGTTCACAGCAGCACGCCTTTCAGAGTAGCCACAGGAAAAGAGTTCAGCCTGATGCCTGACTATCCTCAGATGCCCTCCACTTCCCAGACACTTGATCAATGGGTAAGGGGGTGGGAAGAGGTTTGGAGAAACATGAAAATGGCATTAAAGAAGACTTCTGAGACTTATAAAAAACAGGCTGATAAAAAGAGGGTTCCCCAAAGAACATTCCAAGTGGGGGGAAAGGTTTATCTGTCAACTAAATATTTATGTCTCAAATTACCCAGCAAGAAATTGGGACCATGTTGATGTTGATTACGTAAGACGTTGGGCGTTCGGCTGGGAAAACTATTGTTTACGAAGGACCTGCTTCAAAACCTCATTCCAAGAAAGCAGGACTCTTGGAACATTTCCATTCCAAAAGGAACTTTTATTAGGAGAAGCTGACAGCAGGCATAGAAGGCAGGATCTGAGGGTTTCCTGCTCAGATCAATAGGTTAAAAGAGTATCAAACAAAGCCCACCCCAACAGTTCATCTGGATAGTTCAAATGAGCCAATCCCTAGGTGTTAGTTCTGCTATGGGAACGGAGCTGATAACAGAGTCCGTTCCCATGCTTGTGAAGATGTTGGGTCTTTGCATCTTTCTCTTCCCTAGTGAGAGCTAAGCCAGATGTCCAAAGGCACATTTCTTTCCCATCCTGGTTGACATCAGGGAGGAACAGATCAAAGAACAAGCAGATAGAAAAGGCAAAGAGGATACATTGTGGCTAAGCAAAAAGGAGATGTGTTCCCTGGAGCCTCCCCCCTCCCCCCAGGAGAATGACAGAACCTACAGAAAGAAGCTGAAAGTAACAGAACAGAACCACCCTCTTCCCAGCAAAGAAATGGGTTCTGACAGTTTAAGTCTGTGAATTGGTGTGGGAACCTCAGAGTTAGTTTTACTTCAACATAATTATGTAGTGTATTCAATAAACTGGAAGATTTTCAGAAACGGATTTAATCTTGAGTTTTATTTAGATTCTCGAGTTGGATGTTGACACATTACCTTATTCACATCTTGGAGATTTTAAAAGTATCATTTTTACTGACCAGAAGAATTGTGATTTTCAAATATCATTCAAAATAATTGTACCATACCTTTTTGCATCTTGTCTTTGTCAAGAAACAAAATTTTATTTATCGAAAGAAATATCTATTGTTTTGTATTGCATTTTTTGTTGAATCTTTCTCATGTCACTTAGAGAAGTATTAAATTTGCATCTATTGATTAAAATTCATTATAAAACAGAAATGTACTATTTGCTCAGATGTGTAGTTATTTATTTTATTCTTACTTTGATAACAAAATTACATCAAGTGCAGAGTTCCCGATGCATAATTAATATCTGAAGGATTTGAATGTTTAAAACTTTAAATCTCCTTAGAAATATTTTTAAATTTTTAGATTGGCATCAAGAATACCAGAGATCAACAAAAGATTTTAGATGTTGTTAAAGAACTACATATAGAAGAGGTAAAGTTGGAAGAACTGTCTGCAGTGACAAATTTGGAATTCAGGTAAAATATTGATAAAAAGAAAGGTAAACCATTTCTTTAACTAAAAATAGTAATAAACATCTCATATTTAAAAGTCAAATTATTATTTTGCAAAGATCTAGTGTGAAATACTAAAGCTTATGCCTTTATAAATCAATTTATTTTTATGTAGTTTTTTAATACAGTGAGCGGCAAAAGTATTTGATCCACTGCTGATTTTGTACGTTTGCCCACTGACAAAGAAATGATCAGTCTATAATTTTAATGGTAGGTTTATTCTAACTGTGAGAGATAGAATAACAACAAACAAAAAAAAATCAAAAAATTGTAAATTGATTTGCATTTTAATGAGTGAAATAAGTATTTGATCCCCTATCAATAAGATTTATGGCTCCCAGGTGTCTTTTATACACGTAACAAGCTGAAATTAGGAGCACTCTCTTAAACGGAGTACTTCTAATCTCAGCCTGGGTTACCTGTATAAAAGACCTGTCCACAGAAGCAATCAATCAATCAGATTCCAAACTCCACCATGGCCAAGACCAAAGAGCTGTCTGGATTTTTTTGTTATTTTGTCTCTCACTGTTAAAATAAACCTATCATTAAAATAACAGACTGATCATTTCTTTGTCAGGGGGCAAATGTACAAAATCAGCAGGGAATCAAATATTTTTTACCCTCACTGTAATTCATTCATTTGTCAGAGCTGAAGATATTCATTCTCACATGACCTTAGAGTGAGCAGTGTCCTCACCCATTATGCATCTGCATAAAATAAGAAAATAAATAAGACTACCTAGTTATTATTGTAAAAAAAATAGTTCCATAGTAATTCCTTATCTGAAAGTAAATACTCCCTTTGCATCTAGTTGCAGTTATGAAAGTTAAAATTTTAAAGAATTTACCTGTTTTAGTATAAATTAATAATTGTTTAACTTTTTTGTTACAGTGGTGATGAATTTCTTTCCTTTCTTATGAAACTAAAAAGACAATGCATTCAACTTAAAACTTCTGTGCAGAATGTTATTAGTCAGTTTCCTACGGATGCTCATAAGGTACGATATTCATCTAAATGTGTTTTTTTCAGAACATCATTCTTTGCTTAAGTAAAATGAATTAATTCTCCACAAGGGAATGGCTGCGGGTTGGACTTCTCTCTCCATATTAACACTGATTGAGACAGGCTTTGGAAAAAGGAATTCAAAAAGAGAAGCCACCTTCTGGTTGGTAATTCAATTATAAGGGATGTAAATTTAGGAAAGGACACAGGTTTTGAAAGAGGTCAGGTATCTTCCAGGTGCTACTGCCAGTAGGGACAAGAAGCATATTTCTGAAATAATCAAGAATGCCAGCAAGGACTGTGATGTGGAGGCTAGTGTACATCTTGGCACTAACGATCTGTCCCCAAAAGATATACTCTCTGCAGAATGATTTCCAGAGCTTGGGGCAGGAACTTAGCAGAATAGGCTGTAGGCTTAGTTTTTCAGAGGTTTTACCGGTGTATAAGGTGCAAAATGGAAAAGGCCAGCGTATAGCATAATTCAATATGTAGCTAAAGGAGTGGTGTAAAGGGGAAGGCTTTGGATATGTTAGTCACGATGTCTGTAGCTGGTCCAATGAAAACATGTACAAAAGAGATGGTTTGCATCCATCAAAGAAAGGGACGGAGTTGCTCGGCTATAAATTCACAGACTTTCTGGAGGAATATTTAAACTAAACAGCAGTAACAGTGAGTTAATTGATACTATCAATGCATGTAACATAGATGTGTGTATGTGGACAAGAATATCAACTTTGTTGTCAAGCAGAATCAAGCTTTTATAGCAAGTGCCACACAAAGTGCACTAACCAAATAGGTGGTAAGACAATAGGGGAACTCAGGCACCACACAGGTTATGTAGAAAGTAAACACAGGGTCAGTCATAAAGGACTCAAATGTCTATACACCAATGCACAGAGTATGAACAGCAAACAGGGTGAATTAGAAATTCAGGTTAATGAGGGCAGATATGATATTGTTGCCATTACAGAAACATGGTGGGATGAAACCAACAAATGGAATGCACAGCTAGAGGGATTTAAATTATTTAAAAGAAACAGACCAAATAAAAGAGGAGGTGGAGTTGCTCTATATAAGAAATAACTACCTCTCTACAGAAATAGAGCACAACAATGATGAAAACTCTCTTGAATGCATTTGAGTCAATTTAAAAGGGGGAAATGACATTGCCATAGTTGTATACTATAGACCACCCAACCAAACAGAGGAAATAGATGAACTTTTTGCTAGTCAGCTAACTAAGGTATGTAGGAAGCACATCGCAATACTAATGGGGGACTTTAACTACCCTGAGATCAACTGGGAGACAAACTCTGCACCAAGTGGAAGATCAAACAGATCCCTGACAAACCTAGCAGACAACTTTGTCTCCCAAAAAGTAGAGAAGGGAACTAGGGGATTAGCCATTTTGGATCTAATTTTCACTAACAGAGATGAAATGATAAAAGGAACCTTGAAGTCACAGGAACCTTGGGGAGAAGTGATAATGGAATTCAACATTATGGAAGCACAACAATAGAACACAGGCAAACTAGTGTCTTGGACTTTAAGAGAACTAATTAGAGAGGGCTTGGGAAGGATTCCATGGATGAGAATTCTCAAGGGGAAAACAACTCAAGAAGCTTGGGAAATTTTGAAAAGTGAGACAATAAAAGCCCAGTCTAGCACAATACCAACAAAGGGAAAATAACAGCTCTCAAAAGAAACCAGCACGGCTCCATAAAGAAGTCTCTGATAAATTGAAAGATAAAAAGGACAAGTATAGAAAATGGAAAGAGGGGCACATAACTAAGTCATAATATCAGCAAATAGCCTGAGCCTGCAAAGATGAAGTAAGGAAAGCTATGGCTCAAAATGAACTAAGGCTTGCGACCAAAGTCAAAAATAACAAAAAAAGCTTCTTTCAACATGTAAAAAACAAGAAAAAAGGGAAGGAAATGATTGGTCCATTAGTGGGTGAAAGTGGCAAGAAGGTGACAAGTAACGGAGAAAGCATAACTATTTAACTCATTTTTTTGCATCTATCTTTACACAAAGGGGAAAAACAGTCCAACCTATCAAAAATAGTGCCATAAAAAACAGAATAGAAACACAAGTTAAGATAGGCAAGAAAATGGTAAGTGAGCACCTGTCCAGCCTAAGGTAAAGGTTCCCCCGCACATGCGTGCTAGTCGTTTCCAACTCTCGGGGCCAGTGCTCATCTCCGTTTCAAAGCCGAAGAGCCAGCACTTGTCCGAGGACGTCTCCGTGGTCATGTGGCCGGCATGACTAGACGCCAAAGGCACACGGAACAGTGTTACCTTCCCACCTTAGTGGTCCCTATTTTTCTACTTGCATTTTTTACATGCTTTCGAACTGCTAGGTTGGCAGAAGCTGGGACGAGTAACAGGCACTCACTCTGCTACGAGTTCAAATCACCAAGACCAGATGGATTACACCCCAAGGTTCTCAAGGAACTGGCAAATGTGATCTCAGAACCACTGAACTATATTTTTCAAAAAACCTGGAGCACCGGTGAACTACCAGAGGACTAGAAAAGAGCTGATGTAGTTCCCATCTTCAGAAAAGGGAAGAAAATGGGTCTGGGAAATTACAGACCTATCAGCCTGACCTCAATACCTGGGAAAATTCTGGAAAAGATAATCAACGAATTAGCAAACACCTAGAGGCAAACAAAGTCATTACTAAAAGCCAACATGGGTTTGTCAAAAACAGATCATGCCAGACAAATCTTATTGCATTCTTTGACCAAGTGACAAAATTAGTGGATCAGAGGCATTCTGTGGATATAACTTACTTGGACTTCAGTAAGGCATTTGATAAAGTAGATCACAACCTACTACTTGATAAGGTAGAAAAATGTGGATTAGACAGCATCACCACCAGATGGATTTGTAGGTGGCTGACTGGCCGTACTCAGCGTGTGGTCCTCAATGGAACTGCATCTACATGGAGGGAAGTGTGTAGTGGGGTGCCCCAGGGCTCTGTTCTGGGCCCAGTGCTCTTCAACATTTTCACCAACAATTTGGATGAGGGGATAGATGGGAACTCATCAAATTTGCAGACAACACCAAGCTGGCAGGAATAGCCAACACTCCAGAAGACAGGCTTAAGATACAGGAGGATCTGGACAGACTTGTGGGCGCTATCTAACAAAATGAAATTCAATGGTGAAAAATGGTTCTACACTTAGGCAAGAAAAACAAAATGTACAGGTATAGTATAAGGGGTACCTTGCTCAGTAGTAATAACTGAGAGGGATCTTGGAGTCCTAGTGGACAATCACTTAAATACAAGCCAGCAGTGTGCTGCAGCTGCCAAAAAAGCCAACACAGTGCTAGGCTGCATTAACGGATAGAATCAAGATCACGTGAAGTACTAATACCACTTTACAATGCCTTGGTAAGGCCACACTTGGAATACTGCATCCAGTTTTGGTCGCCAAGATGTAAAGAGACTCTAGAAAGAGTAAAACAGTACCAGTCAGCATATACAACCAGAAGATTCTCTGTGTAAGTAACAAGATTGAATATACCAGGAGATCAGCACACCAAAACAAACCATACAGACCAGACTAGAAAGTGATACCTGTAAAACAACATGGCTGACGGTTACAATTACTCCTAAAGTATAAGAATATACTAACACAAATACAGGTAGTCCTTGGCCTACAACCATTGTTTAAGGTAGTCCAAAGTTATGTCAGCCTTGGAAAGGGTGCTTTATGGCCTGTAAAGCACTTCCAACTGTCACAAAATGTCACATGATTGCAATTTGGTTGCTTGGCCACCTGCTTGCATTTTTACCTATTGCAGAGTCCAGTCACGTGATTGTGATTTGCAGCATTTTTTGCAATGCTCATTGAGGAATGATGACCACATGATTTGCATAACAATCATTGTAAAGGTGGTCAGAAAACTCGAGGATTCATGATGGAAATTCCAGTCCCTATTGTTATTGTAAGTTGAAAACTATTTTTAAAAGTCTTCACACTGTTGGAATCTATCTGGTTATAGATCTGTTCTCAAGTGGAGAGATTTGCAAACATTTCATCTAAAAATCACCTTGTTATGCATTACTTTAAACATGTCTTAAAATGGTCAATACTCCTACAAGATGTAACACATCTTTTCCATGTTGCACCTCAAATCTCTCAAGTGGAGAGATTTGCCAAACATTTCATCTAAAAATCACCTTGATATGCATATTTTAAACATGTCTTAAAATGGTCAACTCTCCTACAAGATTCTGAAACAGGATACCCCATACGTTTGCCATAGCATGCATATCAGCACAAAACCACACACTCATTCAGTGAACTTTATTGGGGATGGAAAATCCTCTCCAAAATGTGACAGGAAGCTTGTCTGGGAGAGGCTTATCCAAAACCTCAACATGTGTATGCTCCTGTGTATTTTTCAGCCAATAAAACTTTGCAATAGTGAAATTATATCAGTGGAATGCGGTTCATATGTAACTGTAAAGACATTTTTTTAATTTATTAGTTGGTTCTTGAATGGAATCCACCCCACAGTCTTGCTACAGTGTGTGAAGACCTAATTTTGAGTGCTGAAGATCTGACTGCAGAGGTTGTAAAACTAAAAATGCTCATGAATAAGGTACATATATCTCTTTATGGATAGAGGACGTATGATAATTATCAACAGATTTCTAAGTATTAGTTCAGGCAGTATGATTGTTAATGTTTTAATAATACTCTGCCCACAGTTGCTTTGTGAGGTAGATGGGTGGTCTTCAAATTTGATAAATAAATAATGGATTAATAGATTTGGTATTCTAGAATTTGCCATTATAGGAGTACATCCTGGCAGTTACAAGTGGGACTGTCAACTTTGTTAAGCAATTGCTAAGTGAATGAGCTTACTATATTTAGCTTTCCTTTACTTCACAGATCTATGAGTGGTCACTAAATGAGAAAGTCAATAAACAGGACTACTTGTAAAAGCAAAATATGGGTAACTAAGAAAAAATAATAGGGATGCAACCATGCAATTTGGAAACTCAGTAGTCTTCCTATTCTGAATTGCCAGTGAGCAGATACAGCAAAATTAATTGGGGCTTGCACATGCAATTACAATGCTGCCTTTCTGCTATTTACATAAAATCTGTGTCTATTTACAGAAGGCTAACTTAATTTTTCTGGAATACATTAGTATAGATTTCTAACATTTTTTTCTTCTATTCAACACATTTTTATCAGCTCCAAGATGGGCAGAATGATGATCCTTGCCGAATGCAACCTTTGGTGGAATATGGCAGATGGAAGACAGCTTTTTTTAAAATAGCAGTACTAACTGTGGTTGGGTCTGGATGTGTTTTCTTTATTTTCAAGTTATCTAAAGAAAAATTGAATTAGATTTTATGCATAGTTGATAAAGGTAGCTAATTTTCAAGTTTTAATTTTAAAAGGTACATTGATTTTCACCAGCTCTTACACCAACAGATTATGCTACTGAAGTTGACATATTTTTGCTGGTGCAATGTTTCAAGTTTTCTTTGCAAAAAAATGAGGGTGGAGATAGGAGTTGGAAGCAAAATGTTTCCACTTCCATTTTTATAACCTTTGTCATGCGCAAGACAGGTACAAAGTCACTCAGCTGACAATTTGCATCACTGTTAAAATTGGAAAAAGGGTGTGTTTGTGACAGCTCTGCTGGTAAATTGACATTGTCCCTCAGAATAGTCATTAGCCTGAGTTGTAACCTCCACCTTCATATATTGGTCACCACTGCAATAAATCCCAATTCTTAGATTTTCAAATTTTAAATCCATATAAATACATGTTTATGTTTCAGATACATATTATTATGCATGTAATGTAACTGAGTAAGAACTATTTTTTATTCATTAATCTATGCCTCCAAGTAATTCCTATACTGCCATGTTATGTTAGCTATATGTTAAGTTCTTTTATTTCTCTCTATATATATCATTAGATTTTTTTTGCATGTTTTGAGCAGACAGGAAATATTCTCTCATACTAACATATTTGTTATTACTTCTTTATGGATTCTACCTATGGAAGTTGTCTTATTTTAGGAAAACCGAGTAGAAGAAAGATGGGACTCAAATCCAGCAAATAAAATAAACTTTGATCTTATTTATGTTTTTTTGCAGTTTGCTTAGTTTGAATTCTGACCTTGCTACAAGAAGTTAATATTCAAGAATGTTACTTTTGTCTAGATTTGTTTACTTTAAAAGCAACATTAAAAGATCTCAGCAAAATTACTTTATGATTATAGCAATGTAATTGCTTAATATGCAAAAATGCTCCTGTTATTAGGAATTAATAAATTAACTCATGAAAAACAGCCTGTTTAGCTTGGACTCGCATATTTTACAAGGCTGCCCTTGTTTAATTTTATACCATGCCATAAACAAACCACAATGGCTAAATCTCTGCATCACATGGTATATTTCGAATTAATACTGAACACTGAAGTGAAAATAGAAACAATATCAATCTGTAGATTTCCAAAATGCTCGCCCTTTCATTGCAGGTTTATTTTTCACATTTTAGGCAGTGCAAGGTAACTGAAATCAATAACTAAATGAGTTATAATGGAAAGGACTTTTAAAAACACCATGGCCTACTTACGAGAGAATCTCTGAGGGGTTGTTACATAAATGGTTCTATTAAAACATTACTGTTGGGGTCTACATGATTATGTATCACAAACTGTTACTGAAATTCTCAAGAATACTTTATTTAAAAAACTGAAAGAAGATTACTGACATTCAATAAACTCCCTTGAGTTTTATTGTTTACAGTGTCACTAAGTGCATTTTAAAATCAGATATGGCTTAACAAATGGGCAACATGGTGCCATTAAGAAATTAACATACCAGTCAAAAGCCTGTTTCCTTAAAAGGTAAAGGTAAAGGTTCCCCCGCACATGCGTGCTAGTCGTTTCCGACTCCTGTTTCCTTAGAGTATATTAATGAATTAGGGTGGCCAAATCGAAGTCAACATCCATAAATTGCAACTTAAGCAACATGATTTTATTTTAAAACAGTTAAGAAATTTTAGTGTTGCAAAAGTATAGTACATGGCTGTAGTAGCCTGGATTTAGTAAGGGTTTTAACAGATAACTACCATACTGAATATAAAAGAAAAAATATTCATCCAAATATTTTGGAAATCTTCAGCCTTCTAGTGTTACTAGAAAGTACCTAGACAGAAATTATACTACGTTAAATTATGTTCAGGATTTTCAACAATACAGGGTTAATTAAGGAGTTTATTTTTATTCCACCTTTATTATTTTTATAAATAATGAACATACCTAAAACAGCTCCATCCTCCTATTTTCCCCACAACAACTGTCCTGTGAGGTGGTTTAGGCTGAGGGAAAATAACTGGCCAAAGTCACACAGCTGGCTTATTGCAGTTGTTCCAATAACTCAGTAACACCCAAACCAAATAAAAAGCAACTTGCCATTAAATATTTCTCAAAGAACCAACTTCCATCCTTACTATGAACAGGATTTGTAAAGAAGGACCAACTTTAACCAATGCAACTTTTGTTATTCCTTCAAAAGGAAAAGCTCTTTTCTAGTACTATTATTAAAAGTAACCTCTTTGCTATGCCATTTTCCTCCCTAATTCATCCGTATACAGATACTCCTTTTAACAAATGGGTTACATGGCCACTTAGCCTTTTTTTGAACTCAATCTTAGTACTCATGAGTAATACTTCGGACAAGTGTGAGCCAAGTGAAACATACAAACCTAAGCATATCTGAGTAACAAGTGAAATCCATGGCCAATGAATTGGTCATGGCTTTGGCTGTTACAGCATCACCTGGGACCAGATGACTTGGTAGTAGTAAAACTCCCTTATCACGACCCAGTTAGATACTTGTAATGCACTCTACTTGGTGCTACAACCATTGGTCCAAAATGCAGTGGCATACATCATTACATTTGGTGGACTTCACATTGATTCCAGTTGATTTCCAGGTCCAATTTAAGGTAGGTTTATTGATCAATGAAGACCCTTGTGGGTTGGTATATGGGTACATTTAGGACAACCTACTCCCATCAGTAACTTAACAATAGAGAAGCTGCTGTGAATCCTGCACTTTGAGATGTTTGGGGGACTGAGGTGAAGTGATCTGTAATAGTGTCAATATTGTGGTATATCTTCTGTGAGAAGATCAGATTCTTTTGTTAGTCTTGGAGAATTTTGAAGACTGAATTGTTTTGGAAAGCTCCTAATGTTAATGTTTCTATGTTTATTTGTACTTTATGTTGTATTTTTAAATTATTTTTGTAGTTGCTTATTTCTGCCTAGATGCCTTATGTAAGCCACTGAACATCTCTTAATTACAACAGTGTAGAAATGTGATTAATAAGCAAAAGAGATGGCGCTCATTATGGTATATAAAAAAATGTGTGAATTCAGTTGACTGTTTAATCATTCAACACTGCATATTCAAGCAATACATATGCCATAGCAGGTTCAAAGGCTTTCTACTGTTGCCAAATAGTTTATGGATGGATAATGTGTTTTATACTAAAACCAACTTTCATATGCCTTAGATTGGGGAATTGCATAAGGTGCAAAACCAATAGAGCATCTTACTTAAGAAAAAAAATCACAGTGTAAGAGAATGCCATTTTACCCAATAATAATCTCACCAAACATTGTTTGGACATAAAACATTATGTACTTCGTATTTGTCTTTTTGTATAGTATAGTAATGAGGTTTTTTTCCCTCATGGAATTTGATACACTGGCCAAACTTGCAAACCTAATTTTCATGGCAGTGATACTTGTGATGTTCTTGCCTGTGCTAGATGTTTTGACATCCTTAGGATTATAAATGTTTTGGGGTCTATTATTCTATGTCTTGATAAAATGGATGTGCAAAAAACTGGAAAGGGCTAAAATGTAGGAAAGTAACAAGTGACTGGAATAAAAAAATCACATTATTTTCCATTCATGTAATTCCTGGTTATTGTGTTGAAGCCTTCTGTTACACTTTTATTTGTACATAAACAGCTGTTTTCTATTTATTTCGCTAATAAAGTTGCACTTAAGCTTTGAGTAGAAAGTTCTGTTAAGGAATACATATCAACTCTTTTATGATAAAAATGTAACGGAGGGGATATCTATTATTCCATACGTGATTTTGGCTTATCGTTGGTTTTGGTTCATGTTTGCTTTTTGTTAATATGGTTTGATATGGGAAATACATTAAAAGCATTGTTATGTTGAATTAAATACTAAAAACTTGCAAGTTCATGATCTTTGAAGTCATGAAATACAGAATATAATCAGCAGTGTCCATTTGGAGTTAAAGAGTCTTGGTTGCAGTTGTAACAAAACAATTGAAGCCCTACTCTTTGTACACGTGTGTAACTTGAACACCCACAAAACAAATGATAGTTCAAAGTTGCTGACCCAATTGCTATTTTTATTTTTTTTTATCCCGGCAATGTTACCTCCAATGCCACTAATGCTGATTCCTCATTAGAAAGGAATAGATGTTAAGTCCTAAAGATTTGCTTTTTTGCTGACTTTACAGTATGTAAAGCCATGTCCACTTGCTGTATGATTCAGAAATTGTTAAAAGTGGTGTGACTTTTATTTCTCTTACAATATGATTTTTTTTCTTTAAAAAAATCTATTGCATGTTTTGGGTTTGTATGTCATTAATCTTTAACAAAATACTGATAGAAGCTTAGATTGCACTCAATAAAACTCAATGCCAGAGTCACAAATTGTGTAAGGCAATAAAACAAGAATAATTTACTTTTATGTTAGATTGATTTGGGGGACTATATTTTAAACAATGGATTCTGGAAATGGTTTGATTGTGGCTTTCAGCTATTCCCACAGTGGTGTATCCAGATAATCAAGTTACATGTGTGATTTTGCAAAGGCCTATAATTTTCAGAATACTATATATAACATTTTCATATCTATAAAACTACATTAGTGGAAATGCTTTAATACCATGTCCATTACATTTTAGTTTTTGTTTCAGGTGACTTTTTAAGACAAATGTTCCCAATACTTGTCAATAATATTTTGAGAGCTTTATAATGGAAAATGGCAGCAGCAATTATGTCAGCTAATGCAAATATAAAAATATTGCTCCACTGATTTCCAATACCTAAAATGACCACCAGCACTGTTTATTATAACCTAAAAAGTGTTATAGACACCACACTAAAAAGCAGAGACATCACCCTGTCAACAAAAGTGCGTATAGTCAAGGCTATGGTCTTTCCAGTTGCAATGTATGGCAGTGAAAGTTGGACCATAAGAAAGGCTGAGCGCCAAAGAATGGAGGCCTTTGAACTATGGTGCTGGAGAAGACTCCTGTGAGTCCCTTGGACTGCAAGGCGATCAAACCGGTCAGTCCTAGAGGAGATCAACCCTGACTGCTCTTTAGAAGGCCAGATCCTGAAGTTGAAACTCAAATACTTTGGCCACCTAATGAGAAGGAAGGACTCACTGGAGAAGAGCCTAATGCTGGGAAAGATTGAGGGCAATAGAAGAAGGGGACGACAGAATGAGGTGGCTGGATGGAGTCACTGAAGCAGTAGGCGTGAGCTTAAATGGACTCCAGAAGATGGTAGAGGACAGGAAGGCCTGGAGGAACGTTGTCCATAGGGTCGCGATGGGTCGGACACGACTTCGCAGCTAACCAACAAAAAGTGTTTTATAATATAAATTTAGAGTGTAGATTAAAATTATTTTCTTCGCCTGGGCATAATTATTAGGAAAGTTGTATTTTGGAGGATTAATTTTCTTATTGAACAACTACAGTGTTCTCAGTCAATCCAAAATGTTAGTAAACCTCAAACCTGAATATGTAACAGAGTAAAAGTGAGGTTTTGGCTTTCTTAGTAAAATATGTGTGTACAATTATTGGGCAAGTATTGGTGTGGAGAATTATTACACAACTAAATGAAAAATGAAAATTTGCCCATCTCATTTATTAGCAACTTTTAAAGAGAACAACAACTCAAAATGTACAAATATTTATGGTTTTTCAAAAAAAAATTATCACCAATATAGCCACCCTTCTTTTCAATAACAGTCATAAGTTCATGGAGTCTGTTAGTTTCTTGATCTGTTGACAATCAGCTTTTGTGCAGCAGCAAGCACAGCCTCCCAGACACCGTTCAGAGAGGTTTACTGTTTTCCTTCTCCATAAATCTCGTATTTAAGAAGGGTCCACAATTTCTCAATAGGGTTTAGGTCAGGTGAGGAAGGGGGCCATGTCATTATTATTTCATCTTTAAGACATTTACTGGCTAGCCAAGCAAAGGAGTACTTCAGTGCATGCGATGGAGCATTGTTCTGCATAAAAATCATGGTCTTGAAAGATGCAGACCACTGCTTAAAGAAAGTGTTCTAAAAACTGGCAGGTTTGGGAGTTGATTTTCACTCCGAAAAGGTCCAACTAGCTCATTAATAATACCAGCCCATACCAGTACCCCATCTCCACCATGCCGGCATCTGAATTGAAGTGGAGCTCTATACCCGTTACTGATCCATCCATGGGTCCATCCATCTAATCAGTCAACCATCACTCGTCAGTCCATAAACCCTTTGAAAAAAATCTTCAGATATTTCTTGGCCCAGTCTCAGTTTCAACTTACATGTCTTGTTCAGTGGTGGTTGGGTTTCAGCTTTCCTTACCTTGGCCATATCTGAGCACTGAACATCTTGTAGCAGTTCTGCGATATGACGGCATTGGAGGATAATGTGTTCCTGGTAGCTTCACATTTGATTCTTAATATGCGTCTTTTTTTCTTAACATGTTTCTTGTGACCATGTTGACTTCGCAACAAAACATTTGATGGTTTTGTGATCATGCCCCAATATTGTAGCAATTTCAAGAGTGCTGCATCCCTCTGAAAGACTTTTTACAATGTTTGACTTTTCAGTCAATTAAATCTTTTTAGCCCATTTTGCCTGAGGAAAAAAGCTGCCTAATAATTATGCACACCTTGATATAGGGTGTTAATCTCCTTAGCCCACACTCACCCTCTATACCAGCGGCTCCCAACCTTTTCTGTACCCTGCATCCCCAGAACGCTTCTGATATATTCTCGCACCCCTTACAAAAGTTTGAAATAATGGCAATGAATTATGCATATACACTATAATTTTGAAAACTGAAGTTTTTGCACCTCCTGGCTGTGAACAAATACACATCACCTGATACGCTTATTATCCACTAAGCATTTAAGTGTTCTGTCCCAGCTTACATGAATCCTTGTTGTGCTCACAAGGAGAAATCCCTCTTCAAAGAAACAGGCAGGAACTGCAAGAAAAAACCAACCCCTTTTATTCTCACAGACCTGAGTCAATGTCCAAAGCAAAAAACACAGTCCACAGAAACTCGATCCTCAACATGAACGGTTGCCTTTGGCAACCAGCACCTCCCACACCTTCCCTTTTATAATTCAGCTAAGGCGTGGCTTCCTAATGCCTTCTTATTTGCCTTTGGGGCTGCCCCATTGCATTCCTCTGCCCTACTCGCTTCTCTCGCTGGCACTTTCATGCATCCTGGATTTCTCTCAACTGCTTCATCACTGTCCAAGTCAGGCTCCCAGCACAGCTGTGTCTCAGCCTGAGTGCGAGTAGAGGGGCCAGGCTCCTTGTCCGACTGTAAGTCTTGGAGCTCCTCAGAGCCTTCTTCTGACTCTAGTGTCACTCCAGGCCCCTCATCATCTGATTCCTCAGACTCAGCTGCTGGATCCACTGGCTGGCAAGGAATCACAACATTAAGATTATACAGCTTGGAGGTGGAAAATATGCATGAAAATGATGTCAAAATATTCACTTGGCTAATAATTGTGTATACTGCATTTGTTCTAATTGCAGTCAAAGGTTGCTGGTATTTGTCACATACCACATAATGGGTCACTTCTTCCTCTGGATTCCTCTGTTTTTCCATTTCAGACTTTCCAATTATTCCCTGGTGGGTTTTATCTGTCCCCTTTCCTCTCCTTATATACACTACCCTGCAATATAGTTTCTTCTGATGGGGAACCTCATTTCATCCGAGCTGACACCTTCGTGAGGAAAACTTACATTATATTAACAAAGGTGACCTGTTTACTGACAGTTTTGCAACCAGGATTGTCTTTTGTGTCAAAACACTTCCTGTGTTTCCAATTATAGTTGATAGTTAACGTTTTTTTCTGACAATTTTTACCTCATTATTGTTTGGTATTATTCTGTCTCATGAGTTGTCCTTTTTGTTTCCTAACTTCTAACTTCACATTTGGCACGTTTTGTGTATACACAGTGTTGTGAGCATCCTTTATTTTTTTTAATATTTAGAATCAAAAGTGTAATCCTATTAAATGGGAAATAATCTCTGAAAAGTCTATTGGTTTTGCTGCCACTACTAAACCCTTTCCTGGTTTGGAAATGGCCTTTTATCTCCTCTTTTATATATTTAATAAAACATGACTCAGAAATAAGAAGCTGCAGAACAGCATAGTCCCTTTGTACTGTTTAAACAAGAAAATTGGTTAAGATTAGTTTATAAAACAATTCACTTAACATCACTGCATATTTAAAGGCTGTCAATTCTTGCCTTCCCTGGAACTAAATATTTAACACTGTCTCTCTGACAGAGGTCTTCCTAAACTCTCCTTAGTTACAGCCTTTCATCTCACCCTCTAAATCTGCCCTTAGTTTCCCCATTCTTCTGGAATATAAACTGGGCGCAGGTGCTTTGTATTCCCCTACTTAATCAATTGTGACACACAATTCTGCATGGAAGCTGGAAGAGAATTAAAACGATCAAATGGTTGCCATACACAAAAGTTTATTTTTTTTTACTTTTTGTTTTTTGAAAGCAAAATAGAATCAAACATCAATGTATTTTGTACAACAAAAATTATGATAACAGACAATTTATGAGGAGCTTAACGTGGGCTCTCTTTTAAAAAAGAAATCATGCTTTCCGGTAGTCAACAGGAAGTTGGCACAGAAAATATGGCAGTCATTGAGAACTGTTTTCCTTTAGATCCTTGTTAGCTGATGCCAGAGACTGGAGGGCAGGATGCTTTCCACTTTTTCCATCACAAAGTTCAAGGGAGCAAAGAGAGTACTAAGAAACTGCAAGAAAATTATGGTTATGAGTTATGATTATCTGGTCTGTACCACTCAACCTAGCTTGGAATTAAACATTTTCATTTGAAATAATTTTAATATATTTAGTAGATACATTTGAATCGATCAATATATTAATATAAAGTTTATTTAATCTGCAGAGCAAAACTTTGTCCTGATGACATTTCTGTCAAAAGCATGCTACAAAGGAAATCATTTATAGTTCAGATATATTTTGATGTATGATTTTAAGCCCTCTTCCTCAACTCACTGAGAATCTCTTTTCTATTATGACTAGGTTTTCCAGTACTCTTTGTTGGCCTTCTCTGATGACTGTTTTAATCATGGGGCTCTTGCTTAGTTATACCATTACATTTTCTCCCAATGTTCCTATCCTCATTAAACAGATCATCCTCATCTCAATCATGGTCTGTTTTTTCCAAGAATTTTGTTCTGGTTTTCACCTCATGTGAACCTATTGGCCTCTCATCTCTCTTATGGTGCCCTTCAGTCAACTTTCAGAATACTTAACTCTGGAGTTTCCTTACTTCTGAAGGGCATAAGGATAGGAAAGGCTGGTGTCCAAAGGCAGTGAAGAATAGTTTGATAGGAATTCTTAAGGATATAATAACAACTTTGTCACTTTGAATGTACACGACTCAGCATACATCAAAATGAACTTTTGGTGATAAGCCAGCCAGAAATTGAACAAATAGTTAAAAAAAAAACAGCACTTGGTCAGATCATAAGAGCAGTATACCGATAGGGCTGCAGTAGGATATAAAAGTATGTCAGCTTTCCCCCTCCTTTTTTTAACTGATCATTTATCACTAAAAATGGAATGAAAGAGTAGCAACAGCAGGACAAAATATTTACTCCTGGAATTCCCTTGCTTAGGTGGTAAGTCTGGGTTTGTTTATCTCCATTGAAACTGGCTTTTCAGCAACAGTAACTTAGTTTGCATTTTATCTCTTATATTTCTTTACTGTGTTGTAGCATTTCATCTCCTGATTCTATTATATATGATCTCATATATGTTCACAGATTTTTTTTAATTGTAAGCTGCCAGACTTGTTAAGGAATTGGCTGGTATCAATATCAAATTAAATGCAAGAAATAAAAATCTTAACATTAACTATTGACATGATGCTGGTTGTAAACATTAATAATACCGTGTGTTCTCAACTATTCTGCCCATATGTGAATATAACAATTTGATTGCTCCTGTCATAACACATTTAAAAAGTGGCATGTTTCTTTGAATTAACCATTTATTTTATTCATTTCACTTGAAATAATATGGTCTCATATTGGAAGACCCCTGGCAACAGATTAGTAACTCAAATCACATTCCTCCAACTCATTTCTAAAATACAGTGACAAATAATGATTTGTAAAGGATAGTTGCCATATGGCCAAAAAACAGCAACTGTTGTGCTTGCTGATTAAAAAAAACCTGTTATCCCATTTCATTCATTCATTTACTCACCCCTCCCCTCGAACCATGCCAAAATAAGCAAATGAAAACATGCTACTCACTGCTTTTGCAAAAACTCCCATTAGTTCTGGGAACTGATGTGTCAGAAGGGCCAACATAGCTGTGAAAGAACATAGTCCAGCAGTGAACAGAATAAAGAATGGAAGCTCTTTCTTGGGGTAAACAGAGACTTCATGAAATGCTGCCAAGAAGTTAATAAGGAAGAAAAACACAAGTAAAACACTATTTTAAACAATGTTACAGATTTTCAACCAATCTGGTTACATTTCCTAAATTTATTTTTATTATAAATCTCCATGATCCTTACAATTAATTTTATACTGTATTTGGTTTTATGCTGTTAATAAATTTTTTTATTAAACTAACAAAAAGAAAATTATGCATTAACAGAGTTAATAAAATAATACAACATCCAAGTATGAAAAGTAGAAGGGACCTTGGACTTAATCTAAAGAACAAAATAACAACTGATCAAATTATTCAGTTATCCTTACCTCTTTTTTTAAAAAAAGATCAATTAAATTGTTATCAGATTATACTTAATCCAGTTTTTGCTAATTATTAATTTATATGTTTTATTAATATTTCTATAATTCCAAGTTTGATATGTGTATCCTTTCACCAATGTTATTTTTGCTTGCTTAACAAAGCAATACATGCACATACTTCATTGAATTTCTATTCAATGAAGAGAATTTCATATTAAAGATCCCAGCTTGAATCTCTTTCTTTTTTTACATTGAGTATTCTTGACTAAAGGCTTGCAAGCCAAATCATGAACACATCAAAATAAATTCAGCTGCATCCTTCACAATACACACAATCACAGCTTTTTAATGAAAGAAATAATTGGGGATCTTCAAAGTCTTATGTGTAGCGCAAACTGAATTAGCTTCAGGAACATTTTTCTTTCCCAATCCAAGTAAAACCAGTTAAATCCAATTTTAATTCCAGGTTAGCAAAGGAATTAACTGTTAAATCTAGTGAGTTTATCTTACAACTTTCAATCTGAGAGTAGTGTACTGATGAAAATGTAATAATGGGCTTGTAATCCAACTCAAACCTGGTTGCTACATCTCATGCAGTGACAGACCTCTGTGCAAAAACTAAATATGGATAAGCCTTATATGGAGATTCTCAGTCCTCCAGGTCATGGTTGTCTCAAAGGTGCTTTTTCAAGAGGCAACTAGACTTTCTTGTTTTACTTTGAAGATGTTTCACTTCACATCCAAGAAGGTTCTTCGATGAGAAGTGAAACATCTTCAAAGAAAAACAAGAAAGTCTAGTTGCCTCTTGAAAAAGCACCTTTGAGACAACTGGATAAAGTTATACAGCAGAAACCTTCCTTCCTTATGAGCCAACTGATAGACAAATTGTTTAATCTTGCTTACTTAAAAGATAAAACCAGAAAAGATTCAAACTTACATGGAAGAAGTTCTCTATCTGCTGTTTCGGTACAAATGGGATAAGGATAAAAAAGGTGCCCTTTTTCCAAAGGATAAGGGATCATTCTGAAAGCTAAAGAAAAAGAAAACAAGTTTTGAAGACTGCAGAGTAACTTTCTCCAATGTAATGGCTTCTAGATGTGTGGCCTTTCAATTCCCATAATCCCTATTCAGTATGGCTAAGGATAGGTCTGTGCTTGGTTGAAATTACGGGTGTTAAGTCCACTATACCTTTTAGTTAGGTAGAGTTCAATGCAGTGAAACCCAGTGAACTTTTGAACTTCTCTTTGAAGTTGCACATAGTCCACCTTGTTCTGAACTGTTAATATAGTTTCCATTTGTTTATCCATAATGTGCCACAAAGCATATTCCTATACAAATAAATTGAATCAATATATGGTATGTTTAAGAATTTGATTTTCGGGCTTCCGGTAGCGCTGCCGCGCCGAATGGTGGTGTTTTGAAGCCGCCCGATCCTGGGAAGCATCAAAGCGCTCGGAGGCAGCGAAAATCAGCTGTACCGCGGCGCTGGAGCTTCTCCCTCGGGAGAAGAGGGAGAGGCGAGCTTGCCTGGGTAGAGGTAGAGCTCCCCTGTGATTCTCCCAAGTAGTTTGGGGGATAACAGGGGGAGCCCCCTCGGAGCCCAGGCTTTCTCCGCTCTCAGGACATTTTTGCTCCAAAAGGAGTGGAACCAGACGCGACAACTGCACCTGCTGCTTAGATGGGACTGTGAGTATTTTGTTTCTTTGAGAAGCAGGCAGAGCAAAGCAGGAAGATCTGAATTTTCAAGTTGGATCTTAACTTTAACTCAGTTTCATTATCTTCTTCAAGTTTCAAGTTTGAAATGGAGTAAAAATGGCGCTGGAATGTTTCTTTCCTGTGCGAAGTGATTGCGTTGGAAAACTGTTATATTTTGCTACAAAGCAAGAGATACAATTTGCAACTGACTTTACCCAGTATCAGATTTTGTTTATTTGAAAGCCTGTTCCCTTTTTTCTTATTGAAGGTTAAGAACTTTGGGAGAATTTTTATTTTTTCTTTCCTTTTCCTTCTTTTTTTCCTGAACTTTGATTCTGCTGGGTGAAAGAGGAAATCGAAACCTAAGAGATGGCTGCAAGACGTGGGGGAGGGCCTCCAATTTCCAAGAATGTTATTTCTTCACCTTTACCACAAGCTGCAGGGCAGACTTCGATGAAACCTACAGTATAACCACCGTCTCCCCCACCTCCTGCATTTACACTGACAGATATTCAGCGAGTTGTGATGCAGTCAACACACGTTTTGCAGCAGGAAATAAAGGAAACAAGGGAAGAATTTGTTAACCAAAACAACCAGATGAGGGAAGATATAGTGCTTGCACTTCAGGGTCTGGCTGCACATATAGAATGCCTGGATGTTCGTGTGGACTCAGTTATGGAGTATGTGGAGAATTTGGAAAATAAAATTACTGATGCTGAACAGAAGATTGATAGAGCAGAGGCCAAGATTGACAGAACAGAGGACGAGGTTACTATATCAGAATATAAGAACATGGAGTTTGCTTTGCGTATCAGAGGCCTCAAAGAGAATCCTAAAGAAGATTTGGAATGGGAAATAGCACGAGCAGTGGCTCCTGTTTTGAAATGTGAACCTGAAGAACTGCTTAAGGAAATGGATAAGACATTTAGGGTTAACTCCTGGATTGCTAGGCAAAAAAACTTACCTAGGGATGTAGTGATTTATTTTTCCAGGAGATCAACCAGAAATTCTATTATCCAGGCTTTTTATCGGGAAAAATTTCAAATTGCAGGCCAAGATATTATGATTTTAAAGGAGATACCTCCAAAAATTCTTAGAAAAAGGAAAGATTTTGCCTTTCTGTCTGATGAGCTTAAGAAGCGACAAATCCAGTTCAGATGGGAAATACCTATTGGAATTGTGGTAAATTATGCAGGGACCAGATACAGATTGGATACAATTTTAAAAGCAAAAGATTTCTACACTAAGGTCCTGAAAGCAGGCTTACCACCGTCTCCTCAAACCAAAAGAACAGAAGTAAGACAAGAAGATAAACAATTGAGTGAAGGGGCAATGTCATTGCCTCTTGAGGAGATGCGGCAGGCAGAGGCTACGGAGCAGAGTTTGGCATTAAAGGAAGACCCAAAAGAACAGAGGATGACAAGAGCTGCATATAAGTGTATGGAAAAAGAGCAAAAACAAAAGCCTGTAACTGGTCCAGCTACACAAGACGCAGCTGTCTCAGAGCCTGTGGGAGGAGCACACCCAAAGAGAGCAACAGCTGATCTTCAGGCCATGTTCCAAAGGCTCATGGTCACCAGAGATGGTGAAGTTCCTGACATGGAATGTTAACGGCTTAAATTCACCACAGAAAAGAAAGAAAGTATTTTTTTATCTGAAACAACATAAAAATGACATTGTTTGTTTACAAGAGACACATATTGCAGTAAAAGACCAAAAGTATCTGATTAATTCCTGATTGGGAACACATTTTGCATCCTTTGCTCCGGACAAGAAGGCTGGAGTGGTTATTTATTTAAGAAAAGACTTTTCGGCAAGATTGATTGAATCGGATAAACAAGGGAGATATGTTAGTATTGAATTAATACTACAAGGAAAGAAAGTTCTTCTTATTGGATTATATGCTCCACATCAACAACAGCAAAAAATCTTTAAATTTTTACATCAGAGACTAATCGAACTGGATTATAAATCTGTTATTATGATGGGGGACTGGAATGGAGTTTTGGTGCCATCTGAAGACAAGAAGGGATCCTCTAAAAACTTTTTTAATTCGAAATTGCCTAAAGCTTTTTTTGATTTGAAGGAAGATCTGGAATTAAGAGATGTATGGCGGGAAGGAATATGAGAGACAGAGATTTTACTTTTTTTCGGATAGACATAAATCTTTCTCCAGGATTGACTTTATTTTGATTACTACTGATCTTTTTTCTTCAGTTAAGAACGTTAAGATTTTTCCTAGGACAATGTCTGACCATAGTCCTGTCTGGTTGGAGTTTTTTGCTGAAGATGCTAGTAGAAGATCCTGGAGGCTGAATGAGAACTTATTTACAAATGACTTGTTCTTGCAGAAATGTAGAGAATATATCAAAGAATTTTTTGTTACAAATATGCATAAAGGTACCTCGATGGAATGCAAAAACATTTAGATATTGAGGAAGAGATTAAAGCTAAGGAGAAAAAGCTTATTTTGAATCCATTGGATAATAATTTAAGGATCTCAATACATTTATTGAAAGAACAATTTAATATGCTACTGGCTGATCAAGTAGCAATTAATTTGCGCTATGCTAAACACAATACTTTTTGTAACGCTAATAAGCCTGGTAGATGGTTGGCTTATCAATTAAGGAAGAAACAGAAATCACGTATTATAGATAAAATAGAATATAAAGGAAAAGAAGTCTACCAACAAAATTTGATTAAGAGGAGTTTTTTAGATTTTTACTCGAAATTATATTCTAAAGAAAATATACAAGCTTTAGATATAGACAAATATTTACAGGGAGCTCATTTTCCGAGACTCTCAAAAGAACAACAACTTGAGATGAATTGCCCAATTACATCAGAAGAAATTTCTTTAGCTATTAAACATTTGTAATTGGGCAAGGCTCCGGGAACAGATGGATTAACAGCAATTTACTATAAAAAGTTGTTGCCTGAAATGATTGAACCCTTAAAGATTTTGTTTAATGAAATTCAGACTGGAGGTGCAGTTCCTCCATCATGGAGGACAGCTTTTGTATCATTGATTCCAAAGGAGGATCAAGACCTTACTCAACCTAAAAATTATAGACCTATATCACTTTTAAATACAGATTATAAGATTTTTGCTAAAGTATTGGCTAATAGATTAATGCAAGTTTTGAAACAAATGATTCATAGTGATCAATCGGGATTTATATCTGGGAGGTATATGAAATATAACGTAAGACAAATTGTAAACTTGCTTGAATACTTGGATAAGAACAACCAAGTCTCTGCAGCATTGATATTTTTGGATGCAGAGAAAGCCTTTGACCAATTGAATTGGCAATTTTTATTGAGAGTTGTTGAGGAGATGAATTTTGGAGAAGCTTTTTTACATGCTATTAAAGTTATATATCAACAACAAACTGCACAAATTATAGTTAATGGGGAACTAACAGAGACCTTTAAAATTGAAAAAGGTACAAGACAGGGATGCCCCCTATCACCATTATTCTTTGTTTTAACATTAGAGATTTTATTAATTAAAATTCGAGAGTCCTCTATGATAAAGGGAATTAAAATAAAACAGAATGATTATAGATTGAGAGCTTTTGCTGACGACTTGGTTGTGACAGTATCTCAACCGTTACAGTCGGTTATAGATTTGATGGAAATTATAACTCAGTATGGTAAGGTTTCTGGGTTCAAGGTGAATAGTAATAAGACTAAGATATTATCTAAGAACTTATCTATGAGTGAAAGGGATATGTTATCTAAATTAACAGGTTTTGAAATAGTGAAAAAGGTTAAATATTTAGGAGTATATATTGAAGCCTCAAATGTAAAATTGTATAAGAATAATTATGAAACACTATGGTCGAAGGTACAAAGGGATTTAAATAATTGGAAAAAATTACAATTATCATTACTGGGAAGAATTGCAGTTGTTAAAATGAATGTTCTGCCAAAGTTTCTCTTTTTGTTTCAAATGATACCTATATTGAAAAAGGATGCCAACCTTGATCAATGGCAGAAGGGTATTAATAAATTTATTTGGGCGGGGAAAAAACCAAGAGTTAAATTTAAGATTTTACAAGATGCTAGGGAAAGAGGGGGACTCAAGGCGCCGAATTTGAAATTGTATTATGGTGCGGTTGCCTTGACATGTGTTAGTGACTGGCTTAATTTAACTAATAAGAGAATACTTCATCTTGAGGGATGGGATTTGGTATATGGATGGCATGCATATTTGCTTTACGATAAGAAGGTGGACAGGGCTTTTAAATCCCATATTCTTAGAAGTGCTTTATTGCGTGTCTGGAAAAAGTATTATTATAAGTTAAATTATAAAATACCGATTTGGGGAATTCCTGGACACGCGATAGAGGGCGTATCTATGGGAGTGAGTATGGATATGGTTTCTTATAAGGAATTACTTAGATTGCAAGGGAATGATTGGCAACTTAAATCATTAGATGAGTTAAGACAAAAAAACATAAGTTACTCTTGGTTTCAATATACCCAATTGAAAGCTAGGTGGAAGTCAGATCAAAAGGTTGGCATCACAATTATAGATCAAAGTTTAGTAAAACAAATTAGAGATTTAAATTGTGCACATATAAAGAGGATATATAATGCTTTAATTGAATTGGATTCGGAAACGGAACTGGTTAAAGACTGTATGATAAAGTGGGCACAAAATATTCAGGAACCAATTTCGTTGGACACTTGGGAGATAATTTGGGTCAGAAATGTTAAATTTACTCAGGCTCAAAACTTAAGAGAAAATTTTTATAAAATGTTTTATAGATGGCATTTGGATCCCAAGAAGTTGTCTAACATGTATCCTAATTTACAGTCTAAATGTTGGAGATGTGGTAGTTTAGAAGCTACCTATTTTCACATGTGGTGGACTTGTAGAAATATAAAAGCTTTTTGGATCAAAATTTGGTGGAACATTCAAAAGATTTTTAAGAGAAAGATAAAGTTTTCTCCGCAATTGTTTTTATTGGGTATTGTTGTAGATTGTGATGTTAAAGAAACTAATTTGATGTTGAATATGATAACAGCAGCACGGTTACTGGTGGGACAATATTGGAAGAAGGATAGTTTGCCTACTATAGAAGAATGGGTGTTTAAAGTTTCGAATCTTGCAGAAATGTCTAAGATTTCTGCTTATTTGAAAGAACATTCACAGGAAAGATATATTTCAGTTTGGAGGAGATGGATAGATTATATTCAGAACAAATATGGGACTAAAAAGTTCCATTTAGCTTATGAGTAGATTTTAGTGGGATATTGTTATTGGTACTTTGTTTGTAGTTATGTTAAAGGGGAGTTAAAGCACATTATGAATTTGGTTAATTGTAAATTATGCATAATTTTTATTTAGAATATGATTACTATAACTATAATCCTCTTTTTAGCTCTGGGAAGTGGGGGGGGAAGTGGGCGGGTTTGGGGTGGGGGGGATTTGGGGATATATTGTAAAACTTTGTTTTTGTAAAACTCTTTAATAAAAAAAAGAATTTGATTTTCCTGCCTTTAGAAGGAAATAACATCTATAAATAATACAGCAAAGGAGGATCATCAAAATATCTTAAACATGTCTATTAAAAAGTAAGTCCCATTAATTACAATGGAATTAACATATATACCCTCTAGTCTTTTAGTGGTGGTAGGGTTATTTGGATTCTAAGAGGATTTTGTGGATGTTCTCACAAAATTATTGATATAGGGGTTGTGTCTCTATTTATAAAACAGTTACCAAAGTTAGCATATCCAGTTATAAAACAACTTTCTCAGAAGCCAAAGTAGTTAAAAGCAAAAAATCATTTACTTAACAAGACAGAAATGTGAACTGAGCTCCAAAACATATGCATCCATATAACACTTATAGTATATACTTGCATCAAAAAGAAAAGATAAAGAGTAATCCACTATTTCATCTACACCACGGGTTGGCAACCTGCAGCTCTGCAGCCGCATGCGGCTCTTTGAGCCGTCTCCTGCGGCTCCCAGTCGCCTGGTGCGCGCGCACCTCTTCGAACGGGCAGTGGTGCGCGCGCACTGCTTCGAATGGGTGGAGGTGCACGCACACCTGCGCGCTCACCTCCGCATGAACGGGCAGTGGCACCGCTCGTTGGGAAAGCAGCTGCGGCCCGTTTGCAGAGCTGCCGCCTTCAGAGGAAGGCGGCAGCCTGCAAACGGGCCGTGGCAGCTTTCCCGACGGACGGTGCCACTGCCCATTCTGAGAGGTGCGCGCGCACCTCTCCGAATGGGCGAAGGTGCGCGTGCACCTCTCCAAAACTTTGGAGAGGTGCGTGCGCACCTCCGCCTGAACGGGCAGCTCTGCAAACGGGCCGCGGCAGCAGGTCTGTAAACAGGTGGTGCCGCGCACGCACCTCTCCGAATGGGTGGAGGTGCGCGCACAGCTCTCCGAATGGAAAGTTGCCGCGGCCCGTTACTAAACTCTACATATTACAGAGCACACATAACTTGCCAGTTTCTAAAGAAACTGACCAGGGCCTGGGCACGCCGGTATCCCTCGCATACCTTCTCTATACCTGCGGGGGCACACGCGCGCAGAGGGTGGTGGTGGTGATGGTGAGCGCCCTATGCTTTGAAGCGCTATTGTTCAGCTTGCAACTATTTCCTGGAAAGCCTTGAATGTGGTGTGTTTGGCACCATCCACGCGCCCGGTGACAAGTCCAAACGGCGCGGATTTGCAAGGGAAATGCTAAAAGCCATGATTAAGGCATTGATTGCGGCCCTCCACCGGGGGCTTAAAAGAAGCCAGTCAGGCTTGTCGCGGTCTGATGTTGATGACAAACAAGCTTACATTTCCTTTAAAATAAAATAAAATGGATTCCCCTTCCCCTCCTTCCACCCCCCCACCTCGCCCCCCAAAAGAAACACAGTATAACACTAGGCGTTTTACGTGAGGGGAAACATCTCTCGTCTTCACCCATCTTTGCCACCGATGCTGTTTCCTGAGGCGCTCGGCTAAGGAGTAACTTTTTTTTTTGAGCGTGGCTTGGACAGAGGACTTGTCCTGCGCATCCACAGGCAACGAGGGCAAAGCCCCTTGCGACCTGGTTGTGAGAAATGGGGAGAATGAACACCCCCCACACACACACACACTCGGCCTCCCCGTCGCCTGGATTCTCACTTCCCCTTCAGGCATGCTCTGAGACTCAGGCGCGCGGCACTTTTCGTTTGTGGAGCCGGGGGAAAAAAGTTGCCTTTCCCCGTGTTGCTTTTCTTTCTCCCTGTACTTCTAAGATTAGGGAAGCTTTGCCATAAAGGTTTATGCGGGTGGTTGAAAGATGGCATCACAATAAGGAGGTGACCGTTTGACTGGGTGCCAGATTAATGTCAGCTCTGCAAATGGGCCGTCGCCGCCGCGCAACTGTTTCCATCACACATAAAGTGGCAACCGCGCGCGCGTGTCTGCGCACACACAAGAAACAAAAAGTTTTTTGTGCATGCGCGTGCGTGCACGCATGCACGCGGCTCCCACTTTTTTTATGTGTAATGGAACCGGTTCCCAGTGGCTCTTTTGCTTTTTCAGGTTGCCGACCCCTGATCTACACCCTTCAAAAACTTAACTTTTTTCTAGATGCATATCAAAATGAATGAGCTGTATCTAGCAGTCTTATTTCTTGGATGTGAGTTCCAAGGAATTCTAGAAATAAAGCTTTATTCTGCAGTATAGCAGCTTTCTCTTTAAAAACAACAAACACATTAACTTTAAATTGGAAAACTGGAAAGTGCAAGAAATTGAAAGCTACTAGAAACAGATGTGTGCAGACAACAGTGGAGGCCATAAATAATACATGAATTTTAGTTTAACGCCCTTCTGATGAGTTGGGCCAGTCTTTTTCGAGCACATTTTCCCCTGTTTTCATGAGGTGCAGCCCATCCCTTGCAAGAGTCCTTTACATAGGTAATGCAGTCCCTGGTCCAGGAAACCAAAGTTTTTTTGGCGACACCAACCCTTTAGCGCCAGCGGTTTATTTCTATAATTCTTTTTTCCATCAATGGGTGTTGACCTTTCGTTGGGAGTACTGATGAGAGCACTACCTATACTCCTAGCTCCTTAACTTATTGCCTAGTTGCTTATAATCTCTCAATATTGTACTCAGGTCCTTTGTTGTGTCATTCACAGTCCCAATGTGAAGGAGGAGGAAAGGTAGTAATCTGTGGGCCTAATTATTTTGGTTAGGTTATCAGCCACATCTTTGATTTTTGCTCCAGGGGGACAACATACCTCCCTAGATTTTATGTCTGGTCTGCAGATGGCTGGTTCTCCTATCACCATCACTCCTTTTGGGGGGGGTACAGTGTGACAGTTTTTCTATTTATGTCAGGTGTGTTTGTTGATGTGACTTTTTAGGAATACTTGGCGATGTTTCTTTTCTAGGTGTCTGCATGTTTTCTTTGAGGGGAAGGATGTGGGTCTGCGTATTTTCATCTAGGGGGAGAAATCGACTGCTCAGTTTTAATGGGGCTGCTTCTGGTTGGATTAGATTGGGCAGTAGCATTTTGTTAGATATATGCTGCTTCTTTCTTTGATTATTGTATTTCCTTGTATGTGTGACATACATCCATTTCTATTCCTTCAAGGGTTTATCAGCAGGGTCAAATACTCTGGGAGTTATTTGTTCATTATTTGGTTCGATTTGGAAATAGCTTTCTTGCATAGGTTAGAGTTTGGCTAGAGTTGCATCTAGATTCCTTACTTTTTCCTCTAGTAGTCCACATAGTTTACATTTTATACATGTATAATTTGAAACATGTATTGCATACAACAATAGTATCAATCACTTGTTCCATCAGTTTGTTGTTTGAAAATCTCTCTTTTTTGATTGGTGTATTTGCTTTTAGCTATGTTTCTACCTTCTGTTCTAGGTAATTATGCCTATTTTTTTCTATCCCTTTTCCTGCCTTTTTTGTGCTTGTTTTTCTACCTTATTATTTATTTAACTTGCTTACTATTATGTTAGTTTTATTTATCTTTTTCCTCCTTATATTTTTTAAAAGTTTTTGAGTTCCAATTTCTCCCTACCTTATTATTTAAGATTTGCCTCTTTATTAATGTTATTCTTCCTTGATTTCTAATGTTCCACACTTTTCCTTATTATTTGCCTATTTATTTATCTTTTATTTTCTGGCCTGTATTTATTTTTATTCTCTATAGGGGTCTTCCCTCCCTTCCTATTGGGACCTCAAGCTTAAATGTTGCCTTCACTTCCATTGTTTGCTGCTCCAGCCTCTTATGGTTTTCCTCTGCCAGCTCTGTTCTGTCTTTCTGTGCTCAAGTCTTTTCAACTTCATCTCTGCTCTGGTCAGCTCTCTCAGCCGGCCACTCAGCTTTACAGATCTGTTGTGCTGCCTGTCTCTGCTGCTGCAATCTCCCCTCCACCAATTCTGCTGCTGCGTTTGTTCCCTCCATTAATTCTGCCACCACCAATTTCTCTCAGCCTTTGTTGGATGGGTTGCTCCAGGCCCTCTGTCTCCTCCAGACAGGCTGCTGGGAAGGTCTGCCTGGCTAGCAGGAGGTGTGTGTGTGGGGGGGGGCTGCTGATCTCACTGGAGAGAAAATGTTGATCAAGTCCTCCACAAGTCCTCCACCTGGGGCAGTTCACTGACCACAGTAGGCTTGCCTCTCTGCAGCTGGCTCTCCTCCCTGTTCTGCTATCTCACCAGCTTGCCTCTTTGTTTTCTGCCAGTCATTCCACTGCCCTCAGTCAGGTCTCCTCTCTGCCCCACAGCTGACTCTCCTCTCAGTTCATTCTGCAGCTGGCTCCAATCACTCACCAGCTTGCCTCTTTGTTCTCCACTGGTTCATTTTGCAGCCTGCAGTCATTTTGCCTCTCTGCTCACCTCTCTTCAATGGGCCTCCGGTTTCTTTGGTAGGCCTCTCGAGTGCAGCTGGGTTCTCTCAGCAGGCAAGTTTGCTGCGGGCCACTTCCTTTTTTGGTGTTTTCCACCTAATTTCTCCAATCTTTCCTCTCCTTTTCCCTTCTCCAGTCTTTTTTCTCTTTCTATGAGATCTTTCCCTCTCCACCTCTCCTCCTACCATTTTGTCTTAGTTTAATAGCAACTTTTCTCCCAGTGATGTAACCATGCTTCCTCTGTTGCCACCATCTTGAAAATTCAAGATTTTATTCAAGGTTTTATTCAAGATTTTATTCAAAATTCAAGGTTTAATCTCTCCCAATCCTAGAAAAACCATAACAAATTGAAAGTATTTCCAGAGAGGTGTTACTTTTGCATTGCTGTGTATTCTGAATAACCATTTAGAAACAGGAAGGCTATGAAAGTGTGCATTCCCATTTCACCATATTTTTCAGCTTCTCAATCTAGATTTAGATTTAGATTAGATTAGATTTATTAAATTTATATGCTGCCCTTCTCCCCAAGGACTCAGGGCAGAGTCTGCTCTACAGGCTTGGTGAACTCTGGAAGTCTTTCATCCAAGTACTATCCAAGTATGATGCTGTTTACGTGAAGCTCAAAGCTTTAAACTTAAAGCTCAAAGTTGGTCAAATGCTGCTACCAGCTGAGCAGCTCCAATCAGCATTCTGGTGTCTGGCACCAAACTGCACCATTATATTTCTTAAGAGTTTTGACCATTTCTGGGACTGCCATTATTCTGCTGGAAATTTGCATCTGCCTTGATTTGGATATCTGCTCCAATTTAATTTAGTAAACTTAAGGAAAGTCTTCTAACTTACTAACAATATTCTTCTATTGTCCAAATGACATCAATCTTATATTATATACAGGTTGTCAACTTACAACCATTCATTTGGTCACCCACGTTATGACTATACTCAAAAAGTGATTTATGACTGGCTCTTGCACTTATGAGTGTCAGCATCCCTGATGTCACCTGACTGTGATTGGGGCACTTTGGCGACCATTGTGCATTTATGACGATCACAGTGTTGCACAGTCATGCGATCGCTATGGGTAACCTTCCCAGATGGCTTCTAACAGGTGAAATAAATGGAAAACCAATAGGGAAGGTCACAAATTGCAGTCATGTGATTTCTCACTTAACAACTGCAGTTATTTGCTTAACAACTTCATCAAAAAGGGTCATAAAATTGGGGGTGATCTTATGATGCCTCTCTCGGGCATACCTGTATATAAATTATCTATTACAGTTTCAACTAAAACATGCTCAGTCACTGTATGATTAAATAGTACTTTGAACTAAGCAGAAAGGGCTTTTATTTTTGGTGCTTCTTTGCAAAGACAAATATCTAAAAGCATTTGGCATTCACTTCCTGCCACCTGCTTAAGAAAGTGAATTACTTACTGCCTTCCCACGTACAGTGTAAGAGATTCAGAGCCCCCTCGACTCTTTTCCAGTGCTGAAGGTGAAAGAAAGCATAAGCAATCGCTTCACTGTCGCCTCGCTTTAAAATATGTTCAGGGGGTAATATTAAGCTTTTCATTTCTAGGAGATACTACAACAGAAAAACAGCAAGCATACAGTCATAACACAGGCATAAAAAGGAAAGATCATTATACCACAGCCTACCTGTTACTGCTTACTGTTCAGCTGCAAAAGTTTTATTAAATCTATATTATCACCCATTGCTTTTGATAATAAATTGCTTATGTATCATAAATACTAAAATATACCAGCAAACGGCAAGTGTCATGTTCTTGAGTTCTTTGCAGACAGCAGAAAACAATAAACATCTCTCTCCTTAAAAAGATACAAAAAAAGGTTATTTTTTAAATCCAAAGCATTATCCAAAAAACCTTTTGTACTGAGTGTATAAATTGAGTGTGTGAAATAAGTATATATAAGACATTGCAAGAACATACATTGGGTTAATAGTTTTCTACAAAATATAGGCCAGGGTAAAATTATGCATACAGCAGACCTGCCCCAATCTGTTCCCTTAGGAAAGATAGATCGTCAAATCCATTTGGTTGAAGTGAAAGGTTCTTTTACTAAAAAGCTGCAGTAAAGTCAGACTAGGTCTGGGTTTCCTGCACTCAAAAAAATACAGAAACGTTTCCCCTCATACCAGCCCTTCCCCATGACAGTCTGTCTTCATCCAATCAAAACTTGCTGAAGAGCTTTGAGAGTGCTGAGATGTTTTGAGGTATTCCATATTCTTTTTCATGGCACCTGGCCTTGGATGCTGGTACAAACTGATTCCGAGCATCTCTCATCTTTATCACCTATTATTCCCCCCTCCCTGTTTCCCATCACGTATACACACAGCTTTATTGTCTATCTATCCTCCTCCCCCTTCTAGCCTTTGATGGCAGGATGCTGATGAGGCACCAAGCTGAGCCTGGCAGACCTGACATTCTGCCCCCCCCCTTGACAAAGACGTTAGTCCTAGAAAGGAATAAAAACAGAGGGGAAGGACAGAAAAACAGAAAGTCTCTAATTAGCAGATAGTTCAGTAAGGTTTATCTCAGTACTGTATATGGAATTTTTTAAGCAGTCTAGAGGCTTTAATACATTGGAAATCAAGCCATTCAGTCTCTGAGGGAGGAAAGTCTTTCCATGCTACCAAGTACTGGGTTTTCCCCGACGTATATGGGAATCCAAACTGTTCTTGACTTCAAAGTGTTGCTCTCCCTCAATCATAATCAGTTCAGGGGGTGGTTGAGACTCAGTGTGTAGGGAAGACATGATCTCTGGTTTCAAAAGATTGCAATGAAACACTGGGTGTACGATCTGAGCGTTTTTGGCAGCTCAAGTTCTATGGTCACTAGGTTAATAATCTTTTTTATGAGGAAAGGACCAATATATTTCAGCCCCAATTTTTTGGATGGTTGTCTAGATTTTAAGAATTTGGTAGATAGATAGGCCTTATCTCCTACTATAAAGTCCTTGGCTTAATGTACTTTTTATTGGCATGTTTTTTATATGCTTCCCTAGCTTCATCCAAAGTTTTTCTCACCACCGGCCAGGTATTCTGTAGTAGGGTGACTGACTCTTTTAGAGATTCAGTTGAGGGGGGGGGCTGAGGCAACTCAGTGATAGATATAAAGTTCTGTCTTTTAGCCACTTTAAATGGAGTGAATCTGGTGCTACTGTGTACTGAGTTATTGTAGGCGACCCCCACAAAAGGGAGAAGGTCTGCAAAATTGTCTGCCCAATTGTCTTGTTAGTAATTAATGTAACACCTAAGGTACTGCTCCAAAACCCCATTCATAGGTTCACAGGCACCATTAGAAGCTGGATGATGGGAGGAGCTGAGCCCCTGAGGGGTCCCAAGAGTTTTAGGAACTCCTGCCAAAACAGTGAAATGAATTGGACTCCACAATCTGATATTATTCTTTCTGGAGCACCATGCCACCGGTAGACATCCTGCACAAATAGCTTAGCCAAAGTGTGAGCGGAGAGGATTTTTTGACAGGGTATAAAGTACATTTGTTTGGAAAAGAAGTTGATTATCACCCAAATTACTGTATTGCCCAAGCTTTCAGGCAGTTCTACTATAAAGTAAATTGTTATCTCTTTCCATGGAGCTTTAGGTTGGCTACAATCAGCAAAATGAAGAGCAGACAAGTAGACCAGCTCTTTATAATTCTTCTCACAGCAAGGAGAGGACATGAGTTTGCCCTCAAATGTTCCACACAGTTGATCCTTTGAGAATACCACAAGACACCAGTGGGTTTAGAGCTCTAAAATAGACATCTTTTTGATTAGTGCCTTCAACGGATACTAGGTTTGCACACATCCTTTTCTAGTCACTTTTAGAAATTGCTTGTTAATTACTTTTAAGGAAACCTTTGGATCAATACATTTTATAGCACTGGGAAAGTCTTCTTTAATCCTTAGTGAAAGAATTTAAATGTCTTAAAATTATTTCAAAATAAATAGCAAATCATAATTTTAATTTTGTAAAATTACATACTAAGGTAAATTTGAAATAAATTTGAAATAAGATTTTGGATTTAATTATAAGAATATTTACTGTGGGAAAATTATGTTTTGAATTCTCTTAAAAATATTACAAGGTAGACTTTGAAGGTTGGACACTAGAGGAAACCATAAGGAACTAAAGATTAGAATTAAAAACAAAAGTACACTTAAATTTGATTTATTAATATAGAATGGAGTAAAATATTTTAATATTTGACATACTGAAGAATATTTTTGAACAATGAACCCAAAAGTTAAGTTTAAGTGTGTCTGCCTCTATAGAGACTGCATTTAAAAGATGTTATGGAAGAGGAACAAATTTTACCTGAAAAGATCAAGACTGAGTTGAAAGTGGATTTACAAATAACAGACCACAAGAGTGACAAAAAGTAAAAATGTTACACTGGACATAGAAAAGAAACCAGCTAATGTCTTAATCATTGAAATAACTAATACAAACCAGGAGAATAACTTGGATAATTTTCCTACATTGGATTTACAAAAGAAGCTTGTGAAAGCTTTGAAAACTTTTGTGACAATGGGCAAAGAAAAAATAAAAAGGAATAAAATTCTAGAACATTATTGGAAGGAACTAAATATCAAGATTATTAGAGGTAAAAGGAGGAATATATAGCTGATTTATTTGATCAAGGTTAAAATGTTATTATTTCTGGTGACCCTTAATGGACTTTAGCTTACACCAGGACCATAATCATGAGGCTCTAACAATTGATTTATATATAAGAGATGACACATGGGAAGAAGAGATCATTAGTTGTATTGTAAGAGAAAGTTATACTGCAAGTTACTAAATTTTTCATAACTTGTTATAAAGGGGGAAATCATTTCTTTCTATATTCCTTTTCTATTTTTTGTTTTCCACACTTTCTATTCTTTTTTCTTTTTTGCATTAGTTTTTATTTTTTGTTACTTTTACTAACATTACTATTAAAAAGAGAATTGAATTAGTGTGTTCATTTTTAAGCAGTTCTTTCAAACAGGTCTTTAAATTATACTTCAATTTAATCAAACCTAAATGAAACATCTTAAAAACTACTGTAATTTACATAGAAGAGCACAACATGATGTTCTGTTGTATATCCATTCCAATAAAGGAACTAATCAATTATTGTTATCAAATTTATTTGCCATCCTTCTTGCAGTTTAAAATGACTCTAAGTGGTTTACAATAAATTGCTTTGAAGAAAATTTACCTCCAAATCAGAAACCAAATCAACTCATAGAATTTATATCTTAAGTTTATATCTGAGTCTGCTGCCACCGACATGCAACCTCTCTGAAAAATTTTGGTTTTTGTTGAGACTTGGAACTGTGTTACTTTAATAAACTTCCACCCAGCTCCCACTTCTCAGAGGAGAAACTGGAAGAAATGTACCATCCCTTAAAAACGGTTTCTCCCACTGCTACACAAAAATTTAGGTTCATTGTATTTAGGAAAAAGATCAGGATGCCATAATTAAACATATTTGGCATTTGTGAAGGCACATGTCAGAAATGGCTTCCAAATTAAGCAGATTATTAACACAATAGTCTTGTTATTTGATTATGATAAAGTATTAAAATATCACTTAAAATTATCAAAAGCAAATAAAAGGATAATTTCCTGAACCTTTGAAATAAAATTACAATTTAGGGCAATATGTATGTGGAAAAAGGGAAAGTATTAAAAATGAATATAAATAGAAAATAAAATAAAATATTTAATAACATTTTGACAGACTGGTTTTTTATTATTTATTTAAATTTAAAATTGTATGCCACCCATCTTACTATCCAAAATGATTCTGGATGATTTAAAATATCAACTATATTATAACAGTTCCTATAATTTAATGTAATAGAAAAACAAATTACAAGTTAGTTTTAAATTCATAAATTAAGAGAGACTAAAGCACAGATTGCATTTTCAGAAACACAAATTCAAAAACAACTAAATGTCTATATATTTTATGCTGTCTCTAATGGGTTTAGTGATTAACTAAGCAAATAAGTGACGGAGTGACTTGTTATACAGACTCAGTAACTATTTTAATTATTTACAAATAAATAATTTATATTTATTTACAATGTAATACCTAAATAATGTAATAAATAATGACATTTCTATGATAGCTAAATTACTATAGTTCCAACGTTATGTTTTAATCATTATTAAAAAACTGATTTTCCTTTTATTTTATAGTAATTGTTGAATTAAGCAAATATTTGAACTTGACGTGCATTGTGTATTGCATGTTGACATCTAGTGGCCCCTTGGTTGTTGTTTTTTGTCTTTAAGGGAAAATGGCATATTAGGTACTTCTCACCACATTTATTCTCAGTGAACTTGCTGCTTATATACACAGTATACACTATGCCACTCATTCCTACAACACCAGGTGCTTTACACAGATGAAACATAATAAAACCTATCATGATGACATGCACAAAACTTAAAAAGTTCTGGGTGAGAAGACATTTTTGAGGCTTCTTTTAAACTATATTATGGATCAAATACGGAAAAGGAAATAGTGTTAATGAAGCACAGAAATATGCCCTCTTCTTTTTGCAGTAAGAAGGCCAGCATGAAAATGCAAGTAATTCTAAGACAGCTAAGAATAAGGACATATAAAAGGAACAACAAGCAAACCTTTTAAAGGACAGCTTTACAAGTAAAATTCAGAACAACTCACATTGTGAAATTCTCTTACTTATGTAACATGAATAAGGGAGCAGAGGTTTTAAATTCATATTTTGACATTCTAGCTGAATTGACAATCCACCTGATAAGAGTTTTACATTCTGATTAAAAGAACAAGGAAATGAAAAAAGGATTACTCATCACTTGTGAAAAGTCTTAATAGCTAAAGCAGGAAAGCCACATAAAAGATTTCAAAGAAGAGGAGGAACCCAGGAAGTATTACTCAAATTCAAAAAACAGATCCTGAGGTTTAAAAAGATCTAGGTGAAGATTTGAGCAACTTTAATTGACGCAACAGAGTGACAAGGACAGAAGACAGACCTGGCAGATTGCATTACAGAAGAAAAAGAAAAAATGCAATCGCACAGAGATTATTTACAATATATATATCAAGCAGGTAAGTTTACACATGCTTGTCCAATGCAAAAGCTTCAGCATCAAGCAAATCTCACATGGAAACATTAGATATATGTTTTATTACTTCTTACTACAAAAACAAGATTTATCAAACAAAGTAGTTTACATTTTAGTTGTAACAATAACCATCCAAAAGAGGATGGAATCCAATATGAACCAAGATTTTGAGAATGGAGAGATTTGTGATCTTGAAAGTCTTCTAAACACCTCTAAATCCAAAATGCTTTGGACAATTAAAATAAAACTTGACTTCCAACTACAATTTCTTCTCTTATTATTTGCCATATTGTGTCCATCCCTATTTCATTTCTGATCCTATGATAGTTAAAATAAAGTCACATCCTTTCATGGTCACATCCTCCTTGTTTTGCCAAAATTCCTTTCTGAAAAGTAACTTATTATGACTTTGGCTTCCAATAATGGCAGTTGATCAGTGACCCAGCAGATATGAAGCAACTATGGGATTGTATTTTCTTATCTTTATTGCACACTTTACATCTTATGAGTAAGCTAAGAGCTGTGTAAAACTAACAAGCTCACCCATGTTTATTCAGAAGAAAAACCAAATGAACTGAATTTTATTCCCAACTTAATGCTACATGTCAATATTCAAAAGCTGTGTACATATTTCTGTCAGCATTGTATTTGATTAATGGCATCTCAACAAATGTAAAGGACATCTGAAAAATAAGTTTTGAATGCGAAGAAAAAAGGACAAAAAATGGAGGCAAGGGAATTTTGTTCTAAGTGACTGGATTGGATATTTTTTTCATAGGAGGAGATACCATTTGACAATTAAGTTGCTATTTACTGTAAATTCATTTTTACTTTTATACCAAATAGTAGTAGAGATTCACAACAACTCACTTTTGGCACATGTGGATTAAATTCTACTGCTCTGTGAATAGCTTCCACTGCATTCATTTCTGCTGTGCTGAGACCTCTTCTTGAAGCTGCCTCTGGAGAAAACCTATACAGAACAAAGAGAAGAGAAGCATGGAGATTAATTTTGGCATCATAAAGAAGCATAAAAGGAAGAACTAAGTCAAAGGGGTCTTTGAAATCAGCTGAGCCAGTTCCCTTAGCTCTTATCAAACCTCTATGTCAAAAAGCATCTGTACAACTAGATTATAGAGATATTAAAAATCCCAGCAGAAGTCAAAAGCATGTTTGAAACTTATCACAATAATGTTCAAGCAGTCCATGTTCTATTTCTGTCTGCCTGCTAATCTAAATTTATTCTATATGTTTGCTTTTAAAATCTGAACCAAATTCTCTGGGCTGGGAGGAGGGCATGGGGAAGTGTAAGAAAAAAAATCCCAATAAATTTATAAATTACATTTTAGCATGGCTTCAGGACTTCTCAACCCAATAAGACAAGTTGAGTTGAAAGCCTGGTGCAGCAGCAGTAGCAGATCTGCTCCCAGCTGCATCCATTCCTGACCATGTACCCATACTGAGGGCAAATATTATCTGCCCCAGAGAGTGGAAGATGGGGAGAAAAATACCCAGACCATGCAATCTCTTTCTCACCTCACACCCCAAGGCTAACTCCATAGCTGTACTTGGCAGGCAGCCACCACAGGGAAAGCTGTGACAAACCTAGCCCTGCCCTCCCAAGCTGGAGTCGCTGTGTAGGGAGGAAAGATGTTGCAGTTGGTACTGGCGATCTACAGGACAAAAAGAATGAAAGAAAAAAAATTACTCAGGTCTTGAAGTGCACATACACTACAATAGCAAACTCTCTGAAAAAAGCAGGAAGGAAAGCATACTTTCCCATGCAGCCTGCTCCCCACCCATTCAGCTGAACTCAGAAAGCATGGTGATAATGGGATATCTACTGCTTGGGATCGGCTCACTTCCACCTCTGATCAGACCTGGCTTGGGTCTGGTGCTGTGCTTTGACAGCAACCATATGAGAGGGCCAGACACCTTACAGAGCTGCACACAGTTATGTTTTACATACAAGTTAAAAGGCCATCACTTGCCTGCCAGGAATTCTTAAGCAGTTAAGTACTTGGTCTATCTGCCTCAAATAAAGTTTAGCCCCTTCCCAGTCCAACACCACACTTATTATTCTGCTGGTAAAGCTATGTTCCCCTTCATGGATTACTGCCTTGTCGTGGCGAAGGGGCTTGCGTAATTCAATGAAGCTATGAGCTATGCCGTGCAGGGCCACCCAAGACGGAAAGGTCATAGCAGAGAGTTCTGACAAAACGTGATCCACTGGAGAAGGAAATGGCAAACCACTCCAGTATCTTTGCCATGAAAACCCTATAGACAGTACCAAAAGGCAAAACGATATGACGCTGGAAGATGAGCCCCTCAGGTCAGAAGGCATCCAATATGCTACTGGGGAAGAGCAGAGGGCTAGTACTAGTAGCGCCAGAAAGAATGAAGCGACTGGGCCAAAGCCGAAAGGACGCTCAGCTGTGGATGTGTCTGGTGGTGAAAGGAAAGTCCGATGCTGTAAAGATTTTTTCTCCATAGGAACCAGGAATGTAAGATCCATACATCAAGGAAAGCTGGACGTGGTCAAACAAGAGATGACAAGACTAAACATCGACATCTTCGGTATCAGCGAACTAAAATGGACAGGAATGGGTGAATTTAATTCAGATGACCATCAGGTATACTACTGCGGGCAACAATCCCTCAGAAGAAATGGAGTAGCCTTCATAGTCAATAAAAAAGTAGGAAAAGCAATACTGGGATACAATCTTCAAAATGACAGAATGATCTCAGTTCAAATCCAAGGCAAACCATTCAATATCACAGTAGTCCAAGTCTATGCCCCAACCACCAGTGCTGAAGAGGATGAAATTGACCAGTTCTATGAAGCTCTACAGCACCTTATAGAACTAACACCAAAAAGTGATGTCCTTATCATCATGGGGGATTGGGATGCTAAAGTAAGAAGCCAAAAGATAACTGGAATAACAGGCAAGTTTGGCCTTGGAGTACAAAATGAAGCAGGGCACAGGCTGATAGAATTTTGTCAAGAGAATACGATGGTCATAGCAAACACTCTTTTCCAACAACCCAAGAGATGGCTTTACACATGGACATCACCAGACAGTCAACACAGAAATCAGATTGACTATATGCTCTGCAGCCAAAGATGGAGAAGCTCTATACAGTCAGTAAAAACAAGACCAGGAGCTGACTGTGGCTCAGACCATGAGCTTCTCCTTGCAAAGTTTAGGCTTAAATTAAAGAAAGTAGGGAATAGCGCTAGGCCAGTCAGGTATGAATTAAATCATATCCCTGTTCAATATACAGTAGAGGTGACAAATAGATTTAAGGAATTAGATCTGATAGACAGAGTGCCTGAAGAACTATGGAAAGAGGTTCGCAACATTGTACAACAGGTAGCAACCAAAACCATCCCAAAGAAAAAGAAATGCAAGAAAGCAAAAAGGCTGTCTGAGGAAGCTTTGCAAATAGCTGAGGAAAGGAGGGAAGCGAAAGGCAAGGGAGAAAAAGAAAGATATGCCCAATTAAATGCAGAATTCCAAAGAATAGCTAGAAGAGATAAGAATGCCTTCTTAAATGAACAATGCAAAGGAATAGAAGAAAACAATAGAATAGGGAGGACCAAAGATCTTTTCAAGAAAATTGGAGAGATGAAAGGAATGTTTCATGCAAAAATGGGCATGATAAAGGACCAAAATGGCAGGGACCTAACAGAGGCAGAAGAGATTAAGAAGAGGTGGCAAAATTACACAGAAGAACTATACAAGAATGAGCTTAACGTCCCTGATAATCACAATGAGGTGGTCACTGACCTCGAGCCAGACATCCTAGAATGTGAAGTGAAGTGGGCCTTAGAAAAGCTGAGCAACAACAAAGCTAGTGGAAGTAACAGTATTCCAGCTGAGCTATTCAAAATCTTAAAAGACGATGCAGTAAAAGTGCTACACTCAATTTGCCAGCAAATTTGGAAAACTCAACAGTGGCCACAGGATTGGAAAAGATCAGTTTACATTCCAATTCCAAAGAAAGGCAGTGCCAAAGAATGTTCAAACTATCGCACCATTGCACTCATTTCTCATGCTAGTAAAGTTATGCTTAAAATTCTACAAGCTAGACTCCAGCAGTATGTGGATCAAGAACTACCAGAAGTACAGGCAGGATTTCGAAGAGGCAGAGGAACTAGAGATCAAATTGCTAACATACGCTGGATCATGGAGAAAGCTAGAGAGTTCCAGAAAAACATCTACTTCTGCTTCATTGACTATGCTAAAGTCTTTGATTGTGTGGATCATAACAAACTCTGGCAAGTCCTTAAAGAGATGGGCATACCAGACCATCTTATTTGTCTCTTGAGAAACCTATATGCGGGCCAAGAAGCAACAGTGAGAACTGGACACGGAACCACTGATTGGTTCAAAATTGGGAAAGGAGTCCGGCAATGCTGTATACTGTCGCCTTGCCTATTTAACTTATATGCAGAGCACATCATGAGAAAGGCAGGGCTAGATGAATCAAAAGTTGGAATTAAGATTGCCGGAAGAAACATCAACAACCTAAGATATGCAGATGATACCACTCTAATGGCAGAAAGTGAAGAGGAACTAAAGAGCCTCTTGTTGCGAGTGAAGAAGGAGAGTGCAAAACCTGGGTTGAAACTAAACATTAAGAAAACCAAGATCATGGCATCTGGCCCTCCTGGCAAATAGATGGGGAAGAAATGGAGGTAGTGACAGATTTTATTTTCCTGGGCTCCAAGATCACTGCAGATGGGGACTGTAGCCAAGAAATTAAAAGACGCTTGCTCCTGGGGAGGAAAGCCATGGCAAATCTAGACAGCACACTAAAAAGCAGAGACATCACCCTGTCAACAAAAGTGTGTATAGTCAAGGCTATGGTCTTCCCAGTTGCAATGTATGGCAGTGAAAGCTGGACCATAAGAAAGGCTGAGCGCCAAAGAATTGAAGCCTTTCAACTATGGTGCTGGAGAAGACTCCTGCGAGTCCCTTGGACTGCAAGGCGATCAAACCGGTCAGTCCTAGAGGAGATCAACCCTGACTGCTCTTTAGAAGGCCAGATCCTGAAGCTAAAACTGAAATACTTTGGCCACCTAATGAGAAGGAAGGATTCACTGGAGAAGAGCCTAATGCTGGGAAAGATTGAGGGCAATAGAAGAAAGGAACGACAGAGAATGAGGTGGCTGGATGGAGTCACTGAAGCAGTAGGCGTGAGCTTAAATGGACTCCAGAAGATGGTAGAGGACAGGAAGGTCTGGAGGAACGTTGTCCATAGGGTCGCGATGGGTCGGACACGACTTTGCAACTAACAACAACAAAAGCTATGTTGTCAGAATTACATTTATTGCATTCAAATTTCTTTTGCTTGCAGAAAGCAAGCAGCTAGCTGTTTTTTTCCAATTAAACAATATAGAATTCATTTTCCCTACAGTATCCATTCTTGGTAGTAAATATATTGCATACTTATGACAAGCCTAAAGTTTTCCTGCCAGGATGAATAACCTTCAACTATGCAAAATGTTTTGCCACATTTACAGAGTAAAATTTCAGCAGGCAGGAATTCTTCCAAACTTACTTGTCAGAGACAGCTCTAGCTTTGAGAAGGGCAGCTGTGTAGCATATTGTTGCTGATTTTGGTAAACTTATATCTGTTGGAAAGAAAATAAAATTAAAAATGTATGATTCTTCTATGTCTGCACCGAAGATGGATTATTACAAGTGGGCAGTAGAGAAAATGAAAGGGTAAAGAATAAGACATAGACAGCTATCAATACTCAGTAGAAGTTAATTTGATGAAATGGGAAAACCTTTTATGAAAATCAAAATCATGGCATTTGCCTAAAGGCCCAAAAATCACTCTTGGAGGATAGATGGCAGTAAATTTGAACAGGTTTCCTGTTTTAAAAATCTTGGAGTAGTCCTACATTCTGACAATACTAGGACTCCCTACCGTGATTATGTTGCTGAAAATGCTTAAAGGAGTTCATCTACTATGATTAAATTCCTCAGGAAAATGAGTGGCCATTACATTACATTCAAATTATTTAAGGTCAAGCCAATAACACAACTTTTCTATGATGCTAAGTTGGGTCCCTTTTTTAATTTTGCACCATTAGAACTTGTTCCAATCCAAATTCTTAAGATCAATCCTTCAAGCCCCAAAATGTATCTCTAACGCTACCTTAAGGCTAGAGACAGGCCTCATCAAAGTAGAGGCTAGAGTGTGGGTAACCATACCAATTACTAGCTTAAAAGATCCTTATCTATCTTATGAGACTATATATAAATTCACAGAAAAATGTAATATATTTAGCATGATTGTTGTTTAAGTAGTCTCCATTAGTCAACTATTCTTAAGGTTCTTTGAAATATAAGAGGAGTAATGCATTTTAAAGCTCATTGGCATCTGTGGAGCATGTGCAGATATCTCCAGAGACAAAAGCAAAAAAAGAGGCCAGAGAAGCAAGCAAAAATCAATCAATAGATCTTTTTTTTCCATTTACCAAAATAGAATATGCTTAATCAGTCTCAAACCATCAGTACTTAGAAGGTTTAGTCCTTGAATCAAACCATCAAATTTGTGCATCCAAACTGCTGTAACTTCACTGTGGTTGCCCTTATTATTTATTTAACCAATTGATATTCTGCTCTTTTCCTATTCACAGCAAATAGACAAGATAAATGGCCAGTTACCATCATCGAAGTCCTAAATCTCAGGCAAGCATAATAACCACAAAAGAAAAATAAATAAACAAACAGAGAGAAGCAAGTAGTTTCCAGGTTCAAACGCCATAGCAAACACTACCAAACATTACACGAAACAGCCTACTCTTATTGCATCCCATTGAGATTTTAATAGAATAGTGTCTGAACTACAGTTGGACCTCTCCATTCAGAGTGTGGTTAATCTAGTGGTCACTCTCAGTTTTGCCTCATTAAGCGAACTAATACCCAGTCAGGTTTTCAGTTTTCAAAACTCCATTGGGATCATGAAAAAAAAATTGATCCACTGATATTCAAAAATACACATCAAATGTTAATTTCTTATTTATTTTATATGCAAACCAAACTATATATAAATTTATGCATTGTAATAATTTTAATCTGGGACACCAGATAGCTGAAACTTGCATATTTTGGTACAATGTGTAGTTTGTCAAGGAAAGACTCGATGACTCACTTTGCAAATGGGGTGAGGAAAAAACTGCTCATTGAATCAGAGACCAGAAGTAACTGATTTGTAAATTTCTGGACAATAGCTCCTGGGGAAAAAAATAAAATGAGGGAATTCTTGTCCTCACATGTTGCTTCTGATTTTTTTTTCCTGTCTGGCCATCATAGAAACAAAGTGCTTAACGTGAATTCTTTGCAGTTGGAATATTGTATCAGACACCAGAAGCAACATCTGAAGTTGTGTCTTTATATTCATCCTACACAACTCTTATAATAATATCAGGGCTGCAAAAAATTCATATGACCAATAAAAAATAAATAAATTTGGGGTTTCAATACCTTTTTGCTGCCATCAAGAGGTTGCCTAATCTGACAGACCTAATGTTTTAAATGTTTCAAATTATTTTAACTATAATAAAATGTGCATACATACAGATAGAAATACTGTATTGCTGTTGTATTATATGTCTTCTTGTTATGTTTCACGAAAAAAGCTTTTTGTGCATTTGGGAATGATATTGATGATTGGAGCGCAATTTCTGCTTAGAATATGGAATTTCTATTGAACCAAGACTGTTCAACACTAATAATATTTATTAATCATGAGTGGAAGCTCAGTATTTTATAAGTAATGAAAAATAAGGGCCACAATATAAAGTACACTGTTACCTCAGTATTCATCCTTAATTGGTTTTGAGAGATGTGACAAGAATGAGTACCAAACAGTTTTTTTCCATAAGGAATAATGTAATGAGTCACAAGGCAGCTGACACTGACAAGTTCTAGCTTGGGCATTGAGTACCAAACAATGAGTACAGGAACAAAGTTTCATGTCAAAATGTGTTGAGGAACAAATTAGATAAGTTTCAAAGCAATTGAGTACCAAGTACCACTGTATACATCTTAACTAATTTTCATGCTCATCACCATTAAAATGGTTTACTACCCCTCTGCAAATGGATGGAAGTATTTGATTGGTCTGCACAAGCACCTACTGGATTTTCTGTCTTCCAAGAAATTTCTTCTGAGATTTTGCTGGGCATTTCCAGAGTTCTTGTCCAATCAACTGAATGTATGGGCAACCATTGCTTTGGACAGAATTCCACCTGTGCAGACTTTCTTGGTTTGTTGATACACTTGTAGACTTGATTTACCAAAGAACTCTGAGAATTGAAGTGGCAAAAAAGATGCAGAGAGCAATGTTGGTGGAAGACAAGATTAGACAATGGATCTGTCCAATCATGGGTAAGGCTTGTTTTTTTTCTATGCCTTTATTCTGTCCTGAGATTGCTGATTAGCAGCCTTTTCTGAAGTGTGTTCAAATCTTTTAGGAAAAGTTGAATGACAGAATATTTGCTGGATGACTGTAAAGGATTTACAGTGTAATTGAATGATAAAACAGTTTTTAGATCCATGCAGAATTGGACATTAGCTAGTCATATTCAGCTAAGATAAAAAATATCTCACCTTGTAAAGCTATCTGGGAAATTGAATCTATTCATCCTGAAGAAATGAACATGGTCTTGGTAATACTATCAGCGGATTGTGATTAGATACCTGCACTAACTGGCTGGTAAAAGCCTCCAGGCTGATGAAAGGTTGCTGGGTTAGAATGACAGCAAATGCATCCTTGAGAGAAGAGGTAGTGTTACTAACCTTGAAAACAGCACTGTTTTCATTGCTTAATGGTTTTCAGATAGTTGGCAGAACCATCATCCAGTCTTGAACCTTCCTTTATAGCAAAGATTATTGAGGAGGGGCTAGAGCTGACATTGGAAGGCTCTAGATGAGATGGATTATTTTGACTCTTTTTAGATGGGTTTTATGCTATGGTATCTTACCAAGAACACACAAATTGTTCTAGTGGGTGATATATGGCAAGATTCCTAGTCCTCTTCAACTTCTCAGTTGCCTTTTATCACATCAATTATAGAATCATTTTGAACTGTCTCTGGGACTGGAAAAGAAAACATAGTGTTATAGATTCTCTGGGACCTATTTCAATTGGTAGTGATGGGAAGGGAAAGGTCAAGTCTGAAAGGTCCCACAGTGTTCAACTTTCTCTGCTCCATAGTTTAAGCAGCAATGGTAAGTGATTCATCAACACAGGGTCAAATATCATGATACCCATCGCTCATCTCAATTTCAGGCCAAACAGAATATATGGTCAAAGCACTATCCTAGTGCTTTGGGATTGTCAGGGTTTGGATAGGAATGAACAGATTCAGGCTTACTTCCTGCAAGATGGAGAAGCTGGAAGCATTTGCAACTGTAGGTTGTGGTAATCTTTATTATACAACTGGAGTCCTTAGAGCTGTCTATGAATAAAAATTGTTTCCAAGCCCATTAAATAAATAGATAGCAAGAATTTTATTAAATTTTAAAACCAGAGTTTATTAAATCTGTCTGACACTTCTAGTTCATTCTTTTGTTACAAAGAACAAGCAAGTGCCCTATTTATAAACAAATAATATGTAATTACATAGCCAATTCATATGGTGCACCTGGCAACAAGTCAAGGTCAACAGGGAAGCAATGCCAACAATAAGATATGTACTGTTACTAGAAAACATAATTAAGGTTTTGTAGTTCAGCAATTGTCACTTTATCAGTTCTATGTAATCCATTATTCCATTAGTTTGTGTATCTTTCCACACCCCGTTTTGCTACCTAAAAAGCCAGAACTTCTTTTTTTCTTAGAATATTTTTGCTATAAAAGCAATGTCTTTCAGAACAAAGGCAGTTAAAATCCTTTAATAGTAAATCAAAAAAGATGTCTGAATTCAACTGAAAAATGCAACAAAGCAACAAAGATGATTTGAGGTCTGGAGGCTAAAACATATAAGAAACGGCTGCTGGAATTGGGTATGACTAGTTTAATGAAGAGAAGGACTGAGGTGACATGATAGCAGTGTCCAATATCTCAGGGGCTGCCACAAGGAAGAGGGAGTCAAGCTGTTCTCCAAAGCACCTGAAGGCAGGACAAGAAGCAACGGATGGAAACTAATCAAGGAGAGAAGCAACCTAGAACTAAGGAGAAACTCCCTGAGAGTTAGAACAATTAACCAGTGGAACAACCTGCCTCCAGAAGCTGCTCCAACACTGGAAGTTTTTAAGAAGAGACTGGACAGACATTTGTCTGAAATGGTATAGGGTTTCCTGCCTGAGCAGGGGGTTGGACTAGATGACCTCCAAGGTCCCTTTCAACTTTACTATTATGATTATGATTACAATTATGCAATTAGGCAGGGTCCTCCTCCCCATACTTTTTGTTCTAATGTGACATATCTGAAATTCTGAGGACTAGTTGTGCACTTTCTAGCAAAATGTCTATTTTCAAAAAGTCCTGGTTCAAGACATCGAGAGGCAAGCGGACTTAGGTATGGCTCCACTGTTTCTGGCTCCAGACTCTATTAGTTACGTGGTTACACCTGTCAGGTATCTTAGTCAGTTGGAGTCAGTAAACCACCGGAAAGCATTCTCACTTGCACGGTGCCATGTGTTTCCATCGGCAGTCCTGTACAGCAAGTATAAAAAGACACCATTGGCTGAAAGACTCTACTCCTGTGGCTCAGGAGACATGGAGACCATTGGACACATACTCCTTCAATGTTCCTTCTATAGAGTTATTCGGAAAAACCATATCTTCCCCATAATTGATTGGTATCCTGGTCATTCGGAAAGTATTTATCTCCAGTGGCTGCTTAAGGACAAGCAGGCAGTGATCACGGCACAGGTGGCTAGATTCTACACAGCAGCATTGGGGATTCACCAGAAACATAAATAAACATTTTAGATCTTTTAAAATAATCTTTTATAATTAATTTTATTATATGTTTTTATCTAGCATTAGACTATACTCAGTGTATTTTTATTGTTAGGTCAGTATGATTCAGTTTTTCTGAAGGTAGCTAGTTTTTGTTATACTGTCTGTAAAACTAGGCAGACCTTGGTATCCACTGATTACATCATTAATTGTAATATATTGCTATGTATTCTTGTGTTTGTTCTGTTTAGTTTAGTTTTATTTGAATGTTTGATTTATGTGTTGGGCTTTGGCTGTAATAATAAATTTATTGATTGAAAGGCCCTGGTTCATATGGGGGACATTTATCAAAATGCAATTCCCTCTAGTGCCTTCTATTGCTGCAGTTTTTTTGTCCAATCCTAACTTCAAGCACTTAATACTTCAAGCATTTAATTTCTATGAAGTCTTATGGAGTCCATTTATGGACCAGGACATTCTTAGAAAAAGAAATTATGCCTAAGGTACTTTTCATGTTGCAAATTCTTTATTATTTTTACAAAATATAGAATGTAAAAAAAATCCAAGTGGGACAGCAAATATAGAGGTGACGTATGGAGACCTCTTTTCCTAGAACGCCTAAGTGCCATACTGAGGATCACAGCAGTTGGATTTCTCAGAATGCACACAGCAAATTGTGGAGGAGTTTAATGTCTTGTAGAGTACCACGTATGTTGGAGAGAAATCTTGCTGAAAACAGGTTTACGTTAGTGGAACAGGCACCAAAGAACATCTTAGAAGGCTACTTCAACTAAGAAATGTGAAGAAATATTAAATCAGTATGCTTAGAGGAGATTGACCTAATGCCCCAGTGGTGCTTATGGCACTATTTCTCAGTCTCTTAAAAACATTTTAAGTTTTAAGCCTTTATTTTAAGTCTTTTTCTACTTATTCAAGCCTGTGGCAGTTCTTTTTAGCAGCAACCTCACACAAAGTATGTCACAGTGTGCTGCTTTGTAAGTGTCTGTGGACTGAAATACTGATCTAACACTAGCAATAAAGATAAGGAACACTGTACTAATTTACATACTGCTCAAAAACCTTATTTATATGCCATCCAACAGCAAAAGATTGAGGGGTGGCTTAGCATAAAAATGGATACTTTCAAGTTTTTAAAAATGGGTTATTTTAGATGTCCTTTAAAAATTAGCTATCCAGGCTTCCGGGTTGCCAAGTCAGCCATCATGGATGTCTGGAGGATGGCTCTCATCTTCCACGTCCAGATTCGCATCGCTGGGGGGTCCTAAAAGGACCGAAGAGCCGCCCTGGAGGGGCAACCAGACAGAAGGGGCTTTTGCAGAAATGCGGGGGAGCCGCAACCCCCCCATTAGTGCCTGCATTCCCTTTGTACCGGTGGACGAAAGACTGGCCATAGGAATATGGCCAGTTACTAGGCTGCAGACAGCCGAAGTCAAACTTACCATCAGGCAACATTAAAGCAGCGTGGAAGAGATGGGGGTAAGATTCCTCTCTTATACCTTAATCTTCTTCTTTTCACCTAAATAAGCTGCTAAGTACTTTCCCCCCTGTGGAGAGGGAGGGGGAAATTCAACCCTCCCTTCAAATACGCGGCAAGCAAGCCCAGGGGTGGTTTTTTAAAAAAAAAAAGTTGAAGAATGAAATGGACTAAAAGAAAAGAATTTTCAAAGTACTTGGGGGACACCCAGTGGCTAAACGTGAAACTGCAATCTGACTTTCTCTTTTAAAAAAATCAAGAAAATATTTAAGAAAAACAAGATAAGAGTAACCTTGAACACCAGATGTGAAACTTCACTATGGAAGAGTTTCAAAAACAAATCCATGCTTTGATGACCCTGAGGCAAAGAAGCGAAAAATGACATGGCAAAGGAAGAAAGCAAGAATAAGATTCATTTTTAAGAGGCCTGAAATAGATAATACCAAAATAGACAGGATTGTATTGGGATTACGAGAGATTGTTTTGATGAGTAGACAAAAATACTGACTAACTAAAAAAATAAAAATAAAATAAAAATAAAATACAGATATATGAATACTAACATTGAAATATTGAGTTCTTTAAATGATATGCGTTAAGATGTATATATGCTAAAAATGATAGAATGTAACTAATATACTTGGATGTAGAGACATGAGAGGATGTATTAAATGTTGAAATGGAAGAAAGTTTGGTTAATTTTTAATATGTGGAAACTATAAATGAGAAACAAGAATATTATATTGTCCTCCTCTTCTTTCTCCTCCTTGCAATTGGTATTTTAATGACTACTATTCTAAATATTGTATGACTGATACGGATATGGAAATGAGATAAATAAGAACTGGATTACATTACTAGATATTGGAGAAAATTGTGTAAAGGGAAAGGAGGTTATTTAGCAATACGAAAATGAGAAATCTTAAATGTTTAATTTCAATATCAATGTAAAATTAAAGCTAGAAAAATATATAAGGTGTTTGATGTTTTAAAGATGGAATGTTAAAATATAAAATATACTAAAATATTGATAAATATAAAAAAACTATTTAATGGCTGATGGATAGCAATGAGAAGTATGTTAATTTAGATAAGAGATAGTATGTATTAAAGGAAAAAAGAGAGGAAGTATTGGTTACAATAATTTGGAGATTTGTAATAATATGTATTTGTCTGAAATGGAACTATTGTAACCCGGACACCACGTTGCTTTTTAAAGATACTATTGTAATATTGGAAAACTAATAATAATAATAATAATAATAATAATAATAATAATAATAATAATAATAATAATAATAATAATAATAATAATAATAATAAAATTAGCTATCCAAGAAGAATGCAACAGAAAGAGAAATTGTTCTGGCCAGAAGCAATCTTAGATTCCACATTTGTAGTTTCTGCAGTTAGCAATTTTGGAGGCTGCAATATCAAACTGCTACTGCTAGAAGAAAATGACTCAGTCACTTATTTTCTTCTTCCGAGGCTTCCTGAACATTCTTATCTGTACCTGTTTTCAACAGTTTGAGTAGCACTTCTAAAGTAAGAAAATATGGAAGAAATAAATAGTTCTTGCTTAGGTCCTATAACTTCACCTTAGGTTCTAATGAAATTAGAAAGTTTTTTTGTAAAGCAAAAACGTACAAAGTCACTGACAAAAATATTTGTACATCACAAACTCATAGAAGAGTTAGTAAAACTGATGTTCACCAAGAAAAAAATAGAATGATGAGAGGAAGGAGTAATTGTCCTTCACTACTACAACATTTAAAAACTAGGTATCATAAATTAAATGAAATTATTTGGAAGCTACAACTTACTATATCTGCTTAAGAAAACCCTACAATACAAAGAAAAAGAAATTCAGAACATGGACCTTTCCCTCCTTAAACATGATTTTGTTAAAGGACATTGCTCTCCATTGTTTTATATCCATACAGACACAGAGAATCAGGGTATATAAAGAACTACTTCACTTACCATCATATTTTGCTAAAACAGCTTGAACATCTGCATATGCTTGTAACTCCAGCAAAGCTTCTAGCAAATTTTCATGGATGTTGAACATACTAAGAAGAGGGAATTCCTTCATCAACTATAAAGAAGGAAAGAAAATAGGCTTAATATTTAACAGGTATTTTACATGGCAAATATAAAATAAAATTGTAATGACTTTTCACATTTAATAATCTCATCCCGCCCTTCTCTGAACTTAGAACATGAAAACAATCCATAGACATATATGGTTGGTTTAATAAATCCAAGAACAGCGGCATTAAAAAACAATGCACTGAAATTTTCTAGTAAAGCAAGTACTAAGCTAGAGGGATCAAAGAGACTAAGCTGATGAACAACATTTTTGTTTTTCAGACCAGTTTTCTATCCTGCAACCAAAAGAATGGAAAATTGATGAGTTAGGGCTTAAGTAGGCTTCCATATATTATAACGAGAACCTGATTTGGATCAACTGGATATTCTGAAATGCTGGTAGGGTATACTTAGCTTTAAGATAAACTTTCTTTAAACCCAATTTGTCATGCCTTATTAAGACATTTTCATATGATTTCCTGAGACGTCTGGTTTGTGTCGCAGTGAGATGGGATGCAAGAAGGCAGAGCTCTGCCTTTCATGCCCGATTTTGCCCTGCTTGGGGCCCTAAAAAGGGCCTAAAATCCCCACAAAGAGGCGATGAAGAGGAGGGGTGCCTTGTTGATCATGGAGAGACGGCAGCCTTTCCATTCAGTCCAAGGAAAGCCCTCCAAACCAACAGGCTACATTCCTGTGGCTGGGCATTAGCTGCTGACAACCGAAGAAGAAAAAAACACTACTTAATACATTGTAAACATTTTACATGTTTGGAACTGGGTGAGAATATTGATCCTTTACATGTTTGGAACTGTGTGAGAATATTGATCCTTTCCTTACTATTTTACAACTGAATTTCCTGGCAAAGGCTCCCAAGAAGCTAAAAACCTCTGAATGTAAACAGAAGTGGCATTTTGATTTTATGGGGGACAGAAACATACAATAATGAAGTAACATAAAGCTACAGTTTTGATAAATTTGAGAACTGAGATAACTGTTAAGGTTTTCTCTTTGAAAAAAAAAACCATTGAGGTGAAATATAAGAAATCAATCCTTTGTTTTAAGAGTAGAAAATGGACTTTGAATGACATCTAGTGGTGGATTTGTGTACAGCACAATAATTTGCTTCCTGGTAGCTTGGTGACTCCTAGCTTAGAAGAACAGCTGGCAATAAAGGAAAATATTTTGGAATACTTATCACTCTGACCTTCTAGGATTATAAATATCTACTGAGCTTGGACTTTTAACTCCAAGAGCTAGTAGGAGAGAAAGAAAAATTTGACCTTGGACTATGCCTGGCTGGGAGAGATTTTTGAGCTATTTTCAGAGAGGTTGAACATTTTGAACACTTCAAACATTGTGGATTACAACCTTGACTGATTGACAATTTTTTGGATACTTGAGACAAAGGATTACTATAAAATATTGCTTTCAGAACTGAACCTATACTTTGGAATCTATTGGATTATAAAGGATACATATAAAAACCAGAAAACTAAAGAAAATTGCCTTCCTCATTCCAAGCAATTTTTACAAAAATAGAAAGAAAATTCCTGGGTCAGATTTAAAATCAGAAGATTTGACCTTTTAGAGGGGGCATTATATATTTAAATACTTGTTTGAATAAGGCTGAAAGCATGGATGACCCTTAGATATAATTAGACTTTTATAATGAAAGATATGATTTAGAATTAACATAGTATTTTTCCCTCTTTTTTGATATAGGAAATATGAAGATAAGATGAGGATTGATTTGAATCAGTTATGAGAAAATTATAACTGATAAAGATATTTCAAATACTGATGGAAATCAAACCTTAACAAGAGCACAAAAAACAGGATATTGATTAATGAATTGACATAATTGATTTACAGATTGATATTATTATTTGTATGATATTAGTAAAATATGATGAAGATGCTTATATCTAACTTTGCATACATTAACAGTACCAAAAACTGTAACAATATAATGAGGAGAAAATGGAAAAAATATGGAGAAGAAAGGAGGATCAGAGAAAAAATACTGGATTGTGTAGTATTGAACAGATTTATATTGAAGAAGTTAATGATAAATATTTGAACCCAGACAACCTGTTGTTTACTAAGCGCTAAAAACTGTAATTTTAAAAATCAATAAAACTTATTAAAAAAAATAAGACATTTTCATATGATTTCCTGATAGGGAGCATAGGAAAGAGGTTAAAGATGTTTTATTTGTTTATTTGATTGATTGATTTCTATAGCTTCCCATCCCAGCCAAGTAACCCCGGGTGGCTTTTAAAACTATAGAAAAGTTAAAGCAATTAATAAAACAATGAAAACATCCAAAAATTGTTTTTCATAGTATTACATTCTACTACCACATTTCCTTATTATTTGCGTGTTCCAGAAGTCAATTAAAAATTAGAAAAAGGAAGGAGCAAAGGATTGAGAAATAATGGAAAAATCAAGAAATGGATAGCATCTAAGGCCCATCTGAAGAAATACATTCATAAAACAACTGCCATTAAAAGATTTGCCGAGAACCAACAAACTATAATTGTATGGATGAGTAATGATAGCTGGCTTTAAAAAGGTAATTATCAAAACACAGCAAGAATATGCTAAATTAAATAGTTCCTATTCAAGACATATGGACATTTTTTCTAGGGATATATAATCATGTTCACCTTATTAAGGTTCATTTGTTTAATCATGCAGCAACAGTTCTTGTGTTCCTAATTTTACTTACGAAGATCAGAAAGAGTATTTTAATTTTACTAGCACATTAAATTGCATTCTCCAAAACCATTTGTAATCTAGAAAAGTCAAAGACTGACTAGATGAAATATGCATAATCCTTCTTATTCAGGGTCAATATATCTACATTGAAATATTCAATTTTTATCATTATTAACTTTCCAGGATTGAGTTAAGACATTGAAGCCAGCTCCAAAATTTACTTAAATATTTATTTTTATTTTATTTTAATCCCATTTATATCCCGCCCTTCTCCGAAGACTCAGGGCGGCTTACAAGCTTAGCAGTAGCCTTCATTCTATGTATATGCCTGCTTATTAGGGCTTTTGCCCCCCCCCAAGCGGCATTATTACAAAGTCAGCTTAATTGCCCCCAACAATCTGGGTCCTCATTTTACCTACCTCAGAAGGATGGAAGGCTGAGTCAACCTTGAGCCTGGTGGGATGCGAACCTGCACTAATTGCAGGCAGTTGGTGTTACTTAGGGAGGCATTAGCCCACTGCTCCACCAAGGCTCTTTGCTATGCTATTGCTATGCTTATTATAGAAAATGTTTTAAAATGAAAATAAATGTTCGGTCAGGTCTTAAGATACCTGTATCACAAAACAGTGAGAAAGGAACAACTCAAACTGTACTGGAAAAAACTATACTTTCCTAAATAGATGAATTGCAAAAACTGAATCTTTCACCACTTGGTTAAAAAAATCCTTCAAGAATTGGTCTAAAACAGGGGTGCATGAGGCTGCTCCGTCCTCAAAATGAAGTGTGAAGAGCTGTGGAATGATTGTGCACAAACAAAGCCGGACTGATGTTATCTTTCTTTTCCCATCGATGAACCTAACACCTGGGGATTTGCCGGTCTGCACCGCCCGGATGAACTGTGGGGTGGGGTTTGCTTACGGACACTTTAAAATACTGACCTGTGAGGGAATCCCTCAGATTCTGTCTATTATGCCTGCTATCTCCCATTCTTAATAAAGGTTCCTGCTTGGAAGAAACTGTTTCCAAGAGTTCTGCTTTCTTAAGATGTGGGCTTGAAGTAGGCCCTGACATTATATTTGTTTCATTTTATCAATCTTTTTGTTCCTTATTTTAAAAGAAGACATGAAAAGAATAAGAAGAAAAGTACATTGTCTAGAGAGACTTGGAAACCAATAACAATTTTATCAGAAAAGAGCTCTTTTTAAAGTGCCTTGTTTATCTGATTAAAGTGATTTTGGATTGTACAATAACCATCCCAAGAGTCTTAAAATAAATGCAATAATATAAATGCAATAAAAAAGAACACCAATATGCTTCACATACTGAGCTACTACATTTGTCTTTTTTTGTAAAGTGGAATTCAAGATTTTACTCTGTTACCACAAAGCATTTCCCTCTATGCATGGAGAGGAGTTGAAATCTTTCAGCAGGAAAGGACTGCCTGTCAGGAGAATTTCTAAATAAGTAAACTGAATTACATGGTAGCCTTATAGGATGAGAGTTATTGAAACTAAACTTTCTCCATAAATTCTTATACAATAAACAATTATTTATTGTACCCTTGTTTAAAACCATAGGGAAATATACAACTTATTTTGCTATCTAGTTTGATACCCCAATCCCAAAATGGCATCTCTTTTTAGGCTTTGTCATGTAACTTGATTGGGGTTTTTTTCCTACACTCTTACAAGGAATTCCTGGTTTTAATACACAATTGTTTTCATTGGTGCTTTTTTCTGGGTTTGTCACTATACTGTTGTCATTGAGAATCATACTTCACACTTTATCAATCTATATCATTACTTGGAATGTAGATCTGAAAACAAGCTAGGTGTCAGAACCCATTCCTTTCCTGGGGGAGATCTATTTCAATTCTTTCCATTTCTTTTGTGGGTTCGCAGCATTTCCACCGATTTAATTTCACTCTAAAGCACTTACTGGGAGGAAAGAATTTCTTAGCTGACACATTGTCCAGATTGCCCCAATACAACAGCAACAGAACAAAGATAACAAACCCACTCATGCCATCAAAACAATTAGCACCGCAAGTCACCACCAAGCCAAACTTTAGCAGCCCGTAGTGAGCCAAACAGGGATTGAATTAAAAAAAGCACTAGAAACTAACGAATGGTTCCTAAGCCACAAGAACCTATGCACCATGACTGGTGGTTTGCCATGGGTGGGAGGGAAGCTGTACATATCAAAAAGCCAGAGACTGACATTTATGCAGCTATGCCATGATTCAAAATCAGCTGGTCATTTCAGATTCGTAAAAACTTTACACCTAGTGAAACGGCAGTTTTGGTGGCCGTCGATAACAAAGGACATTGAAAGCTACGTGGCTAGTTGCCCAATTTGTGTTGCAGCTAAGAGAAGACAAGGGAAGACCCCAGGCTTGTCGCAACCAGTAGTGGCCCCTTCAGTGCCTTGGAAAGAAATTTCTATGGATTTTATTGTGGAGTTACTGGAAAGTGGGGGGAACACAGTCATTTGGGTCATGATGGATTTGTTCTCTAAACAAGTACATTTTATCCCATACCAAGAAATCCTCAATGCAAAGCTGTTTATCCAACACATTTATCGACTTTGGATAGAGGAGTACAATTCACATCAGAGTTTTGGAAAGCATTTCTGGGACTTTTGGGGACCACTCAGGGGTTGTCATCTAGTCCTCATCCACAGACAAATGGTGGGACTGAATGGTTGAACTCAGTACTGGAGCAGTACATAAGATGCTTCATTAACTACCGGCAAGATAATTGGACTGAACTACTCCCATTCGCAGAAATCGCTTACAACAATGTAGTACATTCCAGCACAGGCTACACTCCTTTCCAGGTGGCAATGGGACAAAGCTTCAACCCAATGCCTGAACTTCCATCAAGTGAACTGACCATACCTACCCTGAAGGAATGGATTACACAATTACAAAATATCTGGCCGGTTGTAAAAAAGGCTTTAGATGAGGCTAAGGAAGCATATAAATTCCAGGCAGATAAGAAATGAAGTGAACCCAACCCGTTTCAAGTAGGAGAGAAAGTTTACCTGTCAACACAATACCTAAAATCCCTGCAGCCCTCAAAGAAGTTAGGACCAAAATTTGTGGGACCATTTCCCATTAAATGAATAATCAATCCTGTCACGATAGAATTGGAGCTCCCTAAGACGTTCCAACAGGTTCACCCAATTTTTCATTGCAGCCTTCTGAAATGCGAACTGCAATCGCTCTTAAGACCAGCTGCGGCTCCCTCCCCTCATCCAATCATGGTAGAAGGTGAACAATATTCTGAAATAAAGGAAATTCTAGATTCCAGAAAACACCATGGTTCCACCTAATATCTAGTAGCATGGAAACATCTGCCTCATTCCCAAAATGAGTGGGTTCAGAAATGTCATGTCAGAGCCCCCAGATTACTTCCACACTGCATATCCAGATAAACTAGACTAATCTTTGTCTCCCTTTTTTTCTGTTTTATTTTCTACAGGTAGATTTCTCTTTTTTCTAAGGGGGGCAGGATGTCAGAACCCATTCCTTTCCTGGGGGGGCCATCTATTTCAATTCTTTCCATTTCTTTCTGTGGGTTCTGCTGTTCTCCTGAGGGGGAGGGGGGAAGGCTCTGTGGTATGTTTTTCTGCTTTGCTACAATATATCCCTTCTGCTGTTTCTATATACTTACTCTTTGAACTGTTTCTCCCTTGATGTCAACCTGTGGTAAGAAAGGAATGTGCCTCCGGCCATCTGGCTTATCTCTCACTGCAGAAGGGAAGGTGCAAAGACCTAACAACATCTTCACAAGCATGGGACCCCGTTATCAGCTCTGTTCCCATAGTGGACTTAACACCTGTGGATTGGTTCATTTAAACTGACCAGATGAATTATTAGGTGGGGTTTGCTTGGGACTCTTTTAACCTATTGATCTGAGTGGGACACCCTCATAGATCCTGCCTTCTATGCCTGCCATCAGCTTCTCCTAATAAAAGTATTTTCCTTTACAAAACACTCTAGAGCAGCCTGTAACAACCTAGTGCAGTGATGGCGAACCTTTTAGAGACCAAGTGCCCAAACTGCAACCCAAAACCCACTTGTGTACTGTCAGGTGCTGGGTGGGCGTGGCCCATTGGGTGGGTATGGCCAATTGGGTGGGTGTGGCCAATTGGGTGGGCATGGCTGTGGTGGTAATGGCAGACTGGGTGCAACTAAAAAGTTTAATCAATGAATTCCAACTTTTGGGAAGATCACTGCGTGATCTTTTTTCCCCGTGAGAAGTTGAAATTGATTGATCGATTGAACCTCTTTTTTTGCACACTGCAGTGGAGGCCTAAAGTGAAAAGGTTTTATAAAACCCAGCTGAAGGCCTAGGACTGGGGCGAGGGCGTGCATGCCCACAGAGAGGGCTCTGTGTGCCACCTGTGGCATGCGTGCCATAGGTTCGACATCATGGACCTAGTGCCTTTAGATACTATAGAAGAAGCCTACTTATAGAAACACAATCAGAGTTAAGAATGCATAAACTGATATAAAAATTACCTGTTGGACAATATAAGTAAATTAAGGTGTACCAATAACAGATCCAAAGCCTGACATACAATTTGATCTTACTGGGGCCATATATGGTCCTTATGCTAAGACCAGTTTTTTAAAAAAGAGGGAGGGAAGGTGTCCCTGATTGTGAACTAGAATTGTCAATAAATCTAGGAAATCTTGCCTGGAAGGTTTGCACATCTGTCTACATATTATTAGTATAGAGGTAATGAAACTTCATACAGGGATAGACTGAAAACTTTAACTAAAGCTTCATTCTAAGATTCTTAATACCAGCATTAAGACTGGCATGAACCAAAAGCCAACATGGCTTTGTCAAAACAGTTCATGCCAAACAAATCTTATTGCATTCTTTGACAAGGTGACAAAATTAGTGGACCAGAGGAATGCTGTATATATAATTTACTTGGATTTCAGTAAGGCATTTGATAAAGTAGACCACAACCTACTACTTGATAAGATACAAAATCCCCAAATCCTTTATTTATATTTTCAGATATTATATAGCACAATTTTATGCAATATAATGAAGAGTATCACACCAGCTACAGAAAGAACTGTGCTGTATTTGAAAACAATATCCTGGAGCACCAACATGGGCACAGCACAAAATTCACAACACTACAAATAAATCTGAAATGTATTTTAAAAATAGACAGCTGGAGCCTGCAGAACCACTTATGATTCTAAACATAGCAGAATTGCCAGGGAAGGGCACTGGTTTATGAAAGCTACTTCAGCCACTGCAAGTTCATAAGGAGCCTGAATGAGCAGGGCTTAGTTGAAATAGTGTCATTTCCCCAACTTTTTCAATTTATGTCAGTTTGCTTCAAGATAGATGGCTCTTGAGGTCTGTTGCAGGAATCCATTGTATGAATCAGTGAAGTAATGTTTAAAACTGTAAGATGAAAGGAAGGGGACTATCACACCTGTGTCAATGGTTCCAATTAGTAGGCACTGGGACATATCAAGAGAGAACTAAACAAAATGAGACTGAAGAGTTTAAACAAGGACGAGCCTGAGAAAAATCTTTGTTCCATTGACAGATTATTAATAGTCTCTTAAGGTCACTGGGTTCCATGTTTTAATTCATGTGGAGGACAAACCCGTCACACCTGGGAACACTGACCTTGGAGCTCTGACTTAGTCTGGACATGCTGGCCTTGATGAGTGGAAATTCTCCTGTACATGGAACCTGTCTAAAATCCATGGTGTAAGGATCAAAAATGAGAAATACCACTTTTCTCCATTCAACACACTTGAAAAACTGGATAAGATTTGCTCAATCAATCTTCATGGTAATGTCCCTCCATTCACGTTCTTCTTCTTGATTTCTATTTTTATTGAAATCGACCCTGTTGGTCATCTGTTTTGAGCACTGTGAGCCACTGGAAATCAACTAGGGAGAAAGAGAGCGAGAGCGGACAACAAAAGAGACCTCTTCTGGGTGCCCCCAAGGGATTTTACGCTTGGCTGGCGGATCTCAATCGGGTTGCAGGACAAGAAGCAATGGATGGAAACTAATCAAGGAGAGAAACAACCTAGAACTAAGGAGAAATTTCCTGACAATTAGAACAGTCAATCAGTGGAACAACTTGCCTCCAGAAGTTGTGAATGTTCCAACACTGGAAGTTTTTAAGAATAGATTGGACAACATTTGTCTGAAATGGTATAAGGTTTCCTGCCTGAGCAGGGGATGGGAGTAGAAGACCTCCAAGGTCCCTTCCAGCTCTGTTATTCTATTCTATTCTAGGGAAGAATTTTCTGCTGAATACATACAGGATTGTATGGTATATTATATCTTATTTAAGAATCTCAGGTTCCATTTCATTTTCCTATTGATGAAAAAGATTGCAGTATTCCACAGTTATGCAAACTCATTATACAGTATAAAAAAATCATCCATATACTTATTAGGGAATAACAACATTTTGACATGTTAACGTCTTTCTTATTTACATCTTAAAATTTCATTGAGGACACAAAACTTTGACAAGTTGAACAATACCAGAGAATCTGACCTAAATATTTATAGAAATTATAAAAAAATGGATCTTTGTGATTTATATAAATTATCCCACTCTGAGAATGTTGCAAGGATGGAAAGTCCTGAAGGAAGAAATGCTGCTTAATCATTCAGTTTCCTCCACTCACAGAAACTTTATTCTATGAAGCAATTTGCAGAAACAATTGTATGGCTATCTTATCTACTCAAATGGTTTAAGGAATACTCTCTTTTAAAGAAAACATAAATATATTCATTACTTGTACTTCTCTGAAACCTCCATACCTGTTGGCTGTAATAAATTCACAAAAAGAGTTAATGCCTCTTGTCACTCTGTCTTTTGCATAAAAACTAATTAATCCCTCTGAATGAAATTTGAGTGACATACATTTTTATCACTCCAGGACATATTTTTGCAGCAAATTTCATTATGTTCTCCACTCAAACAAATTATGTACATTTTAAATGAGAAATTAAACAAGCATTGAAAGCCCTGCATTGAGCTCTATCAGATTTGGCACATTTAATCTCTTAATTGCAATTTGGCTTTACTGTAAATTTTTGGCTGATTTTCGTAAAAAGCAAAAAATTCAGCTCAAAGGTTTTGTCCTGATTTCTATGAAATTTGACATACTTCCTCTCTACAATGTTCTAATTTTTTACAGGTAGTTCTCACTTAACAACTAATCAGTTAATGACTGTTTGAATTAATGACACCTTTGGAAATGATGCTATATAGCCATGGTGGCAAACCTGTGGCATGCAGAACCCTCTCGGTGGGCACACGTGCTGTTGCCCCAGTCCTAGGCCTTCAGTCCCATCCATGAGCAACTTGCATCAATACCCGCACAGGGTAAGGTTGCCGCCCCCACCCCCACCTCCCCAAAAGTTTTTTTACTAACCTGCCTTTCAGCTGCATTCTGTTTCTGTGTTTGCTTCTCAGCCTTCGCTGCATGTTTGTGGGGCTATCGGTAAAAAAAAATCCATCAGATTTTCTAACTTCTTGCGAGATCTCAAGAAGTTAGAAAGTCTGATAGAATTTTTTTTTACCCAGTCCCACAAACATGCTGTGAAATCTGAGAGGTGAATGGAGAAATGGAATGCGGCTGAAAGGCAGGTTAGTAAAAAAAATGCTTGAGGGAGGGAAGGGCATCTGGGCAGGGGCAGGTGCAGCAACCTTACTCTGCATGGTGGTGGGAGGGTTGAGTGCATGCCCTTCCCATGCCAGGCCAGCCCCTGCAGGCTGTAACCACCACAGCCATGACCACCCAATGGGCCATGACCACCCAATTGGCCACACCCACCCAATGGGCCACACCCACCCGGCACCTGATGATACATAAGTGGGCTGAAGGAACATTGAAAGGGAAAGGGCTGCCTGCCAGGAGGATTTCAGCTCTGTATGAAGCTTCGCATAGAGATAAAATCTTTGTTAAACAGTTCTTTTGCTCCATCTGCTTAATGAGCCAGGAGATTACTTAATGACCACAGTCAAGAGTGTCAAGAGCTAAGCAGTTAACAACTGCTTTGTTCAATAACTGAGATTCCAATTCTTTAATACTAAAAAATCAAAATACCAAAATGTTTTTATGTTTTTCCCAAGCTAGTTAGTAGGAAGGAAGGAACTTAGTTTCTTCAAATTGAGGAATAAGAAGAGGTAAAGCAGATTGGATTACTTTTAAAGATAAGATTCCAGCTATACAATAAATAGAATGTCCCTGAATTCTATGCATTTTGTCATACAGTATTAAAAGCAAATCTAGGAATAAGAATTCAGCATAACCAAGGGAAGCAACAAAGGCCTTGGCCCTGAAAGTTAAATAATGTATGCTTCCCTCCCAAAGTGGAACAATGGTTGTATTAAAATTTATCTTTAATTATAGGTATATTCAATTTTGTGTTTTTAATGTTATTATTTAGATTTAGTATGCAGCCCGACTCCATTTAAACAGTTAAAATAGTTGTAATTTATACTATTTATATTTGTTTAACCTGTTTTTCATTTAAGGGCTCACAATAGCATTATAGCACTTCCTCCTCCCAATTTTGTTTCCCACAGTGGCCCTGTGAGAAAGGTTGGGTTGAGAAAGAGTAATTTGTAATAAGTAATCCAGGAAGTTTACATGGCTGACAGTAGACTTCTTGATACCACACTAACATTTTGATCTCTAAAGTATGCTGTCTCTCATTCCTGAAAACAAAAAAAACTGTGTAGGAGGTGGAATAATTTGTGACATTCTTCATCTCTCTTAACCCTTTGAAATTGTAAATTAATTGCATTAGTTTGCATTCTTCACATTTCTTTCCTTCTAAGAAATGGATTTTTTTTCATTCATTAAATGGCAATTTATGGCCTGGCTGAAGCTACCCGAGTACCTCGAGGGGACAACAAAATCACTGATTTTAAACAGTGCGGGGGTTTTTGCTTTTGTTTTTGGCAAAATCAAGTAAAAAAAAAAGGCACAGGATTCCTTAAAATCACCCTCAAAACTGTCCCATAATTAACAACATATGCCTTGGGGGCTGAGTTGAAATGCATCTGTTGGTCACATAAACTTCCTTCTTCAGTACTACATACCAAATTTTCTAAAATACTGTAACTAATCTTTTTTTCGCTTATTACTACTCTATGTTTATGGTAGAATCAGGGACGATTCTTTGCTTAATAGTATCCTTCTTCATACCCTTCGTGATACAGCAATAGGAGACTCTGCAGATTTTCCTTATATAGATGTTGAATTCATAAGAAAAATCAGATTTTAATATGAAGTTCCATGAAAAAGTAACTAGACAAGACAGGAGCAATAAACAATAAAGGGCACAAATCTTTCACCCTCTACAGAAATATGAGGGATGATAGGAAAAGGACCAGAAAAAAAGAAAGCAGGTTAAGCTCTCTAGATATCAGCACTGTTTTATGTAGATAGGTTGGTTCTATAGCAAAAGGAAATTCCTCTCTGTGATTGTGACTTGTTACATAAAAGACAAATATTAACACAAATCCAAACTCACATCTCTCATCATTTTCACAGCTTCCCTGGTTCTCCCCAGTTTTCTCGCACACATTGCCAGCCTCCTTTTTATGTAGACTAATACATTAGTGTCCCGTCCTGGGAAGAAAGAAAAAGAAGGAAGGAAAGAAAGAGAGAAGGGGAAAAGGTTTGAAGAGATTGTTTATAGAAACTGACAGAACAAAAGGTCTATTTTGACATCTGCAAAGAAATGCCTTTTCTTAGAATTTATTACTTAATAGAGATAGTAGCCCAACACAATAAAAAAGATCTAAAACCTGTCCATCGCTAATTATGTTAGAGAAATACATTTATATAAATGTCTATACATTTATAGACATTTATATTATGTCTATAATATACTACCAGTTAGATATTAGATCACTGTGATACTTTCACATCACCACAGTATAGTAACTTCCACAACATGTTTTATTTAGGCATGTGTTCTTTCTGTTCATCCCCCTCTGAAATAACAGCTCATCTGTACAGCATGCCACAAATCTGGGCCATCAGGTTATGTCTACACTTTGCTCAATATTTTGCTAATGCAGCATATAAATTCTGATAGGATGCAGAAAAACATTTTTAAATTAACTATTCCTCCCAGATAATTTTGTTCACAGTAAACTGCTTGGCATTTCATAGAGCTACCATAGACCTATTTACACAAACCTCCATGACAATCTTAAGAAAGCCCCTTGAATTTGCTTTCTGCACACTGACACTGGATACATTGAAGAGTGGTAAGAGATACATTGCTATGTGTGTAATGCAATTTCTTTTCATACTGTTGATAGCTCTCATTTAATAATAATTTGCAATTATCATTTTTAAAAATCTTAGTTCTTTGAACATCTGTTAGTGTGTATGATTAGTTTGCAAAAGTGAGCAACTTGGTGCTTAACAAGTTACTGCAGCAATTCTGACACTCCATGAGAACTGATCCTTCTGTATAAAGTGAAAAAACAAGTGAGATACATACTAAAGAATAAGACGAGGACATTCCTCAAAGGTCAGCAACTAGTAAGAGAACATACTCAGGAATTTTTTCCCCTGGTAAATCTTATTATGTGTCATCAAATTGTTATCAACACTTAGTGACTAAATACAGTGAGGGGGAAAAATTATTTGACCCCCTGCTGATTTTGTACATTTTCCCACTGACAAAGAAATGATCAGTCTATAATTTTAATGGTAGGTTTATTTTAACAATGAGAGAAAGAATAAAAAAAATCCAGAAAAACACAGTTCAAAAAAGTTATACATTGATTTGCATTTTAATGAGTGAAATAGGTTGACCCCCCCCTCGCAAAACATGACTTAGTACTTGGTGGCAAAACCCTTGTTGGCAATCACAGAGGTCAGATGTTTCTTGTAGTTGGCCACTAGGTTTGCATACATCTCAGGAGGGATTTTCTCCCACTCCTCTTTGCAGATCCTTTCCAAGTCATTAAGGTTTCGATGTTTGGAAGCTCGAACCTTCAGCTCCCTCCACAGATTTTCTATGAGATTAGGCCACTCCAGGACCTTACTGTGCTTCTTCTTGAGCCACTCCTTTATTGCATTGGCCATGTGTTTTGGGTCATTGTCATGCTGGAATACCCATCCACGACCCATTTTCAATGCCCTGGAAGAGGGAAGCTTCTCACCCAAAATTTGATGGTACATGGCACTGTCCATCGTCCCTTTGATGTGGTGAAGTTGTCCTGGCCCCCTAGCAGAAAAACAGCCCCAAAGCATAATGTTTCCACCTCCATATTTGACAGTGGGGGTGGTGTTCTTGGGGTCACAGGCAGCATTCCTCCTCCACCAAACATGGTGAGTTGAGTTGATGCCAAAAAGCTTGATTTTGGTCTCATCTGACCACAACACTTTCATCCAGTTCTCCTCTGAATCATTCAGATGTTCATTGGCAAATTTCAGATGGGCCTATACATGTGCTTTCTTGAGCAGGGGGACCTTGCAGGCGCTGCAGGATTTCAGTCCTTCACAGTGGAGTGTGTTACCAACTGTTTTCTTGGTGACTATGGTCCCAGCTGCCTTGAATCTTGCAGAGACTGCCTGGAGAGTTTGGTATCTGGTTGACTGATTGCTTCTGTGGACAAGTGTCTGTTATACAGGTAACAAGCAGAGATTAGGAGCACTTCTGTAAGGACCTGCCTCAACTAGATCTTTCAAGAAAGCAGAACTCTTGAAACAGGCATTGTCTCAAAAGAAATTTTTATTGAGAGTTAGTGATGGCAAGAGAGCCAAGCAAGGCCCAAAGATTTGGCGTGTAAAGGATTACATCAAAAAGGCAATTCAAAACTCCTCTCCCAAGTGTCCAACCATCTGATTGAAAACCAGCCAATCCACAGGTACTATCATGTTATGAGAAGCTAGAGATTTAGCGCGCTTCTTGAGGTCTCTCTTGGTTTCATTTCCCAATGGACCCAGCTCCACTGTCTGGAGATAAAGGAGATGTTTTCAGGTCACATTCCTCTTGCCCAGAGGGTGGGCACCTTGTACAAAGCAGAGCAAAGCGAACAATATACCTCATGCAAGCACCTTCCCCCAACACTATGGCAAGCCCCGAAAATACATAGGAAAAAGCAAAGAAAGGGGAAAATAGTAGGATTAAAGGCAAATACATTTGAGGGACTCTGACATTCTGCCTCCCCCCCTTACAGAAAGATGAATCCACCTGCAAAACAAAATTAGGAAGGGGGAAAGGAAAACAAGCAATTTAGGGGCTCTGACATGTCTTTTATAAACCTACTCATTCTGGGAAGCAGGCAAATCTATCCAGGCCACTAAATACTGGGTGGAGTATTTATGAAAATCTAGAATATCTCTGATTTCAAAGCGTTGCTCACCCTCAACCATAATAGGTTGAGGAGCTGGAGCAGTGATAGGTTGTAATTTGGAGGTGACCTCAGGTTTCAATAAGCTACAGTGGTTTATTGGGTGGATTTGTCTCAAACTCTTAGAAAGTTCCAGATCCACTATAACAGGATTGATAATATGTTTAATAGGAAACGGACCAATAAACTTAGGCCCCAGCTTCTTTTGATGGCTGCAATGACTGCAAAAATCTAGTGGAATGGTAAACTCTGTCTCCAACATGAAAAGGCTTAGGCTCCATTATTTTCTTGACTAGATGACCTAAAAGGTCCAAAAAGGCTTTCCAGAACATGGAGGTGAATTGAACACCCCTATCGGATATTATATGTTTTGGAGCACCATGAAGGTGATAAATATGCTGCACAAACAATTTAGCCACAGTCTTTGTGGTCGGGATCTTCTGACATGGAATAAAATGGGCTTGTTTAGAAAACAAGTCAGCGACAACCCAAATGACAGGATTTCCCGCACTTTCAGGTAGCTCAACAATAAAATCTCTCTCCAGGGTGCTGAAGGGCTCACCACTGGCTGCAGGAGGCCAGGAGTTTTTCCCTGCCTACATTTAGCAGCAGCACAAGTAGGGCAGCTAGCCACATAACTTTCGATGTCCTTCTTTAAGAAAGGCTACCAAAATTGCCTCCTTTACAAACCCAAAGTATCCTGCCATTTTTTGAATCATGACAGGCCTGCATGATTCCCAGTCTCTGATTTGCAGGCACCTACAGCTTTCCTCCCAGCCAAGCCAATCCATCTTGCACTGAACAGAGATTTTTATGGCTGCTGAACCACTCATCTTTCTCCAGTGCCTTCTTGAACTCCCCCATCACCCCATTGTCTAATGGTTGGGGTTTCTTAGTCTGTGTCCTCGTAGTGGCTGGGGAAGCCAGTTGCTGTGAGGAAAGTAGAGGTTTAACCACTTCTGCCTTCACACTGCTCTATTGTGGCATTCGTGACAAAGCAGCTGCTAGGAAGTTTTTTTTCCCCAGGCAGATAATGGATGGAGAAGTTAAAACAATGGAAGTCTGGGCCCAACTTGCCTATTTTGAAACCTCCTGGGAGTTTTCAAAGCTTCAAGATTCTTATGATCAGTCCAGACCTGGAAAGGAATTTTACTCCCATCTAGGAAATGCCTCCAGGTTAAGAGAGTCCATCTCATTGCATAGGCTTCCTTTTTCCAAGTAGCCCACCATTGTTCATTTTCCCACAACTTTTTGGATGTTCTGTCTCCCACAACATTTTGGAGGCAGAGGTGTGAGGGGGAGACAAGTGATCTGGATGTGCTGTGTGGCTCCCTGCCCCATCATGGCTTCAGGCAAGCTAATAGACATTGGGATGGAGTGGTTGGGTGGCCATGTGGTACATCGGAATCACCTGCCTCCCCCTCATGCCTCTGCCTTACCTGCTGCTGATGCTGCCACGCATTGGGATCGACTGCCTCCCCCCCCCAGCACCTCTGCTTGGAGGCCATCTCAGTGGTCACAGTGCTCAGAATTACCTGCACTGTGCAGACTGCGGCTGCTGCCAGACACCATCAGCCCCCATGCGCTAGCCACCTCCTGTGCTGGCCAAACCCACCTCCCCAGGGCTGATGATCTTAACTGTGGCTTATTTTGAGGGTAGGGCTTATATTAGGAGCATGCTAAAAATCAGGCTATGGCTTATTTTCTAGTTGGGTCTTATTTTGTGGAAAACATGGTAGAGCTCATTTTCTAGTCTGGATATTTATTTTATCAATGGTGCTCCACTGCTAAAAATGAAATCTATCAGACTAGAACATTTATAACCCTAATAAACCCTATAATATATTGTTTCACCTTTTACTGTCAGTAAAATGAGGACCCAGATTGTTGGACCCAATGTGCTGACATTGTAAACTGCCCAGAGAGTACTGTAAAGCAGAGGTCACCAACCTTTCTTGGTTGGCAGACTGGGGGGAAAGGGAGGGGGCAGCATTTTGCATGCATGTGTGCATGTGTGAATGGGGCCACGAGTGCCCATGTGATGCAAATGGGGCAGCGCTAGCACCCACTTGATACTCACTAGACCTGTTCTTATTTATTTATTTATTTATTTATTTATTTATTTATTTATTTTAATTCCATTTATATCCTGCCCTTCTCCGAAGACTCAGGGCGGCTTACAAGCTTAGCAGTAGCCTTCATTCTATGTATATGCCTGCTTATTAGGGCTTTCACACACACCCCAAGCGGCATTATTACAAAGTCAGCTTAATTGCCCCCAACAATCTGGGTCCTCATTTTACCTACCTCGGAAGGATGGAAGGCTGAGTCAACCTTGAGCCTGGTGGGATGCGAACCTGCACTAATTGCAGGCAGCTGGTGTTACTTAAGGAGGCATTAGCCCACTGCTCCACCAAGGCTCTTACATGGTGTGGTGCCCCATTTTTGTGCCCTTCGGGGTGGCAGCATCCCATTTTCATTCCCCATGGCAAAATGGTGTCCCATTTTTTGCATCCCAAGGCATTGTTCTCATTTTTGTGGCCTGAGATGTGGCGTTGGCCCAATTTTGTGCCGCACAGGGCAGCGGCGGCCCATTTTCACACCCCATGGTGCAGTGGCAGCCCCATGGTGCAGTTAGACCCTGTGGCATGGCAGCATCCCATTTTTATGGTCTGAGGCATGGTGGCAGCCCGTTTTTGTGCCCCACGGCATGGCATCCTGTTTTTGCACCCCATAGCCACAGTGCTAGCACAAGCGTGGGGGTTGTGCACACACACATGCATGCACTGTCCAGCCTGTCCCACGGCCCAATGGCCAGGAGGCCATGGTCCAGTAGTGGGCCACGGCCCGCAGGTGGGGGACCCCTGGTGTAAAGCACTATGGAGCAGTATATAAGTTTAAGTGCTATTGCTAAATAATTATTTATGTTAATATGCTAATATTGGTTGACTGTTCTGTATGTGGAGTTGTTCTTGAATACCACCCGGAAGCTTCAGCTGGTCCACAATGCAGTGGCATGCGCTTAGCGATAACAATAGCATTTAGATTTATCTACCGCTTTATAGTGTTTTACAGTCCTTTCTAAGTGCTTTATAGCATCAGCATATTGCCCCCAACAATTTGGGTCCTCATTTTGCTGACCTGGGAAGGATGGAAGGTTGAATCAACCATGAGCCGATTAGGATCATACTCCTGGCAGTCAGCAGAATTAGCCTAAAATACAGCATTCTAACCAGTGCACTACCATGGCTCTCTCAGTTTGCCCATGTAATAATTTTGTGAACTGCACTGATTGCCTGTTTGTTTCTGGGTATGAGTCAAGGTGTTTCATACTACCTCTAAAGTCTTATAGAACATAGGGGATAGTTACTTGAGGGGATGTCTCTTTTTTCTAGTATCTGCTTAGCTGGTTTGTTCTGACAGGGTTGATGTGTTCTGGGTTTCTTAAACTATGCCACCTAGCAAGATTCTAAAAGTGTGCCTCTTCTGTAATAGCACATGTCTTCTGGAATGAGGCTCCCCCCAAAATTCAAATGATCCCATCCCACAGGTATTTTGAAGGGTCCTGAAGATGTGGCTCTTTACCTAGGCTGTTGGTGAAGACAACTGATGCCCCCTTTCTTCCTTTTTCCCATTTCTACTGGGAATTATCCTCTCTGCCATCTTTGGTTTTTTATTGTTTTGTTTTGTGCTTCTTATATTGTCTTATTTTAAAATATATTTAACAATTTATAAACTATTTACAGTTGCTTATAGTCAGGCAACATGTAAATTATTATTATTATTATTATTATCATCATCATCATCATCATTATTATCATTATTAGCAAAATCTCACAGACTGATTATCTACAATGTCATGATCGAGTTGTCAAAATTATACATTGGAAGCTGTTCCAAAAGTTTGGGTTTGAATGCAGCAAAAATTAACACCAAATGCTCTTAAAAATGAGCAAGTCAAAATCCTGTGGGACTTTCCCATCCAAACAGACAGACATCTGACCACAACACACCTAACAGCACTAATGTGGAAAAGAAAAAAGTCTGGTTCATTGATATTGCAATACCAGATGATGCATGAATTGAAGAGAAATAAAAATGCCAAATGCAATAAAAACATTTGGTTAACTGTGTGACCAGCCTTAACATGCCATTAAGTCAGGGGTGACTCTAAGCAATCATAGAATTTCTTTAGAAGCATATGCTAGTATCACTACAAAATATTCATCTTTAAAATGGTAAAATCATCCGGGTAAATATGGCTATAATGTATTGTGTATCAATGAACTGAAACATTAAATAAAATTTTCAGTGATATCAATAATATTTGGCATTTTATCTTATTTTAAAAAGGAAGAAGCCAACCTTGGTAGATACAGTAAATTAGTAGAAGAGTCATTCCTCTCTTTTTTATCACTGAAGACTGCAATACACATATTGGGTTAGAAAGACAAAACCTAGATCATTGAATCACCAAGAGCTTCACACATACTATGAGAGTACAGATTCTGATTAACAAGTTTTTCAAGTTTTGTTATGTTTTAATTTATGTCTTTGTTTAATCTCCATGGATATTCAGAGGTCCTCTTCTGTTTTATTTTTGTTTTTGTTTTTGTTTTTCTTAAAGATGGGTAATTTAGATTAGTGGAAGAGGACAACCTGAATATTGCTAGTGCAATTCCTATCATCTGTCATTTGCTATGCTGGTAGAAATTATGACATTTAAGGTATCAGAAAGTGAACCAGTTATTGCTGTCTCTCCCTAATCTAAACCATGTAAAACCAGATAAGGACAAGTGGTGCTCATTCTATAATGGCAGCCTTTGATTTGACGTTTTGACTATGTCTGATAATCATATCTTTCTACATTGTGTCACTATAAAGACACTGCAAGTTCTCTATTTTCTAGAAAAATCATTTCTGTGCAAAAAATCTATTATCATATATTATCATCCCTCTGAGAGCTCTTGACCAAAACCCACATTCTCAGATTCTATGAAATGGTGTTATTCTTTTAGGATTTGAAAATATTCCTTTATTAGATAATTAATTTCATTCAATGTATTTAGAAATTTTATTCTTGATTAGCTAATTTGCTTCTTATAAACAGCCTCTATGTTCTCAAGCTTTAGTCTTTCTACCATTTCTCCAATAACATCAACATGCAGACAAAAACATAGGCAAATTTTAATTTTCTGTTAATGATTCAATCATAATAAATGCTAACAACAATGCCATTCTGTAACATACAATTCTCAGTTTTATAGATTTACTACTAATTACTTGCATTCACCCATTTTGGAAGAAAAGCATGGAGACTCCAGTGCATTGATTGGGCGGAAACCTTACTAACACACACACACACACCACAGAATAATGTCACTAAATGTATTTGGAAAAATGTGAGCTGAAAAAGCAACTTTTTTGATAAAACATCAAAAAGCAAAAGCAAATGCAAAACAAGTCTCTAAATATGATCCACTTGTTTTTATTTTGCAAATTAAACAATCAAATTCTTCTAGTCTTTTTTTTTTTTGCATGACATATTTCATTTTTGTGATTAAACAAATTAACTCATTGCTCTTATCCATTTTGAATTCATCTTTCCTGCATGCAGGTGGCTGTAACTGGAAACTATGGATTATTTTCTCCAATACCCTAATAAATTCATAAGAATTCAAAAATGTATTCTTTTTAGCTATCTTAAGTTGTACACCCTAGAGTTATTTCTTCCATTACATTTTTTGCATTTTCTTTCTTTCCAGTTTTGCAAATTATTTACAAATTATTTACATATATATTATATTACTGAATTTCACAGTTTTTTCCACAGAACCATTGTACTATTCAGTTTTTATAATAAATAGAATTCAGTGTTCAAGCTACAGAATTTCTCTGTAGTTAAATTATTCTTAGTCAATTGCAAGACACTTGTTCCTCAGACTAATATGTTTATTAAAAGGCATAAGCTTTTGTGAACTATAGCTCACTTCATAATGCATGCATATGGAGTGGCTAAACTGATGCAGGATTAAACCAGGATGAGAAAGTGAATGAAGGTAACCACCCTGTCTTTTCCTTTTTTCCTAACACCTCATCCTAATTTAAATCCTACATCAGTTTAGCCATTCCAAGCATCTAATGAACTGAACCTATGAGTCACAAAAGTCCCTACAGAAACCTTCTGATCTAAAGAATTGGTAACAGAAGGAAAGGTTCTTACTGTGCTGAGCTTCATATTGGGTACCATGATGCTGTAATTGTTGGCTACGTCTGTAACAGCCTTCACCTGCTTTCAGAGCCTGTTTAAACAGTTTTTCTGCTTCCACAATAGTTGTTGCTTCCTCTTCTGCCAAGAGAATGTAAGCAGTGGCACATCTGTCAATGAAATGACAAAGTAATCATCACAAAGAGAGCTAGAAAAATAATAGGATACATTGTTTGGGTACATTAGGTGGACAAGCGATTTGGGCATACCTGATTCTTTTAGGTAAAATGTATGCCTCAATCCAGCAACTGGCTGCAGGCATGGAAACTCTGCAACATATTTTCAGATCTACCAAGCAACCTTATTCACTTCAACAGAATACAACTTTGCATGTGCCCAATTCTGCAAGTTCAAAGCCATCCAATCCTGAAGCTATGGATCTAGGCAGCAAACTACCAGTTAAAATTCAGGTTGTGGTGGGATAGAAGAACTCTGGAAATACCAAATTCTATATTTTTCAACTAGCAACAATGATTGGTTTTATTTTGGAACCATACTGTATATACAACCCATGAATGAACAAATAATATCCAAAGAACAACTAAGATAGAAAGCCCAACAGGCAAACAAAGACCATTGTAAATGGATATGGCAAATGGGTGATTGGGGCATTCAAGTAGAGTAAGTGTTATACATCATGTCTGAAATAAGTAGATGACAATACATCAAAGAGATACTGTCTCTTAAAAACTCAGAAAATATATCAGTCCATGTCTATCATGATTAGTATGAAAGAAATGTTTCTCCTGCATCAAGTCCAACTCATCCTCTTCTTCATTTAGAAAAAAAATGAAAATATCACACAAATACAACTTTATCTTCAACAAATTCCATGCACACATTGCTCAGGTATTGTACAGAATAGTATTGTACAGAATACTATTTCAAGTTTTCTCAGTTTGTACAAGACTTTCCCAAAGACAGGAAAGTGGCACAAGACTCCCCAAGTAATAAGAAATTATAACAAAGCAAATCAATTAAAAATAATCAAAGGACTTTCAGTAGACTTACTCATTTAACTCTAAAGCTTCATGTGCTGCAGAAATTCTGGCCTGTGGGTTTCTTTCTCTCCAAGCCTTTTGCATTACTAAGAAATGAAACATTTTTTTTAAAAAAAATGCAGTAATTTGGAGGTAATGCTAGGCTTATCTAAAGTACTAATATATTAGCAGGGCATTTCACCACACAATTAATTAAGTCCAAAAATATAATCAGATACTGATGATAGAAGAGGTACTCTTTCAATATGTTTCAAGAAGAATGAACTTACAACTATTAGTTAATGTCAGCAATGCATTATGTACAAATGTGATAAGAATAGATTACTCCAAAGCAGCTATGAAAACTATCAATGTAATTAAGTGGATCCTGAACAAAAGATAACACTCTAGGAACCACTTAAGGCATTTTTGACTATTCTGAGGGGGGGAAAATTGTTCCCTTTAAAAAAATAACAGTAAGTTCTCAGAACCAACTATGATAACACAATACAACCATGAATACTATTCTACAGCAAGGGGAAACAGCATTTGGAAATACTGTACATATGGTCACATAATCCAAATTCCAAATCACCATATCAGGAAATATGATATAAATATCATATATAAATTATTAAATGAAACAAGCATAGTTAAGAATCAAGACATCTGTGATATCTTTTATCCCCAATTTCTTAAAACAGACTTTACAATTTGCTACAAATTCAAATAAATTTAGTAAAATTCTTACTTGCATCTGCAGGCCTTAAATGGTCAGTATCACATGTGAAAAATGTTTGATGATCTTGTGCTGAAAGATTCATATCGTAATATGTCAATGGTTCTCTTCCAGTCACCCAGGTGTATCTGCAAATAGAGTTATGTTTTGTGCATTCAGGACAGATGTGCAGGATGAGAAATTGTAAAAATAAACATCATATTTATATTTATATTTATTAAATTTTTATACCGCCCTTCTCCCGAAGGACTCAGGGCAGTGTACAGGGCAATAAATATAAAAACAAAGTACAAAAGTTAAAAAACAATTAAATATTATGCCCGAATATAAACAGTAATTAAAAACCATGTTAAAACCCCAACCCTTAACCCATCAAACCAGGCCGGATTACTCGAATAAATAAGTTTTTAGATCCCGCCCGAAGGAGCGAAGATCGGGGGCCATCCGGAGCTCGACCAGCAAGCGGTTCCACAGGTCTGGCGTGCCCACAGAGAACGCCCTCCCCCTAGGGGCCACCAATCGACATTCTTTGATCAGAGGCACCCTGAGGAGGCCCTCTCTGTGGGAGCGCACTGGACGGAGGGAAGTTGACGCTGGCCGCAGGTGTTGCCGTAGGTAATCCGGACCCATGCCATGTAGGGCTTTGTAAGTCATTACCAACACCTTGAATCTCACCCGGAGGGCAACCGGCAGCCAATGCAGCTCGCGGAGCAAAGGTGTAACATGGGAGTATCGGGACACTCCCAACACAACTCGTGCGGCTGCATTCTGCACCAGTTGGAGCCTCCGAGTGGTCTTCAAGGGCAGCCCCATGTAGAGAGCATTACAGTAGTCCAGACGAGAGGTCATGAGCGCATGAGTGACTGTACGCAAGGCATCCCGGTCCAGATAGGGCCGCAACTGGCGCACCAGGCGAACCTGGGCAAAGGCCCCCCTAGTCACAGCTCCAATATGCTCTTCTAAAGAGAGCTGTGAGTCTAGTAGGACCCCCAAGTTGCGCGCCCTATCTACGGGGGGTAATAGCTCACCCCCCATGGCAAGAGATGGAATAATCTGAATTTCCCAGGATGCCGGCACGAACAGCCACTCAGTCTTGTCAGGGTTGAGCCGAAGCCTGTTCCTCCCCATCCAGACCCGGACCGCCTCCAGGTAACGGGACATCACGTCGAGGGCATCTCATTTATAATGTGGTGATTTTCCTTATGCTGCTTTTTCTTTTCGTAAAAATGTATCCACACACACCCTTCATCCTTCTTAATATAGTAACCTTCATCTACAAATCCAACTATGGTACTAAAAAGTGATTTTGGAAAGAATTTTAATTGCTTTAAGTTGAAGAAAAATTAAGAAGTTATTGAAGTAGTGATAGTGATATCGTTGATACACTGGAACATTTAATAAATTGAATTTAAAATAATCCTGAAGGCTGGCTTAATTGGTTTAAAATAGTCCTGGATGTACTTATGTCAGCTCTATAATATGTTTTGATTATGCTAAAGAAGCTACCCTATATTTAAAGAAGCTACTCTATTATTTTCAGCTTCTCCCCTTTATCTTGAGGCTTCTGATTTGGGAGGAGATGAAGCCAAGGTGGTTCAGGTACTCAAATTCAAATTCCCATTCAATCACAAAGCTCATTGGGGGACTTTGAGCTTAGTCTGATCTAGCTTACAGAACTGTTATAGTGAGGATTAAAATGATAGATAACTCCGCATTGAGTGCTTAAGAAAAATGTAGAAAAAGTAAAATATTGTTGTTAATGAGATTCTTGATACAGACTAATGGGAGGTACTAAAAGAAATTTACAAATTAGCATTGCCTGAATGAAATGGTAGTCTAGTTCATGCATTCATCATCCTTAAGTTTAGAATTATCTGGAGGACAGCAAGACCAACCTTAACAGATTCATGTACTTCGGCACTGTTATTCTTGGTATGCTGAAGTGGAAACTTCTGCAGGGGAATGTGTTTTCTTGTCCTGTTTTCCTATATATTTCCAAAAACTGAAGTCTAAACTATGCAGAGTACTTATCTATGCAGGGTAGTGTCAAGTGTTCATCCACCAACATAAGGACAAAGTAGAAGAGACTGGATCCAAAGTCCATTTATCCTTATTTGAACTATTTGCATAAGATAAACATCTGAAAGAGGCACCTGACTTCTTGAAATTTACTATGATGAGCTAATGCTTAAAACTACTTTCTAAATAGGCTAGCATATGTAACCAGTGTTTAAAAATAATTTCCAAACAGGCTAACATGTTTGAATAAGAAATCTACAAAGCACTCACCGGTTATATTCAGCTCCTCTAAACAGATTTAGGGGATTTCGCCAGACTTTACATTCTGCCACAAAAACAAAAATGCCTCTAATTATAATTGAATGCTAATATTTATTTGGAAACAAATTATATTCTAATTAGTTATCCCAGGTGGTACATCTGAAACACTTAAATAGACAACCAAATGGTAATAATGTATTTACTATAGATTTGGCACCTTTACGTACTGACACTTAAAATGTTATATTTAATAAGAATTATAATCACTTCTTTGATTTCACGAATTATTGGTACCTACAGAAACAAATGAAGATGGATGCTTTCCGATACTGTAAAATTACAAATACATCAAAACTCATTGAGGTAAAATAAACCGTTTCAATAAATATTTCTTTAAAAAGCAAACAGAATATGTTTCACAATGATTCCCAAGTATTTTATATGAGAATAAAAAGGTGATTTGTTAACAAAACAAACATTGCATAGATAATGTCCCTGAGGATAGCTTGAATAAAGTAACTTAATGAAAAGAACTGTCCTCTGAAAGCTATTTTCAGTTAAAACTTTTATATTGTAAATGATTTCATTCTAGATTAGCCATTTGCCAACTGTGATCTGGTGCCACAATTCATCCTGTGGGCATTAACACCAAGTAGCAAGTGGATTCACATGTGAGCTTAGAAATCAGAATTGTTGAAGTATTTTCTTTAGTCACTTTGGGCCTTCAGCAATGTTACACTAACTAGTTTACACTACAGATCAGCAGAATAATACAATAGTCAGCTTTTTCTAATCTTCTTCTGCTGTTATGTAATAAATAAGACTCCAGCTACTGATTATTTATTTGTATCCTATTATTAATTTTACAAATAAATCAAGGAAGCAAAGATATCCAACAAAACTTCCTCATCCTATTTTCCCCACAAAAACCACCCTGTGATGTGGGTTGAGCCGAGAGAGAATGACTGGCCCAAAGTCACCTAAAAGGATTTCATCACTAAGGCAGGATGTGAACTCACGCTCTCTGGCTTTCTAGTCTGTATTTTAACCATTAGATCACACTGATTTTATTAAATAATGTTACATTAACAAGAAAATAGAGAAATAAAGGCAGAGAACTCCATACTGTCTGAGAACCAATTTGGAGATTCCAGTACCCCATTTATCAAAATGGTTCCCTAGCTTTGTTTTGTTCTGACACAGTGAGCAGTAAAACTATGCAAGAATTTTAGTGGAAAATATAAAATAAAATAAAAATACACACAAACAAAAAACATTTTAAAAAAAACTTTCTGGCCCAGTCTTCAACCCTGGGATTTTCTTGTGATTTCTCACCAAGGCTGATTAGTGTTTGCAAAAGTGAGCAAATCAAGCTTTCCCAAATATATCAAACATCATAAATGATAAAAAAATAAGCAGTGATTTGCCCAATCTGCAGAAAGGGCTTTTAACTGATATAGTTAACTTGTCCTGCTTAAAATATAAAATAATTATTTAAATTAATTATTCATAATTAGCACATTGTTAAACTGAAATGATGATTAAATTATAATTATTTTACCTGAAACACTCTGACGGTTTGAATCTGAGTCCCCATTGTTTGTATTTGAATTACTGGGAGAATTATTGTCCACCCCACCCAGTAGAGGGCGCAAGTGACTCACAGAGACTTGCTCGATGAAGGAAGTTCCATACTTCCGAAAATACCACCATTCAAATATCTAAATCAGATGGAAAAACATGTAATTATTTGGCTTTTTAAGCTATTTCTACTGCCATTCACATTTACAGAATGTAAACTTAATACTGAAACATATTTTGGATAAAATATTTGTTATAATTTATACAGTGCTATGTGGTATACTAGATTTCCTATATATTAAAACAGGAAAAAGAAAGAATGGGTGGAAACATTGACAAGGAATGTGGACAAATGAAATAATAGATATTCTAAAATTTGAATGGGGAGCAGCACTAAGGGGAATGGTGAATGATCAGAAAAAAGATGTGTCTTTTGGGTAGAATTTGAATTCAACACATGGGGAAGGAGACTAAAAAACAAATCTAATGAGCAATGGAATTATTTGATAGTTCCCAAATAAGAAGTTAACTTAAATGGCTATTTTATTTCTATATTTCTGTGATTCATCCATGCTGATTCTACTTCATTTTATAGTTCCACTTATACCAGGGGAAAGCATCATATATATAAACCTATAACCAGCAGTGATCCTACAAGTGAAAAGCAGCAACATGAGATGTTCCACATATAGGGAAGAAAGGATCCAGCCAACTTTGAATGTATTGAATATGTTCCAACAGTTAGGAAATCAAGGAGAGGACTTCCACATCTCCCCAATGGAATGTAAGATCCTAGGCTTTTCCCTCTCTTAGGCTGGGGCTTATTGGCCAAGCAGTAGAAGTAGGGGAATTATTCTCATTCTCACACACTTATTATTGCACTATAAAAGCCCTTCAAGCAATGTGATGATTCTAAAGAAGAGGTAGAGACATAATAATGAATAGAAGATAACTGTTAAGCAAACGCATAAAAGCCTCAATACACAATTTCCAAGAACTTGTATTCAATATGACAGGAATGAAAAACCATTTTTCAATTAGTCTTAATAATTTCATAAAAGCTGCCATTATTTAAAAGACCAGCACACTGATTTTTTTAAAAGTGACAACCATTTATTTTTTTATAACACATTTGCAATAGGTAATATTTCTGCCGACCAGAAACCTGAGCATATACAGTAACAACAAACCTTACTTCACAGCTAAACGCAACTACTACACCATGCCAAACAGGAAGCCTACAGGAAAGGGGATAGAATGCTGTACAATCAGGCCAGGAATGTATTAATAAGGGAGATCAGAGCAGCAAAAAGAGGCTACTCTGAAAAGCTAAGAAATCATCTCTCAATAAATGAACTACCAAATGTTTGGAAAACCCTTAAAAATATCATTGGCTACAGCAAACTTCCTTCCCATGCTGAAGGGAATTGACAACTGGCAGATGATCTGAATGTGTTTTACTGTAGGTTTGAGAGGAAACCATTGCCACCTATCTTCACCCTCTCCCTTCTCAGATAGACCAACAGTCAAGTCTCCTACAACTGATTCCATTCCTCTGATCCCCCCACCTCTGGTGATCACAAAAAAAGATGTGGGAGGTCTATTTCAAAGACAAAAACCTGAGAAAACACCAGGCCCAGACAGGGTAACTCCTTCTTCCTTGAAAGTCTGTGCTAACCAACTGGCCTCCATCTTCATCTGTGTCAAGGTTGTGACAATTAAGAAATTGCAGCCATTTTACCTTTTGCTTTACTTGTGCTTTTTCTGTTGCTTGGGATTCTCAGACGTAGAAGGGGGTAATGCTTGAGTTTTTAAAGTTAGCCTAAACAATTGCAGCTGGGTGAGCTTCAAGGTCAATTCTAGATAAAGTTTTGGCAGGCTGTGAAGTGGGGAAGAGAGCCCACGTTTTAGATTAATTGGTGAATGTGATTTATGACAGCCTTTTTGGGGTGGGAATTGCAACTTGTTACATTGTATCAGGCAGGAGGGAACTTTAGTCTTGGGTTCAACTATGTATGTGCCAATACTCTGTTTCCTGAATAAAATGTTCTTTAAGGAAGAAATCTTTGCCTTGAAGTTTTTAATTGATTTCATCTATCGGAACCATGACATTAACCCAAGACTCCCTTTTTCTTTAAATTTATGGGGTCCTGAGCTCCAGTCACCTACCCAAAGCAAAGGAAGGCTGACAAAGACTCAGGGAAGATCCCAAAATGGAGAAGAAGAAGGAACTTGTCACCAGCACCATAATCACAGCTACTACATCAGTGTATGGAGTGCAGGCCATCACACCGAGAGTGTGGTTTCTAAGACTCCAGCAGCAGGGGCAAGACCAAAGACATGAGAGCATATCTGGTCATCGAAATGCACCCTGCCTAGCAGAGACTCATGGCATTCAGAGATGGCCCAGCCGAAGATGAATTCTTCAGAGGCCACTGAAGTTGATTTCCATTGATTGCCTCCCAGGAATCATGCTCTCCTGATCGTAGAGCAGCTAAGCAGGTGGTGCCATCAGATAAGTCAAGTGAGTGGAAGTATCTGGACTTCCGGGTGGTAAGGCTCCACTGATGGCAGCCGTTCCGGCCGTCAGCCGCGCTGTTTTCCGTAGAGCCGCTAAAAACAGCAACGATCAGCTGTTTAGTGGCTCGGAAACCTGCTCCTCAGGAGAAGAGGAGGGGGTGAGCGCTTAGGTAGGGGTAGAGCTCCCCTAGATCACCAGAGTTTAAACTCTGGTGGTTGAAGGGTGTGAGCCCCCCCGAAGCCTGAGTTTGCTCTGGACTCCGGGACGCCTCTGCTCCAAGGCTTTGGAGCAGAGCAGGACGCTGCAACCATCCCTGCCATCGATATTTAACTGCGGATTACTTGGATGCAGGCAGAGCTGTGCAGGAGAATGCTGTAATAGCAAGTATCTGAACTTTAACTCAGAGTATTTTGAGAGAAAAAGTTGCAAGTGGTGCGGAAAGTGAAAGTGCGCAATAGAAATAAACGGGTGTTAAAATGGCTTCTAAATCAACCAAAGTTCCTAGAAGTACTGGTGCCTCACCAGTTCAGCATTCTTCATTACAGGCTTTGATGCCTCCTCCTGTGGCACCCGCACCCGCACCAGCTTTAACAATAAAAGATTTGCAGGATGCTTTAAAAATACAATCCCAACAAATAGCTGAACTTATTGAGGAGAAGAATACTGAAATAAGAGCAGACATTTTGGCTGCATTTCAAGGGCTTGCAGTATGTATTGAGCGTCTGGATGATCGTGTGGAAGAGCTCAGTCAAAACAATATGAGATTAGATGCTAAAATGCTGGATGCTGAAAATGTGATGGAAAAGATTGATGATGATGTAGTGATGTTACAATACCGAGACATGGAATTTGCTGTGAGGATCAGAGATTTAAAAGAAGATCCTAAGGAAGATTTGAAAGAATTACTGGCACAGGCCCTTGAACAGGTTTCGGAGCGTCCAGCAGAAGATATTATGGGGGATATAGATAAAATATTTCATGTTAACTCTTGGATTGCAAGACAAAGAAAGTTACCCAGAGATGTGGTGGTTTATTTTACAAAGAGAGCAATCAGAAATGTGGTTATTCAAGCCTTCTACAACAATAGATTTACAGTGGCTGAGCAAGAAGTTTTAATTCTGAAAGAGATTTCTCCAAGAATTTTAAGGAAAAGAAAAGAATTTGCTTTTTTGGCAGAAGAATTAAGGAAACGGCAGATTCAGTTTAGATGGGAGATTCCAGTAGGTATGGCGGTGATGTACGCTGGTGTGTGATATCATCTTAATACAGTTTTGCAGGCACGAAATTTTTATGCCAATATTTTGAAGGCAGGCTCTCCGCCATCTTCAGAATTTAAAGGAAGGAATGGTGAAGGAGAGCATCAGTCACGAATGGAGAGTATACAAGGAGCTGAAGGAGTTACTCTGCAGAAAGATAGAAAATCCCAGCAAACTACAGGAGTGGATCAGACCCAGGCACCAATGGAAGAGGTTAGAGAACAAAGAATGACACGGGCTGCAGTCAGACGAATGAGGCAAGAACAAGAACAACAGAAAGTTACAATTACATCTCAAAAACTTACTTACAGTGAAGCAGTGGGAGGAGCGAAACTGAAGAGAGTGCAGGTGGTTTTGGAAGAGGCACTCCGAAAGCTTCAGGTCGCAAAAGATGGCAACAAAGTTTCTAACTTGGAATGTTAATGGATTAAATTCCCCGCACAAGAGAAAGAAAGTATTTCAGTATTTAAAACAATTTAGAAATGATGTTATTTGTTTACAGGAAACGCATATTCGAGCAGCTGATCAAAAGTATTTCATAAACTTTAGGCTGGGCACACAGTTTATTGCCTCTGCTCCTGACAAGAAAAATAGAGTTGTTATTTATGTTAAGAACAATTTAACAGCTAATTTAATTGAAACAGATAAACAAGGAAGATATGTTATAACTGAACTATTAATAGAAGGCAAGAAAATACTTTTGGTTGGATTATATGCTCCTAATCAACAGCAAGGAAAATTTTATAAACTATTACATAGCAAGATCATTCAATGGGATTACAAATCTTGTATTTTTATGGGAGATTGGAATGGGGTTTTGGATGTACAAATGGACAAAAAAGGCCTTTTTAGAAGTACACCAAGTCATGCTAGATTGCCTAAATCTTTTTTTGAGATGAAAGACGTCTTGGAATTGAGAGATGTTTGGAGAGAAAGAAATTTGCAAGAAAACGACTTTACTTTTTTCTCCGATAGGCATCAATCTTTCTCCAGGATTGATTTTGTATTAATTACCAATGATTTTTTTCTAGGATTAAGAAGATTAAGATATGTCCAAGAAATATATCAGATCATAGTCCAGTATGGTTGGAAATAGAAAAAGACAATGGAGACAGACGGTCTTGGCGACTAAATGAAAATTTGTTTAGATATCAAGAAAATGTGGAAGAGTGTAAAAAACAGATGAATTTTTAATATGAATATGTACAAGAGTACTTCTATTGAGATGGTTTGGGATGCAAGTAAAGCTTATATGAGAGGAGTGTTAATATATTTGAATAATAAATACAGACGTAAACTGGAACATAGGCAAAAAGAATTAGAGGAGGAAATTAAGAGGAAAGAGAAGGCCTTAATTTTGAATCCATCTGATGGGAAGATTAAAGAGGTAATTACTTTATTAAGAGGCCAGTTTGATATATTGATGGCAGATCAAGTGGCAACCAATTTACAGTATGCTAAACATAATACCTTTTGTAATGCTAATAAGCCAGATAGGTGGTTAGCTTACTTGTTAAGGAAGAAACAAAGGTCACGTAATATAGATAGAATACAGTACAAGGGTAAAGTGGTGTTTCAGAAGAATCTTATTAAAAAGGCCTTTGTTGATTTTTATTCTAAGTTGTATGTTAGAGACAAGATTTGAGATGTAGATATAGATAGATATTTACGAGAAGTTAATATACCTGTTCTTACACAAGAGCAAAGGGAAGGGATGAATCAATTGATAAATGATGAAGAAATTATTTTAGCAATTAAGCAATTAAAGGTGAGTAAAGCACCAGGAACAGACGGTTTGACTGCCATCTATTATAAAGATTTACAGTCAGAAATGGTGAAACCTTTAAGAGAATTGTTTAGGACAATTCAATTGGGAGGAGAAGTGCCTCCATCGTGGAAAACAGCCTCTATATCATTGATTCCGAAGGAAGATCAAGATGTTACTCAAGCCAAAAGCTATAGGCCAATATCGCTTTTAAATACTGACTACAAGATATTTGCAAAAAGTTTAGCAAATAGATTAATGAAGGTAATGCAGCAAATGATTCATAGTGACCAAACTGGATTTATAAGTGGTAGACAAATGAAGAATAATGTGAGACATATTGTAGACTTATTGGAATTTTTGGACAGAAATAACCAGGTCCCTGCTGCGCTGATCTTTTTGGATGCTGAAAAAGCCTTTGATCAATTGGACTGGCAATTTTTCTTTAAGGCATTGGAGAAAATGGAGTTTGGGGATAATTTTTTACAACCTATTAGGGCAATATATCAGAAGCAAACAGCTCAAATAATAGTTAATGGTAGTCTGACAAAAACATGTAACATTGAAAAGGGTACAAGACAGGGGTGTCCGTTGTCACCTTTGCTGTTTGTTTTAACATTGGAAATATTATTGACTAAAATACGAGATTCAAATAAAATTAAGAAAATTAAAATAAGAGATCAAGATTATAGATTGAGAGCGTTTGTGGATGACCTGGTTATTACAGTAAGTCAACTGACTTATTCAGTTGTAGAGTTGATGGAGATAATAACTTCATATGGGAAAGTCTCTGGATTTAAGATAAATACACAAAAAACTAAAATATTGTCTAAAAATATGACTACAGAACAAAAGGTTGTTTTAGAAGAGTTAACGGGATTTGGAATAGTTAAAAAGATTAAATATTTGTGGGTATATCTTTCAGCTTCAAATGTGAAATTATATAAAAATAATTACAAATTGTTATGGTCAAAAATACAAAAAGAGCTAGATGGTTGAAAAAAATTACAATTATCCTTATTGGGAAGAATTGCAGCAGTAAAAATGAATGTTTTGCCAAAATTTTTCTTTTTGTTTCAAATGATACCTATACTTAAAAAAGATTTAAATTTGGAGGAATGGCAGAAAGGTATTAATAAATTGTTTGGGCAGGGAAAAAACCACGAGTTAAATTTAAGATAATTTAAGATATACGTGAAAAAGGTGGTCTTAAAATGCCTAATCTTAAATTATACTATGAGGCTGCTGCTCTATCTTCAATTAGTGATTGGTTTAATTTAACACAAGGGAGATTATTAAATCTCGAGGGTTATGATTTGTTATTTTGTTGGCATGCATATTTATTGTATGATAAGAAGGTGAATAATGTTTTTAAGATACATATATTAAGGTATGCTCTGTTGCGAGTATGGAAAAAATATAGACATAAGTTAAATTATAAAATACCAATTTGGGCAATACCTAAACATGCAATAGAAAATATAAATGTTGGATTTAAACATGATGTGATTACATACAAAGAAATTTTAAGGATAGAAAGGAATGTATGGCAATTAAAGCCATATAATATTTTAAAAGAAGAAAAGATTGTACAAACTTGGTTTCAGTATGGGCAGTTGCAAGCAAGATGGAAAGAAGATCAGAAACCCTAAAAAACTAGCAAGTATGTATCCGAACTGCCAGCCCAAATGTTGGAGGTGTGGTTGTGAGGATGCAACGTATTATCATATATGGTGGACTTGTAAAAAAGTAAAAGCTTTTTGGATTAAAATTTGGTGGAACATGCAAAAGATATTTAAGAAAAAGATAAGGTTTTCTCCACAGTTGTTTTTGTTGGGTATTATTACAGATTTTACTGTTATAGATACTAAATTGATGTTGAATTTAATTACGGCAGCAAGACTTTTAGTAGCGCAATATTGGAAGAAGGAGGAACTACCTACTATAGAAGAGTGGACTTTGAAAGTTTCTAACTTGGCAGAAATGGCAAAGCTTTCAGCATATTTGAAAGAACAATCGCAACAGAGATATATTGTGGAATGGAGAAGATGGATCGAATATATTCAGAATAAATATGGGACTAAAAAGTTTCATTTAGCATTTGAATAAGTAGTGGTTTTATAAGATGTATTATTAGTTATTTGTTATTTGTTAGTAATATACTTATGTTTATGGAGAGTTAAAGTGTGATAGAATTTAATGTTTTATTTTTGTTGTTAGCATATTGTAGCTTAGGTTTGTAAGTTTATACCCTGTATTCAGCTCTGGGAAGTGGGGGAGGGGGGAGGGGCGGGGGGGAGGGGCGGGGGAGTGAGTGAGTGTTTTTTTGTTTTTTTCTATTTAAAAAATGTACTGTAAAACTTTTCATTAAAAAAAAGTGAGTGGAAGTATCTGACAGCAATCCAAAGCCAGTCAGTTGAGCATTTTGACAGAGACCCTGAGAAGTTAACTTTCTTTTTGAACCAAGTGTGTTCCTACATAAATTGAAATGCCAATGCCTACCCGGACACTGCTGCAATGGTTGATGTCATAGTGGCAAACCTGGAGGGGGAGGCATCAGAGTGGCTGAATAACTTGCACAATGAACGAGTGCTGGAGCTATGGGACTAAAACCTGTTCATCCAAGGACTAAGTGCCAGGTTCAAGGACAAATCTATAGCTCTGCAGGCAGAGAAGGACATTCATGAAGTGAAACAGGCAGGCAGAGCAGCGAAAGAATATGTGCGTGAATTCTGGAGGGTCGCAGGTCTTATTGAGCAGTGGCCAGAACGATCCCTGGTGCACCATTTCAACAGCCTGGACACCGATCTGTTCCAAGCATGTATCTATCATGGGATTCCTGATCAACTGCAGGAGTCGTACTGGGTGGCAGTAAAGATGGACATCAACCTGACCCGCTGTAAGAAGCCAACAACTCCCACACCAGAACCAAGGCCAGAACTGGTGAAATGACCACCACCTCATTGACTTCTAGCAGCAAGAGCGGTGGAACCTCCCAGACCATCTTCAGCCCCGCCAATCAAATGTTTTAGATGTGACCAGCCAGGTCACCAGGCAGCGGCTTGCCATGTCCCATTGCCACAGCAGAGAGGCAGCTCAGCCACACCTGAGAAATGAAAAGTAGGCTTCCAGTTCTGGATCATGGCACTGCCAGACGCGTAAGGTGATTGCTCCTCAGATCTGGCTTTCTTTCACTGGGGGGGCCCTGTAAAGGGGTCAAAAGTCCCCCTGGAGGGGCAACAAGTGGGGGAGAGGACCCTCCGATCATGGTGGAAGGCCCTCCCGTCAATCTGGAGCAGCTCTTCAGACCAACAAAGAAAGACTCGGCCACTCCCATGGCCGATCACTTCTGCTGAGTGTAACAGGATTATGACAAAGCAACCAGAATGATTGAATAGAAAAGAAATATTATACAAATATGATTATTATTTTAGGAATATTGAAAAAAATTATATATTCAATTGTTATTTATCAAAACAATAAGAATTGTATTAAAGTTTGCAAAAGAGGTTATTTTGGGAAAGAGGAAATCAACTAATATTAATACGTGGAATATGGATTATAGAAATTAACTGTTAATGATTTTTTTTGCAAATGTAACCCAGACAATACATTGTTCACCAATTATTGAGTGATTTATGTTTTTTCTTTTAAAAAAAATCAAAAAAATATATTATTAAAAAAAGGAAGGGATTTTATCCCTATGCCTGAATACTCCCAAGATCTCCCTGCCTCTCAGACATTAGACCACTGGGTGTCAGCTTGGAGGGGGATGTGGGACAATGCCAAGAAAGCATTGAAGAAACCTTCAGAAATGTATAAAAACAAGCTGATAAGAAAAGAGCTCCCCAGAGGTCATTTCGCGTGGGGGAAAAGGTGTCATGGTTCCGACAGATGAAACTCTTCAAAGAACTTCGAGACATTGTTTACCTTTAAGAATCTTTATTTGAGAAGCATAGCATTGGCACTTACATAGCCAAAGCCAAAATCTGAATTCCCCTCCCCTGAGCACATAGTATCAAAGTACAATTCCCTCCTCTAATTTACAGTCATAAATCACATTCTCCAATTAGTTTGAAATGCAGACTCTCCCTCCAGTTCTCCAGCACACCAATTCTTATCATCTCTTATTTTAAAAACCTTGATTCTAACATTGGTTACAATATTGTTATGTCTAACTAAACTCCAATGCACATTCCTCCCCCCCCCAGTATCATCTAATTCTAACTCTAATTCTAAGAGTAAAACATAAGAAGGAAAATGGTTGCATCTCCATATGTTGTCAAAGCAAAAACATCCAATGTTAGGCAGCATTGATATCCGCCCCCCCCCCCACAAAAAGGACAGATCCTGTAACGTAAACAAAAGCATATGTTAGGGTCTGTCCCTCGGTTTGTTAGGGTGTTTCCTATAGAAACTTTTGATGATTCTGTTGGCTTTCACATCGCTAGATTTCACCCAAGTGGCTTCAGACAGCGAGTATCCTTTCCATAGTACTAGGTATTGCAATTTCCCTTTAAAAATTCTAGAGTCAAGAATATGCTTTACTTCATAGTGAGTTTGACCCGCTAGCACAAGGGGGCCAGGTGCCTTCTTAGGGGGAGGTCTTAAAGTGGAACCCTGAAAAGCTTTCAACAAGATGCAATGGAAGACAGGGTGAACCCTGCCTAAAAGCCTAGGGAGTTTTAATTCTACTGTGAGCGGGTTAATGATCTTTATGATGGGGAAAGGCCCCAAGAATTTTGGTCCTAATTTCTTACTGGGTAATTTGAGATGTAAATATTTAGTCGACAGATAAACTTTTTCCCCAACTTGGAATGTTCTTTGAGGAGCCCTCTTTTTATCTGCCTACTTTTTATAGGTCTCGGAAGTCTTTTTTAAAGCAGTCTTCGTGGCTCTCCAAACTTCTTCCCACCCCCTCACCCATTGATCAAGTGCCTGAGAAGCGGAAAGCACCTGTGGGTATTTAGATATTGGACTGAACTCTTTTCCTGTGGCTACTCTGAAAGGCATGAAGCCGGTGCTGCTGTGAACAGAGTTATTGTAAGCCACCTCTGCAAAAGGGAGGAGGCCCATCCAGTTGGTTTGTTTGTATGAAATATAGCATCTGAGATATTGCTCCACCACCTTGTTAGAGGATTCCACAGCTCTATTAGTAGATGGATTAAAAGCAGATGATAGATCTTGAGATGATCCAATTAATCTAAGAAAGTTTCTTCAAAAATTAGCTGTGAACTGCACCCCCCTGTCCGAAATTATTTGTTTAAGGGCACCATGCAGCCAGTAGATATGTTTCAAGAACAGTTTAGTCAGTCGTTGGGCAGGTGAGTCCTTTGCAGGTGATGAAGTGAGCCTGCTTTGAAAACAGGTCTATCACAGTCTAGATGAGTGTATTTCTTCTACTTTCAGGTAGGTCTACTATAAAATCCATAGCAATTTCTTCCTATGGTTGAGAAGGGTCTGCCACTGGCTGCAGTAACTCAGGAGTTATCTCTGGAATTCTTTTCATGGTGGCACATACAGTACAACTCTTGACATAATTTTCCACATCCTGTTTTAACCCCAGCCACCAAAACTGCCGGCAGATGAGGTGTAGGTTTTTTAAATACCCAAAGTGTCCAGCCTGTTTTACGTCATGGCTGTGTCTGAGAGCATTAAGACAGAAGGTTTCTGGGATGTACAATTTCCCTCCCTTGTAAGCCAAACCATCCCTGCATGTTAGGGAGGTTTGACTGTCCTTCAACCATTGATTGGTGAGGAGCTCTTGTTTTATTTTCTTTGCCCCAGGGTCATCAGAATTAGGGGCCCTGTGTGGCATGAGTTGAGCAGCAGCTTGTGGATTGGAGATAATTGCCTCATTAACCTCTTCGCACTGGCTTTTATACTGGGGCAATCTGGATAGAGCATCAGCTAGGAGGTTTTTCCTTCCCAGTATGTACTTTAGAGTGAAGTTAAAACAGTTAAAATACTGTGCCCACTGCACTTGTTTAGGGGACAGTTTGTGGGGAGTTTTCAGTGCTTCTAGATTTTTGTGATCTGTCCATATTTCAAAAGTCACCTTGCTCCCTTCTAGATAGTGCCTCCAATTTAATAAAGCCCAACCGATTGTGAAACCCTCCTTTTCCCATATTGCCCACCTCCTCTTGCTCTCACTAAATTTTTTCGAGGTGTAGGTGTAGGGTTGCAGGGTCCCACTTTGGTTCGTTTGCAGTATTATAGCTCCGACGGCCACGTCACTGGCATCGGCTTGAATTACAAAGGGTTCCCCTGGGCAGGGGTGCTTTAGGACCGGTTCAACAGCAAATAGTCTTTTTAAATTCTCAAAAGCAGTTAGTCCACGTTAGTGGTTGGCCCGGTCATGGCTTCCCTCCTCCTTTGCCTGTTTTTTTTTTATTGAAAAGTTTTACAATACATTTTATCTTTAACAATCCCTCCCCCCTCCCCCCACCCAACCCTTCCTAACCCTCCCTAACCCTCCCCCCCTTTCCCCCCTCCCCCCTCCCCGACTTCCCAGAGCTAAATACAAGGTATAAAAGTAGAAACAATCATAAACAACCATATGTTAACAACAATAAACTATTAAGTCTATCGCACTCTAGCTCATATGAAATGACTACAAGCAATACTAATATCACATAAAAAAACTTATACAAATGCTAAATGAAACTTTTTGGTCCCAATTTTTTGGCTGGGTCACCGTAACAACCAGATCGTCTGCAAACGCCCTCAGTCTATAATCCTGATCTCTAATTTGCATTCCCTTAATTTTTTCCGAATTTCGTATTTTAATCAATAATATCTCCAATGTTAAGATAAATAATAAAGGTGACAACGGACACCCTTGTCTTGTGCCCTTTTCAATATTACATACTTCAGTCAAACTATTATTTACTATTATTCGGGCTGTTTGTTTTTGATATAATGCCCTAATTGGTTGTAAGAATTTATCCCCAAAATTCATTTTATCTAAAACTTTCATCAAAAATTGCCAATCCAATTGATCAAAGGCTTTTTCGGCGTCTAAAAAGATCAGCGCCACAGGGATCTGGTTGTTCCTTTCCAAAAATTCCAACAAGTCTACTATATGCCTCACATTATTTTTCATTTGTCTACCACTGATAAACCCAGTTTGGTCCCCATGAATTATCTGTTGCAGAACCCTCATCAATCTGTTAGCTAAAACCTTAGCAAATATCTTGTAGTCCGTATTCAAAAGTGATATTGGTCTATAATTTCTTACTTGAGTGACGTCCTGATCTTCCTTCGGAATCAAAGAAATAAAGGCAGTTCTCCAAGACGGAGGCACCCTTCCTCCCCTTTGAATTGTCTGAAACAATTCCCTTAGTGGCTTTATCATCTCCAATTGTAGGTTTTTGTAGTACACCGCAGTCAGTCCATCCGTGCCTGGCGCTTTATCCATCTTCAATTGTTTAATTGCTAAAAGGATTTCTTCTTCTGTTATCAGTTGATTAATCTCTTCATTTTGTTCTTGTGTAAGAACCAGGATGTTAGCATTCCTCAAATATACATCAATATCTGCTTCATTAATCTTATCTTTAGCATATAATTTAGAGTAAAAGTCCAGAAAGGCTTCCTTGATAAGATCCTGTTGATACACAACCTTACCCTTATGTTCTATTTTATCTATGTTAGAAGCCCTTTGCTTCTTCCTTAACCTGTAGGCTAACCATCTGCCTGGTTTATTGGCATTGCAAAAAGTATTGTGCCTAGCAAACCATAAATTAGTTGCCACCTGATCAGCCATCAACTTATCAAATTGTCCTCTTAACAGATTAATAACCTCTTTGATCTTCACATCCAATGGATTCCGAATTAGGGCCTTTTCGTTTTCTCTAATTTCATTCTCCAATTCCTTCCTCCTAAATTCCAAGTTACGTCTGTATTTGTTATTCATATATATTAACACCCCTCTCATATAAGCTTTACTAGCATCCCAAACCATGTCCATAGAAGTGCCCTTATTCATGTTAGTTTCAAAAAAGTCCTTCATCTGTTTTTTACATTCTTCCACATTTCTCTGATTTCTAAACAAGTTCTCATTTAAGCGCCAAGAGCGCCTATCTCTATTATCCTTGTCAATCTCTAACCAAACTGGACTATGGTCAGACATAGTTCTTGGACAAATCTTTATCTTTTTAATCCTGGACTCCTTTGCCTGTTTTGAGTAGTTCTGTAAGGGGTAGGGCAATCTCGGCAAAGGAGGGAATGAATTGACAGTAGAAGTTGGAAAAACCTAAGAAGCTCTGGAGCTGTTTGTGAGTCCTTGGGGGCTGCCATTCAATTACAGCTTTCACTTTGGCTGGGTCCATTTCAGTGCCCTCATTGGAAATTCTATAGCCAAGATAATCTAGTCGGGTCTGGTGAAATTCACATTTTGACAGTTTGACATAAAGCTTGGCATTCAATAGTTTCTTTAATACTTCTCTCACCAGCTTTATATGATCAGTCATATTCGTGCTGTATATCAGGATGTCATCAAGATACACCAGAACCCCTTTGTATAAATGATCATTGTAGGGCCTCATTAATCAACTTCATGAATACCACTGGTGCCCCCTGTAACCCAAATGGCATGACTTTGAACTGATAGCTTCCCATGGGGCAGTTGAAGGCAGTCTTCCACTCATCTCCCTCCTTTATCCTCACCTGGTAATATGTCTCTCTCAGGTCTAATTTAGTGAAGACACTCCCCTTAGCCAGGTGGGTTAGTAAGTCCTGGGGGGAGGGGTATTTATTTTCCACACTCACTGCATTCCGAGATTTGTAATCAATGCAGAGACGAAGAGACCCAACTTTTTTTCTTTAAACAACACAGGGGCTCCCACAGCAGATTTGGCCTGTTCAATGAATTACCTCTCTAGGTTTTTATCCATGTATCATTGTATTTCTTCCATTTCAAGGGCAAACATAGCATACATTCTCGGTCGTGAGAGTTTGGCTCCTGGCAACAGTTCGATGGAACAATCATTTGGTCGTGGGGGGGGCAGGGCAGGGAATTGCACTCTTTCTTGCTAAATGCCTCTGCCAAATCCTGGTACTCGCGGGGGATGAGCAGCTCGCCTGGTTGCAGTGAGGCTGTCAGGCCCACATCCCAATGTTGAATCAGTGAGGGGCTTGGGTCCTATAGGTAGTCTCACAGTTCTCATTCCCTTCTCCCACCAGATAAATGGCTTCCATTTGTCCAGCCAGGCTAATCCTAGGATCACAGCCTCAGTCATTTTTGGAGCCACCAGAAAGCAAATGAACTCCCAGTGTTCACCTATTTCTAAGCATAAGGGCACAGTTAATTGTGTGACTAAAGTCCCTCCCCTTAGGGAGCCATCGGCTTGCTCAAACCACACAGGCTTGGAGAGCAGTTTTGCTCGTATGCCCATTTTTATGGCAAATGGCAAGCTAATAATACACTGGGAGCATCCAGAATCGACTAACACTTTTAAATCTACCTGTGCTCCCAAATTAGGGATTATGAGTTTGGCAGGTAGTGAAAAAGGTGGGACGTGTCAACTCACCATCAGCTCATCCTCCCTTTCGTCACTGTCGAAAGTGGGTAGTGCAGGGGCAGGTCCAGCCTGAGTCCCGTTATTCTCCTGCGTGGAGGATGTGACCTGGGCAACAGGCTCTTGTGTGATCCAGTTGGATTTTTCTCTCATTGGCTGCTGGGCAGGTTTCTTTCTTGCAGCTGATCCTGGTCTACTCTGCTGTTGCGTGTAGGGGAGTGGGCAATTCGCTGCTCGATGTCCCTGCTGTCCGCATCAAAAGCACTTGATCGGCGGGCCTGCAGGTGGCCTGGGACTTTCAGCAGCTGCAGCAGTTGTAGGTTTTTTGGAGGTAGTTGCCATTTGGGTTGCTCTGGCCTCAACTCGGCTTCTGGTGAGGGATGCTTCTTATAGACGGCAAGCTGAACATCTAGTCTTACCGCTCTCTGGTACCATTCTTGTAGCTGATCAGGTACTACTCAATAGATGCAGGCCTGAGAGAAGTGGTCATCTAATCCTTCTTTGAAGTGATGGACTAAGTACTGCTCAGGCCACCTCTCTATCCAACTGGCTATCTTGCAAAACTCTCATACGTACTCCAGAGCAAGCCTGCTGGCTTACTTTATCTTATGTATTTGTTCTTCTGCTTTGAGGGCAATGGAGGGGTCCTCAAACCCTGCTCTCAGTCCTAGGAGGAAGAGATGAGGTTCCTTCAATTTGGGGGCTTGCTCATTATATAAATTATTCAGCGATTCAGATGACTCTCCCTCTAAGCTGGATGCAATCAAGTTGACCATAGTGGCTGGGTCCAGGTAGAGATAGGCACAGTGGTTCAAATGAGAGTGCACTTGGTTGAGGAAATAAAAATCAGCTTTTCTGGGTCCTCATTGAAGGTTGCTCTGAAAGGTGGAGCAATCAATGACTGCTGGGCCCCCACTGTGGCTGTTGCACCCCCAGTTGCAGCTGGCCCCACCCTGGCAGCTGCTGCATTCCCAGTGGTTGCACATTCAGGGGCTGTTGCCACCCCCCTGCTGTTGCTGCAGTACCGGCAGCTGTGGCATCCCGAGTTGACATAGGTCTCCCAATCGTTGCTGCCTGGGTAGGGGCTGCTGCTATCCCCCTGCTGCTGGTCAGCAGGGAGCTGTGGTACCCTCAGTTGCTGTACCCCCCAATGGTTGCTGAATGGGTGGGGGTTGTTGCCATCCCCCCTGCAGCTGGTCAGCAGGGAGCTGTGGCATCCTCACTTGCCTTAGGCCCCCCTGCAGCCTCGGAGGGGGTTGTTGCTGGATCCTCATCATTTGTGGGCCCCTCAGCAGTTGCTCTACATTCAGAGGCAGTGACCAACCCCTTTGCTATGGCTGTCCTCCCACCAGGTGCTGGTCTCCTGGCCTCTGCATCACCCTAGGTTGTTGCAAGGCCTCTATTAGCTGCTGCAAACTCAGGGGCTGTGACCACCCCAACTGCTGTTGCCTTGGCAGAGACTGCTGACCTCCCACCTGCGGGGGCTGCCATATTCCCCATTGCTGCAGGCGGCCCAGACTAGGTGCTCAATATGCATACCAGTCTGGGGATTGGCTGTCCTGGCAGCTGCCCAGGCCCTTATCTCATCGGCAGTGATCAGGGTTTCTGGAGAGGTGGCGACTGGAGCTGTTTCTCTCTGTGGGGCTGGAGACCCTGGTAGGGGGCTTCAGGGGCAGGAAGGCTGCCTGATCTGCAAAGGAGGGACTGGGGGTTCCTCTCAGAAGTTGGTGGCTGATCGCTGGCATATGGGGAATGGGAAGGTTGCTTCTCCACTGGCACGCTGGCTGTCACTCCCCCCACTGGGGTAGCTTTCTCCATGCTGAAATCTTCCCCGAATCTTTGCCGGCTTATCCCTCAATTCTAGGGACAGTGACTGGTGTAGAGATGGAGGTCAAGGATATGAAGGGACCGTGCGCAGCAAACTGCCTGCCTTAGTATCTTGTTCCATATGTCATGAGCTCATTCCAATTAGCCTTGCCAAGCACTGCAAAGAACCAGCTAGATAAGAGAGACTCTGCCCTGGCTTGGATGATTCGGATGTTCTCTAAGATTGACTAGGGAGTACACCAATAAACAATGCTTTTGCTGTGCATAGTTTTCTGCTTGTTAAACTGTACAGGTGAAACTCGAAAAATTAGAATATCATGAAAAAGTTCATTTATTTCAGTAATGCAACTTAAAAGGGGAAACTAATATATGAGATAGACTCATTACATGCAAAACAAGATAGTTCAAGCTGTGATTTGTCATAATTGTGATGATTATGGCATACAGCTCATGAAAACCCCAAATCCACAATCTCAGAAAATTAGAATATTACATGCAATCAATAAAACAAGGACTGTACATAGAACAATATCGGACCTCTGAAAAGTATAAACATGCATATGTACTCAGTACTTGGTTTGGGCCCCTTTTGCAGCAATTACTGCCTCAATGCGGTGTGGCATGGAAGCTATCAGCCTGTGGCACTGCTGAGGTGTTATGGAAGACCAGGATGCTTCAATAGCAGCCTTCAGCTCTTCTGCATTGTTCGGTCTCATGTCTCTCATCTTTCTCTTAGCAATGCCCCATAGATTCTCTGTGGGGTTCAGGTCAGGCGAGTTTGCTGGCCAATCAAACACAGTAATCCCACAGTCATTGAACCAGGTTTTGGTGCTTTTGGCAGTGTGGGCAGGTGCCAAGTCCTGCTGGAAAATGAAGTCAGCATCCCCATAAAGCTCGTCTGCGGAAGGAAGCATGAAGTGCTCCAAAATCTCCTGGTAGACGGCTGCATTGACCCTGGACTTAATGAAGCACAGTGGACCAACACCAGCAGATGACATGGCTCCCCAAATCAACACAGACTGTGGAAACTTCACACTGGACTTCAAGCATCTTGCAGTGTGTGCCTCTTCCTCCAGACTCTTTGTCCTTGGTTTCCAAATGAGATGCAAAAGTTGCTCTCATCAGAAAAGAGGACTTTGGGCCACTGAGCAACAGACCAGGTCTGTTTTTCTTCAGCCCAGGTAAGACGCTTCTGATGTTTGTTGTTCAGGAGCAGCTTGACAAGAGGAATACGACATTTGAAGCCCATGTCCAGGATCCGTCTGTGTGTGGTGGCTCTTGATGCCCTCACTCCAGCCTCAGCCCACTCCTTGTGAAACTCCCCAACACTTTTAAATGGCCTTTTCCTGACAATCCTTTCCAGGCTGCGGTCATCCCTGCTGCTTGTGCACCTTTTTCTTCCACACTTTTCCCTTCCACATAACTTTCTATTAATGTGCTTTGATACAGCACTTTGGGAACATCCAACTTCTTTTGCAATTACCTTTTGAGGCTTTCCCTCCTTATGGAGAGTGTCAATGATGGTTTTCTGCACAACTGTCAGGTCAGCAGTCTTCCCCATGAATGTGATTCCTACTGAACCAAACTGAGAGACCATTTAAAGGCTCAGGAACCCTTTGCAGGTGTTATGGCTTTATTAGCTGATTAGAGTGGGATACTTTGAGCCTAGAATATTGCACCTTTTCACAATATTCTAATTTTCTGAGATTGTGGATTTGGGGTTTTCATGAGCTGTATGCCATAATCATCACAATTATGACAAATCATGACTTGAACTATCTTGCTTTGCATGTAATGAGTCTATCTCATGTATTAGTTTCCCATTTTAAGTTGCATTATTGAAATAAATGAACTTTTGCACGATATTCTAATTTTTCGAGTTTCACCTGTATAAATACAATAATATTTGGGACACCCTGCGTTGACTGGTCTCTGAATGCCACAGACTGGGGCTCGGGACCCCTAGATAGTTAGGAAAGTTGGAGATTTTGGCTTAATGTCATGGTTCTGATGGATGAAACTCTTCAAAGAACTTCAAGGCATTGTTTACCTTAAAGAATCTTTATTTGAGAAGCATAGCATTGGCACTTACATAGCTAAAGCCAAAATCTAAATTCCCCTCCCCTGAGCACATAGTATCAAAGCACAATTCCCTCCTCTAATTTACAGTCATAAATCACATTCTCCAATTAGTTTGAAATGCAGGGTCTCCCTCCAGTTCTCCAGCCCGCCAATTCTTATCATCTCTTATTTCAAAAACCTTGATTCTCACACTGGTTACAATATTGTTATACCCACCAGTATCATCTAATTCTAACTCTAATTCTAAGAGTAAAACATAAGAAGGAAAATGGTTGCATCTCCATATGTTGTCAAAGCAAAAACATCCAATGTTAGCAGCATTGACAAAAGGTATATCTGTCCATGAAGTATTTAAGACTCAAACTGCCTAGCAAAAAATTGGGACCGAAATACCTCAGTCCTTTCCCCATACTGCAAGTTCTAAACCCAGTTACTGTAGAATTGAAGATTCCTCGGCTTTTAGGGAAGATTCATCCTGTGTTTCACTGCAGCTTGTTAAAACCTTTCAGGGAATCAACTCTAAGACCCCCACTCCCAAGAAAGCTCCTAGAGCTCTTGTGGTGGCAGGAGAGACTCATTACAAAGTGAAACGTATTCTTGATGCTAGATTGTATAAGGGAGATTGCAATACTTGGTGCAGTAGAAAGGCTACCCATTATCAGAGGCCACTTGGGTGAAGTGTACTGATGTAAAAGCTGATAGGCTTATTTGTAAATTTTATGATAAACATCCGAACAAGCTGAGGGGAAATCCATAACCTATGGTTTTGTCTGATTTGCAGGACTTCTCCTTTCTGTTAAGAGGGGCCAGATGTCAACACTGTGACAATTAAGAAATTGCAGCCATTTTACTTTTTGCTTTGCTTGTGCTTTTTCTGTTGTTTGGGATTCTCAGATGTAGAAGTGGGGAAGGGGGAAATGCTTGAGTTTTTTAAGTTAGGCTAAACAATTGCAGCTGGGTGAGCTTCAAGGTCAATTCTAAATAAAGTTTTGGCAGGCTGTGAAGTGGGGAAGAAAGCCCACGTTTTAGATTAATTGGTGAATGTGATTTATGACAGCCTTTTTGGGGTGGGAATTGCAACTTGTTACATTGTATCAGGGGGAGGGGAGGGAACTTTAGTCTTGGGTTCAAATATGTAAATGCCAATACTGTTTCCTGAATAAAATGTTCTTTAAGGAAGAAATCTTTGCCTCGAAGTTCTTTTAATTGGTTTCATCTATTTCATCTATCTATTTAAGAGCCTTGGTGGAGCAGTGGGCTAATGCCTCCTTAAGTAACACCAGCTGCCTGCAATTAGTGCAGGTTCGAGTCCCACCAGGCACAAGGTTGACTCAGCCTTCCATCCTTCCGAGGTAGGTAAAATGAGGACCCAGATTGTTGGGGGCAATTAAGCTGACTTTGTAATAATGCCGCTTGGGTGTGTGTGTGTGTGAAAGCCCTAACAAGCAGGCATATACATAGAATGAAGGCTACTGCTAAGCTTGTAAGCCGCCCTGAGTCTTCGGAGAAGGGCGGGATATAAATGGAATTAAAATAAAATAAATAAATAAATAATTGTAACCATGACAACCTGCATCATTAAAAGATCACTAGAGATATTTTATGTTCCTTCTTGCATCAAATGCTCTACTATCACCCCAATGCTTAAGAAACCCTCCATCAAGGAGCTCAATGACTATAGACCAGTTGGTCTGACATCTGTAATTATGAAAACCTTTGAAAGGTTAGTGCTGGCTCACCTGAAAACCATCACAGATCTGCAGTTAGACCCCTTGCAATTTTCCCACCGAGCAAATAGATTGGCAGATGATGCTGTTAATATGGCACTGCACTACATCTTACAACATCTTGAATCTCCAAGGACATATGCAAGGGTCCTTTTTATAGACTTTAGCTCAGCATTCAATACTATCATTCTAGATATTCTTCTCACTAAAATGACTAGCTATGCCTGACGATATTTGTAAGTGGATCATAAGCTTTCTAACAGATAGGAAGCAGAAGGCAAAGCTAGTCAAAATCACATCAGATACCTGTACAATTAGCAATGTGCCCCCCAGGGGCACATTGCTCTTTTCTCTCTATACCAATGACTGCATCTCAAATAATCCCTATGTTAAAGTACTGAAGTTTGCAGATAATACAACAATCATTGGTCTCATTCGAGATGATGATGAATCTGCATATAAATGGCAAGTTCAACAACTGGCCCTGTGGTGTGGCTGGAACAATCTTGAACTGAACACATTCAAAACTGTAGAGATGAAGGTAGATTTTAGGAGAAGCCCTCCTATTCTGCCATCTCTTACAACACTAGACAACACAGTATCAACAGTAGAGACCTTCAGGTTTCTGGGTTCTGTAATATCTCAGGACTTGAAATGGACACCTAACACAAAAAAGTCATCAAAAAAGCACAACAAAGAATGTTCTGCCTGTGCCAACTCAGAAACTTAGACTGCCCAAGGAGCTACTGATACAGTTCTACAGAGGAATTATTGAGTCTGTCATTTGCACATCTATAACTGTCTGGTTTGGCATAGCAACCAAACAGGAGAGACACAGACTTCAACGTATAGTTAGGACTGAAGAAACAATAATTTCTACCAGGCTTCCATTGTGGACCTGTACACTGCACAAGCCATAAAGAGGGCTGTGAAAATATCCACAGACTCCTCACATCCTGGATATAAACTGTTTCAACTTCTTCCCTCAAGACAATGCTACAGGGCATTGCATGTCAAAACAACTAGATACAAGCAGTCCCCCCCCCCATGCCATCACTCTGCTAATTTCCACAACCCTGGCTTATGTCTTATGCCCTAGGGTGTCAAACCATGTAGTAGGACTGTATTACTAGTATCCTTCTCATCTTTCCTATTACCTATTCCTTTAGCATCTTATGGCTATAACTTTGTTGTTTGTATCATTTGATTTATGTTGATTGCTTTTGTTTAGTATCCTATTATGATTTATGTTGATTGCTTATTTAGTATCCTATGACTACCACTGAGAATTTATCTTATGATTATTGTATTTATGATTATGATCATGATTATCACTTGTTGCTTGCATGTACAAGGAGAGCTTATGTACCGGAGACAAATTCCTTGTGTGTCTAAATCACGGTTGGCCAATAAAGAATTCTAAACAGAGAATAATGGAATCGACCACCTGCATCCTTGGGCCTTATGTATTGCTCTCTGTGTAAACAAGTTTTCTTCCCTTTGATGAATACCCAGTTATTCTGCATCCTGCCAAAGTAGGATATGAATGAATCATTATTATTTTTTATTGAAAAGTTTTAAAATACATTTTATCTTTAACAATCCCCTCTCCCCCTCCCCTACCTATCCCTCCCTACCCCTCCCCCCCTTTCCCCCCTCCCCCCCGACTTCCCAGAGCTAAGTACAGGGTATAAAAACAAAGAACAATCATAAACATCCATATGCTACCAACAATAAATTCTTAAATCTATCACTCTCTAGCTCATATAAGGTAACTACAAACAATACTAATATTTCATATAGGGGGAAAAAAGAAAAAGAAAATAGAAAGGAAGACTTATTCAAATGCTAAGTGAAACTTTTTAGTCCCATATTTCTTCTGAATATATTCAATCCATTTTTTCCACTCCATAATATAGCGTTCTTGCGAATGATCTTTCATACAATGCCCTAATTGGTTGCAAAAATTTATCCCCAAAATTCATTTTATCTAAAACTTTCATCAAAAATTGCCAATTCAGTTGATCAAAAGCTTTTTCAGCATCTAAAAAAATTAGCGCCGCAGGGATCTGGTTGTTCCTTTCCAAAAACTCTAACACATCAACTATATGCCTCACATTATTTTTCATTTGCCTACCACTAATAAACCCAGTTTGATCCCCATGAATCACCTGTTGCAGAACCCTCATCAATCTGTTAGCCAACACCTTAGCAAATATCTTATAATCTGTATTTAAAAGTGATATCGGTCTATAGTTTTTAACTTGAGTAGCATCTTGATCTTCCTTCAGAATCAAAGAGATAAAAGCAGTTCTCCAAGACGGAGGCACCTTTCCCCCTCTCTGAATTGTCTGGAACAGTTCCTTTAACGGCTTTATCAACTCCATTTGTAAATTTTTGTAGTAAACCGCAGTCAAACCATCCGTACCTGGCGCTTTATCCAACTTCAATTCTTTAATTGCTATGAGAATTTCTTCTTCTGTTATCAACTGGTTAATCTCCTCTTTTTGTGCTTGCGTAAGAACCGGGATGCTAGCATTCTCCAAATATACATCAATGTCTTTTTCATTAATCTTCTCCTTAGCATATAATTTAGAATAAAAATCCACAAAGGCTTCCTTAATAAGATCCTGTTGAAACACAACCTTTCCCTTATGTTCAATTTTATCTATATTAGAAGCCCTTTGCTTTTTCCTTAGTCTATAAGCTAGCCATCTACCTGGCTTATTAGCATTGCAAAAAGTATTATGCCTAGCAAACCGCAAGTTGGTTGCCACTTGATCAGCCATCAATTTATCAAATTGTCCTCTTAATAGCTTAATAACCTCCTTAGTCTTCACATCCGATGGATTCAAAATTAAGACCTTTTCTTTTTCCCTAATTTCATTCTCCAATTCTTTCCTTCTGGCTTCCAAAGTACGTCTGTATTTATTATTCATATATATCAACACCCCTCTCATGTAGGCCTTGCTAGCATCCCAAACCATGTCCATAGAGGTATCCTTATTCATATTAATTTCAAAAAAATCCTTCATCCGCTGTTTACATTCTTCCACATTTCTCTGATTTCTAAACAAATTCTCATTTACGCGCCACGAGCGCCTATCCCTATTGTCCTAATTTCATTCTCCAATTCTTTCCTTCTGGCTTCCAAAGTACGTCTGTATTTATTATTCATATATATCAACACCCCTCTCATGTAGGCCTTGCTAGCATCCCAAACCATGTCCATAGAGGTATCCTTATTCATATTAATTTCAAAAAAATCCTTCATCCGCTGTTTACATTCTTCCACATTTCTCTGATTTCTAAACAAATTCTCATTTACGCGCCACGAGCGCCTATCCCTATTGTCCTTATTGATCTCTAACCAAACTGGACTATGGTCCGAAATAGTTCTTGCACAAATCTTTACCTTCTTAATCCTAGAAAAAAAATCATTAGTCAGCAAAATAAAATCAATTCTAGAAAAAGATTGATGTCTGTCAGAAAAAAAAGTATAATCCTTTTCATGTAGGTGTATGTCACGCCAAATATCTCGCAATTCCAAATCATCCTTCATTTCAAAAAAAGATTTAGGCAATCTGGCATGGCTCGGAGCACGCTTAAAAGAACCAGCCTTGTCCATCTGTACATCCAAAACTCCATTCCAGTCCCCCATAAAAATAAACGATTTAAACAATTGAATAAGCTTTGTATGAAGTGAATCAAAGAAATCAGCTTGTTGTTGATTAGGAGCATACAGTTGATTAGGAGCATACAGTCCAACTAAGAGTGTTTTTTTACCTTCTAACAACAAATCTATCATAACATATCTTCCTTGCTTATCTGCTTCAATTAGTTCCGCTGTTAGAGTACTTTTAACGTAGACAACCACTCCATTTTTCTTATTCATCGCAGAAGCAACAAATTGCGTGCCCAACCTTGAGTTCGATAAATACTTTTGGTCCATAACCCTAATATGCGTTTCTTGCAAACATATAACATCAATCTTAAATTGTTTTAAATATTGAAAAACTTTCTTTCTCTTCTGTGGTGAGTTTAATCCATTAACATTCCAGGTTAGAAACTTAGTCACCATGCGTGGCATCCCAAAGCTTTTGGAGCACATCTTTAATAGCCCCTATATTTTCTTTGGGCCGCGCTCCTCCCATAGCTTCGCTGTAAGTACGCTTTGAGAGCTCCATAAACCTCTGCTGGTCTTGCTCTTGTACTTGTCTTGCTCGTTTTACAGCGGCACGCGTCAACCTCTGCTCTCCAGCAGCAGCCGATGAAGCTGTTAGATCCCCTCCAGCACCATTCTCCTCTGTCTGTCCATCTTCAGCCTCTTGAGGTTTTCCCTCTCCAGATCCCTTTGCAGCTTCCAGGAGTGATAGAGGAGTTGCTTTTAAAACATCATTGTAGAAATCACGCGCCTGAGTCACAGTAACCAGACGGTATCTTTTACCTTCGTGCATCACCACCAATCCAACTGGAATCTCCCATCTAAACTTAATATCACGTTGCTTAAGTTCCTGTACGAGAAATGCAAAATCCTTCCTTCTCCTTAAAATCTTTGGAGGAATTTCTTTTAGAACCAGAACTTCTTGCTCAGCAACCACAACTTTAGTATCATAAGCAGCTTGAATAACTTCATCTCTAGTTGCTCTCTTTGTAAAATAGACCACCACATCTCTAGGTAACTTCCTCTGCCTTGCAATCCATGAATTTACACGAAAAACTTTATCCATGCATCCCTCTATTTCAGATGCTGGCTGGCCCAATACTGCTTCCAAAGCCTCAGAAATCAGCTGCTTTAGGTCTTCTTTAGGATTCTCTTTTAAACCCCTGATTCTAATAGCATACTGCATCTGATGATACTGAACAAGGCTTAATTCTCCTTCCATTTTATCCCTTAAATTTTCATTCTCCAGTACCTTTACTTCCAATATAGTGTTCTTTTGACTAAAATCCTCCATTTTTTCTTCCAAACATTGCACACATTCAGCCACGCTTTCCACTATAGACAAGATGTCTACCCTCATTGCACTAAATCTCTCGTTAAACTTCTCTTCCATCCTCTCCTCCAATTTCTCCAATTTCTCCTCCAACTTTGCCATCTTATCATCCAGCATTTCTGACATTACCTGGGATTGCTTTGCAAAGGCATCTTGTAGGTCCTTAAGCGTCAATGCCACAGGAGGTGCAGGAGGAAGCAAAGCTTGCAACGATGTCTGTTGCACCGGGGAATTTCCCGCACTCCGAAGAACTTTAGAGGAAGATTTAGCCGCCATCTTTCCTCACTTTCACTTGTTGCGCACTTTCACTTTAAGTTTATAAAGTCCATTAAGCTAGGGAGTAAGAATAAAAATCCTCTTCACCTCGACCTCCTGTACCGCTCTGCCTGCTCCTTTTACTCCAAAGTCTTTCCTTCTGGCAGGGGTGGTCGCAAACGCCTGGCTCTGCTCCAAAAATCCCGGAGCAGAGACGCTAAGCAGCTGGGAGCAACCCAGGCTACGGGGGAGTTCAATTCTTCAGCTGCCCAAGCTTTCAGCTCAGGCGGCCCCGGAGAACTCAACCCCTACCTGGGGCCTCAGCCCCTCCTCTTCTCCCGAGGAGGGGGCTTCGAATCCACCTAAACAGCTGATCGGCGCTGTTTTAGGTGGAAAAAACTCAGCTGTGAAGCGGATAGCCCGAAACGGCTATCTTCGGCGCCGCGCCGCCACCGGAAGTCCCAATCATTATTAATTAGAGCAAAATTTGTTTTAAGAATGTTACAGCAGTAAAAACAGTTACCACAATGATGGATCCAGAAGGAAAAGATCAATAAAAATGTAAAAAAATAATAAGACTGATTCCTCCTGTTGTTTCCCCCTTGTCCGTTCACTGCAGCAATACCCCTTAAAACAAAATTACATTTTATCTAAACTTGGCAAGATACACTCACTTATTCCTTTGCTGTTGTTTCTAAGGTTAAAATTTGTACCTAAAGGTAAAATATAAATTCTGAAAATTAATGTTTCATTGTTGGAATTATTGCTTTTCCCCCCTCTATCCTACAAAATTCAAATCAATTGTCTGAAAACTTTTATTTGTGTTTTATTTTCATCTTTGATCATATACCCTGAGATAAAATTAGATCATGGAATACCCAAGATACAGTCATTAGGAAAGTAATGATTTCTTTATTGCTTAGAAACAACAACGTCTCTGAATCTGTTTGGCAGACATGTTATTCTTCAGAAAGCTTTTCCTGAATGAACTCTAACTATTTTGAGGGACTAAACAGAACTTGCAGATATCCTCTGGATATATGTCTTTTCTTTCTGTTACGTTAATGGTGAGTTTGGAATATTTTGCTGATTTTAGTTTGGACTTTTCTGACTAATTTAAAAAATAAGTTAATTATTTAAGGGAAAGAAACCACTTTCTGGGAAGAAGTTCATCAGGAAGTCAAATTAGAAAAATCAATCCATAGGTTTAATTCAGAAAGTAGATTATCTCAAGAATTATTTTGATTTTATGGGTTTACCCAAACTTTTTTCTAAGATGGTTTATTTTAATAGATATTTTGTTGAGTTTTTATAGTTACATATCTTTAGTGCTTTATAAACAACGTGCTGTCTGGATTTACATATTTAACATTGATAGTAATACAACTTCCATTTCTACTCTCTATTCTGCTTTTCTAGCCATTTATAAAAAATATTTTTGCTAATCTTGCAGGTGGTAAATGCCATCTATAAAAGATTTTATACAGATTTTCTTTATAAGTAGCTGCCCTTGTTATTTTACAGTTTCCTACAAATTTTGCCATTTTTCTAATTCTACATTGTATCCCAAAAAATTTGCCCAAGTTACCATTGTTTCTTTAACTTGTTCATCTTCCATCTTTAGGTTTAACAAAAATTTATAGAGTTTTTTAATCAATTTCTCATCCGATGACAATAGTATCTGGTCAAAGACTGTTTGATCTTTATAAAAACCATATGTTTTGGCATCTTTTTTGTATCTCATTTGCATTTTCAAGTGTGGCCACCAAGATAGTTCAATGTCCTGCTCTTCCAATTCTTGTTTGTAATTTCCCATCAGTATTCAAAATATCTCTGTATCTCACAAGTTTCTTGTAGTTGATTAAATTTGGGTGCACAAACACTTCCATTGTTAAGATCCACCCTGGTATTTTCATATAGATTTTCATTTTTATCTTTTCCCATGTCAGAAGTAAGGTATTTCTTATATAGTGATTTTGAAAGTATTTATGGATTTTGTTCTTTCCATGCCATAGAAAAGCATGTTATCCAAGTTGTAGGTCATGTCCCTCTAGATATAGTAGTCTTTTGTGCCTAAGGGTTATCCACTCTTTTAAACCATGTTAATACAGCTGCTTGATAGTATAAAACCCAGTCTGATAGCCCAAATCCTCCATTTTCTTTTGCTTCTTGTAGCAATTTCAGTCTTATTCTGTCTTTTTTCCCTTGCCAGATAAATTTCAAAATCAATGCATTTAGCTCATCAAAAAAAATCTCTAATTTTATAGGTATTGTTTGGAATAGGAAAAGTAGTTTGGGTAAAATATTAATTTTCACCATCGCTATTCTTCCCAAGACTGATCATTGCAATTTTTTCCATCTTTCCAAATCTGATTTTGTTTTAATAGTTTAAGATAGTTGTCTTCTTTTAATGTCGCACACCTTGCTGTTAAGTATATCTCCAGGTATTTAACTATCTGGAGATCTGTTTTTTCTGACAATTGATTTTTGTTTGTTTGTTTGTAAGTTTTTGACTATCACATTAGTCTTATCTCTGTTTATTTTCAATCCTACTACTTCTCCAAATTCTTCAACATTGTCAATAATTTAGGGCTTGTCTCCAAAGGAACTTCTAATATAAATACCAAATCATCCATGAATGCTTGTAATTTATATTTCTCATCTTTTATCTCCATACCTTTAATTTCTGGGTCCTGTCTAACATTTCTATTCAACACTTCCAGAGTTAAAATAAATAATAATGGAGATAGTGGACACCCTTGTCTTGTACCTTTTTTAATATTAAAATTCTCTGTAAAATCTCCATTTATAATTACTTTAGCGTTTGTCTATGGTAAATCGTTTTAATTATATTTAAAAAGTTTTCTCCAAAATCCATATAGTTTAATTGTACCATAAATTGCCAGTTAACATTATCAAAAGCTTTCTAAAAAGATTAATGCGATTTGTTTCCCTGGATGCATTCCATGGTATCTAAGATCATTCTTAGGTTGTTCTTTATTTGTCTCTTTGATAAAAATCCATTTTAGACTGGATGTATAAATTCAATCAAAAATCTCTTCAATCTTTCTCCTATTATTAAGGCAAAGATTTTGTAATCCACATTTAATAACGATATTGGTCTATAATTCTTTATCTGAGTCAGGTCTGAATCTTCTTTTGGTATTAAAGTGTTATTAGCTTCTGAATGAGCCTTTATTGTCAAAGTACAACCATGTATACATTGATATTGGCTTCTAGCCATGTCTTTGGTAATTTGACCTCTAGTAATACTTCATTACATACTTCTTGCATTAATGGGCTTAGTATATCTTGTAGGCTTTTATAAAATTTTGTGGGTAGCCCATCTGGGCCTGGTGTCTTGTTTTGTTTTTGTTTTTTTTTGTCTTTTTCTAGCTTCTGTCAGCTCCATCACTGTTATTTTCTCATTTAACATGTTTTTAAAATTCTCTGGAATCTTTGGTAGGTTAGCATTTTCTAAGTATTGCCTTTTTTTTCCTGGGTAACTTCTTTACCATAAAGTATTTCATAAAATTCTTCTATTATTTTTTTATCATATCATTTTGGTATTGTAGCTCACCTCACACATCTTGCAATTTATTTATCTGTTTTTTCTCTCTTTCTTTTTTCAGTTTGTAGGCCAGCCATCTACCCGGCTTATTAGCATTTTCAAAAAAGTTTTGTTTTGCTCTTTTAGTTTGTTGGGCCATTTCTTCAGCTTCTATTAAGATTTTTTAAAAGGATAAAAGGATAAAAACAATGGAGAAACAAATTATACTATTATATTAAATGCACTCTGTTTCTGCACTGCTTATAATCTCAAAAAGTTGGAATTCCGGACATATTCATCAACCTTTTGAGCAGTGGTGGGATTCAGCTGGTTCTCACTGGTTCAGCAAAACTGATACCTACTTTTCTCTTGAGTTTGGTGAACCGGTTGTTAAAATGGCACTTGAAAAAAGTGAAGTCAGTGTGCGCACCTGCCTCGCACTCACCCAGCATTCACTATGCTCTCCACAGTGCACTGCAGCTGACCCAAAGCAGCTGGCCAGGCACCGAAGCACTGCCGAAAACAGCAGTGTGTGTGTGCACACCTGCCTTACCTGTGTCAGCCATGGTCTCCACGGCACGCTGATGATGATCTGAGGCATGGAGAGCACAACTGACAGGTGACAGCATATCAGGCATGCACATAGACTCTGCTGTTTTTGGCAGCACTTTGGTGCCTGGCCGTGCAGTGCATCGTGGAAAGCATGACAGACATGGGGCGAGTGCAAGGCAAGCACGCACACAAACTCTGCTTTTTTTGGTGCCCTCCTGTGAAGTGGCATGGCAATTGGTCAGCAGACACGCCACAAATGTGGATTCACCATCCCACAAAACCTGCCATTGCCAAAGTGGATCCCGGGCTGCAATGTGTGCTGCAATGGAGATACCGGAAGTGGAGCAGGCAGCGTGAGGGAAGGAGGAGAGGGGAGAAGAGGAAAAGTGGCCAAGTGAGATGCGCCACCGAAAACAACGGAGTCCATGTGCCAGCCTGCCACATGCTCACCCACGTTACATGGTGTGCTGCAACTGATCCGAGGCATGGAGAGCATGGCTGACATGGAGCGAGTGTGTAGCAGGCGCACACACAGTTTCCACTGTTTTAGCTAGCACTTAGGTGCCTGGCTGGCTGGGACGGCCCCACTTCTGACTTGGCCACTTTTCCTCTTTCTTCTCCCCTCTCCTCCTCCCCTCATGCCGGTTGCTCCACTTCCTGACTGTCCATTACAGCACATATTGCAGCCGGGGATCCACTTTGGCAAACTTTGTTTGTGGGACTGCACATGGCGGCAGAGGAAAGTTACATTGGAGGAGAGGATCTGTCAAGCACCTTGGCAGCAGCTTTGGTGGGCACAATGTGGAACAAGTGGGGTGGGGTGGGACAGATCCCCCCTCACTTACCCACCCACCCTCTTCCCTTTCATTCCCCTTCTTAGGCCTCTTTGCAGCTCTGCCCACATAGCCACGGAATCGGCAGGTAGAGCACTGGAACCGGAACGTGCCTGCTTCCCAGCTCCACTGCATTTTCTGCCACCGTGTAGCTGGACAGCTTGCCCCATCCCCACCCCCCAGATACTCTCCCTTCCCAAAGCATTTCTATGCTAACCTTCTTTCCAGCTCTGATGTTCCTCCACTGCCATGTGCAGTCCCAAAACTTCTGTGGGACCAAAAAACAAAAGTTCAGTCAATCAATTCCAACTTTGTGAGATCTTTTTTTTTCATGAGAAGTTGGAATTGATTGATTGAACTTTTTTCTTCTCCCACAAACTTCTTTTGTTTGTGGGACTCCACACAGCAGTGGAGGAACGCAATAGAAGAATGCTTCAGAGCTGGAAAGAAGGTTAACAAAGAAATGCTTTGGAAAGAAAGGGCATCTGGGTGGTGGTGGGTGAGGCAAGCTCTCCAGCTCTGCAGCGACAGAGAAATGTGATGGAGCTGGAAAGCAGGTGCTTCACCTGCCACTTTGGTGGCTGTGTGGGCAGAGCTGCGAAGAGGGCCAGGTGGCTGAAAGTGCCAGCAGTCTGGTTCGGAAAGGGAATGAAAGCACAAACCCCCTAAGGGTGCCAGGTGTTGAAACAGGCCCATCGCTCTCTATCAGCTGCCCAGCCCCAGAGGGAAGACTGGCATCTACCAGTACCGGCACTTATGGTAAACACGGCAGCATTCTGGCTCTGGCAAGAAAGGGGCAACCGGCATGGGTGCAACAGGCAGGACACTGGCTTGCTTCAGCACCCTCCCTGACCGTCTGGCACTAAGCTGGCATTTTGGCCTTGAGCTGCTGCCGCATGTACAGGCCATGCCCTATCCCCGCACATTTGCCACCTACTGTAATGTAAGACATCCCCCAAAAATAAGATCTAATGGGTCTTTTGGTAAAAAATATATATATAAGACCCAGTCTTATTTTGGGGAAAACATGGTAATCTAGTATTGTGTACCTCTTTTATTGTTCTTAAATGTAAAGGTAAAGGTTACCCCGCAAATGCGTGCTAGTCGTTTCTGGCTCTAGGGGCCGGTGCTCATCTCCATTTCAAAGCCGAAGAGCCAGTGCTTGTCCGAGGACGTCTCCGTGGTCATGTGGCCGGCATGACTAGAGGGCAAAGGCACATGGAACGCTGTTACCTTCCCACTGTAGTGGTCCTTATTTTTCTGCTTGCATTTTTACGTGCTTTCGAACTGCTAGGTTGGCAGAAGCTGGGACAAGTAAAAGGCACTCACTTTGTTATGCGGCACTCGGGATTCGACCCACCAAACTGCCAACCTTCTGATCGACAAGCTCAGCGTCCTAACCCACTGAGCCACTGCGTCCCTGTTCTTACTTAAGTATTAAATAGATGAAATAATAAACTACCTTTCGGTATATTGGTTTTTTTGTACTTAAAACAGTAATTAGGGCAGAGAACCGGTTGTTAAATTATTTGAATCCCACTAGTGCTTTTGAGTTATCGCTGACCCAGACCAAGATAATAAAGTTTAGGAAAAATTGTCAGAACAAGATCAAATTAGGTAGTTGACTAAGCTTTTGAGTCATGTAGAAATTCTTCTTATTTAACAGTAACAGGAAAGAATTAACCAGGTTAGGACAGAGACAAGGAATCTGAAGCTATAAGACTAAAAGTAGATTCAAAATCAATAAGCTGGTTTACTTCACATGTGATTGTGTCCACCATATTCCAAATGATTTTTTTTAACAACAACAAATCAAATTATGAGAAAAACCTTTCCAAAATCTGGAAACTTGGATTGCATAGTACATATAGTACTTGAGGTATGACAGCAATTGGGAATGGAATTTTCATTGCTAAACAATGGGGCTCTAAAGCATGATGTCATGTGACTGTATTGCATTGCTCAGTAACAGCAATCCCTGCAGATCCCGTTGCCATCATTAAGTGAGAATTGTGGATTGTTAAGTGAGTACTTCCTTGCAATTCCCTGCTAGCTTCTAACAACCAAAATCAGCCTGGAAACCCACAGGACATTGCAAGTCCCAGAAAACTCACAAGCAGGCTGTCAGGCAAGTAGGTGGCTATTACTGGATAAGAGAGGGAGTGAGGGGTGGCTGGAGAGGGGTAGTTTGCATGCAGACTTTGGGGTGACTGCTGCCAGGTAGGTGAGGGTACACAAGAGTGAGTGAATGGCAAAATTATAGCAAGAACACAGTGGGGCTTGGAGTGGGAAAGGGTGCACAAGTGCGCAGAGGGGATGCATGACTGGCTATGGAGGCACAGCACAAGCACAGCAAGGCTCAGGAGGATGCACGGGTAGGAGGCTTACCAAATACAAAATAATTATGGCTTTCCCATTGACGTTTCCTGTGGGGGGCCAGTAGGGAAAGTTGCAAATTGTGATCTCATGAGCACAGGATGCTGCAACAATCATTAACTAGAGCTGGTTGTCAAGCACTCAGGATCAGGATCATGCAACCATGGAGATGGTTCTGGGATGGCCAGAACTTTGAGGACCAATCAACCATCACTTATTCAGCACTGTTGCAACTTCTGTTGCTCAGTGAGTAGCTAGTAACTGAGGCCTACACATAATGTGAGTTGGGAACTGAGCACAAAAGTCAGGTAATTCAAGAAGATAGACTAAAATGGGAAAAATGGAAATATTTGCCAAAATATTTCTGCTTCTGTTTTGTAGTTCCCACTATGAAAGTTCTCTTTTCCAGGCCAGAAATTCAAGATCCAATGATGCTGTAGTAGGTATGTTTCAACACTATGCAAAGTGAGCCTTTCCTTCATTTTTTACATACACACACACACACATACGAACAGAAAAATTTTAACTGTGTTAAAAGCTGTCCACTTTTGCCTATACATATTTCTGCCTCAAACAGGAAGAAAAACTGGCTCACAACATAGGTAGTCCTCAACTTACAATCACAACAGAGCCTCAAATTTCTGTTTCTAATCAGGGCAGTTAAGTAAGTTTTGCCCTATTTTATGATTTTTTTTGCCAAAGTTGTTAAGAGAATTATATGGTAATTAAGCAATTAAGTAATTAAGCTTCCCTCACTGACTTTGCTTATCAGAAGTCAGCTGGGAAGGTTACAAATCAATCTGATTTTATTTGAATTGAATTATGTAACAGAACTAGTTTGATTGAGATTTCCAAGGGCAGAATTGATTTGCAGCACCCATTTTTTTAAAATTGAAATGTCCCTTTTGATTTGGAAAGTAAATCAAATTGTATTTTCACCAAACCTTCAAACACTTTCCCCTCTGATAGCGAAAAAGATCAAGGACTAAAATACACTGGCAATTATCAATATTTTAAAATAATTATTATGTACTATTTATTAAAGGAGAACATCATCAAATGATATTTTCTGTGGAAAAAGAAATGGACCTATTTAGACTGAGTAGGGCTTGAGATAGCTCAACATATACCATGAAAAGACAGTAAGCCTTTAGTTACTTTATTGCTATTATAACATAAAGGCAAAAAAGAATGTTAAGTTTAATACACCAAATTAGATAGCCATTTCTGGTATTAAGCTAATAAATGTAAGCTGCAGGCCATTTTTATTATACCCCAAACAATAAATAAATGGACATTCAGAGTTTAGCACAATGCATTCAGATTAATCTGTGCAAATAAATAACAAATGGCACAAATGAGATAATTTAATTATGGGATTTGCTGAAATTTTGTACAGAAAAAATTCCTCTGTACAAATAAGTCTCCTAAAACTAAGAAGACCTTGCTTTTAAGATGATGCATTTAGGATTATGCTATTATAAATGACTAACTGTATTAATGCACTTTCAAAGAATTTTAAATTCTGATCTGGGGTTTTCGATAGAAAAGGCCTAAAACGTAACAAATTTAATCATAAATCAGAACTTTAGGAAGTTATATGTAAATGTGTATTTAATCTTAACAATTATTGATGTCATAAACACATTAATTATAAAGGTTGGAAACTGTTATTTAGCAATGCCAAACAAAGCAACAATAAGGCACTTTTATTCAAATGACAGCTCTTTGGGACTTGACAGAATTTCTTGGTTGCCAGCTAGCCTTGCTTGAATAAGAGTTGTTAATTTGAGTGTATAACTTCTGCACCTATGGGCTACCTTATATTCTTCTGAGAAGATATGCAAGAACTTTCTTTCAACTCACTACTGAAATGGCTGTTTTTCCCAAGTTTCTTCCTTTTTAAGGTTTTGAACAGCTAATCAGCTGAACATATCACTCTGAATTTACAGCTGGAGTACAGATTGTATGAGGGCATTTTGGAAATAAACCTCTGTTTGGTTATCAATGACAGACACTTGCAGATATAGAACTTTTATTATACACATTACAAAACTACAGCATTACATTACTTTTTGACATAATTGCCATTCAAATTGAGGCACTTGTCATCACATCTTACAAGGTTTGAAATTACTTAGTAGTAGTCACTTGGTGCCAAATCTGGGCTATAGTGTGTGTGTGTGTGTGTGATCAAAAACATCCCATAGAACTGCTTCAAAAGTTCTTGGGTGCATCTAGTGATGTGTGGGCAAGCATTATTGTGAACCAATACCACACCGGAAGTGGTGCCATAGAAAATCCTGCCAAATGTGAAGGAGTGCCAAAGGAGTACTGCTAGTGAAGTTCATGGAGCATGGTTTGACCATCAATTCCGAAGACTACTGTGAAACATTACAAAAACTCAGACAAGCCATCCATAACAAGCGTCAGGGCATGCTGACTTCCAGTGTGCTGGTTCATAATAATACTCGCCCGCAGACCACTAGACGCTTCCAAGAACTTTTGAAGCAATTCCGTTGGGATGTTTTTGATCACCCCCCCCCACAGCCCAGATTTGGCACCAAATGATTACAACTAAGGAATTTCAAACCTTGTAAGAAGTTAAGACTAGTGCCTCAATTTGAATGGCAATTATGTCAAAAAAGTAATATAATGATGTAGTTTTCTAATATGTATAATAAAAGTTCTTTATCTGAGAGTGTCTGTCATTGATAACCCCAAATGGAGTTTTATTTCTGAATTGCCCTCATATATTAGGTATCATGCATATATCTAATAAATTAAACTGTGATATATTTATCTTTAATGTGTCATTATAGCAGCAGCTCCCAACCTTTTCTATACCCTGCATCCCTAGAACACTTCTGATATATTCTAGCACCTCTTACAAAAGTTCAAAATAATGAATTATGCATATACACTATAATTTTGAAACTTCTAAATGCAAGTTTTTGCACCCCCTGGAATATCGTCTAGCAGCCCCAGAGGGTGCGAGCACCCCAGTTGGGAACCCCTGCATTAGAGTCTTTGTTTTTATATATATGTCTCTAGTTTCATGGTCAGAAATTTGAACTAATACACAGAGTGTACTTTGAACAAATTGGTTTTCTTCTATCCTAATTGACAAATGTATGATTTCTCTAGTATGTACTGTAGCAAATTTGCTCCACAGAACAAGACTTAATGTTCAGATTAATTTGTGACTAATATGAATTATACAATATATATAAATATGGAAACTTGCAGGAAAAAGACAAAAAACATATAGCTGTGAAATCCAATGTATTATAGAAGATTATAAAATATTTTAAAAATAGATCTAGTACTTACCAAAATAAGTCCTGAGATTAACGAAGAAGTGCCTGTCAAGGCAACATAGAATTTGGGTGTTAATGTGTTCAAAAACATACTCACTGAAAGAGAAAGACAAAAAAAAGGCTAATGTAAGGACCCGCTTCAAAACCTCTTCCCAAGAAAGCAGAACTCTTGGATCAACTCCATCCCAAAAGGAACTTTTATTAGAAGTTGACAGCAGGCATAGAAGGCAGGATCTGTTGGTTTCCCACTCAAATCAATAGGTTAAAGGAGCAAAAAGTAAACCCACCCCAACAGTTCATCTGGTCAGTTCAAATGGCCAATCCCCAGGTGTTAAGTCTGCTGTGGGAACAAGGCTGAAAAGACTGGTTCCCAAGGTTGTGAAAACATTGCTGGGTCTTCACACCTTCCCTTCCACAGCGAGAGATAAGCCAGATGGCCAGAGGCATTCCTTTCTCACCCCAGGTTGGCAACAAGGGGAGAATAGTTCAAAGAGCAAGCAAATAGAGGAAGCGGAGAGGATATATTATTTATTTATTTTATTTATTTATTTTATTTTATTGAATTTATATACCGCCCTTCCCCGAAGGACTCAGGGCAGTTTACAGGGTACTTAAAACATTGATACAAAAATTAAAAACAATTAAAAAGATTAAATTTAATCCCTGAAAAAATATAAAAACCCCCAATTAAAACTCTTATAGCAGCTAAGTGAAAGGCCAATACAAATACAATCCCCCAAAAGCCTCCCCCTTGCCCCCAGGAGTATGGCAGAGCCCAGAGAGAAGAAAAGAAAAGGAAAAGGGGGCTTCCAGTTTCTGTTTTTCAGCGCAGTTGGAAGATTGGGAATGCCGAATCCTTCGGCTGAAATTTCTTTTTGTTGGGGACCCTAAGGGGCCAGAACCCACCCTGAAGGGGTGGAATGAAGGAAGGAAATCCCAGGGACTTAGGAGAGATGGCGGTCTCTCCGAACAGTCCAGGAGAAGCCTCCCAGAAACCAATGAAAGAAAAGGCTGGCTAACTCCATGTCCAGCCATAGCTGAAACAATGGAAGCCATAAGCTTTTAAACTAAGTGGATGTTAAACAGCATGCTTGAATCTGGGTAAGAATATTGATTTTCTCTATCCTACCTATTTTCCTGAAGAAGAAAGTCCCCAAAATAAGAGATCTTCAAAGAAGGAAAGGGGGAGGGGGACTCTGCTCCCCCCTTTTAGTTAGCGGTGAAACTTACTCTTTAGAGAGAGAAAAGAGACTAGAAAGACATGAAAATAAGCAAATGCTGACACCTGCTGGTGGATGAGGATTTTTTTTCTCTGAACCTCAAAGTTGTTAGAAAATGCAGCTGTGTAAACAAAGTGAGAATAACAAAGCTGAAGCAATGAATACTTTACAAAAGGAAACATATGATAAGTGACAACAATTTCAAAGGACAATGATTTTAAACTACATAGAAATCCAGAATAACTTTGAGAGCATGAATCAACTTATTTCCAATTTAATTTCACTCCAAGAAATTTCCCAGGAAAATACAGTAGAGATGATTGAACAAAATTCTGAGGATAGAGACTTAAAGATGGAACCGTATAAAATGATTACTTTACAAAATGAAACATATGATAAGCGGCAAAAATTTCAAAGGACAATGACTTTAAAATACAAGAAAATGCAGAACAACCTTGAGAGCATGAATCAACTTATTTTTAACCTAATTTCACTTCAAGAAATTTCTCAGGAAAATACAGTAGAGATGACTAAATGTAATTCTGAGGATAGAGATTTGAAGATGGAACCATATAAAATAAAAAATATGATTCAATTCAAATGGGAAATATTCCAACACATCTAAGCAACTTTGAAGATAAGGAAAAGAATGAGAAAAAATTCCTTACAGGGAAAAAAAAGATGCAGCAAAACATATTGATTAAGAAAGGCAATGGCCAGAGAAAGAAGACTAAAATGGAAATTCAGAAAAGAGATAGAGCTTATCAGAAAGAATACTTTAAAAAGAAACATTTGTTTGACTAGGGCTAAAGGAATGTAAAAACTTTGAAATATACTACTCTTAGAGGGATGATTTTTTCCCCCTTAACTAATATAATATGTTTTTTTTCTTCTGAAAAAAGTTGAAATGATTTAAACAAAAGCAAATGTTTTAGTTATTTAAATGTGACAATAAGAAAAGCATAAAAATGTGTTTTGAATGAGAGTTAAAGGATTAGATGATTAGAACTATTGAAAGGAATGCTTAAAGATTAAACAGATTAAATACATTCTTAGCTATGGTCAAAAAGAATAAGAAATTGAGGGAATAAATATATATTAAATTAGGAGGGATACATATTTTAAGTTATATGTTATTTTTTGTATCTCAGTGCTCTTGTCTCTTTTTCTTGTTTCCCTTTTTTTCTTCTTTTTTGTCTCTCTCTTTTCTTGTCTCTTTTTACTTTTTTACTTATTGATTAAGAAATATAAAAGCATGAGAAGGTTTATATGGAAAAAACAGAATGAAACCCACCAATGTAAATATAGTTAAGTGTTGAAAAGATTGTCACTTGTAAGAATATTTAGAATTTAGGGGGAGAAATAAGCCTTAAATAAACACAATAACAGGATTTATGATACAGCAACTAAAATGACAAATAGGATTATTGAAACTATATACTTAACTGTTGTTAATTAAAATAATGAGAATTGTCTTAATATAATGTTTTGCAAAGAAAGATACTTTGGGAAAAGGGGAAATCAAATGAAATTAACATATGGAATATAGATCATAGAAATTAATGGTTAAGGACTGTCTTATAAATGTTACCCAGACAACATTCTGTTTTACAAATTACGGAATGTTTTATGTTATGTTAAAAAATTCTAATAAAATATTTATTTAAAAAAGGGAAAGGAAAAGGAAAAAGCTCCCCCACCAAAAAATGGGTTCTGACAGTCACTAATGATTTATCTGGTTTTCCCTTTACCATAATCTGAAATAAAAATTTGAATATATGCAGAAAAAAACAATTACAACCAGACTGCATTCCAACCTATATACTACACATGTCAGAAAAAGGGCTGAAAAAATATCTAGACCCCTCATATCCTAGACATAAACTGTTTCAATTCCTCCCCTTGGGACAGGGCATTGCATGCAAAAACAACTAGATGAAAAGTGCCATCACTCTGCCGAACATCTAACTCCCTGTCTTGTGTCTAATGATATTTACCTGTGTAGTATTACTATTCCCCTTCATGGATTACTGCCTTGTCATGGCGAAGGGGCTTGCATAACTCAATGAAGGTATGAGCTTTGCCATGCAGGGCCACCCAAGACACAAAATGTGATCCACTGGAGAAGGATATGGCAACCCACTCCAGTATCTTTGCCATGAAAACCCCATGGACAGTATCAAAAGGCAAAAAGATATGACACTGGAAGATGAGCCCCTCAGGTCAGAAGGTGTCCAATATGCTACTGGGGAAGAGCAGAGGGCTAGTACTAGTAGTGCCAGAAAGAATGAAGCAACTGGGCCAAAGCCGAAAGGATGCTCAGCTGTGGATGTATCTGGTGGTGAAAGGAAAGTCCGATGCTGTAAAGATTTTTTCTCCATAGGAACCTGGAATGTAAGATCCATGAATCAAGGAAAGCTGGGCATGGTCAAACAAGAGATGACAAGGCTGAACATCGACATCTTAAGAATCAGCAAACTAAAATGGACAGGAATGGGTGAATTTAATTCAGATGACCATCAGGTAAACTACTGCGGGCAAGAATCCCTCAAAAGAAATGGGGTAGCCTTCATAGTCAATAAAAGAGTAAGAAAAGCAATACTGGGATACAATCCCCAAAATGACAGAATGATCTCAGTGCGACTCCAAGGCAAACCATTCAATATCACAGTAGTCCAAGTCTATACCCCAACCACTGTTGCTGAAGAGGATGAAATTGACCGGTTCTATGAAGCCCTACAGCGCCTTATAGAACTAACACCAAAAAATGATGTCATTATCATCATGAGGGATTGGAATGCTAAAGTAGGAAGCCAAAAGATAACGGAATAACAGGCAAATTTGGCCTTGGAGTACAAAATGAAGCAGGGCACAGACTGATAAAATTTTGTCAAGAGAATACGATGGTCATAGCAAACACTGTTTTCCAATAACCCAAGAGACGGCTCTACACATGGACATCACCAGATGTTCAGCACAGAAATCAGATTGACTATGTGCTCTGCAGCCAAAGATGGAGAAGCTCTATACAGTCAGTAAAAAAAGACCAGGAGCTGACTGTGGCTCATATCATGAGCTTCTTGTTGCAAACTTTAGGCTTAAATTGAAGAAAGTAGGGAAAAGCACTAGGCCACTCAGGCACGAACTAAATCATATCCCTGATGAATATACAGTGGAGGTGGCAAATAGATTTAAGGAATTAGATCTGATAGACAGAGTGCCTGAAGAATTATGGATGGAGGTTCACAACATTGTACAAGAGGGAGCAACTAAAACCATCCCAAAGAAAAAGAAATGCAAGAAAGTAAAATGGCTGTCTGAGGAAGCTTTGCAAATAGCTGAGGAAAGAAGGGAAGCAAAAGGCAAGGGAGAAAGAAAAAAATACACCCAATTGAATGCAGAATTCCAGAGAATAGCTAGAAGAGATAAGAATGCCCTCTTAAATGAACAGTGCAAAGAAATAGAAGAAAACAATAGAATAGGGAGGACCAGAGATCTCTTCAAGAAAATTGGACATATGGAGGGAACGTTTCATGCAAAGATGGGCATGATAAAGGACCAAAATGGCAGGGACCTAACAGAGGCAGAAGACATTAAGTAGAGGTGGCAAAATTACACAGAAGAACTGTACAAGAACAAGCTTAGCATCCCAGATAACCACGATGGGGTGGTCACTAACCTCAAGCCAGACATCCTAGAATGTGAAGTGAAGTGGGCCTTAGGAAACCTGAGCAACAACAAAGCTAGTGGAGGTGACAGTATTCCAGCTGAGCTATTCAAAATCTTAAAAGACGATGCAGTAAAAGTGCTACACTCAATTTGCCAGCAAATATGGAAAACTCAACAGTGGCCACAGGATTGGAAAAGGTCAGTTTACATTCCAATTCCCAAGAAAGGCAATGCAAAAGAATGTTCAAACTACCGCAACATTGCACTCATTTCACATGCTAGTAAACTTATGCTTAAAATCCTACAAGCTAGACTCCAGCAGTATGTGGATCGAGAACTTCCAGAAGTACAGGCAAGATTTTGAAGAGTCAGAGGAACTAGAGATCAAATTGCCAACATACACTGGATCATGGAGAAAGCTAGGGAGTTCCAGAAAAACATCTACTTTTGCTTCATTGACTATGCTAAAGCCTTTGATTGTGTGGATCACAACAAATTGTGGCAAGTTCTTGAAGAGATGGGAGTACCAGACCATCTTATTTGTCTCTTGAGAAACCTATATGCGGGTCAAGAAGCAACAGTGAGAACTGGACACAGAATCACTGATTGGTTCAAAATTGGGAAAGGAGTCCGGCAAGGCTGTATATTGTCACCCTGTCTATTTAACTTATATGCAGAGCACATCATGAGAAAGGCAGGGCTAGATAATTTAAAAGTTGGAATTAAGATTGCCGGGAGAAATATCAACTATGCAGATGATAGCACTCTAATGACAGAAAGTGAAGAGGACTAAAGAGCCTCTTGATGTGGGTGAAGAAGGAGAGTGCAAAAGTGGGTTTGAAACTCAACTTTAAGAAAACCAAGATCATGGCATCTGGCCCTCTCAATTCCTGGTAAATAGATGGGGGAAAAATGGAGGTAGTGACAGATTTTATTTTCCTGGGCTCCAAGATCACTGCAGATGGGGACTGCAACCAAGAAATTAAAAGACTCTTGCTCCTGGGGAGGAAAGCTATGGCAAATCTAGACAGCATACTAAAAAGCTTAGACATCACCCTGCCAACAAAAGTGCGTATAGTTAAGGCCATGGTTTTCCCAGTTGCAATGTATGGCTGTGAAAGTTGGACCATAAGAAAGGCTGAGATCCAAAGAATTGAGGCCTTTGAACTATGATGCTGGAGAAGACTCCTGCGAGTCCCTTGGACTGCAAGGCAATCAAACTGGTTAGTCCTAGAGGAGATCAACCCTGACTGCTCTTTAGAAGGCCAGATCCTGAAGTTGAAACTGAAATGCTTTGGCTACCTAATGAGAAGGAAGGACTCACTGGAGAAGAGCCTAATGCTGGGAAAGATTGAGGGCAATAGAAGAAGGAAATGACAGAGAATGAGGTGGCTGGATGGAGTCACTGAAGCAGTAGGCATGAGCTTAAATGGACTCCAGAAGATGGTAGAGGACAGGAAGGCCTGGAGGAATGTTGTCCATGGGTCGCGATGGGTTGGACATGACTTTGCAACTATCAGCAACAAGTATTACTATTATCCTTCTCATCTTTTCTACTACCTTCTCCTATTAGTATATTATGATTATATTACCTTGTTTTTTGTATGTACATTTTTTGTTTGTATGTACATGTTGTTTGTATGTACACTAATTATATTTATTTATTTATTGAATTTGTTTGTTTGTTTGTATGTACACTGAGCTTATGCACTGGAGACAAATTCCTCGTGTGTTCAATCATACTTGGCCAATAAATAACTCTATATGTATATTAAAAATAATGTAATCTTTAATTCTTCTCCACAATGGCTTGTCTCACTGAGGAAGAAAAGCTTCTCCCCCTTATTTTTTATCAGCAATTTCCTGTTCTCTTTCATTACCCCCAAGAAATTAATGTAATTACAAAGAAATGACAATGTTGTGTACCAGTTATAGTATTGACCTAGCACAGGGGAAACCCAGGTTCAAATCCATCCTCAGCTAAAAAAATTCTTTGGGTGACTTTGGGCCAGCTGCTCTCTCTCTCTCAGTCCAACTTATCTCCCAAAGTTGTTTTGGGGATAAAATGAAGAGAGCTCCTATGGAAATCACACTGAACTCTTGGAACAACAGCAGAATATAAACAAAATTAAAAAAAATTGAATCAACATTAGACATCTGTCAACCTCTGGGAAACTTTAAGATCATCTTCAAGTTGAAGGAGAAAAAATAATTAAGCAACAATACACTCATTTCTTTACATTCAGTTAATCAAGAAGCAAATTGGTGTTGAGATTAGCATATTCTTCAGCTACAGAGATTTGACTAACTCTCACAACATATAAGTCTATCAATTAAAAGAAGGCCCTAAATTACTAAAAATAGTGATGCTTGTCCCAGGACCAGACATAGGGTTTAATGAACCAAGTAGACTGCCGCACCTGGAACAGAAATAAATGTGTCATGCTAGGGATGTCACTTAATATATTGCACAACCAACATATTATGATTTAGACAATGTTATATTGCTCATAGGCAATCAAGAAGTAGACTCCATGTACAGCTTTGTTAAAGATTTAACATTTGTTCTATAGCAGGTTTGAAGAAATGGCTGAAGACACACTAAATAATAGAAAGTTGATAACTACATATATTTTCTTATTGATCTTTTATTTAGGCACAAAAGAAAAAGGGGGAAGAAGTGTGGAACAGGTAAGCTCCACCCATTAATTTCACTTAGTTCACAGCATTTTTTCAAAAATAATTTTAAAAACCCACATATTTTAACTCCAACCATTGTAATGTTTTTGATGAAACTGACTGATTTGTATAGACAACACAAAGCAGGACTTGTAAAGGCATAGCAATATAACACCACTCAATTTCTCCTTCTGTTATTCAGGTACTCTCATTTTACTTTTTCATCATAATTGTGAATGGTTGGTAGAGGACATTTGCTAAACAAGGACTACTAAGTACTCCATTTGTCTATGCAGGTGACTCAAAAATCCTTATAGATACCCTGTTCACAAGACACACATCTTAATAGAGTTAAACTTTGTGAAACATAGAAAGCATGTATATATATATATATATATATATGTATATATATATATATATATATATATATATATATATATATATATATATATATATATATATATATATATATATATATATATATATATATATATATATATATATATATATATATGTGTGTGTGTGTGTGTGTGTGTGTGTGTGTGTGTGTGTAAAGGTAGAGCCACAAGCATAACTTTGTACATGCATGCAAACAGCTAAGAGTAGCTTCTGAAATAAGATGTACAATCCTTACAATGAGGTGGCTGCATTAATAATCTGAAGAGAGGTATCTTTGCACCCCTGTACGTTGCAAGGTATATTTTTCAATTGTTTTCCACATCTTAAATGTAATGCTGTATCTTCAGTGGAAATACAAGTAGTTTTGCCTAAAGATGGGTATATAATAATATCAACACTAAGTCAAATGTGGCCAAACATCTGTCTCTTTTTAGCATCTTATTCTTATCTTCCGAATGTCAAAGAACTTTCTGTACATTTTCCCCATATATAACAGCCATTAGGAGAAGGATATGTCTATATTTTCAATTTGCAACCAGAAACTTATGGTTGACCATATGGGATTCCAAAAGTTAAACTAGTAAGGGCCTTTGGTTTGATTCAGTAGGATATTCTTATGTTCTTAAATAAGCATTATGCAATTTTTTACATGTGACTTTATGCAATGGTATAAAATCCTTGAACTCTGGGATAATTGTAAAACAGCTGTTTATTGTTTAAGAACCATAAAACAATAAAATCAACCATTTATAAAATCTAAGTGTCTAAAAATCGACTGTCTTAACTTTCACTGATCCACTGACAGCGTCATCAGAGTAGACATTAGGGGCTGGGGAGTTTGCTTATAAACCCAATTGACTTTACACCCTACTCATTGATCATGTGATTTATAAGCAAACTCCCCAGCCCCTAATGCCTACTCTGATGATGCTGACAGTGGATCAGCGAAAGCTAAGACAGTCCATTTTTAGACTTTTAGATTTTATAAATGGTTGATTTTATTGTTTTATGGTTCTTAAACAATAAACAGCTGTTTTACAATTATTCCAGAGTTCAAGGATTTTATACCATTGCATAAATATACCTGGGATTCGTATTTTTAGAGTTATTAGGGACATGTGACTTTATGTAATTTGTGTATATAGAAAATGTATTTAATTTTTTAACTGTCCGGTTTCATCCTTCAGAAGAAGAAAACACTGTAGAGATCAGAGATAAAATATTTCCACTGGTTTCAAGAGCAAAAAAGATCCCAGCTGGGGGGTTGGAGGAATTTGCAGATACAGTAAGTTTGTCTCAAGAGAGAAGTGAATTGGCAAAAACAGTTGAAACCAACTCTCAAATCTTGCCAAATATACTGTGATCATATAAGTAGCATGCTGAACAGCTCCGTGGAGACCAAAGCTATAATTATCAACAAGTAGGAGGTTACATTTCAAGCTTTTTGACTGCTCAACTATACCCTTCTAAAAATTGCTCGTTATATATCAAGTGTCATACTTTCTGGCACACAGAATTGTCAGAATTGCCATGATAGTACTTTAATTCTAAGCATGGGCATGATGTTTATAATTACACTTAGAAGTGTGCTTTGGTCTTTGATTGTAAATGATCATAGCTACCCTGAATATATTTTCCATATATTTTTTTTGCACTCAAACACAATGTCTTTATGTTATAACTTGCATTTTATTTTTCTTTATTGCCAGACTGTGTTTAATATATTTCTCCCTTTCTTTCTATGTTTTCACATATATCAACACCTTTAAAAAAATCCCTCTGCAAATCATGTTATGGCTCAAGCAATTGCTTTCCACATGTCAAATAGCTATAGTGGCCTAGAAGTTTGGTTTTGCCAAATAAGCAACATGAACATAGACTAAGAAGAATGATGACACAGGAGAACATAACAGTATATTTCTCACATTAGCTAATTTGTTAAGAAAACCCAGACTGTGCAATGCCTATTGCCTTGCAATTAACACTGGGGGAAATCCACAGGAAATAATTCAGCTATCAAGCCTCAAAGAATGCTTATGCTGTTTCAGCCATTATTGCTTCTTAGCTTGGGAGGGAAGGGAGGAAAGAATGGAATGCAGACTTCTGATATCAAGAGTCCAGTCTATGAGAACCAAGGACATTCAAGATTTGTTTATTGAGAACTAAAGACATTCTCTCATAATAGTTATCTGAATTATAATTGGGGGAGGGAGACTTTTATACTTTTAATATAGCAAATTAAGTGCGAAATAACCAGAGCTGGTTTTCCTTTCACCTGTACCAAAATGATGTGCTCAATAAAGTTTTGCATCAGAGATTCGATCATCTCAGATCATTGGATTCGTCAGTCAGAACCTTGACATCAGCATGGTTTCATGTGAATTCAGTGCAAAAATCTTCAATACCTTAAAATATAATATTCCTATAAAAGTGATCAGAGAAATAACATTCTCATTAGCTTGCATTGTAATTTATATAAACTTTGAAAACCAAAAGTAATTCTTTTTTGGAGAGTCATTAAAGGATTTTTTTTTGTTCCCTAGGATTCTTGGATGAGGGTAATTAGCTTACACTGTTTCCAGGATGATGCGCCAATTCAAAATTAAATGACCTTGGTCACTGTATTTAACTAATTTAAAAAAATATGTACCATAGCTTATAATTACATATAATTATAATAATGACCTACTCCAAAAACAACAGTTATTTTCTGGTCCAATTCAATTTATGGGCTTTGATCCTTACAATCTTACCTGGCTAAAGACTACTGGGCAATCAAAGGGTCTGACTGTCTTATTATAAACTTGTCTCAGATGCAGAAAGTCGGGTTCTTTTGTTAAGCTCATAGGAGATCAGGAGATCAGCACTCACTTTCTGATTTTAAAAAATAGCATTTAGGAACTATACTGTTCCCTTCACTATGTCTTTTAAATTACTTTGCAGATTTTATTGCTTTAGCATTTAAAATATTTGTTATTGTTGCTGTTATTGCTAGTTCACTGTGAATCATTTTGGTTGCTTTTTAACAGGCAGCACAGAAATATTACTGAAGGAAAAAAGGAAATGATAGTGGTAAGTGCTACCAATGAAAATATTAATGCTGCTTATTCTAAAAGTTTATTTTGGTGATGCAATCCATTCTTCAATAGCAAAACACGTTTTATATGCAGCTTCATTTTGCCAAATCTCTAGTTGCAAAGATCTCAGTTGCTTTTGCAGGAAAAAGTATTGGACCAACAATCTGGTTAAATATAAAGCTGCTTCATTTGGTTTAAGTTTCTGATAATGATTTTCAATTGCTTTTCATACAAAGTCCAAGCAAATGATATGATGTTTTTAACAATTTTGACTTTCAAACCACATTTGAAAGAGAAATTAGATTAATAACACAAACATAAATATGCTAAAATATACAATATAATAGTTACATTGAATGTTTGCGACATAGGCATCCTGATATGGAGAAAGTTGTATATGAGAAAAGGTTAACACTCACACTTTGAATTGTGCCTGGAAAGGAATCAAGCACCAGTTCACCAATTGCTTAACAATTCAAAGAAGTGCTCTTTGCCTGTTTTTCTTTCCAGAGGGCTGTATCAAAACACTGTGCAACAGTGGCATCTCCTGAATTGTGGCCTCCTATGCAGGTCTGGGACAAAAGTCCCCATCAGAAGTGGTGATTTGACTGCCAAGAAAGCTGTTCTTTGTCTTGCTGTTGGGATTGCAGGCTGAGAATTATTAGTTAAGCCTCAGAGATTCATTACTACTTCCCTCGAGCAGGTTGATAGCATGGTTTTCTCTTGGGAGCTTCCTGGGGTTAATTTAATAGTCTTGTCTAGCAAACTGCAGAGATTGTTCTGCAAATCCCAGCCAAAAGATTAACATTATCATGATGGTGCCTTCTGAGATTTTAAACCCACTGTTCTGATAGAAATGCTAATTCAAAAATGCTAATGACTGTTTTGGTTGAAACAGGGAACAAATGAAAATACTAAATAACCTGCTGTGAAATATATTGGTTTTACATTTCTGGGTCATTATGAAGCATTGGCAATATCACCGCCCAGGCAGTGGATAAACCAAAAGAGTTGGAAAACTTACTACCACAAACATCAGCCCACTGTAGGGCAATTATCCCTCAAAACAATCTTTTACCTTTATATAAAAAACCCTGAAAAACTGCAATATTGTTCTAATTATATTCACTACTTACATTGTACATACATATAACTAGATATGGAAGCCATGGGTGAAGATGCTGAAACCATGTTCCCCCCCCCCCCGCCTCCAAAAAAGGGAGGGATCTCTAGAGTAGAAATTGCATTCTAAAAACACAAGACAGACCCCTCCCTCCAAGGAAAGGGAATGCTACACTTATGGCTTCCTTTCACCAAAAGATTAAATTGACCACAAATATCCTCAGGCTCTTTACAATAAAATGGGACATGATAAAAAAGATCAAGCTAAATCACTAAATGAGTCCTTCATTTTTATTTTATCATGCTATGCAAATGATGATCAGTAACACAACCTTTTTTTAGTCATTAAAACCCAATTTTTTGCAGTTTTGTATGGCTGGGGATGCATGGTTTCTTTACAGCATCCTATTTTGTGCCCAGTTCACATATGTGAGGTAAGCCAAGAAAAAATTAAATAGAGAAAACAAACTAGAAATTGATCCTGTAAACATAGATACTTTATCTTCAAGCTCACTCTGGGTTGTTTACTAAATTATGGTTAAAGTAAACCAAAAGTTAGTACAATACAGGAATAGTTATACAGTAAAGGTAGTCCTCGACTTACAACAGTTCATTTAGTGACCATTCAAAATTACAACATCATTGAAAAAGTGACTTATGATCGTTTTCACATTTATGACTGTTGCAGCATCACTGTGCTCATGTGATCAAAATTCAGATGCTTGACAACAGACTCATGAGAGTTGCAACGTCCCAGGGTCATGAGATCCAATTTTGTGAACTTCTGACAAACAAAATCAATGGGGAAGCCAGATTCACTTAACAAACATGTTGCTAACAAATGCAGTGATTCACTTATCAACTATGGCAAGAAAGGTGGTAAAACGGGGCAAACCTCAGTAAACAAATGTCTCATTTAGCAACAGAAACTTTGGGCTAAATTGGCTGAAATACAAATTCAAATCTCAGATTAACAGCAGAAACCTTCTTAAAATGATTTTGTGGTTACAGTAGATGTTCATACCTGCAGAACAGTTGCCATGTGCTACTTTTTGAGCAGTTAATATACTACAAATATTTCTGCTGGAGAAAATTTTACTCATTTATGGCCACTCTATTTTTTTCAACTTGCATGTAAGACTGAAAAAGGCCAGGCTTCTAATGAATAGCAAAAAGGTGTAGTGCTTCCCTGTGGTCTAAAGCACTTCTTCCTCAACATTTCTGAAGCTGGCAGAGCCCTATAAAAAAATACACAAGCAAACTATTTCTGCTTCTCCTGCCTTCATTGCCACGTGCACAATGGTGATCTTGAGCTATGGCAAGGACAGTGAGCTCCAAGGGAATGTTTGTGTGTGTGTGTGTGTGTGTGTGTGTGTGTGTGTGTGTGTGTGTGTGTAATGTACATCAACCTAACATGCAAGTAGCTGCAGAGTTGTATCAGTTCTAAGACAATTGATGTTTCAAAGAAAGTAGTCTAACTTGTTTTTCTGATTTCAAATCTGTAAAATTGGGCAGGAAACATATTTCTAAGAAATCATCAGGCCTTTGGGCTAATTCCTTTTGATAAACCATAAATTCCTCACCTAGCCTTACCTATTGTAAGTTTTGAATGAAAATAAACATAAATATAACAAAAGTTCATTATTTGGAAAAAACAAATCATTTCACTGTTTACAAAAAAGCTTCTCCAGCATGTAAAAGGGCAATCTGCTGTTCAGTGGATGGTGCCTTCTACACATTTACATGCATTTGCACTTACAGACAGACATGTCCATTATCACATTATTAGAAATTCCAATTAAACAAACATGAGAAGATACTTAAATTTGAAAGAGAGACATCAAGTAATACTAAATATTCCAAAAATATACTCGACATGTTTCTTCTTTTTCACCTCATTTATATACCACCTAAATTATATGCAAGATAAGCTTTGTAATTAACACATTTACTATTAAGAATTCTTTTCTTCTTTCAGTTTGCCGTCAAGGATAGATTGAAGCCAATGGGTAAAAATACTAAGGGTGCAATCCTAAACAGGGTTACTTACAGGACAAACATGCTATGCCACCTATTGATAACCCCCTCCCCCTCCCCCTCCCAAAGAACATGATCTCATGAGAAAATGGATCTGGAATCTCATTAATCAGACAGCATTAAATTCTTATCACTCTTGGATTCTGCAGGAGCTCTGGTTTGTCTAGTTGTGTCTACTTGTGCTAATCGGGCTGCAGGAATTGATTGGATGGGGTAATCCATCAGATTCTGGTTGGAGGATACTGTAATACTTGAGAGGAGGCTGTTCTTAATTGTTAAGGCAGTTCTGGTTGTGGAGAAATCTTTCTTCACTACATGATATTTATTAAAGTAAAAGATAGTCAAGGTTAAACTTTGCTTTTGAGAGACTGGTGTTGCAGCTATTCAGGTGTCATCTAATACTGCATGTTTGCATAATGTTTCATCCTATTAAGTGAAGAATTTGGGAATAGTAAGGTACAGATTCTGGTGCACTGACACAACTTTGTCCAACTACAAAGATCAAATACCTCTGTCAAGAATCCCTTGCTTCAGCTAACCTCTAAGAAAAAAGGAACTGCCTTGATTTTTCTTCTTCAAAGAAACAAGACTATTTTAAAAAAACATGAAACACTCCATAGTGTCAAGCTGAACTTCACCTCATTTAGCTTGATACAAGCTAGCTGTCTGAATACAATCTTGGCTATATATTCAAGAATATATAGCAGACATGTCAAACTCACATCGTCACATGATATCACGCAACGTATCAGGAGTGTTTTGCCATTCCCAGCAATGGGGTGGGTGTGGCTTCCGCGTGACGCATCCGGCCCGTAGGCTGGCAGTTTGACACCCCTGTTATATAGAGAACACAAACTCAAAAAGAGCACTTTGTCCATTTAATTGTTTGGAGAGATACAGAGCTATATTTTACATCTTTATAAAAAGGTAAAGGCTTCTCCTGTCCAGTTGAGTCCAGTCATCCACAAATCTTCAGTACAGGTAGTCCTCAACTTACAACCACAATTTAGCCCAAAATTTATGTTGCTAAGTGAAACATTTATTAAGTGACTTTTGCCCATTTTACGACTTTTCTTGCCACAGTTGTTAAGTGAATCATTGCAGTTGTTAAGTTAATAAGGTTGTTAAGTGAATCTGGCTTCCCCGTTGACTTGGCTTGTCAGAAGGCTGCAAAAGGGGATCATGTACCCCGGGACATTGCAACCGTCATAAATATGAACCAGTTGCCAAGCATCTGAATTTTGATCATGTGACCATGGAGATGCTACAGTGGTTGCAAGTGTGAAAAATGGTCATAAGTCACTTTTTACACAGCAGTTATAACTTTGAATAGTCACTAAATCAACTGTTGAAAGTCAAGGACTACCTACATTCAACATTGTTCTTAGAAATACTGCATTTGCACACCTCTCTCATACAATTAAATACTCCAACTTGTGGTCTGCTAAAATCACACATAATTAATCTTTTCCAAAGAACAGAAGCAATTTAAATGGCAACAGGAAAGCAGGGGCTTTTTTTTAGGCATGACATACCAGCCACGGAAAGCCTATCATCAGAAGATTTGCCTAGCACTAATATTTTAAGATCCAGCAGAAAGTTATTTTAGCAAACTTTCAATTTATTTTTACTATACCCTGAAGTACTGTTGATTGCTGTACTATCTTTTTCATGCATGTATGCAAAATGATCCTTAATGAAGTTTTTGGCATTTATTTTCTAGGAAGAGTGGCATGAAAATGCTTTCTGTAAAAGCATATATTGCCATTATTATTCTTTCCCATCAAAAAAGTAAACACTCCCATTTGGAGTATTATCCAGAATATGGATGAATGGAAAGACTGTTAAAATGTTAATAAAGTTGAGACTTTGGAAAAAGTGCAGAGAAGAGCAACTAAGATGCTTAAATGTCTAGAAACTAAAACATAAAGAATGATTGCAGGAACTGGGTATGGCTAGTCTAGAGAAAAAAAGGATTTTGGGGGACCTGACAGCACTATTCCAGTATTTGAGGGGCTGCCACAAAGAAACGGGGGGTCAACTTATTGTCAGAGAGATGCAGTAGCCCAGATAGTTAATTTTACCCTGGTGGAATTCGCACTTTGACAGATTGGCATATAGTTTGGCCACTTGAAGCTTCTTAAACCCAGCTCTGACTAGTTTTACATGTTCTGGGGTTCTGCCATGGTCTCAGTATAGATTAAAATGTCATCTAGGTAAACTAACACTCCCTTATACAAGTGTTCATGCAGTACTTTGTTTATTAGCTGAATAAACACAGCAGGGCCCCCTTGCAGTCCAAAAGGGAGGACCCAGAACTGGAAGCATCCTAAGAAGTAATTGAAAGTTGTTTTTCACTCAGCCCCTGCTTTGATCCTCACTCAGTAGTACGCTTCCTGTAAATCCAACTTGATGAAGACATTTCTTTTGGCCAAGTGGGCCAGTATGTCTTTCTTGAAGGGAGGTGGGTAAACATTTTCCACATACACAGCATTAAGCCCACAATAGTTAATGCATAGAGGAAGGGACCCGTCTTTCTTTTCCCTAAAGAGTACCGGGGCAACCACCTTGGTTTGGCAGGTTGGATGAGTCCACGCTTCAGGTTTTTGTCTATAAAAGTCCACATGACTCCAATTCCCTAGGAGTCATAGAATATAGTTTAGGTTTGAGTAGTTTGGCCCCCATACAGTCAGTTGGCCTGTGGGGTGAGTGTCTGACCCCTTCTCAATGAAGATATCCCGTAAGTCGCAATACTCCTTGGGGATCTGATGGTCATCCTGGGGCCAATCTTTGGCAGTTACTCCCATCTGCCTTTTTGATTTCACCTGTTGCAACTTTGGAGCAGGTCTTTTACAGCCCTTTCCCTTTCCCCTTCACAGCCAGCAAGTCAGATTTTTAGCAGCCCTCTCCTCCAGTTCATATGGGGTTTCATTTCTGGAGCCAAGACAGTCATAACACAAGGGGTCTTTCCATTCCAGGGGCTACGATGAAGCACAGGGTCTCTTTGTGTGCGCCCATCCTCATCTATGTTGGTTTGATAACAAATGTTGCTGGCCCTCCTGCTACTGAGCTGTCCAGCTGGCAAAAAACTACAGGCACTTTAAGCTGTTTGAGTCTCACACCATTTCTTGACCAGGGCAGGGTTGACCAGGCATCTGGTGCACCTTGAATCCAGTAGAGCTAGTAGGATCCTCTTTCGCCCCGAGGATTGAACCACCAGTTCTATGGGGATAAGTCTGGGTGACTTACCAAGGGATCATCATCGTAGTCCAACTCACTTTCCACTGGTCTGCCCACTGGGTCAGTCACAGATCTCGCACCCTCTGTGGGAGATGGGGTGAACTCTACAACTTCCACTCCTCGGCTTGCTGCTGTGGTTTTTCTGGTTTTTTAGCAAGACCAAGAATTGCCTTCTGGACTGGGCATGTAGCTCGGCAGTCAGCAGCTTGGTAACCCTCATTCCTGCACCTGAAACAGCAGTGGATCGGTGGTGAGGGATCTGCTCCTGCAGACAGTGCAGGCTGGGCTATGGGGCCCCTGCTCCTCCTCAGCATGCATTCAAGGCCGTTGAGGAAAAGGCGGGAAAAAAGTGGAGTGGGGCAGAGGAAGGTGACCAAGACATTCGCTCCATGCGTACCATCCACTGGTGGTATGCATACCAACGGTTGAAAAACTCTGTGTTAGAGTACCCAGATTGCAGCTGCTTTCTTGCAGGTATGTGGAATGGCATGGAACCCACAGGGTTTGCAAAGTTAAGTGAGGAAGTTGATTACAGCTTATTAGGAAAGACAAAATAGACAACCAAGAATGCTTTATTGACCGTTCTTCATCCAGATTTTATATCAGTTGCATCTGCTAATACAGGCGTTTTGCTTGAGATTTCTTTGTTATTTTCAGTATCTGGTAAAATGAATGAGTGCTTTTCCAACAACCTGTAAAATCCAAGGCACTGTTTTCATTGTTTAATTCCCCCCTCCTAGGTTGTTGATTCAGGGAAAATCCATTTCTTTAGTGTTAACTAATAATGTTAGTTATGTAGGGATACATTTGTATTGGTTGCTTCATTTTTTTTAAATTTTGTGATTACACCCATTGTACACCCATCCAAAAATGACTACAGCAAATAAAATCAAAAACAGATAGTGGAAGATCATTCCAAGAGGCCTGGACAGAGTCATTTGGAGTGATTGAATGCAGTGGGAAAGCATTATGTGTTCTATGCAATGAAAGTGTTGTGTGTCGCACATCAAGTGTCAGATGGCACTTTGAAACCAACCAGAAAAATGTTGCCCAACTTGGTGATACTGAAAGAAAAGAGTTTCTTGAAGGGAAATTGAGGAACTATCATTCCCAGCATCTTAGTTTTTCTCAACTATCTTTCCAGAACAAATCATCTGAAAGCTGCCAGTTTTAAAATTTCACTGTGCATAGCAAAACATAGTAAGCTCCACTCTGATAGGGATATTATCAAAATGGCCATATTGTCTGGGAGTGATTCTCTTTTTCATGATTTCCCAAACAAGGATAAAATTATTCAACACATCTCTGAGATACCACTTAGCAGAAATACTGTGAAACATCAAGTCCAGTGCATAGCAAGTGATGTTAGTCAGCAGCTCATCACTGACTTACAAAAGGTAGCCTGTTACTCCATGTGCTTGGACAAAAGCACAGATACAGTGGCGTAGCGTGGATTGTCAGCACCCGGGGCAAGGCAAGTAATTTGCGCCCCCCTAACCCGTGGATTTTAGCACTCGAGTCTCTTCCACTAGATTAGTTAAAGAAACCCTTACCCCCTAAGCACATGTATTGTTTGTTATGAAAATACTGATGTAATTAAAGTAAAATGCATCTAATGCGCCCCCCCAGATGTTGCGCCCGGTGCAGCCGGCCCCCCTTGCACCCCCCACGCTACGCCACTGCACAGATATACAGTAAATGATCATGCAAGGCTAGCAGTAATTTTGCATTATGCTGTTGGTGACATCATGAAAGAAGAGCTGGTGAAACTGATGTCTTTGCCTGAAAGAACATAAGGTGTAGATATCTACAATGCTGTGAAGGAAGCTTTTTTGTCACAAGACATAAGACCAGAAAAGGTGGTTTCAATTACAAGTGATGGAACATCTTCTATGGTGGGGGCAACATCTGGTTTCATACAGTTGTTCCTTCAAGAAACAAAACATAAAGTAATTCAGTTCCATTGCATTATACATCAGGAAGCTCTTTGTGCCAGGGAAAGCAACAAAAAATTTGACGATGTCCTCAAAGATGTCACAAAAATAGTGAATTACATCATGGCTCGTGCTCTGAATTGTCAGCAGTTTCAAGTACTTCTTGAGGAGGTTCAGGCACAGTATAATTGCTTATTTATGTATAATAATGTCCGGTGGCTGAGCAGAGGATGAGTCCTGGAGAGATTTGTAGCCTGCTTGGATGAAATTAGGCTGTTCTTGAATGAAAAAATGAAAGCCCTAATAAGCAGGCATATACATAGAATGAAGGCTACTGCTAAGCTTGTAAGCCGCCCTGAGTCTTCGGAGGAGGGCGGGATATAAATGGGATTAAAAAAAAAAAAGGGCAAGAATATCCACAGCTCACTGATATGGTCTGGCTTACCAACCTCATGTTTTTTACAGACTTTACACAACACTTCAGTCTACTGAAAAAACAATTACAAGGTGTAGGGAAAACAGCAGACAGGATGTTTTGTAATATCAAAACATTTGAGAGAAAACTGCAGGTTTTTGAAAGAGACCTTGAAAGTGGGCAGCTGAAATATTTTCCTAGTCTAAAAGTTCATTTAGAAAATTCTACAACATTTGCAGACAATCCTACAAGCCATCAGGAAATCTACAAGGAATTTTCTAGCATTGTAGCAGCTGCAAAGATGAATTTTAATAACAGATTTTCACAGTTTCGTAAGCTGGATACAACTCTGTGTTTTCTTACTTCTTCAGATAAAGCCAAATTTGAAGAACTTGATCTTTCCTGCTTAGAGTTGTTAGATTTAGGAAATCTGGAAATGGAGCTACTGGAATTTCAAGAAAGCACTATCTGGAAAAATAAATTCTGTGACCTGCGTGAAACACTAGAGAAGATGGAAGGGACGACAAAGGACAGCACAGCTAGTTCTGAGAATGAAATCCTCAAAGTGTGGAATTCTCTGCCAAATAATTTTAAATCCATGAAAGCACTTGGGATTGCTTTCCTTACTTTGTTTGGATCATCTTACGCTTGTGAGCAGCAGTTTTCAGCTTTGAATTATATCAAATCTGACACCAGAAGCAGACTAACAAATGACCTGAGTTCTGCATGTGTTACTCTCAAACTTACAAACTATGAGCCAAAGGTAGATAAATTATCAGCAGGCATACAACAGCAAAAATCACATTAATTCTTTAAAAGCATGCCAAATACAAACTTTTAATTTTCAATAAAAAGTTGTTTGTATCATTGAAAGCTCTGTTATTGTATTTTTGGGAGGTAGAGTGGGGATTTTTACTTTTTGCCTTGTTTTGTCCCAATGCCCCCCTGCATAGCCAGAAGTCTTGTGCTATCGCCCTCCTCCAGCCCCTCTTTCCCTTCCTTTGAAACAACCCCCCCAAATCCTCCTGTTCCTTCCTTCTGAATTAAAACAAGAGAAAGCCAAGTTTTTTCTTTTGTGGTCTTTACATATTTAACCTGCAGCTAGAAGGAAGTGGGGAAGAAAACCATCGTGAGACACTATTCTCTTTTAACTTTTTTTCCTTGTCACTTTTTGGAGTTTTCATCCTGCTTTTGTGAGAGGGCAGAGTTTGGGAGGGGGTGTAGCTGCCCTTCTCCAAGCCATCAGCTGAGCAAGAAATCTGCCTGCCCGCGCTCTTCCCCCTGTCTGAGGCTTTCATTGAGGATTGGCGGGGGCGAGGCTGTTTGGTTTTTATTCTCCACCCATCTGCTGGGTGGTTGCAGCAGTTTTGGTCTCTTCTGTTGTGCTTTGAGGTTACTCACGAAGCATGTTTGTTTTTTGGGGGATCCCCACTCTGGTTGCTAAGCCTGCTTAAACTCTCTTCCACCTCCTCACCAGAGCCCCCTTTGTCTGCAACCTGCCCCTGGCCCAGCCCCTGCCTCGCCTTACCTTCCCCACAGCAATGGCACCCCAGCCCTTCCCCCTCCCTTGCCTCACCTCACCCTGCAGGATGAGCCTTCTACCCACTGCCCCACCCACCAGAGAACCCCTGGATCTCCCCCAACCCTGCCTGGCCCCCACAGGCATCCCTCCCCAGGAGCGACATTGAGGTGGCCATGCCCACCCTAGCCACGCCTACCCAGTCTGCCATGACTACCATAGCCATGCCCCCTTGGTGGCCACACACCCTTGTGGGTCTTGCCCACTTGGTGGCCACACCCACTCGTGGCCATGCCCACCCAGCACTTGGCAATGCATAAGTAGGTTTTTGGTTGCAGTTTGGGCACTCGGTCTCTAAAAGGTTCACCATCACTGGTATAGAGTCTCTTGCTTGAGCAGGAGGTTGGACTAGAAGACCTCCAAGGTCCTGTCCAGCTCTATTCTGATTGACTAAGTCCATTTAGCATCTCCCCCAAATCTCTTGTCAATATTGTGCCAAATAATATCAGTATGAAGTAACAAGCTGATTAATCAAACTGCAAAGAACCTCTGTTCCCTTCAATAAGTTCCATGTGCTCTCTCCAGAGTTCTGACGGATGCCATTCTACCCAGTCACACACATATTCATTTAACATGTGTTGACTGGACATAGCCACTATGTTGACATTAGTTGTGTTTAGCACTGATATATTATCCTTGCAATTTTAATTCTGAGGTTACTCAGTCTCTTCCCTGAAAAGTGAACTCTGCTCATCAACCAGCCTTCTCAAAATGGCACAACCAGCAATATGTTAACCTTATTGCACCAAGCAAAGATATTAATTCCAATCCCAATTTTTGTCAATACAAGATTACTACATAAAAACTTTGCAAGGGTCTTACATATTGTACCTAGATATCTGAGAAAACAATTGGCACATGCAACACACCCATAGCTTTAGAAGCACTTGATTCTGAAATCTGATTCTCCAGGCTATTAAATACTATTGGTAGATCACTTGCTCTTTACTGTTGTTGGGAATTATTTTACTGGATCAGAACATATAATAATTTGAGAGCTCATAGATAGTTCCTGATAATTCTGTAATTATTCTTTTAAGATGAACTGTGCTGTAGTGATACAAAAAACAGAATGCATTATTTACTGAAACTGAAGCACATGGGTTGTTTGTAAGGACATCATAAGATAAAATAGCAACAAAGAGAAGGATGGAATTTTACTAATAACTGCCAAGCAAATATCTTCTTCGTGAACCTATTTTGGCATTGATCTACAGTATTTTAAATCATACTGAAATGCAAATGTACGAATGTACAAGGTCTCTTTATAGTATTGCTAATATAACATGCTACAACAATAAAAGTTAATGGGAGATAAAGATTAGTAGTGCAATCCTCAGAATATGAACTCAGAAACGAAATATAAGGGAGTTACTGCGGTAAGTGGGGCCACAATTGTGGCTTAAACTTTAAAATAGAGAATCCTGTATCACATTATATTGGTTTTGTTGATGTGAAATCAAATTACCCCCCGTAGATAGGGCTCGCAACTTGGGAGTCCTCCTAGATTCACGGCTCACCCTGGAAGACCATATAGGAGCTGTGACTAGGGGGGCTTTCGCCCAGGTTCGCCTGGTGCGCCAGTTGCGGCCCTATCTAAGCCGGGATGATTTATGCACGGTCACTCATGCGCTCGTGACCTCTCGACTTGACTACTGCAACGCTCTCTACATGGGGCTGCCCTTGAGGACCACCCGGAAGCTCCAACTGGTACAGAATGCAGCCGCGAGAGTTGTGTTGGGAGTCTCCCGATACTCCCACGTTACACCTCTGCTCCGTGAGCTGCATTGGTTACCGGTTGCCTTCCGGGTGATATTCAAGGTATTAGTAATGGTATTCAAAGCCCTCCATGGCAGGGGGCCGGAGTACCTGAGGGAACACCTGCTGCCGGCATCGACTTCCCTCCGCCCTGTGCGTTCCCACAGAGAGGGCCTCCTCAGGGTGCCACCGGTCAGAGAATGTCGACTGGTGGCCCCCAGGGGGAGATCCTTCTCTGTGGGCGCCCCGGAGCTATGGAATCAGCTCCCGGTTGAGCTCCGGACGGCGCCCGACCTTCGCTCCTTTCGCCGCGAGCTAAAAACATACTTTTTTGAACAAGCTGGCCTGGCCTGATGGGGGGATCGGGGGCTATTTATTAGGTTTTAAATATCTATTTTAGTATGTGGGCATTTATTTAATTTAGTTTTAACTTTTGTAATTTGTATTTTTATTCTTGCCCTGTTCACCGCCCTGAGTCCTGCGGGAGAAGGGCGGTATAGAAATATTATTAAAATAAAATAAAAATAAATGTTTAAATGTTTTGGTTTTTGCATAATAAAATGCAACAAAAATCAGAAATCCTTTTTTTTTACCTGAAGGTAGCTTAATTGACTCTTTGTGCACCTATTAGGCACAAAGAGTTAATGAAAAACATTTTAGCTTCATATCTGACATAAACAATTTAAGCTCTTTTTCAAAAAACTATGGATAATGGTACTTTGCTGTTCACAATGGAATTCCTAATTGTATAAATAATACATTTCAGAGCTTTGTGTTGTTTGTTTTTTCAGCCAGTCACCCAATATTTATTCATGGAAAATTTATAGGCCACTACATCCCTTGTATATAGTCAAACACTGCTGGTCTTTCAAGAATCTGTTGATTGACTTAAGCCATTTATGCCCCTGAAATTTTTTAGTCATATTGATAAAAGTATTTTTTGTCTTGAACAAAAAAGTGTTTTTCTCATATTTCTCAATAGGGAGTTTTGAACTTGAAACTAGTATTAACTTTCTGTTTTGTTTGTTTTATTATAAAATTTCTGCAATCTGAAACTTGGCAGACAGGAAAGCAAATAGGATTTGTAAAGCAAATCACCAGATGGAAAGTCAAACATTAACTTTCAGTGACGTATCATGTGAAAGTTCAACAAGTAACCAAAAAATAAACAAAATGTGCTTAGAAGTACAGATGTACAAGACAACATAAAACTAATGGCTTGTTTTAAATAAAGGTCAGTATGTTTGCTAGACTATGGATTACCCATTTTGCAGTTGCTTAGAATAAATACAAATTTATCTTCCAAATGAAGCAACTTGCTTGCACATTATAGTGATAGGATTTAGTCATCTAAATCAGGGGTGTCAAACTGCTGGCCCGCGGGCGAGATGTATCATGGTGAAACCACGCCCACCCCATTGCTGGCAAGGGGAAAAAAGTTGCAATACCTTGTGACACGTCACCTGATGTTGCGAGTTTGATATCCCTGATATAAATTCTCTAGTGCTCTAGTATTTAAAAACTAATTTTTCTCTGGCTCTCTGCAATTGAAGGAATACTATCATCTCACAATAAATGTACCGTACTCTTAAGTCTGATTCCAAAACTGTATGACTGGTAGTATCTGATCTAAAATCCATGACTTGGTACTAAAACAGAAAAATTCTGACATGCCAAATTTCTTATTGCAGAGAAAGGGATTGCTTAGTTTTTTAAATTTTTGTAAGATACTTAGAATAATGCAAGTCTATTCAGGAGTGAAATAACTGAAATCAGAACCATAATCAGAAATGTTTAAAGATAATTGAATTATTCCAGTGTTGCATCTAAAAGATGTACAGCAATTGAACATTTGTGAAAGGAAAGGTTGGCTTGGGCCCAGGAATTAAAAATGGGGTGGAGACAAATTTCCACCTTTGCTGAGCTTCGGTGTAATGGGAAAAAAAATATCTTTTTATGTGATTTTAAGTGCAGCTGAGACAGATAAATTGGGTCATCTGCCAAATGCAGATAATGGAATTGTCAACTTCTGAAACAAGCCTGACTGAAACCATCTTTGTTGTTCTAATTGCTACATAGGTTGGGGGTGGGGGTAGGGGAAATAAAATGAAAGTATTTTAGACTAAACATGGAGCAGTCCCGTGGGAACCAAGATCATTCCAACAGGTGCTAGAAGGAGGAGCAAAGACGAGTTGCAGAGCCCACCAATTACTTTCATTGGGTAGCATGATCTATAGCATAATAGAGGGGAGAGGAATGTTACATCTAGTTACATTGCAACTCCAGGGAAAATTTTAGAGTTGGTTTCACTTTTGACCATACCAATATTATGTATCCAATAAATATGTGCTTTGAGGAAAATTGAACCCTTGGAGTACTGATTTATTTGGTTTCATTAGTCAGAACCTTGACATTAAACCAACTCTCAAAAACTTTTTTACTGCTCTAAGATAGAGGGCTATTAAGAAGCAATCCTAGGGGTCCTGAGCTCTAACTGCCTACCCGATTCTTTTGGGAGAACAGTAAAGTCTCAGGGAAGGTTCTAGGATGGAGAAAAAGGGAAAACAACTGCTAATTCCAGTGCAGCCCCTGCAAATGGAACACTGCCCAGGCTGGGGATGGAACCCCACTGATTGGGGCATGACCAAAAGTCCATGTGGACAAAACTGACAGGGCAGTGGTGCCGGAGGAAGCTCTAGCTGTTGGGGACCTTTACCATGCAGAGGAAGATTTCCAGTGCAACGGCACCTCATGGCTGCTGAGACTGAGTTCCCCTTGGTCTCTATCTATAGCTCTCTCTCTCATGCCTAAGTACAGGGTGAAGAGGGTGGCCAGTTGGGATGAGTTGGAAGTACCTAACAGCAATGCATGGCCACTCAGTCAAGAAGCTGAAGGAGAAATTCGACCAGTTGGAAATCAGGGAAGTGACCCCAATCGCACAATATGAGATCTCAGCCAGAGTTGAGGCCAGGGCAACACAACTGATTCCTGCCCATCAGAGCCTGAGTCCAGTCATCATAGCACATGCAGCCTCCCACTCCCCAGGCCGGCAGCAGCCCAGGACCCAGGAGAAGCCCCCCACACCAGCAGCAAGCTGCAAGTCCAGCCGGGCAACTGAGAGGGTTCAAGAGGTGGGCTCAACTTCAACCATGGCCTCAGTACCAGATACTTGGCTGGTGTCTGGTGCACTGGGCACCTCTGTCCCCTGCAGACCCATGGCTGATCAGAGCCATATTTGATGGAGACCCAGTTATGCTGATGTTCTTTATGAATCAGGTGTGGGCCCAGCTGGATCGCTACGCTACTGCCTACCCTGATGAGAGAGTGATGGTGAATGTGATGACAGCAAATCTAGAGGGGGAGGCTGCAGTGTGGGTGACCTGCTTTCACAATGAGGACACACTGGAACTTGGAAACATAGACCTTTTCCTGGAGGAGCTGAGCTAGGTTTGAGGATGAATCCCAAGACCTGCAAGCCGAAGTGGAAATATGCAACCTAAAGCACAGAGGCTGACCAGCTAAGGAATTTGTACGAGAGTTCCAAAAGTCACAGACAGAATAAGGCAGTGGCTGGACTGATTACTCATCCATTGCTTTAAAGAGGGCTTGGATCGTGGCCTGTATCAGGCCTGCACCTACTGAGGGATTCCTGAGCAAATCTGTGAGTGGTGCCGGATGGCAGTGACCTGAGACATCAAACTTAAGTGCTACAAGAAGCCCAGCGCCCCTGAATTGAAGCCTAGGTGAAGCCAGTAGAAATGGCAGTTTGGACAATGGCCAGCATTGGCTTAAGTGACTAGTGCTCCCAAAGATCCTACTGCCCCCCCCCACATATCAAGTACTTCAGGTGTAGCCCGCAGGGTCATCTCATGGCTGAATGCCTAGCACTGGCTCCCCAGGGGGAAAACACTCCAGGCACCACATCAAAAGTGAAAAAACCACAATGGAGAGGCTGAGAGAAATTGGCACATAAAAGCCAACCCATCGAGGTCTTCTCTCTCCCCCAAGAGTGACAGAGAGAACTGATTGAACCTGAACCACTACTAGCCACATATGACAGTGACGATGAAGGTGAGAGCGATCCGATGGTAAGTCAAGCCATCCCTCCTTTTGCCATCTCTGCTATAATTATAGTACCTAAAACAGGGGCCCAAATGGAATTAGAAGTCCTAGTAGATTCACCCCTTCCTTCACAAAAATAGCCTTGCCAATTACCAAGCTCTTGAAAACAGGTAGAGGGGGGCAAACCCCATTGTAGTCAACCTTTAAAATGGACTATAGAATGCCAAGTAGTGTTTGAACAACTCAAAAGGTTATTCGCAGGAGAACCAGTCCTCAAATATCCCAACCCTGAGGAGCAGTTCATTATCTAAGCGGATGCAAATGATATTGCAGTGGGCTCAGTACTCCTTCAGAAAAATAACAAGTGAGAACTGCAACCATGCGCATATACCTCTAGAAAACTCACTGACACAGAGTGGCATTGGGCTGTATGGGAGAAGGAGGCATTTGCTATACAGTAAACAGTGCTAACCTGGCATCACTTCCTAGAGGGGAGCAAGATACCCTTTGAAGTGTGGACTGACCACAAGAACCTTGAGATGCTAAAATCCCTGCACAAATTATTCCCTAAGTAAGTTTGATGGGCACAACATTTCAATTGCTTCAACTTCTCCCTCAAGTATATTCCTGGAGGAAAAAAATTCCTGGCTGATGCCTTGTCTAGGATGCCACAGTAAAAAAGTCATCGGGAGGAGGTGGTAAATGCTATCATCCCCTCTCCTCAAAAAGCCTCTCAAGTCACCGCTAAGCAATCCATCAGCCCTGACAGCAGCTTAACTCAGAAAGTCAGAACTAAACTGAAATCTGTCCCCTGATTCAAAGACAACAGACAACTGTTAACTTATAGGGATGAACTAGCATGGAAAGGTTCTAGGTTGTACCTTCCTAGAACCCTCAGGGTCCAAGCCCTGCAACAAAGCCACAATGCTAAGCAAGTCAGTCACTTTTGATTTTTAAAAACTTTGTCCTTAGTAAGGCGGCAGTTCTGATGGCCCGGGATGAAAAAAGACATAGAAAGCTATGTTAAAAGCTGTACAATTTGTGCTACCATGAAAAAAGACCACAAAAATCCCCTGGGTTGTTACAGCAGTTAGTAGTATCATCCCAGCCCTGGGAGGAAATTACAATGGATTTCATCATTGAACTCCCTGAAAATTGACCTTTTCTCCAAACAGGCTCACTTTATAGCCTGTCATGATCTTCCCTTAGCTCAGAAACTGGCAAAGCTGTTTTTAAAACATATCTACTGGCTCCATGGAATGCCAAGAAGAATCTTATCAGATTGAGGGGTCCAGTTCACTGCCAAATTTTGGAGGGAGTTTGTGAAGATGATTGATTGGATCCACCCAGGGCTCAGCTCAACTTTTCATCTGAGTACAAATAGAGCTGCTGAATGAGCGAACACAATGGTGAAGTAATACCTGAGATGAATGAACCTTTATTGTCAAAGTACAACCATGTATACATTGAGATAGGCTGAGCCTCCCTTCGTGCCCCCCCCACAACTCACAGTGACAACAAACTACAGTATGTTATGTTAACTATTAGCAAACTAACTGGGCAGATCTCCTGCCTTTTGCTGAAGTAGCATACAACAATACTGTGCCCAACAGTACTGGACTTACTCCTTTTAAAGCAGAGTTCTCTAACCTTTCCGGGTTGGCAGCCCAGAGGGAAAGAAAGGAGCAGAGAAATGTGTGTGCATACAGCAGCAGCACCAGCATCCACATGCATGTGCAAGTGGATGGCACACACCTGTGGCAGTGCTGGTGGCAGTGCTGCTAGTGACCACGTGCATGCACAAACAGGCCACTAGTGGCCATGTGACACTGGCGGCATCGCTAACACTCCCATGCAAGTGCAAACGGGGCTGCTAGTGCAAGTGGGGGGTGCACGCACTTGCAGCCATTCCCACAGCCCAGTTGGAGACCCCTGTTTTAAAGTAGCTACAGGCAGGGAGTTCGTACCTATGCTTGAATATCCTCAGGAACCCCCCTCCTCACAAACACTAACCAAGTGGGCAAACACGCTGCAGAGAGCTTGGGCAAATGTCAAACATGACTTAGCAAAAGCCACAAAGATTCCAAAGTAGCAAGCAGATAGGAGGCGACCCCCCCCCCAGAAACCATTTCATATACGAGAGAAAGTTTATCTCACAACCAAATACTTAAGATTAAAACTGCCTTGTAAAAAGCTGGGACCTAAGTTTATTGGTCCTTTCCCCATTGTAAAGATTATTAACCCTGTCATAGATGAGCTAAAGCTCCCACGACTATTAAGAAAACTACATCCAGTTTTTCATTGCAGTTTGTTGAAACCAGTTATAAAATCAACATGAGATCAACACCTCAAACTGCCTCAGGTCCCATTATAGTGGAGGGTGACACCTATTATGAAATAAAATGAATTCTTGACTCTGAACTGTATAAAGGGAAATTGCAGTGTCTAGTTCAATGGAAGGGTTACTCTTTGTCAGAAGCTACGTGGGTGAAGAATAGAGATGTAAAGGCAGAGAGGTTAATACAAAAGATTCATGGCAAACATCCCCCAAAGCCTAGGCAACCATCAGGAAATAGAATAGAGGATTAACAAAACACTAATGTGCATCTATGTTTGTTATCTTTCAGGAACTACTTTCTCTTTAAGGGAGTCTGACTGTCAACTGCTGAAATGAGCCTGGCTGAAGCCATCTTTGTCATTCTAAGTTGCCACATAAGATGGGGGGGAAGGGGAAAAAATGAAAGTATACTAGACTAAACATGAAACAGTCCTGTGGGAATCAAGGTCATTCCCACAGGTGCTGGAAGGAGGAGCAAATACGAGTTGCAGAGCCCATCAATTACTTTCATAGTATAGCATGATCTATTTATTGTTGTTAGCTGCGAAGTCGTGTCCGACCCATCGCGACCCTATGGACAATGTTCCTCCAGGCCTTCCTGTCCTCTACCATCTTCTGGAGTCCATTTAAGCTCACACCTACTGCTTCAGTGACTCCATCCAGCCACCTCATTCTCTGTCGTCCCCTTCTTCTATTGCCCTCAATCTTTCCCAGCATTAGGCTCTTCTCCAGTGAGTCCTTACTTCTCATTAGGTGGCCAAAGTATTTGAGTTCAACTTCAGGATCTAGCCTTCTAAAGAACAGTCAGGGTTGATCTCCTCTAGGACTGACCGGTTTGATCGCCTTGCAGTCCAAGAGACTCGCAGGAGTCTTCTCCAGCACCATAGCTCAAAGGCCTCAATTCTTTGGCGCTCAGCCTTTCTTATGGTCCAGCTTTCACTGCCATACATTGCAACTGGGAAGACCATAGCCTTGACTATACGCACTTTTGTTGACAGGGTGATGTCTCTGCTTTTTAGTGTGGTGTCTAGATTTGTCATGGCTTTCCTCCCCAGGAGCAAGCGTCTTTTAATTTCTTGGCTACAGTCTCCATCTGCAGTGACCTTGGAGCCCAGGAAAATAAAATCTGTCACTACCTCCATTTCTTCCCCATCTATTTGCCAGGAATTGAGAGGGCCGGATGACATGATCTTAGTTTTCTTAATGTTTAGTTTCAACCCAACTTTTGCACTCTCCTTCTTCACCCGCAACAAGAGGCTCTTTAGTTCTTCTTCACTTTCTGCCATTAGAGTGGTATCATCTGCATATCTTAGGTTGTTGATATTTCTTCTGGCAATCTTAATTCCAACTTTTGATTCATCTAGCCCTGCCTTTCTCATGATGTGCTCTGCATATAAGATAAATAGGCAAGGCAATAAGAAGCTCATGGTCTGAACCACAGTCAGTTCCTGGTCTTGTTTTTATTTTCGGCTTTGGCCCAGTCGCTTCATTCTTTCTGGTGCTACTAGTACTAGCCCTCTGCTCTTCCCCAGTAGCATATTGGACGCCTTCCAACCTGAGGGGCTCATCTTCCAGCGTCATATCGTTTTGCCTTTTGGTACTGTCCATAGGGTTTTCATGGCAAAGATACTGGAGTGGGTTGCCATTTCCTTCTCCAGTGGATCACGTTTTGTCAGAACTCTCTGCTATGACCTGTCCGTCTTGGGTGGCCCTGCACAGCATAGCTCATAGCTTCATTGAATTATGCAAGCCCCTTCGCCACGACAAGGCAGTAATCCATGAAGGGGAGCATGATCTATACTCTATAGCATAATAGAGGGGAGGGGGATGTTACATTTAGTTACACTGAATCTCTAGGAATATTTTAGAGTTGGTTTCACTTTTGACCATGCCAATATTATGTATCCAATAAATATGTGCTTTGAGGAAACTTCAACCCTTGGAGTTCTGGTTTATTTGACTCCATTAGTCAGAACCTTGACACAAATATGTTTACATAAATGTGCAGTTTCTTCTAGAACACTGCAAAAGCCCTGTGAAGACGTGAACTTCTTTTCTCAAGATAGCTGTCCCCAAATTGTTTTCCCCAAATTGTCTGTGTTAGGGGTAGCTTCCAGAACTGGCCATGTAGCTGGAAATTATAGCAGTTTCAAGCCTATTTAAGCCTATTCCATTTACATGGAAAATGTAAAGTCAGACAAAGGTGCTTTATGAGAGAAGGGATTTAGTAATAATAATTTATTATTTTTTCTTCTTTTTTCAACTTTCAGCTTTAACATTTTTTAAAAAAAAATATTTACTTATTACTATTTTGAATGCCACTCATTTTCAAAGGCTCTGAGAAACTAACAATCAAAAGCATAAAATAATAGTTTAAGTTTTTCAATAACTGTATACTTGGGGATTGGTGGTTCTTCAAATGTTATCCAAGACTCCTCAAGGATTCAGTTTTATAAATAAAAGATGTAGAACAGAAAATATTTTTTTTTGTAATAAGATTACTATAGGAGTTAGAAAAATAAGTTTCTTGTAAACCAAACTCAACTCCTGGCAATTAATACATACACACAAACACACACACACATACACACACAAATAATTTTTCTGTATGTGTATGTGTATTTTTTCCCATTGCTTTGTTTATTGTTCTCTCCTAAGGAGAAAGCAATGTTGTCATTCCATACATTGCAGGAATATCGGAAAAGCTCAGCAGGATCTTCAGCCCACATAACAAACATGCAGACTTCAAACCCAAAAATACATTAAGGCAGAAGTTTGTCCACCTCAAGAATAAAACCACTAGGCACAAACTGAGCAATGTGGTATATGCAGTACAATGCAGTGAGACATGTGCAGATCTGTACATTGGCAAAACAAACAACCACTTCATAAATGCATGGCACAACCTAGGAGAACAAACCCATCAGGACAAGATTCAGCAGTCCATCTGCATTTAAAAGACAAAAACCACTTTTTTGAAGTCCACATTTTGGACAAAGATGACCACTGATTTGAAAGAGGGGTCAAAGAGGCTATCTATGTCAAAATTGAACAGCCCTCTCTCAACAGAGGGGGAGGGATGTGACATCATCTATCTCCATTCTACAACACAGTCCTTTTAGCAGTTCCAAGAAGGCTCCACACTCATTTGCACTACTTAGGTGACCCTGAGGACACAGATAAGGACTGTCTAAATAAAGAATGAAAATGATCAGCTGTCTGCAGTGAATATAAATCCTTCCATTCCCCACTATCCAGTCAGAGCTGAAGAAGCTTCTTGGATAAGAAGTGAAACATCTTCAAAGAAAAATAAGAAAATCCAGTTCCCTCTTGAAAAAGCACCTTTGGGACATCCAGAACAACAGCAAAAATAAAGCAAATTAGGCCTGTGCTTCCTTGAAGCTCCAATAAAATCAGCAAAAATATGTATTTGCATATGGATTCTGATGAGCTGAAAAGTTGACTATCACTTGCATCACTAGTAAGCTGAAGGTATTATAGAAGTAACTCCTATTAATTTTATTCAGTGACTATTGGCTTTCACAACTCAGCCGCTTGGCGTCATAGATAAAATAGAAAGTATTCTATTTCAGAAACAGACCTTGAACTCATATAGTATTCAAAAAAACAAGAAGCTGCATTTATATTGGGCAGTAGCTCACTAGAGTCCCAGGCAAAAGTCATTATCACCTATTAATTGACCAATTAACAGAAAATATCAGATATTGAACATGTGTGCAACAAGGAATGAGAGTTCAGGCTTTCATAATCTCAGAAGTATCTTTCAGTTCTCAAATTCAGTCTCTGAGCAATTAAGACAACCAGATACTGAAGCACAAAAATGACATGAGATACACAGCACATGTTAACCAACTTTTTTTCTTCTTTTCTTTCATTCTTCTTTGTTCCAATTTGGGTATGTCATCTGTGCTATCTTGGTTTTGTATTGTTTTTAAATGTTTTTAACAATTTGTAAACAGTCCAGAATCACTTGAGTGGCATATACACTTAACAGATTATATTATTATGGTCTGTTGCACAGTCAGATATTCAGACTGGATTTATAGCTGGAAGATGTCTCTCCTAATGTTGAAAAGCTCATATTTTTTTCATTTCCAACCACCAGTTCTATCTTGCACTGCTTCATTATTTTTTCTGAAAACAGTCTGTTTTTACTGACACCAGTTGTTTCCAAATATTTGATGATCCAACTAAGTGGTAATGAATCAAATGCTTTTTCATAATCAGTCTAGACAATGTGTAAATTGTTTTTCACTTTTTGCAATTCTCCAGAACTCTTTTATCAATCAAGTGTTGAATTTTTGTAGCTCTGCTTTTGTTTTGTTTCCTTTCTGTTCTACTGGAAGGATATTATTTTCTTCTAAATAATCTTATAAATTGTCCACAATTCTGTCTGTGAGTAATTGAGATTTTAAACATTGTAGGTGAGCATATTATTAGCCTATAGCTTCCTGATGTTGTCCCTTCCACTGGTTCTTTTTGAATCAGATATGTTTTGCCAGTTATTAACCAGTTACTCCCCTTCATGGATTACGGCCTTGTCATGGCGAAGGGGCTTATGTAATTCAATGAAGCTATGAGCTATGCCATGCAGGGCTACCCAAGACGGAAAGGTCATAGCAGAGAGTTCTGACAAAACGTGATCCACTGGAGAAGCAAATGGCAAACCACTCCAGTATCTTTGCCATGAAAACCCTATGGACAGTACCAAAAGGCAAAACGATATGACGCTGGAAGATGAGCCCCTCAGGTCGGAAGGCGTCCAATATGCTACTGGGGAAGAGCAGAGGGCTAGTACTACTAGTGCCAGAAAGAATGAAGCAACTGGGCCAAAGCCGAAAGGATATGTCTGGTGGTGAAAGGAAAGTCCGATGCTGTAAAGATTTTTTCTCCATAGGAACCTGGAATGTAAGATCCATGAATCAAGGAAAGCTGGACGTGGTCAAACAAGAGATGACAAGACTAAACATCGACATCTTAGGTATCAGTGAACTAAAATGGACAGGAATGGGTGAATTTAATTCAGATGACCATCAGGTATACTACTGCGGGCAAGAATCCCTCAGAAGAAATGGAGTAGCCTTCATAGTCAATAAAAAAGTAGAAAAAGCAATACTGGGATACAATCCTCAAAATGACAGAATGATCTCAGTTCGAATCCAAGGCAAACCATTCAATATCACAGTAGTCCAAGTCTATGCCCAAACCACCGGTGCTGAAGAGGATGAAATTGACCGGTTATATGAAGCTCTAATGGCAGAAAGTGAAGAGGAACTAAAGAGCCTCTTGTTGCGAGTGAAGAAGGAGAGTGCAAAACTTGGGTTGAAACTAAACATTAAGAAAACCAAGATCATGGCATCTGGCCCTCTCAATTCCTGGAAAATAGATGGGGAAGAAATGGAGGTAGTGACAGATTTTATTTTCCTGGGCTCCAAGATCACTGCAGATGGGGACTGTAGCCAAGAAATTAAAAGACGCTTGCTCCTGGGGAGGAAAGCCATGGCAAATCTAGACAGCACACTAAAAAGCAGAGACATCACCCTGTCAACAAAAGTGCGTATAGTCAAGGCTATGGTCTTCCCAGTTGCAATGTATGGCAGTGAAAGCTGGACCATAAGTAAGGCTGAGCGCCAAAGAATTGAAGCCTTTCAACTATGGTGCTGGAGAAGACTCCTGCGAGTCCCTTGGACTGCAAGGCGATCAAACCGGTCAGTCCTAGAGGAGATCAACCCTGACTGCTCTTTAGAAGGCCAGATCCTGAAGCTAAAACTCAAATACTTTGGCCATCTAATGAGAAGTAAGGACTCACTGGAGAAGAGCCTAATGCTGGGAAAGATTGAGGGCAATAGAAGAAGGGGACGACAGAGAATGAGGTGGCTGGATGGAGTCACTGAAGCGGTAGGCGTGAGTTTAAATGGACTCCAGAAGATGGTAGAGGACAGGAAGGCCTGGAGGAACATTGTCCATAGGGTCACGATGGGTCGGACACAACTTCGCAACTAACAACAACAACATGAAGCTCTACAGCACCTTATAGAACTAACACCCAAAAATAATGTCCTTATCATCATGGGGGATTGGAATGCTAAAGTACGAACCCAAAAGATAACTGGAATAACAGGCAAGTTTGGCCTTGGAGTACAAAATGAAGCAGGGCACAGGCTGATAGAATTTTGTCAAGAGAATACGATGGTCATAGCAAACACTCTTTTCCAACAACCCAAGAGACGGCTTTACACATGGACATCACCAGACGGTCAACACAGAAATCAGATTGACTATATGCTCTGCAGCCAAAGATGGAGAAGCTCTATACAGTCAGTAAAAACAAGACCAGGAGCTGACTGTGGCTCAGACCATGAGCTTCTTGTTGCAAAGTTTAGGCTTAAATTAAAGAAAGTAGGGAATAGCGCTAGGCCAGTCAGGTATGAATTAAATCATATCCCTGTTCAATATACAGTAGAGGTGACAAATATATTTAAGGAATTAGATCTGATAGACAGAGTGCCTGAAGAACTATGGACAGAGGTTCGCAACATTGTACAACAGGTAGCAACCAAAACCATCCCAAAGAAAAAGAAATGCAAGAAAGCAAAATGGCTGTCTGAGGAAGCTTTGCAAATAGCTGAGGAAAGGAGGGAAGCGAAAGGCAAGGGAGAAAAAGAAAGTTATGCCCAATTAAATGCAGAATTCCAAAGAATAGCTAGAAGAGATAAGAATGCCTTCTTAAATGAACAATGCAAAGGAATAGAAGAAAACAATAGAATAGGGAGGACCAAAGATCTTTTCAAGAAAATTGGAGAGATGAAAGGAACGTTTCATGCAAAAATGGGCATGATAAAGGACCAAAATGGCAGGGACATAACAGAGGCAGAAGAGATTAAGAAGAGGTGGCAAAATTACACAGAAGAACTATACAAGAATGAGCTTAATGTCCCTGATAATCACAATGAGGTGGTCACTGACCTCGAGCCAGACATCCTAGAATGTAAAGTGGGCCTTAGAAAAGCTGAGCAACAACAAAGCTAGTGGAAGTGACAGTATTCCAGCTGAGCTATTCAAAATCTTAAAAGACGATGCAGTAAAAGTGCTACACTCAATTTGCCAGCAAATTTGGAAAACTCAACAGTGGCCACAGGATTGGAAAAGATCAGTTTACATTCCAATTCCAAAGAAAGGCAGTGCCAAAGAATGTTCAAACTATCGCACCATTGCACTCATTTCTCATGCTAGTAAAGTTATGCTTAAAATTCTACAAGCTAGACTACAGCAGTATGTGGATCGAGAACTACCAGAAGTACAGGCAGGATTTCGAAGAGGCAGAGGAACTAGAGATCAAATTGCTAACATACGCTGGATCATGGAGAAAGCTAGAGAGTTCCAGAAAAACATCTACTTCTGCTTCATTGACTATGCTAAAGCCTTTGATTGTGTGGATCATAACAAACTGTGACAAGTCCTTAAAGAGATGGGCATACCAGACCATCTTATTTGTCTCTTGAGAAACCTATATGCGGGCCAAGAAGCAACAGTGAGAACTGGAAACAGAACCACTGATTGGTTCAAAATTGGGAAAGGAGTCCGGCAAGGCTGTATACTGTCGCCTTGCCTATTTAACTTATATGCAGAGCACATCATGAGAAAGGCAGGGCTAGATGAATCAAGAGTTGGAATTAAGATTGCCGGAAGCAACATCAACAACCTAAAATATGCAGATGATACCACTCTAATGGCAGAAAGTGAAGAGGAACTAAAGAGCCTCTTGTTGCGAGTGAAGAAGGAGAGTGCAAAACTTGGGTTGAAACTAAACATTAAGAAAACCAAGATCATGGCATCTGGCCCTCTCAATTCCTGGCAAATAGATGGGGAAGAAATGGAGGTAGTGACAGATTTTATTTTCCTGGGCTCCAAGATCACTGCAGATGGGGACTGTGGCCAAGAAATTAAAAGATGCTTGCTCCTGGGGAGGAAAGCCATGGCAAATCTAGACACCACACTAAAAAACAGAGACATCACCCTGTCAACAAAAGTGCGTATAGTCAAGGCTATGGTCTTCCCAGTTGCAATGTATGGCAGTGAAAGCTGGACCATAAGAAAGGCTGAGCGCCAAAGAATTGAAGCCTTTCAACTATGGTGCTGGAGAAGACTCCTGCGAGTCCCTTGGACTGCAAGGCGATCAAACCGGTCAGTCCTAGAGGAGATCAACCCTGACTGCTCTTTAGAAGGCCAGATCCTGAAGCTAAAACTCAAATACTTTGGCCACCTAATGAGAAGGAAGGATTCACTGGAGAAGAACCTAATGCTGGGAAAGATTGAGGGCAATAGAAGAAGGGGACGACAGAGAATGAGGTGGCTGGATGGAGTCACTGAAGCAGTAGGCGTGAGTTTAAATGGACTCCAGAAGATGGTAGAGGACAGGAAGGCCTGGAGGAACATTGTCCATAGGGTCGCGATGGGTCGGACACGACTTCACAACTAACAACAACAAACCAGTTACTGATGGCTTTTTCATTGTTTAGCTCTAATTGGATGCAAGCTATCAGATATTTGAGCGAAAAGTCATGCAACTGATCATTTCCTGGAGATATCCAGTTTTTAATTCTTGTTTCTTGATTTTAACCATTACTGCTCTTATTATTAGGTCTTCCATTTGATTTTTACTAAATCCACCAAATTCCTTTTTCCATCCAACATTTTTATTGTAGTCTTTTTGAGTTTCCTATAGATTTTTCCAAAACTAGATTGTTTCCTTTTTGTTTGGTTTTCCTTTTTCAGAATTTCTGTTACCATTTATTCTTTGGTAGAATTGCCTCTGGTTTGATTGAAATAGCTATTTTGCATAAATTGGATGATTCATGTCACATAGCAATCAATCAACCTAGATTTTTTGTTATTAGTTTCTTTATGATTTCACATTTTTTGGGTGTTAACCAATATTTATTATTAGCCTTGCCTTATCCTTGCATTCTTTAATTTTTGCTTTTTCGTGTTTTTTTTAAATTACTTGTACCTGATCTTATTTTTTTATTTATTTTGGCCTCTAGTCTGATCTTCTACTTTGGGATTGAATAGAATTTTGCTTTTGCTTTTCTAATTTGTATACCTAGTTCTTCTATAAACACCAAAGCTGTACTGTAGATAAGCAGATCGGTCTGTACAATTGATGTTATATTTTAACTTTTGCAAACACTTTATTCATATCCTTCACTATAGATGCCAGGTCTTTTTTGGGCACTGCTTTCAATGTTGGCAGTATTTTGCCTGTCTACTGATAATTCTGCATATGCCATAATCCTCATTTTTAATTCTTCTTGTCAGTGGGTCTGTTCATAGGTTGTTTCTGTGATGACCTGTATTGGTTATGTTATTACTTCTTCTAAATTATCATTTGTGTGGTTCATACCAGTTGCCTCCTTTATATTGCCAATTCTTATCTGATTTTCTTCTATTATTGTTTTCACAATTTTTTTGAATCTCTTCTGGTTCTGTTTCCCTGAATATTTTATTTTTGGTAATGAATCTCCTTTGATCTGCTAATTGTTATTTAGTGGTATTTGAATTTGGATAAATTATTTTTTCAAGCTTTCACTTTAAGTATTCCAACTTTGTTGGTTCCAGTTTACAATACCAGGCCATAATGATACAATTTTAAAACACAGTGTATACTTTTGCTTGTTTGTAGTTGTTGTTCTTCCAATAATCCTAGAGAGCTAGGTCCTGGTTGCCCACTTGTTGATAGATGCCCAGAAACTCTGACATGTCTCATGGTCCTTGTTCACTCAGTCAATTACCAAGCCAGTATAGGATTTTTTTCCCTCAGTTTTCTCACCATATTAAACAGGTTGGTGGATACACTTAGTCTGGCTCTTCTGCTAAGAATTGTCTGGCATGGGTGACCTTTCTGGGAGAACACACTGCAGCCAGCATAGCTCTCAACCTCTTCAGAGCATCACAAGCCCTACTCTCACAAAAGGGGGGTTACATGTGGACATTTATTTTATTAATACTGTTAATAATTTTATTTTGCATGATTTTAAAATGCATACAAAATGTTAATAAAAATGAAAGGACCAGGTCAAAAATACCATCAAATGTAACAACATATTTCTGCTCAGGATCCCTGGAAATGGAGCAGCACAGATGTTGAAGCATAAATAAATAAAATATTCTTAGTTGGTTGACATTAATAAATATTATCATTTATATTATTAGCAGTAATGTAATATATGTTATCCCACCTTCATCCCCCAAAATATTGTGTAAGAGCTTGGTAATACCACCTGGTTCATCTCACTGAATAGTATACTGTATATCAGTTAATCACATATATATATTTTCTGTATTTTGAAGCAAAGGGCTAATAATATTGTTTCTTTTGTACTAGAAGTTTATGCCCAAAAATTGAAGTTTGTAGATTATGCAGGTGACAGTCAGAATGATAAAATTTTGCACATCAGCCCAAAAAAAGCTGCTGCAGAATATCTATCTACATCTTTAATTTTTAACAATGCCATTAAAAAAATACTGTACATGTACTGTACTAAAAAAGACCCCTCCTTAGACAGACTTAATGAATTTTAGCAACACAAATGAACTTGTTATACTTATTTCCTTTAAAAAAAGAGATGCAAATGAAATGGAAATGCCTCATTTTCAGAGTTGCTGAGAATAGCGCAAAGGCACATGCTGCCACACAGCTGGTATATTCAAGTATATTGCTACCAACAAAGCTGAATGACTATCAGTATTAAGTGCTAGCCAGGCTAAAACAAAAGATCCCCAAGCCATTCTTATTCTTTCTTCTGAATTGGCAGTTCCAGTCTTTTAAATGCGGCTTCTAATTATTCTGAAGCTTTATACCTATACAGATCATATTGTGCAACAGTCTATGGCACCGGGCTCATGCCAATAATTTTCTACATAGATTGTTCCCAATTTCCAATGAGGAAGCCATCTGGGAAGAAGACAAAAATATGAGGCTAGGTAACTGAAGGTTTCAGTTAAAAAAACAGGACATCTAAAGATTACTGTGGCCTGGGGAAAATAGAAAACTAAAAACTGTAACACTGAATAGGCAAAGAAGTACAAAGCAATATGACATATTAGAGGTTGCATAAAAAGAAACCTGAATGCTTCAGCTTCATGTACATTATTATTTCATGTTCTTGCTATATTAACATGTATGCTCTGGAAATACACCCCCCTCCCCAATAAAACTCTATTGCATTGTGAAGAAGCATTGAGTAAATTTCAGTTTTACCCTTGCAACAAAACCTAATCATCTCCAATATATAAGTCATGGATACTCATAGTGGTATATCCCTTTATCCCATATATTCCTTATATTTTCATTCAATTATCAATTTGATATTAGGGGAAATAGTAGGACATTAATATTACTAACTTTCACCCAATTATTCTTTGATGCATTTGTTAAATCTCAAGTGCCATTCAGTATGGGTAGTTATATTGTTAAAGCTAACCATGGATGAATGCTGTTATATGTTTGGGATTATCTACTTGACCTGCGTTTGGGGCTCAACTATAAACTAGGTCAAATTAGTACCTAGATTGCTATATTAGAATTCTTTGTAACTTGATATTTCACATACCCTTTATGCTGCATTGCACCTGTCTTATGCTCCTACTCCTTTTAGAGTCTCACTTTATGTATGTGTGTGTATTTAGTTTTTTTAACATATCGTTTAACATATCTTTTATATACTGTAGTCTAGTTTTTTAGAATACTTTTTAGTTTTCAATGTTTACTCTTGATGCACTCCAGCTGGCAATAAAGATTCAATGTCCTACGCTGAGGCTGCCAAAGGTGTATGCTAACATGTTGGCTGACCCACAACCATACCATGAGGCTTCTCTTGGCCAATGTTAGAACTAGAAATGGGCATTGTTTCAAGGGTTTGATAAGTATGCTTACTGCAAGAATTGGAAAAGCTGTGAGAAGAACTCCAACTGTATGACCCAATCCCTATTTACAAAAAATAGAAGATTAATTTTTATCTTTCTTTCATCTGTGTGGCATCATGGGCTTAGAACATCACACTTTGGATAGAAAGAGTGGTTATATCTATGTAAAGTTCCTATAACATAAGAGTCCAGTCTCAGGGTGTTTGCTTCTGATCTTGTCAATGTAGGCCACATACCTACTTTATATACTGGTAACTTTCTTCTATATAGGTCTGACAATATGGCATACTGTACATACATGTTGAATACAAGTCCTTTAGGCTTTATTTTCTTTAGTTGTTATTTTATGAATTTTGTGAACAGAGGTTTGTAATTATAGTTATTTTAAAAGAAAATATGGCTTTTCATAATGGAAGAATGTTAGAAAATACTGTACTATACACATGGGGAAACTACTGCAATATGAAAACAGTTGCCAGCATTCTGCTAATTAAAAAGGATATTCATTAACAGCTCACCCAGCATATTCTTCTTGCTCTTGTTCAAGAACAGCCCATCTACCTTTTGCAAAGGAAGTATTCTCAAAGCAGAGCATTCATCCTGTTACCAGCATAGTGCTAAGACAGTCTGAAGTTGGATGAAGGTTATCTGGCAAGAAAGTGGTGATATCCATGGGAAACTGGAAGAAAATCCACTCTGAGAATAATTTAGTGCCCATGAAGAAGTCTTTGAAGGGTGACCACCTGAGTTTCAATCGACCTATTGGAGGACTGCTTCCCTATCCAGCTGCAGAACTACAGGAATATACCACAATGGCCATTTTTGCTTTGGTTTCTGGAAAGAGCAGAACCTCACCTAGCAACTTATATTTGTCTCCAAAATATTGATCTTGTGGAAGATCTTCCTGCTGGTAAGCTCCAGGAAACATGTGGCTACACTGACTGAACACCAAACAATATTTTATAGTAGTAATATGATGTTGCAGCAGTCAACAAATCATACTGCCTATCAGCATCAAGGAACTGGCACATGGAATGGATTCCCCCAAATCCCCACCAAAAGTGCTTCAGAGGCCCAGACTTTCCAGTCAGTAAGGGCAAAGGTTGAGTTTTTGTCTCCATGAGAAAGTGCAAAGCTTATTGGCCTATGTAGTACACACAGCAAGTATCTGTCAACTCTTAAGAAGTGAAAAAGCCCAAAGAGTCTTAAACCAGAGAGTTCTAGCCAGGGATAAACTGATCAGCTTAAATTAATTTGGGAAAAGGTACCTTCTTCTTTGCCTCACCCCACCATACTCTTCTCAACAAGAGCAAAGATGGAGGAGCAGGTTTTTGGGAAAACAAGTTCCTGAAAGGCAAAAGAGCAATCAATTTGAAGCACTGCAGGAGATGGAGATTGTCTGCAGTGATTGGGGGTGGTGGTGGTTGTCTTACTTTGATCTCATCTGTTGCCTGTTTCCAAGTACAATTCAAGATTGAGGATACTAATCTTTCATGTTAGAAACGTCTTGGGATATGAACTTGCCAAATGCTGTGAGGTTTCCTTGACATATTTCAGCAGATTACCAGACCAGTCTTATGAAGGCTAGCTTATAGCAAACAGCTGTTTCAATAGAGAATGCCTAATCTTTGAAATGGTTTCTCTAAGGATATTAATCTTGCATCAAATTTTATTATTCCAGTCAAGACTGAAACATTTTTCCTGAACCCAAATTTACATAATATTTATTCAATTCTTTTAATATTATTATTCAGAGAGTTACAGAATTAAGAATGTTCTAGGCCATTAGGATGTTGAAATGAGCAAAGGGATAAAAAGACATGATAGCAAAATAAGAGAAAGAAGAAAGGTAGTGTTGGACCAGGATGACCTCATCTGCCTTTGGATCTGGCAAGCAACTACTTTAATGCATTCCCTAGTGGGAATTGCATTCCTTTGCATCCCAAATGAATGCAAGCCTCATCAGAAAAAATATTATTTCCAACTACTAGCAATGATTTCTAAGATTCATAAACTATCACGTGCAAGCAACCAGATCCACACATGAAGGGTTCAAGTTGTTTATTTTATTGTGTTTTACCGGTAGTAAAAAATCTCCCAGATTGCTTTTCTTTCCTTGGGAACAAACAGATAAGGTTCCATGGAACTTGGGTGTGTGTCTGTCAGGCCTAGGTCTCTTGTAGCTATGCAAGGATTCAAGGCTAGTTCCCAGCTTGATTCCTCCTCCTTGCCTGGCTGGGAGTTTTCCAACATAAACTAAACTTTTATATGAATATATTAAGGATTGAATCTGGGCAGTGGTGGGATTCAGCTAGTTCGCACCATTTCAGCAGAACTGGTAGCTAATTTTTTGTTGCCCAGGTCCAGAATGGACTTCCGGAAGCAGCATCCACACAGAGAACCGGTTGTTCACATATTTGAATCCCACCACTGAATCTGAGATATTTTACAGGCATCAATACCTGTGTTGTGATTCAGTGTCAGCCTGTGATACCGGCAGCTGAGTCTGATATTTCTGAAGAGGAGGAGGAGGAGGGGTTTGGAGAGCCTTTGGTGTCAGAGGGAGGCTCTGATGCACTGCAGGGCTCTCAGCCTGGCCCCTCCCATCATGTTCCTCATCAGACTCAGCCATGTGAGCACGAGGTATTGGACATAGATGATTCACAGCTGGATCTATTCAGGGATGCTAGGAGCAGGAGGCATTCCAGCAGAGTAGAACAAAGAAAAACCATGAGGCAACTCAGTGAGAGGAGGAGAAGGCAATGAGAAGCCACGCCTTGGGACTGCTGATAAAAGGGGAAGGTGTGGGAGGTGCTGGTTGCTGAAGGCAACTGTTTGAAGATCTTCTGCTAGAGTCCTGGTCTGTTATTCCTGTTTAACTCTTATTTGAACTTTTGATTTCTTTGTAAATAAATTGGGTTGGGTTTTTCCAGACCGTTGACTATAAAAAGGGGTTGTCCCTGACATTCAAACAGGGCCGGTTGTAAGCTGGAACAGAACAACCTGTTCTTTTTCACAAAGCTAAGCTAGGCCCCCAGATTCCCAAGCTTCCTGAATTGGGCCATCTATGGCAGTGTATTCTGACAGTAAGCCATATTTATACAAAATGGAATCTTCACTGTGAACTAATTTTTTAATGAATGCAAAATATTAAAAAATCCTTAGAAAGACTACTTTTCAGGAAGAGCCCTAACATGATACCTTTACACATTTTTGCAATTTTATGCAGCTATTTGTCTGTTCATACATAGAGGTTATGATGGTAAATGGTTTGCATGTAAGCTTCTTTCCCTTATGCCCATGACTTGGTTGCTTAGAAAGATATTTGTATGGATAGACTGAAGTTCTGTAGTGCTTAGCTTTTATGGTTTTAAGCATCATCAGGATAGAAAGACAATAGAAATATCTTTTGTATCTATTCTAAACATAACTCAGAGAGGAATTTAAAAGGATTTTAAACTACGACTAATGTTAAGAAGAAAGTAACTCACATAATGTAATTATGCTAATGGAAAGCTCTGTGAAATATATTTGCAGAAAAGTTTTTTTAAAAAAATTACTAAGCCAGATGGCAGTAGCTTACTTCCTAACTGAAGATTTGAATATCTCCTGGTAGAAGACTCTCACTAACTCATAGTTCTTCCCTATTTCCTACCGCAAAAATGGATCTCCTCAAATTGCTGACAACAGATTTCCATGAAGAGTTTTAGAAGAGTTGCATCTACTGTATGCTGGTTGCCTTCTTAAAACAGTATCATTCCACAGATTTCATCAAATTATGAAGAGCACTTTCCATATTGATGGTGCAAAAGATAGAAGAAATTCTGAAATAATGTGGGGACAAGAATTCAAATATTGGATAGAATAGACCAGGGGTCTCCAACCCTGGTCTGTACACTGAAACTGTTTGCAGCATGCCAGCAACTGGGCCACGCAAACAAGCAAAGCCCCATTTGCGGTATACAGGCAGCAGGCAAAACCACACCCCCTCTGGTCCATGGAAAAACCTTTTTCCACATAATCATTCCCTGGTGCCCAAAAGGTTGGGGGCACTGGAATAGACAACCTGAAAATGTTTCCTACCAAAATCAGTAAGGTCAACATATGAGTGGGGTTTGATATAAGAAGCAAGGCCATTAAAACAAAAATGGGAAGATTTGGACTAAAAGAAAAGATTAAGGAAGGAATGATTGATCTTATAATGCATAAAGACTAACAGCCTTTTGGAACACTTTTCAAAGTAACATACTACTGAAAAATGCCACTGAATCAGTGTTATGTTTCCTTTAAATTGTAATTCATCACTTCCACATGGGGTGAACAGAACCTTACATACCACAACCTCAGGTTTTCAACACAGTTAAGTGCAAATATACTGTATGGCTGCTTACAGCTAATGATATATAAAAAGTACTATGAAAAACCGTTCCAAAACTCTCTCTGATCAATTCTAATGGTGTTAATATCTGGCCTGAAATGTTTCTGCAATTGGATAAAATAGCTTTTAACTCTGCCTAATTTTCTGTTGGTGGAATTCTCAAGTACAATGGTTTTTTTTATTTGTTACTTTTAATAAAAGAAAATATACATTTTATAAAATAAATAGTTCTTAGCCTTGATTGCATCACATACTCTTTAAAAATAGGAAATTCATTAATCTGGATGTCTTAGTAACAAAGGCTTGCCAGCTATTACCAGAATAGCAGCCATTTAAGCAGCACATCGGTGATTCACTAAATAGTTCAGTAAACAATGAGGAAATCCTTTATGCTGTGGAAAATTTATTAGATATCCCTACTCACCATTAGCCATAAATACAGAATATATCCTTAGTACAAAGCTTGCAGTAATCATCCAGGTTCATTTTCCTTTTCTTCTGGAACTGCTTATGAACATTCTTATAAGTTACATTGCCCAGATATTTGGGGAAGTGCCATTTCATGAGATTAAAAGCATTTACAGTTTTATTTTCAATATCATTTGTTAAATGTATTAAAAAGCAAGCATCAATTTAAATTAAATGATGATATGAATGAAACATTTGTAGGAGAAGAAAAAGGAAGAGACCTCTAACAATGTACAGGCAATGATGTATTTTGTGCTGCCTTGACCTTGAGCAGGCATTGTGTTACAAAGAGTGGGAAGCAAAATCAAAAGAACTAATTAACTCTTTCAAACCATAGGTTTTTAAGTGACAGATTTTCTAAAATGTTATTGTTCTGAATGATCTATAATCTCTGTAATCTCTTTAGATTAAAATAGAAAGGAAAATAAACTGGTTCCCATGTCATAAAAACATTTACATCATGAGAAGTTAAGTAATTATTTTTGAATAATTCCATAGTATCTAATTATTATTTTATGTTTGTTAATAGCCTTATTGGCTATTAATGTTCCCTGGCTCTTATATATCCATGTTACCATCAATAATGTTATTAGGAATAAACACTTATCACAATCATTTCTCATTATAGATTTCTCCCCAGAAATTTTTTAAAGAGGAAACAAATCCATCCAGTTTTCAGAGGCAAGGATCCATGCTGCCTCAGCTACACCAGATGGAGCTTGCAAGTTTCTGTATGCCATAAATGACTGGCATTATCTTCCTCTTACTGTATCCTAAATGCTTGTCCTTTCTACCCCATCACACCAGTAAAGCAAGCTAAAACAAAGCATTTTCCCTCCCCAAGAAATGCCCATTCTTTCATACCACCGGGCTACCACTCTTTAGATAAATTAAATCCATTCCAATTTTCCAGCATATAATCCATCAGTCTTTCAAACAGCTTTATTAATGCACCTTTATAAATGACTGTATAACAGTGAGAGAGAGAGAGAGAGATCATCTCAAAGATACCCAGATATCCATACAGATTGAACATCTTCAAGAGCAATCCCGTTTTTCCCCCCCAAGTACCCTGGATTCAGCAGCATCTCTATCCATTCTTCCCTGCCTTGCAGCCAGTGTCAAAGACATGCATAGAGAAAGCTGGGTAAAACCTTCACAGCACCCTCAGTTTCTTAAACTAGAACAACATATTCAGCATACCAGATAGTTGTTGCCTATGGATCAAAACCACAGAGCAAGTTCTGTTCCAAAACAGAAATTTTGTAATCAGGCATCTGATTTACTTACATGACGACTCAGTGCCAAACATGGCTGGCTCCAGATGCTTCAAAGGATGGGTTAAAAGGGAGAGAGATAGAGGCAATCTATAAGAGAAGGGATGAGACTGCTACACAGCAGGAATCATGAAGCCAGACAATGCAGTTCCCACAGCTATCCAACTGGCAGATTTTATATTCTCCCAAGCTTCGCTTTACAGACAGCCTTCCTTGTTACCCTTAAAGCAAAAATCTTCACAGTAGCAACAGAAAGATTTAAAAAATCATCAGTATTGATTTTAAAATCCAGAAGACAAGGAATAGACTCTTCTGTTGAGCAGTGAAGCAGAAATAGGTAGCAGAGGCTCTATGCTGCAATCCACAGCCCCTGCTCTCAGTAAGACAATAGCATAGCTTATGCATACACTGGATGACGTCAGAATACTGCAAAGACTGACTGCTGTTAATCACGGACTCAGAGAGAGACTGAATAGAGTACCACAATTCAAATGGGAATTCTTTTGTCACAAAATACAGAAGACAAAGGGCCACATATATTTTGCATCCTTGAAAAGAAAGGAAGGGAGAAAAGAAGAAAGACCCTCTCCATAGAGGACGTTGCCCCTGGTGAATTTCAAACCTATTTGTTCTGAAGTACTGCTTCCAAGTGAAATGCATTCACCACATTAAAAACACACATACTTAGTTCAGAATGATGTTCAATAAATATCTTGCAGCTGATTGCTTTCATCAAGAATTAGAAAAGCGATAATCCAAGGCCTATTCTTCATTCATAGCTCAAGCTAAAAATTATCAACTAAACTATAAAAAGATACTTATCTATTTACTCTATGTGTATCTATGTAACTCAACTGACCAACTGTATATATTTACACTAAATGTATGTATGCAGGTTTAATACTGATGGGGGGGGTGGACGGGTGGATTTAACTGAAAGCCCACTGATTGAATATGGCCTCAAGCCATTTTTGTCTAATGGCCTCAGAAAGGCACAGAGAACCTGTATCCTTCCAGATGTTCCTAAGAAATCCTAATACACCCTTGCTAAATTGAGCAGTGATGAAGAATGCTAAGAGCTGTAGTTCAGAAACATTCTTTGTAACTGCGACATCTGTTTTATTTGCATATATTGCATATCTGGCTAATCTGCCTTAGAGAAAATAGATGTGACCATATTTGCCTTATACAGCTTCTTCTATTTCTCCTTCCAAAAAAACCCTGGTTTATTCATTTCCTCTCCTATTCTTGCTCCAGTTGTTTTCTGAACAGCTAAACACAGGGTTGTGTATTCCTCTCTTGTGGTTGCCAAGTCAGCCTTTCTTTCACTTCTTGGTATATAGAATCAGTAAAATATTAATGTTAATACATCCACTGTTAATTTATTTTAATTCTGTTATTAAATTATCACGTACACTTGAGCAAATTATTTATAGTTTGTTCATTTCCATCAAACAGGGATGCAAAAATACAATTAACTGACTGTATAAATACCTGAATGTGATCTGGGATTCATCAATATTTTACAAAGGCTCATAGAATACTATTACAACTGCAATTAATTTTGTTCTTTCTTTATCAAATTATTATAAAGAAAAATAAAGAAAACAGTAAAAAAAGCTTTAAGAACCAGCTTGGTCTACTGGTTAACATACTGGCTTACAAACCAGGAGACCGTAAATTCTAGTCCTGTGTTGGACATGAAAGTCGGCTGAGTGACTGTGGGCCAGTCACTCTCTCTCAACCAATTCCCCTCCCTGGATTGTTGTTGTGGGGAAAATAGGAGAACGAAGGAATATTTGTTATGTTCTCTGCCTTGAGCTATTTATAAAAATAATAAAGACAGGATATAAGTAAATAAATAAGAAGAGAGATGCCTTTTCTTCACTGTGTTTTTACAAATTTAAAACCAGACTGTCATGACTCCAGGTCATTAGTAACTGAATCAGTATTTTGCAATAGCAGGATCAATTTGGACTAGAGGAGGGAAAGTACATATAGAATCTTTTCACTAGTTTTATTTTAAACAGCTGGAGAAAGCATCAAAATCAATCTATAATTAGATGATGTCCTGCTGTACATTAAAATTACCTAAACTTTCTGAATAAAACCCAATGTATTTGCTTGGATGCAACAGTCATAACAGAATCTAATAACGAACTGTATGTTACTAAAATTAAACTTGCCAATATGAGAATGAGAATACATGAGGTTTCTATGTATGTGTGTTCACCTCTTGCCTATTTTGGCTTTGGATAAGTGGGTTCAGAAAGTTTGGAAAGTATTACAGTATTTCACAAAAAATTCATACAGGAGAGGTATGAAAATAATCCTCTATTTACTTAAATTGTGATGGCACTTGCCCTACAGTTGCTTCTCAGACAAAGAAAACATTTCCTGTATCTCAAGCAGGTTCATTTCAGTATGAATGTTTACCTTAGAAGGCAGAAAAAAGGAAGTGATTCCATACAATTCTTCCATTTCACGTGGAAAAAATTTGCACTTTTGAAAGCTGCAGTTGTGAAGCAGAAGAGCAAAGGTTGTCAATGAAGGTAGTGGAAGAGACCAAGAAAAAGCTAACAAATGTGCTTGGTTTAATTTCTTTGTCTGGGTACTTAAAACTATTTTTTTTGTCTCTGATAAGTATTGTCACTGTATAAGCTTATTTTTTGTATATTTTATGCAATTTAGCATCTTTTTCATATCATAGTTACTTTTGAATAGTAATATAGGTCAGCAACATCTTGATATATGCTTTTACACATTTTTCTATTGGAGGTTTTCTAAGCTGCTCCTCATCTTTTTATCTCTTCCATGTGAGAGAAAAGACTGTGGCTTACATTCCTTCCTGTCCCATCACATTTTAGGGATTCTTCTTCTTCTTCCTTATTTGGTCCTTTAACCAGGAATCCAGAGTATGGGAGACAGAGAAAGGAAATGACAATCTGGATAACTGAAAGATAAGTGAAACAAAGCAACTAGTTGAAAAATGGAGGAAAGAAGAATTGAGGAATGAAGAGATAAATAATGGTACAAGAATCCCAGGGCAGCAAAAAAGAGTTAGCATAAGGTTCGATGATCATGTACTTTTCTGTAGTCTAGTAGATGCCAGCTGACAGGCATAATTAATCAACAATATCCAGCAGGATACTAGTAACTTTAGAACAGGGGTGTCAAACTGCCGGCCCATGGGCCGGATGCGTCAAAAGGAAGCTGCGCCTACCCAATTGCCAGCAATGGCAAAACAGTCCTGATACATTGTGCGACGTCACATCATGTCACGAGTTTGACATATCTGTTTTAGAGAATCCAGCATGGCCTAAGATGCTATAAAGGTAAAGGTAAAGGTTCCCCCGCACATGCGTGCTAGTCGTTTCCAACTCTAGGGGCTGGTGCTCATCTCCGTTTCAAAGCCGAAGAGCCAGCGCTTGTCCAAGGACATCTCCGTGGTCATGTGGCCGGCATGACTAGATGCCAAAGGCGCACGGAACGCTGTTACCTTCCCACTGTAGTGGTCCCTATTTTTCTACTTGCATTTTTACGTGCTTTCGAACTGCTAGGTTGGCAGAAGCTGGGACGAATAACAGGCACTCACTCTGTTACGCGGCACTCGGGATTTGACCCGCCAAACTGCCGACCTTCTGATCGACAAGCTCAGTGTCCTAACCCACTGAGCCACTACATCCCTTAAGATGCTATAAGGTAAAGGTAAAGGTTCCCCCGCACATGCGTGCTAGTCATTTCCAACTCTAGGGGCCGGTGCTCATCTCCATTTCAAAGCCGAAGAGCCAGTGCTTGTCCGAGGACGTCTCCGTGGTCATGTGGCCGGCATGACTAGACGCCAAAGGAGCACAGAACGCTGTTACCTTCCCACCGTAGTGGTCCCTATTTTTCTACTTGCATTTTTACATGCTTTCGAACTGCTAGGTTGGCAGAAGCTTGGACGAGTAACAGGCGCTCACTCTGTTATGCAGCACTTGGGATTCGACCTGCCAAACTGCCGAACTTCTGATCGACAAGCTCAGCGTCCTAACCCACTGAGCCACCGCATCCCTTAAGATGCTATACCAAGTACTAAATAGGATGAAGCCAAAGGGGACCAGAAATAGATGATCACAGAAAACCCAGCTTAAGACAAAAACTAATGACACACCACCAGTACAAGGTGCAACCACAGTAATTGAGCTCACAGAGGTTATGGCAATCTGAGCTGGAAAACACTGAGTAAAATCTAAGCATAATTGGAAATGTTATTGGAAATAAGCAAATCTGGAAGGTATCAAGGTTTCATTTTAAAACAATATATGGCAAGAAATACTAAAAGTCATCATGAAGTTTCTGGCAGATAAATATATGCATTCGAGGAGCAGTCCTGTATAGTGGTTAAGCATACAGCCAGAACCTGGAATACCGGGAATTCTAGTTCTGCCATAGGCACAAAGGCAGCTGAGTGATCTTGGACCAGTCATTTTCTCTCAGTCCTAGGAACTCAATCCTCTCTCCCCTCCTGTTCAACATCTACATGAAGCCGCTGGGTGAGCTCATTCGTGGTTTCTGGGTGGGGTATCACCAGTACGCTGATGATACCCAACTTTTTCTTTCCACCCCGACCCAACCCAGTGATGCCCTCACTGTGATGTCCCGTTGCCTGGAGGTGGTCCGGGTTTGGATGGGGAGAAACAGGCTTCATCTCAATCCTGACAAGACTGAGTGGCTGTTCATACCGGCATCTCGGGCTGACCAGCCTTCTTCATCATTAACAATAGGGGATGAGGTATTACCCCCCGTTGATAGGGCTCGCAACTTGGGAGTCCTCCTGGATTCACGGCTCAGTTTGGAAGATCATATAGGAGCCGTGACCAGGGGGGCTTTTGCCCAGATTCGCCTGGTGTGCCAGTTGCGTCCCTATCTGGACCGAGATGCTCTACGTACAGTCACTCATGTGCTCGTGACCTCCCAGTTAGACTACTGCAATGCCCTCTACATGGGGCTGCCCTTGAGGACCACCCGAAGGCTTCAACTGGTGCAGAATTCAGCTGCGCGAGTTTTGATGGGAGCTTCCCGATACTCCCATGTAACACCTCTTCTCTGTGAGCTGCATTGGCTTCCGGTTGCCCTCCGGGTGAGATTCAATGTGCTGGTAATGACCTATAAAGCCCTAAATGGCTTGGGTCCGGACTATCTAAGGGAACACCTGCTGCCGGCATCATCTTCCCATCGTCCTGTGCGCCCCCACAGGGAGGGCCTTCTCAGGGTACTGCTGGTTAATGAATGCCGGCAGGTTATTCCCAGGGGAAGGGCGTTCTCTGTGGGTGCGCCTGCCCTATAGAACCAACTACCCACAGAACTTAGGACTGCCCCCGACCTTTGCTCATTTCGCCGGGACCTGAAAACTTGGCTCTTCGATCTGTTTGGTCCAGACTGTCGGGTTGTTAATTTAACTGGGTTTTAGATTTACTCTTGGGGCTTGAATTTAATTTAATTGTTTTAATTGTTTTTAATTTTTGGTATTCATGGTTTTAACTGCTCTGTAAACCGCCCTGAGTCCTACGGGAATAGGGCGGTATACAAATCTAATAAAATAAATAAATAAAATAAACTAGATAATGGCAAAACCACTTCTTAAATCTTGCCCAAAAAACTCCAGGGACTTGTCCAGGCAATTTCTGAGAATCGGACATGATTAATGAAGGAAAAAATACATGCATATCTATTATCAATTTAAATTCAGCTTATAATTTAATCCCTAAAGAAAGAATCTGGTGGGATGTGTTTCATCCATAGATTGGTGGTTACTTGGCTTAATTAGTAAGTTTCATGGAAACAATTACATGAGTAATTGTGGCTACCTCATTGCAAATATGTTGATTCAGAAAGAAACAGCAGGGTTGTACTCTGGGCCTCTTCTTTTCAATGTCTAGATCACAGGTCTGCAACCCGCGGCTCCGGAGCCGCATGCAGCTCTTTCAGCCATCTCCTGCGGCTCCCAGTCCTCTGCCATGTACAGTCCAAAAAAAAAAAAGTGGGACTAAAAAAGTTCAACCAATCAATTCAAATATGCAGGGTAGTTGCATATCTCGCCTTGGCTCCACTCTTCAGTCAAACCCTGTTCTGCGCATGTACGTGCATGTGCAAACATTTTTTGCGGCTCCCAGTTTTTCCTTTTGTGAGGGAACCGGTTCCAAGTGGCTCTTTCACTGTTTCAGGTTGCTGACCCCTGGTCTAGATGAAATCAGTGATCACAACTTAATGAAAGAATAATTCCACAATTAAAAATAGATAGCTATCTGCAGTTCCCTATCCTGATGATAAAGTCATTGTGTCCCTAATTCAGAAGAAGTGTAGAGATTTCAGCATTTTCCTGTAAGAAAGGGGCACAGTAAAGTGTTCTAAAACCAAAATCATGGTTTTCTCAAAGGGATTCAAATATTTCAAATATCAAGTAAAAAATACAGACCAGGTTTCATTCTTTAAATATCCTAGAATGGTATTGCAACCCTCTTTTTTTACTTTACTTTACTTTTATTAAATTTGTATACCGCCCTTCTCCCGAAGGACTCAGGGTGGTGAACAGGGCATATATAAATAGCAAATACAAAAATTAAAAAGGAATTAAACAAGTGCCCAGTTAAAAAATACAATAACAATAAAAAACCCATTAAAAAACCCTAACGACCCCCATCAGGCCAGACCAGCTAGTTCAAATAAGTGGGTCTTCAGACCGCGCCGGAAGGAGCGAAGGTCCGATGCCATCCGGAGCTCAACCGGCAGTTGGTTCCATAGAGCCGGAGCGCCCACAGAGAAGGCCCTCCCCCTGGGGGCCACCAGTCGACATTCCCTGACCGGAGGCACCCTGAGGAGGCCCTCTCTGTGGGAGCGCACAGGGCGGAGGGGAGTTGACGCCGGCAGCAGGTGGTCCTCGAGGTACCCCGGACCCATGCCATGTAAGGACTTGAAGATCATAACCAAAACCTTGAATCTCACCCGGAAGACAACTGGTAACCAATGTAGCTCGCAGAGCAAAGGTGTAACATGGGAGTACCGGGAAACTCCCAAGACAACTCTCGCGGCCGCATTCTGTACCAGTTGGAGCCTCCGAGTGGTCTTCAAGGGAAGCCCCATGTAAAGAGCATTGCAGTAGTCCAGGCGAGAGGTCACGAGCGCATGAGTGACCGTACACAGGGCATCCCGGTCCAGATAGGGCCGCAACTGGCGCACCAGGCGAACCTGGGCGAAAGCCCCCCTAGTCACGGCTACTATATGGTCTTCCAGAGTAAGCCGTGAATCTAGGAGGACTCCCAAGTTGCGAGCCCTATCCACGGGGGGTAAGGACTCATCCCCCATAAGGAGAGATGGAATATTTTGAATGTCCCGGGATGCCGGAATGCACAGCCACTCAGTCTTGTCAGGGTTGAGCTGAAGTCTGTTCCTCCCCATCCAGGCCCGAACCGCCTCCAGGCAACGGGACAATTTGGAATTTGTCGTAACAAATTAAATCTATTTTTGAAAAGGCCAATAATAGCGCTAAGTACTATGTTTCTTTCATACATAAAGGCAAGAATATATCCATAAACATACTTTCTAAAGCTAAACTCATCTCTCAGATATTATATGGGTCTTAGATACAGTACATGCATATAATAACTTAAAGGCCCTTTGATATTATTAAGTCCAGATTGCTAAGGGTGCTGTTCTAAGTACTTTGCTCAATTTTGAGTGCAATACTTCAATCAGAAACAGGACTGATACTACTGAAATTTAGGATCCACGTGTTTAGGCCCAATCTTTTCTTTTCAAGCAGTTCCATAGCTGCCATGATCCCTCTTGATAACTTGACATTTTTTTAGAATTTAGAAACTGTTTGGCTTCTCATGTAAAGCTCTCTAGCCATAGGGCTATCAACCTGCAATCCAGCAGCAGGTGTTTAACAAAGCTCCTGTATGTCAGTTAGAGAAGGGCAAATTAGGTAATCAATATTGGCAGGATATAAACAGAAAATCCTTCATGCAAATAACAGAATCAATATTAATTGTACAAGGCCCTGTAGAACTTTTTCCCAAAGCACTTTACTGTCTTGCTCTCTGAGGTATCAGAAGAAAGGTAAGCAGTTACTTTCCTGCAGTGTGGACCTCCCCATGATCTGGAGGAACCTGAGATTTTAGGCATGGGTTCCTTCAATAACTCTTCTACAGCAGGGATCCCCAACACCAGGTCCGTGGACCGGCACTGGTCCGCAGCATGCCAGAAACTGGGCCATGCAAACAAGTGAAGTCCCATCTGTGGGATGCAGCCAGTACACAAAACCACACCGTCTCCAGTCCACAGAAAACCCTCTCTCCACAGAACCTATCTCTGGTGCCCAAAAGGTTGGAGGCCACTGTTCTACAACAACTTGTTCATATCTCTGTTTACTAACAGTAGTACCATTTATTCTCTGGACCAGAATCTCAATTTGTGACTTTTTCTGCTATCACAGAATACAGGTAGTTCTTGACTTACAACTGTTCATTTAGCGAGAGTTCAAAGTTGCAAGTACACTAAAGAAAGGGACTTATAACTGTTTTTCACACTTACAACCACTGCAGCATCCCCATTTTCACGTGATCAAAATTTGGATGCTTGGCAAATGGTACATATTTATGACAGCTGCAGTCACGTGATCCACTTTTGCAGCCTTCTGGGAAGAAAAGTCAATAGGGAAGCCAATTCACTTAACAACTATGTTAGTAACTTAACAATTGCAGTTATTTATTTAACAATTGTGGGAAGAAAGGTCATACAATGGGGGAAAATTCATTTACCAACTGTTTCATTTAGCAACAGAAATATTGAGGTACATTATGGTCATAAGTCAAGGACTACCTATACAGCATATTTATCCCTTTTAATTTAATGGTGTTTTTTTTTAATCCCATTTATATCCCGCCCTTCTCCGAAGACTCAGGGCGGCTTACAATCTAAGCACAAATCAATGTGCTTAGCACATTTATGCCATGCTTATGTTTTTATCAGTTTTCTAGAGTTATTTGATTAGATGAATAGCCCTACACTATGTGAAAAATTATTAGGCACATCATCATATGACTAGACCTGACTGTACAACCATTTTTATCCTGGCCCTTAAACAAATCACTTAGGTTGTTAGTTAAGTGATTTCAGGTTCCCATATTGGGTTTGCTTGTTGGAAGCCCATTGGAAAGCTGATCTTAACAGAGTAGCTTTCCCTTTGAAAAATAAAGTTCATACCTTGGGAATTCCTGGTCTCCTCTGACCAGGCAGAGAATTCTAAAATAAATTAATAATTGGATGGTAAGGGATTTCTTTCAAAATAATTTCAAAAAGAGTATTAAAATATATCTGAGGATTGACATTTTAGACATTCAAGATCAAAATAATTGTGAGAACAACTAACTAGTGGAATAGTTTGCCTTTAGAAATAGTGGACGCTCCATCACTGGAGGTTTTTAAGAAGAGGCTGTTAGGCATATGGTGATATGCATATGTTGAGAGACGTGGGCAAACGTTACAAGCCATGATGAGAACTATGTTAAAAGATTCTGGCTTAACAGATAGACTGTGGGGGGAGGCAGCAAAATGTGCAAACCATGTTCTAAATGTAGTGGTGAATTCTTCTATTGGTAAAATACCATACATGCTATGGCATGGTAAAAAACCAAACCTTGATTACCTGCACACGTTTGGCACTCCAGCATGGGTCCACATTCCTGCACAACTCAGGAGTAAAGGCCAACATAGAGCTAGGCAATTATACTTTGTGGGTTATGAATCTAATCATAGATCCTATCGTTTCTGGGAACAAGGCACCACCAATGTATTTAGTAGTGCAAGTGCCATATTCCTTGAGCACGTTGGTTGGGATAGATTAGAACAAGAAACTGTTAACACAGATCCTCTAGTCTTTGAGGACTCCGCTGATGACGTAGCTAGAAATAATAAGACATCTTATGCACCTGTAAAAGAGGAAGATGCGACAGGGGAGATAAAGGAGGAAACAGAGGAAACACCAGTATGAAGCCCTGTACTACCTAGGCGTTCAACGTGTGAAAGACGGCCACCAGATCGTTATGAAGCCAGTATAATATGCCAAGTTGAGTTAGAGCCTTCTAACTATGATGAAATCAGGATGTATCCTGAAAAAGAACAGAAATCATGGAAAGCTGCAATGAACAGGGAGTTAAAGTCTTTGCAGGATCTTAAGGTCTAAGAAAAAGCAAAGCTGCCACCTGGTGAGCAAGCTATAGGTTGCAGATGGATATACAAAATAAAGAAGGGTGTCGATGGAACTGTAAACCATAAGGCACGTTTGGTTGTGCAAGGTTTTGCCCAAACTACTGGGGATTATGATGAGGTGTTTGCACCCAGTCTGAGGACAACTACTTTAAGAGCAGCTTTAGTGTGGGCGGCTAAAAACCAATATATAGTTAACCATGTGGATGTGGAAACTGCATACCTACATACTCCATTGCAACACACTATTTATTTAAGAATACCACCAGGATTGACCAATGATAGAGACCATGATTGTTGGAAATTAAGGAAAAGCCTGTATGGATTAAAACAATCAGGTTACGAATGGAATAAATGTATAGTTAACAAGTTGAGTATGATAGGTTTTGAAGCCAGTGATGCTGATCCATGTTTCTTTAGGAGAGAACACAATGGAGTGTTATCTTTACTTCTATTATTCACAGATGATATTGCAATCATAACGAAAACTGAGCTAGAAGCACAAAACATTATTTCAAGGTTGCAAAACCTTGGGGAAATAAGCCACTATTTGGGCTTAGATATTGTAAAGACAAATAGAAGTTTTAAGGTTTTGCAAGCCAGTAAAATATCTCAGTTATTAAAGAGATATAATATGGAACTTTGCAAACCAGCAAAAACTTCTATGGCTATGGATTTTAAGGACAGTAATGTTTTGAGTCCTGTATTTGATAAGACTATGTACCAATCTTTAGTAGGTAGTCTTATGTATCTGAGTAATTGGACTAGACCTGATATCTCTTATAGTGTCAATCAATTAGCCAGATACAATAATGAACCAACTGTTAGACACTGGCAAGCGGCTAAAAGGTTATTGAGATATTTGAAGCAGTCTATTCATTACTCGTTATATCTAGAGCCAAATCGTGAGTTAATGCTTACAGCATATGCAGATGCAAGTTTTGCCTCTGATACAACTCATAAATCAACTTCAGGGTTGGCTATAATGTTGGTTGATGCTTTAATTGGATGGAAGTCCATCAGACAAAAACACATAAGCCTGTCAACAATGGAGGCTGAATTTTCATGTCTATCAGTGTTATGTACAGAACTGCTAGTGTACAAACAATTATTGTTGGATATGGGTTTAACTGTAAAGGATCCATTTATTGTATATGAGGACAATCAAGCTGTGATAAAGATGGCAAACAATGCTGCAGTCAGAACAAGATCCAAACATACAGATCTTCATTACTTGAATGTAAGACAATGTGTCAAAGACAAATTAATACAACTGGAATATTGTTCATCTGATGTAAATATCGCAGATCATTTCACTAAAGTCCAAAGTGCTGTGAAACACAATACTAGTTGTGAAAGAATTGGCATAAGATTGTAAGAGGTTATATATTATTCTACCCAAAGGGGAGAATGTTAGGCATATGGTGATAGCCTACATAGTTGGGTTGAAAATATATAAACTATGATGTTGTGACTTTAAGATGTTAATTGGCCAATGGGTGTGTAAGTGTTCTCATGGCCATAAAAGGGAGCTAGGACCATAGCTTCTTTCTCTCTGAATTCACTGCTCTCTCTACTATTACTGTTTTTGCTCTGTTTTGCTGTACTGTTGGTTTACTACTGTGATAAACCTGAACTGTGTTTTTGACCTCTGGACCGGTAAGAAGACACTCTATTTGGAATACTCCTTGGACTGTTACTATTGTGTATGACCTGGACTGTTTCTTTTTGACAGTGCATTTTTGTTTTTACACCACCACAAAAAGTAAAATACTTTTCCCACAACTCAGTGTACTCTTGTGGTTACTGTGTGACTCTTACTGCTCTCAGTGTGACTCTTACTGCTCTCAGTACTGTCTGTGCAACTTCTTGGTAGCACAAGGAGACCTCTGCACAACAACCCCTAACAGAGGCTAGACAGTCACTTGTCTGAGATGGTATAGGTTCTCCTGCTTGAGCAGGGAGCTGGACTAGAAGACCCACAAGGTCCCTTCCAGCTCTATTCTATTCTATTCTATTCTATTCTATTCTATTCTATTCTATTCTATTCTATTCTATTCTATTCTATTCTATTCCATTCCATTCCATTCCATTCCATTCCATTCCATTCCATTCCATTCCATTCCATTCTTGTCAATGCTGCTAACATCAGATGTTCTTGCTTTGACAACAGATGGAAATGCAGCCATTTTTCACTATTGCTTTTAGAGTTAGTTGATTCTGGGAGGGGAAATGTGGATGACAGTCCAGCTAGTCATAACAATAACAACTCAGCTGTGGAAACCCAAGGTCATTGGGCCCATAGATGATAGAGTTTTGGCAGGCTGGAGAGCTGGGGAGAAAGCCCACGCTTCAAGCTAATTGGGGAATATGATTTATGACTGTTTATTGGAGGAGGGAATTGTGCTTTGTTACTTTGTATCATGGGAAGGAAAATTTGGTTTTGACTATGTAGTGCCGATACTTTGTTGCTCAAATAAAAGATTCTTTAAGGTAAACAATGCCTCAAAGTTCTTTTGAAGAGTTTCATCTGTCGGAACCTTAATATTAAATCAAAAACTACAATTTTTACCTTACTATCATGGGGTCCCGAGGCCCAGTCACTGTCCCTAGAATTGAGGGATAGACCGACAAAGATTCGGGAAAGATCTCAACATGGAGAAGGAAAGAGCGCCTGAAAACAGCACCCTGGCAGTGGCTGCAACCTCAGAGGAGGGAGCGCAGGCCAGCATGCTGGTGGAGAAGGAACTTTTTCAGGTCTCTCAGATGGGGACAAGATCCAAGCCGCGAGGACAGCTGACCTGGTCATCAGAATGGACCTTACCCAGTGGAGACTCTAGAAATCTCAAGATGGCCTTGCCACAATCAAGTGCTTTGAAGGTGGATGAGGTTGAGCTGCAAAGGGGTTTCCCACAAGTCGCGTTCCCTGGACTAGTGGAGAACCACAAAATTGACTACCGCTGAGGCCTCGGGTGAGTGGAAGTACCTGTCCGTAGTCTGTAGTCAGTGGAGAAGTTGGTGGAAAGATTTGAGGAGCAGTCATGATGATTGGCGATGCAGCCACCAACTCATGCCAAGGGGAAGACCCAGTCCCCCTGCACAGTTCAAGCAGCTTCCCCATCCTCGAAGCCACCTACCATGGCCTCCAGCCCCACGGGAAGAGACAGGTCCAGTCACTGCCCCTCCAAAAGCCCAGATTGCCACCAGCAACATAAAAGCCTGAGCCATCACTGGGACAGCAGAAGCCCGGATCAAATGCTTACCAGCACCCAGCCCGGGGTTCATACAGCAATGGGGGATATCACAGCCCCCACAGATGGAAGGCCAGAAGTAGCTGGCAGTGCAGCAACTGAACTGGGGGTGGCCGCAGCCCCCGAATGTGCAACAGCAGATGAGGGCCTCGCAGCAACTGGGGATGATGCAGCACCAGGGGGTCAGCAACCGCTGGGAGTACAGCAGCAGCAGTGAGGCTGGCCGTTGTATCCGAATGTGCAGCAACCACTGAGGGACCCACAACTGATGGGGATCCAGCAACAACCACCTCCAGGGCTGCAGGGGAGTCTACAACAACTGGGGATGCCACAACCACCTGCAGGTCAGCAGCAGTGGGGGTGGGAACAGTTTCCGCACATGCAGCAACCACAGGGAGGCCCTCAGCAACTGGGGGTGCCATTTCAGCAGCTGCTGAGACCATTGGGGGTCATACAGCAATTGGGGATGCCACAGCCGCCAGCAATGCAGCAACAGCCATGGGGATGGTAACAGCCCCCGAACGTGCCACAACCTCTGGGAGGCCTACAGCAACTGCGGATGAAGCAGCCACCATGGGGAGTCCAGCAACTGCCATGGGGAGTCCAGCAACCATTGGGGGGTGCAACATCCACAGTGGGGAGGCCAGCAACCACTGGAAATGCAGGATCCCTGTGGAGTACAGCAACCACTGGTGGCGCCACCTCTTAGAGCAACCTTTGATGGAGACCCGGAGAAGCTGATATTTTTCCTCAGTCAGGTGCATTCTCACTTGAACTGCTTGCCTATTTCTACCCGAACCCAGCCACTATGGTCAATGTGGTTGCATCCAGCTTGGAAGGGGAAGCATCTGAGTGGCTGAACAATTTATACAATGAGCAAGCACCTGAGTTGGGGGACCCACATATCTTCCTCCTAGGACCGAGAGCAAGGTTTGAGGACCCATCCATTACCCTCAAAGTGAAGGAGCAAGTCCACAAGATAAGAAAAGCTGGCAGGCCTGCACTGGAATACATGCGAGAGTTTTGCAAGATAGCCGGCTGAATAGAGAGGTGGACCAAGCAATCCCTAGTCCATCACTTCAAGGAGGGACTAGACAACCACCTCTCCCAGGCTTGTGTCTATCGAGCAGTCCCTAATCAGTTGCAAGAATGGTACCAGGCAGCAGTAAGACTGGACATCCAGCTTTCCTGCTATAAGAAGCCACCTCCACAAAAAACTGAGCTGAGGCCAGATCAACCCAAATGGCAGTCACCCCCCCTCCGAAAGCCTCCAACCGCTGTGGCTACTGAAAATCCCATGCCACCTGCAGGCCCACCAATCAAGTGCTTCAGATGTGGACAACAGGGACATCGAGCAGCTAGTTGCCCAGCTTACCCTCAATAGCAGAATAGACCAGGACCACCAGCAAGAAAGAAACCAGCCCAGCAGCCGGCAAAAGAGAAATCCAACTGGATCAAACAGGAACCCATTGCCCAAGTTATGTCCCCCATGCAGGAGAGTGCTGAGACCCAAGCCAGACCTGCCACCGCTCTACCCTCCTACAACAGTGACGACAAAGGAGAGAATGACCTGATGGTGAGTCAACATGTTCCACCTTTTTCACTACCTGCCAAACTCATAACCCCTAACACGGGGGCACAGATAGATTTGAAAGTACTAGTGGACTCTGGATGTTCCCTGTGCATTATTAGCTTGTCACTTGCCCTGAAAATGGGCATACAAGCAAGGCTGCTCTCCAAACCTGTGAGATTTGAGCACGCCAATGTCTCCCTAATGGGAGGAACTTTAGTCATGCAATTGACTGAACCCCTATGCTTAGAAATAGGCAAGCACTGGGAGTTCATTCGTTTTATGGTGGCTCCGAAAATGACTGAGGCCATGATCCTAGGGCTATCCTGGTTAGACAAATGAAAAACATTTATCTGGTGGGAGAAGGGAATAAGGACTGTGAGGTTACCTATAGGACCCAAGCCCCCCCTTAATTCGATGGACATTACAGGAGAACCTACCCCACCCAATGAGCTTATGCAAATAGTTGTCTTGTCTCAACCAGGTGAGCCACCCATCCCCAGCAAGTATCAGGACCTAGAGGAGGCATTTAGTGAGAAAGAATGTGACACCCTGCCTCTCCACCAACCCAATGATTGCTCTATCAAACTGTTACTGGGAGCCAAACTCCCACGACCAACAATGTACGCTATGTCCCCTCTTGAGATGGAGGAGGTGCAGCAGTATGTGGACAAGAAACTAGAGAGGGGATTTATTGAATGGGCCAAGTCTGCCATGGGAGCCCCGCTGTTATTTAAAGAAAAAAAAAGATGGGTCGCTTTGTCTCTGCATGGATTATAAAGGTCTGAACTCTGTGAGCATGGAAAACAAATACTCCCTCCCCCTCCTGAAGGACTTACTAACCCACCTGGCAAAGGGAAGTGTCTTCACTAAATTGGACTTGAGAGAGGCATATTACTGGGTGAGAATAAATGAGGGAGATGAGTGGAAGACTACCTTTAACTGTCCCATGGGGAGGTACCAATTTAACGTCATGTCATTTGGACTACAGGGGACTTCAGCTGTCTTCATTTAGCTGATCAATCAGATACTACATGACAATTTATACAAAGGGGTTTTGGTGTATCTTGATGACATCCTGATATACAGCACTAATATGGCTGACCACGTAAAACTAGTGAGAGAAGTGCTAAAGAAACTGTTGAATGCCAAACTTTATGTTAAACTATCAAAGTGTGAGTTCCACCAGACCCAACTAGATTATCTTGGCTACAGAATTTCCAGTGAAGGCACTGAAATGGATCTGAACAAAGAGAAAGCTGTAATTGAATGGCAGCCCCCAAAGAGTCGCAAACAGCTCCAGAGCTTTCTGGGATTTGCCCACTTCTACTGCCAGTTCATCCCCTCCTTCGCTGAAATTGCCTTCCCCCTAATGGAATTACTGAAAACAGGCAAGGAGGGAGGAAAGCCACATCTGGGCCAACCATTAGCATGGACTATGAACTGTCAAACCACTTTTAAGAATTTAAAAACGCTATTTGCAGTCGAACCAGTTTTAAAGCATCCTTGCCCAGGGAAGCCTTTTGTGATTCAGGCTGATGCCAGCAATGTGGCCGTTGGAGCTGTGTTATTGCAGAAGAACCAGAGTGGGACCCTACAACCCTGCACCTACAACTTGAAAAAAATTTACTGAGTGTGAGAGGAGGTGGGCTGTGTGGGAGAAGGAAGCCTTTGTGATCCAATGGGCTTTTTTAAACTGGTGACACTATCTAGAAGGGAGCAAGGTGACTTTCGAGGTATGGACTGATCACAAAAACCTAGGAGCACTGAAAACTCCCTGCAAATTGTCCCCGAAACAAGTACAATGGGCGCAATATTTTAACCGGTTTAATTTCACACTAAAGTACATATCTGGGGGGGGGCTTAGTTGATGCTTTATCCAGACTGCCCCAGTACAAGAGCCAGCATGAAGAAGTTAATGAAGCAATTATTTCCACTCCACAAACTGCTTCTCAACTCACGCCGTGCAGAGTCCCACTTTCAAAAGCCCCAAACCCCGATGACCCTTGGGCAAAGAAAATAAAATGAGAGCTCCTCACTGACCAATGGTTCAAGGACAATCAAACCTCCCTAACTTGCAGGGATGGTTTGGCTTACAAAGGGGGAAAGCTGTACTTGCCCGAGGCCCTTCGCCTTAATGCCCTCCATCATGGCCATGATGTAAAACAGGTTGAGCACTTTGGATATTTAAAAACACTTCAACTCATCTGTCGACAATTTTGGTGGCCAGGGTTAAAATGGGATGTAGAAAACTATGTCCGAAGTTGTGCTGTATGTGCCACCATGAAAAGAATACAGGGGAAGCTCCCTGGGTTATTACAACCGGTGGTGGACCCTTCCCAACCATGGGAAGAAATTGCTATGGATTTTATAGTAGACCTACCTGAAAGTAGGGTAAATACGGTCTTCTGGATTGTGATAGATCTGTTTTCAAAGCAGGCTCACTTTATTGCCTGCAAAGGGCTCCCGTCCACCCAACGATTAACCAAGATGTTCCTGAAACACATCTACAGACTGTATGGTGCACCAAAATGAATAATCTCTGACAAGGGGGTGCAGTTTACAGCTAAGTTTTGGAGGAGTTTTCTTTAACTAATTGGCTCATCTCAAGGACTATCATTGGCCTTTCACCACCAATGGGGTGGCTGAATCTGTGAACTCAATGGTGGAACAGTATCTCTGATGCTATATGGATTATCAACAAACAAACTAGACTGACCTCCTCCCTTTTGCAGAGGTGGCTTACAATAACTCTGTTCATAGCAGCACCGGCGTCACACCTTTTAAAGTGGCCACAGGAAAAGAGTTCAGCCCAATACCCAAATATCCTCAAGGACCCTCCACTTCCCAAACTCTTGATCAATGGGTGAGGGGGTGGGAAGAAGTCTGGAGAGCCACAAAGACTGCTTTAAAAAAGGCTTCCAAGACATACAAAAAACAGGCAGATAAAAACGTGCCCCTCAGAAGACATTCCAAGTTGGGGAAAAGGTTTATCTGTCCACCAAATATTTACGGCTTAAGTTACCTAGTAAGAAGTTAGGACCAAAGTACTTAGGACCCTTCTCCATTGTAAAGATCATTAACCCAGTCACAGTAGAACTAAAACTTCCCGGGCTCTTAGGGAAAGTTCACCCTGTTTTCTATTGTAGCCTTTTGAAACCTTTTTGGGATTCCACCTTAAGACCTCCCCCTAAGAAGTCACCTGCACCTCTTGTAGTGGCAGGATAGACTCACTATGAAGTAAAGCATATTCTTGATTCAAGAATTTTTAAAGGGAAATTGCAGTACTTAGTGCAATGGAAGGGATATCTGTAGTCTGAGGCCACCTGGGTGAAATCTAGTGATGTAAAAGCTGACAGACTCATTAATAGACACCCTAACAAACCAAGAGGCAACCCCTAACCTGTGCTTTTGTTTGCATTACAGGATTTGTCCTTTTTGCAAGGGGGGCCAGATGTCAATGCTGCTAACATCAGATGTTCTTGCTTTGACAACAGATGGAAATGCAGCCATTTTTCACTATTGCTTTTAGAGTTAGTTGATGCTAGGAGGGGAAATGTGGATGACAGTCCAGCTAGTCATAACAATAACAACTCAGCTATGGGAACCCAAGGTCATTGGGCCAGAGTTGATAGAGGTTTGGTGGGCTGGAGGGCTGGGGAGAAAGCCCGTGCTTCAAGCTAATTGGGGGATGTGATTTATGACTGTTTATTGGAGGAGGGAATTGTGCTTTGTTACTTTGTATCATGGGGAGGGGAATTTAAGTTTTTGGTTTTGACTTTGTAGTGCCAATACTTTGTTTCTCGAATAAAAGATTCTTTAAGGTAAACAATGCCTCAAAGTTCTTTTGAAGAATTTATCTGTCAGAAACATGACCTATTCTATTCTATTCTATTCTATTCTATTCTATTCTATTCTATTCTAAAATGCTTCAGTTACAGTAGAAAATCTCCTAAAAATTGCCTTGTTCCAAAAAGTAAAATATGTATTTTCATTTTTTTTTCTTATGGATTAAGATAACTATAATTGTTTCTATATATCTTTAGACAGCTACATTTAGCCATGCAGAATAGACTGTATTTTCAGAGGAAAAAGATTTTATACATGTTAAAGAACAATTAAGCATTTTGAATAGTAATATTCTTATTTGGTATGTGATGACGCTCATATGACATTCTGGAGGTTGAGAGTTCAATCCTAGTCAGTGACAAATGTTTCCCTATCAGGGCAGAAATAGAAAATTCTGTGAACTCTACATAGGCGGTCAGGAAGGGCATCCAGCAGTAAAGGTTCAGTTCCATTCAGTTGCCCCAACTCCAACTCAATAAAAGGAATTACAGAGTCATAAAAAGGGTGGGCAATTAATTTTTCCAAGAAGCCATATGAGAAACTGGGACTGTTGTGGAGGGACATGCTGCTTTTGCCCCACCACTGCCACTGACCCCATCACCACCCCCCTACTGCATGCCAGATGGGGACAACCAAAGGGCCAGTTGCAGCCCACAGGCCGGAAAATACCCAGGTTTGCCTTAGCACAATTCAGGAAATAAAGAGACTCTGCTTCATTGTTGCTTCCACCTGATTTTGGCTTGAGGTCTGCCAAACAGAAACGGGAAATTCCTTGTGGGGAGGCTAAGGAATGCATGACAGCCTTCTACTGCCTGAGAAGAGTTATCCATCAAGGTCAAGTTCTGTTCAAATGGAGCAGACTATTTTCCTAAAACAAAAGAACTGCATGTAATTGGCGGACAATGAACTATGAGTGGCTCAGAGAAAAAAAGGAGGTTTTATCTATGTCGGTTTTCATGGGAAAACCTCAGAACTGACTTTGCTTTTGCTGTACTTAGATGGATCTTTCAATAAATTTTTACTCTTAGTGAACCAATCGGACCAGGAATTCCTTTTTTAGAATGTGCCAACTGGGATGTTCTCATGGTAGTGCCTACCTGGATCCCACCAGGAGGTCAGTAAGCTTGAGATGTCGGCAACAGACAAGGAGTCAGAGGAGAAGAAGCTGGGAGAATTCTTGGCTCGAGAAACATTGGCAGTGTTGCAGACTGGGATAGGGATGCAACCGGTGGGCCCACTTCCCAAACTGAGAGCCAAAAAGGCGGAGCTGCAGCCAACAAGTTCAAGGGAGTGGCTGAGACACACTCTCTATCAGAGACTGGAGACCCGCTGGGCAACAAGCATGAGGAAGGCAGTGGAAGCTGAGGATCCTGTCAACATAATCTGAGGGACTAAGAGGAAGGCAAGGCAACCGGTCAAGTGGAATGAGTCAATAGAGTGGAAGCTTCCAGTGGCTAACCGCAGCCCATTTATGGAGCAGCTGAGGGGGAAGTTTGGTGGGCTAGAGATCAAAGGATTGGCATAATCAGGAGCTGCAGCAGTGGTGATGGGATGGGTGGGTAAAATCACTAACCACCCCAGTCTTCTCTCCTGCCAAGACAATTAGGTCCCTGGCCCAAGGAGCAGTGGCAGTGGGCTTGGCCACCTCTTCCTCAGCATGGCAACTAGTGGTCCCTGTGGCCCCAGCAGAAGCTGGGGTTCCCCCTCTTCCTCCACTGGTGGCAGCAGCGGCCTTTCCATTTGGTACATCATGGCTACCACCCCCTCTGATGGTCCATTTTGATGGGGATCCAGACAAGCTGTCCCACTTCTTGGCCCAGACCACATGGAGCACTATGGGGGAATGTACTCATATGATGCAGCCCAGGTGTAAGGTCTTCCCTCAGCAAGTGCTCCCAAGAAAGCAGAACTCTTGAAACCAGAATAGTTTCAAACAGGAACTTTTATTGAGAGACAATGAAAGCAAACAGGCAAGTCAAGATCTAAAGAATTCCCTGCACAAAACAGTAAGTTAAAACTACCATCTGCAAACCCGTCCCCAATGCCCTACTGTCCAGTTCATTTCTAGCCAATCCACAGGTGCAAAGCTATGCGATAAGGGATGATTCCCAGGCCATGCATTGTATTCTGCCACAGCTTAGAGATTAGGCAGATGGCCTCCTGCACATTCCTCCCCCCTTCTTCACACAAACAAGGGTACATCAAGGATGGATAGAACAAAGCAAAGGAAATACATCCTCTAGCCCCACTCCCAAGCGAGAGAAACCTTCCCCCTCCCACCAGAATGGCAGAGCCCCAAAAATGAAATGGAGGGGCCTGGCACCAGGTTAAACTAACTTGGAAGGTGGTGGTGCCAGATGACTAGTATCTCTGTCTGATGGTGCTGGGTAACCAGGACACATTCATGCAGATCCTAAAGGGCAAGTTCCATACCCTTAAGCAGGGAAAGTGGCTGGTGACAGGGTATATCCAAGACTTCCACAGCCTAGCTAGACACCTGAGGGACTGGCCCAAGTGTATGCTGATCTCCTACTTCCAAGAAGGACTGAATCAAGAACTATACCAATATTACATTCCCCGAGGGGTGCTGCACAACCTGCAAGTATAAATATGAGTGGCTAGCAAAGTGGAGATCAACCTGATGGAGTTCTGAGAGTATGCTATGCAGAAGAGCTGGCCTCAAAGAGTGCCCAAAAAATGGCCAGGCCCCAAAGGAGGCAAAGGAGATGCAACCTTGGCCAAAGGAGGCAAGCCTCGCCAGAACCACGTAGCCTGTTTCCACTGTGGAAAGGAGGGCCATCAAGCAGCCATGTGCCTTACACCACAGCCAGCATCTGCTCCTCCACCTGCCGGTCAACCCAAAAGGAGAGACCCCCCACAAAGCCAAAGGAGAAGCGTGCATAGGTCATTGAGTTCTCTCCCTAGTCCAGCAAGGAAGAGGGAACTCTGACCAATACCCAAGTGGGTCCAAGTTTCTACAAGAGCAACATCAAGGGGGAAGATGGCCCAATGGTAAGTGGCACAATCATTCCTACAATAGCAAGGGGACTGTCACAGTTTGCTGGGCTCAGGGTGCACCCAGTGCATAGTCAGGCCCCAGGTGGTGGAGGGACTGGGACTGAGACTGAGGAAATTAAAGTGACCCATGACATTTTTCCAATTGGACAGGTGTACAACTACCTGCCTGTCTGACTTAGTAAGGCTCAAAGCAGGGACCCACATAGAGACTATTAGATTTACTGTAGTCCCTGAAATGACTGAGCCCATGGTCCTAGGGGTGGCATAGTGTAAAAACTGGAGCCCCTCTGTGAACTGAGCAAAGAAAAGTGTCAGATGCGGAAAAAAGCCGCTAATCAGCAGGAGTTAGGGAGAGTGCAGAGAGCTAACCATTCACCTGCAGTTAGAAAAGTGAAAATAGAAACCACAAATACACTAAGAGGAGATGATGGGTTAGAGCTGTTGATTCCAGCAGAGTATCATGACATAGCTGAGGTTTTTAATGAAAAGGAATCAGATGTTCTCCTACCTCATCAACCACTGACTGTGCGAGATCATGCCAGAAGCCAAACTACCCAAGCTGAAAATGTTCTCTATGACTCCCAGAGAGATGGACAAAGTCCAAGCATTCATTGACAAGAACTTGGTGAGGGAGTTCACCCAGCTGATAAATCGAGAATGGCAGCCCCAGTGCTTTTTCAAAGAAAAGAAAGATGGGTCCCTTATAGGGGGCTGAACTGTATATGTATAGAAAACGTATCCCCTTCCCCTGATGAGGGATATGCTGGGCTATTTGGCAAGGGGGAAAAAATCTTCACTAAACTGTACTAGAGGGAGGTTTACTATTGAGTGAGGATTAAGGAGGGGGACGAATGGAAAACAGTGTTCAATTGCCCCCTAGCTGCTTGTTCCATACACACACTTTCCATGCCTGAAGAGTTAAAAACTTGTGAAACTACTTGCAGGCAGAGGCTGCTGAAGGTGTGTGTGTCTTATTTTGTTCTGCAGCTTGTCAGAAATGTGGGAGCATTTGGGGAAAATTGGAGCAAATAAAGGGTGGCTTGAACTGCCAGTTGACTGTTTTGCCTCTGTGCCGTGCCCTGGGTCATCACACCCAGTGATGATGGGTGGCCCAGAGAAAAAAAGGAGGTTTTATCTATATTGGTTTTCATGGGAAAACCTCAGAACTAACTTTGGTTCAATAAAGTTTTACTCTTGGTGAATCAATTGGACCAGGAGTTCCTTTTTTAGAATGTGCCTACTGGAACTTAGGTTCAGTCCTCTACAACCACACAATGTTTTTATATATAATATGGCAAATAAAATTACTTTCTGGCCTTGCTGATACAGAAACTATGATTCAGTAAATTAGGAGTTTTTTGGCTCATTGCCAAGCCAAAGTATTTGCATTTTTGATCCATTAGTAAAAGATAGGCAAGGAACTTGGTTTTTAAAGGCTCAGAAATTGGGGGAACAATCATTTTCCGTGATCTTGAAAATTAGTAGTAATTTGATACTAAAAACATCTAACAATGATTCTGTAGTTTATCTACAGAGTCCATTTAGAAGTGACACTGACTTACTGCAACACTCATGGATTATGTTAACATTTAAACAGAATGAGAACAGAGCTAAAAGGGACCTTGGAGGTCTTCTAATCCAGAGGTCTCCAACCTTTCTTGGTTAGTGAACCAGACGGAAAGGGTGGGGAAGCACACACACAAATGGAGCCATGAGCACATGTAACACAAATGGGGGGGGTGCTAGCACCCACGTGACACATGCTAGTACCATTCTATTTTTGCCATGTGGACACTAGCACTGTCCTGTTTTTGTGCCATGTGGTTCCCAGTGTTTGTGCACCGCCTGGTTTTTGTGCCGTAGGTCGCCCAGTTTTCCCCCATTTTCACATCATGCACTGCCCAGTTTTCGCACCACACATCGCCTGGTTTTTGCACTGTGTGCAGCCCTCTTTTCCCCCATTTTTGCACCATGCAGCACCCAGTTTTTGAGTAATGCCCGGGTTTCGTGCCGCCCACTCCCCAATTTTCCCCCATTTCTCCACCAGGCACCACCTGGCTTTTGCACCGTACGCACCCATTTTTTGTGTTGTGCGTCACCCTGTTTGCATAACTGTGGCACCCTGTTTTCACCGTGCAGAGCCCCATTTGCATAGCAGCAGTTCTAATACGAGTGGGCATGAGTGTGCGCATTAGCCAGCCTGTTCCACAGCCCGGTGGCCAATAGGCCATGGCCCAGTAGTGGACTGCAGACCAAAGGTTGGGGACACCTGTTCTAGTCCAGCCCCCTGCTCTAAAAGGAGATCTTATAACATTTCAGACAAGTGACTGTACAATCTCTTCTTATAACGAAGCACCCACAATGTCTGAAGTCAAGCTGTTCCACTAGTTAATTGTCCTCACTGTTAAGAAGTTTCTCCTTAATTCCAGGTTGCTTCTCTCTTTGATTAGTTTCCATCCATTGTCTCTTGTCCTGCCCTCTGGTGCTTTGGAAAATAAACTGACCCCCTCCTTTTTGTGGCAGCCTCTCAAATACTGGATTACTGCTATCATGTCCCCCTTAGTCCTTCTTTTCTCTACACTAGCCAAACCCAAATCCTGCAACCACTCTTCATATATTTTAGCTTCCAGGCCTTTAATCATCTTAGTTGCTCTTCTTTGTACTTTTTCCAAAGGCTCAACATCTTTTTTGTAATGTGATGACCAAAAACTGTATGCAGTATTCCAGGTGTGGTCTTACTAAGGCTTTATAAAGTGGTACTAATACTTCATGTGAATTTGATTCTATCCCTCTGTTTATACAACCAAGGATTGTATTAGCTTTTTTGGCTGCTGACTCATGTTTAAGTGATCATCCACTGGGATTCCTGCCAGTTTAGTGTCATCTGCAAATTTGATGAGTTCCCCATCTATTCCCTCATCTAAGTCATTTATGAAGATATTGAAGAGTACCGGGCCTAGGACAGAACCTTGTGGTACCCCACTGCTTACTTCCCTCCAGGTAGATGTAGTACCATTAAGGACTACTCATTGAGTACGATTTGTCAGCCAGTTACAAATCCATCTGGTGGTGAAGCTGTCTATCCCACATTTTTCTAGCTTACCAAGAAGTAGGTTGAAAAATGAAAAAAAAAAGATAAAGAATTCAGCGGAACTGAAAAGGTTGCTCTCGTTTGGCATTACATAACTTCTGATTAAGTATTACCAAGATATATGTTTTGTATTCCTGTACTTCTCTAAAACTTGACTATATGTTTTATACTTCTCTTCCATCATGGCTTTCAAATGCTTTTCTCAACTATTTAATCTAGGTCTATGCTAGGATAATATTTTTTTTCTTCACTGGCAAAGATATTTCTAAAACTGTAAAATAATACAGTTAAAAAATAAGGAAATCTACCAAAAATTGATTTCAGAATATTCTGATGGGAAGGAAAGTATTGGCAACCATAAAATCAACTTTATAGAGTTGCATTACAAAATAGTTTGCATTAAGTTGTGCTTGAAAGAAAATGCATTTTAATAACATCTCCAAATTGATTTTTTTCATCAAATAATAGAAACAGATAACCTGCATGCACAAGTTACCCATTCTTTATAAATAATGTCTAATCACAGATTCATCGTGCAGTTTTTCTAAAGAAAAAATATATCAACCATTTTGGAAATTTTCTTTGAAAAACATTGACTTAACAAATGCATAGAAACTTCCCATATTGCCAAACAGAAAGTCAATCTGAGAGCAGAGAATAGACAAATTAAGCAATTTGTCACACCAAGTCATTAAATAATGTATTATGCTATGAATTTTAATACATTCAGCAAATTAAAACATTCTTAATTGCTATGTTGAAAATACTGTTTTTACCTGGTCCACTCATGACAGCAGTTGTTCAAAGATTCTTTCTCTGTGCCAATAACTTTAGTACTATCATGTGTGTTTATTTAAAAACGGGTTTTGCAACATATTACAAGAAAATCTGTAAGCATTCTTATCTCTAATCACAGCCTCTAATTCTAGGCATTATTTGATGGTGAAACATGAAAATCAGTCTGTCTTAGCAGAACAATTTTATTAAAGGACAGTCAGCTTCATCTAAGTAATAGTAAATTGAATTAAATAGTGGCAAATATCTGTAGCTTGGATGTAGGATGAGGGTGAAGGTTCGTTCTCCGAGCTTGTGGGTTGGTTTCCGCATGTTTCGTTACCAGGCTAGGTAACACCTTCAGCAGAGTTTCGAGGTTGTCAGTGTCAGTGCTCAGTTTATAAGGGCTTCAGCTATGGGTGTGCCTCTCAGTTGACACACCCACACCTGAAGCCCTTTCAAAGAGAACACTGACATTGACATCCCCTAAACTCGGCTGAAGGTGTTATTTATTTATTTATTATTTATTTTTGGGACTTATATGCCGCCTTATCTCCCGAAGGACTCAGGGCGGCTAACAACAATAAAACACAATAATACAAATGTTAAAAAAGATTAAACTAAAAAGCCCCAATGATAAAATTAAAAATATTCTATTTAAAAATCCCTATTGTCAGTCCAGGTCAGCCTGATTTAAGAGAAATGTTTTAAGGCCGCGACGAAAGGACTGGAGATCCGGGGCCATCCTAGCCTAGTAACAAAACATTTGAAACCAACTTCTACTACTTTTGTTCATTAGGACATTCATAAAACCTCTCATATTTATTCAAGAAATTAATCATGCTGGCCTGCTACACATTTAACAAGACTGCTTATTATATTGTAAGTATAGACTAAAATTTGAGCTGCATCACCTACAGGCATATATAGTACATACAGTTTGGAAAGCCAGAACTTATTAAGTCATTAAAAAAAATAAATGAATAAAGTACAGATAATGACAATTATATTATTGATATAACTCAGGCACGCACACACACCTGTTGCTGAAAACACAACAACCTGGCAATATTCAGTGAATTAATACATACATATATTGTGATTAAAAACAGATAATTAAGCCTCTGGATAAACATTAATTCAGATCATTCTCTTTCTCATCTCCTTTGAAATTCCTTTGCTCACAAATAACTGTGTAATGTCATTTCACAACACTGGGGACTGAAATGTTCTATTAGTTTCATTATTTCTTTTACAGAGTCTGGCTTAATTATCCTCTGCAGACTGTAAATGGGCACTACTACCATATAATGATAGACATCTCCCTTGTAGATGAGAGATAAATGAATTTTTGATGTTGTGGATGATCATTGTTTCATTTAGTTATATATCATCCTAGAGTCAGTTATTAGAAGGGGTCTCAGAGTACAAAGTGGCAAAGATGACTGGAGCTGGGATGGGGCAGCTGCAGTTTCCTGGAGCCTGAGAAACAGTCCCAGATCCACTTGGTTCTGGGGTATTTGCCACTCTGCAAGGCAGGGTGCAGGAAGACCAGAAGGAAAGAGATTTGGGGGTGGGGGTGGGAGATAGGCAGTGGAGAAGAGTTAAGAGGCAATCCCTTAATTTACTGAGGCTCAGGCTGGGAGGGAACAAATCCAGAATGGCCTGGCTTGGCTTGAATCCTTAGCTAAGGACTAGTAAAAATTGCTTAATGATGGCAATAGGGATTGCCCAAATTGCAATCACTAAGCAATGTGATCATGTGATGTCTCGCTTTAGGAAGAATGATAAAAAAAGAAATGAGTAATAATGCCCATAGTATAAAAATATTCAAGTAGCAATGTAGTAACTGGGAGCCAAAAGGATTGTGGGGGAGAAAGAAGAGAGCTATTAGGATGTCTGTTTAATAATGTTTTTTTAAAAAAATACAAAAAAATTCCAAAATTCCTTAAATGTGTATCTTTTTTCTTTTTTTCTTCCAAGTTTTATGTTAAGCAAAAATTCCAGTAGATTTTCAGTTTACGTCCTTTTCAACCAGAAGTAATGTTTTAGAAATGACCTCATTGGTTTATGTTGTTGGAGATGTAGTGAAATTAATGCTTTATTTAAATATATTGTTCTACTTCAGCAACAAACAATTACATATATTAACTTTGAGATGTAAAATAATGAAATATTTGCATTTTTTATGATATTTATGACATGGGAGCTGACTTATGGACAAAGAAAATGAACTTACTGCATAGTCCAAAGACTTACTATTTAGCACTGGAAAAACAAACATATGGCTCCAACTATTCAAGTGGTTTGCGGAATTGATTAATGTAGCTCGGTTACTGATGACTATAATGAATTATGGTTTCAATGTATTGATGTATTTAAGTCTCTATAAATATTTTGTATGTTCTTGTTTCTTTTTCTCGTCTTTTATTATTTTGCATATTCTTTAACTTCTTTGTATTTAATTACAAAAAAGAAAAAAGTGCCATGATTTGAAACTAATATATGCCTATCTATAATTTTTCAGTTTACGGTACATTTTTTGAAGTAACACACTACAATGCAACTTAATACATTTCCAAAGTTATGTTTAAATCAGTCACTTGTCATTCATGAATCCTTCTGCAGGAAATGATTCAAAAAATAGGAGATAAATTCAATATACTTTTCTTTTTCCTATTTCACATTCAAAACAGATTTTAATTCTACTTTAGAGTTCTAAAACAATGCTAGATAAATCTTGGATAAAGTTCAATAATAATTTATTCTTATAGTCATGTAACCACTAATATATTCCATATTGATACTTCATACTGATATTGATATTTAAATATATAAGCTTGCTTATAAAGGTAAAGGTTTCTCCTGCCAGTCATGTCTGCTTCTAGGGGGTGGTGCTCATCTCTGATTCTCAGCCAAAGAACCCGCGTTGTCCAAAGATGTTTCTGTGGTCATGTGGCCAGCATGATTATACACTGAGGTGCAAGGCAGGCTGTTACCTTTCCACCAAAGTGGTACATATTTATCTACTTGCATTTTTACATGGTTTCTGAAGGGTTGGTAGGAACTGGGGCAAGTAACGGAAGCTCACTCTGTCATAAGATACTTAAATCTTGAACTGCCAACCTTCTGTTTGACAAACCCGGCATCTTAACTGCTCGGTCACTATGCTACCTAAGTTTGTTTATTCATCTTTATTATTTTATATAAATAACTCAAGGCAGTGAACATGTATAATACTCTTTCCTTCTATTTTCTTCACAAGTTCTGTGAAGTGGGTTGAGATGAGAGTGTGACTGGTCCAGCCCATTGTCAATTTTCTGACAATTTGCAGTTTAAGTATTTTATGAGTAAGAAGAGTTTGAATTCATTTAAGATAAAAGAGAGTTGGCGATGAAATGATAATCTTCAAATAATCCAGATAGGTAGAAACTCTTGGCTGATCTTAACTGATATCTAAAAACTAAGGAGAATAAGATTTGAATTAATATTTCAGTTCATTAGGCCACCAAGGCCTCAAGCTAGACTGTTAAGTGGAAAAAACCCAATACTAACCTGATATCAAATGGACTCTATTCCTATACAGGTAATGCAATTCCATGCATTCCTAGCCTTGCATAGAACCAAGATAAATGCCATGGGCCAAGATAAACATAATTCTGGAAAAAACTGGGGAGATTATATTTGCTTCTTCCCACCAGATAATAATCTGTCCCACTAGATGCAACAAAGTGGGCATGCTCTGCGTCAGTTCTATGAAGCAGTGTCATATGGCAGGACACAGGCAATGTTATGATGTCTCCTATATGCTATCTGGAACATTTGTTATTGTACATTTAATGTAGCTTGTTATCAGTCAATTATTTCATAATCCCTTTCCCAAACACAGTCTGTTCAGTTCAGTATCAATTTATATATTCTAAAAGATTGTGACAGATGGTTTATAGAAAGATTTGACAACATATTAAGATGAAGCAGGAATCAGCCTGCTTAGCAATAGTGCAGATCATCTGAGAGTTCCTTATAGGCACACTGATGATCAAAACAAAAGAAGTCTAATTCCTTGTTTATTTTCCTTTCCCTACTCAAATTTCTCATTTCTCTTTTAAAGGTATTATACAATATTTTTAGAGTCCTACCTATAATGAAATCTAAGGGAGTCAATAATTTTAACTTTTATTGTGTTTAAAGTCTGACCTCTAGTGTCCAGACTAGTATAAAAACTTAGCCACCTGTTCAGAGTTCTTGAAATTTGTTATCTATTCTTATTTACAATAGAAATATTCAAACTGAATCTCCTAAAACATCATTTTAACATTAGGTGGGTTAAACATTGAATTAAAAATGGAAGTCCCAGATTGTCATATTTTTCTACTGAATTACACCACAAATAATCAGTATGTTTAATGTCATATAGAATAGAATAGAATAGAATAGAATAGAATAGAATAGAATAGAATAGAATAGAATAGAATAGAATAGAATAGAATAGAATAGAATAGAATAGAATAGAATATTATTTATTGGCCAAGTGTGATTGGACACATAAGGAATTTGTCTCTGATGCATAAGTTCTCAGTGTACATACAAACAACAAAATGATGTCATAAGATACAATCATAAATAGTAAGATACAAATAACAAGTGATAAATCATAAGATACCAATAGGAAAAGGTAGTAGGAAAGATGAGAAGGTGAGAAATATGAAAAGATGAGAAAAGAGCAAATTCACAGTAACAAGGATATATCATACTTTGTAATTAATTTAAATAGCAAAAATAAGATTCTGCACCTTCAAAATGATAAAAAAGAATTGCAACAATATGCATTCATCAAAATGTTCTTTGTTAAACTGAAATTTGCATTTGTTTAATACATTTTTGGCCCACTTACAAGATTGCTTTTTAAATTATAATTCATGTGACTATTACATTCATAATTGTAAAATGTTAAAAGAGCTTCAAGTTGTAAACTTTTGCATTTGGACTGGTATTCACAGCAGGCATGGACATGGCGGTGCGGCAGTAGCTCGCAGAGGCCACTGCAGATCCAAAGTGGTGTTATCTTTTTTATGTGGTAGCTGTCTTACACAACATATGGATGTCGGAGCAACTGGCGTTTACGTGTACCATCATCAGACACTATAGAAACTCAGAAACAACTCCAACAACTTCAATAACATTATTACCAAAGATTTGCAGAGGAAGCTGCATAACCTCAGCTTGCTCCAAAGCCCAGGCCTTCAGACCCCGGTGTCACCAGAAGCTGACAGATGGAGGAGGGGGCATCGAAAGCAGTGCGAGAGGAAGCAGAAGTGTGGAAAACGAGCAGGGGTAAATGCTAGGTTAAAGGCTAACTTTAGTCGGCCTGCTTTACCATCTATCTTGCTAGAAAATGTTTGTTCCCTGGACAATAAATTTGATTACATCAGACTCCAGCAAGCTACACGGCGTGAGTACAGACATTGCTGTGTCTTTGTTTTTATGGAGGCATCACTGAGTGATAGAGTTCCAGATGCTACTATTCAGTTGGATGGGTTAGCCGCGTTTCGTGCCGATAGGAACGAAGCTCTGTGTGGTAAGACCTGTGGCAGTGGACTGTGTGTTTACATCAACAAAGAATGGTGTATAAACTCTGTCCTTGTTTCCACCTACTGCTCACCGCTTGTGGAGTTTATGGTTGTGAGATGTAGACCTTTTTATCTACCCAGGGAATTTACCACTGCTTTTATACTCGGAGTGTATATTCCACCTAGCGCTAATGCTAAGGAAGCGCTCTGTGTACTTTACTGGACTATTAACAAACTGCAGAACACACACCCTGACGGATTATTTATTGTTGCCGGAGATTTCAATCATTCAAACCTCAGAACTGTGCTCTCTAAATTTCATCAAAATGTGGACTTTGCAACCAGAGGGGAAAACATGCTGGATGTTGTTTATACAAACATCCCGGGTGCATATTGGGCGAAGCCCCGCCCCCACCTCAGTTATTCAGACCACATCTCTGTTATGCTAATTCCAGCATACAGACCACTCATCAGGCGTTCAAGGCTAGTACAGAAGCAGGTGAGGACCTGGCCAGCAGGAGCCATCTCTGCTCTTCAGGACTGCTTTGGATGCACTGACTGGGACATGTTTAGGGAGGCTGCAACCAACGGCGACTCCATTGACTTGGAGGAGTATACATCATCAGTGACCATCTATATCAGCAAGTGCATTGATGATGTTACAGACTCCAGGAAAATTATTTTACACCCCAATCAGAAGCCGTGGATAACTGGAGAGGTGCGTGCTCTATTGAAAATTCGAGAGTCTGCATTCAGGGCAGGCGATAAAGCAGCCCTAAGAATAGTGAGAGCCAAATTGTCCCGGGCCATCAGAGGAGCAAAGCGTGCACATGCTCAGAGCATCCACCAATACTTCACGGACAGCGGCGACACACAGCGTATGTGCCAGGGCATCCAAGCCATCACTAATTACAGAATATTACCATCTGCCTGTGAGAGCGATGGCTCACTTCCAGACGTGTTGAACAGTTTCTACACCTGTTTTGAAGCACAGAACAATGTGACAGCAAGGAAGACTACACCTCCTTCCAATGACCAGATACTTTGTCTCTCCACTGCTGACGTGAGGAAAGCCCTAAGTAGAGTCAACCCACAGAAAGCTGCGGGACCAGACAATATTTCTGGCAGAGTGCTCAGAGGATGTGCAGACCAACTGGCAGATGTTTTCACCGACATCTTTAACATTTCTCTGAGCACCACTGTTTTTTTTAATTGAAAAGTTTTAAAATACATTTTTGAAACATATACCCCATCTACCCCACCCCCCTCCCCATCCCTCCCATCCCAACACACACACCCCAACTTCCCAGAGCCAAATACAGGGTATTACAGCATACAATCTTACTCTAAATATATTCTAATTACTATAATTAGTCTTTAAACCCTATTGCACTTTAACTCTCCTTAGCCATAGAAAAGAAAAATAATATAGCCTCTAATTACAATAACTAATAACTATTCAAATGCTAAATGATACTTTATAGTCCCATATTTGTTCTGAATATAATTAATCCATCTTCTCCATTCCACTATATATCTCTGTTGTGAGTGATCTTTCACATATGCCAAGATTTTAGCCATTTCTGCCAAGTTCGAAACTTTCAAAGTCCATTCTTCAATAGTAGGCAGGTCCTCCTTCTTCCAGTATTGCGCTACCAAAAGTCTCGCAGCTGTTATTAAATTCAGCATCAATTTAGTTTCTATAACAGTACAATCAGTGATAATACCCAACAAAAACAATTGTGGTAAAAATCTTATCTTTTTCTTAAAAATCTTCTGCATGTTCCACCAAATTTTAATCCAAAAAGCTTTAAGCTCTGAGCACCACTGTTGTCCCAAAGTGCTTCAAGACAATGATCATCGTTCCCGTGCTGAAGAAACCATCTGTGTCTTGCCTCAATGACTACCATCCCATTGCACTTACTCCCATCATCATGAAGTGCTTCGAGAGGATCGTCATGAGGCACATAAAGACCCTGCTGCCCATAACATTGGATCCACTGCAGTTTGCATACCACTCAAATCGTTCCACCGATGACGCCATCTCTACTACACTCCATCTAGCTCTCACTCATCTAGAAAACAAGGACTCATATGTACGTATGCTGTTCATAGACTTTAGTTCAGCATTCAACACTATTATTCCCCAATACCTGATGGGGAAGCTGGCCCTGTTGGGCCTGAACACCTCCCTCTGTAACTGGATCCTGGACTTTTTGACTGGAAGACCTCAGTCAGTCCGGATCTCAAATAACATTTCTAACACCACCATACTGAACACTGGGGCCCCTCAGGGCTGTGTGCTCAGTCCCCTGTTGTTCACCCTGCTGACACACGACTGTGTAGCAATGCACAGTTCAAACCACATCATTAAGTTCGCTGATGGCACGACCGTGGTGGGTCTCATCAGCAAGAACGATGAGTCAGCATATAGAGAGGAGGTGGAGAAGCTTATATACTGGTGCAAAGCCAACAACCTGTCTCTGAATGTAGACAAAACAAAAGAGATGGTTGTTGACTTCAGGAGGACAAAATATGACCGTTCTCCACTGAACATCAATGGCTCCTTCATGGAGATCGTAAGGAGCACCAAATTTCTTGGTGTTCACTTGGCGGAGAATCTCACTTGGTCCCTCAACACCTGTTCCATAACAAGGAAAGCCCATCAGAGTCTTTACTTTCTGAGGAAACTGAGGAAGTCACAGCTTCTACCACACATCCTCACAATCTTCTACAGAGGGACTTTTGAGAGCACCCTGAGGAGTTCCATTACTGCCTCGTTTGGAAACTGCACCGTTTCGGATCGCAAAACCCTACAGCGAATAGTGAGGATGGCAGAGAAGATCATTGGGGTTGCTCTTCCCTCTGTCATGGATATTTACATCACACGTTACATCCGTAAAGCCAGAAACATTGTGGCTGATTACACACACCCCTCATACACACTCTTCACTCTTTTGCCATCTGGAAAGAGGTACAGGAGCATTCGGGCTCAGACATCCAGATTGTGTAACAGTTTCTTCCTACAAGCCATTAGAATTCTCAACACAAAGAAACTGGAACTATAAATACTTGTATTTGTAGTTTTTTAAAGTTTTTACTTTGGAGTTATGTGTAGTTTATGTTCTGTTCTTCTTTTGATTCGTGTCATCTGATGTAGCACCTTGGTCCTGGGGAAACGTTGTTTCGTTTCACTGTGTACTGTACTGTATATTGTTGAAATGACAATAAAGTCTACTACTACTACTACTACTACTACTACTACTACTGCTACTATTTAGATTTCAGACAAACATATATCTAAAATAACTTTTAATTCAATTTCCAAAGAAAAATTAAAAAGTTAATTATGTTTACTTCCTACAGGCAAGGAAATTTTACACCTGGAACAATATACTTAGATTGGATTCCACCACAGACATTATCAGAAACATGAATGTTTGAATCTCTACACCAGATTATTATTTTTTTTCAAATCTTAAGATGTGTGGACTTCAACTTCCAAAATTCATCTTACAATTTCCAATTTGAAAAAAAACAAACCTGTTTTTATACAGTGTGCTATATTTTCTGGGATGCTTTCAAGAGCATCTACTAACTTATTAACAATGTCTTCCTGTGTTGTTTGAATCACAATCAGTTTTAGAAGATCTTTGGAAAAATTATTGATATAGAAGGCTAGAATCAGATTTGAGAGATTTGATGCGATCTACCTGAGGGAGTACTATATGAATAAACACTAGTTTGAATATGGTTAAAATAATAGATAAATTATGGATATAAAGGGGTCTAATAGTAAGAGAGATAAGACATACAAATAGTATAGTAATTTTTATAATATATGAAATGTGAAAATATTGGGATGGTGTATGTGAATGAAAAGGTTGGATATTTAAATGTTACTATCTTTGAGAAAACTATGACTGATAAGAATGGTTTGAATACAGAGGGGAAATTAAGTTTAAATAAGAATTTTGAAAACAGGACATAGTGATTTAGTAAGATGATTACTATAAATACAACTGAAATATAAACTGATAAAAATGCTATGTGCTGATGTTACTGTTATTTGTATAAATACAAGAAAAAGTTTATATTTAACTTTATATGTATTTGCTAAATGTTGATAAAAGAAGAATACCATTGGATGAAGAGAAGATCAAAGAAACATATTACTAATTAACATATTGATTATGGAATTAGAGAAATTAATTATTGTTTTTCAAACATATGAACCCAGAAAACACGCTGTTTACTAAGCACTAAAGAATGTTATTTTAAAAAATAATAAAATATATTTAAAAAAAAGAAATGTAAATGTAATAATCCATTCCAGAAGGTTGGGGCCAGGAAGCTAGAAGAAACTGATGAGATTAGGAAGACAAAGACCCCTAAAATCTACATACCCCCACCCAAACTCTAAGGACAGGAAACATAATAGGATTAACCCACCAGTACCAAAAAGGCACACTCAGACTCAGGTCAAAGTACATGACACAGGAAATACAAAGACTCAGACAGGAACAGGAAACAACCTCAAAAGCCAAAGAAGATATAAAAACCCACCACTCCCAGCAACATGTGGTCAGTTTTCCCAGAGCCACGCTTCTGTCTGGCTTTGCTCTCCAATAAACACCAAACTTCTTTCTAAAGCAGTCTCCATTTTGTTTATTCCCAGTTTGGACTGGACCCTGATTTTTCTTTCAACAATTTGGAGACCCAGATGGGACTCCAAGCTAACCTAACCAATAGACTGGGACTGATAAGCCCTATCTTGCCGGCAACAGACACCTTATGTCTGTGGATGGGTTTCCCAGGCACTGCCCATGTGGAGTGACAGTAGTAAAAGGAGTTTTGAGTTTGAACTCAAGGGCTGCTTTGGAAAGAAGATGAGTACCTCTAAATTTTTATTTTAAAGCCCAGGGGAGCCAGGGAAATGTGTGTATGTCTGTATGTGAGAGTAAGAAGACCCTTTTCCCAATCGCAGTTGGATTTTGCTCCCTCTGCCCTTTCCTAACTGCAGAAAGGATCTGTTCAAATTACAGATTCTGGAAAGCATGGGGGTTTGGCCAGAGTGCTGGACCTTTTGTTAGTGAAAAGGGAGAGGCTGTGTGAAAATGGAATGGAAAAGTGAGTGAGAAATTCTGCTTAAAATAAGCTACCAAAAGGGAAATGCCCTCACCCTGTTTGTTTGGCCAGCAAACAGGGTAAAGAGACATGTTGTTTTTTCTTTTTCTCTCTGTACTTTTAAGAACAGCCCAAAGTTGTCAGGAGGGAATGTTTTAAGCTCATTTACAGGGAAAGTTTCATTCTTCCTTTACTATATGTGTTTAAGTGGGTTTTATCCATCTACTTAACATCTGCAATGTTAACCTTGATGTCTTTTCAAACTCTGCCTGCAAACTACCCAACCCCCCTTCTACTTCCTCACTTCTTATCCTCTGTTCTCCATGCCTAAGTCTGACCAGTACTGCCTCTTCTGGGAGAGTTCACCAAGAAAGGGGGTGGACCTTGTTCTAATGTCTTTCAGCCCTGTACAGATGACCCCCACAATCTTTGGAAGTAGAGTACACTGACCCAGATGCTGCCTCCATCCATTTGAACTAGAGAATAGGGTTTGAATTCAGGCATCCACTAGAAAGTCACCATGCAGCCAGAGTGGAACAGATCTTCCCAAGTTCTACCATCCCCCCAGATGACTGTGGAAAGCTGCAGAGAAAGGAAGGAGTCCTGGAGCTATTGGCCCCCACGTGAAGCCTCAGAAGACAACTGAAAAAATATGGGGAGGGCAGAAACTCATTGTAAGGTTTTATTTCTTGCCTCATTTGTAATGTAATAAGTCATTTAAATGTATTTATGGAGGGATGGCATTTGGGAATGGTTGGCACAGTAAGTATTGAACACCTTGGACTTGTGTCTGGTGGGAGGAAAATTTGTCAGGATGCTTGCATTGCCTGTTTTGTAGTAGTAGCTACACACACACACCATTCAGAATCACACTGAGTTTATCCCCTTCACCTACCTTCAGTAAAGCTCCTTAGGCGGTTCTTGCCCTGTGGCACTAAAGTGTTGCATGCACACCTTCCTGCAAATTCTAAAGGGAAGGGAACCAGGCCCCCACAGGTGATTTATAATTCATATGCCCTCACTGAGGAGATAGCACAAGCCCTGACTATGTTAGAGTGGGAGTCCTAGGGCTCACTGTGTGCAATTTAATAGCCTGGCTTGCACACTGGCTAACCTCAATTGGACATCACAAACCCTGGATGCACTAAACTAAGAGCTAAGGCAGGAAATAACTCTTGGAAATGGGCAGCCAGTGGTTATTGAGGAAAAACATGGCTGTGAAGAATTTTGGAGGCATGTGCTTCAAAAACCTGACTGGAAGCTCCAAGTGGCATCAACATCAGAAAATAATTGGCACAGAATATTGGACACTATAAATTTCTTTCCCACCTAACAGAACTTTTGCCCTGACGTTTACATCTCCATGAGTTGGAAGTTCCCCCTTTTGGGACCCACTGAAGGGATCTTTTTCTGCTGCCTCTATTAGTATCTCTCCCCCCTTTTTTGCATTAACAGTTTAAAAGTTGTTTATCAAGTCTCCTTGATGAGATCAATTTTTAATCTTGTGCCAGTAAAAGTGTGTCATCCACACTCTTATGGTACAAAGGGAAATTGTGGAAAGAATACAGAGAAAGAAATATTTTGGTGAATATTAAAAAGGCAGAATATATTTTCCCAGAGGATCTTGAAGACAAAAAAGCCCAGTTTTTCTTAATAGCCCCAAGCAGAAACTCAGCAGAAACCAGCTTTTAGAAATGCAGATGTAATAATTCATTCAGGAAGGTTGGAGCCAGGAAGCTAGAAGAAACTGATGAGATTAGGAGGACAAAGACCCCTAAAATCTACATACCCTCACCCAAACTCTAAGGACAGGAAACATAATAGGATTAACCCACCAATACCAAAATGGCACACTCAGACTCAGGTCAAAGTACATGACACAGGAAATACAAAGACTCAGACAGGAACAGGAAACAACCTCAAAAGCCCAAGAAGGTACAAAAACCCACCACTCCCAGCAACATGTGGTCAGTTTTCCCAAAGTCACGCTTCTGTCTGGCTTTGCTCTTCAATAAACCACAATCTTATTTCTAAAGCAGTCTCCATTTTGTTTATTCCCAGCTTGGACTGGACCTTGATGAAGATTTTTCTTTCAACAAAGGGAATAATCCTTTTGGCAATTCTAAATAGCTGTACTTTTTTCCTGGCCTACAAGTTCCACTAAGAACTGTATTTAAATGCATTTAATCATTAAATAAGTTATTCATATCTAGACTGAGAAATAAATACATCTTTGTCTTCTTTTAGTAACTTTTGATTCAAATTCTGATTTACATTTAAGTCTAAAGTATGGATATATAGTGTGAAACCTTGCTTTTGTTTTTAATAAAAGCATTGCATTATTCTTTTCTGTCAGATGACTATCCAGCTTATTTTCCATAATCTCCAGCAAAGGAAAACTCACTATTTTGTGTGGCAGTCTTTTCCACTGGCTGGCAGCCTGTTATAGTCAGGAAGTTCCCTCTGACATTCAATCAAAAGCTTCTTCCTTGTTCACCAATTGGTTCCAGCCCTGTCCTCTGGACCAATGGAAAATAAGTTGACTGCCTCTTTTGTGTGACATAATTAGAATGGCACAACAACATCTGCATGTTTTTGGGTCTGTGTGTGAGTTAGGACAAGCTTGTGGCACTTTGCTTCTGCCATAATTTTTCCCACATTTGTATTTAAAATATATTTTCAAAGAAAGTTAATACTTTATTAAACTTCTGTGTCACCTAATTCTTGTCAATTTAAGGTAGCTCACAATAACCAAATTACAATTAAATCAATGGAACATAAAGATAAAAGATGTTAGATGTATAGAAAGTTACTATAGTGTTACAATTAAAGCTCAATATTGTTTGTTGCCCAGAGTTGTTGGATATAAGATGGGCAGCAAATACATTTTATAAATAAAAAAAATAAATGAGAGATACCATGCAAAGGAGATTAAGTTGTTTTCACAATATTAAAAAAGAAAAAAAAGGAATAGGAATTTTTAAGTTTAGTAACAAAGTCTCTATCATATTATCAATGTTAAAAAGAAAAAGAAAAGAAAAAGAAAAACACATCCAAAAACAAAATAAATATTTAAGTTTTTCCTTTCTCCTTTGTTTTCCAAATGATTTGCAGTGTCTGTCAATGTAAACCTTGGTCTAAATGCTTGTATTTTTCTTGCTGCATTTTTTTCTTCTGTTCAATCATGTCTGATTTTTTTTTCTTTGGCAAGGTTTTTCAGAAGTGGTTTGCCATTGCTTCATTCTTAGGGCTGAGAGAAAATGACTGGCCAAAGGTCATCCAGTTGGCTTTGTGCCTAAGACAGGATTAGGACTCAGTCTCCCTGTTTCCCTTATCCACTACAGCAGGGGTCTTCAAACTTGGCCATTTTATGACTTGTGGACTTCAACTCACTCACGCACTCATTACCTCCCGTATAGATTACTGCAATGCTCTCTACATGGGGCTGCCCTTGAAGACCACCCAGAGGCTCCAGCTGGTGCAGAATGCGGCCACGCGGGTAGTGATGGGAGCATCCTGATACTCCCATATTACACCCCTCCTGCGTGAGCTGCATTGGTTACCGGTTGCCCTCCGGGTGAGATTTAAGGTGTTGGTACTTACCTTTAAAGCCCTACATGGCCTAGGCCCGGGATATTTGCAGGACCGTCTACTGCCGGGAACGACTTCCCATCGCCCAGTGCGCTCACACAGGGAGGGCCTCCTCAGGGTGCCGTCGGCTAGAAAATGTTCAGCTGGCAACCCCCAGGGGGAGGGCCTTCTCTGTGGGAGTGCCAGCCCTGTGGAACCAACTTCCCCTTGAGCTCCGGATGGCCCCAGATCTCCGGTCCTTTCGCCACGGCCTTAAAACATTCCTTTTCCATCAGGCTGACCTGGACTGACAGGGATTTTTAAAATGTTTTTAACTTATTATTGGGGCTGCTAGTTTAATTCTTTTTAACTTTTGTATTATTGTATTTTTATTGTTGTAAGCCGCCCTGAGACCTTTGGGACATAGGGCGGCATATAAGTCCCAAAAATAAATAAATAAATAAATAAACTCCCAGAATTCCTCAACCAGCGTTCCTGGCTGAGGAATTCTGGGAGTTGAAGTTCACAAGTCATAAAACAGCCAAGTTTGAAGACCCCTGCACTACACCAAAATGGTTCTCATTCACACACAATACCTTACTTCACATAACAAAGTGAACAAACACTAATTCACATTTTTGCTTCTTGGAACAAACATTCCTTGCTACTTTTCTGCCAGCATTTGTATTTTTAAACTTCCATGTGCATTTCACTATTTTTAGTAAAAATACTATAAAGTAGTCATCTCAAAATATTCATCTACATGGTCTAATTTTTAGGCATTTATGAGTTATTTCATGCAACTATCTGGATACATTCAAACTGTATAACTCAATATTTAAAAGAAAATCCTATTGATTGTTACCTCCTGTTATATGTTGACATCATGCTACTTCAAAGCTCTAAAAACAGCATGACAAAACACATTAATCTCCATATCATTCTAATATTGGTGTATTAATGATTCTGTGTCAGATATATGGTGTAACATATTTATATCTACTTTTTTAAATGGATAAGGAAAAATCTTAGTGGCCACAAGGCCACTATCCTATTTGCACAACCTGATGGTGTCACTGCTGCTGGCAATCAAATGGAGCAAGGAGCAAGTCCTGTCAAGAGCTTGGAAAAATCAGACTGCGACTTATGTATGGCATGTCATAACTTTTTGCTGCTGTTGATACACAGCATTCTGTCCCTACAATTATTACTTGATTACTTCTTTATGTAGGCATGCAGTGGACTAACAGTCTTTCCCTGCAGCTTGCAAAACGCTTTAGTTAGCCCTGTTTATTCACTATTTTCATGGAGCAGGAAACGTGTCAACTCTTACAGTAGTGATTGTTATGGTAGCTAAATAGAACTTCCATAGTTTTTTGTTCACTAAACCTATGGACAGGATTAAAAGTTCCTCCTATCCCACTCTACATGTTAACCAAAACCTTTAAAAGCTGCAGCCCAGTACATCCATAGACACAAGATCTGGAAAGACTGTTTTAGTTTAGTTGGCTTTTAATGTGCATAGTTATTGCCACATCCGGGTGCAGGAACACTCCTCCAATATTTTTCTATAAGAGTTTTAGTTTGGGACAGAACAGGCCAGCAGGCACAACCAGATTGCCCAAATGTTCCCACTCATTCTCTCCACGAGGAAATTGGGAAGGAGAAAAGTGAGTATGATACCCAACTCAAAAATGCCTCCTGTGGAGGCGCACGCAGCTGAAACGGAGATAGTAGGAAGACGGGGGTTGGATTTCTTTCTAACAGGGGACAAAAACAAGCAAACCACCAAAACCGAGCAGAGAGCCAGCCTGAGTCTTCTCCAATTTTACCACCTAAGAGGTACAACAGGAGCAGAAGAAAAACGTTACACTTCTCTGCCATCAAGAGCGATGGTGCTTTTCAGCCTGCAGCGTGGAACTGGGTGGGCTCTAAATAAAATTTCTACCTCGCCGCCTTTTCCCTCCAGAGAACCCATCATCCGCCACCTTCCAGCCATCCCGGAGCTGCACAGCCGATGGCCTAAGGTTAGGCAAGGAGAGAAAAAGGTGCGTTACTTACCTGAGGTCAGATTGTCATTGATCTTCAAAGGCACCCTCAAGATGTAGACGAGAAAAAGCATGGCGAAGAACCAGAAAGTCCACAAGTACGTCCAGGACCAGATGATGCAGGACTTGAGTTGCTCCAGAAAACCGCCCCCGGTTTCGGCCATGTTTGGGGAAGAAAGGGAGCAGGGGGCGGCTTGAGAGGGGCAGAGCAAAGCCACACACGCTCTCCAGCCTTGCTCTCTGCTGCCTCGATCTCGCTCTGTGTACTTCTGGGATGATTCATGTCTCCCAAAGTAACGTGTCCCCTTCAACCTCCGCCCCCTCTCAGGGTTTCCGCGCAGACATCTATTTAAGACTCGGCTTGAGCGGTAAACAAACCCAGCTGTAAGAGGAGCCTCTTCCCTCCCACCCTCCGTCCCTCGCCTCTTAACAACCCTCTTCTGCTTCTTGGTTTGCACTGGCAAGGAAGGTTACTCCCGGAGGCCAAAATCAATACGATTCCTGCCTCTGCAGCGCCTAAACTTACAAACCGATGGCAGAAACAGGGAGGAAGCCAACGTGAAGGGAGCCATTCAGAAGAAATAGCTTCCACTCTTATTTCATGTTAGTTGTATTTTACCTTAACGTTTTTGACGACAACCCGGTCTCTCTCCTACCATCCTCATTTAGAATAGAATAGAGCTGGAAGGGACCTTGGAGGTCTAGTCCAGTCCCCTGCTCAAGCAGGAAAACCTATACCATCTCAGACAAATGACTGTCTAGTCTCTTCTTAAAAATCTCCAGTGATGGAGCACCCACGATTTCTGGAGGCAAGCTGTTCCACTGATTAATTTTCCTCACTGTCAGGAAGGTCCTCTTTAATTCCAAGTTGCTTCTTTCTTTGATCAGTTTCCAACCATTGTTTCATGCCCTGCCTTTTGGTGCTCTGGTGAATAACATGACCCCTCATCTTTGTGGCAGCCCCTCAAATACTGGAATACTGCTATCATGTATCTCCTATTTCTTCTTTCCTTTAGACTAGCCCAGGGGTAGGCAACCTTGGCTCTTTTATGACTCATGGATTTCAACTCCCAGAAATCCTGAGTCAGCTATGCTGGCTCAGGAATTCTGGGAGTTGAAGTCCATGAGTCATAAAAGAGCCAAGGTTGCCTACCCCTGGACTAGCCAAACCCAAGTCCCACAGCTGTTCTTCGTATGTTTTAGTCTCCAGGCCTTTGATCATCTTAGTTGTTCTCCTCTGAATTTTTTTCAGACTCTCAAGATCTTTTTTGTGATATGGTGATCAAAATTGGCTACAGTATTCCAGGTGTGGTCTTACTAGGGTTTTATAAAGTGGTACTAATATTTCATGTGATCTTGATTCTATGCCTCTGTTTATACAACCCAGGATTGTATTAGCTTTTTTGGTTGCTGCTGCACACTGCTTGCTCATAGTCAAGTGATCGTCCACTACTAGGACTCCAAGGTCCCTCTCACAGTTGCTGTTTTTGAGCCAGGTCTCGTCTAATCTATACTTGTATCTTTGATTTTTCCTGCCTCAATGTAAAACTTTGCTTTTCTCCACATTGAAACTTATTTTGTTGGATAAGGCCCATTGTTCAAGTTTGTCAAGATCTTTTTGGATCCTGAGTGTCAGCATCCTTACCAGTCCCTAGTCTCCTCAGATACGACAGAAGAAGAACAAGGTGACTGGCACACAAGAATGATCCAACAAATGCTTTAATCCACAAATGATTCGCAAACAAAGTCAGCACTGGGAGTGATCTCCCAGCGCGTTAAATACATTCCCTCCCTGCAGCTCCACCCCCCACCAGCAAGCCAGCATCTGGTGTTTTTCCTTAAAGGCAGCCTCTTCCCCCTGGCCTGCCATCCAGTCTCTGCCAGTTGGCGCTGCACAGCGGAGTGTCAGAGCTGTTCTGTCACAGGTAAGCCTCCGCCTCACTCTTGGGCACCACTAAGGTTCTTGCTAGCACCGCTGCTTTTGGCTCACAGCCCTCAGCCAATTGGTGGCCTCGCTGGTGCTGCATGAGGCCGCCAGCCACACAGTGGCTCGGGAGTTGAGCCGATAGGTCTCCCAGCTGTCTGGAAGTGCTGCATTCGCACTGCAGATGATTGCTGGCAGCACGGATGCTGCACAGGGCTGCCAGATAATCAGCGGCTCTGGTTTTGGGCCGATAGGCCTCCCAGCTGTCCGGCAGTGCTGGTTCGTGCTGCAGGTGATTGCCGGCATTGCTGCTTTCATCCCCCCCCTCCCTTGAATGTCAAGCCCACGGGGCTTGATACTGAGTTTGTCTTCTGTGGTGTTGGCTACTCCTGTCAGTTTGGCGTCATCTGCAAATTTCATGATTTCCCCTTCAATTCCTTCATCTAAGTCATTTATGAACATATTGAAGAGTGCTGGGCCTAAGATGCAACCTTGCGGTACACTGCTGCATACTTCTCTCCATGTAGATGTGGTGCTATTGAGGACTACTTATTGAATACGGTTTGCCAGCCAGCTACAGATCCATCTGGTGGCGATGTTGTCTATTCCACCTTTTTCTAGCTTACCAAGGAGTAGGTTGAACTTTATCAAATGCCTTACTGAAATCTAAGTATACTACATCCACAGCATTTCACTGGTCTACTAGTTTAGTCACTTTATCGAAGAATGAAGTAAGATTGGTTTCGTGTGATCTGTTTTTAATAAACCCATGCTGGCTACTAGTTAGAAATTTGTTTGCTTCTAGTTGTTCGCAGATCTATTTTTTATTATCTTTTCTAAGATCTTCCCAAGTATTGATGTTAAACTGATTGGTCTGTAGTTTCCTGGGTTCATTATTTTCCTTTCTTGAAGATGGGAACATCAGCCCTTTTCCAATCTCAGGTACTTCCCCGGTGCTCCAGGATTTATGAAAGATGTGGTGTAATGGTTCTGAGATAACATCTGCCAGCTCCTTCAGAACTCTGGGATATAATCTGTCGGGTCCTGGTGATTTATATTTGTCAAGGTTGTATAGGTACTCTCTTTTAATTGTTGTTTCTAGTTTGTCTTTTGCAGTAGTTTTTTTGGTATGTTGGGATGTAGCTTCTTTTTGTGTTAAGACTGATGCAAAGTATGAGTTATGCAGTTCTGCTTTCTCCCTGTTGCCTGTTATTTCCTTGCCATCTTCTCTCTTTAGTCCAGGGCTTTTCAACCGGTGGTACGCATACCACTGGTGGTACGTGAGCACCTGAGTGGTGATACGCAGCATTGCCTTCCTCCCCCCTGCCTCCCCCTGCCCCCCCTGCGCTCCGCCTCTTCCCAGCTCACATGTTTGCAGAAAACATGCTGTTTGGCAGCAGCCTGCAAGAACCCTACCAAGGGCAAGCAAAGAGCGCAGGCGCAGAGCGAGGCCCTGCCCTCCCCAGGGACTCGTGCAGCAACCAGATTGACTTCTTATCAGCGCTTCTTCGGGGCACACATGGCCAGGAAGGCACGTCAGAGTCCCAGGTACCAGTAAGATGATCGGCCTGCTCCTCCCCAATCACCCACCAGCCCCGGAAGAGCCTCATGCAAGTGACTTGTCAGCCGCCGAACCCTGGCTTTTGAGCAGGAATGGCCTTGCCCTGCTTGCCCTTGTCCGCTTCCAAGGGTGCCGCTCTAGCATGCAGAGAGGGATGCCAGTCCCCGTTCGGCTCATCAGCCCAGGAGAGCCCTGCGTGAGTGCCTTGCCGGCCGCCGAACCCTGCCTTTCGAGCAGGAGTGGCTGTCAAGCCCCAGGCTCGACAATCAACCAGGTGGGTAATCCGCGCAGCAAGCCGGCTACCTGGCCTGCCAGCCGCTCATTGCTCCACTGATTCTCTGGGAGACTGGGACTCCAGATCCAATGCCATCAGCCAGCTGGAAGTCCTGGCGGGCAGTCCCAATGCCGCTGAACAGCCGGAGCATCGGCAAATTAATTTAATTTATTTTAATTCTATTTCTATTTTAACTTTTATATTGTTTTTAAACTTTGCCCTGTAAACCGCCCTGAGTCCTTCAGGTATAGGGCGGTATATAAAACTAACTAACTAACTAACTAACTAAATAAATAAATAAATAAATAAATAAATAAATAAATAAACAAACCTTCTCTTGGGGCCACCAGTCAGCCGGGAGCACTGGTGCTTTTGAGCAGGAGCGGCTGTCAAGTCCCGGGCTCGACAATCAACCGGGTGGGGATTCGTGCAGCAACCCGGCTACCTCTCTCCCCCAGTCTTTAAAAATATTTAAAATTAAATACAGGATGTGTTGTTTCGGATGTGAGCTTCTCAAAATCTCTTGCATCTTGCCAAAAGCATGCATAGCCCTCCATTCAGCTATTCTCAATCACATTTGGGCCCTTAACCTCATAAAAGCTTTTAATGGTTTCACAGATTGGAGCAGCTGGCAGGCCAGGTAGCTGGATTGCTGCGCAGATTTCCCCCCCCCCCCCAGTTAATTGTCAAGCCCGGGGCTTGACAGCTGCTCCTGCTCAAAAGCACCGGTGCTCCCAGCTGACTGGCAGCCCCGAGAGAAGGTTGGAGTTGCTCCCGGGTGTTCGGCAATGTCAGGGCTGCCTGCCGGGACTTCCAGCTGGTTGGCTGCATCGGATCTGGAGTCCCAGCCTCCCAGGGGATCAGCGGTGCTCTCCGCTGGTCAGCTGCGTCAAATCTGGAGTCTCAGCCTCCCAGCTGATCAGTGGTGCTTTCCACTGTCCGCTGCATTGAATCTGGAGTTTCAGCCTCCCAGCTGATTGGCGGAGCAAAGAACGACTGGCAGGCCCGGTAGCCGGGTTGCTGTGCAGATTTTCCCCACCCACACCCGGATGACTGTCAAGCTGGGCCTTGCCCTGCTTGCCCTTGGCTGGTGCTGGGAGAAGGAAGGAAGGAAGGAAGGAAGGAAGGAAGGAAGGAAGGAAGGAAGGAAGGAAGGAAGGAAGGAAGGAAGGAAGGAAGGAAGGAAGGGAGGGAGGGAGGGAGGGAGGGACAATGGGAGGGAGGGAGGGAAGGAGGAAAGGACAAAGAGGGAGGGAAGGAAGAAAGGAAGGAAAGAAGGGACAATGGGAGAGAGGGAGGGAGAGAGAGGAGAGATAGAGAGAGGGAGAGAAAGGGGGAGCAAGAGAAAGGAGAGAGAGAAAAATAGGGAGAGAGGGAGGGAAAGAAATAGAGAGAGGGAGAGGGAAAAAGAGAGGGGGAGAGAAAGAGAGGGAGGGAAAAGGAGAGAGGGAGGGAGAAAGAAAGGGAGGGAGAGAGAAATGGAGAGAGGGAGAGAGAGAAAGAGAGGGAGAGAGGGAGAGAGAACTAGAGGGAGAGAAAGGGAGAGAGGGAGGGAGAGAGAGAAAGGAAGAGAGAGAAGGAGAAAGAGGGAGGGAGAGAGAAATAGGGAGAGAGAGAGGGAGGGAGAGAAAGAGAGGGAGAGAGAGAGATTAAATTAGTAACATGGTTGTTAAGTGAATCTGGTTTCCCCACTAACTCTGCTTGTCAGAAGGTTGCAAAAGGCAATCACATGATCCTGGAACAATGTAACCATCATAAATATGAATTGGTTGCCAAGCATCCGAATGTTAATCACATGACCCTGGGGATGCTGCAATGGTCATAAGTGTGAAAAATGGTCATAAGCCACTTTTTCAGTGTCATCGTAACTTTGAACAGTCACTAAGCGAATTGTTGTAAGTTGAGGACTACCTGTACTTGTATCATTTTTTTCCTTTTTTTTTTGGTCAAGTTTTTCACACCTTCCTGGGCAACTGGTGGTACTCGGACATTGCCTTATCCTAAAAGTGGTACAATGGTGAAAAGGTTGAAAAGCCCTGCTTTAGTGGACCTACAGTTTCCTTGACTTTTTTCTTGTTGTTAATGTGTTGGAAGAAACTTTTTTTATTATCCTTGAGTTCTGTTGCAAGTCTTTGTTCATTCTGAGCCTTTGCTTTCCTGACTTCATCTTTCTATGTTCTGACTGTCTGCTGATAATCGGCCTTAGTTATGTGCCCCTCTTTCCATTTTTTGTATTTGTCTTTTTTGTCTTTCAGTTTGTCAGAGAGATATTTGTGCAGCCATGCTAGTTTCTTCTTGAATTTCTTGTTTTACTTTTTCAGTGGTATTGTGCTGGTCTGGGCTTTTATGTTTGCATTTTTCAGAGTTTCCCATGCTTCTTGGGTTGTTTTCCCCTTTAGGATTTTCATCCATGGGATCTTTCCTAGATTATCTGAGTTTGTTAAAGAAAGCTCTTTTGAAGTTTAAGGCACTGATTGGATTGTTTTCTATTGCTAGTGTTTGCATTATGTTAAATTCCAGTATGATGTGGTCACTTTCACTCAAGGTTCTGGCAATTTCAATTCCCTCTATCACTTCTTCTCTATTAGGATTAAGTCCAGTATAGCTTTACATCTAGTTCCCTCCTCCACGTTTTGGGTGACAAAGTTGTCGGCTGGGTTGGTTAGGAATCTGTTTGATCTCCCACTCACTGCAGAGTTTGTCTCCCAGTTGATATCTGGATAGTTGAAGTCTCCCATTACTACTGTGGTATGCTTCCTACATACATTTGTTAACTGGTTGGCAAACAGTTTCTCTTTTATATTGACCCATATACATTCTGGAAAGATTTTATCTTTGATGATGTGCATTTCTGTAGATATGTAGTGTGACCTTACATATAGTGCAACTCCCCCTCCTCTTTTTGTAGACCTGTTTCTTTTGAACAATTTGTATCCATCCATCCCATTCATGGGTTTCTTCCCACCAGGTTTCTGTCATACCCTCCCTTGTGTACTACTGCTTGTAGCTCACCCTGTTTGTTCCCCAAGCTTTGACCATTTGTATATAAGCATTTAAGACTTTTATGCCTGTCCATGGGTCTATGTTTCCTGCATCTCCTGATTGTTGTTTGAGTTTTTCTTTTTCTCAACACTGCCTACCTCATTGTTTGATTTGTTTACTTAGGATTTGTGATTGGTTTTGGGTTCTAGAGATTCTAGAGATTGGTCACCCTTTCCCCTCGATTTTAGTTTAAAGCCCTCCTGATGAGTTGGGCCAGTCTTTTCCCGAGTACGTTTTCCCGTTTTCGGGAGGTGCAGCCCGTCCCTTGCCAAGAGTCCGTCACGTAGGAAATGAAGTCCATGATCCAAGAAACCAAAGTTCTCTTGGTGACACCAACCCTTTTGCCAATGGTTTATTTCTAAAATTCTTTTTCCCCCATCAATGGATGTTGGCTTTTCATTGGGAGTACTGATGAGAATACTACTTGTGCACCTAGCTTCTTAACTTTGTTGCCTAGTTGTTTGTAATCTCACAGTATTGTACTCAGGTTCTTTGTTGTGTCGTTCATCCCAATGTGGAGGAGGAGGAAGGGATAGTAATGTGTGGGCCTAATTATTTTGGTTAGGTTCTCAGCCACATCTTTGATTTTTGCTCTAGGGAGACAACATACCTCCCTGGATTGTATGTCTGGTCTGCAGATGGATGATTCTGTTCCTTTGAGAATAGAATCTCCTATTACCAACACTCACCTTACTTTTGGGGGGGCTGCAATTTGGGGTGCTTTTCTGTTTATCTCAGGTGTGTTTGTTGATGTGACTTTTTTAGGGATATTTGAAGTGACTTTTTAAGGGATATTTGAAGTTGTTTCTTTGGTAGGTGTCTGTATGTTTTCTTTGAGGGGGAGGTTGTGGGTCTGCCTGTTTCCATCTAAGGGGAGAAATCGATTGCTCAGTTTTAATGGGGCTGCTTCTGGTTGGGTTGGATTGGGCAGAAGAGGTTTGTTAGTTGTATGCTGCTTCTTTCTTTGAGTATTATGTTTCCTTCTATGTGTGACATACCTCCATTTGTCTTCCTTCAAGGGTTTATCAGTAGATCAAATCCTCTGGGAGTTATTTGTCCATTATTTGGTTCGGTTTGGGTGGAGCTTTCTTTTGTACGTTGGGGTTTGGCTAGAGTTGCCTCTAAGTTCCATACTTTTTCCTGTAGTAGATCACATAATTTACATCTAATGCATGTATAGTTTGGATGTTCTTTGGGCATAAGTGCATACATGGAATATGTATTGCATACCACAATAGTATCAGTCACCTGTTCCATGAGTTTGTTGTTTGAAAATCCCGCTTTTGGGTTGGTGGATGTTCTTTGCTGTTAGCCTTGTTTCTAGCTTGTCTGTTCTAGGTATTTCATAAGGAAAGCATTAATTTTAAGTACCGTGGGATCTGGAATATTCTCCACCTATTCCAGTATTAAGCCCATTTAGGAGGAAATATTTTTTAAAGATGGGATATCAATTCTCTACACAATTAACTGTAGCAGTGATTCTTAAACATTTGGTCTGTGGATCCGCTTATATTCTTAAAAATGAATGAGAACCCAAAGATCATTGGTTTATGTGGTTTATTTTAAATATTTCACCTGAAACGGTGTCTGGGACTCCCCATATCATACCTCTAGAATCTCTGGTCTATATTGTTATATGTATTGATCTGACATATTCTGGCATGAAGTGCATGGTGCATTGGATTCCTCCCATTGTTTTAAATTACCCCTATTTCAGTTATTTTTATCTTATCTACAAGGAGATCATATAGCACAAATTATGCAGCTGCTTTATAGTTAGTTAATTGCAAGCCCCAGACAGATGGGTTGGTGGAAAGATCAGGAGACAGGAAAGTCACTTACAGTAGTTAGTTTAAAAGTGGAATGAGAATCTGAGCCAAGTTCTGCTGTATTTATGCAGCTAATAAATGAAGTGCTGTATGAACATCTGTATAATGGAGTGTTAGTTTACCTGGGTGACATTTTAATCTATACTGAGTCCATGGTAGAACATGTAAAACTACTCGGAGCTGTGCTTAAAAAACTTCAAGCAGCCAAACTATATGCCCAGCTATCCAAGTGTGAATTCCACCACAGTAAAATTGACTATCTGGGTTATCATATTTAGGTGCATGAAGTGCTAAAGTGGGCTCCTCCTGGCACTTGGAAGCAACTACAAAGCTCCCTGAGATTTGCAAATTTTTACCGCCAATTCATTTCCTTGTTTGATCAGATAGCCCTCCCCATCACCATTCTACTAAAGACAAAAGGGGAAGAAAAACCCAAGCCCAGCCAACTGCTTAAATGGATTATGGAATGTCAGGCTGCATTCAAAAAGATTAGGCACCTGTTCGCAGTGGAGCCAGTGCTGAAACATCCTGACTCCAATGCCCCCTTTCTCATTCAAGCTGATGCTAGTGATGTTGCAGTGGGCACGGTGCTTCTGCAGGAAAACAAGCAAGGGGTCCTGCAGCCATGTACCTACACTTTTAAAAAGCTAAATGAGATGGAGCAGAGATGGACAGTTTGGGAGAAGGAAGCCCATGCATTGTGCTCGGCACTCTTAACTTGCAGCCATTTTCTAGGAGAGAAAACCCCGTTTGAAGTGTGGACTAAACTCAGAAGCCTTGAAAATCCTCCCAGAGCCCATTGTCCAAACAGGCCTGGTGGGCCCAGTATTTTAACCTATTCAACTTTACATTAAGATACCTCCCGGGGTATGCATATGCTTTGTATTTATAATTTGCAGTGTAAAAGTCAGATAAAAGAACAAGGGAAAGGGGATATTTCTTAAAATGGGGAACTTGATTATATCATTTTCAACCAATTTTTTATTAAAATGATCCTCATTTCTCACCAGAGTATCATGACTCCTAAAATGAAACAGCTGTTACTGTACTATTTCTTAGTATACAGTACAGTATAGGTGTTGTTTCCAGTGGGAAAAGTTCGTGGGAAAGAAAGATCCCAAAAGATCTTTGCAATGAATGGGAGGATGGGAAATGCTTTCTGTCACCTCCTGCAACTCAATTTATAACCACAATTAAACAGGAACTTTTGTCAGTGAGGAGCAATTGAGTCAAGCCTGATTTTATTATCTTTTTGCTGCAGTCGTCAAGTGAACTATGCGGTTGTTAAGCAAACCCAGCTTCCCCCATTGACTTTGTTTGAAGCCTGCTGGGAAGGTTGCAAATAGTGACCATGTGACCCCAAGATGCTGCAACTGTTGTAAATACATGATTACCAAGTAGCCAAATTTTGATCATTTCACCGGGGGGGGGCCACAGGGGGGGAAGCACTGTGATGACTAGTCATAAGCTGACTAGTCATAAGTCACTTTTTTCAGTATTGTTATTTTAGTCGCTAAACAAATGGTCATAAGCTGAAGACTACCTGTATAGCTTTTGCCCCATAGAAGCTGACGAAGGAACCATCTCAACTAAGAAACTCACCCCGTTTCCAGAAACCTAAGAGTTGGATGGAGCCTATTTAAACCACTAAGTCCAGTTTTCAGTATAGGATCCAAATTAAAGTTTATAGTTTTAATGTTTTTTTGTGCAATATTCAGAATTGTTGAGAATTGGGTGGCATATAAACTAAAAACATACTTAATAGCTATGCCCTGCCTTTGTTTGAACATATCTACTAAAAAGGATTCTACCAACTCTCTCAGTAATCACTTCCTCAGTTTAACTTAACTATTACTATTAAAAAAACAATTTTCAGGCAAAATCTGCACCGTTCCATATTCTGATATGATATGGAACAGCTCTTGCTTTCTTCTATGTGATATCCTGTCCAATATATAATTGCTGTCACATAACCCCTCAATGATCTTTTCTCAACTCTAGAAATTTATCTAGAAATCTCCTTAATTTATCTAGAAATCTTAATTTATCAAGATTAATTTTCCAGAATCCTGATCACCCTTGTTCTTTCCAACTGCATCCTTAAAATCTGGTGTCCAGAACTGGATACAGTAGTTGAGGGAGAGATCTATGAACTGCTGCTTTCTCCAAGTTGGAAACAATTTCTGCAAATGCAAACTAAAATTACATCTGCTTTTTTGGTGGCCCTATCACTGCAAGTCATATGCAGCTTGAGATCAGCTCCAAGGTCAAAATCCCTTTCACATCAATTATTACAGAGCCAAGTATATTTCTCTTCTATCACAGTATGAAAATGATATAGCTTCTTGCACTATGTAAATGAAAAGAAGAGGCCAGGTATTACTTGAAAATGTCTCTATTTTTGCATTTTAATGTTTAAATCAGACACTGATTTTACTTTTAAAACTTTAATTAGTCCTTGGATTCAGAATTTTGAAATCTGCAGACATGTAATTTGTTTATCAGATGAGAGAGAGAGAAACAGAGAGAGCACATGGAAGAGAGATGTATTTATTATACAGGATTTGGGATTTCTCATCAACTTTATGCATAGTACATATGACTCTCACCTAATAATAGCAAAGGATTCTGAGATTCTAACAGATATAATAGAATAATTGTAAGAATTTAGTTTCAACCCAAAGTTAGTATCTGCATTATTAGGGTACTATGATTTTAAAGAAAGAGGAAGGGAAGATGGCAACTTGCCTGAGTTCTCTACTTCCTTATATCTCCTTTTTCTGCTGCTTTTAGTACTTTTCTTAGGCATTAACAATCTTCCTACAGACTTCCTGTTTGCTGACACAGCCACCATGGACATTTGGAAGGCGAGCTCCGTCTTCCACGCCCAATTTCGCGGTGCTGGGGGACCCTGGAAAGGGTCAAAAGTTGCCTTGTAGGGGCAACCAGCAAGGATGGGATCCCACTTGATCGCGGGAGGGCGGTAGCCCTTCCGCTCGATCCAGGGCAGCCCTCCAAACTGGCAGATTAAAGACCGGCCATAGAAATATGGCTCGTCACTAAGCTGCAGACAGCCGAAGTCAAACTTACCACCAGGCACCTACAAAGCAGTGCGGATGAGACTGGGTGAGATCTATCTCTCTCCAATCCTATTTTCTCCACCTGTATAAGCTTCCCAAAGTATTTTCCCCCTTGTAAGAGAGGGAAGGGAGATTCTATCCCACCCTCAAAAACAGCGTCGACTGACTATCCAGGGGAGTTTAAAACGTTGAAAGAATAACCTGATTCTGACTGGATCTTTATCTTTCTAAAATTTGTGGACTAAAAGATTTCTTATTCTTATTGAAGATGTGGGTTTTTACTACAAAAAGAACTAAAATTGGACAAAGGATTATAAAAATTTTGGACTTAAAAAACGAATCACCCTAAATGGTAGGGGCGACATCTTGTGGCTAAACCTGATATTACAATTTGTTATTGCCTAAGAAGAGACTTGGCTTGAAGCCGACTATAGATAAGACTGCAACCTTGACAGATATCAGCTGTGAGAAGCCCAGCTGTGTTCTATATTCAGTGACAAAATTATTTTCATTCTCTGATTGTAAAGCTTTTAACTTAACACTCTACTAAGAGAATATGGATGAAGATCAGGAACAGATTCTCTTTATGTTGAAAGCAATTTATGAAACTATTCTTACAGCTACTGATGAAATAAGAAGCTACAGAAAAGAATAAGATGTCAGCCTAGATATACGAACCCAAACTTTGATTACAACTAAAGAATTAATTACACAGAATATAATTGAAAAAGTAAAACAATTAAATACTATGATAGAAGATTCAATTGACCAACAAATACAGTTAATGGAAAACCCAGAAGAGACTGACAACATGGAAAAGGGAAAAGATTTTCTATATAAACCAGAAGAAACCTGAGGATCAAGAACAGACTGAAGGGAAGATAAATATTTCAGGACAACTATGTTGAGATGGAAAAATAGAGATGATTTGTTAGTCCTTCCCCCCCCCCAAAATGGCGACTGGATGGCCTTTTCTACTTCAAACAATATATATATATATATATATATAATACAGGGGAGACCTATTTGATGACTTAAAAGCACGGACTTGGACGGCAAGTTGGCAAAGAAAGCAAGCTAGAATAAGGTTGAAGAAAATTGGGGTTTTGACTTTTTAGTGAGAATTAAAATAGAACATACTCAAATAGACAAGATGTGTATTTTAAATACTAGATTTTGTTATGAGCTGAGAAAGAAAACTGGTCATTTAAACTTAGAAGTATAAATATTAAAAGTTAAATTTGAATAGTGATTTGCCTATAAAGGTTGAATGTAAAAGTAATTAAGATATATATAAGCTAAAAATCTATTGATAAATGTAATATGTTTTTACTTAGCTGCTATAATAAAAATTACTAGCTTAAATATGAGATAGTAGATACCAAGAGAAAAAGATGGGAAGTATTTAATGTTGAAATAAGAGAAATTTTGGTTCCTAATTTAAGACATTTGGAAATTAATAGAAAATAAGAATGTTATACTGTATTATTTAGTTGTTGTAAGATGGTGAGAAATAGAATATATTCAAATAGATGTGTATCCTGAACATTAGATTTTGTAATGAATTGGGATGAAGGGAACTGTGGTTATTTAAAACTTGGAAATTATAAATATTAAATGTTAAATTTAAATATTAATGGGAAATTAAAAATTGGGAAAAACTAATTAGGACATTGATAGTCTATAAAGATTGAATGTTAAAATAACTAGGATATGTATAAACTAAAAATTATTGATAAATGTAAAAGTTATTTTTATTTAATTGATATAAGAATTGTATTAGTTTAAATATGAGACAGTAAATACTAAGGGGAAAAGAGAGGAAACATTTAATGTAATAGTTTGAGATCTGTACTAAAGATATTTATATGTTATCGAATTATCAATTAACTCAGCCACCACTTTGCTTTTTAAATATTTAAATGTAAAACTAGAAAATCAATAAAACTTTTTTTAAAAAAAGAAATGCAAAATTTGAACAGACAGAACAGGTACTTTTGTTTATATAATCTTTCTGAGGTACTGAAGTATTTAATAAAGTGTGTTACCAAGAAAAACAAACAAACAAAAAAACCCCAATCTCTTCCTACAACTTTAAAGGGGTTATCAATATGGCATTTTGGAGTTCAAGGATCTTGACTTCATCTGCAGAACTACCAAATTACTTGAGCCATGGTGGCACAGTGGTTAGAATGCAGTACTGCAGGCTACTTCTGCTGACTGCCAGTTGCCTGCAGTTCGCAGATTGATTCTCACCGGCTCAAGGTTGACTCAAACTTCCATCCTTCCGAGGTCAGTAAAATGAGGACCCAGATTGTTGAAGCAATATGCTGACTCTGTAAACTACTTAGAGAGGGCTGTAAAACACTGTGCAGTGGTGTTACTTTTTAAAATCTATGCAGTCTTCTAAGATTGCTTAACGTCAAGAATACAGTGCTTTTGCTATTTCTGCCTTAAATGTAAGATTTTAAATGATCATATCAAAATCTCCCATGTCAGGCAGAAATGTAACATTTCAGAATTCTCATGAGAAATTGTGAGATCCCTAGAGGTGATATTCCCCCAACCTGTTGAGATGTCAGTCATTTTTCCCCTTTATAGCTGCATCTGGAAAAAAAATAAAAACTATCAGGCCCTCCATCAACTCTGTTTTAGTATGCAGTACTAATTGCAGATAGCAGAAGTTGAATATATCCTGTCGAATGGGATGAAATGAAATATAAACTAATATAACAATATAAAGTAATAAATAAGGCAACAAGCATTTGACAGCAACAACCCTTTAAATTGATATCAGCTAATAAATCTTAAATTGTGTAATTCCTGGTAACTACATAGACATGCAGGGGTTTGTTGTTTTTAGCAACAGGACAGAAACTGTTTTGACATTACCTTCTGGAATATTTTATCTTCCCAGTCCTCAGATTTTTTGAAGGTCTCTTATCCAAATACTAAGCAAGTACAATGTATCTTTCTGAGGTCAACTAAAGTCAGTTAAACATTTCTTCCTAATGTAACTAGTAATCCTAAAGAAAGAGGGAAAATACTGCCTATAGCAGCTACCTAAATCAGGGGTCCCTGGCATATGGGCCGCAGCCCACTACTGGGCCGTGGCCTACTGGCAACCGGGTGGTGAGACAGGCGGGCCAGTGCATGCACTCATCCCCACTCACACCTGTGGACTTGTTCGCGCATGCGCACAGGGCTAGCAGCAGCGGGTAGTGCCTGCATGCTGACACAAATGGGACTGCTAATGTGCACGTGGGGTGAGTGGCCCATTTGTGCATGCACGTAGGACAACCGGTGGCAGCTAGCGCCTGCAAGTCTGCACAACCCCATTCGCATCCGTGCTTCACAGCTGCTCCCTTTTCCTCCGTGCCACCAGAATGAAACGGTTGGTGACCTCTGATTTAAATGACAGGAGAAAGTGTGGTGCATGTCTCTTTACAATTCTATTCACCAAACATTTTATGAATGGGTAAAGGTAAAGGTTCCCCCACACATGCGTGCTAGTCCTTTCCAACTCTAGGGGCCGGTGCTCATCTCTGTTTCAAAGCCGAAGAGCCAGTGCTTGTCCGAGGACGTCTCCATGGTCATGTGGCCGGCATGACTAGACGCCAAAGGCACACAGAACACAGTTGCCTTCCCACTGTAGTGGTCCCTATTTTTCTACTTGCATTTTTACGTGCTTTCGAACTGCTAGGTTGGCAGAAGCTGGGACGAGTAACAGGCGCTCGGGATTCAACCCACCAAACTGCCAACCTTCTGATCGACAAGCTCAGTGTCCTAACCCACTGAGCCACCGCGTCCCTCTTTTATGAATGGGTAGGCCTATATTAAAATAAAGTTGCATATGCGTCGACCATATAAAGATTTGGTTTTGTGACTCCAAAATTAATTGAAATCAGTAAAACTATTGCAAAATAGGTGTAATACGCTCAAACAGACTGTCATCAGGCTGATGACCACCATATTCTTTGTAGTAGCTTAGAAAAACACTTGGTTAAGGCATGACTGTATGGTAAAAGCATTACCATTTTTACTTTATCACACAATAAATATTTATCATTTGATATTTATTATTTACACAGTATTGCAGTGGCAATAGTAATTAAATAGTAGCTAAAGCATTAATATGCTTTTTAGAATAATTAAATCCTACTCAGGATCTTTTTAAGAGAAAGAAAGAAAATGGCATCCTAACACCTGTTGATTTTTCAACCTCACCTATGGAGACAACAGAAAAAGCAAGCAGCATTCTATGACCACCTAGCAAATAAAGTATAAATTTACTGGACAGACATTCTGCGCATATTGTTGTTTGCTGTTGTGTCAGGATAGATATGTTGAACATCTACTTTTGAAACTTGAATATTTTACATGTTAACAAAATATTTTAAGGATAATACAATAGGATAATTTATATCTTTATTTTAGGAAATTTCATCATTTATTACAATTCTAATGATGTGAAATATTTTTCCGTAAAATAGAATTGTACAAAAAAGAATACCATGCACAACTTAAAAATCTTCCAAAAAACCTCCCTTGCTTTTAGTTTGCTTCAGAGATTTCACCAAGCTATTTAATTAAGGGTTTTCCTAATGGGAGTACCGGCCTCCTCTCCTTATAACTGACATTCGCACTGAAGAACTAAGATTTCTCTCAACAGTATCTGTACATTTCACATCTAAATTTGAGGTCTACTAACTATACTGGTATAAATGGATATAGTATCATCAAAGAATGTAACTAGATCTAATTCTTACATGTATGATCAATAATCAAAGTAGACTTAGGGAACCTAATGTAAAAGCCATCCTCTATCAACTATTTTCATCCTGACTTTTTATTTTACCAAATCTGCAAAATTATACAATATATATCAACTTTTGAGGGATATGTGATAATTAGAAAATACAGCTTAACAGATTTTCACCTTGTACCTAATGTGGTATGGAAATAAAACTACATTGTAACTGTTTCATACAGGAATGTACCTGGATCATGAAGAGAGTGCCCAGCAAATCCTATTATTGCAGTATTTTACTTCTGCTCTGCTTCCTAAGTAGTCCAACAGACTTATATGCAATATAAAAACGAGTTGGAAAAAAGGAACTGATATTCTGAAAAAAATATGTAGCAGAATGGCAGCCTCTGGAGAAAGTTGATTTTCTGATAGTCTTCCAATAGTTCAAATAATCATAGCAGAACCAAAATAATTATTATAATAGTAAGTGAAGCATCTTGCATTATCTCACCATTATACTGTGATTTATTAAATTTTTCTCATCCTTCATCAAATTACTTCCATAACTATAAATATGAAATGGAAACTTAATTTTCTCCTTCAGCAACATTATGAGCTTGAATCACTTTACAAAGTCCACACTTAACGCTAATTGAGACTGGCAACTCTGTTGCTAAGTGATGTGGTCATTAAGCAAAACATGCTCTGGCTAGCAACATCAGTTCCAATAATCCCAGTTGAATAAATCTCACATGGTCATTAGATGAAGACCCACCTGGATCTAAGCCATTTGTGGAAGAAGGGGCTGACTCCACTACAACTCCCCCACACATATCTATTTCAATCCTTATCTCTGCCTTTAATATTTTATTATTTTCATTATGGGCTCCTGTTTCTTTTTATGTTTAATAGGTTGATTGTAAGCCGCCCTGAGTCTTCGGAGAAGGGCGGGATATAAATGGAATTTAAAAAATTAAAAAAAAATTAAACTTGTTGCAAGATATATTTTTGAAATGATAATCATAACTAGATAGAAAATGTGCATTTTTAATTCTCACTGATTTTTAGTACATTTCAACTGAAGAAAAGACAGACACACAATGAGTATAGGATTACATATATATATATATAAAACAATATGCCTTGCTATAATACAATTATAGTTGCATGATAAAAATAACTGATAAAATCCCAACTCATCAGAGGTGCTGTCAAATGGAACATTATATGTGTTTTGAACATAAGCACTAAAGTTTAATTTCAACTTATTAAAATTAGATCTTGGCTTTAAAAAAAGTTAACATTAAGCTATTTAAATAACTGAATAGGATTGGATATATAGAAATGCTTTTCTCCAGTTTTCAGAGTGGAGGGGCAGAATATTTCTGAAATACATATGGCTAAAATCCATGTTCTCCAGAAACAAATATTTTCAAAGGAATTGTGTTTGGAAAGCTGCCTTTTGCATGACAGCAAGCAACATGATAATCTTATGCAAAAATATTTTTTTTAAACTGTTTAACTGAAAACTATAGGCATGTCATTATAAAAATCTAAATATATCAGAAGCTCTCAACATTTCAACTACACTGATTTTTTTTCTAAATTGTAAAGGAGAAACAAATGGACAAATAAAAAGAGTAAGTTACTTAAGCCTTGTGTTCTAACCAAACTACTTACAGTTATTTCAATGGCAAATGGCCAAGGTGATACGGTGACATCACAATTTGAATACCTTTGCAATAATTTTATTTTGTACAGAAGGACAAAATTATTTATATTTGCCATATTCATTTTAAGCATTCTGCATTTCCTTCCCAATCTTGTAGCTCAGTATCTTGTTCCAGTCAATCTTTGTGCGAGTAACTGGCAGTTGTCGGCGCAAAGCTTTGAAAGTAGTGTCCGACATTGTTTGATAATTTTCACTGATAGCAGTCTGTAACAAAAAAAAATCTTAAATGCACAATTTGTCGATCTAAAGCAACACATTTCCAACTGTATACTTATCATTATGTTCCAAAAACTTTTTCCATATCTTTGTGATAAACTAAGATTAAATAGAAACATGATATAAATCAAACCTTAGCACATTTTAACAATAATAGAGTTAAATACAGTACTTCTGTATTCTAAGTCACTGGGAAAACCTTATAGTTGATATCTTCTAATTATAAATATAATTTATTATAACTTGTAAGGTCAAATATCAAGAATGCTTTTATAAGATGAAACATCTCTTTCCTAGCATCTGTTAAAATTAAGAACTCAAAATTAAATCAGTTATATCATATAGCAGTGGAGAAAAGAGAATCAAACAAGCTATATAAGATTGGATTTTGGACTAAATAGGTTTATCTGCCATGTCATCTGTTACCATACTGCTGAAATAGTGTTCCACAACAAACGTTATTGCAAATAAGTGACTTGCCTAATGTTATCTCTCTATGATCACAATACCATACCTGGTATTCATTTTCTGCAGCCTCTACGATCTTTACAAATTCCTTTGCTGTTTGGGTTTCATTCTATAAAAAAGATTTTTTTTCTGAATTAAAGCTATCATAAATAGATAACTCTCAGTATGAAGATCAAATGTCATTTCAGTTATAGTACACAAACTGCAGACAGAATAGGTTTTGTTTAAAGTCTAACACTTTTATATCTAGAGGTTGATGTAAGAAATGCAGAAAAGCCACAATATAATATTGTTAAACATTCAGATTAACAAGCTTTATCACAATAGGTATAGACTCCAGGTTATCCTCACATAACAATGGTATTTGGGACCAGCAACAAGATAATGCACCAACTTATGGTGGCAATTTTGGCAGTTCCAGGAGCCACTGTTACGTGAATGTCCCATGGTTATGTGATTGCCATATCCATCTTTGTTGCAAACTGGCAGTGAAGGTCACAGATGGTGATCGCATGACCCAACAGTTGTAATTATGAGCCAGTTGCCAGGTATCTGAATCATGATTACATGACTACAGAGACATTGTGACAGCTGCAACTATGAAGAATGGTTGTAAGTCCCCTTGTCCATTGCCGTTATAACTTTGGACAGTCACTGAATGAGTGGACATTCTACAAGAACTATCTATATTGTAATGTATTTTACATGGAGTGCCTTTAAAGCAGGGGTCCCCAACCCCTGGCAGTGGCCCCCTACTGGGCTGTGGCCTATTTGGAACCAGGCCGCACAAGTGGCTGGCTGGTGTACATGTGTGCACAGTTCAGCTTGAGCAACTCAAGCTGCACATACTGACCCGCTGCTCACGCAAGTTGAATTTCATGTGAGGCCAGCCTACCACTCATGCGGCCCAGTTCCCCTCTCCCCACCAGCTGGGCTGCCAAGCTGCAAAGGTTGGTGACCGCTGCTTTAAACAAACTAACTGGTATGAAATGCATTTGCTTGGCTACTGGTGGATAAGACTTACTACCCACATATAATAGTTGTGCTATAGAGCTTGAATTGGCTTCCAAGTGCAATTCTAAGTACTGGTTTTACCACATAAACTCTATATGACTTTGCCCTCAGGTAACTTTAGCCTCTTTTAAGAGGAATTGACCCACTCAATATTTTCCTAAGAGGGAAGGTTCCTGAAAGTCTATTGTTTTTATCTCCTTAAGGCCTTGATGATCCAAAAAGTTAGACAATATTGGATTGTTTTTGGAAAATGTTTGGGGAATAGGAAAGAGGCTGCCAGATTTATAATTAAATTATTAATTATGCTAGATGTTTTGTTGACTTTATTTTTAATGTTAAGCTTATATTCTCAAGAGATTACATGACTTTGGATGTATGTATGTATAATAAAAATAAGTACTACAGTTTAATGGATAGGGTAACAGGATAAAAACTGCAAGACTGTGAGTTCTAGTTCCATCTTAGGTACTAAATGAGCTGGTTGATCTTGAACCTGTCACTTTCTCTTCAGCTCTGGGAAGCAGACAGTGGCAAAGCACTTCAGAAAACTTGCCAAGAAAAAGCAGTCATTAGGAGTCAATGCTTACTTGAAGACACGCACACACACACACACACACACACACACTTCATAAAATTAATGCTCCAGAAGGTATAGATTTCACTAACTTCCTCCTTTACTTATAGCTATTTGCCTAGAACAAATAAAAGACTGTTCATTCAGTCAAATTTTAACTGCTGGAAGTTATTTTTATTGCTTAGTCTTGCCTAAAAATAAAGCTAACATGAAAAGCTTCAATTCCTCTTCCGTTTAAATTCTTTATAATTAATTCATTTATAAAATGTTTATGTTTTATACTTTCAGCTGCTAGAGGCCAGAAATCCACAGGCATAGTTTCTATTTTTATTTCTGGAACAGAAGCTGTTTATAAAAAATACTTTTACTGAATAAAATAGGCTTTTAAAATGAAAGAATATGAATTTGGAATCTTCTATATTAAAAAAAGTCTCAAATAGTTCATGAATTTTACTTACAAATGATGCTTTAAGTGCTAATAGTCTATGCTAAAGTTTGGCAAAATGATTCAGAAAATAAATCCTGTTCAGCTTTCTAGATCAATGTATTACTTCTGTCAATTTCTGTTAATAAAGTCAAGTGTATGAAGAGATCTAAGTACTTTTTCTACTTATATGTGAAAGTTCCCTTCGTAGACAATGGTGATGTACTGGGAACATACATGTATTCTGCAAGTCACAATGACAAAAAAAGTTACATGCATGTGACAATGTAATATTTATACTTGTATGCCAACATCAGACACAAGTAATGTAATAACTTTGTGACACATTTTATCATGTGTCCCATTTTATCCACACATATATACATCAGGAATACTACCTAAAGGTGGGACAGGTTGCTTATTGCTACTTGTATGTTCAATTTTATTAGCAAATGTATTGTCTCAAAAGCGCATGCTAACTTTTCACTAATATAAAGAAAAGAATGCCATCTACTTTTTTAATACAGAATATGAAAAATATGCAATGTTCCTATAACAATGCACAGGAAAAGATACTTACAGTTACTGTTAGAGAATCTTGTATGTCTTTATGACTCACTAGCTGAACATTTCCATCTTCATAATAATGAACCTATGTATAGAATGTTCACAATAAAATAATTACAAACAGAAATTGGCAGTGTATATTAGTTATATTATATGCCTTCCAAAATAAGAAATAGTCCTTAGCAGATTGAGATGACTCAGATGTCAAAGATTCAAATAATTTTAAACTTAATAAAACATAACTGCATACAACCTGTTGCAAATTTAAATTTACTTATATAGTTCAGATCTTATTTTTATCATTTAACATATACCTTTAAGATCAAAGTGGTACATATACTGCTCCCTTTCCATATTTTTCCACAAAAAGTAACCTGTGATGTAAGTTGGGTTGAGAGAAAGTGGCCCCAAACTGCACAGTAAGATCTTTTGTGCCTGAGAGTGGATTTGAAGAAATGTTTCTTTGCAGTAGACAATCATTATACAGAACTACACTGGCTGTGTATCTTTACTTTATTTTAATCAGAGTGTATTAGAAGAGATACCAAAAATATGTTCAACTGAACAAATAAGCATGGCTCAGTCCATCTCCTTGGCAAGCCAAGTTATTTGGAGCATGCATTTTCCACCAATTATTTACTCTCAACTGCCTCCCAGGCAAATAAACTTTTCAGAGAATTCTTGATATTGGTGTCCAAACAGACATGTACTTATTGGCAAAAAATGTAGGCAATCACCAATGTACAACCACAATTAGGATTTAATAACCTCCATCGTTAAGTGATGCAGTCATTAAAGGAGCCACATCCAATTTTATGTCCTTGTTTGCCACAGTTATTAAGCTAATCCCCTGGTCGTTAAGCGAATCCAGCTCTTCCCACTCACTTTGCTCGTTGGAAGCCCTGTGAAAAGGACCCACAATGGTGATCATGTGACACAGGATGCTGGAAATACATGCCATATGTCAAGCACCTGAATTTTGATCACAGGACTGGGGATACTGTGAGGGTTAAAAGTACAAGGACAAATTTTAAGTAATTTTTTTCAGCAGCCTCAGCAAAAGTCATTAAATGAATGACAGTAACTCAAGCACTACCTGTAGTGGCCTGTTTGGAACCAACTTGTGAGACTAGCAAGTGGCAGACCAGAGCACACATGCACAGCTCAAGTTGCACAAGCAGCAAGTCTCCCCACCCCACCCCCGCCAGGCTGCCAAGCCATAAAGGTTGGGGACTGCTTCTTTATGGTGTATATAATATTTTAAATTGTTTTGTACATTTTCCCAATAGAAAAATGCAAAATAAACTTTAATAAATTATCTTTGAGACTTGCATGGGATATTATTGGGCTACTGAGTTTATTTTGGAAGATTAGAGTAGCCATACCTGAATTTTTAAGATACCTGCTACCTGGGTGGTTGAAGGCATTATTGTGAATTTCCATTCTGATCGCCAACGACCATTCCTTAAAAAAAAATCCATAAAAGGAGACAGCGGAGGAAGGGAAGAGCGGAGGGGGGAGAAGGACAAGGGGTGTGTGTGTGAGAGAGAGAAAGAACTATGTCTTGAAAATTATCACTACAAAATACTTTTTTAAAAAAACAATGTATTTCAAGGAGCTCTGCTTAACTCTCCAAATGATTTTTCTAATCTTCAACTCTTTACACCAGATATGTCAAACGTATCGGGACTATTTTGCCATTGCCGGCAATGGGGTGGGTGTGGCTTACGGATGACGCGTCCGGCCAGTAGGCCGGCAGTTTGACACCCCTGCTTTACAATGTATTTAAATTAAAAGTACTAAAAACTTTATTTAGAGTTTGCATATATTTGTAATGAAATTTCAATACACACACACACACTTGTACATTAGGCATAACTTTTTCACATTGAAAAGTGTTTACGCAATATAGCTCAAAATCTCGGACTAATTTAATAATATTGACCTCTTACTGAAGCCTCTGCCAGTAACCTAAAATTTGCAGAAGGGAGACTAGTGTGCCACAACTTAAATATATATAACAATTAATATTACCCAAGATGAATGTATGTTTTAAATTTAAACATGCTGAAATCAAAGTGTCAATAAAACTTTCTTTGGAACTTATTTCTAAATAAAGCAGTTTATACGTACCAAAAGTTCTTTGCTTGAAATTGATGACTTTCAATGCAAACAATAATTGTTTGATGTCCATCAATAGTTTTTCCATATACCTTAATCACAAATGGGGGGAAATGTTAACTTTCAAACTTTAGATACTTTCCTCACTCTGTAACCATACAAAAACACCTTCAGACACTAACATTAGTTTTCATTAAAAACATATTGCTAATTTTAATTAAAAGGTGCTGGTGATGACCTATAAAGCCCTAAATGGCATAGGCCCGGATTATCTAAGGGAACACCTGCTGCCAGCATCAATTTCCCATCGTCCTGTGCGCTCCCACAGGGAGGGCCTCCTCAGGGTACCGCCAGTCAAGGATTGCCGACGGGCGATCCACAGGGGGAGGGCGTTCTCTGTGGGCGCGCCTGCCCTATGGAATCAACTGCCAACGGAACTCCGGACTGACCCCGACCTTCGTTCATTTCGCCGGGACCTAAAAAACCTGGCTCTTTGAGCTATCTGGTCTGGACTGAGGGGTTTAATGTTTTTAAATTGTGATTTAATTTTTGCGGCTAGACTTAATTTAATTTTATTTTAATTTTATATTGGATTGCTTTTAAATTTTGCCTTGTAAACCGCCCTGAGTCCTTTGGGAATAGGGCGGTATATAAACCGAATAAATAAATAAATAAATAAATAAAATAATTTTCTACGGAGATTCTCAGTCATCCAGGTCATGGTTGTCCCAAAGGTGCTTTTTCAAGAGGCAACTGGACTTTCTTTTCTTTGAAGACTTCTTCTCTGAAGACATTTCTTGGATGAGAAGTGAAACGTCTTCAAAGAAAAACAAGAAAGTCCAGTTGCCTCTTCAAAAAGCACCTTTGGAACATATTGCTAATTTACAGTACATTTATGGATACATAAAAATACTGAACAACCAAAAGAATAATATTGGCTAATAAATCATAACATACAGAACAAGTTTGAGAATAGAGAATCATACATTTTCATTCAATTCACAGCTAAATATTGCTTCTGATAAAATGAGAATAGTTCTTTTCTTATTATGTACTGAAAAACAAAAGAAAGCACTTTTCCCATGAACTTCCTGGCAGATGGTAGCTTAAATTGAATCACACAAATTCACCTATATTAAACTATGAATGGCTGGATTCACCTATTAGGCAGTGCAATAATATAACTTTAGATTCTACTCATTATGATGAACTACCGTATATACTTGAGTATAAGCCGAATTTTTCAGCCCACTTTTTGGGCTGAAAAATTCCACTTCGGCTTATACTCCAGTCAACAAAAAAACTTACCGAGGACTTGTGCGCGGCCGAGGCTTTGGTGCTTCCGGGATCGCGCGCACCTCTCCCAAGCCACCGCCGTCCGAGACCTGCAGGTCTCCGTTCCTCCGCGCCCTGCCTGCCTGCTTCTTTCAGCTGTCTGCCCATCAGCTGTCCATAGGGATGCTGCAAAGCTCTCCTTCTCTAGGCCTTGGACTCCCTCCTGGCTGAAGAGTAGATGAACCAAGCCAGCAAGGAGACAAAATGTTTCTGCAGCTGTTTTTCCTCTGAAGTTTTTTTTTGTTTTTTTTTTTAAAGTAATCTCCGAAGGTTATGCCAGAAAATGGAGGACGCTGGGTCTTTGCAAGCTTTAGCTGTCCGCCTGGCTGCCTGAAGGCCGCCCTTTTCAGGCAGTCTGACAGACAGCTAAACCTTGCAAAGACCCAGCGTCCTCCATTTTCTGGCACAACTTTTAGGGATTTATTATTATTATTCCTACTACTACTATTACTACTACTACTACTTCAGGAGTAAAAAGTTGCAGAAAAAAATTCTCTCCTTACTAGCTTAGTTCCTCTACTCTTCCATCTGGAGCCAAGGTAAGATTTTAAAAAGGGATATTGGTTGGAAGGCAGAGGGAGAGTGTAGTTTTAGCATCTAAAAAAAGGGGGGGGGAAATCAGCGAGTACATCCCAACCAGCTTTTTATGTTTTTGTTATTGAAGAAATATGGGGGAGGGGGAGGGGTTCTGGGGTGGGTTGGGGAGGGGATAATATTGTAACTTCAATAAAAATTTTCAATAAAAAAAAAAGAAATATGGCTTTCTGGGGGAAGGTGGGGAGGGCGTTAAGGAAGGAAAGGGTTTTTGGAAGCTCGTCCTGAAGCTGCCTTTTGTGCAAGGGGCCTTTTCTCAAAGCCTAGAGAGGCAGCTTTGTTGCCTCCCCGTAGACAGCTGATGGGCGAACACCAAAAGCTCCAAAAGGCTAGGGAACTAGTCCCAGAACACCTTGGTAGGAGGAAGGGCAGAGGCAGAATTGGGAAAGAGGTAAGACAGGGTTTTCCTTCCCAGATGTTTCTCTTTGGCAAGACAGCCAGCTGTGCTGAAGCCCAGTATCTGGGGGTGGGGGAGACCTGAGGCAGGCGGGCTGGTGCTTGCATTAGGCCTCCCAGGATCTCCCCCACCCTCAATTAATGACCAGTGCACTCTTTAATGAATGCACTGAGGAGAATACGTATGGCTGGTCATTACTTGAGGCAGTTCATTTAACATTATTTAATGGCAGTCTCCATTAGGGTCACAACCTGAAGACTATCTGTGCAATACTTATCAACAGAATGTGTGGCTGGTACAGTCTATGACATATCTGTTTTTTCCCCCTCCTAAGCTTATACAAAAGCTAACAGATGTAGCAGAAGAATGCCAAAGCAATCAACTAAAGAAGTTGAAAGAGATTTGTGAAAGGTAAAAACTACTTAACAATTCTTTTGACTACCATTCTAGATGTACTTGGAGGGGAATAATCCCCTGTCAGGACAGAGGGAGTCACTTCTGGGTGAATGTGTATAGTGAGACCTGGGGAGGTTTGGGGAGGCGCGCAAACCTCCCCAAACTTCGGCAGGAGGAACGGAGACCTGGGGAGGTTTGGGGAGGCGCCCAAACCTCCCCAAACGTCGGCAGGTCTGCGCGGAGGAACGGAGACCTGGGGAGGTTTGGGGAGGCGCCCAAACCTCCCCAAACTTCGGCAGGAGGAACGGAGACCTGGGGAGGTTTGGGGAGGCGCCCAAACCTCCCCAAACGTCGGCAGGTCTGCGCGGAGGAACGGAGACCTGCCGACGTTTGGGGAGGTTTGGGGAGGTGCGCGCGTACCTCCCCAAACCTCCCCAAACTTCGGCAGGTCTCCGGACGGCGGCGGCTTGGGAGAGGTGCGCGCGATCCTGGAAGTACCGAAGCCTCGGCCGCGCGCAAGTCCTCGGTAAGCTCCGGGCGGTCACTTGCTTCGCGTCTCCTGAGGGAAGGGGGGGCGACTGGAACGGGCGTGTTTCCTCGCCTGCTGGGCGCCGCGATTTGCCCGGGGAACGCGCGGGCCCCGAATGGCAGCGTGGAGTGAGGAAGCGGACAGCCAGGGCTTCCCCGAGAGCCGCGGCCACACAGGGTATTCCTGTGTATTCAGGCTTGCAAAATGGCGGATCGAGCCTCTGCTGGCGGCAGAGGCTTGCAGAGCGCGGATCCAGCCTCCGAGGCATGCAGAATGGCGGATCGGCTTATACTCGAGTCAACAACTTTTCCCAGTTTTTGGGGGTGAAATTGGGGGTCTCGGCTTATACTCGAGTCGGCTTATACTCAAGTATATACGGTACTTTCTTTAATATATGGGTAAAAAGCATCATTACCATTAGTGCTAAATGCGGCTACGTGCTATTGATCATGATTACATATTATCTCTATTAGTGAAGACAATGTATCTTTAAATAGTTATTAGTAGATATACCATGTTTGCCAAAAAATAAGACCCGGTCTCTTTTTTTTTGCCTCCAAAAGAGGCACCAGGTCTTATTTTCGGAAGGTGTCTTTTCTATTGTCTCACCTCGTGGTGGCACTAACAGCCCCGCCCAGCTGGCCCACTTCTTCTGTGGCCTCTGCAGCTGAGAATGGAGCTCTGGATTGACGTGCATGGTGCCCCCCGATCTGCATTTCACCGTCAGAGGATTTCCGGAAAGGCATCTGCAGTCAAGAACCAAGCTATGGATCCGTAGCTCAGTTCTTGGCTGCAGAGGCCTTTCCAGAAGGCCTCTGATGGCAAAATGCAGGCTGGGCGCCACTGCAGAAGTGGTCTGGCGAGGCAGGTGTCGATTCATGGGAGGCCTGGTTGCAACTTAAGTGGGTGTGGGGCACGTGGGTCAGCCCCACCCCCTCACCCTAGCTTGATTTTTAGGCATGTGCCTCGCCCCAAAACTAGAGCTTATTTTTGGGTAGGGCTTATGTTAGACCCACCCCAAAAAATCAAGATGGGGCTTATTTTTGGGGTAGGTCTAACTTTGGGGAAAACATGGTAGGGTACTAATATGCTCATATTTTGTATGTGGCCTCACTCAAGAATCAAACATTGTGGAAACAGAATAGTTGTATATTTTTTACTTATTATATTAGGGATGCATAAAGCATTCTCTGCATAGTGAAATAAGATAGTGGATAAAAGATGGTGACACATGGCAGTTAAAGGGAGATGAGTACAGATAGTCATCAACTTACAACCATTCATTTAGTGACCATTACAAAAGCACTGAAAAAAGTGACTTATAACCAGTTTTCACTTACAACTTGCAGCATCCCCATAGTCATGTGGTCAAAATTTGGGTGCTTGGCAACTGCCATGTATTTATGACAGTTGTAGTCACCATTCATAACTTTCCCAGCTGGCTTCCAACAAGCAAAATAAATGCAGGAAGCCAGATTCACCTTAAAACCATATGATTATTCACTTAAGAACTGCAGTGATTTGCAGTGAACTCAATTCTGGTTGTAAATCGAGAACTACATGTAAATATACTGGAAAGGGGATGGATATGGTGGCTGGTATGTAACAAAATCAGTGGACAGGTTGGCACACAAGCTATACAGAGGAAGACACAAAAGCAGAACGAGGTACATCAATCTTTCTGTGTTGTTAGTTGTGAAGTCGTGTCCAACCCATCGTGACCCCGTGGACAACGTTCCTCCAGGCCTTCCTGTCCTCTACCATCTTCTGGAGTCCATTTAAGCTCACGCCTACTGCTTCAGTGACTCCATCCAGCCACCTCATTCTCTGTCGTCCCTTTCTTCTATTGCCCTCAATCTTTCCCAGCATTAGGCTCTTCTCCAGTGAGTCCTTTCTTCTCATTAGGTGGCCAAAGTATTTGAAAATCTTTCTGTACTTATATTTTAACATTCTTGTGAACTGGGTCTCAAGTAAAATTCGGAACAATAAAAATGTTCCAGTTTTTGGTTTGACTGCATCACAACCCATCCAAGAATAGTTTGGCCAACATTTGAGCAACAACGTGTGAAAATATTTTCCATGTCATTCCTCTATAATTACACTAATAGAACATCCCAGTATACTGTAAATGAGCACTATGTTGAAAAAGAACGTCTTGTGTTTTTTTCCTTTAATATTGATAACTGTTGATTATCAAAATTCCTAGTTGCCATATCTATTTTCAGCCATTTCATGATAACAAGAAGATCATATTATAGCTGTGGGTGAATATTTGTGCAATATCCATGATCTCCCATGAATTAAATAAATAAATTATGCAGCCTAAACAATAATTTTAATCCAAGCATTTTCCAGATTGTGATACTTACTGTGCAGACACCATTTGGATAGTGTTCCTTCACATATGCTCTCATTGCTGTTTCTATGGAGTTTCGCCATGACTCAATTGCATTTTCAACATCGTGAGGCTTTGGATCTGTAGCCTCCTTTCGTAAATGATCAAATTTAAAAGCAATCTTGTTTTTTGGATCTAAAAATTTTCCATTGCCCAAATCACCATGCTCTGTTATTAATACCTACAAAAAAGGTATAAAGGGGCATTTCTAAGTTAATGTGTCTACTTCTTTTAATTAATCACAGTGCTATTAATACACAAATGATATTATAGTGTAATATCCATCACATATAAAGAATATAAAGCTTGAATATAAAATAAAAACTCATAATATCAATTAGTATTTATTTTCATAGACCTCTTCCACCAAAAGAAATAGATGATTAAATCAATTATGTGATTGGCTAACAACATTCTAATAATTTTTCTTCCTTTCAGTTTCTCTCGATTTAAATGATGCAGCCTTCTGCAGATACAACTCTTTGCAGTTCTGTACCTATGATTGTCTCTATTGCAATATTTGGAGAAAAAAGGGTTCTCAATAATAGTGATTAATAAAATTAATAATAATTAATAATTAATACAATCAGATTAGAATGGATTATAAGACAAGCATTGTGAAGTTAATGTTGCAGCACCAAAATTTTTGATTTATTCAATCAGCTGCAGAGTAGATTGTTCAGATACCAGATACTCCATAATTAACTTAAAATGTTTTCTATAAACTCTCATTTGCCTATGGTCAAGGATGCTGAACAACAAGGTGTCAAGGTTCCGACTAATGAACCCAAACTAATCAGAACTCTGAGGCTTAAAGTTTCCTCAAAGAACATGTTTACTGGATACATAATATTGGCACAGTCAGAAGTGAAACCAATTCTAAAATTCCCTCCAGGAATTCAATGTAAATAAATATAACACTTCCCTCCCTTTACTATGCTATGGATCATGCTACCCAATGAGTGCAATTCCACCTTCCAGCACCTGTGGGGATGACCTTGGTTCCCACGGGAGCGATCCATGTTTAGGCTAGCTGCCCTTGCGCCTTCTTCCCCCTCTCCCCCCCAACCTGTATGGCAACTGAGTACGACAAAGATGGCTTCAGCCAGATTCATTTCAGAAGTTGAAACAAGACCCTCCCCATTCATCACCAGGACTATGCACAACCCATCACAAGATTAAAATCCTGTAGACCAGCATGGAAAACAGCTATTAACATCTACCCAGTTTAACCCCAAGAATGCCTGGAGAGATGAATGGTCCAAGGTATCTTATTATGGCCTAACCATTAGTGATCCCTCTACCAAGCCACCTGGTTTTGATCTGCCTGACTCTGGACAAAATTGATCAGAATTAGGTGTGATACTGGAAGAAATCCCTCTGCCCTGTATCAGTGGGGATAAAAGATTCCCCTTGTTGCAATTGTGATGTTCATATGCAAACAATTAAACACATGGCACAATACTGTCCACAACATACATTCTCTGGTTCCTTAGATGATTTGCATGAAGCAACACCAGGGATCATCACTTCAAGATCCAGTTATGGGACCATTGACATACCCACATAGAAGTTTCGTATATAATTATGTGCATTGTGTGTATATGTTTAATTCTCTTCTGTCATAGTCTCATGATATGCTAAATAATAATAATTTTCAAACTTAAATATTTTCAAGGATACCTGTTCATCATAGCCTTCTATTTTAGCTGGAGTAAACTGGTCCAAATTATACTGTGCAAATGCGCTAGAAAGACAAGAGATATCACATAATTTTTTTGCTACATATTAAAGTAAGTACTAAAACAAATATGTACTTCTGCACAAAGTGCTGATATTTATCTCTAATCAGTATATCCTCTAGATCAGAGGTCCTCAACCCTCAGTCTGTGGACTGGCACCGGGCCACAGCATGCCAGAAACCAGGCCGTCCAAACAAGCGAAGTCCCATCCATGGGATGCAGGCAGCACACAAAACGCCCTCTGGTCTGTGGAAAAACCTCTCTCCATAGAACCGGTCCCTAGTGCCCAAAAGGTTGGGGCCCAGTGCTCTAGATAACTCAAGATGTGACTTGTTTCTTTTTAGATTAACATGATGCGTGAATGGGATAAGTAAATGAACTATGCTGTTTTTAGCTGTATATAATGAATCATATATTGGTTTACACAATGACTTAGAGAAATGCATAATCTGTGTTTTCCTATTTCTTTTTATATCCAACCAAATCACTAGTTTGATTGGATGCAAAAAGTATTGATACGAAACTGACAAAGTTTCATATCTCTGCTATGCTCATACACAAGCCTTACTGGACTGTTCAACAAACTAGAGTTTTAAAAGTTTAATTCAATTTATTAAAAAAGCAGTTTCTGAAATATTATCAAGTTTATTTATCATGTTTATGAGCCCTGGTGGTGTAATGGTTAGAATGCAGCAAGCTACTGCTGCTGACTGTCAGCTGCCAACAGTTCAGCAATTCAAATCTCATGGGCTTAAAGTTGACTCAGGCTTCCATCTTCTGAGGTCAGTAAAATGAGGACCCAGATTTTTGGGACAATATGCTGACTCTGTAAACTGCTTAGAGAGGACTGTAAAGCACTGTGAAGCGGTATATAATTCTAAGTGCTATTGCTATTTTAATTCAGCAAGTAAAATCTTGAAAAGGCAATGAAAAATATTATTCTCTTCCTTGCCTACTCATATGTCTCAACAGAAATTTTGAATAGTCATCCTTTCTTAATGAAATGAAAGATAGGTATTGTATAAAAGGGTTAATACTTACTGTGCTGCTCCTTCCCTGAGAAGATTATCATTATTAAGTAGCAATCGAACATCTGAAAAATACTGAGCATTAGTATATGGTGAATATACTGGATATAAACCCAGTCAGAAAAATATATGCTAATAAATAAAAAATATCCAACTCAAATGCATGCCACCCAAACTAAAGGTTTTAAATGCTACATATATGGTACCAGTTTGTAATATGGATGAAATATACTTGTTGAAGTTTCAAAAGAAATACCATTTAAATTTTCTAGGGATCTGTTCTATAACTAGACATAACTTTGCAATTGTGGCCAAAAAATGAACACATTTGTATATAATATAATAACTATAGTATTAAAAAGCTTAAACAAGCAAGCTATAGAACAAAATATAACAAGCATTTAACCGTTGAAATTTAGAAATTCAATCAAAATTTCTCCTTACATCCCAATATGCACATGTCTATTGTAAAGTGTCAAAATATGTACTTTTATAAAAAAAACAGAATGTATCACATAGTAAGTTACAATGGCATTATGTTCATGGTCACTAATATGCAGCTAAGGACTAAAGAACTAAAATGTTTTAAAGTTAAAACAGCAGATTGTCCCAACGTTGGAGTACTCAACCTTGAAACATTTTACCCATTTCTAGTATTTACTACAGGAAAGAAAACATCCTGTATTTACTACAGGAAAGAAAACAGCAGTAACAGGGCTGTAAAAAAATACTCTGGCATTCTGAAGCTCTTAGTTCCTTCTACCAGCTCTAAAATGTTGCCTAATTGTCACCTGCCATCAGCTCACACTTCAATGGGTCTTCATGTAAGTTGATGTTACTTCTATACAGAATGCTTTTCTTTCATATATAGCAGTTGATCACTATCTCTAAAAGCACTGCCAAAACATCAAAGCTATAAGATAACACCTAACAAAGCTATAAGATAACACCTGCTTCTTTGATTCATAGGTTTCAGAGGAAGAAAAAAATGGGGACAAAATAATGACTAAAAACCCACAGGCAAGTGTTTATGCAGGATTTGAGGCAATAGAATCACTCTGAGGTTGTCTTCCACAAGTACCATTTTAAAATGCCTTATAGCTTGATAACCGCCAGTTTCAATTTTAAGACAATTATTGGTGCCTCTACAAAATTATGTTGTCTATTCCATTTGCTAACACTTCTTCAGCATCTATTGTGGTAAATTGTTTACTAAAGTTATTTTTTTAAAAAAAAATCTCATTCTATATCATTTTCTCAAATCCCCTCAAACTCTTCATAAAAGGGAGGTATACAGATCTCTTAATTAGAACTTAAATCAATGATCAATTCCACAGCTTAGTCCCCCACTGTAACAAAGAACATGGACACAGGGGAGGACTAATTATACTGTATTCTAAATAGAGTGTTTCTAATGTATCTTATAACTTTAAGCTTATATTCAATATACCTTCTTTTCAGAGCTAACAATACAGAAATGCTAAAGAATAGTCAATCATACACATATTATCTTCAGTTAAACAGAAACTTTGAAAGGTAACTCAAAAGCAGATGTGTACAAAATACTTCTAATTTAAACTACGGTATTTCATATGCAAAGTCCTGCTTCAAGCTTGACAAAATCAAATATTTATTTTGTTTAAAGATACCCAGCATAAGATAATATCAATAAGAATTACATCCATTTCAGTAATAGGGAAATCTATGACATAAAAAAGATTACTTGTAAGATACTATAATATTAAAACACTAAGGTATTTATATAAAAATTATTAATTTTATTATTAAGATTAAGATTTACTAAGTCTTAATTTTAAAACAACTGTGCTTAAAACAAGCATTTCAAGCATCCCAGAAATTTGGAACAGCAGCTTTGGATTCCAAACAAGATGCTTCAAATGTGAGATGACCAAACTTGAAACAGGACATTTCTATTTGAAAAACGGATGCTGCACTGTATATAGGCTATCTGAAATGAAAATCAGTATATGGCTTGCTCACCATTAAAGACCTCATTGAATTCTCCTGGTGGAGCGTGGATGATGAATTTTGCTGCTATGCGCACCTGGGATGAAAACAAATGGTATATTTTTCAACAAAATTTGTAAAGGAAACAAGAATAGTGTTTTAAGAAAACTGAAATGTATTAAAAGAACTGGATTTATTTTTAAGGAAGAAATGCAATAGTTACAGAAGTTTGGTTATTAACTTAAATGCAAAAAACTGCAGCAGCCGTAATACTGGGAGGTGAAGAAAATAATCATCTTTCAGGAATGAACTGCTTGAAATATCTCAGAACAATATTTCTCTCCAATACAGTACTAACTTCAAAGACAGGATTTTTGTTAACACTGCAATCAAAGATGGGAGGTTTACTTTTTCTCCTAAACTAATATGACTCATAATTATAAGCTGTCTCCCAATTATACTAATTAAAGCAGGTGTTTCTTTGTAATGAAATGCTTTGTCAAATGAATGAGCACAAAATAACAATACAATAATGTGGGTTAACTTTTCCAGTATTTCAGTAAACTGCTAACATGCATAACTTTTAACACAACTTTTAAAGTCTTTTATTCTATCAAATGTAATACATAAGATAAGTAAGCATATTACTGTTAAACAAGAGATCAAGCTTTTTTGCAATTGTAAAGATGGCACTATCGGTATTTATAATCTCTTGTGACAAAGCAAAGAAATACTGGCACAAGACTTTCATTTTAATTCAGAAAATTCTCCTTGGTCTCCTAGACCACGGGTCGGCAACCCGCGGCTCCGGAGCCACATGCAGCTCTTTAAGCCGTCTCTTGCAGCTCCCAGTCCTCCTCCGCCGTTCTGGAAAAAAAGTGGGACGAAGGCAGCATCTCTCCAAACATACACCACCCCGTTTGGAGAGCTGCTGCCTTCGTCCAGCTCTCCAGCTCTCCCGTTTGCAGATTGGTTTGCCTTTGTCCATGTTTGACGAAGGCAGCAGCTCTCCAAACGGGCGGCGGCGGTTTGGAGAGCTGCGCGCGCAGCTCTCCAAAACTACACCGCCCCGTTTGCAGAGCTGCTGCCTTCGTCCATGTTTGACAAAGGCAGCAGCTCTCCAAATGGGGCGGCGGCGGTTTGGAGAGCTGTTGCCTTCCGCACAGCTCTCCAAACCTCCGCAGCCCCGTTTGGAGAGCTTCTACCTTCGTCCGTGTTTGACAAAGGCAGCAGCTCTCCAAACGGGGCGGCGGAGGCAACTCTCCAAACCTCCGCCGCCCCGTTTGGAGAGCTGCTGCCTTCATCCATGTTTGACAAAGGCAGCAGCTCTCCAAACGGGGTGGCGGAGGTTTGGAGAGCTGCTGCCTTCCGCACAGCTCTCCAAACCTCCGCCGCCCCATTTGGAGAGCTGCTGCCTTCGTCCATACATGTTTTGCCTTGTTCTGCGCATGTGCGTGCGTGCACGCATGCGCACATTTTGCAGCTCCCACTTTTGTGTGTGTGTGACGGAACCAGTTCCGAGTGGCTCTTTTGCTGTTTCAGGTTGCTGACCCCTGTCCTAGACCAAGGGCTTGAAAATTATTTTAAATATTGACCATAGTGAGAATTTCGTATGCATAAAGACACATCAATTCCCACAATGGGAGAACGGATGCTAAAGGTGATGGACCTGGTGGAGATGTCAAAATTGACTGTCTAAATTAAAGAGAAAAAATTATCTAGTTTTGTTTCCACTTGGAAACTGCTTCTGAACTTAATTCTCAAAACAGAAAAAATGAAAGTTTGATTTTAGGTTTTTGTCTAAATTGACTATGTTGTTATAAAATGGTGTCAAATAATTATAACTTTTCTTTTTAACTGCACTGAAAAAAGCTGGAAGTCACTACCTTTTTTTCTCTTTATCCTTTGCATTTTTAGCCTTTTTGACTTTTTATATTGGTATTTTATCTCATAATAAACTTTAATAAAACTTTGAAAAAAATATTACCAATCTGAATCAGAATAGAGTTGAAAGGGACCTTGGAGGTCTTCTAGCCCAGCTCCCTGCTCATGCAGGAGATCCTATACCAGGCGTAGGCAACCTTGGCTCTTTTATGACTCGTGGACTTCAACTCCCAGAATTCCTGAGTCTGGCTCAGCTGTTCCACTAGTTAATTATTCTCACTGTTAGGAAGTTTCTCCTTAATTTTTGCTTGCTTCTCTCCTTGATTAGTTTCCATCCATTGTTTCTTGTCCTGCCCTCTGGTGCTTTGGGGGGAAAAAATTGACCCCCTCCTCTTTGTGGCAGCCTCTCAAATCCTGGAATACTGCTCAAATACTGAATTTTGAAGAGATTTATTTCAAACACATTCTTAAAGTAACCTTTAATAGACTGGAGTTAAGGCAATCCTCTGTCCAGAGTGTTGCATCTTGAAAAGGTTTGATTGAAAAGCATAGAGCCAACCTGTCTCGTTATGCTAAAATGCGTTAGACTTTTCTGTGATTTCCAGATTTTTACAGCACAGTAAACAGATAGAATCCCACTATTTCCCCAAGGTCAAATCACCCCAAAATATTTTAGGGTTGCTTTTGCTAAAAGACAGAATTGGCAAATAATTCTATTTTTTGTTTCTATTGTTATGGCCAGCTCCAAAAATAAATTGACAGAACTTCCAATATGCAATATTTTGAGTTTAAATAAACCATTTCCCATCCATTGTTTCTTCTTCTGCCCTTTGGCGCTTTGGAAAATAAATTAACCCCCTCCTCTTTGTGGCAGCCTGTCAAATACTGGAATACTGCTATCATGTCCTTCCTAGTCCTTCTTTTCTCTAGACTAGCTAAACAAAAATCCTGCAACCGTTCTTCATATGTTTTAGTCTCCAGGCCTTTAATCATCTTAGTTGCTCTTCTTTGCACTTTTTCCAAAGTCTCAATTTCTTTTTTGACCAAAACTAGATGCACTATTTCAGGTGTGGTCTTACTGAAGCTTTATAAAGCAGTATTATCGTGTTTCCCCAAAAATAAGACCTTTGCTTTCAAAAGAGGCACTAGGACTTATTTTGGGGCACTGTCTTATTTTTTTCACGTACAGGAGGCGCGAGCACTGGGGCCAACGGGAGTGGGAGCACTGCTACCGCCGGCCCTCTGACACATTGTCTGCTTCCCCACGATCACAACGGGCCAAGCTTGCCCTGCTGCTGCTGGGATACTTCTTGGCTGCGGCAGGCACAATTCTGGCTGCCAAGCAGCTGCCCGTGCTGCTACTGACCTTGTGTGGACTCTTAGTCCTCCTGGCAGTGCTGCTCTTGGCAGCTCTGCTGAGCTGCTCCTGCCTGGTTTGGGGCAAGTCAGCCCAGATCTATGACCTCCGGAAAGCCCCACCTGCTACAGGCCTGCCAGGGCTCCTTTGCCAGTGGCCACCTGTGGACCTTACCTTCTGCCCAGCCCGCTGCCCAGCCCCAGCTGCTACCCAGCAGCCTCCACTATTTCCCACTGGAGCTGCCCCTTGCACCCTGCATACACGGCGATGAGCTCCTCCTCCGCCCTGCACGGCTTTGTTGGTGTCTGGCAGCTGGAGGGAGGCAGCTCCAGCCCCCGCCACCTGCCAAGCTGGGCAGAAGGCAAGGTGGCAGCAGTAGTTGGTGGCAGTAGTTGGCGGCAGAGCAGCTGCAGGTGAGGTAGAGGCTGAAGGCAGCCAGGGCAGCCCCATGCCCGCCTCGCACAGCCAGCATGAGAGCTGCAAAGCCCACCAGGGCCAGGGTGCCTGCAGCACCTAGTAGGCATGCAAGCCAGCACACAGCAACCCAAAGGCAAAGCGGCACAGCTCCACCAGCGGCCGCTGGTGAAAGGGCCCTGGCAGCAGGTGGGGCACTCCAGAGGTTGCAGATCTGGGCCAACTTGCTCCATGCCAGGCAGGAGTAGCCCAGCAGGGAGGCAGAGAGCAACACTGCCAAGAGGGCTAAGAGCTCCTGCGAGGCCAGCAGCATCATGGGCAGTTGTGCCAGTTGCTGCAAGCAAGTGGCAAGCACAACAAAAGTGAAAACAAACTACTCATTGAGTATGGTTTGTCAGCCAGTTACAAATCCATCTCGTTGTGATGCTATCCCACATTTTTGTAGTTTACCAAGGAAGAGGTTGTGGTCAACTTTGTCAAATGCCTTGCTGAAGTCTAAATATACTATGTCCAGTAGTAGCATTTCACTGGTCTACTAATTTAGTCACTTTGTCAAAGAATGAAGTAAATTAGTTTGGCACAATCCATTTTTAACAAATCCATGTTGACTACCACTTATAACTTTGTTTCTAGATGTTCACAGATCTGTTTTTTTATTATTTTTTCCAGTATCTTCCCAAGTATCAATGTCAGGCTGATTGGTCTGTAGTTTCCTAGTTCTGGTTTTTTTCGTTTTTTTTAAATTATAGATTACCAAATGTAATCTACAATACAAATATATATATTACTGTATATAAGGAAATTAGAGGTTTTTTTCTTAAGTCATACAAAAGATAAGAAATGAGAGATGCTCCTGTTAACTTCTTCATGTTTATGACCACAACGGAAATCAATTTAGTTAAAAGCAAACCCATATATCATGTTTGTGCCTTTATAAGGCAATAGCAATACTTACTTAGATTTATATTTACAATTTTTGCAATGCAGAAATACACATAAGTATGACAGAGATTTTGTGGTCATTTATAACATTTGTATTATTCATATTATCAGTATATTTAGTAATAAACCAGTGATTATTCGTAAGTATATACACTGTAATATAAATAACTTTTTTCTCTTTTTTCTTAGGTTGCATTTTCAGCCTTGTTTCTATTCTAATTTTTTTCATCTTAAAGAATGTTACAGGGAAGTGGGTAGACTATTCCTCCCTCACATATAAATAACATGAAGACTCAGGATAGTAGAACTTCATTGCCACATCTATCTCTATATTACTAAAACTCTTGTGTTTCTACCCTCAAGTTAGCCTACCACAACAATTTTTGAATCAAGATATCTCAAATCTGCTAACTGAAGGAATGCATAAAAAAATCTGGGATTAATTAGCCCTGAAGAATTGAAACTTCCATGATGTCCAGAAAAGTTTTATTCATAAAATTGTGGCCATTCCAGCAATCACATGGTCATGATTTCCAACATTCCCTACATTTAACTAATTCTCTTCTGAAAAACCTCTGTCAAAATTTACTATCAAGTATTGGTTATCTTTAAGTATATTCCAGAGTTATTTTAAGGATATGTTACGTATCTGTAAGAATCTCATTGGTTTTACATTTGAATTAAGCATACTTGGGAGTAAGGTCTTCAGATGTTTTATCAGCAAGATGTAGAATGAAAACTACTGGTGTTTGTGGAGCCACAAGGTACAGACCTGACATGTTTCTGAAATTGAAGTAAGGATCATTTATACAGGGTTCCCCACCCCACCCTCGGATTTGGGAGGGAGATCTATTAAGATCTGAATGCTTGATTTTAGATGGGAAATAGGAGGCACCTTACTTTTGCTTTCAGCTCTTTGCAACTGATACTCAGTTATGTAATTTCTTACTACCTCAGTTCCTTACATTTCTTTCAGTATATTATTTAAAGATATTCTGTCAACATGTTCTACAATGAAAACAGTTAAGATAGACACAGTTCCAGATTTTGTGCTTCTTTCTCATCTTCCTTTAAAATCCTATTTCTTAGTCATCCAAATGTCCAAGTCAGGGTTCCTGCTGATTTATTTACAATTCTTTGCAAATCTGTATTCAGAATATGCTACAAAATGCAGTGTTATGAGGAAGTAGGGTTCCTGTTTAAAACTGAAAGTTGCTTAATATTCCTCCATGAAATCTACCTAAATTATTTCCTCATACATTTGCATTTCCTCTTTATTTTAAAAAAGCATAGAGTTGTGCACAGTGTAATAACCTGGTTCCTAAAGTAAAAGTACTGGAGGAAAGCTGCCCATCACCTCTTCAATGTTATTACCAACTATGGGAGAAAGGTGAGGCAAATATAAATTCCTTGTGTAAACTCTGTTTATACAAAGGTTGTTCTCCTGGGCTCTATCTATCTAAGATCATGCATGTTGCAAACAGGAGACTTTTTTCTTCCCAGATTACTGCAATATCCATCAGAGAGACTTCTGGAAGATATTTTAAACTTCTGTATGAAAACTGAATTTGTATATATTTTGATAGAGACAGTAAATCAATATTACATATTCAATTAAAATATCAATTTCATACTCCATGGCATTTAACACTCATAATCTCATTATCTAAATACCCATTACAAAGCTTAATTTGCCTCATGATGAAATTACTACTTAAGTAATCAATACCTATGATTTTTGTATTCTACAAGAAAACAGAGATCTTTTGGGAGTACATCAAGAACATAGTTTTCAGAGGATCCTTATGTAATACCTAAAACTAATATTTAAAAATATAGTGGACAATAGTTGATTCATTAGGTCAGCGGTTCCCAACCTTTCCAGCTTGGCAGCCTGGCATGGGGCAGAAGGGGGATAGTTCTGTGTGGGTGGCAGGTATGTGCGCACCACTCCATTTGTACAAGCACCCACTGCTCTCACAAGCTCCCACTGCTTGTGAAGGTGGAGCTGCATGTGTGAGCACAAGCACCCATCACTCATGTGAGTGGAGCTGCATGTGCAGGTGCGCTCATCTGCCGCTTGCGCAGCCTGGTTCCAAACGGGCCATGGTCCACTAGTGGGTCGCAGCCTGGGGTTGGAGAGCCCTGCATTAGGTTATCCTATCAGATATATATCTGAAGCTGGCAAGGAGCATCAGAAATGTTTCTTCCTCTCCTCCTTTCCACTCTCCCTCCCTCTTCCTTTCTTCTACCCTGTTCCTTCCATATTTATTCCTCTTTCTTCCCTCCCTTTATTCCTTCTGCACTGTTCCTTCTTTCCTCCCCTTTCCTTCCTCCTTCCCTCTCTCAAATTCCTACTGTTTCCCTGTTTACTGTGCTTGTGGAAGTTTGCAGAGAGCAAGTCATTGGGAAGCCAACAGGAAGTTGCAACTCCAAAACCAGTAGGCAGCCAAGTTTGAGGGTTGAGAAGTGTGCATGGGTGCATGCAAGATATGTCACACATACTGGATAAGGCATACAGGTGGGTGGTGTGAGTCAGGAAGAGTGCTGGGGAGATGCTTTGTGGGTCAGAGATGGAGCTTACGGGGTCAGCCTGGGTCAGGAAGGCTTGCAAAGTGGGTGAGGTTTTGTGGAAGTACGCAAAAGGTATTGTAGGCATCAAGAAGGGCACAGGGTGAATAGCGTGGATTGGGGAGGATAGCGTGGACTGTAAGGACACATAGGATTTCTAACCTTACCTTCCTAGAAGACAGCTAAGTGGCTGCTAGTGGGTGAGGGAGGGATAGAGGGATTGCCAGAATGGCTGGGAAACTATCAGAAATGTTGAAAATTAGGATCATGTGACTACAACAGCAGTCCAGCAGCTGAAAAAGCCACAACTTCCCCAATTTAATTTCCTCAGAAGGCATACAGCCTGTATTTTGGAGATATTGTGTAAATTAGTCCATTTGAGATACCTTGGAACAAGAATTGTTACCCTGTGTTTTATCCAGCTAAAGGTTATAGAGACAAGAGTTTTAGTTGTATACTAGACATCTTTGGGTCATTCTTTCAGAGATATTAGATTCCTCAATGTCTTCAATATAACTTCTAATGTACTGCCTTCACTGGAAAAGTTGGGATACATTCAGAGATGTATATACTTAGAAAATAGCCCTTGTTGAACTAGATAGCAATCAAATATTAGCACAGAAAATATTTTATGACACTCTGTGTTAAGTGTTTATGATAATATTTGTCATAAAATATTTTATAAAATTTGCCAAATTTTAATTCCAAGGGAGTTATGGTCACAGATTTTGAACACATTCTGTAAATTAGTCTACTTGAGGTTCCTTGGCTCAAAAATTATTGCTCTATGATGCACTGTTTTGCCCAGTTAAAGGCAAATGAAAGTTTTAGTAGTATACAGATTGATGTGAACTCAAGAGTCTATGGTTCCTACTGAAGTCATTCAATACAGCTATCCTTCTGGACACAAAACCTCTAGACCACCCAGTTCGGTTAATATGCAACTAAGCTTTGGTTAAACTAAGCTATTTATTGAATAAATATAAATCAATTCAATTATTCATGAATTATTTTATATTTCTTCTTCAGTTGGATAATAGTGGCATGAAAAGGAAGTTATTTCCTTTCAATTAACCAAATCAAGCTAAAGATCATCTTGCAAAATTTTGATCTGATCCTGGCCAGTGGTCATTTCCTTAACTGCAGTTTATTAAATCTACAATTGCCAAACTTAAAACATGTAGTTTGGATTCATGCAATTAGGTTTTACTGAACAAATTCACAATTAACACACCAAGTAACTTTCCTATATTATGGCTTACCATCTTGCATGAATCTAAACTACATGATTTAAGTTTGGCCATTGCAGATTCTATAAACCATGGTTAAAGAAGTGACAGCAAAATAGGAGGATCAAATCAAAATTCTGCAAGATGTTCTTCAGCTTAGTTTGGTTAATTAAAGGGGAATGACTTCCTTTTCATACCAGTATATCAAATTGAAGGACAAATATAAAAGAATACATAAATGATTTGATTTATACTTATTCAATATCTATTGAATGAATAAAACCAGGGAAAAGAACCTCATACATCTTAAAATCTAGCTGTAAAACCACTTACACATTACAGAAGTAATGTGGGAATGTGACAGCTGCAGGTTATAAACATACATGTGTCACAAGAACACAAGTCAGGAAGATGGTTCAAAAACATGCTTAGCAACAATGATTCATTATTAACTGGGGTTTCACAGCATGCTACATATAAGCCATCACTATAAATGATAACAGATTGACAGAACAAAAGCAAATGCAGGTTGCTTTGTGAATTGAAACACTAAGTGAGCAATTTCTAGCACGGATCTGAGTAAAGGGAAAAGGCATGCAAACTTTAAGACTCCTGGGAAGAAGTGATCAGGAAATTATCCTTTAACCAGTCAATTACCCTCAGCACCAGATTAACAAGATGCACCTGGAAAACCCAAAAAGGAGCAGTGCGGGAGCCCCTTCCAAGCAAAACATTAGAAAATATAATCAGATCTGCAAAATAATCCCTCAAAATTCGAGTCAAGGGCTAGACGTCAGAGAATTCAGGGGCGGTAAAAAAAAGTGTCCACCAGAGCCACCTTTTGGAAATCACTTCATGCCACGAGAATAGATTACGGGCCATGATCAACTGAAGTGGGTGGGCTATGCCATCCACCAAGAAATTGCCCTCAACCATTCCAGCGGCAAGAGAGGTGGCGGGACTAACCCCGGAGGCCGACGGAGAGAGAGGGGCTGACAGGAGCAGGAGGAGCCCCTTTCTATCAGCCGGACTTCCTCCGGATCAAAGAGGAAAGGCAGATCCAGGGAGAGGCGAGGAGACACCGGATCCGCCGCACCCGTTTTGCTTCAGCCCCAACTCGGCGCCTGCAGCCTATTTTCAGCCATCGGACCGTACAAGGAGTGGAGAAGGCGGCGAGTAAAGCAGGCCTCCGGCAGAAGGAAAAGAACCTTTCCCATCTGACAGAGTTGACCTGACGGCTCGAGCCTGCTCCACATCCGCTTGCTTAATTTCTTTCTTCCTTCCTTGTCCCCGGGAGGGGGAGAAGGAACCGCCACCGCTTCCTCCTCCTCCCTTCTCCCCCAACGCCACCTTCTGCAGCGAGGGCCTTCTTTACCTTCTCCTCATCGGAGAGCTGGTCCTCCTGATCCGCCATCTTAACTCCTATCCGGTCAACCCACGAGGAAAAAAAGAAGCCCGGGAGACTCGCAAATCGTTAACTAGAGAAGGAAGAACAGCAGCAGCCGCCAAGGCCCAGCCGCCGTCTCCGCCCCTCAGTCAAGCAAGAAGGGCGGGGCTCGGACTCGGGGCGCGGCCTCGAGGAAAGGCGGAGGTGGAGAGAGAGCGCGAGGCCCAAGCGCGCAGCGCAGCAGGCACACGAGGGAGTTGGAGCAGAAGAGCATGCGCAAGCGGTCTTCCGGCATTGAGGCCGTCATCTGCCGTACTGGGGTTTTCATTTTAGTAGTCTCTCTCTTTTTAGGATTACGAGTTTAAGTCTTTGAGAGTTATGTTTAAATTCTTAATCAGGGGGAGTTTCAAATAATATCAATCTGTTCGTTTTGTAAACATTTAGCAGACTATCTGGTAAGCCTCTCGGCCCTGAACACGCGGTGCCAAGCTAACATGCAAGGAGGTGTCCCCTACCAGCCTAGCAACCCCGACTAGAAGCCAGTCTCTTGTTTATCAGCTAACAAGAGAGTCCACCCTCTCTTCAAGCTTTGTTTTTCACTGTATCAACAACGCCAATTGTCTCAATCAGTAATGTTTGTGGATACTTTGTATAGCAAGTCTACTGAGTTCATAGGAATTGTTAAAGTGTGTGTCTATTGATGAGGTTGTAATAAAAGAGCACCTATGTCAATGGATTTAAATCGGTCATTAAATTTGTAATTGATAGTAATCACATGTATAAAGATTAAGATACAAAAAATGAGGGCTTGGCAAAAAAGCCAGTTGGGTTCACAAGAGATTTGAGTTCACAAAAGAATGTCTCTACCAGGAGAAATGTTTTGATAAATAGATTTCAAATGAACTAAAATACATCATGGTTAAATTGCACCTTAATTGATAGTAATGATAGAGAAGTACCCATGATTGAAGGGGTTTAGGATATGGATTCTGAACTCAGAAGCTGAAACTATAATAGTCAGTGGGGAAGGCTAGAGGTTTAGGATGCTATAATTTAAGGTTCATACTTTAAATTCCATCTATAGATATGGCTCAAATAACTTTTTTTCTGTTTATTTTAGGGGTGTCCTACTTGTTTAAACAGAGGGTCATAATTAGGCAGAAATTGAACCATTGGTACTGTTAGATACTGGATTCGTTGCGTGATCGACGAGGCGAGAGTTCAGCAAAGATCATTGCTTATTGGTTGCAGGAACTGAACTGAACTGAGAAACAGGGCTGCGAATGCAGCAATTTATACCCTGGCCTCTAGGCGGCAGCCAATAGATTTAAAGCAACCTATTGCCGCCCTAGAGGCAGCCAATGGTGGCGCTGGAGATGGGTTGTCTGAGGAGCTGGGAGCCGTTAGCCAGCTTCCCTGCTTGAGCAACCTTCCAGCAATTAACCCACCTGATATTCCCTGAGCAAGACAAAGCCCAACACATTACACCCCTCCCCCCTAGAATGTACATACATTATAACAACAAAAGGAGAATGATCACAGCAATACAAGTTTTACAGAGGTACAACAGTAATATACAATGTCCACATTTTTCCATACTGACTAATACAGAGTCTCCTGGCAAGAAGCACATTAATACTACAAACAACATTATAGCTCAGTTATTTCAGAACAAAATCTTGTAGATATGCAGGAGGCTTGCGAACCCTCGTGGAACGCCTGGGAGAGCCAGGCACTCCCTGGCCTACCAGCTTGCCCACCGGGCTGGGTAGACCAGGGCCCATAAGTTCAAGCGAGTCTGGCTGACTCGGAATTCTCTGGCTGGCCCTCTCTGGTCAGCCCACCCCAGAGTCCAATCGCTCCGCAGAGTTAGCACAGCTGCTGTAGTGTTCTGGTTGGTTTTCTTCATCAGGGGCCCCATGTTGCACTCCTGGGCTTTGTTCCCCTACTGACACCTCCCCATTGCTCTGACTTCCTGGGACCTCAGAGCCTATGGATTGATCGGCCTGTCTGTCGGGCTGCGGTCCGTGGATGGGACCTGTGACAAAGTCCTCGTTTTGTGGCCGTTCTGGAAAGCGCTTCCTAAGCCTTTTCTGCAGCTATGTCCCCCGCGTGGAGGGGAAACTCTGGCAAGTCCTGAATGGACAAAACATGGGCCGCTGCGGCCGGATCTGGTTTGACTTGAGGCAGTGGAAGCCTGCTCAGGCCATCTGCATGGCCCATATCCTTGCTGGGTTTGTGAATTAGCTTAAAGCAGTAAGCCGATAAAAAAAATGGACCATCTTAGCATCCTAGGGGATAAAATGTGGGGTGTCTGTCTGTAGTGAATAACCCCAATAGCAGTTTATGGTCTCTAAAGACTGTGAAGTCGCTGCCTTATAAGTAGTCGTGGAATTTTTTTACTCCAGCTACTATGGCCAGTGCCTCTTTGTCGACTTGAGTGTAATTACGCTTGGCGGAGGACAGTGTCCTCGAATAAAAAGCAATTAGAACTTGAGTTCCATCGCTCACTAAGTGACTCAGGACAGCCCCCACCATCACATGCAAGGCATACTGGCATCGATTCCTTAAAGTGAGTGATTGTGGAACTGATGGACAGAAGAGCCTTCAATTCCTGAAAGCTGCTTTCATGAACACTAGTCCACTTCCATGTAGCATTTTTGTCCAAAACCCAGCGTAACGGATCTGCTAATGCGGCCTTGTTAGGAAGGAATGCATGGTAAAAATTTAGGAGGCCTAGGAATGCCTGCAGCTCTCCCTTCGTTTTGGGGCTGGGTGCCATCTGAATGGCTTTTACCTTAGACTCAGCAGGATGGATGCCGTCAGCATCTGTACAGAAACCCAAGAACTCAGTTGAAGGGACTCCAATACTGCACTTATTCTTTTTAAGCTTGAGGCCTGCTTCGCACAGTTTTTGAAGGACAGCTCTGAGCCTCCTTGCTAGCACCTCAGTAGATTCACTGACGATGAGCACTTCATCAAAATAGGGGCAGACCCCCGGAATGCCCTTGAGCGTCCGTTCCATAATGCCCTGAAAAATGCCAGGTGCTACACTGACCCCAAATTGCAGGCGCTTTACTTTAAACGCCCCCTTGTGGGTTACAATTGTCTGTGCCGTGGCTGTGGCCTCATCAACACAAAGCTGTTGGTAGGCCTGAGCCAAGTCTAGTTTTGCAAAAATTGTACCGCCTTGCAAAGATGCCAGGATGTGGCTTACTACTGGCACAGGGTATGCATGCTGTTTGAGTGCACAGTTAATTGTGCATTTTTAATTGGCACAGATTCTGACCTCCGCATTGGCTTTTTTTTTTTATTTACGCCTTGTTCAACAAGTTTATCTAACTCAGCATCTATCTTGTGTTTGAGAGCAAATGGCACCCTACGAGGTTTAATCCTGACCGGCAATACAGTAGGATCTAGTTTAAATGTTATTGGCGGGCCCGTGTAAGTCCCCAGAGCTGAATCAAACACATCTGTGAATTCCTCGCATACTGTCGCTAGACTCGCGACTTGCGTCCAGTTAATTCCAGTTACTTGGATGCCTAGTGCATCAAACCAATCGAGCCCGATCAGGCTCATTCGCTGATCCCCTACTACGACAATGTCCAGGTGTCCAGAAAACCCCTTAAATTTAATGGCTAGTGTGGCCTCACCTTTGACTGCGACTCTGGCATTCTGGAAATCAGTATAATGTCAGAAAGCTCACCCCACCAGCGGCTGGGTCCCCAACGCCACCCCCGAGAGGGGCAGAACCCACTGAGATTACAACAGAACCCACTGAGAGTTCAACAGAGACAGTGCCGAGGATCCTCACAGGAACACCGCAACCTGAGGGCCCCTGGCAAGGGGGGGGGTCCCACAACAGATCATTAGGCCAATTGTGGAGAGGGGTAATGGGCCGGACAACCCACCTGGGATATACCCAGTCAGGGAACATAGGCCTCCGGCTTACCTAAGGGACTATGTAAGGAAATAATGATGATTCCACAATTGGGGGGGAAGGGGTGTTATGGACATTGTTAATCAGCTCGGATTGGTTAATCCCACTGGCGGGAATCCCTGGACACCGGGTTGGGTGCCAGCGGCAAGGCGGGAGATTCCAGCCAGGGGGTTGGCCAGCGTCCAGCGGCTGCCGGACATATAAGCTACCCAAGTCTTGATATCGCGATCAATTCCATGTGCAGCTCAATAAAGCAATGTAACCTCAAATCCGTCTCCCTGTTATTGCCGCCGATCCGGACACAACAGGTACCATTAATATTATATAAATTATATAAATTATATAAATCAAAACAAAAAAAATTATTACCATCATTGAGTTTAATTCTTTTTATTTCAAGATATACAGGTGAAACTCGAAAAATTAGAATATCATGCAAAAGTTCATTTGTTTCAGTAATGCAACTTAAAAGGGGAACTAATATACGAGATAGACTCATTACATGCAAAGCAAGATAGTTCAAGCCGTGATTTGTCATAATTTTGATGATTATGTCGTACAGCTCATGAAAACCCCAAATCCACAATCTCAGAAAATTAGAATATTACATGCAATCAATAAAACAAGGAGTGTACATAGAACAATATCGGACCTCTGAAAAGTACAAGCATGCATACGTACTCAGTACTTGGTTTGGGCCCCTTTTGCAGCAATTATTGCCTCAATGCGGCGTGGCATGGAAGCTATCAGCCTGTGGCACTGCTGAGGTGTTATGGAAGACCAAGATACTTCAATAGCGGCTTTCAGCTCTTCTGCATTGTTCGGTCTCATGTCTCATCTTTCTTTTGGCATAGATACTCTATTGGGTTCAGGTCAGGCGAGTTTGCTGGCCAATCAAGCACAGTAATCCCACGGTCATTGAACCAGGTTTTGGTGCTTTTTGCAGCGTGGGCAGGTGCCAGGTCCTGCTGGAAAATGAAGTCAGCATCCCCATAAAGCTCCTCTGCGGAAGGAAGCATGAAGTGCTCCAAAATCTCCTGGTAGACAGCTGCGTTGACCCTGGACTTAATGAAGCACAGTGGACCAACACCAGCAGATAACATGGCTCCCCAAATCAACACAGACTGTGGAAACTTCACACTGGACTTCAAGCATCTTGCAGTGTGTGCCTCTCCATTCTTCCTTCAGACTCTGGGTCCTTAGTTTCTAAATGAGATGCAAAAGTTGCTCTCATCAGAAAAGAGGACTTTGGACCACTGAGCAACAGACCAGGTCTGTTTTTCTTTAGCCCAGGTAAGACGCTTGTGATGTTTGTTGTTCAGGAGCGTCTTGACAAGAGGAATACGACATTTGAAGCCCATGTCCAGGATCCGTCTGTATGTGGTGGCTCTTGATGCGCTGACTCCAGCCTCAGTCCATTCCTTGTGAAAGTCCCCAACACTTTTAAATGGCCTTTTCCTGACAATCCTCTCCAGGCTGCGGTCATCCCTGCTGCTTGTGCACCTTTTTCTTCCACACTTTTCCCTTCCACATAACTTTCTATTAATGTGCTTTGATACAGCACTTTGGGAACATCCAACTTCTTTTGCAATTACCTTTTGAAGCTTTCCCTCCTTATGGAGGGTGTCAATGATGGTTTTCTGCACAACTGTCAGGTCAGCAGTCTTCCCCATGATTGTGATTTCTACTGAACCAGACTGAGAGACCATTTAAAGGCTCAGGAACCTTTTGCAGGTGTTATGGCTTCATTAGCTAATTAGAGTGGGACACTTTGAGCCTAGAATATTGCACCTTTTCACAATATTCTAATTTTCTGAAATTGTGGATTTGGGGTTTTAATGAGCTATAAGCCATAATCATCACAATTATGACAAATCACAGCTTAAACTATCTTGCTTTGCATGTAATGAGTCTATCTCATATATTAGTTTCCCCTTTTAAGTTGCATTACTGAAATAAATGAACTTTTGCACGATATTCTAATTTTTCGAGTTTCACCTGTACAATATCCGTTACCCTGCTTTCAATGGACTAGCAATCTAAGATCCCTGTTGAAATTGGTAGTAAATTTCTGCTTTTCCCCCATTGAGTGATACTAATTGTCAGAATCCATTTATATCACATTCATAAATGTACTGTATATTTAAAATATTGTGCGTCCCTGGATTCTGCCATTCTCCAGGGGGGGGGGGAGAGGTGAAGATGTTTATTTAGCCTGACCGGAGGCTGCATTCCAAAGACCAGGCAAACCCCTTTGATCCCAGTACAACAAAGGAGGGGAAGGAAGGGAGAAGAGATCTGGGTTGTATCCCTATCTGGAACTGAAAGGAAGAAAGCAATTAGCAATAAAGCACAAAAAGATTCCCTTTTCCCACAAAAGGGTTGACACCTAAGTTTAATTGATGTGAGGCTGACCAGATGGGGCTGAAGGGGGGGTTGAAACGGGAATCCTTTATATAGTAAAAATGTACACACAATGCCAGATCCTGTCTTGTATTTCCACAACCGATCATGTCTTAGTAAAAACTCCTTTTGGACAAGACCTGGCTCCAAGAGTTCTTTATTTTCCTAAGATGTGGATTGGGGTGGGTCCTGACAGTAGACAGGATCTGCTATAAGAGTCAACCTGGAAGGGAAAACCTTACCAGGGGACTTTGCAATAAATACAATGTCTGGCGACGAAGCAAGAGAGGAGGGAAGCCCCATGGAGAGGGAGTCTTCCTCCTGAATGAAATCCCAGGAACGATGGGAAACTGAAGCGGAGCAGTGGGCTAATGCCTCCTTAAGTAACACCAGCTGCCTGCAATTATTGCAGGTTCGCATCCCACCAGGCTCAAGGTTGACTCAGCCTTCCATCCTCCCGAGGTAGGTAAAATGAGGACCCAGATTGTTGGGGGCAATTAAGCTGACTTTGTAATAATGCCGCTTGGGGTGTGTGTGAAAGCCCTAATAAGCAGGCATATACATAGAATGAAGGCTACTGCTAAGCTTGTAAGCCGCCCTGAGTCTTTGGAGAAGGGCGGGATATAAATGGAATTAAAATAAAATAAATAAAAAATAAAAAATATTCCCCCAGGGAAGAAGTGGTGGAGCAGCATGACCAAAAACCCTGATGGTCGATGGGCGTTGGAAGGAAAAGTGAGTGGGAAAAGGCATCGGGGGAAGTGACCCCAAGGCGGAGCAATCACCAACCGGAATGGAGGCAAGAGTTGGAGAGCTCCCTGCATGTCAATGAAGAGGAGCGGATTCTAGAAAGAGCTATCGACCTGATGAAGTCAACCGTTAGCTCACTAAGAGAGGAGAAAGCTGAGGACCGCAGCCGAGGCAGCGAATGGGCCGGCGACTGGAGAGGTAATGGAGGGGATCCAGCACCTGAAACCCCGGGGCCGTCCAATGGAACAGGAGTCGCTGCCTCAGCAGTCCCCACCCTCCCAGAATCACAGACGGGCAGCAGGATGAGGAGCGATACTGTCAGTGGCGCAGACAATGCTCCAGTCAAAGATTCCCGCCCCTGGAAACAAAATTCAAGGGGGAGCCATCACGATTGGGATTTTTCTTAACCCAAGTCCTTAGCTATATGGAAGAATATGGATGGGACATCCCCAGTGACAAAACCCGCATCCGAATTGTGCAATCTGCCCTGGACGGACCGGCTGCAGACTGGGTGGTGAACCTACATGACTCCAACGCCCCAGAACTCAATGATTTCAACCGATTCATGGCATCCTTGGCGGCGTTTCAAGGATCCTTTGGCTTATCATAAAGCCTGGGAGAGAATCAAAACAGTCAGGCAGGGCAGACGGCCTGTGGCTGAATACACCCAAGAATTCTGAGCCATTACCAGCAAGCTGAACTGGCCAGAAGACATCCTCCTTAGCCATTTCAAAGATGGGCTAAAGTACAACCTGTATGATGCTTGCCTGCCTCGAGGAGACCCACACCATCTCGACGACTGGTATGTCCTGGCAGAGGAGGGGGAGATAGACCTACTGAAGAGACACTGTCGGGGGAAACCATGGGGCCACCTGCCAACCGAGCAAACACGTGAGAGGGAGAACCCACCGCCCACAGCTAAAAAATCAACAGGCTGTTTCAAATGCGGAAGAGAGGGTCACGGCGCCGCAGAATGCCGCTCAAAACCCCCCCAGCATAAAACAGAGGCATCACCCTCCAAGAAACTAGGGAAACCCCAAGGCAACCCAAAAGAATCTTCCATGAAGGGGACAGGGGCTGTAGAGTTCACAACCCCTGCCAAGAACTGGGATTAGATTCCAGCCTTCACCACAGGGGTGGCAGACACCTCGGAAGACAGCTTAGAGGGAGAACCTTTGGTAAGTGCATCCATTCCACCCATTCTTAAGACAGTGACTATATTAGCTTCCTCTATGCCTGAAGTCGTCAAAGTAAAAGCCCTAATAAACTCTGGTTGCACCCGCTGCCTCATCAGCTCGACGCTGGTGGAGAAATTGAGCATCCCAGTGAGGAGACTAAAACAACCAATCTCCTTTAGCCAATTAGATGGGTCAATAGCGGGGGGGGCAGCTACCCTCGCCACTTTACCAATTCACCTATGCCTGGGGTCTCATGAGGAAGACATAACGTTTGTAGTGGCCCCAGGCATGGAATGCCCATTGATTTTAGGACTGGAATGGTTGAAGAAATGGAACCCCGGGATAAATTGGAGGACAACTGAACTCTATTTCCCAGAGGGGGAGAGAAAAGCTTAAAACCCCAAAGCATCCCCCCAACCCGGAGAGAGGAGACAGCATCAGTGGGGGAAGAGAAGGGGTTACCAGAGATACCGGAGGAATACAGGGACCTTGCTGAGGTTTTCAGTGAGGAACGGGCAGATGAGCTTCCCCCCCACCGCCCTACAGACTGTGCTATAGAATTCAAAGCTGGGGCAAAACTCCCAAAGCCCAGGATGTATGCCATGAGCCCTAAGGAAATGGCAGAAATGGAAAGATTCATAAAGAAAAACTTGGAAAGAGGTTTTATCGAGCCTGCCAGACCCAAAGTGGCCGCCCTGGTTCTGCTCAGGGAGAAGAAGGATGGTTCTTACCGGTTCTACCACCAAAGAGCCTTGGTGGAGCAGTGGGCTAATGCCTCCTTAAGTAACACCAGCTGCCTGCAATTAGTGCAGGTTCGCATCCCACCAGGCTCAAGGTTGACTCAGCCTTCCATCCTTTCGAGGTAGGTAAAATGAGGACCCAGATTGTTGGGGGCAATAAGCTGACTTTGTAATAATGCCGCTTGGGGGGGGGGAAAGCCCTAATAAGCAGGCATATACATAGAATGAAGGCTATTGCTAAGCACATTGGTTTGTGCTTAAATTGTAAGCCGCCCTGAGTCTTCGGAGAAGGGCGGGATATAAATGGGATTAAAATAAAAAAAAATGTATAGATTACAGGAATTTGAACACATTTAGAGAATGCAATCTGTACCCCCTTCCCCTAATGAAGGACATGCTATCCCACCTATCGAAAGGAAGGATTTTTAATAAACTAGATCTGAGGGAAGCATATTACCATATTAGGATTAAGGAAGGAGATGAATGGAAGACTGCATTCAACTGCCCATTGGGTTGCTACCAGTTCAAAGTACTGCCATTTGGACTGCAAGGAGCCCTCGCAGTTTTCATGCAATTAATAAATGACGTGCTAAGAGAGCACCTATATAAGGGGGTCCTAGTTTACCTAGATGACATCCTTATCTTCACTGAGACCAAAGAGGAACATATTAACCTAGTAAGAGCAGTCCTGAAAAAGTTGCGAGCTGCCCACCTATATGCTAAATTATCGAAGTGTGAATTCCACCAAGAAATATTTACTATCTGGGACATCTATATGAAGCTGCTGGGTGAGCTCATTTGTGGTTTCGGGGTGGGGTATCATCAGTATGCTGATGATACCCAGCTTTTTCTTTCCACCCTGAACCAACCCAGTGATGCCCTTGACGTGATGTCCCGTTGCCTGGAGGCGGTCCGGGTTTGGATGGGGAGAAACAGGCTTCGTCTCAATCCTGCCAAGACTGAGTCGCTGTCCATACCGGCATTTCAGACTAACCAATCTTTTCCATCGTTAACTATGGGGGGTGAGGTGTTACCCCCCGTTGATAGGGCCCGCAACTTGGGCGTCCTCCTAGATTCACGGCTCAGTTTGGAAGATCATATAGGAGCCGTGGCCAGGGGGGCTTTTGCCCAGGTTTGCCTGGTGCGCCAGTTACGGCCTATCTGGACTGAGATGCCTATGCACAGTCACCCATGCGCTCGTGACCTCCCGGCTAGACTACTGCAATGCTCTCTACATGGGGCTGCCCCTGAGGACCACTCGGAGGCTTCAGCTGGTGAATAATGCAGCCGTGCGAGTTGTGATGGGAGTCTCCCGATACTCCCATGTAACACCTCTTCTCCGCGAGCTGCATTGGCTTCCAGTTGCCCTCCGGGTGAGATTCAAGGTGCTGGTGATGACCTATAAAGCCCTAAATGGCATGGGCCCGGATTATCTAAGGGAGCACCTGCTGCCAGCGTCAATTTCCCATCGTCCTGTGTGCTCCCACAGGGAGGGCCGCCTCAGGGTACCACCGGTCAAGGATTGCCGACGAGCGATCCCCTCGGGGAGGGCGTTCTCTGTGGGCACGCCTGCCCTATGGAATCAAGTGCCAACTCCGGACTGCCCCCGACCTTCGTTCATTTCGCCGGGACCTAAAAACCTGGCTCTTTGAGCTATCTGGTCTGGACTGAGGGGTTTAATGTTTTTAAATTGTGATTTTAATTTTTGCGGCTAGACTTAATTTAATTTAATTTTAATTTTATATTGTATTGTATTGTTTTTAAATTTTGCCTTATAAACTGCCCTGAGTCCTTTGGGAGTAGGGTGGTATATAAACCGAATTAATAATAAATAAATAAATAAATAAATAAATAAATAAATAAATAAATAAATAAATAAATAAATAAATAAATAAATATCGCATATCCCCAGAGGGCATAGAAATGGACCCTGAGAAAGTCAGGGCAGTATTAGAATGGGCACCCCCCCTGCACACGGAAGCAATTGCAAAGCTTCCTGTGGTTTGCAAATTTCTACCGCCAATTCATCCCTTCATTTGGCCAAATAGCCATGCCCCTCACAAACTTGTTGAAAACAAAAGGGGGGTCCCCTGCGAAAGCCAGCCAGCCCCTGAAGTGGACAAATCCCAACTGTCAAGCAGCATTTGAGAGGCTAAAGAGTCTTTTTTCTGCTGAACCTGTCCTGAGACATCCAGATCCCGACAAACCTTTTGTAATACAGGCAGCGATGTAGTGGTTGGAGCCGTATTACTACAAGAAAATGAGATTTTATTGTGGAACTACCAGAAAGTAATGGAAACACCGTAGTCTGGACTGTCACAGATCTGTTCTCTAAGTAAGTACATTTCATACCTTGCCAAAAAATCCCGACTGCAAAAGCATTAGCGAAACTTTTTGTACAGCATATTTATAGATTGCACGGGGTACCACAACGCATCATATCTGATAGAGGGGTGCAATTTACGTCGGCATTTTGGAAAGAATTTTTATCCCTTTTAGGAACCACCCAAGGACTGTCATCTAGTCATCATCCTCAGACAGACGGATTGGCTGAACGACTGAACTCAGTACTTGAGCAATATTTAAGATGCTTTCTTAATTTCCAGCAAACAAATTGGACGGACCTACTGCCTTTTGCAGAAGTAGCATATAATAATGCAGTACAGGTTACACTCATTTTCAAGTAGCTACAGGTCAGAGTTTCAACCCCATTCCAGAACTAACCCTAAAGGAACCGGTTATTCCCGAGCTGAAGGAATGGATCGCTCAATTACAGAACACCTGGCCAATCATTTGGAAAGCATTAGAAGATGCTAGAAAAGCATACAAGACACAGGAAGACAAAAAAAGAACCGATCCCACACCATTCAGGGTAGGAGAGATGGTATATTTATCCACAAAATACCTTAAATCACTCCAACCCTGTAAAAAACTAGGACCAAAATATATTGGACCTTTTCCAATTAAAAGAATCATAAACCCAGTAACAGTTGAATTAGAACTACCAAAAATCTTAGATGAATACACCCAATCTTTCACTGCAGTTTAATAAAGAGAGAACAACAATCACCCCTACGAACAAAAACCCCACCACCACCACCACCCCCAATCATGGTGGAAGGAGAACAACATTTTGAGGTGAAAGAGATCTTAGATTCCAGAAAACACCATGGAACAATCCAATATTTAGTAGCGTGGAAACAAAGTACAACAAAGGAGGGGAAGGAAGGGAGAAGAGATCTGGGTTGTATCCCTATCTGGAACTGAAAGGAAGAAAGCAATTAGCAATAAAGCACGAGAAGATTCCCCTTTTCCCACGAAAGGGTTGACACCTAAGTTTAATTGATGTGAGGCTGACCAGATGGGGTTGAGGGGGGGGGGTTGAAACAGGAATCCTTTATATAGTAAAAATGTACACACAATGCCAGATCCTGTCTTGTATTTCCACAACCGATCATGTCCTAGTAAAAACTCCTTTTGGACAAGACCTGCTCCAAGAGTTCTTTATTTTCCTAAGATGTGGATTGGGGTGGGTCCTGACACTAATTGTTAAATGAAAGGCCTTGGTATTGTCATTTCTGCTTTTTTGTTGTTGTTGTTGCCAGAGAGTGCTAGAGATACTAGGGATCTTGGTGGGCTCAAGCATCTCTCTGTTCATTCATATTACTTGCCTTTCAACAGGCCTTTCAAAATGCCAGAACAGGAATAGCTGTTTCTGCCAGGCATACAAAGTATTCTATTGGGAATGAAAGGGGAAAGTGTTTTAATTATTCTGGGAAACTACTAACCAAGGTGATTTATAAGTGTGTAATAATTGTGTTGCCAGGAGAGATCTAAGGCAAGATTGGAGAAAACAAGTTAATTGATTAATACAGCGGTCTCCCTAACTTTACTTGGTATATATGAGGATGTAACTCCATTCACCAAGGTGTAGGCGATAGATTGCAGTTGATGGAGTAATTCTAAATTGGGTAATACTTTAGAGGCAAATGAGAATAAGGGCACGCCACTTTCTTTCAGAAATGAAGTTTGCAGAACTGGAGAAGTTTAATGATCCTTAGTGAGACCTGGGAGGAAGTTTATTGGCATTTATTTTGGAAACTTATGCATGTGAGAAATCATTAAGGATTATTATGTGCTCTGAATTGAATTGATCTCTACTCAATTTTTATTGTTAGAGTATTGTTGAAATTTGTGTCTGTTAAGTGCTTTCAGTATGTCTTGGGGAGGGCTAAGGGTTTCATATCAAAGCAGTAATAGGAAAAAAGAAAGAGGACTAACAACATAGGACAAAATTTATTACATTTTAGACCTATTCTGTCTTCTGTTTTCTTCTTTATTCATAACAATTGGAATAGCTTTAGTTGCTTGCCTTCTGATTTAAACTGGTAATTATTGCTGGAATTTTTATACGCCTGATGAGTTAAAAATAAAAATTTGTTTTCCTGTCCACTTTCATGGGAAACTCATACGCAATTAAAAACAAAAACTAGTTGTTCATAGCAAGCATAGGATTGGCACCTGCTGTTGCAAAAAGAATCTTAAATATTGCATGTCTTTGGAGATGGGCCAGATATACATATCTAGAGTCTCTTATTTTTGCACTAGGTTTATAGAGTTCACTGGCATTGTTTTAAAATGGTATTTAATATAACCAGATTTAAAATCTAATTCCAAACAGCCATGCCCATTGTCTAAATCTTTTGCTATTAGATATATTTGCAAATTATTAACTGTGTGGAAAAATTGAATGGAATGTGAAGTTGATCTATAGTTGATGCCTTTTATTTAAGGAGTAAGTAGATAGCCTCTTGATGGCACTGTTGGTTTTATTTCAAGCTTCAATTCTACAGTAAATTGGTTTTGAAACCTTAATTGGTTTCCTTTTGAAAACAAGCATGCTGTTTCAGCAGAGGGTCAGCATATATTGTTCTGGGCTCCAGCTTTTATGTTTATAGCCATGTAATCAATATATTGGGAGAGTAATTAATTTTTAACTTCCATCCAATTGTAGATCAAATACCCGGGAAGTTCCTGGGTGGAAGTGTGATTTCTTTTGAAACAGCAATACCTTTCTTGGAAGAAGAAGAAAAAAGAATAATTGGGATTTTTTTTTAAGGTTACAGATGACTTTGTGCTGTGAAATACCTATCTCAATCTTGTTAATTGTTTTAATAAATAGATATATTAATAGATTTTTTTCAATAAAAGAATTAACTATTCATGATAATGATTTGGTTATGTTAAAATATATCCTTTTTCTAAACATGTATTTATAAATACATGAATGAAAATCCTTAATAAAGAAAATATATAATATGAAGTTTTATATTTTATTATTTATTTATTTATTTATTTATTTATTTATTTATTTATTTATTTATTTATTTATTTATTTATTTCTTGTTATTATTCCTGTTCTCAATCCTACTCTCATTGTTCTGAAGTCACCCAATATATTTTAACATTAAGCTACATTTTGTGGCTCTTAACTACATAAATTCTAGAAAAACATCAGCTAAAATTTGCTTCTATGTTTTTGATTTTCATTGGTAAAACTTGCTATTTAAATGTTCTATTTCACCACCAATACCAGGAAATGTGATTTACAATTGTGGATACGTCATCTAGGAACTGAAGAAGCAAAACCAGCTCTGAGTTTTCCTGCACAAAAGCTTGCTTAGTTAAACAATAGTTTCTTGTGGTCCTTACCCACCCAGTGTTCACATTGTCCAATCATAATATTTCTTTTTGTTATGGGAACAGTTCACTTCTTCATCAAGCACCTGCAGTAGTGACCTTGGCATGGTGCAGGCTCTCGTGGTCCGTGAACAGCTGCTTGATATTCCATTCCCTCCCTTCACTTTCTACCCCTCCCCCTTTTCTATGGCAAGTTGATTAGCGATAGAAGCTAGCAGGCATCAGCGATTCAATCTTGTCATGTTGACCCCCTGAAAGAAGGGTAGACCTGGGGAAAAATATTAAACACAATTTATCATCACTAATTCAAATTAACATTCAATTGTTCTTTAGGACATTGAGGATATTTGGCATAGAATCTTCTTGTTAATCTGTCTGCACTAACATTATGGGCAGCTACCCATTCAGCATCAGTTGAGGGATAGCCTTTCCACCATACTAAATACTGTAATCTTCTCTTAAAAAACATTGAGCCAGCATTTTCTTGATCTCACAATGCTTCTCACCCTCCACCATAATTGGAGGAGGAGACTTCCTTTCAATTGGTCTTAGGCTAGAGGCTTGAAATGGTTTTAACAGGCTATAAATGCAGAAACGGATGGACCCGTTTAAAGACTTTTAGCAACCGTAACTCAACTATAACTGGGTTTATAATCCAAACTATTTGGAGGGGTCCTATATACTTAGGGCTTAGTTTCTTACAGGGTTGCCTTAGCTTCAGATATTTCATAGATAGGTACACTTATCCCCAATACTAAATCTCTTCCAGGGAACTCTCCTCTGATCAGCCTGCTTCTTGTAAGACTCCTTGGCCTTACTCAGTGCTTTCTGTACATCCCTCCAGATGGCTTTTAGGGTTTCCATCCATTCAGCTAGCAACACTGAGGAGGGAGCTCTGGCATTGGTATAAACTCTACTCCTGTAGCTATTTTAATTGGGGTGAACTCAGTGCTACTATGTACTAAATTTTATACGCCACTTCTGCAAAAGGCAGGAGCTCCGCCCAATTGATTTGCTGATAGTTTACATAACAATGTAAGTATTGTTCTATTAATGAGTTAGTTGGTCCTTTCAGTCATCCTATTTGTATGTGGATGAAAACCGGAGCTAAGCCCCTGGGAGGAGCCTATTAGCTTTATGAATTCCCACCAAAATTTTGCAGTGAACTGCCCCCCTAGTCAGAGATGATGTTCCTTGGGACTCCATGCAGCTGATACACATGCTGCACAACAATTTGGCCAAACTTCGGGCACGCCACAAAGTGCGCTTGCTTCAAAAATGGGTCTAATCACTGTATTCCTAGAACTTTCAGGTGACTCCACAATAAAGTCAATGGCAATTTCTTCCCATGGGCCATTAGGGTTGGCCACCAGCTGTAACAGTCCAGGAGGTTTCCTGGCAATCACTTCATGGATCATCGATATTCTGGGCATCCTGTAACATAACTCTCTATGTCCTTGTTCATCTTAGGCCTTTTATGTGATTCAACTGCCTTTTGGCCAGATGGAGGGTTTTCACAAACTGGAAATGGTCTTCAGGTTTCACATCATGGTTCCATGGCAGGATCTGGGTTCTTAGGTTGTCCGGAACATACAACCTGTTCCCTTTCCATGCTAGGTCCTCCCTTACTATCAACTTCCTTGTGATTTTGGAACTACCCATCCTCCCCCAGGGCTTCCTTCTGGGTTAAATTTCTGGGTTAAAGTATTATTGGCAAGTTGAGGAAGGGTTGACAACCCTAGCCTCATGGAGCCTTATGCTGCCAGTTGCTGGAGGGGATGATCGAGTTAACTATTTCTTCATGGATACTTTTGTACTGGGGCAAACAGGAGAGTGCATCTGTGAGGAAGTTTCCCCCTCCAGCAAGTACCAAAGGGTAAAGTTGAACTGATTGAAGTACTGAGCCCATCAGACTTGCTTAGAGGATAGTTTCTTTAGGGCCTCTAAATTCTTGTGGTCTGTCCATACTTCAAATGGGACCTGACTCCCCTCTAAAACTGTCTCCAGGTCAGCAATGCCCATCAGACTGCATAAGCCTCCTTTTCCCACAGCACCCAATGCTGTTCTGTGTCAGTCAGCTTCCAGGAGGTGTAGGCACAGAGTTGGAGCTCCTCCCATTCATTCTTCTGAAGTAGGATGGTCCTCACTGCTATATCACTAGCATCGGCCTGCATTACGAAGGGCTCCACTGAGTTTGGGTGCCTGAGGTCGGTTCTGCCGCAAAGAGCCATTTAAGCTTTTTGAAAGCTGCTTAACATTCCATAGTCAATGGAGTGGCTGGCTCAATTTGGGTTTCACCCCTCCCCCTCCCATTTTAGTAATTTGGTGATGGGTAGGGCTATTTGTATGAATGAAGGAATGAATTGTCAGTAGGGCTTCCCACTCTAATATTGCTTTCACCTTGCCAAGATCCATTTCCATTCCCTCGCTAGACACACAATACCCTAATCCAGACTAGTGTTATGGAAGTCACACTTGGATAGTTTGGCATAAAGCTTAGCTTTCAATATTTTCCTCAGCACTTCTCTTACTAGCTTCATGTGATCTTCCATCATCTCAGAGTAGATGAGAATCTCATCCAGGTACACCAGCACCCCCTTCGTTAATCAGTTGCATGAACATAGTAGGCACTCCCTGTAATCCATCACCCAGAATTGGTAGCATCCTAAGGGGCAATTAAAACCTGTCTTCCATTCATCCCCCTCCCTGAACCTTATTTGGTAGTACACTTCGCTCTAGTCCAGCTTAGTGAACACCTTCCCTTTGGACAGGTATCCCAGCATGTCTTTTATGAAGGGGAAAGGGGTACATGTTTTCTGCACAAACCCCATTAATCCCTCAGAAATCAATGCACAATCTCAGAGAACTGTCTTTTTTTTCCTTTAAGAGTATTGGTCCTGCCACCCTGGATTTTCTGGCTGGGTGAAACCCCTAGCCAAATTCTTATCCACAAAGTTGCAGAGTTCTTCTATCTCTCTTGGGGTCAGGGAGTACATCTTTGATTTAGGGAGCTTTGCCCCAGGCAGCAGAATCCATGGGGCTGTGAGGGGGGAGTGTATCCAATTCCTGCTCACTAAATACTTTCGCCAATCTTGGTATTCTTGCTCAGCTTGCCTGCTTTCAGCTAGCACTTTGACTGGCTCCATTCTCTCTTTCCCAGCCAACGATGCTCATTTATTGGGTGGTTTCTGCACCCACTGCGCTCCCTCAATTTTCCTCCTCAGGTGCCACTTGTTGCTCCTCTTGTTGCAGATTCCATTTCTTCAGCCATGACAACCCCAGTATCATGGTCTCTGCCATCCTTGGGGCTACAATAAACCAAATAGTCTCTTCATGGCTCCCTGGCTTCAGCTTCCTTGATTTCATTAGGCAGGTTGCGGGCACACACACACCCTGAACGAACCATCCTTTTGCTCAAATTTCATGGGCTGCCTTAGTCTCTTAAGTCTCAATCCCAACTTTTCCACCATCTGCAGACTGACTAAGCAGTGAGTGTACCCTGAGTCTAAGAGGGCAGTAAAGACACCCTCCCCCTCCTGATTGGAACACTAAAACTTCTACTTGGTCAGTCAATGGTTGATGGCTCCACTTACCATTTGGTTATCTTCCCCTTTGCTGTCTCTCTTTTCTTGTAGAAAATTGGACCAGGCTTGCCAGGGGTCAGAGTTCCCTTCCCTTCACTGAACTGGGGGGAGACGTCCACAACCTGTTGTGCTGCCCACATCTTCTCCTTCATCTTCTTCGCTGTTTTCTTTGGTTTTTGTTGGCTCGGGATTTTCAACACTGACACAGGCTGGGGGGCTAGGCAGTTAGCAGCCCAATGGCCCTCCTTCCCACATTGGAAGCAAGTTCCTGCATGGAAGCATGTACCCTCTCTAGTGGCTGAAGGAGGGCCCTCCTCCTCTGCATGTTAGTAGGCGCTTCTCTTGGCTTCAGCAAGGGCGGTTCTCCTGTGCTGCATGCTGCCGATACTCCAACAAGTCTAGTTCCACTGTGGTGGCCAGCTGATACCACACTTTGACATTTCCCAGTTCTGGAGCTCCTTCGTTGTGGAGTACCACCTCCCACTCAATGGCCTCCCCTTCCTGGTTCGAGGTGATGGCGTTCACACAGGCACCTTCATCAGGGTATGCTGTTCTGTAGCACTCCTGGTAGTTCCATATCTGGTTTAGGAGTCCAGAGTCTGCTTGAACTGTTGCCAGTGCTTCCCGGGGAGGAACTGCTCCAGGCTTCACTATGGCATCAACCCTCTTCTCAGTTCCTGACATCACTACGCTACAGCTGTCTCAGAGGTATCCAAATAGGCTGCATTCATAATGTAAAGAGAGCTGGTTTAATGTCAACAATCTGACTAGTGGATCCAACAAAAGAATTCCTCAAGGCAATTGAGTCCCATAAGCTAAAACTTTATTGGATATACCATTTTGGAACTGAAGAAGCAAAACAACGTCTTGAGTTTTCCCATGCGAAAGCTTGCTTAGTTAAACAACAGATTCTTGTGGCCCCCAACTACTATAATCTCTTATCATATAAGGTCACAAATAATTAGGACCTTGATGAAATCACATCTACCATGGATTAATTATATGAAAGATGTTAATTATTTTAAAGGTTGCCTGGAACATATTTAATTATCTATTTTATGTTCTAATATTTTTGAACTTTTCCCATTTTTTGTAACTAGAGTCTTATTTTTTTCTGTTCCTGTCATACATCATGCTCTATCTGCTGTTTAGACTATAGGATTACAACAAAGTTCATTGCTTCAAAGAGTAGTCATTTCCTAAGATTGGCAGTTATTATTTTTGTTTCAACCCACACCTAGAGATTTTTGTGGCTATACAGTCAGTATCCCTATAGAAGATTTCCGTAAAGGAATTTTTTAGAATACCAAGAGAAATAAATGATTAGAGACTCTGAGATTACTGATTTATTCAGCAACCATTTGCTATTTTGATGCTGACTCTATTTTTCCTTTATTTCATGAATAAACTGTTCAGTTCTCACCGATGATTGTGTTTGGCATCACATATTTAGAAATATTTACTATTTTAAGGCTAGAATAATAATCTATTCCAGGAGTATATAGCTGATCTTTGACACCAAGTTCTCTTTCAAACCAAAGATGTGCTTTTTTTCTTTTATAAGTATATTTATTTATTGCAGCACTTTTATTCCACTTAGTCATGGAAGTTTACATAAAATATAAAATAGCACAAATAATAAAATAAAATAATGAAGGAATAAGTAAATAATAAACTAAATAAAATAAAAACGTTACTTGCACAACCATTCAATTAAATTGAAAAATACTGACCACTACAGTGGGAAGGTAACAGCGTTCCATGCGCCTTTGGCGGTTCTCCAGTGGTTCTCCTCCTATCTCATGGGACGCTCGCAGTCGGTATTAACAGGAGGGCAGAGATCGAGCTCGAGGCCTCTCACTTATGGAGTCCCTCAGGGGTCGGTCCTCTCGCCTCTCCTGTTCAACATCTACATGAAGCCGCTGGGTGAGATCATTCGTGGTTTTGGAGTCGGGTATCACCAGTACGCTGATGATACCCAGCTTTTTATTTCGACCCCAAACCACCTTAGTGATGCCCTCGACGTGATGTCCCGTTGCCTGGAAGCGGTTCGGGTCTGGATGGGGAAGAACAGGCTTCAACTCAACCTCGACAAGACTGAGTGGCTGTACGTACCGGCATCTCGAGATATTCAGAACATTCCATCTCTTTCTATAGGGGGTAAGTTATTACCCCCCACAGATAGGGCTCGCAACTTGGGAGTCCTCTTAGATTCACAGCTTTCCTTGGAAGACCACATAACAGCTGTGACTAGGGGAGCCTTTGCCCAGGTTCGCCTGGTTCGCCAATTACGGCCCTATCTAGACCGAGATGCCCTACGTACGGTCACTCATGCACTCGTGACCTCTCATTTAGACTACTGCAATGCTCTTTACATGGGGCTGCCCTTGAGGACCACTCGGAGGCTCCAACTGGTACAGAATGCAGCCACGAGAGTTTAGTTTAGTTTAGTTTAGTTTTATTGAATTTTTATACCGCCCTTCTCCCGAAGGACTCAGGGCGGTGAACAGGGCATATCTCCCGATACTCCCATGTTACACCTCTACTCCGTGAACTGCATTGGCTCCCAGTTGTCCTCCGGGTAAGATTCAAGGTGCTGGTAATGGTTTTCAAAGGCCTACATGGCATGGGTCCGGAGTACCTTAGGAATCACCTGCTGCCAGCGTCAATGTCCCTCCGTCCAGTGCGCTCCCACAGAGAGGGCCTCCTAAGGGTGCCGCCGTTCGGAGAATGCCGTCTGGTAGCTCCCAGAGGGAGGGCGTTCTCTGTGAGCGCGCCTGACCTATGGAACCGTTTACCGGTTGAGCTCCGGATGGCTCCCGACCTTCGCTCCTTCCGACGCGACCTAAAAACATATCTGTTTAAGCAATCCGGTCTGGTCTGATGGGTTCTGTTTTAATTATTGTTTTAAGATAACTATTTGTGCATTCTGTTATTTATGTCACTGTTCACCGCCCTGAGTCCTTAGGGAGAAGGGTGGTATACAAATCAAATCAAATCAAATAAATAAATAAATAAATAAATAAATAAATAAATAAATAAATAAATAATTTGGAAGCACTCAACCTGGCAAGGAGGAGGGATCAAGTGTAGAGTTAGCCTGAAGTCACTGCACAACTACAAAAGGGCTGGACTGACCTCCCCTAGATTCCTTGGAGTTTTATCTATAGGTTCACAAGAGAAGGCTGCCTGTCTGGGGAGATTCTTACCGGTATATTACAGGAACATAATAAAGTAGTTAGCTTGAACTCCACATGTGGTCTGGTTGTTTATTTGCACCTGACAAATATGCTCTTCAAACAAACAATTCTCATCAACTTGCAAAAATCTAGGATGGTGTCTGATGAACATCAGAGTCTGAAGTGTTCCAAAGCCTATCTCATCTCCAGAATTCTCATAATGACAATACTTTAAGCATCCTGTTTGTGGATAAATGCATAGAATAGGAAAAATCAACTCGGAGGTGATGAACTCTAAGAAATCCTAACTTGACCAAACTTCTTCTAACTTCTTCCATTCCCCATAAGTTGTCAGATACTGGGATCGATGGTATCAAAGGCCACTGAGATGGTCCCTAACAGGTTAGAAAACATCACATTCCACATTCAGGATTCTGATATAGTTCACCAGACTGACCAATAGTGTTTCTATCCCAAGTCTAATTCTAAAATCTGTCTGAAAAGTATCTAGATCAGACATGTCAAACTCAGGGGCCATGGGCTAGATCTGGACCAGGTGGGACCTGGCCCATAGGATGGAAGGCGGGGAGATGGGAGTGCAGCTGAGTGTCAGCAGAAGCTTGCTCTATATTGCCCTCTCCACTGCGTGGCAGGGCTGGAGAGCCACCGCTGGATGCAGAGCCGTGGCCTGGAGTGGGCAGGCACCCAATGATGCACAAGTTATCCCATGCAGAAGGATGACTGCGCCCTGAGGCACAGAGCCAATGGAATGCCACGGCCTGACCAGAGAGGAGGCCAGGCACAGACCTGAGCGGAGGAGGATCTGGGTGTCCGGTCAGTGTTGACAGTCACCCCAGCTGCCCAGAGCCCTGGGCAGCAGAGAGCAAGCACCCATCCCAGCCCTCAATCTCTCAGGGCACCAGAGCCCTGCAGCCTAGCCCAGCCCCGTTTCCCCAACAGAGTGCCCGGCTGTGTTTACCTCCTCCTTGAGGCTGCTGCCATCTCCTTGGGGGATGGCAAGGCTCCTCTGGTGGATGACACTTTGGCACTTACCCTGGTCTTTCCTTCCTCTGCTGGAGACCTCCAGATTGCCCCTTCCAGCCTTGCCTGGCTCCCTACAGGGCCCCTTGACATGAGTGACGTTGAGCCAGCCATGTTGAGCTGGTCATGCCCACCTGGCCCTTTTGAGGGCAACCATGATGCTGATGCAGCTCTCAATGAAATTGAGTTTGACACCCCTGATCTAGATAATCTGCTTCCTATATGGTCCTCTGTAGCCAAGTTGTTATTACTTGGGCTACAATCTTCTCCATGCTACATTTTAACATTAGCTTTAGGTGAGATTTATGAAAGTGTTCTAAGTGGAAGTTTATTTATTTATTTATTTATTAATGGGATTTATATCCCGCCCCATCTCCCGAGGGACTCAGGGCGGCTAACAAGAACAAAACTTAAAGGTCTCTGTACAGTAAATTAAAAATAAAAATTTGAAATAAATTAAAATAAATTAAAGAATAGAGTTAGAATTGTAAATATACTTAAAATCCCTGTCAGTCTAGGTCAGCCAGGTGGAAAAGGAGTGTTTTGAGGCCGCGGCGAAAGGACTGGAGATCTTGGGCCATCCGAAGCTCAGGGGGGAGCTGGTTCCACAGGGCTGGTGCTCCCACAGAGAAGGCTCTTCCCCTGGGGGTCGAGCCAGGGGTCGGTTGCCTAGCCGACGGTACCCTGAGGAGGACGGTACCCTGAGGAGGCCTTCTCTGTGTGAGCGTACTGGGTGATGGGAATTCGTTCCCGGCAGCAGATGGTCCTGCAAGTATCCCGGGCCTAAGCCATGTAGGGCTTTAAAGGTAAGAACCAGCACCTTAAATCTCACCCGGAGGGCAACCGGTAGCCAATGCAGCTCACGCAGGAGGGGTGTAATATGGGAGTATCGGGGTGCTCCCATCACTACCCGTGCAGCTGCACTCTGCACCAGTTGAAGCCTCTGGGTGGTCTTCAAGGGCAGCCCCATGTAGAGAGCATTACAGTAGTCTATACGGGAGGTAACGAGTGCGTGGGTGACTGTACGTAGGGCATCTCGGTCTAGAAAGGGGCGCAACTGATGTACCAGGCGAATCTGGGCAAATGCCCCCCTAGCCATGACTCCAATATGATCTTAAAAACTGAGTCGTGAATCCAGGAGGACGCCCAGGTTGCGTGCTCTATCAACGGGAGGTAATATCTCTCCTCCTATAATCAAAGATGGAACCTCTTGGACTAAATGAGATGTCAGTACATAAAGCCACTCAGTTTTGGCCGGGTTGAGCCGGAGCCTGTTCTTTCCCATCCAAATCTGTACCGCTTCCAGGCAACGGGACATCACATCGAGGGCATCACTGGGTTGGTTTGGGGTGGAGATGAACAACTGGGTATCATCCGCATATTGGTGATACCTCACCCCAAAACCACGAATGATTTCACCCAGCGGCTTCATATAGATGTTGAACAGGAGGGGCGAGAGCACCGATCCCTGAGGCACCCCACAACTAAGGGGCCTTGGGGTTGACCTCTGCCCTCCTGCCAACACCGTCTGCGAATGGCCTGAGAGGTAGGAGAACCATCGTAGAACGGTGCCTCCCACTCCCAACCCCTCAAGACGACGCAGCAAGATACCATGGTCGATGGTATCAAAAGCTGCTGAGAGATCTAATAAGACCAGGATAGAGGAGTAACCCCTATCTCGGGCCCGCCAGAGATCATTCACCAGCGCGACCAATGCCGTCTCCGTGCTATATCCAGTCCTGAAACCCGATTGGTACGGATCCAGATACTCAGTTTCCTCCAGGACCAAAGGGAGTTGCCGTGCCACCACGCTCTCAACGACTTTCGCAAGAAAGCGAAGGTTGGAGACAGGCCGAAAGTTGTTTAAAATAGCTGGATCCAATGCAGGTTTCTTAAGGAGGGGCCTTACTACCGCCTCTTTCAGGGCGGCAGGGAAATACCCTTCACTCAGTGAGACATTGATAACTGCTAGGATCCAGCCTCGTGTAACCTCTCGAGACGCATACACCAGCCACGAGGAACACGGGTCCAATAAACACGTGGCGGCACTTAATTTCCCCATGATCCTGTCCACTTCATCTGGAGTCACAGGATCAAACTCTTCCCAAGTGTTCTCGGCCAAACTTATCGTTTTCCTCTCGTCAGATACTGCCCAGTCAGAGTCCAGACCAGCCCGAATCTGAGCAATTTTGTCCACCAGATATTTACTAAATTCCTTGGCCCGTCCTCGTAAGGGGTCCTCTCCTGTCCCTTGATTTAAAAGGGAGCGGACCACTCTGAACAGGGCGGCCGGGCGGTTGTCTGCGGACACAATGAGGGTGGTGAAGTAAGTGCGCTTTACCACCTCCATTGCCACAAGATAAGATCTAGAAAAGGATCTTAACTGTGTTCGGTCAGACTCGGACCGACTGGTTCTCCAAATGCTCTCTAGGCTCCTTCTCTGGCGTTTCATCTCTCTCAGGTCCTTGGAGAACCAAGGAGCGAGTCGGGATCTACGTCGGGTCAGAGGACGCAAAGGCACAACGCGGTCGAGAGCCTCCGAAGCAGCCTGTTGCCAGGCATTAACTAAGGACTCGACCGGGCTGTGGGAGAGGGAGGTAGGGATCAGTCCAAGCGCCATCTGGAACTTATCTGGGTCCATCAGGCGCCTGGGGCGGAACCATCTGGTCGGTTCCACCTCCTGACAGCGGGGGGTGACATGACGGAGGCCCAACCGCAGGAGATAATGGTCTGTCCATGAAAGGGGTTGAGATGTTGGAGTAACCCCACCCAGTACATTAAGCCATTGCCCAGAAATAAAAATAAGATCAGGCGTGTTTCCCCCCTCATCAGTCGGGTCCTGAATAATTTGGGTCAGGTCCATGACCATCATGGAAGCCATGAACTCTCGGGCCACCTCCGATGTACTGCCCAGGGAAGGCAGATTAAAGTCTCCCAGAACCATAAGTCTGGGAAATTTAACCGCCAGTCCTGAGAGGGCGTCAAGTAGCCTGGGTAGAGCCGTTGCTACGTAGCTTGGAGAGAGGTATACCAGCAGTAGGCCCAATTGACCATCAGGACCCCACCTTAAGAGGAGGGATTCACATCCGTCTATCTGGGGGGCAGTGGTCTCCCGTGGACAGAGGGTCTCTTTGATAACGACCGCCACGCCACCTCCCCTACCCTGAGCCTGAGGTTGATGCAGCACATGGAAACCTGGAGGGCATAAATCAATCAGAGGGACCCCTCCCTCTGGGCCCAACCAAGTTTCCGTGCTGCATGCCAGGTCTGCGTCTTCCTCCTCGATCAAATCATGGTGCTATATGTATCAGTTCCTATTGTCCCTGAATACAATAATAATAATAATAATAATAATAATAATAATAATAATAATAATAATAACAACAACAACAACAACAACAACAACAACAACAACAACAACAACTGAGCCTTGGTGGAGCAGTGGGCTAATGCCTCCTTACGTAACACCAGCTGCCTGCAATTAGTGCAGGTTCACATTCCACCAGGCTCAAGGTTGACTCAGCCTTCCATCCTTCCGAGGTAGGTAAAATGAGGACCCAGATTGTTGGGGGCAATAAGCTGACTTTGTAATAATGCCACTTGAGATGGGGCCGAAAGCCCTAATAAGCAGGCATATACATAGAATGAAGGCTATTGCTAAGCACATTGATTTGTGCTTTAAATTGTAAGCCGCCCTGAGTCTTCGGAGAAGGGCGGGATATAAATGGGATTAAAAATAAATAAATAAATAATAGAATTGGAAGGGACCTTGGAGGTCTTCTAGTCCAACCCCCTGCTCAGGCAGGAAACCCTATACCATTTCAGAAAAATGGTTGTCCACTCTCTTCTTAAGAACTTCCAGTGTTGGAACATTCACAACTTCTGGAGGCAGGTTGTTCCACTGGTTAATTGTTCTAACTGTCAGGAAGTTTCTCCATAGTTCTAGGTTGCTTCTCTCTTTGGTTAGTTTCCATCCGTTCCTTCTTGTCTTGCTTTCAGGTGCTTTGGAAAATAGCTTGACTCCCTCTTCTTTGTGGCAACCCCTGAGATATGGAACACTGCTATCATGTCACCCCTTGCCCTTCTCTTCATTAAACTAGACATACCCGATTCCAGCAACCTTTCTTTGTATATTTTAGCCGTCAGTCCCCTAATCATCTTTGTTGCTCTTCTCTATACTCTTTCTATTGTGACATAGCACTCCAATCTTTCTCCATCCTGCTTATTTCTTGAAAATATATCTGTACTCTCCCATTGCACTTTGGGGAGATAGCTTCCAAAGCTCTTGGCAGACTGGTATATAGAGTTACTGATGAGCTGTAGATTAATACATGATTCTATCCTGATCTACAGTACAGTAAAATAAATTTAACTTTTCTGCTTGATTCTCATTTAGTCAGAGTCATGCCTAAATAAAGCTTGACCTGCTTCCAGTGAGACCATTCCTAAGCCAGGTCCACAGTATAATCCAGTCCTCCTGCAGATTTCAGTCCATATGGCATGCCTGCTGCTTGTGAAAAGATTTATTATTCTCAAAGAAGTACTGTCACTCATTTGTTAACATAAGGAACTTGCAACATGTAGGTTAGCAAAATTTAGTCTGTCTTTATACATCCTTGCTCCTTATTAGGTATTCTAGAACAAGATCCTCTGTCTCTGTCTCTGCCTCTGTCTCTCTGTCTCTCTCTGTGTGTGCCTTTCATATAGTGTTGTTTCCTGGAGGACAGGTCTAAGAACTTTCAGCAGCTAATTTCTATGCTTAAGGCAAAATCAGAATTAGGATCCTTCACCTTCTACTCTACCGATAGTACCTTTAAACCAGTGCTTTTTTTCTTAAAAAAAGGTGCCAAAGTCTCATCTTGGCGGGCGCAGGAGGCGGGGGGGTGGGGGGGCAGTGCTGCTGCAGTCACAGGTGCGAAGGGTGTTGGCGGTGGGCTCCCCTCCCTGGGGCGGGAGCCAGCGCGGCTGGTGCTGTGGGAGCAGCAAAGCCCACTCTATATGGCGGGGCTGCGCAATGCGGGCAACAGAGGCGGTGCGGGCCAGGCGATGTTTTAATCTTATTATTCTAAAAATATATTTTTTCTATTGTAAGTTTCCCCAAACCTCGCCATGTGGATTCCATACAAATATTATATAATTGGTAAATAAAGGTAGAACATATGTTAAATATACATCAAATGATAATACGCTTCTCTACAAAGTCAATTCTTGCTCAATGACAGACCAAGGAGTTAACTTGGAAAGGTAAGAGGAAAATCTAGAAGAGGTCTGTGCAGCTCTTCAACATCTTCATCAACGATTTGGATGAGGGGATAGATGGGGAACTCATCAAATTTGCAGACAACACCAAGCTGGCAGGAATAGCCAATACACCAGAAGATAGGCTTAAGATACAGGAGGATCTGGACAGACTCGAACACTGGGCACTATCTAACAAAATGAAATTCAATGGTGAAAAAAGTAAGGTTCTACATTTAGGCAGGAAAAATCAAATGCACAGGTATAGTATAGGTGGTACCTTGCTCAATAGTAGCAACTGTGAGAGAGATCTCGGAGTCCTAGTGGACAATCACTTAAATATGAGTCAGCAGTGTGCTGCAGCTGCCAAAAAAGCCTACACAGTGCTAGGCTGCATTAAAAGAGGGATAGAGTCAAGATCACGTGAAGTACTAATACCACTTTACAATGCCTTGGTAAGGCCACACCTGGAATATTGCGTCCAGTTTTGGTCACCACGATGTAAAAAAGATGTCGAGACTCTAGAAAGAGTACAGAGAAGAGAAACAAAGATGACTGGGGGACTGGAGGCTAAAACATATAGGGAACGGTTGCTGGAATTGGGTATGTGTAGTTTAACAAAGAGAAGGGTGAGGGCTGACATGATAGCAGTGTTCCAATATCTCAGGGGCTGCCACAAAGAAGAGGGAGTCAAGCTATTCTCCAAAGCACCTGAAAGCAGGACAAGAAGCAAGGGATGGAAACTAGTCAAGGAGAGAAGCAACCTAGAACTAAGGAGAAATTTCCTGAGTTAGAACAACTAACCAGTGGAACAACCTGCCTCCAGAAGTGGTGAATGCTCCAACACTGGAAGTTTTTAAGAAGAGACTGGCCAGCCATTTGTCTGAAATTGTATAGGGTTTCCTGCCTGAGCAGGGGGTTGGACTAGATGACCTCCAAGGCCCCCTCCAAATTATTATTATTATTATTATTATTATTATTATTATTATTATTATTATTATTATTATTATTATTATTATTATTATTATTATTATTATTTATTATCTTGTAAAAAGGAAAGGCCCACACTGATAAATTAAAAATCTTTGTGGTCTGCAAAGGAATGCTGGTGGGCTAATCAATGATTTGGTGACTAGAGGAGCATCCACAGTGTTGGAGCTTGTGGTCATGGTAAGCCATGGAGGCACTAGGCAACATGACTTTCAGGGCAGGGGTGGTGATTTTATTACTTTAAAAAAAAAGTCTGTGCTCTGTCCAAGGGTGCTTGGTAGGCTGCATGTACAGGCCTGGTCTAGAATTTATTTTGGAGCATTCAACTATCTAGAGCAGGCATGTCAAACTCATTTTGTTTGAGGCAACTTTTTATAAAAGAATTGCCATTAATTTGTTTTAATAAAATAATTTAAATCAATTTTTCACTTGATTTCAAATTAAATGAATGAGATTTTTTTTAGTACAATTGCCAAATGCAATAAACTGGTTTTAGGTATATGTTACTGGAAGGAAAAAGCAATCCCTGTTGCGTTACTGATCCCAGAGAAACATTTGCAGGTATGCAGGTATCCTTAGGGTGCCATAGTTATGCATGAGAAATATTGGTTGCAAAGTTGGCATTTCTGGATGTAATACAGATATTTTGGACTTATTTTTGTTTCTTTGCATGTTTGATATTTTTAAAAAGGCATATGCTACTGGCTATGCTTATGCACATATGTAACATGATCACTGCTTGTCCAAAATTTTACTATACAGATAATACCCCCAGAAATTATTTTAGCCTTTTTAATAAATGTTGTTATTGGTGTTAAGCTCACCAGGGAAAACATCATATATTGTTATGTATACACTAGGTTAATTATTTAAAGACTGAAGTGCAACATAACTAGATTCTAAATAATATATTTTTCAAAACACACAACAGTCCAAACAGTAAAAGTCCAAATTAAGAATATTTCATTCTTAAGAATTGTTTAGATTCAAAATAGTTTTCAAGAGTGTACAAAAGATACTATTTTTTTCTAGAATGAGCTAAATTAGACATATTACATTGAGAAAAATGTTTCTCATTTCTTTCCCATTACCTTTGATTTCATTGCAGAGATGTTAACATAATAGATTATTTTGTTATCTAATTTTACCTTCCAAAAGACAGAAGCAGATGAAAAATGTGAGGTTCTTTCCTGTTGGCTTTTCAGAATTAGCTGTTTTAGATTCTAAAAGTTTAGTTCCTAGAGAAGTAATCCTGTAAATAATTTTAATGTCCTCTAGTGCAGGCTCTTTTATGACTCAAGGACTTCAACTCCCAGAATTCCTGAGCCAGCATGGTTCAGCTTGGAAACCTCTCCCTTTCCCCTCAGCATGGCTGGCTCAGGATTTCTGGGAGTTGAAGTCCACGAGTCATAAAAAAGAGCCAAGATTGCTAGCCCTGCAATAGGCTTAGGAAAACCAATAAGGGAGCTGGGTTGGGTTGTTTTTTTTGGCAAAAGAAAGGTTCCGGAACGCCCTTCTGAGCGTTCTATGAGAAAAAAAGCCCTGCTTTAAACATTACACTAAACTGGCTCTCTTTTCCCCAAACATGCCATCCTAGAACTCCCAGTTCCTTTTATAGACCATGATTCTGTACAATAAATAATTATATTTTTAAACTATAATAAACTCTGCACTTCCTTGGTTTCTTTTGGTTCATGATCTAAAAAAAATTCCATGTGAAATGGTCATTATGGATCCTGTTGGGATTTAATTGAAGGTTGGAGATTGGGAAGCTAGAGGGCACTCTGATGTGCACGTTATCCACTTTGTAATTAAAGTAAGTGCAAGAACAGGGCACTTCAGCCATGATAATTCATCTGAAATTTAATTTTCTTTGTGGGAAAAATCAAAACCAATTCCTTTTCCATTAACTTCAATATTGTGAAAAAAAAGACCTAGTGATATAACAGTAATCTTCACGTTACTTCAAACTATTCAGTGAGAAGTGGCCTAAAAATTTCATTTTCTTTCTGATTCATATTTTTAATCCAAGAGAGATAACAGCAATGCTAACCATTCCCCTAAATAAATAATATCAGTCTTTCACATTCCATGATAGCAAAGGTAGAACAAGTGACCTTACAAAGTCAGAAGCCTCTGGAATTCTTTTCTGCAAGGTTGTTATCTGCAAAACAAACTTTTAATGTTCTATTTTTAGCAGAAAATTTACTGCAACAGGAAATTGTCTCCAACTATAAGAAACTGGTGTTATCTGCTTAAGTATAGATTTTTACATATACATTGAGGAAAAAAATTATTTGATCCCCTGCTGATTTTGTACGTTTGCCCACTGACAAAGAAATGTTCAGTCTATAATTGTAATGGTAGGGTTATTTTAGCAGTGACAGAATAACAACAAAAAAATCCATAAAAATGCATTTCAAAACAGTTTTAAATTGATTTACATTTTAATGAGTGAAATAAGTATTTGATCCCTTCGCAAAACATGACTTAGTACTCGGTGGCAAAACCCTTGTTGGCAATCACAGAGGTCAGATGTTTCTTGTAGTTGGCCACCAGGTTTGCACACATCTCAGGAGGGCTTTTGTCCTACTCCTCTTTGCAGATCTTCTCCAAGTCATTAAGGTTTTGAGGCTGACATTTGGCAGCTCAAACCTTCAGCTCCCTCCACAGATTTTCTATGAGATTAAGGTCTGGAGACTGGCTAGGCCACTCCAGGACTTTAATGTGCTTCTTCTTGAGCCACTCCTTTGTTGCCTTGGCCGTGTGTTTTGGGTCATTGGCATGCTGGAATACCCATGCACGACCCATTTTCAATGCCCTGGCTGGGGGAAGGAGGTTCTTACCTAAGATTTGATGGTACATGCCCTGTCCATCGTCCCTTTGACGCAGTGAAGTTGCCCTGTCCCCTTAGGAGAAAAACACCCCCAAATCATAATGTTTCCACCTCCATGTTTGATGGTGGGGATGGTGTTCTTCGGATCATAGACAGCTTTCCTCCTCCTCCAAACACAGTGAGTTGAGTTGATGCCAAAGAGCTCAATTTTGGTCTCATCTGACCACAACACTTTCACCCAGTTCTCCTCTGAATCATTCAGATGTTCATTGGCAAACTTCAGATGGGCCTTTGCATGTGCTTTCTTGAGCAGAAAGATTTCAGTCATTCATAGCATAATGTGTTACCAATTGTTTTCTTGGTGACTATGGTCCCAGCTGCCTTGAGATTATTGACAAGATCCTCCCATGTAGTTCTGGGCCAATTCCTCACCATTGTCATGATCATTGAAACTCCACAAGGTGAGATCTTGCATGGAGCTCCAGACCAAGGGAGATTGATAGTTACTTTGTGTTTCTTCCATTTGTGAACAATTGCACCAACTGTTGTCACCTTCTCACTAAGCTGCTTGACAATAGTCTTTTAGCCCACTCCAGCCTTGTGTATTCTACAATCTTGTCCCTGACATCCTTGGACAGCTCTTTGGTCTTGGCCATGATGGAGAGTTTGGAATCTGATTGATTGCTTCTGTGGACAGGTGTCTTTTATATAGGTAACAAGATGAGATTAGGAGCACTCCCTTTAAGAGAGTGCTCCTAATCTCAGCTCATTACCTGTATAAAAGACACCTGGGAGCCATAAATCTTGCTGATTGATACGGGATCAAATATTTATTTCACTCAGTAAAATGCAAATCAATTTATAACTTTTTTGAAATGCGTTTTTCTGGATTTTTTTGTTGTTGTTCTGTCTCTCACTGTTAAAATAAACTTACCATTATAATTATAGACTGATCATTTCTTTGTCCGTGGGCAAATGTACAAAATCAGCAGAGGATCAAACATTTTTTCCCCTCACTGTATTTAGCACACTGAAATTCACCTATGTTTATTTCAGAAACCAGAAAGAGTTACTGTTATTAGTATTTGGTTGGGAGATTAGGAAATCGTCCTAACTGGTTTAACAGCTGTGATTTTGATTATGTGCCATCACATCAGTTCCAACTCTTACAATCACATAAAAGGATTGTGATCCTTCCACTATTCCAACATGAGAGTTTAGTCAATTCACCTTGCTACTTATCATATTTTTTATTTCCTTCCACCTTTCCCAGCAATGAAACCTCTTGAGAGAGCTAGGTCTTTGCATAATATGTTCAAAGTATGATAATTTGAACCTGGTCATTTGTACCTTGAGTGAGAACCGAGTTGATTTGTTCAATGAACCTATTATGTGTGCTTCTTTGTCATCCATGGTATTCTCAGGAATCTTCTCCAACCCCAAAGTTCAAAAATATCTATACTCTTTCTTTCCTGCTTATTCAGTCTGGTTTTCACTTCCATAAAATGTCACAGGGAGTACCATTGCCTGCAGCTGAATATCTTTCTCAAGGCTATTTTGCCAAGTGCTACTCTCAACATATTCCTTGACTGTTCCTCTACTGTTGAAGTTAAAAACCTACCTACCTCTTCAATGTCTGTATTCTCCTGCTTCATTTCAGTTTCCTAGCCCATGGAACTGTTTTCGTCCTTAATTTTTCCATCTTTGCCATTCTAGTTTCCAATCACAAGCAGCACATCTTATTTCCATGTTCTGTCAGTTTCAAATTTAACTTAATGATAAAACTCATCAACTTCCTTTTTCCTTCATCAGTAATTTGAACATAGTCTTGAATAATTGTCATATTAAAGGGTTGCCTACAAAGTGTTTAATATTACAGGCAGTCCTTGGGTTAGAACAGAAATTGGGATTGCCATCACTAAGCGATGCTGTGGTAAAATGTGATGTCACCTCTTCTCATTACTTAGCAACAATCCCAGTAGTCCTGGTTGCCATCATATCACAAGATGCATGAGTTTTTAAGTGGGAAGCAACAGGAATCCCAGGTAAGGAGTGTGGTAGGATGCTGTGGCTGGGCAGGAGAGGCTGTGGGAGGCCCAGTGCAGCCATGCATGAGTGCAGGGAGACTAGAGGAAGTAGCAGAATTTGAAAGATCTTCAGCTCTGACCTGAGGGGTCCATCATCTAGCACAGCATTGTGATCACTTCAGTGTTTATCCATGTGGTTTTTAGTTTAAAAAAGGAGATGATTACTGTAATGTATTGGGCTTGTTTTGTTAATGGAACACCATGTGGGAAGGTTGCTTGAGCAGGGAAGCTGGCTAACAGCTCCCAGCTCCTCAGACAACTCATCTCCAGCGCCGATATTGGTTGCCTCTAGGGCGGCAATGGGTTGTTTTAAACCTATTGGCTGCCTCCTAGAGGCCAGGGTATAAATTGCTGCATTCGCAGCCCTGTTTCTCAGTTCAGATCCTGCAAGCAATAAACAATGATCTTTGCTGAACTCACTCACCTTGTCTTCGTCATTAAGCAACGAACCCAGTACATAACAATTACCATTACAGTCCCTGAAATTATGCTTTGCTATTGTCACTAAAGCTGTTTCTCAGTAAAGCATCTGCCCAATATAGATGCCTGCTTGCTTTAGTTGGGCAGCTGGGATGACCTTCTTGTCTTATATACTTGTTACACACTCCCTGCATTTTTCACTTATTTCCCTCAGGAACACCCATCCCCTATTAAAATAAGGCAGCATAGTAGGGTCTTTGCGGGAACAGAGGCAAGAATGCATCTTTCTTGATTGGTAAATGGTTGTGGGCTAGCGGGAAAAGTCCCTGCATTTTTCAGATTATCATTTTCAAAATCCAAACGGTTTCTTCCATTTTAATGATTCTTATCTTTCATTACAAAAGAGCAAAGAGCAATCCATCATGTATGGTTTCCTGGCATGAGCTAGATTACTTCAAACTATGGTACACCATTGAGCAAGATAATCTTGATCTGAAGGGCTCAGCAGCAAGATAAGCCAAACTGACAACCAGAATACTTTTAGGCAAGAACTGTAATGTTGCTGATTATTTCCAACAGTATGAAAACAAATCAGTACAAGTTTGGGCTCCATTTAATGAGATCCCTGCACCTTCAGGATGTCCTACCCACTAGCATTCCATACGGAAATAATATGTTGATAAATGCAATTGTTAATACATGTTGGGTTGATTAGCCTGCTGATAAGTATATGCAGTGCTTTTTTTGTAAAAGAAAAAGATGCTGGAACTCACACATGCCATACAATCCACCTTGCCTATCCTACAAGGTTCCATCCAAAAAATGTGCCAGAACTCGGTTCTGGGCATTCTATGAGAAAAAAAGCCCTGAGTATATGTATATTCTTTGTGCATGTAGGATCCATTGATGTTAAGATTCAGGTTTTTATCTATGCAGTCGTGTCTTCATCTGAGGCTTAGCCAGATTACTAAGTTACATAGTAATTAACAATAGCTAAATTTCCTGTTTTCTTTGGCATTAATAATTTAGTTAGCATGGAAATTCCTAATGTTGAATCATTTCTATTTAGGCTTCATTGTATGTAATCAAGTCTTCTGAATGTTTGAATTCTTCAGTAATAAGCATAAAAAGCACATAACAACTTAGAATTGCCTCAGCTCCCACATTATGTGCTATGCCATAATGCATGAACTCACCCAGATTGAACACCCTACTTATATAATAAAATAATCATAAGTTAGCCATGCTTAACAGCACTTTGTCTAGTTTTATTAAATCTTTTCTTGAAAGTGTGTTTAGAATTATAGTAATATTGCTTCACAGGTCTACCTGTCAAGTATATATTGTGCAGCTCCACTGTCAACATCATGGTGACAATATTTCTTATCTTATATACTGTACTAGGTTATGACAGATCATCATAGAGAAAAATATGTATGCACTAGGAATTGACAAGGACTTGATGGCACGTAATCCTCATCAATCATATGGTTGCAACCTTAATACCATAGCATGGAACTCTGTAATAGCTCAGACAATATGTCGATAGCCACATGATGGATGTGTCCTAGAGCTGGCCACCTTTGTTACTTTTTGTTTCAATCACAACACAACTGCTTCTGCCTAGTTAAAAGGTGAAAATCATCCAAAATCATATCTTGCCTATATGTTACATTTTCAAGAATGATTGTAAATTCAGGTCTTGACATAATCAACTACATTTACATATATGTACATATTATAAATACAGACATAACTTCACAAATAGCCAATATACAAATGTTTTATTTTTTACTAGGTATCACAATTAAAAAGATAAGTACCATTTATCCTATTGGCAAGTATATGAATGTAAAACATCAAATCCCTACAACTGGGCATTATTTACATGAGTCCCAGACATGGTATTAATTTTACCACATAAATATTACAATATTTCAACCCTGCACCCTGTATTCCTTGTTTGTAGGTTTATATAATCAACATTAAATTATGGTATAATAATTTGCCTTAACCTTCAAGGATTTTTTTCTCTTTGCCTGAAGGAGAATTATGTTTTTGTGCTAAGGCCTTTTACAAGTAATATTGCTTTGTCAGCAAACATGAAGTATTTGCTACTGAAATGGATGTGGCAGTTCAATATAATCCAGTATTATCAGCAAGTAGTTTGCTTACCACTCCATTCACATCATAAAACTTTTAGTATGGTATCCTTTCTCTGGAACAATAAATCTCCCCTATAATTGGCTTCTTTATAAACTGTCTCCTCAAAGATATTAAAATATGTCTGATTCCAGAAAAGGAGATTAAACAGTTGGGCTATAAGTAGTTTGCATCAGTTCTTGACTTTCCAGTCTTTACAGGATTAGAGTTTTTAAACAACTTTACAAATATTAAAAGCTGTGATAAAACATTTCTGAAGAGTTCACAGTGCAATATTTTATACGCTAGTCAAGCTTTTATCTATACACCCATCTATAAAATTAATTAAAAATCAGTATAAAAATAGAATGATTTGAAAGGTTTACACACATACACACACCAACATTCCGCACTTATCTGTTGATTCTATATCAAATAGCCTATACAGTAGAATGCACAGGATTCCACAGGAACAGGAACCAATATGATGGTCAGTCAAAAATTAACCTTTTTTAAAAAAAATACATAAAAAATATTTTGGTCATCAGAAAGGCCTACGTCATGTCAAAATCTTAAGAACTGTTGACAACATCAAGCAGTTGTGATCTGTATTTACAGGATTTTTATTTCATTTTTTAACAAAAATTGTTTAAATGTGATGAGCTGAATTTAGCAGCAGTAAGGTAATACAAAGATGTACTCCATTTGACTGAATAGGCCAGCATCCTGATTCAAGCTCTTCACCTTTTTTTCTGCTGTAGTTTTCTGAGACACTTTTACTAAATGTTTACTGCTTCCCTGCACAGTTCTATATCCTCCTGTGGAATTTTGTCCACATACTTAACATACTCTTCAGCCTACTGGGTAAAGGAATTTCTGAAGTATTTCATTTTTGTCATAGTACAGAAACATTTTCTTTAAATATTCATTATGCTCTGTATGTTTCTGGTGCATCCACAATATGATATACTAATTATCTGTTGTATTGCAATCAGTATTCCAAAATTATTTTAAAAATCAGTGTAGTGATAGCTGGACTATCTAATGTCCATTGAATCTGGGCTACTTATATAGTAGTATAAACTGCTATACCAAATAAACTTCAATAATGAAGTGCATATTTGCATATTTATTTAGTTTGGTGCTTATTCAGTGAAAAGCACTTGACTAATAATATCAACTCACTCTTTCAGTGTCTTGTAATATAAGTAACTGAGAAATTTCGGAATCATCCGTTCTGCAGAGTATAACAGTAGCTAGATTGTTCAGTGAGTGATATTTGGCAGTAAATGAAGAATTTCCACTGCAGTGGTAGTTACTGCAAATGCCCACAACACTTGAAAATTATATCTGAACAATACATTTACCTTGTAGATTTCAGCAACCTGAGTTGCTTCAAAATAGTGCAATTTTAACAACATATACACATATGTAGTGGTTTCACACACAGAAAAACACTTAAAAAGTAGTTGGCCATTATTTATGCCCTGTCCCCTTTAGCACAGTTTAATGAACTTCATCATGTATCTGCATTTCTATCTATATTATCTTGTGATGACAGCAGAGATGGATATGGTGCCACACATTTCACATTGACATAGGTGGCATTCACATGAACATAATGTTCCCCAATAAAAGTGGAGAAGATCATGGATATATCTGAAACTAACTCAGAAAAGGCTGGCCGTAGTTCAGGTTTTGGATGCCAACACTTGAGCATGACTTCATATCTGCAATGAAAAAGCATAAGAATGGTTTTTAATCTATTACATTTAATAACATGATTTTACAGGATTTCTAGAAGGTATTTTAGACTTTTCTTACAGTGGATCAGGACAGTATTCAGGCTGCAAGAGCCTCCTTCCTTGTAGTAAGTAAACGGTAATATCAAAAGAGCTGATATCGGGATAAGGAGGTGCTCCTCTTGTCATCAGCTCCCAAAGTAAAACACCAAAGGACCACTAACAAAAAGAACATAAAAATCAAATCATAAGGCTGTGAAAGAAAGCCACAAGCATTCATAACTAAATAGTACATTATCAACAAGACAAGGCCAAATATTTTGTTCTCTTGTTGCATTTTTGGGAATTTGTGAGAACAGAATTAAGGGGCAAATCTTAAGTCTTGGAGGGTTATAAGGTGGTCATTATACCCCTTTAAAATGCTTTCCCTGAATTTTTCCTGGTCCCATCATCTTTGACATGCTGTGCATAACCAGGTGAATAACTCAAGCTGATGGAAGTTATATACTTCCGGGTTACATCAACAAAACTGCTATAGTCATCTAGTTAAATATTCTCTATTTTGACAGATTTTCTTTACCTAACTTTTTTTTTATGAAGAAACATAGTCATTGAATCTGGGATTTCTTCCATGCTAAACAGAAGTAATCTTTTGTAAGTTTTGCATTAATGGCCTCAAGCAAATAAAAAATTAATCTCCAGAACAAAATTTCAAGGGCAAAGGGGATTTCTAAGAATAAAAAACAGCCTGTTGAAAAAATGTTGTGTGGAATTGATGAAGAAAAAAATCCAGTAAGCTGCACACACATAGGCATTTATCTATGAAACATACAGATGACTTAGAATGGGTTTTAAGTCTTAAGGAAAATGGAATTGGTGAAAATGAACTAGAGAAGCAGAAAGAGGGTTCTCCAACATTTGTTTTGTGATCATCAGAGTTAAATGGCCACTTTGGAATTCCTGGAAAGCTTAAGAGCAAAATAACCCTGCCAATATTTAACACTTCTACTTCAATCTTTTAGCTCTGAAAGATATGTCCCACCTATTCATTCCCAAGATAAAAAGTTCCAGACACACAATCCTACGTGATTCTGAATCTCTTGTAGGAAGCATGATATGGCTCACATATTAAGGGGACACAGTTTCAAAATTGAGTCAGCACAATATAGCTTTTCATAGGAATCATTCAAGCTTAGTATTTTAAGACTGGAAAGTTTTCTTAGTTGTAGGTTTAAGATTTGGTCATCTGAAATACAGACACAATTATAATAATACCCATTTACTTTTGCAAATTAAGAAACAGGCTAGTTTTGGTTTAAGTTTTTTTTCTTGCATTAATCTACTATATAATTCTTTTCCTTTGATATTTCCAGTAATCTGTTGAAATATGGAGAATCAGCAACACCCATATAATGGTAAATATATTACCACATCTGATTTTGTAGTGAACTTCTGGGTTTGCAAACTTTCTAAAGCCATCCATTTTACTGGCAATTTTGCTCCTGTTTTATTGTGTACACTGTAGTACTCTTTATCGTATACATCTCTTGCAAGTCCAAAATCAGCAACCTTGACTGTGAAATTTTCATCCAGCCTACAAAAACAATACACACACAAACACAAAATATTATTTGGAGCTAAGATAGAATTTACATTTGTGGGGCCAAATTACACTGTATGGTTAATATAAACAAACATTACATTTACAGTCATCCATTCCTTCCTGAACGCAATGTTGCTTATAAACAACCAATTGTTTATTTACAGATGTCTGTATTCTTCAAAAATAGGCTAAGAGAGGATTCCATCTGAAGAGAGAATGCAGTTATAAATAAACTAAAGTCTAGACCAGTGGTGGTGAACCTATGGCCCTCTCTGTTGGCATGCACGCCACCAGCAGCAGATCCATCAGGCTGCCACTGCTGCCCAGAGCAGGAGCCCTGCCCAGCACAAAGGAGGCGAAGCGGCCAACTAGCAAGCTCGAGTAGAGGTGGTAGAGCAGAGGTCACCAACCACTGTCGACTGGTGGACTGGAAAAAAAGGGAGGGGGAAGCATTTTGCATGCGTGCACGGGGCTGCGAGCACACACACACTGCAAATGGGGGGTGGCTAGTGCCTGCGTGATGCTCACTAGCCCTGCCCCGTTCTTGCATGGTGCAGTGCCTTGTATCTGCACTCCGCGGTGCGGCGGTGGCCATTTTTGCGCCTTGCAGCACGGTGGCCCATTTTTGCGACCCTGGTTTTTGCGTGCCAGAGGCGGCACTCAGAGGCACCTCCCTGCCTCTCCCTGAGGGCACCACAATGCTGATGCGGCCCTGGCACATTGCAATAAATAAGTGGGTTTTGGGTTGCAGTTTGAACACATGGTCTCTAAAAGGTTCGCCATCACTGGTCTAGACTTTACCATTTTCTTTGGTTAGCTCTAATGACAAATCTTTAATAAATCTTGTTCACGAATGAAAGCAAATATACGTATCCCAAGATAATATATTTTTTTATTAAAGAGTTTTACAAATACATTTTAAACATAAAAACCCATCCCTCCCTCTCCCTCCCCCCCGACTTCCCAGAGCAAATACAGGGTATTAACCCTAACAATCTTAAACTATAATATGCTAACAAGCTATAATAACACTTTAAGTCCTATCGCACTTTAACTCTCCTTAAAAATAACTAAATAATAACAAATCTTATAAATCTAATACTTATTCAAATACTAAATGAAACTTTTTAGTCCCATATTTATTCTGGATATAATCAATCCATCTTCTCCATTCCAAAGTATATCTTTGTTGTGAATGATCTTTCAAATATGCTGAGATTTTTGCCATTTCTGCCAAGTTCGAAACTTTTAAAGTCTATTCTTCTATAGTAGGCAAATCCTCCTTCTTCCAATATTGTGCTACCAAAAGTCTTGCTGCCGTTATTAAATTCAACATCAATTTAGTTTCTATAGCAGTAGAGTCTATAGTAATAACCAGCCAAAATAATTGTGGACAAAACTTTATCTTTTTCTTAAATATCTTCTGCATATTCCACCAAATTTTAATCCAAAAAGCTTTTACTTTTTTACAAGTCCACCATATATGATAATATGTTGCATCATCACAACCACACCTCCAGCATTTAGGCTGATAATTTGGATACATAGATGCCAATTTCTTAGGATCTAAATGCCATCTATAAAACATCTTATAAAAATTCTCTCTTAAATTTTGTGCCTGTGTAAATTTTACATTTCTGACCCAGATTGTTATTGGTTATTGGTATCCATCGTTATTGGTTCTTGAATATTCTGGGCCCATTTTATCATACAATCTTTAACAAGTTCCGTTTCTGAATCTAATTCTATCAATGCATTATATATCCTTCTTATATGTGCAGGACTTTGATCTCTAATTTGTTTAACCAAATTTTCATCTACTATACAAATACCAATTTTCTGATCCTGTTTCCATCTAGCTTGTAACTGCCCATACTGGAACCAAGTTTGTACTATCTTTTCTTCTTTTAAAATATTAAATGGCTTTAATTGCCACACATTTCTTTCCAATCTAAGAATTTCTTTATATGTAGTCACATCGTGCTTAAATCCCACATTTATATTTTCTATCGCATGTTTAGGTATTGCCCAAATTGGAATTTTAAAATTCAACTTATAACGATATTTTTTCCAAACTCGCAACAGGGCATATCTTAATATATGTGTCTTAAAAACATTATCCACTTTTTTAATCATACAATAAATAAGCATGCCAACCATATAATTTAATTTTAATTTAATTTTAATTCCATTTATATCCCGCCCTTCTCCGAAGACTCAGGGCGGCTTACAAGCTTAGCAGTAGCCTTCATTCTATGTATATGCCTGCTTATTAGGGCTTTCACACACACACCCAAGCGGCATTATTACAAAGTCAGCTTATTGCCCCCAACAATCTGGGTCCTCATTTTACCTACCTCGGAAGGATGGAAGGCTGAGTCAACCTTGAGCCTGGTGGGATGCGAACCTGCAATAATTGCAGGCAGCTGGTGTTACTTAAGGAGGCATTAGCCCACTGCTCCACCAAGGCTCAAATCACATCCTTCAATATTCAGCAATCTCCCTTGTGTTAAATTAAACCAATTACTAATTGATGATAATGCCGCAGCCTCATAGTATAATTTAAAATTGGGCATTTTAAGACCACCTCTTTCACGTACATCTTGCATTATCTTAAGTTTAACTCTCGGTCTCTTCCCTGCCCAAACCAGCTGCAGCCGGTAACATCAAAGATTGAATTCCAGATTGCTGAACAGGTGATGTGCCCGGACTTTTAGAAACAGGAATTCTAGGCAGTTTGGAAGCCATTTTAGCACCTAATTAACTTTCTTTACACACTTTCACTTTTCCACCCCACTTGCATTGGTAGTTTAAATGATAAATATCCAAGTCTTATAGTCACTTTTAAACAGCTCCAAAATTTAATAAAATCTTAAAACTCTGAAAATCCACTTTAGATATTCCTCCTCAGTATCCAATCACTTTCACTTTGAGAAGAAGAAAAAAAAGAGACACTTTCAATTCTTGTTACAAAGAATCACTCAGGCGCCATCTTTCCATCCTTTTTAAAACGATCGTTGAAACAGGAAAAAAGTTGAAGTTCCAGAGTTAAAGTCTAATACTTGCTGTTTATATTGCTCCCACATCTGCTCCGCCTGCATCAATTACTCCAGAAAACAAACAAATCCAGCAGGAGTGGATTGAGCGTCTTGTTCTGCTTAAAAGCAGAAAAATCCTCTGATCCGGAGTGTTTCCAGGCTTCGGGGGAGCTCTCACCCTTCAAGCCCCAGAATAAACATTCTGGGGCTCTAGGGAAGCTCTACCCCTACCCAGAGACTCCCCTTCCCCTCTTCGCCTGAGGGGAAGGGTTTTTAAGCCGCGGAACAGCTGATTGTCATCTGCTCCGCGGCTTTAACAAAATCGGAAGGCTGGCGGTCGATCCCGACCGTCCACGATGCTGAAGCGCCACCCGGAAGTCCCCATATCCCAAGATAATATTGCAGGATCCAATCTGGGTCAGTCACTGGGACCAGAGGTTTAGTTTTACAAACTTTTGGACTCATGCTGGAGCCCATTGTCAGGGAACTTCTCTCTACAGAATGTGAGCTTTGGGCTATTCTATGCTAATATTTACACGGTGCCTTGTTGTGTGTGGCTTTTTATTTGTTGGTTGGGATATTGATGGCCACTATTACAGCCAAAAGGGACGTGGTGGCTCAGTGGGTTAGGACGCTGAGCTTGTCGATCAGAAGGTCGGCAGTTTGGCGGGTCGAATCCCGAGTGCCGCGTAACAGAGTGAGCGCCTGTTACTTGTCCCAGCTTCTGCCAACCTAGCAGTTCGAAAGCATGTAAAAATGCAAGTAGAAAAATAGGGACCACTACGGTGGGAAGGTAACAGCGTTCCGTGCGCCTTTGGCGTCCAGTCATGCCGGCCACATGACCACGGAGACGTCCTCGGACAAGCGTTGGCTCTTCGGCTTTGAAACGGAGATGAGCACCGGCCCCTAGAGTCGGAAATGACTAGCACGCATGTGCGGGGGAACCTTTACCTTTATTACAGCCAAAGACTTAATAGTGGCCGTCAACACCCCAATCAACAAATAAAAAAACCACACACACCAGGCAGCACATAAATGGTAGCATAGAGTATCCCAAAGCACACATTTTGTAGAGAGAAGTTCCCTGACGATGGGCTCCAGCACGAGTTGAAAGCTCAAAAGACTAAGCCTCTGGTCCTGGTGACCGACCCATATTGGATCCTGCAAATCTTTTTCATTTTGGAGTGTTGGATTACGGCAGTTCCTAATCTGCTACCTTTATAAACTGGTTCTCTCTATTGCCTTATTTCCTATCTCTTTTTACACAGGTAGAGCTAATCTAGAGTAGCTTGATTGAAATGCAAGACTAGCATTAGAAGAGATAGTGGTTATTAAATATAGGTAGCCCTCATTTCACACTGTTAATTGGGACTGTAGACTCTGTTGTTAAGTCACATAAGTGTAAATTTAAAAACCACTCTGGACTGAGGGGTTTAATGTTTTTAAATTGTGATTTTAATTTTTGCGGCTAGACTTAATTTAATTTAATTTTATATTGTATTGTTTTTAAATTTGGGAGTAGGGTGGTATATAAACCAAATTAATAAATAATAAATAAATAAATAAAATACAGGAGGATCTGGACAGACTCGAACACTGGGCACTATCTAACAAAATGAAATTCAATGGTGAAAAAAGTAAGGTTCTACATTCTATTCTGCACAGGTGTAGTATAGGTGGTACCTTGCTCAATAGTAGTAACTGCGAGAGGGATCTCAGAGTCCTAGTAGACAATCACTTCAATATGAGCCAGCAGTGTGCTGCAGCTGCCAAAAAAGCCTACACAGTGCTAGGCTGCATTAAAAGAGGGATAGAATCAAGATCATTTTTAATGACCAATTTTTTTCTTTATCTCAGTTCATAACAATGTCTTGTGTCCAACATACACATCTTATCTATTTAAGTACATTCTGTTTTAGATTTCAATAAGATGCTCAAAACTCCATTATTCTTGAGTCTTATTCTGGCTTTTTTCCTTTGCCAAATCATCTTCCATGTCCTTGCTTTTGGGTCATCAAACCAATCTCCTTGTAATATCATGTATATTAATTGATATTGCCAAAACCATCCAGTTGCCATTTTTTGAGAGGATTTGTAGGCCTAGGAGTGGGTCGTTTCTTTATTCTTCCATATCGATGTGGTTGTTCTGAATTGTTTATCTTCTCATCCAACTGTTCTTTTTCTAGATCCTCTAGTTCTTACTGAGTTCTATAAGAAACCTTTTCCTTTTTCCAAGTTGTCAATGTTTTTTCTGGATTTTCAAATATCAATATTTGTTGAATAGTAGATTCTTCTGTCATAGTATTTGAATGTTTCATTTTTTATTGTATTTTGTATAGATGGTTCTTTAGTTGTGGTCAAAGTTTGGGCTTTCATATCTGGGATGTCTTCTTGTTCCTTCCCATAGCCTCTTAGTATTTCACTGGTTGTGGTAAGAGTTTGAATTAGTGTTTTCAACATATAGAGAGTTTGTTGATCTTCATCTATAAGGAAATTTTGTTCCTGGTCTTCTTCCATATTGGTATTTTCAACTAAAGGTTTTATGCTTAGAAAATCCAAAAGAGAGATTTTTTTTTCTAGGTAGGGAACACAAAGCATTTCACAGCTGTTGTTTCAAAGTTCTCAAGGTAATGTATGTTATCTATTTCCCTGGGCAGTCAGCCAGACCCTTTTTAAAGTTTCCCTTTTAGTCCCAAAGTTATATCAATCTTTTCAGTTTTTCTTTTTTTTAATAAGAAAAAAACCAGATTTCCAACAGAAGTAAATACTGAAAAATAAAAAATAATACTTTTTCAATGTTTAAAATGCCCCTGAGTATTTAGTCACTGCTCTTTTTGGAGGAAGGGCTAAAAACCTCCTTCCCTCACCGTAGGGGGGAGAATGCTTAGCAGTTTTAGGAAGTACAGATTAGGGTGTAAAAGAGGTAGATCTCACCCAATCTCTTCCGCGCTGCTTTAAGAATTGCCTGGTGGATAATGTGACTTCAGCTGTTCACAGTCTAGGGACGAGCCATAATGGCCAGTCCTTTCAACTGCCAGTTGGGAGGGATCGCCAAGTCTAATGGGAGAGTTGCGGTTCTACCATGATCGCCCCTCCTTGCTGGTTGCCTCTTCGGGGCAAATTTTGGCCCTTTTCAGGGCCCCCCGGCGATGCGAAACTGGACGGGGGAGTAAGAGCAAGTCTCCTAGCCGTTCATACCAGCTGCGTGGCAAAACGGAAGCCTGCTTTGTTATATTTTTCTATTTCTTTCTATCCTATCCTAATTATTTCTTTTTGAATGTTCTCTATTCTGCTCATATAGATAAAGTATGGGTAAGACAGAAATCATCCTGTTTTGCCTTAATCATTCTTTTCATTTTCTATTGTATTTTTCATTTCTTTGCCTCCAGGAAATGGTGGAGACTGAGGTTTTATTGATGCACACTCTAGTTGCTTCATGCCTAGATTACCGCAGTGTTTTCCTTACAGATGATCCCCAATTTTTTTGTCACCTGATCTTAGCCCAGACAGTGTCATTTAGGCTGTTCTATACCTTCTCTTTATTCTCATTAGTATAAAGGGATATTCGCTGCCTCTGTAGTGAGCCAGATATCAATATAAACTACTGGTGTTTATGTTCAAAGCTTTTCAGTCACCATCATTATTTCCCCACAGTATAACTGCTCTTATTTCTCCCTATAATCCTGTTTGCTCCTTATATTTCTCTCTCAAGCGTCTTTCTTGAGTTCCTTGTTCTAAGTTTGTGGTTTCCAGGTTCTGAACTTGAAGGCCTACAATCTAGAATTAATGTCCTTGTTTCCTTCACGTCTGTGGAATTTTGATGGACTTTTAAAAGGAGTTTTATGAATTTTTAGCTTTTAATTAAAAACTTTAAACTCTTTTACTTATGAATAGGTGTAGGGTTTGGTTATTCCACACTATTCAAATTACTGTAATCTATGTAGTTCCTAAATTTAATGCCTACGTTGTTTTAATTATAGATATATACATGTTTAGTTCTATTGGAAGACAATGTTTGATGTAAGTATATTGTATTTAATCTGCTTTAGTGACTAATGTGCTGGTTTGGCTAAATTGGATAAAAATGTGTAATTACTGTGTTGTTTATTTTATCACACTTTGGATATTGTATGTAATTAGTAAATATTCATCAGTAATCAGAAATTGTGTTCTTTTTTGTTTTAATCTTTGTGATGTGGTGATGAATTATGAGAGAATGGCTTTATCCTTCTCATGATTTCCATCATTTTAGGATGGATGAATTTATGCTGATAAAAACACAGAAGATGGGTGAAGCAATATATTTGGAGAAGAAGCAGAATATAGATTTTTTAGATAGTAAAGTTTTGACAATGAAAGCTTTATTGATTGATCTGCATGAAAAAAAATCCACCTGGCCTTTGAATCTGGATAATCACTCCCTTATCTATGGAAGCAGAAAGTAAATAAGGAGGTTCAAGAGACCCATATATCGGATGTAATTTATAGAAAAGTTTTACAACTGCTAAACATTGTTTAGACTGTTGAGCAAGATCATTCTATAGCAGTTATGCAAATACATTTGTACATGAAATCTTCTTACTGTAATAAGAATACAAACTAGAACTTGTGAGCTCCATTCTGTACAGAAACCCACTCCTACTAAGGTGATATTTTAAAGGCTATAATGCAGGACTACACCACCTAATTCTTTGCAACACGAGTCTATAAAACATAATGCAAATAAGATAATGGTTTTTCCAAATCTGTTAAAAATATTCAGAAATACAAGTTATTTAGCAAACCTCATTTGATAACAGAACAAAGTTTTCTTTTTTCCATTTTAATGGTTCTAGAATAATTTAACGTTAAGAAGTAACAGTCTTTTTATTACAGGGATTCCTCGAGTTATGAATGTAAGGGAGCCTGCCCATCCCATTCGTAACTCGAAAATTTGTGGGAGTGAATCTCGTACCTCGAACGTGATCACTCCCTGCTCCTTCCTCAGGTGGAGAAGGCCATGGAGGGCCTTGTGATGGAACAGGCCCCCAAGGCCTCCCCGACCCACTAAGATACCTCATGCTTCCCCCTCCTTTCCTGCCACGCTGGACTCACTTATCTTGCAAAAATCCTCTCTGTTGCGGACTCTTTCCCTTTGAGGGAGAGGCAGGTTGGCTTGGAAATGCTTTTTGCACCGACAATGGAAGCTCCTGGGTGCTATAATATCGCATAAGTTCAAAAGAGATCATGGACCCCAGAAGCTTCCATTCTGGATGGGGGCAGTGTTTGCTTCGTTTGCTTGCCTATGAGGCAAAGCGTGGAATTGGAGTTAGCCGGGTGCAGGAACCAATGCCATCCATGGCCTGGGTGTGCTGCTCACTTGTGTGCGCTGGCCTTAATTTGAGGGCAGGAACAAAGCCTTCAACTGAGCAGGGAGGCATCGTGGTGCGAGTCCCCTTGCATTTCCGTCCAAGCTGCTGCTGGTGGCAGCAGCTACCTGAGCGGCCGCTATCTTCCCTCCCACCTAGCCCCCCCGCCCTACTGCTTGCCTGACTGGCCGGTAATCCAAATCCTGACCACTCTTCTCCTTGTTGTTCTCCCAACTCAAGCGACTTGAGTTTCTCCACTCTGTCTGAAAGAAACCAAAGAAGCAGAGCAGAAGACAGCTCTAAAGAAGACACAGGTGCACTGCTCACTCACATGCGCCAGCCTTATTGAGAGCAACTGTGCTCTGCGCCTCCGTTTCCTTCCACTCAGGCAGAGCGGAGAAAGTCAAGCTGCTGCCGCTCAAACACTTTTTATCTGAACAGAGACCTTGGGGAGACGGGGAGATCCTTCTGTGTGCAAATGCAACGCTTGAAAACACAGCGATTCACTGTGTTTTCAAGCGTTGCATTTGCAAACAGATGGAGCTCCCCATCTCCCCACGGTCTCCATTCAGATAAAAAATGTTTGAGCGCCTAGGGACACTTGGAAATGCAGTGAATGCAGACATACTCAATTCCAGCAACTGTTCCTTATATATTTTAGCCTCCAGTCCCCTAATCATCTTTTGTTGCTCTTCTCTGTACTCTTTCTAGAATCTCATGAACAACTGTACATTACAAATAAACCTGACCACTGAAGGATTTGGGGCTGAGATACAGAAGATATACAGGTGAAACTCGAAAAATTAGAATATCGTGCAAAAGTTCATTTATTTCAGTAATGCAACTTAAAAGGGGAAACTAATATATGAGATAGACTCATTACATGCAAAGCAAGATAGTTCAAGCCGTGATTTGTCATAATTGTGATGATTATGGCGTATAGCTCATGAAAACCCCAAATCCACAATCTCAGAAAATTAGAATATTACATGCAATCAATAAAACAAGGAGTGTACATAGAACAATATCGGACCTCTGCAAAGTATAAGCATGCATATGTACTCAGTACTTGGTTTGGGCCCCTTTTGCAGCAATTACTGCCTCAATGCGGCGTGGCATGGAAGCTGTCAGCCTGTGGCACTGCTGAGATGTTATGGAAGACCAGGATGCTTCAATAGTGGCCTTCAGCTCTTCTGCATTGTTCGGTCTCATGTCTCATCTTTCTCTTGGCATAGATACTCTATGGGGTTCAGGTCAGGCGAGTTTGCTGGCCAATCAAGCACAGTAATCCCATGGTCATTGAACCAGGTTTTGGTGCTTTTGGCAGCGTGGGCAGGTGCCAAGTCCTGCTGGAAAATGAAGTCAGCATCCCCATAAAGCTCGTCTGCGGAAGGAAGCATGAAGTGCTCCAAAATCTCCTGGTAGACGGCTGCGTTGACCCTGGACTTAATGAAGCACAGTGGACCAACACCAGCAGATGACATGGCTCCCCAAATCAACACAGACTGTGGAAACTTCACACTGGACTTCAAGCATCTTGCAGTGTGTGCCTCTCCATTCTTCCTTCAGACTCCGGATCCTTGGTTTCCAAATGAGATGCAAAAGTTGCTCTCATCAGAAAAGAGGTCTTTGGACCACTGAGCAACAGACCAGGTCTGTTTTTCTTTAGCCCAGGTAAGACGCTTCTGACGTTGTTTGTTGTTCAGGAGCGGCTTGACAAGAGGAATTCAACATTTGAAGCCCATGTCCAGGATCCGTCTGTGTGTGGTGGCTCTTGATGCACTGACTCCAGCCTCAGTCCACTCCTTGTGAAAGTCCCCAACACTTTTGAATGGCCTTTTCCTGACAATCCTCTCCAGGCTGCGGTCATCCCTGCTGCTTGTGCACCTTTTTCTTCCACACTTTTCCCTTCCACATAACTTTCTATTAATGTGCTTTGATACAGCACTTTGGGAACATCCAACTTCTTTTGCAATTACCTTTTCAGGCTTTCCCTCCTTATGGAGGGTGTCAATGATGGTTTTCTGCACAACTGTCAGGTCAGCAGTCTTCTCCATGATTGTGATTCCTACTGAACCAGACTGAGAGACCATTTAAAGGCTCAGGAACCCTTTGCAGGTGTTATGGCTTCATTAGCTGATTAGAGTGGGACACTTTGAGCCTAGAATATTGCACCTTTTCACAATATTCTAATTTTCTGAGATTGTGGATTTGGGGTTTTCATGAGCTGTAAGCCATAATCATCACAATTACGACAAATCACGGCTTGAACTATCTTGCTTTGCATGTACTGTAATGAGTCTCTCATATATTAGTTTCCCCTTTTAATTTGCATTACTGAAATAAATGAACTTTTGCACGATATTTTAATTTTTTGAGTTTCACTTGTACATATCTAGAATATATCTGGGTGTTTCTTACTGTGATTTTATTAAGAAGTTGATTTGTCAATATTGTATCACTATACTATAGTGACTATAATCTTCCCCTTCATGGATTACTGCCTTGTCATGGCGAAGGGGCTTGCATAATTCAATGAAGCTATGAGCTATGCCAAGCAGGGCCACCCAAGACGGACAGGTCATAGCAGAGAGTTCTGACAAAATGTGATCCACTGGAGAAGCAAATGGCAACCCACTCCAGTATCTTTGCCATGAAAACCCTATGGACAGTACCAAAAGGAAAAAAGATATGACGCTGGAAGATGAGCCCCTCAGGTCAGAAGGCGTCCAATATGCTACTGGGGAAGAGCAAAGGGCTAGTACTAGTAGCACCAGAAAGAATGAAGTGACTGGGCCTAAGCTGAAAGGACGCTCAGCTGTGGATGTATCTGGTGGTGAAAGGAAAGTCCGATGCGTAAAGATTTTTTCTCCATAGGAACCTGGAATGCAAGATCTATGAATCAAGGGAAGCTGGATGTGGTCAAACAAGAGATGACAAGACTGAACATCAACATCTTAGGAATCAGCAAACTAAAATGGACAGGAATGGGTGAATTTAATTCAGGTGACCATCAGGTATACTACTGCGGGCAAGAATCCCTCAGAAGAATTGGAGTAGCCTTCATAGTCAATAAAAGAGTAGGAAAAGCAATACTGGGATACAATCCCCAAAATGACAGAATGATCTCGGTTTGAATCCAAAGCAAACCATTCAATATCATAGTAGTCCACGTCTATGCCCCAACCACTGGTGGTGAAGAGGATGAAATTGACCAGTTCTATGAAGCCCTTGTAAGGGACACGGTGGCTCAGTGGGTTAGGACGCTGAGCTTGTCAATCAGAAGGTCGGCAGTTTGGCGGGTCAAATCCCGAGTGCCACGTAACAGAGTGAGTGCCTGTTACTCGTCCCAGCTTCTGCCAACCTAGCAGTTCGAAAGCACGTAAAAATGCAAGTAGAAAAATAGGGACCACTACGTTGGGAAGGTAACAACGTTCCGTGCGCCTTTGGCGTCTAGTCATGCCGGCCACATGACCATGGAGACGTCCTCGGACAAGCACTGGCTCTTCGGCTTTGAAACAGAGATGAGCACCGGCCCCTAGAGTTGGAAACGACTAGCATGCATGTGCAGGGGAACCTTTACCTTTTTATGAAGCCCTACAGCACCTTATAGAACTAACACCAAAAAATGATGTCCTTATCATCATGGGGGACTGGAATGCTAAAGTAGGAAGCCAAAACAAAACCAGAATAACAGGCAAGTTTGGCGTTGGAGTACAAAATGAAGCAGGGCACAAGCTGATAGAATTTTGTCAAGAGAATACGATGGTCATAGCAAACACTCTTTTTCAACAACCCAAGAGACAGCTCTACACATGGACATCACCAGACGGTCAACACAGAAATCAGATTGACTATGTGCTCTGCAGCCAAAGATGGAGAAGCTCTATACAGTCAGTAAAAACATGACCAGGAGCTGATTGTGGCTCAGACCATGAGCTTCTCGTTGCAAAATTTAGGCTTAAACTGAAGAAAGTAGGGAAAAGCACTAGGCCACTCAGGTATGAACTAAATCATATCCCTGATGAACATATAGTAGAAGTGACAAATAGATTTAAGGAATTAGATCTGATAGACAGAGTGCCTGAAGAACTATGGACGGAGGTTCGTAACACTGTACAAGAGGTAGCAACTAAAACCATCCCAAAGAAAAAGAAATGCAAGAAAGCAAAATGGCTTTCTGAGGAAGCTTTGCAAATAGCTGAGGAAAGGAAGAAAGCGAAAGGCAAGGGAGAAAAAGAAAGATACGCCCAATTGAATGCAGAATTCCAGGAGAATAGCTAGTAGAGATAAGAATGCCCTTAAATGAACAGTGCAAAGAAATAGAAGAAAACAATAGAATAGGGAGGAGCAGAGATCTCAAGAAATTTGGAGAGATGAAGGGAACGTTTAATGCAAAAATGGGCATGATAAAGGATCAAAATGGCAGGGACCTAACAGAGGCAGAAGAGATTAAGAAGAGGTGGCAAAATTACACAGAAGAACTATACAAGAACGAGCTTAACGTTCCTGATAACCACGATGAGGTGGTCACTGACCTCGAGCCAGACATCCTAGAATGTGAAATGAAGTGGGCCTTAGGAAAGCTGAGCAACAACAAAGCTAGTGGAGGTGACAGTATTCCAGCTGAGCAGTAGTGTAAAAGTGCTACACTCAATTTGCCAGCAAATTTGGAAAACTCAACAGTGGCCACAGGATTGAAAAATATCAGTTTACATTCCAACTCCAAAGAAAGGCAGTGCCAAAGAATGTTCAAACTATCACACCATTGCACTCATTTCACATGCTAGTAAAGTTAGGCTTAAAATCCTACAACCTAGACTCCCGCAGTATGTGGATTGAGAACTACCAGAAGTACAGGCAGGATTTCGAAGAGGCAGAAGAACTAGAGATCAAATTGCCAAAGTATGCTGGATCATGGAGAAAGCTAGGGAGTTTCAGAAAAATATCTACTTCTGCTTCATGCTAAAGCCTTTGATTGTGTGGATCACAACAAACTGTGGCAAGTTCTTAAAGAGATGGGAGTACCAGACCATCTTATTTGTCTCTTGAGAAACCTATATGCGGGTCAAGAAGCAACAGTGAGAACTGGACACGGAACCACTGATTGGTTCAAAATTGGGAAAGGAGTCCGGCAAGGCTGTATACTGTCGCCCTGCCTATTTATTTTTATTTATTTTATTTATTTTAATTCCATTTATATCCCGCCCTTCTCCGAAGACTCAGGGCAGCTGACAAGCTTAGCAGTAGCCTTCATTCTATGTATATGCCTGCTTATTAGGGCTTTCACACACACCCCAAGCGGCATTATTACAAAGTCAGCTTAATTGCCCCCAAGAATCTGGGTCCTCATTTTACCTACCTCAGAAGGATGGAAGGCTGAGTCAACCTTGAGCCTGGTGTGATGTGAACCTGCACTAATTGCAGGCAGCTGGTGTTACTTAAGGAGGCATTAGCCCACTGCTCCACCAAGGCTCTAACTTTAACTTATATGCAGAGCATATCATGAGAAAGGCAGGGCTGGATGAATCAAAAGTTGGAATTAAGATTGCCGGAAGAAATATCAACAACCTAAGATATGCAGATGATACCACACTAATGGCAGAAAGTGAAGAAAAACTAAAGAGCCTCTTGTTGAGGGCGAAGGAGAGTGCAAAAGTTGGCTTGAAACTTAACATTAAGAAAACCAAGATCATGGCATCCAGCCTTCTCAATTCCTGGCAAATAGATGGGGAAGAAATGGAGATAGTGACAGATTTTATTTTCCTGTGTTCCAAAATCACTGCAGGTGGGGACTGCAGCCAAGAAATTAAAAGACGCTTGCTCCTGGGGAGGAAAGCTATGGCAAATCTAGACAGCACACTAAAAAGCAGAGACATCACCCTGCCAACAAAAGTGCGTATAGTCAAGGCTATGGTCTTCCCAGTTGCAATGTATGGCTGTGAAAGCTGGACCATAAGAAAGGCCGAGCGCCAAAGAATTGAGGCCTTTGAACTATGGTGCTGGAGAAGACTCCTGCGAGTCCCTTGGACTGCAAGGAGATCAAACCGGTCAGCCCTACATGAAATCAACCCTGATTGCTCTTTAGAAGAGCAGATCCTGAAGTTGAAATTCAAATACTTTGGCCACCTAATGAGAAGCAAGGAGTCACTGGAGAAGAGCCTAATGGTGGGAAAGATTCAGGGCAAGAGAAGAAGGGGATGACAGAGAATGAGGTGGCTGGATGGAGTCACTGAAGCAGTAGGCGTGAGCTTAAATGGACTTCAGAAGATGGTAGAGGACAGGAAGGCCTGGAGGAACGTTGTCCATGGGGTCACGATGGGTCGGACATGACTTCACAACTAACAACAACTATAATCTTAGTATTATATGCATTGTAGAGTTTATACTATGCTTGTCAGCAACTTAAATTCAGGTTTTTGTTTCTAACTGAAGGAGCATAAACGAATAAAAAAATAAGAGCAATTGGAGTATTTATGTCTTGGTAAAACATTTACTAATTATGAGAAAATGGACAGAAATTTTATGATGTGTATATTTTGATAGAAAAATAGTGAGTTATAGTGTAAGTACTAGGTTGTGAGGAATGAATGTTTGTCAAAAGAAGCAAACCTGGCTGTCTGCAAGGACTTGCTTCTACTCAGGAGAAACATGAAACTAAATTGAATTCAGTGGGAATGAGGTACTTTAAGAATGTGTGATTAAACAATAAATATTATGGAGAATGAATAAATGTGACTTGAATAGAAAATATCAGTAGAAAGAAATATCAAAGTTGATTGGTCATATGAAGAAACTAAATGAGGATCACATTACAAAACAAATATATGAAGGAAAAGTGAATGCAGAAAAGGAGGAAAGGATGGAGATTACAAGAATCTCAAAAAGAAAGAGGTAAGATGTTTAAAGAAGAAAAGGAACTATATGAAGAAATGAGTATGATGGAATGAAGAAAAAAGGTATAAGAGGAAATGATGTTGATGCAAATTAGATTTTGTTAGATTGTTTAATCTTTTCTCATTTCTTTCTTTCAGTTTCTTTGGCTTAGTCTAATTCTGTTTTTTTCCCAAAACATTGCTTATCTTGAAAGAAAATAACATGATGGGCATGTAGGTATGTTAACATTAAGCATGTTATTGTGATATAATCAAATGATGTTTCAGGAACAAAGGAAACCTGTAAAAATGCAACAGAAAACATGGAAATAATGCCTTCTCAGAGAAAACCAACATTGAACATTGATTTATAGAAAGGATGCTCCTCAAAACAGAACAATTTGAACCTCAGAATCCTGCACAGAAAGAAAAAATTCCTAAGAGTAAGTAAAATTGAATGTAATGCTGTTTCCTATACCACATAAATAACGCAACTCTCTGAGTGATATTCAGCAGTTGTAAACATCTGTGGCAATGTTTTTCTGCCTTGGCAACTTTCAGATTAAAAATCTTTAAGACATACTGACCAGAGAATTCTGGGAGCTGAAGTCCACACATCTTGAAAGTTGCAAAAACTGAGAAACATTTATCTATAGCAGGGGTGTTAAACTCGCAACATCACGTGACATGTCGTGACATATTGCGACTTTTTCCCCATTGCTGGCAATGGGATGAGGGTGGTTTTGGCATGATGCATCCGGCCCGTGGGCTAGCAGTTTGACACCCCGATCTATAGTAACATTAAGTTCTAAGTTTCATATTAAAAAATACATTACAGAAATAAGAAATAAAATAATATAAATGGAGTGAACTTTTTTCCCAGATGCCACTATTTTTATCCCACCCTCTTGTTTTTTAAATAAATAATTCAAGGCAGTGAACAGATCTAAATCTTCCTCTGTATTCCTATTTTTTCCACAACTGCCCCATGAGGTAAGTTGAGCTGAAAGTAACTGTCTCAAAATCACTCAGCTGACTTATATCACTAAGGTGAGATTAAAACAATCTCCTGGCTTCTGTTCTGGTGCCTTAATCACTAGAAATAATGTGAGAAAAAAGTTAATCTGTACTTACATACAATTTCTTGCTGCTAAATCTCTATGGACAAATTTTTTGCTTGCAAGATATTTCATCCCTTTTGCTACTTGTAGACCAAATCCAATCAGATCCTTCACTGTTGGATTCTGAAAATTATGGACATGTTAGTAGTTAAAACAATGCAGTGGAGAATGACTTTCAGTTATAAATATGTACTGTAATTGATGAAATCAAACTTAGTCTTCATTTTAATATTGAAAGGTTCTACATTCAAACATAGTTTTTCCTGACCCTAAAGTTGCATTAGTAACCAAGGAAACAAAAATATTGAATAAATTTTAAGTATTTATTTGATTATATAGCATGTATACAATGAAATCTAGATGAAATTAACTGATTGCTAGAAGTGTTGAAATATGTGATAACCTAAGTTTTAGATTACCATTTTGTTGTTATTACACAGTGATTTTTATATATATAATATATATTAAGAAGAAAGATTTCATTACAGAATTATTAAAAAATTGTAATTGAATGTGCATAGGATTGCTATTTTAACTTGCAGAGCAAGTTTTTAGACCTTACTAATAAAGCTACCTATGAAAACTAAGGCTTAAAATATTGGTATGGTTCTTTCAAAACTAGGGTGAACATTAGTTTACTTAAACAACAGAAGGTTTGTACCGTAATTTTTATATTTTGTTTATTTTAATTATAAAGAATTGCCTATGGCAAAGATAAATGGGAAACTACCAGAATTAGATAGCAACCTCAGCAGCTCTCAATGATTACAGAGTTTTCCCAGATTTACCGGGATATTAAGGTCTGAGCATGGCATATTGCTTTAAAGAAATTGTCTACATATATGAAAATGTTTATAAGCCCAGCCCATCTCCCTCCAATGTACAAGAAACCAAAGAACAAAAATTCAGATTCCTTACACTCCTCCAGACAGGAATTCTGATCATCCAGGTCCAAACACCCACCCAGAGTCACTTTGTAGAGGAGGTGGGTGGCATAAAAATTTAATAAATAAAATAAAATAAATCCTACACATAAATCTTTTGATCCAGGTAGTTTTTCTGTATTTTTCAACGATCAATTATTTTTACGTAAAATGTGTAATGCAACTTCATTAAATTCTGATTACAAATACCATATTTCAAAGTAATAATTGATCCACCAATTTATACTTTCAGACAGCAGAACTGTAATAATATATAATTGCCTAACTGGATCACTACTGAACATCCCATAATACACATACATGAGATTCATTTCTAATGAAGTTTCGAAGATCTCCATGTTTCATATAAGGAAGCACCACCAAAGGAGAACCTTCATTAGGCAAGCAAATTCCAAGCAGTGACAGGACATTGGGATGAGTGAAATCTTTCATTATAATTCCTTCTTTTAAGAATTGAGCTACTTCATCCAAATCTGTAATTCCTGAAAAATGCAGCAACAATTTTTAAATAAATATACATATAATTTCTAATATATTTTAAATACATTTTAATGAAAGGAACAAATATAGATCCTTAGTATTACTCCTTTATAATACTAATAAAGTTATAATAAAACACATTGAAATTTAGATATGTATTCTCAAAATTATATTCAGGTATTTGCAGGGCTAGACGCTGCCTATCTATAAGCAAATGAGCTGGAAGAGTGTTATCTGGAATGTATTTAACAAATTTTAGCAACATAGTTCCAGAATTCCTTTCTCTTCCTTTTTCATATATTAATAACAATATATAGAAATGCTCCATCTGTCAAACTAAAAGAATGTTATTAATAGTTTGTGCCAATTAAATCCTGCTGTTTTCCAACTGTCTCACTCATAAAAAGTGAACATAAGCTAGTCCAGTGGTAAAATGAAACCATAATTTTTCCCTCTTTCCTTTAATCTTTTATTTATTATGTGGGTGGAAATAATGAGCATTCTTTCATATGGACATTGTAAGATGTACGGAATAAAATTTCTGCAAGCTACACAAAGACACTTAACTTGATAAAAATAATCATGGCTCAACAAATATAGTTTAGTCAGTGAAAATACAATGATTCAGAATAAAATATTATGAGGCTCACTGTTCAAGGATTTCACAGCACAATGAATTTTCTTGCCATCGGTATCCAATAAAGTTCCATGATAAACACATCCAAAATGCCCTGCAAAGAGAAAATATCACCACAAGTCCAATTTCTACTGATTTTTCTGGAGCTGTCTTTATATTTTGAGTGATCAAGTGCTGAGGGAAAGAAATTTGTCCTGGATTCTTTCAGAAATCATTCTGAGCTGCTCAGAACAATGCGACACAGCCAAAACATGATAAAATAATGATAAAACAATGATTTTTCTAATTAAAAGCTCTGATATTTCAAAAGTTCTGCTGGAGACAGAAACCTACTAAATCTAAATCTACTAGATCCATCACCCTGCCATTGGCACATCTTCCTTTGAACGTTTACAATATCAGACCTTCCTAACCTTAGAAATATAACTCTTGAAGTTTTCCTGTGTGCAAATAAGTGATTTCTGATGTTGGATGTACTCTCTGATGCATTGAATGATTTTTTGGGAAGTCCCCAATGGAATGTAGTATAAAATTGCATAAGATCGAATGATTCAGCATCCCAACATAAGCAGGGATAAAGCCAAATTTTTGAAATTAAATGTGTAAATATAAAATACAATTGAGACACCTACCTCTTCCTATTACTTCACTGAAGTGCACAATCATATTATCAGCACCAATAACAACATGCTCAACCTCTTTGACCAGATCTGGATTTAAGGCACTGATGTCAATGTGAACATTAGTCTGTAACAATGGACTAGCTAAATCGGAGTCTCCAGTAGACAGAATAGGAGATAGGTCCACATGATATTGGGTTGGCCTGCAAGATCCGTTCTGAGATAAAGTTGGAAATTGGTCTATAAGAAAATGTAAACATCTTTGTCAATAGCAAATTCTGCCACAGAAAGACTTTCTTTTATCTGTTTAGTTTTCATTTTAAAATTTATTTTTCACCTTATTACATAATGTAACACATGATTACTAAAACAATAACAATAACTGTAACAGGAACCAGCTTATCTGCAACTTGAGAGACACAGTAGCTATGCCCTTGAGAGAGAACTTTTCACAATGATCCTACAGAAATATCTGGCTTGCAGGATTCATTTAAAATGGTGGAGCTAAGCTTGGAAACAGAATCAGAAGCCCTTATAGACCAAGAGAATATGGCTTGCAAAAACAAACCGTTATACAGTATACTATAATTTGTCTTTCATTTGTTCGGGTAATATTTTCTTCACACCATTTATATAAAACTATTTTTAAACACTAATTGACATCCCAACTCTCAAAAACATACTGTTCTACTGCAAACCTTAATCGGAATTGCCATGGTGCAAACCACATTTTCTTTTGTAGAATTTCCTAACAATTTTGTATTTTGAACCAAGCTCAAAATTGTAACAAAAACAATCTGAATTTGTAGTAATTTTATGGAAACAGACATTACACATTAGAGAACAGAAGAAAGAAATAACAAAGGATATTGGTTATTTTCAAATTATTATTTAATGAACAGTTTAAAATCTGGTTACGGTAATACTTTCCAAATTACTGTAACTATATTTATCAAGAGGTAAATATTCAAATAGGAAATTGACTTTTATTATTCATTTCCTGAATTTTTAGTATTTAACATTTTTAAGTACAGTAAATGCACTTACTATTTTTGTTTAAGAACCATAATGTATAGGGTTGATCAAACATCAGTCTTTATTAATTTGCATAGACAAGTTAGCAGAATAAAAATGTGTCTAAACAAAACACTGCTATTCTCATTACTCTGAATCCAAGGAAATGGTTGATAACAAAGCCTAGGAAATGTGTGGGTCTCTTTCCCTTTCTTAGCAAACAATGGAGAATCTTTAAATGAGACCTTGTTCTGGCAGACACAATGCACTAGGAAGTGTTCCAGCATAATAGTATGCTGATTATTATACTTGTATTTATTTAACTTATTGCATTATTTATTTAATTTACTCACATTTGTATGCCATCTCTTCTTACAATTGGAAGTTAATAACTTTTGATATCCAAAACCTAAATAATCATTGCTTCATTGTCTAGATTAGCATTCTCCAAACTAGGGTCCCTCAACTTTCAATTCTTAAATCCTTCATCTCCCAGTACGTGGTTCTTCAATTTCTAAGAATTCTGGAAGTTTTAATTAACACATCTGGATTATACATCTGGATCTGTTCTCAATGTTATTGACTGAATTCTATTTATGTTTATTTTGCTGCAAGTACCTGGTGTGTGTGTGTGTGTGTGTGTGTGTGTGTGTGTGTGTGTGTGTAGAGATATAATTGTAGTCAAAATATGGTCTATTATAATGCTGTCAGGAAATGTTTGGTTTGTGTGTCGTACAGTTCAGCAATCAATGTGAACACTTCTTACAAGGACATAAAAGCATTCCTACCTGTGCTGAGATTTTCTTTATATTTGTAAACAGAAAGTACTCTCTTCGTAGCCATCTATGTTGAAATAAGACCAGGATGTTCTACTCATACATTAATCTTATTTTTACTTAAAGAGAGTTTAGGCTAGCAATTCCAGAGTTTAGAGAAAGGCCACTTTTATACATACAGTATACTGACCTGTTTATAGTATGCCTAAATGATTGTATATGCCTGATCTGATGCATCACTAGCACTGTGCAAAGCATTTGAAAAGGCACTTTACAAAGCTCACTTGTGAAGCACTTTGTTGAAGCATTGAGATAACTGCTTTCTATGCAGTGCTCAGCCCAAGTACCTCAAGGATTTTTATACCTTGTCATTCCTTATATGTGCATTCATAGCCACTTCATTTGGCAAGTAGAACATTTGGAAAAATCCATGAAACAGCCTTGCCAAGACTCTGGAAGAGGTTGCAGCCTCAGAGTTTTGAATGCTTTACACCAGGGCTTTTCAACCTTTTCACCTATTGTACCACTTTTAGGATATGGCAACGTCCGAGTACCACCAGTTGCCTAGCAAGGTGTCAAAAACTTGATGACCCAAAAAAAAAAAGGAAAAAAGTGATGAAGTACAGGTAGTCCTCGACTTACAACAGTTCGCTTAGTGACTGTTTGAAGTTACAGTGGCACTGAAAAAAGTGCCCCCCAAGCCACAGCCGAGCAAGACACCTGCCTGCCTGCCCCGGTGATGCTCTTCCTCCTGTCCGAGGTTTTCATTGTTGTGAGCATTTCTGTTGAGGATTGGCAGCAGAGGTGGGGTGGGAGGTGTTTGGTTTTTATCACACGCCCCGCCCCCGCTGGGTGGCTGCAGCAGGTTTTGGTCACTTCACATGACCCTGGGATATGTGACTGTCATAAATATGAATCAGTTGCCAAGCATCTGAATGTAAATCACAAGACCCTGGAGATGCTGCAACATTTCAGCTGATTGGTGCTTCTTCTGGGCTCAGAAGCACCAGGATCAGCGCCGGGCTCCACCTGGAGCCTGGCGCTGATCCTGGTGCTTCCGCTGAGCCCTGACAGCCCCGAAGAAGTGCTGGTCCTGGTGCTTTCGCTGAGCCCTGCAGCTCTAGCCATCTCTCGCTCAGGCTTGTGCGGTGCTGCCACCGGTTCAGCTCATTCCCCTCCTCGCTACCACTTTTGTAGGATGGTCGCGTACCACCTGCCAGGTGCCAATGTACCACAGGTGGTACCCGTACCACTGGTTGAAAAGCCCTGCTTTACACCTTGGAATAAGCATTCTTAGGTTTAGCATGAATAGTTCTGATCTTAAGTCAGATATTGAACTTTGATACAACCTGACATGTTGCTTCATGTATTCAGCAGCACTAATTTAAGTGTTATTCTTTTTCCAAATATGTAAGAAAAATGGTGTTATGAAGCAGCCTTAAGATGGATAATGTCCTAGAATTACTTGGAATTTTTTAAAGACATCCTGCAGGTGCATGGACACTTCACATTACTGCCACTCTACAAATTAGGATGCTGATAGTGAGATTTACAGGTAGTCCCCAAGTTACGAGTGTTCCTTTAGCAAACGTTCGAAGTTACCACAATAAGCACCCCCTAGTGCTTACGATCAAATCCTGAAATTATGAATATTGTGGCACCATGGCAGTCGTTCACCCTTACAAGGGACACTTCTGTGGCCCTCCGGATGCCTGATTTGGACACCGGAGGCCTTTTCCAGGCTGCCGCTGCCTGGAAACGGGTCTCCAGAGGGCCATGGAAGCATCCCCCAGCCTCAGATCTAGGCGACAGTGGCCTGGAAAAGACCTCTGAGGCCTGGAGGCATGCAGAAGTTCCCCCAGCCTCACTTCCAGGCAGCATCAGCCTGGAAAAGGCCTCCAATGCCCGGATCCAGCCTCTGGAGGCATGCAGATCCAGGCAGCCTCAGATCTCAGTCTCAGATCCAGGCAGCAGCAGGAACCACAGCAGAGAGGAGACAGATCTTTTCAAGGTGAGTCCAGCACAGCATGAAGGGAGGGGAAAGCATGAAGTATTTTAGTGAGTCAGGGAGGCCTTGGGGGTCTGTTCCATCACTAGGCCCGCCATGGCCTTCCCCACCCTGAGATACCTCATGTTCATTTAACGAGCCATGCAGATGTTAACGAGCAGGGAGTGATCTTATTCAAGGTATGAGATTCTCTCGCACAAGTTTCCGAGTTACAAATGGAATGTGCAGGCTCCATTACACTCATAACTCAAGGACTACCTATATATGATCAGACAGCATAAAACAGGAGTCCAAAATTTCACAAATTGCAAAAGTCTTTGAGTATGAGTATCGTGAAAGGTCACAGGTTCACCATTGACTTCATGCATTTCTGGAAGCACAGTGCATGAGAGAAAGACTACATGAGTAAATTATAATACTCTATAAACTTTGGTGAATCTGGTGGGAAAAAAGATAAGGAACAGGCCTACTGCACAAATTAAAATTTCACCTGGGATGGCATCAATATACTAGCAATATACTGGCAATCAAAAGAAAAAAAGAAACAAAGAGAGGGGCACGGATTCAGGATGTATGATAATGGAAATGTGCTAAGTACCATATTTCCCCTAAAATAAGACCAGGTCTCATTTATTTATTTGCCTGCAAAAGAGGCACCAAGTCTTATTTTCAGGGGTTTCTTTTTCACTCACCTCCAGCACTGAAAGCCCCACCCAGCTGGTCCTCTTCTGTGGCTGAAGGAGCAGCTTCATTCTGTAGCTCAGAATGGAGCTCGGGCCTGCATTTTGCAGTCAGGCCTTTCCGGAAGGCCTCTGCAGAGGCCTCCTGGAAAGGCCTCTGACTGTGAAATGCAGGCCTAGGGATGCCGCAGAAGAAGTGGGCCAGCGAGGAGAGGCCTGGCTGCAAGGTAAGGGTCCACCTTCCCGCCTTGATTTTTAGGTTTGTGCCCCACCCCCCAAAATCAAGCTAGGGCTTATTTTCATCGTAGGTCTTACTTTTGGGGAAACATAGTAGTTTTAAACAATTACATCTGAATTACATAAAACCTGCAGAAGATTGTTGTTTGAGGTAGCATTCTCATAGAAATTACAGCAAGAATTGGTTCACTATTCTCATCATCAGCATCTTTACATTGTGGCATATGGAAATCATTAAAAGGGGAAAATCATAATATTGATGAAGACAAGCAGGAGGATTGTTGGTTTTATAACAGATTCAGCATGTTACAGACTTTCATAAATATGCAACAGTGGGGTCCTTAGTGCTCTCTGAGGTTTTTTTGTTTTCTTGCAGACCTTTCATTACCTAACTGGGTAACACTATCAGTACTATGTAACAAAAATCATGTTACCTAATACAACAAACCTTTCTAAGACAAATGAAAAGATACCAATGTATATCTCATTATAGAAACCACATAGCTTAATATTTGGCAATCCTTTGCTATTTATTAATGAGAAAAATGGTAATACTGTACCTTCCAAAAAAGTTGATCTATAGTCTACAGATTCACTTGACACCAATTCAGTTGTAGGACTTACACTCCTTGCACTTACAAGCCTGTCCAAATGAGGAGTGTGTACTCTTCCATCATAGCGAACAATCTCTCCACCTAAATCTTATAGAAGAAAGAATGTCAATATTACAAAAAAAACCTGATGTTTCTATTATTATCATTCATAATGGAACAAACAACAATTCTTATTCTTTTTAAAATATCTCATCTTTCCGATCAAAACCATATACTGGATTAGGCCAAGGTTTATCTTATTCCAGCATTTTGTTTGTAAGAATGGTCAAGTAGATGAACCTGGATTGCTTGCAGGCAGAAGGCAACCTAGAGAAAACAGTTTTCAAGGCCTACAGTCTTTGATAGACCTGTCCTCCATGAATTTAGTTATTTAGGTTAATGAGTATCACATTATGTAGCAATGAATTCCACAAAAACTGACATCTACTGTATCACTCATACATTATATGAACAAATGCTTCCTCTTGTTTTAAATCGCCTTCCAACCAGCTTTATTGGATGCTTCCTTTTTGTAGTGAGTTTTTTGGGGGGTGGGGGGAGGGAGTTACCTCTGCTACTACACATGACTTGCTGTGTCATTAATGATTGTATGAACCAATCATATCTTCCCTCTGTAACCCTTTTTTCTAAGACAACTTATATGCAGAGGTTTGGGGGGTTTGATCTGTCTAGTTCAGGGGTAGGCAACCTCGGCTCTTTTATGACTCATGGACTTCAACTCCCAGAATTCCTGAGCCAGCTGGCTCAGGAATTCTGGGAGTTGAAGTCCATGAGTCATAAAAGAGCCGAGGTTGCCTACCCCTGGTCTAGTTACTTGGACTGCCTTTTTCTACCCTTTTTCTTCAGCCTACACTTATTGTACTAAAATGGAATTGCTTCTACTATTTATTTGACCATTAAGCTAGTTTGAAGAATTCCTAATGGATTAGCTGACTTTTGGTTTTTACTATTCTGCATATCTTATTCATTATTATCTGCAAACATGGCCAAGAAACTGTTTACACCCAAGTTAAAGTCATCTATGAATAAGTTAAATAGTCTGAACACAGATCCTTCAACAACAATACTTCTTTCTACCCTCCATACAGAACAGCGCTCACTTATTCCTACTTTTTATTTTTTTGGTTTTTTTAACCAATTAATAATCTATAAAAGCATGAATCAAGTTATTCAAAGGTCACTAAGTTTATTAAAGAGCTTTTGATGAGGAATTTTGTTAAAGGCTTTTATTAATCCAAGAATACAGCGCTGACACCACCATCCACGTGCCTATTATCTGTATTAGCAGTTCCAAATCCCTCCCTGAGTAAGTCAATATAGGCTCAGGTAATCTGTCCTGTATCTTTTGTAAGGGAGACAGATGCAAAGAACTAAGTACATTTTTTCTGTAAATCTTTCTGTTTATTAGGAAAGAGTTTTCATTTGCTAAAGACAGCTTTCTTATTATTTATAGTTTCTTCAACATTAATAGAAAATGCGGTTTTGGTTAACCCTCTTACCTCATGGAATATATTTTAGCTGAGAAAGAATTACTGCAGTTTTAAATAAACTCTAGGAAAGAATTAATGATCATCACCTTTGATTTGCTTTTTCTTTTTTCTCCAAAAGAGAAATCCAAATGCTAGCAGCGAGAGAAAAAATGTTGTTGCTACAATGCCTGCAATGAGTCCTGTGAAATTTGAGTCTGGTTGAATCATTACTTTCCCAATAACTGTTGACGAAATTTCTTTCTTCCACTGAAAGATAGATAGATTCAAAAATTCTAAAATGTACTAACACACACACATACTGTATATGTAGCAACAATGACAAAAATCAGCATAATTTATTTATGGAAGTTGGGCAGGCATTGGTTTCACCAATAATACACATTTTATCACACATCCACTACAAGTTCTACTTGTTCTTTATTTCTGCTATCAGTAGCTCTTATTCCCTTATTCTGACCCAGGAAAAATGTCCAAGTTAATAAGGAAGCAAAAATGATGATGAGGATGAGGAAGAGTATTTATATCTATCTTTGTCTGCTGGCTCAATGATTCCCTGCTTAGCAAAGAATAATGCAGCATGCATTAAGTTCACTGAGTAATTAATGGGGCTTATTCAAGAGGTTTTGCTCAATTCTGCAGATAAGAAAAAAACTGTCTAAACCAGGGGTGTCAAACTCAATTTCATTGAAGGCTGCATCAGCATTGTGGTTGCCCTCAGGGGGCCTGGTGGGTATGGCCAGGGTGGGCGTGGCCGACTGGGTAGGCGTGGCTAGAGTGCATATGGCCTACTGGGTGGGCGTGGCCAGCTCTACATCGTTCGCATCAAGGGTGCCTATGGGGGCCTGGGCAGGAGTGGGACAGATCTGAGGGTCTCTGGCAGAAGGAGGGTCTCTGGGCCAGGGCCAAGGCAGTGGGGGCCGTTCCCTCACTGTTTCCAGGATAGCTTCGCGGGCCACATGAAACCACTTCATGGGCTTGATGTGGCCCCCGGGCCTTGTGTTTGACATGTCTGGTCTAAACATTTATTCAGTTATCTGAATAAATATTTCATATTGATTTATTTGCTTTATAGGTAGTTCACCAAATTAACAATGTGATCATTTTTGTAAGAAGTCACTGATTAACTTTAAACTATGCCATGCTCTGTACTTTACAATAGCTTATAACGTTCCTTAAGATTACAATGGGAGACAGCTTTTCCTACTCAAATCATTTGTTCTGTTGGTAAAAATATATCATCAGTCTTATACAGTAATTACTGGAATTTAGTTAGCTGTTATTAAGTTGGATTCAGTTCCTGCCAACTATATGAAGAAATATTTTTCATTCTGAATTATGTTTACTAGTAACTTGTAACTCTTCCAAAGACATTCCAATAATATCTTTGATGTCAGCAATCTACCTGATCCATTATCTTTTTTTTTACTTCTCTCAACCTTGCCAAACACTTTCCACCATCTGCTTGCATATAGTCCAAGATGTTCATAATAACTGTCTCCATAGCCACAATTCCAAGGCATCTATTATCTACTCATGCTTTCTCAATGCCAGTCTCTACAGACAAATGTTTATCACAAAAAGCCATTGCCTCTAGCTATTCTGGGCTTTGTTAGAGGTTTGTATGGTATTAATATCTGAAGTGGGAAAGATGCTTCCTATCCACAGTATGTCCTTGTTGTTGTATCCTGTTGGCAGAATCTTACAGAAGATACACAGTCCTAGAAAAATATGTCTTTGAGTTAAGCAGGCAGTAACATGTCATAACAATCATCTTGTAAACAGAGGTTCCTCCATTTCTTCAATTTTGCCATTCTACTCATCCAAGAACAATACTATACCATTCTTAGTATTGCATTTAGTATTTCTTGCAATTTTCTGTAGAATTCATTCTACCATTCCTAGTATTGCATTTAGTATTTCTTGCAATTTTTCGTAGAATTCATTCTATCATTGTGTCCTAAGAAGCTGGTAAAAAAAACACCTACACCTATCCACTTTACAAAAGTTTAAATTGCCAGGGCCAGATGGTTTACATCCCAGGATAGTGAAAACACTGATGTGATCTCAGAACCACTGAACAAAATCTTTCAGAACTCCTGGAGCAGAGGGGAACTGCCAGAGAATTTGAAAACAACTGATGCCATTCCACTATTCAAGAAGGGGAAAAAGAGGATCCAGGAAACTACTGTATAGACTAATCACATGACATCAATACCTGGGAAAATCCTGGAAAAGAAGCAGGAGATTTGTGAGCACTTAGAAATGAACAGGGCAATTACTAAAAGCCAGCATGGGTCTGTTAAAAACAAAACATGCCAGACAAACCTTACTGCTTTCTTTTATAAAGTGACTAAATTAGTGGATCAGGAAAATGCTGTGGATATACTTTACTTGGACTTCAGTAAGGCATTTGACAAAGTAGACCACAGCCTAGTTCTTGATAAAATAGAAATGTGGGATAGACAGCATCACCACCAGATGGATTTGCAGTTGTATTCAGTATGTAGTCTTAATGGAACTACATCTACAAAGAAGGAAGCATGGGGTTTCTCAAGTGCTCTTCAACATCTTCACAAATGATCTAGATGAGGGGATAGAAGGGGAACTCATCAATTTGCAGATGACACCAAACTGGGAAGAATTGTCAACACTTTGGAAAATGGACTCAAGATTCAGAAGACAGAATTCAGCATTGGGCCCTATCCACAAAGATAGGGTGAGAAAAGTAAGGTACTACACTTAGACAGAAAAAACAAATGTACAAGTATAGAATAGGTAGTAGCTGGCTCAAGCAGTAACTGTGTTGTTGTTGTTGTTAGTTGCAAAATTGTGTCTGACCCATTGTGACCCCATGGACAACATTCCTCCAGGCCTTCCTGTCCTCTACCATCTTCTGGAGTCCATTTAAACTCACGCCTACTGCTTCAGTGACTCCATCCAGCCACCTCATTCTCTGTCGTCCCCTTCTTCTCTTGCCCTCAATCTTTCCCAGCATTAGGCTCTTCTCTAGTGAGTCCTTCCTTCTCATTAGGTGGCCAAAGTATTTGAGTTTCAACTTCAGGATCTGCCCTTCTAAAGAGCAGTCAGGGTTGATCTCCTCTAGGACTGACCGGTTTGATCGCCTTGCAGTCCAAGGGACTCGCAGGAGTCTTCTCCAGCACCATGGTTCAAAGGCCTCAACTCTTTGGTGCGCAGCCTTTCTTATGGTCCAACTTTCACAGCCATACATTGCAACTGAGAAGACCATAGCTTTGACTATACACACTTTTGTTGGCAGGGTGATGTCTCTGCTTTTTAGTGTGCTGTCTAGATTTGCCATGGCTTTCCTCCCCAGGAGCAAGCATCTTTTAATTTCTTGGCTGCAGTCACCATCTGCAGTGATCTTGGAGCCCAGGAAAATAAAATCTGTCACTACCTACATTTCTTCCCCATCTATTTGCCAGGAATTGAGAAGGCCGGATGCCATGATCTTGGTTTACTTAATGTTAAGTTTCAACCCAACTTTTGCACTCTCCTTCACCCTCAACAAGAGGCTCTATAGTTCCTTTTCACTTTCTGCCATTAGAGTGGTATCATCTGCATATCTTAGGTTGTTGATATTTCTCCCGGCAATCTTAATCCCAACTTTTGATTCATTTAGCCCTGCCTTTCTCATGATGTGCTCTGCATATAAGTTAAATAGGCAGGGCGACAATATACAGCCTTGCCGGAATCCTTTCCCAATTTTGAACCAATCAGTGGTTCCGTGTCCAGTTCTCACTGTTGCTTCTTGGTCCACATATAGGTTTCTCAAGAGACAAATAAGATGGTCTGGTACTCCCATCTCTTTAAGAACTTGCCACAGTTTGTTTTGATCCACACAATCAAAGGCTTTAGCATAGTCTATGAAGCAGAAGTAGATGTTTTTCTGGAACTCCCTAGCTTTCTCCATGATCCAGCATATGTTGGCAGTTTGATCTCTAGTTCCTCTGCCTTTTCAAAATCCTCCCTGTACTTCTGGTAGTTCTTGATCCACATACTGATGGAATCTAGCTTGTCGCATTTTAAGCATAACTTTACTAGCATGTGAAATGAGAGCAATGGTACGATCGTTTGAACATTCTTTGGCACTGCCTTTCTTTGGAATTGGAATGTAAACTGATCTTGTCCAATCCTGTGGCCACTGTTGAGTTTTCCAAATTTGCTGGCAAATTGAGTCTAGCACTTTTACTGCATCGTCTTTTAAGATTTTGAATAGCTCAGCTGGAATACTGTCACCTCCACTAGCTTTGTTGTTGCTCAGCTTTCCTAAGGCCCACCTCACTTCACATTCTAGGATGTCTGGCTCAAGGTCAGTGATCACCTCATCGTGGTTATCAGGGACGTTAAGCTCATTCTTGTATAGTTCCTCTGTGTAGTTTTGCCAACTCTTCTTAATCTCTTCTGCCTCTGTTAGGTCCCTGCCATTTTGGTCCTATATCATGCCCATTTTTGCATGAAACGTTCCCTTCATCTCTCAAATTTTCTTCAAGAGATCTCTGGTCCTCCCTATTCTATTGTTTTCTTCTATTTCTTTGCACTGTTCATTTAAGAAGGCATTCTTATCTCTTCTAGCTATTCTCTGGAATTCTGCATTCAATTACCTTTCACTTCCCTCCTTTCCTCAGCTATTTGCAAAGCTTCCTCAGAGAGTCATTTTGCTTTCTTGCATTTTTCCCCCTTTGGGATGGTTTTAGTTGCTACCTCTTGTACAATGTTGTGAACCTCCCTCCATAGTTCTTCAAGCACTCTGTCTATCAGATCTAATTCCTTAAATCTATTTGTCACCTCTACTGTATATTCATCAGGGATATGATTTAGTTCATACCTGAGTGGCCTAGTGCTTTTCCCTACTTTCTTCAGTTTAAGCCTACATTTTGCAACAAGAAGCTCATGGTCTGAGCCACAGTCAGCTCCTGGTCATGTTTTTACTGACTGTATATTTATTTATTTATTTATTTAGTTACATTTATATACCGCCCTATTCCCTGAGGACTCAGGGCGGTTTACAGGAAATTAAAAAATCCACCATACAAAAGTTAAAAAACCAAATTAAAAAATATTAAATTGACCCTGTATACTTAAAACCCCAATTAAAATTTCTCCTCAGCCTGGGCCTGAGAGCTCAAAGAGCCAGGTCTTCAGGCCCCGGCGGAATGATCGGAGGTCGGGGGCAGTCCTCAGCTCCACCGGCAGCTGGTTCCAGAGGGCAGGCGCTCCCACTGAGAAGGCCCTATCCCTGGGTGTCACCCGCCGGCAATCTCTCACCGGCGGCACCCTGAGCAGACCCTCCCTGTGGGAGCGCACTGGGCGAAGGGCGTTTGATGCCGGCAGCAGGTGTTCCCTCAAATAGCCCGGACCCAGGCCATGTAGGGCTTTATAGGTAATAACCAGCACCTTGAATTTCACCCGGAGGGCAACCGGAAGCCAATGCAGCTCGCGGAGTAGAGGTGTTACATGGGAGTATCGGGAGACCCCCATTACAACTTGTATAGAGCTTCTCCATCTTTGGCTGCAGAGCACATAGTCAATCTGATTTCTGTGGTGACTGTCTGGTGATGTCCATGTGTAGAGCTGTCTCTTGGGTTGTTGGAAGTTTGCTATGACCATCGTATTCTCTTGACAAAATTCTGTCAGCCAGTGCCCTGCTTCATTTTGTACTCCAAGGCCAAACCTGCCTGTTATTCCAGTTATCTTTTGGCTTCCTACTTTAGCTAGGGTCCTAGTGGACCACCACATAAGTATGAGCGAGCAGTGTACTGCAGCTGCCAAAAAACCCAAAGCAGTCCTAGGCTGCATCAATAGAGGGATAGCATCAAGATCACAAGAATGACAGTAACTTTCTACATTACACTAGTGAGGCCACACTTTGAATATTTATTTATTTATTTATTTATTAGTTTTTATAAACCGCCCTTCTCCCGAGGGACTCGGGGCGGTGTACAGAGGAAGGAAGGTATACAGATCGAACAATAAAAATAATAAGAAACACTAATGAACACAAACTGGGACCCCAATTAACGCTATCATGCCAGGCCAGCCTGCTGAAACAGGAAAGTTTTTAAGTCGCGACGGAAGGTACGGAGGTCAGGGGCCATCCGGATTTCTGTTGGTAAGGTGTTCCAGAGGGCTGGCGCACCCACTGAGAATGCCCTCCCCCTGGGGGCCACCAGCCGACATTCCTTGAGCGGTGGCACCCTGAGGAGGCCCTCTCTGTGGGAGCGCACAGGACGGTGGGGTGCTGACATCGGCAGAAGGTGCTCCCGAAGGTAGTCCGGACCCATGCCATGTAGGGCTTTGTAAGTCATCGTTAGCACCTTGAACTTCACACGGAAGGCAGCCGGAAGCCAGTGCAGCGCACGGAGGAGAGGTGTGATATGGGAGTATCGGGAGGCTCCCAAGAGTGTCCGTGCCGCCGCACTTTGCACCAGTTGAAGCTTCCGAGTGGATCTCAAGGGCAGCCCCATGTAGAGAGCGTTACAATAGTCTAGGCGAGATGTCACAAGGGCATGGGTGACTGTACGTAAGGAATCCAGGTCCAGATAAGGCCGTAGTTGGCGAATTAGTCGAACCCGGGAGAAGGCCCCCTTGGTCACAGCTCCAATGTGGTCTTCCAGGGAGAGCTGCGAGTCTAGGAGGACACCCAGGTTGCGGGCCCTATCAACAGGGGGAAGTAACTTGTCCCCAATGTTAAGCAGTGGGACGTTCTGAATCTCCTGGTTTCCCGGTACGTACAGCCATTCAGTCTTGTCCGGGTTCAGTTGAAGCCTGTTTCTCCCCATCCATTCCCGGACCGCTTTCAGGCAGCGGGACATCACGTCTAGGGCATCACTGATATTGTTTGGAGTTGAGATAAAAAGCTGGGTGTCATCAGCATACTGATGGTACCCTACTCCAAAACTGCGAATGATCTCACCCAGCGGTTTCATGTAGATGTTGAACAGGAGAGGCGAGAGGACCGACCCCTGAGGGACTCCGCAAGCGAGAGGCCTCGGGGTCGACCTCTGTCCCCCTGTCAGCACCGACTGCGAGCGACCCTGGAGAAAGGAGGAGAACCAACGCAGAACCGTGCCTCCCACTCCCAGTCCCCTGAGGCGTCGCAGCAAGATACCATGGTCGATGGTATCGAAAGCCGCCGAGAGGTCTAATAAGACTAGGACAGAGGAATGGCCCCTGTCCCGGGCTCTCCAGAGATCATTCATCAGAGCGACCAATGCCGTCTCCGTGCTGTAGCCCGGCCTGAAACCCGATTGGTACGGGTCTAGATAAACCGCTTCATCCAGGATCTGAGGAAGTTGGTGCGCCACCACGCTCTCAACAACCTTCGCAAGGAAGCGAAGATTGGAGACTGGACGAAAGTTATTCAAAGAGGATGGGTCCAAGGTGGGCTTCTTGAGGAGAGGTCTCACCACCGCCTCCTTCAAGGCGGTGGGGAAGTGACCCTCACTCAGAGAAGCAGAGATGACCGCTAGGAACCAGCCTCGTGTCGCCTCTCGAGCTGCATAGGCCAGCCAGGAAGGGCACGGGTCCAGTAAGCATGTGGAGGAGCTTAACCTTCTCATAATCCTGTCCACTTCCTTAGGAGTTACAGGATCAAATTCTTCCCAGATGACGTCGACAAGACTGTCCATGTCTTGTTCTTCCATCTCAGCCCAGTTGGAGTCCAGACCAGTTCGAATCCGAGCGATTTTATCCAGCAGATATTGACCAAATTCCTCGGCTCGACCCTGCAAGGGTTCCTCCCTCACCTCTTGGTTTAATAGGGAGCGAGTCACCCTGAACAAGGCAGCTGGGCGATTATCTGCGGACGCGATGAGGGTGGAAAAGTAGTTGGATTTTGCCACCCTTATCGCAGCGAGATAAGACCTGGTGAGGATTCTTAGTCGCAATCGGTCGGATTCGGATCGACTGGACCTCCAACGGCTCTCTAGGCCCCGTCTCCGACGCTTCATCTCCCGGAGCTCCTCGGTGAACCATGGGGCTCGCTGGGATCTGCGCCGGGTCAGAGGTCAGATCCTAGAAGAGTGTAGAAACGAGCAACAAAGATGATAAGGGATCTAGATGCTAAACTGTATGATTAATGGTTAAGGAGCTAGATGTGTTTAGCATAACAAAAAGAATAATTAGGGGTAACATGAGAACTGTCTTTCGGTGTTTTGGGCTGTCACAGGTATAAGAGGGTTGACTTATTATCTTGAGGGTAAGATAAGAAGTAATAGGTGGAAGCTACTTAAAAATAGATCCAAGCTGGAACTAAAGTGAATTTTCCTGACAGTTAGAACAATTAATCAATGGATCAGCTTGCTTCCCAGAGTTAGGGATGCTCCATCAGTGTAGGTCTTCAAGAAAAGACCGGGTAGACATTTGTCCAGGATGCAATAATTGTTGTGATTCAGCGTCAGCCTGTGGTACCAGTAGCTGGGTCGGATGATTCTGAAGAGGAGGAGGAAGAGGGGTTTGGAGAGCCTTTGGTGTCAGAGGGAGGTTCTGATACACTGCAGGACTCTCAGCCTGGCCCCTCCCATCTTGTTCCTCCTCAGACTCAGCCGTGTGAGCATGAGGGATTGGAAGAAGACGATCCACAGCTGGCTCTGTTCAGGGATACTAGGAGCAGGAGGCAATCTAGCAGAGCAGAACAGAGGAAGGCAATGAGGCAACTCAGGAGAAGGCAATGAGAAGCCACGCCTTGGGACTGCTGATAAAAGGGGAAGATGTGGGAGGTGCTGGTTGCTGAAGGCAACCGTTTGAAGATCTTCTGCTAGAGCCCTGGTCTGTTATTGTTATTAATTCTTATTTGAACTTTTGGTTTAACTCTTGAACTTTTCGTTTAACTTTTGTTTGAACTCTTTGTAAATAAACTTGGTTGGTTTTTTTTCAGCCTGTTGACTATAAAAAGGGGTTGTCCCTGACATTCAAACAGGGCCAGTCGTAGGCTGGAACAGAACAATAATTGAGCAAGGGTTTGGACTAGAAGACCTCCAACATCCCTTCCAGCCCTATAGTTCTGTGATTCCTAATATACGCATATCTTCGTATTGATTCTTCCTGGATATCCACTATTTTTAACAGATAACATCTTATTGTTTATTAGGTTATAGTCAAGCTCATATAGTACTCAGCAGTATATTATTATCATTCTATTCCATTGTACAGACATTCCATGAATAATTTATAATAATATGAAATTAATTGTTCCATTCCAATTCATCTATGTTTACTTATTCCTAAGGTAGTTTGGCATGCTTCACGTTCACTTTGATCCATATATCTAATATTTCAAACACACACACACACACACCCCCTTGTAAATTGCCTCTTTCAATATTGGCAGACTTGTCTTTTAATATTGGCAACATAAATGTAATCATGATATAAAAGAGGGTGCTTAGCTAACAAAAACTAATATTTCATCAAGAAAATACCTGGAGAATTGAACTGTGTGACATACTGTATTTCTACATTTTTTTTGAAATATGTATAGACAGAGAAAGAATTATGCAAATAATAAGGATTATTAAAAGGCAAAGCTCAAACTTTATTCACAATTTAAAATGCCAAGTTATGGTTGCAAATTTGATTCTGAATTGCAGACAAATTTCCAATTCATACATTTAGCTAAAATATGATGTCACATGGAGAAATATTTTCCTATAAGATTGCATTAATAGTGAAGTAGAATATTTATGAGAGCATTCAATTGTTCAAAATACTACAAAAAGGAGTTACTACAAAATACTACAAAAACATAATTAATAATTACAAATTTGAAAAAGAAATGTAGAAATACAGTATGAATGATTGGTTCAAACCAGATTAAGAATGCAAAAACTACATACTTCCAAACAATTTTAAATGTTGCTGCTACTCACCTAATACAAAGTTAGAGAAAGACAGAATGAACATACAAAAACAACTAGAAATTCAGAGTAGTAGGCATTGTTAGTAAAAAAAGGTGACGTTTAAAACTGAATCATATGTGCAATATTAACATAAATATCCTACCACTATATTTAATTCATGGTTGGTTTTGAGCAGCTCTTTAGGAATGGTACAAGAAACAGACTGCAACTTCAAGGTGATGTTCTCACAACTCCGGTTTCCAACTTTTAGTACTTCACCTTTAACAGCTTCAGAGTCAATGTTACTTCCCTAAAAAAAGTTACATTAATTAAACATAATAAAGAGAAGTAGTAAAACAAAAGGCAGAATAAATACTGGATTGTATTTATTCTTTCCATAGTTAACAAAATGCCATAAGAAATGCCATTTCTCAGTGGCCATTACAATAGATTAAATAAGATTCCTTGGTGTACGGAAGTTACCAAATGATCAAGCAGAAAAACTCGACATTTCAGATAATTACAGCAATACACTGGTTAAGTTTATCTTCCTAACATTTCCAAATAGCTATTCTTTATTCAAATCAAAGTTACAAAGGGTCTTAAAAATGTCTAAATAGATTCACAAATTGTTGCCTGTCACTAAGACTGGAGTTCAATGGGAATAAAAAATTATTTATAGACATACTAAGTACCTTACATCAAAGTGCAGAACAGGATGGCTACAACACAATAGATCAGAGGTCACCAACCTTTGTCAGTTGGCAGACCGGAAGAAAAGGGAGGTGGAAGCATTTTACATGCGTGTGTGTGTGCGTGCCGCAAACGGGGTGGGGCTAGCACCCACGTGATACTAGCCCTTCCCTGTTCATGTGTGGCGCAGAGCCTTGTTTCTGTGCCCTGTGGCGGCCCGTTTTGTGCTCTGTGGTGCGGCTGTGGCCCATTTCCATGCCCCATGGCATGGTGTCATCCATTTTTGCACCTTGCAGTGCAGTGGTGCCCCGTTTTTGCACCCTGTGGTGCAGCGGGGTCCCATTTTTGCACCCCAAGGCGCAGCAATGGCTCGTTTTTGTGCCCTGTAGTGCAGCGTTCTGTTTTTGCACCCCACAGTGCTAGCGCAAGTGAGGGGGGCCTGTCCCGCGTCCAGTTTGTCCTTTGAGATAAGCTTGACTCCTGATGATTATAAGGACCAATCCATGTAATTTTCTTAGCATCACTCTTAAAGTAATTTGCCACTTACTACATCTGGGATTTTGTTTTCAATTTCCAGTCCTTTAGCCTTAGAGTTTCTAGTGGTTTTCTATCCAAGTGCTAATAAGGGCCAAATCTACAAATATTGGCTAAGTGTTCACAAATTTTCTCAAAAAACACATTGCAACGATTCAGCAGTAAATTGCCGTTTATTTAAATTACAGTCACAGAATAAATCTGGACAAATACTTAATATTTGGTCATTGTTTGGGAGTTACAGATATTTCCTAAGCCTCTGGAAATCTTATGTATATATAATCATGTTTTAGGGAACAACACACAGGATACATACAGAAATGCTGAAATATAACATCTATATTTGCAATTAGGGAAGGAAATTCCTGGAGGTAACACATTTGTGAATGATACCAGGATCCTGGATAATCTTAGAGGTCATCCTTGACTTAGAACCATTTGTTTAGTGACTGTCTGATTTATTATATTACTGAAAAAGTGACTTATGACCAGTCCTCACACTTAGAACTGTTGCAGAATCTCCATGGTAAAGTAATCAAAATTTGAGTACTTAGCAACTGGCTGTCAGACCTGCCCCAGTCTGATCCCTTAGGGAAGTAAAACTCTTGACTCCATTTGAAGTGAAAAAACAATTTTACTAGGAGATGCTGATTGCAGGACTCAAGCAGAATCTAAAATTCCCACACGCTAATATAGAACTAAACCCCTGGTTTCCCCTAGCTAACCCTCTGTGGTCCGTCTGTGTGTAGCCAATCCAGCACTGCCAAGATGTTATGAGAAACTCTAAGGTGTTTGTGCTTGTGAAAATTCCACACTCGGGGCAAATAGCCTTGAAGATGCCAGTGCCCTAGTACAAACCAGCTTCGAAATGCTCTGTTCTTCCTCAACTGTCAAATCCCCCCTCCCAATTTTCCACCATAAAGATATACAGCTTTATTGCCCATTTGTTCCCCCTTCCCTTCCCCAATTGATGATAGAAAGCCGCCAGCGAGGCGCAAAGCCCAAGCTGCTAGATCTGACATGCTACTGCCTGTGACAGGGATCTTAGTCCTGCAAACAAATGAAAAGACACAACAAAGAGAGAAACAAGGTAGATACACAGTCAGAATAGGGTACTATTTCAGTTTATTGGGATACTGGTTGCGGACGCGTTTGAGAGTCTGGCAGCTTTAATGTATTTAAGATCCACCCATTCAGTCTCTGAAGGAGGAAAGTCACTAAATACTGGAGTTTTCCTCAGTGCCTACAGGAGTCTAAAATGTCCTTAATTTCAAAATGTTGTTCCCCTTCAACCATGAGTAGCTTGGATGGCGCTGGCAGCATTGGGTGTAAAGAGGATTGAGTTTCTAGTTTCAGTAGGCTACAGTGGAAATTTAGGTGGATGCATCTTAGGGATTTTGAACTCAACCTTGACTAGGCTGATTATTCTTTTGATAGGGAAAGGCCAATGTATTTGGGTCCTAGTTTTTTTGATGGCTGTCTGAATTGTAGGTATTTAGTGGAGAGGTAGACCCGGTCTCCGATTTTAAAATCTTTGGGTTTTACTTTATTTTTTGTCTGTGTGCTTTTTATAAATCTCTCTCGCCTCCTCTAAAGGCTATGAGTCCTGCAGCTGGGTAACCCAGTCTTTTAAAAATGAGACGGGGTGGTGGTGGCCAGCGGTAATTCAGGCATGGGCACAAAATCCTGTCCTGTGGCCATTTTGAAAGGGGTGAATCTGGTGCTGTTATGTACAGAATTATTATAGGCTACTTCAACAAATGGCAGGTCTGCCCAATTGTCCTGTTGGTAATTTATGTAACATCTTAGATATTGTTCTAGCACTGCATTCGTATGTCCATACCCCCCACCATTCATTTCAGGATGATGACTGGAACTGAATCCCTGGGACATCCCAAGAAGCTTTAAGAACTCCAGCCAAAATATGGAAGTGAATTGCACTCCATGGTCAGAAAGTATTCATTGTGGAGCAAGTGTAGTCTACAGACATGCTGAATGAACAGCTTAAGCCAAAGCTGAGCAGATGAGATTTTTTGGCAGGGCACAAAATGCACCTGTTTGGAGAACAGATAAGTAATCACCCATATTACGATGTTTCCTGAGGTTTCTAGTAGCTCTACTATGAAGTCCATACAGATTTCCTTCCAGGGGTATTAGAGTCCACCACAGGTTGGAGGACCCCTGGTATTTTCCCTTGCCACCGCTTGGCTGAAGCACAAACTGGGCACCTAGTCATATAACTTTGAATGTTTTTTTTAAGTGATAGCCACCAGAACTGGCACTTAATCAGGTGTAGTATTTTTACAAAGCCAAATTGTCCAGCAATTTTTGAATCATGGCTTTTTTCCAGGATTAGTAATCTTTGGCTTTATGGGACATACAACCAGGTTAAGCCCCCTTGTATTGTGCATTCATTTTTGTGAGCCTCTAATCATTAGAGGAGGACAAATGGTTCCAGGCTCACAAAAATGAATGCTCAATGCTTTTAGAGTGTCTGCTATGCCTTCTCCAATCTGGGGCTTTGCTTTTGTCTTTATTCGGGTGATGACTGGTACTGCAAGCTGGTGAGATGGAATAACCATTCTCACTATTTTCTGTTTGGAGCTGTTGTATTGGGACATCTTGGATAGCACATCGGCTAAAAAAAACCTTGCCCCTGGGAGATAAAAGAGGGTGAAGTTAAATTGATTACAGTACTGTGCCCACTAAATTTGCTTCATTGATAGTTGCCGGGGTGTTTTTAGGGATTCTAGATTCTTGTGGTCAGTCCACATCTTGAAAGGGGTCTTGCTCCCTTCTAGGAAATGCCTCCATGTTAAGAGCACCAAGTGCACCACATAAGCCTACTTTCCCCAAACTGCCCACCACCTTTCAGTGTTAGTTTCCTAGAGGTGTATGTGCATGACTGTAAGGCACCCTGACTGTTTTTTTTTTTTTGCAGTAAAAGGACTGTTCCCACCACTATATAACTGGCATCCACCTGAATAATAAATAGGGCACTAGGGTCTGGGTGTTCTAGCACCAGCTTGGCAGCTGAGTTTTTTGAACACTGCCAGACACTTAATTATCCACTCCAGGGACTGACTTGGTTTGGGTTTCCCCTCCTCTTTTGTCTTTAGCAAACTGGTGATGGGAAAGGCGGATTTAGGCGAATGATGGGATAAATTTGTGGTAAGTTTGCAAGTCCCAAAAAACTTTGCAATTGCTTTCTGGTGTGGGGCAGGGCCCACTCTAGTACCACCTTAAATTTCTTAGGGTCCACCTCTATCCCCTCATGGGAAATGCAGTAGCCCAAGTAGTCGATTATGGTCTGGTGGAACTTGCACATTGACAGTTTAGCATATAGCAGAGTGCCCCTAAGTTTATTAAGCACCGCTTTGACCAGTTTCACATGCTCCACCATAGTATAAATCAATATGTCATCTAGGCAGACCAGCACGCTGGACTGTGATGTGGAGGCTATTGTACATCTTGGCACTAAAGATCTGTCCCCAAAAGATGTACTCTCTGTTCAGAATGATTTCCAGAGCTTGGGGCAGGAACGTAGCAGAATAGGCTGTAGGCTTACTTTTTCAGAGGTTTTGCCAGTGTATAAGGAGCAAAATGGAAAAGGCCAGCGTATAGCAGAATTTAATATGTGGCTAAAGGAGTGGTGTAAAGAAGGCTTTGGTTACATTAGTCACGATGTCTGTAGCTAGTCCAATGAAAAAATGTACAACAGAGATGGTCTGCATCCATCCAAGAAAGGGACTGAGTTACTTGGCAATAAAGTCACAGCTTTTCTGGAGGAACATTTAAACTAAACAATGGGGACAGTGAGTTAATTGATACAGAACATCACTGTCCCCGGCAATCTAAGAAAATAGGGGAAGTCAGGCACCACACAGGTTATATAGCAAGTAAACACAGGGTCAGTCATAAAGGACTCAAATGTCTATACACCAATGCGCAGAGTATGAACAGTAAGCAGGGTGAACAAGAAATTCAGGTAAATGAGGGCGGATATGATATTGTTGCCATTACGGAAACATGGTGGGATGAAACCCACAAATGGAACACATAGCTAGAGGGATTTAAACTATTTAAAAGAAACAGACCAAATAAAACAGGAGGTGGAGTTGCTCTCTATATAAGAAATAACTTTATCTCTATAGAAACAGAGCACAACAATGATGAAAACTGTAAACTTGAATGCATTTGGGTCAATATAAAAGGTGAAAAAAATGACATTGCCATAGGTGTATACTATAGGCCGCCCAACCAAGCAGAGGAAAAAGATGAACTTTTTGCTAGTCAGCTAAGGTATGTAAGAAGCACATCACAATAGTAATGGGGGACTTTAATTACCCTGATATCAACTGGGAGACAAACTCTGCACCAAGTGGAAGATCAAACAGATTCCTGACAAACCTAGCAGACAACTTTCTCTCCCAAAAAGTAGAGAAGGGAACCAGGGGATTAGCCATATTGGATTTAATTCTCACAAACAGAGATAAAATGATAGAAAGTGTCAAAGCCACAGGAACCTTGGGGGGGGGGAGGGATCCTGCAATATTGGATTTCAACATTATAGAAGCACAAGCAATAGAACACAGCCAAACTAGAGTCTTGGACTTTAAAAGAGCTAATTTCAATAAACCTAAGAGAAACCTTGGGAAGAATTCCATGGATGAGAATCCTAAAGGGGAAAACAACTCAAGAAGCTTGGGAAATTTTGAAAAGTGAGATAATAAAGGCCCAGACTAGTACAATACCAACAAAGAAGAAAAATAACAGCTCTCAAAAGAAACCAGCATGGCTGAATAAAGAACTCTCTGATAAATTGAAAGATAAAAAGGACAAGTATAAGAAGTGAAAAGAGGGGCACATAACTAAGGCAGAATATCAGCAAATAGCCCGTGCCTGCAAAGATGAAGTGAGGAAAGCTAAGGCTCAAAATGAACTAAGGCTTGCGACCAAAGTCAAAAATAACAAAAAAAGTTTCCTTCAACATATAAAAAACAAGAAAAAAGTTAAGGAAATGATTGGTCCATTAGTGGGGGAAAGTGGCAAGAAGGTGACAAGCAACAGGGAGAAAGCAGAACTATTTAACTCGTTTTTTGCATCTGTCTTTACACAAAGGGAAAAAACAGTCCAACCTACCAAAACCAGTGCCATAAAAAACAGAATAGAAACACAAGTTAAGATAGGCAAGAAAATGGTAAGTGAGCACCTGTCCAGCCTAGACAAGTTCAAATCACCAGGACCAGATAAGTTCTCAAAGAACTGGCAGATGTGATCTCAGAACCACTGAACTATATTTTTCAAAGATCCTGGAGAACTGGGGAACTACCAGAGGACTGGAAGAGAGCTGATGTAGTTCCCATCTTCAAAAAAGGGGAAAAAATAGATCCAGGAAACTACAGACCTATCAGCCTGACCTCAATACCTGGGAAGAGTCTGGAAAAGATAATCAAACAACAAATCAGCGAACACCTTGATGCAAACAACGTCATCACTAAAAGTCAACATGGGTTTGTCAAAAACAGATCATGCCAGACAAATCTTATTACATTCTTTGACCAAGTGACAAAATTAGTGGACCAGAGCAATGCTGTAGATATAATTTACTTGGACTTCAGTAAATACAATATACAAAAGTTAAGATAAGAATTAAATAAGGTAAAGGTAAAGGTTCCCCCGCACATGCGTGCTAGTCGTTTCCGACTCTAGGGGCCGGTGCTCATCTCCGTTTCAAAGCCGAAGAGCCAGCGCTTGTCCGAGGACATCTCCGTGGTCATGTGGCCGGCATGACTAGACGCCAAAGGCGCACGGAACGCTGTTACCTTCCCACCGGAGTGGTCCCTATTTTTCTACTTGCATTTTTACGTGCTTTCGAACTGCTAGGTTGGCAGAAGCTGGGACGAGTAACAGGCGCTCACTCTGCTACGCGGCACTCGGGATTCGACCCGCCAAACTGCCGACCTTCTGATCGACAAGCTCAGCGTCCTAACCCACTGAGCCACCGCGTCCCTGGGAAGAATTAAATAGAAAAGCCCAATTGCAATAAAATTAATTAAAATTACAATTAAAATTAAAATACCCCAAACCTATCAGACCAGGCCGGTTTGTTCAAATAGGTGAGTTTTCAAGTCACGGCGGAAGGAGCGAAGGTCAGGAGCCATCCGGAGCTCAACCGGTAAATGATTCCAAAGGTCTGGCGCGACCACAGAGAACGCCCTCCCCCTGGGGGCCGCCAGCCGACACTCTCTGACCGACGGCACCCTGAGGAGGCCCTCTTTGTGGGAGCGCACTGGACGAAGGGAAGTTGACGCCAGCAGCAGGTGCTCCTGTATGTAATCCGGACCCATGCCATTTAGGGCTTTATAGGTCATCACCAGCACCTTGAATCTCACCCGGAAGGCAACTGGAAGCCAATGCAGCTTGCGTAGTAGAGGTGTTACATGGGAGTATCGGGAGACCCCCAACACAACTCGCGCGGCTGCATTCTGCACCAGGTGAAGCCTCCGAGTGGTCCTCAAGGGCAGCCCCATGTACAGAGCATTGCAGTAGTCTAAACGAGAGGTCACGAGCGCATGAGTGACTGTACGCAAGGCATCCCGGTCCAGATAGGGTCGCAACTGGTGCACCAGGCGAACCTGGGCAAAGGCCCCCCTAGTCACAGCTCCTATATGATCTTCCAGGGAGAGCTGTGAATCCAGGAGGACACCCAAGTTGTGGGCCCTATCTACGGGGGGTAATACCTCACCCCCCATGGTTAAAGATGGAATAACCTGAATTTCCCGAGATGCCGGCAGGTACAACCACTCAGTCTTGTCGGGATTGAGCCTAAGCCTGTTCCTCCCCATCCAGACCCGAACCGCCTCCAGGCAACGGGACATCACATCGAGGGCATCACTGGGGTGGTTTGGGGTGGAGATGAAAAGCTGGGTATCATCAGCATACTGATGATACCCGACCCCAAAACCACGAATGATCTCACCCAGTGGCTTCACATAGATGTTGAACAGGAGAGGCGAGAGGACCGACCCCTGAGGAACTCCACAAAGGAGAGGCCTCAAGGCCGACCTCTGCCCTCCTGCCAACACCGACTGCGAACGTCCCAGGAGGTAGGAGGAGAACCACTGCAAAACAGTGCCTCCCACTCCCAACCCCCTGAGACGCCGCAGTAAGATACCATGGTCGATGGTATCGAAAGCCGCTGAGAGGTCTAATAGGACTAGGACAGAGGAACAACCCCTGTCCCGAGCCCGCCAGAGATCATTCACCAGCGCGACCAATGCCGTCTCCGTGCTGTATCCGGGCCTGAAGCCCGATTGGTACGGGTCCAGATAATCAGCTTCCTCCAGGAACAAAGGGAGCTGATGCGCCACCACGCTCTCAACAACCTTCGCAAGAAAGCGAAGGTTGGAGACCGGACGATAGTTGTTTAAAACAGCCGGGTTCAGGGCAGGCTTCTTGAGGAGGGGTCTCACCAATACTCCAGAAGATAGGCTTAAAATATAGGAGGATCTGGACAGACTCGAACACTGGGCGCTATCTAACAAAATGAAATTCATTGGTGAAAATGTAAGGTTCTACATTTAGGCAGGAAAAATCAAATGCACAGGTATAGTATAGGTGGTACCTTGCTCAATAGTAGTAACTGCGAGAGGGATCTCAGAGTCCTAGTAGACAATCACTTCAATATGAGCCAGCAGTGTGCTGCAGCTGCCAAAAAAGCCTACACAGTGCTAGGCTGCATTAACAGAGGGATAGAATCAAGATCACGTGAAGTACTAATACCACTTTACAATGCCTTGGTAAGGCCACACCTGGAATACTGCATCCAGTTTTGGTCACCACGATGTAAAAAAGATGTTGAGACTCTAGAAAGGGTACAGAGAATGGCAACAAAGATGATTGGGGGACTGGAGGCTAAAACATATAGGGAACGGTTGCTGGAATTGGGTATGTGTAGTTTAACGAAGAGAAGGGTGAGGGCTGACATCACAGCAGTGTTCCAATATCTCAGGGGCTGCCACAAAGAGGGAGTCAAGCTATTCTCCAAAGCACCTGAAAGCAGGACAAGAAGCAACGGATGGAAACTAGTCAAGGAGACAAGCAACCTAGAACTAAGGAGAAACTTCCTGACAGTTAGAACAATTAACCAGTGGAACAACCTGCCTCCAGAAGTGGTGAATGCTCCAACACTGGAAGTTTTTAAGAGGAGACTGGACAACCATTTGCCTGAAATGGTATAGGGTTTCCTGCCTGAGCAGGAGGTTGGACTAGATGACCTCCAAGGTCCCTTCCAACTTACTTATGATGATGATGACGTTGCTCCACGTAAGTTGCTCCTTGTTACACATTTTCAACAAATGCTTTTAAACCCTTTTTAAATCATTCTAACATTGACTGATATATACAAGTAGATTTTAAAGTATCTGAATAAATATATAGGCACACATATGTCATTACTTTATTTAAATAGTTTTTCTTGAATTCACTTTTAATTTGCATGTATTTATTTGCTGGAAGCAAAATGTACCCCATTAATTACTGCAAGTAAAAGCTTTTCTGTTTTGGCACTAATTAAAAAAACAGTTCAAAAAGTCTTTTGGTAAGAACGTTTTGGACATTGAATTAACTGGTCACTTAATTTTATGCTGTGTTTGCTTAATGACTACATAACAAAGCATGATAATGAAATGTGTAAATTGAGTATTTGTACTTGTTTGAAAATTCATTTCTGCCAATTGGAGTTCTGGAATCTATGCTTGCAAATTAATGCTATGGGCACATATTTTACAATATGCCAACGTTTTTTGAACAAATCTTTCTCAACTCTTATCTGAAACCCCTCTTGTTCTTGAGATTTACTGATGACATTTCCATCACCTGGAGCCATGAAAAAGAATCTCTCATCAAATTTCATAAAAGACTTCAACAACCTCCACCCTACTATCAACTTTCAAGTTGATTCACTGAGTCCATTTCTTTGATGTTATGTTAAATTACACAATGGACACAAAACAGTACATTATGTAACAAACCCACAAATCATCATAGATACCTACATATTGCTAGCAGAACATACTATCAAATCTATTGTGTATAGCCAGACTCTGTACTACAGTTCCTTTTGTTTTAACCCACTTGAGATGCTCAATTGATGGCATTAAACCAGAAAACTGAACTTCTCATCCAATGAGATCAACAGACATATCAACACAGCCAAATCAATTCCATGAGAGAACCTATTACAAGACAGGCCACAAAAACTAAACAATATAATACCACTCATTGTTACCTTCAACTCACAGTTCAAGCCATTCAAACATATTATTAATAGACTATAAACCACTCTACAAATATGCTACAGTTTCTCAGGCACTGGGTACAAGGTCCAATTTTTGCATACAGACAAACTACTCAGCCTCAACTAGCAACCAGAAACAAAAGGAGAATGCTAACATGGAAACCAGATCTTGCAATAAGTCCAGAGGTTTAGATTTACAAAAACAACTTTTTCATAGAGTTCAACAACTTCGCATGCAAGATATGGGGCCTCTTCACCTGCTCTAATATGATATATGCTATTACCAGCCAGCAGTGCCCCTCTGGATCTGATATCAGACAGAAAAGAAGAACAAAGTAATTGCCAAGGATTTTAACTTCCCAGAACACTCCATTACAAATCTCAAAGGCTATTCTGGAACAAAGAAACTTCACCAGCACAAATGAGCAAGAGATTGCTGAAATCACATGCATCAAAAGATTTCAGGAAATCTTCATGTATGCATTTTAAACATGTTATAAGTGTTAACTGATAAGATACATGAAACTTGCATATGTGTAACCACCTTCTTTTTCCTCCACTTCATTCCAATTTAAATCTTACATTAAATTATTCACTCCAAATATTAGATGCAGCAAGCTGTAGTTCAGAAAATTTTATAGCTTTTGATACAATTTGTTAATTTGAAATGATTATATTCTCTTGATTTTTTTTACTATTATAGGAAGTTGCTCAGAGTTACTAACTTTACAACTATATCATGTATATTCTTAAGTATCAAGGCATAAAACTGATACTAGAAATTATTTTAAAAATAGATTATTACCAACTGAAATTACAAACCCTGCATATTTTGTACTAAGAGAAAGGGAAAACATGCTTTCTTAATATATGAGTAGTAAAGTTCACTTTTATTTAGCCTGATACCCAGCCATCTTTTACCTTCTGAGATTAAAAACTATTCAGCAATCTGTCATTTTCAAATCTGCTTAAAATCATTATCACAGTTTTTGTATAACACAGTATCTATTCAGCTAGGTAGGCCAATAACTATTTTAATAAAGTAATGCCTCCATAATGCCCAGGATAACCATGGAAGTGAAAGCATGCATGTCATATAAAACCTTACCTTAATTATTACATTCTGACTTCCCTTGGAAATCAACAATGGTGTTTCAGAAATGGTAAAGTCAGGGTCATTCACATAATCAAAATTAAAACCAGATGAAGTGACACCATCAAAAATGAAAAACATTTTCGTCACAAAAGGCAGCATCAGCTCATAGGCTTTCAGTGAAGGAGTTGTACAACAGATTATTTCAGAATCTGAACGATGGTCACATGCCTGTAAAAAAAGCAAACTAAGTAGATGTATCTACTAATATTATTGTCTAAAATGTTTTATATGAAAGACTGAGTTTTATCTTTTTGTTGTAATCACACTGCAGTTATAATATTTGCTTAAAGCGTATAAGCATTGGAAATTATATTGAATGACTATTTATGTTGACCATAGAAGCATAAGCAGGAAGATGTAAATGTACCACTGATAGATGTTGATTATATAGTAATCATTTTTTATTTAAAATCCTAAACTACATATGTATAACTTCAGTGCATATTGGTTTTCTATATGCATGGATTTCCCCATTTACTTCATTGGAATGCAGGTATACACTTACAGTAGAGATCTGAGATAATTTGTTCTTACAAAAAGTTATTTATGCAGCTATAATAAGACATTACTCAACTCAAAGTACAGAGAAAGCTCTACTTCCACTTAAAAACAAAGGCCTAAAAATGTACTTAAATGTTGAATGATTTTATTTATTTTAAAAATGTAGATGCTATTTTGAAAAACAAATTTGCAGGGAAATCTCAACGAAGACAGAGTATCAAATATTCAAATGAAACAGACTGGAGAAATTGAACATAATTCTGGACTGCCTTCTACCAGTATCAAGAAGGTTTTAGTTCCAGCACAATGATAGTTGCTCTCCAGATGTTGCTGATATACAACTCCCAGTCTAGAATCTAGATAATGTGAGGTAAGGTATGTTAGAAGTTGTAGTTTAGACATATGTAGAAAATCATCAATTTCCAATCCTTGCTTGTTGTTTACGTGTCTTATTATCTTCTACTAATTTAACACATTTAGCCCAATGGCAATCTAAAAGTGTTTTACTCTAAGAAATGGATTAAACTACCAACTTCCTTCCAACTTTTAATCTGTATGGTGAAATATTGCAAACCATTTCATGCTTTATAAATATACTAAATATCTTAAATTAACTATTAGGTAACAGGTTATCTAAAGAGAATGCCTCTAACAAAGATACTGTACTTGACTTACTTTTTATATCTACAGTAACACCTATAAGAATATGGAAAGATTCTTTGACCCAGCAGAACATATTGATTAAGAAAGATATTGGGTGAAAGAAAAAGGCTAAAGTGAAAATTAAGAAAATAGATGATGGGGCCTATCAGAGAGAATATTTAAAAAAGAAACACCTGTTTGAGAATGGTTAAAGAAATAGAAAAATTTTGGAGGTGAATTTGACTTTAAGAGGGAAGAGCCCCTCAAGTAACATAGTACTTCCTTTTTCTTCTTTTTTATTTTATTTCTTGATATGAGTAATATAAAAGAGTTGGAATGGCTTATATAAAGGAAATGTTTTAGATATCTAAAGGTGATTGACTTTAAGAAAATTATAAATGGATTAAAAAATGTTTTGACTAAGAGCTAAAAGACTAGAGCAGGGGTGTCAAACTGCCGGCCCATGGGCCGGATGTGTCATACGGAAGCTGCGCCCACCCCATTGCCAGCAATGGCAAAACCGTCCTGATACGTTGCGCGACATCACGTGACGTCGTGAATTTGACATGTCTGGACTAGAGGATTAGATTTATTAAATGGAATATTTAAAGATTAAATACATTTTTAATTATGGTAAAAAAGAATGGAAATTTTTTGGAAATAAATATGTGTTAGCTTATAGGAAATAGGGATTTTAAGTAGCATACTATCTTTTTATTTTATTTTTTTATTCTTTTTCTTCTTTTTTTCTCTTTTTAGTCTTATTTATTGCTTAAGAAAGGTAAAAGTATTGGGTTGGCTTACATAAGAAAAATAGATTTAAACATTTAAATGTAATTAACTTTGAGAAAATCTTAACCAGTACAAACGTTTAGAACATTGAGGGAAAAACAAATGTAAACAAGAACTGTAAACAGGATATAGGATGAGACAACCAGAATGACTAGATAGAAAAGGAATATTATATTGACGTGTTTATTATTTGTAGAAATATTAGAAAACTTTTATACTCAATTATCACTCATTAAAACAACAAGAAGTGTATTAACTTAAGGTTGGTAAAAGAGAACACTATGGGGAAAAGAGGAAATCAAGTAAAGTTATCATGTGGAATATAGATTATAGAAATTAACTGTTAGTGAATGTTTTTTAAATGTAAACCCAGGCAATGCACTATCTACAGAATATTAAGGTGATTATGTTAAAAAATTAATAAAACATACTTAAAAAATAAAGAGAAAATTATCTTAAATTACAAAAAGAATATAAGAAAATGTAACATATAAGATATATTACAGTATAAAAACTTAATACATGGAAGAATGATATGCAATTAGAATTAGGATCTTATGCAATTCGTTCATTGTTTATAAAAACTATTTTAAACTTTTTGCTCTGATCTTTTAAGGTATTCAAAAATAGATAATTATATAGTTATATAGTTCAAATAAACCTATAATACCATAACACATTTCATTAATACAAATTCATTGCACTTCTTATCTACTGCAGAGTAAAAAATGTCTTTTAAATTAACAGTGGCATTTTAACCTAGTTTGTGGTCATCTATTAGAATGGGATCTATAGCTTGTTACTTTATCTGCCTAGACTCTGAAAAGCATGCTTTCAGAGAATGATAATAAAATCTAATAATGATCTTTCGTGATGATGCAATGTGACTAATTGGAAAGGTCACAGTAAATCACATTTCTAATGCCCTTACTGTTATGTTATTTGACACAACATTTTGACTTTGAACTTAAGTTTTAGCAATTGAAAAATGTGATGCTTTCATGAAATAGTACATTGTTTTCCTTTAAGACTAAATTAAAATGCATACTATGTTAGGATGCATTTTGATTTAGTGTTACTTTAAATTTTTATAAATATTTTTAATGTAATACATAAACTACTAAGTATGTGTATTTACAAAATAAATAGAAATATTTATTTTGAGTGTTTATAATTGTTTTAAATAAAAAAAAATTCAATTGTATTTCAGTATTATTATTTTTATTTCCACCACCTGCCCATGTGAACACAGGTAGAATACAGACCATATGGAAGAAGAAACATTTTCACAAAACCCACATGGCTTTTAAGACCCTCACATGTCTTTCAGAAACAATAATGCGACCTATGAAGTAATGAATATAAACACTACCTATAAACTCCAGTAATTAATTAATATTTTCTTAATTTTGTGATATAGCCATAAAACTGGAAGAAGATCTGCGTACATCAAGTGAGATAAAGAGATAAAAATGGCCCAGACCATTACAATGCGAGATAAAATGTTTGAAATAGAATCCCAAACTTTGATGTATTAAAATGCTAAAGGAAAAGATATAATTCAAAATAATTATCACAAAGGCATTTCAAATCATCACCTCACACATTGTGCAGGCCCACACCAATAAACAGTACTTATAGTGTTTTACATTATACAATTTGTGCGTGCCAAAACTTAGCACTTAGTTTTTGTCTGTTTGCAACAGCAGCTGATTTTGCATAGTATTGCTAACTTTAGATGCATCTGTACATACTTCTAAAAAAAACCCAAGCTCTATGAATATTCATTGGCATTTATATCCAGTTAAATATGTATGTAATTCCTGGATTGCTTCCATCTTCACTTACTGGATTGATGTATTTATCAACAGTACCAAACAGCACAAAACTATTCCTGCTGGATCCTACCAATTGTGCTAACAATGGCTTTTGGGAAGCTCATAAACATGGACAGGAGAATGACTGCCATCTTTTACTGTCGTTCTTCAATGATATTTCAGATATGTTATATATTTTAGGATATGCACACATTTGAGTGGACTGGATGTTTCTAATCAGAAGATGCTACTCCTATGTCTCCCGACTCAACTGGTTCCAACTAATGTTGTAGTTTAGGGCAGGGCTTTTCAACTGGTGGTACACGTACCACCAGTGGTAGTTTAGTACCAGGCTGGTGGTACGCGAGCCCTAGCTAATTGTAGTGAGGGAGGGAACCAGTTAAAGCGGACCCATTGCTATTTATATTAACATTGGAAGTACTGAATATAAATATTAGACAAGATATACAAATTAAAGGATTGGAGATAAAAGATGAAAAATATAAACTACAAGCTTTTGCTGATGACCTGGTTTTCATATTAGAGGAGCCACTTGAAACAAGCACTAAACTGTTGGAGAAAATAGAAAAGTTTGGAGAAGTGGAGGGTCTGAAAATAAACAGAGAAACGACTAAAGTATTGACGAAGAATTTGACAGATAAACAGAAAATCAACTTACAAAAAAGACAAATCTGCAAATATTTAAAAAAGTTAAGTACTTGGGAATTTATTTAATAGCAAGATGTGTAACACTAAAAGAAGATAACTATGAAAGATTGCTAAAACAAATAAAATTGGACTTGGAAAACTGGAAAAATCTCCAACTAGCTACTGTGAAAATGAATATTTTACTGAAAATACTCTTCTTATTTCAAATGATTCCTGTAAAATTGGGAAAAGCCAATGGTGACTTGAAAGCAACAATATTTCAATTTATCTGGCAAGGGAAAACAGCATGAATTAAAGTGAAAATGTTACAGGAAGCTAAAGATAGTGGAGGATTTGGACTCCCAGACTGGAGATTATATTACCAAGCAGCTATTTTAACATGGCTTAAAGAATGGATAACGCTTAGAAATAAAAGACTATTGTACTTAGAGGGGCATGACCTACAGATTGTTTGGCATGCCTTTCTGTGGTACGGGAAGGATAAAATACACAGATATTTTCAAAACCATTTTATAAGGAATGCACTTCTTTTAGAATGGGAAAGAATAAAAGAGAAAATTTATATCAAGATACCTGAATGGCTTTCAACAATGGAAGCTTTTGCCTACCCAAATTTAATCAACTATGACAAAGTTGTGACGTACAAAGACACTTTGGATACTGAAGGAAAACTGAAAGGTAGACAAGATTTACAATAACAAGGTATTTAACATGGTGGCCATATTTGCAAATTCAAAGATATGAAAAAGATTAGAAAACAATGGGATTCTATCAAGAACAGACAGAATTTGATCAAATATTATTAAAAACAAATGAAAAGTTGATTAAGAATCTTATTTCATTCTTTAACAAAGTGACTAAATTAGTAGACCAGTGAAATGCTCTGGACATAATATATTTAGACTTCAGCAAGGGATTTGACAAAGGAGACCACAACCTACTTCTTGGTAAACTAGAAAAATGTGGGATAGACAGCATCACAACCAGATGTATTTGTAACTGGTTGACAAACTGTATTCAACAAGTAGTCCTTAATGGTACTATGTCTACATGGAGGGAGGTAAGCAGTGGGGTATCACAAGGTTCTGTCTTAGGCCCAGCACTCTTGAATATCTCCATAAATGGCTTACATGAGGGAATACAAGGGGAATTCATCAAATTTGTCAATGACACTAAGCTGGCAGGAATAGCCAACACCCCAGAAGGCAACCTCAGGATACAAAAAGATCTTGACAGACTTGAACAATGGGCCCTATCCAACAAAATGAAATTTAATGTGGAGAAAAGCAAAATTTTACACCTGGGCAGGAAAAACCAAAAGTACAAGAACAGATTAGGTGACACCTGTCTTAAAAACAGTATCTGTGAGAGGGGCCTTGGAATCCTAGTAGATGATCACTTAAATATGAGTCAGCAGTGTGTGGCAGCAGCAAAAAAAGCGAATACAATCCTGGATTGTATAAACACAGGCACAGAATCAATATCACACAAAGTATTAGTACTGACTTATAAAGCCTTAGTAAAACCACACCTGGACTAATGCATCTAGTTTTGGTCACTACATTACAAAAAAATGTTGACACTTTGGAAAAAGTACAAAAAAAGCAACTAAGATGATTAAAGACCTGGAGACTAAAACATGAAAAACAGTTGCAGGATTTGGGTTTGGCTAGTCTAGAGAAAAGAAGGATCAAGAGGGACATGATATCAGTATTCTAGTATTTGAGAGGCTGCCACAAAAAGGGAGGGGGGTCAATTTATTTTCCAAAGGACCAGAGGGCAGGACAAGAAACAATGGATGGAAACTAATCAAGTAACCTGGAATTAAGGAGAACTTCCTAACAGTGAGGACAATTAACCAGTGGAACAGCTTGCATTCAGACGTTGAGGGTGCTTCATCACTGGAGGTTTACAAGAAGAGACTGGACAGTCACTTGTCTGCAATGGTATAGGATCTCCTGCTTGAGCAGGGGACTGGACTAGAAGACCTCCAAGGTCCCTTCCAGCTCTATTCCAATTATTAAGGTTTTTGTGCAAGTAAATATTCCCCACAATAGAAGAATACTGCCTTTTATTTATCCTGGATCTGATCTAAAGCAGTGGAATCTTCTTCAACTTCTACAGCTTTAAGAGATGTGGACATGCTGGATGGGGAGTTCTGGGAGTTCACACCTCTTAAAATTTGAGAAATACCAATATAAAGTTCTTACACCACGGGTGTTAAACTTGCCGCGTCACGTGACATGTTGCGACATATCATGACTTTTTTTTCATTGCCGGAGCTGGGGTGGGCACAGCCTCTGTATGATGCAACCAGCCCGCAGGCCGGCAGTTTGACACCCCTGTCTTACACTATGAGATAGAGAACAAAACTTAATTTCATCTATGTTACCCATTTGGATTCTCTTGTGTTCAACTTTCCCTTAATTCAGACTTTCCTTTTAAATGTATGTTTATCTAATAGAAGAAAATATTTGTGGCTCAAGATTGAACTGCAGGATCCTTGGCATTCTCTGAGCTTGGTTGTTTCTTTGCAGATGTTTTATTACCAAATTAGGTAACATCATTAGTGTAGCATGTTTATTCATCCACCTATCCTTGAATTGGGGAAATCTGCAAGGTCTCCCATTGTGACCATCTATCCTCCCTCTATTGCCTGTATCAAATCACCCTTATTTGTATGTTTATTCAGTTAAACAAAGACCTGTTCAACATTCAATTTTAATAACAAATGCTGCAAAGCTACATTTAATGGATGGGCAGAAAATCACGTCTGCAGCTGTTGTATATTGTGAACTTACCACACTGAAGTTTCTGCCTATTTTGGGGACTGTTACCAACATCTTTGGAGAGAATGCTGAATTCAGGTTTATCCCTTGTGCTGTAATTGTACTTCCACCACTGATAAAATAAAGACATTGAAATAATCTTGTAAATATTACTCCAGAAAACTGATTGCTATTTTAATTTTAATAAGTATGCATGCATAGTTGTTTACAGGATGAAACTAATTTTGCAAAAAGAACATTACAACCCCTGAGCCTGCCTGCCTGCCTTCTTCTTTCTTTCCCTTTTTTGATTTTTTTTTCTGAATCCCATCAAGACTCAATATGTAATTATTTTTATAAACTGGGAAATGTGCAAATTAAACAAAGAATAGTAGTTTAACATAGTCCTGATGGATCTTAGTCATTGTTGACCCAAACCCCAACAGCCTTCACCAATTTTATATATATAAAAAAACCAAACAGACCTCAACCATCTTTCCCATCAAAATACGATCATCAGAATTTAAATATTCTGTACTTTGTTGACCAGAGTGTAATAAGCAGAGTGGAACAGAAGAAATATTAAACAATCTTTCATGTCAAGGAGTCAGAGCAAATAGAATCCTATTTACAATAACAAATACAATTCTTACATCAAGAATTCTAAGCTTAATACTATTGATCTCTCACGAGGAGAGGAACAAGCTGTATAAATCAGTAAGCATTAATTTTTTTAGATAATTTTGTGATAATGCAATAACAATTTCAGAGGATGCTTCTGGAATACTGTAGTGCTACCATGTACTGGTAATTTATTTATTTTTTGACAATCTAGAAAGAGTTTAAATATTCAAAATGTCAACTGTTCTAAAAGATACTGGCAGTCTCTAAGCAAGTTTTCCTTGTCACAACCCCCAATATTCTTCCTTTTTTTTCTCTGAGCCTTTCTCCATTTGCGCTTAACTGAAGCAGAAAGATGCCCCACCAACAATTGTTTCTATAAGCCAGTTTGGTGTAGCAATTAAGGTAGTGGCCTAGAACCAACAGACTGTGAATTTAAAGTTTCCCTTAGGTATGAAAGCTGGCTGGGTGACTTTGGACCAATCACTCTCCCTCAGTCCAGTATTTCCCCCCATTCCAACACTGGCCAAGGACCACCTCAGGGGTTGAGCAGTGTCATCCATTATGTTGGAGGAAAGCCCAAAATAATGGTGACTTGATACAGGCCATAGAAGGAGAATAGGCCACAATGGAGACCAAGTAGATTTCCCTAATTCAAGGATGGATGGATCCCCTCCAACCAGCAGTGGGGAAAGTCCCCATTTCTATTCACCACTCCACTGGTTCTTGCTCAGTCTCCCAACTGTCTACTTTTCCATGTCTGATCTTTTCTTCCATTTCTGGAAGAAACATGGTCTAGGGAAGCAAGTGGAAAGCAAGGCAGCCTGTTGAGAGGGATGAGTTTTGGTGGCCCCATATGAAAAAGGACACAGAGGTCTATGTGGCCAGTAGCCCCATGTACAACCCAATGAAATGACTGCCTAGGAAGCCCCCCCTGGACTGCTACAGCTAGTAGCCAACACTACCAACCCATGGGAAGAGATCTCTATGGACTTTATTGTAGAGCTGCCAGAAAGTGCTGGGAACACTGTGATTTTTGGACTGTCACCGATTTGTTCTCCAAGTAAGCCCACTTTGTGGCGTGTTCCAGGATTCCTTCAGCCCAGACTTGGCACATATACGGGCATCATAACAAGGAGTACAATTTACTTCAAAGTTTTGGTGGGAGTTCTTAAGGCTGACAGGCTCCTCCAAGGGGCTTAGCTCTGCCCACCATTCTCACATAAATGGAGCCTATGAATGTACGAACTCAATCCTAGAGCAATACCTGAAATGTTATGTAAACTACTAACAGACCGATTGGGCCAAGCTTCTGCCCTTTGCATAAGTAGCATCTAATAATTCTATGCATAGTAGCACTGGGTTTACTCTATTCAAGGTGGCTCCTGAGGTGGAATTTGCACCCATGCTGGAACTCCCATAGAAGCCATCATTGGCCTCACTGGCAAGAGTGGATGGACACTCTGAGAGCTAGATGGGTCACAGTGCGTAAGGCATTATAGAAGGCAAGGGAAACCACAATAAGCAGGCCGACAAAAAAAGGGTACCCAGAGGGAGTTCATCCAGTGGGGGACAGAGTATACCTATCCACCAACTTTTTGAACCTCAGGCAGTCATGTAAAAAGCTGGGAACCAAATACATAGAACCTTTCCTTATTACCCAGATTGTAAATCCAGTGAGTGTTGAAATTGCCCCAAAGCCTCAAATGCATTCATCCCATATTTCATTGCAATGTTAAAGTCTTTCTGTAGCTTGGTACTCAGGCATGCAAGTGAACCTCCTCCTAAAAAGGTAAAGGTAAAGGTTCCCCCGCACATGCGTGCTAGTTGTTTCCGACTCTAGGGGCCAGTGCTCATCTCCGTTTCAAAGCCAAAGAGCCAGCGCTTGTCCGAGGACATCTCCATGGTCATGTGGCCGGCATGACTAGATGCCAAAGGTGCACGGAATGCTGTTACCTTCCCACCGTAGTGGTCCCTATTAGTTTTTATTTTGGAAGACCCATTGGAATCAGGCCCTAAATTATTGGAGGAAATTAGTGCCTTTGGAGAAGTAGCAGGTTTAAAGATTAATCGAGATAAAACTAAATTTTTGGTAAAGAATATTGGAACTGAATCCAAGGTACAATTACAAGAGGTGATGGGGATCCAAATAGTTAAAAAAGTTAAATATTTAGGTATTTGGCTATGTTCAAGGTGTCCATCTATAAAGGAATTAAATTATCAAAAATTGATGACTGAGATGGAGAAGAAATTAGACAGCTGGAAAAACATTCAACTCTCAATCCTAGGACGAATCGCAGTGATTAAGACTCATATTTTGCCAAAGTGGTTATACCTATTCCAAACTGCTCCTGCAAAACTAGATAAGAATTTTTTTTAAAAAACTAGAACAGATAGTTGGTAGATTCATATGGAATAATCGAAAGCCGCGTATTAAAAGAAGAACGCTGCAGGAGCACAAAACAAGGGGAGGATTGGGGCTCCCACATTGGGAGCTGTATTACCATGCCTCTGCCTTGGCTTGGATTAGGGACTGGGTTGTGTTATCTAGAAGGAGGGTGTTAACTATTGAAGGATATAACTTAACACAGGGATGGCATGCCTATCTCTGGCCAAGGAAGGATAATCAATATAAAGTTTTCTCTAATCATTATATTAGGGATGTATTGATAAACTCTTGGCATATGGTGAGAGGGTGGATCTATACAAAGATACCTGGCTGGTTTACTCCTTTGGAAGCTGTAACTTATTCAACGTTACACAATCCAGACAGAAACTATAGGTATAGAGATCTTATATATCTGAGAGGCAATCTTAAATCCAGGGAGGAGTTACATTTTGGGGGTATAGAGTTGGATTGGTGGTCGTATTCTCAAATGAGCTCAAGGTTTAATAGGGATAAGCAGGAATTTGGAATCAATATAATCCCACAAGAATTAGACAAGATTTTATGGGGAAGTGATGCTAAATTTTTATCTAAGATCTATAATCTACTTTTGTTCCATGGGATGGAAGGGGGAACAATAAATGACGTAATGATTGCCTGGGGGAGAAATATTGGTCGCACTATAGAATTAGAAGCGTGGGAACAAATTTGGAAGAAAAATATAAAATTAACGTTAGCAACGGCATTTAAAGAAAATATGTACAAAATGTTGTATAGATGGTACTTAGCTCCCGCACGAATTTCCAAAATGTTTCCCAATGCAAATGACAAATGTTGGAAATGTGATTCTGCCAGGGGCACTTTCTACCATCAATGGTGGACTTGTCCAAAGGTTAGGCGTTACTGGACCAATATAAAAAATTGGTTATTTCAAATAACAGGATATGATCTTCAATTGGACCCAGCTATTTTCCTCTTGGGGATGAAGCCACAAGAAGTACCAAAAAATGTTTGGTATCTAGTAATACATATTACAACAGCGGCGCATATGATTTATGTGCAATATTGGAAGACGAAGGAAATCCCAACGGACTATCAAGTAATAGAGAAAGTATTACTATGCGCAGAGTCAGATCGAATGACATATATTCTCAAAGGGAAAAGTGAATCACTTTTCAATAAAAGTTGGGACTCCTGGTATTCATGGTCACAAAATAGAATATTTAATCTCAACGGGGGAAATACTAGATGATTGTGTATTATTATTTGAGGTATAGAATCTGGAGATATATACAATTATAGATTTCTAATATTTGGTAATTAAAGGTTACTTAGCCTGGGATGCACGAGAAAAAGAAATTACGGGTAGTATTACACTCCCCGGTCTTGTCTAATGTCGTTTTTGTTTTTTTGGTGTCTAGGATGTTTTGGTGTTTTTCTATTTGATGCACTTTTCAGTACTTTGTAATAATGTTCTTGTTTTTTTATTTAAAATTTGTTTAATAAAATTTATAAAATTAAAAAAAAGAATAACGAAATGGTTCATCTCTCAGTTTAACTATTCCATCAAAATGTATCAAAAGCCATATTTGAATTTAATATATATAATCATTCCAGTGAGGTGTGCAACTTACCTGCCATAAACTTCCTCCAATTCCTTTAATTGATTTTTTACTGCCCTATTTTTCTACTTGCATTTTTACGTGCTTTCGAACTGCTAGGTTGGCAGAAGCTGGGATGAGTAGCAGGTGCTCACTCTGTTACGCAGCACTTGGGATTCGACCCGCCAAACTGCTGACCTTCTGATCGACAAGCTCAGCGTCCTAACCCACTGAGCCACCGCGTCCCTTTTTGAACCTCCTCCTACTCCCATCTTAAGGAGCAGAGAGGAGCATTTTAAGATTCAGAAAATCCTGGACTCAAGAAGGCACAAGGAGAAATTATAGTGTCTAGTGTTGTGGAAGGGGTATCCCCTAGCAATGGAAAGGGTAGTGGCAATTTACGTGAGCTGTTTGCAGCCTGAGAAAATCACACAGCCCCAAGGTCAGAAGGGGAAGACTTTTGAAAGGTGCAAACTGTTTGCCCAAAACAAAATGCTTAACCTGGACTGGTGGACACTGGATGGCCTGGGGAAGAAAAAGGGGTTTCACTCTACTGCGCTTTGCACCAAAACATCAAAACTGGCTTCACTTTTTCTGTGCCTATATGGATCTTTCAGTAAAGATTTACTCTTAGAAATAAAAAATGTCCCAGGAGTTTCTTTTGTTGTGCATGCCAATAGTACGGTTGACACCAGGACTGAATCATCCTTCCTTTGTACTCCACCCACAATGTAGAAGTCAACTTTTTAAAATCTAGGATCAAAGCCTCCTTGTTTCTTGTCATTCAAGCAGGATCCAGACTTCTTTTTGGTTAACATGTTGATCATTACTATTGCTTTGACCAATAAAACTACTTTTATTGCACATAGAAAAGGCACCAGAGGGGAGAGGTTTGGGTGGAATGTACTAAGGATTATGTATATATATCTACAGTACTTATGACTTAAGTTGTGTGCACACATAGGATTGGGGTTTGTGTGCATAAATATGTTGGATTTTAATGGAGACCAACATTCAATTTTCCTTTTGACCACACTGATATGGGCTGATCATTCTTTCTCCAGTCTTCTGTACAAGATAGGAGCATTGACAAAAAAGACACTTTCAAACAAAACACAGAATAAAATGACACTAAATGATCCTCATTTCACCCTTAAAATATCTTAAACCTACATATTATAAAAATATACAAACCTATTCAATTCTTGTAAAAATACATTTTATATTAACGTTATTCTACCTGAGAAATTTCTATTACCGTAAGTTCCTATTAATGCTTAGAAAAAAGACTGGGTAGTGAGGCAGCCCAAGTTACTATAATGACCCCAAACAATTTACCTTCACAACTTGGAAAGTGGGTGGCTACCATGTTGATATTTTTTTTATCTTTCACCCCATGGATGTCCCTGAAAGGGGCCTAAATATCACAAAGTGAGTGGAAATATTTTCCTAATACAAATTTTGGAAAAAGACATTTCCTTTTGTGTGTAATTAATAACAGAATCTTTAAGCATGATTGAAGACTAAAGATTGTTTTTGCTGTTTATTTTGTAGTATTTTACCTTCATTATTTTTTCCATTACTATTCATACACCAATGTTAAAATTCCACTCACCTAAGGAAAGATTTAACTGGATAAATTTTAGAAACAGCAGGGTCTTCTTTGTAGGTAAAATGACCTGCTGAACGACTGGCTGAATCAATTTTCATTTCAACAAGGCATTCCAGTGCTTCTCTTTGAAAAGGACTGTAACATTCTATGGTATTAGCAGCCACACTGTAAGAAAAAAATAAAGAATTAAAATAATTCTTACTATAATCAAGGTCACAAGATATATTTTCAAAAAGTCTGAGAGTATGAAATGTTACTCATGAGAATCTTCAAAATCTATGATTAAACCATAATTTCTAGGTCAAATATAATAGAACTTAACTATGGCTTAACCAACTCTGTCCAATTACACCACATCAACATAGAAGCTAGAAACTAAAGTACATAGAAAGCTGCAAGGCTACGGGGTCAGAAAGGCTAAAAAGACTGAATTCAGAAATCTCAGTTGTCTAATTACCGTCAACTACAATTCTAACATTTTCTGTTACTACATTAACATGATAAAGAAATGAATCCAAGAAGTACATGTCAATTTGGGCAAATACCCGACATTAGCAGCATGGCTAACATTGGAATACAATTCCATGTTACAGTGTGTAGTGTAATGTAATGTAACGTAATGTAATGCAATGTAATGATGCAAAAGTCAATCTAACTCTATGTTACAAAAGTAGTTCCTCACTAATATTTCCTGCTTTCGGTGAGGAAAAGTATAACATCTTCAAATGTAATTTTTATGTAAACTTTCATATAATTACTGTTATTTACCTCTATTTAAAAGAGAATATTGTTGAAAATGCACCCCAACAGGCTTGGCAGTGCATGCTTGGGACCGCCACTGATCAAATATCTAGGGCAAGAGGCAGGGATATCTGGAAACTCAAGGTTACAGGAGAAATTGTGTTGGAAGACCCACCCATTTTAAACACACATTTAATAAACATTAAAAAGGGCAAAGGTCTTCAATTGCACGGTCCTATAGTACATGAATGAGGGGCTATAAGTTATGCATTTTATACCAACATGTGGAGGTAGTTAGCAGTGTCAAGTTTCTGGGTGTGCAGCTAACAAGTAGGCTAGCTTGGTCACTCAACAGTGAGACACTGGTGAGGTGGGCATAGCAGCACCTGCACTTTCTGTGTCTCATGAAAAAAGTGTATCTTCCTTCCCCTGTCCTTACCACTTTCTATAGACAATCAGTCAAAGGCATCCTGTCATATTGCATTTCTGTCTGGTTTGAAAGCATTATTGCTTCGGAAGAGGAAGGCGGTACATAGAGTGGTGAGGATGGCAAAAAATATCATACACTTCCTTCTCTCCAGGACATAGCATATAAGCGATCCTTGAGCAGGGTCTGCAGTTTTGCCTGGGAGGCTAAGCATCCTCTTCTTGACCTGTTTTCTTTGTTACCTTCTAGGAGGTTTTGTGTTATTTGAAGTAGATTATCTAATTTGTTTTGTTCCACACAGTATCAACCTTGTGAACTCTCAAGTTTCCTTTTTCTGCTATGCATTCAAAATGGACAGTGATTTCTCTCTGTGTGTGTGCGTGTGTGTGTGTGTGTGTGTAGCATGTGTGTATGTGTGTTATGTATGTGTATGGGTAGATATATACTTTCTTTTAAGAGCAGGCAACAGAATTTAATTTTTAATGTGTACCAGTGTACTCACAGTAAAAAAAATTACAATAAAGGTTATTTTAATCTTAAAAAATATTTTAATCTTAACATGTTTGCAGTATGTAAGTTTCTGTCATCCACATTTAAATTTTGTTTGTATTTGGTCTTGTTAATTTTATCCTGCAAAAGTTTATTGTTTAAGAAGATGTAAAGAAAAAAATGATATCGCTAACACTTTAAGATTGCCTTCACAGTCACAAAATGAATGCATCTATAATAGTTTAGCTTCAATAGTAATATAAACAATTTGCCCACTTGTTACAAAATCCAGAAGAAAATAGGAAAGGTGAAAAGAAGTTTGGTGATTGCTATCAATTTATCATTCAAGATGTGTAATTCACTAAATACAGTTTTTGTTTTCCTTCTTGTTTAATTCCATGGAAGAATCAGATTACAAAAGGAAATGGCAACCCTTTCCATAGCTCGATGTGGAAATTTGTAGTCCAGCATATCATGTGGGTATTAGATTGGGGGAGGGGGTGCTCCCCCCAGAAAGAAACAACTGTTGAACCTGAAGAGAGATGCTATTGCTACTGGAGTTCAACAGAGAAGTGATCAGGCAGTGTCAGGCAATTGTTAAAACCCAATTTTAACATTTGTTTAGTGTGCTTTACTTTTAAAGCACTGTGAGGATTGTAGGTTAGAGGGAAGCCAGAAAAAGGGAGATCCCTCTCTCCCCCATCCCCCTGCTTTTCAATTCACCCTCCTTGAATGTTAAAAGGACACTTCTTCCCCCTACCCCATTCTTTCCTGCTTACTTATTTGGGAAAAATTAATCTTTCCAATTAGCTGTTAGAATGACAGCACTGCTTTGTTGGTTGCTAAGCCAAACACACATTATAATAGAGCCTTTCATTTTAAATCAAGGCTTGGCTTTATAGTTTCTGCACTGCACCTCAGTTTAGGACTAGTTAGCCATATTCGCCTCCCTGTTGCAAAAGCTTCACTGGAAAATGCCATGACTGAGACAGGGAGATTCAGGATAAAATCTGTACTCAATGGAAGAAGAGCGCGATAGCTATAGAGGCTAGATTATTTTAAGTTTACCACCAAAATGGTCGCAGAAGTACCATCAGTTGGCCATGTGGATGAAGATGAAGCAGGACTCTGTTTTTAGGAAGAAGCTGTTTCCCCAGAAAAAGTGGTAGTGGTAGTGGATGTACTGAATGCTTACCTAGCCAACCTATTCCACTATGTTATGAACCCAGAAAGTGAGGGTTAGGAGGTGAGATGTTTCTTTCCTCATGGTAATGATGACCCCCCCAAAAAAACAACAACTCATTCACCATCCCTAAAGCAAATATACTGCAATCTCAAGAACAGTATTGAGTGGGACTACTTCCAATCTGACCCCATAGTCCTATGCCAAAATGCCTAAGTAGATAAATAGTAAGGACCGAATGTTTTTTTGATAAACAGAAGTGTAGATTTAGATACCATGCAACTGTTCTATGCACTGCTAGCAGCAAAAGGCAAAATTTGCTGTGTACTAGCAGCACATGAAGCAATTCTAAGTGGGAAATAGCAAGGTAATTAAAAATAATCAATTGTGCAAGTTATTAAACAGATTATTGCTTTGAACCACAAGCCCTTCAGCACAGTGGCAAATGTTAGTTTTCAGCGTTTTGTCCAGTTGTTTGTCCTTAATTAAAGAACTTTTCAGCAGGAAGATGGTATTCCTAGATCAGGGGTGTCAAACTCAATTTCACTGAGGGCCACATCAGCATTGCGGTTGCCCTCGGGGGGCCAGGTGGGTCTGGCCAGGGTAGGTGTGGCCTACTGGGTGGGCGTGGGTGGAGTGCATGTGGCCTACTGGGTGGGCATGGCCAGCTCTACATCAGTCGCATCAAGGGTGCCTATAGGGGTCTGGGCAGGAGTGGGACAGATCTGAGGGTCTCTGGCAGAAGGGGGTGGATCGGGGCAAGTGCCAAGGCATGGTCCACTGGAGGAGCCTCACTGTTCCTCTCAGGCCATGGGGGGGGGCGCTGGACAGTGGTGCAGAGTGCCCGGATCCTTGGGCAGCAGAGGTCAAATGCTTAGCCCTCAAGGACCCATGGCACTAAGCCCAGCCCCACTTCCCCAAGGGGGCGCCCAGCTGCACTTACCTCCTTCTCAAGGCTCCTGCTGCTGTGCTTGCTCTCCTTACCCAAGTTGTTCATGATGGGTTCGAGGGCAAAGTCAGAGGGAGGCCCACTCCCTCTCCATGTGAGGAGACCTAGCTTTGCATCCAAAGCTTCCTTAGCAATAGGATGGGAGACTCCCAGGATAGGCCAGGAGGAGGGGGCAAGGGGATGGTGAAAAGGCAGCAGGGCAGGACTAAGGCAGGACTTCCCTCAGACCCTCCCTCCCTCTCCTTCCTTCCTTCCAAAATGAAGAAATGCACCATCGCCTGGAAGTGGCCAGCACATGGCTCTTGCCTACTTCACATATCCGGCTTGGTGGGCTCTGGGGGGGGGGATGCCATGAACAGCGCAATGCTGCCCAGCCTCCAGCCTGCCCAGTTTCAGCAGGCAGTGGGACACTCTCATCACAGCACCAAGAGGCTGAGCCAGGTGGCACAAATCTGAAGAGAAGAGCAACGCTGCCAGCCCCCAGCCTGCCCAGTTTCGGCAGGCAGCGGGGCGCTCTCCTCACAGCACCAAGAGGCTGAGCCGGGTGGCACAAATCCGAAGAGAAGAGCAACGCTGCCAGCCCCCAGCCTGCCCAGAGTAGGTAGGTCCACGTGCTGGCCACTTCCAGGCAATAGTACACCTCTTCATTCCTCACAAAGGGTGATACCTCCCCAGCGGGCGCCCAGTGGGCAGGGCCGACGTGGCAGGGGCCAGTCCCTTGCTGTTTCCAGACATCCTTGTGGAGCTAAGACTGAATGTGTTTCAGCATAGATGGCCACTACGAAATTGTATATTGGCTCCTGGCCGGCCTGGGCCAGGGCCAAGGCAGCGGGAGGCATTCCCTTGCTGTTTCCAGGATGGCTTCGCGGGCCACATGAAACCACTTTGCGGGCTGGATGTGGCCCCCAGGCCTTGTGTTTGACATGCCTGTCCTAGATCATCTAACCTAGGAGAAAAGTTCATCTGAGATATATACATACATACATACATGCATGCATGCATACATACATACATACATACATACATACATACATATATATATATATATATATATATTTGTGTAAATTACTAAAAAAGAATTAAGGGAGACTGAAGATTTGCCCCATGTTTTGGGGCCTAGCAAGGTAATCTAAATAGTTAACATCTGACACATATCTCCCCTTGCAGAAGCTAACAAAGCGAGAGAGATCCTGTGGCTCAAGAGGTAAAAACAACTGCCTAATGTGCAATCAGCCCAGGTTCGAATCTCAGAAGGGTATGACTGACTGATGAAAACTAATAAGTTAGAAATGCATTTCAGTCTCCCTTAATTCTTTGTTAGTAATTTACACAAATATATGAGCTGTCCGGTGTGACTACTGCCTGTTCGATGGCCTTCAAGATAGGCTGAAAACAGGAAATAAAGATTTGCCCCATGTTTGGGGCCTAGCAAGGTAATCTAAATAGTTAACATTTGACACACACACACACACACACAGACACACACACACACACATATATATACATATATACATATATATATAATTTATTTATTTTGATTTATATACCGCCCTTTCCCGAAGGACTCAGGGCGGTTTACAGGGTATTTAAAACAAGAAATACAAAAGTTAAAAACAATTTAAAAATTACATCAATCCCTGAAAAAAGTAAAAACCCCAATTAAATTAAAATTAAAATTCTCAGCCTGGGCCAGAGAGCTCGAAGAGCCAGGTCTTCAGGTCCTGGTGGAATGAACAGAGGTCAGGGGCAGTCCTGAGCTCCACGGGGAGCTGGTTCCAGAGGGCAGGCGCACCCACTGAGAAGGCCCTCCCCCTGGGTGTTATCCGCTGGCAATCTTTTACCAGTGGCACCCTGAGGAGACCCTCCCTGTGGGAGCGCACTGGATGAAGGGAACTTGATGCTGGCAGCAGGTGTTCCCTCAGATATCCCGGACCCAAGCCATTTAGGGCTTTATAGGTCATCACCAGGACCTTGAATCTCACCCGGAGGGCAACCGGGAGCCAATGCAGCTCGCGGAGTAGGGGTGTTACATGGGAGTATCTGGAAACTCCCATCACAACTCGCGTGGCCGCATTCTGCACCAGCTGAAGCCTCTGAGTGGTCCTCAAGGGCAGCCCCATGTAGTCTAAACGGGAGGTCACGAGCGCATGAGTAACTGTGCGTAGGGCATCTTGGTCCAGGTAGGGTCGCAACTGCCGCACCAGGCGAACCTGGGCAAAAGCCCCCCTGGTCACGGCTCCTATATGGTCTTCAAAATTGAGCCGGGAATCAAGGAGGACGCCCAAGTTGCGAGCCCTATCAACGGGGGGTAACACCTCACCCCCCATCATTAAAGGTGGAATGGCCTGGTTAACCCGAGATGCCGATATGCACAGCCACTCAGTCTTGGAAGGATTGAGACGAAGCCTGTTTCTCCCCATCCAGACCTGGACTGCCTCCAGGCAACGGGACATCACGGTGAGGGCATTGCTGGGTTGGTTCGGGGTGGAAAGAAAAAGTTGGGTATCATTAGCGTACTGATGATACCCCACCCCGAAACCACGAATGATCTCACCCAGCGGCTTCATGTAGATGTTGAACAGGAGGGGCGAGAAAACCGACCCCTGAGGAACTCCACAAACGAGTTCCTCGGGGTGGACCTCTGCCCTCCCGTCAACACCGACTGCGAGCGGACATAGGAGAACCACCGTAAAACGGTGCCTCCCAACTCCCAACCCCCTGAGACGCCGCAGTAGGATACCATGGTCGATGGTATCAAAAGCCGCTGAGAGATCTAATAGGACTAGGACAGAGGAACAACCCCTGTCCCGAGCCCGCCAGAGATCATTCACCAGTGCGACCAATGCCGTCTCCATGCTGTGTCCGGGCCTGAAACCCGATTGGTACGGGTCCAGATATTCAGTTTCCTCCAGGAACAGAGGAAGCTGATGCGCCACCACACTCTCAACAACCTTCGACAAAAAGCGAAGGTTGGAGACTGGACGATAATTATTTAAAACAGCCGGGTCCAGGACAGGCTTTTTGAGGAGGGGTCTTACCACCACCTCCTTCAAGGTGGCGGGGAAGACACCCTCCTTCAAAGAAGCAGTTATTATTGCCTGGAACCAGCCTCGTGTCTCCTCCCGGGCCACATAAACCAGCCAGGAGGGGCACAGATCCAACAAACAGGTGGTGGAGCTCAGCCTCCCCATGATCCTGGGAGATACCTGGTTGAGTTTGGGTAGAGCCTGCTTTCTAACCCCTTCTTCAACAAAAATGAATATCATCATTACAGGCACAATAATTGCCACCAAACCTTTTGAAAATAGGTTTTGATTATTATGTATGGACTGTGATGTGATGAGAAATATTAAGTACAGGTAATCCCTGAGTTATGAGGGGTCACTTAGTGCCCATTCAAAATTACACAACAAGCGCCCCTTAGTGCTTACGAGCAAGTTCCCAAATCATGAACAATGCAGCACCACGGCAGTTGTTTGCCCTTATGAATGACTGCGGAGGCTCTGCAACATTCACCCTATTCCCCCCTCCCCTTGCAACCAACAACTGCTTTGCCTTCCTGCCGCGCCGGACTCTCTTACCTTGCAAAAATCCTCTCTGCCACGGTTTCTTTCCCTTTGAGGGAAAGGAGAGTCGGCTTGAAAATGCTTTTTGCACTGAGAATGGAAGTTTCTGGAGTCTGTGATCTTGTGCAAGTGTTTGAAGTTGCACCAAATCGCAGATTTCAGAAACTTTCATTCTCTATGCGAAAGATGTTTGCAGTGCCTGTCTTCTGCTCCTGCCCCCAACTCCTCTGTCTGAGGGCAGGCCTGAAGACTTCAACTGAGGGAGAAGGCCAGGCACCTCATACCTGCATTCAGCCCGCTGGAGCTCACTGTGCTGGGAGAGAAAGTGACCGTTGTCCCCAGAGCCTCCTCCAAGATGTTGCTGCCCAGAACAGAGGTTGGAGAGGCTTCTTTGTGCCTCTGAAGGTTGCATCCAGGCCTTGGGGGCTGCTCCAAACCATTGCCCCTGGGAACAAAGACCAGGGGAGGCTTCTGCATGGCTCCTGAGGCATGCAGAAGCCTCCTCCGACCTCCGTTCCAGGTGGCAGTGGCTTGGAGGATGCCTCCAAGGCCTGGAGCCGACCTCTGGAAGCATGCAGAAACCTTTCCCAATCTCCATTCTGGGTGGCACTAGCTTGAAGGAGGACTCTGAGGCTTGGATCCGACTTCTGGAGGCTCTGTTCCGGGCAGCAGCAGCTTGGAACTGTCCTCCAAGGTCTGAATATGACCTCCAGAAGCAGGCAGCTGCGTGGCTGTGGAGTTGGGGGGAGCAGGAGGCAAAGAGCATGAGAAGTCAGGCATCCATTCTCTGCAAAAATGGATCAGTGCCTGAACTTGTGGGATATTACTGCACCTAGGTGCTTCCATCGACTCTCCTGACCCTGAAAAGCAGGAACTGCAGCAGAGAGGAGACAGATCTTTTCAAGATAAGTGAGTCCGATGCGGCAAGAAAAGAGGTGGAAGCATTTATTTTTTATTTATTTTTATTACATTTATATCCCGCCCTTCTCCGAAGACTCAGGGCGGCTTACAAGCTTAGCAGTAGCCTTCATTCTATGTATATGCCTGCTTGTGAGGGCTTTCACACACACCCCAAGCGGCATTATTACAAAGTCAGCTTATTGCCCCCAACAATCTGGGTCCTCATTTTACCTACCTCGGAAGGATGGAAGGCTGAGTCAACCTTGAGCATGAGGTAACTTCGCAGATCGGGGAGGCTTTGGGGGCCTGTTCCATCACCCGTGGCCTTCCCCACTCTCAGATATCTCATGTGCATTTAAGGAGCCCCTTGTGTCTTAACGAGCAGGGAGTGATCTCGTTTGAGTTATGAGATTCATTCCCACAAATGCTATGAATGGAATGGGCAAGCTCCATTACATTCGTAACTCGAGGACTACCTAAACCATGGTGAGTTTGGTCTATCCCAGTGGTGGCGAACCTTTTAGAGATTGAGTGCCCAAACTGCAACCCCAAACCCACTTATTTATTGCTGGATGCCAGGTGGGCGTGGCCCACTGGATGGGTGTGGCTGTGGTGTTCATGGAAGATTGGGTGGGTGTGGACAAGGTGGGTGTGGTCATCTCAATGTTGCTCGTGGGGAGGGACATCTGTGGGGGGGTGGGCAGGGTTAGGGGAGCTCCAGGAGGTCTTTGGCAGGTGGGGCGGTAAGCAGGAGACTCATCCTGTGGCTTGAGGCGAGGCAGGGTGGGGGTGCCATTGCCATGGGGCAAGGCAAGGACTGGGGCAGCTGCTGCCTGACACCATCGGCCCCTGCACACAGAGGCCAGCAAGCGCCCATGCCATAGGATCACCACCACTGGTCTATCCTGATTTTTGATCCGTCACCTGAGGCTAAAATGGCTGCTTGACCAGGATGTGATCCTAATTCAACTGCAAGATGTATATGCCATTTCTAGTGCTTTGCCAAGGAGAAGAAAAGCATCTTTTGTTAGTTTAAACAGCACCAAAATTTGGAGCATTTTGCACTCTCTGAAGAAGTCAGAAAAAGCCAAAAAATACATATATCCTATTAAGGGCAGTCATTTTTCAGTTCTAGTTAGATCTAACAATGGTTTCTGTGCTACAGTATATCTATGCCTTTGCAGTATAGAGTAGCCAAATTTGTAGACATAGGTTTATACTCTATACTTTACATTCTAAGCTTTCTCTTCCTCCTTTCCAAGTCAGTAGCTATTTAGGCTGCTTTTACAGTTCTGTCAAGCTGGGAATCACTGATTCTTGTCTTGTGAGTTTCATTTCTAAAAGAGATATTTTGTTCTGGAGATAAAATATATTTCTCATTTGGTTTAGAGCTCCAGGTTTACAATTTATTTTAAAAAATAAAAATCAGCCCCATTATACCTGGTTAGGCTGCACTGCTTTTTGCAGATAGAAATTTCTTGCGAATTCCCGCTGTTTAAATATTCCCCAGTTAATGTCAACAATGTTCCGCCAGATCTTGGACCATAGTTAGGAGAAATCTGCCTTATTCTCGGATCCTGCATATGGAACAATATTTTATTTGTTATTTAAACCACATACAAACACATTGAAATAAAGATAAAAGAACTATTAAAATGAAATTATATAATTATAAAATAGTAGTCTTTTACTTACCACATAAGAAAATGTATTGAAAGAGGTATTAGCTTGTCCATTTGAAACACTGCTTGAAACATTAAAACGTGTGTTCTTTACAGGCCCAAGCTTGCATTCCAGTCTTCAATAAAAAGAAATGTATTACTAATAAAGAAGAATACTTGTAGCTCAAGATTGACATGAGGGTTCCTTGGTGCTCTCTGAGTTTGCTCGTTTTCTTGCAGATGTTTCATTACCCAAACTAGGTAACATCATCAGTGCTAGTAGGGAGTGTGGTTTGCTGTCAGTTTATATTCTAGTGGCTTGCCTGTCAGTGCTGGTGGGGGTGGTCTTATGGATTCTTTGATTGGGCTGTTTGCTGGCTTCTTTGGCAGTTTCTTGATTGGCATATTGTTTACTTGGCATATTGGCAGATTGTTTACCTAACTCCAAAGTTAGCATCAGACCAACAATCAAGTAAACAAAACCCCAATCAAGAAACTGCCAAAGAAGCCAACAGCAAACAGACCAACCAAAGAATCTCTAAGACCACCCACACCAACACTGACAGGCAAGACACTAGAATATAAACTGACAGCAAACTGCACTCTTACGAGCACTGATGATGTTACTTAGTTTGGGTAATGAAACACCAGCAAGAAAACAAGCAAGCTCAGAGAGCACTAAGGAACCCTCACAAATATATTAATCATAACTAAACAAAACAAAAAACCAGAACCTCATAAGTAAACTGCAACATAAATAAACAGACCAGCCAATGTGTTTGAATATGACAAATCAGTAAAATAAAAATACCTTTGAACTTACAGGTGGTTCAGAAATAATTGGTGGGCTATATCTCGATGACTGATTGATAGAATCTATCAATACACATGTATTTATTTGTAATCATCTTTTTAAAAATACACGATAGAGCAGTACAATTATTTAAAAAGTCTCATCTTAAGAGTTTATAAGAAAAATATCTTCCACTGTATATATTCAAAGAGCATCATATACTGTAAAAAAGAGAAGGGATTAGCTAGTGCTTTCTCCTTTAAAAGTAATTCCTTTCTTAAAATCATCCTTACACTCAATTATTGCTGTAGAAAAAGATAGCTTTTCAATAAGTGATTGGCTTCACTCAACAATCTATACAACCTTAAAGACAGATATGCTTGGTGCTTCAATCCACATTAACATTCCTAGTTAGTAACTGGGCCTGTATGAAACAGGCATATGATTTTGTATACTAAATTCATGTCACGTTGGAGAAAAGCGATCTACTGAATATTTCATTCACTGTTTTAGCTTAATAAATAACATTAGATTAAAATTAAAAAAAATCCAAAAGAAGACAAAAAAGGACAAAAAACACAAAACAATAAAAACATTTTTAAAAAAGGTTCATAACCCCCCCACCACATATACAAATATTATGCCCTCTAGTTGATGAATACCTTACTACAACATTAGTTCTCACCTCTTGTAATACAGGACCTCTTTAAACAACTAAATCTAGTTGCACATTTTTGAATGTTGTATTCAACATAGTTCAAAACGGTTAAAATACAACATTCAAAAATTGAAATATTTTTACTATAGACGTATTCATACAAATGGACAGACAATTCAATGTAGTCATTAAAGCACTAGGCTAGAAACTGTGAGGTCTAGTCCTGCTTGATAGAAAGAGAGCTGAGTGACTTTGGACAAATCACTTTCACTCCATCCAAGGAAGAAGGCAACAGCAAACCATTTCAGAAAAAAAACTTTGCCAAGTAACTTCAAGGACTAGTCCAGGTAGTCACCAGGAGTCAACATTGACACAAAGGCACCCTGTCCTCAAAATCATATGAATGATTTACACTATTTTTCTGGATGAAGTTCATCCAAACAATGGAGAAAGAAAAAGAGAAACATCAAATTAAAATACAATTAATCCAAAATAATTGTATATGATATCATGCAAGACACTGAAATTGTTTGATTATTCTTGCCATACATCAAAATATCTGAAGAGGAAAAAAACCTTCACATCTTACTTGTTTTTGTCACTAGCCCGGCCATCCACAATGCACCGCTGTCCCCCTACAAAGACTGATATTTTTTTTAAGCTGGGCTTATTATTTTTACTGAATCCAAAATCCCACCCGCACAGTGTCAGTCTTGTTGAAGCATCAAAAGCAGCACTCCTTGGAATAATCTAAAGGAGAAAAAGAATAAGAAATTTATGATTTCTAATGGGCTTTGAAGGTGCTTTTTAAGAAAAGAAATACTGGCAGAAAATAATTTCTTCTGTTGAAGATACCCTCCCCTTTAACTTAATTGTTCCTCAGTTTTCATTTATCACTGTATGAGTTTCCTTAGATATTAGCAATAAATAATCCTGCCACTGCTAGAAAGGTCTGAGTTATTGTGTTTAGGGGCACTGAACAAGCTTTGCATTGTAATAGTTTTTTTTAATACTCTTTGGTTTGCTTTTTATGTCTTTCTTGTGGTATGTAAAAGAATACAATGCACTTATTTTATTAAAAGTATGATACTGAATAGAAGAATATCAAACTGATGAAGCAACTTATTTCAGTAACCTGAAGGAAAGCTGAAATGTCTTCACAGCAATGACAAGCTTCAAAGGAATATAAATCAAACACTGTCTTGGGAGCTAAAAAAATAATGTGGCATTTACAATGCTGTCACTGAAAATGCTATCTGTTGGTTGTTTCTAAATTTCAAGTTAAAAATAAACTACATTCTAGCAATGCAGTGACAATATCAAAAGGAAATGTTCTTCCCCCTCCCACTCTAACCACCTTCTGTATATTGTAAATTGTGTTGTAAATGTAACAATGGTGGGAAAATGCATGAATAGCAGAGAAGTTGTACAAATTTCAGTGGAGGGCAAGACACTATCAATAAAACATTGACAATGCCATAGGGATTACAAAGACATGCCATCTAACTTTGCAAACATTCAAGCCTGGTCAGAGAACAAAAGACTTTTTTATACTTGTGATATAACTGGTAAAGTGTTTTATAGAAGTTGCAATTTATTCCTAATAAGTAGCACAATTGTGTCTTTCATCATGAATTCTGTTTTTTCATGCTGGATCTGAAAGAACATTTCTATAAAAAATGCTCAGGTTACTGTTCTCTTTGAACATCCAGTAACATTCACATTTTTAAAAAAAAACTGTATCTACATAATGTACTTTGCTTAATTCTGTAAGAATGTAAAAAATTAAATGCCATGGGAAAATAGTTCTCCTGAACATGTAAACACAGATTAAACCATACAATAGTGAAATAATTGCTCCAGGCAATGAAGAACCAGCCCAATACCATGCTCATTTGAAAGTCCCACAGTCATATTTGCACATACTTGTAATTTCATGTTTTAATTAGTAAATGCTGCCAAAGGGAGATCTTTCCTTTAGAATTGATTTTTCAAATAATATTGAAAATGTAACCATGTAGAAGTGACATCTAGGTATCGCAACCTGTAGTCCTGCATGTAGTCTTTTTGAGGGTTTTGGTGTTTGGTGGTAAACCATTTAGAAACAACTGCTGCATAATTTAGGATTAGGGGGAAAAATAGTAAAACCAATATAAAAATTTCAGAAACATTTTATAATTATTTTACCCTCTCAACTGAAACCTTTTTGTCTTTTCAAATGTCTCATAATGACAAAATCAGTTGAGCAAATATGTATGAGGAATGGAGAGAAAATATTTACAGCTGTTTAATTTTTAAAAAAGATATTGGGTGATGGCATAACACATATTGCTAAGAGATTTATGCTTGAATTTCAATCTGCTTGAATTATCTTTTTGGGCCACTGCCTGAGACAGAACACTTTATTTCTTCCCTGCATTTGGCTATTAAATATTGGGTTATACCTGGCTTGTCTTTGGTTACTATAGACTATTGGAGTGTGTGCTTTGGCAAATAACACAAAAAAACCTGGTCTATAATCACACAAGGTCATTTGAAAGCTCATCAAATATTGTGATAGGGGTTTTGAATAAAGTTTTATTCAACCTTAGTAGTTATTTGCAACCCATGAACACCACTGAAAAGATGTCAATGATACCAGCTATTGGTAGTATATAAGCAATCGTCGTTTATAATGTGCCATGAAGCAAGTCCCCAGATTTTGGAGGCATGATAGTATTGCCTCAGGTGTCTGGTAAACCGATACCAAGACAGAAGTGCTAAAAGAAAAAAAAATATTCTTTTATTTCCCAAAGTGACTTTCAAATGTAAATTTTGTATGATGTGAACAACTGATGAAAACTGGTCACCCCCTTTTTCATTTGTGCTAGAAGCTATTTTGATTTGCTGGCCAGGCCCGTAACTTCAGAAATGTAGTATTTTGCTAGTGAGGACAGCAGTAAATTTTTCTAGAAGAGAAAGCTGGTTTTTATTTGCTGTCCTCATACATTCAAAACAAAACACAAAAAAAGAAAAAAAGAAAGAGGAGGAAGGACACACATATCGTGCAAAAGGTCATTTATTTCAGTAATGCAACTTAAAAGGGGAAACTAATATATGACATAGACTCATTACATGCAAAGCAAGATAGTTCAAGCTGTGATTTGTCATAATTGTGATGATTATGGCGTACAGCTCATGAAAACCCCAAATCTACAATCTCAGAAAATTAGAATATTACATGCAATCAATAAAACAAGGAGTCTACATAGAACAATATCGGACCTCTGCAAAGTATAAGCATGCATATGTACTCAGTACTTGGTTTGGGCGCCTTTTGCAGCAATTACTGCCTCAATGCGGTGTGGCATGGAAGCTGTCAGCCTGTGGCACTGCTGAGGTGTTATGGAAGACCAGGATGCTTCAATAGTGGCCTTCAGCTCTTCTGCATTGTTCGGTCTCATGTCTCTCATCTTTCTCTTGGCAATGCCCCATAGATTCTCTATGGGGTTCAGGTCAGGTGAGTTTGCTGGCCAATCAAGCACAGTAATCCCACGGTCATTGAACCAGGTTTTGGTGCTTTTGGCAGCGTGGGCAGGTGCCAGGTCCTGCTGGAAAATGAAGTCAGCATCCCCATAAAGCTCGTCTGTGGAAGGAAGCATGAAGTGCTCCAAAATCTCCTGGTAGATGGCTGCGTTGACCCTGGACTTAATGAAGCACAGTGGACCAACACCAGCAGATGACATGGCTCCCCAAATCAACACAGACTGTGGAAACTTCACACTGGACTTCAAGCATCTTGCAATGTGTGCCTCTCCATTCTTCCTCCAGACTCTGGGTCCTTGGTTTCCAAATGAAATGCAAAAGTTGCTCTCATCAGAAAAGAGGACTTTGGACCACTGAGGAACAGACTAGGTCTGTTTTACTTTAGCCCAGGTAAGACGCTTCTGACATTGTTTGTTGTTCAGGAGCGGCTTGACAAAAGGAATACGACATTTGAAACCCATGTCCAGGATCCGTCTGTGTGTGGTGGCTCTTGATGTACTGACTCCAGCCTCAGTCCATTCCTTGTGAAAGTCCCCAACACTTTTGATTGCCTTTTCCTGACAATCCTCTCCAGGCTGCGGTCATCCCTGCTGCTTGTGCACCTTTTTCCCCCCCACACTTTTCCCTTCCACATAACTATCTATTAATGTGCTTTGATACAGCCCTTTGGGAACATCCAACTTCTTTTGCAATTACCTTTTGAGGCTTTCCCTCCTTATGGAGGGTGTCAATGATGGTTTTCTGCACAACTGTCAGGTCAGCAGTCTTCCCCATGATTGTGATTCCCACTGAACCAGACTGAGAGACCATTTAAAGGCTCAGGAACCCTTTGCAGGTATTATGGCTTAATTAGCTGATTAGAGTGGGACACTTTGAGCCTAGAATATTGCACCTTTTCACAATATTCTAATTTTCTGAGATTGTGGATTTGGGGTTTTCATGAGCTGTAAGCCATAATCATCACAATTATGACAAATCACAGCTTGAACTATCTTGCTTTGCATGTAATGAGTCTATCTCATATATTAGTTCCCCCTTTTAAGTTGCATTACTGAAATAAATGAACTTTTGCACGATATTCTAATTTTTCGAGTTTCACCTGTAAAGCCAAAGTGGTAATTTCTGAACCTTGGATGGTTATTTTTTTAACTAGCTTCTCTTGCAATAAACTCTAAACATGTCCAAATAAATTGCTAGTTCAAGCATGCTGACTATATTGATTTTATTTGGATTGCTGTTACTGTTGCTTTCCATGTTTTTCCTTATATTCCCTTTCCCCCAAAATACTTTTTATATCTCAACATCTGATTTCTTAATTTTTCTAAAATAAAATTTCTCATTAAAAGCATCTGTATTTGCCAAGATTTAATAGGTTTCATAGCTGATATTTCAGAACTGACAGAACGTCTGGCAAGTTCCTTATTCTGGGCTTTGGGGGAAAAGATCCAAACCACCTTTCTATTTATTTTCCAAGAGCTGAGAAGAGAGAAATCCCTGGCAGGCAAGCTAAGTTCAACAATTCTACTGTTCAAGCAGGTTTTAGTCATCTCTATTTAGAGTTAAAGGGATGGGAGTAAGTGTACCAAGTAAGCAAACTTAACTAGAATGCTACAACTGAGAAAGGCATCTGTTACTACTTCCTTCCTATTTTTGCTTATCTATCTCAAACCTGATTGATCATATTTGTCCAACTTCACACATACAAAATGGGTGAGGTTTCAGTTGTACTGGTACAATTGCCATTGTGACATATTGTACTGCCTCCCCAATCCCAACACTGTTGTTATGCAGTTTTAACAGCTGTGGATTTAAATGATGTTGCTCACAATTTCCAGAAACCTGTGGAGTTGTACCATTTGTTTATAGATGCTTAATCCCTCGTGTTACAGTAAGGCTAAAAATTTGAATGGATCTAGATCTGTAGCAGTTATTGCTTGGGTGATTCTGTGATCTGAAATTCAATTAAAAGTTTTCTCACCACATTATTGGCAAATGTAATATTGACACTGATTCAGACCTTTGTAATGACTAGCGTATGTTGACTTTAATGTCAAAATTATCATTTAACATATTTTAATTATATTCTTCTTTCCAAAAATTATTTTATATGTTAAGGATTTTCAGGTTTCATTGCAAATACCACAGGTTATCTTGCATTTCTAACAGCCAAAACAGTCCCATGCTATATTAAAGCAATATGCTAAATATGAATTATCTTTTTTTTAGTAGTACTATATGACTAACTGTCATGGTTCAGCAAACCATAAAATCTGCTTGAGCAGCTAGTAGCCATAAAGATTTAGGAACCCAGATGCATCATTTCTTTCCTTTTAGAAACAAAACCTCAAAATCTTCCACTTACAATGGCACATGCCCTGGGGATGTATTACTATTTATCATTGTCATAGAATATTTATTGCATTTTCTAAAATATATCCAGCACATGAATTCTGGCTTAAAATCAATCGACTACACTCTAAGGTTCATTTTTTCTCATTTATTAACTTCATACAGAATTGCCCCTCAAAAAGCTTAAGCACTGTGACCATTTAACAAATTACCACTTTCTTTTTTTTTAACTGAGATAAAGCAATAACCCAACCCAAACCTTTGAAATTACTTCATGTAGGTTGGTAATACAGAGATAATATGCTCTCACAATGTCACAAAGAGACAAACAGGGTGGCTTGGAACAATTTTATGCTAACTTTGAAGACTCATCAGAGTGTGACATCTCAGCCACACCAAGGGACCTTGCCCTTGTCCTGACAGGAATAAAGGGACTTAATGTAGCTTTAAATATGATTTACATTCATTCAAGGACCCTTGACCACTACGTGCACTACATAAGAGCCTAATGTAACTATGAATCAGACTTCATAATTTAAAAGTTATTTAGGGTCTGCCATCTACCCTCATTTAGTTTGTATGGGCTTGCTTAAAACAAATATAAAGGCTCCTTTTCAAATGAGATGGATTTCTTTTCCTGTGGTGCTTCTGTATATATTAGTAAAGTGCAGGACACTGAAAGTATGTTCACTAATCATTCCTGAAGTCACAAGTGATTTATAAGCCATTATGGAAAACATTATTTCCCATTATTGTGCTAATATTCTATTTCTGCATGGTTTTCTCTTTTATTTCAACATTGCTTAGAATACATGTTTAAGTTACAATAACAACACATTTTTTATTTTCCCCATCAAATATGTTTTGAGTGCCAATACATTTATTAAAAAATAAAGCATTTCAGGGTTTATTATGTGTATATTTGTCCAGGTAAAAATAAAATGATTGTTACTGGAAAAATACAGTGTAATATAGTTGGTAATAATGATATGCATTAGGATCTACAAATGACACAGCCATTCTGTAAAATTAGACTTTCATAATTATGTCACACTTAATAGGGAATTATTTGGTTAAACAGAGACAGTCTCTGAAGATCTTGCAGTGACCATAGCTAAATGAAAACAGCAATGAGCTATTGTGTTCTTTACCCCTTTGTGTAATATTACTCTTATTTGCTCTTTTATTTACAAACTTTTAAAGCTGAAATGGCTGTTTCTCCCCTTTCAAAGTGATTTATATGAAGACTATACTGAATGCAAGATAAGATGGACTGTTTAAAGAAAAAACACTAACTCTCTAGAATTGACATCACATTTTTTTGTGAAGGAAAAAATTCTAAACAGAGGCAAAAAAACATTTATTCCAATGTTCAAAGATTTTCTGAAAATAGTATCATACTGTTTATCTGTTTTTATGGATTGTTTTGAGCCACCTATAATTATAATATATAATATAGGTAGCTGTATAAGTCCTGTAAGTAATGATATGATACATGAGCAGGGGGTTGGACTAGATGACCTCCAAGGTCCCTTCCAACTTTATTATTATTATTATTATTATTATTATTATTATTATTATTATTATTATTATTATTATTATTATTATTATTATTATTATTATTATTATATACAATTTCTAATTATTTTTGTTACCAAGCATAAGCAAGTCATTCCATGGAGTGAGAAAGATTTTAAAAAGATATGATTGTATATCTATTCTCAACTCTTAAAATGGTAGGTTATTCACACATCTTTCCATATTTATGACTTAGGACTTAGAAATCAGGTATAAAAGACAATAACAGATCACCTTTTCTTTTCTGAACCTTTGCCAGTTTTAACTTAGCTGCAAATATCAGAATAAAGCCTCATACATTTTCCTATCTCAACCTTTACATCTGTACTGCTTTCACCTCATGTTGTAAACAGAAGCTTTTGACAAAAAGTTTTAATTAAGAAAACAGTTGCGGGTGAGATGTTCAGACATCTGGACCAATCTATAAATGCAAACTAACATAAGGAACACAACATAATCTTTGATTTACAAGCAGAAATGCTTCCCCTGTTATGGTTACTTTGTGCTGTAGTTTTACGCTTCACTGATATCCCATAATGTGACAGTCTATGCAGGTTTCAAATAATTGGGGATGGGAAGGAATAGAGAGAGCCAAAATAGGAAGTGTAGTCAATTAACAGCAGTAGACATCATCTCCCCTCATTTGGGAATAAGTTAATTATTCTTCGTTACATAAATACCTTTCAAAAATGGAAAAGAGAATCATACATATTTATTGCTATAAAGGTATAAAGGTAAAGGTTCCCCCGCACATGCGTGCTAGTCGTTTCCAACTCTAGGGGCCGGTGCTCATCTCCGTTTCAAAGCCGAAGAGCCAGCGCTTGTCCGAGGACGTCTCCGTGGTCATGTGGCCGGCATGACTAGACGCCAAAGGCGCAAGGAACGCTGTTACCTTCCCACCGTAGTGGTCCCTATTTTTCTACTTGCATTTTTTATTTTTTATTGCTATAGCAGCTTACAAATAATTTGTGTATGTTAACTATGATCTGACTCATATTACAAGATTCCAGTAAATAAAAGGGTAATTTTACCTCAGAGATTTTAGGTAAACATATGTTCTGTGTCCATCCTCCTTTACTGCATTCCTGTGGCCTTACACACTGATTGCCACACCATCCACAGTTCATAAAAGAAGGTGCTAGAAGGCACTGACTGCAGATGCTGAAGTGAGAACATCCCGGTCCATTTAGTGGAATCTTGGTTACCTAGTGGGTAAAACATGACATAGAAACTAATTATGAAGGTTAGCAGAAGATTTGTACAAAGCTAAGGTTCTAGTAAATTTTCAGTACCTAACTTTATGGCCAACACAAAAAAACCCAAACATATTATAACTTAGCATTATGTGTAGAATTCACATCATGTGCAATCTTCTTGGTGCCATGAATGAGAGCTACTTAAAACACTGGATTCTTGTTGTTATTTATCATGCATTTGCCGTATCTTGTTCAGGCATTTTTTTCAGTGACAGATGATTGTTACTCCATTTACATTTCTCTAGTATTTTACCTTTTTTGGGTTGCCATGAAACATCAGTTAAGGAGGAGACTTACTTACCTTGCAAAGATCTACTGAGCTGTCTCCTCTCCAGCCTCTTTGCTGCAGTTTCTTTGCCTGCTTTGGTGCTTCAGGCCTTCTGTGCATTTGCAGAGAATTCACTACTCATCTCACATGATCTTGTGCTACTTTAGACCGTCATTCTCTGCAAATGGAGGCCTGAATGAGATCTGTCCGTTTGTTGTTACTTGCAAAAGCCCACAGAGGTGACAGACTGTGTCACTGCAGCTCTGGTTGTCTTTGTAAAAAGCTTTTGGAATAAAGAATGGAGGTTGGGAGGGGCATGCGCGCTGCTCCCAACCTTCATTCTTCGCAGCAAAAGTTTTTTGCAAAAATGATTGGAGCCTGCAGGGACACAATGTTTCGCCCCTGCAGGTTTTAGCCGGCTTTTTTCAAGGCTTTTGCTGCCAAGAACGGAGGCCTAGAGTGCTGCACACACCCCTCCCGGACTCCATTCTTCATGCCAAAAGCTTTTTGCAAAGATGACTGGAGCCTGCAGGAACGCAGGCAAAGAAACCATGGCAGAGAGGCTGGAGCTCTTCAAAAGGTGAGTCTCCACAGGCCCAGTACCTGTGGAGACCCGGTGTGTGTGTGGGAAAGCATGAAATATCTGAGTGGGTCAGTGGAGATCTTCGGTGTTCAGAAGCCCCAACCCCCCCACTCACCCCAACCCCAACTTGAGATACTTCATGTGCACTTAATGACCTGAACATTCCATTAGCAAATGCATTGGGTAAATCGGGGACGAATCACGTTAACGAATTCCTTGGGTTACGAATATAATTGGCAGGCTCTATTACATTCGTAAGTCGAAGACCTATGTATAATGTAGATTCTAGATAATTTATGGCTGACATTGAGCATGATTGTGACATTAATAGGGAATAATAATAATAATAATAATAATAATAATAATAATAATAATAATAATAATAATAATAATAATAATAATAATAATAATAAGTTGGAAGGGACCTTGGAGGTCATCTAGTCCAACCCCCTGCTCAGGCAGGAAACCTTATACCATTTCAGGCAAATGGCTGTCCAGTCTCTTCTTAAAAACCTCCAGTGTTGGAGCATTCACCACCTCTGGAGGCAGGTTGTTCCACTGGTTAATTGTTCTAACTGTCAGGAAGTTTCTCCTTAGTTCTAGGTTGCTTCTCTCCTTGACCAGTTTCCATCCGTTGCTTCTTGTCCTGCTTTCAGGTGCTTTGGAGAATAGCTTGACTCCCTCTTCTTTGTGGCAGCCCCTGAGATATTGGAACACTGCTATCATGTCAGCCCTCACTCTTCTCTTCGTTAAACTACACATACCCAATTCCAGCAACCGTTCCCTATATGTTTTAGCCTCCAGCCCCCTAATCATCTTTCTTGCTCTTCTCTGTACCATTTCTAGAGTCTCGACATCTTTTTTACATCGCGGTGACCAAAACTGGATGCAGTATTCCAGGTGTGGCCTTACCAAAGCATTGTAAAGTGGTATTAGTACTTCACTTGATCTTGATTCTATCCCTCTGTTAATGCAGCCTAGCACTGTGTTGGCTTTTTTGGCAGCTGCAGCACACTGCTGGCTCATATTGAAGTGAGCCAGTTCACTCTCACAGTTACTACTATTGAGCAAGGTACCACCTATACTATACCTGTGCATTTGATTTTTCCTGCCTAAATGTAGAACCTTACTTTTTTCACCATTGAATTTCATTTTGTTAGATAGTGCCCAGTGTTCGAGTCTGTCCAGATCCTTCTGTATCTTAAGCCTATCTTCTGGAGTATTGGCTATTCCTGCCAGCTTGGTTTCGTCTGCAAATTTGATGAGTTCCCCATCTATCCCCTCATCCAAATCGTTAATGAAGATATTGAAGAGCACTGGGCCCAAAACAGAGCCCTGGGGCACCCCACTACACACTTCCTTCCATGTAGATGCAGTTCCATTGAGGACCACACGCTGAGTACGGCCTGTCAGCCAGCTGCAAATCCATCTGGTGGTGATGCTATCTAACCCACATTTTTCTATCTTATCAAGTAATAGGTTGTGATCTACTTTATCAAATGCCTTACTGAAGTCCAAGTAAATTATATCTACAGCATTCCTCTGGTCCACTAATTTTGTCACTTGGTCAAAGAATGTAATAAAATTTGTCTGGCATGATCTGTTTTTGACAAACCCATGTTGACTTTTAGTGATGACTTTGTTTGCATCAAGGTGTTCGCTGATTTGTTGTTTGATTATCTTTTCCAGAATCTTCCCAGGTATTGAGGTCAGGCTGATAGGTCTGTAGTTTCCTGGATCTATTTTTTCCCCTTTTTTGAAGATGGGAACTACATCAGCTCTCTTCCAGTCCTCTGGTAGTTCCCCAGTGCTCCAGGATCTATGAAAAATATAGCTCAGTGGTTCTGAGATCACGTCTGCCAGTCCCTTGAGAACTTTGGGGTGTAATCCATCTGGTCCTGGTGATTTGAACTCGTCTAGGCTGGACAGGTGTTCACTTACCATTTTTTTGCCTATCTTAACTTGCATTTCCATTCTGTTTTTTATGGCACTGGTTTTGGTAGGTTGGACTGTTTTTTCCCTTTGTGTAAAGACAGATGCAAAAAACGAGTTAAATAGTTCTGCTTTCTCCCTATTGCTTGTCACCTTCTTGCCACTTTCCCTCACTAATGGACCAATCATTTCCTTAATTTTTTTCTTGTTTTTTATATGTTGAAAGAAGCATTTTTTGTTATTTTTGACTTTGGTCGCAAGCCTTAGTTCATTTTGAGCCTTAGCTTTAATAGCCTTAGCTATTAAATATGTATAGTTAAGATCACAATCTGGTCAATTTAAGTTTCAACTTAAAATCTATGTTTATGCATGCTCAGATTCGACATTAGCAGACATTTAAACAAGAACAAAAAAAATCTAACTATATGCATAGTCTAATCTCATCGTCAGTGCTCAATGTGTGGAACTCACTAGATGAGATGCCTCATTCAAAGACCTAATTCTTACAATGCTGTCTAGTGTCTATGTGTATTTATCCATGTTGTATGGCAGTAGTAGTATTATTTATATTTATTATTATCTTTACTCCCCCTCTTATTGGGATTATTATAATGATGATTATCATTATTTTGTTGCTTTGCATGTACACTGAGAACTCTGCACCTTGTGTAGCTAATCAGACTTGGCCAAATAAAGTATTCAGTTCAGTTCAATTCATTTCAATTCAATGTCTGGATCAGTTGCCTCATATAAGTGCCTATCAGAGAAATCTCTATTTGGGCTTTTATAGAACTGATAAAGACCATTCTCCTTTCAGTAACTTTCATTTAAGGCAAGAAAACTCCTAACATGATAAAAATGTATTATAGCTATCCTTATAGGGATAAAAAAGACTAAATGAAAGTTCACAAAAAATTAAAATACTTTTTTGATCAATGGAGACTATCAGAAGTAATCAACCCAATTATCTTTGCTTCTTCCCTATGCCTTTTTTGTATAGCCTTATAGGAGGTGGCAATTAATTGGTATCTATGATGTTTGCAAAAATATAGAAGAAATGGATAAGAATAAGTTTCAAATGCTATTTAATCCTCATATAAAATTAACAAAGGGTGGGAATTTTTAAATCCCATTCTTCTAAGTTGTATATTGTGTATTTTTGTTCTACATGCTTTCCACCAAAGTAAAAAAAGAAGGCATTTAACCTTATATTTGCATTTCCTTTTTTGGGTTGGTTTGTATCCCAGCTTCCCTATTCAAATAATACTTAAAGTTATTCATTTACTTGTCTCCTTAGGAAAAACAGTGAGGAAATACAATATACACATGTCTGGAAAGGAATAGAATAGAATAGAGCTGGAAGGGACCTTGGAGGTCTTCTAGTCCAGCCCCCTGTTCTAGCAGGAGAACCTATACCATTTCAGACAAGTGACTGTCCAGTCTCTTCTTAAAAATCTCCAGTGATTGAGTGCCCACAATTTCTGAAGACAAGCTGTTCCACTGGTTGACTGTCCTCACTGTTAGGAAGTTTCTCCTTAATTCCAAGAATGCAAAGGAAAAATAATTGGAACTGCAGATTATATTCAATGATTCAGCCCTGAGTGAAAACAAATTATTTCTCCATTTGCAATCAATTGTAAATAAGAAGTTTAGTTGGATGATGCATTCCATTTAAAAATGGATATGTGATATTAATGTTCCAAATCAGTGTAGTATTAAAAATGTTAAACCTGGAGTATAATCATTTCATGATCTCACCTATTTATATGAAAAAAAACTGATAGGTACACAAGCCAAACTCTTTTGGTTCCATCTACCAATAAAGTAATGTATTTTCACTTCTCTTTGATACAGAAGGAAATGTATAAAGCAAAAAAATATATACATGTAAAGTAGCTCAATTAACCACTATTAAAATTATATGTGTATAAGTACACACATGTATCTATATATACACACACATACATTGCCCCAAAATGCACTTGAGCAAGAAGCACAAGAAATTATGAATAATATTTTACCTTCTTCCCAGTGATCACTAGAATATGTCCATCATTGCCTAGGGAAGTCTCAATAACATCTGAAGAAACAGGCTGGGAATCTAAATGGAAATTCATGTATGGCATTGTGCGTTCAGAACGAGAGATCACTATCTAAAAAAAGAGAAACATGATCATGCAATTTATATTCATATCACACAGTGATTTTGATCTACAACTATTACTTTATGGGGGGGAGGAAAGAATGATTGAAATTGCTTTCATAATATGGCCTCTCTTAAAGGAATATAAACTATCGGAATGTGGCAGAAGCTAGAAAATTTGAATGGAGCATTGGCACTGCAGGAAGGACGTTTAGCTGCAGATGTACACCAGTTATGACTGGTTAATCTTTTTCTTCCCGTGTCCTTTTTCAGTTCAAATACTGTGCTCTGGATGTAATTCATAACAGGTTCTTTTTAATTCCAAAGAACTATTGGTAGACATTAATTTTATTGAGAAAACAGTACAGGTGGAAAAGGTGTACTTTCAGTGTCACAGTTTTAACATCAGGTGTTAGCTGCTACAAAAGCATTTCAGTTTTGCAAAAAGCAAAACAGAAAGGGCAAGCAAAGACTAACCCTTCTACCTTTTAATGAATTTTCTACATCAGAGGTGGGGAACCATGGCCCCTTTGTTACTTGTGGACTTCAAATGGCTGGCTCAGGAATTCTGGGAATTGAAATCCACAAGTCATAAAAGGACTATTGTTCCCCATATAACCCCACACAATACAATACAAAGTTTGGAAGTTCATTTTATATTATTTAACAATACAATTATTCAGCATAAAGTAATCTGTAAAAAAGCTATTTGATTTTAACATTTTATATTTATATAGATACTGAATTGCATTTCTATGACAATGTAGTGTTGATATTCAAAATTGTACAAAAGGTTCTGCTAATATGGAACTGTAGTGCTCATGGCTAACATGGCTGAGAGTTTGCTACCCTTAACAGGTATATGGTTACATATTAGTTTTCTAAACTCAACCGAAAAAGCAAATATTCTGTAATGTTTTATCATTAAGTCTCAGTCTAGAAACCTATTACTGCAGCTTTAGATTTAAGAGGAAACTGATGAGTACTCATCTGTGAAATAAATAGTCTCAGGCAAAACAAAAACAAAAAACCAGAACAAAGTTATTTTCCTCATCAGGGCATAAAAACGTTTTAAAAAAGAAAATGCAAAGGCATATAAATCAATTTAAAAAGCCCTGAAGAAGTTGGAGGCCTGACGTAGCTGGTGTAGTAACAGAGAAGGCACCACCACTTCTCTGCTCCAAATATGTAAGGTTTTTTTAGGTTGTTTTAATCTTTTGTAATTTTTGTTATGTATTGAGATAAGTTGCTTGTAAACTGTGTGTGCAACGGTTAACAGCCGTTACAGTTTAAACTCCAGACAACATGTCTCCGGTGCTGTTACTTTGCATTTTAAGGTGGGAAGTTACTGTTTAATCTCATTGGCTGCCGACTAGCGGCAGCCCAGATAAATAGAGCTGAGCAACGTTTGGGGCTGCTTCTGTTGTACTAAATAAAGGCGTTACTGTTTTCACCGTTCTGCCTCGTCACTGTCCCACCGAACCGAGAACTTAACAGTGGCAACGAAGGTGAGATGTGCTGCTCAAGGAGAAGACAGAAGACACTAAGGGGTGAGACCAGCACCTGAGCCTGGCAGGAACTACATTCCCCCCCTTGGTCTGCCAGCAATTCATGCTGGAGGCTACCACGCCCTGAGGATCCATTCTAGGGCCAGCACAGCAGCACAAGACAAAACTCACCATGGCCAAAGTTGGAAAATTGGCAGAATTTGACGTGGCGCATCTTGAGAGGTGGAGTTCCCACATCTCCCACATTGAGAATTATCTGTGTGCTAACCAGGTTAGCGAAGACGGGTTGAAGGCTGCTACACTCCTATGCATGTGCGGCCTGGCTACATTTGAGATAACCGAGAACCTGGTCGCCCCGGCTATACTCGAGTCAGTTGCCTACGCAGATCTTAAGAAGAAGCTCAAAGAGCATTTTGAGCCGAAACTCTCTATAATCGCATGGTGGCATGCATTTGAGCAGCAGGAGCAGCAGCCAGGACAGTCTGCCGCCAAGTTCATAGCTGCCCTTCGTCAGGCATCCTGGCTATGCAACTTTACAGATCTTGAAGAAAAACTGAAAGACCAATTAGTCTGCGGATTGTGGAATCGAGATATCCAACAGAAATTATTTGCAAAAGAGACTCTTTCATTCCAAAATGCCCTGAAGGAGATGATGGCCGCCGGAGGAGCCGTCAAGGCCTTACAGCCCTCCAAGAACACTCCCAGCACAGAAACCATCCACCACGATGACACCGAAAGAACAAAAGACTCCGACACAGATCTTGAGGTCGATCGGCTCCAAAACAAGCCAGAGAAGAACCAGCGGGTGCTTGAGAAGGCAGCTCCCTTCACTCGATGTGTGGGCTGTGGAGGTCGTCATAGACGCTCAGAGTGCAGGTTCCGCACAGCATCTTGCCGGGCATGTGGCAAGCAAGGCCACATTGCCGCCATCTGCAGAGGTCACCAGCGGGACATACCGCAAGAAGTATACAGGAAAGGTCCCGGGGTTCCTGGGCAACACAGAGTCGGCTATTGCTCTAGCCGAAGGAGTATGTTCAGAACTAGTGCCCATCATCCCCTTAAAAGAGAAGCTTAGGCTAAAGGTCAAGCTTCAGAGAGTTCCATGTAACATGGAACTGGACACTAGGTCAGCCGTATCAATAGTTTCCCAAGGAACTTTTAATTATATCTGCAGTCGCAGTGGCAAACGAGTAAAACTCAGGCTGTCTAACCTGTTGCTGACGGACTTCCAAAACTCCCGCGTAGCTGTTAAAGGAAAAGCTATGCTCAAGGTGCAGTTCAAGAGGTTTGAGGGTCCACTGGACGTCGTGGTTGTCAAGGGCCACTGCACAAGCCTCATCGGCCTAGATTGGTTTTATGCCTTGGGCATCCAAGTAACTGGCATTCACAAAACGCTAGCAGCGGACCTGTTGGCAGTTTGCCAAGAGTTTGCTGATGTGTTCAACCTGAACTTAGGGAAATACAAGGGGCCTCCAATTGCCCTCCACCTTGATCCTACCGTAATCCCAATATGGATCAAGCCTCGTTGAGTGCCTTTTGCCCTTAAGCCCAAAATCAATGCAGAGCTAGAAAAGCTGGGGGTGTTACAGCCAGTAGATAGTGGGGTGTGGGAGACCCCCATAGTCATGCCACTTAAGCCAACGGTGAGGTGCGTACATTATAAGTGCACTATTAACAGAGCACTTCAACAAATGCATATCTGGTGCCTGTAGTTAAGACACATTTTGGAGTCACTACCTGGAGGTCACGTATTCGCCAAATTAGACTTGGCACAGGCCTACCAGCAACTGCCCGTGGATGATGCTACGGCAGAAGCTCAAACCATTGTCACCCACAGGGGAGTCTTCAAGATTAGGTGTCTACAGTTTGGGGTCAGTGTAGCCCCAGGGCGGTTTCAGGGAGTGATGGAGCGTACACTCAAGAACATACCAGGTGTGTGCCCCTACTTGATGTCCTCATAACTGGGGAGTCAGAGGATATCTTGGCTGAACAGCTCAAAGGCGTTCTTCAGCGTTTCCATGAAGCGGGGCTGAAGCTAAAAAGAGAAAAGTGCAAGATCGGGGTAGATTCAACAGAATTCCTCGCGTTCCGCATAGATGCCGCAGGCATTCATCTGGCGGATTGTAAGCTCAAAGCAATCCAGCAGGCTCCCAGTCCGAAGTCTAAGGGGGAGCTTCAGGTCTTTTTAGGACTTCTGAATTTTTATCATGCCTTTCTCCCACACAAGGCCGCAGTGGCAGAGCCATTAAATCAGCTCTTGGACAAACAGGCAAAGTGGCAGTGGACCAATGTCTACGAGAAAAGCTTCTCGGCAGTCAAATCACTGCTGTTTTCAATCTCAGTACTCACCCATTTTCAGGAAAAGCTGCCTCTCTGCATTGTGGGGTAGGGGCCGTGTTGAGTCATTTGATGGCTGACAGGAGACAAGTTCCCATCGCTTATTACTCTAGGACACTGTCTTCAGCGGAATGCAATTATGCACAAATAGACAAGGAGGGACTGGCCATAGTGGCTAGTATTAAGAAGTTTAATGATTACTTGTATGGCCGCCACTTCATGGTCTTCACGGACCACAAGCCTCTTCTAGGGTTATTCACCACGAACAAACAGACACCTCAGTTCTTATCCCCACGAATGTTGAGGTGGTCTATTTTCCTCTCAGCTTATTACAGTCTGGTTCACAAACTAGGCAAAGAAATGGGCCATGCAGATGGCCTCAGCAGGCGTCCCCTGCCACTTTTAGAGCCAGATCCCGTTCCAGCTGCTTGCATCCTGGCTATCCAGGATTTGCCGGAGTCTCCCCTTCATGCTGGAGATGTAGCTGCGGAAACAGCCGCTGACAAAATGCTTAGCTGCATTTTGAACTGGGTGTACAGAAAAATGTCCGAGGTGTACAGAAAAATGTCCGGGGCCAAACTTCCAGAGTTTTTACATGAAGATAGTATGAGCTTTCTGCCCTTAACGGGTGCATCCTTTGGGGGAGTCGGGTCATAGTCCCCAGCTCTTTAAGACCCAGGGTTTTAGAGTCTCTGCACGAGGGTCATCCAGGAATAGTCCGGATGAAGGCACTCACGAGGAGTTACCTTCGGTAGCCTGGGCTCGATAAAGATATTGAGGGTCAAGTTCATAGTTGTTTCACATGCCAGCAATCAAGGTCAGAAATGCCGCAAGCCCCTGTCCACCAATGGGAAGCCACGCATGCTCCGTGGTCAAAAATACACACTGACTTTGCCGGGCCCTTCCAGGGACAACTGTTCCTAGTGGTGGTGGACAGCCACTCTAAGTGGTTACAGGTCGAACCAGTCCCAAATATGACTACTGCCAGGACCATCCAGGAACTGCGCAGGATCTTTGCAACACACGGTCTACCCGATGTGCTAGTCTCAGACAATGGGGCTCAGTTTACCGCTACAGAATTCCAGTCTTTCCTGAGGGCTAACCCAATAAGGTACACCACTTCAGCCCCTTTTCATCTGGCCACAAATGGCCAAGCGGAACGCATGGTCCCAATGACCAAAGAATCCTTAAAGAGGATCATCACAGGAGAATGGCACCACAGGCTTGCAGATTTCTTACTTTGCCAAGGCACAACACCCTGCACTTCAACAGGCAGAAGCCCAGCTGAACTTAGATGGGGTCGGCACTTAATTACTAAACTGGATTGGCTGCATCCAGACAGAGTTGCCTCTGACACTGCACAGCCAAAGGCACCGTGTCGCTTGCAAGTTGGTGACTGGGTTTGGGCCTGAAACTACGGTCCAGGGGAACTGTGGGTGGTAGCAGTGGTTGGTAAGGTGTCAGAGCCACTTTCTTATGAAGTGGTCCTGGAAGACGGCAAAATGATACGGCGGCATATTGACCAGCTGCACCCGAGGCTAGTGAACCAATCGCTGGCACAACCCCAGGGATGATTCGTCAAAGCCCCGTCTGCAGAGCCTGCAATTACTGACAAGACTCTCAACCATGGAGAGGGGGAACTATCGGCAGGCAATTCAACCCCGCTCAATCAGACAGCACCATTTCAGTGGAACTGGCAACCAGTGCTAATTGCCAGTTCAACTCAGACTATACCACAAATGGACTTTGGCTCGGGTCTACTGGAACAGACCAGCCAAAGAGACTTGGGTAGATCCGAAGCAATCGGGTCTCAAGCCCCTGGTCTATGCAGTCCGGCAAGCGAACGGATAGACTGGGAACTTCCAGTGGCTCTGAGATACTTGGAGCGACAGTGGAAAACACCAACTTATTTAAAGGACTATGTGCATTGTTTAAGTTCTGCACCATCTAGGGGTAAGGGGTGTTATGTATTGAGATACAGTGTGTGCAACGGTTAACAGCCATTATGGTTAAACTCCAGACAGCATGTCTCCAGCATTGTTACTTTGCATTTTAAGGCGGGAAGTTACTGTTTAATCTCATTGGCTGCCGACTAGCAGCAGCCTGGATAAATAGAGCTGAGCAGCGTTTGGGGCTGCTTCTGTTGTACTAAATAAAGGCATTACTGTTTTCACTGTTCTTCCTCGTCAATGTCTCACCGAACCGAGAACTTAACAATTTTAATTGATTTTTATATCTATAATTGTATTTTATCTGTATGTTTTATTACATTTTATGCTGTTCAGAGTCACCTCAAGCTGCAATGTGGGTAGCATATAAATTTAATAAATAAATAAATATTCAAATTGTTAGCTTCAGTGGCAGTTTTATGGACAGTAGGAAATGATTAATATAAACTTGAATTCACTGTGTAACAATGCAGAGAGAAAAATGGTGAAAATATATAAATTTAAGTACCATGTTTTTTAAAACATATTTCAGACGTTATTTTGGTTTTGTGACCAAGAGGGAGAATGAAAAATATAAAATATAACAAAGAACACATTGCAAAGCTACATGAAACTCTTGGAATTTACGAGAGATATGTCCACAGCTGCAAATACCTTTATTAAGGTCATTTTCTGTCTCTTCTATACCTATTGCTAAATGCCAGGAATGTCTTTTTATCAGTCATTCAGGCTTTTTCTCACCAAAAATTATTTCTTCACTGAGCAATAGTCCTAATCCCCAGAGAACCTCCAAATTGCATTCATAAAACAGTGCTAGAAGTGTTTTCTGTTGTTGTCATGATTCCAGAAAACTGTTTGGTGTTTCAATTTTTTATTGAAACATTACTTTTATTCAATTTGAAATTTGTAACAAATAAATCCACAAAACCTGATATGCCCCAGCATATCAGGCTGAAGGCTAAATCTTTACTATAGGTGCAAAGAGCAGATTTTTTCAACAGCTGTTAGTCTGGAATCCTGTCAAGGACATTGTCACATTTCCTGAAATGCAGTTTATGAAACTAAGACCTAGATAAAAGATGGAAACAACACTGGTCACTCTGACAGATCATGACTTCAGAACCTCCTGGCTCTTTTAGATTTCCTGGTGGCTTATTATTATTATTATTATTATTATTATTATTATTATTATTATTTTATTTTATTTGTATACCGCCCTTCTCCTGAAGGACTCAGGGCGGTGAACAGGGCAATAAATACCAATACAAGAATACAAAAATTAAGAAAAAATTAAACAAAGTGCCCAATACATTAAAACAATAAGTTAAAATACATTAAAAGCAGTAATAAAACCCAAAACCCATCAGGCCAGGCCGGCTTGTTCAAACAAGTAGGTCTTAAGATCTCGTCGGAAGGAGCGAAGGTCGGGCGCCATCCGGAGCTCAACCGGTAAACGGTTCCACAAATCCAGCGCACCCACAGAGAAGGACCTCCCCCTGGGGGCCGCAAGACGGCACCCTGAGGAGGCCCTCTCTGTGGGAGCGCACTGGGTGGAGGGAAGTTGATGCCGGCCGCAGGTGCTCCCTAAGGTACTCCAGACCCATGCCATTTAGGGCTTTAAAGGTCATTACCAGCACCTTGAATCTCACCCGGAAGACAACTGGGAGCCAATGCAGCTCACGTAGCAAAGGTGTAACATGGGAGTATCGGGAGACTCCCAACACGACTCTCGCGGCTGCATTCTGCACCAGTTGGAGCCTCCGAGTGGTCCTCAAGGGCAGCCCCATGTAGAGGGCGTTGCAGTAGTCCAATCGAGAGGTCACGAGTGCATGAGTGACCGTACGCAAGGCATCCCGGTCTAGATAGGGCCGCAACTGGCGCACCAGGCGAACCTGGGCGAAGGCCCCTCTAGTCACAGTTAATATATGGTCTTCTAAAGAAAGCTGTGAATCTAGGACTCCCAAGTTGCGAGCCCTATCTACGGGGGGTAATACCTCACCCCCTATAAAAAGAGATGGAATATTCTGAATTTCCTGAGATGCCGGAACGCACAGCCACTCACTCTTGTCAGGGTTGAGCCGAAGCCTGTTCCTCCCCATCCAGACCCGAACCGCCTCCAGGCAACGGGACATCACGTCGAGGGCATCACTGGGGTGGTTTGGGGTCGAAATAAAAAGCTGGATATCATCAGCATACTGATGATACCCAACTCCAAAACCACGAATGATCTCACCCAGCGGCTTCATATAGATGTTGAACAGGAGAGGCGAGAGGACCGACCCCTGAGGAACTCCACAAACAAGAGACCTCGAGGTCGACCTCTGCCCCCCTGCCAACACCGACTGCGAGCGTCCCAGGAGATAGGAGGAGAACCACTGAAGAACCATGCCTCCCACTCCCAGTCCCCTGAGACACCGCAGCAGGATACCATGGTCGATGGTATCGAAAGCTGCTGAGAGGTCTAATAGGACTAGGACAGAGGAATATCCCCTGTCCCGAGCCCTCCAGAGATCATTAACCAGAGCGACCAATGCCGTCTCCGTGCTGTACCTGGGCCTGAAACCTGATTGGTACGGGTCTAGATAATCCGCTTCATCCAGAACCAGAGGGAACTGATGCGCCACCACGCTCTCAACAACCTTCACAAGAAAGCGAAGGTTGGAGACAGGACGAAAGTTGTTTAACACAGCTGGGTCCAAGGCAGGCTTCTTGAGGAGAGGTCTCACCACCGCCTCCTTCAAGGCGGCGGGGAAGCTACCCTCACTCAAAGATGCAGATATAACCGCCTGGAACCAGCCTCGTGTCCCCTCCCGAGCTGCATAAACCAGCCAGGAAGGGCACGGATCCAATAAACACGTGGTGGAGCTCAGCCTCCCGATAATCCTGTCTACTTCCTTCGGAGTCACAGGATCGAACTCCTCCCAGATAACATTGACAAGATCACCCATGTCCTGATCGTCAGACTCTGCCCAATCGGAGTCCAAACTGGTCCGACTCCGAGCGATTTTGTCTGACAGATGTTGGCTAAACTCCTCGGCACGACCCTGCAAGGGTTCCTCTCTCACCTCCTGATTAAGGAGGGAGTGGGTCACCCTAAACAGGGTGGCCGGGCGGTTATCTGCAGACGTGATGAGGGTAGCGAAGTGATTAGACCTCGCCACCCTCATCGCCGCGAGATAAGACCTAATATAGGTTCTTAGTCGCAATCGGTCGGATTCAGACCGGCTGGATCTCCAACAGCTCTCTAGGCCCCGTCTCCGACGCTTCATCTCCCGGAGCTCCGCGGAAAACCATGGAGCCCGCTGGGATCTGCGCCGGGTCAGGGGCCGCAAGGGTACAACTCGGTCAAGTGCCTCCATGGCTGCCCTTTCCCAGGCTTCCACTAAGGCATCAGCCGAGCTGTGAGCAAAGGAGGCAGGTGGGGACCCCAGCGCTGCCTGGAACCTCTCAGGGTCCATTAAGTGCCTGGGGTGGAACCATCTAGTTGGCTCAGCACACCCACGGTGGGGAGTGGCAAAACGGAAGACCAGTCGCAGGAGATGATGATCGGTCCATGACAGGGGCAAAACAATTGGAAACCCCCCACCAAGATCATCTAACCACTGTCCAGATAGAAAAACCAGATCAAGGGTGTGGCCCGCCACATGAGTCGGTCCATGAATTACTTGCATCAGGTCCATGGCCGTCATGGAAGCCATGAACTCCCGAGCTAACTCAGATGATCCTCCCAGGGATGGTAGATTGAAGTCACCCAAAACCATAAGTTTGGGGAACTCAATCACCAGCCCAGAGAGGATATCGAGAAGCTCAGGCAGGGCTGCTGCTGCGCGACTAGGCGAAAGGTACACCAGCAGCAAGCCCAACTGTGCCCTAGGACCACATCTCAGGAGGAGGGACTCACACCCGACTATCTGGGGAACGGTGGCCTCCCGCGGACACAAGGTCTCCCTCATAACTACCGCCACTCCCCCACCCCTACCCTGAGCCCGAGGCTGGTGCAGCACCCGGAAACCTGGTGGGCAAAGATCAACCAGAGGGATACCACCCTCTGGGCCCAACCAGGTCTCCGTGATGCAAGCCAGGTCTGCATGCTCACCCTCAACCAGATCCCGGATGAGAGGAGCCTTATTGACAACGGACCTGGCATTCAAGTACACCAGCCGGAGCTCAGGTGGCTGCACATCCTCGCTTCTGGAACCTCGGGGCGAAAACAGAGGGTCGGAGCGCCTCACCGCTTGTAAATAGCGGAGATGCACTCCCGGATGTCGATACGGCCCTCTGTTCGTACACCTGCTGCCATTCCCTAATGTCGTGGGACTAGGTAATCCCACGACCCACTCCAGAGCTCCGGAGGCAACCAACCCCAGCTCCCCCCCACGTGATCAATCCCGGACCTGGCCTGAACAACAGTTGGTGGACTTCCCCCCATTTCCAACCAACCACGAAATCCCTCCCCCCTCCCTAACCCAAAAAAATTTAACTAAAAAGGTGACCAGGGGCCTTTGTACCGAAGGCCCCTGTCCCTGCCCAACCATCTCTCAGGGTCCCAACAATCGAGCCTTTCATCAAGATGAGAAGTGGAGAGAGAGGCGGATCGCATCCAGGAGGGGAGGCACCCCTGAGGGCGAACAAGTCCGTGCTAGTATAGCAAAGGTGAGTCATGATAGTCCAAGCAAGTCCAGCAAAAGGCAATCCCATAATTAATTAATTAATCAATCAATCAGGAGGGTCTAAGTCAGAAGGTAAGTGGGTATCCAGACCGCAGACCCAGCTCCACTGCCACTCAAGCTGGGTAAACCTCCAGAACAGGTCAACCACCATCCTCTCATGACGGTCGCAGCTCTGTTCCAGGGAGCGGCCTGGAACACACACCCAGGATAAGGCATACTCCATAGATCTCTCACCTCTAGGGAGGACAGCAGATGTTAAGTCTAAGCCACTCTCTCACCGTGACTTTATACCCGGGTCCTTCTGAATCCTTTGGGGGCATGGCATATATTATACCATCAATCTGGTATTTTGCTGAACTATCTAGAACACGGGTGTCAAACTCGCGACGTCACGTGACGTGTTGCGACGTATTGTGAATTTTCCCCCATTGCTGGCAATGGGGTGGGCGCGGTTTTGGCATGATGCATCCGGCCCTTGGGCCAGCAGTTTGACACCCCTGATCTAGAATTTCTGAGATGAAGCGGTACCATTTTATGGTGGTTCTATTATAAGCTAATTGGACAATTCCAATCAATAGCAAGTCATGATGAAAGAGCAATTAAGTCCATGGTTGGTTTTGTGAGCAAGTGAAAAATATAATAACTAACACATTTCAAAGCTGCATGAAAAGACAGATTAATCTATATGAATGGACTCAACTTTCCCCTTATGTTTCTATATTTAACATATGAATCTATTGGGAGAGATCATCCATCAATATGAGGTGAGGCATCATCTGTATACAGATAATATCCAGTAATTTATCATCATTCCAGTCAGGCCAGAGATTTTTTAAAAGTCCTCATATGGGGCCTAGAGGCTGTGAGAAACTGCATAGAACAAAACAAACTTAAACTGAATGTCAACAAGATTTGAGATTTAGTGTTAATTCAGAAACACCTCAGCTCTGTATCAGTTCCAATTAGCCCTCTCAATACTGTCATCCTCTCAGAGGACCAAACCTGTTACTTGGGGATCCTTTAGACTCATGGTTCCTGTTAGAATAGCAGGTAGAAGGAATGGTCAGGAGGCTTTGTCTAACGTAGGCTGGGGCACTTCCTGATATCAGAAATCTTGCTAACAGCAATTTATGCCATAGCAAGTTCAACCTGGGGCTGCCTTTGAGACTTTCTGGAACTGCAGTTTGTACAAAATGTGGTACCCAGATTGCTAGTGTGTGAAAGCCATTATTACAATGTAACACAATTTTGTGATTGCTTCATTTGAATACAAATGTGTTTGAAAATGCTGCTTTTCACCTATGATGATCTTCATGTCCTAGTTCCAAGATACTTAAGAGACTTTCTTTTCCTTTCCTGTGCAAGAATAAGCAAAGGATGCTTAGATTTCAAATTGGTCAGAGATCAGAAAGACATTGATCTGAAGAAAATTATTTTCTTTTATGAAATGGCCCACATGCTATGGACTATGTTGCATTGGAGGTACACCTAGCACCAGTGGTGGGATTCAAATATGTGAACAACCAGCTTTCTGTGTGGATGCCGCTTCTGGAAGTCCATTCTGGGCCTGGGCAACAAAAAATCAGCTACCGGTTCTGCTGAACTGGTGCGAAGTGGCTGAATCCCACCACTCTCTAGCACTCTTGTTAGTGACCTGCTAGGCTGTTGGAATATTTTGTTTAAATAGCCATTTGCATATTTTTTAATTAGATTTCAGAATGCCATTTTTAAAATGAATTTTGCTGTAGTCATTTTGGTCAAAGTACTAGTAGTTTTGTTTACTAAATGTAAGAAAAAAAGTAGTGGGAGTGAGATTGACTTTTGGCTTTTTGCCAGCTTCCCCACTGACTTCACTTGTATGATCAGAAATCAGGGAGCATCAGAAATCACAAGTACATGACCGCAAGAATGCTGCAACAGCCACAATTTTGTGAATAAATTTGGCCTGAACATTGTAAAAATTTCAGTTCCATAGATGGGAATTGAATGGGTCCCGGATTATTTTATGCATTCTTTAAATTAGTGGATTTTAGATACCCTAATTAAAAAAATTGCTTTATAATGCACTGTTTGGGCCAACTTGGGGATACAAACAGAGCTTTAATAATATAAAGATATGCATCATTTCTTTTATGGACATCAGGGATAGTATATGCAATTGCTGAGCAGCCATTATTTATATTGGACTTGATGCCATGAAGAATATAGCAAACTTTCCTGATTAAATGGCTGTTAGATTTATAATGCCATTTCTGCTGATATATTCATTTTGCCACTATAACATAATTACCGACAAATATATAGCAGCTTTTCACAGCAACTCAGAATATTTCAATAATTGCTGTCTATGGATATGGCAAGTACTGAAGATGACACAGGAGCAAAAGATTAATGTTCCACTTAAAATGAAAGTAAGTAATCAGCCTGCAGTGCATGGCTACCAGATAAATTCTTTCCAGCATTTTATTACTATCAGTTTATTTTAATATACATGCAGAACTCTGAATTAACAGTTAAATCCTACATGTGTCTGCATATCATTATTTTAATAAAAATGAATGAAGTAACTTTTTGTCTTTTAATAAAATGTTACATAACTTTTTATCACAATAAGGATTAATATTGGTAACTATCTGTATGCAATTTAAGACTTTTTAAAATAAAAATGAGTTTGAAATGAAATCAAGTTCTGCCTGGTGTTTTTTTTATGGATCTCTGGCAGGTATAAACCATTATCCAGAAGAGATATTCTTAAAGTATATTATATTTCACAACATTTTCAGCATGTCCTTCTAAAAGTAACACACATGAAGATCACTTTAGCTATACACATTTCTAATCCATTCAATGTAATGGCATTATTCTGAGAATTTTAACCATTGCAATATTATATTAGAAAAAATAGTTGCTTCAAAATAGTCACCAACTTTCAAAAAATGGTTTTATTTCAACAGTTCTCATGCTAAGCACTCCAAACCTACAGTATCTCTCATAATCTCTGGAATGGCTTAACTATCAGACAATTCACTTGGACTAAGTTTGTTGCTACTATCATGAAATTTTACGTAATTTAAGCATACGCTATTCTAATGAAGCAATTGTTTCATGAAGAGAATTGTACAATAGTTTAAATGAAACAAGTAGATAAGTCTGACTATTCTGTACAGGTGAAAACTATGGCTATATTAGCAGCAAAGGATCAGTACAACAGCACAATAAACCCAGTGATGTACATTTTATGTTTTATAAGATCAAGACTTATTCCTTATGTGTAAAATTCCCAAATATCTGTAAAACACCGAGATAGATCAAATTTATAATTCCAAGAATGGTGAAAGAATGGACATCTAAAGTATCATTGATCTCTTACAGACAATGAGGATATGACCAGACAGACTATGGCCCTTTTTGAGGAACATTAATGAAAGGAACATAGAACTTTATAACAATGATTAGCCTTCAATGGACAAGACTCAACTTTTACCCACTGAAAATCTAACTCATAATATTGCTGGTTGAAATGATAATTCTTTTTATTTAACCACTGAAAAATATCCAATTCACTTAGTACTCAACAGCTGTACTGAGATTGAGTTCCCAGCCAAGCACCAACCACAATTACAATTGTAAGAAGCAGAAACAGCTGCAAAATTATGTTGGGGTGGGTGGAAGGAGGAAATGGAAAGAAAAGGGAAAATCTGTAAGAAGACTTATCATACAGCTTAGGGTGGATATAAAATAATTTTCCTTTCTTTCTCATGCATGACAGCTGTCTTAGTCAAATTATTAGCAGTCTGTTTTGTAACAGAAACTCAACAATATTTTATCAGCTCTAAAGTCAAGGATATTTAAGAACCAGTACAAAGTTTTCACACTTTTGTTTTAGCCAAAACAATTATGTACATGACTGTGCAGCACGTGTTCTGACAGGAAAAAAATATTCCCTGTTCTCAATACAATTAGGCTGTAAAAAAATAGAAGTGTAACATTGCTGTCTGTATTTCAAATACTACATCTAGTTCCAAAACTTAATTACCTTTAGCAGCTGGTATAAACTTTATTGATTTTTTTTGGTTGATAAAGTGACTTGATCTTCAAAATAAAAATAGAAGATCTTAATTGGAAAGGATATGTTTTCAGTAGTTGAGAATATATTACATAGACATATGCAATATTTGATGATACTATCTTTTTTTCTTTTAGAAAAATTAGACAAACTGAAAATTTGTCCTCTGATTTCCAGCTAATATGCTGATATGTTTGATTTATCTAATATTATTGGAATGTTTCTAGGTAGGTAATAACTAGGAGAAAGCAGACATCTGGTGGTCTTCTACTGACACTGTTATTCTGGTTGGGGAAAATAGTAATAATAATTTTAATAATACAGACATTCTAGCCAAAGTTAGATTACTGTAAATTAATGTCTCAATGTTTGTGTTTATTTGTTTAAAAAATGGGGGGGGGGTTGGCCTGACACAGATGATTCATCAGCAGCATATGTTGTTTGAATGCAGATTATAACATGACTGCAAATTTTAAAGTAGCTCAAGACCATTGTTTCATTTTTGTTTCTTGCTGCTGCACTCTTGAGCAACTGTCAAACTCAGTTGCTTCACACACAGAAATTCTGTCAGTAAAGGTTTCTTTTCTTGACATGTCAATGCTGTAGGGAATAGATGCTCACTGGCAAAGGCTATGCTTGTCCCACAAGTGTTTAAAGACCTCAGAGACCTAATAGAAAAAAATGCCGGCAGTGAGAAAATACTAGAATACAGATGTAAAGTACCTAAATTTCTTGGCAATTACCTGTAGTCTACAATGCCATGCCCAAAGAACTGAAGTATAATTTCTGCAGATGGTGAGTTGTAGTGTTAACACATTTGAAAGGCATTGTGGTTACTGATGGCAATTTGAAAGTCTGCCTCATAAAATGTGCACAATAACATAATCAAAGCTGATTTGTGTCCCAGCCCAGTTACTTCAGAAGCTCAAAGGACTATTTGGGAAGAAACTAGCATACGGTTACACTATCAGGATAGTTATCTCTGTTAAGCACTCCATAGGTTCTAATGCTTAGCAGAAAGCTCAAATATGAAGATTCAGAAATTGTTAACAGAGCTTTTCATTTTTTTAAAAAAAATCATCTCCTTATTGCAGGTTGTACAAAAAAGTCAATTGCTTAGCTTACCTGCTAACAGCATATTAATTATGCAATTCTGTACTAATTACATATTAACATTTTGTTAATAATTATGCCAGTCATGTCTAAACAGAGTGCATTTGCTTTATTCTAATCTATAACCATTGTCCTCCTGAGATTAAGCAACTCTAGTAACAGATATCACATTTAAACTGTTTATTATTGATAACCCCAATTAATAGTATACAAGAGTACATTTGAAACTATTTCCCCATGCAACTATTTACTTAACAAAATAAAGGAAATCCTATATATGCTCTATAATATTCACATCACTTTTCTTATTTTTTATGCCTAAAAGATGCATCACAAGGTAAAATATATTATTAAGAACAGATAGAATGTTACTAAACATTAAAAGCAATTCATATGTTTTGGACTTTTGAATATGTCAGACTCTTCTAACAAAAATGGGGAAGGAGGGGAAGACCACAGGTTATTACAATACAATCTCGAAGACAATTTTTGCTCAGTAATTCAATACAGTGGATATTATAGACATTTCTGCTATGGCACAACGTATTTCAGACAATAGCATTCTTTTTAGTCCCTTGACTGGCCTTACCAAAGGAAACGTGCTCTGGAAGTATTGTGTTAGATTTTCTAGAGTTCAGTGTAGTGAGGACAAAATGTTGTATGAAATGATCTGGCTTATGACAGAAATGAGTAAGAATACTATTCTGAAATAGGAATATCTTATTTTTTATTTCTGTCGAAAGTATAAAAAATGTTTACATCAAGTGCTGGCACATTGAAGGAATCTATAACAAATCTCAGGATTCTATTCCCCATATCACATTTAATCAGTGCTAAAAAAAAAGGTGCCGGAACTCAGAGGTGCTGTCACTAGAAGAGATGCCGGTGTCTTACTACAGCGTTGCCGCCTGTCCCTTGCACCCCCACCCCTGTGGCTCGGAGCCACATGCCGTGGGGATTCCCCTCCCCACGGCCACTGTGGGGATTCCCCTCCCCGCAGTTGCCATGCCACAGCCCATGCTGAGCCCCCACCCGGAGCTGCTCCAAACCCCGACCCAGAGCTGTGTTCCTCGTGGCAGTGGTCTCCAGTGCCAAACAGCTGATGGCCTCCAGCACCGGCACTCGTTCACTTACTGCCCCGTTGCTTACAAATGCAGTAAGTGAGTGAGCGACCAAGTGGCATTTGAAAGTGATGGGGCAGTAAGTGAGTGAGTGAATGAGCAAATGGTGTTTGGAAGCGTCGGGGCAGTAAGTGTGTGAACGAGCAAATGGCGTTTGGAAGCGATGGGGCAGTAAGTGAGTAAGTGAACGAGCAAATGGCATTTGGAAGCAATGGGGCAGTAAGTGAGCGAGCGAGCAAGAGGCCTTTGAAAGAGACGGAGTGAGTGGGGGAGAGACTGAACAAGGTGCCTTTGAAAGAGATGGAGGAGTAAGAGAGAGCGACTGGATGCTTTTGTGAGCAAAGTGTGAGTGTGGGGGCTTTTGCGAGCGAAGGGTGAGAGAAAAAAGGAAAAATGAAGGGGAGAAGGGAAAAAGAAAAGGCACTGACTTCTGATTTACTCTGTTACAGGAGTAGAAGGAAGCATTAACATTGAACCTCAACTTTTTGCTTTTCTATAATATTATAAACTAGCCATTTCTATAACAATAAATGAACCTAACCAATGAAACCCAAAATACCCCCCCTTTTTTTAGTCATCAAGTTTTTGACACCTTGTTAAGCACTTGCAGTGCTTGAATATTGTCATGTCCTAAAAGTGGTACAATTTCTGAAAAGGTAGAAAAGCCCTGATGTAAATGCAGCCTAAATTGTTTATTGCCATCCTATTTGCAAATAATATCTTACTTACCTAGTTGAGATGGTGTAGTTGGGCAGCAGGGATATGCTACTGACTACACATATGCACATATGTAACATCTTTTGCTAGGATACATGACCACTGCTTGTCCAGAATGTGAAAAGTGAAAGATCGTGACTAAACAAAATTTTAATGTACAGATAATACCTCCAGAAATTATTTTACTCTTTTTAATAAATGTTGTTATTGATGTTAAGCTCACCATGGAAAACATCTTATATTGTTATGTATATACTAGGTTAATTATTTAAAGACTGAAGTGCAACTAGATTCTAAATAATCTATTTTTCAAAACACACAACAGTCCAAACAGTAAAAGTAAAGTCCAAATTAAGAATATTTCATTCTTAAGAATTGTTTAATTTAAAGTGGTTTAGTTGTAATAGATGGTTATAGATTCAAAATAGTTTTCAAGAGTGTACAAAAGATACTATTTTTTTCTAGCATCAGCTAAATTAGACATATTACATTGAGAAAAATGTTTCTCATTTCTTTCCTGTTACCTTTATTGATTTCATTGCAGAGATGTTAACATAGGAAATAGATTATTTTGTTATCTAATTTTACCTTCCAAAAGACAGAAGCAGATAAAAAATGTGAGGTTCTTTCCTGTTGGCTTTTTTGAATTAGCTGTTTTAGATTCTAAAAGTTTAGTTCCTAAAGAAGTAACCTTGTTAATAATTTTAATGTCCTCCTCTAGTGCAGGGTAGGCAACCTTGGCTCTTTTATGACTCAAGGACTTCAACTCCCAGAATTCCTGAGCCAGCATGGCTCAGCTTGGAAACCTCTGTTTCCCCTCTGCGTGGCTGGCTCAGGATTTCTGGGAGGTGAAGTCCACGAGTCATAAAAAAGAGCCAAGATTGCCTACTCCTGCAATAGGCTTTCGAAAGCCAATAGAGGGAGCTTTTTTTTTTTTTTTGCAAAAAAAAGGTGCCGGAACGCCGTTCTGAGTGTTCTATGCGAAAAAAGCCCTGCATTTAATTATAAAACAGTTAGCTGAACATATTACCCTACTAATTGTCCACATATTGCTGACTTTTCTTGCAAAGCAACTGGAGAGCTACAGTCTAGAATAGTTAAATATGCTGGTTGCTATTTGAATGAGCTATTCAACTTATTAAAAAGGATTTCAAGAGCTTGCACTCACCAAAATTTTCAATGCCAGAAACTAATATCTAAATAGAATGGTTTAGCTGTACCATTAAAAAAAGAAAACTTATTTTTCTCCCAATATATTTATGAATTCAGATGTACTGTATCACCCAACATGCTAGGGCATAGAACATTTTCATTCATTTTTTGAACAACAGGATAATTATATCATACTTCATACTTTGAAATAAAAAGGCTTTTTCTTTTTTAAAAATAGTTATTTTAATTCTGTTGATTAAACACAGAACTCCTTTGAAGAAAATAGAATTACAGGTACTTGGAGAACTTCTGGATCAGAGCAGTAGTAAAGTTATGGCATATAGGTAAGTTTTCTGGTTAGTCATTCATCCAGCAACTATTTGAAGTTATAAAAGAAGTTTTTAAGAGACTTGTCAGCCAATTGTCCGAAATGGTATAGGGTTTCCTGCCTAAGCAGGAGGTTGGACTAGATGACCTCCAAGGTCCCTTCCAACATTACTACTACTACTACTACTACTACTACTACTATGCACTGAATGAGTGGGACTTATGACGGTCATCAGTGAGCCAGCTGTCACAATGTTCCCACAGTCATGTAATCACGATTTCTCACATTCCCTGCCGACTTCTCACAAGCAAAGTCAATAGGAAGCCAGGAGGAAGTCTATAAAGTTGCAATCATATGAAATTTTTGCTTAATGACCCACATAGTCCTTGTGTAACAACAGCAACTGGGACCACTGGAATTGTCCTTGTTAAGTGATTAGTCATATGACATTATACCATGTCACTTAGTGATGTCTCCCAATTGCTGTCATATCTGAAGGATTACCTGTATCAAGAGATTGCTTTAGCCATAAACAATGGATGCTGAGTTGAACAAAAAATAATATAGGAGATATTCATTCTACTATAGATGAAATAATGTCATCACTCTACTTCAAATGAATTACTGGTTTTAAACTGAGCATGGATTTTATTTCATGTCTGCTTTCTTCACCTTAATCTGTATTACCATTTAAAATTTTAGGATTGACTTTCCCATTCAAGATTGATTCCTTTCCTTCCCAGCCTTAGCTTTTACTGACTGGATTTGTTGTAAAAAAACTGAGCAGTACCATATTATATCGCTTACCTGCATAAAGCGTCCTTCAGATGTCCCCAGATTTGCTATAGTAAGATCCCCTTTAATGAAGACAGATATAGAAGTTAAGAGGACAGTGTTGAATTGCTCAGTGAATAAGTCAATTCGCTGTAAAGCTGTAGTAACCTCCACCCGATATTCATCATCTTGAGCTCCACAGTAAGAGGTGTTTCTTGAAAAAGTCTGCAAGAAAACTAAATTTGTTTCAGCAAACCAGTGAAGACAGTAGGAATGACAGTATTTCAGTTGCTGACAATGTGGTAGGAGACCAGGAATATTGACTGAGTTTTGAAAACAATTTTATTAGATTTTAAAAGCAAGACAGTATTATTAAATTGCATAATTTACATGGTATTATGGATATCTTTTTTTACTACTTAGTGATGTTCATGCTTTTTCAAATATTTCTTAACTGTCACACAAGGAATCCACAAACACCAGTGGATGGCCAAACCTCTGCATTCTTTTAGATCTCTGGGCTTGAAAGGCAAGAGACTGAATTCTCAGTTGCCTATTCAAACCAAAAATAATATAGCTAATGATATACTGTAACTAAAAGACGGATACTTCATCCTTTACAAATAAATTTCCTGTAACGTTTCTTCCAGAATAGAGAGCATGTTAATATAATGCCAGCAAATGACTTTAGAATGTGTTTGTGGGCAATTGAATAAAAAGTAATTGCAGAACTTTGATAAATCCATAACATCTTGCTTCATATATAAATATCTCAAGACTCATATACATTTTACTGTTTACCCTACTTTATATGTCTTATTTGTACTAAGTCAGATGGCTTCTTCGAATCTACCCAAAGAAATAGCGAAATAACTCATTAATAATGGTAGGCTGCTATACTTTGGATTATGGAAGCCCCAGACTTGGAACGTGATGGAGGTAGCAAAGATGGCACCTGCGAGAATTTACACCATTGGGTGATTGGCGGGCAGCTACAGCAGCCTTCTGTGAAGTGTGTTTGGCTTCCAAAGCTGCTGAAGGTTTTGCATGGCCACTTCCTCTGATCAGCCAAACACAAAGCTACTCATGGACTATTTTCTTTTTAATGTGATTTTGAACTGTGAAGAGGCTTTTTTTGGGAACTGGAGGCTATGCTATGGTGAGAGTGTGGGGTTAAGTGTGCTCCAGAGGATCCTGGGTGAAATGGATTATCTGAACTCTTTCAGTCAGGTTTCAGGATGGATACAGGATGGAAATGGTATTGGTCTTGCTTTTTGATGATTTCTGGTATGAGCAGGATGTGGGTAGTGCTTTAGGATCTCTTTCCATAACATGATACCATTGTCTCTCAAGACTGAAGGATGCCAATGAAATTCCTGCTCTACATAGCCTCTCCACAGTTTTTATTACAATTGATCATGGTATCCTTCTGGAGCACCTCTGGGGTTTGGGAATAGGAAGCACTATGTAGTCTTGTAGTTCACTTCCTACCTCAGAGGCTCTTTTCAGTCAGTGATGATTGAGACTGTGGCCCCTGCTCCAAGGGTTCCAGAGGAGTTGGTGCTTTCTCCATCCTGTTTAATATCTACATGAAGCTGCTAGGTGAGAACATCCATCATGTTGATGATACTGTTGTACATTTCTGCAAATGATGAGTTAAATAATGCCGTGAACTTTTTCTTAGTACCTGGAGGTTGTTGAGATCTGTATGGGGAGCAATAGGCAGAAACTGAACCCTGGCAAGAGGGGGGGGGGCGGCTTTGAGTTTAGGGCTTCTTGGTTCTTGGAGAATTACAGTACTATCTTTGGTCATGGCTGCACTGCCCCAGTCGGGCACAGTGTGTAGTCTGGGTGTCCTCCTAGACTCCTGATTTCTGTTCAAGAAGCAGGTAACAGCAGTGGCCAGGACAGTCTTTGTACAAATGAGAGCTGTGTGATAGTTATACCCATTCCTAAACCAACATGCCCTTCTCACAGACACTCAAGCCCTAGTCGCCTCCTGTTTGAACTACTGTAACACATTCTACATAACTATCTTGAAGAATATTTACCAGTTCAATTGGTTCAAAATGCAGCAGCCTGCATAATATGTGCAAATCTAGATTTGTGCATATGTCACCTCTTTTGTGGGAGCTGCGCAGGTTGCCGATTTGTTTCTAGATCCAACTCAGCATGCTATCACTATTAAAGTCCTACATGGCTTGTAACCATGTTATCTGAAGGACTGCCTCTCCCCAGTTACATATACCTGGCCCACCAAAGCAGGAAGGCAAAGTATGTTGCGGGTCCCATCTGTCAAAGAAGTATATGTAGGGGAACTAATAAAAAGGGCCTTCTCTGTGATTGTTCCCTCCTTATCGAACATTATTTCCCAAATATAAGATTAATATGATACTTTTCCAGAAGGCCTTGAAGACATGGTTCTGCCAGTGGGCCTTGGAACCCCAGGATGATCAAGTGGCTGTTTGACTGTGTTTGCTGCTGCCTCAGGGATGGTTTTGTTGTTATGGGTTTCTGTACTGTGGATTTTTTATTTTTAAGCCAATCTAAATTGCCAGCCAGATAAATTTGTTTAATAAATAACCAATGATAAATAAATTTATTAGTATGGAAATATTTTAATTAACTCTTTTTATGTCATAATTTTTATTACCATAATATATTTTGTTTTCAATCCTGTAATTCATCAAATGAAAATGCATATTTTCCTGACAAATTACTGTCATAATATATCTTGGTAAATTGGGCTTAAAAAGAATCTAATTATGTTACCTTGACAATTCAATAATAATCTATTAAATGAATCATTTACCATTGATGCTTCATTTCCATTGCATATAATAAACAGAGACCATTTAGCATTTTAATACTGGAGAATATATGATATACTTCAGTTCTAGAATATGACTGGAGTTATACACAACAATGTAAAAATAACAAAAGTGTAGCTGTCCTCAAAAATCAATATTATACTCATTATTTTTACTGAACATTAAATTTAAATATTATTTTTAAAATTAGGTTGTATTATCCCATGACTGATTACATATGGAAAAAGGGAATGTGTCCTTTAAAAAGCAAACCAGAATGTGAATGATAACAATTCTATTATTTCACATTTCAACTGGAAATCAAAATTTTAAAATGTTAACTGCCAAGAGAATTTGGTCATCTTTTCAAAATACATAGCCACATCACAATGTCACATTTTTGAAGTACATAATCTATGGGTCTAATGGCTGCATTTTTGCAACATCATTATCTTATTAAAATTATGCACTTGACCAGGAGCAGAGAAACTGGATTTTTAAAAATTCAAGCCCTAAAATCTCTTGCCATGTGTAGTCATAAATGTGGATAATAGATGTTCAAAACATTTTTAGCATCTCCTTGCCCTCAACTAGAAGAGCCAACTATACCACTGAGTATCAATTACTCCAGGAGATTTTTGTCTTGAGTTGAACATTCTAAGACTATTGACAGAGCATTCTAAAGGAAGATGTGAAATTTCATTCCCTATTATGTAATAAATATTGACCCAGAATCTTCAATTCACTTTTCCCCTCCCCATTCCCACTCCAAATAAGCTTCAAAAGAAATCCAAATTTCTGAGCAGATTCTAAGGATGCGCACGGTTTGCTGAGACAAGATCGTATTGCATGCTAACAGCCAAAGGGAATACTGGAAGTATAAAATACTTCCATCTCTTATGCAGACAAACACAGGTGCACTTCAGCAGGCTCTAGTCAGTTTTATTCATTAAAACTTATTTAATTTATTCATTCATTTCATGCATTTATTTCATGCATTTATTTCATTCATTTCTTCTATCCTGCTTTTCTTTACAGAAGGCTTTGATGATTCCAGAATGCTAAGCAAGAGCTGACCTGCTTAGTACCTTGATGGGAAACCATCAAGAAATCTTGCAATGTCCTGTAGTTTAAATGAGGTTTAAAAAAATCCACTATCCTCAAGAGAAGTAATAACAAACCGCTTCCTCATAAGTGCTTTGAGAAGTGCTTGACTCCACTCTATCTCTTTACCTGCTTTTTTGCTCAACTGGAACACTGAACGAACCCACAGAAAGAACACATTTGTTTTGCAAAAGGTCTGAGTTAATTGTTTAGAAATCAATTTTAAAATTAGGGTGAAGAGTGAAGGGTACATAATGGCAAGTGTATGGTTGGATTCCAGCTGTATACTCTAAATGGATAAAGGCAGCCTTAAAACATTTTTAATTGCCATTTCAATGGTTAAATCTTTCAAAGCCACTTATCAAGCAACATGCCACTGAGAGTATCTCTATCATTTAATTTATAAGAGATAATTATGTATTTCAGTTTCACTTCCTCACCTCAAACTCCCTAAACTATTCAGTTGGCAGACAAAATGGAAAAATAATTTATCTCTGGATTAAACATACATATATTTACTGCCAAATTTCAGTGACAAATCTCACAAATATTGTAATTCAGTAAATGTTTTACTCGTATGTGGCTTACTTTTATTTCTTCCTTTCATGCACTTGAGTGAAAGTACAAAGTCCATTTGTGACTCATTCAGGAAAAAGAACTGCATCTGATGTAGGTCAAAACTGGAATGTGATGATACAAACTCATTTCCTCCTTGTCCAAATTTAAATTATATTTTACTTGCTCATACAATGATCTGTGAAGCTACTCTACAACTAATCTTTACAATATGGGTCTTCAAATTAATTTATTTCTTTGTTGTTGTTGTTTTAAAAAAATTCCATTTAAATGAATGTTATTACTTTGAGCAAGGATTAGTTTTAATTATGAATAACCCATTTTCAATAAAAACGCACAAGGAAACTTATACAAAACCAACATAGAACAAAACTAAGACAAAAATACAGTATAGAAGTATAGAAAAAAGTTAAATAAAACAATTTTATCTCAAATAACTGAGTGACCTCACAGCTGATCAGATCTGAACCTTGCTTTCCTACACCCCAACATAGCACACATCAGAGGTACCGTAAATTAATAGAAATTATGTGTTTAAAATTTTTCAAACTGACATCTCAAACACTAACATCTAAATTATGTCATAATAAATACTCATGAAAATAACTAACCATCACTGCCAAAATTATCTGCTCCATAAGGATGATTTTATTAATAACGCATTACAAATCAGTCTGAAAGAAATCTGTATGAACTTGGACTAAACTAAATAAGTAGCTTCATGATTTTTATCTCGTTCGTGTATGTATTATTTAAATACTAAAGTAATATTTCATTTTATACTAATACTGTGGGGAAAATTAACCTACGTGATTTGCACAGTTTTTTGTAAGTTATGAACATAATGCAAGCTGCCACTAATTCTTCTAACACTATATAAGATGAAAGCCATCATAATTTCAGATTATATATTATTTTACATTTTATTGTGAAAATAATTCTCATTATCATGAAAAATTTTGCTGTATGTTTCTGGGCATGGAGATGGAGTGTCAGTGGGAACTTTTGATATGCTACTTTACAGTAGTGGCCAAAATTGTGGAAACCTTTTGGGAAAAGTGTACAGCAGAAATGCCACCTTTGGTTAAGTTTCCACCATTTTTTCTTCTAATTTCTTTATAACTGTAGCCTTGTTCACTTAATAATACTATTTTACATTTCTTTCTGTCTGACCAGTCAACTCTTTGCACCATTACTTTAATTTTACTATGTTTTACAAGCTCACTAAATGAAAGAACACAAAAACTAAACAACGGGGACAGTGAGTTAATTGATGCAGAACATCACTGTCCCCGGCAATCTAAGAAAATAGGGGAACTTAGGCACCACACAAGTTATGTAGCAAGTAAACACAGGGTCAGTCATAAAGGACTCAAATGTCTGTACACCAATGCGCAGAGTATGAACAGTAAGCAGGGTGAACTAGAAATTCAGGTAAATGAGGGTGGATATGATATTGTCGCCATTACAGAAACATGGTGGGACGAAACCCACAAATGGAACACACAGCTAGAGGGATTTAAATTATTTAAAAGAAATAGACTAAACAAAAGAGGAGGTGGAGTTGCTCTATATATAATAAATAACTTTATCTCTATGGAAATAGAGCACAACGATGAAAACTGTAAACTTGAATGTATTTGGGTCAATATAAAAGGGGGGGAAAATGACATTGCCATAGGTGTATACTATAGGCCGCCCAACCAAACAGAGGAAATAGATGAACTTTTTGCTAGTCAGTTAACTAAGGTACGTAGGAAGCGCATCACAATAATAATGGGGGACTTTAATTACCCTGATATCAACTGGGAGACAAATTCTGCACCAAGTGGAAGATCTAACAGATTCCTGTCAAACCTAGCAGACAACTTTCTCTCCCAAAAAGTAGCGAAGGGAACTAGGGGATTAGCCATATTGGATTTAATTCTCACTAACAGAGATGAAATGATAGAAAGTGTCAAAGCCACAGGAACCTTGGGGGGAAGTGATCATGCAATATTGGAATTCAACATTATGGAAGCACAAGCAATAGAATACAGCCAAACTAGAATCTTGGACTTTAAAAGAGCTAATTTCAATAAACTTAGAGAGACCTTGGGAAGAATTCCATGGATGACAATCCTAAAGGGGAAAACAACTCAAGAAGCTTGGGAAAATTTGAAAAGTGAGATAATAAAGGCCCAGTCTAGCACAATACCAACAAAGAAGAAAAATAACAGCTTTCAAAAGAAACCAGCATGGCTGCATAAAGAACTCTCTGATAAACTGAAAGATAAAAAGGACAGGTATAAGAAGTGGAAAGAGGGGCACATAACTAAGGCAGAATATCAGCAAACAGCCCGTGCCTGCAAAGATGAAGTGAGGGAAGCTAAGGCTCAAAATGAACTAAGGCTTGCGACCAAAGTCAAAAATAACAAAAAAAAGCTTCTTTCAACATATAAGAAACAAGAAAAAAGTTAAGGAAATGATTGGTCCATTAGTGGGGGAAAGTGGCAAGAAGGTGAAAAGCAACAGGGAGAAAGCAGAACTATTTAACTCTTTTTTGCATCTGTCTTTACACAAAGGGAAAAAACAGTCCAACCTACCAAAACCAGTGCCATAAAAAACAGAATAGAAACGCAAGTTAAGATAGGCAAGAAAATGGTAAGTGAGCACCTGTCCAGCCTAGACGAGTTCAAATCACCAGGACCAGATGGATTACACCCCAAGGTTCTCAAGGAACTGGCAGATGTGATCTCAGAACCACTGAACTATATTTTTCAAAGATCTTGGAGAACTGGGGAACTACCAGAGGACTGGAAGAGAGCTGATGTAGTTCCCATCTTCAAAAAAGGGAAAAAATAGATCCAGGAAACTACAGACCTATCAGCCTGACCTCAATACCTGGGAAGATTCTGGAAAAGATAATCAAACAACAAATCAGCGAACACCTTGATGCAAACAAGGTCATCACTAAAAGTCAACATGGGTTTGTCAAAAACAGATCGTGCCAGACAAACCTTATTGCATTCTTTGACCAAGTGACAAAACTAGTGGACCAGAGGAATGCTGTAGATATAATTTACTTGGACTTCAGTAAGGCATTTGATAAAGTAGATCACAACCTACTACTTGATAAGATAGAAAAATGTGGGTTAGATAGTATCACCACCAGATGGATTCGCAGCTGGCTGACAGGCCATACTCAGCGTGTGGTCCTCAATGGAACTGCATCTACATGGAAGGAAGTGTGTAGTGGGGTGCCGCAGGGCTCTGTTCTGGGCCCAGTGCTCTTCAACATCTTCATCAATGATTTGGATGAGGGGATAGATGGGGAACTCATCAAATTTGCAGATGACACCAAGCTGGCAGGAATAGCCAATACTGCAGAAGATAGGCTTAAGATACAGGAAGATCTGGACAGACTCGAACACTGGGCACTATCTAACAAAATGAAATTCAATTGTGAAAAAAGTAAGGTTCTGCATTTCGGCAGGAAAAATCAAATGTACAGGTATAGTATAGGTGGTACCTTGCTCGATAGTAGTAACTGTGAGAGGGATCTCGGAGTCCTAGTTGACAATCACTTCAATATGAGCCAGCAGTGTGCTGCAGCTGCCAAAAAAGCCAACACAGTGCTAGGCTGCATTAACAGAGGGGTAGAATCAAGATCACGTGAAGTACTAATACCACTTTACAATGCCTTGGTAAGGCCACACCTGGAATACTGCATCCAGTTTTGGTCACCACGATGTAAAAAAGATGTCGAGACTCTAGAAAGAGTACAGAGAAGAGCAACAAAGATGATTGGGGGACTGGAGGCTAAAACATATAGGGAACAGTTGCTGGAATTGGGTATGTGTAGTTTAATGAAGAGAAGGGTGAGGGGTGACATGATAGCAGTGTTCCAATATCTCAGGGGCTGCCACAAAGAAGAGGGAGCCAGGCTGTTCTCCAGAGCACCTGAGAGCAGGACAAGAAGCAATGGATGGAAACTAGTCAAGGAGAGAAGCAACCTAGAACTAAGGAGAAATTTCCTGACAGTTAGAACAATTAATCATTGGAACAACCTGCCTCCAGAAGTGGTGAATGCTCCAACATTGGAAGTTTTTAAGAAGAGACTGGACAGCCGTCTGAAATGGTATAGGGTTTCCTGCCTTAGCAGGGGGTTGGACTAGATGACTTCCAAGGTCCCTTCCAAATTATTATTATTATTAACCCAACCAACTTGATAGCGATCACATAACACACTGACAAGTGTCCTCCTCTCAACTTCAATAGATGACATCAATAACTGAATTCTACTGTGATCTGATTGACTCATTGCCAAAATAAGATGACACTTGATTGGCTCTCTAAACACTCATGCTCATTGGCTACAATCAGATGAAGGAAAGCTATCTGATATCAACCTAAGCAAGTTGTGCTTCCTTTTTCTGGTTATTTGGCTATAACTTTTCATAGAATACAGTAGATAATTGCACAAACTTTGTTGCATTAAATTATCTTTCCATTGATATATTTTATGGTACTACTCCAAAAAAAGTGGTGTTATTAGCCATCAAACCTCAAAAATACACTTTTTCCCAAAACGTTTCCACAATTTTGGCCACTACTGTATTTAGACTGGTTTGGTCTCCTGACTGCTGTATGTGCTATTTGTATTATATTTTGTATTGTTCTATTTGTGGTAAATCACCCAGAGTTGTTTTGTGAGAGGATGGATATATAAATTGAATAAATAAATAAATGTGGTGCACCTTTATATATTTTTGCTTTTATCATAACTTGCTGAAATATGTTCATGTCATAAACATGTCAGCTTCATATAAATTGAGATTTGTGATTAAGCAAAAATTTGAATTCAGCTTTCTCTGATACCATTCTAATTGATAAATAAGAAAGCATCTCTATCTAAAAACAGTAAAAAGTACAAAAATTGTGTATTCAAAGTAAGATATTTCAAAATTAAAAGAGTTCTTGCACAGTATTTATCTTGACTTCAACAAGCATATAAACATAGGAAGTGTGATTCCAAACTGGTTCAGGTCAATAGAAGTAATTGTTAAATATACAGTAAATATAGCATCAGCTATGAATATTTCCAGAAACTCTTAGCGTTAATTTACTGATAAACGAAAAGAAAAAATATTTATGCTAATGACAGATTATGTAAGGAAAAAGAGATAAATGCTGATATAATTAGCTAATATAAATTAAAAACATAGCACATTTTCTTTTCAAAGAACTGTCACAGTATTATTCACTTGGTATTGATTCCCACCGCATCAATTCTTGTAATCTGGTTAGTGCATTAGCACTAAGTAAATAGTATTGATTTAGGTACATGTATAATGGACATATGTGTTCTTTGTATTTTGCCTGTTTCCTTTGTATTATGGCAAAGGCAACACATGTTAAAAAAAGGCAACCCAGGGCAAAAAAAATAAAATAAATATATTAGCTACTTAAAACAGTAGACAGGTATGTCACACCTCCTTTAACAGCTGCTTATATCAATAATATTTGTGGAAATATTTAATACTTGAGGCTTTTCCCCCAATACCACAGAACTATCCACCAATCCTTGCCTTAGCAGAGACTATTCCAGGATGAATTTTTTCACCCTACTAAAAATCTGTATCCTTCCTGTTCTCAATAATTGCCAGTTACCTGACTTCCCACTAAGGTAAGGGATGACAAGGCCTTTGTCAGTGTTAGAATAAAGGCCAAATAATAATTATTTATTTTAAAAGCATTTATGACTTCTCATATCAACATGTGACTTTTAACACAGGTACCACAGATCTGGTTTGAATCTGATTTATTCATGGGCTGGAAGAAAGATGAAGCAACATTATAAGATACGGCAATAAAAAAGAGATTGCCAGAACACATTTATGGTATAGTTTTGGAGCAATGGAGATATGGCATAATAAAATGGGAATGGTTGTAATTTTAGAAGTGAACTTATATTCAGTCCTGCATTCAATGAATGCTTAAGATGCAATGGATTTCCTTCCCAGTTTGATGTGCTACATTCTCCACTGGCAGAGCACAAAACAGGAAACTATACATTGCTCAATTAAGCTATAAATTTATGGCACAGAGAATCCCATGGATTAGTTGTAGATGTATAAAATCAATTAAAACTTGCAATCACTGGGTATGCTATCATCTCAGAAACCATATTAATTAATATGTGAATTGTCAAAATTCAAATAATATATCATACAAAAATAGAAAAAGCAAAAAAGTATTTCAGCAGGTGCTTGCTTGATGGTGCACTGTTTCTATAGCAAACTTTGTATGGCTACTAATATTGTCTCAGTTAAATGCAGACAATATTTATGATTTAAAAGGACAAACAAACAGTATGATTAAATGAGAATTAAAGCTGTCCTAATTTACACCAAAAAAATCATGAACAACCTCCTATATGAAGTATGCCAGTATAAGGGAAGAATGAGAGTGTTTGATGTAGTCTAAGGTATCAGGAGACTGTGAATTCTAGTCCTGCATTAGTCACAAAGCCAATTGAATAACCTTTGGTCAGTTACTTTTTCCCAACCTTAGGAAGGAGCAAGGAGGCAATGGCAAACTTTGCTGCTGAAAAACTTTTCCAAGAAAGCTGAAGGGCCTTGTCCAGACAATTTTTCCAAGAATTTGACATGACTGAATGGAAGAAAAATAATTAGGATGGATTCCTCAGACAAGCGCTGGCTCTTCGGCTTTGAAACGGAGATGAGCACCGGCCCCTAGAGTCGGAAACGACTAGCACGCATGTGCGGGGGAACCTTTACCTTTACCTAAAGTAAATCCAAGACCATAGCATAAGGTGATGGAAAATAAACTATACTGCCAGGGTGCAAAAATATAGTCAGAAGGATTTAAAAGCATTGAGTTTAGCTGCTTCCTTCTAGAGGCCCAGAAACTCTATTAAACTTAGAACTGCTACTTCCTCTATGGAAGAAATAAGCCATGTAGAAACTTTGTTTAATTGTGGCCTACATTTATTGTATCATTCAAATATGACCCAATGTATTTTCTAAAAGTAGACATTAATGCAGTAGGCAGTGTTATATATTCCAGAAAGTAACTGGAACTGAACTGGAAGAAAAATGTAGACTAACCCTCCAACCCTGTATTTTATTAATTTGCAATACATTATGAAGTTTTTAAACATGAGAATCTGTTTAAAACAAATCATATGAACTGTCTAGACATATGACCAGAAAACCTGCTATGAGAAAAGCTTATACTTTCTGTTATTTTGTGTTTACTTTATTAAATGTTGCTAGATATACCCAAAGGATAAAAGATCAATAAACCCCCTTTGGTTTCCTGATTGAAGACTTCCCATTATAAAATAAGCATAACTCAATTTCTCTCATCTATCATCTGAATAAATAAATATCACGGTATGTTTATACCACTGTCTCTTTTTATTTGATTTCTTGGGGCTCTTCATTTCACTCTTTTTTCCCCTCTTCCCTTTATCTGCATGTTTCCACATTCAGCATGTTTTGGTAGAATAATAAAACAATGCAAAGAGATAACAAATGAAAATTATGACAAACTAAGCAGTTCTTGCTTTTTTGAGGGAAGGGGATTCTCACTCCAGAAGTGGATGTCTGATTATTCAATTGTTTCTACTTTAAGAGAACTACTATTGGATCAAACTGAAAGAACTACCATCCTTTAATAAGTCATGCTGAAAATGAATAAAATTGGATCTCTCCCCAAATTTACTATATTCAGTTTCCGCATCATTAAAGTGGCAACATCCCATATCCACAGAGAAGTGATTCAAAACCTTCCAAGATTCTTTGCCAACTATCTTTTAGTTTCAATGAAACTATTCTAAGGCCACTTTTCTCTTCCTCCTAAATTCTTTGGGATTTTCATTCCTAGGAAAATAAAAGTAAAATGACAAAACCCTTGAATCGTGTTCCATTTTTATTACGTCCATATGATACTGCACTGATTACCTACCAGTTGGCTTCTGGGTACAAAGTCAAGCTGCTAGATATCAATTCCACAGCATATGATTTGGCTATTTGAACAGGACAGGTTTTGCACATCTTATAATATTAGGCAGAGCGCTGCATTTAGGGTTTTTTTTATTAAACAATGCCATGTATCAGAACATCTGTACAGCTTCCCCACAGATTATGTTCAGAAAGTCACTGAAAACCAGGCTATTTTCCCAGTGGGAAGATGGTTGTTGAGCTGCTGTAGGATTCTGTGTTTCTTATTCATGGTTTGTTTTTGGATGAACAGTATCCATGACTGTATTGTTTTTTTCCCCTTTTCAAATGTAAGCTGTCCAGAGTTATTGGAAATAGGATAGGTAGATAGATAGATAGATAGATAGATAGATAGATAGATAGATAGATAGATAGATAGATAGATAGATAGACAGACAGACAGACAGACAGACAGACAGACAGACAGACAGACAGACAGACAGACAGACATTTTGGAAAGCTTTCTGATGTACTGCCCCCCCAAATACAGGTGAAACTTGAAAAATTAGAATATCATGCAAAAGTTCATTTATTTCAGTAATGAAACTTAAAAGGGGAAACTAACATATGAGATAGACTCATTACATGCAAAGCAAGATAGTTCAAGCCATGATTTGTCATAATTGTGATGATTATGGCTTACAGCTCATGAAAACCCCAAATCCACAATCTCAGAAAATTAGAATATTATATGTAATCAATAAAACAAGGAGTGTACATAGAACAATATCAGACATCTGAAAAGTATAAGCATGCATATGTACTCAGTATTTGATTTGGGCCCCTTTTGCAGCAATTACTGCCTCAATGCGGCCTGGCATGGAAGCTATCAGCCTGTGGCACTGCTGAGGTGTTATGGAAGACCAGGATGCTTCAATAGTGGCCTTCAGCTCTTCTGCATTGTTCGGTCTCATGTCTCTCATTTTTCTCTTGGCAATGCCCCATAGATTCTCTATGGGGTTCATGTAATATATGTTGTTAAAGACATTTAACAGTTTTAACACAAGTTCGCAGGTTTGACAGTTCTTTGACAGCCGACAGCTCCACACGCGGCTACCGCTGACAGCTCCACACGCGGCTACCGCTGACAGCTACCGATAACAGCTGCGACTTGACAGCTCCACACGCGGTCGGCAGTGATTGGTCGAGTGGAAGCAGTGGGAGAATCCCCGAACAGGGATTGGCCAGGAGTCTATCAGCGATTATATAAAGGGGTTTAAAACGCGCTTAAGTTGTTCCTGAGGAGACGAATAAACAGTTGATCTCACTCAAGCCTGCTGTCCCTTTTTGACCGGGAACCTGCTGCAAACAATACATCTGGTGACGAGGATGGTACTGCTTCACGGAGCTAAAATACGGAGCGAAGTCACGAGCTGACCATCACTGAGCTGAAGTCACTGGGGGAAATAGCCCCACAAGACCCGTGAAGCAGTAGGCACCAGGACAGCATGACATTGTTAGGACAAATAAGAGAATTTGACATCAAATACCCCGAGCGATGGGAATCGCACTTCGGGCAGGTAGAAGGGTACCTTCTATTCAACAAAATAACTGAAGACCGCCTAAAGGCTGCAGCGTTACTATGCCTCAGCGGACCTGCCGTCTATGATGTCGCTGCCGGCCTCTGCAACCCGGACCCAGTCAACACCGTCCCTTATGCGGTCCTGACTGACCTGTTGAACAAGCATTTCATACCAGCTCGTTCAGAGGTATACTGGCGACTGCAGTTCGCCCAGCGGACTCAGCAGCCAGGAGAAGCCGCAACAGACTTCGTTGCGGCTGTAAGACACGCCACTCGCTGGTGCCATTTCCTGGACTTAGAAGATAGGATCCGAGACCAGATCGTCCTGGGACTTCTTGACAAGTGGCTTCAAAGGAAAATAGTCGCCAAACCAACCATGAGTCTCACTGAGGTCGTCAGTGAGATCCGGGCGTACGAAATGACTCGCGAAAAAACCCAAGACCAGGCCACCAACGGACCCCATGGGTCAATACACCTTTGTAACTCAGCTGACAACAAAGAGGAAATCACAGACCCCGACTTCGGAATTGATGTTATTCAACAAAGCTACAAGAAACCTCTGTCACAGCGAGGTGCCACGAGGCCACCAAACAAACCGCTGGCATCTACCCACCAAAACCCCCGCTCACCGAACAACGGTCAGAGATGTGCCAGCTGCGGAGCAGCCCACCCACGGGCATCCTGCAAATTTAGAAATGCCAAATGCCACAAGTGCGGCAAAACCAGGCACATCCACACCGTCTGTCGCAGCCGGAACCGAGGGAACGTCAATGACCTGGATTCAGCCCTACCAGGTACGACAAACCCCTACACCCCATGCACAGAGCCCCCCTGGCTTTCAGTACAGACTACTAACTGGCGAGGAACACCTGATAACCGTTTAAATGTCCATCAGTTGCTGAGGCCCAACATTAGAATCAAAGTCCATTTGCAGGGAATTCCCTGCGAAATGGAGGTGGATTCAGGCTCCTCGGTCTCCATAATTTCTATGGAGACCTACAACACAATCTGTGGCCTCAGCAAACAGAGAATTCCCCTAAAATCCACTAAAATGAGATTGGCTGACTTCCAACAGGCCCCAATTAAACTTAACGGAATAGCCACCTTAAACGTTAGATTCAGAGGATTTCAGGACCCACTCGAAGTTTTAGTCACCCAGGGAAAAGGGGCCAGCTTAGTGGGACTCAACTGGTTCGAGGCCTTGGGTATTTGGTTAGGGGGTGTCCATCTTACCCAGGCCAAAAGCCTCGAATCCGTCTGCAAACAATTTGCAGACATATTCGACGGTTCCCTAAGAAGGTACACAGGGCCCCCAATCTCCCTAAAATGTAAACCTGATGTCCTTCCTGTTAAAATTAAGGCCAGAAGGGTTCCTTTCGCCCTCAAACAAAAAATTGAGGATGAACTGGAACGTTTAGTAAAACTAGGGGTGCTAGAACCCGTGGAAGGAGGGACCTGGGAAACCCCTATAGTCACCCCCGTGAAACCTAATGGTGAGGTGCGTATTTGCGCTGACTATAAGGCCACCCTCAACCGCGCACTTAACCCACATGCTTACCCTGTTCCTTCGGTGAAGCACGTCCTCTCCGCCATTCAGTCCGGTGCCATCTTCTCCAAGCTAGATCTCGCGTATGCTTACTTGCAGCTCCCTGTTACCAGGGAGACAGCAGACGCGCAAACAATAGTTACACACCGCGGGGCTTTCAAAGTTCACAGACTGCAGTTTGGCATTTCTGCTGCACCAGGGATTTTCCAGGAAGTCATGGAGCGAACTTTGAAAGGCATTCCGGGGGGGTGTCCTTACTTCGATGACATCCTAATAGCTGGGGAAAATGAAGAGGCACTAGCAGAGACTACAAACAGTACTTAGCAGATTTTGTGCCGCTGGGTTAAAACTAAAAAGGGGAAAATGTTCAATTGGGGTGACATCCACAGAATTCCTGGGCTACAGGATAGATGCACAGGGGATCCATCCAACAGAGTCCATGGTAAGGACTATTAAAAGGGCCCCTACTCCAAAAAATAAAGCAGATCTACAAGCCTTCTTGGGGCTCTTAAATTTCTACCATACCTTCCTTCCCCATAAAGCTGCAAGGGCAGAACCTTTACATAGATTACTAGATAAAAATGCCCCTTGGGAGTGGACAACACTCCATGAAAAATGTTTCAGGGACCTAAAAGAGCTCCTATCCAACAAATCAACCATCACCCATTATAATGAGCATAAACCAATTTGTATCGCATGTGACGCCTCCCCTTATGGGGTTTGCGCCGTGCTTAGCCATTTAGAGGAAGGAGGGGTCCAGAACCCAATAGCATATTACTCACGGACATTAACAAAGGCGGAGAGAAATTATGCCCAAATAGATAAATAAGCGTTAGCCATTGTTGCAGGGGTTAAAAAATTCCACGATTACTTATATGGCAGGGAATTCACGATCTTTACAGATCACAAGCCCTTGCTGGGACTTTTCACCATGGACAAACAAACCCCCCCAATTCTGTCCTCTAGGGTTCTGCGTTGGTCCACATTTTTATCAGCATATTCGTTCAAATTACTTCACAAGCCTGGTAAAGACATGTGTCATGCTGATGGACTCAGCAGACTGTCTTTTGCAGATATTGACCCAGACCCTGCCCCTGGGGGACATATCTTGGCCATCGAAGAATTGCCAGATTGCCCCCTGCAAGTGAGGGACATAGCTTCAGCAACAACCACAGAGAGGCTCCTCAGTAGAGTACTGGGTTGGGTAACCTCTGGCTGGCAGGGCCATAGCCCTGGGCCTGAATTCCAGGCCTACCTTAATAGGAGAAATGAATTATCCACCCACCAAGGGTGCATCTTATGGGGAAGCCGAGTGGTCATCCCCAAAAAACACAGGCACAGAGCCCTCTTAGCTCTGCATGAGGGACACCTGGGCGTGGTAAAAATGAAGGCCTTAGCTTGCAGCTACCTTTGGTGGCCGGGGTTGGATAAACACATAGAGGAGCATGTTGCCGGATGCCAACCGTGTCAGCAATCCAGACCAGGGCCACCACACGCACCCCTACACAAGTGGGAGTCAGCCCGCAAACCCTGGTCAAGGATCCACACAGATTTTGCTGGGCCCTTCCAGGGGCAACTGTTCCTCATCATAGTTGACAGCTATTCCAGGTGGCTAGAGGTCATCCCAGTTAGAAGCTTGACTACAGCCAGCACTGTACAAGTGCTTAGGGGGCTCTTCACCACGCATGGTCTCCCCGATATTATAGTTTCAGACAATGGACCTCAATTCACCTCATGTTGATTTCCAGAATTTTACCAGGGCCAACTTGATTGAACATATCACCTCGGCTCCCTTCCGGCCATCCACTAACGGCCTGGCTGAAGTTATGGTCCGGACAACCAAGGACGCCTTACAATGCATCATCTCCGACAATTCGCACCAATGATTGACTCAGTTCCTTCTGGCCTACCACTCGACCCCTTGCACAACCACCGGCAAAAGCCCAGCCGAATTACGTTGGGGCCGCCGCCTAGTCACCAGATTAGACAGGCTACATCCAGACAGAATGGCAGCAGAGACTGAATTGCCAGCCCCTTCCAGACAATTTGACACAGGGGACCATGTGTGGGCCAGGAATTTTGGACTTGGAAGCAAATGGCTGCCTGGGGTAGTCATCCTGCGCACAGGGCCAATATCTTATCTCGTTGAAGAGGAAGGGGGTCGGCAAATGAGACGTCATATTGACCAGCTCAGGAAAAGGGGACCCAGCATCCAAACCCCAACACCAGCAGAACATCCAGCAACTTGGGAGCCAGTCAGCCTTAGCCCTAACCCTCGGGCAGAATTTGAAAACCTCCCGGACCCAGTAGAAACCTCTGGCCTAGGGGAAAATCCCAGCGCCCCACTAAATCCCCAGAGCAGCCAGAACCCCACAGCCAGGAACCCCCTAGCCCCTACATCCTCATCTACCCAAGGAAGTCTGGTCGACAATCCCCCCAGACGCTCCACCAGAGCTAAGAGACCACCTGCTTATTTAAAAGATTACGTGTGACCGGGCGGCCAATAAGCAGGCAACAAGACGTTTACAATTGTTAACTGTTTAATTAGTGGGGGGAAGGGGTATAATATATGTTGTTAAAGACATTTAACAGTTATAACACAAGTTCGCAGGTTTGACAGTTCTTTGACAGCTAACAGCTCCACACGCGGCTACCACTGACAGCTCCACACGCGGCTACCGCTGACAGCTACCGATAACAGCTGCGACCTGACAGCTCCACACGCGGTCGGCAGTGATTGGTCGAGCGGAAGCAGCGGGAGAATCCCCGAACAGGGATTGGCCAGGAGTCTATCAGCGGGACTATATAAAGGGGTTTAAAACGCACTTAAGTTGTTCCTGAGGAGATGAATAAACAGCTGATCTCACTCAAGCCTGCTGTCCCTTTTTGACCAGGAACCCGCCGCAAACAATACAGTTCAGGTCAGGCAAGTTTGCTGGCCAATCAAGCACAGTAATCCCACGGTCATTGAACCACGTTTTGGTGCTTTTGGCAGTGTGGGCAGGTGCCAAGTCCTGCTGGAAAATGAAGTCAGTATCCCCATAAAGCTCGTCTGCGGAAGGAAGCATGAAGTGCTCTAAAATCTCTTGGTAGACAGCTGCGTTGACCCTGGACTTAATGAAGCACAATGGACCAACACCAGCAGATGACATGGCTCCCCAAATCAACACAGACTGTGGAAACTTCACACTGGACTTCAAGCATCTTGCAGTGTGTGCCTCTCCATTCTTCCTCCAGACTCTGGGTCCTTGGTTTCCAAATGAGATGCAAAAGTTGCTCTCATCAGAAAAGAGGACTTTGGACCACTGAGCAACAGACTAGGTCTGTTTTTCTTTAGCCCAGGTAAGACGCTTCTGACATTGTTGTTCAGATCTCCTCTAGGACTGACCGGTTTGATCGCCTTGCAGTCCAAGGGACTCGCAGGAGTCTTCTCCAGCACCATAGTTCAAAGGCCTCAATTCTTTGGCGCTCAGCCTTTTTTATGATCCAGCTTTCACTGCCATACATTGCAACTGGGAAGACCATAGCCTTGACTATACACACTTTTGTTGACAGGGTGATGTCTCTGCTTTTTAGTGTGCTGTCTAGATTTGCCATGGCTTTCCTCCCCAGGGGCAAGCATCTTTTAATTTCTTGGCTACAGTCCCCATCTGCAGTGATCATATATTAGTTTCCCCTTTTAAGTTGCATTACTGAAATAAATGAACTTTTGCACAATATTTTAATTTTTTGAGTTTCACCTGTACAGGTAGTTAACAACCCTAATTGGAAACTTAAATTTCTGTTGCTAAGTAAAGTGGTCATTTGATGAATTGTCATATTATACCACTTAGCAATGGCAGGGGCAGCAGTTCCAGTTGCCATAGTTAGGTGAGGACCTGCTGCTTCTCCTGCACTGCCACTTACCTTTGCTTCAACTCACCGCACCTATTCACCTCAGCATCTCCTCCTTTTACATGGCCCTAAACTTTACTACCATCTGCTGACTCCTCCTCCCTGACTGACCTTTGCTATCTTCTTCCAATTGCTGACAAGGTGTACTCAGCAAAGGTACCTACTGCCCCTTCATGCAGCCTTAGGGAAGCCTTGTGCAGCCTTACAAGTTCAGCTAGGAGTGGCAGGAGCAGCCTCAACAGCGGCATGGGTGGTAGGGTACAGGGCAGCCAAAAGAGATGGAGAGGAAATAGGTGGCTGGGGGAAATGAAGCAGCACTGCTGTGGTAAGTGGGGCAAGCTGCCAACAACCGTCATTTTTATCACATGCCCAGATAATGGCAAAAGAGGACCAGTCTTAATTACAACTTGCTCAGCACTTCATAACCTTGAATGATTGTTGAATAGTCATTAAGTGAGAACTACATTTTTAATGAAGAGTGGAAAAGGATCATAATTTTAATTACTTGACACATCTGTACCAATATTCTGCTTGCATACCTCTCTCTGATTTAAATGCATATCTTGAAATTGTATATTGTTGATTATATAATCACACTTTTTAATATCCTAAAGCACTCATCGATGATATGCTAAAATACTGGCAACTTTGAAATGTTCTCCAGTGACAAATATTTTTCCAGCAAATAGAAACTCACCAATGATTCTGTCAATATACTGTATTTACTGAGATGCTTTGTGAAGAAATTATTAAGTTGCTCTAGATAATTTAAAAATATTTTAAAATAATATTCACAGTAATACAACAGGAAAAGATTAAACAATAATCTATGATTATGGAAAAGTTCTCAGGTTAAAATGTTGAATATTTTCAGAAGAAAAATGAGCAAAAGAAACTAAGATTTGAGTACAATAAAATGTTGAACTAAGCACTAAAGAAAGACATGTTCAATTACAATGTAGTATATATTTCATTTAAAAAATCATAGAAAGTATAAAAAACCATTTATTTCATTTCTAAAGAGCCACTTTATTTCATTCGTAAACTGTTTAATTCAATAGCTTTAACTTCAAGCCATTCAGGTTTAGCTGGAATAAAGTATGTGTTATGTGAAGATAAATCACAATTGGTAGTAACTAGCATTAATAGTGAAATTGAAGTATAATAACACAACAGTTCCTGGACCAAAGCCAAAATATAGTCCAACAAATAGCTACTATTCATTACTAAAACAGCATATTCACATATTCAATACTCGAACATTCAGCGGGAATTTAGAAAATGCTAGATAATTAACATCTTATAATACAATCCTTACTTACCTTGTTCAGACAATATTTGTTGTTCTTCTTATAGAGATGCTGCAGACATTTCATGTTTTGTTTGTCTACAATCTTGCCAAAGAATTCATTGATGGTTTTGATAGAAACTGCACAGACAGCAGATTTAGGAATCGGATCTGAAGAGTCTGGTTTACTTTGGGCAAAAGCACCAAATAAAATATCATCATTCATATCAAGGCCCATTTGCTGGGCTAAGGTTGCACCTGGTTTACCAATATATGCAGCCTGTAAAATATTAAATACTTCATTTGACCTCTTGACTGATCTCTTCTTACGTTTTTCAGTGTAAATGCATTCGAGGGGCATTTCCACATATGAACGCAACTCAGAATCAAAAGAGCAAAACCGTATAATCCTTGTATGAAAAGTTTGGGAGTCAAGAGATTCTCTTTGAACAGTAAGGAAGTACACAAAATAGTCCTTTTCAAATGCATGAACATATTTGATGGGGTATGAATCCCTGAATTCTGGAAGAATGTCAATGTAAGAGTAAGCCGTGATGAACTCAAATCCATCCAGAGTTTCTTTTAATCTTCGAACTGATATTGAATGAAGCAAATGGTCCTGCTGTGGTGAATTACTTACAGTATTGCCAACGTAGAAGTATACAAATCTTTCTTTTTCTGCCACTAGAATTTTGGTTCCTAAGGGGCTTACAACACAGTCAGGGCACTCATCTGATTCCTCATCCATCAGTTTGGAATACATGCAGTGTACTCTACTTCCAATGTCAGCAGGATTATCAGGATAAATGACATGGCGCTGACAGGTTCCTTTGGCTACACTACCACAACTGATAAGATGATGATCATAATATGTTTCAAAGAGTAGAGCCATGTTAATGTTATCTTTCCAAATATCAGATTGATTTCCTTTAGGTTTACATTCATCACATGGAACACAACTTGGATTCTCAAGAACAGGTCCAGTCTTGTACTCATAGACATTGTGAAGAGTTTCATTTAAGACATAGATTTTATTGACTGCACCTACATACAGATGCTGTTTGTAGAGAATAATATTTTGTATTGGGGTTTCCGCAATGAAATATGGAAGTTGATATTGGATGCTCAAATTCATCTGTGGCTGTGAACCTGCTTCTTTACATTTGCCATTGCTCTTCTGTACCAAGGTAGACAGGAATAATATAATCTCAAAGGGAGAAGTAGCAAAAAGGTTCATAATTGCAGATTTATCCTGTCAAAAGATATTTAAAGAAAGATTCGTTACCATATGACTAATCGACAGAACTGTTAATCTAAGATGTATTATTTATTCAAAGCATTTATACCATAAATTCAGTGTAAAAAGCTTCTAGAACAGCTTACCTAATACAAAATCAAATACTGCTTTCAGGCCTAAGAAGACTTAAATGACACAAGACTGAAAGAAAAAGATTTAGGGAAAGTAAAAATAAAGAAGATACCTTAGATTCAAATAATTGTTTTATCATTTCTAAAATAGGCAATTATAATAGAAATGGTCTGTTCAGGAATCTTTATATAAGACCATCGCTTTTAGAAAAATATGGATTTCCCAAGATGTAGAATGGGAAAAAATGATACTAGGGCTAGGGGAAAACAACAACAACAATTCATTCTGAAACAATATCAACATTTGTTATTCCTGCTATAATTTTAAATATTTTATGAGAACACGGCTTATAAATATTAACTATTTTTGAAAATTATAATGAGTTAAAGCCAAAATCATATATATATAGGCTTGCCAGCAGTAGCAGTTAATAGGATATGCAAAACTTTCTTAAAGGTGCTTCATAATGTGCTTGAGGTCACATAAAACATTTCCATTCAAATCACTAAAGCAGTACATAACTACCGTATATACTTGAGTATAAGCCGAATTTTTCAGCCCACTTTTTGGGCTGAAAAATTCCACTTCGGCTTATACTCCAGTGAACAAAAAAAAGAACTGTCCCTTCGTTCGGGCCAGGCTGCTGAGAGAAGGGAGCGGCAGAGCCTTGCAGAGCTGGTAGAGGTGGCGGCAGTCCAGCGTTGTTTCTCCCCCTCGTGCGTGCGTGTGTGTGTCAGACCCACGGGAATGGCTGGTAGGGAAGCGGCATTCCGGCATTCCCCCCCTTCCTGTGTGTTGAGCCCACGGGGCTTGACACACAGAGAAACGCAAATGCCGGACTGCCGCCACCTTTACTAGCCATTCCTGTGGGTCTGACACACACACGCACGCACGAGGGGGAGAAACAACGCTGGACTGCCGCCACCTCTACCAGCTCGGGGGGGCTTGCGGGGCGAAGGCACCGGCCGGGGGGCAGGCAGGGCGGGAGGGTGGCCGCGCAGCTCAGCGCTGCCCCGAAGCCACAGCCAGCCGCCGCCGCCCGCGTCCCACCGGACAGAGCCTGCCCTGCGGAGCACGCTCGCTCGCTGCCTCGCCCGGGACCAGCGGCGCCGCCCCGAAGCCACAGCCACCCGCCGCCGCCCGCGTCCCGGCGGAGAGAGCCTGCCCTGCGGAGCACGCTCGCTCGCTCGCCCGCTGCCTCGCCCTGGACCAGCGGCGCCGCCCCGAAGCCCGGGCGAGGCAGCGGGCGAGCGAGCGAGCGCGCTCCGCAGGGCAGGCTCTCTCCGCCAGAACGCGGGCGGCGGCGGCTGGCTGTGGCTTCGGGGCGGCGCCGCTGGTCCCGGGCGAGGCAGCGGGCGAGTGAGCGCGCTCCGCAGGGCAGGCTCTCTCCGCCGGGACGCGGGCGGCGGCGGCTGGCTGTGGCTTCGGGGCGGCACCGCTGGTCCAGGGCGAGGCAGCGGGCGAGCGAGCGTGCTCCGCAGGGCAGGCTCTCTCCGCCGGGACGCGGGCGGCGGCGGCTGGCTGTGGCTTCGGGGTGGCGCTGAGCTGCGCGGCCGCCCTCCCGCCCTGCCTGCCCCCCGGCCGGTGCCTTCGCCCCGCAAGCCCCCCCCGACTTGCGCGGAGGAAGCGGCGGCAGCGGCGCGGCGCTGCGGGCCGGGAGGGGGGCGCGGCGGGGGCTGCCCCTCCTGCCGAGGAGCCGAGCCCGGCGGCGTGTGTGTGTGTGTGTGTGTGTGTGTGTGTGTGTCAGACCCGCAGGAATGGCTAGTAAAGGTGGCGGCAGTCCCGCATTTGCGTTTCTCTGTGGGCTCGACACACAGGAAGGGGGGGAATGCCGGAATGCCGCTTCCCTACCAGCCATTCCCGTGGGTCTGACACACACACGCACGCACGAGGGGGAGAAACAACGCTGGACTGCCGCCACCTCTTCCAGCCCTGCAAGCAGAGGCTTGCAGGGCTGGCAGAGGTGGCGGCAGTCCAGTGTTGTTTCTCCCCCTCGTGCGTGTGTGTGTGTGTGTGTGTGTGTGTGTGTGTGTCAGACCCGCAGGAATGGCTAGTAAAGGTGGTGGCAGTCCGGCATTTGCGTTTCTCTGTGTGTCAAGCCCCGTGGGCCCGACACACAGGAGGGGGGGGACACCGCTTCCTTACCAGCCATTCCCGCAGGTCTGACACACGCACACATGCATGAGGGGGGGAAACGTCGGACTGCCGCAACCTCTACCAGCCGTTCCCGCAGGTCTCACACACACACACAAACACACACACACACACACACACACACACACACACACGAGGAGGGAAACAACGCTTGACTGCCGCCTCCCTAGCAGACCTTCCCTGCGGGATGTGCTGCCAGGAAGCCTGGCAGCCTGATGAGCGGACCCTGCGAACCGCGGCCGAGCCAGCTCCGGGATGCTGCCAGAGTCAACGAGCGGCTCGTGGTGGCACAGAATATAGATAGGTATGTTGCTAAGAAGGGGCCAAGCTTATTCTTATACTCGGCTTATACTCGAGTCAATAACTTTTTCCAGTTTTGGGGGGTAAAATTAGGGGTCTCGGCTTATACTCGAGTCGGCTTATACTCAAGTATATACGGTACTTTATAGCCACATGTGGAGCCATCTAAAAGCAGCTTATGAAAGCAACCATGCAAGTCTGAGAAAAGGCATGACTGGTTTAATTCTTAAAAAAAGAGAGGTTTTGTACATGTTCCCAATAAATTGTAATATATGTCTTTGAAAAGATTTATAAAACAGAACATGAAATCTCTTGTTTTACTTAGCATTATGTTATATAAATAGGACACTATCGTTCTCAGAAGGCCAACATTTCTTGTTTCAGATTTAAACTTTTTAGGAAAGAAGCCAAGAATCTTAACTGAAATATTATCAGATTAATAGGAAAACATGTCCATTATTTGCTAATCTATTGACAGCCCTCTTGTTTTATCTCAAGAAAATGGAATTCAGAACAACCCACAAAATAGTATTCTCATAAATGATTTCCACTTCATCTTTAAACAAACCAGTGTTAACAATACAATTAGCATTTACTTTATGTATATATAAGCATCTAGTTAATATATAATTGTTTTATTTAAAAACTTAACAGCACTATAACAATATAAATTAACACATTGACAGACACTCTTTTTTATATATTGTATTGATTTGATTCTAATCCTAGGACATTTTAAGTATATTCAGGAATATTGATATTACCTTCCCTGAGTAATGTGTTTTTTACATGTTTTGTTTATTTTCTCAAGATTAGTTCATTTTTAAAAAATGCTTACAGCAATAAGTCCTTGCGCTGCATAAGCCTTTAACTATACAGACAGGCAGGAAACACATTTGAACTAACAGGCTGATGAGTCTAATCTAGCACATTTCTTCCTTTTTATTCATTTTGATGTGGTTTTCAAAGTCAAAAGTCTTGTGAGTAGGGTGATATTTTAAACTTCTGACATGAAGTTTAATAATAAATGAATTGTGGTTGAAGCAGTGGGGTTTTCATCATTTTTCAACATTGTACTACAAGTTAAACCAAAACACTGTTCTACTGATACTTAGACACAGTTGCTAATCTAAATTTAGTTTCTTTAGAAGCAAACAATTATGCCATCTAAAAGGAACATGACAACCATATGCTGTTTATAGGATATGCTGGGCAATGTATTATTTAGTTATGGATAAATAGTATTGTTTCTGGTATAGAAAGATGAATAGCATTGTTACCAATCATTCACAAAAACAAATTTAAAATCATCTTTGATATCTAGAAATATGAAACCAAGCTTCAACAAATTTATTTCTAAAGTAATATTCTTTTTATTATGCTTTATTTATTTTGCTTAAAGATACAGTAGCTTGCATATGCAGTATGTTTCCCAGAAAGGTATTATATTTATCTTCAAATTCAACTAAACCTTTACTAGAATTTCCTTTTCTCTGTTACTAGCTATTTTGAAAAATTTCTGCAAAGAGCAGTAATGGGAGAGTTTCACTTTCAAATCGCATAGCTATTTATTTGGATCCAGACAGTTTTTACAATGAATATGTATTTTTGAATTTGATAAAACTGTGAGAAAATAGGAAAAAATATTTGATTTACTGAAGCTTTTATGTCCTCTGCATAGTTCATATCATTAAATATTGAATTCCCTTTCACCGTGGCATACCCTATTAAATTGTATAGATAAGAGGATTGGCAATAACAGTATTTGCTTGGCTCTTATTTCTTTAAAATTTCTCAAATCAGGATAATTTTATAGGGGGGAAAACAAGAGGCAAAAAACTTTCTCTATTAAGTATGTATCATTTCAGGATGAAAAGGAATTCCAAAGGTTCTTCTCAAGACATTTTACTTCAATGTTTGATCCAGACCTCTTATTACAACGTATCATTGCAAGGCAAATTGCTTGTGGTGGAGTGTTCTGGAAACCTCAAAAGCCTGCATTTATTTTATAATTTTATTTTGCATAACAAAGCTATTGATCAAATGGAGAACTTGAGATCAAGTGTTAATCATGTGGTTGCACACATATAATTCTTCCTAAATAGACCCTCCTATATACTGTACAGATAGTCCTTGACTTACAACAGTTTGTTTAGTGACCATTTGAAGTTACAATGAAGTGCCTTATGAACATTTTTCCCATTTATGACTGTTGCAGCATCCCCATGGTCAAGGGAATAAAATTTTGATGCTTGACAACTGACTCATACTTATGATGGTTGCGCGTCCCAAGGTCATGTAATCCCCTTTTGCGACCTTCTGACAAGTAAAGTCAATGGAGAAACCAGATTCACTTAACAAGTGTATTACTAATTTAACAACTGCAGTGATTCACTTAACATATGTGGCAAGAAAAGTCATAAAATGGAGCAAAACTCACTTAACAAATTTGTCACTTAACAACATAAATTTTGGACTCAATTGTGGTTGTAAGGTTCAGACCTTGAGGACTACCTCAACTTAAAAAGAAAATATATGTAGTATCACATTCTAAATAATCCACACTATTTTCTGACAGTTTTCAAACAACCCATTCTTCAAATTTCTTCACTTCGTATACCATTTTAGGCTACATCATCTAAGAAATAATAAAGAACAGAGTTAGAGTTCAGACACAGAGTATGTAAGTTTAAATCATGCTATTGTCAAGCTATGAACTCTACTGCCTTTAGGACCACAGCATGCTTCTAACTTGCCAACAGAGGGGGGAGGAAGGGAAGAGAGCTTTGAATCCACAGGTGTTCATCAGTATGAGACCCAAAGCTGCTGAAGAATTGTGTTGGCGAAACTAAAGTCTATTCTCATAACAATTACTAGAAGATGCATTGGACAATGCATCTTTACAGCCAAAGAGGGGTGGGAAAAGTTTCGTTCTTTTAATTAACTGCTTCCCACCATTCACCGTTTTCTTAGAGCTAGCTTCTCTTTCACCCCACCGGTTTGATTCTGCTCAATAAAAGCAATCATTAGGAGTTTGCAATGGCTCTGATGTTTTGTTTGGTTGGGCTTTTCAGCCAGGGGTTGACCATCACACAGAACTTCAGAAAAGTCAGTTTAAATACTTGAAAAGGTACAGACTACAGGTAGTTCTCGACTAACGACAACTGGTACTAGAATTTTGGTACCAGTAAGTCATGGCTGATTTTTCTTTTGCCATGGCTGTTAAGCAAATCACTGCAGTTCTTAAACAAATGATGTGGTTGTTAAGCAAATCCAGCTTCTCCCATTGACTTTGCTTGTCATAAGACAGGAAGATCACAAATGCTGATCATGTGATCCAGGGATGCTGCAATTGTTGCAAATAAATGCCGTTGCCAAGAACCTGCAATTTGATCAGATGATCATGGGGTTGTTGCAATGCTTCTAAGTGTGAAAACCACTCATAGGTCACTTTTTTCAGTACTGCTGTAACTTTGAACGGTCACTAAACAAATGCTTATAACTCAAGGACTACCTGTACTTGGGACTAACATTTAGTAAGTGCAAGGACCAGTTATACCTTTTTCTCAGTGTCACTGTAACTTTGAACAGTTGCTAAGTGAATGATTGTAAGTCGAGGACTATCTGTATAGTACTGAGCTAGATGGAATAATAGTGAAACTCAAACATTCTTAGATCCAGAAAAATGGAAAGGAAGGAATGGTAGTTGGCTTCACTATTCTTAGATGTTGGCAGCTTTCAATAAACCGGCTGTCCATGAAATCCAAAGATTCTTCTTTTCTTTTGATATACTTTGTATTCACAATAATGGCTCCTGCAATAGCAAGTGTAAAGTCGCGTGCTTCACAGAGAGGCGGACACAGAGCTGGGTAACGATGAGTTTATTCAGAACAGAACGAACTGGGGAAACAGGGGGAACCTGGCGTCTATTTGTACCTGCCCAGGTGAATGGCATCCAATCAGTTCAAACCTGGGCTTCCCGCCAGTGCAGGTGACCAATGGGTTTAAATCCTGGCTTCCCGCCAGGCTGACCATGCCTGGGGCTGTCAACAGCTTAACTCATTAGGCTTATCCCACGTGAGCGGTTATCGCCCGGAGCTGTCCAACCCTCCTGTTGATCTGCACCATCAGCCTCCTGCTGTGCTGTCCTTTGTGTATGCTGGGAAGCATACACTGCACCCCTTCCCCCATAGTGAGGAGGATCCTCCATCGTTCCTTCTTAACTATATACAGCTTGTTTACAATTTTACATTTAACTCTCCAGATTCCTCCTCCCCCAGGCTTAAGAGCGAACATAATCACTGAGGTAGCTGGGGGCTCTGTGTGTCCTGTTTGATCTTCTCAGGCTTGGCTCTGTAGTGGTTTCAGTTCTGCCTCCTGTTCCTTGGTCTGGCTGTGTTGGTCTGTTTTGTGTGTGTGCATGTGTTTCTGTGCTGGCTCTTTGTGACCTGCTGTCCTCAGGCTCTTGCCTACTTTCCCTGTCAGCTCCTTGCCAGGCAGATGGATGCCCCAAAACCCTTCCTGCTGTTCTACTGGGTGCCTGTGACTGTGGCTGTGTGTGTGTTTGTGTTTGCTCCGGCTCCTCCCTTGCTGCTTCCATTGATTCTCCACCCGTCCTCTCAGGGGCTCTCTTCCTTAGTTGATCTAAGTGTCTCCTCCACAGGAGTCCCACCTCCACCCTTACTCTGTAGGAGAGGGGGTCTGTCCGTTCCACCACTTCACCTGGCACCCATGGATTGCCAGTGCTGTAATTTCTGTCCCAGATCTGCTCCCGTGTTGAAAATGGTTTTGAGGGTTGGGGGTTCTGTGTCTGCTGACACCCTGTCTGGGTGGAGTCTGTCTAACGTAGTTATGAGGCGTCTGCCCCACCTGAGCTCCGCTGGGCTCTTTCCTGTGGTTGTGCAGGGTATTGCGTGCTGATGGAGGAGGAATGTGGCCAGTCTCTGTTTCCAGTCCCCTTGTACTATTCGTTTGAGTGCATCCTTGGTAGTCCGCACGAACCTCTCTGCCAACCCGTTACTGGCAGGGTGAAAGGGCGCTGATGTGGCATGCCTAATCCCCAAGGTCCTCAGGAACACCTGGAAATCCGAGGAGGTAAATTGCGCTCCGTTATCAGATACCACTACATCTGGTAGCCCGTGCGTGGCAAACACTCCCCTTAATGCCTGTATTGTGCCCGCTGATGTCATGTTGGACACAGGTACCACCTCTAACCACTTGGAGTGACTATCCACGATGACTAAGAAGGTGTGTCCCTGGAATGGCCCCGCATAATCTATATGGACCCTGGACCAGGGGGTGTGAGTTTGTTCCCACTTGTGGACTGGAGCATGTGTCTGATCTGGGCGAGACCTTTGGCATGTGTAACATCCTGCTACCAACCCCTCTATCTCTTTATCCAACCCAGGCCACCACAGGTAACTCCTAGCCAGAGCCTTCATCCTTACCACTCCCGGGTGACCCTCGTGAAGGGACTGAAGGACTTTCTCCCTACGTTTTGTGGGGATGATGACCCTACTCCCCCACAGCAGGCAGCCTTTATGCATTGAAAGCTCGTGCCTCCTCGTAAAAAATGCTGTGAACTCTGGTCCCGGTGACTTGTCTTGCCACCCGCTGCTAACCCAGGACTGAATTCTGCTAAGAATCTTGTCCCTGGGGGTTTCAGCTGCTATGTCGCTAGCGTCTAATGGGCACTCAGCCAGCTCCTGTATTGCTAATATGATTACCAGGAGCGGGGTCTGGTCCAGCCTCCCTTAGGGGGAGTCTGCTGAGTCCGTCAGCGTGTCCCATTTCCTTCCCCGGTCTATGGATCAGCTTACAGGAGTATGCTGGCAGAAAAATGGACCAACGGAGCATCCTTGGTGAAAGGATCTGTGGCGTTTGCTTCTCCGTGGTGAATAGTCCCAGCAGGGGCTTGTGATCCGTGTAAATGAGGAACTCCCTCCCATACAGGTAGTCGTGGAACTTTTTTACCCCCGCGACCACTGCCAGCGCCTCCTTATCTATCTGCGCGTAGTTTCTCTCTGCCGCTGACAGGGTCCAGAATAGTATGCTATGGGAGCCTGCGTGCCATCCTCCCTTAGGTGGCTGAGGACCGCCCCTATCCCATAAGGGGATGCATCGCACACTAGGCAGATGGGCTGGTCCTCCCTGAAGTGAGTGACTGTTGCGTCCCCGGCTAGCATGTTCTTAAGGGTCCTGAACGCGCTTGTGTGTGTGGCAGTCCAGTCCCAGGGTGTTTGTTTGTCCAGGAGCCTGTGCAAGGGCTCCGCGATGGTTGCCTTGTGCGGCAGGAATGTATGATAAAAATTTAAGAGACCAAGGAACGCTTGCAGTTCCACTTTGTTTTTTGGAATTGGGGCTTCCTTGATAGCCCTCACCTTGGAGGCTGACGGGTGGATGCCCTGAGCGTCTATCCTGAATCCCAGAAACTCCGTCTCCATGACCCCAATTTTACACTTGTCCCTTTTTAGTCTCAGACCCACATCCCTGAAATGGCCGAGTACCGCTCTTAACTGTGATGCCAGGACGTCCTCCGAGCTGGCCGCTATGAGGACGTTGTCGAAATACGGGCAAACCCCGGGGATCCCCTTTAGCGTTTTTTCCATGACTTCCTGGAAAATCCCCGGAGCTACGCTCACTCCGAATTGCAGTCGGTTTACCCGGAACGCCCCTTTGTGGGTGATGATCGTCTGGGCCCTTGCAGCCTCGGGGTCTACCGGCAGCTGCTGATAAGCCTGGGCAAGATCTAATTTTGCGAATACTGCCCCGCCTTGCAGGGATGCCAGGATGCTGCTTACGGCGGGAACCTGGTAAGAATGCGCACTTAACGCCCGGTTGATTGTCCCTTTGTAATCTGCGCAGATTCTAATGTCCCCATTTGCCTTTAATGGGGTGACTATGGGGGTCCCCCAATCCGCCCCATCTACTGGCGTCAGCACCCCCTGTTCCACTAACTTATCCAGTTCCTGCTCAATTTTATGCTTGAGCGCAAAGGGAACTCTCCTCGCCTTCATCCTGACCGGCGGGACTAGGGGATTTAATTTAAAAGAAATCGGGGTCCCGGTGTACCTCCCCAACCGTTCATCGAAGACATCCGCGAACTCCCTGCAGATGCCCTCAAGAGAGGGGTGGCTCTGCGTTTGGTGGATCCCGGTGATCCCAATGCCCTAGCCCCACAAGGCTGGTCCGTTGCCCTTTGACAACCAGCACGCTCAGTTTCCCCTTAAACCCTTTGTAGTGGACTGTCACCGACGCCTCCCCCCTGACTTTAATCAGAGAGTTCTGGAAATCTGAGAGGGTCAGTTTGGATGGCCTCAGGGGAACCCGCTGGCCGCTCCGCTTGCAGATCTCGCTGAACGTCCGCGCGGAGATAATGGATACGGCTGACCCAGAGTCAAGCTCCATCACGCAGGGGACCCCTTGAATTTTGACCCTGTTTGATTTTTGGAATGAGGGGTGGGTGTCCCCCGGTTTCGCAAACAGCCGACCGTCCCGCCGTGTGGCTAACTGTAAGCCTCGGCGACCGCTCCCCAGTACCTGTGGCCAGCTGGAAATCCGCCTCCACCTCATGTAGACTGTCCCTCGGCCGGCTCCGACAGACCGCCGCGATGTGGCCGGTCTTCCCGCACGCTCTGCACTTTGCCGATTTGAAATGGCAGGTAGACCGGGGGTGCTGTCCTCTGCAGCTGGCGCAACGGGTAGATTGGTTGGAGGTTCCTGACCCGCAGCTGATGCACAGGGTAGACCGGTGTTGTCCGAGTGAGCCGGGCTGGGTAGACCTGGGGCCACTGCCGCACTGCTGAGTAGACCGGGAGCGATGGGCGCTGCAGCCAGAGAACTGGGTAGACCAGGGGCCGCTCATTCCGCATCCACACTCCTGATACCGCTGCTCGGCTGGCACTGGGCGTTGCTCCTTCACGCGGTCCCGGGAGTAGGTGGCCGATCGCTGTTGGCGGTGGATGGCGTCTACCTCGAAGTCTCCCCCGTCCACGTCGCCATGGCCGGACAGCTGATGGATGGCCCCGTTCTCCCTTGCGTCGGACTTCTCCGCTACGTCCCAGGCTAAGAACTCCTCCTGGACGTCCCGTAAGGTCAGCTTTTGCTTGGCAAACATCTTCTGCCTCAGCTTCCGGTCCCTTAGCCCGCAGACGGACTTCGAGGTTGTCGAAATTGCAGAGTCTCGCCGCTTGTCGCAGGGCAGCCACGTATTGCTTCGCGGTCTCGCCTGGACGCTGGTCCCGTTTCTCAAAACGGTACCGCCAAGCTATCTCTGATGTTTCGGGCTTAAAATGCTCCGTTAGTTTGGTTATCAGTTCGCTGTACCCGACGGCGTGAATGTCGTCAGGGGCGCAAAGACCGACCGCCAGCTGGTACGTCTCCGTGCCACAGCTGCAGAGTAGCTCCGCCGCTCTCTGTCGGTCATCCTTGACCCCATTCACCCGTAGGTAGCACTCAAGCTGACCTACGAACGCCTCCCACTCCTCAGGGCGGTTGCTGTTGAAGATGGGGTATTGTTTCAGTTGTGCCATTACCTCGGTCGGGGTCGTCCTGCGTCGGTTCCTGAGCTGCCGATGGGGGTTCGTCCGCGGCTAGCATTTTCCGGAGCAGGATCCCATCCTCGTCGCCAGTGTAAAGTTGCGTGCTTCACAGAGAGGCGGACACAGAGCTGGGTAACGATGAGTTTATTCAGAACAGAACGAACTGGGGAACAGGGGAACCCTGGCGTCTATTTGTACCTGCCCAGGTGGATGGCATCCAATCAGTTCAAACCTGGGCTTCCCGCCAGTGCAGGTGACCAATGGGTTTAAATCCTGGCTTCCCGCCAGGCTGACCATGCCTGGGGCTGTCAACAGCTTAATTCATTAGGCTTATCCCGCATGAGCGGTTATCGCCCGGAGCTGTCCAACCCCCCTGCTGATCTGCACCATCAGCCTCCTGCTGTGCTGTCCTTTGTGTATGCTGGGAGGCATACACTGCAGCAACCCCAAAAAAGGTTCTGGTCCAGTCTCACATTTGCCTTTTTCAAGGGATGACTCCTTCTAGGTTTGGAATGGGTGCTGGCACTGAACCTGTAAGTCCATTCCAAGCAGCCCGATCTCTTTCTCTCATCATAGCACCTTATAATGAAAGGAAGGAAGAAGCTCAGAAAGAGAAGAAAGAGAAAAGATGCCACTAGCAAAAGCATTTCAGTTTTGCTTCAATATCGTGGATATTGAGAATCCCTTCTCAAACTCTTCATATCATGAATTCATATATTTATACAATTCCTATTTTACAGGCTTAGTGGAATTTGCACAGAGGAAATTTTGTAACTTCAATACTGCTGGATTATCATACATCAAAGTTGATGCACATACAGCCTATAAAATATAAAGCCAAGAATAATAGGACTAGGTAGTCATCACTGAGACATTTTGTAGCAATTTTACTAGAAGGCCAACTATCAACACAACATAGCTATTGCAATATTTGGAATCTAACATTTTACTAGTCTATTAAATTTCTTCTAACATGGCCATCTTTGTATATATCCATCACTAACTAAAATAATTTTTATCAGTCTTTGGACAGTGTTAGGCATATGGTGTTAGCCTACAATGTTGGGTTGAAAATATATTAACCATGATGTTATGTCTTTAAGATGTTAATTGGCCAATGGGTGTGTAAGTGTTCTCATGGCCATAAGAGAAAGCTAGGAACGTAGCTTCTTTCTCTCTCTGAATTCACTGCTCTCTACTATTACTGTTTTTGCTCTGTTACCTGAACTGTGTATTGACCTCTGGACCGGTAAGAAGACTTTGTATTTTGGATTACTTCTTGGACCATCGCTATTGTGTATGACCTGGACTGTTTATTTTTGACTGTGCATTTTTGTTTTTACACCACCTCAAAAGTAAAGTACTTTTTGCTTTCACAACTCAGTGTATTCTTGTGTGACTCTTACTGCTCTCAGTACCCTTCCTTGTCTGTGCAACTCTTTGGTAGCACAAGAAGACCTCTGCACAACAAATTACTTAACAGACAGTACTTGAAAATCTTCAGTAGCACAATATTTGACCCTTCAATTTACAAAAGCATTTCAGATAATCTCAATATGAATAGTTTTCTTTAAATTCATGGGATGAAGCATATTCGCATTTGGTGTTTAACTTAACAAGCTAAAAAATACCAATGTTGTTTGTGTAGAAACTTTTCCAGTTTGGATGCAATATAAAAGTTACTATATTGAACTCAAACAGAATGACAGAATTTGTGGGTAGACAACAAAAAGACCACTAATAATGTAATAGCCAGAAAATCTATTCTAGGGAGCATGATGTCAGAACATTCATCCTCAACTATAAATGGGTTCTGGCTAGCCTCCCCAAGCATAGTCAGCATGTTGGAGGTGCAACAAATAAGTAATGCAATTGGTGCTAAGAATGTAACTGATACTTATGTGGACCTAATATTCCTTACTGTAAGTGTAAGGTTAAGTTTCCTCATTTTATCAGTTAGCATTATTTCCTGCTGACCAACTGTTTCATGCATCTCATAATTCCTTTTTTAAAAAATTAAATAAATGAATATTTTAAAAGTATTCAGATTACCGTAAGTTTTAAATATAAAATAACTACCACATTCTGTGAAAATTAGAGATTAGATTGAAATCCTGCATGGAATTTCATGGAAATGAAACTTTGCCACATATTTACCTTTCTCTTTTAGAATTACAAAGTTAAGTATTGTGTCTAAAATGATACAGAAAAAGTGTGCATCTCCAGTAAATCTTGCTAAATCTTATCTTGGAAAACATGCTTTCCTAATCACCTAACAGATACATATTTCCAGAAACCAGAACTGTTTCATAGTCAGGCTATAAATTAAAAAAATATTGCTTTTTGTGCCATTAATAAATTACATATATTAATGCAACCTGAATGGAACTAACAAAAAGTCATAGGCTTTTCCAGAAAACGTAGCCTTTGTTTTCCTGAAATATGAAACACGAAATATCTTCAGTATATTTACTGAAGTCTAAAAGTCAAGAGAAAAATGAAAACCAAGGTAGTACATACTTTAATGTTTAGGAAGTATTTACATGCAAGTCTCATTAATCAATTTACAATGCTATTCTATTTATAGCAGATTTCTATAAACCAAAGTGTAAATTATTTAACCAGGTCAAAATCAATTATTGTAGTATGCTTTTAAACACATGCATACAAAAGTAGTAATTTATCGTCTATTTTGAACAAAAAATATTGTTCTTTTACTCATTTTATTTTAACATAGCAAGTAAACTGTAGAGTAAATAGATAATATTTTCCTTTGCTACCTACAGCATTACTTTAAATCCCTAAGAATAAAGTGAGCTTTTCAGCCTGTGCCAGACTAGATTTATTTCATTTCTTATGATAGTAATAGTGCTGGACTAAAATGGCACAATAGGTCTTTACTATTAGTAATTTAATAAGCCTTCAAGAATTTTCACTGATGTTCTATGGGAAAAAAGCAGAACAATAACACTATTTTGTTTCAAAGACTGAGAAGGAAGAATACTAGCCAACCTTTGCTGAAAAGGTACAGAAATAGTATGAGTAAAGGTTGAAGGTTTAAGATCATAATAAGGAAGTTAAATATTCTGAAAATATTGAAAGGAGGCCTAGAAAAAGAAATTCACACAAGAATGAAGAGCAGGGGAAAAAAACCAGACATTAGAATGTGTGTCATTATATTGGTTTGAGCTTAGTTGGGCTTTATGAAATCTTCACTAAAGCTTTTATTTTTTGTCCTCCCCCATGTACAAAAAGACACAGATCACATAGCAATATTTAGCACCAAAAGCAAAAAAAAGGCAAATAGACACTATAGACGGAAAGAAATATTTAGATTCACATTTTATTGTGATATATATTTAATGTTTGCTGAGGGTGGGTGAAAGAGGACAAATGACAACATATGTACCGTGATGTCATCACAATAACGATGCAACTTAAATCAGGTATGATGCAGACAACAAAACTATGTGTTTGTGAGTGATTAAGTCATGATGCATAATTATTGTCATGTTGACCTCATTGTGATTTGTAATAGGTGCCAATGCATAAATCTCATTTGATTTTGTTCTTTCTGAGTAATAGGTGAAGTAATACAACAGAAACATCTGTGCATTAACGCAACAAAAGAAATTCACCCAAAGTGGTATTCATATAATTTGACAGAAATTCTTGTAAAATAAGTCAATGAAACAAAAGTAAAGATTTGATTAGACTTTTTAATTAATACTTATTTTGATGCAGGCGCACTGTTTTGCCTTCCACTGTCATCTTCAATTATGGATTATGCCTAAAACTCACATCATTTGTATCTCTGCCTCTCTCTGTCCCTGTCTCTCTCTCAAAATCATAAAATGATTAAAGTACACTCATGTTTTTAAACATATTGCATGGAATTGTTTCATATTTAGAATGCAAGTTTGCTTTACAAAATTGGCATTGTTTTCATTTCACCCACTTAAGATTAGTGAGATACAGGATCACTTTCATATAATTTAAAACTGAAGAACTATAAAACAAACGAAGTTGGAACATCTACCACAGAGGAAACCTATTTCACCTATTTTAAGAAGGAATAATTTAGCAGTCTTTTCTTCTTTTGCAGACTTATCAAAAAAGAACTAATGTATGTTTCCCGCTCCATCTTGTGACTCTTTAAAGGCAGAATCCTCCCTCTTCCTGACCTTCAATTGTTTCTTTTCTGCTCCATTTAACAGTGAACCAAAACATTTTGTAATCTGAAATAAATCCCCTTCTGTTGCAGACAACTCAATTAAACCTTCAGTTTATCATGCTATCTCCTTTCTCTGGTTGTAGTTCCATAAGTGGACTATATACTTAGATTTCCATGATCCAGCAGGTTATATTCATATATCAGAACAGACATACATTAGCTTTCTCTTTTTAATTACAACATAAAAAACATAACTTTCTTGTCACAAAACATAGACAAAATTATGCAGATGTGCACATACTGTAACATAGACAAAGATGGAGAAAATCAGAGCTACATCTATTGAGGCAAAACCATACCCGGAGAAATAGAAACTCCATTGATATTTTTAATAATTTATTTATTCATCAAAATTTTACATCGCCTATGTTACTTGCATGACTCAGATACATCGCATTAGGTGCATGGCAAAGTTACATCAAACATGTACACTGAACTAGTACTTCAATTAAAAAAATGTTTTCAGGGTTTCATGAAATTACTTCCAGGAATACTTCAACCTCTTTTAAAAAATAATTAATTATCTAGGGAAGAGTCCTTAATTTTAGAATTTCTCTCATTTCCTCTTTTGTAAAGCTAAAAATATCTTAAAAGTCATCTGTGTTTGTTTTAACACTATTTTCAGAAAATAAACAAAATCTAATATTTTACAGAATACTTTCCTTCATTGCAGATTTTGATGTTTAATATACTTCATACTTGCATCTGAAGTATGCATTCACTCTAAAATTATAGATATTAAAATCAAGGTTGTTATATGTGAAAGAAGAACTTCTCAATGCATGGAAGTGCAAAACAGCACTTTTCTTCAGAATTCTAAAGAAGCTAGATCTTCTGCAAAGTTGCACAGCTGCTTTCCTAGGAAGAAAGCAAAAGATGCAGTTTTAAGGACTCTAAGAAAAAGGCTTCACTTGCTTTGCCATGCACTGTGAAGTGTTTCAAGAGCTACCTGATAGCAATTAATTTTCTACAGACATGATTTACAGTTGTGATGTATTATATATTTTTTTAAGTGGAGGCTTGTACTCATTGAAGACAGAATTAAGTCACATTCCTTTCATGAAGGACAGGCATCTGCATGTTTGCTAAAGATTTAATAACCTCTATATCAGATGATGTAGGGAGGAAACATTTCTGTTATTTGTTATCAGATACTAACAGAATTCTTGTTAATCTATTGTTAGGACAAGTTACAAGGCAAAGAGATTCCAATATATAGAGGAAAGTGAATTTTCTCTTGATAATTAGCAAAATAATATATGGCACATTCAGAAAATATTCAGACCCCTTTCACTTTTGCCAATTTTATTATGCTAAAGCTTGATTCTACAGTTGTTGAAATTCTTTTTTTTTTCTTATTGCTCTATACCACGGGTGTCAAACTTGCTGCGTCATGTGACATGTCGTGACGTATCATGACTTTTTTTGCACTGCCAGAGCTGGGGTGGGCATGGCCTCCGTATGATGCAACCGGCCCGCAGGCTGGTTTGACACCCCTTATCTACACTCAGACCCTTTGCAACAACACTTAAAATTTAGCTTAGGTGCCTCCCATTTCTCTTAATCGTTGCTGATATCATGACTTTTTTTGCACTGCCAGAGCTGGGGTGGACATGGCCTCCGTATGATGCAACCGGCCCGCAGGCTGGTTTGACACCCCTTATCTACACTCAGACCCTTTGCAACAACACTTGAAATTTAGCTTAGGTGCCTCCTATTTCTCTTAATCGTTGCTGATTTGGAAAGGCGCACACCTCTTTATCAAAGGCCTCACAGCTGACAATGCATACTGTAGCAGAGCAAAAGCCACAATGTCAAAGGAACTGCCTGCAGAGCTCAAAGACAGGATTATTGCAAGGCACAAATCTGAGGAACGCTATATTAAAATAATTGAACTTGTTAATTATGGCTTAGGTCTGAACTAACTTTGGGGGTCATGTTTTCCCAAAAGAACTCCTTGACCATATGTCCTACATGCTGCTGAAGAGTCTAATCAGATTTCTCATTCTAAATAAAAAGTCCTCACTTGAAGACACCTGTATGATCTTGATGAACATAAATCACCAGGACCTGATGGATAACATCCCAGAGTTCTGAAAGAGCTGGCAGATATCATGTCAGAACCACTGTACCATATCTTTCAAAAATCCTGGTGCACTGGGGTACTACCAAAGGATTGGAAAAGAGCTAATGTGATTCCCATCTTCAAAAAACCCAGGAAACCACAGACCAATCAGCCTAACATCAATACCTGGGAAGGTACTAGAAAAGATAATAAAAAAACAGACCTGTGAACATCTAGAAACAAATAAAGTTATAACTAGAAGCCAGAATGGGCTTGTTAAAAACAGATCATGCCAAACCAATCTTACTTCATTCTTTGACTAAGTAACTAAATTAGTAGACCAGTGAAATGCTGTGGACATAGTATACTTAGATTTCAGTAAGGCATTCAACAAAGTACACCACAACATACTTCTTGGAAAGCTAGAAAAAAGTGGGATAGACAGCATCACCATCAGATGGATTGGTAACTGGTTGACAAACCGTACTTAATGAGTAATCCTTAGTACGCCTACATGGAAGGAAGGAACCAGCGGGGTACCACAAGGTTCTGCCCTAGGCCCAGGACTCTACAACATCTTCATAAACAACTTAGATGAGGGAATAGAAGGGAAACTTATCAAATTTGCAGATGATACTAACGTGGCAGGAATAGCCAAATCCCTAGATCACGGATCAGCAACCCACAGCTCTGGAGCCGAATGTGGCTCTTTCAGCCTTCTACTGAGGCTCCCAGTCCTCCTCTGCCATTTGCAGAAAGAGAGAGACAGACAGAGGCACTTGCACTTCCCTTCTCTCTCTCTCACACACACACACACACGAAGATGCTCAGTTTCAGATTACACTGTCTTGGATGGTAAATCTGCTTCCATAAATCAACAAGCTGGGGGGGGGGAAGGAGGTTGGGGGAGGAGGGGGCAGGAATGATCCCTGCCAATTAAATGTGCAAATTCCATTGGAGCAACTGAGCACCCCATTTAGCATGGAAAGTGTGGGTGCAAAGCAGAGGAAGGTTTGCAAAATGGAAAGCCTCTTCCCTCCACCAAGGTTTAGAGCCAGTGGGCAGACAGTCCTGGCGATACCCCGAGAGCTTTCATTGCTCATCCAACCTGCCCCCAGCATCACACTGCCCAGCAATTGGAATTGCCCCAAGGCTGGACAGGGTCAGGAGTCAAGGTGGGGTAGGGTGGGGAAAGAGAGTGAGTTGTTGAACCGAAGCAAGCGTCCTACAAATGATTCAAACCCCCCCAGAAAGCCCCCCCTCTTATTTGGGGTGTAAAACGTGTCCGGTCCATGCCATGAGCATTTTCAAGACTTTGATGGGTAGACGCTTGGCTTGGCGGAAAGGGTCTGAAGGGGGAATGGCATGGAGGAAAGCTTTGCCGCCACCACCAGTAAGGTTCCCAGGGAATCAACTTTGCCAAGGTAGTTCAACTCCATTGCCACTTCCACCATTGCTGAGTTCTGGGGCGCCTCCTCCTCCTGCTCCTCCTCCTCCTCCGCACTGACTACTTCTTATGGCAGAAAACATGTAATCATGACCCAAAGCCTGGCATGAAAACTCATGGGGGGCAGGCAGTGGGAACACCAGGCACTGCTGCTGCTCAGGAACCAAAACAGGGCAACTGCTTCCAATCGCAACTTTAGGGGGAGACCACAGGAGAGAGATCCCCTGCAGAGATGCCCCATTGGAAAATTGGGAGCAGCAGCAGTGCTGCTACCACGTGTCTTTTTACCTGCCTCGCGGCAGTGGCACCCACTCTTTGCATCGTCTCTTGGCTGGTGGTTCGGCCCCTGGCCCCCTTTACAGTTCTGCCCACACAGCTATGCAGGGGGGAGTAGAGAGAGGGGGGGAGAGGGACAGGGAGAGAGAGAGAGATGAATATATGTGGTTGTCCTTAATGGACTTTTAGTAAAGAATGTTTAATGAAATATTTTGATGTTTTTTTAATTAAGAGATGAGGTATGGGGATAATTATGCTGTATTTAAAGATGGTAGATAAGCTACTAAAATTGTTTTTACCTGTTGGGATGAAGGAGAAAGGTTTTTTCCCCCTCTTTTTCCTGTCCTTTTCTCCCCCTTCCCCCCGGCAATTTTTTTCTTTTCTATTTTTTTATTTGTAGTTTTTATAGTTTGCACCAGCTTTTTATTTAATAAATACGAGGACTCAAATAGACATTGAGTCCTCCGGGAAAGGGCGGTATATAAATGTAATAAAATAAAATAAATAAATAAATAAATATTTTATTTGAAAGTAATCTTTGACCCAGTGTCTTTTTTTTGGAGTTCAAAATGCTTTTATTGCATGCAGAAATAAAAATTTGTTTTCTTTGTAGCAGTTCATGCAACACGCTATCATTTTTAATACATAGCATAAAGGTAAAAAATGATATATGCAGTATTATCTTCATTTTAGATGTCAAAAGGTTTTGTGGCTCCCAGTGCTTTCTTTTCTGTGGGAAACCGGTCCAAATGGCTCTCTGAGTGTTTAAGGTTGCTGACCCCTGCCCTAGATGATAGGTTCAAGATCCAGATGGATTTGACAGACTTGAACACTGGGCCCTATTTAACACAATGAAATTCAATGTAAAGAAAGGTAAAGTCTTTCACTTAGGCAAGAAAAACTAAAAGTACACATACAGATTGCATGAAACCATGCCTAATAGCAGTAACTGTGAGAGGGATCTTGGAGTCTTAGTAGGCAATCAATTAAACATGAGTTAACAGTGTGCGGCAGCAGCCCAAAAAACCAATGCAATATTAAGTTGAATTAACAGAGGAATTCAATCAAGATCACTTGAGGTACTAATACCACTCTTAGTAAGACCACACCTAGAATACTGCAACCAATTTTGGTCACCACACTATAAAAAAGATGTTGAGACTTTAGAAAAAGTGCAAAGAAGAGCAACAAAGATGATTAGGAGATTGGAGGCTAAAACATATGAAGAAAGGTTACAGGAACTGGGCATGGCTAATCTAGTGAAGAGAAGGACCAGGGGAGACATGATAGCAGTGTTCCAATATTTGAGGGGCTGTCACAGAGAGAGGCTCAACGTATTTTCCAAAGTACCTGAAGGCCAGACAAGGAATAATGGATGGAAACTGATCAAGGAGAGATTCAACCTAGAAATAAGGAGAAATGTTTGAGAACAATCAACCAATGGAATAGTTTGCCTTCAGAAGTTGTGGGAGTTTCATCATTGGAAGTTTTCAAGAAGAGGCTGGACTGCCATCTGTCAGAAATGATGTAGGATCTCCTGCTTGGGTGAGGGGTTAGACTAGATGACTTACAAGGTCCCTTCCAACTCTGTTATTATGTTATATTATGAAGAAATGGCTAAATATTTGATTAGAGAAAAGACAATACAGTACGTCTGTTAAGTATTTGGTTCTTGCACGCATTGAGCGAGATGAAGGGTTCAAATAGCAACAGGCTTTATTGAGAGTCAGAACATAACAGAAAAAAACTAATAACTGCTGTGCAGCTATTTATATGGTTGGCCTCTAGGTGGCGACCAATAGATTTAAAGCAGCAGTTTCCCGCCCAAAAACCTACTTAACTGGATGGAGACAGCCAGTCTAGTTTGGCCCAGCAACCATTACAAAACATACACGTAAAGTAAGCCATTAACAAACAGTTTAAACACAAGCAATTATAGCATATAAGGCCAGTACATTACAACACCCATGTATGGATGACTGCAAACTCCTTATAGACTTTTGGGATGAAGCAGAAAAAAGTGCACTTGTGGTTTTGATAACTGGAGGAAAACTAATTTTTTTAAAAAAACTTAGGAAAATTTGTTTTAAAAAATATCAGAGTAAGAGATAACTTTGTAATCCTATTTGTATTTGTTACAAAAGAAATCAGAAACTTCTATTTTTATCGTTTCTTTCTTCACTTTGTTTTCTTTTTTCTTTCTCTTTAGTCTTTATTTTGCATTATTTTGCATTAGTTTTTATTGTCTTTAAAAATTTGTTTACCGTATTTTCCGGCGTATGAGACGACTGGGCGTATAAGACGACCCCCTACATTTCCTGTTAAATTATAGGGTTTGGGCTATACTCGCCGTATAAGACTACCCCTTTTCCAACGCACACCAAATAAAAATTAAAAAACATCAGATTTGATTTTAATATGGTAATTTTAATTCAAATGCTTATGACATGCAGGTGCTTAGTAGGAAAACTGTCACTTATAAACATAAGGCTGTTTGTCATCAAACATGTAAACATAAAACAGTGCAAGTGGATTAAACTAGAAGAAGAAGAAGAAGAAGAAGAAGAAGAAGAAGAAGAAGAAGAAGAAGAAGGAGGAGGAGGAGGAGGAGAAGAAGAAGAAGAAGGAGAAGTAGTTGGAGGGGACCTTGGAGGTCATCTAGTCCAACCCCCTGCTAAGGCAGGAAACCCTATACCATTTCAGACAAATGGCTGTCCAGTCTCTTCTTAAAAACTTCCAGTGTTGGAGCATTCACCACTTCTGGAGGCAGGTTGTTCCACTGGTTAATTGTTCTAACTGTCAGGAAGTTTCTCCTTAGTTCTAGGTTGCTTCTCTCCTTGATTAGTTTCCATCCATTACTTCTTGTCCTGCTTTCAGGTGCTTTGGAGAATAGCTTGACTCCCTCTTCTTTGTGGCAGCCCCTGATTCCAGCAACCATTCCCTATTTTCCTAATTCACTTTTTCACTTTTCCTAATTCACTCTAAAGCTTTCCCTGCACAATTAGTGCAGGTTCTCATCCCACCAGGCTCAAGGTTGACTCAGCTTTCCATCCTTCCAAGGTAGGTAAAATGAGGACCCAGATTGTTGGGGGCAATAAGCTGACTTTGTAATAATGCTGCTTGTGGGGGGGGGGGGTGAAAGCCCTAATAAACAGGCATATACACAGAATGAAGGCTATTGCTAAGCACATTGATTTGTGCTTTAAATTGTAAGCCACCCTGAGTCTTCGGAGAAGGGCAGGATATAAATGGGATTTTTTAAAAAAAGACCAAATGGGAGATCCGCTCCAGGTTTTCCAGCCAGCCCGCCCAGTTCCTGAGTCAAATGTGTCCTTAGAGCTAAGCCGGTGCTCTGGCTGCTGCCTTCCCCACCTGCCTTTCAAGTTGGGATATACTACAGCTGCTCTTCAACTTTAGAAGGAAAGACGCCCAGACCCCAGCCTGTAAAAAATCACAGACTGCAGCTTCTTCTCCAATTGGTCCCGCTTTCCCTGTGCAGACTAAATCGGAGATCCGCTCCAGGTTTTCCAGCCAGCCCTGTCCCTAAATTTTCAGCATAAGACGACCCCTGACTTTTGAGAAGATTTTCATGGGTTAAAAAGTAGTCTTATACGCCGGAAACTACGGTAAATGTATTAAAAAGGAATCCTTGTATTCAGAGGTTCCACACACATAAAACATTTACACATAAAATATATCCATTCATTCAAACACATTTAATATCCCTTCCAAAAATATTTTTCTTAAGATTTGAATTCAATTATTGAATAATTTCTGATTTTTAAAAAAAATCATAATCTTGTATTACATCTTTTTTTTCCAATCAGAAAATTTATTCAATCACATATTCTCCCACTGAGCGTTTATTATAACAGAAGATTGTCATACTTTTTATTTTTTTCTTCTATTCTTTTATCTACTTTAAGTTTTTCTAATAATTATACATACAAAAACCATAGATGTGAATATCCTTATTCTGCCAGTATTTCTCTTGTTCCTATTCAACAATCCCCTTGATAAAATTCTAATATATCAAAGCAAGTCAACCATTTATTTTCGGTAATCATTTTCTTCTATAAAATGCTTCTTTTTTAATACAAAATTTTATTGAATATACAGTTAAAAACACAGAAAACACAGAGGACATGATACAACTTCCCTGGCTTAAACAATACTATTAGTATTACCTTGTGAAAAGAAAAAGAAAAAGGTCTCTTTACAATATGACAAAATATACGCATAGAATCTGTGAACTCTCTAGTAAATATTCCTTCGATCGTGTACATTATAGTTAAATAACTTTCAATTCTATCTTATAGAGAATACTGGTGTAAAGATTTCTAAGCTATCAACTTATCAATCAACATTTGTCCCAGTTTTCCTCCTTAACTCTAGCCATTTATACACTTCATTCCAAATTTCGTAATAGTCTGTTTCAGATTTGTTCTTAAGCTCTAATGTTAACCTATCCATTTCGGTGCAGGATAGGATATCTTGTATTACATGAGTATGTTCACTAAATGTTTTCAAATCATTAGGAATACATCTGAGTCAATGCTTTGTACAGTTTTGAATATCTACATTATTGTGGATTATTCAGTTAAAATATTTGATTTTAGCTTTTTAAGTCAAACAGGATACACCTGCATACCTGGAGGCATTTACAAAAAAAATGGATTTAAAGCAATTCAAGGCCAAGACATGTTTGGGCAAATACTGCTATTATGTAATCATAGTACTATTAATTCCAGTCAATGGCATTAAGTCTCCTTTATATGACATTTGTTATATACCATCATCCATGAATACAGCAGAAAAGATGATTATCACCATAAGCGCAAAGATCAGGCAGCTCTTTTATAAATTGGTTGCCTAGTTCAGGGGTCCCAACCCCCGGTCCGAGGACCAGTACCGAGCTGCAGAAACAAGCAAAGCCCCATCCGCGGGATGCAGGCAGCATACAAAACCACGCATTCTCTGGTCCATGGAAAAACCTCTCTCCATGGAACCAGTCCCTGGTGCCCAAAAGGTTGGGGACCTCTGGCCTAGTTCATATATGTTTGACATCATAAACTCACAAACTGCACATCAAGTTCACTGTGTATTTATCTCTCACTCAACAGAAAAAAGTGCCTTTCGGCTTTATGTACAAAAAGGGGAAAATGCTGAGAAATATCTACAATGTTCAAAGCTATTAGTCTTACATCTGTTTTACCAAAATAGATCCTAATCACATCATTTTCTCCAGGTACATATTCATGATCTCTTGGCAGGAATCCTAGAAAGTCATATCAAACTAGTGCCAATGATTTAGGTCTGGCTGAAAAGAGAGCAATTTGCCAGATTAATGGTACTTCTTATAAACAAGTTGGGAAATTTGTACATTTTGGAATGCTTGATACATTTTAGGCATTTTCTTGACAGCAGATTTCTTTAAGTTTAAAATTTTCAAATAAAGAACATGTAAATAATTTAGATATTTCCTAATTTCCATTTTGTTGCATTACAAAATAGAAAGTATCATGTTATTTTGAAGATGACATCAACCAATTCTGCATGGTTATTTTAATTCTTAATAAAATGTTAATAATCTTTTTTTAAAGAGATTTTGTGATCAAAAAGTAACTACCTGAACCCAAGAGTCAAAGAAGGGAGACAATGGTCTGAGATGGTCTTGGGAAAACCATAGCAGAGGGCACAAAAAAGATTAAACAAGAAGAGCAGCAGTTGAATTGAGGACCAACCAGAATTTAGATCAAAATAATCTCCATCTTTTCTCTATACATAACATACAAAATATCCTAGCTCCCAAACATTGCAATGAGAGCTTTTCCAGATTATCAGCTTTTCCCAGTCTTCACAATATTGTACGTTAATAAAGCAAAATACTTTCCAAGAAAAGCAAATAGCAGCTCATATCTATGAGCATGTCCTTATTTATGTCAATGTAAACCTTACTGATATGATCATCCAATCAGTACTTTTGCTCACAATAGCTACTAGCATTATTTAGCAAAAGCCCTGAACTTTGGATTTTTCCCCACTGATGATTAGTGTGGTTAGCAAAAAGAGAGTGTATCTCTGAAAAATCAGACAAATGCTCCTTGAAATTGCAGCTGCATTTTGATGATTTAGCAGCAAGCATGAATGGAGAATCCCTATAATAATAGTAACGGTTTCCTTTAAATGCTACCTGGATGTTTGTGTGTAAGGCAAACATGACACTAAACCCAGCAGTGGATGGAGAATAAAGGGAAGTTCACTTCTAAACTTAAAAGACCCAAATACCGTATTTTCCGGCGTATAAGACGACCTGGCGTATAAGACGACCCCTGACTTTTGATAAGATTTTCAAGATTTTTCGTCTTATACGCCGGAAAATACTTACATGCCAGTTGCCAAGTGTCCGACACAAGCCCGATTCAGATTCAGCCCCGTCTGATGCAAATGGTGCAAAGCCACGCGCTCTTCCAGGCCAGACTCTGCAAACAGCACGCCAGAAGCCGCAACCACCGCGGGAACTCTGAGTCCCCGCCTTTCGGCAGCCTGCACGGCCAAGCGCGATTCGGCTTTGAGATAGCATTTGCAGACGGAGCAGCCGCCGTGTCTGGAGCCAAGCCCCGCCCAGGAGATGGTTGGCCAGGCGGGCCCGGAAGACACGCTAGAGAGCCGGGCTTGGTGCGGCCATGCCGAGGCCGGCTGGTGAGGGCCGCTGCATGGTCTGCGGGCAAGAGGGGCGCCAAATACCGCTGTTCCGCACTCCGCGACCAGGCAAGCGATTCTTCCGGTCGGCGCAGGTCAGGCGGTGCCTCGGCAGGAGCAAAGGTGGTCCCTTCCTACTGTCGAGCAGCGCGCCTCTGGGGACTGCCTGCCCCTCCTCTTTTCGGGGACCTGATAGCCAGCATTGGAAGTGCCAGCATGGCCAGACCTACAGAAAGCAACGGTGGCGGCTGCAGTAGCCGCCCCAGGAGCTGACGAGAGTTTGCCCTCCATCACCCGTTCGCCATCGGCCGCTTAACCACAGGTCGCCATCACCTACCTCCATTCACCCAGCGATCCCACTGTCCAGCAGAAAAGATCAGAGAGGTGAATAGTATTTTCCGGCGTATAAGACGACCCGGCGTATAAGACGACCCCCAACTTTTGAGACGATTTTCATGGGTTAAAAAATCGTCTTATACGACGGAAAATACGGTAGTAAAAGCTTGATAGTTTCACAGAGAAATGAAATGACTGAAGAGCACATTTAGAGGGAAGGGATGTTGAACACAAAGAAATTCAAAGCAAAAAGTTAAAAATGCAAGTCCAAACTTATATTTTCAAAACTCTCTCCTTTTCCTAGAAAAGGGCAGGTCTCCAATCATATGGTCCTGACTGCAATTTTGCTGATTTTTTTTTACCTCTGCTCTGGATGACAAATTGGAATTCTTTTCAAACAGGACGCCATGACTAGCGGCTTAAATGGTGTATTAATAATTCTAGTGATTTGACAGATTATAAAGCTAAAACAGCTGGCTTCCGGATGGTAAGGCGACGCCGGAGGCAGCCATTTCTTGGCTATCAGCCTCGCGGCTCCATAGAGCCGCCGAAAACAGCGTCGATCAGCTGTTCGGCGGCTCGGAAGCCCCCACCTCGGGAGAAGAGGAGGGGGTGAGCGTCCAGGTAGGGGTAGAGCTCTCTGGGGCCGACAGAACTTAAGAGTTTTGGTGGCGGAAGGATTGAGCCCCCCCGAAGCCTGGGCATGCTCCGGACTGCGAGGCGTCTCTGCTCCGGGTTTTTTGGAGCAGAACAGGGCGTTCGCAACCATCCCTGCTAGCAAGGAAGAGTTTTTGAGAACGAGGACGCAGGCAGAGCGATGCAGGAGATTTTGGTGAAGATGATGTTTTGATCTTTAACTCAATGGACTTTGCTGAATCTGCATGTGAAAGTGCGTAGTTAACAATAGAGGGTGAAAATGGCGGCTATATCTTCTAAAGTTCCTGCCCTGAGGCAGCAGTCTTCGGTGAAAACTTCATTGTCCTCTGCATCTGAATCTGTAGCAGCTTTTATAGTAAAAGATTTGCAGAGTTTGCTGCTAGAGACTATGGAAAAGCAAATGCAACAATTTGTTGAGATAATGGAGAAAAAGTTGGAGAAATTTACAGAGAAATTAGCAGAAATGAGAGCAGACATCACATATGCAATGTTAAGCATGGCTAAAAGCATTGAGATTTTGGATGAAAGAGTGGAAGATCTTGTTCAAAATGATATTAGAATGGAAGCCAAAATGACAGAAACTGAGAATGTGATAGAGAAAATGGATTATGATTTGATTTCGACACAGTATTCTCAGATGGAGTTTGCTTTGAGAATCAGAGGCCTAAAAGAAAATCCTAAGGAAAATTTGACGAAAATGGTTTCTGAGGTTTTGGAAGAGGTGTTGGAGCGACCAGCAGATGAAATAATGGAAGATATAGATAAAATCTTCCGTGCTAATTCGTGGATTGCAAGACAAAGGAAATTACCCAGAGATGTGGTGGTTTATTTTACAAAGAGAAAGATTAGAAATGCAGTTATCCAGGCCTCCTATAATATTGATTTTGTAATGGATGAGCAAAAAGTTTTGATTTTAAAAGAGATTCCTGCAAGAATTTTAAGAAAAAGGAAGGAATTTGCTTTTTTGACACAAGAATTGAGACGACGTGATATTAAGTTTAGATGGCAAATACCAGAGGGTATGGTGGTGACTTATGAAGGTACGAGGCATTGTTTAACCACGGTGATTCAGGCACGTGACTTTTACAGTAATGTTTTAAAAGCAGTCCCCATACCGTCTTTGGAGTCTACAAAGAAAAAAGGTGACAGAGAGCCTCAACGTTCCAGAGAGAATCCACAAGATGTTGAAGGGTTAATGCAGACAGATGTGAAAGTTACAGGAGTGGGTCAAATTTCATCACCACGGGAGAAGGCCAGAAATTGGAAGAGGTGTGCTGCTTCTGGAAGAAAAACCCGAGGATTTAGTTGCATAATTGCAAGAGATAATAATGTAATAAGGATGCTAGAAGGATTAAGTATTTGGGGATTCATTTTTCACCCTTATAAAATAATTATATAATATTTTGTGTTGCTTTAGTTTTAAGATGATTATGAAAATTTAATTGGGAAGATTTGTAGTAGTGTTTATTGATATTCTGTAGGTTATGCTTTGTTATTTGGATGGAAAAGTTTTAAGCCTGGAAGGTAATGTATGGTATTTTAAGTAGTATAATACATTAGGAGAAGGAAAGGTTGTATAAACTTGGTTTTAGTATGTTAAAGTTTAGTTGGATAGAAGAATAGTTTTATAAAACTGATATAAATTGTTTTATGTGTGATTGAAATTAATTTGTAATACTTTTATGGGCAATATTGGAGTAGGTAATAGAAGAATATAAGAATGATGTGATTATATAAAAAAAATTTAAGTTTGGAAGTAATCTATGGTATTTTAATTTGTATAATATATCAGGGTAATATGAATCTAAAGCTTAGTTGGGAAGAAGAACAGCTTTAGACAATTGATATAAATTGTTTTATTTGTGATTGTTTTTATTGGGTAGATTGAAAAGTATTATCTTGTTTTTGAATAATTATTGATATGATGTATATATATATGTTTGGAGTTTATCTATATGAGTTAAAGTTCGATAGTCTATATAGTTCAGGATTGTTTGCGTAAGCTAGATTATGATTGTTTGTATTTTTATACCCTGTATTCTGCTCTGGGAAGTGGGGGGGGGGGAGGGGAAAGGGAGGGTGGGGTTGGGGAGGGTTGGGGAGGGTGGGAGGGAAGGGGGCTGGGGGGGGGTTTCTTTTTCTTTTTCTGTTTGTTTGTTCTGTTTTCTGTTTGTTAAACATAAAATGTATTCTAAAACTTTTTAATAAAAAAAATAAAAAAATAAAGCTAAAACAGCTATTGTCATTAAATAATATATGACGGGTGTGTGACAGAAACACCCAAAAAATTGAGAACTGTCACTTTCTGATTCCAGAAGAAGACTGGATGATTAAAGGCACCCAGTTCTCAAATTGCTTTTAAAATGCTGCTTTAGCCATATTCTGAAAAATACTGTGAATCTTACTTTTACAAGTAGTGGTACTTTGGAATGGAACAGACCGCCTCAGTTCCTACCTATTCAAATACAGTGGAACAGAAAATATATTATGTTTTGAGGCTCAGAAAAAGTTAATAAAGATGGTATTCATTTTTCTATTACCTCTTGCCCAATATAATTAAAAACCTAGGTAATCAATAAGAAAACTCATCTTTTATATTCTGAGAGCCGGTTTGGTATTCAGATAGTCCTCAACTTGCAACCATTCGAAATTATGACAGACTGAAAAAAAGGTACTTACAATTTAGTCTCAGTTCCCCGCTTAATGACCAGCATGACCTATAACCATAATTCTGGGGTCAATCAGGGTCATAAATAGAGTATCACCAGTAGTATTAAAGCTTGAAACTAAGCTGGAAATTGGGGTACTATGAGTTCTAGTCCTGCCTTAGGAATGAAGACAGGTGGGTGACCTTGGGCCAATCACTCTTTCTAGGTCCTAGGAAAGAACTCCATGACAGAACCACTTCTCACAATTTTGGCAAAAAAGCTGCAGGGGCTAGTCCAGGCACTCTTCAAGAGTCAAAACTGACTCTGTGGCACACATACACACGTATTTCACTCTGCAGCCAAACTCTAAACATATATACACATATTCTAATCTATATACATGTATATATTTGAAATAGTGGCGAATATCTGTAGCTCGTGATGAAAGTTCATTCTCCAAGCTTGTGGGTTGGTTTACAAATGTTTTGTTACTAGGCTAGGTAACATCTTCAGCAGATCTTATGAGATGTCAGTGTCAGTGTTCTCTTTATGAGGGCTTTGTGTGGTCAGTAGGTCTTGTAATGGTAAGGTCCCGTCAGGTGAGGGTCTCATCAGGGCAGGGCCTTGTGATGGGTGTTGTGGTGGGTCAGGTGCAAGTCACCAGTGAGAGTCTTATGATGGGAAGGTTACATCAGGTGAAGGTCATTGGGAGGTGAAGTGCTGATGGGGGGGCTTGTGTGGGTTGGTGCTGTCTCTGGTTGTGTCAGAACCCATTCCTATTTCATTTCTATCTATTCTCTCTGATCTAAAAACAAATCCCACCTTTCCCTGGGTTCTGCCATACTCCCAAGGGGGAGGGGGGATGTGCCTGCAGGGTTATTACTTTCACTTCCTCTATTCGCTACAATGTAATCCTTTACTTTGTTTATTGGGTCTGTATCCTTGACCTGCCCGCTAAAATGTAACAACTTGTTTCCTCCGTTATCTCTCTCTCTCTGAACTATCTTTTAAACTGTCAGTTAGAACAAAGGAGGAAATAAGGAATGTAACCTCAGTGCCTGATTTATGTCTATGCTCTCAGAGGAAGGTGTGAAGTCACCGACCCTCGCTGTGTGAGCTGGAGACGGGCCGATGTTATCTCCACGTTTCCCACAACAGACTTAACACTTGGGGATTGGCCATCCCACATTGGGTGGTCGCTCTATGAGGTGTGGTCTTGCTTGGGGATACTATAATCTACTGCGCTGTGTGGGAAATCTCAGATCCTGTCTATTATGCCTGCTATCAACTACTCTTAATAAAAGTTCCTATTGGAAGAAGTTGTTTCCAAGAGTTTTCTGCTTACTTATTATGTGGAGTTGAAGTGGGTCCTGACATTAGATAGGATTTGCAGTAATAGTCAACCTGGAAGGAAGACCCTTACCGGGGGACTTTGCAAAAAATACAATGTCAGACAACGAGGCAGGGAAAAAGGAACCCACCACGGAGGGGGAGCACTCCCTCCGGACGGGACCCGGCCAGCTGTTGGGATCTGAGACGTCCTACCCCTCGGAAGAAGTGGGAGAGACGCGCAGCCACAAACCTCAGTGGTCGATGGGCATTGGGAAGAAAGACGAGTGGAAGAACAGATCAAGGAAGGTGACCCTGAGACGCGGCAGCCACCAACCCGGATGGAAGCAAGAAATGTAGAGATACCTTCACCTTAGCGAAGAGGAAGCAGATTGCGTGCAGCACTCAAATTGGATCCTAGAGAAAGTTATTGACCTGATGAAAAAAACCCTCGGCTCTCTTGGGAATGAGGAACCTCAACCCCGCGGCCACACCACTACCTTGGACCACAGCCAGAGACACTGAAGGCGAATTGGACGCTGAAGTCCCGGGGACGTCCGCTGAAGTAGCAGCTACCATTTCGGCAGCCCCCCCCCGCTGACCCGCAACTGCCAATCAGGATGGGAGACAGCACCGTTAGCAGTGAAGGCACAGGTCCATCCAAAAATTCCTGCTGCTGGACACGAAATTCAGGGGGGAGTCGCAACGCTTGGGGTTCTTCCTAACCCAAGTCCTTAGCTACATGGAAAAGTATGGACAAGACATCCCCAGCGACAAAGCCTGTATCCGTATCATGCAATCCGCTCTGGATGGGGCGGCCGCAGACTGGATGGTGATGATTCCGATGCCCCAGAGCTCCACAACTTCAACCAATTCATGTCGTCTCTGAGAAGGCGATTCGAGGACCCCCTGGCTGACCAAAAAGCCCATGAGAGAATCAAAACAGTGAGGCAGGGCAGATGTCCCATAGCCGAATATACACAAGAATTCCGGGCCATCGCCAACAAGCTGAACTGGCCAGAAGACATCCTCCTTAGCCATTTCAAAGACGGCCTAAACTACGACCTGTATGATGCTTGCCTGCCAGGAGACCCACGGCGACTTGAAAAATGGTACATCCTAAAGGAGGAAGCAAAGATCGATCTACTGAAAAGATCGATCTACTGTCACGACGTCCTCTGCCAGGAAACAAAAGCACTCCAAAAGGAACGGGTGACCAGGTCTATTTCCTCAACAAATCAAACCGCGGTAAAGTCAGCGTTGAGGCACCTAGCCTCAACGCTCTTTTATCATGTTACCACACCCTAACCCCACCCCTTCAAAGCAAACCGGCATCCGCCCGCCTCCCCATAAACACCCCACCCATCACCGTGCAAAGCCACCACCCATCGTGTGCACTGCTGCAGCCTGTCAGGCCCCCTCCCAGGTGAGTTCTGTTTTTCCGCTCCCTCGCGCGCCCCAGTCCGTGCCGGCGTTACGGACGTTAAGCTCCCCCCGAGTCCAGTAACAGAGGGTGGCACAGCCACACACCCCTCCACAGTTTGCTGGGCCGTGTCCAACTGCTGGGGCGAGTCTAACTGTTCGCTGGGTTCAGCCCGTTGCCGCCCGGACGCCATCCGCAGTCCAGGGTCCAGACCGCCGAGAAGCAAACGTTAGCGCCAGACCGGTGGGCGCCCGGCGCCGTCCCCGGTGTCGAGGCGAGCGCGCGCCCGCCGTCTGTCCGGGAGCGGGCGCGCCAAACAGCTGAGCGCCGGCCAGCTGCTCGGCGGGATTGCGGCGGCGCGCTCTACGAAGTCCGGGCGAAGCCACGCCCTCCAAACAAGCGTCCGGGGTCCGGGGAAGGTGCTGCCCGGACGCGCCGATCAGCTGGGGACCGGCTGGCTGCTCGGCGGGGCTGCGACCGCGGCGGCACGGGCATTGTCGAGGCCCGAGCGGACGGGAGGCCGGCGGGGCTTGACAGTCGGCTCCCCCTACCATCTGCCCTCCTGCAAAAGAAGAACGACAAGATAGACCTCCACGAAGACAAGCCGCTGAGTCCCCAGTGCTACCCCCCGGTTTGGAGGGATGTGTACGGTGAAAAGCCGTGACCAAACGATCTGCTTGAACATCCCCTTTCCTCACCCATGAAGCTTCGGCCAATGGATATCCTTTCCACATCACGAGATACTGTACCTGCCCCCTCCGTACCCGGGAATCTAAGATTGCCTGTATTTCGTACCGGTCCCCGTGAACAGGCCCCGGAGCGTTCCCACCCACCTTCTCTGTTATTCCCCTAGCGGGCTTTAGTAGGCTACTATGGAAGACCGGGTGGATCTTCCCTAGGAACTTTGGTAACCGTAAACGGACGGTCACGGGGTTGATCACTTGAATCACTTGGAAAGGGCCAAGGAACTTGGGGCCTAGCTTCCTGCTCGGTACCCATAAGCGCAAATATTTGGTTGACAGATACACCCACTCCCAGACCTTGGGGGTGTCGAAGGACTCCCTTTTCCTGTCTGCCTGCTCCTTCACCCGTGCCTGGGCTTTCACCATCGCCTCCCTAGCGGTTTTCCAGGCGGCCCCTAATTGGTGCATCCACTCCCCAGGCCCGGTGGGTGTCGCCGATCCCTGTCCACACTCCGGGACAGGGACGAAATCATACCCCGCCACCACCTGGAATGGTGTCAAACCCGTGCTGCTATGCACGGCGTTATTGTGGACGACTTCAGCAAATACCAGGAGGTCCGCCCAGTCTGTTTGCTGATACGACACATAACTCCTGAGGAACCTTTCCACTGTGGCGTTGGCCCTTTCAGCGGCCCCGTTAGTGCTTGGGTGGTAACCGGAGCTGAGGCCTTGGGTAGAGCCGATGTGTCGTAGAAACTCTCGCCAAAACTGTGCTGTAAACTGGACCCCGCGGTCCGAAATAATCCGTCGGGGGACCCCGTGCAGCCGATAGATATGAGTCATAAACAGTCGTGCCAACCGTTTGGCGGACGGCAGCCCCTTGCAGGGGACGAAGTGCGCCTGTCTGGAGAAGAGGTCGATGACTGTCCAGATTACCGAGTATCCCCTGCTTTCCGGCAACCCGACAATGAAGTCCATGGCAATGTCTTGCCATGGTCGTACGGGGTCCGAAACTGTCTGTAGCAGTCCCAACAGCTTCCCGACACGGGGTTTTGCTGTGGCGCATACGTGACATCCCCGGACGTGGTGTTCCACGTCCGCCTTCATGCACGGCCACCAAAATTGACGGCGTGCTAAGTGTAAAGTTTTCAGGAAGCCGAACTGACCGGCCTGCCTGGCATCGTGACATCGGTGCAAAACGGTGGGAAGTAGTGCCTGAGGCACATACAGCTTATCCCCGTGCCAGGCCAAGCCGTCGCGCATAGTTAGAAGACCGGGATGCTCCTTCAGCCAGGTGTCTGTAGCCAAGGCCTCGTCCATGGCACGGGACAAATCGTCCCCCACGCTGCAGATTGCCTGGGTCGCACTCGGGGATGCACTAGGCGGGATGAGCTCTTGTACAACCGCTTCTCGTTTGGTGTCGTATTGCGGCAGCCGTGAGAGTGCGTCAGCAAGAAAGTTCCGCCCCCCCGGTACGTACTTCAGGACGAAATTAAAGCGCCAGAAAAAGAGAGCCCATCTGACATGCTTGGGCGCCAGTTTCCTCGGGGACTGCAGGACCTCCAAGTTCTTGTGATCTGTCCAGACCTCGAAGGGATGGACAGCCCCCTCCAGAAGATGTCGCCACGTTTCCAAGGCCGCGCGCACAGCAAACGCCTCCTTCTCCCAAATTGCCCACGAGCGTTCCGTCGACGAGTTTTTTGGAGGAGTAGGCACATGGTTGCAGCACGCCCTCCGTGTTCCGTTGCAACAGCACAGCCCCTACCGCGACATCGCTGGCGTCGACTTGGACCACATACGGACGGTCGGGATCGGGATGTACCAACACCGGCTCCTTAGCAAACAGGGCCTTCAACGTCTCGAACGCCCGTTGACACGTGGTGGTCCACGCCAGCTTCAACCCCGGACGTGGTTTCTCCCCGGATTGCCGCGTCCGCAACAGGTCCGTCAGCGGCAGGGCTGTTGCTGCAAAACCTGGGATAAACTGGCGGTAAAAGTTCGCGAACCCCAAAAAACTCTGCAGCTGTCGCCGCGTCCGTGGCGCCTGCCATTGCAGGACGGCTTCCACTTTGCGAGGGTCCATTTCTATGCCGCTCGCAGACACTCGATACCCCAGATAATCCAGCCTCGTCTTGTGGAACTCGCATTTGGTGAGCTTCACATAAAGGCGGGCAGCCAGCAGCTTCCGTAGCATCTGGCGCACGAGGGCAATATGCTCCTCCATTGTCTTAGTATATATCAAAATGTCATCCAGGTACACTAACACCCCGCGGTACAGGTGCTTGTGAAGCACCTGGTTTATCATCTGCATAGACGGCTGGGGCCCCCTGGAGTCCAAACGGCATGACTCGGAACTGGAAACTGCCCAACGGACAGTTAAACGCCGTTTTCCACTCATCCCCAGCTCTGATCCGCACCCGGTAATACGCCTCCCGTAAATCAAGCTTCGTGAAGATGCGTCCCGTCGACAAGTGTGCCAGAAGATCTTTCATGAGTGGCAGCGGATACAGATGTTCGACGCAGACCGCGTTGACGCCTCGGAAGTCGACACACATGCGAAGCGTGCCGTCCTTCTTCTCCCGGAACAGTATTGGCGCTGCTATCTTGGATCGGGCAGGCTGGATGAACCCCCTCGCGAGATTTTTGTCGATATAACGACGTAGCTCCTGCATCTCGCGAGGCGTCAAAGCGTACATGCGCGGTTTTGGCAGCTTTACGCCCGGCTCGAGCTCGATGGCGCAGTCCGTCGCTCGGTGAGGAGGCAGAGTGTCACACTCTTTCTCGTCGAAAACCTCTGCTAGGTCGGCGTACACCTGTGGGAAGCAGGCTTCCGCCACCCCCTCTGCCCCTTGAACCCGCTCACCACCTAGCTGCTCAGTAGGACCCACATATGCGTGTGGTGGTGGTTGTGGCCCTGTCCCCAACCGTAGGTGCCGGCAGCCCTCCCCCCACCAGATCGTGGGCCCCCACTTGTCGAGCCATGTCAACCCCAGAATCACTGTCTCCGTCATTGATGGAACGACAAGGAATCGTAAGGTCTCCCAGTGGGTCCCTATCTCCAATCGAATAGGTCTCGTCACCCGGGTGACTGGAGCCCCCCCAAAAGGGATCCGTCCACCTGCTGGAAACGAAGGGGAGTTGGCAGGCGGCGCAACTCCACTCACAGCCGGGCAACCACCGCTTGGCTGATGAGGCACCGGGTGCTGCCTGTGTCGATCAGTGCTGGGCAAGCCTCCCTATGTCCCGTTCGCAGGTTGATGAGTACGACCGGAACTGTGAAAGGCACCACTGGGTCACTCACCATAGGGTCCTCCTCCTCCTCCAGGCTCTCGTAGGGCTCTGGGTCGTTGGCCTCGGGTGGTTCCGCGCCGATTGCTGATGTGGTCATCAGGGACGCCAGCTGGTGAGCAGCTCTTGTTCGCTCCACCGACTTTCGTGCTGTGGGGCCCTTTCCGACGGGGGTTGCTGCGGCGGCACGAGGTGCCGGCAAGGGGCAAGTGGCCACTCGGTGTCCCGGCTGATCGCACCGGAAGCATCTTATAGCAGGTCTTGGAAGCGGCACAGGTGGGTTTGCCGTCGGGGCCATGGCCTTCCGATCCTCCTCCTTTGGCCTCTCAGAGGTCCTACGGGTCCCGACCACCCCCTCCGACTTACCCCTGCATTCGCGCAGCTGGACGTCGAGTTCTACAGTGACCCGGTACCACTCCAGCAGTCGCTCGGGCACTCCACGCACCACGCACGCCCTCCGCAGCGCGCCGTCCAACCCCGACTAGAAGTGGTGTACCAGCAAGCATTCCGACCAAGAGCAGAGCTTACGAGCCACCCGGCGAAATTCAGCGACATACTCTGCTGCGGGCCTGCCTTGTTGTCGCAGCCCCACCACCTCCGCCTCAGCCCTGTGGGTGCGGGCCACATCCTCAAACTGCGTCCGCAGCGACTCCAGGAACAACCCGACGTCAGCCAGTTCCCGAGCATGCTCGCCATACAGGTCAGCCGCCCAAGCTGCGGCCTCTCCCTGCAGGCTTGCTGTGATGGCCACCACCATGGCCCATTGGGAGGTATAGGCTGCTCCGTACTGATCCAGGTGGTGAATGGTGTGGCTCAGGAACATGGCGAGCCGGTCTGGGTGGCCGTCGTACGTAACTGGCAGTGGTGGAGGGCCCCAGAAAACCCCCGGGCCCCAGGGGCCCCCCTGGGCCCTGGGCCCCCTTGTACCTGGTGCTTGGTGCCGCCCGCTCCATGGCCGGGCGGTCGCCCCGGCCGTTGTTGCCCACCTGGTGGCCTCTGCCTGGTCTGACGCCCCGGGGTGTTGTCGTTCGGCCTGAACAGCTCCCAACTCCGTCAGCCGTGATGGCGGGCCCCGAAACCTTGGGCCTGCCGGGCGGAAACTGGGCTGGCCCGATTGGCCGGGTGTCAACCTCTGTAGCGACCATCGCCGCATCTCCGGAGCCGGACCCGCAGGCGACCAAGGTGCAGTGTCCTGATACCCAAACTCCCCAAAACGGTCCCGCAACACATCCATTGTGTAGGCTCCTGGGGCCGTAGAGTAGCTCCATTCCTCGCCTTCCTCCTCCGTCAGCCGCCGCTCCCTCCAAGCCGGCACTGCGGCCCGTGAACGGCCCTCACCACGGACTTGGTCCAAACGCTCCAAGGGAGGGCTCTGCCACACCCCCCCCGCTCTGAGCCAGGGACCCTTCCTCCCAACTATCACCAGCTTCAGCCGAGGCCATAACCCCCTTGGTCTTCGGCCGCACTGCTGGCCCCTCTGGCACGCCAGGATCAGGTGGAGCTGCAACTGCAGCCCCAACAGCCCCTTCCTCCTCGGCTGCCAAGTCAAGCCCCAATGGATCCTCTGCCATGCCCAAAGCGTGAGTAACAGCAGTAGGTATCCTGGAATAACGCTGACTTACTGTCACGACGTCCTCTGCCAGGAAACAAAAGCACTCCAAAAGGAACGGGTGACCAGGTCTATTTCCTCAACAAATCAAACCGCGGTAAAGTCAGCGTTGAGGCACCTAGCCTCAACGCTCTTTTATCATGTTACCACACCCTAACCCCACCCCTTCAAAGCAAACCGGCATCCGCCCGCCTCCCCATAAACACCCCACCCATCACCGTGCAAAGCCACCACCCATCGTGTGCACTGCTGCAGCCTGTCAGGCCCCCTCCCAGGTGAGTTCTGTTTTTCCGCTCCCTCGCGCGCCCCAGTCCGTGCCGGCGTTACGGACGTTAAGCTCCCCCCGAGTCCAGTAACAGAGGGTGGCACAGCCACACACCCCTCCACAGTTTGCTGGGCCGTGTCCAACTGCTGGGGCGAGTCTAACTGTTCGCTGGGTTCAGCCCGTTGCCGCCCGGACGCCATCCGCAGTCCAGGGTCCAGCCGCCGAGAAGCAAACGTTAGCGCCAGACCGGTGGGCGCCCGGCGCCGTCCCCGGTGTCGAGGCGAGCGCGCGCCCGCCGGCCGTCCGGGAGCGGGCGCGCCAAACAGCTGAGCGCCGGCCAGCTGCTCGGCGGGATTGCGGCGGCGCGCTCTACGAAGTCCGGGTGAAGCCACGCCCTCCAAACAAGCGTCCGGGGTCCGGGGAAGGTGCTGCCCGGACGCGCCGATCAGCTGGGGACCGGCCGGCTGCTCGGCGGGGCTGCGACCGCGGCGGCACGGGCATTGTCGAGGCCCGAGCGGACGGGAGGCCGGCGGGGCTTGACACCCCCAAGGAAAACCGTGGGGCCGCTCGCCTCCTGAGCCGCCGCACGAACCAGCAAAACCACCAGCCACGGCAAAGAAATCAACAGGTTGTTTTAAATGCAGGTGGGGTATCATGCTGTAGAGTGCCGCCCGAAAGTCCCACCATGCAACCCAGACCGATCACCGGCCAGAAAATCGGGGAAGTCCTCAGCCAAGCCACGAGAACCCACCATGAGAGCAACAGAGGCTGTAGAGTCCCCACCATCTGCCACATGTGGGCAGAGAACTCCGGCCTACACCGTAGGCGTGGCGGATACCTCGGACAACTCATAGGGTGAACCCCTGGTAAGTGGACCCATCGCACCCATCCTCAAGACAGTGACTATATTATCCCCCTCCATACCCGAAGCTGTCAAAGTAAAAGCCTTAATAGACTCTGGCTGCAACTGCTGCCTCATTAGCCCAACGCTAGTGGGGAACTTGGGCATCCCGGTGAGGAGGCTGAAACAGCCAATCTTGTTCAGCCAATTAGATGGTTCCATAGCAGGGGAGGTGCCAGCTACCCTAGCCACTTTACCAATCCATCTTTCCCTCAGGGACCACAAGGGCCCCCCGCAGTATTTATGCAATTAATCAATGAAGTGCTAAGGGAGCACCTATTTAAAGAGGTCCTGGTTTATTTAGATGACCTTATCTTCACCGAGTCCAAAGAGGAGCATGTCAACCTAGTCAGAGATGTTTTAAAAAAACTGTGAGCTGCCCTCCTATATGCCAAACTATCGAAATGCAAATTCCACCAGTAGCAAATAAACTACCAGGGTTATTGCATATCCCCACAGGGCATAGAAATGGTCTACGAGAAGGTCAGGGCAGTACTAGATTGGGCACCACCACACACAAGGAAGCAATTACAAAGTTTCCTGGGTATTGCAAACTTCTACCACCAGTTCATCCCTTCGTTCGCCCAAATAGCCTTGCCCCTCACAAACTTGTTAAAAACGAAGGGGGGATTCTCAGTGAAACCCAGCCAGCCACTGAAATGGACAATGGAATGCCAAGTGGCGTTCAAGAAGTTAAAGAAACTTTTTTCCGCCGAACCCATACTGAGGCACCCGGACCTGGATAAACCCTTCATAATACAGGTGGATGCAAGCGATGTGGCTGTGGGGGCTGTATTATTACAAGAAAACGACGATGGGGCACTGCAACCGTGTGTGTATAAGTCCAGGAAACTGAGATGGAACAACGCTGGGCTGGTGGGGAAAAGAAGCGTAAGCTGTGAGGTGGTTGTTACTTACATGGCGCCATTTCCTTAAAGGGAATAAAATCCCCTTTCAGGTCTGGACGGACCACAAAAACGTGGAAGCACTAAAAACACCCAGAAAACTCACTCCTAAGCCCGCTGGTCCCAGCACTTTTACCAATTCCGTTTCACGCTCAAACACTTGCCGGGGGGGGGGAGAACTTCCTGGCAGATGCACTGTCTTGCATGCCCCGATATAACAGCATGCAAGTCACCGATTCTAAACCACTGATGCCCGAACCACAACTGGCAGCGCGAGTAACCACCAGGACCCAAGCCAAAATAAAGCCACAGCTGGGTAGCCAAACCGGAATCAAATTCCAGAAAACTTTAGAAACAGATGAATGGTTCCAGAAAAATAGACACGTGTGCACGATCAAGGACGGGCTGCCATGGGTGGGGGGAAGTTATATATACCAGCCACCCAGAGGGTCAATTTCATGCAGCTGTGCCATGATACAAAATCAGCAGGGCATTTTGGATTTGTAAAAACTTTACATTTAATTAAAAGGCAATTTTGGTGACCATCCATGAAAAAGGACATAGAAAGTTACATGGCCAGCTGCCCAACTTGTGCAGCTGCCAAGAGGTTACAAGAAAAACTGCCCGGACTGCTACAACCAGTGGCGAATCCCTCAGCCCCATGGAAGGAAATATCCATGGATTTTATAGTGGAATTACCAGAAAGCAACGGAAACACTGTCATCTGGGTGGTTACATACCTGTTCTCAAGGCATTTTATCCCTTGCCAAAAGATCCCCACCGCAAAAACTTTAGTGAAACTATTCGTGCAGCACATCTACAGACAGCATGGGGCACCCCGACACATCGTATCAGATAGGGGAGTGCAATTTACATCAGAATTCTGGAAAGAGTTTTTATCCCTCTTAGGAACCACTCAGGGACTGTCATCTAGTCATCATCATCCTCAATGTAATGGCCAAATTGAATGGTCCAACTCAGTACTCAAACAATACTTAAGATGCTTTATCAATTTCCAGCAAACAAATTGGACAGACCTACTCCCTTTTGCAGAAATTGCCTACAATAACGCAGTCCACTCTAGGACAGGCTATACTCTCTTTCAAGTAGCCACTGGTCAAAGTTTCAACCCTATGCCAGAACTAACCCCAAACAAACTGGCAATCGCATCGCTGAAAGAATGGATGGCACAATTACAAAACACCTGGCCAGTAATTAGGAGAGCCCTAGACGAAGCTAGACAAGTATACAAAGCGCAAGCGGATAAAAAGAGAGTTGAACCTAAACCATTCATTGTAGGAGAAATGGTATATTTGTCTACAAAATACCCAAAATCTCTACAGTCCTGTAAAAAACCTGGTCCAACATATATAGGACCTTTTCTAATTAAAAGAATAATAAACCCAGTAACAGTAGAATTAAAAATACCCAAAAACCTCAGGCAAATACACCCAATTTTTCACTGCAGCTTGCTGAAAAAAGAACAGTCGCCCTTATGGCCAAAACTCTCTACTACCACCACCTCCAATCATGGTTGAAGGAGTACAACACTTTGAGATAAAAGAAATCTTAGATTCTAGGAAGTATCATGGGGCAACTCAATACCTAGTAACCTTCCCTCCTCACAAAACAACTGGGTTCTCAAACATCACGTCAGAGCACCCAAACTGCTTAAGAAGTTTCATACAGAATATTCCAACAAACCAGACTAACCTCTACACCTGTTTTGTTTTCTCTACAGGTGGATCTCTCCTATTTTTAAGGAGGGCAGGATGTTATTTCCCCATTTCCCACAACGGACTTAACACTTGGAGATTGTCTATCCCACATCGGGCGGTCTATCTATGGGGATACTATAATCGACTGCACTGTGCGGGATCCTGTCTATTATGAGGACCCAGATTGTTGGGGGCAATAAGCTGACTTTGTAATAATGCCGCTTGGGGGTGTGTGTGAAAGCCCTAATAAGCAGGCATATACATAGAATGAAGGCTACTGCTAAGCTTGTAAGCCGCCCTGAGTCTTCGGAGAAGGGCGGGATATAAATGGAATTAAAGAAAAAATAAAAAATACTAATTTCATTCTTTTGAATCATTTCCAAATCAGATTTTGAATTATATGCATTGTCATATCAAATTTTGAATTGTTTGTATTTACCTGCAAAGTTTACATCTGTGTAAAGTTCATACCGTATTTGTACTAAGGTTTAGTTAGAGATGTATGAAACTGTTCCTTTCGAACTCTTTCCATTTGTCTGCATACTGCAAATTTGCATTGTTTATTTATTTATACCCCACCTTTATTATTTTTATAAATAACTCCAGGTGGCAAACTTACTACATCTAATGCCCTTCCTCCTATTTTCTCTACAATGACCCTATGAGGTAGGCTGGACTGGGAGACTTTGCAGTTGGCCCAAAGTCACCCAACTGGCTTTGATGGCTAACGGGGGACTTGAACTCATGATCTCTTGCTTTCTAGTCTGATGCCTTAACCATTATGTCAGTTTTGCTTTGCCCCATACTCAGAATTTACATTTGCAGTTTTTGCCTCTTTCCTTTAAATTTACTTTCTAACATTAGTTGGTATTTATTACAGCCTGTCCTTCCTTTCAGGGGTCAAATATCCAAATCAGAACATTATTTAATTTTGTTGGAGGCCTTCATAGCCAGTATTAGTTGGGAATGTTGAACTTCAGGACTTAGGGCTCCACTAACTGTGGCTGGCATCTTCAGAAACAAGGTGATCCACTATGCAGACTGACTAGTTTCATATCTTTTTAGCCAGGTGACCCAGGACTTTATAAGCTCCCAACTGCTTTCATTTCCATGGACACTGCCAATTTTTTGGAAGCCGCTTCTGTTGCCTCTCCCTTGTATTTGGTATCTTCCCATTTGATTCACCCACTGGAAGACCAGTTGTATTTTAAAAAAAGAGAAAGAAAACAGTACAGTTTAACATTTTTCCTATCATATGGACTAGAATGGAAAGGTGGCAAAACCTCTTGTCTATTTCAATAATTCTTTTTAAAGTCTATATTTCACTATTACAGTGTGAAATTGTATAGTATAGTACAATACACTACAGTACTCTACACTACAATATAGTATTAGTAAAATAACTCGGGTTCATGTGTTAAAAAAGGCCATCCATGCAACAATGCTCCAGTGAACCTGTACGTAAAAACATTAATTAACAATTCTGGTCTTTCCCTATGCCACCGCTGTACCTGCTGTTACAACAGCAACAACAGTGTAAAAAGGTTCACTGTTGACTAGTCCACCAGGCTAAGATGAAAGGGCTATAGAAGGCAGTAACTGGATTGTATAATGTTAAATATTTTAAAATGTGTAGCTAATGATAATTGTCCAAAGTGAGACTGTTTACACAGATGGCTTACTTTACATATGGAATGGTCATTATATTCTTATAATAGCTTGGCAGATACACATCTTTTTCTGAGAATGCAATAAATGAAAGAATGATAGCTTTAAAGCTGCAAGAAAAAGTGAAAATCTAAGCAAGGGCTGGTTGTCTAGCAAGGCAGAAAATAGTGTATGGAAAAATGAAGGAAAATTTGAAATATGGACTTATTAAAGAAACTTAACTGAGAATTCAACAAAATGCCAAATCAAAAACAAGACATGTAATTTGAAGTCAGCCTCTATTTTGCCAAATAATCTCATGTGGCAGTTAGTATCTCATTTAATCATTTTAGGATTAAACAATTTCTAAAAGATTAGTCAATACACGTGGGAAGAAAGGCTTACTGTAGTTCCAACAGCATCAGATATAGAAAACAGGAAACATATACAGCAAGAAAGCATTTGTTTTCATACAATGGAACCTACAGATGTCTCATCTGCAGTTTTAGACAAACAGGCATTCCATGTACAATTGCACATTAAAGGATAACAGGATTATATAAGGTTTCCAGGATATTTCATAGCCTGCTAAAACTTGAACAAGGGCAAAACACAAACAACTGATACCTATTCTGCTCAGTGCACTGCTCTTAATCAGCAAACCACTCAAACTCAGGAAGAGGAAATCAATTTTCAGAAGTCAAAGACTTAACAACTGCAAATTTAGCCAGATTGATTCTACAATTTCTTTACCCATTTTCAGTGTTTCTGAGCAAACAGCTCAGGTTTCAATAGCAAAGATTTCTGCTTTGTTACTAATTTTAATTCTTAAGGTATGAAGAATTTCAGCAATGTATCTAAGGCACTTTGTGTTCCTTAGTATGGTAGAAATGTCTATGAACCTATTGAGCAAGGGAAAGGGGGGAAATCTAAGAACATTAAATCTTCTTAAGCATTTTAAAATTATTTACTGAGTGTATATTAACTTCATACCCAAAATACAAAAACCTGAGACTTCTATGAAGCTCTTCTGAAATAGTGCAGAGATTTCATCATGAATTAAGATTCTAAAGGATATGTAATTTATTCAAATTTGTATTAAAAATAGAGAATTATGACATAGAATTATGGTTGTCTAAATAAGATGGAATAAAGCATGTAAAAAAAGAGAGACAAGAGACATAGGGATGCATTTTTATGTCCTGCACAGAAATGTATATAAGCATTTCACAAAATGTTCATAATCCAAAAAGGAATGGCTGGAAATACTTAACATTCCAAAGAATTACAATCAAATTTTAAGTACTTAGGTTTGTGGATCTGTTTTTTTTTCTTCACTGTTAATCTAAGCAAGACTCAGTGGGTATGCCAATAATATGAATATAACTCCATCAGTAGAAAATTTCTAATTTTAAGTGAGCCACATTGCATAGATACGTTGGGTTCTTATCATCCACCATAACTGGATAGGATATGTAATTATTAAGTTTTGGACAATTCAAATAGCACATCAGACAAGGACTCTACTTAGATTCTCTCAATTCAAATATGGAGAATTGACAGACTTGCAGTGTTGAAGAGGATTTTTAAAGGTAGTTTTAGGGACCTGCAAGTTAGCATCATAGAAATCCTGCTTTAAAATAGATACATACAATGTTTTAGAATATACAGAGATCAAAATCCACAAAACTACATCTCTAAAACTCCTTTCATAGGTACAATCTATCTATCTATCTATACACACACACACACACACACACACACACACACACACACACACACACACACACAAATTGAACACCTCAGTTTTAGCATTGCTCCACTGATATTTAAGGTAATATTTGCATTACAAGTATGTTGTTCTTATTCTATACTTCAGTCCACACTAATAACAATAAAAAAGGTGAATGAAACAGATCACAGGCATTAAGGAAAAAAGAAAGATATCGGAAAGCAGCACCCAACTTGGCTGATCTCATAAACTAAGCAGGTAGTACATTGATCAAGGAATCATTTGGAAGTCGGAGGCTTGACTGGGACATTGAAAAATCATCTAAAAAAAAGGCAATGTCAAACTACTTCCATGATATTGCCAAGTAAACTGTTAAGGTAGAGTCATCAGGAGTTGAGCTCTGTTTAAGTGTATGTCTAGCTTTTCACCTTAAAAAAAGGCAACTGCAGGTATTTGTCTCTTTTATATAATTTTGTAACATAATATGAGTAATTCTTTTCCTGTACAGCACATTGTCTTCCTGGAGGCGAATAGGCTGCCAATTCCAAAGATTTGCTAATCCTGAAACAAACAAGTTGGTACACAGGTCCTGTGTTTCAAAATCGTTTTAAAATTATATTAAACTGCTGATTAAAGTTCCTAAAAGGGATCTAAAACAAGACAACATCATTAGGTTAATGATTCTATACAATATTTACAGCATTTCAAGGAGGTCAATGTTCAACATTTTTTTCTAGAAGAATGGTAAATGAAAAAGAAAGGTCTCTTACTTATTCTCGTTTTTAAATGTGTCTCTGTAATATTTTATTGAGAAGAAATTTGTTTAAAAATGTATTGTAAAATGCATGTGTATCCATTATCAATACTTCTAAAATAATATGCATGGAGAAACAGATTGTACTTTATAGGAAAGATACAAACACAATGAAAATCCTTGGTTTGTAGACATAGCATTACTACTGTTTTCCCCTCTTTGTTTAGGTATGCCAAACTGGTTCCCAAAATGTAGATTAAAACAGAAAAGGCAAGAAGAAAACTATGCTTCTTATTTCACAAAGCTGCAGGATGAACAGGCTCCTAAGACAGCAATTTTCTGCAGCGAACAGAATTCATAGATAGATAGATAGATAGATAGATAGATAGATAGATAGATAGATAGATAGATAGATAGAAATTTTCCTTGTAGATTCAAAGGGCATTGCCACCTGATAACACAATCTTTTTAATAACAAAATAATTTCTGCATTCTTTTCCCAGAAGAATACTGTTTTATAAACTGCTTGGATAAATTTTACTATGTTTTTTTTACCAATATATGTACACGTATGTATGTAATGTGTGTATACAGACACACACACTCACATACATACCCATATATATATATAAACATGTAAAAATATATATACATTAAAATGATAATTAAAACAAATTACTGTATATGAGTTAAAAGAAGAAAGGAAAGAGGAGACGGATTTTTAAAGTTATCAAAGAAAGCAGTTTGTTGGACAGCATTTGTTGCTTCACTCTTACAGCAGCCATGCAAAATATAGCAACATTAAGTGATAGTTCCTGTCCACTAAAATAGCACTAGCACTTAAGACTTATATACCACTTAATAGTGCTTTAAAAGTTAGGATAATATTGGTTGTCTCTTCTTGGGGATTCCTTTTTGGGTGGCTAGATTAATAATCCATACAGGTTCAAATAGAAATTACAGTACAGCAGGACATGCTGAACATCTCTATAGCATGTGAATCACAGAGGCCTTTGTGGATTTTTTTGATATTTACTATCAATAACTCTGGAAGGAAGTGTATTGAATCTGGCCAGAACATGTGCTCTGAGATGTCTATTGTTTATTAGAGATTGGCAATAATCGGATGGTTTGGTGGTAAAAGTCTTCCAAGACTTACAGTCTTGGTGCTAATGTCATACTGCCATCTTATATTAAGGATCCTATCCTTCAATCATTATTTTGCTTTGCTGCATACCATCCTTTCTACTGCCTCATTAGATAAACCATAGGCTACCAACTTTTGTCTCATGGATATTTCCAAGTAGGTTGGAAGTTATCACTGTTAATGAGGGATGTTGAGTTAGTTTTAGCCAGTAATTAAAAATGGCAATCAAGATTCTGACTTCTATTCTTGTAGTTACTAATCCTAATCCTAATCTATCCTGTTTGTAAATTTCAATTAGCCCAAACGGTGCAGCATAATGCAATTTTTTTTAAATCAAGGTATCTCAAATTCACTAACCTAAAGAATGCAAACAAAATCTGGGACCCATTACTCCCATGTAATTGAAATATAACCTAGTTATATTCACAAAATATGGCTGCTGCGGCATTGCTGCAATTAGCCACAGTCATGTATGTGGTTTCTGCCACTCCCTGCCAGCTTCCTACAGGCAAAGTCATTGGGGAAGCTGGCAACAAGTTGTAAGTCACTGATTTTTTTGCCTGAACGTTATCTCTGTTTAGATAATGAAATATTTTTGAAAGGATGACCCAACAGGTTCTAGTTCTGGTTTTAAAGCTATGTGAGATATACATCTAGAGCAGGGGTGTCAAACTGCTGGCCTCCAGGCCAGTTTCATCGTACCGAAGCCACGCCTACCCCACTGCTGGCAATGCAAAAATAGTCATGATACATCACGACACATCACGTGACATGGCGAGTTTGAAACCCGTGATCTAGACACTTGCAAGATTGATCTTAAAAATTTGGGCTATATCCTCTCAGCTGCAGCTAGGTTAGTGTAAGGCCCCACTTCAGTCCCATATAAAAGTTGTGCCATAGCTTTTGCCTCAAAATGTTTTAGGGAACCTGAAATATAATGGGAACCTTTAGAGAAATAAAATGACAGCATAACTGTGGCACTCCTCTGGGCCACCTGCATATATATATATATATATATATATATATATATATATATATATATATATATATATATATATATATATATATATATATGAATAATTTGCATATATATATATACACACACACACATACATATACATATATACACATATACAAACATATATATGTATACACACACACATCATACATACATACATACATACATACATATATATGTAGATCTTTGGTCATTCGGGTTTTTCCCCACGTAGAATTGAAGGTATAAGAGCAACGTTTCGACGAAATCTCATCCGTCATCCTCAGGCTGGTGGCTGAAGCTGAAGGTATATATATATATATATACCTTCCAGAACAGTTCATTTCTGTAAGGCCAAACTGAAGAAGCCAATCTCAATTCAAGCAAGGGGCTGTGTCAAACCTGACTCACTCTATAGTTGCCTGTACCTGCTTTCGATCACAGCTTTGCTAAATGACTGGAAAAGGGTGGTGAATTCCTAAGGATGGAGGGAGGCTATGGAATGTAAGTGAACCATCTCTTGCCAGGGAGACACTATCTAACAAGGCCGAGTGATGAAGAATGTTTTGACGGAAGCAGACAGCTTTTCCCAAAGCAAAAGAACTGAACTCAGTTGGTGAACTATGAACTGGGTAGCCTGGAGGAGAAAAGGAAGTTACCTATGTGGGTTTTCGCAGGAAAAATCCCACAGCTGACTTTGCTTGTGCCGTGCCTATATGGATTTTTCAATAAAGCTACACTCTTGGTTAATTTAAAGACCCGGGAGTTTCTTTTGTTGAATGTGCCAAATGGGATGGCTGACAGGCTATTTCAAAGCACTAATACTGATGCTGATACAGAGAAATAGTATCCATGAGTCGTCTGTCTTGTAAACCTTGTGAAAATGGAGGACTACTTGCTGTTTTTCTCAGTAAAAACTAACAGGACAGGGCATTTCTAGTTAGAAAAGGTGGTATTGAAAATACTTCACCACCAAATCATGTAGGACATTATAGGAATGAACAATAACTTGAATTATGGTTTTAAACTAATTAGAAGTCAATGCAGGTCTTAGCATACGGGTTAATGATGGGTGTCAGCTAACAAATGGCCAGTTGCATCCTGGATTAATTTAAGGGGCAACCCCATATGGAGCACAATGCAATACTCCAGTCACATGGTACTTAGTGAAGATCCTATGAATCACTTGATTAAAAATAATTACATATATTCTGAAATCACTAACACATTTTTTCATTATATTGGACACAAAGCAGAGCCTCTATTGCTAATTATAAATAGATAAGCTTATTCCTTTTATTAGAAATAATAATAAACCTTTATTGTCAAAGTACATGTGTAAATTGAGATTAGCTGAGCCTCCCCCCGTGCTCCCTCCCTGCAACACACAGTGACAACAAACCCTCCATCCTACCACACCATGTGAACCAACTACACCACACACCAGCCTCCCAAGTCAATTCTGCATAAGTTCACAGAGATTATATCCCATTCAAAAGCCTAACAGCCCACGGATAAAAGCTGTTTTTCAGCCTGTTGGTACGGCTGGCTATACTCCTATATCTCCTACCCGATGGTAGGAGAGTAAAGAGATACCGTCCAGGGTGTGAGTCATCCCTGAGAATTTTCCTCACTCTTCCAAGGCAACGAGCCCTGGTGATGTCATCCAGTGGTGTCAGAGGAGAGCCCACAATGTCTTGTGCTGTGCTCACTACCCTCTGTAATACTTTCCTGTCCGCGGCTGTCAGACCAGCATGTTGTTGTTGTTAGCTGCGAAGTCGTTGTCTGACCCATCGCGACCCTATGGACAATGTTCCTCCAGGCCTTCCTGTCCTCTACCATCTTCTGGAGTCCATTTAAGCTCACACCTACTGCTTCAGTGACTCCATCCAGCCACCTCATTCTCTGTCGTCCCATTCTTCTCTTGCCCTCAATCTTTCCCAGCATTAGGCTCTTCTCCAGTGAGCCCTTCCTTCTCATTAGGTGGCCAAAGTATTTGAGTTTCAACTTCAGGATCTGGCCTTCTAAAGAGCAGTCAGGGTTGATCTCCTCCAGGACTGACCGGTTTGATTGCCTTGCAGTCCAAGGGACTCACAAGAGTCTTCCCCAGCACCATAGCTCAAAGGCCTCAATTCTTTGGTGCTCGGCCTTTCTTATGGTCCAACTTTCACTGCCATACATTGCAACTGGGAAGACCATAGCCTTGACTATACGAACTTTTGTTGACAGGGTGATGTCTCTGCTTTTTAGTGTGCTGTCTAGATTTGTCATGGCTTTCCTCCCGAGGAGCAAGCGTCTTTTAATTTCTTGGCTACAGTCTCCATCTGCAGTGATCTTGGAGCCCAGGAAAATAAAATCTGTCACTACCTCCATTTCTTCCCCATCTATTTGCCAGGAATTGAGAGGGCCGGATGCCATGATCTTAGTTTTCTTAATGTTTAGTTTCAACCCAACTTTTGCACTCTCCTTCTTCACTCCCAACAAGAGGCTCTTTAGTTCTTCTTCACTTTCTGCCGTTAGAGTGGTATCATCTGCATATCTTAGGTTGTTGATATTTCTTCCGGCAATCTTAATTCCAACTTTTGATTCATCTAGCCCTGCCTTTCTCATGATGTGCTCTGCATATACCGTATATACTTGAGTATAAGCCGACTCGATTATAAGCCGAGACCCCTAATTTTACCCCAAAAAACTGGAAAAAGTTGGTGACTCGAGTATAAGCCGAGGCTGGGAAATGCAGCAGCTCACGGTAAATTTCAAAAATAAAAATACAGGTAGATAACAATAAAATTGCTTTAATTGAGGCATGTGGAAAAGAGGGTCAACAAAAACAATATATTATCAGTATATTCAACAAAAACAATATATTATCAGTATATTCAACAAAAACAATATATTATCAGTATATTCAACAAAAACAATATATTATCAGTATATTCAACAAAAACAATATATAATATTAAAGTATTAACAATAACTTTAAATGTACAAAAACCTTAACTCAATAAGCAACCAAGCTAAAACACAAGCATCAAAATCCTTCAAAACTGGATTCCTCCTCCTCATCTGTATCTGCAAACAGAGCTTCAGCTGTAGCTGGTGTGAGGTTATCATCATATACATTGTCACAGAGTTCGCTGTCATCACTATCACAGTTGTCCTCCTCATGCAAAGCAGTGTCTTCACTGCCATCCATAGCATTACTTATGCCACATTTCCTGAAGGCGTGCTTCACCATGTCCTCTGGAATCTCTTCCCATGCATCACGAACCCACTTTGCTATCAGTTCTATGTCAGGCTTCATCATATTTCCACCTTTTGTTAGTCGGGCTTGACCAGATGACATCCATTCGCACCACATCTTTCGCACATGGTCTTTGAAAGGTTTATTTAAACACACATCTAAGGGCTGTAATACAGATGTAAGCCCACCTGGAATAACGGCTAAAGTAACTTGAGAAGACTTTGCCAATGTTTTTATGTCATCAGATGTGTGGGCTCTGAACATATCCCAAACTAGCAATGATGGTTTTTTCTTTAAGGCTGCTCCTGGTCGTCCATTCCAAACTTCTTCCAGCCACTTTTTTGTTCCATCTTCATCCATCCAGCCTTTAACATGTGGGCGCACTGTAATTCGTGGTGGGAATTTGACCTTTTTAGGCAAGGTCTTTCTTTTAAAAATAATGACAGGCCGCAGCTTAGTTCCATTAGCCAAACATGACAGAACAACTGTAAAATGGTTTTTCTCATTACCTGTGGTTCTGAGTAAAACAGTTTTGTCTCCCAAACTTGCCACGGTTCTGTTGCTTGGAAGATCAAAGGTCATAGGTGTTTCATCCATATTCCCAATATCTCCCAGGTCATAGTTATGGATCTTTCTTTGTTTTATGATGAATGAATGGAATGACATCACTTTTTCATCAAGGTCTTTTGGCAACTTCTGTGAAATCTTTGTTCTTTGCCGCAAACATAGGCCATACCTATTCATGAAGCCAGTACACCATCCTGCTGACGCAACAAAATTTTCAATGCCTGGTACTTTTAATTTGTCATCTTTAGCCATTTGAAGGGCACGTAAGCGAATTCCCATGCGTGTTACGCAGTAACCATTTTGACGACACTCCATAACCCATTCATGCAATTCAGTCTCTAGAGCCACATATGGAGTTGTTAAACCACGTCGAGCTTTTTTTGCCTTTGGAATCTTTTCCAACTCAGCTTTCATTTTCCGCCACTCCCTCACTTGTTTTTCATCAACACCAAATTCCCTACTTGCAATACTGTTATTGCTTTTTTCTGCTCTTAACACAACCTTTAGTTTGAAAGCAGCTTCGTATGACCTGCGTCTTTGTTTTGGTGCAGGAGTACTAGAAGTACTGGGCTCCATTTCTAACAGGAATGGGGAGGTCTGCTAGGGAGGCGGCAATCAAGCGTTGTTTCCCTCCTCGTGGGTGGGTGTGTGTGAGGGGGAGGGGGCAGTCAAGCATTGTTTCCCTCCTCAGTCAAGCTTGTTTCCCTCCTCGTGCGTGCGTGTGTGTGGGGGGGAGGGGCTTGTTTCCCTCCTCAGTCAAGCTTGTTTCCCTCCTCGTGCTTGTGTGTGTGTGTGGGGGGGCTTGTTTCCCTCCTCAGTCAAGCTTGTTTCCCTCCTCGTGCGTGTGTGTGTGTGTGTGTGTGTGTGTCAAGCGTTGTGTTGTTTCCACGTGGGCCCCGGGCTGCGTCCCCGGCGACTCCGCTCCCTCCCCTCACCTCCGGGCCGGGCTTCTCGCCGGCGGGCTGGCTGGCTGGTGCTGGTCCCCGGGCGAGGCAGCGGGCGAGCGGCAGCGGCATTTTCGGGGCGGCACGGGTGAGCGATGGGGGGGGAAAGCACGGGTGAGCGATGGGGGGGAAAAGCGGCAGCGGCATTTTCGGGGGCAGCGGGTGAGCGACTCCACTCCCTCCCCTCACCTCCGGGCCGGGCTTCTCGCCGGCGGGCTGGCTGGCTGGTGCTGGTCCCCGGGCGAGGCAGCGAGTGAGCGGGCGGCGGCAGCGGCATTTTCGGGGCGGCACGGGTGAGCGATGGGGGGGAAAGCACGGGTGAGCGATGGGGGGGGGAAAGCGGCAGCGGCGGCATTTTCGGGGGCAGCAGGTGAGCGACTCCGCTCCCTCCCCTCACCTCCGGGCCGGGCTTCTCGCCGGCGGGCTGGCTGGCTGGTGCTGGTCCCCGGGCGAGGCAGCGAGCGAGCGGGCGAGCGGCGGCAGTATGTTCGGGGCGGCACGGGTGAGCGATGGGGGGGGAAAGCGGCAGCGGCGGCATTTTCGGGGGCAGCGGGTGAGCAACTCCGCTCCCTCCCCTCACCTCCTGGCCGGGCTTCTCGCCGGCGGGCTGGCTGGCTGGTGCTGGTCCCCGGGCGAGGCAGCGAGCGAGCGGGCGAGCGGCGGCGGTATGTTCGGGGCGGCACGGGTGAGCGATGGGGGGGAAGCGGCAGCGGCATTTTCGGGGGCAGCAGGTGAGCGATGGGGGGGAAAAAGCAGCAGCGGCATTTTCAGGGGCAGCGGGTGAGCGATGGGGGGGGAAAGCGGCAGCGGCATTTTCGGGAGCAGCAGGTGAGCGATGGGGGGGGAAAAGCGGCAGCGGCATTTTCGGGGGCGGCGGGTGAGCGATGGGGGGGAAAGCGGCAGCGGCATTTTCGGGGGCAGCGGGTGAGCGATGGGGGGGAAAAGCGGCAGCGGCATTTTCGGGGGCAGCGGGTGAGCGATGGGGGGGGAAAGCGGCAGCGGCGGTTGTTGGGGGCGCAGCAGGCGAGGCAGCTTCTCTCAGCAGCCTGTTTCGAACGAAGGGACAGTTCTTTTTTTTTGTTGACTGGAGTATAAGCCGAAGTGGAGTTTTTCAGCCCAAAAAGTGGGCTGAAAAATTTGGCTTATACTCAAGTATATACGGTAAGTTAAATAGGCAGGGCGACAGTAAACAGCCTTGCCGGACTCCTTTCCCAATTTTGAACCAATCAGTGGTTCCGTGTCCAGTTCTCACTGTTGCTTCTTGGTCCACATATAGGTTTCTCAAGAGACAAATAAGATGGTCTGGTACACCCATCTCTTTAAGAACTTGCCACATTTTCTTATGATCCACACAATCAAAGGCTTTAGCATAGTCAATGAAACAGAAGTAGATGTTTTTCTGGAACTCTCTAGCTTTCTCCAAAATCCAGCGTATGTTGGCAATTTGATCTCTAGTTCCTCTGCCTCTTCGAAATTGTGCCTGTACTTCTGGTAGTTCTCGATCCACATACTGCTGGAGTCTAGCTTGTAGGATTTTAAGCATAACTTTACTAGCATGAGAAATGAGTGCAATGGTGCGATAGTTTGAACATTCTTTGGCACTGCCTTTTTTCCAATCCTGTGGCCACTGTTGAGTTTTCCAAATTTGCTGGCAAATTGAGTGTAGCACTTTTACTACATCGTCTTTTAAGATTTTGAATAGCTCAGCTGGAATACTGTCACCTCCACTAGCTTTGTTGTTGCTCAGCTTTTCTAAGGCCCACTTCACTTCACATTCTAGGATGTCTGGCTTGAGGTCAGTGACCACCTCATTGTGATTATCAGGGACGTTAAGCTCATTCTTGTATAGTTCTTCTGTGTAATTTTGCCACCTCTTCTTAATCTCTTCTGACTCTGTTAGGTCCCTGCCGTTTTGGTCCTTTATCATGCCCATTTTTGCATGAAACGCTCCTTTCATCTCTCCAATTTTCTTGAAAAGATCTCTGGTCCTCCCTATTCTATTGTTTTCTTCTATTTCTTTGCACTGTTCATTTAAGAAGGCATTCTTATCTCTTCTAGCTATTCTTTGGAATTCTGCATTCAATTGGGCGTATCTTTCTTTTTCTCCTTTGCCTTTCGCTTCCCTCCTTTCCTCAGCTATTTGCAAAGCTTCCTCAGACAGCCATTTTGCTTTCTTGCATTTCTTTTTCTTTGGGATGGTTTTGGATGTTACCTGTTGTACAATGTTGCGAACCTCTGTCCATAGTTCTTCAGGCACTCTGTCTATCAAATCTAATTCCTTAAATCTATTTGTCACCTCTACTGTATATTGAACAGGGATATGATTTAATTCATACCTGAGTGGCCTAGTGCTTTTCCCTACTTTCTTCAGTTTAAGCCTAAACTTTGCAACAAGAAGCTCATGGTCTGAGCCACAGTCAGCTCCTGGTCTTGTTTTTACTGACTGTATAGAGCTTCTCCATCTTTGGCTGCAGAGCACATAGTCAATCTAATTTCTGTGTTGACCGTCTAGTGATGTCCATGTGTAGAGCTGTCTCTTGGGTTGTTGAAAAAGAGTGTTTGCTATGACCATCGTATTCTCTTAACAAAATTCTATCAGCCTGTGCCCTGCTTCATTTTTTACTCCAAGGCCAAACTTGCCTGTTATTCCAGTTATCTTTTGGCTTCCTACTTTAGCATTCCAATCCCCCATGATGATAAGGACATCATTTTTTGGTGTTAGTTCTATAAGGCGCTGTAGGGCTTCATAGAACCAGTCAATTTCATCCTCTTCAGCACTGGTGGTTGGGGCATAGACTTGGACTACTGTAATATTGAATGGTTTGCCTTGGATTCGAACTGAGATCATTCTGTCATTTTGAGGATTGTATCCCAGTATTGCTTTTCCTACTCTTTTACTGACTATGAAGGCTACTCCATTTCTTCTGAGGGATTCTTGCCCGCAGTAGTATACCTGATGGTCATCTGAATTAAATTCACCCATTCCTGTCCATTTTAGTTCGCTGATAGGTTACCTAAGATGTCGATGTTCAGTCTTGTCATCTCTTGTTTGACCATGTCCAGCTTTCCTTGATTCAGGGATCTTACATTCCAGGTTCCTATGGAGAAAAAATCTTTACAGCATCGGACTTTTCTTTCACCACCGGACACATCCACAGCTGAGCGTCCTTTCGGCTTTGGCCCAGTCGCTTCATTCTTTCTGGCGCTACTAGTACTAGCCCTCTGCTCTTCCCCAGTAGCATATTGGACGCCTTCCGACCTGAGGGGCTCATCTTCCAGCATCATATCGTTTTGCCTTTTGGTACTGTCCATAGGGTTTTCATGGCAAAGATACTGGAGTGGGTTGCCATTTCCTTCTCCAGTGGATCACATTTTGTCAGAACTCTGCTATGACCTGTCTTGGGTGGCCCTGCACGGCATAGCTCATAGCTTCACTGAATTACGCAAGCCCCTTCACCACGACAAGGCAGTAATCCATGAAGGGGAAGACCACCATACCAAACCACAATACCATACGAGAGGACGCCCTCCATAGTAGACTGGTAAAAAAGTGTCATAAGCCGTTGTTCTACCCTGTTCTTCCGCAAGACCCTAAGAAAGTGAAGCCTCTGTTGGGCCTTTCTAGCCACCTAGGTTGTGTTAACTTTCCAGGTCAGATGTTCACAGAGGTAGACTCCCAGAAATTTAAAGGAAAAAACTCTCTCCACATAGTCCTCCCCGATGAAAAGTGGGGCAGGTTCCTCCTTTTTTCTCCGGAAGTCTAACAGCATCTCTTTCGTCTTGCCGATGTTTAGGTGCAAGTTGTTGTTACTACAGCATATGGATAGTTTTTGTACCTCCGCCCTGTATGCTGTCTCATCCTCACCTGTAATAAGACCCACCACAGTTGTATCATCTGCGAACTTGATTATCGCAGTGGATGGGTCAGATGATACACAATCATGTGTATAAAGAGTACAGGTAGGGGCTAAGCACACAGCCCTGTGGCGTGCCGGTGCAAAGCTTCAGGGAGGTAGACAAAGCAGACCCGACCCTCACTTTTGTAACCGGTCCCTAAGAAAGTCTTGAATCCAATCGCAGATGGCAGGGGAGAATTTCAAGAATTTCAATTTCACGTGGTACACAAGACTTAAAACATCAGTAGCATGGATTTGATCTCAAAAACCAATTGAGAGGCCTGTAGGACAGAGGTCTCCAACCTTTCCAGACTCAAGGAACAGAGGGTAGGAGAGCAACTTCAAAACTGGTGTGTGCACGTGCGTGCATATGGGCCACATACACTGGTGCGGCACTAGCAGCCCCATTTGTGCATGCAGCATAAGCAAAGGAGACCGCAGGCGCTAGCGCGAGTGGGGGGATGTGCATCCACGTGTGCGCACACTGGCCAGCTGTTTCCGTGGCCTGCTGGCCAATAGCCCGAGGCCCGGTCCCAGACCATAGGTTGGGGACCCCTGCTGTAGGAAATTTATAGGTCATTGTAATACAGTTATTGGAATGTTTCCCAGCCATAAGAATGAGTAGCATATTCTACAAAAGCCACACTTCTTAATACTATACAGAACTGATTATATACACAATCTGTTACACTGGTCAACCTTCAAAAAATAAGAGGTGGGAAATCTATGACATTCCATTGTTTCATAAACTACAAGTCTTAGAAACCCCAACTAGTATCCATGCTCATTGAACTATTAGAAATCTTGGTTAGAATCATCTCAAATTCATTCTCTCACTTCCCGATTCCCCAAATTATTATTAGTTGTGTGCTGCCTCATTGGAACATTAAGCTCAGTACCAGAGATTCCATGTTTGGATCCAGTGGAAACTTCTGGAGTAGTCATGTCACGCTGACAAAATGGCTGCTTGGGTAGATGTGGCCACTTACAGTTACCATTTACCAGATGTTATTAAGGTTGTTCACTGCCTCCCTTTTAAAGTCCCAATTCTCAGAGGATGCCATCTACTGATTTGCTCTTAAAGGAAGGGAAAGACAGATTAAAGAAAGCACTGGATTATATAACTATCAACCATATTTTTTTCCAAGAATGTTGCTGGGTCTAAGACTTCCACAAGGACCTAAAAACTTGGTTCTGCAAACTGGTAGCTAGTATAATAGATAAAATCCCACTTCCACCCTGTTTATACATTGATCCTTTATTTAATTTACTGTTCCAGTCTTTCAATTTTAAGGCTTGATGTCTAATGTTTCTATTTTAATTGTCTACATAGCTTTTAATACTGTAAGCCACCCAGAGTCGCTTGATAGTGAGATGGGCAGCGTACAAATTTAATAAAATAAATAAATGAACTTCACATGCAATGGATCAAGGTCTTCTGAGATTTACACTGATATTATCTGTGTAAAGACATCATTATGCAAAGACACCATTTGTTCTTTACTTCTGGGCTCCATGCACCACTCACTCAATCCGTTTTCCTTGCTTTTAACATCCAGTGCTTGCCTGTTGCCTTCCTGAGCAACTAATATCTACATGCCATATGGTTCATTTTAAATGGTCAATCTTCGCTAGCAAGAGGACAACAGAGAACTAGTTTATCACCAAGAAGCCCCACAAGAGCCTTGGTGGAGCAGTGGGCTAATGCCTCCTTAAGTAACACCAGCTGCCTGCAATTAGTGCAGGTTCGCGTCCCACCAGGCTCAAGGTTGACTCAGCCTTCCATCCTTCCGAGGTAGGTAAAATGAGGACCCAGATTGTTGGGGGCAATAAGCTGACTTTGTAATAATGCCGCTTGGGGGGGGCAAAGCCCTAATAAGCAGACATATACATAGAATGAAGGCTATTGCTAAGCACATTGATTTGTGCTTTAGATTGTAAGCCGCCCTGAGTCCTCGGAGAAGTGTGGGATATAAATGGGATTAAAAAACAATTGCTTAACTTCTTGGGTCAAGTTTCACTGGAAGTAAAGAGGTTAATCAAACAGGCAATGGTAGTCTTGCCAACATGGAAGCTTCTCCTCCTTCTCCTATGTCCTTCTTTGCACTTTTCAAGGAGACTTAGGAAGCTCAAGATTCTGATCATGCCAACTGACCAAGAAATGTCATTCCCCAACCAGGGATCCTTCAGGGATGGTTGGCCAACTATGTTTATCCTCTCATCCTAAAAGCCTCAATTTATTGTTATTAGTTGGAAAAGACTTCATGTCAGAATCCATTTATATCACATTTCATAAATGTATAGGTAGAACAATGTGCTTATTCTGGGGATTCTGCCATCTCTCCGAAGGGGGGGGGGACAGGATAGACTTAAGGCGATCTTCAAACAACAGGGGAATGGTTGAACTGGGGGAGGGAGGGGGAGACACACATCTGGATCGCATCTTCATTTACAACTGAAAAAGGAAGAAGCAATAACAATAAAACCAAGGAGAGTTTCCCTTTCCCAGGGAAAGGCCTGACACCTAAGCAAATGATAAGAGCCTGACCAAATGGATGAGGGGAGGGGCTGAAATGGGTATGCTTTATATGGGATTGAAATGTAACTTTGTTAGATTCCGTCTTGTATTGCCACAATCGATTCCATCCTAGTAAACATTTTCCTTTTGGACTAAACTTGCATCCAAGAGTTCTTATTTCCTAAGATGTGGATTGAGGTGGGTCCTGACAGTAGACGGAATCTGCTATAAGAGTCAACCTGGAAGGGAAAAACCTTACCGGGGGACTTTGCAACAAATACAATGTCTGGCGACGAAGCAAGAGAGGAGGGAAGCCCCATGGAGGGGGAGTCTTCCCCCCAAATGGAATCCCAGAGACAATGGGAAGCTGAAGCGGCATATTCCCCCGGGGAAGAAGCGGTGGAGCAGTACGACCGAAAACCCTGGTGGTCGATGGGCGTTGGAAGGAAAAGTGAGTGGGAAAAGGCTTCGGGAGAAGCAACCCTGAGGCGGAGTAACCACCAACCGGAATGGAGGCAAGAGATGGAGAGTTCCCTGCACGCCAGTGAGGAGGAGCGGATCCTGGAAAAGGCCATTGATCTGATGAAAGCAACCCTGAGCTCACTGAGGGAGGAGAGAGCTGAAAATCGCAACCGAGGCAGCGCCTGGGGACACAACTGGAAAGGTAACGGAGGAGATCCAGCACCTGAAACCCCGGGGCCGTCCAATGGAACAGGAATTGCTGCCTCAGCAGTACCCACCCACCCCAGAACCACAGACGGGGACCAGGATGAGGAGCGATACCGGCCACGGCGCAGACAACGCTCCAGCCAAAGACTCCCGCCCCTGGAAGTCAAATTCAAGGGGGAGCCATCACGACTGGGATTTTTCCTAACCCAAGTCCTCAGCTACATGGAAGAGTACAGACGGGACATCCCCAGTGACAAAACACGCATCCGAATTGTGCAATCTGCCCTGGACGGGACGGCTGCAGACTGGGTGGTGAACTTGCATGACTCCAACGCCCCAGAACTCGACGACTTCAACCGATTCATGTCATCTTTGAGGCGGCGGTTCGAGGATCCTTTGGCTGACCGTAAAGCCCGGGAGAGAATCAAAACGGTGAGGCAGGGCAGGCGAGCAGTGGCTGATTATACCCAAGAATTCCGAGCCATTGCCAGCAAGCTGAACTGGCCAGAAGACATCCTCCTCAGCCACTTCAAAGACGGTCTAAACTACGACCTGTATGACGCTTGCCTGCCTCGAGGAGACCCACCCCATCTCGACGACTGGTACATCCTGGCGGAGGAAGTGGAAATAGACCTACTGAAGAGACACCGCAGAGGAAAACCATGGGGCCGCCTGCCACCCGAGCAAACACGCGAGGGGGAAAAACCACCAGCCACAGCCAAAAAATCAACAGGTTGCTTCAACTGCGGGAGAGAGGGCCACTGTGCTGCAGAATGTCGTTCAAAAGCCCCCCCACGAAAACCAGAGGCATCATCCTCCAAGAAGCCGGGGAAGCCCCAAGGCAACACAAAAGAATCTTCCATGAAGGGGACAGAGGCTGTAGAGTCCACAATTCCTGCCAGGAACTGGGATTGGACTCCGGCCTGCACCGCAGGGATGGTGGACAACTCGGAAGACAGCTCAGAGGGAGAACCATTGGTAAGTGGACCCCTTCCACCCATACTTAAGACAGTCACTATATTAGCTTCCCCTGTGCCTGAAGCAGCCAAAATAAAAGCTCTGATAGACTCTGGGTGCATGCGCTGCCTTATCAGCCCAACGCTGGTGGAGAGATTGAGCATCCCAGTGAGGAGGCTAAAACAACCAATCTCTTTTAGTCAATTAGATGGGACAATAGCAGGGGGAGGACCAGCCACCCTAGCCACTTTACCAATCCACCTATCACTGGGGCCCCATGAGGAGGACATAACGTTTATAGTGGCCCCAGGCATGGAATGCCCAATGATTCTAGGACAGGAATGGCTGAAGAAATGGAACCCCGGGATAAACTGGAGGACAGCAGAACTCAATTTCCCAAAGGGGGGGCAGAAGAACTTAGACTCCAAAAGCACCCCCCCAACCCGGAGGGAGGAGACAGCAGCAGTGGGGAAAGAGAAGGGGTTACCAGAGATACCGGAGGAATACAGGGACCTGGCTGAGGTTTTCAGTGAGGAAAGAGCAGATGAGCTTCCCCCCCACCGCCCCACAGACTGCACCATAGAATTCAAACCTGGGGCAAAACTCCCAAAACCCAGGATGTATGCCATGAGCCCAAGGGAAATGGCAGAAATGGAAAGATTCATAAAGAAAAACTTAGAAAGAGGATTTATTGAGCCTGCCAAACCCAAGTGGCCGCCCCGGTTCTGTTCAGGGAGAAGAAGGATGGTTCTTTCCGCTTGTGCGTGGATTACCGGAACCTAAATACAATTAGTGAATGTAATCTGTACCCCCTTCCCCTAATGAAGGATATGCTATCCCACCTATCGAAAGGAAAGATTTTTACCAAACTAGACCTGAGGGAAGCATACTACCGTATTAGGATTAAGGAAGGAGACGAATGGAAGACTGCATTCAACTGCCCAATGGGGTGCTATCAATTCAAAGTATTGCCATTCGGACTGCAAGGGGGCCCCGCAGTCTTTATGCAATTAATTAATGACGTGCTGAGAGAGCACCTATATAAGGGGGTCCTGGTTTACCTCGATGACATCCTTATTTTCACAGAAACCAAAGAGGAACATATCAAACTAGTCAGAGCAGTCCTGAAGAAGTTGCGAGCTGCCCATTTATATGCTAAATTATCGAAGTGTGAATTCCATCAGGAAAAAATCGACTACCTGGGATATCGCATATCTCCAGAGGGCATCGAAATGGACCCTGAGAAGGTCAGGGCAGTACTAGAGTGGGCACCCCCCCGCACACGGAAGCAATTGCAAAGTTTCCTGGGGTTTGCAAATTTCTACCGCCAATTCATCCCCGCATTTGGCCAAATAGCCATGCCCCTCACAAATTTGTTGAAAACGAAGGGGGGGTCACCCGTGAAACCCAGCCAGCCTCTAAAATGGTCAATGGAATGTCAAGCAGCATTTGAGAGGCTAAAGAGACTTTTTTCTGCTGAACCTGTCCTAAAACACCCAGATCCCGACAAACCTTTTGTAATACAGGCAGATGCGAGTGATGTAGCGGTAGGAGCCGTACTATTACAAGAAAATGATGGGGGGACGTTGCAACCATGCGCATACACATCCAGAAAACTCACAGAAACAGAACAACGCTGGCCAATATGGGAAAAAGAGGCATTCTCGTTGAGGTGGGCATTACTAACATGGCGCCAATTTTTAGAAGGAAATAAAATACCTTTCCAGGTCTGGACAGACCACAAGAATTTGGAAGCACTAAAAACGCCCAGGAAGCTCACTCCTAAGCAAGCCCGCTGGTCCCAACATTTTCACCGATTTAATTTCACTCTCAAACACTTACCAGGGGGAAAGAACTTCCTGGTAGATGCATTATCCCACATGCCCCAATATAACAGCACAAGAGTTACTGACTTTAAACTACTTGTACCGGAACAACAACTGGCAGCACCAGTCACCACCAGGGCACAAGAAAAAATGAAGCCGAAGGTAGATAGCCAAACTGGAATAGAATTCAGGAAATCTTTGGAAAGTGATGAATGGTTCCAGAAAAATAAACATGTGTGCACAATTAAAGATGGACTGCCATGGGTGGGGGAAAAGCTATATATACCTGCCACACAGAGAATCAATTTCATGCAACTGTGCCATGATACAAAATCAGCAGGACACTTTGGCTTTGTAAAAACCTTACACTTAACTAAAAGGCAATTTTGGTGGCCATCTATGAAAAAGGACATAGAAAGCTATGTGGGTAGCTGTCAAATTTGCGTGATGGCCAAAAGACTGCAAGGGAAACCGCCAGGTCTGTTACAACCGGTGGCAAACCCCTCAGCCCCATGGAAAGAAATAGCCATGGATTTTATCATAGAACTGCCAGAAAGTAATGGAAACACCGTAGTCTGGACTGTCACAGATCTGTTCTCTAAGCAAGTACATTTCATACCTTGCCAAAAAATCCCGACTGCAAAAGCATTAGCAAAACTTTTTGTACGTCATATTTACAGATTGCACAGGGTACCACAACGCATCATATCTGACAGAGGGGTGCAATTTACGTCGGCATTTTGGAAAGAATTTTTATCCCTCTTAGGAACCACCCAAGGACTGTCATCTAGTCACCATCCTCAGAAAGACGGAGCTTCTGAAAGACTTAATAATATACTTGAACAATATCTGAGATGCTTTATTAATTTTCAGCAGTCCGACTGGACGGACCTACTGCCTTTCGCAGAAGTAGCATATAATAATGCAGTCCACTCAAGCACAGATTACACTCCTTTTCAAGTAGCTACAGGCCAGAGTTTCAACCCAATACCAGAACTAACCCCAAAAGAACGGGTTATCCCTGATCTGAAGGAATGGATTGCTCAATTACAAAATACATGGCCAATCGTTAGGAAAGCGTTGGAAGATGCCAGAAAAGCATACAAGACACAGGCAGACAAAAAAAGAACCGATCCCACACCATTTAGGGTAGGAGAGATGGTATATTTATCCACAAAATACCTGAAATCACTCCAACCCTGTAAAAAACTAGGACCAAAATATATTGGACCCTTTCCAATTAAAAGAATCATAAACCCAGTAACAGTTGAATTAGAACTACCCAAAAATCTTAGACGAATACACCCAACCTTCCACTGCAGTCTATTAAAGAGAGAACAACAATAACCACTATGAGCAAAAATCCCACCACCACCACCCCCCATCATGGTGGAAGGAGAACAACATTTTGAAGTGAAAGAAATCTTAGATTCCAGAAAACACCATGGAACAATACAATATTTAGTGGCATGGAAACACCTCCCCTCCTGAGAAAATGAGTGGGTTAACAAACTCCATGTTAAAGCACCTAAGTTGCTTAAGAGGTTCCATACAGAATATCCGAACAAACCAGGCTAACATTTATATGTTTTCTTTCCCCACAGATGGACTCATCTTTTTTCTGAAAGGAGAGCCGAATGTCAGAATCCATTTATATCACATTTCATAAATGTATAGGTAGAACAATGTGCTTATTCTGGGGATTCTGCCATCTCTCCGAAGGGGGGGGGACAGGATAGACTTAAGGCGATCTTCAAACAACAGGGGAATGGTTGAACTGGGGGAGGGAGGGGGAGACACACATCTGGATCGCATCTTCATTTACAACTGAAAAAGGAAGAAGCAATAACAATAAAACCAAGGAGAGTTTCCCTTTCCCACGGAAGGGCCTGACACCTAAGCAAATGATGAGAGCCTGACCAAATGGATGAGGGGAGGGGCTGAAATGGGAATGCTTTATATGGGATTGAAATGTAACTTTGTTAGATTCCGTCTTGTATTGCCACAATCGATTCCATCCTAGTAAACATTTTCCTTTTGGACTAAACTTGCATCCAAGAGTTCTTATTTCCTAAGATGTGGATTGACGTGGGTCCTGACACTTCATTACCCAAATGATGTAAAATGAGCCAAATAATTTGCATTGTTGCACAATGATGTCACCATGCAAATGACATATAACACTAAGATGATGTGCTTTCCAAATTATTACACTTTCATGAATAATAGACATTCTTTTCCCTTATCCTTAAAAATGAGGTTTAACTGTACTTAAAAACCATTCCAATTGACTTTATAGAAATTTGGCATTACTACATTCTGACAAACAGATCATTACATCAAAGTATGTGATCATCCCCTATTTTACTGACAGAATGCAATTCATTTTTTATATTAGCCATAGTCATAGGGTATAATTGTGAAAGGCAATCTTCATTAGCCTGCTGTTCCCTAAATGAGAAGCATGCAACTTCTTTCAGTCCATTTTGGACTTTACTGGTGTTTTGAGGAGACACTCCCCCCCCAAAAAAACACCTGGTTTTGCATTAGGATTTATGGAAGTTTGGACTTATGGATATCTATTTTTTTTCCAAAATCTTTATTTGCTATTTCCCCCCTACCGGTACTCTTCAGCTTACGACTACAATTGGGACTGAAAGTTGTTGCAGTTGTAAACTGAGTCAGAACCAATCTTATGACAATTTTTACAGAGGTCATTAAGCAAATCACATAGTTGTTAAGCAAATTCCACTTTCTGGTGGAGTTTTTGCCAGAAATTGACAAAAAGTGTCATAAATCACAATCATGTCATTGCAGGACATTGCCACTGGTCATAAATCTGAGCCAGTAGTCAAGCACCTGGCTCATCTTGTGGTTGTGTAACTGTAGAGGTGGTATGACAGTCATTAAGTGCAAGTACAAGTCATAAATCACTTTTTTTCAAGACTATTGTAACTTTGAACCATTGTTAAATGAACAGTCATAAATTGAGGATTACCCATACAGTATATTGTTCTCAGGAATATTTACCGTATTCAAAAATAAAAAATAAACTTTCCATTGGAGTCACTCATTCACCATACAGTAATACAAACCAAGAAACACAGGGAACACATTTTTTATGGCTGCCAAATGGAATATTTCATTCTGATTTCAACATTTCTTAATGTCAATTTAACAGGGAGACACTAATCAAATGTATCTAATGAAATACATTACAAAATCACAAAGTCTGCATGCAAAATTCAAAGTTCTGATAATCAACTAAAGTGCTACATAGTTTGAAGTCTTGCTATCTCTGAGATGGCCTGTTTCAAATGGTTTTAGATTGCCCAAGGCATGCCTACACAGACACTGGCTAAGAGTTCCCATTCCTTACAAGGTGCTTCCCTGTTATGGGATGTCTTATACCAGATAAAAGAATTCTATCCCCAGTATTGTAACACTGAGGAAGCTTTTTTAAAAAATAGCCTTTTCAACATGCATTTGGAGATTGAAATGAGAATGAATGTCATTTGATGACATCTGGTATTACAGTTTTATGATATTATTATATTTAAGTATATTTATTTTGGATATACTGATAACTTTGGATATTTTTTGGATTATTGTATTATACCTTTGTAGGTTGATTACACTTAGAAACTAGTGGTTAAAATAACATGAAAGCACTCATAATAAATCATAAAGCATAAACCAAATATTTAATATGTTAGCATCAGAAAATAGTAATTTAACTCATGTCCTCTGGATATTTGTGAACCACTGGATCCTATTCAGAATTACCAATATTTGTTAATGAAATTGACTTACTTGTGCTATCCACCCTTTAAGTCTCAGCAGTACTGTACAATTCTAACAGTTCTAAGAACAGCTTCCTCAAAAGGTGACATTCCAATGGGTTACAACTGGAATTGTGAACCTTCCCAATCAGTAACTGGAGTGCATAGGTTATGAAAGTTCAGTCTGGAGGCCCTGATTTCAGGAAAACTGAAATGAATTGTCCAAAGTTGAAAGGTCCTATTACTTAGCAGACAAACTTTTCAAATAAACTTGGAATTCAATAGTTATCATAGATTTTCACTATTCAGACTGAAAGTGCTGTGAATCAGGTAATTCAAAACATAATATTGTGCTAAATTAAGACCAAGGGGCACTTCCATTGCAGAAGCAGTTTGTGCTCAAGAAAATGTAATGTACTTCCTGAACTAGTGCCCCAAATTAACGGAACTCTTGCCATCCTTAGCCAGTGCAGAAAACTGCAATCTAGTACAAGGGGGGGGGCATGAAGTTAAGGAAGATTAGAATCAGTTCTAATATATTATGACATCATTACTTGTCATTTTATCATATGCATTCCTAAGTTTTTGGGGAAACTTTTTATTTAATCATCAGGTTTGCTACCATAACTTGCTAAAATATGTTTTGCTGGAACTTAAATTCCACTGACTACACTAATCCCAGTTCTTTTGCAGACTTTCATGGTGGTAAATGAACTGCATTTCATAGCTCTCCTATTAGCAAATCAGGTGTAAGATATTCTCCAAGTTTTATCAAACTGACATAAAAACTAGATTTCCCCAGAAGTGTTGAAAATCTGAAGCCTCTCTCCTTTAAAAAAAGGGGGGGAGAGTTGGTTTCAATCCCAACCATTCCTGATTCTGCACCTACCAGATTAGCTGCAGGACCAACGTGCACACCGCTTTTCTTAACTATTAATTTCTAAGAACCGCGAGAAGACCCAAGCGACACCCTATCAGGAAATTCTGGCAGCCAGACAAGCTCACCTACAAAGCGCCCGAAGAAATCACCCTCTCTCCGGTCAAGGTTGCCTAAAATGGTCTGTATTGAAGGGACTATCTCCTTCTGCCAACCCCTACAATCTTCGCATGGTTTTTTTGGCCGCTACCGCTGCAACCACTGCTACTAGCAAGCTGACTCAGACTGCCAGCCGCCGAAGTTCTTTGCAAGCAACCCGCGTTTTCAAGCTTCCTCCTACCGCTTCTACCCTTTTTTCCTCCCTCCTCTTTAGGATACAGTCATTCCTGAATCATCCAGGATCCTATTTCAATAAGAGTTTTATCTGCTTCCTTATTCTCTTCTCCGAGCTTTACACGCTCTGTCCCTCCCACCCCAGTCTGTCCCTGGAAAACAGATAGGATCCGTTGGAAATATTTTCCCTCGCGCCAATTCAATCATAAAGAATCAAAGCACCGCCTCGTATTTAAGCTAGCAGGCAGGCCATCCGCCTCTCCCAAGTCCACGATCCAGTTCAGAATTACTAACTTCAGCCCCTGCGATCGCCAGAAACAAGAATAGGTAGTATTCTCCATATCAGTTCTTAAATTGGGAGTAATTAAACAAGGTGATTTGGGCATATCCTGGGGATGGTGGAGCAATTTGTAATTGTTTGCTTTTGAGTCCAGGATCCAGTTGGATCCAGTTTGTAAAACAGCAAAGTACATCCGGGATGGGGGAAGCAGGAGTTATGACATTATTCGAGACCAGGAAAATGGGTAACTGGGTCAGTTGAAGAACCACTGCTCTATATTCTCAGAAGCGATTTTTAATGCACCATTTGCTACAAGATCGATCCTCATTTTACCCTCCAGGATTCCCCTCTCCAGCTTTATCGACACCTGCTAAATCCAGGCCTCCTCACGTGTAGAGCACAGCGCCTTGAAGGTCAGTGCGCATGCGTGCATATTTTCTTTTACCCTAGGCAAAAGGTAAGGTGTGTTCCTGGAAAAGAACGTCGCCCAGATCTGCGAAGCTCGCAAATAGAAATTATTCAAACGTCTTCTGATTTAGAAGCTCCACCTCTTAAAAACTGGCAGCTTACTCAATAGAGGGGAAAACCACTTTGCACCCGCTTACAGACCGTCTCCTTTTTATGTTATTACCACTTCCCACGTTCCGGGAAGGATCCCTGGCAAATAACAAAAAAAGCACGTTTAGGGCTGAGCCCTGCTGTGTCTAGGCAGATCTCCAAAAGCAGCAGCACCACCGCCAAAAAAAATCCAGCCGCTCATTTCCTCAACAACCATCAGCCACGCATCATCAAGCACTCACCCAGATCAACAGCAACGATCGCTCAAAATGAAATTCCGCTACCTCACTAGAACTCACTAAATGACTCGGTGGCTGGATTCGCAGGATACCTTAACTAGGTAACTCCTACTTGCATAAAAGAACAATGTCATATCGTTAAATAGGTTAAATAGACGAGTAACTGATACGTGTTTCGTGCGAGCATAATCACTGTTTAATTTCTGGTGCTAAAATATTTTATGCATTTAATAACGAGTCTATCAAACGCAATATTAAGAATCAGCATTTCCAAACAAGTCACGCCCCCGATATAGGTTGTACACTTGAACCCAGTACCGTAAGCAGGAATGAAGTCAGCACATGCTCAGGGGCACTCCCCTTTGCTATCATTACCTCAAACCACCTGCAATCGAAAGGAGGGGGATAAAGGTTGAACGGTCCATCACGCACTCTTTCAAAAGCAACCCACTAGAGTACTATAAAAACTAGCCGATTTACGGAGCTGAGCTCAGGACTACGGTCCAACTAGTCGCGTCTACCCAGGAGATACTTCTGCAGAACGTAGCACAGGATCGGGCAGTTCAAAGCTACACAGCTAATGGCTGGTGCATTGCAGCGGCCGCTTTGTGCCTAGATCCCTTTCCTCCGTAGCGTAAGCAGCCGGCGGGGATCCTTAGGATAACGTACCTTCCCTGCTGAAGGCGAGGGCACAGCTGTTCAACGGCCGGATCCTTAGCATCTGGCTTCCTCGGTCACTGTCCCACCAACGGCCCGGGCTGCGGGAGCCACACGCTTCTCCTTTCCCTTCTGTAACTTAATCACCTGGTGGGAGGACGCCGAGACGCCCCCGGCGCCGCCTGCAAAGGAGCCTCTCGCGCTGGCTGTGGCAGGGCTTAGGCAAACTCCTCTCCCGCTCTTGTGGCGGCTCCCAGCGGCTCGCAGCTCTTGCGGCGGCTCCGAAGGCTTTGAGCCCCTCCCTTCCCGTGCGGTCCTCCTGACCTGTTTGTGACTCACCAGAACACGAGTAGAGTTTTGTGTGTGTGTTGTGCGTCGGGTGCGGGAACGCAGGCAAAGGGCGACGCGTCTTTCCGTTCGTGGGGGCCAACTACAACAGACAGAGAATCCACTCTGCCCCTTCCCCCTTCGTCGCCAAAAGCAACAGTGGCGCCAAGGGTCTGTTCCCCTTCCCGCCAATATTGCCCCACTTTTCCTCTTCTCTTCCCACGCACGCAGTCGACTTCAGGTGATTTCCTCCTGCCAGGGAAGGAAGCGTCTTTGGAGGCAGCGCGGGAGCGAAAACGCTCGACTGAGTGGAAGAAGAAAAGCTTATACTTTCCCAGGAGTTACAGAGCGCAGAGACAAAGGCGCAGAAGGAAAAGAGCTTCGTTTAGCTATTGTTAACCAACCCTCCATTGTCCTGAGGGAAGCGGCCGGCGACGAACTACTACATGGATTACTAAGCAACTGAAAGAAATGCTTCTTCACTCAAGTGACAGATTTCTTATGGCAGAGGGAAGGCGGTTTCCCTTCAGGAAGTTGGATTTCACTGCTCTTTGTGTAGCTGTGTGATACCTGTAGAGAAGATTTGGTCAACAAGACTTAAAGTTGACGTCACTTCTCTCTTCTGTGACTTTAAAGGACAAATAATAGTTGCAGCCCCCATCCCCATCATAAAAGATAAGGGACATGTTAATTAACATGCTCTCCATGTTAATGTGTGGCAACTAAATTTGTGGTGAGGATCTTAAAAACTAGCAAGAAGTTATGGCATATGTTTTCATGGAGGAATGCTTCATCAAAATAATGGTTGCAACTACCCCAGACTTCTGCAACATGGTCCCCTCCAGCTGTTTTGGACTTAAACCCTCATTTCTCATCATGGTGCTTTTTGTTGACTCAAGTTTTATCACTCTTGAATTCAAATATATTTAGATAGTAGCACACTGGGAAAGGCTGCTGTAGTTAATGAAAACCAATGGCACAATAAATCCATTCAAAATGCCATCAGTGCTCTCTGTTGTCATATTTGTGCCTCAGTGCTACTGTTCATGCCTGAAATTTAACGCTCCACACCAGACATCATCTGAGTCTTACATTTTTTTAAGATTACTTTTTTCTAGAGACTCTGCATAGAGACTCTTGAAATACAAAAATTGGACTCAATAAGTGGCATCTCACCATCCACCAAATCTTTCTCCACAAATCAATTTGTACCTTAATAAATGTCTTCACAATAAGCCAAAAATAAAATATATCAGGTTTCAACAGTTTTAGGCTAAAATGATACTGGCTAGTTTGTGATGGTGTGTGTTGCACAAACTCAGCCAGTATGATTATTTTATGACTGAATATTCTGCAAGTCCAGGTAATTGAAGTTAATGGATGAAACATAGTTCTGTTCCCTATGAGTTAGAATGGCATGTAAACACAGCCTTTATTATGTTCAAATATGAGCATGTATCAGCTGAGTGTGACTAACTTTTAAAAGTACCCCTTTGACCTTTAGATTGGAAGAAGTCAGATCATGGGTTTAGTGCTACTCTCAATAGGCACATAGGAAATAAAAAGAACAACTAATGTTACTGATTTTTATAAACACCACTATATTTAATATCTATTGGTGTTTCTTTCTTGGAGAGAGCATTAAACAATGCAAGCTGTTTTCCGACTAATGCAGTATAAATGAGCAAGTGCATGTAGATTAGTTGATTATGGGGGTCAGTCAGTTTATATTCAAAACAGTTGGTAAATTACAGTTTTAGTGGCAGATTTTTTAAAGAAAAATAGCAGTTTAGAATAATATATTAATATCTTCCGAGAGATTATTTGATGTTCACATTTTGTATTGTCATTATCAGAATAAAATGTGTACAATCAAAATATATTATGGCAATAGAAATAATGATTTCTGCCTGCATCTTCACTCCTAACTACAGAGGTCAGTTTTTCAATTAACCATATGCATGTGTCTTTTGACACTTGAACCTGCATAAAACAAAGGCAGAAAACTAGCATTTGGGGAGTATTAGTAAATGTTTTGTTTGCTAATGTTTTGTTTAAAAAAGCATAAAACACAAATGTTGGTGAAACCTCATAAGTTTTCCAAATAGAAAATGCTATAAAATATAATGTTTCTATCCTCCATTTAAACATAAATGGATATCTTTTGCTTTTCTTCTCCATGCTGATCTACTGAGATAATGCAATAGACCTCTGAGAAAATTCAATCTGTATTCTCTCTGTTGAGACTGTCAGAGATGAACATCTTTCCCTGGAGACTCAGATTTAAATCACCACATAAACATCATCAAATCACCATCTATTTGTGGCTATATGAGAGGAGTAGAATACACATGTAAGGATTTGCCTCAACTAGATCTCCCAAGAAAGCAGAACTCTTGAAACAGGCATTGTTTCAAAAGGAACTTTTATTGAGATTTAGTGATAGCAATAGAGCAAAGCAAGGTCTGAAGAATTTGCTTGCGAAAGGTTACATTATACAGTAATGCCCATTCAGGACTACTCCCCCCAACCGTCTGGTTGAAATCCAGCCAATCCATAAGTGCTAGGTTGTTTTGAGAACCTAGTGATTTAGCACCCATCTCAAGGTCTCTCTCACTTTCCTTTCCCAACAGTCCCAGGGTCCATTGTCTGGAGATAAGGCAGATATTTTCAAGCCACATTCCTTTCTCAAGAAGGGAGGATATTTCAAAGAGGACAGAGCAGAACTAGGCAAATACATTCCTCAAGCAAGCAGCCCCCCTCCCACCAGAATGGCAGAGCCTGAAAATGAATACAATAATGTAAAGCATTGTTAAGCGGGCAAATACATTGGAGGGGTCTGACATATGGCCCGCCTAATAGAACTACAAATCCATCTGCAAAATAGTAATAGAGAAGGAAGAGAGAGGAAAAACAAACACATCAATCAGGTTTATCGGGATAGCATGCATGAAAGTGCTTGAGTAACCTAGGGGCTTTAACATGTTCCTTATAAACCCACTCATTCTCCGAGGCAGGAAGATCTTTCCAGGCAACTAAATATTGGTTAGAACCATGACGCTTGCAAGATTCTAAAATGTTCTTGATCTCAGAATGCTGCTCACCCTCCACCATAATGGGTGGTGGAGGAGGAGCAGTGGCAGGCCTTAACAGAGATGTGCTGGACCAGTATATATATTCAACTGCTCCATTTTATATCTAGTTTAGGAATTAAGAACTCTATTAGTGTATTTAGCATTTACAGGGTTAATGCAGCATCCTTAGCAGCATTGTATGTAAGAACAAGTAGCATTTACAGGGTTAAATGTTATTCCCTCAAGAGATGGCTTATAGAATTGTAGTCTAGCTGTTTAGTGAATACCATGCTTACCTAGTTAAGTGGGAGGAGTTTAAAGTTTTATTGCAGGACTTCCTGGCTTTGTCTTTGTGTTATATCTCTTCACAAAAGAAAGCAAGGAGGCTTCTTCGCTCAGAAACAACATGGGGTAAATCTACCTTTAATCTTTTACACTGCCAGGATGGACAGATATGCTTATGATATGCTTATGATCAGATGAACCTATCAGCAAACCTACGTCTGCCTAGGATTCCTGATCAATAAAAGTCTGTTTAAAACCATTCTGCAGAGTTTATGCTATCTGGATCATAATTATAAAGCATTTTGATTCATGTTCCGGAATAGGAGACGTGACCTCGGGTTTCAGCAGACTGCAGTGGAACACTGGATGGATTTATTGTAGACTCTTAGGGAGTTCTAATTCCACTGTGACAGGGTTTATAATGCGCATAATAGGGAAAAGGCCGATATACTTTGGTCCTAATTTCTTGGATGGTTGCAGCGATTGCAAAAACATGTTGGAAAAGTAAAGTAAACTCTATCCCCCCACTTGGAAAGTCTTCGCTTCCATATGTTTTTTATCTGCCTGTGCCTTAGATGCCACCCTGGCTTCATCTAGAGCTTCCCTAACAACTGGCCAAATCTTCTGCAACTGATAAACCTGTTCCTTAAGGGAGGAAACAGCAGGTTTGCTAGCAGGCAACTCAGGCATTAGCCACTTGAAAAGGAGTGAAACCGGTACTGGAGTGCACCACATTATTATAGGTCACTTCAGCAAACGATAACAGATTAATCCAATTATCTTGTTGATAATTGATAAAACAATGAAGGTATTGTTCTAGAATAGAGTTTGTTCATTCTGTTCCCCCCATTCGTTTGAGGATAATGACTAGATTACAGGCCCTGACCTGAACCCAGAAGGCCCAGAAAGGCTTTCCAGAACTTGGAGGTGAATTGGATGCCCCTATCCAATGCGGAGCCCCATGCAGGCAATAAATATGCTGCAGAAACAATTTAGCCAAAGTCTTTGTAGTTGGAATCTTCTGACATGGGATAAAATGGGCCTATTTGGAGGAATAAATCAGTAACAATCCAGATGACAGTGTTTCCCGCGCTCTTGGATAGTTCCACAATAAAGTCCATAGATCTCTCTCTCCAAGGTGCTGAAGGGTTTGCTACCAGCAGTAGGAATCTGGGCATTTTTCCTTGCCTCCATTTAGCTGCTGTGCAGGTATGGCAGCTAGCCACATAATTTTCAATGTCCTTTTTTAAAGAGGGCCACCAAAATTGTCTTTTAAGCAACTGAAGTGCCCCACTGGTTTAGAGAGAGTCATGGCATGCTTGCATGATCTTCAGTCTCTGGTTGACGGGAACATATAATTTCCCACCGACCCAGGCTATATCCAACAGAGATTTTTATGGTTCTGAAACCATTCATCACTCTCCAGCACCTGTTTGAACTCCCCAATCATTGTGTTGTCTAATGGCAGGGTGCCTTTAGACTGTGCCCTTATAGTGACCGGGACCACCAATTGATGCAGGGAAAATAAAGGCTTAACGACCCCCAACTTCACACTATTATACTATGGTATTCTTGACAATGCGTCTGCCAGTAAATTCCACACACACACACCCGGTAGATAATGGATGGAGAATTAAATTGGTGGAAATGCTGGGCCCAGCATGCCTGTTTTGGAGACAATTTCCTGAGGGTTTTTAGTGCTTCCAGATTCTTATGATCAGTCCAAACCCTTCCAAAAAATGTCTCCAAGTAAGGAAGGCCCATCGCATGCATAAGCTTCCTTCTCCCAAGCAGCCCATTGCTGTGCTGTCTCAGTCAGTTTCTTGGAGGTGCAAGCACAGGATTGTAACTGACCCTCCTGGTTCTTTTGAAGCAGTACCATACCTACAGCTACATCGCTGGCATCAGCCTGAATTACAATTTCTCTGGGTCCAGGTGTTTCAACACTGGCTCTGTGGGAAAAAGTGTCTTAAATTTTTTAAATGTGGCTTGGCATTCTGCAGTCCATTTTAATGGCTGGTTAGGCTTCAGCTTATTTTCTCCCTTCGTCTTCAGCAGATTTGTAATGGGGAGTGCAATCTGTGCAAATGAGGGGATGAATTGCCTATAAAAATTAGCAAACCCCAGAAAACTCTGTAATTGGTTTCTGGTGTGGGGAGGGGCCCAATCCAGGATGGCCCACACTTTTTCCGGATCCACTTCTACCCCCTTATGTGTAATGCTGTAGCCAAAATAGTCAATCCTATCTTGGTGGAATTCACACTTTGACAATTTGGCATATAATTTGGCAGAGCAGAGCTTCTTTAGGACCACTCTAATCAGCTTCACATGCTTTGCTTTGCTTTCGGTGTAGATAGAATATTGTCCAAGTACACCAAAAACCCCTTATACAGGTGTTCATGGAGGACTTCGTTGATCAGTTGCTTGAACACCAATGGGGCTCCCTGTAATCCAAAGGGGAGACCATGAATTGGTAACATCCCAGAGGGCAGTTGAAAGCAGTTTTCCATTTGTTTCCCTCCTTGATTCTGATATGATAGTACGCCTCCCACAGGTCTAACTTCAAAAAAATTCTCCCCTTCCAACAAGTGAGCCAATATGTTCCTCATGTGGGGCGGGAGGTACACATTCTCCATGGACACCAAGTTCAAGCATCTATAATCCAGGCAGAAATGAAGAGACCCATCCTTTTTCTCTCAGAAAAGAACAGGGGCTTCCACCCGGGGTCTGGCCAGTTAAATAAAACCTTGGGCTACGTTTTTGTCGATGAACTTTCGTAGCTCATCTAACTCCCATTTCAAGCCCCCTACTTTAAAATCACTCATGCCTTGGGAAGGAGTTTCCTTCTTTGGGAACTTTAATTGCCCCTCTCTCCAATTGTTTAGGGGGTTCCACTTCTTTTACCAAGTTAGCCCCAGTACAAGCAGCCATTCCATGCCGGGGGCTACGATGAAAGCTAAAGTCTCTGAGTGGCTTCCCATGGTTAATCCCAAGGGCTCAGTGACAAAGCTTGCCAGGATGGCCCCTGCCACTGACCCATTGAGCTGACTGGAACCCCCAGTTTTCCAACCAGGTTTGGGCTTATTAGGCATCAGGTGCACCCCGAATCCAACAATGCAGTGAGGGCCATTTTCCTGCCCATGCCTGGGACTGAAAGTTCTATGGGCATGGTTATGGGGTCAATCGACCCACTTACCAATGGATCGCCATCATAGTTTCTCTCTGACATCACCTGACACATCGTCCGGTGGAGTCAGAGTTCTACCCTCTGCCTTTGGGGCTCAGGGGAGCTCCATGATTTTGGTGGTTTTCAGGGCTGTGTCTTTAGAGGTGGAGCAGGCTTGCTTGGATTCCCCCAGAATATGGGTCCACTTTCTTGGCTGGAGCTTTGCTATGGATTTCTACAGCATGATGGTCTTCTTTGCCACACTTAAAGCAGGCAGTTGATTGTGGCTGGTTCGTGGAGGATCTGCTTGCTTCTCCCCGTCTTTCGGATTGACTTTGTTTTCCTGGTTTACTGGGGTGGTACTGGTTCCAGGTCTGGTGAATTTCCACTTCTTCAGCCAGGATGCACCAATCATATAAATGTGCAGGTGCTCCATGGACCACGCAAGCATTGTACAGGTCATCGTTTAGCCTGTCTTGGAAGCAGCTTACCAGAATGTCTTTGGGCCACTTGAGGTGGTACACTAAGTTGCGGAACTCCTCCATATATTCAGCCACCAGTCGATGTTCTTGTTTCACCATTTTTATGCGATCCCAGGTCTTCTGGTCTGCCAAACGATCTTCAAACTGGTGCCTCAGTGCTGTCATGAACCAGTTAAAGTTTCAGAGCTCGGGAGCATCGCAGTTGTGTAAGGTCACCCTCCACCTGGTGGCAGCCCCTTCCAGCCTAGGATGATGACTCTAATCTTGGCTCCATCGTTGGGTAGGATCCTCCCATATACTTGCATATAGGTGAGAATATGAGCCAGAAAGAACCTCAACTGTTGTGGGTCTCCATCAAACTTTACTCCCAACGGAACCAATTTCAGCTGATCCAGAGGAGTCCTATCTCTGGTCTGTTATGGGGTCCTGGCTCTCTGGGCAGCTGCACACTGCTCTGTTGCAAGGGTAGCTGCCACAGTTTTTACTGAGCCTGTCACCCCCATCCCCACTGCCATTTCGGTAACTGTGGTTTTTCCTTCTCTGTGCTCAACTTTCTCCTTTAGTTCTTCCTCCTTTTCTGGGCACTCCAGGGAGTTAGCCTTTAGATCCTCAGAAGCTTCAACCATGTACTGCATGGCTCGCTTCAGGATCCCCCTCCATCTGGTCCAATTGTTTGTCCATCTCTTCATCATCAGAAAGAAGCTCCATCTTTTTCTTCTGAGTCTTTTTCCGACCTCCCCGGTGAAGGTTACCCTTTGGGCCCTTTCTTCCCAGTCCTCTTTCTTCCCAAAACCAAGCTACCATCTCAGTTTTGTGGATTCTTCCAGGGCAGTGGCTTCCTTCAGGTAAGAAAATGTATGCAGTATTCAGATGTGCTTAAAAAGTTGCAGAAATGTTTTTGAGATGAAAATATTAGTCTGCTGATGCCTTTGGAGGTGACTTCTCTATGGAAAAGTGAGCTCCCGAATGCTTTATACACAATTATATTTTGGAATCATTTACTTAGAGAGGAGAAAATACAGGATAAAATTGCAGAACTTCCTTCATCAATAGCAGATATTGAACTGTTTGCATTACATATTACATTTTTTTCCTGAAACAGTTTTTGTCAGTGTCATTCATAGAATTGTAGAGTTGGAGGATGATATCAAAGTTCATCTAGTCCAGGGGTCAGCAACCTGAAACAGCAAAAGAGCCACTCGGAACTGGTTCCGTCACACACACAAAAAAGTGCGAGCTGCAAAATGTGCGCATGCATGCATGCACACATGCACATGCACAGAACAAGGCAAAACGTGCACCAGCCCTGCCCCCATCCACCTATAGTATGGACGGCTCTGCCGTCCTGGCTTTTCCTCCCTCAGAAAAAACTGCTCTCCCCCCACCCTGCGCTCTCTCTCTCTCTGGGACTTTTTTCTTTCCGCCTTTTGTGAAGCTTCGGGATCAGCATTCGTCCGCATTTCTTTCAGCCCCCAAAAAAACACGAAGGCAGCAGCTCTCCAAACCTCCGCCGCCCTGTTTGGAGAGCTGCTGCCTTCGTCCGTGTTTCTTTCAGCCCCAAAAGAAACGTGGACGAAGGCAGCAGCTCTCCAAACCTCCGCCGCCCCATTCTCTCAATGGGACTTTTTTACTCCCACTTTTTTTTCAGAACTGCACATGGTGAAGGAGGACTGGGAGCCGCAGGAGATGGCTTAAAGAGCCACATGCGGCTCTGGAACCGCAGGTTGCTGACCCGTGATCTAGTCCAACCCCTGCTTAATGCAGGATCTGCTAAATGCATTTGTAACAAATGACTATCTAATCTTGATTTGAAGACCTCCATTGAAGACAAGCATACCATTTTAGGAAACAGCTTACTCCACTAATGGCCAGCTTCTAATATCAGGATATTTCTTTTATATCTAACCTGAATCCATTTCCTTATTGTTTGAATCACTTGTTCTCATCCTTGTTTTCACAGCCGGTTTCTGGCATGCCGCAGACCGATGCTGGTCCATGGACCAGGGGTTGCGGACCCCTTTGAAACTTCTTTTTGTCCTCTAAAATGTTGAGTTCATCTTCTAGTTTTGTATCATCTACACCCTGGATAATCATGCTCTCATCTAGGTTATTAATAAAAATGCTCAACAGTATTGATCCCAGGACAAAGCCTTGTGGCCATCCACTTGATATTACACTGCAATCTAATGTACTCTGTGGATGTAGTTGCTCAGCTAATTATGAATCCATACAGCAAGTGTATCATCTAGCATGTATTTTATCATGTTGTTACTGAGGATATTATGAAAACTTTTTCAAATATTTTGCTGAGGTCAATGTACATCTTGTACATAGGATTCTTCTCATCTGGTAAGCATGTTAAAACCAGAGACAGGATAAGCCTGAGATGACTTGCTTAAGGAACATGCCTAGTTTAAAAATCAAGATCTGTAGTTTCCTGGAGTCTTCCTTTCCTTTTTTGAAATTGAGGACAATATTTACCTTCCTGCTTTTTGAAACCTCCTGGTTCTTCAGGAGTTGTCAGAGATTATAGTTAACATTTCCTCTATCATTACTTTATTTTTTAAAAAAATATTTACTTATTTGAATTTGTTAGATGCCCAGTTTTAATCAATTCTGGGTGATGTATGAAACTAGAAACTATAAAAACAGAGAAAACATCAAATCAAATGAATAGCCCAGACTAAAACTATCTTGTAAACAACACAGATCAAACAAAACAGAAATCCTGAACAAACAGTAACATCTCCCAGCCTGGGAATAAAGCCAGGTTTTCAGAATTTTCTGAACTCCTAATAGAGAGGGCCCTGTCCTTATCTTTGGGGGCATATCATTCCAGAGTGTGGGGGCCGCAACAGAGAAGGCATATGTTGTGTAGTGAGTTCTTTGCTGGCAATAAGTGAGACGAGATGTTGCAAACAGGAACATTGCTTTATTGAGGCAAACAGGAATAGAACTGAAACAGAGGCTGCTGTGCAGCTACTTATACAGTTGGCCACTAGGTGGCAGCCAATAGGTGTAAAGGAACCCATTTCCTGCCCCAAATCATCCAAATCATCTGGCTTAGTCAGTGACCTTTACACAGACACACCATTAAGCAACTATAAGCAGCATTCAAACAGACATGTGAACAGTTCAAGTAAAATCCCAATACATTACACCCCTCCCCCCTAGAATGTACACACATTATTTAAGAATATAATCTTGTGAATATTGTGGTGGTCTACGCATCCATTCAGAATGCCTGGGGGATCCAGGCAACTCTCGGTCTACCAGCTTCCCCACCGGGCTGGGTAGACCAGGACTTTTCCGTTCACGTGAGTCGGATTGACTTGAGTTCATTTGGCTGGCCATTCCTGGTCGGCCCAAACCAAAGTCCAATGAGGTAGCTGTGTCAGCAAAGCTGCTGTCTTGTTCGGGTTAAACTTCCCTATCAGCAGACCCATCTTGCACTCCCGGACTGTGTCCATCTATGACCACCTCCCTGTTGTCATGACAGAATAAGTCCTCAGAGCATGTGAACTGCTCTGTTAGGCTACCGGTTGCCAGCTCTAGTTGCAGACCTGCTGTGAGGTCCTCACTTAGTGGCCGTTCTACAAAATGCTTCCGCAGCTGATCAATATGGCAGTGAACAACTCGCCCCCCATCCACCTCATAGGAAAGAGGTCCCGAGATTTTGACAATTTTACCTGGCACCCATAAGTTCCCATGCCCGTAGTTCCGGGCCCACACCCCATCACCCAGTTGCAACACCCTTGGTGCCTTTGGGCATGTGGTGTCTGCTGCTACCTGCTCAGGAAACCTGTTCAGTTTCATGATTAACCTTCTCCCCCAGCAAAGCTCTGCTGGGCTCTTGTGCAAGGTGTAGTGTGCTGGTAAAGCAAGAAATCAGCCAGCCTATGGTGCCAATCCCCAGTCACAATGCCCTTGAGTGACTCTTTTGTCGTATACACCATGCGTTCGGTCTGCCCATTAGTCGAGGGGTGAAAGGGAGCCGACGTTGCATGCCTTATGAGGTTAGTCCTCAAGAAGGCCTGAAATTCTGCCGCTGTGAACTGGGCCCCATTGTCCAAGACTATGACGTCCAGCAGCCTGTGTGTGGCAAAAAGTTTTCTAAGCACCTGGATAGTCCTAGCAGTAGTTATAGTTGATATAGGAATTACTTCCAACCATTTAGAATGGCTGTCGACCACTATCAAAAACAACTGTCCCTGAAAGGGCCCAGCGAAGTCAATGTGAATCCTTGACCACGGTATATGAGTCTCCTCCCATCGATGGACAGGACCCTGTGTCATTTCTGGCCTAGAGTGTTGACACGTGTAACACCCGTGTACTTGGGCCTCGATAGCCTTATCTAACCCTGGCCACCATAGGTAGCTCCATGCCAATTCCTTCATCCGCACTATGCCCAGATGGCCCTCATGCAGAGACTGAAGCACACAGTGACTTAATGAACTGGGGACAATAACCCTACTCCCCTATAAAATGCACCCTTTGTGGGCTTAAAGCTCATGTCTACGTGTGAAGTAGCTCTGGAACCTAGGTCCAGGGCTATTTTCAAGCCACCCAGTGTGAATCCATGACAACACTCTGCTTAGAATTCTGTCTGCGGCAGTTTCTGCAGCCACATCCCCAGCATGGAAGGGGAATTCAGGCAAATCCAGCTGGAGCTGGAGCTGGCTCCATGTGTGGCAATGGCAACCCGCTAAGGCCGTCTGCATGGCCCATGTCTTTGCCAGGTTTGTGAATCAGCCTGTAACTATAGGCTGACATAAAAATGGACCACCTTAACATTCTAGGGGAAAGTATTTGTGGTGACTGCCTATCTGTGGTAAATAACCCCAACAATGGCTTATGGTCAGTGAAGACCGTGAACTTCCTGCCATACAAATAATCATGGAATTTCTTCACCCTGGACAGTAGGACAGTAGTGACTTTACTGCCTTAAAGCTATTTTTTTAATCCCATTTATATCCCGCCCTTCTCCGAAGACTCAGGGTGGCTTACAATTTAAAGCACAAATCAATGTGCTTAGCAATTTTCATGAACCTTGGTCCACTTCCACGGGGTTCTTTTGTCTAAGAGCCAGTGTAATGGCTCTGCCACTGCGGCCTTGTTAGGAAGGAATGCATGGTAAAAATTCAGGAGGCCCAGGAATGCCTGGAGCTCTCCCTTGGATCTGGGGCTTGGTGCCAGCTGAATCGCCTTCAGCTTGGATTCTGCAGGATGGATGCCTTCAGCATCAATGCAGAACCCCAAGAACTCAGTGGAAGGGACCCCAATCTTACACTTGTCCCTCTTTAGCTTAAGTCCCGCTGTGTGGAACGTTGAAGGATGGCTTTGAGCTTCCTTGCAAGCACCTCAGTGGACTCATCAGTGATGAGCACATAGTCAAAATAGGGGCAGACCCCCGGAATACCCTTGAGCGTATGCTCCATAACTCCCTGGAAGATTCCTGGGGCTATGCTGACTCCGAATTGGAGGCATTTAACTCTAAAAGCCCCCCCTGTGTGTCACAATTGTTTGTGCGGCCACTGTGGTCTCATCCACAAGTAACTGCTGATAGGCCTGTGCTGATAGGCCTGTGCCAAATCTAACTTAGCAAACATGGTACCCCCTTGCAGCAATGCCAAAATGTGGCTAATGACTGGCACCGGGTATGCATTTGCTGTAGTGCCCAGTTAATGGTGCACTTGTAATCAGTGCAAATCCTGACCTCCCCGTTGGCCTTAAGTGGCGTGATAATGGGATTTTCTCATTCACCCCCATCTACAGGCTGTAATACTCCCTGACTGACTAGCTTGTCCAGCTCTGCATCGATTTTGTGTTTTAGTGCAAATGGCATTCTACGGGGCTTGATCCTAATAGGCGTTATGGCAGGATCAAGCTTAAAGGCTATTGGAGGGCCCTTGTACTCTCCCAGGCTTGTGTCAAAAACATCTGCGAATTTCTCGCACACTGATGCCAAGTTCGCTACTTGTGTCCGGTGGATCCTGGTTACTTGAATACCCAGTGCATCAAACCAATCAAGCCCTATTAAAATTATTCTCTGGCCCTCCACCACAATTACATCTAGGGGCTCTGAAAACCCCTTGAATTTGATGGCCAAGGTGGCCTCGCCTTTGACAGCTACTCGGGGATTCTGGAAGTCAGTTAGAATGATGTCAGACTGCCTAAGCTTGGCCTATCTCTTGCTGCGGTTGCACATGAACCGGAAAGTCTCCAGTGAAATAATGGATACAGCTGAACCAGTGTCCAGTTCCATCCTGCAAGGAATGCCTTGCAGCTCGACTTGAAGCTGAACTTTTGGTTTAAGGGGGCGGCGAGCTCCAGTGTGGCAGACACTCCGGCGACTGGAGCAGAACCCTACGCTATGCTGCCCCAGGGCCCTGGTACCTCTTCTGATCGGTTCAACTGATTGGTGGTCCTTCTGGCGACCTCTACAGATGGCTGCAATGTGGCCGGATTTTCCGCAGGCCTGACACATGGCTGTCCTGAACTGGCAGTCTGCTCATTGGTGGCGGCTGCCACAGCTCAAACACTGAAGGAAGGGAACTACCTTGTAAGGGGGCTTCAGTTCCTTGTTGTGGTGCCGTTGGATCTTGTCGACTTCGTGGTTGGAGTTGATGTCTTCTGGATGCTAGGCGTCCTTGTGGTGGATGGCTTCCTCGTGAGGAGTGCTTTTGGCAGGCTGCAACACCTTCACGGCCCCACCGGCAGCTTTGTCCACCATGACTTCTTTGAGGGCTTCCTGGAGCGAGAGAGTCTCTTTTGCGAAAAGTTTTTGTTGAAGCTCTCTGCTCCTGAGTGCACAGACAAGTTGGTCTTGAAGCCTTTCTTCCAAGTCTGAAATTGGCACAGGCGCGAAGCTTGTCTCAATGCTGCGATGAATTCTGTGGCTGTCTCACCAGTTTGCTGGACTTGCTGTTTGAAAGCATGCCTCCAATGCTATCACTGGCAGCTTCGGTTGGAAATGACTGCCGAGCCGTTTCTTCAGGTCTGCGTAAGTTACGGACTCCAGTTGCACCAGTGCACCTAAGTTCTCTGCAATATTGAACGTTGCAGACCCTCAGACACAGATAAGTGTTGCGGCCTTCAGGCCATCTTCAGTGACTTGGTTTGCATGGAGGTAATTCTCTACTTTTGAAATGTAGGACGACTATCTCTCCAGGTGTGTGACATCAAATTCCTTGAGCTTTCCAACTTTCGCCATGGTGAGAAAGTCTTCACGGCTCGTGTCTTGTATTGCCTCATGCTGCTTCTTCGTAAGCCCAGGGACTGGTCCGCAGGGTGGAGTGGTCTCTAGTGTGGCTTGCTAGGCAGACCAAGAGGGGGGAACACAGTCCCTGCCAGGCACTGTGCTGGCCTCACCCCTAGTGACTTCAAGCTGTCTCGAAGAAGCAGCATCCCACCTTCATCACCAGTGTTGTGTAGTGAGTTCTTTGATGGCAATAAGCGAGACGAGAGGTTGCAAACAGGAACATTGCTTTATTGAGGCAAAGAGGAACAGAACTGAAACAGAGGCTGCTGCGCAGTTACTTATACGGTTAGCCACTAGGCAGTGGCCAATAGGTTTAAAGGAACCCATTTCCCACCCCAAATCATCCAATGATCTTCTTGGAGACAACAAGTCTGGCTTAGTCAGTGACCGTTACACAGACACACCATTGAGCAACCATAAGCAGCATTCAAACAGACACATGAACAGTTCAAGTAAAATCCCAATACATTACAGCATGCTTCCTTGGTCCCACAAGATGACAACATTTAATAGAGGGGCAATGGACTGCATCTATTCTGCAGGAATATGCCAAGCAATCAGACACAAGAGGAGACAAGCATTCCTTCAGATATCCAGGCCCAATGCTATACATGGCTTTATAGGTAATAACCAGCATCTTGAATTGCATTTGGAAGCTGAGTGGTAGTGAACAAAACTTATACAGCAAAATTGATACATGGACATATGGAAAAGCACCCATTACTGCTCCTGGTGCTGCATTTTAAACCAACTGTAGCTTCTTTAGCCTCATGACACCTTCCTTATAGTTTTTGTTGAGTGTCTTATATCCTTTTTAGTTGAATTTCCCTTTTTCGGTTTCTTATATTTCTTCCTTTCTCTTTTCAGAAAATAGTTGTGTCTTTATTATCTTATTTGGCAGGATTTTTCCATTTTTCTGGTCTCCTTTGGGATTTTAAGTCACCAGACCTGATACATCTTCTTTTTGAGTCCATCTGAAACTGTTTTTGTGAAATCTTTATGTCTGATGCTTCTCTTGTTGATATCATGCTATGACATCATAACATGGTCACTTTCTTCCAGATTTCTAATTCCTTCCTGCTGGTAAGGAGCAGATCCAAGATAGCATATTATTTTATTCTTTCTTCCACCTTCTGATAAATCAAGTTGTCAGCAAGAGAGAACAGGAATTTTTTAGATCTCTGATTCTTGGAAAAGTAAGATTTAAATTAGATGTTAGAGAAATTGAAATCTCCCATTGTTACTGTTGTGTCTCTTAGAAAGTTTGGTCCTTTGGCACAGAAAATCTTCATCTATATATTTTGCCTGCCAAATTGTTCTATAAATTCTCACAACAAAATCACTTTGGTTTTTCCTTCCATTCTTTGCAAATGCTTTCAACTGGATTTCTTTGTACGGTTTCCTAAATTTTGGTGCACGCATAAGTTTTCTTTATACATACTACAATCGTCCCATTCTGTCTGTTGAGTCTGTTTCTTTTGAATAAATTGTAACTTTCACAAACTATTTTCCAGTCATGAATATGATCCCATCAAGTTTCAGTGATGCCTATGCACAGTGCTTTTTTTGTAAAAAAAAAAAAAGGTGCCAGAATTCACATCTTGTTAAACTTTTATTTATATAATTTATTTATATATTTATTTATATAATTAAATATATATATATTCAGTTCTTAACATTAATTTATTGTATTTAAGGCAAATGTTCATAGTAAATTCCAAAGTTTTGTCCAATTCTCATCCAGCAAATCTTCTCAATTCCTTTCCTTGCTGTTAATATCTATGGCTGAATGTCATCCTCTGAGCAACCACAGATCAACATACTCTGAAGGATCGAAAAGTCTCAGACGTGGTCCGACAAGTTTGATGAACAAAAGTGCTGAAATTGTCTTAGTCTTTAACGAAGCTCTTGTTGGGGTGGCAATTAGATTCATCTGCGGAAACCCACATTCACATTCACTTGAAGACATGGGAATGGTATTCAGAGTCCGTATCAAATGCAACAGTTTTTCTGGATATGACTTTTCGAGAATGTATTCACGGAATCCATGAATCATTTTTCTTTCATTTAGTTGCAGTTTAGTTGACAAGTTTCTGATTTCCACTTCTCCAAATATCAGTTGAGTATTAACATCTTCAGGCCAATGTTTTGATCAAGTACATGAGACCAATACACCAACTCATCATCTTTGCTATCAAGCAATCTTTTTTCAATTAACTCTTTCAATTTTGTATAAAATATACTTGGGTCAATGGGAGGATCCTTTCTTGAATCTTTTTGGTGAAGTAAAACTCCACGAAATTGAAGATTGCATACAGCAGCAACAGTACGTTTATAATAGGGCCCAAAGTTCTGTCTTCTTTCTTCAAAAACTTGTACCAGTATTTTTATTTTCTTATTTGCCTTATAGAGGTCCATGTTGCAGTCCTGTAGGTCCAAATTTAATCCTGATAATTCTTGGAGAGCGTCACACATCAATCCTAGGTCCAATAAAAATTCTGAAGATGTTATTTATCTCTTCAAACCATCATAAGTGAATTTTTATCTCTTTTTTTATTAAAGAGTTTTAAAGTTTTACAATACATTTTTAAACATAAACATAACATACATTATCCAATACATTTAAAACATAACCCCAATTCCCCTCCCTCCCCCTCCCCCCCGACTTCCCAGAGCTGAATACAGGGTATTGCCTTTAACAAACTTAAACTAAAATATGCTAAATAACTATAATTAAACTTCAAATCCTATCGCACTTTAACTTCCTTAAACATAACTAAATAATAACACGTCTTATAATTCTAATAATAATTATACTCGTTCATATGCTAAATGAAACTTTTTAGTCCCATATTTATTCTGTATATAATCAATCCATCATCTCTACTCCAGTATATATCTCTGTTGCGATTGTTCTTTCAAATATACTGAAATTTTTGCCATTTTTGCCAAGTTTGAAACTTTTAAAGTCCATTCTTCTATAGTAGGCAGTTCCTCCTTCTTCCAATATTGCGATACCAAAAGTCTTGCTGCCAAGTGCATTTTTATCTCTTGTAGGATCATGCATTGCTTCTTCAAAATGATACACAAAGGATTCAAAATTATTCCACACATGGTATATGACATAAACTTTATCAATAAATGATTTGAATATATTTATTCCTGAAGTTTCCTCGACAGCATCACCTACTGATAATTCTAGTCTGTGATTAGTACAATGCCAAACTATAATAGAAGGAAAACCTTCTGACAGCAATTTTTTCACTCCACTTTTATATCCTATCATCACAGCAGCGCCATTGCACACTAGAGAAACCAAATAACACACTGGGACACAGGGGAGCACTTGGAGCAGACGGGAGGAGAGCCAGCCACGCCCACGGCCAACAGCTGCAAGGCGGCCGGCAGCCGTCCCGAGTGCGCACGCTGGAGCCGCGCCAGCCCGATCAGCTGTGCGGCGTCCGAAAGCAACCGCAGGCGAACACGCCAGAGCTGCGCCAGCCCGCTCAGCTGTGCGGCGGCCGACAGCATCTGCGGGCGAACACGCCGGGGCCGCGCCAGCCCGATCAGCTGTGCGGCGGCCCCCAGCGACCTCGGGCGAACACGCTGGAGCCGCGCCAGCCCGATCGGCTGTGCGGCGGGCCCCAGCGACCTCGGGCGCACACACTGGAGCCGCGCCAGCCCGATCAGCTGTGCGGCGGCCAAAAGCGAGTGTCGGCAGCCGCATAAGACCTGTAGAGCCGCACCCGCTACAGTCGGATGTTTCAGCCGCTTGCATACCGGCGGCGGGGCAGGGCGCTCTACAGCTGCGCTCGGACAACGGAGCCTGCCAGGGAACTGTGGGTGTGGCACAGAATACTGAGTTGGTGGAGGGGAGCACAAAAGGGACTTTAGAGTACGGGAGAGGGGGATGCTGGACTTACACCTTTCTTCACGCTGTATGGACCTCGGCGTCAGGGGAAGATGCAGGGCGTGGGGCGATGGGATAGGGGGGTGGGGTTTTACGCAGTTCAGGCAGATGCTGGTCTGCGCGGGGAAGGGGTGGAGCAACGGGTGGGGCTGTTATTCAATTATTGGCAACGTTTAAAAGAAGCGTTGGGACGAGTGGTTCCCAACGCTGACTTTGTTATTGCTTGGAGATCTTGCTAGTAAAGGTACTCTTGCAGTCATCCGTACTACATCGTGGTTTTTCCTGCTTGCTTGCGTTTCTCGGCGTAGACGAGGTTTTGACATATTTATTGTAAAAGTTTTACTATTTTTTTACAGTAACAATCTTAGTGCCTGGTGTACAGTGTGTTGTCTTGGTTCATTATTTTTTAGAAAAGAATATACAATTAATAATAGTTAATAAACAATCAATAATTAATTTTTATATTTCCATAATTAATATATCAATTGATAATATATTTCCTTGATCTTCTCTTCACCCAGTATTATTCTTTTACATTAAACAAATATAATTTCTAATATTTGATATTTTCCATATTTAAATGATTAAATAAAAACATTTTCTTCTATATTTATACCAACAATAGTAGCGTCCATATGTAGCATTTTTTTCGTATCAGATGTTATTTTTGTAAGTCATCTTATTGATTCACCATCTATCTTATTTTCATAAATCTTGTTTAAGCTCAATTTCTCCATAATATTCAAACAGTTCTTGTCAATCATATTTTTCCCAGTATTTAACACCTAAATATCCAAATTTTTCATTTAAATATATCATCCCAGTATTTTCATTTTTCATATATTATAGAGATACCATACTACTTATCTATCATAACATCTATCCATAAAAATTAGTTTAATCACTATGTATCCTTTTTTCAGAATTCTTATTAAGTCTAATTTCCCCTCAATATTTCAGTCATACCTTAATCCTAAATCTTTCCAAACCTAATTTGTCTTTAAAATTAAAACTTTTCCTTCACTTACAACATCCTAATATTTTTACATTTTGTATCTTATCAAAAAATACTATATTACTTATATCTCTTATCCCACTCATTCTAAAGTCCCTTTATGGCCAAAGTTATTTGTTTATTTAGCCATATTCAAACAAGTGTTTACTCATATAATATTCCATCTGGTAGGGTGAATCCAGTCTCTTCAGGCCGTCTCTAATCTTCTTCCTTTGCCAAATTCTTTTCCAAATTAATATTTTCAACTTGTCCAGTTCTTATATTTTTGTAGTTATTGTTAGGAGTAGAGGATACATAGTAGATAGGATGTATGCTTTTTGTCTCCTAAACAATGATTCTCCTAGCAGTGTCCATTTTGTTAAGTCTTCTTTCTTCTCAGGTTTATTTGGCGTTCTAATGCATAACATATCTCTTCCATAGTTATTGTTGTATCCAAGTCTTGTAAGTTTTTTCTTGTTTGTATTAAGTTATAATTCCCTTCATTTGTAACTTCACCAGTTGAATCATTTTTTTCTAGTTCACATTCTGTTGTCTGGATTGTTTGTTCATTCTTTACCATCATTCTTTGGATGTTTTTTGATTGTAGATTTAAGTTAGAAGTATATTCACTTATAGTATCAAAGTTATGTTTAACCTCCTCGTGGTTTAAGTCTATTGTAGTTTGTATCTGTTGTAACATTGCATAAATTTTGTCTTGGAAAGTATCTGTCTTGTCTAGAAGTGTTTCTAAAGTTCTTTGATCTTTCAGGCTAAATCTTTCAGGAGTAGATATTAAGTGTGGTTTTTAATCATTTTTTGATGAGTATGTCATATCCATGTTGTCTCTCCCTTTCGAGTAGTCTGTCATAAATGCCATAGTCTCTGTAATTAGCCTTGTCAAGCTAACCAAAACTCAAAATCCAAACAGTCCAATTTTGTATAGTTCTTGTTTTTATATATAATTTTTGTAATCCACTGTAATGTTCAGTTGTCAAGGTTTCAGTAAAATCAATGTTTTAGAACAATTCTTTCTTTCAGGAGTCAATTGTCAATTCAATATATTTAGCCAGCTTAAATCCTTCCTGTAACTTCCCTTCTCAATAATTTATCATAGATAAAAGTTTTTAAACAGTTCATAAATTTAAACCACAATCAAAGTATTTCTTTTCCTTCAAACACTTTCCAATCTTATAACTGGCCCAGTATGCAATCTCTTCTCTGTTCTTTAGCAACTATCTTCTTAAAGGTTATTAAAGTTCATGGGAACAGATTTTTTTTCTTTGTTTCTGGGCATTGTCTTTAATGTGCTATATACTCATTGTGCACTAGATGTCAGCAAATATTTATTTTCCAGCTCTTTCAGACAAAAAGTTCTTATTATTTTTCTTTTTTTATGTAATTCAATCAAAATCCTTTAGAATACAATCTTAGCAGTTTGTTTTAATTTCTAAGTTTGATCAGATTGTAGTATTTGGAATTTAATTTCAATAATGTTCCTTCCTCCTTAAAGGTTAATTCACCGCTTCCGTCTATGGGGGAAATGTGAATGTAGTCCCCTCCCCTCACTTTCAGAGGTTGTTTACTTTGGGGATCTTTCCCAGGGACTGGTTGTAAAATAAGGGAGAGAAGATCAAATACTCCCACCATTTCCAAGCATGCTGTTCACTGTTATTCTTGGTAGTGCTCTTGGACTTCGGCTGCAGTACCTTGGGCTAGATGCTGGCATGCGGCTAGCCTTTCTCCTGTCAGGTTCGGAGGGCTTTTCTCAGATCAAACAAAGTGATTGCCATCACTTCGTGATCAACGGGGTGCCCCTCCTTCGTGGTCACCTTTCCGGGACAACTTTGGACCCTTTTAGGGTTCCCCTGGCAGGGCGAAATTAGCCGTGGGAAGTGGAGGTCCACTCTCGAGCTGCCAAGCGCTACAAGTGCTAATCGGAAGTCCCAAATATTTTTTTTTAATCTTCTGTCATCCCATAAGAGTGAAGACATTGGAGTAACGAATCAAATCCTCCTTCTGCTGTTACTTTTTCAAGTTCTACCAAGTCCAAAAACAAATTTACCGGTGAATTCATTCCAACATCTTCGATACAGCATCGAACATATAGTATGAAGGTAGTTTTATTGCTTATTGTGGTTGATTCATCAATTATCAATGAAAGTTTATTATTGGATTGAACAATTTCTTTAACCACAGTTTTCCTCATTTCTTCACTTCTATATTAACATTTGTAGAATGAAGAATACAACCCATTTCAACTCTGTTCTGTTCTTGGAGATCAATTTTAGTTTCAAAATGATGGAATGATTGATTTTCCTTTGTTACTTTATATGCAGTTCGAAAAATTTTTACAGTTATTTTTTTTGTGAGATAATGAAATTAAAAAACATTCTCAAGAGTCATTTTTTTCACTTTCAGCAGCTATTTTTGTTGCTGCTTTATGTGTAGCAGATTCTCTGTGATCAATTTTTTTTTGAAGTGAGCTCAACTGTTGCTTCATATCTTTGCCAGAATAGGTTATCTCATTGTTGATCCATTCTTTGTTGTGAGCATCTCCTTAAATACAAACAGCTCATAAGCTGGACTTACCCATATTAGCAACCATATTATGGATAGCTTGTACACAGTGCTTTTTTCTAAAAAAAAAGGTGCTGGAACTCTCATCTTGTTAATCTTTTATTTATATAATTTTATTTATATATTTATATAATTAAAAAATTATATATTCAATTCTTAACATAAATTTAATTTATTGTATTTAAGGCAAATGTTCATAGTAAATTCCAAAGTTCTGTCCAATTCTCGTGCAGAAAATCTTTGAGATTTGAGCCAAGTTTAATGCATAATTGCCTTTAGTTTTTTCATCTGTTTTTGGCTTAGATGAAGTAATGCATCTTTCAGGCATTCACCAAATAAACTAGAATTTGTTGTGAGCATCTCCTTAAATACAAACAGCTCATAAGCCAGACCTACCTATATTAGCAACCACATTATTGATGGCTTGTACATACCATTTTAAAGATATGATCACATTGGTTCAAGTGAATGAGATGCTCCTATAACCCAAAATGCATGCTATTAATTCATTCCTGCCAAAATAGTTATTTTCATCAGACTTAGTTCATGATGAACTTAGAACACTAAGGGTTTTTTATCAAATTAATCATAAAGACAGTATAATAGGCAGCCATAGGGGTGAAAAATTGTGGAATAGCTCCCCCATGTTTACAGTATATACTGCAGGTGGGTATAGTAAAGATGGAATATTATTTTTTTTTTGTCTACTTGAAAAAAGATGTGTTGCACTTTAATAGAGGAAGAGACAACTTTTGCATATATAGCCTGACATATATTGAGTTCCTTTTGGAAGGACTAGCACTGGGAGATAATAGATATCTAATACAAGTGCATATGCTGCCTTCAACATATATGTGTTTAATTGATGGAGTCATGTTACTGACAAGATAATGAATTGCAAAGAAATTGTGTTATTAATACATAAGTTAAACATTTTGTTTCTATTTCTTTACAACAGCTGATAAAAAATGGCCTGGCTATGTTCAAATTATACACACAAGAGAACAGGCTTAGGTGAGGGGGAAAGTGTTACAATTCAATCTATTTATGAATATGAATGAATATGTCCATAATTTCCCAGTGTATTTTAACAATGATATAGAACTGTGCTATGAGGAGCTTACAATTTACATTTCTTATTCTTGGGGTATTAATGACAGAAAGAAAATGGATAGAAAAAAGTAACATTAGATAAATATGAGAAAATATAGTTGTATATGTGTATATAGTATGGTTAGGTGTGTGTAATGTATGTGTTCCACTTTGAGAGTGAGCAACTAAATTTCATTTTTGATGTGTGCCATTGGACCCACAGTAAAAAAAAATGACAAGGGTTATCTATCTTATCATATCCTTAAGTAATTTATTTTTATAAACAGTACATAAGCTGTTAAAATATAGCTTTTAATATCCAAAAGTAGATTTTCAGGAAAAAATAAAGAAAAGATTGTATTACAATACTGATGATTTATATAAAGTTTGTGTTTAAAGGAAAGCTAGAAAAGACCCATTTTCAAACGATTGCTGATTTATTTATTTTTTGACATTATCAACATTTCAGTGGAGTCCATCTGCATGCCTGCCTCGCACTCAGCCAGGCTCTCCATGCATACTGCCGCTGATTGGAGGCAGCTGGCCAGGCACCAAAGTGCTGAAAACAGCGGAGTCCGTGTGTGCATCTGCTACGCGTTCACCTGTCAGATGTGCTCTCCACGCCTTGGATCAGCTGCAGTACACCGTGGAGAGCAAGGCTGATGCAGGTTAGGCAGGCACGCACACAGACTCCACTGTTTTGAGTTGTAGTGCTCCATGGAGAGCCTGGCTGACATGGGGTGAGCATGAGGCAGGCGCGCACATGGACTCTTCAATGCCTGGCCAGCCACCTCCAATCAGCTGCAGCACGCCATGGAGAGCCTGGCTGCCACCATAAAGTATTTCTTCTTTCTAAAAGTGGTTCTTGAGTTTCTTCAACTCAGGGTAGCCCAAGTGTACATTCTCTGGAGCTAGAGTTGACTTGCTTAGGTGAGCAATAGATTGTACAGTGTAGTGAGATGAACTCTATCTATACTCATTCTCTCACTTCTCTGAGTGTAATAGCAACAACACTTATCTTCTGCAGGCTAAGCTGCCTTTACAGCATTCTCTGAGTGGTGTCAGCATATTGCTCCCAACAATGTGGGTCCTCATTTTACTGACCTTGGAAGGATGGAAGGCTTAGTCAATCTTGAGCTGGTCAGGATCAAACTCCTGGCTTCAGATTTAGCCTGCAATACTGCATTCTAACCAGTGTGCCACCATAGCCCATATGTTGAAAAGTATTTGAAAAGTACTTTCCCCTTGCAGATGGGAAAGTGCCATAGTTACAGCAATGGTTTAATAAGAGGCAGCTTAGCCTGCAGAAGATATGAGGGCATGGTAAATGTCTCATAAGGGGCTACTTCCTAGTTTTTTGGGCTGCAAAGATCATGGGAGAGGAAGGTACTTTGAGACTTGCAAGACTGATGTTAGCCTTGCAAGGTAGTCAGACAAGAAATACATTAAGATGAACTAATTCTACTTTATTGTAAGGTTACCTTAACAGAACTTTGCAAATCTCAAACTACATTTTCCCTATCACCTTCATCACTCAAAAAACTAGGGAGAGTCCCTTCTGAGATATTTGCCATGCCCATGCTCCTTCTGTGGGCTAAGCTGCCTCTTATCTGGCTTTTGCCCTGGCTGTGTTTCTTCCCTCTGTCTCCCAAGGTCATTCCCACATATTACATGGGTCATGCGTTCACACTTGTCTTCCTCTTTGTACTCTCTGACATTCACATTCCTTCCCTGAAGAGATTATCATAAACAACTTGTCTTGCCTAGAAACTTTCTATGTTCCCATAGGTCCCGCTCTTTAAGTCTTTTCTATTTTTCTCCAGTAATGACACAAAGTTGTGCTTCTAGTAGATTATGCTTGGACAGAAAGACAAACAATGCACACAGTGGATTGCTATGCAGCTTCTTTTGCACTCTACAGTGCTTGGAGTTGACTGGCATCTCTCAAACCCACTTCCTTTGTCAAATCTGCATACAAAAGTCCCCTGTTGTTGTTTTTTCCTTGTTTGCTTCCTCAGCATACTCTCTAGCCAACTATCTTCTTTATATGTATCTTGAAACTGTCTCATTTAAGACAAAATGCAAACAGTACTCCAAGCATACATACTGGGCAACCAACAGCACTTTCTTGTAGGATAAAATATTTATTACTAGCTATAGAGACTGTTGAAAGTGCATCCTCAAATATATTGTCTTGGTTAACCTAACAGAGCAAGCCATTATTTACTTATAATGGTTTACAGAATTCTACAACTGACTGGTTCACATTACATTAATATATAAGCCATGACTTACAAATTATAAAGTTGGAGTCACTACTATACTAAACCAAAACTAAACTAGTTGTTTTGTCTTAGTATGATGTATTAACCCAACCAAATAGGAAATCTAGATAAACCTAATTGTGCAGTCCTGTAGTTGCAATCTTATTCCCTGCTTTTCTCTAGTTCACTACATGTATTTTTTAAAAAAAAGGGGGAGGAGAAATAATTGTTCTTCTATTAGAAAAACTCAGTGGGTTAGGACGCTGAACTTGTCGATCGGAAGGTCGGCAGTTTGGCGGGTCGAATCCCGAGTGCCGCGTAGCAGAGTGAGCGCCTGTTACTCGTCCCAGCTTCTGCCCACCTAGCAGTTCGAAAGCACGTAAAAATGCAAGTAGAAAAATAGGGACCACTCCGGTGGGAAGGTAACAGTGTTCCGTGCGCCTTTGGCATCTAGTCATGCCGGCCACATGACCACGGAGACGTCCTCGGACAAGCGCTGGCTCTTCGGCTATGAAACGGAGATGAGCACCGGCCCCTAGAGTCGGAAACGACTAGCACGCATGTGCGGGGGAACCTTTACCTTTACCTTTTATTAGAAAAACTCAGCTTCTTCTATTCTATATTATAGTAGCAATTTCTAATGTTACTCCCATTTCAGAATTGAAGGTGATGTCTCTGAATGTAACTGGCCCAAAGCTACACAATACGTTCCATGGTTGAATGGGCTTTAACTTTGCTTTCCCTAATTCAAATCCAACATTAACCTCTATACTAACCTGACACTAAATGTTCTTGTCAAGGTTCCAATAGATGAGACCAATAAGGAAAGAACCCCAAGGCAAAATATTTCTTAAAGAACATATTTTTTGGCTACAAAATATCAGCACATTCATAAGTGAAACCAAGACTGAAGTTCCCCCTCAAAGGTTACAATATTACAAAGTTGATTTTCCCACCCCCAGCAATGTGACATAAATCACATTCCCCAATAAACTACTATGGTGAGTTTTCTAACGAAAGCTTCAGCTCACCAAAACTCAAGCAGCAATGACCTTGGTTCCCACAGAACAATTCATTGTTTTGACTAAACTAGAAAAATTGTTCATCCCCTCTCCCAACTCCGTGGCAACCAAAACCGAAGAAAAATGGCTTCAGCCAAGTTCGTTTGCAGCGTTGAAAGATGTTGAGCAATTGATCATGCACGGCTTGGCAACCATTTTGTGAGGATGTCCTTGGTATGCTCTCAAAATAATATCTTACAATTTGCATTTTGTGATGTAAACACATCAAAAGACATTTGACAACCTCAAAAGAAGAGAGTTATTTATTTGTTACTTCTGCTCCTATTGCAGTTCATTGTGGTAATAACAGTTGTTCTGAATATTTATGCCTTCAATACAAGACTGAGCTGGTGCACAAATGAATGAGTCACCAACCCAATCATACTCACCCTTTTTCCTGTGTAGAGCACCTTCTTACACTATTATGTACGACAATTCTGATGAGAAATGCTTTTTTCATATTGTCAGTATCAGGAAAATAAAATCAGTCTGTTTCTTGACGTACAGAGAGATGGGTTTTGCAGCCTATCAAAGAAGGAAACAAAAGTTGCACTCTATTTTTATTCTGAATAAAAATATCATTATACAAGAAATAAGCTTTAACACCATTATGTGAAAATATGATTATTACCTGTGAGGTCCATGTATATGAGATGTGGCTTTTCTATATTATTTTAAGGGATGTGCAATGTTTTAAAGAATAATTGCCCTAATTGTTCCCTAAATTAACTTAATATTTTAGAAAGGGGAAAGATAGCACAAATAGGTGAGCTAGCTTTTTTTATTTTTCCTGAAAATTTGCATATTTTTGTTTGTAAAATTATATTGAGCTTAGGGTTTATAATATTGCTTCTTCTTCCAAATAATAGAAACACACAATTAGAGAGTGTTTGGCAGTTGTGTGCAGAAAGGAAAGGGCTTTGTGGTCTAGAGCTAAATGTTGCCCATCTCTAGCTTGCCTTCAAGAGTGTGTGGTGAAGGAAGCAATCAAACATGTGATCTCTGCATACCTACACTTGCAGACTAAAATAGCATCGGCCTGCTATGAGACATTAATGTTCCTATCTAGCCTGGTTAAAACTATCATTCAAAGCATACTTAGATTGTAAGTCTGTACTCAATTATAAGACTGTAATCCACCAATTGCACCGGAGCCTAAAATCCTATAAACAATTGCATTGTTACAAGGCAGTAAATGTCACTGCACTCAGTAGGAGTATTCATAAAATTGTGTTCCACAAGCACGAGGTTCTATCTTATTAGAGCATTTTTGCTATGTTAAGTGAAGAAAAAGGTTTGAAGGTAACTTGCCATGATAAATTAGCACTTTTTCAGGTTCTGTTTTTTAACTAAAAGTTACATATACAGTAAGCAGTCATCCAAACCAGAACACTGTTTCAAAATGAATCCACTACAAAACTGACCTTGCTGCATATCATTCATGTTTTGCAATATGTTTATCTTTTTCTGTTGCCTACTATTCCATAGATAGCTAACCAAGTTGAAAGATAAGTCCTCAAACTGTCCAGAAGAATAGCTAACTCAGCAATTATTATCAACAACTTTGTTTGGATTGGAATGTCCGATAAGAAATACATATTCTATTAGTTATTTCAACAGTTACTAAACCTAAAAAGATTTTTAAAAAGAGAAAAAAGGTTAAACACAGTAAATCAAACTAAAGGTATATTCTCTATATATACTTGCAGCATGAACAGTCTCTGATCCCACCAGCATAAAGTTAATGAAAATATAGTTATATCATTTAAAGTTTGTCTTAAGTATTTTTAGTGCTGTTTTACAAGCACAACATGACACTCAATATTTTCATAAAATAGAAAAAACAGAAACATGGAACAGATGTTTAAGCAAAACTTGACAACAGCGAGCTATGTGGATTTAAAATGTTTAGATAAACTACAAAGTTCTCAGCTATCTTCTGAAGATAAAGTTTATATTTTAATTCATTTTCAATTTTTAAATAACCTATTCATCCTCTTCACTGAAGTGAACTGTGACATCTCTGAGATGGGGGAAAGTAAATTTCATGTATATATTATTTTGCCAGTTGGAGCCAGTCATTAGTACTAGGGAGAGGAATTCTGCTCCATTTTTTCCTCTGTTGGTTCTAATTAAATTTGCTGAATGAGATTTTTTTTTCCAGAAGAGAAAGGTTCAGGGGGAAAAAATATTGCAGATAGAATATGAAGTTCCTGTACTTAGTTACAAAAACAGCCAAGATTGGATGTGAACTTCCCATTTTCACTGTATAAACCAGTACAAGATTGTAAACCATTCTAAATGGTAGCCCTATATTTCAACATAGAATCACCACTCTTCTAGACAAACTGTTTCACTGATTAACATTTGTTGCTATCAAGATTTTTTTCCTAATATTGGGCCTGAATCTTTCTTTAATTTCAAGTTCTTCTTTCTAATTTCACCAGACAATGAGTTTATTTTCTCTTACATGTGATACTGTAGACTTCTAGCATATCCTCCCTTTTTGCAAGCTTTTAATTTGTTCCTCATGGGTCTTAGTATAAAGAACCATTATTATTTGGATAGTTCTCCTATGAAACAACTCCAAATTCTCCATATCAGTTGTAAGGTATAATGTCCAGAACTGGACATGGTATTCTAAGTGCCATTTAACCAGTGGAGAATCACAATGGAATGATTATCTCCATGGATATATCCCAAAGGTACTTTTCAAACTGGTCTTTCTTAGGTTTTTCTTAAAAACATTTTGCTTTTCATCCAAGAAGCTTCTTCCACTCTGACTGAAAGGTGGGGAATGCAAAGATTTATATTCTTTGCAGTCATCTGATCATAAGCACTCTGAAGATCGACTCTCAAGAGAACTAACCATCAATCTTCAGAATGCTAATGACCAGGTGACTGCAAAGAATATAAATCCTCCCATTCACACAATTCAGTCAGAACTGAAGAAGCTTCTAGGATGAGAAGCAAAACATTAAGAGAAAAATAAGAAAGTCCAGTTGCTTTTTGAAAAGCACCTTTGGGATAACCATGACCTGGATAATTGAGAATCAACATAGATATACCTCCATGGATATATTTCTTCTATTAATGCATTCCAAGATTACATTGACCTTTCTGGCTGCTACATCATACTGGTTGCTCATATTTAGATGGTGGTCACCAGTGCTCCTAAATATTTATTGCAATGCAGATGCCACATCTTTCCATTTCTGTATGTATGGATTTGATTTTTTTTCACTTAGGTGTAAAATCTTAACACATGTCACAAATTAACCTCATCCTATTGGATTTGGGACAGTGTTCAAGCTTCTTGAAGTCATTTTGACTTGTGATTTTGTCATCTTCACAAATATCAAACCCATCTAGCCTGTCTTCTGCAAATTTGGGAAGTGTCCATTTAGGATCATTTATAAAGCAGCTGAATATGAATGGACTGAGGATGAAGCTCTGGGTGACCCAAATCTATATTTCCCTCCAGGACAATGGCCAGTTGCAAATTTCTCACCTTACAGTAATAAGGCTCCTCTCGTCCGGGATTTGGTCGAGGGTGAGCATGCGGACCTGGCTTGCATCACGGAGACCTGGTTGGGTCAGATTACATTGACCTTTCTGGCTGCTACATCATACTGGTTGCTCATATTTAGATGGTGGTCACCAGTGCTCCTAAATATTTATTGCAATGCAGATGCCACATCTTTCCATTTCTGTATGTATGGATTTGATTTTTTTTCACTTAGGTGTAAAATCTTAACACATGTCACAAATTAACCTCATCCTATTGGATTTGGGACAGTGTTCAAGCTTCTTGAAGTCATTTTGACTTGTGATTTTGTCATCTTCACAAATATCAAACCCATCTAGCCTGTCTTCTGCAAATTTGGGAAGTGTCCATTTAGGATCATTTATAAAGCAGCTGAATATGAATGGACTGAGGATGAAGCTCTGGGTGACCCAAATCTATATTTCCCTCCAGGACAATGGCCAGTTGCAAATTTCTCACCTTACAGTAATAAGGCTCCTCTCGTCCGGGATTTGGTCGAGGGTGAGCATGCGGACCTGGCTTGCATCACGGAGACCTGGTTGGGCCCAGAGGGTGGTATCCCCCTGGTTGATCTTTGCCCACCAGGCTTCCGGGTGCTACACCGGCCTCGGACTCAGGGTAGGGGTGGGGGAGTGGCTGTGGTTATGAGGGAGACCTTATGTCCGCAGGAGGCCATCGTTCTTCAGATAGTCGGGTGTGAATCTCTCTTACTGAGGTGTGGTCCTAGGGCGCAGTTGGGCTTGCTGCTGGTGTACCTTTCGCCTAGTCGCGCAGCAGCAGCCCTGCCTGAGCTTCTCGATATCCTCTCAGGGCTGGTGATTGAGTTCCCCAAACTCATGGTTTTGGGTGACTTCAATCTACCATCCCTGGGAGGATCATCTGAGTTAGCTCGGGAGTTCATGGCTTCCATGACGGCCATGGACCTGACACAAGTAATTCATGGACCGACTCATGTGGGAGGTCACACCCTGGATTTGGTTTTTCTATCTGGACGGTGGTTAGATGATCTTGGTGGGGGCTCCCCAATTGTTATGCCCCTGTCATGGACCGATCATCATCTCCTGCGGCTGGTCTTCTGTTTTGCCACTCCCCACCATGGGTGTGTTGAGCCAACTAGATGGTTCCGCCCCAGGCGCTTAATGGACCCTGAGAGGTTCCAGGCAGCGCTGGGTCCCCACCTGCCTCCTCTGCTCACAGCTCGGCAGATGCCTTAGTGGAAGCCTGGGAAAGGACGGCCACGGAGGCACTAGACTGAGTTGTACCCTTGCGGCCCCTGACCCGGCGCAGATCCCAGTGGGCTCCATGGTTCTTCGCGGAGCTCCGGGAGATGAAGCGTCAGAGACGGGGCCTAGAGAGCGGTTGGAGGTCCAGCCGATCTGAATCCGACCGATTGCGACTAAGAACCCATATTAGGTCTTATCTCGCAGCGATAAGGGTGGCGAGGTCTAATTACTTCACTACCCTTATCGCGTCCGCAGTTAATCGCCCGGCCACCCTGTTTAGGGTGACCCGCTCCCTCCTTAATCAGGAGGTGAGTGAGGAACCCTTGCAGGGGCATGCCGAGGAGTTTAGTCAACATCTGTTGGATAAAATCGCTCGGATTCGGACTGATTTGGATTCCGACTGGGCAGAGTCGGACGATCAGGACACGGGTGATCTTGTCAATGTGATCTGGGAGGAGTTCGATCCTGTAACTCCGGAGGAAGTGGACAGGATTATGGGGAGGCTGAGCTCCACCACATGTTTATTGGACCCGTGCCCTTCCTGGCTGGTTTATGCAGCCCGGGAGGGGACACGAGGCTGGTTCCAGGCGGTTATATCTGCCTCTTTGAGTGAGGGTAGCTTCCCCGCCGCCTTGAAGGAGGCAGTGGTGAGACCTCTCCTCAAGAAGCCTGCCTTGGACCCAGCTGTGTTAAATAACTTTCATCCGGTCTCCAACCTTCGCTTTCTTGCGAAGGTTGTTGAGAGTGTGGTGGCGCATCAGCTCCCTCTGGTTCTGGATGAAGCGGATTATCTAGACCCATACCAATCAGGCTTCAGGCCCGGGTACAGCACGGAGACGGCATTGGTCGCTCTGGTGAATGATCTCTGGAGGGCTCGGGACAGGGGATATTCCTCTGTCCTAGTCCTATTAGACCTCTCAGCGGCTTTCAATACCATCGACCATGGTATCTTGCTGCGGCGTCTCAGGGGATTGGGAGTGGGAGGCACGGTCCTTCAGTGGTTCTCCTCCTATCTCATGGGACGCTCGCAGTCAGTGTTGGCAGGGGGGCAGAGGTCCGCCCCGAGGCCTCTCGCTTGTGGAGTCCCTCAGGGGTCGGTCCTCTCGCCTCTCCTGTTCAACATCTATATGAAACCGCTGGGTGAGATCATTTGTGGTTTTGGAGTTGGGTATCATCAGTATGCTGATGATACCCAGCTTTTCATTTCGACCCCAAACCACCCCAGTGATGCCCTCAACGTGATGTCCCGCTGCCTGGAGGCGGTTCGGGTCTGGATGGGGAGGAACAGGCTTCGACTCAACCCTGACAAGACCGAGTGGCTGTGCGTACCGTCATCTCGGGATATTCAGGATATCCCATCTCTCTCTATGGGGGGTGAGTTATTACCCCCCGTAGATAGGGCTCGCAACTTGGGAGTCCTCCTAGATTCACAGCTTTCTCTAGAAGACCATATAGTAGCTGTGACTAGGGGGGGCCTTCGCCCAGGTTCGCCTGGTGTGCCAGTTGCGACCCTATCTTGACCGGGATGCCTTACGTACGGTCACTCACGCCCTCGTGACCTCTCGCCTGGACTACTGCAACGCTCTCTACATGGGGCTACCCTTGAAGACCACTTGGAGGCTCCAGCTGGTACAGAATGCAGCCACGAGAGTTGTTGTTCTGAACCAGCCCTCTTCTAGCAAACCCCTATTCAAAAAGAAGAGACTGGAGAGCGTCCAAGGCTAAAAGGCTTCTGCCAAGATTTAATTACGCAGTTAACAAAAACACTAGAGCTTGTCTTCTCAAGCGGAAAAGTTGCTTTCAGCAACCAGCCCCTCCCCAAACACTCCTTTTATAGAGAGCTCAGGGCGTGGTCTCCCTGTGCCTCCTCCCGAGGAGTCCCACATTCTTTCTTTGTTTGTTCCTGCTCGACTGCCTCCTGCGTCGGGCGTCCTTGAACAGGGCCAGCTGTGGGTCATCATCTTCCGCACTATCGGGCTCACGCAGCTGAGAAGAGGGCCCCGGCTGGGAACTCTGCCAAGCCTCCACGCCATCATCAACCGGTTCGTCTCCCACACGGTCCTCCTCCCCCTCATCTGAGTCCTCCGACACATCTGAGCCAGCTGCCGAAACCACAGGCTGGCCCTGAGTCACAACACTATCCCGCACCGCAGGGCCCTTCCCCCGGGTCTGCCGATCCGGATGCGGTCGGGATGGGAACTGTTCGTGAAACGCAGTCACCAACGCAGGGGCATGAACGGCGGTCGCGTCTTCCCATGTGAAGTCCTCCGGCCCGTACCCTTTCCACTCGATCAGGTACTGGAAGCGACCTTTCAGCCAGCGGGAATCCCTGATGCTGGCGACCTCGTACTCGGGGGTGCTGCCTCCATCACGAGTTCCTGATGGGGGAGGTTCCGCTTGGCGAAGTGGACAGGCCGGTTGTTCGGGGACCAACAAGGACCGATGGAAGACGGGGTGCACGTGCAGGGAACATGGCAGAGTTAAACGATAGGCGACCGGATTGATGACGGCCTCGACTGGGAACGGTCCAAGGTAACGGTGGTCCAGCTTCCTCGCCGGCCGAGTGGATGGTAGGTTCCTGGTGGACAGCCAGACCCGATCCCCCACCGATAGTGGAGGCGTATCCCTTCTCGACCGATCGGCGAACCTCTTGTAGTCGGCCTTGGCCTTCTCCAGCTGCCGTCGCACCAACCGATGGATCGCCTGTAACTCCGCCATAAATTCGTTCGCTGCCGGCTCCGATGAGTCCACGGGAGAAAGGGGGAAAAACCGGGGGTGATAACCCACGTTGGCCAAGAACGGTGTCATCTGCGTGGAGGTGTGCTGCGAGTTGTTAAAGGCAAACTCGGCTATGGCCAAATAGTCCACCCAATTGTCCTGCTGCAGGTTAACGTAGCAGCGCAGATACTGCTCTAAGATGCCGATGACCTTCTCGGTACCCCCGTCGGTCTGAGGATGATGCGCGGACGAGAGGCAAACCTTAATGTCCAACGCCCGCATCAACTCCTGCCAGAAGCGGGCTGTAAACTGGGCCCCCCTATCGGAGACGACTCTATCGGGAAGGCCGTGCAGCCGGAACACCTGTTGGATGAACATGCGACTAGTGGCGCGAGCTGACGGTAAGCCGCGACAGGGGATGAAGTGCGCCATCTTGGTCAACATGTCCACCACCACAAACACTGTCGTGAAGCCGGAGGATGGGGGTAGATCCGTCAGAAAGTCCATGGACACAGCCCCCCAGGGTCTCTTGGGTGTTGGCAAGGGCTGCAGTAAACCAGGCGGGGCCCCTGTCGCTGACTTGGCCTGCCTGCAAGGAATGCAGGAGGTGACATAAGACTGGACATCGTGTCGGACTCGGGGCCACCAGAAGGTACGGGAGACCAGGTTCAGAGTCTTGAACAGGCCAAAATGCCCCGCAGCCGGGTTATCATGACACTGGCTGAGGACGAGTCCCCTGAGTGGCCCTCCTGGAACATAGAGCCGGTCACGATAATACAGGAGTCCATCCGCGACCGACCAAGGCGAATCTGGCCCCACCTCTTCCTTCCGCTGAGCCACCCACGCCTCCTGCTGCTGCGCCTCCCGGATCCGAGCCCGTATATCCACCGGCTCCCGTACCGCAGCAAAAGACTCGACGGGGATCACTGTCCTGGGCGGAAGCTTGTCTTCCGCTCGGGTGTATTCGGGCTTTCTGGACAGAGCATCCGCTCTCTGGTTGTGCCCGCTTGGTATGTACCGCACCCGGAAGTCAAACCTCGCAAAGAAGAGGGACCACCGGATCTGGCGTTGATTCAAATTCCGAGCGGTCTGCAGGCTTTCCAGATTCTTGTGGTCCGTCCGGACCTCGATCTGATGCTGCGCCCCCTCCAGATGATGCCTCCAAGCCTCGAACGCCGCCTTGATGGCCAGCAGCTCCTTCTCCCAGATGGTATAGTTGCGCTCCGAGGGGTTCAATTTCCGAGAGTGATACGCGCAAGGGAAAAGGGTACCGCTGGGCGTCGTTGCCTGGAGTAACACGGCCCCAATGGCAATGTCGGAGGCGTCCGCCTCCACGACAAACGGCCGTTGCGGGTCGGGATGTTTCAAGATGGGCTCCTTCATGAAGGCGTCCTTCAAAGCCTGGAACGCCTGTTGTTCGGGGGCGTTCCACTGGAACCGAGTCTTCTTCTGCAGGAGCCGGGTGAGGGGGGCTGTCAAGGCAGCAAAGCCAGGGATGAATGTCCGATAGTAGTTGGCAAATCCAAGGAGTCGCTGAACGTCCTTCACGCGACGCGGGGGTTGCCAACTCTGCAACGACTCGACTTTACTCGGCTCCATGGCGATGCCCTCAGGAGAAATGCGGTGACCCAGGAAATCGATGGTCACCTGGTAGAACTGGCACTTCTCCAACTTGGCAAACAGCCGATGTTCCCGGAGGCGCTGCAGGACCTGACGGAGATGCTGATGATGCGCTTCACGCGACGGGGAGTAAATCAGGATGTCGTCCAGGTAAATCACGACAAACTGGTCCAACAGATCCCGAAAGATATCGTTCATAAAATGCTGAAACACAGCGGGGGCATTGGTCAGGCCAAACGGCATCACCGTGTACTCGAAATGTCCATAGCGAGTACCAAACGCCGTCTTCCACTCATCACCCGGCCGAACCCTGATGAGGTTGTAAGCTCCACGCAGGTCCAGTTTCGTGAAGATCTTAGCCTCCCGGAGTCGGTCCAAGAGCTCGGGGATGAGGGGCAGCGGGTAGCGGTTACGCACCGTGATGGCGTTGAGTTTCCGGTAGTCACAGCAAAGCCGTAACTCGCCCGACTTCTTTTTGACGAAGAGCACGGGCGCAGACACTGGCGAGGACGAGGGCCGGATGAAACCATGAGCCAAATTCTTTGTCAGGAAGTCCCGCAATGCAGCCAACTCGGGCTCCGACATGGAGTACAAACGCCCCACTGGGAGAGGCGCATCAGGGACTAGATCAATGGAACAGTCATAGGGCCTGTGCGGGGGTAATTGGTCCGCCTCTGACTCACTGAACACATCAGCAAAGTCGGACAGTTCGGGAGGCAAGGAAACCCCTGAGGAACCCTCCACCTGGCCGGCACAGATATGGCGGGTGTGGTCCACGCACTGCAAACTTGAGAAGGTGACCAAGTTCTGAGACCAATAGATCTGTGGATCATGCGCCCGGAGCCACGCCAGTCCCAAGACCACGGGGAAGTGCAGATCCGAAGTGACGTAAAACTGAATGGCCTCCACATGGGTACTGATGGCCATACACACGGGTTGCGTGGCGGCCGTAATAGGCCCGGACAGGAGCACTCGACCATCGATGGTCTCCACAAGCATGGGCGGATCCACTGGACACTGGGGAACAGCCCATTTGGCCACAAAGGCCGAATCCATAAAGTTAGTGGTAGCCCCAGAGTCAATTAAGGCATGGACCGGAATCCCCTCTGGCTTGCCAGGAAGGATCAGTCGTGCCTCCAGAATCAAATGCCGTGGAGGTTCACAGGCACCGTCGGAACGGCGTCGCTCGGCGTGGTCGTTGTGGGTCGCCCGATCTTTCACACCGTCTAGATCGGGCTCGGGCCGTTTCCCGATAGCAAAGCAGGGGACTTTCTCGGGGCAGGCTTGGTCACTGACGCCCGCTGACGCTTCTTCGGGCATGAAGCAGCCAAATGTCCAGGGTCCCCACAGTAAAAACACAACCCCTCCGATCGTCGTCTGTCCATTTCCGTCACCGATAGACGGGACCTGGCGGCACCCAGCTCCATTGGCTCCTCCCTCTGGACTGGGGGCTCACGCACAACAGGGGCGGCAGGGGTCTGTGGGGTGGCACGGCGACTCTTACGCTGCTGCAGCCGGGCATCGATCCGCAGACAAAGATGGATCAGCCCATTCAGGTCTGAGGGAATGTCCACGCGGGCCAGCTCATCCAACATCTCCTCTGACAAGCCATCCTGAAAGGCATCCACGAGCGCAGCCTCATTCCAGGCGGAATCCTGGCTAAGCAGCCGGAAATCGCTGATATAGGCCTGTAGAGGGCGCTGACCCTGCCTCAAAGCTTTCAGGCGTCGGGTGGCAGTCTGCGCCTTAATCGGGTCCTCGTACATGAGGCGCATATGGTCACAAAACCCCCCAAAGTTATCCAACAAAGGGCTAGGCTGTGCCAACAGAGGCGTGCCCCAACGAGCTGCATCTCCCGACAGAAGGCTCAACATGAATCCCACCTTATCTCGGTCAGTGGGGAAATCAGCTGCTCTCACGCTGATATAAAGCTGGCATTGTCCCAGGAAGGCAGGAAACAGTTCTGGTTTACCAGCAAATTTATCCGTCATAGCTATCTGACATTTCCTCCTGGGTGGGGGTGCAGCATGTACCTGAGCTTGCAGTTGTGCCACCTGAGCTGCCAGCAAAGTGAGTTGCTGGGTGAGCTGGGCATTCTCGGCAAGAAGCTGCTCCATCGTAGTAATAAGGGGTGGGTGGCTGAAAGCAAACTGTTCTGAACCAGCCCTCTTCTAGCAAACCCCTATTCAAAAAGAAGAGACTGGAGAGCGTCCAAGGCTAAAAGGCTTCTGCCAAGATTTAATTACGCAGTTAACAAAAACACTAGAGCTTGTCTTCTCAAGCGGAAAAGTTGCTTTCAGCAACCAGCCCCTCCCCAAACACTCCTTTTATAGAGAGCTCAGGGCGTGGTCTCCCTGTGCCTCCTCCCGAGGAGTCCCACATTCTTTCTTTGTTTGTTCCTGCTCGACTGCCTCCTGCGTCGGGCGTCCTTGAACAGGGCCAGCTGTGGGTCATCATCTTCCGCACTATCGGGCTCACGCAGCTGAGAAGAGGGCCCCGGCTGGGAACTCTGCCAAGCCTCCACGCCATCATCAACCGGTTCGTCTCCCACACGGTCCTCCTCCCCCTCATCTGAGTCCTCCGACACATCTGAGCCGGCTGCCGAAACCACAGGCTGGCCCTGAGTCACAACAGTTGTGTTGGGAGTTTCCTGACAATCCCATGTTACACCTCTGCTCCGCGAGCTGCATTGGCTTCCAGTTGTCTTCCGGGTGAGATTCAAGGTGTTGGTAATGACCTACAAAGCCCTACATGGCATGGGTCCGGAATACCTTGGGGAGCACCTGCGGCTGGCGTCAACTTCCCTCCGCCCAGTACGCTCCCACAGAGTGGGCCTCCTCAGGGTGCCACCGGTCAAAGAATGTCGACTGGTGGCCCCCAGGGGGAGGGCGTTCTCTGTGGGCGCGCCGGATTTATGGAACCATCTTCCGGTCAAGCTCCGGATGGCGCCTGACCTCCGCTCCTTCCGGCGCGATCTCAAAACCTACCTTTTTGAACAAGCTGGCCTGGCCTGATGGGATGGGGTTGGGTTGTATTAATCTGTTTTAATCTATTTTTAATGTGTTTTAACTTATTCATGGGCATTTGTTTAATCGTTTTTAATTTTTGTATCTTGTTTTTTAATATGTATTGCCCTGTTCACCGCCCTGAGTCCTCTGGGAGAAGGGCGGTATACAAATAAAATTAATAATAATAATAATAATAATAATAATAATAATAATAATAATAATAATAATAATAATAATAACAACAATAATAATAATAATATTCTAGCCCCTATTTATCTACCTGGTCTACAAACATATCATGAGAAATCTTGTAAAAAGCTTTACCAAAATGAAGATAATATATATAATAATATAATACAATGTAGCTTTGTCTTGGTCTTCTAAACCTGTCATAAAAAGAAAAAAGGACAGTCTATTCTTTTTTTTGGAAAAATTTTTAAATTAGTTTTTATAGGGTTAAAAGGAGGGTAGGGAAATGGGGGTTTGGGATAGGGTAGAGGAAGGGTTGGGGGTGAGGGTTGGGGTTTTCCCCAATAACATTCAATATTTGGCAAACAGCATGTCTGGGTAAATATACATAAATAAAGATAACAGCATGTCTGGGTAAATATACATAAATAGATAATAAAGCTAACAATAACACTGATAGGTATAATAAATTATCAGAAACAATACTAAATTTTCAATGTATGATATCATTCTTACTGAAATAAATTCAAAATTACATATCACATTCCTTTCTCTCTAACTCGCTTATCTAGCCATTGATAAAATTTATTCCAAGTTCTATAGTAAACTAAATGTTCTTTCTCTTTAATCTCTAAAGTTAATCTATCCATTTCTGCACAATCCAATATTTTCTTAATTAATACTTCTTCAGTCGGTAACTTTTCATTTTTCCAATACTTTTCAATTTCCAATATTGGGCATACATAATTCTCACTGCTGTCAATACTGTTAAGGAATTTGTTGTGCAGAGGTCTCCTTGTGCTACCAAAGAGTTGCACAGACAAGGAAGGGTACTGAGAGCAGCAAGAGTCACACAAGAATACACTGAGTTGTAAAAGCAAAAAGTATTTTACTTTGAGGTGGTGTAAGAACAAAAATGCACAGTCAAAATAAACAGTCCAGGTCATAAACAATAGCAACAGTCCAAGGAGTAATCCAAAATACAAAGTCTTCTTACCGGTCCAGAGGTCAATACACAGTTCAGGTTTACAACAGTAGTAAACCAACAGCAGAGCAAAAACAGTAATAGTAGAGATCAGTGAATTCAGAGAGAGAGAGAAGCTACGTTCCTAGCTTCCTCTTATGGCCATGAGAACACTTACACACCCATTGGCCAATTAACTTCTTAAAGTCATAGCATTATGGTTAATATATTTTCAACCCAACATTGTAGGCTAACACCATATGCCTAACATTCTCCCCTTTGGGTAGAATAATATATAACTCTTACAATCTTATGCACATTCTCACCAGTTGTCTTCCGGGTGAGGTTCAAGGTCTTGGTTATGATCTTTAAGTCCTTACATGGCATGGGTCCGGGTTACCTCAGGGACCACCTGCTGCCGGCGTCAACTCCCCTCCGCCCTGTGCGTTCCCACAGAGAGGGCCTCCTCAGGGTGCCTCCGGTCAGGGAATGCCGACTGGTGGCCCCCAGGGGGAGGGCCTTCTCTGTGGGCGCTCCGGCATTATGGAATCAACTGCCGGTGGAGCTCCGGATGTCATCAGACCTCCGAACCTTCCGTCGCGGCCTGAAGACCCACTTATTTGAATTAGCTGGTCTGGCCTGATGGGGGAATATGGGTTTTAAATTGTTGTTCTTAGTATTGTATTATTGTTTTTTTAACTGGGCATTGGTTTAATCTTTTTTAACTTTTGTATTGTTATTTATATATGCCCTGTGAACCGCCCTGAGTCCCTAGGGAGAAGGGCGGTATACAAATTAAATAAAACCTAAACCTAAACCTTTCACAATTAGCATTGTGTTTCACAGCACTTTGTACCTTCGTAAAATGGTCTGCAATATTTACATCAGATGAACAATACTCTAGCTGTATTAATTTATCTTTGATACATTGTCTGACATTTAAATAAAGAAGATCAGTAAGTTTAGATCTTGTTCTTACTGCAGCATTATTAGCCATCTTTATCACAGCTTGATTGTCCTCATATACAATGAATGGATCATTTACATTTAAGCCCATATCTAACAATAATTGTTTGTACACTAGCAGTTCTGTACATAACACTGATAAACATGAGAATTCAGCCTCCATTGTAGATAAGCTTATGTGTTTTTGTCTAATGGACTTCCATCCAATCAAAGAATCACCCAACATAACAGCCAACCCTGAAGTAGATTTACGAGTGCTTGTATCAGAGGCAAAACTCGCATCTGCATATGCAGTGAGGATTAACTCACGATTTGGCTCTAGATATAACGAGTAGTGAATAGTCTGCTTCAAATACCGTAATACTCGTTTAGCTGATTGCCAGTGTCTAACAGTAGGTTCATTGTTGTACCTAGCTAATTGGTTTACACAGTAAGAAATATCAGGTCTAGTCCAATTACTAAGATACATAAGGCTTCCTATCAAAGATTGGTACATAGTCTTATCAAATACAGGACTCTCAACATTAGTGTCCTTAAAATCCATAGCCATCAGAGTTTTTGCTGGTTTACACATTTCCATGTTGTATCTCTTTAATAACTGAGATATTTTACTGGCTTGCGACACCTTAAAACCCCTATTTGTTTTCACAATATCTAACCCCAAATAGTGGCTTATTTTCCCAAGATTTCTAATTGTGAATTTATTCTGCAATCTTGCAATGATGGTTTGTGCTTCTAACTCAGTTTTTGTTATAATTGCAATATCATCTGTGAATAATAAAAGAAAAGATAATGCTCCGTTGTGTTCTCTTCTAAACAAACAAGGATCAGCATTACTGGCTACAAAACCTAATGCACTCAACTCATTAACTATACATTTATTCCACTCATAGCCTGATTGTTTCAATCCATAGAGGCTTTTCTTTAATTCCCAACAATCATGGTCTCTATCACTGGTCAATCCTGGTGGTATTCTTAAATAAATAGTATGTTGCAATGAAGCATGTAAATATGCAGTTTCAACATCTACATGGTTAACCATATATTGGTTTTTAGCTGCCCATACTAAAGCTGCTCTTAAAGTAGTTGCCCTCAGACTGGGTGCAAACACTTCGTCATAATCCTCAGTAGTTTGGGCAAAACCTTGTGCAACCAAACGTGCCTTATGGGTTACGGTCCCATCTACACCCTTCTTTATTTTATATATCCATTTGCAACCTATAGCTTGCTCACCAGGTGGCAGTTTTGCTTTCTCATAGACCTTAAGATCCTGCAAAGACTTCAGCTCCCTGTTCATTGCAGCTTTCCGTGATGCCTGTTCCTTTTCAGGATACATTCTGATCTCATCATAGTTAGATGGTACTGAACTAACTTGACATATTACACTTGCTTCATAGCGATCAGGTGGACGTCTGATGCGCATTGAACGCCAAGGAATTACAGGGTTTTGAATTTCTGACTCCTTTCCTTCCTCTGATTCATCTATTATCTCCCCTATCTCCTCTTCATCTTTTATATTTACAGGAGATGTATTATCATTACTAGTTACGTTATCAGAGGAGTCCTCAAACACTAGAGGATCCGTATTAACAGTTTCTTGCTCTAACCTATCCCAACCAACGTGCTCAAGGAATTTGGCACTCGCACTGTTATATACATTAGTTGTGCCTCGTTCCCAGAAATGATATGATCTGTGGTTAGCTTCATAACCTACAAAGTATAATTGCCTAGCCCTATGTTGGCCTTTACTCCTGAGTTGCGCAGGAATGTGGACCCAAGCTGGGGTGCCAAATGTGTGCAGATAATCAAGGTTTGGTCTTCTACCATGCCATATAGTATATGGTATTTTACCAGTAGAAGTATTAACAACTATATTCAGAACATGGTTTGCACATTTTGCTGCCTCCCCCCACAGTCTATCTATTAAGCCTGAATCTCTTAACATGGTTCTCATCATGGCTTGTAACGTTTGCCCACGTCTCTCAACAAATGCATTATGTTGAGGCCTATAAGGGGCTGAACGTTTATGCTCAATGCCAGAAGATTCTAACATATCAACAAAGTGCTTGTTTGTAAATTCAGTACCATTATCAGTAATTATGCACTGAACCTTTCTCTTTGTTTTCCTTTCCACAAACTTCAGCCAGTTTGCAAATTGTTGGAAAGTATCTGCCTTTGACTTAAGCAGATAACAAAATCCATAACGAGAGTAGTGGTCCAATATACTTAAAATATAGCATGATCCTCCTAAACTTGGTTTCATGGGCCCAATTAAATCAGCAAACACAACTTCCAAAGGAACAGTTGTTTTGAAACCATTTAACCTGTTTGCAGGAGTTGCCTTACTCTTTTCCTGATTACAGGCATTGCAATTCAAATACTTACTACATGGCTTCAGTTTGATTCCTTCTACTAACTCAACTGTTTTACGTAGTGAGTTAAAGTTCACATGCCCTAGCCGCCTATGCAATAAATGTATACATTCGTCATGTGGCTTCTTGTTCTCACATATTGAGTTAGCTTTAACTGTACTAACCTGGTTACTTGTGAGAACAAATAAACCATTTTTCAAATTAGCAGTTACACAGGTTCCATTCCTTTCAATAGTGCATTGCTCCTCTCTGAATGTTACCACAAACCCAACCTTAACCAATTCCCTTACAGATAACAGGTTGAATCTTAGCTTAGGTATATATAACATAGGTAACTGTTCCGCAATGCATGGACAATAGGAATTACCTTCACCAGAGGCCTTCATCCTCCAGCCGTTGGCTAGTGAAACATATTGGTTGCTGTTTTTCATAGTAATAAACCTCTTTTTCACTTTAGTAATGCATTGTGAAGCCCCACTATCAACAACCCACAATTCATTATTTCTGGATGTTAGTTCACCAGAAACAGCCAAACCAATGCTCTTCTTAGCCTTCCCATTGCTATTCACATTCTGTTTTCTACCCTTTCTACAGAATTTGGCTATATGCCCTCTAGCCCCACAAGAATAACATTTCTTGACGTTGTAAGCAGTGGTAAATGGCTGCTCCTCTTGTAGCTGTGTCTCTCTCAGCTGGTCTCTGTCACGCCTTCTCCTGGACTCTTCCAGCAGTCTCCCAGTAATGTTAGTCAATGTCAGTTCCTCTCTGGTCAGGACTTCCAAAGAAGAAACATACCCATCAAAACTCTCATCCAAAGATGACAGAATAATGTAGACCTGATGCAACTCTGAAAAAATCAGCTCCTTTTCATGAAGCTCTTGAAAAGTTGCCTTCATGTAGTTTAAATGGGTCAGCATATCTCTATTCTTCTGCAGACGAGCCCTAAACAGCTTACGTGTAAGGTGTATATGTGCACCCACACTGTCTCGAACATAAAGCCTTCGCAAAATGCCCCAACACCTAGCAGCAGACTCCTCACCACGAATATGGACAAGCTGCTGGTCATTCAGTGTTAGTCCAATAATGCAAAGAGCTTTCTCATTGCTACGTTTAAAGTCGTCTATCTTCTTTGCATCCTCTTCATTATTTGCATCCCAAGCAGTAGTATCTGGTGGGTTATTTACTACAGTCCATAGTCCTTCCTTGCGCAAAAGCAAGCAGCATTTCGTGGACCAGGAAACATCCAACCGGGTTATCCAGGAGATGCCTGACAACAGTTCTTGTGTCATTTTACACCAAATAGCTAACACAAACTCAGCTAGGAATACTGTGTGTACTAACTCTCAGTACAGGCCTGGGCCCATAACCAGTGTTAAGGAATTTGTTGTGCAGAGGTCTCCTTGTGCTACCAAAGAGTTGCACAGACAAGGAAGGGTACTGAGAGCAGCAAGAGTCACACAAGAATACACTGAGTTGTAAAAGCAAAAAGTATTTTACTTTGAGGTGGTGTAAGAACAAAAATGCACAGTCAAAATAAACAGTCCAGGTCATAAACAATAGCAACAGTCCAAGGAGTAATCCAAAATACAAAGTCTTCTTACCGGTCCAGAGGTCAATACACAGTTCAGGTTTACAACAGTAGTAAACCAACAGCAGAGCAAAAACAGTAATAGTAGAGATCAGTGAATTCAGAGAGAGAGAGAAGCTACGTTCCTAGCTTCCTCTTATGGCCATGAGAACACTTACACACCCATTGGCCAATTAACTTCTTAAAGTCATAGCATTATGGTTAATATATTTTCAACCCAACATTGTAGGCTAACACCATATGCCTAACAAATACATGTAAGATTAAGTATCCGCTCTCCTTGTCATGGTTGGGGCCTATCATTCCTAACAGAAACAATTCTGGTTTAAATTCTATTTGTTTTTTAATCATCTTCTCTAACCATAAATGTATCTTAAGCCAAAACTTTTTTGCTTTAGGACATGACCACCAGATATGGTAATAGGTACCTGGTCTTTGATTACATTTCCAACAAACATTTGATGTATTTTTAAACATTTTAGCTAGTCTCACTGGTGTCATGTGCCATCTATAAAACATTTTATACAAATTTTCTTTATATCATACAGCTTTGGTTAATCTAATATTTCTATCCCATAGCTTTTCCCATTCTTCAAGCTCTATGGTATGTCCAACATTTTTTGCCCATATTATCATTGTTTCTTTAAGTTGTTCCTCCTCCATCTTTAAGTTAAGCAGTAATCTATAGAGTTTTTTAATCAGCTTTTCATCTGTTTTTAGCAATATAAGACCAAGTTCTGTCTGTTCCATATAAAGCTTTCACGTCTTTTTCATATCTTGATTGAATTTGTAAATATGGCTACCATGATAGGTCAATACCTTGTTGTTGTAAGTCTTGTCTAGATTTCAATCTTCCTTCATTATCCAGTAAGTCTTTATACGTTACAAGTTTATCATAGTTAATTAAGTTTGGGTAAGCAAAGGCTTCCATTGTTGAAAGCCATTTTTTTCTTTTATTTTTTCCCATTCTAAGAGAAGTGCATTTTTTAGATCATGGTTCTGAAAGTATCTATGCGCTTTATTCTTTCCATACCATAGAAAGGCATGCCAGCCAATCTGCAGCTCATGCCCCTCTAGGTATAGTAATCTTTTGTCTCTAAGTGTTATCTGTTATGTATTAGGCTTAAAGGAACACCTAAAGCATTTGTATAAGAGTCACCACCTGGAGGCGTTGAAATGTAACTGTTTTGGTGGGAAGCAGTTTCGGCGGGAAACAGAGGTTCAATCCAATTGGTTGGCTGTGTACCTGGCCAGGTACTGGCCAGGTATATAAAGAGTGCAGGTAACCCCTATTCCCCAGTACGGTCACTGCCACCTAATAAAGAGCTGTTATGCTGTACTCATCGGCCTGGCGTCCTTCCTGCTCTCCAGAACCCACTACACAACATTACCCATTCTTTAATCCACGTTAAAATAGCTGCTTGGTAATATAACTTCCAGTCTGGAAGTCCAAGTCCTCCCCTTTCTCTAACATCCTGTAGCAATTTCACTTTAATTCGTGCTTTCTTCCCTTGCCAAACAAATTTCAATATTATAGTATTCAGTTCATCAAAAAAGGCTTTTTCTAAATTTACCGGAATGGTTTGAAATAAAAAGAGTATTTTCGGTAAGATATTCATTTTAATTGTAGCTATTCTCCCCAATATTGACAGTTGGAGATTTTTCCACTTTTCTAAGTCCACTTTTGTTTTAATAATTTTTATAGTTGTACTCTTTCACTGTTATACATCTTACTGTTAAATAAATTCCCAAGTATTTAACTTTTTTTTAACTATTTGAAGATTTGTTTTTCTTGCAAGTTGCGTTTTCTGTTTTTCTGTTAAGTTCTTTGTCAAAACTTTAGTTTTTTCTCTATTTATTATCAGGCCTACGACCTCACCATATTGTTCTATTATGGCCAACAATTTTGTGCTTGTTTCCAGAGGTTCTTTCAGTATAAAGACCAAGTCATCCGCGAATGCCTGCAATTAATATTTTTTCACAGTCTATTCTTGATCTTGACAAACCTGTTGTGGTTCTTAGAAATGGTATTAAATATTCAACTATCTATTTTAGTACCTTTTTCAGTATGGATGTTAAATTAATAGATCTCTGAGTTTTTTGGTCCTCTTTCTCTCTCCTTCGCTCTCTGAATATTGTTCACTTTTCTCTGATGTTCTGGCACTTCTCCAGTTCTCCAGGAGTTTTCAAATATTACCATAAGTGATTCTAAAATCACTTCACCCTGAGATTTTACTGTAGACCCTGAGATTTATTTAGTCCTGAAGACTTACATTTACTTAATATAGCAAGCATAAGGTCTAGCTATGCCATTATCATTCCTGAAATGTATTTCCCTTTTTCCTCAAACCAACATCTTTCTTTACTCTCTGATTTCAATTTCAGACATAGTCTAACCCTCTTATCTATTTTATATTTCTCATGACCCTTATCTCATCTGAGATTTCACCTTCCTGACTCAATCTGTACAAGCTCTAAATATATCTGTTTATACATCTCCTTATTTATTAACTCCTGCTTCCATTTTCTATACATTTCCTTTTTACTCCTCATTGTCAAGGTTCCAACACATGGGAGTTTGCTATATATCCATATAGGGTTTACTTTGCTAGTGATCTCAGTATTGATCCATATGAAATATTTTGTACTGAGCTTTCAATAGCTCTTATTCATCTTTGGCAATTATCCTTTAGAATTTCAATATATTCTGCCCAACTTTTGCTTGAATTCTTTGAAATCTGTCTTTCTAAATTCAGGTAAATCCTTCTTTTAATGTCTTTCCCTAATTGTTCTGAACTCCAATATGATGTGATCAGTTATTGTCAACATCCCTTCAGTCCATCAGCCAATCCTGTTCTGTAAATCTTAATTAATTAAATCTTAATTAAAAAATAATAATTAAGTCCTATTCTTATCTCTTCAGGTTTTTTTCAAAAATGAAACTACTACCAAAACAAATGAGAAATTCATTTGGCTTCCCACTATTAGCTGACTTTCTTTTGCGCTTGCTAGAGGAATAGATGAAGTCTTCATTACCTTGATTATCTTGCCCTCTTGGGAGCTTGGTGAGCTGATTTAGAAAGAACTTGTCTAAATATCCTGCATGGAAAGGTAACTTTTGATAAATTCACACAATGATATCACTTCAGTTTCTTATTTCTTTTAATCTTACCCAAATTTCTTCCCTTAGTATTTCCCCCCACGCACTTTCTCTGTCAAATCGGTAATCAGCAAGATTTCATCTTCTTTAAAAAGACGTATGAGTAAATAACTCTGATTTATTCCATGCAGTCTATATTTAGCCAGAGTCATGGTGATCTGCAATAATTTGAAGATTTTTTTTCTTTTGATGGAGGCAGCCTCATTTCATAGCACTGTGGTGCTATTGGTGGTTCATCAGTGACAGGCTTCAGCAGTAACACACCTGCCCTTGATTATTTCTAGTAATACAGTAGTGGGGAATCTGCAGCCCTAAGCCCGTCTGTGTCTCTCTTCCTGCACCTTGCTTTGTTTATGACAGCTGAGGATGGTGGGTAGTCTTCTGCTAGTTTGAGGCAGGAAACACAGTGCTGTACACTAGTAGTGTAAACCCAATAATAGAAATAACATATTTTAAAAAGAATGAAGGACCCTATCAAAACTCTTCACCCTTCAGGATAATAAACACAAAAGTCCTAACTATTGTGTAGTGGGTCCGACGCAAGGAAGAGACGCCAGCCGGAGTACGTGTTCAGCTCTTTATTGGAAGGGGGGGTATCGTACTGGGGAGTGAGGGTTACCTGGCCTCCTTAAATACCTAGCCAGGTAAGCGGACAGCCAATGGGGTTGGCCCTAGTTTTCCCGCTGAAACTGGGTTTCCCACCAAAACCGTTCAGGCCAACGCCCCCTGCTGGCTGTTGCTATGCAGGTGCCTGCATACATAACACTAACCCTCTCTACTTGCATTATCATACTATCTATTGGGGTTCTATCAAAATATTCCATACCCCTGCATTAGTGCATGGAGTTAAGAAAGTGTCACTTGATTAACTACTATATCAATTATTCGCTTTTTAAACTCTTTTCTCAGATTTTCCAATAGCACCAATAAAACTAAAATTCATATTTTATTACTGTGAATAATAATGACAAAGGAGGGCAAAAGAACAGAAAGAAAGTAATCAAAAGCTGGGGGAGGGGAGATGATTTTTGAGTGAATACACCAGTCACAACACCTGATTTTTAATAAGTTCAGTCTGAATCAGTTTATCTAGATGTTCTCTGTCTTCATTCTTTCACATCATTTTTATTTTACTCTCCCTATTTCCCTAAGCTAGTCTCCTTCCAAGGAAAGGTTGATACACACAATTTTATCACTGACCTGCAAATTGATTAGACGGGCACCAGGCAATTCTGGCTTTGCTACTTGTCTTACCCATCAGGACAAAAAGGAGATGCTTGAAATGGCTGAAGCTTAGTAAAAGTTCACATATTTCTTCGTTCACAATTGTTATGTGACTAGCCCAGGAGAATTGGAAGGTGGGAGATGTGCTTTGGAGAGATCATGCTGATTATGTATGTGATTTTTTCAATACCAGAATATCTGATCCCTCTATTATTTTCCCCCACTTATGTCTCAGTCTGCTATAAAGAACAGGAAAGTGATTTATTTGATTTGAGCTTCAGGCAGCAATGAAAACACACCTGTGACTGTCACTCTGTTTGTTCTCCCTGAGTTCAAAAAAGAACATAAGCTTATCTAATCAGACCTTTAGACTTCCAAAATTCCGCAAGTTTATTTCTTTTAAATCATTTCCCTACAGCGACATACTTTAGCTAAGATTGAATTCCTAAACTTGAAAGTTGAAAGTCAGTTTTATGTAAATAATATTAAGGATTATACCGAACAAATGTTTTTAGGATCAGGAGTGGTAAAGGTACAACAGCCATTTTAAAAAGAGTTCTGAAATTATGTGGGGCTATGACTGAACAAGAAGGAGAATGCCAATATGCTTATACTTTCTAGAAATATGTTTGGGTTTTTTGCATTAAATAATTCTGTGTGCTGGTTAAAACAAAGCCAGGGATCCAGGCAATCATTTTGGTCTCACAATAATAACCTGTATCTAGAATGGATTCTGGGCTTCTAAGATCTCTTCAGGCTACCGTTCACTATTCAGCTTGCCTACTCCACTCTTCTTTTTCTCCTCTTTTTCTTTTTCTCCTCTGCCTGCTTTTTCCTTTACTCCAACCACTGGTGGAGTAGCAACTAATGGTCCAATCTACCAATGATCCATACAGCCCTAGTATTATGAACCTGGCAACATAGGTTGAAATCTGAAAAATCAAACCCTTGTTGAGCTCATTTCTGTCTCTGCTGCTGCAAACAGCTGAACTGACTGGCTCTTTTGAAATGAAAGTGCAGAAACATTAACAGATTGGATATAAACTGAATTACCTAACCAGAGAACCATTTGAAAAATGCAGTGAATTGCTTTGCTGATCCACAGGCACTATTAAGTAACAAGAATAAAAAGAGACATTCTTGCTTCTGCTACTATATTTGGAGGATTAGGCCTAATCTTTCAACGTTTTTCATTTTATCAGGGAAAAAAATGGTAAAAAAACTTGGTATATTTATGTCAAAGTAGGTTCTATGTATTAATTTCTTTGCCAAGTGTTTTGAATGCAAGATTGTGTATCCTGATTCTTAAGCCAAAGGCTACTTAATTACCAATCCCTTGAGGATCCTTAGGGCAATTCAAAGAAGAGTGTTTATAATGCATTTTCAATGAGGGGGTTCAGCTAGCAATATCTTTTTTATGTCTTTGTTTATATTGCTTGGCAGTACAAAAAGGATGACCTATGAACAGCTGGTTATTTTGTTCCAAGATCAGGTTACAATGTCCCAATGAGCCTGTTATGAGTTGAGCTGAGTTCATGGAAGCATCCTGAGTCAGTACATTACAAGTGATTGGAGGGATAAGGGCATCAACATTTGGCATAATGACCAAAATGTGTCAAAAAAGATTAACATTCTCAGTATTAGCAGAGAATGCTACATGTGGCATGGGTAAAGCTGGTAAGACAGTCTATACCAGGCATGTCAAACCCATGTATCACAACTTTTTCCCCATTGCCAGCAATGGGATGGGCATGGTTTTGGCATGATGCATCCGGCCCACAGGGCGGAGGTTTGACATGCCTGGTCTACACCTTCTCTCTATAATGAAAAAGTATTACTATATGTCGGAGCCTTGATTGGCTAAAGTCACAATAAGTACCCAAGATCAATATATAAAGTATGGTAATAATCAGGATATATGAAAGATTGCAGTATGGAATCAAAATTGAATACATTGGAAAGAAATGAAATAAAAGTGTGCTGATTTTGTGGAGTACAGTTGAGAAATGCATTGAAAGAACTGAAAGTATACATTTAATTATGAATAAAAAAGGCTCAAATATATTCCACAAAGGATGAAATGGTATCCTCTACATTGGGCAGGTAACACATAGGGGTAGGGCCTTCTCAGTGGGCGTGCCTGCCTTCTGGAACCAGCTGCCCGCGGAGCTTAGGACTGCCCCCGACCTCCGTTCATTCTGCCAGGACCTGAAGACCTGGCTCTTCGAGCTCTCTGGCCCAGGCTGAGAATTTTAATTTTAACTGGTTTTTTTTTATTTTTCTCTCAGGGACTGATTTAATCTTTTTAATTGTTTTAACTTTTGTATTGATTTTTCTTTTAAACACCCTGTAAACCGCCCTGAGTCCTTCGGGAAAGGGCGGTATATAAATCTAAAAAATAAATAAAAATAAATTGTTGTAGGTGTGTATGAAAATAGGGGTCTATAGGTTGGTTGCATGTTTGTAGCAGAAGGGTGAATAGTAATAATAAAAACATGGGCTCTCGGGACTTCCGTGACGCCGTGCCGATGGCGGATTTCTTCTGGCCGCCAGCCCTGTGATTGCATGAAAAGCACGCGGAAACAGCAAAAATCAGCTGTCCCGTGGCTTGAAAACCTCCCCCCTCAGGAGAAGACGGGGAGGAGAGTTTTCATCAGGTAGAGGTAGAGCTCCCCTTGACCCCCTTAATTATTTGGGGGTTGGAGGGTGAGAGCTCCCTTGGAGCCCGAGGCTTTCTCCGCACTCCAGGATGCCTTTGCTCTGAGCTTCAGGAGCAAAGCAAGACGCCGCATCCACATCTGCTATTTAAAGGGACTTGTGAGTAATTTAAAAGCAGACAGCTGACCAGGAGAAGTAAAAATTGCAAGTGCTGGAAACTTTAACTTGGGGAGAATAAATCTTCTCCATATTTTAATTTGACTTAAAGGGGAAAAATGGCGCCAGAATGCTGTTACTTTGCTTGAAAGGACAGTGTCAAGAAAGAGATACATTTGGCAACAAAGTTTAAACAACGTATCAGACTTTGTGTATTTAGAGTTTCTTTCTTTTTTAAAAGAATTCTTACAGCTTTTTTCTGGGATTTTGTTTTTTACTTTTTTTCTTTAATTGCTGATTTTGTTGAAGGGGAAAGTGAAACTTATAAGAAGTGGATTTTTTATAAGCAGGAAAATGGCTTCAAAGCATTTGGGAATTTCTGCTGTTTCTAAAAGTACAATCTACTCTCCTGTAGCACAACCTGCAGTGCAACCTACAGCTAAACCTAAATCCCCTCCACCTTCTCCCCCACCACCTGCATTTACACTTAAAGACATTCAAGATGCTTTAAAGCAAGCAACACAAGAAATAAAGGAGGAGATGGGTGATCTCCTTGACAGTAAAATGAAGGAGGAGATGGCTGACCTTCTTGAGAATAAAAATAGAGAGATGAGGGAAGACATATTGCTTGAACTTCAAGGGTTAGCTACACATATTGAACGCTTGGATGATCGGGGGGATGAAGTTGTGGAAAATACTGAAAAATTAGAAAGCAGAGTTGTCAAAGTTGAAGACAAGATTGATACAACAGAGGACGAAGTGACCATCTCACAATATAGAGATATGGAATTTGCATTGCAAATAAGAGGATTAAAGGAGGACCCACGAGAAGATCTGAAAGAGGAGGTGGCAAAAGCTATAGCTCCTATTCTGGGATGTGAACCTGAGGAGTTATCAAGAGAGATGGATAAGATATTTAGGGTCAATTCATGGATTGCGAGGCAGAAAAATTTACCTAGAGATGTGGTTATTTATTTTTTCAGGAGATCACTTCGAAATGCAATTATTCAGGCTTTTTACAAACAGAGATTTCAAATTGCAGATCAAAACATTATAATTTTAAAAGAAATACCTCCAAAAATTCTTAGAAAAAGAAAAGATTTTGCCTTTCTGTCTGAGGAGCTTAAAAACCGACAGGTCCAGTTTAGATGGGAGATACCTATTGGAATAGTGGTGAATTATGCAGGGACACGATATAAACTTAATACAATTTCAAAGGCAAAAGATTTTTATACTTATGTCCTGAAATCAGGTTCACCACCATCTCCATGACTTAAGAGAATAGAAGAAAGGCTGGAAGATAAACAACCAGTTGAAGGTGCAATGTCACTGGCTGTTGGAGATTTACTGCAGGCTGACCCTATTGAACAGAGTTTGGTGTTAAAGGATGATCCAAAGGAACAGAGGATGACTCGGGCTGCGTATAGACGTAAAGAAAAGGAGCAGAAGCAGAAGGCTAATTCTGGATCAATAACACAAGGCCCGATTACTACAGAGCCTGTGGGAGGGGCACGACCGAAGAGATCAATGGCTGATCTTCAGGCAGTGTTCCAGAGGCTCCAGGCCACTAAGAATGGCAAAGCTTCTGACATGGAATGTTAATGGCCTGAATTCACCACAGAAAAGAAAGAAAGTATTTCACTACCTGAAACAACATAAAAATGACATTGTTTGCTTACAGGAGACTCATATTGCTGCAAAAGATCAAAAGTATTTGATTAGTTCTCAGTTGGGATCACATTTTATAGCTTCTGCCCCAGATAAAAAGGGGGGAGTGGTTATTTATGTAAGAAGAGATTTATCGGCTAGATTAATTAAATCTGATATACAAGGAAGATATATTATTATTGAATTAGTGCTACAAGGCAAGAAAGTTCTTATTATTGGATTATATGCCCCTAATCAACAGCCAAAAAAGTTTTATAAGTTTTTACATCACAAACTAATTCAATTGGATTACAAATCTGTTATTATGATGGGTGACTGGAATGGTGTTTTGGATTCAAGTAAAGACAAGAAAGGATCTTTCAAAAATTCTCCTAATCATTCTAAATTGCCTAAAGTTTTTTTTATTTGAAAGATGACTTGGAATTAAGAGATATTTGGCGGGAACGGAATGTGGAAGATAGAGACTTTACTTTTTTTTCGGATAGGCACCAATCGTTTTCCAGAATTGACTTTTTTTTAATTACTACTGATATTCTCTCCAGGGTCAGGAATGTTAAGATCTTTCCTAGAACATTGTCGGATCATAGCCTTGTATGGTTGGAGTTATTTGTTGAAGATGGGAATAGAAGATCTTGGAGATTGAACGAAAATTTATTGAGATATGAGGTGCTTTCGCAGAAATGTAGAGAACAGTTGAAAGAATATTTTGCTTTGAATATGCATAAAGGTACATCGATGGCAATGGTTTGGGATGCTAGTAAAGCTTATATGAGAGGGGTTTTGATTCATATGAATAATGGATATAGGCGTAAGCAAATGCAAAAACGTAAAGAGCTTGAAGAAGAGATTAAATCAAAGGAGAAAGCTTTTATTTTGAACCCATCAGATAATAGATTAAGGGTTTCCATAAATTTGTTGAAAGAGCAATTTAATATGTTAATGGCTGATCAGGTTGCAATTAATTTGCGTTATGCGAAACATAATAAGTTTTGTAATGCAAATAAGCCTGGTAGGTGGTTGGCTTATCAATTAAAGAAGAAACAGAAATCACGTATTATAGAGAAAATAGAATGTAAAGGTAAAGAGGTATATCAACAAAAGTTGATTAAAAAGAGTTTTTTACATTTTTATACAAAATTATATGCTAGTGAAAATATACAAGCCTTAGATATAGATAAGTACCTACAGGCAGCACATTTCCCTAGACTTTCAAATGAACAACGAAAGGAATTGTTCAATTACTTCTGAGGAAATTATTTTAGCAATTAAGCAGTTAAAAGTGGGTAAAGCCTTGGTGGAGCAGTGGGCTAATGCCTCCTTAAGTAACACCAGCTGCCTGCAATTAGTGCAGGTTCGCATCCCACCAGGCTCAAGGTTGACTCAGCCTTCCATCCTTCCGAGGTAGGTAAAATGAGGACCCAGATTGTTGGGGGCAATTAAGCTGACTTTGTAATAATGCCGCTTGGGGTGTGTATGAAAGCCCTAATAAGCAGGCATATACATAGAATGAAGGCTACTGCTAAGCTTGTAAGCCACCCTGAGTCTTCGGAGAAGGGCGGGATATAAATGGAATTAAAATAAAAAATAAAAAATAAAGCTCCTGATACAGATGGATTATCAGCAATTTATTATAAAATATTATCTGCAGAGATGATAGAACCATTAAAGGAACTCTTTAATAATATCCAGATTGGAGAAGTGCCTCCATCTTGGAGAAGGGCTTTTATATCGCTGATTCCAAAGGAGGACCAAGACCTTACCCAGCCTAAGAATTATAGACCTATATCGCTTTTGAATACAGATTATAAGATTTTTTCAAAAATATTGGCAAATAGATTAATGCAAGTTTTGAAGCAAATGATTCATAGTGATCAGTCTGGATTTATAACTGGAAGATATATGAAATATAATGTAAGACAAATTGTTAATTTAATTGAGTATTTGGATAAGATCAACCAAGTCCCTGCGGCATTGATATTTTTGGATGCTGAAAAAGCTTTTGATCAGTTGAATTGGCAATTTTTATTGAAAGTTGTTGATAAAATGAATTTTGGGGATAAATTTTTTACTTTCTCTTAGGGCTATATATCAACAACAATCGGCAAAAATTATAATTAATGGGGGATTAACAGAGGCATTTAAAATTGAAAAAGGCACAAGACAGGGATGTCCACTATCACCATTGTTGTTTGTTTTAACATTGGAGATTTTATTGATTAAAATTCGTGAATCAACTATAATAAAGGGAATAAAAATAAAACAGAATGATTATAGGTTAAGAGCCTTTGCGGATGACTTGGTTGTCACAGTATCTCAACCGATTCAATCGGTTATAGACTTGATGGAAATTATAACTCAATATGGGAAAGTTTCTGGTTTTAAGGTAAATAATAATAAGACTAAAATATTATCTAAAAATATGACCATGAATGAAAAGGAAATGTTAGTAAAATTGACAGGTTATGAAATAGTGAAAAAGATTAAATATTTGGGAGTATATATTACAGCCTCTAATGTGAAATTATATAAGAATAATTATGAGATATTATGGTTAAAAGTACAAAAGGACTTAAATAATTGGAAAAAACTACAATTATCTTTGCTGGGGAAAATTGCAGCTGTTAAAATGAATGTTTTACCAAAGTTTCTCTTTTTGTTTCAAATGATACCTATTTTGAAAAAAGATGCTAATTTGGATGAATGGCAGAAGGGTATTAATAAATTTATCTGGGCGGGGAAAAAACCAAGAGTTAAACTTAAGATTTTACAAGACACACGGGAAAGAGGAGAACTTAAGGTGCCTAATTTGAAATTATACTATGATGTGGTGGTTTTAACACTGGTTAGTGATTGGCTTAATTTAACAAATAAAAGAACACTTTATCTTGAGGGATGGGACTTATTATCTGGGTGGCATGCATATTTAATTTATGATAAAAAAGTTGATAAGGCTTTTAAATCTCATATTTTAAGAAGTGCTTTATTGCGTGTCTGGAAAAAGTATTATTATAAGTTAAATTATAAAATACCAATCTGGGGGATTCCTGGACATGCAATAGAGGATGTATTTATGGGTGTGAATTTGGATATGATTTGGATATGATAAGGAATTACTTAGATTTGTAGGGAATGATTAGCAATTAAAGTTGTTAGCTGAGTTAAAACAAGAAAATATTGTACAGTCCTGGTTCCAGTATAGTCAATTGCAAGCGAGGTGGAAGTTAGATCAGAAGGTTGGTATTACATTAATGGATGAAAATTTGGTAAAACAGATTAAAGAACAAAATCGAGCGCATATAAAGAGAATTTATAATGCTTTAATAGAATTGGATTCAGAAATGGAATTAGTTAAAGATTGTATGGTAAAGTGGGCCCATGTTAGCCAACCTTGCAAGAAGGAAGATCTCTACTAAGCTGTATCTAAGAGAAGCTTATTATCAAGTAAGAATCAAGGAGGGAGATGAGTGGAAGACAGCTTTCAGTTGCCCTCTAGGAAGTTTCCAATTTAAGGTGATGCTTTTTGGCCTTCAAAGGTCCCCCACCATATTTATGCAGGTGATCAATTGGGTGCTGCATGATCATCTCTACAAGGGAGTGTTATTCTACATTGACAACATTCTCATTTACACAGAGACCATGGAGGAGCATGTACAGTTGGCCTGGGAGGTGCTCAAGAAGTTCTTAAAGGCAAACCTCTATGCCAAGCTGCCTAAATGTGAATTCTACCAGTCCCACCTTGACTATTTAGGGTACCAAATTTCCAGTGAGGGGGTGGAAATGGATCCTGCCAAAGTTAGGGCTGCATTGGAATGGCAGCCTCCAAGAACTCGCAAATAGCTGCAGAGCCTTTGGGGTTTCGTAAACTTTTATTTATTTATTTATTTATTATTATTTAGATTTATATACCGCCCTTTCCCGAAGGACTCAGGGTGGTTTACAGGATATTTAAAAGAAAATCAATACAAAAGTTAAAACAATTAAAAAAGATTAAATGAAACCCTGAGAGAAAATAAAACCCCCAGTTAAAATTAAAAATTAAAAATTCTCAGCCTGGGCCAGAGAGCTCAAAGAGCCAGGTCTTCAGGTCCCGGTGGAATGAACGGAGATCGGGGGCAGTCCTAAGCTCCACGGGCAGCTGGTTCCAAAGGGCAGGCGCGCCCACTGAGAAGGCCCTACCCCTGGGTGTTACCCGCCGGCAATCTTTAACTGGAGGCACCCTGAGAAGACCCTCCCTGTGGGAGCGCACTGGACGAAGGGAGCTTGATGCTGGCAGCAGGTGTTCCCTCAGATATCCCGGACCCTCACCATTGAGGGCTTTATAGGTCATCAGTAGCACCTTGAATCTCACCCGAAGGGCAACCGGAAGCCAATGCAGCTCGCGGAGTAGAGGTGTTACATGGGAGTATCGGGAGACCCCCATCATGACTCACGCGGCTGCATTCTGCACCAGCTGAAGCCTCCGGGTGGTCCTCAAGGGCAGCCCCATGTAGAGAGCGTTGCAGTAGTCTAAATGGGAGGTCACGAGTGCATGAGTGACTGTGCATAGGGCATCTCGGTCCAGGTAGGGTCGTAACTGGCGCACCAGGCGAACCTGTGCAAAAGCCCCCCTGGTCACGGCTCCTATATGATCTTCAAAATTGAGCTGTGAATCCAGGAGGACGCTCAAGTTGTGAGCCCTATCAATGGGGGGTAACACCTCACCCCCCATCGTTAGAGATGGAATAGTCTAGTTGACCCTAGATGCCGGTATGCACAGCCACTCAGTCTTGGCAGGATTGAGACGAAGCCTGTTTCTCCCCATCCAGACCCGGACCGCTTCCAGGCAATGGGACATCACGGCGAGAGCATCGCTGGGTTGGTTCGGGGTGGAGAAAAAAGTTGGGTATCATCAGCGTACTGATGATACCCCACCCCGAAACCACGAATGATCTTGCCCAGCGACTTCATATAGATGTTGAACAGGAGGGGTGAGAGAACCGACCCCTGAGGAACTCCACAAACGAGAGGCCTCGGGGCGGACCTCTGCCCTCCCGTCAACACCGACTGCGAGTGGCCCAGGAGATAGGAGGAGAACCACTGCAAAACAGTGCCTCCCACTCCCAACCCCCTGAGACGCCGCAGTAGGATACCATGGTCGATGGTATCGAAAGCCGCTGAGAGATCTAATAGGACTAGGACAGAGGAACAACCGCTGTCCCGAGCCCGCCAGAGATCACCAGCACGACCAATGCCATCTCCGTGCTGTGCCCAGGCCTGAAACCCGATTGTTACGGGTCCAGATAATCAGTTTCATCCAGGAACAGAGGAAGCTGATGCGCCACCACACTCTCAACAACCTTCGCCAGAAAGCGAACGTTGGAGACTGGACGATAGTTATTTAAAACAGCTGGGTCCAGGGCAGGCTTCTTGAGGAGGGGTCTCACCATTGCCTCCTTCAGGGAGGCGGGGAAAACACCCTCCTTCAAGGAAGCAGTTATTACTGCCTGGAACCAGCCTCGTGTCTCCTCCCGAGCCGCATAAACCAGCCAGGATGGGCACGGGTCCAACAAACAAGTGGTGGAGCTCAGCCTACTCATCATCCTGTCCACATCATCAGGGGAAACAGGATCGAACTCATTCCAGATAACAAACTCAAGACTGTCCGATTCCTCCACATCAGACTCCGCCCAGTCAGAGTCCAAACCGGCCTGGATCTGAGCGATTTTGTCCGTCAGATGATGACTAAACTCCTTGGCCCACCCCTGCAAGGGCTCCTCCCTCACCTCCTGGTTAAGAAGGGAGCGAGTCACCCTAAACAGGGCGGCCGGGCAATTATCTGCGGACGTGATGAGGGCAGCGAAGTAATTAGCCTTCGCCGTCCTCATCGCCGCAAGATAAGATCTTATAAAGATTCTTAAGTGCAATCGGTCAGATTCGGATCGGGTGGATCTCCAACAGCTCTCTAGACCCCGTCTCTGACGCTTCATCTCCCGGAGCTCCACAGAAAACCATGGAGCCCAATGGGATCTGCGCCGGGTCAGGGGTTGCAAGGGTACAACACAGTCGAGTGCCTCAGCGGCCGCCCTATCCCAGGCATCAACCAAGGCATCAACTGGGCTGTGAGTGAGGGTGATGGGTATAGACCCATGCACCATCTGGAACTGTTCCGGGTCCATTAGGTGCCTGGGGCAGAACCACCTATTCGGTTCCGCAGTCCAGCAGCGGGGGGTAGCATAACGGAAGACCAGCCGCAGGAGATAATGGTCGGACCATGACAGGGGAACAATGACTGGTGAACCCCCTCCCAGATCATCCAACCACTGTCTGGACAGGAACACCAGGTCGAGAGTGTGACCCCCCACATGAGTCAGGCCCTGAATTACTTGGGTCAGGCCCATGGCTGTCATGGAAGCCATGAACTCCCGAGCCAACTCAGACGACCCTCCCAGTGAAGGCAGGTTGAAGTCACCCAGCACCATAAGCCTGGGGAACTCCACCGCCAACCCTGAGAGGGTGTTGAGCAGCTCGGGCAGGGCTGTTTCCACACAGCTGGGCACCAGGTATGTAAGCAACAAGCCCATCTGAACCCGAGGGCCACATCTCAGGAGGAGGGTCTCACTCCCGCCAGTCTGGACAATGGTGGTCTCCCACGGACATAAAGTCTCCCTGATAACCACCACCACCCCTCCACCCCTACCCTGAGCCCATGGCCAGTGTAGCACACGGAAACCTGGAGGGCATAATTCAGTCAGAGGGACCCCTCCCTCCGAGCCCACCCAAGTTTCCATAATGCACGCCAGATCTGCGCATTCCTCCTCGATCAAGTCACGAATGAGGGGAGCCTTGTTAACAACGGATCTGGCGTTAAAATAAACCAGCCTAAGCTCAGGGACCTGATCACCCTCACCCCCGGGCGAGAGGGTGCTAACCAGAGGGTTGGAGCGCGCCACCGCTTGAAGACAGCGGGGGCGCGATCCCAGATGTTGATATGGCCCTCCGTGCAACCACCTGCCGCCATTCCCTATCGTCGTGGGGATTTGCAACCCCACCCCAGCACACACAGAACCAGCAGTCTCCAGCCCCAACCCTATCTTGCCAAGACCCTTCATAGGCCCAGACTGAGTACCAATTAAAAATTCCCTCCCCACCCTACTGTCCCTCCCCTTCCCTAACCCTTTAAAATACCTAGCTAAAAATATATCAGGGGCCTCTTAATGCGTCTCCACCAGAGGCCCCTAGTTAAGCCCAGCCACCTCTCGGGGTCCCAACAATTGGGCTCGTCATCAAGGGAAATGTTAGAAAGGGAGGCTGGTCGTATCCAGGAGGGAAACCCCCCCCCCCGAGGGCATACAAGTCTGATCTAGAATATTGTAGTCGAGACATGAAATGGAACTGTCCGTATGAGCCATTGTTCATAAATGGGGTCAGATGTTATTAAGATGATAAGATGTTAGTTAAGATGTAAAAACATTAAATCCGGAACATGTCTTCATCCAGCAATCCGCCAATCCGGCTCTGCTCTCACCTGAGCCGGTCCAGACAAGAGCCCATAACTGTCCTCTCACCTAGCCATGAGATCCAGCCTGGGGTGGATAAGGGCAGCATTGCTGGGGGAGCAAAAAATCTCCCCTGCTGGTCTCTCACACCAGCAGGGAGTTGATAGCCAGTCCAGGGCCGCCCTCTCACCATGGCCTGTCCCAGACTCCTTCCAGAACATCACAGGGAGGTCACGGGAACAGGAAAATTTTGAAATGTCCCAAATCCTGATCCAGCCTCCAACCCATCTTGAGAAGTAAAGCAGAGGCCATCCAAACACACTAAATCCATCCCTAGGGCAGCAGGGAACTCAGTCATAAATATCAAATGTTCAGATTCAAGCAGCCAAATCTCCATCATCCTCTGAGAAAAAGAAGGAGACAAAAAAGCCTCCCCCATAGCCTCCACGCCAAAACGGCACCTAACAACAAACCCTAGAAGGAGATGATCCACGGCCATTTTATAAGCCGAAAGGCCAAGAGTAACAGTCAGGAGTAGAGAGATCCGCGCGGCTGTGAACGGTGCCCTCCAATTAAGTTCAGGTGCCAGATGGTCCATCCAGGGGTCCGCAGCAGGATCCTAGGCTGCCGAAGCCATTCCAGTCTAACGAAGCTCCCCAGCGCCCGAGGTAAGTTAAAGCAAGAGATCGATTCAAGCCAGCACAGCGCCCGACAGCTGATTCCGAGCACCAGCTGATCGGCGGCAGGTTACAAGCCGCCTGACCGCTGCCGCTGCTACTTCTCTGGGGGGGGAAGGCTCCACACCGCAAAACGGTGCTAGCCTGTTGTTCCTACACCCCGCTCCGAATATGTCCCTCGGCTGGGCTTTCGTGAGCCTCCCAGCCACCCATTGTGTCGGCTCACCACGGAGCTCAGCGAACGCCGCCCATAGTCACCGCCATCTTGGGCAAAAAAAAAGTTCATTCCTTCCTTTGCTGCAATAGCTTTACTGATCAATAGCTTTACTGATCATTGAAAATGGGTAAAGGGGGATCTCGCCCAGTCAACCTTTGAAGTGGACCATAGAATGCCAAGTGGTGTTTGAACAACTAAAAAGACTATTTGCAGAGGAGCCAATCCTCAAACACCCCGACCCTGAAAAGCAATTCATCATCCAGGCTGATGCTAGCAATGTTGCTGTAGGTGTTGTGCTCCTACAGATAAATGACAAAGGGAACCTAAAACCATGTCCCTATACCTCAAAGAAACTCACAGACACAGAAAGGCGATGGACTGTGTGGAAGAAGGAAGCTTTTGAGGTAAGATGGGCATTACTCAGGGACACGGTGGCTCAGTGGGTTAGGACACTGAGCTTGTCCACCAGATGGTCGGCAGTTTGGCGGGTCGAATCCCCAAGTGCCGTGTAGCAGAATGAGCACCTGTTACTCGTCCCAGCTTCTGCCCACCTAGCAGTTCGAAAGCACATAAAAATGCAAGTAGAAAAATAGGGACCACTACAGTGGGAAGGTAATAGCATTCTGTGTGCCTTTGGCATCTAGTCATGCCGGCCACATGACCACAGAGACGTCCTCGGACAAGCGCTGGCTCTTCGGCTTTGAAACGGAGATGAGCAGCAGCCCCTAGAGTCAGAAACGACTAGCACGCATCTGCGGGGGAACCTTTAGCTTTACCTTTACCTGGACATTACTCACATGGTGGCATATTTAGAGGGGAGCAAAATGCCTTTTGAGGTATGGACCGATCACAAAAACTTAGAAGTGCTAAAGATCCCGCAGAAAATTATCTCCTAAACAGGTCCGAAGGGTACAATACTTCATCCACTTTAACTTTGCCCTAAAATACATTCTGGGGGGGGGACTTCCTGCCCAATGCACTGTCCAGAATACCTCAATACAAAAGCCACCATTAATAAATGCAATTATTTCCCTACTGCAAAAAGCATCTCAAGTAACCACTAGGCATCAAACTCAAGGACGATCCATCAAGCCCAGCAGCTGCTTGACTCAGAAACTCAAAGATGGACTGAAAGCTGACTCCTGGTTCAGTGACAACAGACAGCTGTTAACTTATCAAGACAAGCTGGCTTAGAAGGGGTCTAAGTTATACCTTCCCTATACTCTAAGAATTCAAGCCCTACAGCAGAGCCATGATGCTAAGCAAGCTGGCCACTTTGGATTCCTGCAAACTCTACATTTAGTGAGGTGGCAGTTTTGATGGCCAGGAATGAAAAAGGATATCGAAAGTTATTTGAAAAGCTGTGCCACTTGGGCTGCTACAAAAAAACAGCCTGGAAAACCATCTGGACTATTACAACAGGTGGCAGACCCTTCCCAACCATGGGAAGAAATAGCAATGGGTTTTATTGTGGAACTGCCCAAAAGCAACAGAAATACTGTAATTTGGACTGTTGTTGATCTTTTTTCTAAGCAGGCTCACTTCATTGCTTGTTTGGGACTCCCTTCTGCCCAGAAACTTGCCAAGCTATTTTTGAAGCATATCTACTGACTCCATGGAGCACCAAAAAGGATTATATTGGATAGGGGAGTTCAAGTTCTGGAGGGAGTTTGTGAAACTGATTGGGTCAACCCAGGGGCTCTCTTCTGCTTTTCATCTGAGCATGAATGGATCGGCTGAATGTACGAACACAATGGTGGAACAGTACATGAGATGCTATCAATAGAGTAATTAGGCAGACCTGCCTTTTGCTGAAATAGCCTACAATAATACCATTCATAGTAGCAATGGATTCACCCCATTTAAAATAGCAACTGGTAGGGAATTTGTTCCTATGCCTGAGTACCCTTAGGAAACCCCCTCCTCACAAACTTTAAGTCAATGGGTGATGTCCCAACAGAGTGCTTGGGTAAATGTTAAGCAGGCCCTAAACCAAGCTGCAAGAGTATACAAGAAGCAAGCTGACAAGCAGCGGTCTCCTCAAAGACCGTTTTATGTAGAGGAGAAAATTTACCTATATACTAATTATCTGAGATTGAAGTTACCCAGTAAGAAATTAGGGCCTAAGTTCCTTGATCCGTTCCCTATAGTCAAAATTATTAATCCTGTCATGGTTGAGTTAAAACTCCCATGACTGTTTGGAAAAGTTCCCCTCGTCTTCCATTGCAGTTTGTTGAAGCCAGTCACAGAATCCACATTGAGGTCAATTCCAAAAAAAGCACCGGGTACCATTATGGTGGAGGGTGAGACTCATTATGAAATAAAACACATTCTTGATTCTAAATTATATAAAGAGAAATTGCAATACTTGGTGCAGTGGAAGGAGTATCCCTTATCAGAAGCTACCTTATCAGAAGAGTGGGGATATAAAGGCAGAAAGGTTAATACAGAAATTTTATGATAAGCATCCCAAAAAGCCTAGGGGTGGTGGTGGTTCTTAACTTTTGTTTCTGCTTCTTTCACAGGAATTTCTTTCTCCTTAGGGTGGTTCGACTGTCAACTCTATAACAAACCTAGCTGCAGCCATTTTTGTCATTCTGGGTTGCAACAAGAAAGGGGGAGAGGTACTGTATTTCTGGTAGTCAAACAAACATGAGCAAATCTTGTGGAAACCAAGGACATTCCCATACTGAGGGGGAAAAGGAGGATCATTTAGTCAGAAAGCCCGCCAAGCTGTTCTATTGGATAACATTAGTAGGTGGTTGGGAATTGTTACATTGTATTGCTTTGATTCTTGGAGGGAAAGTTTAAATCTGGTTTAACTTTTGACCATAGCAATATTATGTATCCAATAAACATGTTCTTTGAGGAATTTTCCTGCCTCGGAGTTCTGATTTATTTGGTCTTGTTCATCAGAACCTTGACTCTTGAGTGGTCTGGGATGGGTTATGGGAAAATTAAGGTGACTAGAGATGTGTGATTATGGTGCTGTGTTCTGTTTTTCCTGGTTTGGTTATAATTGTTTTTATTTAGCTGTGTATATTGTTTTCGTTACTGGGTTGTAAGTTTGTCCAGAGTAAGATGGGCAGCTGTACAAGTGATAAAATAAAATAAAATAGCTATAAGTATAAGGTAATAAAAAGGGTTAGATATAGCATAAGAATAGAGAAAGAAAGAAGATTTATAAAGGTTAAATTAAGAATATAATCAAATACCATTGTGTGTTAAGAGTACCTAAAACAACAAAGGGAGAAGCAACCTTAAGTAAAGACATCTTTGTTTGATAACTTTAAAAGTCCATAATGACAGACCAAATGTATGATAATGTTATACTTCAGTAAATCAGAGAGATAAATTTGTGGAAACACTGTGCAGCATTCTGAATAAACACAATCTGAGGAAAAGTTATTGTTATATACTCAGCAAAAACACACACTCACTCCCCGCACAACTATAAGGAATCCCCGGCAGCCGTTGACAGCCGTCAAAAGGCTGCCGCGGCATTCCCCCCCACAAACGCAGCAAGCGGCCGATTCTGACAGCTGTCAAACTGCCGCGCATGCGCAGTACACTGACAGCTGTCAAACCGGCCGACTCTGACAGCTGTCAAACTGCCGCGCATGCGCAGTACACTGACAGCTGTCAAACTAAAGCCGACCGCGCATGCGCAGTCCAGCCGGAGCTGTCAAACCTGCCAGCTGGCCCCGGCAACAAGCCGCTGTCAGCCGCGCCTACCTTTAGCCGGTCTCCTCCTTATTGGACGTTCTTGTTAGGCGGGAGAACCCCGCCTGTTTATTGGTTCTAGACAATGTTGTTGATGTTCCTGTTTACTATAAATACGGGGGATTCCCGGCGGTGCCTCGCCCGGGACCTCTGCCCAATAAACGAATTGTTTGGACCGTGCCTACTGTCTCCTGTCGTCCCTCAAGACAATCCACCTGGCGACGAAGATGGGATGCGGGTCTGCTTGTTAGCTGAAGTCACTAGCTGAAGCCACAAGTGAAGGAGGGAAGCCGTCCCACCAGCTGACACCGCTGAAGTCACTTGCTGGTCCGGGAGAGCCCTCCACGTACATCACCCTAAGCAGACCCGTGGACCAGACAGTATGGCCAATCTTGGGCATGTCCGAGAGTTCGATGTCTCCCAGCCCGAGGGCTGGGAATCACATCTCGGGCAAGTAGAGGGGTACCTCTTCGTTAATAACATCATCGAGGATCGCCCCAAAGCCATGGCGCTCCTCTGCCTCAGCGGCCCGGCGGTCTATGATGTCGCCGTAGGGCTCTGCAACCCCGTCCCGGTGGCCGCTGTCCCATACGCCGAGCTAGTCGACCGCCTCAATCGACACTTCTCGTCGAGACGGTCCAAGTTGTACTGGCGCCTGAATTTCGCCCGCCAGTACCAACGACCAGGTGAGCCGGCCAAATCGTTCATAGCAACGGTCCGACAAGCGGCCCGACGCTGCCGTTTCCCGGATCTCGAGGACCGCATAAGGGACCAGGTCATTGTCGGTCTGAGGAACCTGAAGCTTCAGAAGAAACTCGTCACTAAGCCGACGATGGACCTGGCCGAGTTAACAATTGAAATCATGGCGTACGAAGATAGCCATCGGGAAGACGCGCTGCCGGCGGGAAACCCCTTCACAGGGTCAGTCCACCACGACTGCCCTAGAAATTCTACCAGCAATTCCAGGGAGACCTAACAGCCCAAATCGCAGCAGGTAAACGAGCCAGCCTTATTGGCCTTGACTGGTTCGAACCCCTGGGAATAAAAATTATGGGCGTGAACCACTCTCAGCCTCACCAATTACAAGTCGTCTGCCAACAATACGCAGACGTTTTTGACGGGTCACTTGGGAAATTCAATGGCCCCCCCATTGATCTAAAACTAAACCCAGAGGTCCTGCCTATCAGGATCAAGGCAAGAAGAGTCCCTTTCGCTCTCAAATCTAAGATAGAAGCGGAGCTCGACAGATTAATTGCGCTGGGAGTCATAGAACCTACAGAAGGGGGCACTTGGGAAACCCCCATAGTCACCCCTGTCAAGCCTAATGGGGAGGTCCGCCTCTGCGCGGACTATAAAGCCACCCTTAATCGTGCTTTAAACCCCCACGCCTACCCAGTCCCAGCTGTCAGGGATGTGCTCTCCTCTATTCAGGCAGGCACTATTTTCACCAAACTAGATTTATCACATGCATTTTTGCAGCTGCCAGTCTCAGAGCAAACGGCCAATGCCCAAACCATAGTCACCCACCGCAGAGCGTTCAGGGTGAACCGCCTGCAGTTTGGAATCGCAGTGGCACCTGGAATATTCCAGGAAACCATGGAGCGAACCCTAAAGGGAATCCCCGGGGTCTGCCCTTACTTCGATGACGTGCTCATCGCGGGGGAATCCGAGGAAATACTGGCTGACAGGCTGCGAGAGGTGCTTCAAAGATTCCGCACCGCCGGCCTCAAACTAAAAAAAGAAAAGTGCTCCATAGGGGTCCCTTCTACTGAATTTTTAGGTTACAAAATTGACGCCAACGGAATCCACCCCACGGATTCTAAAGTCAAAGCCATCAGGGCAGCCCCACCCCCCAAAAATAAGGCAGAACTACAAGCCTTTTTGGGTCTCATAAACTTTTATCATGCCTTCCTTCCCCACAAAGCTTCCATAGCAGAGCCTCTCCACAGGCTACTAGACAAAGGAGCCCAGTGGCTCTGGTCACAAGCCCACGATGACAGTTTTAACAAATTGAAACAACTCCTTTCAAGCAAATCTACTGTCACCCATTACAAAGAGAAAATGCCCCTCTGCGTCGCTTGCGACGCCTCACCCTATGGCATAGGCGCTGTCCTCAGCCACCTCCACAGCGATGGAACCCAATCCCCCATCGCATACTACTCCAGGACCTTATCCAAAGCCGAGCGTAATTACGCGCAAATTGACAAGGAGGCCCTAGCATTAGTGGCGAGCGTGAAGAAATTTCACGATTATTTATACGGTCGGCATTTCACAATCTATACCGACCACAAACCCCTGCTAGGGCTCTTCACCTGGGACAAATTGACCCCGCAAATTTTATCCCCCAGAATGCTTCGCTGGACCACATTTCTAGCAGCATACTCCTTTAAAATCGAACACAAACCAGGCAAGGAAATGGGTCATGCAGACAGCCTTAGCAGACTGCCTCTGCCCAACTTCGACCCAGACCCCGCGCCTGCCAGTCAAATCCTGGCTATCCAGGAACTGCCGGACCGCCCCGTATCCGCAAAAGAAATTGCGGCTGCAACCAGCAAAGACAAACTCCTGGGGAGGGTTCTAACCTGGGTCTTAACCGGCTGGCAATCCACCTCCCCGGGTCCAGAATTTCAGCCTTATTTCCTAAGGCGCCATGAACTTTCAGCCCACCTCGGCTGCATCCTCTGGGGCAGCCGTGTCATCATACCCACCCCGCACTGACAACAAGCTCTAACCTCCCTCCACGACGGCCACCCCGGTGTGGTCAAAATGAAATCCCTCGCCCGCAGCTACTTATGGTGGCCGGGGCTCGATGCAGACATCGAAAACTTTGTAGCCACCTGCAACATGTGCCAGCAGACCAGGCCACCCCTCCCACACGCCCCTGTCCATAAGTGGGAGGTGACTAAGAACCCCTGGTCCAGAGTTCATATTGATTACGCCGGCCCCTTCCAAGGGCAAAATTTTCTTATAATTGTGGACAGTTTTTCCAAATGGCTCGAGGTCATTCCGGTTGCCAGCACAACCTCAGCAGCCACAATCAGGGGTTTGAGGAGGGTATTTGCCACCCACGGGTTGCCTGATGTCATCGTATCTGACAACGGCCCCCAATTTACCTCTCATGACTTCCAGATTTTCATCAGGGCCAACTTGATTAGGCACGCCACCTCTGCGCCTTTTCACCCCTCCACGAACGGTCTCGCAGAGGCCATGGTGAAGGCGACTAAAGAAGCCCTAAAGAAAATCATCTCCGGCGACTGGCACTGCAGACTGGCGAAATACCTCCTGGCCCAACACTCCACGCCTTGCTCCACCACCGGCAAATCTCCGGCTGAGCTCCGTTGGGGGCGCCGCCTGGTCACCAAACTGGACCGTTTGCACCCCGACAGGGCAGCCGCCGAACCAATCTACGCACCAACCGTCAAAATCTTCCCTCCCGGCCAGCCCATCTGGGCAAAGAACTTCGGGGCTGGCGACAAGTGGCTACAAGGCGTGATCTCCAACCAGACTGGCCCAGTCTCCTACCTCATCGACTTAGGAGACGGAAGGCTCATCAGGCAACACGCCGACCAATTGAGATCGCGGGTGCCACAGGACCGCAGTCCCCGAGCTCAACCGGGCACGCTAATTCCCCCAGCGGCGCCACCAATGCCACCTAGCCCAGCACCGCACGTCCCAGACATCGCCGACAGCCCCCAACCCCCAAGCCCCGAAACTTCCCCCGCCGAGGAAAGGGAAGACCAGCCCAGCACAAGCCAGCCCAGCCCAAGCCTTCGCCGCTCCACCAGACTGCGGAAAGCCCCTTCGTACTTGGCGGACTATGAATGGGCCGGCAGCAGAAACAGCGGAGCCGACCCAAGCTGAACTTCCAGGGGCAAGGGGGGAAGGGGTGTTATATACTCAGCAAAAACACACACTCACTCCCCGCACAACTATAAGGAATCCCCAGCAGCCGTTGACAGCCGTCAAAAGGCTGCCGCGGCATTCCCCCCCACAAACGCAGCAAGCGGCCGATTCTGACAGCTGTCAAACTGCTGCGCATGCGCAGTACACTGACAGCTGTCAAACCGGCCGACTCTGACAGCTGTCAAACTGCCGCGCATGTGCAGTACACTGACAGCTGTCAAACTAAAGCCGACCGCGCATGCGCAGTCCAGCCGGAGCTATCAAAGCTGCCAGCTGGCCCCGGCAACAAGCCGCTGTCAGCCGCGCCTACCTTTAGCCGGTCTCCTCCTTATTGGACGTTCTTGTTAGGCGGGAGAACCCCGCCTGTTTATTGGTTCTAGACAATGTTGTTGATGTTCCTGTTTACTATAAATACGGGGGATTCCCGGCGGTGCCTCGCCCGGGACCTCTGCCCAATAAACGAATTGTTTGGACCGTGCCTACTGTCTCCTGTCGTCCCTCAAGACAATCCAGTTATTCTCTAAGTATCTTGAATGGATGGGTGGCAATGAGAGAGAACAAAACAAAAAGCATTTGGGCCAAAAAATGAACAAGAACAATAACTGGTGACAAAAGTTAAAAAGTTAATTCTGTACACATGCTTATGCATAAATGTTTTCATACTTTTGTGAGATGAAGGAATATAAATTGAAACACATGATTTATTTGATTATTTATGATGAAAAATTGAGAAAATTAATGGAGGACACATGCCTGACAATCTGCTCCTGCTGTTTTCTTCACAGCCTGGGGAGAAATGGCCCAAACAAAAGGCAGTTATCCTATGCATAAAAATGATTGAGTGTGGTGGAAATATAATAAGGGAAATTCCATGCAGGGTCTTTACCCTGCTACAGAAGTGACTGTGTAATTATGTGAGCGCATGTTATCATCTTTGTTCAGCTGCTGAACTATTTTTTCTGGCTCACCTGCAGTAGCTGGAATCTCACAAAAGCACACTGTCCATTTGGAACCCAAAAGCTGAGGAAAGCTTTTGAGTGGGCCACTTTGCCATTGGAAACAACTTTGATTAGAGGGCTGGAGACTAATACATGAAGAACAGTTGCAAGAATTGGGTATGTCTAATCTTGTGAAAAGAAGGACTAGGGGTGATATGATAGTAGTGTTCCAATATTTGAGGGGCTGCCACAAAGAAGAGGGAGACAAGCTATTCTCCAAAGCATCAGAAAACAAGACAAGAAACAATGTATGGAAAACTAATCAAGGAGAGAAGCAGCCTAGAACTAAGGAGAAATTTCCTAACAGTGAGAACAATTAACTAGTGGAACAGCTCACAGAAGTTGTGAGTGCTCCATCACTGGAGGCTTTTTATCAAGAGACTGGACACCATTTCTCTGGAATAGAATAGGGTTTCCTGCCTGAACAGGGAATTGGACTAGAAGACCTCCAAGGTCCCTTCCAACTCTGTTATTCTGTTATATTCTGTCTCACTCTTCCTCCCAGTTCCTGGCTTTGTATCAGCCTATCCCAACCTTTTCTAAAGTTTCTCTCACTTTATTATGATGACAAGTTGCCATCCTTTTGACAGATTCTATTAATGAAATAGAGGTATAATCTCTTGCAGCTGTAATAACTGCTCTCATAACTGCTCTCTTTTTTCTTTGGCAATCACCAGGCATATTTACACAATGTGAGCTAAATACACATTTGGGCATCATGCTGTCTTTTGGTCAGTTGGAGTAAGCAATGATTTATAGTGTTTCAATATATTGAGGTAGGGAGCAGAGAGGATGACTATGGATAAACTTGAAACTACTTTGGAAGCACTGGGAACAGAATGAAATGACATGATGGTAGTGTGGGAAAAAATCAGTTGAAAAATTTAGAAAAGGTAACAAGAAAAAAAATAAGAGAACATTTCAATAGAGAAGACTCAAGAAAAGGAAGTATGAAATAAAAAGAAAGATACACTGGTGAGGGTTCTTAAGGATAAGCAGCCCTTCTGTGGTTGTGGGCATATCTCAGATGTTGAGAATATTTTGGGAGATACACTCACAATATAGTTGTGAGTGGGGTTTGGGCTGTCACAAAGTCCCCATTTACCAGACAGGCAAACTAGTAAAGGAACAATCTTTGCCAAGTCCTTCTAAGAGTGTTCGTTATTAAACCAAATACTAAATAACGGTTGTCAGAAAAGCAAACTAGTAAAGGAACAGTCTTGCCAAATGCAATTGGTGCACTAGGATGTCTCCTATTGGTCAACTTACTTTGCCAATTTTTTAAGACAGATGAGGTCACTTCCACAGGATTAGGCTGTGGTCATTCATAATTTACTTTTTAATGCAAATTAAATTGCATTTAATCCAAATTTTTAAAAGTAGAGCAAATGTGAAAGCATGCTTAGAGGCACAAATGACCAAGCTCAAATTATCCTACATCAGCACATGTTGTGAAAACCTAGCTCTCTGGCGAAGGCTCTAATGCTGGGAAAGGTGGAAGAAAAGAGAAGAAGGGGATTCAAATACAGTGTCAAATAGTACACATTTGGGAAACATTAAAAAACAGATTAGGAATTGATCGCTGTGGAGAAAATCTATGTGATAGCTATGAGTCGATAATGAATTTATTGCACATAATTTAATGCAAACTTAAACATTAAATTAAGCTACAGCAAATTTCTAAAAATGCTTGTGGAGATACACAGGGATTCATAGAATTATAGTATGTAAGAATCAGAAGGGACCTTGGAATTCACAGAATCTAATACTCTGCCATAGCAACAATCTACTACTATAGCATTCCTGAAAAATAGACATCCAGCCTCTGTTTAAACACCTTCAGTGCAGGAGAATCAACCACATTGTAAAGCAGCAGTCTATTTACTTCTGAATAGCACTTACACTTAGGAATTTTTTCCTGATTTCCAACTGAAATCAGCTTTTCTATTATGTAAGTTATTGTTTATAGTTCCACTTTTTGGAACAACTGTGAACAATTCCACCCTTTTTTATGAAATGGCAACCCTTCAGATACTTGAAGACAGTCTCCCTGCAGTCTTTTCTTCTTTAGACTAAATCTTCTCAACTCCTTCAACAACTCTTCATATCTTTTTCATATCAGGCACCTTATTATTTTAATGGGTGTCCTTTGTTTTCTTTAGGACATGCTTTTCTTTCTCAATGTCTTTTCTAAGAAGCAATGCAAGAACTGCACGTGGTCTGGCCAATACAGAGTAGAAATGAAGGCGGCTTCTCTATCTTTCTGTTGTAATTTTATTTATTGCATCTGCAACACTCTGTTAGATCATGTTCAGCTGGTGATCCAACAAGATGGCCAGATCTTTTCATGTGTATTGTTGGCTGGTGTGACTCTAACTCTTCACAGATTTTTGCTATCCAATGGACAATGGATAGGATTGTCCCTGTTGAAATTTCTCTTGGTTTCTTCTCATTCTTCCATTGAGAATCATTGTCCTCAGATAGTCATGTTTGTGGTAGCTGCTTTCCATATAGGAGCCCAAAATTGTAAATCTGGGTATCTTTGTGTGAGAACTCTGCAATCTATTATGAAGGTCAACAGAAAAGAGCTCTCCTTGGCGTGATAGGTCATTTATGTAATGTTCCTCCATTTTTCCATCCCTGTCCTCTTCTTATAGATTTCCTATATCTTCTTATGGATTTCTTGATAGTGTTGCCACTTTTCAAATATTATTTATTTCTAATCCATATTTTTAATGATAATTATATTTTTAATGATGAATTGGAGGAGTGCATAGATTTACTTCTAGCTGCTTCATCTTATGCACTAAGAGGATGAATAGCATTTAAACATATATAATTCTTTCTTATATTTAGAGAAGAAATCATGACACATCCGCTGCAGGTCACCAAAGAGTTCTATCAATCTCTATTTGCTCAAGCGGAAAAAGAACTAAAAGAAAAAAGGAAAGAAAAAAGCTACCTTCTGTTTTATCTTTCCTATCAAATTCCCTTGACAAGCTCCTGTTTGCTCTCCCAAGTCACTCACCCATTGAGCTACTTAGGGAAATGAAGATAATGCAGAGACTATTGCTTTGCAGGTAACTTTGAGTTACTGATTGACCTCTAGCTGCTTACACTTGAAATAATCATTAGAGAGAGAAACTTGTTCAGCAAACAGTATATTAAAATTATTTCTTGTGGCTGTCATTCTGCATCAGTCCTTGTAGATTTAAACTGATGTGTGTCTTTTACACTTGGAGACTCTGATATTAACATGCATCTCCCCAAATGCAGGCTTTGTTTACACAGCCAAGCCTATTAAATCAAAAGGCCTATTGTTTTCTGTAAATCAATGGTGGTCCCTGTAATAAGGTAATTATAATGCCAACAAGTTATTATTAAGGGAAATTTGGACTGTATAGATAGCTGATCTGTATAGGAGCCTGGGACCAACTCTTAGATATGTACACATAGACTTCCTCAACCTGACATTTGTAGGATGCATTATACTGCAATTCCCTGCATTCCATGCTACCTGACTAGGAATTCTGAGTTTTGCAAGTTTAATATAATAATCTGGTGAGTATTACGAGGCAGAGGCTGCTTTATAAGATTGCTACCCAAATTTCATGTTGCTGTTATAAAGGAATGCAGACATTTCACAGCTTATTAACCTAAAAGAAATGGAGTTTCCGGGTGAACAATCAGTGTATTTTAGAAGCAGCAACACAAAAAATGTTGTTTTCAGTTGCTTGCTTATTTTTATAAGTGAAATTTCTTTCAAGTCAATTAGCATTGTGAAAACTGTTTATGTGTTTTAAACAATGCAAAAACTAAATTATTGCCACTAGTTATTGTATAATTTCATTTCTTTGCTTTTCTTTGAAGGCCTTCTGTGATAAAAGATATATACTTTTAACATACATACCAATTTTCTTGAAACCAATTACCTTAATTAAAATTTCTGGGTTCTACTAAATGTATAATAGCATGAATAAAGTGCAATTTAGCTGTATAATAGGTGTACAGTAATTAATAAACAACAAATTTAGGATAAAAAGCCAGTGACAAAACAATTTAAATCATATTATTTAATAGGAAAGTATATTTTATCTTTATTTTTCCTGGAATGTTATTGAACATGCTTAATAAAAGAAGAAAAATGCTTTAAATGTTTTAAAACTCACAAAGACTCCCATAGCATTGACTTAGGCTCAAGTCCTTGTCAACTTTCATAACTTGGTTACGTGAATAAAACATAAAAATAACAAAGGAATTATATGCTATCTTGCTGCAGATTCTACATAATATGGCTTGGGGGGCAGGTTATTTAAAGGACTGCCTCTCCCCCATTACATCACCTGGCTCACCAGAATGGGAAGGCAGGGTATGTTGCTCCTCCCATCTATCAGGGATATACATCTGGTGGGACTGTCAAAAAGGGCCTTCTTGGTGGGGACCCCTTCCCTATAGAATATCATCTCCCAGAGATACTCCACCTTGTTGCTTTTCTAAAAGAACCTGAAGTTTTCTCAGTGGGCCTGGGGATCCTGAACTGAGATGGAATTGATCAGGTGATTGATCTGATTGTGTTGCTGCAGCCATGAGAATATATGTATTGTGATTTTTATGTTGTGATTTATAATGTTGTAAACTGCCCAAAGTTACTTGTGTGTGATTGGGCAGCCATATAAATTTGTTTAATAAATAAAGTATCTATTGCTTTTAATAATATTTAAAGTATTTATGTATGAAATGTATAGGAGGAGGAAAGTCATGTTGAGGTTCTGTATGAAAGAAGGGATATAAATCAAATAAATAAACAAATCAAATCATGACTACTGTAGTACTTTCTGTAGTTGCCAAGATCACAGGTATTATGCCGACTAAATATTGGTTTTTATTTCATTTTATTTTTTCAATTTAATCAGAATAGAGCTGGAAGGGACCTTGGAACTCTTCTAGTCAAACCCCCTGCTCAAGCAGGAAACCCTATACTATTTCAGACAGGTGGCTGTCCAATCTTTTCTTAAGAACCTCCAGTGATGAACCACCTACAACTTCTGGTGGCAAGCTGTTCCACTGGTTAATTGTTCTCACTGTTAGGAAGTTTCTCCTTAATTCCAGGTTGCTTCTCTCCTTGATTAGTTTCCATACATTGTTTCTTGTCTTGCCTTCTGGAAAATAAGTTGACCCCCTCCTCTTTATGGCAACTGGAATACTGCTATCATGTCCCCCCTAATCCTTCTTTTCTTTAGACTAGCCATACCCAATTCCTGTGACTGTTCTTCATATGTTTTTGTCTCCAGGTCTTTAATCATCTTTGTTGCTCTTCTTTTCACTTTTTCCAAAGTCTCAACTTCTTTTTTGTAGAGCGATGACTAAAACTGGATGCAGTATTCCAGATGTGGCCTTACTAAGGCTTTATAAAGTGGTACTAATACTTCACGTGATTTTGATTCTATGCCTCTGTTTATACAACCAAGGATTGTATTGGCTTTGTTTGGCTGCTGCCCCCACTGCTGGTTCATATTTAAGTGATCGTCCACTAGGACTCCAAGGTCCCCCTCACAGTTAGTGTTTTTTGAGCCAGGTTTTACCTAATCTGTACTTGTACCTTTGGTTTTTTTTCTGCCTAGGTGTAAAACCTTGCTTTTCTCCACATTAAATTTCATGTTATTAGTTAGAGTCCATTGTTCAAGTCTGTCAAGATCTTTTGGGATCCTGAGCTTGTCTACTGGGGTGTTGGCTGTTCCTGTCATCTTAGTGTCATCTGCAAATTGATGAGTTCCCCTTCTGTTCCTTCATCTAAGCCATTTATGAAGATATTGAAGAGTACTGGGCCTAAGACAAAACCTTTTGTTACCCTACTGCTTACATCCCTCCAAGTAAAGTCATATATAAGGACAAGGGAGGTGGTGGTTAAGAAGTGTGAAATATAAACAAACAAACATGTATTATAGGATAATCAGAACTGTTTATAGTAATCATTGCTTCATAATATAAGACATTTAAAAGTACATTTAGTTCTCTTTCTGTTAGGTTCAGACAGATGAATGACTCAGTGAGGTTTAACAGTAAGAACGTTTATTAATACTCATATGTCAACTGTCAACTGTCAGATAAACTCCGGCTTATATACTCCGGCTGTTTTAACTGTATCCAATCCCCAGCCCGGAATTACCCGCCGTTTAAACATTAACCAATAAATGCAACTGAGCTTCCCGCTTCACAGAAACCCTTTTACAACTAAGCTACAGACACAACACCCCTTCCCCCCCAGATGATGTTATTTGTTGACGTAATCTCTCAAGTATTTTGGTGGCTTGTGGAACCTTGATGGGTATCTATTGGACTTGCCACTTACATCATTGTTAACAGACTGGCTGATTGTTATGGGCCTAGAATTTTGGGTCACTGGCTCTGATGATTCACTACTAGTTGATTGTTGTTGCTGTTGTTGCTGTTGTTGTTGGTGATGCTGTTGTTGTGGTACAGGCACCGCTGACCTGTCCCTAGTACACAACTCCCAATCAATTTGACTATGCTGTGGAGTTGCTACAGCTAACCTGGGTTGAGTTTCCACTTCCCCCCTACTAGCTATTGAGTCATTTTGGTTATGCCAAGATGCAGTATCACCCCTGTGTTCGATTTGACCCCCATCGACTGACACACTTTCGGGAACCCTTTTCCTTAATTGATCAATATGTCTTTTGCTTACTCTATTCCCTTCCCCCTCAATGGTGTATGACAACGGCCCCGTTATGTCAGTGACTACCCCTGGAACCCATTTGTCCCCCGGTCCATAGTTTCTGGCCCAAACTAAGTCTCCAATGTTGAGGGACCTGTTTGGGATGTCAGGTTCAGCATTTGAGGGTAGTCTGTCAGGATGTAACCTGTCCAATTTAGTGGTTAGCCGTCTGCCCCACCTCATTTCCGCAGGGCTTTTCCCAGTAGCCGTGCAAGGGGTTGTGTGTTGAGCCAGCAAGAAGTCTGCAAGTCTTTGGTGCCAATCGCCGCGTATGATTCGCTTCAGGGCGTCTTTAGTGGTTCTCACGTTGCATTCAGCCAAGCCATTGGTGGAGGGGTGGAAGGGTGCCGATGTTGCATGTCTAATCGAGTTGGCCTTGAGGAAATCCTGAAATTCAGCAGAGGTGAATTGGGGCCCATTATCAGATACAATCACATCAGGTAACCCGTGAGTGGCAAAGAGGCCCCTCAAAACCTGAATTGTTCTAGCAGATGACATAGAGGTAACAGGCACAACCTCCAACCACCGGGAGAAACTGTCCACCACCACTAGGAAGGTTACGCCTTGAAATGGCCCCGCAAAATCAATGTGAATCCGAGACCATGGATTCCTGGCCAATTCCCACTTATGAGTGTGTGCGTGTGCCAGTTCAGGCCTAGAGCGCTGACACTGATAACACCCTAAAACACACTCTTCTATTGCCTTGTCTAACCCCGGCCACCACAAATGACTTCTGGCTAATGCCTTCATGCGGACAATCCCTGGGTGACCCTCATGTAATTCTGTTATTACAGTATTCCTGTGAAGTTCAGGAATGACAACTCGGTTACCCCACAAGATACAACCCGAGTGAGATGATAATTCATCTTTCCTTCTCAAATATGGAGTGAAGTTAGGATCCGGGTTTTTACTTGGCCAACCCCCTTGTACCCAGGTCATAACCCTATTGAGAATACGGTCTTTTTTAGTGGCCTCAGCTATTTCTCTAGCTGTTAAGGGGCATTCAGGTATTTCGTGTAGTGACAGAATTTGTCCTACCGGCGCAGGGCCACCCTCAGTGTTAGTTAAAGGTAGTCTGCTAAGAGCATCCGCATGACCCATTTCCTTACCAGGTCTATGTTGCAAGGAAAATGAATATGCTGAGAGGAAAATTGACCACCTCAGCAACATTATTTGGGGTGTCTGTTTATCAGTGGTAAACAGTCCCAGTAACGGTTTGTGGTCAGTGAATATGGTAAAGTTCCTACCGTAAAGGTAATCATGGAACTTTTTTACTCCTGCCACAATAGCTAATGCTTCTCTATCAATCTGTGCATAATTCCGTTCAGCTTTGGTAAGCGTCCTGGAATAGTATGCAATTGGCTTTTGGTGACCCTGACTATCCATGTGGCTGATGACAGCTCCCACCCCGTAAGGTGAAGCATCACAAGCTAAATAGATCGGTTTGTTCTCTATAAAATGTGTAACCGTGGATTGGCTAGATAGAATATCTTTTAAGGTTTGGAAACTGATTCTATGTTTATCTTGCCACTGCCATGGGGTTTTCCTGTCTAACAGTCTGTGTAATGGTTCAGCGATAGCAGCTTTATGTGGCAAGAATGTGTGATAGAAATTGACTAACCCTAAAAAGGCTTGTAACTCAGCCTTGTTTTTAGGTTCAGGAGCTAATTTGATTGCTTTAATTTTTTCAGCTGTAGGGTGTATTCCCATTTCATCTATTCTAAACCCTAAGAATTCAGTGGATTTAACTCCAATACAGCATTTTTCCTTTTTTAATTTGAGACCAGCCTCTCTAAATTTCCCCAGTACCTGTTCCAGACGCTCAGCTAAAATTTCTTCAGTTCTTCCAGCTATCAAGACATCATCAAAGTAAGGGCATACACCAGGTATGCCCTTTAAAGTCCTCTCCATCACCTCCTGGAAGATGCCTGGAGCTGCTGCAATGCCAAATTGCAATCTGTGGACTCGGAACGCCCCCTTGTGGGTAACAATAGTTTGAGCTTCAGCAGCTTCCCTGGAAACAGTAAGTTGCAAATATGCCTGCGCCAAGTCGAGCTTGGCAAAGATGGCGCCGTCCTGGATCGTCGCGAGGACCTGTTTCACCGTCGGGACCGGGTAAGCATGCTTTTTCATTCCTAAGTTCAGGGTGGCTTTATAATTGGCACAAATCCTCACATCCCCATTTGGTTTAAGGGGTGTGACGATTGGTGTCTCCCACAAGCCACCCTCGACCGGTTCTAATACGCCTAGGCCTACAAGCTTATCAAGCTCGGCCTCGATTTTTTGCTTTAGTGCAAAAGGCACCTGTCGGGCCTTAAGCCTGATGGGTTTTACTGTCGGGTCTAGATTAAAATTAATTGGGGGCCCTTTATATTTACCTAAAGACCCATCAAATACGTCTGCAAATTCATCACAAACAGATTTGAGGGTCTTATTATTAATAGTATTTATTCCCCCGACCCAAATTCCCAGGGCTGGAAACCAATTAAGACCAATTAAACTAGTTCTATGGCCTTCGGTGACTAATAAGTCTAAGAAGCCATTAAACCCTTTATAATTAACTTTAAGGGTGACCTTCCCTTTAATATTTATTGGTTTTTTTTGAAAATCCGCTAATTGAATTTTAGTTGAACTAAGTGGAATTTTACGGCCACTTTTAAGTTCAATGTTTTTAAGGGTCTCACTGGAAATTATTGATACTGAGGCCCCAGAATCAACTTCCATTTTGCAAGGAATTCCTTGCAAATGGACTATGATTTTTAATTTAGGCCTCAGAATATGGTTTATTTTAGATTTCCCTATGTGGTTGACTCGCGCCACCTCCCCGCGGTTGGGGTAATGTGCCAAAGGTCTGGGGGTCTCATTGCCACTATGATAGGGGGTTACCTTACCTTCGGCCCAAACGTCTATTTCGTGAAGGCGATTGTCTCGGGGACGACCACGGCAAATGGCCTGAATGTGGCCAGTCTTTCCGCACATTCTACATCTGGCAGAGCGGAATCTACATGTTGCTCTGGGGTGGTTGCCCCCGCAGCTTCCACATTTGATGTCATTGTCGCGCGGTCTGGTCGGGTTGTCTCTTGGTTGTCGTTGCGGTGCTGTTGTTTGTAATTGGCATCCCGGTTCTGGTCCTTCGATGCAAGAGGGTCTTGCCGCCATTTTACCAAACCTTCGGGTGACTTCGGCTATGTCGGCTTCCCATTGTTGATCCACCTCCCCACTGTCCGCATGGCTTTCTAGATTTATTTCGGCTGAAGCGGCCGTGCTATTGCGGGGGGGGGTCGCGACTTCCAGTAGATTCATAAGTTAACAGTTCATCGAGGACTTCCTGTAGATCGCCGGTGGGCTTAGCGATAATATGATTTTGTAACTGTTCATCTCGCAAGTCCAACACCACTCTATCTCGAATCCTGATTTCAAGATTATCATATTTGCAGCGCAAAGCTGCTTCTCTGACCGCAGCAACGAATTTCGTGATTGACTCGCCCGGTCTCTGATTGCGTTTTTCGAAAATACGCCTCCAAAAGAGTTCTGACCTTTTCGGCGTAAAGTGTACTTTTAATTTGGCCAGTAAGTCAGCGTACGGAACGCTCGATACCGGCATAGGTTGACAGAGTCCAACGGCAACCCGGTACACGGGTGTGCCACTGATGGTCAATAAGGCAGCAGCCTTCTTCCGGTCATCGGTTATGCCGTTAACGAGCAAGAACCCTTCGACCTGTCCTACATATTCTTCCCAATCCTCTGGGTAGTTTGGATCGAACTCTTTCAAAGAGCCAAGTTGCGCCATTCGGAGGTTTGTTAAATTCCGCCGCGGCCGCCAACGTTTGACTGTGTATTTTAAATTTTACCGCCTTATGCTCAGCTGATTGTCGCCGATCCTTCACTAGTCCGCTGTGTATCCCACCTTCGTCGCCACTTGTTAGGTTCAGACAGATGAATGACTCAGTGAGGTTTAACAGTAAGAACGTTTATTAATACTCATATGTCAACTGTCAACTGTCAGATAAACTCCGGCTTATATACTCCGGCCGTTTTAACTGTATCCAATCCCCAGCCCGGAATTACCCGCCGTTTAAACATTAACCAATAAATGCAACCGAGCTTCCCGCTTCACAGAAACCCTTTTACAACTAAGCTACAGACACAACACTTTCAGCTTCCAACTCAGGGAGATTATGTTGTTTTTTACTTTACTTTTTTCTCCAGTAGCCAGAATATTCCAGTATGGCAGTGCAATAGATAAAGTATGCATATAAAAGTTTTGTACCAATTAAATTGAGGAAGGATTGAATTCCTAAGAATTTTGGCAAAAGCTACCATCCAGATGGGAATTTAAACATCCTGGGAATCTAAACACATGATGGCAATGTACTTTATAAGGCAATTTATTTTCAACTGCTGCAGTAAATTTGGATGCTTTTAATTTGTTTATGAGCAAGTAAGAGGAGATTGAGTGGCATCTGAAATTTTATTTTACCTCAATGTAGGCCACTTTTCTATGCATAAGGTTGCAGTCTGACTACAAGAAACTTGAAATAAATCATATTTCAGTCAAAATAAACAAGTTAGGAAAAAATTCCATACAGAAAACACTAGATAACAATTTAATAATAAATAAAACTTTACAACAAACAACAGTAAAATTAGAATCAAGTCTAAAATAAGAATTATAAATGCAGCAAATTCTGTTAATATATAGCTTATTTTAGATTATTAGTCAATATTCCCAATATATCTGAACTTCAGAACATCATGCCTTCATCATTCTAATCTAATTTCTGAGCTTTTGGACCAGCTGAATAAATATATTTGATCTTACATCCTTTACAAAGACAGGAATCTCGAACTACCACAGTTGTCATCAAATAGTTCCTAAGCAAAAATAATCTGTAAAACAGCCAAATCTCCTGTTTGATTTGGACTATAATTCACAAACTGATTTATAGACCAAATGGTAGGATATTAGTCTATTCTGTCCCCTTGCCTTCTTCTGTTCTAATTTTTTTTCTCCCCCATCAATAAATAGGAGAAGAAGGAGAAAAATATCCATAGAATATGTCTAGGTGGCTAGCACGGAAAATTTTCATTGAGACCCTTTTTAAAGTGTTGCAATAGACTGCAATGGGGAATTTTCTAGAATCATCTGAGAGTAATCACGGAATACTTAGTGAATTCTATGAAAAGCATTTGATTTTGTTACAGTGACAGCCAAAAAATAAGTAAATGTGTGCAAATAAGTACAGATAAATAACAAAACAAAATAATTTAAGCAGATAGTAATAAACATGATTAAATCTTCTGCTTTGTTCTCTTTTCTGGGAAAAGAAGAAAACCTTCAGACTTTCATCCCAAGGACCCAAAACTGGATCTTTTTATTAATTCACATATTGAGCAGACATACTCTAGCCAGATGTAACTGGTAAGGTCAGAAACTTCTTACTGAAGGTATGTAACAAAGGTCAATTTGTCCTTACTAATGTTACAAGCAAAAGGATCAAAATTATACAGTGCACAAGAACAGAGTGATCCTCAACACTTGTCACTTGATAAGGGCAAACATTCAAAATCATCTCTACAAATTACTTTCAACAAAGGCATTCAAATACTTTAACAAATAGGTCACTCAAAGGCCCACAAAGAGGGTAACTTGGTTCATTAGTGCCTAAATTCCATGAAAAGGTAATCAGTATCTATCCAATTCAAGTAAAATGCCAGCCAGTTAAATCTGGGCAGACTACCAACATGCCATTTGTCATGAAACTCCATTCCAATCTAGATAAAATGTCTCTGTGTGTGTGTGGGGGCGGCCTTAGGGATTCTTTGATTTGGCTGTTTACTAATGGCTCTGTGGCAGTTTCTTGGTTGGGGTATTGCTTACTTGATTGTTGGTCTAAGTTGACCTTGGAGTTAATCTATGCTGATCTGAGTGCTGATTACTGGTGGAGAGATGCTGGAGACTTTTTCTCTTGGGGCTGGTTGATTATCTCTTTTGCATAATCTATTGATGTTGTTAATGTCTGTGTGTCTATTGATGGCTAATTTGTCAGAGTGCCAGGCTTCTAGAAATTCCCTGGCATTTTTGGATTTGGCCTGGTCTAGGATGGTCACATTTCTCCAATTGAAACTGGTGAAATCTGTCTATATACAGTATTGTGAAATTAAAGAATTTTCGTCATGCCTTTTGACTGCCAGTTGGTGTTCATGGATGTGTTCTGCCAGTCTTCTGCCTGTTTATGCTACGTAGTGGTTGTTGCAGTTCTTACATTGTATGTTGTAGATGACTCCTGTTTTTTCTTCTGGGTTTGCTGGGAATTTTGGTTTACTTAGGATGTTTTGAAGGGCTTTAGTTGGCTTATGTGCTACACTGATTCCGTGTGGTTGTAGTAGTCTATTTGCAGTTTCTGAAATATTCTTGATGTATGGCAGTGTAATTCTTTTTAGGGTTTATGTTGGTTGTGCTGTATTGGGTTGAGTAGTCAGTGACTTTTTGATGAAGTTGTGTGGGTATCCATTTTGTTGGAATGTGTTGTATAGATAATGTCAACTCTACAAATGAATTTGGCTGAAGCCACTTTCCCTTCATTTTTGGTTGCCACAGAATTGGGAGGGGGGATGAGTGTTTTCTAGCTTAGTCAAAACAATAAATTGTTCTGTGTGAACCAAGGTCACTGCTGATTGCATTTTGGCAGGCTAAAGCTTCTTAGAAAGCCCCCGCAGGTAGTTAATTGGGGATTATGACTTATGACATATTACTGGGTTGGGAAGTTCAACTTTGTAACATTGTAACTTTTGGGGGAAACTTCAGTCTTGGGTTCACTTTTGATCTTGCCAATACTATGTAACCAAATAAATACGTTCTTTAAGGAAAAATTTGCCTTGGAGTTCTTTTTACTGATCTCATCTATCAGAACCATGACATTAACCCAAGACTAAAATTTATTTTAAAACTTGGGGTCCTGAGTCCTGGTTGCCTACCCAGAACATGGGAGGACAACAAAGACTCAGGGAAGACACCAAGATGGAAAAGAAGGGAGAATTGGCTACGAGCCTCTGTACTATGGCAGCAGACGGAACACAGGCTGCCACCCAAGTGTAAAGTGCAGGTTCAGCAGCCAGAGCAAGACTGAAAGCCCAAGAGGCCGAGCTGGAGCTGTTGGTGCAGCAAGAGGGAGCCTTAGCAATTGGGGGGAACTTGGCATTCAGAGACAGCTCAGCCATGGAAGAGCACCATGAAAGCTGCGGAATCTGAGTTCCTATTGATCTGATCCCACAGATCTTGCTCGCTGGAATGAAGGAAGTCTTGGGATGAATCAGGGGAATGGAAATACTTGACTGCCATCCATAGCCATTCCGTTGAATGCTTAAGAGAGAACTTTGAGGGTCTGGAGATGGGAGAAGGGGAGCTGATCACCCATCAGATGCTCTCCAGTGAGTGAGAGGACAAACATCCCCATGACTGTCCACTGCCACAGCAAATTCCTAGTCCCATAGCAGTGGCTTGGGCTGCCTCCCTGCTGCCCTAACTTTGAGCCTGGTGCATTGGCAGAGTCCTGATGTCACCTGCATGATGAGCAATCAGCAGAACTATGGGATTTCAACCTATTTATATGCGAACTGAGAACCAGATTTGAGGATGAGTCCCAAGCTCTGCAGGCTGAAAAAGACATCCATGAATTGAAGCAGATGGGCCGATCAGTGAAAAAGTACTTGAGAGAGTTCCGAAAGGTGGCTGGCTGGATCAGGCAGTAGCCTGAACAGTCACTGGTTCACCATTTTAAGGCCAGGCTGGATCATGATTTGTTCCAAGCCTTCACCTACAGAGGAATCCCTAACCAGCTGCACAAATGGTACTATCTAGTGATAAACTTAGACATCAAGCTGAACCACTACCAGAAACCTTCTGCACCAGGATCCAGACCAAAACAGGACCAAGTGAGATGTCAGGTTTGTTAATGGCCCTTGCCTGCCATGACCACCGGAGTCCCTAGAGCACCTGAAGGACCTTCGATCAAGTGCTTCAGATGCAGTCAACTAGGGCACTGGGCAGCTGACTGTCCAGTCCCTTTTCCTCCTCACATTCTGCTTCTGCAACACCTAAGAGTGGATCTCGACCAATATGTGAAAAATCAAATTGGCCAACCAAGAGCAAGCCATGCAGGTAACTTCTTCCCCCCCCAAGGGAAACCTGAGACCCCAACTGAGAGTTTGCCTACACCTGCTCCTTGTGACATGGAGAAGGAGAAGATGAACCAATGGTGAGTCAGCCTATCCTACCTTTTGCCTTCTCTGTGAAGCTCTTGGTCCCTAAGACAGGAGCGCAAATGGATTTACATGTTTTAATTGACTCTGGTTGCATCTAGTGTTTGATCAACCTCCCCACGGTGTCAAACTAGGCATTCATGCCTAATTATTGCCCATACCCATGAAGTTCGAACAGGCAGATGGTTCCCTGATAGGTGGGGCTCCAGCCACTCACTTGACTAAACCTAGAGCTAGGGGAGCATTGGGAATTTATCCATTTTGTGGTGGTCCCAAAAATCACTGAGGCAGTAATTTTGGGACTAGCGTAGCTGAATAAATGGCAGTCCATGATCTGATGGGAAAACGGAATGAGGACTTTAAGCCTACGTAGCAATAGGACCTTCACCACCCATCCCTGCCAGTGACACAAGTGAAGCCCAAAGACAATCTCTTGAAACCCTGAAAACTGCCATAAACTCCCTGCCTGGGATACTGCTTATCCCAAGTGAATACAAAGACTTAGCTGAGATATTCAGCGAAACAGAGTGTGACATCCTGCCTCCCCACAGAGCAACTGATTGTGCTATTGAGATTTTTCTGGGAGCCAAACTGCCCAAGCTGAAAATGTACTCAATGATCCTCCGCGAGTTGAAATAACTGAGGGAGTACATTAATAAGAACTTGTCTAGAGGGTTCATTCAGCCATCAAAATCCCAAGTAGCTGCCCTTGTGCTTTTTAAAGAGAAAAAAGATAGGTTGCTGAGGATGTGCATGGATTTTAAAGGGTTAAACAGCCTCAGTGTGGAGAATATGTACCCCCTCCCTTTAATGAAAGACATGTTAGCCCATTTGGCAAAAGGAAAGTTTTTTTTACCAAGCTGGACCTAAGAGGGGCGTACTATCGAGTGAGAGTTAAGAAAGGAGACGAATGGAAGACAGTGTTTAACAGTCCCCTGGGAAGCTTCCAATTCAATGTTATGCCTTTTGGGCTACAGGGAGTCCCTGCAGTGTTTATGCAATTGATCAATCAAGTGCTACATGTTCACCTGTACAAGGGGATCTTAGTCTATCTTGACGGCATCCTCATTTATACAGAGACCATGGCAGAACATGCTAAATAAGTGTGTGAAGTGCTAAAAAAACTGCTGAACACTAAACTTTACGCAAAACTCTCCAAATGTGAATTCCATCAGACACGTCTGGACTACCTAGGGTATAGGATTTCCAGTGAAGGCATTAAAATGCACCCTGCCAAAGTTAAAGCGGTGATCAAATGGCAACCCCCATGAACCTGTAAACAACTCCAAAGTTTTTTGGGAATTGCCAATTTCTACCAGCAATTTATCCCCTCTTTTACTGTGATCGCTTTGCCAATTACTGAACTATTAAAGACGGGGAAAAATGGGGGTAAGCCCCTGCCATGGTCTATGGAAAGCGAAACAGCATTTGACAACTTAAAGAGACTGCTGCTGAATCTGTTCTCAAACACCCCAACCCTGAGAAGCAGTTCATCATCCAAGCCAACACTAGTGATGTGGCTGTGGGGGAAGTCTTCTGCAAAGAAACCAAAAGGGAGACTTGCAATCCTGTGCCTATACTTCTAAGAAACTAACAGACAATGGGAGAAAGCCTCAAAAATTTACAAAAAACAGGCTGATAAAAAAGGGCTCTCAGAAACCATTCTGCATGGGAGAAAAGGTCTATCTCTCTACAAAATATTTGAGACTCAAGTTTCCTAGCAAAAAATTGGGACCAAAATACCTTGGACCTTTCCCTATAGTCCGGAATAAACCCTGTCACAGTAGAGTTAAAACTCCCTCACCTTTTGGGAAAGATCCACCCAGTCTTCCACTGCAGTCTGTTAAACCTTTCAGGGAGTTCTCTTTAAGATCTCCTCCCAAACAAGCACCTGGTCCTCTTGTGGTAGTGGGAGAGACCCATTATGAAATAAAACATATTCTTAACTCTAGATTGTACAAATGGAAATTACAATATTTAATGCAGTGGAAAGGATACCCATTATCAGAGGCCACTTGGGTGAAAAGTATTGATGTAAAAGCTGAAAGACTGATGCATAATTTTTTTGATAAACGTTCTAATAAACCCCATTAACCAGCAGATTGTGAACATCGTGTTTGGAACTGGGTGAGACTGTTTTTCCTCTCTCCACTATTCTGCAACTTGACTCCCTGGAAAAGGTGAAGTCCTAAAAAACAAGAAAGCCCCCAGAGACGAGATGCAAGGGGACTCCTACAGAGAAATGAAAATGGGGGACAGAAACAGAGAAATATACAATACTAAATTGGAAATAACATAAAGATACAGCTTTGACAAACTTGGGAATTTAAAGAATTGTTGACTTTTTTGAAAAAATATTGGGGTGAAGTTTAAGAAATAGGTTTTGCTTTAAGTGTTGGAAGATGGATATTTACCGACATCTAGTGGTGGGACAGAGACATAGCACTAAAATATTTTGGGTCTGGAGGGAACTTGGCATGAAGCCCAGACATAGATAACTAGCTAGCCTCCTTGATATTTTTGGAAACTTTCAGTTCTGCAGAGAGCAGCTGGATGGGGAAAAACATTCTGGGTTGTTTTCTGCATGGTGAGAGCTATAGATTGCTTTGAAGCTTGTTGACCACTTGGATTATAAACATCGACTGACTTTTGACTTCAAGAACTATTTAAATATAGAGGAAAATTTGCTTTTTTATTTCTGCTTGGGAGGGACCTATGCAGTGGTGGGATTCAAATATGTGAACAACCAGTTCTCTGTGTGTATGCCGCTTCCAGAAGTCCATTCTGGGCCTGGGCAACAAAAAAGTTAGCTTCTGGTTCTGCTGAAGTGGTGCAAACTGGCTGAATCCCACCACTGGACCTTTGGTTTGACTTTAGGATGGCTGGACACTTTGGATACAAACATCAGCTGATTGACATTTTTTGGATTTTTTAATAGAAGAGCTGTGGCAGAATTTGTAACTTTCCCTTTGGACTTGGTGCTGACTGACAGAGGTGGATTATAAAACTTTTATTTTTTATTTTGTTTTGTTGGTGGATCTATATTGGAACCTATTGGACTATAAAGGCTACAAACAAAGACTATAAGAACTATATGAGACAAATTCAAATTTAAATTCAAATTTAAATAGTATATTGCTGTCTTGACTATAATATTGGTCACTCTGGATAAGGCTAGTATCTGGGGAACATAACAGATTTAACAGAGTACTTGAAGAGTAGGAACAAAAATGAGTGCCCCTAGCTAAAATTGGTAAAAAAAAAACACCCATCCTCAACACCTTCCTCTGGAGCCCCTAGTCCTGTACCTCAGAGATCTATAGAATCAATGCTCCAACAAGAAAAAGCTAACAATTTCCAGAAGGAGATGCAATCTACACTGCAATTAATTCAAGAGGCAATTGTTTCTCATAAAGAAGATACAAGAAGAAACCACAATGAGACAAAAGGCAACATGGATAAGATAAAGAGAAAGTTTTTAATTTAAACTCAGAATTAGAAAATTGTCAGTAAAGAATGAATAAAGAATTCAGAAAATAGAAGACAAATCAGAGGAAACTGACCAAAAGATGGAGGAAATAAAGGAAGAAAATCAGACTGATGCAGGAAAATAAAAACTTGGAAGATCCAGTGGCAGTACTGGAAACAGAAAAGGCACCCCATCTCTTAAAATTTCAGAATATATCTGAAGACAAGGAAGAAGATCTTACAGAACTGATTACAGAGCTGTTAGCAGAAGTGTTAGAAATTGGGAAACAAGAAATGGAAGGAGAAATTGATCAAATATTTAGAATCAACTCAACCTATGCAAGGAAATATAAAGTGCCCAGGGAGGTACATATTAGATTTGTGAAGAAATCAATAAGAGACAAAATATTGAGAAGAGTGAGGGATGATCCACTGCTATATAGAGAAATATAAAAATGATGTTATTTGCTTGCAAGAGACACATATTAGAGTAGCGGACCAAAAGTATTTGATAAATTCTAGATTGAGAACGCATTTCATTGCATCTGCCTTGGATAAGAAGAATGGAGTAGTCATATATTTAAAGAAGGACTTAATTGCTAAATTAATTGAGGCGGATGCACAAGGATGATATATTGCAATTAAACTTATAATAGAAGGAAAGAAAATACTTTTAGTTGGAATATATGCACCAAATCAACAGCAAGAAAAAAATTATAAATTTTTACATGACAAAATAATTCAATGGGATTATAAATCTTGTATTTTAATGGGAGATTGGAATGGAGTTTTGGACATAATAAAAGATAAAAGAAGGTCTTCTCAAGGAACCTCAAATCGTGCAAAATTGCCTAAATCTTTTTTTGAGCTTATGGATGACCTGGAAGTGAGAGATATTTGGAGAGAGAGAAATGTGGAAGAGAGGGATTTTACATTTTTCTCAGATAGACATCAATCTTTTTCTAGGATTGATTTCATACTAATTGCTAATGATTTTTTTTCCAGGGTGAAGAAAATTAAGATATGTCCAAGAACATTAACAGATCATAGTCCAGTGTGGATGGAATTGGCGCAAGAGAAAAGGGATAGAAGACCTTGGAGATTAAATGAAAATTTGTTTAAATATGAGGAAATTGTGAATGAGTGTAAAAACCAAATGAGAGAATTTTTTGTTATGAATATGCATAAGGGTACCTTGATCGAAATGGTTTGGGATGCAAGCAAAGCTTATATGAGAGGAGTTTTAATATATTTGAATAATAAGTATAGACGTAAAAAAGAACAAAAGCAAAAGGAGTTAGAAGAGGAAATAAAGATGAAGGAGAGGGTACTTATTTTGAAACCTGCTGATAAAAAAGTGAAAGAAACAATTAACCTATTGAAAGGGCAGTTTAATATGTTGATGGCAGATCAAGTGGCAACTAACTTACGATACACCAAACATAATACTTTTTATAATGCTAATAAACCAGGTAGATGGTTAGCTTACTTGTTAAGAAAAAAAGAAAAATCTCGGACTATAGAGGTAATATAATATAAAGGTAAAAAGGTGTATAAACAAGATATTATTAAAAAGGTATTTTCAGAATTTTACTCTAAATTATATGCAAGTGATACAATTCAAGGTATAGATATAGATGTGTGTGTGAAAGCCCTAATAAGCAGGCATATACATAGAATGAAGGCTACTGCTAAGCTTATAAGCCGCCCTGAGTCTTCGGAGAAGGGCGGGATATAAATGGAATTAAAATAAAAAAAATAAAAAAATAGATAAATACCTACAAGAGGTGAATATCCCTAAGGTCACCCAAGAGCAACGGGATGGAATGAATCAGTTAATAACCTCTGAAGAGATTTTTTTAGCAATTAAACAGTTGAAAATGGGTAAATTGCCAGGAACAGATGGACTGACAGCTAGTTATTATAAAAATTTACAGTCAGAAATGGTGGAGCCTCTAAGGGATTTATTTAGAGCAATTCAAATTGGGGGAGTAGTGCCCCCATCATGGAGAACAGCTTTTATAACATTGATTCCAAAGAAAGATCAAGATCTTAGTCAACCAAAGAATTATAGACCAATATCTCTGTTAAATATTGATTACAAGATATTTGCTAAAATATTGGCAAATAGAGTAATGCACATAATGCAACAAGTGATACATAATGACCAATCAGGATTTATAATTGGTAGACAAATGAAATATAATGTAAGACAAATTGTTAATTTACTGGAATATTTGGAAAGAAATAACCAAGTCTCTGCAGCATTGATATTTTTGGATGCAGAGAAGGCCTTTGATCAATTGAACTGGCAATTTTTATTCAAAGTAATAGAGAAGATGGAATTTGGGGATTATTTTTTACAGACTATTAAAGCAATATATCAAAAACAAACAGCACAAATAATCGTTAATGGTAATTTAACAGAAATTTGCAAAATTGAAAAAGGAACAAGGCAGGGGTGTCCCCTATCACCATTATTGTTTGTTTTAACACTGGAAGTATTATTGATTAAAATACGTGAGTCGAATAAGATAAAGGGAATTAAAATTAGGCATCAAGATTATAGATTGAGAGTATTTGCAGATGACTTGGTTATTACTTTCAGTCAACCTACCCAATCGGTTTCAGAATTATTGGATGTAATAATGCAATATGGGCAAGTTTCTGGATTTAAAATTAATAAGCAAAAAACTAAAATATTAACAAAAATATGACTATAAAACAAAGAGAAGTGCTAGAAAGATTAACAGGATTTGAAATAGTTGAGAAGATTAAATATCTGGGGGTATATATCACTGCTTCGAATGTGAAATTATATAAAAACAATTATGGAATGTTATGGCAAAATGTACAAAAGGAGATTGGCAGTTGGAGAAAATTACAGTTGTCTTGGTTGGGGAGAATTGCAGCTGTGAAGATGAATGTTTTACCAAAATTTTTATTTTTGTTTCAAATGATACCAATACTTAAGAAAGATGTAAATTTAAATGAGTGGCAAAAAGGTATTAATAAATTCATTTGGGCAGGGAAAAGACTGAGAGTAAAGTTTAAAATTATGCAAGATGTACGTGAAAGAGAAGGTCTTAAGATGCCCAATTTGAGATTATATTATGATGCAGTTGTATTATCAACAATTAGTGACTGGTTTAATTTCACAGATGAAAGAATATTGAATATTGAGAGGTATGATTTATTGTATGGATGGCATGCGTATTTATTATATGATAAAAAGGTGGACAATGTTTTTAAGACTCATATTTTAAGGAATGCTCTGTTATGAGTTTGGAAAAAATATCAATATATATTAAATAACAGAATACCTATATGGGCAATACCCAGACATGCAATAGGAAATATAAATGTGGAGCAGAAACAAGACGTGATTACTTATAAAGAGCTTCTTAGAATGGAAGGGAATATTTTGCAACTGAAACCTTTAAATGTATTAAAAGAAGAAAAGATAGTACAGACTTGGTTTCAGTTCACACAATTACAAGCTAGATGGAAAGAAGATCAGAAAATTGGTATAACAAGAGTTGATGAAAATTTGATAAAACAAATTAGAGATCAAAGTCAATCGCATATAAAAAGGCTATATAATGCATTGATAGAGATTGATTCCGAAATGGAGTTAGTTAAAGATTGTATGATAAAATGGGCTCAGAATATTCAAGAACTTATAATGATGGACACTTGGGGAAAAAATTGGGTTAGAAATGTAAAATTTACACAAGCACAAAACCTAAGAGAGAATTTTTATAAGATGTTTTATAGGTGGCATTTAGATCCTAAAAAGTTAGCATGTATGTATCCAAATCAACCACCTAAGTGTTGTAGATGTGGTAGTGAAGAGGCAACGTATTATCATATATGGTGGACATGTAAAAATGTTAAAGCCTTTTGGATAAAAATATGGTGGATTCTTCAGAAAGTTTTTAAGAAAAAGATAAGATTTACTCCACAGTTATTTTTACTGGGTATTATCCTGGATAGTTCTGCTATAGAAATCAAATTGATGTTACATTTAATAACGGCAGCCAGACTTCTGGTGGCGCAATATTGGAAGAAAGAAGATTTACCTACGATAGAACAATGGACATTTAAAGTAATGGACATGGCTGAAATGGCAAAAGTTTCAGCATATTTGAAAGAACAATCGCAAGAAAAATATATTTTGGAATGGAGAAGATGGATTGATTATATTCAAAATAAATACGGGACTAAAAAGTTTCAAATAGCTTATGAATAATTTTTAGTAATTAAAAAGATGTGTTATTATAGTTATTATAGTTTTGTTATAAGGGAGTTAAAGAGTGGAAGGTTTGTTAATGTTTTAATAGATATTTAGCATATGTTTGTATAAGATTGTTATACATAATACCCTGTATTCTGCTTTGGGAAGTCTGGGGGGGGGAGGGTGATGGGGAGGGGGGTTCAATTTATATGTTTTTTAAATTTTGTAAAACTTTTCAATAATAAAAAAAAGAAATTGCACAAGCAGCAGTCCATGGGCCAACAAGCAGATTCTTTTTGAAGACTACTGGTACTAAAACAAGTCATGTCTTTAGTAAATTATAGACTCTGGATTTAAACAGTCTTCCAAAGAGGTTAGCCATCTTAGAAATCTTGAAGGCACCATTGCATAATGCCAATCAAACGATTGTACAATTTATTGCACACTTGCTTTTGGTGACTTATATCCCACCATTCTCCACATCAGCCACAGATCTGTCCCTCCTCTTGAGGGTTACTCTGTGGGAATAGTGATTATATTCCCCAAATGCAAACAAACAATTGTGGAAACCTTCCTGGTTTGTCTTACAATTACAGCTCCCACAACTCCCAGAACAGGTTGGGAATTGCAGGCTATGTTTAAAGGGCTGCTAGTTTAGCTGTTGAAATTGCTCACAAGATTGGAAGCTCTGCGTTTGTGTGTGTGTGTTTGCATTCTGCGTTTCACAGCCTCATGAGTTTAATGAGATTTATTCCTAGATATAGATGTGCAGGACTGGCGTCTTAAAAATAGCTATCCTCTCAGTGCACACAGATTTGAAATGTTAGGTAGCATTGGATAGATTGGATTTTTCCTTGTTGCAAAGGATGGCTTTCCTTTCTCTTTTTTTGAAAGTAGAACCAGCCTTTTATGTTAAGGCCCTGCTCACCTTCCCAAACTCCAAACTTGTGCGCCCTACTTTCCTAGCTCGTCCTACTTCCCAAACTCCAAACTCACGCTGTCTTACGCTCTCGTCTTTCCAGTTTGGAGTTGGAAAAGGCAAGCGAGGGAAGTAGGCTGTGAAACACATAATGCGCGCGCGCGCGCACACACACACACACACACACAGAGCTTCCAATCTTGTGAGCAATTCCAACAGCTAAACTATCCTGAGAGAAATTCCAAATCTCCCCACCTTCCCAAACTCCAAACTCATGCTGTCCTACGCTCATCTTCCCAGTTTGGAGTTGGAGAAGGCAAGTGAGGGAAGTAGGCTGTGAAACACAGTGAGGCTGTGAAACACAGAATGTGCACGCGTGCACACACACACACACACACAAACACACAGCTTCCAATCTTGTGAGCAATTCCTGTTATGTATAGGGATTAATAAAATACAAGCAGCGGCTCGCTATTACCATCAGGTGGCGCTGTACTGTGCCAGGATTGGCGGATAAGCACCCGGCGGGAAAACCATGTGAAGGGATTGGCTACCTATGTACCTAGCCAGGTATATAAGGGGGTACAGGTAGCCTCTATTGTCCTGTTCAGTACGTCCACCAATAAAGAGCTGTTATGCTGAACCTTTGTCCTGCATATTGCCATGCAGTCAAGAACCCACTACACAATAGTGGCGACGAAGGTGGGATCCTGTTTCTCCTGAGGAGCTGAAGTCACAAGGATTGGAGGAAAGAAGCATCTTTCCCCGAACTATCTAAGGCCGGCAAGTGGGCGCTTGCAGTCAGAAAAAAACTGGAGAAACAGGATACACCATGGCGAAATTCGGACAGGTTCTGCCGTTTGACACCCGCCGCCCTGAGAGATGGGTGTCTCACCTCAGCCAGGTAGAAGCGTTCCTGTGGGCTAACCACATCACTGATGATGTTCAAAAAGCCGCAGCCCTGACCTGCTTGAGTGGCCCAGCGATCCACGACCTGGCAGTTAACCTGTGCGTGCCGACGCCGATCGAGACCATGTCGTACAAGGACATCGTAGAGAAGCTGAACAACCATTTTAAGCCATGAATATCTGAACTGGCTTGGCGAGGTCAGTTCGACCAGCAGTGCCAACGGCCAGGTGAGTCGGCTTCCAAATTTATTGCAGCCCTGCAGGAAGCCGCTAGACTGTGTAATTTTAGCAACCTAGAAGAAAGGCTGCAAGATCGCATGGTGTGTGGGCTCAGGGACAAACGGCTGCAGCAGCGGCTATATGCCCGGCCAACTATCACACTCCAAGATGCTCAGGATGAGATCTTGGCCAGCGAAGCCACCAGTGGGGCAGTCAACGCGACCCAGCAAGTCCGACCCAGCAGCCCAGGTGGCTCTATTCATTATGGAGAGGCTGCGAACGGTGGGAGCAGGGATGCGTTAGAGGAGGCGGAGATCGATGCCATACAACAAAATCCAGGGAGACATCTAATGCAGCGCGACAACAACAGAAGCCAGCGGAAGCCCACAACGGCCAACAAATGTACCAAATGTGCCGACTGCACCAACAGAGAAACTGCTCAGAAGTGTGCCAGTTGCGGAGGGAATCATCCACGAGCGACCTGCAAGTTCAGAACCGCAAAGTGTCGGTCCTGCGGCAAGACGGGACACATCGCAGCCATTTGCTGGAACTGCACTTGAGACAACCTATACGAACTCTAATCGATGGATGTGTGGCCTAAAGGTACAGAGTCCCCTCAGCCCACCTCTACCAAAAATTGTGAGAAGAGGGGAACTGTGTCCCACACGGGGATCCACCAGTTACTCACACCAAAAATCAAACTGGAGGTCCATTTGCAAGGTGTACCTTGACTCTGGGTCGGCAGTCTCCATAATTTCGTATGAGACATTTAAATCAGTTTGCGGCCAATTTTCAGCATGCCCCTATTAAGGTTAAGGGGGAGGCCACCATGTTAGTGGGGTTCAAGGACTTCCAGGGTCCCTTGAACATCCTGGAAGCCGAGGGCCGGAGGACCAGTGTAGTGGGGCTGAATTGGTTTGAGGCGCTGGGGATTGGAATCTCAGGGATCCATATAACCAGCCCGCAAGCCTCGACTCTGTCTGCAAAATGTTTGCAGACGTATCCGATGGCAAGCTAGGCAAATATACAGGGCCCCCAATTAAGTTTAAGTTGAACCCCAACATCCTTCCCATAAGAATAAAAACCTGAAGAGTCCCCTTCGCTCTCAAACACAAGATTGAGAGTGAACTGGACAAATTAGTGGACCAGGGGGTGTCAGAACTAGTAGAAGGGGGAGAGTGGGAGACCCCAATAGTCACCCCACTCAAGGCTAACAGAGAAGTAAGAATTTGTGCAGATTATAAGGCCACGGTGAACTGGGCCCTAAATCCGCACGCTTACCCGGTCCCGACGGTAAGACACGTCCTCTCTGCACTCCAGGGCAGAGCCATCTTTGCTAAGCTCAATTTGGCGCAAGCGTATCAGCAGCTCCCTGTTACCAGGGAGACGGCTGATGCTCAAACAATTGTTACACACAGAGGGGCTTTCAGAGTTAACCGTTTGCAGTTCGGTGTCTCTGTAGCTCTTGGAATCTTTCAGGAGGTGATGGAGAAAACTCTGCAGGGCATACCTGGAGTATGCCCTTATTCTGATGATGTCCTTATCGCTGGAGATTCTGAAGAGGTCCTGGCTGTCAGGCTGCAGGCTGTTTTAAGCAGATTTCGCTCTGCAGGATTGAAACTTTAAAAAGACAAATGCAGCATTGGAGTGGCATCCACTGAATTTCTGGGGTTCAGAATTGATGCCAAAGGAATTCACCCCACTGATTCCAAGGTAAGAGCAATTAAAATGGCTCCAACCCCTAAGAACAAAGCTGAATTGCAAGCTTTCCTGGGGTTACTAAATTTTTATCATGCTTTCTTGCCCCACAAGGCAGCAATTGCTGAACCCTTATACAGTCTCTTAGACAAAAAAAACTCCTTGGAACTGGACCAAGGTCCATGAGCATAGTTTCCAGAATTTAAAAGACTTATTGTCCTGTAACTCAACTGTCACACATTTTATAGAAAACAAACCATCTGCATTGCTTGTGATGCATCCCCCTATGGGGTGGGCGCTGTTCTAAGTCACATAGAGGATAATGGGGAGCAGAGACCCATTGCTTATTACTCCCGAACACTGTCAAGGGCAGAAAGAAACTACGTCCAAATAGATAAAGAAGCCCTGGCAATAGTGATGGGAGTCAAAAAATTTCATGACTACTTATATGGCAGGGAATTCACTATTTTCACGGACCATAAGCCTTTGTTGGGGTTGTTCATGACTGACAGACAAACCCCACAGATCCTATCACCCAGGATGCTGAGGTGGTCCATATTCCTATCTGCATACACGTGTAAACTGGTGCACAAACCAGGAAAGGACATTGGCCATGCAGATGGTTTAAGCAGGTTACCATTAACCACTGCTGAACCGGATCCAGCACCTGCTGAGCAGATAATGGCCATCCAGGATCTACCAGAATGCCCGCTCCACACTAAGGACATTGCTGCAGGTACCAAGGCTGACAAGGTCTTGAGCAGGGTTCAGGCATGGGTAGCCTCAGGGTTGCAGGAAAAGAGTCCAGGCCCGGAATTTCAGGCATTCTTCATGAGGAGACAGGAGCTCTCTTCTCATAAGGGATGCCTATTGTGGGGTAGCAGGGTCATCATTCCTGAGAAACTCAGGGATAGGTTATTACAGTCACTACATGAGAGACACCCCGGCATAGTCAGGATGAAGGCATTAGCCAGGAGTTACTTGTGGTGGCTGGGCCTTGATAAGGCTATAGAGGAACAGGTCGCGGGACGTTACACGTGCCAAAGGTCAAGGCTTGAACAGCTGCATGCACTGGTTCACAAGTGGGAGGAGATGCACAAACCGTGGTCTAAAGTCCACATTGACTATGCTGGCCCCTTTCAGGGTCAAACCTTCCTAGTAGTAGTGGACAGCTACTCCAAATGGCTTGAGGTGGTACCAGTTACTAGCATGACCACAGCCAAGACAGTCCAGGTGCTCAGGGGACTTTTCACTACTCATGGCCTGCCTGATGTGATAGTCTCGGATAATGGCCCACAATTCACATCTGATTTCCAGGGTTTCACGAGGGCCAACTTGATTAGACACGTCACCTCCGCGCCCTTCCACCCGTCGTCCAACAGGCAAGCAGAACGGATGGTGAGGATGACCAAGGACGCTTTGAGATGCATCATCAGTGGAGACTGGCACCAAAGGTTGGCCCAATTCCTTCTTGCACAACACACTACACCATGTACGACCACTGGCAAGAGCCCTGCAGAGCTGCATTGGGGCAGACGGCTCATCACTAGACAGACTCCACCCTGACAGAGTGGCCGCAGAGACGGAACAACCCATCTTCACCAGAGAGCTACACACAGGTGACCAGGTTTGGGTCAGAAACTATGGGCTGGGTCATGTGTGGGTTCAGGGGGTGGTGATTGACAGAACGGGGCCATTGTCCTACATTGTAGAGGTGGAGGGGGGCCATCAGGTCAGGCGTCACATTGACCAAATCAGGAAACGGGTTCCTGAAAAGTCACAGGTTGACGGGCCTACTCTTACAAGGGGTCCTGGGATTGAGGAGGACCTCACGGACATTGGTCTAATACCTGGAGGGTTTGGCGGGACTGAACAACAACTGGAACAACAGGCCCTGGCTCACCAGGACAATGCGGTCAAAGGGGCACAGAGCCAGGCCTCAGCGCTGGACGAGGCTGCTCAGGACGGTGAGCAAACCTTGAGAATGTCATCCAGGACTCATAGGCCACCTGCCTATTTGGAGGACTATGTAAGGTCGTAAGAAGGTCACAATGTGTCTATACAACACCAGGAAACATGTGTTATAAAAATAAATTCTTTTATTTTTTTTTTGTATGGGGGAAGGGGTGTTATGTATGGGGATTAATAAAATACAAGCAGCGGCTTGCTATTACCATCAGGTGGCGCTGTACTGTGTCAGGATTGGCGGATAAGCACCTGGCGGGAAAACCATGTGAAGGGATTGGCTACCTGTGTACCTAGCCAGGTATATAAGGGGGTACAGGTAGCCCCTATTGTCCTGTTCAGTATGTCCACCAATAAAGAGCTGTTATGCTGAACCTTTGTCCTGCATATTGCCATGCGGTCAAGAACCCACTACACAATAATTCCAACAGCTAAACTAGCCTGAGAGAAATTCCAAATCTCCTCACCTTCCCAAACTCCAAACTCGCGCTGTCCTACGCTCATCTTCCCAGTTTGGAGTTGGAGAAGGCAAGTGAGGGAAGGAGGCTGTGAAACACAGTGAGGCTGTGAAACACAAAATGCGTGCACGTGGACACACACACACACACACACACACGTACGCAGAGCTTCCAATCTTGTGAGCAATTCCAACAGCTAAACTAACCTGAGAGAAATTCCAAATCTCCTCACCTTCCCAAACTCCAAACTTGCGCTGTCCTACGCTCATCTTCCCAGTTTGGAGTTGGAGAAGGCAAGCGAGGGAAGTAGGCTGTGAAACACAGAATGCGCGTGCACACACACACACACAAACGCAGAGCTTCCAATCTTGTAAGCAATTCCAACAGCTAAATTAGCCTGAGAGAAATTCCAAATCTTCTCTTGCTCCCTTGACAGCATTAAAAGAAGAAACTGGAAACCAACCAAACCCAGGGAGGCTGGTGCAAGACAGCCCGTACTTATTCACTTATTTGTTCCCGTTCCTTTCTGCAGGCCACAGGAAATGGGAGGTGAGACACAGGCGGGCACCATTTTTTTATACACACACACACACACACATGCACACACACACACACCAGGAAAAATGTAAGGTTGCTATTAAATACCAACATGACTCCATGGAAGATGCACAATGGAGGGTCTGCTGCTGTATGGAGTAGGATTAGAGAGGGAGGGAGCCAGCCTCCCTCTTTCTCCTCCCAAACTCATTCACGATAAGGACACCCACCAGATGCTGAATGAACCTTGGTCTTCCTCTGCAGAGACATCTTCAGTGCCTTGTCGAGGCCGTGGGGGTTTGTCATGCTCTCTGCTCAGCACCTGCTAAGGGCTGGCCGATGGCAGAAGGAGCAGTAGGCTTGCCATGTGCTCCTTGCAGGCCCAGATCTAGGGCCGCAGAGCAATTTCACTCCCACCCCATGGCTGATCTGGGCAGCAGAAGCATTTTTGAAGCCTATGGAGCTTGCATCCATGGCCATTGGGTGATTTTACAATGCTCCAGTGGCCCAATCCAGGTGTCGGAGGCCTGAAAAAATGCTTCTGCTGGCCAAATCAACTGGGGTGGTGAGCAAAATTGCTCTGCAGCCCTAGATCTGGGCAGCAGAAGCATTTTTGAAGCCTCTGGAGCTCACATCCATGGCCATGGGACTATTTTACGATGCTCCAGCAGCCCGATCCGGGTGTCGTAGGCCTGCAAAATGCTTCTGCTGCCCAGACCTAGGGCTGCAGAGTGATTTCGCTCCCCCCCCATGCCAATTTGGACAGCAGAAGCATTTTTGTAGGCCTCCGATGCCCGAATTGGGCTGCTGGAGCATCATAAAATGATCAGCCATTGGGGGGGCATGAAATCACTCTGGAGGCTTACCTGGACTCGTGCTTCAGCTGCCTCCACCATCCAGCCCGGATCTGCCCAGATCCTGCAGCTGCTCCCTGACTCTCAGTGCAGAGAGAAAGAGCCGAGGAGCACATGGAGAAGGGGCAGGGCAGCCTGGCCCCACCTCCCTCTTGGGTGATGGCACGCATGCCCACAGGGATGGCTCTGTGTGTTGCCTGTGGCACGTGTGCCATAAGTTCGCCACCCTTGATATAGAAGAAAAATAATGCAATATATAGAAAAAGCTAAGCTACCAAAAATCCCAGAGAACTTCAAAAATATGTTAAATGAAAAAATGACAATGATGGAATTGACGGAAAATATAAAAAGGTAAAAAAATGACAAGACTCCGGGACCAGATGGGTTACCTGCAGAGTTTTATAAATGTTTACAAGATAGATTAAGATTACCAATGAAAGAAGTTTGTAATGAGGTGTTACTAGAGGCTAAATTACCAAACACTTGGACAGAAGCTAACATCACTTTAATGCCAAAATAAAATTCAGATTTGATACAGATATAGACCAATATCACTATTAAATGTGGATGATAAAATTTTTGCCTCAATAATAGCAGAGAGGCTGAAAAGATTTCTGATTGAATTTATTCATCCAGACCAAAATGGATTTCTACCAAACAGACAAATAAAAAATAACCTAAGAATTATTTTGGATACACTGGAATATTATGAAATGCATCCAGGGAAACAAATGGCACTAGTTTTTTAGATGCACAGAAAGCCTTTGATAATGTAAATTGGCAATTTATGATACAACAACTAAACACTATGGACTTTGGATGGAAATTTATAAATAAAATTAAGACAATATACCATAGACAAACAGCAAAAGTAATTGTAAATGGGAATTTTACAGAGAATTTTAACATAAAAAGGCACAAGATAAGGATGTCCACTATCTCCACTGTTATTTATATTAACTCTGAAAGTGTTGAATAGAAACATTAGACAGGATCTAGAAATAAAAGAAATGGAGATAAAAGATGAAAAATATAAACTGCAAGCATTTTCAGATGATTTGGTAGAAGAACTAGAAGAACCGTTGGAGACAGGCCCTAGACTATTGAAAAGAATAGAAGAATTTGGATAAGTAGCAGGATTGAAGATAAACAGCAAAAAAACTAAAGTTATAGTTAAGAATCTTACAGATAAACAGAAAAATCAATTGTCAAGAAAAACAGATCTCCAGATAGTTAAGAAAGTTAAATATTTGGAAATATACAGTAGTGGCCAAAATTGTGGAAATCTTTTGGGAAAAGTGTACAATAAAAATGCCACCATTGGTTAAGATTCCACCAATTTTTCTTCTAATTTCTTTATAACTGTAGCCTTGTTCACTTAATAATACTATTTTACATCGCTTTCTGGGCGACCAGTCAACTCTTTACACCATTACATATGTTGTATATAGTATGTTTTAGGTGTGTGTCATGTATGTGTTTCACTTTGAGAGTGGGCAACTAAATTTCATTTTAATGTGTGCCATTGTGCCCACAGTAAAAAATGACAATAAAGATTATCTTATCTTACTTTAATTTTATTACGTTTTACAAGCTAACTAAATGAAAGAACACAAAAAAACCCAACCAACTTGTTAGCGATCACATAACACACTGACAAATGTCCTCCTCTCAGCTTCAATACATGACATCAATAACTGAATCCTACAGTGATCTGATTGGTTCATTGCCAAAACAAGATGACACCTGATTGGTTCTCTAAACACTCATGCTCATTGGCTACAATCAGATGAAGGAAAGCTACCTGATACCAACCAAAGCAAGTTGTGCTTCCTTTTTCTGGTTATTTGGCTATAATGTTTGATAAGATACAGTACAGCTAATTGAACAAACTTTGTTGCATTATATTCTGGATTAAATTAACTTTCCATTGATATATACTCCCCCCCCCTTCATGGATTACTGCCTTGTCGTGGCAAAGGGGCTTGCATAATTCAATGAAGCTATGAGCTATACCGTGCAGGGCCACCCAAGATGGAAAGGTCATAGGAGAGAGTTCTGACAAAACGTGACCCAATGGAGAAGGAAATGGCAACCCACTCCAGTATCTTTGCCATGAAAACCCTATGGACAGTACCAAAAGGCAAAACGATATGACGCTGGAAGATGAGCCCCTCAGGTCAGAAGGCATCCAATATGCTACTGGGGAAGAGCAGAGGGCTAGTACTAGTAGCGCCAGAAAGAATGAAGCGACTGGGCCAAAGCCGAAAGGACACTCAGCTGTGGATGTGTCTGGTGGTGAAAGGAAAGTCCAATGCTGTAAAGATTTTTTTCTCCATAGGAAGCTGGAATGTAAGATCCCTGAATCAAGGAAAGCTGGACGTGGTCAAAAAAGAGATGACAAGACTGAACATCGACATCTTAGGTATCAGCGAACTAAAATGGACAGGAATGGGTGAATTTAATTCAGATGAACATCAGGTATACTACTGCGGGCAAGAATCCCTCAGAAGAAATGGAGTAGTCTTCATAGTCAATAAAAGAGTAGGAAAAGCAATACTGGGATACAATCCTCAAAATGACAGAATGATCTCAGTTCGAATCCAAGGCAAACCATTCAATATCACAGTAGTCCAAGTCTATGCCCCAACCACCGGTGCTGAAGAGGATGAAATTGACCAGTTCTTATGAAGCCCTACAGCACCTTATATCACTAACACCAAAAAATGATGTCCTTATCATCATGGGGGACTGGAATGCTAAAGTAGGAAGCCAAAAGATAACCGGAATAACAGGCAAGTTTGGCCTTGGAGTACAAAATGAAGCAGGGCACAGACTGATAGAATTTTGTCAAGAGAATACGATGGTCATAGCAAACACTCTTTTCCAACAACCCAAGAGATGGTTCTACACATGGACATCACCAGATGGTCAACACAGAAATCAGATTGACTATGTGCTCTGCAGCCAAAGATGGAGAAGCTCTATACAGTCAGTAAAAACAAGACCAGGAGCTGACTGTGGCTCAGACCATGAGCTTCTCATTGCAAAGTTTAGGCTTAAACTGAAGAAAGTAGGAAAAATCACTAGGCCAGTCAGGTATGAATTAAATCATATCCCTGTTGAATATACAGTAGAGGTGACAAATAGATTTAAGGAATTAGATCTGATAGACAGAGTGCCTGAAGAACTATGGACAGAGGTTCGCAACATTGTACAAGAGTTAGCAACCAAAACCATCCCAAAGAAAAAGAAATGCAAGAAAGCAAAATGGCTGTCTGAGGAAGCTTTGCAAATAGCTGAGGAAAGGAGGGAAGCAAAAGGCAAGGGAGAAAAAGAAAGATACGCCCAATTGAATGCAGAATTCCAGAGAATAGCTAGAAGAGATAAGAATGCCTTCTTAAATGAACAGTGCAAAGAAATAGAAGAAAACAATAGAATAGGGAGGACCAGAGATCTTTTCAAGAAAATTGGAGAGATGAAGGGAACGTTTAATGCAAAAATGGGCATGATAAAGGACCAAAATGGCAGGCACCTAACAGAGGCAGAAGAGATTAAGAAGAGGTGGCAAAATTACACAGAAGAACTATACACGAATGAGCTTAATGTCCCTGATATTCACAATGAGGTGGTCACTGACCTCGAGCCAGACATCCTAGAATGTGAAGTGAAGTGGGCCTTAGAAAAGCTGAGCAGCAACAAGCTAGAGAGTTCCAGAAAAACATCTACTTCTGCTTCATGCTAAAGCCTTTGATTGTGTGGATCATAACAAACTGTGGCAAGTTCTTAAAGAGATGGGCATACCAGACCATCTTATTTGTCTCTTGAGAAACCTATATGTGGGCCAAGAAGCAACAGTGAGAACTGGACACGGAACCACTGATTGGTTCAAAATTGGGAAAGGAGTCTGGCAAGGCTGTATACTGTCACCCTGCCTATTTAACTTATATGTAGAGCACATCATGAGAAAGGCAGGGTTAGAGGAATCAAAAGTTGGAATTAAGATTGCCGGAAGAAATATCAACAACCTAAGATATGCAGATGATACCACTCTAATGGCAGAAAGTGAAGAGGAACTAAAGAGCCTCTTGTTGCGGGTGAAGAAGGAGAGTGCAAAACTTGGGCTGAAACTTAATATTAAAAAAACCAAGATCATGGCATCCGGCCCTCTCAATTCCTGGCAAATAGATGGGGAAGAAATGGAGGTAGTGACAGATTTTATTTTCCTGGGCTCCAAGTTCACTGCAGATGAGGACCGTAGGCAAGAAATTAAAAGACGGATTTCTGGGTGGCAAGGCTCCGCCGCAGGCAGCCATTCTGGCTGTCAGCCCCGTCGTCTCCGTAGAGCCGCCGAAAACAGTGCCGATCAGCTGTTTTGACGGCTCGGAAGCCCGCTCCTCGGGAGAAGAGGAGGGGGTGAGCGCCCAGGTAGGGGTAGAGCTCTCCAGGGCCGCCAGAGTTAAAATTCTGGTGGCTGAAGGATTGAGCCCCCCCCGAAGCCTGAGTTTGCTCCGGACTGCGGGGTGCCTCTGCTCCGGGCTTTTGGAGCAGAGCAGGGCATCAGCAACCATCCCTGCCAGCAAGAGAGAACTTTAGAGAACTTGGATGCAGGCAGAGCGATACAGGAGAATCAGGTGAAAGTGAATTTATGATCTTTAACTCGGTGGACTTTGTGGAGTTTGATGAAAGTGAAAGTGCGTAGCAGGCAATAGTGGGTGAAAATGGCTGCCAAATCTTCAAAAGTTCCTAGAAGTGCAGGGGCTTCTCCGGTGCAGCAATCTTCATTACAAGCCTTAATGCCCCCCCTCTGCACCTGCACCTGCACCTGTACCAACTTTTACAGTTAAAGATTTGCAGGATGTTTTGCAAGAGGCTTTGAAAAAGCAATCTCAACAACTAGTTGATCTTATGAATGAGAGGTTTACTGAAATGAGGGCAGACATCTTACTTGCATTTCAAGGCATGGCTGTATGCATAGAGCGCCTGGACGAGAGAGTGGAAGATCTCAGCCAAAATAATATTAGATTAGATGCAAAAATGACAGAGACTGAAAATGTGGTGGATAAAATTGACGACGATTTGACCTTGGTACAGTACCGAGAGATTGAGCTCGCTGTGAGAATTAGAGGCTTAAAAGAGGATTCTAAAGAAAATTTGAAAAAAATAGTTTCAGAGGCTTTGGAAGGTGTTTTGGAGCGACCAGCAGAAGCAATTATGGAGGATATAGACAAAATTTTCCATGTTAATTCGTGGATTGCAAGACAAAGGAAATTACCCAGAGATGTGGTGGTTTATTTTACAAAGAGAGCAATTAGAAATGAGGTTATTCAAGCCTTTTACAATAATAAATTTGAAATTGCTGAACAAGAAGTTTTGATTTTAAAAGAGATCCCTCCAAGAATCTTAAGGAAAAGGAAGGAATTTGCTTTTCTGGCACAAGAATTAAGAAGATGTGATATTAAGTTCAGATGGGAGATACCAGTGGGTATGGTGGTGATGCATGAAGGCACGAGACATCGTCTTCTTACAGTGCTGCAGGCACGTGATTTTTATACCAATGTTTTAAAAGCAGTCCCCATACCATTTTTGGAATCTACAAACAAGAATGGTGAGGGAGAGTCTCAATCACGCAGTGAGAATCTACAAGGTGCTGAAGGAACAACACAGATGAAAGAGAAAGCTACAGGAGTGGATCAAATTTCAGTATCATCGGGGGAGGTTAGAGACCAGAGAATGACACGTGCTGCTTCCAGACGAATGAGACGAGAGCAACAACAAGAACAGCAGAAAGTCATGATGGCACCTCCAAAACCTACTTATAGTGAAGCTGTGGGAGGAGCGTGACCTAAGAGAGTGCAGGTGATTTTGGAAGAAGCGCTCAAAAGCTTCAGGTTGCGAAAGATGGCGACAAAGTTTCTAACCTGGAATGTTAATGGCTTAAATTCACCACAGAAGAGAAAGAAAGTTTTCCAATATTTAAAACAATTTAAGAATGATGTTATTTGTTTACAAGAAACACATATTAGAGTCACGGATCAAAAGTATTTGTTAAACTCAAGCCTGGGTACACAATTTATTGCTTCCGCAATGGATAAGAAAAATGGAGTGGTTGTTTATGTTAAGAATACCTTGACAGCGGTTTTAATTGAAGCAGATAAACAAGGAAGATATGTTATAACTGAACTGTTAATAGAAGGCAAGAAAACGCTTCTGGTTGGATTATATGCTCCTAATCAACAACAAGCAGATTTTTATAGTTTATTACACAGCAAGATTACTCAGTGGGATTATAAATCTTGTATTTTTATGGGGGACTGGAATGGCGTTTTGGATGTACAAATGGACAAAGGGTTTTTTTTTAAAAGCACCCCAAGTCATGCTAAACTGCCTAAATCTTTTTTTGAGATGAAGGACGATTTGGAATTGCGAGATATCTGGAGAGAAAGAAATTTGCAAGAAAAGGACTATACTTTTTTCTCTGATAGACATCAATCTTTTTCCAGGATTGACTTCATATTAATTACTAATGATTTTTTTTTCTAGGATTAAGAAGATTAAGATTTGTCCAAGAACTATGTCTGATCATAGTCCAGTATGGTTAGAGATAGAAAAAGATAATAGGGATAGGCGCTCCTGGCGTTTAAATGAAAATTTGTTTAGAAATCAGGAAAATGTGGAAGAGTGTAAAAAACAGATGAAGGATTTTTTTAAAATTAATATGCATAAAGGTACTTCTATTGAAATGGTTTGGGACGCTAGTAAAGCTTATATGAGAGGTGTATTAATATATTTGAACAATAAATATAGACGTAACTTGGAATTTAGGAGGAAAGAATTAGAGAATGAAATTAGGGAAAAAGAAAAGGCTTTAATTTTGAATCCATCGGATGGGAAGACTAAAGAGGTAATTAATTTATTAAGGGGACAGTTTGATAAGTTGATGGCTGATCAAGTGGCAACTAACTTACGGTATGTTAGACATAATACTTTTTGCAATGCCAATAAACCAGGTAGATGGCTAGCTTATTTGTTAAGGAAGAAGCAAAGGGCTTCTAATATAGATAGAATAGAACATAAGGGTAAGGTAGTGTACCAGCAGAGTCTTATCAAAAAGACCTTTGTTGATTTTTACTCTAAGTTGTACGCTAGAGATAAGATTAGTGAGGCAGATATTGATGAATATTTGATGAAAGCTAATATTCCTGTTCTTACGCAAGAACAAAAGGAAGAGATGAACCAATTGATAACTGAGGAAGATTTTTTTTTAGCAATTAAACAATTGAAAGTGGGCAAAGCGCCAGGTACGGATTGACTGACTGCTGTGTATTACAAAAATTTACAGTTAGAGATGGTGAAGCCATTAAGGGAATTGTTTCAGACAATTCAAATGGGAGGAGGGGTACCTCCATCTTGGAAAACTGCTTTTATTTCTTTGATTCCGAAGGAAGACCAGGATGTCACCCAAGCAAAAAATTATAGGCCAATATCACTTTTGAACACGGACTACAAGATATTTGCTAAAGTTTTAGCTAACAGATTAATGAGGGTATTGCAACAAGTAATTCATGGTGATCAAACTGGGTTTATAAGTGGTAGACAAATGAAGAACAATGTGAGGCATATAGTAGATTTGTTGGAATTTTTGGAAAGAAACAATCAGATCCCTGCAGCGTTGATCTTTTTGGATGCTGAAAAAGCCTTTGATCAATTGGATTGGCAATTTTTGCTGAAAGTATTAGATAAAATGAAATTTGGGGATAAATTTTTACAACCAATCAGGGCATTATATCAAAAGCAAACAGCCCGCATAATAGTTAATAATAGTTTGACTGAAGTATGTAACATTGAAAAGGGTACAAGGCAGGGGTGCCCGTTGTCACCCTTATTATTTGTTTTAACATTGGAGATATTATTGATTAAAATACGGGGTTTGGACAAAATTAAGGGAATTCAAATTAGAGATCAGGATTATAGATTGAGGGCGTTTGCAGACGATCTGGTTGTTACAGTGACTCAGCCTGACTATTCAGTTGTAGAATTGATGGAGATAATAATGCAATATGGGAAAGTCTCTGGATTTAAGGTTAATATACAAAAAACTAAAATGTTGTCTAAGAATATGACAGTATCACAAAAGGCTGTCTTAGAAGAGCTAACGGGATTTGAAATAGTTAAAAGGGTTAAATATTTGGGGATATATTTATCACCCTCAAATGTAAAGTTATATAAAAATAATTATGAAAAGTTATGGGGAAAAGTTCAAAAAGAATTAGATAGTTGGAAAAAATTACAATTATCTTTATTGGGAAGAATTGCAGCTGTGAAAATGAACGTTTTGCCAAAATTTTTATTTTTATTTCAAATGATACCTATACTTAAAAAGGATTCAAACTTGGAGGAATGGCAAAAAGGTATTAATAAATTTGTTTGGGCAGGGAAAAGGCCACGAGTTAAATTTAAGATTATGCAGGATACGCGTGAGAGAGGTGGTCTTAAAATGCCTAATTTTAAATTATATTATGAAGCTGCTGCTTTGTCAGCGATAAGTGATTGGTTTAATTTAACACAAGCGAGATTACTAAATCTTGATTTGTTATTTGGATGGCATGCATACTTATTGTATGATAAGAAGGTGGATAATGTGTTTAAGGTACATATTTTAAGGTATGCTCTGTTGCGAGTTTGGAAAAAGTATAGACACAAGTTAAATTATAAGATACCTATATGGGCAATACCGAAACACCCAATAGAAAATATAAATGTTGGGTTTAAACATGATGTGACTACATATAAGGAAATTTTAAGTTTGGAAAGGAATGTATGGCAATTAAAGCCATATAATATTTTAAGAGAAGAAAAGATTGTACAAACTTGGTTTCAGTATGGGCAATTACAGGCCAGGTGGAAGGAAGACCAGAAAATTGATTTTTCAATGATTGATGAAAATTTGGTAAAGCAAATTAGAGATCAAGGTCAAGCACATATTAAAAGGATATATCTTGCATTGATAGAAATTGATTCAGAGACAGAACTTGTTAAAGACTGTATGATAAAGTGGGCTCAGAATTTTCAAGAAGTCATTACAATGGATACTTGGGAAAAGATTTGGGTGAGAAATGTAAAATTTACGCAGGCCCAAAACTTAAGAGAGAACTTTTATAAAATGTTTTATAGGTGGCACTTAGATCCTAAAAAATTAGCAAGTATGTATCCGAATTGCCAGCCCAAATGTTGGAGGTGTGGCGGTGAAGATGCAATGTATTTTCATATATGTAAAAAGGTTAAAGCTTTTTGAATTAAAATTTGGTGGAACGTGCAAAAGATATTCAAGAAAAGGATAAAGTTTTGTCTGCAACTGTTTTTACTGGGCATTATTACTGAGAGTACTGTCGTGGACACTAAGCTGATGTTGAACTTAATTACAGCAGCGAGACTTTTAGTAGCGCAATATTGGAAGAAGGAAGAACTGCCGACTATAGAAGAATGGACTTTAAAAGTCTCAAATCTGGCGGAAATGGCAAAGATCTCAGCGTACTTGAAAGATCAGTCGCAACAGAGATATATTGTGGAGTGGAGAAGATGGATTGATTATATCCAGAATAAATATGGGACTAAAAAGTTTCATCTAGCATTTGAATAAGTATTGATGTGATATTTAAATTGCTTGTAGTTATTTTACAAGAGTTAAAGTGCGATAGATTTAATATTTTATTGTTGTTTGCATAAGGTAGACTATGATTGTTTGTATTTTTATACCCTGTATTGAGCTCTGGGAAGTCGGGGAGGGGGAGGGGGAGGGGGAGGGGAGGGAGGAGTTGGGAAGGTTTGGGGAGAGGGGAGGGGGTTGGGAGGGGTTTTGTCTTTTTAAAAAAATGTATTGTAAAACTTTTCAATAAAAAAAATATAAAAAAATAAGAAATTAAAAGACGCTTGCTCCTCGGGAGGAAAGCCATGGCAAATCTAGACAGCACACTAAAAAGCAGAGACATCACCCTGTCAACAAAAGTGCATATAGTCAAGGCTATGGTCTTCCCAGTTGCAATGTATGGCAGTGAAAGCTGGACCATAAAAAAGGCTGAGCACCAAAGAATTGAGGCCTTTGAACTATGGTGCTGGAGAAGACTCCTGCGAGTCCCTTGGACTGCAAGGTGATCAAACCGGTCAGTCCTAGAGGAGATCAACCCTGACTGCTCTTTAGAAGGCCAGATCCTGAAGCTAAAACTCAAATACTTTGGCCACCTAATGAGAAGGAAGGACTCACTGGAGAAGTGACTCTAATGCTGGGAAAGATTGAGGGCAATAGAAGAAGGGGATGACAGAGAATGAGGTGGCTGGATGGAGTCACTGAAGCAGTAGGCGTGAGCTTAAATGGACTCCAGAAGATGGGAGAGGAGAGGAAGGCCTGGAGGAACGTTGTCCACAGGGTCGCGATGAGTCGGACACGACTTCGCAGCTAACAACAACATACTCCCCCAAAAAAGTGGTATTATTAGCCATCAAACCTCAAAAATACACTTTTCCAAAAAGGTTTCCACAATTTTGGCCACTACTGTATCTAACAGCAAGATGTGCAACAATAACACTATTAAATCAAATAAAACTGCATTTGGAAAAATGTAAAAACCTACAAATATCAATGTTAGGAAGAATAGCTACTGTAAAAATGAATACCTTACCAAAATTGCTTTTCCTATTTTAAACAGTAGTCATAAAAATAGAGAAAAAAATTCTTCAACAATTTAAATACACTGAGTTTAAAATTTATTTGGCAAGGGAAGAAAGCCAGAATTAGATTAAAAATGTTACAAGAATCTAAAGAGAATGGAGGATTTGGTTTACCAGATTGGGTCTTATACTATCAAGCTTGTGCTCTAACATGGCTAAAAGAAGAGATAACCCTTAGACATAAAAGATTATTATACTTAGAAGAACATGATTTACCACTAGGATGGCATGCCTTTCTATGTTATGGGATTAATAAAATTCATAGATACTTCCAAAATCACTATGTAAGAAACACATTACTTTTAGTATGGGAAAAGATAAAAGCAAAAATTTATATGAAAATACCAGGATGGCTTTCAACAATGGAACCCTACCTGGACCTGGATGCCCTACGTACAGTCACCCATGCACTTGTGACCTCTCGCCTTGACTACTGCAACGCTCTCTACATGGGGCTGCCCTTGAGAGCCACTCGGAAGCTTCAGCTGGTGCAGAGTGCAGCTGCACGAACACTTATGGGGGCTTCCCGATACTCCCATATCACACCTCTCCTCCGTGAGCTGCACTGGCTTCCAGTTGCCTTCCGAGTGAAATTCAAGGTGCTAGTGATGACATACAAAGCCCTACATGGCATGGGTCCAGATTACCTACGGGAGCACCTACTGCCAGCGTCAACACCCCTCCGTCCTGTGCGCTCCCACAGAGAGGGCCTCCTCAGGGTGCCAGCAGTCAGAGAATGCTGGCTGGTGGCCCCCAGGGGGAGGGCATTCTCGGTGGGTGCGCCAACCCTCTGGAACTGCTTGCCTGCCGAAATCCGGATGGCCCCCGACCTTCGCACCTTCCGGCGTGACTTAAAAACCTACCTGTTCCAGCAAGCTGGCCTGGCCTAATAGATTTTGGGGTTTCATTTGTCTTTACTATTGTTTACTGTATACTTAGCTTACTCTGTACACCGCCCCGAGTCCCTCGGGAGAAGGGCGGTATATAAAAACAAACAAACAAACAAATAAATAAATAAATAAACTTTTGTTCACCCAGATTTAACTAATTTTGAGAAAATGGTAGCCTGTAAAGATATTTTGAATACCAAAGGGAAATTAAATCTAAACAAGAAGATCAGGGTATTGTTTATTATGGTGACCTCAATTGCAAATACAATTGAGATATGAGAAAGATGCTAAAATACATGGTTTTTGTAAAGACAAGACAATGTTTTATCAGATATTGTTGACTTCAGAAGAAAAGCTGATTAAGAAACTGTATAATTTTCTATTAAATTTAAAAATGGAAGATGAACAAGTGAAAGTAACAATGATAACAATGGCAAAAAATTTGGGGCACAATATAAAATTAGAAAAATGGCAAAATCTTTGGGAAAGAAACTATAAATTGACAATGGCAACTGCTTATAAAGAAAATTTGTATAAAATGTTTTATAGATGGCACTTGCCACCTGTGAGATTAGCAAAAATCTAGTAACTGCAATAAAAAACCAGGCACGTACTACTATCTTGGGTGGACGTGCCCTAAAGCTGCCCTTGAAGACCACTCGGAGGCTTCAACTGGTGCAGAATGCGGCCGCGCGAGTTGTAATGGGGGTCTCCCGATACTCCCATGTAACACCTCTACTCCGCGAGCTGCATTGGCTTCCGGTTGCCCTCCGGGTGAAATTCAAGATGCTGGTTATTACCTATAAAGCCCTACATGGCCTGGGTCCGGGCTATTTGAGGGAACACCTGCTGCCGGCATCAAACGCCCTTCGCCCAGTGCGCTCCCACAGGGAGGGTCTGCTCAGGGTGCCGCCGGTGAGAGATTGCCGGCGGGTGACACCCAGGGATAGGGCCTTCTCAGTGGGAGCGCCTGCCCTCTGGAACCAGCTGCCGGTGGAGCTGAGGACTGCCCCCGACCTCCGATCATTCCGCCGGGGCCTGAAGACCTGGCTCTTTGAGCTCTCGGGCCCAGGCTGAGGAGAAATTTTTAATTGGGGTTTTAAGTATACAGGGTCAATTTAATATTTTTTAATTTGGTTTTTTTTAACTTTTGTATGGTGGATTTTTTAATTTCCTGTAAACCGCCCTGAGTCCTCAGGGAATAGGGCGGTATATAAATGTAACTAAATAAATAAATAAATAAAATAAAGCCAAAAAAAAAAACTGGACAAAAAATACATATCTGGCTTGAAAAGATGTTAAGAAGATTTTAAACCAGACCTATTTTTATTGGGTGTATTATCAGGAAAATATGATAAAGAAAGTGTATATTTAATGTTAGATGTATTAACAACAGCAAGAATTGTATTTGCTCAGTATTGGAAAAGTGAAGAAACACTATCTGAAGAAGAGATAATCAAGAAAATACTGGACTGTGCAGAAATGGATAGACTTACATTGAAGATTAAAGAAAAAGAAGACAGTATTTTCAAATATGGGATTTATTTTATTAATGGGTGGAAAAATGGAGTAGAGATTAGGAATTTAATGTGTATTATTAAGTAAAACAAATGGACCCAGGCAACAAGTTGTATACTAAGCACTCTTGAATTGTAAATGTAGAAAATAAGTCCATTGTGGGAACCGAGGAGACAATATCAGCCCATCTCCAGCTCTTCACACCTTTCTCTGGAAGCGTAGACAAAATCCAGGCATTGAGGTTAGATTCCTATCTCCTCCTTTGTTCTATCTCCTCCTTTGTTCTTAATTGACAGTTTAAAAGATAGAGTTCAGAGAGAGAGATAACGCAGGAAACAGGATACAGACCCAATAAACAAAGTAAGGGATTACAGTGCAGTGAGGGGCAGAAGTGAAAGCAATGCCTTGCAGGTACATTCCCCCTCCCCCTTGGAAGTATGGCAAAACCCAGTAGAGTTGAAATGAAATAGAAATGAAATAAAATAAAATAGGAATGGGTTTTTACATCAAGAATAAATTGGAACACACTTTCCAGTCCCATTTATTTTGCAAGTGTTTAGAAGGCTTAATGATCAAAATCCCCACTCTGAACTTTCACCAGATTAGGATTATTTTTCCCATTAACCCCATCCCAGCAAGTCCTTAAAATCCTTGAAAATGAAGAAGAAGATGTTGGCTTTAACCATTCAGGTGATGTCATTACATTACTGAACAAAGCTTCTGAAATCCTTGGAAGCCTCTTAAAAAACTTGGATACAAGAAAGTTACCTGGTTTTCTATTCCTAGAGCACTCAACTCGATGTCAGTTATTGAAGTATCCTTCATCTCTCATGGTCTTCAGCCATATACAGGTGAAACTCGAAAAATTAGAATATTGTGCAAAAGTTCATTTATTTCAGTAATGCAACTTAAAAGGGGAAACTAATATATGAGATAGACTCATTACATGCAAAGCAAGATAGTTCAGGCTGTGATTTGTCATAATTGTGATGATTATGGCTTACAGCTCATGAAAACCCCAAATCCACAATCTCAGAAAATTAGAATATTACATGCAATCAATAAAACAAGGAGTCTACATAGAACAATATCGGACCTCTGAAATGTATAAGCATGCATATGTACTCAGTACTTGGTTTGGGCCCCTTTTGCAGCAATTACTGCCTCAATGCGGCGTGGCATGGAAGCTGTCAGCCTGTGGCACTGCTGAGGTGTTGTGGAAGACCAGGATGCTTCAATAGTGGCCTTCAGCTCTTCTGCATTGTTCGGTCTCATGTCTCTCATCTTTCTCTTGGCAATGCCCCATAGATTCTCTATGGGGTTCAGGTCAGGCGAGTTTGCTGGCCAATCAAGCACAGTAATCCCATGGTCATTGAACCAGCTTTTGGTGCTTTTGTCAGTGTGGGCAGGTGCCAAGTCCTGCTGGAAAATGAAGTCAGCATCCCCATAAAGCTCGTCTGCAGAAGGAAGCATGAAGTGCTCCAAAATCTCCTGGTAGACGGCTGCATTGACCCTGGACTTAATGAAACACAGTGGACCAACACCAGCAGATGACATGGCTCCCCAAATCAACACAGACTGTGGAAACTTCACACTGGACTTCAAGCATCTTGCAGTGTGTGCCTCTCCATTCTTCCTCCAGACTCTGGGTCCTTGGTTTCTAAATGAGATGCAAAAGTTGCTCTCATCAGAAAAGAGGACTTTGGACCACTGAGGAACAGACTAGGTCTGTTTTTCTTTAGCCCAGGTAAGACGCTTCTGACGTTGTTTGTTGTTCAGGAGTGGCTTGACAAGAGGAATATGACATTTGAAGCCCATGTCCAGGATCCGTCTGTGTGTGGTGGCTCTTGATGCACTGACTCCAGCCTCAGTCGACTCCTTGTGAAAGTCCCCAACACTTTTGAATGGCCTTTTCCTGACAATCCTCTCCAGGCTGCGGTCATCCCTGCGGCTTGTGCACCTTTTTCTTCCACGCTTTTCCCTTCCACATAACTTTCTATTAATGTGCTTTGATACAGCACTTTGGGAACATACAACTTCTTTTGCAATTACCTTTTGAGGCTTTGCCTCCTTATGGAGGGTGTCAATGATGGTTTTCTGCACAACTGTCAGGTCAGCAGTCTTCCCCATGATTGTGATTCCTACTGAACCTGAAATGTCTCACGAAGGATGAGAGGGAGACCGTAGGCAAGGTTCAGACGTTTATTTGGTTTCAGCTCCGGACAGCTGACAGGCAACACAAACCGGCTTTTATAGAGAACTGTCAAAACATAACAACCAATCGGTGAACCGTGCTTTCCCGCCGCTGGGGCGGCAGCCAATAGCCTTGCGGCAGTCTGACAGCTCTTGGGGGCTGTGTTTTCGACTGCTAGGGAAATCCTCTCAGCTGAGCGGCCGGCTCAGCTGGAGGACCTGTTTGGGAACCGCCGTGCTGACAGCTCCGGCGGCTGTCAGCTGGATCGGTCTTGGCGCGTGCGTGTTTGCTCTCGGCAGTTCTTTTGACAGCTGTCACTGTCAATGGCTGCCTGCGGGTTTGCGCGCATGCGTTGTTTCTTCCGGCAGCCTTTTGACAGCTGTCAACTGTCAACGGCTGCCGGGTCGGGGTTTTCCCAAGATGGTTGAAGGCTCCCGGGGGTTTGGTATGTATCAGAACCAGACTGAGAGACCATTTAAAGGCTCAGGAACCCTTTGCAGGTGTTATGGCTTAATTAGCTGATTAGAGTGGGACACTTTGAGCCTAGAATATTGCACCTTTTCACAATATTCTAATTTTCTGAGATTGTGGATTTGGGGTTTTCATGAGCTGTATGCCATAATCATCACAACTATGACAAATCACGGCTTGAACTATCTTGCTTTGCATGTAATGAGTCTATCTCATTTATTAGTTTCCCCTTTTAAGTTGCATTACTGAAATAAATGAACTATTGCACGATATTCTAATTTTTCGAGTTTCACCTGTACATTGACAGGCACATTACTCCAAATTCAAATTTAAACATTATATGCTTCGCAATTTTCTCTCATATTGGATAGGAAAGCCTATATGTACTTGCTACTTATTTACTGTATATACTATTCTGGTATGCAGACCTATGAGCAGCATGTAACAAACCAAATATAGAAAAGTATTAAAAGCAGTGGTGGAATTCAAATATGTGAACAACTGGTTCTCTGTTTGGATGCCACTTCTGGAAGTCCATTCTGGGCCTGGGCAACAAAGAATTAGCTACTGGTTCTGCCGAACTGGTGTGAACTGGCTGAATCCCACCACTGATTAAAAGTAATAAGAAATAATAACAAAATTATTGGTAGCATTATATCCAGTTTACCTACACCTCAACAATAATATGATCTTTCATTTTGTCTTCAAATACTATCCAAAAGCTCTCCTAGCTCTCCAAAGGTTTAATAAAGAAGGAGTCATCTAAGAAAGCTTGATAATGGGCTTCCTGTAGATGACAGTTCCTCAGTGGGGTGGGGTGGGGATCTTTGGAAGCCTTCTCTTCCAGATCTCAATAGATGGATTAACCTAACCAGAGCTGTAGTGGTGAAGGTTTCTAAACCCTAATCCAGAGATGGTTTAAAGGTGAAAACTAACATTTTGATGAAATGGAATGGGACAACTCACCACAGCCAAATTGCTGCAGGCAACTCACCATGGTCAACTCAATGCAGGACAACTTGCTATGGCCAACTTGCTGTGGGACAACTTGCTGTGGGGCAATTTAACAATTCAATTTAATTATTTAAAATAAATTAAAAATTATTTTAAATTTTGTCAGTTGCATTTCATTTTGTCCCTGTTTTTGCACCATGTCTTTAATATTAGTGTAACCCTTGTCCCGCGGCAAGTTGTCCTGTGGCAAGTTGTCCATGAGGAGTTAACCTACAGTGAGTTGGCTGCAGCAAGTTGGTCATGGCATGCTGGCTGTGGCAAATTGTCATAGACCCTTGATGAAATGGCACATGGAAGCTAACTGGCAGCCAATGCAGCTCTTGCAGTAGTGGCATTACATAAGTAGAGTTAAGCACGTTCATAATATACTGAAAAAGCTGAAGCTTCCATATAATTCATTTTTGTTTATCTGCTTATTTATATTTCACATTTTTGAACCACCCATCTCCCTCAGAAAGGAATTCTGGCCAGTAAACAATAAAAAGTTAAAATATAAAAACCACATATAGCAGTGTATAAAATATAAAAACAGGTTTTTTAAAAAATTAAAATTTTAAAAGGAGGCAAGCATAATTGAATGCTGTTAAAAATGAGTTAAAAGGTGAAGGAAGAGCTCTCACAAAACACACAGAGTGAATTGCAAGAGAACAAAAAGATTAGTGACCCTGAGCAAACCCTCCTGTTTGAGGAATGGTTAAAATGACACATATATTATGCAACAACCTTCATTGGCTGGAGACTGAGTGCCTGAAGACCTTCAGATTATGTCTCTTTTTCAAGGTAAGCAAGATAAAGAAATAGAGGCAGTGGAAATTCCAAGAATGCTCTTTAATGTCTTAGAATAGGATAACAGAATATTGAAAGAGTTTCTCTCTTTATCCTCCTTATACCAAGGGTTAATCTGAGTTTCTTTCTCACATTTTCCACTTTTTCAGTATTGAGTTGGTGTTTTATTTGGCTTTAATATTTCACTTCCAAAAGTCAGATCTACATTCTTTTCAGAGCAGATTACAAGTCAGCTCCATCACAGAAAACACAATCTCATCCACTGTTAAAGAGGGAATCAGTCAGAATTTGGATTCAGAGCTATTTCATTGTCCAGATACTGTTCAAAATCATTACAATAACCCATCAGCCAATCTTTTGGCACTGTTTTCCATAACAAGAGCCAAGCAAATGTAAAGAATGCTGCTGGATAGCTATCTGCCGGTGCAATAAAAACAGAGAAGTAGGGCTACTTTGGTACTCTAAACCACTATGATTTAAGATTTGAGCTTGGGATCTTCCTCGTGTTCTATTGCACACATTCTTTGCTTTTCTTCAGCATGTCTCTGCCATTTTATTTCCCACTTAGTATCACATCTCAGATTCTAAAAAAAGAAAAAGAAAAAAAAGCAGATCAAATGTGTTCCGTCTACATGTTATCTAAGACATGCCAATGGTTGTCATTGGGGCCCTGAACTCATCAGCTGCCTCCACCCAAGGGCAAATTGTAGCAGAAAGGCCAGTACAACAACACCCCCAATTTGTACATAAAGCACAAAAAGAAAGGGTTTCACAGAGAACAGCATTTATTCTGTTACTTAATGCATCATAGCAAAGATTCCAGAGGGGATTAATTTTGAGTTGGGGTTAGAAAATGAAAGACAAACTAAAAGAACCAACATCTATGACTAGAACTTAATGATTGCCATGGCTATAGGCCAGTGATGGTGAACCTTTTAGAGACCAAGTGCCCAAACCGCAACCCAAAACCCATTTATTTATTGCAAAGTGCCAGGGCTGCATCAACATTGTGGTGCCCCCACAGGGGGGCATAGCCCACTGAGTGGGTGTGGCCGCAGTGGGCATGGCTGCAGTGATCACAGCAGCCTGGGCATGGCTGGGGTGGGTGTGGCCACCTCAATGTTACTCATGGTGGGGATGCCTGTGGGGGCCGGGCAGGGTTGGGGGAGATCCAGGGGGTCTCTGGTGGGTTGGGCCTGTTCCCTTCACACACCCAGTGCTGCCAGCAGCTTGTGCAGGTCCATAAGGCCGCCACTGCCACCCAGAGCAGCAGCCCCGCCCAGCAAGCCAAAGGCCACCCCGAGCGAGGAAAGCCAGATCCCCATTGGCGCCACGCCCCCCCCCATTCCCATCTAGGATTGTGTGCCTCCCCATCTCTGCTGGGCCTGGGTGGCCTTTGGCTTGCTGGGTATGGGCATGCTCTACCACCTCTACTCGAGCTTGCTAGCCAGCTACTTTGCCTCCTTTGTGCTATATGGGGCTGCTGCTCTGGGCGGCGACAGCCTAATGGACCTGCGGGAGCTGCTGGTGGTGATGCGTGTGCCCCCAGAGAGGGCTCTGAGTGCTGCCTCTGCACATGTGCTATAGGTTCACAACCCCTGCTATAGGCAGATAGTGTCTATATCAGCTAGTTTTACAATTATATTTAAACATTGTCAACTAGATGTATCTACTGTAGTTATTCCTTGATTTTGAATTAATCTTAAGTGGTATTAAAAGTAACTGATGCAACTGAGGTCCATGTTGCTTCTGGGTTACCTGAATATCTAGTATATTTACCGGACGTTTCTTAGGAAAAACAACATATTTCAAATTTCTATACAGAACTGTGGTTATTGCAAGATATTTATAAATTGTAACAACAAAACATAGAAATGTAAAACCATTTTTTTATTATAATTATAATTCCATACATGGTTTTGCCACTCAGTTCTTTTTGTTGGACCACCACTAACATATGCAAATAGAAGGTTGTTATTTATGTTAACCAATGATATGCAAAGCAGATTATCATCATCATCATCATCAATCATTATAAAATAAGTCTTTATTTATTTATTATTTATTTAATTCAATTTATATACCACCCTTTTCCCGAAGGACTCAGGGCAGTTTACAGGGCAAAATTAAAATAATACAATATAAAAATTAAAATAAAATTAAATCAATAGCCCCAAAATTTAAAATTAGAATTTTAAAACCTTAAAACCCCTCAGTCCAGGCCAGCTAACTCAAAAAGCCAGGTTTTTAGGTCCCGGCGAAACGAACGAAGGTCGTGGGCAATCCGGAGTTCCACCGGCAATTGATTCCATAGGGCAGGCGCACCCACAGAGAACGCCCTCCCCCTGGGGATCGCCCGCCGGCATTCCCTGACCATCGGGACCCTGAGGAGGCCCTCCCTGTGGGAGCGCACAGGACGATGGGAAGTTGATGCTGGCAGCAGGTGCTCCCTGTGATAATCCGGACCCCTGCCATTTAGGGCTTTATAAGTCATCACCTTTATCACTTTGACCAGTTTTGATTTATGTAGAGATGCGTTCAGGCTGGCCACAGCCTGCTGCCTAGGAAAGAATGACCCTTGACTCCACAGGTGTTAGAGAAAAAGTACTTTTAACTGGAGATGCTGAGTGTAGCATGAATGAGGCAAGCTCTGAGGAAAAACTATGAAAATTGTATATTGAAAGCAATCCCCAATGTCTAACCCCCCCCCCCCATGAGAGTAGTCCAATCAGGTCCTGTTCTGATGTTTTGGAAACCCAGTACCTCAGTTGCTGCTGTAAATTTCTTTGAAGTTACTTCCTTGTGTGTGGGGAGGGCATTCTAGAACTGCCCTAACTTTCTCTGGATCCATTTCCACTCCCTCATGCAAGATCCAATACCATAGGTATTCAATTTTATCCTGGTGAAACTTGCACTGAGAGTTTAGCGTACAGCTTGGCTGCCCGTAATTTTTGTACCACTGCTTGCCCAAGCTTTACATGCTCTTCTCTCATTTCAGTGTTAGATTAGAATATCATCTAAATACACCAGCTCCCCCTTGTACAGGTGTTCATGCAGAACTTCATTTATTAGCTGCATGAATACAGCAGGGGGTCCTTGTACGCCAAAGGGAAGTACTCTGAATTGGAAACACCTCAGAAGGCAGTTGAATGCTGTTTTCCACTCATCCCCTCCTGACACAGTAATAGGCTTTTAGTAAGTCCAATTTTGTAAAATCTTTTCCCTTGGCTAGGTGGGCTAACAGGTCCTTCATGAGTGGTAGGGGGTACATATTCTCCACACAGACCACGTTAAGCCCATGATAATCCAGGCACAAGTGAAGAGAACTATCTTTCTTTTCTCAAAGTTGAACTGAACCTGGCTGGCTGGCTGAACCAGCATTGTAGATTTTTGTCTATGAATGCACAGAGTTCTTCCAGCTCCTGGGGAGTCATAGAATACATTTGGGTTTCAGTAGTCTGGCCCCGGGGAGAATCTTGATGACACAGTCGGTGAGCTGGTGGTGGTGGTGGGAAGGCATTAGATCCCAATATTCCTTGGGAATGTTGGGGTCCTGCTTTGGTTGGTTTTGTGCCATAGCAAGCAGTTCCATTATGGCTTGAGGGTTTTTGCTGCTAACCTTTTGGGGAAAAGCTTTTCCTTTCCCCCCCTGTCATATCTTTAGCAGTCTCTTTTGCCAGTTAACATAATTTTTGAGCCATGCCAGTCCCAATAAGAGGGGCCTATCCATCCCCAGAGCCATGATAAAGGGTTTCCCAATGGTTCCCCATCCACATTTCCACTGGCTCCATTATAAAATCCCATCCAGTTGGCAAAATGCTATAGGAACCCTCAGTTGCTGAACCTCAGTCCCAGTTTCTCCACCACCTCAGGGTTCACCACGCACTTGGTGCAGCCTGAGTCCAGTAAAGCCAAAACCTTCCCCTGGATGCCCAATGATGGCACAATCAGCTTGACTGGGATGGTGATGGGGTTCACAAGGCGACTTACCAAGGGTCATCATCGGAGTCTGTGTCACCCCTCTCTGGTGTAGCTAGAGTTTCCTGGTCTCTATAACTAGGCAGGGAGAATTCAGTGACTTTGACTCCCTTCAACGCCATCTTGTGGGGTCTCGGGGTGAGTTTTCTCACCTTCTTCTTTGCATTGCTGCCAGATTTTGGAGTTGCTTTGGTGAGTCATCAGTCAGCAATGTGGCGTTCCTCCTGACCATATTTGAAGCAGCCTGTGGGTCAATGTTTGAGGCTGGGGTTGCACCCAGGTGTTCTCAGGGCATCTTTCTTTTCCAAAGGGGAGGAACAGCACCAACCAGGGACATTGCAGTTGCAAGACCTGGCCAGGTCGGTTTCCACCTCCTCAGCCAGCAGGTACCAATAGTGGAGGGTGCAGGGAGCTCCCCATGAGGTACAGGTGTTGTATACATCATCGTTGAGCCCATCTTGAAAGCATTCTATCAGGATGTCTTCTGGACAATGAGCCAGCTGGCAGGCCAGCTCACAGAACTCATGATTGTAAGCTACCATTCCTCTGAAACCCTGGTTGATGGTTTTGATGCGGGCTTGCACTTTGCATTGGGTGAGTGGGTTCTCAAATAGCTTGTGCAGGGTTATCATGAACCAATCAAAGCTTCAGAGCTCTGAGGCATTATCATTTTGGAGGGAGACCATCCACTCCACTGAGGTGCCTTCTAGAGGGCACTTTGGTAGCCAGGTCTGCTCTGTACTCCTGCATGTAGTTCCACACTTGGGTGAGGAAAAACCCCAGATGCTTTGGGTGACCTCCATATTTGAAGCCCAAGACTGGGGGCCTTGGCACCCCTTGCCTTGGGAAGATGAGGCCCACCTGGTGGCAAGGGCTTCGTAGCTTGAGCAGCTGGTGGCAGGGCCATCTGGGCTTGACCAGGTCTAGGTGAAATTGTTGCCCCTCTGGCCATGGCTGCCTGCATCCCAGTGCCGTATCCCACTGGTTCTGGCATGATTCAAGGTTTGGCTAACTAGGTGAGGAGTTCTTTGGCTTGCCGAGTCCCAAAGGCATCTCTTAGTACTCTTCAGGCTTGCTCCACTAGGTTTTCCTGCTCGACCGGCTCTCCTTAGAGTTCTTCTTTGCTCCAACAGCTGTGCGGCTCCCATCTCCTGGTTCTGTGGCTTCCTTTCATGTATGTTATGCCAAGGGCCTTCTCCTCTACTTCCTCATCCAGGGTAAGTGACCACTGGGGTTTCAGTGCCTCCTTGCCAATGGTCATGCTCCCCAGCCATTCGAGCTAGCAGTTCGAAAGCACGTAAAAAATGCAAGTAGAAAAATAGGGACCACTATGGTGGGAAGGTAACAGCGTTCCGTGCGCCTTTGGCGTCTAGTCATGCCGGCCACATGACCACGGAGACGTCCTCGGACAAACGCTGGCTCTTCGGCTTTGAAACGGAGATGAGCACTGGCCCCTAGAGTTGGAAACGACTAGCACGCATGTGCGGGGGAACCTTTACCTTTTTTACTTTTAGTTTGGCAGGGGGGTGAGCTTCAGCCTCTTCTAAACCACTTTCTTGGCTTGTCATTTTTTCCTCAGTCCCCTTGGTAGACATTGGTCTCCTAGTTGAATGTTATAGCAAAGCTTGCCTACTGTCATACTGGCCACAGCCTGCTCTTTAGGAATGAACGACTCTTGACTCCATAGGTATTAGAGAAAAGGTACTTTCACTAGGGATGCTGAGTGCAGCGTGAACAAGGCCAGCTCTGAGGAAAAACATACAAAAATTGTATATTGAAATTAATCCCCAATGTCCTGTCTTGTACAATGAACAAAATATGTTCTCATCAAATTTTGTTTTCACCCTTCATTCAGTTACTGGATAACATTTTACAGGCAATTGCAGCTCAGAGGGACATCAAAGCATCTTTAATAATCCCACTTTAATTTAAAACAATTATAAGAAATCTTGTTTTTCTTTCCTCTTCTAAAAAGTCTCTAATAGGGGCTCTAATCCTTAACTTCAAATCTGAAATAATTTCTATTGACTGGACTTTAAACTGGAAAAAGGACAAGATATTATTTATATTCAGGTTTCTCTACATTGTCCTATTCTATGCAGATTAGTGATGACCATTATAGAACTGACAGGAAGATCTTTCCTCTGTCCAGGAATGATTGTGTAATTTTCCTTTCCGTCCAGAGTTACCTTGAGGTAAGATGGGTAGCCTATAAATTTTAGAAAGAAAGAAAGAAAGAAAGAAAGAAAGAAAGAAAGAAAGAAAGAAAGAAAGAAAGAAAGAAAGAAAGAAAGAAAGAAAGAAAGAAAGAAAGAAACCTACTTGTCTATCACTGTATTCTAGTGATGGACATGGAAACTATTGCCAAGAGAAATGCCTTTGGATCATTTAGTGGGTTTCTCCTGTCTGAAAAGCCTCATTATCAATTATATTGTCCCTTGCAGTTCCATTCTGCATAGACCAACTTCCTAAACACAAAGGAAAAGGCAAACTGTGCCCTTGTAAATCACCACTTAGAGTTGAGGAATTTGCAGGTCTAGGGGCATATGAAATATTCAGCCCAAAGTTGTCTTGTATACAAATAATGAATACAAATATCTGACATGCATAGCCTATTTCTTCCTTAGCAGTCTAGCATGTGAAGACAAAGGGAAATGAAACCAAGAATGCCAGAAAGAAAGAAAAGAGAATGAACAAATTATGACAGAAATAGGAAAACAGGGGAAAAAATTATAATGTGGCAGAAAATAGGTAGCTCTGCTATTCAGTTTTATTTGTTTTGGTGCTACTTACCACTTGGAGATGATAAGACCCCCCAGAACATTAATTCTGAGGAAATGTGGGCTTTGGGAGAAAAAATAGAGAGAAAAACTTAGCATATTTTGGTCTTGGTCCTTTATAAGCAATATGCTAACAAAGAACAACAGTATTCTGTTGTATATAATGTGGCTGATAAGCTACATGAAGGTACAGGAACGTCGAAAACTTCCTTAGGCATTCAAATTTTAGGGAAAGGATAATGCACTAATATTTTTCTTGGCATAACATGTTTATGGTGTTTCCGATTAGTTAAGCAAGCGCACTGGGGGTGCTGCTGCCCAGTGGCCTATCACATTAGCAAACTTGATACAGTGATGTAAATGTGTACAATGTTTCCTCATCAGTTGAAAAATCATTTCCTAAAACCATTTCCCCAACTTTACTCATTTTACAGTAACTTTGATAAAAATGTTTTTTTAAAGTAGAGTGCTTTTCATTACAGCATGATTGTGCTTTAAAGTGCAATTGCAATTGTGTAAAATACATGAAAGGGATATATTCCTTAGTTTGGTGAGCTAATTGAACAGTTAGCTGCAATGTTTTTGTCTGAATGATTGCAGATTGTAGCCATACTGTGTACTTCTACCAATTTCAGAAGAATGTTTAAAAAACTGGATTTAAAAATTAGGAGGTGGGATGAAAGGAAAAAGCATTTTTCCTCCTAGTTATGCAGTGCTGCTTAGCAATTACTGTTAAAGGGATGAAGGACATTCCCTCACTTGTGACTTAACAGTCTTGCAGCATTACCCAGTTGTCATTGAGGTGATATAAAGCTTGCCCTCATTACTGCTACAGGGACACAATGATTGTTGGATCATAGTATAAGTCACTAGTAAGGATCCTTAATTTCCTTGGACCCTAAAAACTAGGATAAAGCAATAGTGTTGATTTGGGGTGGCTCGTAGATTTTCCCCTTTTTGTCTCCATTCCTAGTGAGCACTCTGATCAGCCCGGTGAAAAGAAAGAGTAAACAACAATTCAGAAGTTATTATTTCTTTGCACTAAGATGTTTGCCAGGTAAAAGTATTTACTCAAGCTGATCAATGGTCTTTTGCCAAGATATTGGATTCTAAACAGTCTGTCTTATTAACTACCATTCAGCTTCAGTAGACACATTGTATTTCATTTTCTAGTTAAGCTCCTTGTACTGGAGGCAGACTCCACTAAACAAAAAATCCTTTGAGTGTTTCTTTTTTTAAAAAAGTATTGATTTTTGGATTTCAGTAGGTTAGAAGCAAGGATAAAGGCAAGTAATGAGAGAGAGAGAGAGAGGAAAACTCATCATTTAAAGATGACTTATCTGCATAGAGAACATTGGAAGAAATACCAGGACCCACATGATCTGCTTGGAAACAATAATACTTTTCTCCATGAAACAGAAAGGATTGCTTGATTTCACAAATTATTTCAATCCTTGAGAATTTGAAAGAATATTCCCTTCCAGGTGATGACATCAAAAACAGCAATAATTATGCTATGCTCAGGTGGGTCTTCTAGAGTCACATGCAGCTCTATCATATAATAGTTTAGAAACCAAGGTGCAAGCAAACACCTAAATAGTAAATTTAAGAAATGAGTGACTGTAGATTGCAGGGCTGGAAAATTTATTAAGACAATTTCTTTGCCTTATTGAATACCTGTACCCCACAGATGAAGAGTAGGCAGGCTTCTGCCTGTGCCTAATCTTGTTAATATAGCAATTTTAGCAAGACCTCTATTAATCATAAGGTAGCTCGGTTAGGACGCTGAGCTTGTCGATCAGATGGTCGGCAGTTTGGCGGGTCGAATCCTGAGTGCTGCGTAACAGAGTGAGCGCCTGTTACTCGTCCTAGCTTCTGCCAGCCTAGCAGTTCGAAAGCACATAAAAACGCAAGTAGAAAAATAGGGACCACTACGGTGGGAAGGTAACAGTGTTCCGTGCGCCTTTGGTGTCTAGTCATGCCGGCCACATGACCATGGAGACGTCCTCGGACAAGTGCTGGCTCTTCAGCTTTGAAACGGAGATGAGCCCCTAGAGTCGGAAATGACTAGCATGCATGTGTGGGGGAACCTTTACCTTTTTAGCAAAGGAAAAAATAAATAGAAGGAGAATTAATCTTAATTTTCCAAAACAGAATTTCTTTCAGGGAGAATGCCCAGTTTTTAAATAGCTGGAGTGTTCATTTCATAACAGTTAAAATTGCCCCTTTTCTCATTACAGTTAATATTCTACAACCTACTATTTTTTGATTCTAGAAAGTGACTTGCAGTCCACTGGTGAGTCACAGTCTACCTTGCTTCCCACATCTTACACCACTTCTTGATAACTACAAAGATAGTGTCTAACTTTTATTGCAATCAATGTGCTGGTGAAGGGGGAGACTTCTAGGCAAGTTTGTGCTTGCAATGATTAACCATATGTCTGGCTAGATTAATCAAAGTTAAAATTAATCAAACCTAGCATGTTATGCGATTACAACCTGCATATGTGAATAACTTGAATAACTTCCGTCCGGTCTCCAACCTTCGCTTTCTTGCGAAAGTTGTCGAGAGTGTGGTGGCGCATCAGTTTCCTCAGATCCTGGATGAAGCGGATTATCTAGACCCGTGCCAATCGGGTTTCAGGCCGGGCTACAGCACGGAGACGGCATTGGTCGCTCTGATGAATGATCTCTGGAGGGCCCGGGACAGGGGACATTCCTCTGTCCTAGTCTTATTAGACCTCTCAGCGGCTTTCGATACCATCGACCATGGTATCTTACTGCGGCGCCTCAGGGGACTGGGAGTGGGAGGCACAGTTCTTCGATGGTTCTCCTCCTTTCTCCTGGGACGCTCACAGTCGGTGTTGGCAGGGGGGCAGAAGTCGACTCCGAGACCTCTCGTTTGTGGAGTTCCTCAGGGGTCGGTCCTCTCGCCTCTCCTGTTCAACATCTACATGAAACCGCTGGGTGAGATCATTCGTGGTTTTGGAGTAGGATACCATCAGTATGCTGATGACACCCAGCTTTTCATCTCGACTCCAAACCACATCAGTGATGCCCTCGACGTGATGTCCCGTTGCCTGGAAGCGGTCCGGGAATGGATGGGGAGGAACAGGCTTCAGCTCAACCCGGACAAGACTGAATGGCTGTACATACCGGCATGCCAGGATACTCAGAGTATCCCATCCCTTAACATTGGGGGTGAGTTATTGCCCCCCGTTGATAGGGCCCGCAACCTGGGGGTCCTCCTAGACTCACAGCTCTCCTTAGAAGATCACATAGGAGCTGTGACCAGGGGGGTCTTCACTCGGGTTCGCCTGGTGCGCCAACTACGACCCTATCTGGACCTGGATGCCTTACGTACAGTCACCCATGCACTAGTGACCTCTCGCCTTGACTACTGCAACGCTCTTTACATGGGGCTACCCTTGAAAGTCACTCGGAAGCTCCAGCTGGTACAGAGTGCAGCTGCACGGACACTTTTGGGGGCTTCTCGATACTCCCATATCACACCTCTCCTCCGTGAGCTGCACTGGCTTCCAGTTGCCTTCCAAGTGAAATTCAAGGTGCTAGTGACGACATACAAAGCCCTACATGGCATGGGTCCGGATTACCTACGGGAGCACCTACTGCCAGCGTCAACACCCCTCCATCCTGTGCGCTCCCACAGAGAGGGCCTCCTCAGGGTGCCACCGGTCACAGAATGCCGGCTGGTGGCCCCCAGGGGGAGAGCATTCTCAGTGCGTGCGCCAACCCTTTGGAATTGCTTGCCTGCCGAAATCCGAATGGCCCCCGAACTTCGCACCTTCCGACGTGACTTAAAAACCTACCTGTTCCAGCAAGCCGGCCTGGCCTGATAGATTTTGGGGTTTCATTTATTTTACTATTGTTTATACTGTATACTTACCTTGCTCTGTACACCGCCCCGAGTCCTTCGGGAGAAGGGCGGTATATAAAAACAAATAAATAAATAAATAAATAAAATATGTGACACATCCACAAATGTATCCAGCTGTGTTTGATTTTGGCAACAGATTACAGAAGAATGAATTAAATCAGTGGTGTCAAACTGCCGGCCCACAGGCCAGATGTGTCATGCTGAAACCGCGTCCACCCCATTGCCGGCAATGGAAAAAAAGTCGCAATACATCGCAACACATCACGTGACATTGCGAGTTTGACAACCCTGAATTAGATGGAAACATTTCCATGTATCTTTCTCTTTAGAATTCATTTCTGGAGTTAGAGAGATTATGCTTTTAGCTCAGATACTCTGAATTAATTCACTAGCATGGACAAATTTTGGATAGCCATACTAAATGTTTTTGTTGGAAAACAAGTCTAACAGAGATGCAAAGTTGACAGGCAACAGGGTAATGATTCTGTAGTGTGTTGGAGGGCACTTTCCAGTTGCCAGCACTTTCACATGGCACCAGATCTATTCTCCTGCTACTCAATCTTCTTAATTCCTGCTGGCCTTGAAATACAGGGAAAATGCTCAGATCACTAGGAACTAAACAGCATTCTTATCCAATAAGAGACTTTCTCAGTTCCATCCCTTACCTGCTGCAGATAAGCAATTCCCTTTGCTGTTGCCTACCTAATGCTCCCTTTTTAGAAGTTCAGGTTCTCTATTTTAAGTAAATTGTGTATTATAGTCTTCTAAAAATAGTACTTATGGGATTGTCCTGAGAGGTAAAAGGGCTATTTTAATTTTGCTTCTCCTATAATTTTGCAATTGCCATGAGCTACCATAAAGAACCAGGTATTTATGCTCTGGGAATGGGAAAGTGTGCAAAAGGTAGAGGAATTCTGACAAGATAGGAAGTTTCAAGGCAGATTGAAACTTGCAAGAATGAACAATCTGGTTAGGAGAGGCAGGAAATTATACAAGCGCTGTTGTCTTTATGAGTCAATCGGCTCATGATTCAATAGTTCTTTAATAGTCATAAGATGAAACTTATAACTAAAGCTTAAAATTTAAAGCTCTTTTCTACACACCCAGCAGTGTGCTTTTGTCCTTTCCTTAAGACTAGAGGAAAGTATTGAAAAACCATTGTCTCTATAGCACTCCTTTTGCTGCAATGAGAGTGACTGAGAATGAGAGTGACTGAGAATCACTGAGAGTTTTGTAATAGGCAGGTTGAAGAGGAATGAGGAACAGATGGCAAGGAGAGGAACCGGTTGGGCATACCATCCTGATGGGAGATGGTATTGGGCTGTCCAGAGGTACTAGTGTGAATTGCAATCTCATGAAAAACATTCCATAAAGTTAATATCCTCTGTTCCTAGCAGAAAAATGGTTGCAAGGTAGGTTTTGTTTTCACCAATACTTGAAGAAGAAATAGCCTCAGAGTATTGAAGCTCAAGACATTGTCAGATCATAACAGAAGTAGAATGAAAACATGTTGGCATGAAGATGGTTAGTTTCCAGCTGCATCACCTCAATACATTGTTAGCCTGCCTCAATGGCAAACTGACATCTAAATTAGGGGTGGGCAATTAAACTTCCCAGGGCCCACATGAGAAACTGGGACTGTTGTGGAGGGTAAAACCAATAGAACTGTGAAGATGCACAGGCAAGCATGCAAACAAATACATAAATTGGAAAAAAAGCAGTTGCCTTCAAAACAAAAGCAAAGCAGCTATATTGCATGCACAGCATACATGTTTTTACATTTGATTTCTAATTTCTGATTGATCTCACCCAGGCTGGAAATGAACAGCCAAAGAATTGGATGTGGCCTGTGGGGGGAAGGGATGTACAATGCCCAGGTCCAATCTAGATGCAGGCTCCATTGTGAGAATATGTCATTCACAATTGGTAAGTATGCCATTACAATGCCAGGGCAAGGAGAATGTATAGATGGTCTGTTCACTGTAATTACATTGTAAAACTAGGGAGGAAAGGTATGTTTTACTGAATGTTCTGCATTAATATAGTTTCTACAATGACCAAGGCTTCATAAATGTACCTTTTAGTTTCATTCTTTAACCATTCAAATGTATTGTATAATAGTTAACAGCATAATGATAAATTTTGAAGTGCAGATGCTCATAGCAAAGCCCCAGTATATATGTGCTCCCACCTGCCTCTCTAAAACAATAATAGCTAGCATAAAGCAACCTAGAACTAAGGAGAAACTTCCTGACAGTTAGAACAATTAACGAGTGGAACAACCTGCCTCCAGAGGTGGTGAATGCTCCGACACTGGAGGTTTTTAAGAAGAGACTGGACAGCCATTTGCCTGAAATGGTATATGGTTTCCTGCCTGAGCAGGGGGTTGGACTAGATGACCTCCAAGGTCCCTTCCAACTTTATTATTATTATTATTATTATTATTATTATTATTATTATTATTATTATTTATCCAAGTTATTATGATCAGCATACATATAATCCTACATATCACTATTTGGAAGTAGGTTTATTTATTCATTTTTATTTTCACATTCCTGTAATGTCCATCTCCCTCAAAGAGGACTGTTCTGCATAATATACTGGCAGCGAAACACAGTGAACATGTTCATAGGAGACACCAATGTGATGCTTGGTAGGCCAAGGAAATTCCATTAGTTACCTGGCATTCTGGTAGATGATGTCACTTGAAAAGCTTCAGAGCTGCATTTCCACAGATTGCAGCTTCCCGGATGCCATTCATAATAGGCAATCTTAAGACCAACCAATGGGTTTCTGATCACTGTTCTTGGAAGTTCAAGAAATGCTACAATAAATTTGCTTTAAAATTAATTTTCCAAGAGGACAATTAATAAGAGAAGGAGTTTTTCACTGAGATATTTATGCCATTTTTTTCAGTAAAACTGTTCACATGGTGCACTGAACCACAGACTAGCCAACCCCAAATGGAACCAAAGTGATTATAGTTCTATGTATTGTATGAGTACAAAATATTGGATTGAGAAAAATAATGGTTAACTTATGCATGCTTTTTTTGCAAAGACTGTGTATATGTATGTGTGTGAGAGAGATTCCAGTCAAGAATATTACCAGAAATAAATCTTAAGGTTTTGCTTAAAGCCTTGATAAGTTAGAAGCACATAAATAATATCAGAAAATATGCCTCTATAACTTCATGTGGGATAATAGACAGTGTTATTCCATTTTGCTGTGAGTTCCATTATAATTTATATTAAGGATATAAATGGTCCTTCAGATAATTCATGTTTTTCCAACATGTTATAAATGGTCCTTCAGATAATTAACAATTAATATACTTCAATTTCACATCACCATGCTTTGTCTGTAATCCCTTCTGAAGCTGTGATTTGTCTCTATTATATACTACACTCATCCATTGTAATTGTAGGTGAGATTTGTGTTTTAGCGGCTTTTGAAGTTGCTCACACTTCATTCTTCTACAGTGAGCTTAAATAATAATCCATTGTTTTGTTTTGTTTATACTTTTATATTACTCATGATTTGTGGATTTAACAAAAGTAGCACTATAAATGCTCTTACCCTGTCTTGGTGTCATGCTTTCTGAATAATTACTTTAGCCATGCTTTTTATAGAATTCTTATTGACTTCATGTTGACTTCAGTTGTTTGTCTTGGCTGCCTGAGGTTCATCTTCCAAGATGCAAGGAAAGTCCATTTAAATGAATGGTGTTGCATTTATCTTCAGAGCTGAAAATACTGTTATTAATCATAGCTTGAATTCTGAGATCATCAAGAAGACAGAAGCTCAGAGAAAACTTTCTTATCCTTTCATCCAGTCTTGTATAAACTCAGGCACTTTCCAGCTTACTTTCTCTACATCATCCCAAATTAATTATTTTACCAGGTTCAGTGTTTATTTTATGGCCAGAATATTTCAGTGGCAGTCTTAGGAAGCATAATTACTCTAATAAGCAGTTTTGTAATCAGGAGACAATTAATTATAGCTTCCATGTCCTTAGGGAGCAGTAACTAGCTATTAAGAGCCAATCCAGGATCATTCTGCTATGGTAGCAGTCAAGAAGCCCTGCTTACTTGGTAGAAACAAAAAACTGAAAAGATATATAGCCTAAAAGACTGCTCTATAAGAATCAATTCTTTGCTTAAGTGCAATGATCCAAATTAAAGTATCCCCAAAAGCCTTCCAGCCTCCAGATGAATACAGTGGAGAGGTGCTCAGCTCAGAATTCATTTGGTCTCATTATCAAACATCTTGTGTGCTTAAGACATATTTCTAGCATTCAACCAGGATCATTCTTCCCTTAACTTAAAGCCATTAAATGTTGTCTTGTACTTTGGAACACCAGAGAACAACTCCCTTGATCTCCTTTGTGACATCTTTTAAAGTATCTGAAGAGTGCAATCATACCCTCCTTTGGCTGTCTTTTCTCAAGAATAAGCATGCACATTACCTCAATCTCTCACTCAAAGGACATAGTTTCCATTCCTCCATCTTCTTTAATTTTATGTGTTCCAGTTTGTCGGAATCTGGTGCTCAAAACTGGACCTAGTAGTTGAGAGGACTCTGACCAATGAAGAATAGAATAGAATGATTATTTTCCAAGTTATTAATTTAAACTTTAAGAACCACCTGCTGCCGGCGTCGACTCCCCTCCGCCCTGTGCGTTCCCACAGAGAGGGCCTACTCAGGGTGCCTCCGGTCAGAGAATGTCGGCTGGCGGCCCCCAGGGGGAGGGCCTTCTCTGTGGGCGCCACGGCTTTATGGAACCAACTGCCGGTGGAGCTCCGGATGGCACCGGATCTCTGCTCCTTCCGGCGCGGGTTAAAGACCCATTTATTCGAACAAGCTGGCCTGGCCTGATGGGGGAATGTCTGGGTTTTTATGGGTTTTTATATTTGTTTTAATTGGGCAATTTATTTAATCTTTTTTAACTTTTGTATCTCTATTTATATGCCCTGTTCACCGCCCTGAGTCCTTCGGGAGAAGGGCGGTATAAAAATCCAATAAATCCAATAAAAATCCAATAAAATCCAATAAATGAAATGAAATGAAATGAATGAAGAACTAAATACTTTTGTGACTATTTTAAGAAGTTAAAGTTTATATTGCTGAGATTTCAGAATGTAATCTTATTTTTACTTACATGGGAAAAAATAACTGAATTTAAATAAATGTTTTATAAATATTCAACTTGACCATTAAATCTATATTGATTTCTAGGAGAAAATATCTACTTTTGTTTCCCCCTTCCCATTCTATAGAGTTTTTCTATACCTATATAGCCATATCTCTATGCCAATAGTTTGCCAACACTGACTGCTAAATTATAGATTTTTTAAAAAATTTCCCTTGTTTCTTCTGGCCTTTTTATAAATAACCTTTCAAGCATAACAAGCAGCTACTCCTAGAAATTAGCATCCATCACACAGGTCCATGAAAACTGTTATTCCTTGCTTTTGAATAGAGGATGAAGTTACAATTGCTTTTTTTTTACAGCACAAAAGAAGGAGGCATATTCCTTGGCAGGCTAGTGACAGACATTGGCAAGACCAGAAACGGATGAAACACAAGTAACTTAGCTGATGATCATGGTAAGCCTTGCAGCTCATTTCTTTACATTCAAGATTAACCATTTCGTGCTCTGTTGTATCTCCAGGTTTTGAGTTTAGTGTGGTGGAGGGGTAGCAAAGGAGAGCTCCCTGTCAGTGTAATGATCCTGGGACTGCTATGCAAAACAAGTGGGATGCTGTAAATGAGACAAAGATTCTTGCTTGGAGGCAAATGTTCTGTGCCTTTTGGGGGATAAATGATTTCTAAAACTTGTTAAAATTATACCTATTTTCCCCATCCTTTGAGATTTGGTAGTCTAATGAATCTTCATTTTGACTTTGCAAACAGGTGTTGTAACCCAGGCAGAGAAACTGGAGCTTCCTAAAAATATTTTGCCATAGTGAATCATTCATGAGCTGAGAGAAATGTTGTTAGGAAGGTGGCTTCTGTTCAGTTCCCATGCCCACCGAGTCCATGATCACTCAACAGATACCATCTACAAAAGGTCCATTGTGGAGATATGCTTTGGTTCCATAGTTACCACACAAAAGAGACAAGTGGCATTTGCAGGAATCCCCCTAGCTTTCTTGGCTTATATTGCAGAGTTTTAAAACATACTGATTTTTATTTTGTTGTTGAAGCTATGTGTTATAATTTGCAACAAGTACAAAATTATTCCCCATAACCAAACTTTTTCCATTATACAACAAAGGGGTTCAACTACATTTGACTGCTAACTGATTTTAGATTTTTATTGTAAAGAAATGTGAACCTCACCCCTAGCAATAACATATTCAACATTTATTTGAGAATAAATAAGAATCTATACCACAGCCATTGGTAATGTTACTCCATCGATATAAACAAAGCAGGGCCTAAAGCAAAGTCATGAGCTAATTATGCCAGTGTAATCATTTTCATGAACAGATGTAGAATAACCACATGTCATCCAACAGCACTACTACTGCAATCATTCGGGAAAGAGTAGAAGCTGCATTAATAAGACCCACCGCATTTGGCACATACCATCTGGAAGAGAAGATATGAAGATGGTCCAGAATGTTGAAAGAAATGAACTTTGATACATAATTATATTTGATAATAGAGGAATATACTCAAGATAAATTTCATTTTTCAGAACTTTATCTTCTCTTTCTATCAACACATGGTGCTCAGGATGCCTAATGATCAATTCTATAAATAAAATCCCCAGCAAAGACAAAAATTGAAAACATTAAAAATGCTACATTAAATTCGGCAAAAGCAGCCCTCCTTCCAACTGAATTGTCAAATCAACTATCACAACTAAATTCTGATTAAATAGAAAGATTCTTACCTGCCAGGAGAAAGATCTCTTAGTGGAAACTAGCTTTATGCTTTTTCAGAAGGAATTGCATACTTAGGGAACAACTACCAAGAAGGTAACCTGGATGAATTCTCAACTTGACAATGAAGTGATTGATTGTAAAATAAATTACCTACTTTTCACTACATCTGGTTAGAAGATAATTGAGAAATGGCCACATAAGAAGTTCAAAACTAAATTGAAGGGCTGAGTTGCAATGAGCAATTGTCCCTTGTGCTTGGATAATAGTTGCTAGAAGAGAAAGAAATGGGTGAGCAGCTCTAAGCAATAACTAAAAATGAAAACAAACTACTTGGGTACACCAGTTGAGATCCCAGTGTAAATTCTGCAGGGCACTCCTTAAATTTACCTAACTGATGGATAATGTGCCATCAAGTCAACTTTTGTTGTTGTTGTTAGCTGCGAAGTTGTGTCCGACCCATCGCGACCCTATGGACAACATTCCTCCAGGCCTTCCTGTCCTCTACCATCTTCTGGAGTCCATCTAAGCTCACGCCTACTGCTTCAGTGACTCCATCCAGCCACCTCATTCTCTGTCGTCCCCTTCTTCTATTGCCCTCGATCTTTCCCAGCATTAGGCTCTTCTCCAGTGAGTCCTTCCTTCTCATTAGGTGGCCAAAGTATTTGAGTTTTAGCTTCAGGATCTGGCCTTCTAAAGAGCAGTCAGGATTGATCTCCTCTAGGACTGACCGGTTTGATCGCCTTGCAGTCCAAGGGACTCGCAGGAGTCTTCTCCAGCACCATAGTTCAAAGGCCTCAATTCTTCGGCGCTCAGCCTTTTTTATGGTCCAACTTTCACTGCCATACATTGCAACTGGAAAGACCATAGCCTTGACTATATGCACTTTTGTTGACAGGGTGATGTCTCTGCTTTTTAGTGTGCTGTCTAGATTTGCCAAGGCTTTCCTCCCCAGGAGCAAGCGTCTTTTAATTTCTTGGCTACAGTCCCCATCTGCAGTGATCTTGGAGCCCAGGAAAATGAAATCTGTCACTACCTCCATTTCTTCCCCATCTATTTGCCAGGAATTGAGAGGGCCAGATGCCATGATCTTGGTTTTCTTAATGTTAAGTTTCAACCCAAGTTTTGCACTCTCCTTCTTCACCCGCAACAAGAGGCTCTTTAGTTCTTCTTCACTTTCTGCCATTAGAGTGGTATCATCTGCATATCTTAGGTTGTTGATATTTCTTCCGGCAATCTTAATTCCAACTTTTGATTCATCTAGCCCTGCCTTTCTCATGATGTGCTCTGCATATAAGTTAAATAGCAGGGCGACAGTATACAGCCTTGCCGGACTCCTTTCCCAATTTTGAACCAATCAGTGGTTCCGTGTCCAGTTCTCACTGTTGCTTCTTGACCCACATATAGGTTTCTCAAATAAGATGGTCTGGTACTCCCATCTCTTTAAGAATTTGCCACAGCTTGTTGTTATCCACACAATCAAAGGCTTTAGCATAGTCAATGAAGCAAAAGTAGATGTTTTTCTGGAACTCCTTAGCTTTCTCCATGATCCAATGTACGGTATGTTGGCAATTTGCTCTAGTTCCTCTGCCTCTTCGAAATCCTGGCTTTACTTCTGGTAGTTCTCGATCCACATACTGCTGGAGTCTAGCGTGTAGGATTTTAAGCATAACTTTACTAGCATGTGAAATGAGAGCAATGGTGCAATAGTTTGAACATTCTTTGGCATTGCCTTTGAATGAATGAATGAACCTTTATTATCAAAGTACAACATGTATACAGTGAGTTTGGCTGAACCTCCCTTCATGCCTCCCCCCCCACAACTCACAGTGACAACAAACCCACCAATTTCTTTGGAATTGGAATGTAAAATGACCTTTTCCAATCCTGTGGCCACTATTGAGTTTTCCAAAATTGCTGGCAAATTGAGTGTAACACTTTTACTACATCATCTTTTAAGATTTTGAATAGCTTAGCTGAAATACTGTCACCTCCACTAGCTTTGTTGTTGCTCAGATTTCCTAAGGCCCATTTCACTTCACATTCTAGGTTGTCTGGCTCGGGGTCAGTGACCACCCAATCGTGGTTATCTGGGATGTTAAGGTTGTTCTTGTATAGTTCTTCTGTGTAGTTTTGCCACCTTTTCTTAATGTCTTCTGCCTCTGTTATGTCCCTGCCATCTTGGTCTTTTATCATGCCTATCTTTGCATGAAATGTTCCCTTCATATCTCCAATTTTCTTGAAGAGATCTCTGGTCCTCCCTATTCGATTGTTTTCTTCTATTTCTTTGCAGTGTTCATTTAAGAAGGCATTCTTATCTCTTCTAGCTATTCCCTGGAATTCTGCATTCAATTGGGTGTATCTTTCTTTTTCTTCCTTGCCTTTCACTTCCCTTCTTTCCTCAGCTATTTGCAAAGCTTCCTCAGACAGCCATTTTGCTTTCTTGCATTTCTTTTTCTTTGGGATGGTTTTAGTTGCTACCTCTTGTACAGTTTTGAATCTCCGTCCATAATTCTTCAGGCACTCTGTCTATCAGATCTAATTCTTTAAATCTATTTGTCACCTCTACTGTGTATTCATCAGGGATATGATTTAGTTCATATCTGATTGGCCTAGTGCTTTTCCCTACTTTCTTCAGTTTAAGCCTAAATTTTGCAATGAGAAGCTCATGATCTGAGCCACAGTCAGCTCCTGGTCTTGTTTTTACTGACTGTATAGAGCTTCTCCATTTTTGGCTGCAGAGCACATAGTCAATCTGATTTCTGTGTTGGCCATCTGGTGATGTCCATGTGTAGAACCATCTCTTGGGTTGTTGGAAAAGAGTGTTTGCTATCACCATCGTATTCTCTTGACAAAATTCTATCAGTCTGTGCCCTGCTTTATTTTGTACTCCAACAACAAACTTGCCTGTTATTCTGGTTTTCTTTTGGCTTCCTACTTTAGCATTCCAGTCCCCCATGAGGATAAGGACATCATTTTTTTGGTGTTAATTCTATAAGGTGCTGTCGGACTTCATAGAACTGGTTAGTTTCATCCTCTTCAGCACCAGTGGTTGGGGCATAGACTTGGACTACTGTGATATTGAATGGTTTGCCTTGGATTCGCACTGAGATCATTCTGTCATTTTGGGGATTGTATCCCAGTATTGCTTTTCCTACTCTTTTATTGACTATGAAGGCTACTCCATTTCTTTTGAGGGATTCTTGCCCGCAGTAGTATACCTGATGTACATCTGAATTAAATTCGCCCATTCCTGTCCATTTTAGTTCACCGATTCCTAAGATGTCGATGTTCAGTCTTGTTATCTCTTGTTTGACCACGTCCAGCTTTCCTTGATTCATGGATCTTGCATTCCAGGTTCCTATGGAGAATAGATCTTCACAGCATTGGACTTTCCTTTCACCACCAGATGCATCCACAGCTGAGCATCCTTTCGGCTTTGGCCCAGTTGCTTCACTCTTTCTGGTGCTACTGGTACTAGCCCTCTGCTCTTCCCCATTAGCACATTGGACACCTTCTGACCTGAGGGGCTCATCTTCCAGCGTCATATCTTTTTGCCTTTTGGTACTGTCCATGGGGTTTTCATGGCAAAGATACTGGAGTGGGTTGCCATTTCCTTCTCCCGTGGATCACATTTTGTCAGAACTCTATGCTATGACCTGTCCCTCTTGGGTGGCCCTGCATGGCATAGCTCATAGCTTCATTGAGTTACACAAGCCCCTTCACCACGACAATGCAGTAATCCATAAAGGGGACAATAAATATAACAACCAACTAATCTACAGTATAAAAATAGAATGTGAAAGACCTATAATTGAATATAGATATCATTAAAAGCAGTAAATTCTGTTTAGCATTGCTTCTGACATATGTGTGGAGATTCTCCATGAATAATACCATTTGGAGTCTTGATTATATGTTTAAGTAAATGAAGGATGGTTAAAAGTCATATCTAGAAGTAATTCCACTCCTTTCTTTGAACAGAAGCCAGAATTGAAATATGTACAGAATCCTTTCTGTTTCCTATCCAAGTGCAAATCCTGCACTTTTATATTGATAACTTCCATAAAACCAAAATAGTATAGGTGGGGAATGAACTGTTTCTATAAAAGTTTTACAGACAGATTTCTTAGACCCTTCCTTTTTTGGTCTGTATGATGGCCAAACTCTCACTCACATTCTGCCCCTTCCTATACAGGTAGTCCTTGACTTGCGACCACAATTCAGCTCAAAATTTCTGTTGCTGAGCAAGACAGTTGTTAAGTGAGTTTTGCCGCATTTTACAATCTTTCTTGCTATACTTGTTAATTGAATCTGGCTTCCCCATTGACTTTGCTTGTCAGATGGTCACAAAAGGTGATCACATGACCCTGGGATACTGCAACCGTCATAAATATGAATCAGTTTCCAAGTGTCTGAATTTTGATCACATGACAATGCGGATGCTGCAACTGTCATAAGTATGAAAAACAGTCATAAGTCACTTTTTAAGTGCTGTTGTAACTTTGAATGGTCACTAAATGAACTTTGTAAATGAGAACTAGCTACAATGGATTTCCTTGCTTCTGTGGAAATCCTGAGTTCTGAGGTAATGAAGATTTTTCTTCTACTTATTAAGAAGCAAGTTCCAACATAGCCTGGAGGCAGTGGAAAGAAAGGTAAATATGCTTTCTATATTTACACTTGTATTTCCAACTTTGAAACACATAATGCCCTTATTAAGAATCTTGGCCATTGATACTTTTGAATGAATAGAAAAAATACTTTTAAAGGAAGCGAGACTGATAATTTTTTATTTATTTCATCAGTAATGTGCTTTATTACAATGCACGCTGTTTGTTACCATAGGAACAGGTCCCCCCAGAAGATCCTTCTCAAATGAAAGTAAGCCTGGCAGATCCAAAGTCAATATCAATAACACAAATTAAAACTAAAAGGCCAGTGAGCCAGCAGTCTGTCCTAACTTTATCTATCTTTAATCACAGACAGATGCTCTCAGAATGAAGCCAAGCTATGCTGGCAAAGAGAAGAAGCCCTTGAATAGGAGGAGAGAAGATGAAACAAAGGCTTCTCTTGTCTGACCTTGGCTTGACAGCTTAAAGCAAGGCAGCTGAAGGGTTGAAGAAAGTTTCTGGGCAGGATGGCATTCACATCTAAATGCCAAAGTCCACAAGGAATCATCTAAGCAGATAAACTATAGAAAATTTTGAATGGAATTTAAGAACCCAGGGTCAACGTAGCCATGACGGATAGTAAGCAGGTGTATTATTGCTATGCCCTCATCATCCATAAACAAAACTGAGGGGCAGATTACCTGAAAGAAAAATGTGGAAATGAGACATTAAAAAAATCCTTCTAGCAGTTTTTTCTCAGTCTGTCTCTTTCCTATGTTGAAATCAGACTCAGAGTAAATTGCTGAAAACAATGAAGGGCAGAGAAGCAGGCCGAGACCAGTGTTTATTTTTTGTTTGCATTTCCCCATTTTGCCTGTTCCCAACTATATCCTGAGTTGGTCCTTCTATTTTGTATGGAAATAGGAGAAACACAGGGGACACTTAAAGCAATGCTGCATTGTTATTACACAAGGTTGCATCCTTTGCACATGCATTCTGACATCACAAATGTGTTTAAAAGGAATGGAGCTAGTTTTGTAAAAGTGTACCATGGCTTTTCTCAGTGACAGAAGCTTCCAGCTCTGTGGAAACCCCTGGGACCATCATAAGAATTGCTGCTTCATTACATTTGATGATGGGCTTTGTAATGTATTGGGATTTTTACTTGAACTGTTTCACGTGTATGTTTGAATGCTGCTTAAGGTTGCTCAATGGTGTGTCTGTGTAACAGTCACTGACTAAGCCAGACTTGTTGTCTCCAAGAAGATCATTGGATGATGTGGGGTGGGAAATGGGTTCCTTTAAATCTATTGGCTGCCACCTAGTGGCCAACCATATAAGTAGCTGTGCAGCAGCCTCTGTTTCAGTTCTGTTCCTGTTTGTCTCAATAAAGCATGTTCCTGTTTGCAACCTACTGTCTCACTTATTGCCTGTAAAGAACCGGCTACATAACAGGCTTGCTTATGGCTTTTGACAAGTTATACTAAAATTTTTCTGTTAGTCATATGATTACAGCCTAACTGGTTGGGTTGGCAATATATAAGCCATGATTTGTAATGTATTGTATCCCTTTAAATGAGTAATGATTGGCCAACGCTGTGTTCTTTCAACGGCCATAAGAGGGAGCTAGAGACATAGCTTCTCTCTCTCTGTGTTAGTTACTCTGTTACATTGCTTGCTGATTATTGTTGATTTTGGTTTTGCTACTGTTTGCTAAACCTGAAGAACTGTGTTTTTGACTTTTGGACTGGTAAGACGACTTTGTATTGGATAACTCTTGAACTGTTGATATCTTCTCTGTACCCGTGTATGACCCGGACTGTTTATTCTTGACTTGTGCTACATCTAAAAGTAAAGTTTTTTTCCCTTTTTTACACACCTCAGTGTATCAGTGTAGTTGCTGTGTAAAACCTGACTACTCTCAGTACCACTTCTTCTGTGCATTCTCCTTGTTGGCTCAGGAGATATTCTGCACAAACCCTGTCATTGATTATGGGCACAGTGACGTTCTGAGAGCTAGCATACACAGTACCATATCATAATAGCTGAGTTTTTGTGTTACCTCTTTAACTGGAAAAATGGCACAAGAACAAGCAACAGGTATTTCCTGGATAACCCGGTTAGATGGGACAAACTATGTTTCCTGGTCCATGAAATGCTGCTTGCTTCTGCACAAGGAAGGACTATGGGCTGTAGTTCATGACCCACCAGACGTGACCACTTGGGATCCAGAAGATGGGGACGATGCAAAGAAAATAGAGAAATTTAACCGAGACAACGAAAGAGCTCTTTGCCTAATTGGACTAACACTGTATGACCAGCAGCTTGTACATATCCGTGGTGAGGAGTCTGCTGCTAGGTGTTGGGACATTTTGCGAAGAATTTATGTTCATGATAGCATGGGTGCACATATACACCTTACGCGCAAACTGTTTAGGGCTCATCTTCAGAAGGATGGGGACATGTTAGCTCATCTGGCATTCATGAAGAAACGTTTGCAAGAGCTACATGAAAAGGAGCTGATTTTCTCGGAGCTGCATCAGGTGTATATCATTCTTTCATCTTTGGATGAGAGCTATGATTCGTATGTTTCGTCTTTAGAAGTCCTGACCAGAGAGGAACTAACATTAACAAACATAACTGGAAGATTGCTGGAAGAGTCCAGAAGAAGGCAAGACAGAGACCAACTGAGAGAGACATAACCACAAGAGGAACAACAGTCTACTACTGCTTATACTGTTAAGAAATGTTATTCTTGTGGGGCTAAAGGGCATATTGCTAGATTTTGTAAGAAGGGCAAGAAACAGAATGCAGATAGCAATAGGAGAATAAGAAAAGATGTTGGTTTAGCTGTTTCTGGTTCTCCAACATCCTTAAACTATGATTTGTGGGTGGTTGACAGTGGGGCTTCTCAATGTATAACCAAGACTAAAGAGAGATTTGCCCATATGACTAAGAGTAAACAGTATGTGTCTTTAGCAAATGGCTGGAGAATGAAAGCCTCTGGTGAAGGTAGTACATACTGTCCACATATTAACGAACGTTTACCAATGTTATATGTGCCCAAACTAAAGTTTAATTTGTTATCTGTGAAGGCATTGGTACAGGCTGGGTTTGTAGTGACCTTCAGGGGAGATGAATGTGTTATTGAAAAGGATGGTACTAGAGCTACCGCTAACCTGAAGAATGATTTATTTATTCTCACTGACAACCCAGGAATTATGGCTCATGCTGGTTCTGTCTATGAAAACAAAAAAACACATGATGATTGTATCCATCTGCTTCATAGATGTTTAGGGCATGTGAATTTCAATACGTTATGGAAGACTGTTGAACTGGCTAAAGGGATAAAACTGAAACCATGTCAGAAGTATTTGGATTGTAATGCGTGTAGCCAGGAGAAAAGCAAAGTAACCCCTGCAAATAGGACTAATAGTTTTAAGACCACTGAACCTTTAGAGGGAGTGTTTGCAGATATCATTGGCCCTATGAAACCTATTATTGGTGGAGCATGCTATATTCTGAGTATCATGGACCATTATTCACGGTATGGTTTTTGTTATTTAACGAAAACAAAAGCAGACACTTTTCAGAATTTCGCAAACTGGCTGAAGTTTGTTGAAAGAAAAATGAAAAAGAAGGATCAGTGTATTGTAACAGATAATGGTACTGAGTTTACCAATACACGTTTTGTAGCCATGTGACAGACAGCCGGCATTGAACATAAGCGTTCTGCCCCTTACAGACCCCAACACAATGCATTTGTTGAGCGATGAGGGCAAACGCTGCAAGCTATGATAAGAACATTGTTGTTCGATTCCGGATTACCCGAGAAACTGTGGGGAGAGGCAGCAATGTGTGCCTACCACATCTTAAACGTTGTGGTTCATTCCACAACTGGTGAACTACCATACACACGTTGGCATGGTAGAAAACCTGATCTAGGTTACTTACACACATTTGGAGCCCCAGCATGGGTTCATATTCTAGCACAACTGAGGCGAAAGGGACAGCATAGAGCAAGACAATTGTTTTTTGTAGGCTATGACTCCAACCACAGGTCTTTTAGGTTTTGGGAACAAGGTACAACTACTGTGTATTGTAGTGCTAGCACTAGGTTTTTAGAGCAGGTAGGTTGGAACAAGCTAGAGCAGGAAAGTGTTGGTGTTGATCCTATTGTGTTTAGTGACACCCCTGTTACTGTAAAAGGATGTAATGATAAACCTTCTGTAGCTGTGAAACAGGAGCTATCGATAGGGGAGGTAGAGGAAGCAGATGAGGAGAGTCCAACACCAAGTCCTGTATTGCCTAGACCAGGGCTCAGCAACCTGAAACAATGAAAGAGCCACTCGGAACCGGTTCCCTCACAAAAGGAAAAACTGGGAGCCGCAAAAAATGTGTGCACATGCGCGTACATGCGTGCATGCGCAGAACAGGGTTTGACTGAAGAGTGGAGCCAAGGCGAGATATGCACCTACCCTGCATATTTGAATTGATTGGTTGAACTTTTTTAGTCCTACTTTTTTTTTTTTTGGACTGCACATGGCAGAGGACTGGGAGCCGCAGGAGTCGGCTGAAAGAGCCGCATGCGGCTCCGGAGCCGCGGGTTGCAGACCTGTGGCCTAGACGTTCGACACGCGATAGGCGTCCACCTGATAGATACCAGGCTGGTGTTGTATGTCAGGTGAATGTAGAACCATCTAATTTTGAAGAGATTAAATTGTATCCCGAAAAAGAACAAAGAGCATGGAAGGGAGCAATGGATAAGGAGTTACAATCCTTGCAGGAGTTAGAAGTATATGAAAATGTTAGACTCCCACCAGGTGAGTGTGCAATTGGTTGTAAGTGGGTCTATAAACTGAAGGAGGGTGTAGATGGGACTGTTACCCATAAGGCACGTTTAGTTGCTCAAGGGTTTGCTCAGTCAAACGAAGACTATGATGAAGTGTTTGCACCTAGTCTGAGGGCTACTACGTTGAGAGCAGCGTTAGTTTGGGCAGCTAGAAACAGGTATAAAATAAACCATGTAGACGTAGAAACAGCATATCTGCATGCTCCCTTACATCACACTATCTACCTATCAAAACCACCAGGGGTTAACAAAACTCAGAAGAATGATTGTTGGAAACTAAAAAAGAGTCATTATGGCTTGAAACAATCAGGTTTTGAATGGAACAAGTGTATAGTAGACGAATTGGTTGAAATGGGCTTTGTTGCCAGTATCGCAGATCCATGTTTGTTTCGGAAGGAGAAGGATGATGTATTTTCTTTATTATTGCTATTCACCGATGACATAGCAATCGTTACTAAGACTGACCAAGAAGCAATAAACATTGTTTCACGTTTAAAAAAAGAAATTCAGGATTAGGAATCTAGGAGAAATTACTCACTATTTAGGTCTGGATGTTGTGAAGACTGATACAGGTTATAAGATTTCACAGGTTTTGCTACTGTTTGCTAAACCCGAAGAACTGTGTTTTTGACTTTTGGACTGGTAAGACGACTTTGTATTGGATAACTCTTGAACTGTTGATATCTTCTCTGTACCCATGTATGACCTGGACTGCTTATTCTTGACTTGTGCTACTTCTAAAAGTAAAGTTTTTTCCCCTTTTTTACACACCTCAGTGTATCAGTGTAGTTGCTGTGTAAAACCTGACTACTCTCAGTACCACTTCTTCTGTGCATTCTCCTTGTTGGCTCAGGAGATATTCTGCACAAACCCTGTCACTTTCTATACACAATAAATGATAGTTGAAACAGTTCATAAACTAAAGATGGTATATGGGCCTCTTTATTGTTGGATCAACATCATTTTAAGGGAAGAAGAAAAGCTGCTATAGCAAGATTAGAAACTACTGCCCCTTGGTTTTCTGCAACAGGTAATTTCATAGATATGTCTGTGTCACTTTCTGGGCAACAATACAGAAGCAGGTTTCCATTGTCTTCTTTGAAGATATTTTTTAGCCTCAAGTTTAGTCAACAGCTCTGGTTTTACATGGAGGTCTTCCATATAAGTATTAACCAGAATTGAATCTGCTTGTTAGCTTATGAAGCAAAAATCAACCAAGAATTACCACACTGCTATTACCTTTTATTGGGCTTAAGAGAAGATTTAACTTCTCCAAGGTAGGCTAAAAAGTGGCCCAGAGATGGGCAGCAAATAAATAAAATAAAATAAATAAATAAATAGATAAATGTAAAAGCTTCATAAATAATATTGGGATCATCTCAGGTCATCCTATTAGCTGTCTCTGTGAGATCAGTTGGCTATAATGTCTTCATAGTTAAGTGTATCACTCTTCCCAGTAATTGTAAAGAAGTTGATGTATGGGAGGAAAGGTTAACATAGTAAAAATCAATAAGTAATTTGTAGAATGCAGCAACAGAACCTCAAAGGTAGTGGCTAAAGTTTTGAGGGAGAGATTAGAAGCTATTCCTAGACCTGTTGGCTCAAGATTATCAGGTTAATAAGACTAACTCCAGCCCCTAAAGACCATGTAGGAAAAGAATGGATCTTTGTATAGGTTGTTCTCATTTACTTACTACCTCATTTAGAGAGAGAGAGAGAGAGAGAGAGAGAGAGAGAGAGAGAGAGAGAGAGAGAGAGAGAGAGAGAGAGAGAGAGAGAGAGATGGATGGTTGCCATTTGGGAGTCAGGTGACATAGTAAGGCAGGACCTTCCATTTATGGACAAACAGGTTGGCCATTAACTCCAAAGAGCAGGCTGCAGCATTGCAAAGAATAAAACAGATTGGATCCAGTCTACAAGTAAAATGCAACAGAATAAGAAAAAAATAATCTGCACTGCCAAAACCAGAGAACATATGAGTGCAGAGGTCCACAGCCGATTGAGAAGCAATGCAAAGCTGTCATGGAAGTACCTTTAGTCTGCTGAAAGAGAATTAGCTTTCAAAAATCCTTTAAAAAAAGAGGCTTGCCACACTTCATTAAACCTCAAAGGAAGGAAGTATATGGGATTTCCTTCCATGAAGGTTTTTCAGATGGGAAATGCTAGCAACAAACAAGGTGCCAGAAGAAGGAAGAGACCTCCCTCAGGAAAAAAACAAAACACCAGCACCTTCACTTTGGGTAAAGTTTGCTAAAAGCATATCAATCAGTGAAATTTGAAAGAATTCTTGAGCAGCTTGAGAATAAGATAAAAAAACACAGAAGCCTCATTCTCAGGGGAACAAAACCTTTGAGAAATTGCAAGGCAAACTTTGGCACAGTATTAATTCAGACTTCTGGCAGTAATGTGTCATTCTCTGGAAGTCTTCAGGACAAGGAGAAATATATAGAGAAAAAGAAGGTGCCAGAAAATACACCCCCCCAAAAAAGGAGCATCAAAATAATGATCAAATTCAGTTCTGGCTTTGGCCATACCTACTGTTTGCTTTGGACCTTTCCTGATTGGCATGAAATGCATTTCTCAGTAGAACACACTTTTGGGAATAGAGTACTTATCAGAACCATAGTACAATAATAATTATAGTCTATATTGATATTTTGCCTTTGCTTTCTGTAGAATATTATCAGAGAGATCTTTTTAAACCCATGCTCCAACCCTATTCTTTCCATTATTTTACATCATTTAAAAACTGATTAAAATTCAAAATATGTGTCAGGGTCCTCTATAGGCAGGCTTGCCTGCAGTGTTACCATTCTTTTAAATAAGCATTTGGAAACAATTCCTATTTCACTTTCAGCATTGGCTCTTATTTAAGCAATTCTTAAATTGTACAAAAATAAGCATATTACAGGTGACAGAAAGCTCAACTTTAAATGCATTTGCCTCAGGGAAAAAGCAATCTGAGCAAAAAAAAAAATTACTAATACTTCACAAGCTCATATGCCATCAAGATAAGCATGAAGCCTAAGACTCAAGTGGCCCATTCTCTGAATAAAAAGAAAAAAAATAGCCTAGAAGAGACTTTTCGGTAATTTCAATACTGAAGTACATGGGATTTAATGCCTGCAATTTTATTTTTTGGAATAACTGTTATAAGATTGGAGGATTTTTATATATCCCACCATCTTTGATGAAATAGCTTCTATTTTATTTTTCTTATTTTAGTTTGATTACTGATTCATTGAGGTATAGCAACAAACTCAGCCAAATCCAATTTCTGGTTTCCAGTATTATGATTCATTTTGTGTATTTCTTCAGATCATTGCCTTCAGTAATCCATCCCTTCATTTTTTCTGTTAGATTATTTAGGGTGAGAGGATTATTTGTATGAATACATGTTTCAATGGCTAAATCTTTGATTCCCAAATACGAAACAGAATTTGCACATTTAAGCAGCAAATTTAAATGGGTTTTCATAATAGTCCTCACTGTGAACTTATTTAAATTATTGGTTAGTGTCTTATATTTAAGAAGTGTCTCCATGTCATTATTTTGAATATCAGTTTTATTGGTTCTATGTCTATTATTTAAAACAACAAAGTCACCTGAAGACTAGATGCATGCAAAAATCAACAGTGACTAGACAAACATGGTAGAATCATGCTTGGCATGGTGGATTTCTACATGGTTCCTTCCCATTTCATCACACTATTATTTTCACAGCTGAAAATTATGCTAATGTGTAGAGACTAATATTCTTCCCCCCCCCCTAAACAGATGTTAACATTATATAAAAGGATGAACAGGATCTTCCATATATATTTGCTTTGCCAAACCTAGAAGGCTGTAGATTTCAGAATAATATTGTATTTCTCAAAATAATATGGGGAAAATATTTACAAAGTTGATAACAGGGAATAGATTCTCCTCTGATTTCTTCCTTCCCACCTTATATTGCCAGATGGTAAGGCAACAATTTAAATAGTGTGAAATGATGCACAAAAAACTTCTGATTATAGAATTCCACATGGAACGAAATTTGCTTAGGCTTCTTGAATAAGAAATAAATTTCAATTGCTTTCTTCCTTTTGTTTTGCAGACAAAAAGGTTAAAGAAATACTTACTTACCTTCTCCTCATTCTCCAGAACAGGGGTGTCAAACTCAATTTCACTGAGGGCCACATCAGCGTTATGGTTGCCCTCAGGGGGCCGAGTGGGCGTGGCCAGGTGGGCGTGACCAAGTGGGCGTGACCAGGTGGGCGTGGCCAGCTCAATGCTGCTCACTCAGCGCAGCTTACTCGAAATGCCTGGGTCAGGAGAGAACAAGTTGCACCAGCTAATTTGATGTGGGGACCTCTCATTGCCCCACAAGCTCTTCACCTCCCCAAACATCTGCAGCCAATCATGTGCAGAAGATGGAAAGGGCCTTCTTCCCAAGCCCAGGCATGATTGGTAGTTTGTTAGCTCAGATGTAGATAGCCTCCTAGTCTCCAAGCTTGGAGAGAGAGAGAGAGAGAGTGTGTGTGTGTGTTCCTCATGCAGCTTCCCTGCCACCTTATGCTCCTCTCCAGAGATCTTCCCTCAGCAGCGGCCGGCAAAGTAGCTCGCACGTGAAACAAGCCCGGCAGAGGAGCCGGAGCGGCGAGCAAAGACGCCCGGCCTGGATCCTGCAAGGTCCGGCCGAGACGCGTCCCCAGCAGCAGAGCTGCTCCAGCTCCTCTGCCGGGCTTGTTTTGCATGCGAGCTACTTTGCTTGACGCTGCTGGGGGCACGTCTCGGCTGGGGCCTTGCAGGATCCGGGCCAGGCACCTCTGCTTGCCCTCAGAAGCACCTGACCCAGAATTGCATGCAAAAGAAGCCCGGCAGAGGAGCCGGAGCAGCAAGCAGAGGCGCCCGGCCTGGATCCTGCAAGGCCCCGGCCGAGAGGCGCCCCCAGCAGCCTCAGGCAAAGTAGCTCGCATGCGAAAGAAGCCTGGCAGAGGAGCCGGAGCGGCTACGCTGCTGGGGGCGCGTCTCGGCCGGGGCCTTGCAGGATCCGGGCCGGGTGCCTCTGCTCGCCCTCAGCAGTGGCCGGCAAAGTAGCTCGCACGTGAAAGAAGCCTGGCAGAGGAGCCGGAGCGGCAAGCAGAGGCGCCCGGCCTGGATCCTGCAAGGCCTGGCCGAGATGCGCCCCCAGCAGCGGAGCTGCTCCAGCTCCTCTGCCGGGCTTCTTTCATGCACAGGCTCCTCTGCCGGGCCTGTTTCGTGTGCGAGCTACTTTGCCTGACGCTGCTGGGGGCGCGTCTCGGCCGGGGCCTTCCAGGATCTGGGCTGGGCGCCTCTGCTCGCCCTCAGCAGCGCCCAGCAAAGTAGCTCACACGCGAAACAAGCCAGGATGAGGAGCCGGAGCAGCTCCGCTGCTGGGGGCGTGTCTCAGCCAGGCCTTGCAGGATACGGGCCTGGTGCCTCTGCTCGCTGCTCTGGCTCCTCTGCCGGGCTTGTTTCACGTGCGAGCTACTTTGCCGGGAGCTGCTGAGGGCGAGCAGAGGCGCCCGGCCCGGATCCTGCAAGGCCCAGCCAAGACGCGCCCCCAGCAGTGGAGCCGCTCCGGCTCCTCTGCCGGGCTTCTTTCACACACGGGCTCCTCTGCTGGGCTTGTTTCTCGTGCGAGCTACTTTGCTTGGTGCTGCTGGGGGCGCATTTCGGCCGGGCCTTGCAGTATCCGGGCCGGGCACCTCTGCTCGCTCTCAGCAGCGCCCGGCAAAGTAGCTTGGACGTGAAACAAGCCCGGCAGAGGAGCCGGAGCGGCAAGCATGTCAAGGTAAAAAACACCTTTGTAGAGGGCGAAGGACCGTGCTTCAGAGAATGCATGATATGCATGCAGGAAGGAAATAAAACACGACGCATAATCTTACTAAATACCTTTAATTACAAAAATATAAAAACTAAAATATAAAAACTAAATATATATTATAAAGAGAGCTAGCTGACTACATCCTAACGTAACAGACAGTAGCAGCAAAGTGAAAGAAACAATAAAGATAACACTGTGTGAACCTCTTCTAGACATGCGCACTAAACAGACTGAAACCATAACATAACTAGTCATATGGGATTCACTATGGTTACCAGATAAGTTATCACAACAGGTGCAGAGAGCAGGGGAAAATGTACAGTTAGAAATGAACTTTCTGACGAACAAAAAAAAACGTGCAGTGACATTCCCCTTCTTTCGTCAGCAAAGTGAAGACTCAAGTAAGGCACATCTTCTCACGCAGATACTCATGCTGAGCTGTAGGAAGTGGTTTGTTCAGCATGTCAGTGATTTGATCACGTGTAGGCACATACTGTAATGTCACAAAACCTTGTTTAACCAGTTGCCTTGTTTTGATATCGGATGTCAATGTGTCTGGACCATGAACCTGTAAAATGTGTTTCAGAAATATAAACCACAGATTCATTATCTTCCATCACAGTGATCGGTCGAATCGGATGTGTCCAGATATCTGTGACTAAAGCATCAAACCAGGTTAAAGAATTGCATGCATCAGACACACAAGCATACTCAGCTTCTGTAGAGGAACAAGAAACAAAATTCTGTTTACGCACATGCCAGTAAACAGGACATCCATTCAAAAACATCATATAACCTGATGTACTTTTCCGTGACTTCTTATCACTCGCCCAATCTGAATCTGCAAAACAACATAACTCTGCATAGTCAGTATGTGTGGGTTCCAACAACAACTTCATGTCTTTGGTGTGTTTTAGATACCTCAATAACTTTTTAACACATGTCCAATGAAACTGTTTTGCCTTGCCTACGTGTCGTGATAAAAGATTAACACTAAATGCAATGTCGGGTCTAGTCCAACTACTAATATACAGCAGCGACCCAATGACTGAGCGATATAGTGTTTGATCTTCGAACTCAGGACTTGGTTCATGTGCCAAAATGTGAAAGTCAGTTTGCATGGGTATACTCACAGGCTTAGCGTCCTCCATGTTACAGTGATGTAACAGTTGTTCAATCTTCTCTTCTTGTGTGAGACTAAACCCCTTCTGGGTTTTGGCAATTTGAACACCTAAATAAGTGTTAATACATCCTAAAGACTTCAATGTGAAAAACTTTTGTAAAGCTTTAGCAAAAACCTCACTCATCTGCTTATTTGGACCAATATAAACAATATCATCGACAAAAACAAGAATTATCTCATACCTATTACCGGATCTTTTAGTAAACACGCATTCATCTGTTTCGGACTTAATAAAGCCCATTGAATTTAGTTTGTCAGAAAGACATAAGTACCACATTAAACCAGACTGTTTCAGACCATAAAGACTTTTGTGTAGAAACCAGGTATCCCCTTCTTGCTGTCTGAAACCTGGAGGACCTTTGACGTAGATGTCCTCATCAAGATCAGCGTGTAGATAAGCCGTTTCAACGTCGAACTGGAAAACTTCCAGGCCAAGGATAGTTGCAGTGGCTAAAGCAATTTTCACACTTTCAGTCCGCACTGTGGGTGAGTATGTATTTGTATAGTCCTCAGGATAACGTTGAGCGAAACCCTGGGCTACCAGTCTGGCCTTGTACAACGACTCACCATTCGGCTTCTTTTTGATCCTGTAGACCCATCGAGTACCAATAACTTTCTTGTTTGCTGGAGGGCTTGCAGGCGTAAACACTTGGAGTTTCTTTAGACTGTCCATTTCAGCCTGCATTGCCTCAAACCATTTATCTTGTTCTGATTCCGGAAGATGTTTGATCTGTGTGAACTTCTCAGGTGGAAGTGTAACATTACAAATCAAAGGTACAGGTGTTTTTGTTACTTGCCACGAATACCGTTTTGGAGGGATTCCCTTTGTGGTCCTCTTGGAACGTCTCGGGCCAACCGTCCATTCTTCTTCCGTGTCGTCCTCGTCTTCATCGTTGTCGCCAGCAGCAACATCAGCGGCTTGCGAAGACGGAACAGTAGGTTGAGAAGAACTCGTGGAAGGAACATTCTCCTGTGAATCTTGATCATCAGGTTGCGTGGCATCAGCAACATCATCTCTAGGAAAATAAACTCCAGGATCATTAGAATGAATCCTGGACCAGTCAGCATCTTCCTCAAAAGTAGCAGATTGTGAAACCACAATAACATGATGAGAGTCAATGTATTTGCTCCATTTTGAATTATCATCAATGCCCATAAATCTCATCCTTTTTGCTGCAGGACCCCCTTTCTTTCTTTGGGCTAAAGGAATATTGACCATAGCATAGGAACCAAAAACATGGAGATGTGAGAGATCAGGCTTGTGTCCATACAACATGAAATAAGGGGTCTGATTTATCACACTACTCCAAGTACGGTTGATGATATGGTTAGCATATTTGATAGCTTCACCCCAGTATGGAAGACTGAGGTTAGCATCTTCAAGGAGGCAACGCATCATGGTTTGCAAAACCCCATTTCTGCGTTCTGCCACTCCATTTTCAGCTGGAGTATAAGGAGCAGATGTCTGATGTACTATCCCATTCTCACGCATCCAGTCCTGGAAACGCTGAGACATGAATTCAGCACCACGATCACTCTGGATTCTGGCAATGTTGACATCGAATTGGGTATAGATAAGACTACCAAAGTCTTTAAAGATCTGAAAGGTCTCAGATTTTTCTTTCATAGGATATACATATCCATATCTAGAATAATTATCAACGATTGTCAAGAAATATCTTTTACCACCAAGTGTTGGTGCAAAAGGACCAACTATGTCAGTGTGTACCAAATCAAAAATGCGTGTTGACAGGCGTGTAGCGCGTTTTGGAATTGCTGCTGCCTTGGATTTGGCTTTCTTGCAGACAGCACAGTCCAAGAACACCTTACACCCCTTTAGATCCAAACCTCTTGCGAACTCTGGCATCTTCTTCAGAACACGGAAACTGGCATGACCCAATCTTCTGTGCCACTTATGGATACACCTGGAATGCAAAGGTTTACCTGTTAGTGAATTCTCAACATTAGCATTTTTATTAGGAACCCCAGGCTTGCTGTGAGCAACCTGTGTCTTTTTTGTAATTTTACCAGTATTAGGAACCTTTGGAGTAGCAACAGGATCTCTCTCTGGGACGTCTCTCTCTGGGCCTGTGCTTTTTGGAACGTGTATACTTGCCTGCTCTTGCTGCTTAGACTTTGGTTTTAAGTAATAAACACCACCAATCAACATGGTTTCAGCAACAATATCTCCATCTTTGACTATATAACTTGCTTTTTCAAGATGGTGGACCTGAAAATGAGAAAACCTAGACAAATGACTCTGACTAAGCAAATTACTACTGGCAGACGGAACGTAGTAAACATTTGGAATGAGAGCACCGAGCTCTTCAATATAAACAGTTCCTTTTCCCATGACCTGAACAGGATGATTGGAAAAAGAGTAAAGTTCATGAAGTTCAGGTTCAGGCTCGTGCATCTCAGTGTAAAGCTCTCTTCTGTAGGTAACATGTAATGCTGCTCCACTGTCCAAAGTCCAAAGAAGTCATCTGTCATACTCTGGTTGAGGCTGTGGATCGTTGGCCACAACCAATGTGACAAGTGGAGCTTGTGGATCACGCCTGGAACCACGACCACGACCTTGTCGTCCGCCTCTACCTCTGCCTCCTCTGGAATCTGTTCCTCTGGGCTGGTATGTGACAGGCGCTGGAACTCGTTGGGGACAATCCCGGGTGGCATGTCCCACACGATTGCAGATGTAGCATCTTGGCATCCTTGGAATGTAGGTCCTTCCACGGAAGGCATGCCTCGCTGAAGCTCTTGATACAGGTGGTTCCCTTAAATGTGGCGCAGCTTGCATAAGTGCCTCTTCTCCGGTTAAAATTCTGCATACATGATCCACTGTGCGTTGAGCAATAGGCACTTGATTGATCTTGGAAATAGCATCTTTCCACTCATGATTCAAAGAATTGATGATAATGCTGATCATTTGAAAATCATCAATAGGATAGCCTTTTTCACCCAGTTCTTTTCTAATACCTTTCATTTTAGTCAAATGTGCTCCAATATGTTCACCAGGTTTTAATCTGGAACCATGGAACCCAGACAAAAGTAAACATGTAGACTCAATTGATGTAGGCCGATAACATGTCTCTGAGTCCAAATTTGTTGGGCAGTTGCATCTTGTGAAAACGTGAGCTGCAATTCAGTGTCCATTGACATCAATAATGTTGTGCATGCTCTATTATCCAAGTCCCATATGTCAGGAGTCCATGGCTGGGCAGGAGGATTAAACACCATCATATGAGTACCTTCTCTGCGTAGCAAAAGTCCAACCTCACTGACCCATGCCCTGTAATTCTGTCCTGACTTCTTTAATTTTGAATCACCAGCCAGTGGTACAATGGAAGGTGTTTGATGAGGAATATACAATTGAGGTACTGGCTGTGCAGGTTGTGCAATCCGACCATAACCTGCAGGAGGCACCAGTGGTGTCTGTGCCTGTGCCTGGACATGCGGCAGTTGCATTGAAGCTGCCGGTAGTCTTGGTGCTGGCTGTGACTGTCTTTGAGCTGCTATTCCACCCTGGCCAGCAGGAGACGCTGGCGCTGGGGCTGGTGCAGTAGCATAACCTGCAGATGACACTGGCCTTCGCATATAAGAACCTGGTGGCAATTGCATGTGGGCTAAATATGGCTGTGTTCTGCCAGGTAGAGGGGCTTGCATAGAAGCAATATTAACAGGAGAAGCAATAGTAACAGGAATCCTAGCACCATCAGGGACTGGAGCCTCAGATAACGGCAGAAATCTTGTATCTCTGAGCAAAGACTCCTCCATGGACAGTTGCAAGAGTGAGAGCTCCAATTCATGTCTTAATGCAGCTTCACCAGTAGATGGTGCTATAACATTTGCTTCAGGCATCACTGTGGCTCTGTATGTCTTTTGGGACAGCCCATAATCATGTGACATAGGAGCCTCCGTTTCCCATTCGTCTTGCATGACACTCAATGATGGGCGTGACTTTGGCTTTGGGAAAGAAGGAGGCAATATGGCTTCTCCTTGTGGGTGTGGCAATATGGCCGGTTCATGCTCATAATCCCTCTCATATTGCTGAACCATTGACACATATTCCTTTGCCTGCTGCAAACGCTTTTCAAAAACCCCAATTTGTTCACAGTAGCCTTGCATAGCCCTATCTCGCATAGTTTGCTTGGGGCTTGAAGGAGCAGAAGGAATTTTCTTCGGCTGAACTTTAGGTTTCGCTCCAAGCCTTTGCAATGCATCTTGAGCCCCTGGAGTGTGAACATTTTCAAAAGCAGCTGCCAGGGAGCTTGGAAAAGTAGAAAAAGGAGTGACTGACCTTGCATCGTCGACAGGAGCAGGTGCGTCTTCTCCAAGGCGTGTGGCTGAAGCTATCGGAGTTCTTAAAGTTGAAGGGAGATGCCCAACAGACAGACTCCTGGCCTCCCGTTTCAGCCGTGGCTTCCTTCCTGACATGTTTCAGCAGTTAATCACCGCTGCCTCGCTAGCACTAACTAACTGATAACAGCCGCAGAAACATGCATCTCTAAAAACATAAATCAAACCATCCTCGATACCAAAATGTCAAGGTAAAAAACACCTTTGTAGAGGGCGAAGGACCGTGCTTCAGAGAATGCATGATATGCATGCAGGAAGGAAATAAAACACGACGCATAATCTTACTAAATACCTTTAATTACAAAAATATAAAAACTAAAATATAAAAACTAAATATATATTATAAAGAGAGCTAGCTGACTACATCCTAACGTAACAGACAGTAGCAGCAAAGTGAAAGAAACAATAAAGATAACACTGTGTGAACCTCTTCTAGACATGCGCACTAAACAGACTGAAACCATAACATAACTAGTCATATGGGATTCACTATGGTTACCAGATAAGTTATCACAACAGGTGCAGAGAGCAGGGGAAAATGTACAGTTAGAAATGAACTTTCTGACGAACAAAAAAACAAAAACGTGCAGTGACAAAGCAGAGGCGCCCAGCCCGGATCCTGGAAGGCCCCGGCCGAGACGCGCCCCCAGCAGCGGAGCCGCTGCAGCTCCTCTGCCGGGCTTCTTTCGCGTGCGAGCTACTTTGTCGGGCGCTGCTGAGGGCGAGCAGAGGTGCCTGGCCCGGATCCTGCAAGGCTCAGCCAAGACGCGCCCCCAGCAGTGGAGCCGCTCCGGCTCCTCTGCCGGGCTTCTTTCACACATGGGCTCCTCTGCCGGGCTTGTTTTGCGTGCGAGCTACTTTGCTTGGTGCTGCTGGGGGCGCGTTTCGGCCGGGCCTTGCAGGATCCGGGCCGGGCGCCTCTGTTCACCCTCAGCAGCCCCCGGCAAAGTAGCTCGCATGCGAAACAAGCCCGGCAGAGGAGCTGGAGTGGCGTGCAGAGGCGCCCGGCTCGGATCCTGGAAGGCCCCGGCCAAGACGCGCCCCCAGCAGCGGAGCCGCTCCAGCTCCTCTGCCGGGCTTCTTTCACGTGCGAGCTACTTTGCTGAGCGCTGCTGAGGGCGAGCAGAAGCGCCTGGCCCGGATCCTGCAAGGCTCAGCCAAGATGCGCCCCCAGCAGTGGAGCCGCTCCGGCTCCTCTGCCGGGCTTCTTTCACACACAGGCTCCTCTGCTGGGCTTGTCTCTCGTGTGAGCTACTTTGCTTGGTGCTGCTGGGGGCGCGTTTCGGCCGGGCCTTGCAGGATCCGGGCCAGGCGCCTCTGCTTGCCCTCAGCAGCGCCCGGCAAAGGAGCCCGTGTGCGAAAGAAGCCCAGCAGAGGAGCCATCTGTGGCTCTTTCTCCGGCTACCTCAAGTCTGCCTTCCTGCCTGGGCATCTCTCCCCCTCACCGGCTGGGTGTTGCTCGTCCTGCCCCCCCCCCGCGTCTCACCTCACTCCCTCTTACCTCCTACCTCCTCCTCCACTTTTTTTTTGGAGCCGCAAGAGACTAATGAAATGCAAATGGTGCTGGGTTCCACCAGCCCACGTGCACTTGCCTCCTACTGAGCAAGTGCTCAGCCGGGCCGGCGCCAAGGTGGTGGGGGCCGGACCTTTGTAATTTCTGGGAGAGTTGTGCAGGCCGGATTCAATCATGTGGCGGGCCGTTTGTGGCCCGCGGGCCTTGTGTTTGACATGTCTGCTCCAGAACATTCTGGAAACAACCAATGAGAAGATTTTACGTACTGAGAGGACAACCACCTGATGCAAATAATTAAAAGCCAGGTTTTCTAGTCTGGAAATTGGCCCTCTTCTTTTCAGCTATATGGAGAGATAATAGAACTATATTTAATTGGAATTTGTGGCCTTCTAAATTAAAGATCTTCAATATTTTCAGAATCATCTCTAATACTCCAGCCAAAAAACTTTTTCAATAAAGTGTTTGTATACTGTACTGAACAATGCATCTCAAATCCAGCAGTAGTGATTTTTCTTAGCACTAAATGATCATAAAAGATCATACCGGTACATTAAGAATATATTTATGCTGAACACTAAGATAGTTCTCTTCCTTCAGTGTAGGTCTTAGCTTCATTTTCTCATTATTTTTGTAATCCAGGCCTGAACTATAAATTTAGTAAACAGTCCAGTTTTAAAATCTTTAAGGCTGAATTGTAGCCTTTACTTGGCCTGTATTAAAATTTTCTCATTGACAAGCATGTAACTAAAGTAATCCTTCTCTCCATAAATCTGCTCTAGGTAACAATCCAGATGGTGTCAGAAATCATCCTTTTTTTGAATTCTTTAACCTTTGCTTATATTGTGTGAAACCCTGGAATCCAAAATTAAGCTAGTATTACTCAGGAAGTATTAAAGGTTTAGCATACTGGATGTTCAGATTAGTACTGTCCTCTGCTGGCTGAATATTTCAAGAATGTTAGAACAGGCTGTTAATATGTGTATTGCTATGTGTTGAGTTCTTTAACATGCAGGAAATACTGTCCTTATCAGAATATCTCCCATACAATTGGCAGGACAGCATGACTATCAAATGCTTACCTATGAACTCTTGCAAGACCCTTATGTGTTCTGTCCATAGTAGGGGCATATGTGGGAAGGATATTTAATACTGTAGGGGTCAGCAGCTGCCCAAAGAACTTGAGAGTCCAAGCAGGCAAATCAGGAGACTCAAATGGAGGCTTCCAGGTCAAGCAGAACTTTATTTGGCCAATTGAAGTGCTGCATAGAACAGTGTCTGAAACACTGGCAGTTGCATTCAGAAGTGCTACACAGTGATCAGTTAGGCACTTCTATTTATACACAGATAACAACCAATCACAATGTGACACTTGTAGGCACACAGAATGTGTACCAATCATGTATCAGTATTTTCCTGCTCTTTCCCTGTCTCTGGGTGATCTTTCTACTTCCACAAAATGGTGTCCCTAACAGAAGCACAGTGTACAGAAGCAAGATCTCCTCAATCACGTTCCCCTGGTCATCAATCTGGAGGCAACAGTTTGACAGATTGAATTTTCCACAAACACCTCCTTCCTTTGCTAGTAAATAGTCTAAAGCCAGACGGTTTTGGTATATTGCAGTACTTAACTGGGTGTGGGTTTTAGCAAGCATATTTAAAGCCAGAGGTGTTTCATTGGTAATGATCTCTAGTACAGCTTGTAATCTAATAATTCCATTGAGCATATAAATGGGAGTTCTATACCCATACCTTCCATCTTCTGCCCAAGTGGCAGGTCCATACACCTGTATAATCCTTTCTGGAGGCCATTCTTCATCACGCCATCACGTTGGACCTGAGACTTGTATTGATTGTTTTTCCCTGTGTCCAATTTCATCATAAACTGGTATTCCTAATCTTTCTCCTTGGATTATTGGAAGAAGGAAGAAGCTAGGTTTAATTGTGCCCAAGGCATATGCTCCATTCAATTTCTTGGGAAGTTTTAGATAGGCATATCTGCAACAAGAGAAATGTTTCCAGGCTGATTCCATATTTCTTTAAGGTTGGTTACATTTATAAAAGGGTTAGAGAGTTTAGCCATATTGCTGCCACTCCACCAGCAGTGAGCTGTGTCATTTATCTGAAATCCCTGCTCACATACCAATTGGCCTACTGTTTGCTTAAATTGGTTTGATTCTTCTCGAATAAAGCACATTTTACCTATTATGGAGATTTGTGTGGTCCACTGGGGTGGCCTATCTTGTGGTGGCCAAGTTAAATTCATCCTGGTTACACTATGAGATATAACTTTCGAGCTTCCCAGAGCCACTGCTTACCCATATTATATCCTCTACACACATAGCAATTAGTTACATTCAGAGAGTTACTATTCTTTCAGCCGATCAATGAACAAATTCTTAGCGATCGCTGGTATTTCAATCTTAGTCTCCAACTCTTCATAGAAGGAGTGAAAAAGTCTATGTTGAGTGGGAGTCAAGTTTTCTTGGATTACTTGAATATATATTGAAGTACTTGGGTCCCTACCAGTACCTTCTATTCCAAACCCATACACTTTACACTTGGCACTAGGATTATTGAATTTAAAGCAGACAGGATTGCAATCCTCATTGCTACAATCAGATTGACTTACTCCTTTGGTTAGATTGAACCAGCTCTTTCTAGTAGTGATTGACTCAGGTGGCCCAGTTTGGGAGGTATACCAATAGTTTTGAGTTGTACCTGAAAATCTCCCTGAGAAACTTCCTCAATGCAACCATGTGAATACATATTTCCTTTCTACCATATAGCCTTGTCCCCAATTTAGGGATCCGCACTTGGTCCCTACTTCCTTTTCTATGGCTCTGCAGGCATCAAAGCATATTTGTACCTTTTTAAACCTTGAAGTTGTTTGATTTGTTCCCAATAAGTATCCCTGTTGCTTATTATTGCTATATGCCCAGATTTTAATAACCTTTTGAAACTTTACCCCTTGAGGATCAAAGCAAGAATTTTTCCCCTCTCTATTGCATATCTGACACCTTATTTGATTGTGTTCACATGTACCTGTGATATTAATGCACTCAAGGAAAGAGTGGTAGACCAAGGTCCTGGTCACTTGCTTTCCAGTCCTAATATGTACCATATATTCTTGACAATCCTGCACATTTGCTCCCATCAGGGTTAATCCCAGAAGGAGGTAAAAAGTGATATACATATTTCTCATTTCTTTTACACTTAACAACTTTGGTAATTTTTAGCTTTAGCAGAGATGCACGAGCCTGCTGACGAAAGAAGGGGAATGTCACTGCACGTTTTTTTTGTTCGTCAGAAAAGTTCATTTCTAACTGTACATTTTCCCTGCTCTCTGCACCTGTTGTGATAACTTATCTGGTAACCATAGTGAATCCCATATGACTAGTTATGTTATGGTTTCAGTCTGTTTAGTGCGCATGTCTAGAAAAAGTTCTCACAGTGTTTTCTTTATTGTCTTTCACTTTGCTGTTACTGTCTGTTACGTTAGGATGTAGTCAGCTAGCTCTCTTTATAATATATATTTAGCTTTTATATTTTAGTTTTTATATTTTTGTAATTAAAAGGTATTTAGTAAGATTATGCGTCGTGTTTTATTTCCTTCCTTCATGCACATCATGCATTCTCTGAAGCACGGTCCTTCGCCCTCTACTAAGGTGATTTATACCTTAACATGGAGAGCCTTTGGTGTCAGAGGAAGGTTCTGATGCACTGCAGAACTCTCAGCCTGGCCCCTCCCGTCTTGTTCCTCCTCAGACTCAGCTGTGTGAGCATGAGGGATTGGAAGAAGACGATCCACAGCAGGCTCTGTTCAGGGATGCTAGGAGCAGGAGGCAATCTAGCAGAACAGAACAGAGGAAAGCAATGAGGCAACTCAGGAGAAGGCAATGAGAAGCCATGCCTTGGGACTGCTGATAAAAGGGGAATGTGTGGGAGGTGATGGTTGCTGAAGGCAACTGTTTGAAGATCTTCTGCTAGAGTCCTGGTCTGTTATTCTTGTTTAACTCTTCTTTAACCTTTTGGTTTAAGTCTTGTTTGAACTTTTCGTTTAACTTTTGTTTGAACTCTTTGTAAATAAATTTGGTTAGGTTTTTCCCAGCCTGTTGATTATAAAAAGGGGTTGTCCCTGACATTCAAACAGGGCCGGTTGTAGGCTGGAACAGAACAATTTCCAGGCCTTCCTCAATACCTATTTCCAAATATTCCTCAATTACTATTCCTAAACCTTCCTCAGTTCCTGTTCCCAAATATTCCTCAGTTCCTGTTCCCAAATATTTCTCAGTACCTATTTCAAAATATTCCTAATATCTGTAACAATTCTATGTACTTACACAGTCCTTCTTCTGATGTCCTCACTATGGACTAGAGCATTGGAAAGCCTCCTATAATGTTTGGGTTCAAGCAATCACGGATCTGCCAGGTGCTAGCTGGGCCATGGTTACAGGTCTAAAAGGGCCAGGAGCTCTCTTGACCTCATCCACAGTCTGCACCAGTTTTCCTGGACACTATGCCGAAGGTCAGCTCGAAGGAAAACCCGGGCCTTCAAGTCCCTGTTCAGTCACCAGTAAATATGTAGGGTTCAGCAGCTGCCTAAAGAACCTGAGAGTCCCAGCGGACTTATTAAGTTTGCAAATAAATTAAGGAAATGGTTGGCATATAAATTGGAAAAAGAAAAAGGAAATAAACTGATATTAAGTTACAAGGATGAAGTATTGTAATAACAGATAATGCAAAAATGCAAAAACTGTTTCATCAATATTATTCTACTTTATGTAAAGTTCAAGAAATTTCCTTGGAAAAGGTGGAGTAATATTTACATAAATAGAATTTACCAAGTATCATAGAGAATTGGAGACAAATTTTGAATGGACCTATAACAATAAAGGAAATGTAGGAAAAGGGAAAGCTATTAAAGAAACTAAAACAAGAAAGACACCTGGTCTATTTGAGCTGCTGGGATCATTATAAACGTTTTGAGGATCAATTTTTATAAGCTTTACAACAAACCATGAGTATTATTTTACAGAATGGAAACATTCCTGATAGCTGTAAGGAGGCTAATTTAGGATTAATACTTAAAGAGGATGAAGACTTGACTTTAACAAGTAATTTTTGACCAACGTTGAATAATTGCATAATGACTATAAATTGTTTACCATAATTTTGGCTGAAATGTTCAATGTAATTTTACAGGACTTTATTCATGCAGATCAATGTGGTTTTTTACCTAAAAGACGATTATGAGATTATATTAGAAATGTGTTGGATACTATTTGGTGCAACACAATTGGAAACAAGCTGCATTGATCTCGGTGTCATGGTTCCGATAGATGAAACCACTTAAAAGAACTTCAAGGCAAGGATTTCTTCCTTAAAGAACATTTTTATTAGGAAACAAAGTATTGGCGCTTACATACTGTAGCTGAACCCAAGAATGAGATTCCCTCCTCCCAGACACAAAGTAACAAATTGCAATTCCCACCCCACAAGAGCTGTCATAAATCACATTCCCCAATTAGCACAGAATGCAGACTTTTCTCTCCAGCCTCACAGCCTGCCAAAAGCTTATTAGAACATGTCCTTGAGTTCCCACAGTTCTACATTGTTATGGCTAGCTAAATCTTCAGGTAAAAATTAGCATGTTGGTTCATATGGGAACGCACTTGATTGAGGAAGAAAATCAACTTTTCTGGGTCGCCATCAAAAGTGGCCTTAAGAGGTGGCACCATTATGGGTTGCTGTCTGCCTAATTGCTGTTGTCCCCCCAGCTGCGGTTACACACCAAACTGCTGCTGGCCCCCCAGCGGCTGCTGTGTGCCTAGTGGTTGCTGTCTGTCCAACAAATCGTGCAGTTGCTCCAGCTGTTGAACCAAGTCACGCTGAAACCCCACATTCAGGTTGGCTCCTTGCACAGGCCCTGGGCTGGGGTGACGATGGTGGTGGTAATTGGGGCTGTGTGACCGATGGGAGGAACAGTCAGGGCTCTGACGGTATTGGTGATGGTCTGGGCTTCAGTAGCATGGGCATCTCTCGGGGCTGTCGTAACGATCCTGCCATCTGGAGCTTTCATGGCGGTTATATCTGTCAGGAGAGCATGACGAATGACACTGGTAAGGGCTTCTCCAAGGGCCAGGACTGTCATGAAGGCATCTCTTGGGGCTGTCGTAATGATCCTGCCATCTAGATCTCTTGCAGTGGTGATGCCTGTCTCAGACTATGACGAACAATGCTGATTGGGGCTTCTCTGATAGCCAAGGCAGTCACATTGAGGGTGGCGTTCTGGGCTTCTTGATGCTCAATGACTGCCCAGACTGTCACCCTGCAACAGATGGTCAGGACGCTTCCTTCCCTCTGGGCTTGAGGTCTATGCTGGTGGCTCTGAACATGGAGTTTCTGCCTGAGCTCCATCTGGGCTTCTTCTGGGCATAGATTGGTGCTGACCTTGCCAGTCATCATGCTCACTAGTGGGTAAAGTGCAAGTGACCTGTCCCTCGCTTCTCACCTCTAGCCTCTCGAACTTCTCCACCAACTTCTCCACCAATTGGCTACGGACTGCAGACAGGTACATCCACTCATCTGAATCTTCTGCCGCCACCAATCTTTTCATTCTTCTCCATTTGGGGGAGTGTGATTCCCATGTGGCACCTGCTTGCAACTCTGACTCAGCCATTCTTGAAGCACTCTTCTTTGATTGGGCTGCCTCGGAATGCTTAGGGTCTTCACTGGGCAGGGTCCACTGCGAGGACCACAATAGCTCCCCTGTTTTGGGCCTCACTCTCACTGTCAGGAGTTCCAAACTCACTTTCTCCAATGGCGCAAGGGCTTGCGCTCCCTCCACTTAGGCAGTTGCCGTGGACGGGGTGCTGGCTGTGGGTGGATCTTTTTTCCCTATGTTGAGATCTTTTCTGAATCTTTGTTAACCTCCCCTCTGATTTGGGATGGTGACTGGAGCTCAGGACCCCAAGGATGATAGAGTAGAATTGATTCTTGGGTTAATGTCATGGTTCCGATAGATGAAACCAGTTAAAAGAACTTCAAGGCAAAGATTTCTTCCTTAAAGAACATTTTATTAGGAAACAAAGTATCAGCACTTACATAGTTGAACCCAAGAATGAGATTCCCTCCTCCCAGATACAAAGTAACAAATTGCAATTCCCACCCCACAAGAGCTGTCATAAATCACATTCCCCAATTAGCACAGAACTCAGGCTTTTCTCTCCAGCCTCACAGCCCACCAAAAGTTTATCAGAATATGTCCTTGAGTTCCCACATTTCTACATTGTTATGACTAGCTAAACCTTCAGGCATTTACCCCATTCCCCCTTCTACATCTGAACTCTAAAAGAATAGAAAGGCACATTAAAAGCAAGAGAAAAAAATGGCTGCTGGTTTTTCAGTTGTCAAAGTGACGACATCCATTGTCACAGCGTTGACACTTGGATATAGAGAAGCCTTTTGACAATTTGAATTGGATTTCCTTGTTCAAATTCTGGAACATACGAATCCTGGAGATAATTTTATTAAATAGGTAACATAGATTTATACGTCACAAAAAGCACAAATAATTGTTAATGCAGAATTAATAAAACTTTGTGTAATTCGGAAAAAAGGAACAAGGCAAAGATGTCTTGCGAAAATGAACTCTTGTTTAGTTCTTGAGGTACTGAATAGAGGCATAAGCCAAGATGACAGTTAAGATTAAAAAAGACATTAATACATTATACATTAAGGACATTTATGAATGACCTGGTGTTAGTTTTAGAAGACTCACTAGAGGGGTTATTTATTTATTTGTTAAATTTATTTGCTGCCTATCTTGCCATGTGGCTTAGAAACAGTAATAGGAAAATTAAATGACTTTAGTTTTCCAGCAGGTTTTAATGATCAGAAGATGATGTTAAGAAATATGAAATTAGAAGATCAAACAGAACTGATAGATAAAACTTAGTTTTAAGAAAAAACTAAGTACTTGTGTATTTATATGACAAATATGAACTGTATGTTATTTCAAATTAATTATATGTTAAAACATGGAATGAAATTAAGATCATGTTAAAAAGGAAGAAATTAAAATTATCACTGTTAGGAAGAATGTTGCGATAAAAATAAATGTTTTCCCTAGAATGATGTTTTTGTTTCAGACAATACCAGTCACATAATAGCAAATAGATGTATATAAATATATATAGCAAGAGAAAATAGTTAAATATAACTTCATTTGACAACTATGATAAAAATTGTTGTAAAATCAGGTCTGATACAACTTATGACCTCAATGACTTTCACTGGAAATTCCAGTCCTAATTGTGCTAGTAAGTTGAAGACTAACTATAAAAACTACGAATGAGAGAAAGGGATATTAATTATCAGACTTAAGCAATCATTGTAAGGGGAGTTTCACTCTTCTCTCAGCAATCTTTTTTTTTTTATTTAAAAAGTTTTACAATACATTTTGACTTTAATCCCCCCTCCCCCACCCCTATCCAACCCTCCCTATCCCTCTCCCCCATTCCCTCCTCCCCCCCCGACTTCCCAGAGCTAAATACAGGGTATAAAATCGAAAAACAAACGTAAACACCCCTATGTTATCAACAATAAACTATAAATTCTATCTCCCTCTAGCTCATATAAAATGAATACAAACAATATTAATATTACAAATAAAGTAAAAAAGAAAAAGAGGAAAACAGAAAAAGAACTTTACTCAAAATAAATTTTCTTAATCCCAGTCCTTATTCATATTAATTTCAAAAAAAAGAGAAAAAAAAACTTTCACCTGCTATTTGCATTCTCCCACCTTTCTCTAATTTCCAAACAAATTCTCAGTTACGCGCCAAAAGCGCCTATCTCTGTTAACCTTAATAACCTCCGACCAAACTAAACTATGATCAAAAATAGTTCTTGCATGTATCACGCCAAATGTCTCGCCGTTCCAAATCATCCTTGAGTTCAAATAAAAAGAATATAAAAAGAAGGTTTAGGCAGTCTCTAAGACAACTTGTTGTTAATTAGGAGCTTGCGTACCCATTCTTAGTTCAACACATACTTTAAGTCCATAACCCTAATATACTTTTCTAGCAAGCAAATAACATCAATCTTAAATTGTGTAAAATATTAAAAAAAACTTTCTTTCTCCTCTATAATAATTTTACTCCATTGACATTCTAATTTAAAAATTTAATCAGCAATCTTAACACCCCAAAACTTTTGGAGCACATCTGTCATGACCCCCAAAACTTCTTTAGACCGCTCCCCTCCCAGATCTTCACTGTAAGCACGCTTTGGAGATTCCATAACTTTCTGCTGGTCTTGCTCTTGCTCTCGTCTCACTCTTCTTAGGGCGGCACGCGTCATCTTCTGGCCTCCTGCAGCAACCGATGAGACTGTGACTTGATCCCCTCCAACACCATTGTCCTCTGTCTGTCTATCTGCAACATCTTGAAACTTTCCCACACCGTATCCTTTTGCAGCTTCCAAAAAAAATAAGGGGGTTGCTTTTAACACATTACTATAAAAATCACGTGCCTGAGCCACAGTAACCAAACGATGTCTTTTACCTTCATGCGTCGCCACCAATCCAACTGGAATCTCCCATCTAAACTTAATATCACGTTTCTTAAGTTCCTGTACTAGAAATGCAAAATCTTTCCTTCTCCTTAGGATCTTCGGAGGGATCTCTTTTAAAACCAAAACTTCTTGCTCAGCCACTACCAATTTAGTATCATAAGCAGCTTGAATAACTTCATCTCTAATTACTCTCTTTGTAAAATAGATCACCACATCTCTGGGTAGCTTCCTCTGTCTTGCAATCCATGAATTTACACGAAAAACTTTGTCCATATTTCCCTCAATTTCAGATGCTGGCTGGCCCAGTACCCCTTCCAGAGCCTCAGAAATCAGCTGCTTTAAATCTTCTTTACCATTCTCCTTTAAACCCCTGATTCTAATAGCATACTGCATCTGATGATACTGAACAAGGCTCAATTCTCCGTCCATTTTATCCCTTATATTTTCATTTTCTAATACCTTTGCTTCTAATATAGAGTTCTTTTGACTGAGATCCTCCACTTTTACATCCAGCTGTTGCACACATTCAGCTACGGATTCAACCATAGACAAGATGTCCACCCTCATTGCTCTCAACTTCTCTTCCATCTTCTTCTCCAATTTCTCCAATTTCTCCTCCATTTTCTCCTCCAGCTTTTTCAACTTTTCATCCATCATATCAGACATCAATTGTGCATGCTTTCCAAAAGCATCTTGTAAATCCTTAAGCGTCAATACCGGGGGAGATGCAGGAGGAAGCAAAGCTTGCAATGAGGTCTCCTGCACCAGGGAAGACCCCGCATTCCGAAGAGCTTTAGAAGTTTTAGCCGCTCAACCCCTACCTGGGGCCTCACCCCCTCCTCTTCTCCCGAGGAGGGGGCTTCAAATCCATCGTAAACAGCTGATCGGCGCTGTTTACGATGGAAAAACACAGCTGCGGAGCGGGCAGCCCGAAAACGGCTGTCTTCGGCGTCGCGTCGCCACCGGAAGTCCTCTCAGCAATCTTAATGAAAATTACTCCTCTGAAACTACTATTTATATTGTAGAAATTTCCTGTTGGGGTAAAAGAAAACGCTTCTCCTAATATAAAGATTGTTTTCAGAGTTGTTAACTACAACAGGAAAAGAAAAGACTAAATACCTCTAATTCCAAGAATATTTAGCATAAATATCATTTGTATGTTTTAAATGCTTCTGCTTTCGATAGGTTTGAAGCCCTGAGTAATCTATTGATTCCTGGAAGTTAAATGGATGTAAAATGGGAACAACACAATGAATAATCCCCTCAAGTGTTAAAGCTTTAGCATGCTGGCGGAGAATTCCAAAGAGTGATTTACTGTTCACACAAGCATTTTATTTTATTAAACTTGGCTTGGTGCCCAATCCTTTGGCATTTTAAATGTAAACTTAGACCAAAATATATTGCCTTATGTTGAATGTTTTTAACCTCTATTGATCATTTCAACTGGAAGCACAGAATTAAAGGTCTTTATTATTGAAGTGGAAAAGATTACTTCTCTACTGTTCTCAGCCTATAGATATCCATCACAGTCCCCAAAGCACCCGTCATTAATTCTTCTTTTTAGGAGCTAAACCTACTTAAATTAATTAATTAAGTTTATTTAGGCTTCAAATAAAATCCTTACCCTTGCTTATATCCACATATTTTGGATATGATATGAACTTAATGGATTTGGAGGCTATTTGCTATGTCAGGGCTTTTCAACCTTTTCACCCATTGTACCACTCTTAGGATAAGGCAATGTCTGAGTACCACCAGTCCCCAGCAAGGTGTCAAAAACTTGACCAAAAAAAGGAAAAAAATGATAAAGTACAGTTAGTCCTTGACTTACAACAATTCGCTTAGTGACTGTTCGAAGTTACGACAGCACTGAAAAAGTGACTTATGTCTTATGACTGTTGCAGCATCCCCAGGGTCATGTGATTTACATTCAGATGCTTGGCAACTGATTCATACTTATAACGGTCACAGTGTCCCAGAGTCATGTGATCACCTTTTGCAACTTTTTGACAAGCGAAGTCAATGGCCGGGGGGGGGGGGCAGCTCATCATTCAGGTTGCAGGGTGCCTGTGTGGGGGAATCCATGGGTCTCTGGTGGAGGGGGGTGGGACTGGGGTGGGTGCCCTCCTTCCTCCCTCTCTCCCATTGTCCCTTCCTTCCTTCCCTCCTTCCTTCCTTCCTTCCTTCCTTCCTTCCTTCCTTCCTTCCTTCCTTCCTTCCTTCCTTCCTTCCTTCCTTCCTTTCCTCCTTCTTTGTCCCTTCCTCCTTCCCTCCCTCCCATTGTCCCTTCCTCCCTCCCTCAGGTTGCAGGGTGTCTGTGTGTATCGGGGGGGGGGGAAATCTATGGGCTACTATTGTGAATGGACAGGAGGGAAACCAAACTTTTCAATAGGCATGTTACTGTTTATACTCTGAAGGGCAAATATCCCTACCTTTCTTCTTTCCTTCCTTTCTTCCTTCCCTCCCTTTGTCCCTTCCTTCCCTCCCACTGTCCCTACCTTTCTTCTTTCCTTCCTTCCTTGTTTTTTTCTTTCTTTTAACTTGATTGTATTTGAAGAAGTTCTTTCTATTCCTCCACCAACCTCGCTTCATTCTCAGCAGTTCATAATTCTGGGCTTTTTTTGTCACCTTTTTGTTTTTCCAGTTCTTCCCTAAGATTTTTGGGTCACTTTTTCTCTTCTTTTCTCCTCCATTCTCTGAGCAATTGTGCTTTCAACGACTCCAACTCCCCCCCTCACCCCACCTCGTCTCCTTTCCTCATTAATTCCTCTTGCTACCAGGCACTTTCAGTTTAGGAAAACCACTTTCTGAAGTCCAAGATAGGGAGGTATCAGACACAGTCACACTTCCATTGCAGTTGCCCTTGAAGTCCCGAAATTGGGCTTATCATTTTTTTCCATGTGGACTTTGGCTGCCTCAGAAGGTGTAAGGGGCCTTGTTCCTTATTGGAGATGCACAGAGGGAGGCTAGAAATCCACCCTCGGACAGCGGGGTTGGGTGGGGGTAGAGCCTGGAGGAAACTCTGAGGAGGGAACTCACTACCCACCCACCCGCCCGCCTCCACGGCTCCTTCCCCAGGTGCTTCACGTCTAGCTCTACGGCAGGCCTACAAAGGGTGAAGGAAGAGGAGCGGGCACAGGGCCAATAAGGAGCCCTGCTAGAAGGCAATGCTGCATGAAGAGAGAGAGAGAGAGAGGGAGGGAGAGGGAGAGAGAGAAGGGAAGTGCAAGTGCAAGTGCCTCTCTGTCTCTCTGCAAATGGTGGAGGACTGGGAGCCGTAGTTGAAGGCTGAAACGCCTTCAGCTGTAACTGCTCACATGTGTTTGTGTGTGTGTGTGTGTGTGAGCAGGGATCAATGCTGCTTTCCAGGTGATAAGTGCTTCTTCAGGGCTCAGCAGACGTGCCGGGATCAGTGCTACTTTCCAGGTGATTGGTGCTTATTCAGGGCTCAGCAGCTCCAGCTGGAGCCTGGTGCTGATCCTGGTGCTTCTGCTGAGCCCTGACTGCCCCGAAGAAGTGCCAATCAGCTGCAAAGCGGCACTGATCCTGGCGCTTGAGCCCTGGGAGCCCCGAAGAAGCACGGATCAGCTGCAAAGCGGCACTGATCTCGGCGCTTGAGCCCTGGCAGCCCCAACACCAGGCCACCCTCCAGCCTCCTCACTGGCCAGGGCTGCCACCGGGAAGCCATCGACCCGCTGGGAGCTCTCTATGGACTGGAGCCCATTGCCAGAGGTCAGGGCTGGCCGTATGGAGTCTCCAGCTGATTGGCACATACGGCCAGCCCTGACCTCTGCCTATGGGCTCCAGTCCATGGAGAGCTCCCGGCGAGTCGACACAGCAAGGCTGGTGCATGGGCGTGACACTGGGGGGGGGAGGAAGGCGACGCCGCATACCACCAGCCTGGTGCTCACGTACCACCAGTGGTACACATACCACCGGTTGAAAAGCCCTGTGCTATGTTGTCAACCTCCCAGCTTTGATGGGGCCAATGTGCCGAGTTTACTGAACATCCAAGTAAAATACATACTTCAGATCAGGAAAGGTATCACAAGTCCAAGAAAATACTAGAGGGGTTAGCAGGAAGTATCAGAGATACTATTAAAAGCAAGAAGGTTTTAAAAATGGCAGATGAGAGAGAGAGAAAAAATCAAATTAAAAGAGTACTGGAAAATAGCCAACGTGACTGTTTTTTAAAAAAAAAAGAATCAAAGGACAATGTGTTACTTTAGCATCTATTCAAGTAAAACTTATTCAAAGTATTATTAAAGCAAAAGTAATCACAAAGATAGAACAACTCTTGTTGAAGAAGATCAGACATGATTTTGCAAACTAACTTTGTAAACTTTGAAAGTGTCAGTGAGTATGTATACAAAGGTAGCCTAATAGATATTATATACTTGGTTTTCCTAAAGCCTTTGACAAAATTCCTTGCTAAAGGTTTTTGAGTGAACTTAGTTACTGTTATGTATTTGGTTCTTGCAGGCATTGAATGAGATGGAGGGTTCAAACAGCAACAGGCTTTATTGAGAGTCAGAACATAACAGAATCAAACTAATAGCTGCTATGCAGCTATTTATACGGTTGGCCTCTAGGCGGTGACCAATAGATTTAAAGCAGTAGTTTCCCACCCAAAAACCTACTTAACCGGCTGGAGACAACCAGTCTAGTTTGGCCCAGCAACCATTACAAAACATTCAAGTAAAGTCAGCCATTAACAAACAGTTTAAACACAAGCAAGTAATTACAACATATAAGGCCATTACATTACACCCCTTTCCCCTGGATAGCACAAACTCTCATTTGCTTACATAATCTTGTAGATACTTAGGTGGCCTTTGTGCTCATTCAGAACATCGGGGGGTTACTGGGATCTCCCAGTCTACCTGCTTGCCTGCCAGGCTGAGTAGACCTGGGCTCTGTGGTTTGGTGGAGTCAAAATGACTCGAGTCCCTTTGGTTGGCCTGTCCCAGTCAGCCCAAACCAAAGTCCAATTGTGCAGCAAAATCAGCAGGGTTGCTACTGGTTGTAGGATGACTGTCCAGCTCCTGTAATACAGTCTGTGTCCCTTGGGGGAATGCTTCTACGGCCCCTTCCCTGTTCTCTTGTGCAAGAGTTCTCTCAGAGTGTGCAAACTGCTCTGTTGATTACTGGCTTGTGGACAGTGTCTGTCCCTCTTGGAGGTCCTGAGCCAGTGACTGCTCTGCTAGCCGCCGAGGCAACTGATCAATGTGTCGGTGAATGACTTGCCCATCTTCCAGGACCACCTTGTAGGAGAGTGGTCCTGACACCTTAACAACCTTTGCTGCCACCCACAAGGCCCCTTGCCCCTAATTCCGAGTCCAAACCCGGTCCCGCACTTGTAAGTTCCTTGGTGCCTTTGGACATGCCAAGTCCGAAGATACTTTGTTGGGGTGCAGCCTGTTCAGTTTAGTGATCAGCCGCTTGCCCCAGCGAAGCACTGCTGGGCTCTTGCCTGTGGCAGTGCAAGGCATTGTGTGCTGGCATAGCAAGAAATCGGCCAGCCTATGGTGCCAATCCCCTGTGACAATGCATTTCAGGGATGCCTTGGTTGGGTGAACCATGCGTTCTGCCTGCCCATTCAACGATGGGTGAAAGGGAGCCGACGCGGCATGCCTTATGAGGTTGGCCCTGAAAAAGGCCTGGAATTCTGATGCAGAGAACTGGGTCCCATTGTAGGAGACTATGATGTCCGGAAGCCCCTGTGTTGCAAACAGTGACCACAGCACCTGGATGGTACTAGCAGTAGTCATATTGGAAATTGGAACCACCTCCAACCATTTAGAGTGGCTATCGACCTCTATTAAAAACAGCTGTCCCTGAAAGGGCCCAGCAAAATCTATGTGGTTTCTTGACCATGGTGTGTGTGTTTCCTCCCATCGGTGGACAGGGGCCTGCAGCATCTCCAGTCTGGATTGTTGACACGTGTAACACCCATGTACTTGGGCCTTGATAGCTTTATCTAGCCCTGGCCACCAGAGGTAGCTCCTCGCCAGTGCCTTCATCTGGATGATTCCTGGATGGCCTTCGTGCAGAGACTGGAGAACCCTGGGCCTGAGTGAGCTGGGGACTATAACCCTACTGCCCCAAAGGACATAGCCCTTATGAGCTGACAGCTCATTTTTACGTATAAAAAAACTTTGGAACTCTGGTCCTGGGCTATTTTCAAGCCATCCTGTATGAATCCATGCCAAAATGCGACTGAGGGTTTTTCTGGCTGCTGTCTCTGCAGCGACAACTCCCGCATGTAGGGGGAACTCTGGCAAATCTTGTATGGCTAAAATGTGTGCAGCTGGAGCCAGATCTGGCTCATGTGCAGCAAGAGCAATCTGCTAAGGCCATCTGCGTGGCCCATTTCTTTGCCCGGTTTGTGGATCAGACTGTAGCTATAGGCCGAAAGGAATATAGATCACCTCAACATTTGTGATGACAGAATTTGAGGTGTCTGCTTGTTCGTCATGAACAATCCTAGCAAAGGCTTGTGGTCAGTAAAGACCATGAAATGTCACCTGTACAAATAGTCATGGAACTTTTTAACCCCGGCCACAATGGGCAAGACTTCTTTGTCAATTTGCACATAATTGCCCTCTGCAGAAGACAGTGTCCTTGAGTAATACACGATGGGAGATTGTTTTCCATTGGCCGACAAATGGCTCAACAAAGCCCCAACCCCATAAGGGGACACATCACATGCGATGCAAACTGGCAGCTTTTCATTAAAGTGTGTGAGCACCGAGTTTGAGGATAACAGTGCTTTGTCTGCCTGGAAACTTCTTTCGTGGACCTTGGTCCACTGCCATTGAGTGTTTTTGTCTAAGAGCTGGTGTAATGGCTCTGCCACTGTGGCTTTATTTGGGAGGAATGCATGATAAAAGTTTAGCAGGTCCAAGAAGGCTTGAAGTTCCCCCTTGGACCTAGGGCTTGGAGCCAGCTGAATTGGTTTCAGCTTTGCCTCTGCAGGATGGATGCCATCAGCATCAATACGAAACCCCAGAATTCAGTAGACTGAACCCCAATCTTGCATTTTTCCTTTTTTAATTTGAGTCCTGCTGTGCAGAACTGCTGAAGAACGGATCAGAGCCGCTCAGCCAGAACTTCTGTGGACTCCCTGGCAATGAGTACATCATCAAAGTAGGGGCAGACCCCCGGAATATCCTTGAGCATATGTTCCATTACTCCTTGATAAGTCCCTGGGGCTACACTCACCCCAAATTGTAGATGGTTGACCTTGAAGGCCCTCCTATATGTGACAATCATTTGGGCAGCTGCCGTGGCCTCGTCCACCAGCAGCTGTTGCTAGGCCTGTGCTAAATTTAATTTAGCAAACATGCGGCCTCCTTACAATGACACCAGAATATGGCTGATGACTGGGACAGGGTACACGTGCTGTTGTAGTGCCCGGTTAATGGTGCACTTGTAGTCAGCACATAGTCGTACCTCTCCATTGGCCTTGAATAGCGTTACAATGGGGGTTTTCCACTCCCCACTGTCTACAGGCTGCAAAACCCTCTGTCTGACAAGCTTGTCCAGCTCTGCGTTGATTTTATGCTTTAACACAAAAGGCACTTGATGGGGTTTAACCCGGATTGGCGCTACCAGGGGATTAAGTTTAAAAGTTATCGGAAGGCCCTTGTACTCTCCCAAACTTGGGCCAAAAACATCTGCAAATTCCTTGCAGACTGAAGACAAGTCTGTCGTTTGTGTCCGGTGAATGCCAGTTACTTGGATGCCCAGTGCATCAAACCAATCGAGTTACAATGGCTTTCCACCACAATAACATCTAGTGGGCCTGAAAACCCCTTGAATTTCACTGCAAGTGTGGCTTCGGCTTTGACCTCCACTCTGGAGTTCTTGAAGTCGGTGAATAAAATGTTAGATGGTCGAAGTTTGACCCATCTGTTGCTACAGCTGCAAACATGCCGGAAGATTCCGATTGAGAAGATGGGCACAGCAGAGCCTGTATCTAGTTCCATTTTACATGGAACTCCCTGAAGTTTGACCTGCAGTCGCAACTTCTGCTTAAGAGGTTGGTGGGCACCAGTGTGGAACACGCTCCTATGACTGGAGCAGAACCCTACTCGGTGTTGCCCTGGGGCCCCAGTACCTCTCCTGAATGACTCGTCCAGTTGGCGGTTCCTCTGGTGACCTCAACAGATGACGGCAATGTGGCCTGGTTTTCCACACACCTGGCACGTGGCTGTTCTGAAATGGCAATCTGTGTGTTGTTGGCGGCCTCTGCAACCCATGCACCTGGGGAACAGAACTGCCTTGTCAGATGGCCTTGGTCCTTTCTCCTGGTGTCTCTGAATCTTGTCGACTTCGTGGTTGGAGTTGGTGTCTTCCACCCACTTGGCATCCTTGTGGTGGATGGTCTTTGTGTTTGGCACACTTTTGGAGGGCCACAGCACCTTCATGGCTCCTCTGGCGGCTTTGTCCACCATGACCTCCTTCAATGCCTCCTGAAGTGAGAGAGTCTCCTTAGCAAAGAGTTTTTGTTGGAGCTCTCAGTTCCTGAGTCCACAGACTAAGCGGTCTCTTAGTCTCCCTTCTAAGTCGGCAAAATTTCAAAGACGTGATGCTTGCCGAAGTGCTGCAATGAATTCCATCACTGACTGTTGTTGTTCATGTTGCTCGAAGGCATGCCTCCATGTTATCACATATAACTTCGGTTCGAAGTGGTCGCAGAGTTTCTTCTTTAGGTCACCATAGGTGACGGTCTCTAGTAACGCCAGGGTGACCAAGTTCTCAGCGATATTGAAGGTGGCTGGGCCGCACACGCAGAGGAGGGTTGTGGCCTTCAGCCCATCTTCACTGACTTGATTGGTGCGGAGGTAGTTTTCCACACGGGATGTGTAGGATGACCATCTCTCCGGGTGCATCACGTCGAACTCTTCGAGCTTTCCAACCTTCGCCATGGTTAGTAGTCTTTGTGGCTTGAGTCTCGCATTGCCTTGTGCTTCTGGCTTCTGCGTAGGCCCTAAAATGGATCCTTAGGGCTGGGCGGTCTCCAGCATGGCTTGCTAGGTAGACTGAGCAGGGGGGGGGAACGTAGTTTATGCCAGGCTCTGTGCTGGCCTCACCCCCTTGTGACTTCAGGCTCTTACAATGAACAAAAAGCGATATTGAAGGTGGCTGGGCCGCACACGCAGAGGAGGGTTGCGGCCTTCAGCCCATCTTCACTGACTTGATTGGTGCAGAGGTAGTTTTCCACACGGGATGTGTAGGATGACCATCTCTCCGGGTGCATCACGTCGAACTCTTCGAGCTTTCCAACCTTCGCCATGGTTAGTAGTCTTTGTGGCTTGAGTCTCGCATTGCCTTGTGCTTCTGGCTTCTGCGTAGGCCCTAAAATGGATCCTTAGGGCTGGGCGGTCTCCAGCATGGCTTGCTAGGTAGACTGAGCAGGGGGGGGAACGTAGTTTATGCCAGGCTCTGTGCTGGCCTCACCCCCTTGTGACTTCAGGCTCTTACAATGAAGCAACACATCCCACCTTCTTCGTTAGTGTTATGTATTCGGTTCTTGCAAGCATTGAGCGAGACAGAGGGTTCAAACAGCAACAGGCTTTATTGGAGTCAGAACATAACAGAAGCAAACTAATAGCTGCTGTGCATCTATTTATACAGTTGGTCTCTAGGCAGCAACCAATAGATTTAAAGCAGCAGTTTCCTGCCCAAAAACCTACTGGAGACAGCCAGTCTAGTTCGGCCCAGCAACCGTTAAAAAACATGCAAGTAAAATCAATCATTAACAAACAGTTTAAACACAAGCAATTACAGCATATAAGGCCAGTACATTACAGTTACAATCATATAAGAACTGATAAAAAAACTGAAAATAGGGTAAGAATAAATATACAGTTCTCATCCTGAGTTAGGGGCTTCTAAGAACCTGGATTGGGACCTTTTATAGATTCTTTGCTCTAACTCCCTCCCCTTCTCCCCCCTCCCCTATAATAGAAGGCCCGGGTTGTAACCACTGTGGGAGAGTGGTTAAGTTTTTACATCTGCTGCCTCCCAGAGGTGAGAGCTCTGGGGGGTATTGCTCCCCCGGTTTGTATGTACCAGGTTGCCCCCCGGCTTTGACCGCCGTGAGAGGGCGGGATTCGATCTATCCCGGGATTTCCCAGCTCCAGTGGCAGTGGAGCTGGGCTGGCTCTCTGGTCACTTGCCTTCGATTTATTTATTTTGAGATCCTCCCATGTTGAGTTGATCTGGTCTGCCTTGCTGTTTTTTTTTGTCGGACTTGTTAAGATCATGCGTCTGACTTATTCGAGCACGACCTTATACGCTCTCGGGGGGCCCCCCCATCCTGGGAGCGACCCGCCTTACTTTTTACACCTCCTCTTGATGAAGGGCCCGAGTGTTGGGACCCTGAGAGATGGCTGGGCATGGGTAGGGGCCTCCGATATAAGCCAAATAGGAGGCCCCTGGTTAGTTTTTTGGTTAAATTTTTTAGGAGGTTAGGGAGGGGGGGTGGGAACTTCTTTTGGTTGTTCGGATATGGGGGGCAGTCCAGCAACCACTGTTCAGGCCAGGGCCGGGATTGATCGCGGAGGGGAGGAGCGGAGGTCGGTCGCCCCCGGGGCTCCAGGGCAAGTCGTGGGAATGCCTATTCCCACGACGTTAGGGAATGGCAGCAGGTGCAGGAACAGAGGGCCGTATCGACTTCAGGGAAGGCCTCTCCGCTACTTGCAAGCGGTGAGGCGTTCCGACCCTCTTGTTCTACCCCGAGGTCCCGGGAGTGAGGATGTGCAGCCTCCTGAGCTCCGGCTGGTGTACCTGAATGCCAGGTCTGTCGTTAATAAAGCTCCTCTCGTCCGTGACTTGGTCGAGGGTGAGCAGGCGGACCTGGCTTGCATCACGGAGACTTGGCTGGGCCCAGAGGGCGGTATTACTCTGGCTGATCTTTGCCAACCAGGTTTCCGGGTGCTACACCGGCCTCGGGCTCAGGGTAGGGGTGGGGGAGTGGCTGTTGTTATGAGGGAGACCTTAGTTCCGCGGGAGGCCACCGTTCCGCAGATAGTCGGTTGTGAGTCTCTCTTCTTGAGATGCGGCCCTGGTGCGCAGTTGGGCTTGCTGCTGGTGTACCTTTCGCCTAGTCACGCAGCAGCAGCCCTGCCTGAGCTTCTTGATGTCCTCTCTGGGTTGGTGGTTGAGTTCCCGAAACTTATAGTTTTGGGGGACTTCAATCTACCATCTCTGGGAGGATCATCTGAGTTGGCTCGGGAGTTCATGGCTTCCATGACGGCCATGGACCTGACGCAAGTAATTTCAGGACCGACTCATGAGGGAGGCCACACCCTTGACCTAGTTTTCTTATCTGGGCGGTGGTTAGATGATCTTGGTGGGGGCTCCCCAATTATTATGCCCCTGTCATGGACCGATCATCATCTCCTGCGGCTGGTCTTCCGTTTTGCCACCCCCCACCGTGGGTGTGTGGAACCAGTTAGATGGTACCGCCCCAGACGCTCAATGGATTCCGCGAGATTCCAGGCAGCACTGGGGTCCCCACCTGCCTCCCCCACTCACAGCTCGGCAGATGCCTTAGTGGAAGCTTGGGAAAGGGCAGCCACTGAGGCTCTTGACCGAGTTGTACCCTTGCGGCCCCTGACCCGATGCAGATCCCGTCGAGCTCCATGGTTCTCCGCGGAGCTCCGGGAGATGAAGCGCCGGAGACGGGGCCTAGAGAGCGGTTGGAGGTCCAGCCGATCCGAATCCGACCGATTGCGACTAAGAACCCATATTAGGTCTTATCTCGCTGCGATAAGGGTGGCGAGGTCTAATCACTTCGCTACCCTTATCGCGTCCGCAGATAATCGCCCGGCCGCTCTGTTTAGGGTGACTCGCTCCCTCCTTAATCAGGAGGTGAGGGAGGAACCCTTGCAGGGTCGTGCCGAGGAGTTTAACAATTATCTGTCGGACAAAATCACTCGGATTCGGACCGGTCTGGACTCCGACTGGGCAGAGTCTGGCGATCAGGACGCGGGTGGTCTTGTCGATATCATTTGGGATGAGTTTGATTCTGTGACTCCGGAGGAAGTGGACAGGATTATGGGGAGACTGAGCTCCACCACATGTTTATTGGACCCGTGCCCTTCCTGGCTGATTTATGCAGCCCGGGAGAGGACACGCAGCTGGTTCCAGGCAGTTATATCAGCTTCTTTGAGTGAGGGTAGCTTCCCTGCCGTCTTGAAAGAGGCGGTGGTGAGGCCCCTCCTCAAGAAGCCTGCCTTGGACCCAGCTGTATTGAACAACTTTCGTCCGGTCTCCAACCTTCGCTTTCTTGCGAAGGTTGTTGAGAGTGTGGTGGCGCATCAGCTCCCTTTGGTCCTGGATGAAGCGGATTATCTAGACCCGTACCAATCGGGTTTCAGGCCCGGGCACAGCACGGAGACGGCATTGGTCGCGCTGGTGAATGATCTCTGGAGGGCTCGGGACAGGGGTCATTCCTCTGTTCTAGTCCTATTGGACCTCTCAGCGGCTTTCGATACCATCGACCATGGTATCCTGCTGCGGCGTCTCAGGGGATTGGGAGTGGGAGGCACGGTTTTACAGTGGTTCTCCTCCTATCTCCAGGGACGCTCGCAGTCGGTGTTGACAGGAGGGCAGAGGTCGACCGCGAGGTCTCTCGTTTGTGGAGTTCCTCAGGGGTCGGTCCTCTCGCCTCTCCTGTTCAACATCTATATGAAACCGCTGGGTGAGATCATTCGTGGCTTTGGAGTTGGGTATCATCAGTACGCTGATGATACCCAGCTTTTTCTTTCTACCCCAAACCACCCCAGTGATGCCCTCAACGTGATGTCCCGTTGCCTGGAGGCGGTTCGGGTCTGGATGGGGAGGAACAGACTTCAACTCAACCCCGACAAGACCGAGTGGCTTTGCATACCTTCATCCCGGGTCTATTTGGATATTCCATCTCTTTCTATGGGGGGTGAATTATTACCCCCCGTAGATAGGGCTCGCAACTTGGGAGTCCTCCTAGATTCGCGGCTTACCTTGGAAGATCACATGGTGGCCGTGACTAGGGGGGCTTTCGCCCAGGTTCGCCTGGTGCGCCAGTTGCGGCCCTATCTAAGCCGGGATGATTTATGCACGGTCACTCACGCGCTCGTGACCTCTCGTCTAGACTACTGCAACGCTCTCTACATGGGGCTTCCCTTGAGGACCACCCGGAGGCTCCAACTGGTACAGAATGCAGCCGCGAGAGTTGTGTTGGGAGTCTCCCGATACTCCCATGTTACACCTCTGCTCCGTGAGCTGCATTGGTTGCCAGTTGTCTTCCGGGTGAGATTCAAGGTGCTAGTAATGGTGTTCAAAGCCCTCCATGGCATGGGGCCGGAGTACCTCAGGGAACATCTGCTGCCGGCATCAAGCTCCCTGCGCCCTGTGCGTTCCCACAGAGAGGGCCTCCTCAGGGTGCCACCGGTCAGAGAATGCCGTCTGGTGGCCCCCAGGGGGAGATCCTTCTCTGTGGGCGCCCCGGAGCTATGGAACCAGTTACCGGTTGAGCTCCGGACGGCACCCGATCTGCGCTCCTTTCGCCGCGATCTGAAAACATACTTGTTCGAGCAAGCCGGCCTGGCCTGAGGGGGGATTGGTGGGGTTTTTTATCATTCTTATTGGGGTTTTTATTATGTATCAATTGTATTTTAATCGGGCATGCATTTAATTATCTTTTAATTTTTGTAAATTTCTGTGTTTTATTCTTGCCCTGTACACCGCCCTGAGTCCTTCGGGAGAAGGGCGGTATAGAAATGATAATAAATTAAATTAAATTATATGAATGATTTGGTGTTAGGGCTGAATAGTGAAGTGGTCATGTTTAGTGATTATACCAAATGTTTATGACAGTAAAATAGAAACAGCATTATGAAGCATTCTAAAAACATATCTCAAAACTGGATGGACCTCAGTACAACAAATGCAGTTCAATATAAGTAAGTGTACATGTTAACACTAAAATTTACCTTGTTAATGGGATCTGAGCTGACACTGGCTTATCAGGGAAATGATCATAAACATATAGTCGACAATTCAATTATATCAACCAGTGATGCAACTGTTTTAAGAAAAGCAATTTTTTGCTTAAAATTATTAGGAAGGGAACTGAAAATGTAATTGCTAATATAATATTGCCCCAATGCAAACTTATGAGAATTTTGTACAGTTCTGGTCAGCACATAATAAGAAGGTTATTACAGAGCTGGATAAAAGGGCAATAGCAATGATTTGGAAGCATGAATCTGCTCCCCACTGTGAAAAGTAGTTGGTATAGTTTCAAACAAAGGAGACTAATGACAATTAAGTATATAATATTGAGATGGCATAAATAACAAGGAGAAAAAAGATGTAAAAAAATAGAAACTAAATGCAGGAAGATTCAGAACAAACAGAAGAAAATTTTTTATTACACAGCACATATTTAACCATGGAATTCACTCATTGTCAGCAATGTTTGAAAGGACAGGCAATCTGGATGATTTTAACAGGGAACTTTACAACTTTGTGGAGAATGAGGCTAATAATAGAAGTTAAATATTGATGGGCATTTACAGGTTCCTGAATTATAGGCTGTAATACTGGCTGCTGGGCAGCAACAATATAAGGGAGGTATAGTCCTCCAGTCTAGCCTTATGAGCTTCCTAAATGCATTCAGTGCTATCTACTATGTGGTCTAGAATGTGTTGAGTTAGATGGGCGTAAAGCCAATTCCAGCAGGGCTAATTTTATGTTCTTTTATATGTTCTTTATTCTCTCAGTTTACTTTGTCTTTGGGAAGGCAGATGGACATGTTATTGGCAATGGGACTTCAATTGCACTGTCTTTTCTTCTTTTACAAACTACAAAGAGTAATTGGGTATACATAGAGTTGGGAATTTCCTTTGAGTTCCCTCTATCTCTGCTGTTTCTAATCTCATGCTTCCTTCCTGCCTTTGCTTTCCCAGTCAATTGCTCCCTGACCCTTTGTCTAGTTCTAGTAGGATATAGCTAGCTTGAAACCAGGTTTTGCCTGTTCTCCCCTTCCCCCAGATATTTCCTTCAATAACTCCTTTTTTTAAAGTTTAAAGCAGCTCTTTTATGAGTTCTTGCAAAGGTTAGATTCCTGCTCTACAAAAACACTCAGATTGCTTCCTCCAATAATGTTATGGGCCCAGAGCAATGAATAAAATGTTCTGTGAAATAAAAGAGAAAGGTCATCTTAAGCCAGTGAAGAAAAAACTAGGATAAAAAGTGGACAACTTTCAGAATGAAGACAGAATGGAGAAGCTGAAAGGAGCAGAACCTAATAAAAATGCTTCTGAGACTTAACGGATTGTCTTTGTGCTAGAGAAATTGATTGATTATCTTTGGTCCCTCTTTAATCAAAGAAAGATGCAAAGATGCAAGGCAGCATCAGAATCTGAGATGCTGCAATTGGCATAGTAAGAATCAGCTGCTTGTGGGTGAGTGATGCTATATTTGTTCATCTATTAATTTTAGTTCAGGGAGAGGCAGTGCTTTCATTGTAATGGCCTTAGTTATTTGCCAGCTTATTGTCCTAAGAAATCTAAATCATAGAATCCAACTCAATAAAATTTCAGAGAGAATGAATCATCATATCACAAGGGAAAAATGGTCTGTAAGTAAATAATGAAACTAAGAGAGATCAGTCTCAACCCTGCTTTTCTAGTTCAAAGATGAAATGCACATTGATTCTGGTCCTACAAATAAAAAAAGGAAAGATTTATTCAATTAGACACAGTAATCAGCAATTTATTTAGCAGATGCATAACTTATTTTAACGAGAATCATTAAGGTTTTCTTACATTATTTTGGATGTATTGAATGTGCCAAATTTAGAACAAACACAGTTAGCCTTCAATAAAAGAATGCAAAGTAACATTTAAAGACAATTGTTATGGGACTTAAAATCATCATCCTTCAAGAAATTGCAATGGTGTAAGGACCCACTTCAAAACCTCATCCCAAGAAAGCAGGGCTCTTGGAACACTTTCATTCCAAAAGGAACTTTTATTAGGAGAAGTTGATAGCAGGCATAGAAGGCAGGATCTGAGGGTTTCCCACTTAGATCAATAGGTTAAAGGAACATCAAGCAAACCCCACCCCAATAGTTCATCTGGTCAGTTCAAATGAGCCAATCTCTGGGTGTTAAGCCTGCCATGGGAACAGAGCTGATAACGGAGTCTATTCCCATGCTTGTGAAGACTTTGTTAGGTCTTCACACCTTTCTCTTCCACAGCGAGAGATAAGCCAGATGGCCAGAGGCACATTCCTTTCTCAACCCAGGTTGACATCAAGGGGAAACAGTTCAAAGAGCAAGCAGTTAGAAAAAGGCAAAGAGGATACAGTGTAGCTAAGCAAAGGAGAAATAATGCATTCCATAGGGCTTCTCCCCTCCCCCTCAGGAGAATGATAGAACCCACAGAAAGAAGCTGGAAAGGGACAGAACCAACCCCCCCAAAGGAAATGGGTTCTCACATGCCGCCCCCCCTTAAAAAAAGAAAGATCCACCTGTAGAAACATTAAACAAAGAGAAAACAGAAATAAGGATTAGTCTGGTTTATCTGGATATGAGGCATGAAACTTACTAGGTAATTTAGGGGCTCTAATGTGACGTTTCTGAACCATTCATTCTGGGAAGGAGGCAGGTGTTTCCATGCTACCAGGTATTGGGTGGAACCATGATGTTTCCTAGAATCTAGAATCTCCTTGATTTCAAAATGCTGTTCACCTTCTACCATGATTGGAGGAGGGGCAGGGCTGCAGCCAGTCTCAAGGGTGATTGCAGTTCAAGTTTTAACAGACTGCAGTGAAAAATAGGGTGAACTTGTCTGAGCCTCTTAGGGAGCTCCAATTCTATTGTAATCAGATTGATTATTTTTTTAATGGGAAAAGGTCCCACAAATTTTGGCCCTAGCTTTTTTGAGGACTGCAGGGATTTTAGATATTTTGCTGACAGATATACTTTCTCCCTTACTTGAAACAGTTTGGGTTCAACTCATTTTTTGTCTGCCTGGAATTTATAAGCCTCCCTAGCTTCATCCAAAGCCTTCCTTACAACCAGCCAGGTGTTTTGTAATTGTGCGATCCATTCCTTTAGGGAAGGGATGATCGGTTCGCTAGAGGGTAATTGAAACTTTGTACTGTGGCAACCTGGAAAGGAGCGTAGTCTGTACTGGAATGCACTGCATTGTCGGTCCAATTGTCTTGCTGGTAATTAATGAAGCATCTTAAGTACTGTTTCAGTACAGATTTCAAACATTCAGTCCCACCATATGTTTGCGGATGATGATTAGATGACAGCCCCTGAATGGTCCCCCAAAGTCCCAAGAATGCTTTCCAAAACTCTGATGTGAATTGCATTCCCCTATCTGATATGATTTGTTGTGGAGCCCCATGCAGCCGATAAATAAGCTGAATGAACAACTTTGCTGGTGTCTTTGCAATGGGGATTTTTGGGCTTGGAATAAAATGCACTTGCTTAGAAAACAAATCCATTATGACCCAAATAACTGTGTTCGCCCCACTCTCTGATAATTCCACAATAAAGTACATAGAAATTTCTTTCCAAGGCACTGATAGGGTCGCTACTGTTTGCAATAAGCCTGGGGTCCTCCCTTGTCTCCTCTTAGCTGAAGCACATAATGGGCAACTAGCCACATAGCTTTCAATGCCCTTTTTTATTGATGGCCACCCTAGGTGTAGGGTTTTCACAAACCCGAAGTTCCAGCTGATTTTGAGTCATGGCAGAGCTGCATGAAAATCAGTCTCTGGCTTTTTGGAATGTACTGTTTCCCTCCAACCCATGGCAGTCCATCAGTCATTGTGCATAGGTTTTTGTGGTTTATGAACCATTCGTCGGTCTCTAGTGCTTTTTTGAATTCAATCCATGCTTGGCTTGCTAGTGGCTTCTGGATTTTGGCTTGCTCTTTGGTGGTAACGTGCAGCACCAGCTGTTTTGATGGCATGAGTGGGTCTGTTATTTCTGCCTTATTACTGTTGTATTGTGGCAATCTAGTTCTTTTCTCCCAGAAAATGTTTTAAGGTGAAATTAAACCAGTGGAAATGCTGAGACCACCTTGCTTCTTTAGGAGTCAGTTTTTCTAGGCATTTTTAGGTCTTCAAGGTTCTTGTGGTCAGTCCATACCTGGAAGGGGATTTTGTTCCCTTCCAGAAAATGCCGCCAGGTTATGGGGGCCCATCGAATGGCATAAGCTTCCTTCTCCCAAACTGCCCACCTTTGCTCCATCTCCATGAGTTTCCTCGACGTGTACGCAAAGGGCTGCAGCTTCCCTTCATCGTTCTCCTGCATTAACACTGCCCCCATGGCTACATCACTAGCATCAGCTTGGATCACAAATGGTTTATCAGTATCAGGGTATCTTAAAATTGGTTCTGCGGAAAATAACCTTGTCAGTCTTTCAAATGTGGTTTGACACTCTGCCGTCCATTTTAAAGGTTGGCTAGGCTTCAGTTTCTCCTCCCCTTTTGTCTTTAGTAAGTTAGTAAACAGCAATGCAATTTGTGCAAAGGAAGGAATGAATTGGTGGTAAAAATTAGCAAATCCCAGGAAACTTTGCAATTGTTTCCTGGTATGGGGTGGGGCCCATTGTAGAACAGCCCAGTCCTTCTCATGATCCATCTCTATGCTGCTTGGTGAAATGCAATACCCAAGGTAGTCAATTTTTTCTTTTTGAAACTCACATTTAGATAATTTGGCATACAAGTGGGCTGCCACAGCTTTTTCAGTACTGCTCTGACTAGTTTAATGTTTAATGTAAATATTAGGATATCATCCAGGTAAACAAGCACCCTTTTATATAGGTGCTCCCAGAGCACATCATTTATTAATTGCATGAACGCCGCAGGGGGTCCTTGGAGTCTGAAAGGCAGAACTTTGAACTGAAAACACCCTAAGGGGCAGTTGAATGCCATTTTCCATTCATCCCCTTCCTTAATCCTGATTCTGTAATATGCCACAGTTAGAAAAAGGCAAAGAGGATATAGTGTGGCTAAGCAAAGGAGAAATAATGCATTCTATAGGGCCTCTCCCCTCCCCCTCAGGAGAATGACAGAACCCACAGAAGGAAACTGGAAAGGGACAGAACCAATCCCCCCAACAAGGAAATGGGTTCTGGCAAATTGATTATGCAGTGAATAAGACCAGAGTTGGGGAAAATGCAGTCATAGAATTTATTTAAGACTATGGCACAGGAGGATGGATCATAGGAATCCAGATGCTGTTCATAAATTATAGAAAAAAAGGATTAAGGTAAAAGCCATATGCAACTGAATCCTGATAATGAAAAGTTCGTTACTTCCTGTAAGAAAAGAGACAAAGCGGTCCCTAGAATTGTTCCATAGTAATATGTGTGGGTCAATGCAAGTAACATCATGAACAGATAAATATTTATTGATTTTTATAAATGATTAGTTTAGATTTATGCCTTACTACTTGTTTAGCAAAGAGCCAAATACAAAAAAAGAATTAAAAAAAAATTAAAGAAATAGGCAGTTTTGGTGAGGAACACATTTGTTAGAAGGTCCCACTTATGCATATATATATATTGGCAATGAATGTATGACAGATAAAATGAAAAAGGACTTTAATGAGCATGACACTGTACTCAGATTAGAATACTCTATATCTCAGAACAGAATGATATAGAAGGGCAGAAAAATTACTCTCTAACAAAAATCATGAAGTGCATGCTGCAAGATGCCAAATTTATATATTCAAAAGAGAAATAGTCAACCTATTTTAGAAGTAACTGCCAGTATTATCAACCAAGATCCCATATGACATGTTATGAATTAGAGCAGCAAAGGATGCCTCAGGCTCATGAGAATGTTTGGTATTAAAGTTTATGCCTACCTTTCAGGAATAGAAGAGAATCTCAATTGAACATCTCAGTTGTGGATGTGAGGAAGAGGGCTTTTTAAATACATCTGATACAGCTAGTACTCAACTTGCAAGCATTTGTTTAGTGATGTTCAAAGTTAGAGTGGAACTGAAAAAGTGATGTATAACCAGTCCTTACACTTACAATCATTGCAGCATCCCCACAGTCACATGATCAAAATCCAGACACTTGGCAAAAGGTGTGTATTTACAACAGTTGCACATGTGATTACCATTTGCAACCTTCCCAACCATCTTCTTTCAAGCAAAGTCAATGATCATAAGTTGTACTGCAAAGTATGCCAAATTCTAGGATTCTTAAAATATGCAACATTGCTTGTTGTGATGACAAAAATAAAGAGAATAATCCGGAATTTCTTGTTATCCATGTCCAGATGAGCAATGAATTCAGTCAACAGCCTTCAGTGGGGAGTTCATCATGGACCTGGAATTCAACAGCAAGCTAGACTCAGGGGGGAAAAATGCACTGCAGCTAAAGTGCCAAGAGAGATTCAATAACTGGATTCGATTCCATTTTTCCTATATTACCAAAAATAACAGTTTGAAAAGGCCTGGAAAGTTCATGAAAAGACATTGAGAGAATGCCAGTTGTTGTATCTATGCAATGAGAAAAGCTGCAGAATAAGAAATTAAAGCAGTCCATAAAAATAGCACTTAGGAATTCATTAATCTATCCACAGAGAAGGCAACTATGGGATGTAAATGGGTTTTCAAGATCAAATAAGATGTGGAAGGGACTCTCCAGTGCTATGGAGTTAGAGTGGTAGCTATAGTGGTAGCATGCCTAGGATAAGAAGCAAGACAGCCTGGAATGAGAAACTAAAGCCAGTGCTTGTCCAGGAAAGGTTTCTGTATGGTTTTATTCCAGATTCAAAAGCAACAGATGGGCATGTATCCTTACTAGGTAGATAACATTGTAATCTTTCCGGACTTCCTGTTTGGCAGCTGATGAGACGACTAGGAAAAGCCAGCACCTCGGCTTTCCAGTCTGGTTTCTCTTTGCCTAGCGACCCTTAAAGGGTTGGAAAGTTGCCCTGGAGGGGCAACGAAGAAGGAGGGATACTTCAGGAGCTCAGAACAGGTGGCAACCGTTTGAAGCAGACTGCAGAACCCTCTGAAAAAGTGGAGAAAAGGCTGCCGAGGGAGCCAGGGCAGGCCTACTCATCTCCAGCAGGAAGGGAAGCACTGCAGAACAGCTGATTCCCAACTGCATGCTGAGGCTGGGTGAGCAGGAATTTTCTTTCCTTCTCGAGGATTATAAATTTTGAGCCCCTGATGGGAAACGGCTGAAAAGTAAAGATCCACAGAAGGATTAAAGTTAAAAGTGGCGAGTAATTACAAAGAAGGGGAAATGCTCTTTGTTAAGAATATCAGACATTCATAAATAAGCTAAAGAGGACATCTAGTGGCAAAAGAAGAAACAACACTTCTAATAAATAGTGAGAAATGGAAAAAAATGTTTTTACAACAGTGACCTTGGAGGAAAAAGGTGCAAATAACAAAAGTTCCCTGTTGTGAGATTGTAAGGGAAAAGACTTCTTAAAGTTACTTTTGTCGAATTTGGCTAAACATAAACAGATGTTGTTTTGGCCTTAGACTATAAGCTGTAAAATGAGTTCATGAAACATTACTAGACTTATGAAAAAACCTCTTCTGCACCCTCAGTAGGACAATCTAGTCCAGGGGTCAGCAACCTGAATGGGTTAAAGAGCCACTTGGAACCGGTTCTTTCACAAAATCAAAAAAATGGGAGCCATAAAAAGCACTCGCGCATGTGCGCGTGCTCGTGCATGCACAAAACAGGAGACTTAATTGAAGAGTGAAAGAAGCAAAGATTGGGAAAGGCTGTGCTTGCCGTCTTTGGTGGCAGGAGCAGCGGTGTGTCCGGGCAGAACTGCCTGCCTGCCGGGCAGTAACAACAGGAAGGTGGCAGCGGTGGCTACAGTTGGGGTGCCCTAGTGCCCTCGTCAAGAGATGCTGCAGGTGCTCCAGGCCCGGTGTGGGAGCAGCTGCGCTTGCCATCTTTGGCAGCTGTGGCAGCAGGAGCAACGGTGTGGGACTGGTAGCGCCGTGCTTGCATGCTATTATGTCCAACTGCTAAGGGATCACAGAAAACAGTTCCCCGCGGGTCTGACACACACAAATGAGGGGAAAAAATGCCGGACTGCCACCTCCCTACCAGCCATTCCCCATGGGTCCGACACACACACACACACACACAAATGAGGGGGGGGGGAAATGCCGGACTGCTGCCTCCCTACCAGCCATTCCCCGCAGGTCCAATACACACACACACACAAACACAAACGAGGGTCGAAAAAAATATTGGACTGCTGCCTCCCTACCAGCCGTTCCCCGTGGGTCTGACATGCACACACACACAAATGAGGGGGAGAAATAATGCCGGACTGCCGCCTCCCTACCAGCCGTTCCCCGCGGGTCTGACAGACACACACACACACACACACACACAAACACACACAAACGAGGGAGGGGAAACGCCAGACTGCCGCCTCCCTACCTGCTGTTCCCCGCGGGTCCGACACACACACACACACACACATAAACGAGGGGTGAAAAAAATGCTGGACTGCCGCCTCCCTACCAGCCATTCCCCACGGGTCACACACACACACACACACAGACACACACAGAGAGAGAGAGAGAGAGAGAGAGAGAGAGAAGGGGAAAAAGAGGGAGGGGGTCTGGCAGCACCCAAGACTCCATATGCTGCTCAGAAACACCACCACCACACCCGTACGCCTCATCTGACCGACCCGCTCACCTTTCCAGCAGTCCTTCCATCTCTTCCTCCGCTGTCGTCATGTGCAGTCTGAAAAAGAGAACTTCAACCAATCAATTCAAACTTCACAAGTTTTTTTTTCCCATGAGAAGTTTGAATTGATTGGTGGAACTTTTTTAGTCCCACTTTTTTTTCGGACTGCACATGGCAGAGGACTGGGAGCCACAGGAGATGGTTGAAAGAGCCGCATGCGGCTCTGGAGCCGCGGGTTGCCGACCCGTGATCTAGTCCAACAACACAGGGATCTATTGAAGCAATGTTGCAACGTGAAAAAATAAGCACTGCTCAAAGCGAAATACAGACTTCATTAAAACTGCTTCAAGAGATGATGCAACGTAACCAAGAGATGATGCAGAGGAATCATGAAGAAACACAGAAAAACCACAAAGAGATACAAAGTAAACTTGAGTAAGTAAGTGAAGAAATCTTGGATATAAAGGAAAAATTTGAAGCTCAAAATCAAATGATAATTAAAAATCAACAGAGAATACAGAAAATTGAAGAAAAGTCAGATGACAACGATAAAAAGATAGAAATGTTATTACAAGAAAATGAAAAATTAGATAATGCAATTAAGATTTTAGAGATGGAAAAAGTGGAACATTATTTAAGATTTCGAAATATTCCTGAGGATAGAGAAGAAAACATAGCAGAGGTCATTATTGACATCTTGGAGGAGGCTTTAAAGGCAGATAGAGGAGAAATTCAATTAGAGGTCGATGAAATATTCTGCATGAACTCAAGCTATGCAAGAAGAAATAAACTGCCAAGAGAAGTACATGTATGGTTTATAAAGAAGACAACAAGAGATGAAGTACTATGGAAAGTTAGAGACGAGCCAATACAATATAAAAATAAAGAAATTGTGGTTTTAAAGCAGATACCTAAAAGAGTAAGAGACACTCGAAGATATTATCACTTCCTGACTACAAAGCTGATTGCCAATGGTATAAACTTTAGATGGCTGATGCCGGAAGGCATTTTAATAAATTGGAACAATACAAGATATCCATTGGACTCAGTCTGGAAAGCAGAAGATTTTGAAGTAAGGAATAGAGCAATTCTAGATGAAGGAGTGAAACAAAGACAAGGTGAGAGTAAGGAGCAGAAGCAAACAGAAGAGATGACTCAAGGAGCAACTGCACAAACAGGAGAAAGGAAAGAGAAAGACGATCAAGAGGGCGAAGGTGAAGGACCTGCCAGAGAACAGAGGACTACTAGATCCACTAGACCTAAATATAAATAAATGGAAATGGAGAAAGAAAATGGAATCTTTTCAGTAAATATAAATGGACTAAATTCCCCAATCAAAAGAAACAAGGTTTTTAGGAAGTTACAGAAATTGAATCTAGACATAATCTGTCTACAAGAAACAAATATAAAAGAACAACATCATAAATTATTGGAATACTCAAAAATTGTGAAACGTTATTATGTATCAGCGCAGCAGAAAAAAAGAGGGGTCGCCATATATATTAAAGAGACAATAGATTCTAAATTGGTATACTCAGATAAAGAAGGAAGAATTCTAATGGTAGAAATACATTTGCGCCAAAAACAAATATTGTTAGTGGCAATTTACGCACCAAACAACAATCAAGAAAATTTTTATAAAAACCTACATAGAAAAATAATAGAAATGAAGTACCAAAATATCTGCTTACTAGGAGATTTCAACACAATAATAGATGGAAAAATTGATTATAAAAGTAATAAAACAGGAAAAACTGGAAGAAGAAGGTTACCTAAGACATTTTTTGATATGGTGGAGGAAATTGGAATCCAAGACGTCTGGAGGGAGATTAATCCACAAAAATTGCAATACACCTTTTATTCAAATAGTCAAAAATCTCGGTCAAGGATTGATATGATTTGGATGACTGCTGACGTGAGAATGAACATACAGGATATGGAGATAGAAATAGGCACATGGGCAGATCATAACCCTTTGAAAGTGACCTGGAAAGGAATACAAAAAAGACCAAGATGGACTTTAAATCAATCCATATTAAAAGAAAAAAGAACTCCAAAAAATCCACAAAAAAGACTTTGAAAAGAGAAATGGACATAATAAAACATAAACTAAATCTGTTGGATTCAGAAAAAGTGGCAGAACAGATAAAGAGAGCGAAACAGAACTTTTTCAAAAATGCTAATAAGCCGGGAAGATGGCTAGCTTATAAAGTTAAAAAAAAAGTAAAAAAAAGATACATAACTTACTAGATGGGAAAGGTCATTTACAATATAAAAATGAAGAAATAAAAAAGATAATCAAAGAATACTACAAGGAATTGTATGACAAGGAGTAAACTTCAAGAGAGAAAACTGTAAAATATCTGGAAGAAAATAACCTTCCAAAGATTTCAGACACATTTAAAATTATATTAGATGAAGGTGTTACAATGATGGAAATATCAGAGGCCATAAAAAGACAAAAAAATGGAAAAACACCAGGTCCAGATGGGCTTCCAGCAGAACTATATAAGAACCTCCAAGAGATACTAATTGAACCACTGAAAGACGTTTGCAATGGACTTTTATTAGAAGCTAGACTTCCAACTACATGGATGGAAGCAAATATTACTCTAATACCAAAAGAAAATTCTGATTTGACTCAGATTAAGAACTATAGACCGTTTTCACTGCTCAATGTGGATTATAAAATTTTTACTTCAATAATGGCTGACAAACTGAAAAAATACTTAGTCAAATTTATACATCCAGATCAAAATGGCTTTTTACCAAAGAGACAAATTAAAAACAATCTAAGAGTGATAACAGATGTATTAGAATATTATGAGCTACATCCAGGGAAACAAATGGCACTAATATTCTTAGCATTTGATAATCTTTCCTGGCAATTTATGATTCACCAACTACAAATAATGGACTTTGGACAGAATTTTATAAATATGATAAAAACAATATATAACAAACAGACAGCCAAAGTGATTGTGAATAGAGATTGTACTGAGAGCTTTGAGACAAGAAAAGGTACAAGGCAAGGATGCCCATTATCCCCTCTGTTATTCATCTTCACCTTGGAAATTTTAAATCAAAATATTAGACAAGATACATGTAATGTATTGGACTTGCTGCTTAATACCACGTGGTAACGGCTGGTAGGTTGCTAGAGCAGGAAGCTAGCTAATGGCTCCCAGCATCTCAGACAACCCATATCCAGTGTTGGTATTGGTTGCCGCTAGGTGGCAATAGGTTGTTTCAAACCTATTGAAGCTGCCTAGGGGCCAAGGTATAAATTGCTGCAGCTGCAGCCCTGTTCCCTAGTTTAGATCCTGCAAGAAATAAACCATGCTCTTTGCTGAACTCACTCACCTTGTCTTTATTCCTGCGCAACGAACCCAGTACACAACACTGGTGATGAAGGTGGGATCCTGCTTCTCCGTCGAAGCTGAAAGTCACTAGGGGAGAGGCAGTGCACGCCTGGCGGGAAAGCAATTTCCCCCCCTACGGTCGGCTAGCTAAGCCACACTAGCGACCATGCACTCAGAGGACCAGTCCCTGGGCAATGGAGAGGCAGGAGCCGAAGATGCTGAGATCTAGCTGCGAAGACCAGCAGAATGCCCAAGGTCGGAAGGCTGCGAGAATTCGACATCAAGCAACAAGAAGGATGGCCCTCGTACCTGTCCCAGGTCGAGAACTACCTTCGGGTGAACCAGGTCACAGAGGATGGACTGAAGGCGGCCACACTGCTTTGTGTGTGCGGCCCAGCGACGTTCAATCTGGCCGGAAACCTGTTTGCACCCACACCATTGGAATCCATCTCCTACGCCGAACTGAAGAAGAAGCTTGAAGAACACTTCCAACCAAAGATGTTGGTGATTGCATGGCACTACGCCTTCGAACAACGAATACAGCAGCTGGGAGAGACCGCATCCGAGTACATTGCGGCCTTGAGGCAGGCCACACGCCTGTGTCGATTTTCAGACGTCTAACAGCAACTTCAAGACCGGCTCGTCTGTGGCCTCTGCAACAGAGAGCTGCAGCAGAAACTTTTTGCAAGAGAAGTCCTGTCATTCACCGATGCCCAGAACGAAGTCATGGCGGATGAAGCTGCCGGTGGAGCCGTCCGAATGATCCGGCCCACCAGAACAATGCTATGCGAAGAAGCCGTCCACCACGAGGACGCAGAACTCACAGAGGACTCCAAAGAAGACGCCAAAGTCGACAAGTTGCACAGACAACCCAAACAACAGCCCCGCAGCAGCAAGCAGCAAGAGACTTCTTACAAGGCAGATCCCTTGCCCATATGTCCAGGTTGTGGCAGCTGCCACCAACGCTCGGACTGCAGGTTCTGGACAGCCACGTGCCGGGCCTGTGGAAAAACCGGCCACATTGCATCCGTTTGCAGAAGTTGCCAGAGGGACCGGCCATTGAATTGCCAATCAGAAGATTCGACCAGGAGAGATACCGGGGCCCCAGGGCCGTTCAGAGTGGGGTTTTGCTCAAGCCGTAGAAGTGTCTGCTGTACCAGGGTCTGACGCCCCCTTAATCCCAAGTATAGACTCCAGGTGGAGCTGCAAGGGGTCCCCTGTAAGATGGAGCTGGACACAGGCTCTGCCGTTTCCATTATTTCTCTGGACACATTTAATTCCATGTGCAGTCGCAGTAGGAGATGGGCCAAGCTGAGGCCCTCTGACATACTTTTAACAGATTTTCAGAATGCAAAAGTTGTAGTCAAGGGTGAAGCCACCTTGGCCATTAAATTTGAAGGGTTTTCAGGGCACCTGGATGTTGTTGTAGTAGGGGGCCAGAGAACAAGCCTAATTGGGCTCGATTGGTTTGATGCACTAGGCATCCAAGTAACCGGTATCAACCAGACACAAGTCGCGAGTCTAGCGTCAGTTTATGAGGACTTCACAGACGTATTTGATTCAGCCTTAGGAACTTACACAGGCCTGCCAATAGCATTTAAATTAGACCCAAACGTGGTTCCCATCAGGATTAAGCCTCATTGGGTCCCCTTTGCCCTCAAGCACAAAATAGACATGGAACTAGACAAGCTTGTGGAACAGGGTGTGTTGCAACCAGTAGATGGTGGGGAGTGGGAAACTCCTATTGTAACACCACTTAAAGCCAACGGAGAAGTCAGAATATGTGCAGACTACAAATGTACAATTAACCGGGCCCTTAAACAGCACGCATACCCAGTCCCAGTGGTGAGCCACATCCTGGCATCTTTGCAGGGTGGCACCACTTTTGCAAAATTAGATTTGGTGCAGGCCTATCAGCAACTACCTGTTGATGAGGCCACGGCCACAGCACAGAGAATTGTGACACACAGGGGGGCTTTCTGAGTAAAGCGCTTGCAATTTGGGATCAGTGTAGCCCTGGGCATTTTTCAGGGAATCATGGAACGCACACTCAAAGGCATCCCAGGGGTTTGCCTCTATTTTGATGACGTGCTTATTGCTGAAGAATCCACAGAAGTGCTAGCAAGGAGGCTCATAGCCGTCCTGCAGAGGCTGCATAAAGCAGGCCTCAAACTAAAAAAGAGCAAATGCAGTATTGGGGTTCTCTCGACTGAATTTTTGGGGTTTCGCATTGATGCTAATGGCATCCACCCAGCTGAGTCCAAAGTAAAGGCCATTCAGATGGCATCTAGCCCTAAAACAAAAGGACAACTGCAAGCATTCTTGGGCCTCCTCAACTTCTAACACACGTTCCTTCCTAACAAGGCTGCAGTGGCAGAGCCATTTCACAGGCTCTTAGATAAAAAAAGCTTCTTGGAAGTAAACTAGCATTCACAAAAAAAGTTTTCAGGACCTGAAGTCACTTCTGTCGGTCAGTTCCACTATCGCTCATTTCAGAGAGTCTAAACCAGTCTGTTTAGCATGTAATGCATCCCCATACAGGGTGGGGGCAGTCTTGAGTCACTTAGAGAAAGATGGAACCCAGGTTCCCATTGCATTTTATTCGAGGACACTGTCCTCTGCTGAGCGTAACTACACTCAAATTGACAAAGAGGCATTGGTCATTGTAGCTGGAGTTAAAAAATTCCATGACTACTTATATGGCAGGGTCTTCACAGACCACAAACCATTATCGGGGTTGTTCACCACAGAAAAACAGACACCCCACATATTATCCCCTAGAATGCTGAGGTGATCTATTTTTTTTATCAGCTTACGCGTTTAAGCTGATTCACAAACCCGGCAAAGTAATGGGCCATGCAGACGGCCTGAGTAGGCTTCCACTGCCACAGATTAAACTAGTTCCAGCCCCAGTGGCCTGCATATTATCCATTCAGGATTTGCCAGAGTTTCTGGCGACATAGCTGCAGAAACAACAGTTGATAAGACATTAAGTAGAGTGCTTTCTTGGGTGCACACAGGGTGGCTAGATAAGAGCCCAGGCCCTGAGTTTCAGAGTTATTTTACTAGAAGACACGAGCTATCAGCTCACAAGGGTTGTATCCTATGGGGGAACAGGGTCATAGTCCCCACCTCACTAAGTGACAGGGTCTTGCAATCACTGCATGAAGGTCATCTGGGTATTGTCCGTATGAAAGCTTTAGCTAGAAGCTACTTATGGTGGCCAGGTTTAGACAAGGCCATTGAAGCCCAGGTGCATGGATGTTGCACATGCCAGCAATCAAGGCCTGAAATGCTGCACGCTCCAATTCATAGGTGGGAGGAGACTCACACTCCCTTGTCTAGAATTCACATAGACTTTGCTGGGCCCTTTCAGGGACAGCTCTTCCTTATAGTGGTTGGCAGCCACTCTAAATAGCTTGAAGTAATTCCAGTTGCTAACATGACTACTGCTAGGACCATCCAGGTGCTTAGGAAACTCTTTGCCACACATGGGCTGCCGGACATCATAGTATCTGACAATGGAGCCTAATTTACAGCGGCAGAATTTCAGGCATTCCTGAGAGCAAACCTCACCAGGCACGCAATGTTGGCCCCATTTCACCCTTCTTCTAATGGTCAAGCCGAGCAGATGGTCTGGACCACAAAAAAGTCACTGAAGCGTATAGTGACTGGGGACTGGCATCACAGATTGGCAGAGTTTTTACTTTGCCAGCATCCCACGCCCTGCATGGCTACAGGGAAAAGCCCAGCAGAGCTGTGCTGGGGGAGGCGACTGATCACAAAACTGGACAGGTTACATCCAGATAGGGTGGCAGCAGAAGCTTTGTGCCCAAAACCCCCGAGGGGGCTGCAAGTGGGCGATGGGGTGTGGGCCAGGAACTATGGGCATATGAATTTGTGGGTGCCTGGAAAAATTACTAAAACATCAGGCCCCCTCTCTTACAAAGTGGGGCTGGAGGGTGGGTCAGTTGTCCGGCACCACATCGATCAGCTTAGAAAGCTTTTCCCAGAATGGCCACAAAGCTTGGACTTCATCACAAGTCCTTACCAAGGTCCACAAACCAGCAGCCAAGCCAGCCCATGCATAGACTATGAAGGCTCACACAGCCCAAGCAACGAGGAGTTGGCTGTAGAGGAGGGGAGCCCGGATGTGCAACATGGGTCCCCTGACAGAGAAAGCCAACCTAATGGCTACAGCCGCTGTGCTAACTCTGCTGAACAAACTGACTCTGGGGTGGGCCAATTTGGAAAGGCCAGCCAGAGAGCATCAAGCCACTCAGAATCACTTGAACTAAGAGACACTGGTCTACCCAGCCCGGCAGGCAAGCTGGTAGGCCAGGACATGCCTGGGTCCCCCAGGTGTTCCACAAGGCCACGCAAACCTCCTGCTTATCTGAAAGATTTTGTTCGGTAATAATAAAGCTATAATGTTATCTGGGAAGAGTTCGATCCTGTGACTCTGGACGAGGTAGAAAGGATCATGAGGAAGCTAAGCTCCACTACATCCTTATTGGACCCGTGCCCCTCCTGGCTGGTTTATGCGGCTCGGGATGGGACACAAAGCTGGATCCATGCAGTGGTAACTGCTTCATTAAAAGAGGGCAGTTTCCCCACAGCCTTGAAAGAAGCGGTGGTGAGACCCCTCCTCAAAAAGCCTTCCCTGGACCCAGCTGTTTTAAACAACTTTCGCCCGGTCTCCAACCTTCGCTTTCTTGCGAAGGTTGTTGAGAGCGTAGTGGCGCATCAGCTTCCTCTGTTCCTTGAAGATACTGATTATCTAGACCCGTACCAATCGGGTTTCAGGCCCGGACACAGCACGGAAACGGCATTGGTCGCTCTGATGAATGATCTCTGGCGGGCTCGGGACAGGGGTCATTCCTCTGTCCTGGTCCTATTAGACCTCTCTGCGGCTTTTGATACCATCGACCATGGTATCTTACTGCGGCGTCTCAGGAGATTGGGAGTGGGAGGCACTGTTCTTCAGTGGTTCTCCTCCTACCTTCTGGAACGTTCACAGTGGGTGTCGACGGGTGGCCAGAGATCGACCCCGAGGCCTCTCATTTATGGAGTTCCTCAGGGGTCGGTCCTCTCACCTCTCCTGTTTAACATCTATATGAAGCCGCTAGGTGAGATCATCCGTGGTTTTGGAGTAGGTTTTCATCAGTATGCTGATGACACCCAGCTTTTCATCTCGACCCCAAACCACATCAGTGATGCCCTCGACGTGATGTCCCGTTGCCTGGAAGCGGTCCGGGAATGGATGGGGAGGAACAGGCTTCAACTCAACCCGGACAAGACTGAATGGCTGTACATACCGGCATGTCAGGATATTCAGATTATTCCATCTCTAAATATCGGGGGTGAGTTATTACCCCCCATAGATAAGGCTCGCAATCTGGGTGTCCTCTTAGATTCACAGCTCTCCTTAGAAGATCATATAGGAGCTGTGACTAGAGGGGCCTTCGCCCAGGTTCGTCTGGTGCGCCAGCTGCGACCCTATCTGGACCTGGATGCCTTGCGTACAGTCACCCATGCACTTGTGACCTCTCGTCTTGACTACTGCAACGCTCTGTACATGGGGCTGCCCTTGAGAATCACTCGGAAGCTTCAGCTGGTGCAGAGTGCAGCTGCACGAGTGCTTTTGGGGGTCTCCCGATACTCCCATATTACACCTCTGCTCCGTGAGCTGCACTGGCTTCCAGTTGCCTTCCGGCTGAAATTCAAGGTGCTAGTGATGACATACAAAGCCCTACATGGCATGGGTCCGGATTACCTACGGGAGCACCTACTGCCAGCGTCAACATCCCTCCGTCCTGTGCGCTCCCACAGAGAGGGCCTCCTCAGGGTACCACCGGTCAGAGAATGTCGGCTGGTGACCCCCAGGGGGAGAGCATTCTCGGTGGGTGCGCCAATCCTTTGGAACCGCTTACCAGCTGAAATCCGGATGGCCCCCGACCTTTGCTCCTTCCGGCGTGATCTAAAAACTTATCTATTCCAACAAGCCGGCCTGGCCTGATGGATTTGGGTTTTAAAATTTTCTCACTTTATTGCTTTATTGTATTCTTACTTTATTGCTCTGTACACCGCCCTGAGTCCTCCGGGAGAAGGGCGGTATATAAAACAAACAAATAAATAAATAAATAAATAAATAATGTTGTATGTACCTTGTATTTAATGCTGACCCACAAGATAGTAATAGATAATGGAGCTATAATGTTGTAAGTACTTTATTGTGCTGCTAAGTGGAATCTATTCACACGAGTGTTAAGCCTTTGTAAGAGTATTGCTGTAATTATTTTCTTTTATTGCTATAGTGTTGTTCGTTCTAAGGGGGGAGGGGTGTAATGTATTGGGCTTGCTGGTTAACACCACGTGGTAATTGCTGGTAGGTTGCTACAGCAGGGAGCTAGCTAACGGCTCCCAGCATCTCAGACAACCCGTCTCCAGCACTACTATTGGTTGCCCCTAGGTGGAAATAGGTTGCTTCAAACCTATTGACTGCCGCCTAGGGGCCAAGGTATAAATTGCTGCAGCTGCAGCCCTGTTCCCTAGTTCAGATCCTGCAGGAAATAAACCATGCTCTTTGCTGAACTCACTTGCCTCATCTTCATTCCTGCGCAATGAACCCAGTACACAACAATACAGAAATTAAAGGGTTGGGGATAAAGGGTGAAACATATAAACTACAAGCATTTGCTGACGATTTAGTATTTATTTTGGAAGAACTCCTGGAGATGATTCCCAAATTGTGGGGAAAGATAGAACAGTATGGAGAAATAGCGGGATTAAAAATAAATAAAGAAAAAACTAAGATAATAGTAAAGAATCTTACAGATAAGCAAAAAAACAAAACATGATTGTCAGAATCAATAGAGGTATAGATAGCGAAAAAGGTTAAATATTTGGATATATATTTATCAACCAAATGCTCAACAATAAAAGAAGACAATTATATAAGGCTATTGAAACAAATAAAATTAGACTTGGAAAAGTGGAAGAATTTGCAACTGTTAATACTAGGAAGAATTGCTACAGTTAAAATGAATATATTGCCTAAGATTTTATTTTTATTTCAAACAATTCTGATAAAACTTGAGAAAAAAATTCTTCCAAGATTTAAATTTATTAATTCTGAAGTTTGTTTGGCAAGGAAAGAACGCTAGAATAAAGAGGAAAATGTTGCAAGATGCTAAGGAAAATGGAGGTTTGGGGCTACCTGAGTGGGCTTTGTATTATCAAGCATCTGTATTAACATGGGTGAAAGAATGGATAAGTCTCAGAAATAAAAGGTTATTATATTTGGAGGGACATGACTTACAATTGGGGTGGCATGCTTTTTTGTCGTATGGGAAAAATAAAATTCATAAGTATTTCCAAAATCACTATATTAGAAATCTTTGATAACAGTATGGGGAAAAAATAAAATTAAAATATATGTAAAAATTCCAGGGTGGCTATCAACTACGGAAGCTTTCTCACATCGAAAGAGATATTTTAAAAACTGATGGGACATTAAAATCGAAACAAGAATTGGAAAATCAGGGTATCAATCTGTCATGGTGGGCACAGCTACAAATGCAAAATAGATATGAAAAAGATGTGAAACTGTATGGGTTTTATAAAGAACAAACTGTATTTGATAAGATACAGTATTGTTAACCTCTGATGAGAAACTAATTAAGAAAATGTATAATTTTTTGTTAATTTTGGAGATGGAAAGTGAACAAACTAAAGAAACTATGACAAGGTGGGTGAAAAACTTTGGTTATAATATAGAACTAGAAAAATGGCAAAAATTATGGGAGAGAAATTATAAATTGACAATGTCAATTGCATATAAAGAAAAGCTATATAAAATGTTTTATAGATGGCACCTACCACCAGCAAGATTAGCAAAAATGTTAAAAATATGTCAGATAGATGTTGGGAATGTAAACTATGGCTAAAGCCTCTTTATCGATTTGAGCGTAATTGCGCTCAGGTTTTGACAGCGTTCTGGAATAGAACGCTATAGGAGTTTGGGTTCCTTCCTTCGTCAGGTGACTTAGGACTGCTCCGATGCCGTAGGGGGAGGCATCGCATGCCAAGCACAGGGGTAACTGTTCATTGAACAGTGCTACGGTGGCGTTGCTGGACAGTAAGTTTTTTAGGAGTCTAAAACTTGAATCGTGCTGTGGGGACCAAGACCATGGGGTGCCCTTGTCTAAAAGTCTATGGAGGGGTTCTGCTATGGTAGCCTTGTGTGGCAGGAAGGTGTGGTAAAAATTAACTAACCCCAGGAAGGCTTGCAGTTCTTGTTTGTTTTTTGGGATAGGGGCTGTTTTGATGGCTTTTATTTTAGACTCAGTGGGGTGTATTCTTTTTGCATCAATTTTGAAGCCTAGGAATTCCGCTGAAAGCACCCCTATGGAGCATTTGTCCCGCCTTAATTTAAGCCCTGCTGCTCTGAACCTATGGAGCACTTTTGCCAGCTTGGTCGCTAAGTCCCTTTCGGATTCTCCTGCAATTAGAACGTCGTCAAAATATGGGCAGACCCCAGGGATTCCTTTGAGTGTTTTCTCCATAATTTCCTGAAAAATCCCTGGGGCTGCAGATATGCCGAATTGTAGGCGGTTAATTTTGAAGGCTCCCTTGTGCGTGACAATTGTCTGTGCTAGGGCGGTGTCCGGGGTGACAGGCAGTTGTAAGTACGCCTGCGTCAAGTCTAATTTAGCGAAAATGGCGCCTGACTTAATGGCCGCGAGGATGTCTTTGACAGCCGGAACTGGGTAAGCGTGGGCATTTAATGCGCAGTTCAGGGTGGCCTTATAATCAGCGCAGAGTCTAATTTGTCCATTGGGCTTGATTGGGGTCACTATAGGTGTTTCCCATTCGGCCCCTTCGACTGGTTCCAAAACTCCCAGTTTAACTAGCCTGTCTAGTTCGTTTTCTATTTTGTCTCTTAATGCAAATGGGACCCTCCTAGCCTTAATTCTTATGGGCATTACGTTAGGGTTCAATTTTAGTGACACCGGGGGTCCTGTATACTTTCCTAATGAGCCATCAAAAACGTCCACAAACTGATGGCAGACGGCGTCTAAGTTTGACAGCTGAGTGTTGTTGACGCCTGTTAGTGCTATTCCTAATGCCTCGAACCAGTCCAGCCCCAGCAGGCTGGTCCTGTTTTCTTGTGTGACTAATATAGTGAGGGGTCCCTTAAATTGTCTAAATTCCGTTGGGACTGAGGCTTTTCCCTTGAGCTTAATGGGTTTTTTTTGAAAATCCGCCAGGCGGAGTTTAGTGGGTCGCAAAACAGGTTGCTGCCGACTACGGCTGCAAATATTTTTGTAAGTTTGCCATGAGATGAGAGAGACGGAGGACCCCGAGTCAACCTCCATCTCGCAAGGAACTCCGTGGATTAGGACGTCCACCTTAACTTTATTTTTATTTTATTTTAATTCCATTTATATCCCGCCCTTCTCCGAAGACTCAGGGCGGCTTACAAGCTTAGCAGTAGCCTTCATTCTATGTATATGCCTGCTTATTAGGGCTTTCACACACCCCCGCAAGCGGCATTATAGGTTTTCTCGGCTCAGGCTACGGCACACGGCTTTGAGGTGACCTGTTTTCCCGCATCTGTGGCATTTGGCACTGCGGAACCGGCACGATGCCCTCGGGTGGTTCCCACTGCAGCTGGCACATTTGACCTTGCTAGGCTGGTAGCTGGGGCTCTTGTTGTTGTTGTTGAAGGAACCCCCTCGGCTTTTGCACTGGGACTTGAGCCTCTCGAATCGGCGTTGAATGGCATCAATGTCCGTGGAGACGTCGTCGTCCTCTGGGGCGCTGTAGGCACCGTCCTCCTGGTGCACGGACCCGCTGGGTCCGCTATCAGGGGGTCGGGGGTTGTCGCTGTGACTATCTTCATAGGCGATGACTTCCATGGCTACTTCTGCCAGCGTTAGAGTGGGTTTGGCAATTAGTTTTCTTCGCAGGCGCTCGTCCTTCAGCCCGATAATGATCTGGTCATGGATCCGGTCCTCCAGGTCAGGGAACCGGCATCGCCGTGCAGCGTGCCTGACTCGAGTTATGAAGTCGTTGGCAGGTTTGTCGGGGAGTTGTACGTGCCGGGCGAAGTTCACTCTCCAAAACAGCTCTGACTTTGTTGGCATAAAATGTTTGCTCAGTCCCTCGGTGAGTTCTGCGTATGTTATGGTCGCGATGGGTTCCGGACTGAATAGACCCACAGCGGCATCATATACGGCAGGCCTGCTGAGCCAGAGAAGTGCTGCTGCTTTGGCCCGGTCGTCGGTTATCTTCTTTACCACCAGGTACCCTTCCACCTGGCCTAAATGTGATTCCCAGCACTCTGGGTGGCGGGTGTTGAATTCGCGGATATGGCCGTGGTTCGTCATGCTGTCCGATCGTGGGTACTGCTCGCGTTATAGTGGAAGCTGTGCTTCCAGTCAGTGACTTCAGCTAGTGACTTAGCTCAAGACTAAGGGAAAAAATCTCTTCTCCCCTTAGACGGTGACTTCAGCTACGCGAAGCAGAGAATCCCATCCTCGTCGCCAGTGCTTTGAAGGAGCAGGCAGGACAGCAGGTTTAAACAGAACTTAACTTTATTCTGAACCAGGCAATGAACAAGTAAACAGCGCTCCTATTTATACTTACAGCTGTCAGATGTTAACCAATCGGGGCTGTGCCGGTTTCCCGCTTTGTTTGTTTTAGCCAATTGGTGTCGGGCCGGTTTGACAGCTCGGAGCTGTCAAACCGGTGGCGCGTGCGCGGTAGCCAGCAACTTTGACAGCCGAGAGCTGTCAGCCAGCTTGCGCCTGCGTAGTTAATCTCCGGCAGCTTTTACCTCAGCCCCGTTGAACTGTATTAATGACTGATGTGTATGATTAAACATGTAAATACATAACATAAACATAATTCAGGCACATATTATCATATCTGGTGGACATGTGGTAAAGCAAAGGCTTATTGGGAAAAAAATACATGCTTGGTTAGAAAAAATGTTGGGAGAACATGTAGTATTTAGTCCTGAACTTTTTCTATTAGGTATAATACCAGAAAAGATTAATAAACAAAGTTTATATTTGCTTCTACATATTACAACAGCAGCAAGAATAACCTTCGCACAATAGTGGAAAAATGAAAGAATACTACCAGAGGAAGAAGTAACTAAAAAAATATTGGAATGCGCAGAGATGGACAGATTAACTATGAGATGGAAAGACAAAGAAGAAACAGAATACTACCAAACCTGGGAGTCATTCTACAAATGGCTAGAAGAAAGAACCAAAGATTAGGACTTGAATATGTATTAGAGCTTTTGAACCCAGACTGCACACTAGTTGAAAATGTATGTAAGGAAAAAAGAACTAATAAAATCTTTAAAAAAAATATATTGTCATCTTTCCTCCCCACCCCACAAAAAAGAATAATCAAGAGGTTGTTAAAAAAAAAGCTTTAACATAGAAATGGTGTCAGAATCCATTTATATTTCATTTCTAACTATCTCCTCTGAGCTAACCCCAAATGTCATCTCCCCCTGGATTCAGCCATTCCCAAGGAGGAGAGGGAACAGGCATGGAGCTTTATGGCTTTCACTTCCTCCCTTAAATGTAACCTTTGCTTATTTTGCCTGCCTGCTATTCATCACAATATAATCAATTGCTTTCTCGCTAGGCATTCCCTCTCATTTTAGGGGAAACTAGGAAAGGGGGTGGAAAAGGGAGGAATAAAACCCTCTGGAATCTGGTTTGTTTCTCTGAATGAAGTGTGAGGGGGTGGAAATGATCCTACTGCAAACAGACTGTTATCTCTCCTCTCCCACGATGGGCTTACCACCTGGAGCTTGGCTGATCCGGAACTGACCGAATGAACTGTGGGGTGGGGTTTGCTTGGGAACACTTTAAAAATATCGATCTGTGAGGGGATTCCTCAGATCCTGTCTATTATGCCTGTTATCTCCTATTTCTTAGTAAAAGTTCCTGCTTGGAAAATCTTGTCTCCATGAGTCCTTCTTTCTTAAGATGTGGGCTGAAGTGGGTTCTGACAAATGGAGATGAAAGAGCTGAGAAGCATGTCTTAAAGATTCAGATAGAAGGAAAATAAGATGGAAACCAACTTCTTGGCCTATCCAGAAGGCAAATGATCTTCTTCAGCACTGGGAGCTGATTGAAGCCAACAAAAATAGTGTGCCAATAGAAACTGAAAGTTTTGGAACAAATGTCAATAAACTGCTAATACCAGCTAGAAAGTTCACATTGTGGGGTGACACTTTGCTGTACAGTACACTCTCTTCTCACTTTGAAGCAGTGTTTTCAAATCTGGTAACTTTAAGATGTGTGAACTTCAACTCCTAGAATTCCTGAGCCAGCATTCTGGGAATTGAAGTCCAGACTTCTTAAAGATGCCAAGTTTGAAAAACAGTGCTTTAGTGTAATATAATAATAATAATAATAATAATAATAATAATAATAATAATAATAATAATAATAATAATAATAATAATAATAATAATAATAATAATACATTATTTACATGCCAATTTACAGTTGCTACATTGCAATTCACAACACCTGAAGGATAGGTAGCTTTTCTAGTTACAGCAACAAAAACTCTTATTATTTTTATTCCAGATAAGCATTTTAGCACCCTTGGTTGAGGCCAGCATTACTTCTGGCCAGAAAACAAATAACGCCTATCTGAAATATAATTAGCTTGTTCACTGTAGTTATCTGATATAACCAATCTTAAACTCAGCAGATATAGTGTAACATATTAATATACCCTGAAATTCAAGGCTATTCCACTAAAGAATTTAGTCTGGTTTGATCCCACTTAGATGAAAGTTATACCACCTGGAATAATATCTTCAGTCCTTGCTACACATTTCCTTGTAAAGTGTGAGATGAAAAATATATACAGAGATCACTGAAGGAATCTGTAATGCTCAGAAGATGCTATAATGTCACATTCTTTTGGAAGTCTGAGGGTGAAGATGGGCTTATTCTTGATTAAAAGTTCTCACTTCAAGGAGATTTGAAAAATTACTGCTAAACTTGTGAAAAATGTGTAACATATGGTACTTTATAAAAGCACAGGACTTGACAGGGCTTACCCCACATGAAATGTTTGAAACAATCTGTAGACTAATATGCATAGGCAATATGTCCATATGGTGCAGCCATTTAATATAGCACAATAAATTAAATGCCATGAAAACTCCTTTAATCATCTTCAAGCCCTTGACTCATTTGATCAGACCCTCAAGTTCTCAGGTTCTTCTGGGAGAGGGGGCTGACATTTTTGTAACTGGCTCCCATAGTGCAACCTCCCAGTGCTGCGATTCTTTAGTAACAAATTATCTCAGGAATAACAATGTCAGTATTTCTTGCAAGAGAGAAATAATTTGATGCTGAACATCTGTCTGGCATTTATTTCCACTTCCTGGCTCCTCCTCCCTCCTCCTGGAGCAGAGGTCAAGGCACAGGTGCTATTGATGTGAAACCTCCTGCGTTAACATTATATGGCTCTTCTAAAGAACAGCTGGAGAAGAGCTGGGTTTAGACATGCTTGTGTCTAGATCTCTGGAGTTCACATTAGTGGTTTCCCAGTGATATCCAAAACCTGAGATTTTTGTGGAGAGAACATAACAGTTTTCTGGGCACATTTGGAATGTTTTCTCCCTCCTTTCCTAATAGTTAGAATCTTGTTTGCCTGAGTTGCTGAATGATTTCTGGGTTAAAATAAGATTTCTAGTACATATTTGTTTTTGTTTTTTTCTGTCATTTCATTTCTATTCTATTTCACCTCAACAGTCAGCTAGTTAAAAAAATTACTGAAATTAATTAATCATAGGCTATCCTTCAAAGAACCTGTGTTCAAAAACGAAAAAAGTAGGTTGCATTCAGAAGTATGAAGTATATAATGAAGCAAATTAAATAAGCTATTAAATTAAACTAAACTATTAAAATGGCTCCTGGGTAGCAGAAATTAGATTAATTAAAATCATAATTAGTGCGTAAAATAGTTAGGAACGTTGCTCTGCCTTTTCAAAAACCTTTGACTTATTCAATTTGCTTATTTTATACATTTGGAATATGTTGCACTCCAGACAATCTCTTCATGACAATATTTTCTGGCAGAGTAAGACAGTAGGATCAGATAAAGTTTGTCCTAAACTAGTAGGCTATTCAAGATCAAAGGCTTTTTATTTTATTTTGTATATACTGGTATAAATTTCTGGAGACCCTTTTAGCAGACAGCCACCAGATGGCAACATCTGCATTCAAATGATCAAGACTTGTCTATTAAGGCTATCATATTTGCAAAAGCTTAGCATGTTATATTATATCCCTTTGAACATATCAAACTATATGACTAAATGACTCAATGAGGCCTGGTTTGTCTAGACATTTTGGACCACAATGCCCCTAATTCCTAGGCAATATGTTCAACTCTAGATGGGGGAAAATAGCTAGACAAAGATGGGAAGGTAAGAAGAATTGAAAAAACAGTTTCCCCTAGTTGGGAATAGTTAGATTTTAACAAAAGTGAGTAGTACATATGCATGTAATGCAGGTAGTCCTCAGTTTACAATTGTTCATTTAGTGAGTGTTCAAAGTTGCAGTGGCACTAAAAAAAGTGGCTCACGATCATTCTTTGCACATATAACTGTTGCAGTATTCCTACAATCATGTGATTAAAACTCAGACAACTCATGGACACTACAACTGTTATAAATACATGACCATTGCCTGAATTTGTTTCTTCATTCACTTCCCAGCAAAAACATAAAATTCTGTAGCCACTAAAAATATGCAGGCTTCATTGAACTATTTTGAAATTTGTTTTTCAATTAACTCCCCCACCCACCCACTTTACCACTTCTGTACAGATAGTGCTGTTTTGCCTATGGATACTCAGTGAATTAAGGTAGTGATTTAGTATATTGAAGTAAAATCATGCAAAATGCATTGGAATGCACTTCTGGTGTGTTTAGCTAACAATAGTACCGTAACAAAAAGAAATCCTATCTTGAATCTTGGCTTTTATTTATGTGTAAATGTTTTTAAAAATGAAAACATCAAATCAACAGAACACACATTTTTCATATGCAGCCAGTTTAGAAGATCAAAGGAGGCACAGTAAAAGATTGGCATTCATTCAACTTGAGAGGCACGAGGAATTTTTGACATTGGCAATAGTGGCATGGATACTCTTGGGGCCAATCCTAGCTGTAACTAACCTTCTCTGTTGATAGCTAATGGGCATCTCTCCAATGTCCTAATGGCAGCCCAGTGAAAGCCTATAAATGACCATTCTGGACAATGACTGTTGTATTGTAGCTAGCTATTCAATTATTGTAAGACATTCAGTCGGCCTCTGCCATTATATTCTATTCACCACCAGCAGATTCCATTCTTTACCCTGTCAGCTTCCTCTGCTCCCTTGTTCCTTTTCCAATGACTCAATATTTTCTGTCTATTGTGTATGTGTTTTTCTGTGTAAAAAATCCAGAGTATGAAAATCATTTTTGCTTTCTAGGTATGCAGTGTCTCCAGTGTCCACCTTAAGCTGAATGTATTTCCTCACTCCTATTCCTTTTTGTGCTTGCTTGTGGAGTTCACAATTGCACAGATAAATCCATGATGTAGTCCTTGTTCAAGCATATTATCTATTGAGTATTTATATTTATTTATATGGAGAATGTCCAATCTACAGACGACTCTGGTTTGCTTACTTCTAAAAAACATTAAAAAGGTAAAGGTAAAGGTTCCCCCGCACTTGCGTGCTAGTCGTTTCCAACTCTAGGGGCCGGTGCTCATCTCCGTTTCAAAGCCGAAGAGCCAGCGCTTGTCTGAGGACGTCTCTGTGGTCATGTGGCCGGCATGACTAGACGCCAAAGGCGCACGGAACCTTCCCACCGGAGTGGTCCCTATTTTTCTACTTGCATTTTTACGTGCTTTCGAACTGCTAGGTTGGCAGAAGCTGGGACAAGTAACAGGCGCTCACTCTGTTACGCGGCACTCGGGATTCGACCCGCCAAACTGCCGATCTTCTGATCGACAAGCTCAGCGTCCTAACCCACTGAGCCACCGCGTCCCTTTTAAAAAAAACATTAAACAATAACATAAAAAAGAACTGTACATATTTCGGAATAGACACAGCACAGCAAAAAACCTAAAATAATTACATTTAGGAGCTCAGCAATCCCCCTAACCCCAGACCTGAGAACAAAACCTCATCTTCAAAGACTTCTAGTATAACTAAATGATGTAACATTTGATATATGATTACCAGAAAAATTATCTACAATGTCCTATATAAAAGTGGTTCAAATCTATTTTGGAAATGTGAATAATAAGCAGGGTCATTTTTACTATGCTTGGTGGACATACAAAAAAGCTAGAAGATTTTGGGTTCAAATCCATATACAGTACTCTTTCAGAGGATTTTGAAGATTGATATATAAGGGACGGATGAATAAACACTTTGAAAAAAGTCATGAACATTTATTTTTATATAGAAAAACAGCAGTTTTCTGTTTAGGCACAAAGTTGGAAAGATTTGGCAATATCTAAATAGAGGAATATTTAGTGAAGATGATAAAACCTGCTGATTAAAGAAAAGACCAATATCATGTTTATTGCTGAGTGAAAGCAATATATGGGCTTACTTGCTTTAAACAGAAAAAAAATAAACATGTTCTATGGTTTTGATGATTAAACAGGATAGATTATAGAAAGATGATAGTCACGACGTAACTTTAGAGAAAGTGGTAAATCTACAATTAGACTTATAATTGCTGTGAAAAAGACTGGAAACCACATTTTATACTTTTTCTATTTTTCTTCTCCCCTTTTTCTTTTCTTTTAGGATTCTTTTTTCTTTTTTCCTTCATGTTTTGTTTTAGTTTATATTAATTTTACTTTTGTTTTTAAAACTTTCAATAATATATACAGTATATATAAGAGACTTTCAGTACAAATGAAAAGTGGAAGCCAAACAGATCTCCCGGGGGTGTGCTATTCTATTTCAGACCAGCTGTAGCTTCTGAGTGGCCTTCTAGGGCAACCCATGTAGATTGTATTACAGTAGTCCATTCGTAAGTTGATTAAGTCATAGTCAGTCATGGGTGACTGCCAGAAGGGCCTCCTACTGTAGAAAAGGGAATAATTGGTGCACTAGAGAGACATGTGCAAAGACTCATCTGGACACAGCTGCCACTTTCTTTTCAAGCAGGATCTGTGAGTCCCGGACAACCCCCGGATTGCCCACCTTTTTAAAAATAGGATAGCAAAACTCTATCTGAAAACAAATATGGACTGGTCAAATAGAAGAGCCAAACAGAGCCACTTGGTCTTGCCAAATACAGCCCATGTTTCTTTCTTCCCACCCAGATCTATACAACTTTAAGATACTGAATCAGGATGTTAACAATATCACCTGGACAGCCTAGGGTTAAGACATATTTTGGAGTATTCTTTGCACAATTCCAAAGTGACAGATGACCTCACTCTATAAGTTCATGTAGATGGTAAATAGGAGGGAGGAGAACATTGAGCCCTAAGACATCCCATAAATGAAGGACTGCAGACACATGTTTCCTGTCAATGCCAACTGCAACTGGCCACAGAGGAATGAAAATCATTGTAAGATAATGACCTCCATCCCAAACCAAACCATTCCAGAAGTATATCATGGTTGGTGGTATTGAAAGCTGCAGAAAGGTCAAGGAACACAAAAATGTGTTCCACATACTTCTGCCACAGGGTAACAAGTGCAACCAATACTGTTTCTGTATTCAGTTTGAAACCCAACTGAATGAGTCCAGATAGTTCATTTCCTTCAAGTACTCTGTGGAGCAAAGCAGAGTATAACAGAAGTCAGGCAGAATTTTTTGAATACAGCAATAATTATTCAAGAAGGAACACTCCACATTCTCTAAATTCCAGATGTTTTGATCAGCTTCCCAAAATTGGGAAATTGAGCCACTGTCTTAAGTCATGATGTGGACTGGTTAGTTTTAGTATGAAATCAGCAATTGTGGTATGTTGAGTCAATCAGATAATTATGGCTTGAGTAAACCATAGCCAAATAGAACATGGCTTAGTGTAATGTGTGAACCTGGCCATTCTGCATCAAAGTGTGAACCCAATCAATCTGCATAGTTATTCAAACTTTGACAAACTATCATATGGGAGCTGCAGTGAACAGACTTAAATTTCTTGAAACTATCTGAAAACTTGTACTAAGTAGTTAGAACTTATTTTTAAAGAGAAGAGTGATTCACACCAGTGTTTGTATTAAAACAGCTTTTATTGTGCAGATTGTAACCATGGCTATTGAACATGCAGAATAAAAAAATGCCAGTTACATCTTGTAAGCATATGTGAATATCTTGGATCAATAATGTTATCTGCTTTGGAATGCACTTTCTGAATATACCATTCTAGACAATATATTTCAAAGTGTTTTTTTAATTATATAAAATTAAAATATGTTTACATTCTCACCAAAAGTATGATGTTGCTGTATTACAACATATATAGATATATATCTAAATAATATATCTCCTTTATGTACATTATAAAAGTTATGGCCAGACCAGTGTATGTTTTAAATGCAAAAGGAAAACATATAAAGTTATTTATATTTCAAAAACATGTGTTCAAAAGACAAAAAAAGCACTTTTATAAAATGTCTACTATGGTAGTATTTAGAGTTACAGTACTGAAAGCTGACTGAAATTTTATGGGGAATTGCTCCTGAGTAAAACTGATATTTGTGGGTAATACTCTATAGCACTTGTAGCAATAGCACTTATATGCTGCACCATAGTGCTTTACAGTACTCTCTGGGCAGTTTATGATGTCAACATATTGCCCCCAACAATCTGGGTCCTCATTTTACTGACCTTGGAAAGATGGAAGGCTGAGTCAACCTTGAGCTCTGTCAGGATTGAACTCTAGGCTGTGGGCAGAGTTTGCTTACAATACTGATATTTTAACAACTGCAGTACCAGGGCTCCTGTACTAATTTCTTGGGCAACAAAGCTTTTGCTACTTTACATTTATTGAGCAAACTGTATATACTGTAATTACATTCTCATTACTTCATGTGATTTCAAGCTGATCTTAATGGTCTGGACTACATATTCAACCACACCCTTTTTCTCTTTCATGAAATGAATACATTTTATATTAACAATTTTGAGCAAAATATACTGCTCAAAAAAATAAAGGGAACACTTAAACAACACAATGTACTTATTTAATAGTAGGATGTCTTATCATGTGTTCCCTTTATTTTTTTGAGCAGTATATATGAATAAACACCACTGTTTCCATATTCCATACCAGTGTTACATAGGTTGATGTCCTCAACTCCTGAATTTCAGTTTCCATAATTCCTAACCAGCATTCTAGGGGCTGGAATTTATGGGAAGTAAGAATTTAAAACATGCAAAGTATAATAGTTTAGGAAAGATTATTTCACTCCCCACAAAGTTTAGTTGGGAGATAAACTTTGTTCAGTGTAGATTACATACTAGAAAGAACTGACTAAAGCCTTGGGAGATCAAGCCTAAATGAAATGATAAAACACTTTTTCTGGGAGAATGGAAAGTGAGTCTGCTGTGCTCACTATATTTTTCATTGACTAAATTACTGTTATCAATAGCTACTTCTAGTACATTAATGTGATTTCTGAATAGGTAATCCAAAATATGGTACAGACTTTTGACCCCTATGAAGCCAATAAATAAATGCCATCATTGGCACATTGCATTTTTCAAGCAATAAAATATTAGTCAAAATACAGTTGAATATATATCATATATTGTATAAATAAAGACATTCTGAAGTTCAGTTTCATATGTCCACACAGTTTTCTTGAAATAATGTGGTATGTAATTGTTCTTTTCTGGATTTTTTCAGCCTCTACATTATTAGCTTAGGTAAAGGAGTGCCTGTGGATTTTACTCTGCTAGTCGTTGCTGACTTTAGGGGGTGGTATTCATCTCCGATTCAAGGCCATTGAGCCAGCATTGTCTGAAGACATTTCCGTGGTCATGTGGCCAGCATGACCTCACAGAACACTGTTACCTTCCAACTGAAGTGATACCTACTTGCATTTGTGTGTGTGTGTGTGTGTGTGTATACTGTTAGCATAGGAGAGTAATAAAAGAAAAAATGATGCTACACCTGTATCTACTGCAACAATTGCCTATTGTCAATAAAATGCTCATCATTTATTCAAAATAATGGGCTGCAATGATTCTGTATCAATGCACATGAAAGATAAATCTAATTAGCTAATTATCTAAAATAGTAGGAATGTAATTTAATGAAGGACACCAAGGTTACTCTTAGTAAAACCTGGATTTGCAAAAAGGAAGGCATATACAGGCTATCCAAGCAATTCTTATATAATGTTAGTTTCATGAAGAGGTCCTCTTCAGGACTGGTGCTATCATGAAGTGTCAAGGAGATATGAGTGGATTTTTATTTTTATTTTACAGGGGCAGCTGTGGGGGAGAAGAGAAGTGCCATTTGAGATCCAGTTCAGATAAGCAACATGTTTGGGATCAGCACTTGCCTCCTTCAGTTGATGGATACCAATCTCTTAGTGCATATGCTTAGGCTTGCATTATAAAAATAGACAGGCTGAAGCAATCAGTTTAAAAAAACTAGCCAGGGCATTATTATTAATTATGCTAGGACTGTACCTGGAACCTATTCTAGATACTCAAGATCCAAGTAAGCCCTCCTTGTAACTAGTTTCTAACAAAAGCAGAACACATTTTGAAATTCCTCAGTTTATATTTAAGAAAGCTCATCCTGGTTAATAGCTATAAAAAACTAGCACATTCAAACAAAACCATTGAAGCTATTCTCTCACTTCATTGTCACTGTGGTGACAGTAATGATTCTACATCACAATATTAAATAATGCTATAAATGCTTTGTTTCTGATTTTTTCAGAGACTTTTATGCACCAGGAAGGTTTCTTGAATTATGTACAGCTCAGTTTAGAAGGGGGGAAAACAGTGAACCATAACATAGTGCGGCCCAAACCACTTGTATGGATGATTAGGGAAAAGTTAGCAATGTATAAACTGGACTAGCACACTGGGGACTTGCTTAGATTTAATGAATTTGGTTTAAAGAGTCTTAAAGCTGTCCTTCATAGAAAATGGCCAAATCACTCTTACAAACCCAGTTTATAGTTGGCATGATTCAAAACAATTTGTATCTACCTTGCTATTTACTTTTAAGAGAACAATTAGTCCTTTTGTAGTAAGTTTTGTTTAAATTAATTAGAACATATGTACTTAAGAATGATGCTCAAAAATTAAATATAATAGTGTCCTTGTTATTTGAATCTAGGGATAAATTAACTTTCAATATGTGCATGCCATAAGGATTTTCTTGATGGAAACATTTTCAGAAAATAAATCCAACCATATTCCTATCTTGACTTTTGATTTATATACTGAAATTTTTAGAAGTCTTTGTTCAGAGATAAAATTGTGTAGTACTTCTAAAAAGCTCTTTGTTTAGATCCTGTCATTTCTAGTTAAGAAGATCTCAAGGAAAAGGGTCCGTTCTTTGCATGAAACTTCTCAAGCAAGTGTCATCAGGATTTCATAATTTCTTTGGTTAAAGAAAAGCACTAAGCTCACCCCTTACAATTTCTCTTAGTGACATATATTATATATTTATAATCCAAATAATCTGTCATGGGATTACAAGATAAGTCAGAAGCAGCACTAATAGCTTTTTGTCAATATGCCTAGTTGTTTGAATTGAAAGCTTTGTCTTTTTAAAGACACTTGATTTCTTTCTCTGAGCATATATGTTACAGTAGTCATTTCTTTAAATCTGTGTGTGGCAATTAGATATGGTCACTACAGTAAAACGCTACAGTCATCTGACAATACATCTATAAAAGGAACATTCTGTTGACATCAGCCAGCTTGTTGCCATGTTCATTATGCTGCAGTAGCTTTTATAACGTTTTTACTCACAGTAAAATGAAGAGCAGTGTGATAGTGCTGGAAAGCGTATTTGCAGTTCTGCATTATAATCAATGTGAATTTAACTTGCAACAAATGAATGGAAAGGGTAAGCAGAACAAGTCAGGTCAGCAAAACAACAAGCAGGTAAAATGGACGAGCAGCTATTTAATTTGTTTGTGTTTGTTTAATGCAAATTCTTTCCTCCTGAAAAGAGTGAATAGCATAAATCCAGGAGGGATTAAGTAGCAAAGAACGTTAAAAAGGAATTATTTGCTGCATTCAAGTTGATTGTTTGGGGTTTTTTTTGAGTGATGCTGTTAAGTGCCAGTCATTTTATTAATTTATGGCAGCCTTGAGACTGGCACCAAAATATGAAGGAAGGGGAAAAAACCCCCTCATTCTTCAGCTCCTTGAAATGTCATTTATGCTTCCTTTCGTACTGTTGCTCTGATAGAGCTAAGCATTTTGCCAACAGCCTCATAGAATGGGTCACAAAAAGTATGGATAAAGATAGTATAAACTCGGCCAATGCACTGGATCTCAATTAGGTAGCTTCTGATACAAGGCACCACAGCCCAGATGTGGAAGAATGACAAAATGGCAAAAAAAATTCCCCAGATAAGAGCCATGGGAATGCCAAAGATTGCAGACAATAAGCGATAAAACCAGTATTTTGTCACAGTGAAGGTGGTGAAACTGGCCTTCCAGATCCCATCGAAACTGTGGGTTCCTGCAGGTTCAGCAATCACATCTTCAAAATCAATCTATACACAAAAGATGACATAAGTTAGAATGAAATTCATAACAGATGCTTCAACACAGACACTTTTAAGTTACAATCAGAGGTATCCACAAGTGGAGTCCAAAACGGTCAAGTTGGCAGCTCCTACCACGAGGTTGAAGTCCCACTCCTTTTTTATGAATGTTGATAATACAGACATTTTTCAACTCTGCTGAGGATGCCCCTGGCCACAAACTCAATAAACAGACAAACATTTCAATGGTACATATGAAAAAGAAAGCCATATTTCATATTCCCTTTCAAATCTTCTGTCTTCCACACCAGAATTTTTACTTACATGCTAAAAGCTAATTACATTTACATCTTTTGCAGCATGCAGATCAAAATAGCAATCATGAGTTATTCACCCTTTTTACACTTGAAATGCTAAAGGGATGGAACTATAGTAGAAAGATCAAACCAGTAAGTTCAATCATGCTTTTCAGCAAAATTTCTATTCATCAGCATTGAATAAGAGGATGAATGGAGTGCCATCCAGCTTAGATTTCTGCACTGACAACTCTAGGGAGAAAAACAGATCCTCTACTGACACCTTACCAAACTCAAGCGAGCACGTGCTCTGTGCATTTTGGAGCTTTTAAAATGGTTCTGAAGGGGAAGACTTCCTGGATTTATGAAGGCATCTTGAATCTCAGTATCAGCAGGAGCCAAGAACATGCTTAGAGTAAAATTCTCTGAGCTCAGCAGGTCAACCAAAAAAATATAGGTTGTCCTCGACTTACAGCGTAATGAAGCTGGCCAATTATAGTCATAGGTCGTGACAACCATAAAGTTGTTCATCACATAACTGACCCAATTTTACAATATTTTTTCAGCAGTTGTAAAGCAAATACAGCTAATCCTTGACTTACAACAGTTCATTTAGTGACCATTCAATGTTACAATGGCACTGAAAAAGGTGACATGACTGTTTTTCACATTTACAACCATGGCAGCATCTCCATGATCATATGATCAAAATTCAGATGCTTGGCAACTGGTTCATATTTATGATAGTTGCAGTGTCCTGGCATCATGTGTCCAGCTTTTGCAACCTTCTGACAAACCAAATCAATGGGGAAGACAGATTCACTTAACAACCGTGTTACTAACTTAACAAATGCAATGATTCACTTAACAACTGTGGTAAGAAAACTCATAAAATGGGTAAACTCACTTAACAAATGTCTCACTAAGCAACATAAATTTTGGGCTCAATTGTGGTCATAACTCAAGGACTAGCTATATTTAATCATTAAATGAATTGTTCGCCATAGGGTGTTTTGCTGAAAACTGGAAGAAAATGCTGGTTTTTGGCAAAAACATTGCAAACTGTGGTCATGTGACTGCGGGATGGTGCAAAACAGTATAAAACTAGGGTGATTGCTGAATCCCCAAAGTATGGTCATCTGACTGTGGTGGGGACAGTGAGTAGCCATCAGAACTTCTGCCAAGCCAGGAAAGATGGCAGAGCAGGATTCTTCTACTAATTGGTAAAAGAGAACCTGGTACGGGCACAATTTTGAAAACATTCCTCAAGAATTCCTTTAATAAATTATCTTGGTATGAGAAACCATAAATGCCTTCTGAATTCAGACAATTCTTTTCCTGAATCTGTATGGATACTGTGAATAGCTAAGAAAAAATAAGACTTCTTTATGGAGCTGCTGGCAGGTACAAAGCACTTTACTACATTACTTCAGAACTGAATGCTGCGCATGGAGCACACAATTTCCTCTGATAACTCTCACCTTACCCACTTGCTATACACACACACATACAGAAGCCAGGTTTTAATTTCATAGGCTGAAAACCACCCATCTTACACCACCTCTTTCTTATCTGTAATCAGTTTTAATTTCTGGACCCTAGGCAATACAGACTCCAGGCAGCTGTCAAAAAGCTACAGGTGGAAAGAAGAGACAGAAGAGCTAAGGTCCATCAGTGTGCTAATAATTTTGAATTCCAAATTTCTAATGACCATCCAACCCCTTTTAGAAACTCTACTATTTTAGCTTTATTTGTGGAAGTAATGTCATGCATAAAAATAAACTAAATAACTTGTGTGATTCATGCTTTTATTATGGAAGTATTAATATATTCCTATATGAAATGCTGGGTCTTGTTTTGATAGGCAAACATATAATTTGACTATTAAGAAGAAATATCCAGGGTTTTTTTTTAAATTTGGGGAGTTTGAATTTTAGTATTCCATGAAATGTTTTCCAAGGAAGTACATATTCAAATGAAATGCCAAAATATCCCAGAAGTGTCATAACACTTCCAAATAGAAAATTAACAGAAACAACTTGAGACAAAACATAAACTCTATGTATCACATGACCATGTCTTTGATATAATCCACAGCACAGGATATTTATTGCAGCTAAAATAACCAAATAATAGAGGTATGTCAAGTCCACAGGAAAAACATAACACAGAATCTTGAATTTAATGAGCTATACACTAAACATGTGCACAATAGACTTTGTGAGAAACTCTTCACTCAAAGTTTCTCAGATTCCTGAGAAGGAGCTACAGATAGCTGGGAACCTACTGCAATTAAATAAGACAATATAGTAGTAGCTGTTTGAGGTCATAACAATTTTCATAATCTGTTATTCTTTGTTAAGCATCTGGAATTCACCAGTTTTATTGTTCTTTATAAGTGGTATAATCAGTGGTGGGGTTCAGGCAGAACCATTACCTACTTTCTCTTGAGTTTGGCAAACCAGTTGTTAAAACTGTACTTGAAAAAAGCAGAGTTTATGCCTTGCACTCATTCCGCATACACCACGCTCTCCATGGTGCACTGCAGCTGACCCAAGGCAGCCGACCAGGCATTGAAGCACCACCAATAAGAGCGGAGTCTGTGTGCACACCTGCCTTGCCTGCATCAGTCATGGTCTCCACAGTGTACTGTAGCTAGCTGCCCAAGGCATGGAGAGCATGGCTGACAGGTGAGTGTGTAGCGGTGCTTTGGTGCCTGGCCAGCCGTCTTGGGTCAGCTGCAGCATGGCATGGAGAGCATGGCAGATGCAGGGTGAGTGCGAGGAAGGCATGCACATGGACTCTGCTTTTTTTGGTGCCCTCCTGAGAGGTGGCATGGCAGTTGGTCAGCGGACACACCATGCATGGGGATTCACCATCCCCTAAACCCTGCTGCTGCGAAAGAAGCCATGGAGAGCACGGCTAATGCAGGGTGAGTATGTGGCAGGCAGGCACATGGACTCCTCTTCTTACTCGGCAGGGTTTGGGGAGTGGTAAATTCCCATTCGTGGTGTGTCTGCCAACCAATCACCATGCCGCTTCTCAGGAGGGCACCGAAAAAAACGGAGTCCATGTGCACACCTGCCTCGCGCTTGCCCTGTGTCTGTCATGTTCTCCACGGTGCACTGAAGCTGACTTGAACTGGCTGGCCAGGCACCGAAGTTCCACTGAAAACAACAGAGTCTGTGTGTGCGCCTGCTACACACTCACCCATCAGCTGTGCTCTCCATGCTTGGATCAGCTGCAGTGCCATGGAGAGCATGGTGGATGCAAGGCAGGCGTTCACACAGACTCCACTTTTTTTTTAGTCCCCACAAACTTCTTTTGTTTGTGGGACTGCCCATGGCGGTGGAGGAGTGCATCAGAGCTGGAAAGGTTAGCAAAGAAATGCTTTGGGAAGGGAGGGCATCTGGGCAGTGGTGGATGAGGCAAGCTCTCCAGCTCCACAGTGGCAGAGAATTGTGATGCTTTCCAGCTCTGGCGCTCCACCTGGCACTTCAGTGGCTGTGTGGGCAAAGCTGCAAAGAGGACCTGGTGATCAAAAGTGCCAAGAGTCTGGCTCGGAAAGGGAGTGAAAGGGCCACCCCCCTAAGGGCACCAGGCCTGAAACACATCCGTCTCTCTCTAGCAGCTGCCCAGGCCTGCCAGACGGAAGGCCGGCATTTACCAATACCAGCACTTATGGTAAATACGATGGCATGCTGGCTTTGGCAGGGAAGGGGCAACCAGCATGGGTGCTACAGACAGGACACCAGCTTCCTTCAACACACTCCCTGACCCACCAGCGCTCTGCTAGTGCTCTGCCACCACTGGGTATAATGTGTTACATTTGTCTGAAACTTTCTATATCAGTGGTCCCCAACCTTTTTGGTTCAGAAACCGGTGGCAATTGTGGAGGGAGGAGATGGTTTCCTATACATGCCCACTGCTTTGTGTAAATGGAGCTTTGTGTACTCATTTGTCATTTGCATGTTCTGGTTCCCAACCAGCTGAGGACCGGTGCAGGGCCATGAACCAGGGGTTGGGGGTCTCCTGTTCTATATTGCTTCATAGCAGATATACTCTTCCACATCATCAGAAAGCATTTTTAATACAGTGAACAGTAAAACTAACTCAGAGAAAGTGCAGAATTGAGGATATTGGATACACTGGCACTAGAATCATATGACATTTTCTCAAATCTTATGTGTCCATTGATGATATTTTAGTTTTCTTCAGGAAGATAGGGATATTCAAAATGGATCCTGATATGTATTATTATAGTATTGAAAGCCCTTTTTCAATACTCAAATAAGCTTCAATTAAATCTGTCAATATGATATGAATGTGTGCTAAACTATCTAAGCATTTCATAAAAAATTACCCTAAATGTCTTAAAAAACTGGAAGGAAGCAATAGTTCTGAAATTATTTACAGCCTCTGCTTTATTAATTTCTTTAAACAATCAATCCATGTATTACTTGATACTTAAGATATTTCTACCATCTATTTTTTTCTCAGAGAAATATTATTACAGAAGACAGATTAATCAATAGCAAGTTAAAATATTATATGAATTTGTAAAATTATTTTTATAACATTATAAAATAATATTTTATTTTATAGCAGAATAGAAGAGAAAGAACTGGGTAAAATCTCAAAATACAAAAACCTGCAAAGAGAAATAGGATGATTGTGGCAAAAAAACCCAAAAACCCACCAAATATAGTACCAATAGTAATAGGCTTCTTGGGTACAGTCCAAAAACTACTTGAGCAAAATCACCATCAGTCAATTGCAAAAGGCAGCTTTACTTGGAATAGCTTACGTACTGTGACAATACCTCTAACACCATCTAAACATCTGGCTGACTGTGCAACTAACCATAATAATGTAATATTATTTTACATTATTTTTATTAGTTTATGTTTCTTATTTCTTTACAAATTAGAATTGGTGAAAAAAATCTAGTTTTCAGAAACTCAGTTGAAAAGATGAATATTACTGAAAGAGAAATACTGCAACTAATTTGTATTCTACCGTATTTTCCGGTGTATAAGACGACTGGGCGTATAAGACGACCCCCTACATTTCCTGTTAAATTATAGGGTTTGGGCTATACTCACCGTATAAGACTACCCCTCTTCCAACGCACACCAAATAAAAATTAAAAAACATGAGATTTGATTTTAATATGGTAATTTTAATTCAAATGCTTATGACATGCAGGTGCTTAGTAGGAAAACTGTCACTTATAAACATAAGGCTGTTTGTCATCAAACATGTAAACATAAAACAGTGCAAGTGGATTAAACTATAATAATAATAATAATAATAATAATAATAATAATAATAATAATAATAATAATAATAATAATAAGAAGAAGAAGAAGAAGAAGAAGAAGAAGAAGAAGAAGAAGAAGAAGAAGAAGAAGAAGAAGAAGTAGTTGGAGGGGACCTTGGAGGTCATCTAGTCCAACCCCCTGCTAAGGCAGGAAACCTTATACCATTTCAGACAAATGGCTGTCCAGTCTCTTCTTAAAAACTTCCAGTGTTGGAGCATTCACCACTTCTGGAGGCAGGTTGTTCCACTGGTTAATTGTTCTAACTGTCAGGAAATTTCTCCTTAGTTCTAGGTTGCTTCTCTCCTTGATTAGTTTCCATCCATTACTTCTTGTCCTGCTTTCAGGTGCTTTGGAGAATAGCTTGACTCCCTCTTCTTTGTGGCAGCCCCTGATTCCAGCAACCATTCCCTATTTTCCTAATTCACTTTTTCACTTTTCCTAATTCACTCTAAAGCTTTCCCTGCGCAGAGCCCTAAGTGACACAAGCTGCCTGCAATTAGTGCAGGTTCGCATCCCACCAGGCTCAAGGTTGACTCAGCTTTCCATCCTTCCGAGGTAGGTAAAATGAGGACCCAGATTGTTGGGGGCAATAAGCTGACTTTGTAATAATGCTGCTGGGGGGGGGGTGAAAGCCCTAATAAACAGGCATATACACAGAATGAAGGCTATGGCTAAGCACATTGATTTGTGCTTTAAATTGTAAGCCATCCTGAGTCTTCAGAGAAGGGCAGGATATAAATGGGATTTAAAAAAAAAGACCAAATGGGAGATCTGCTCCAGGTTTTCCAGCCAGCCCGCCCAGTTCCTGAGTCAAATGTGTCCTTAGAGCTAAGCTGGTGCTCTGGCTGCTGCCTTCCCCACCTGCCTTTCAAGTTGGGATAGACTACAGCTGCTCTTCAACTTTAGAAGAAAAGACACCCAGACCCCAGCCTGTAAAAAATCACAGACTGCAGCTTCTTCTCCAATTGGTCCCGCTTTCCCTGCGCAGACTAAATGGGAGATCTGCTCCAGGTTTTCCAGCCAGCCCTGTCCCTAAATTTTCAGCACCCGGCATATAAGACGACCCCTGACTTTTGAGAAGATTTTCATGGGTTAAAAAGTAGTCTTATACGCCGGAAACTACGGTATATCTCCACAAAACACTAGGGTAAAACACTTTGCTCATATCCTGGACAATAATTTCTACTCAAGATAGACATATTCTTAGACTAAGTACATTAATGAGTTACTTGCTGTAATTAAATTTCCTATGATTTATGTGAATTCAGTGATAATCCCTATCATTTTTAGTACACTTTTTCAGGATAACAATATTAAAATGGGAAACGTTAAACCAGTACAACTAGTAAGAAGGGAATGAAACTTCTGGCTGTAAACTATGAGAAGCCTCCTGCCATCAACATGTTATATAATCACTGATAAAGAATAAGAGATGGCTTGATGCATAAGACTAAATTTGTTTTATTTATAGTAATTAAGATATTTTTTTGTATTCCGTGACCTTTTAGTACTGGCCATGTTCCTTAAAGGTCTTATAATTAGTTTGCTAATTACTTTTGTAATATTTCCTATAGGAATGCTGGGTGTTATGTTTCTAGTGCAGACATGTCAAACACAAGGCCCGGGGGCCGGATCCGGCCCGCAAAGTGGTTTCATGTGGCCCGCAAAGCCATCCTGTAAACAGTGAGGGAATGGCCCCCGCTGCCTTGGCCCCGGCCAGCCAGAAGCCAATGTACAATTTCGTGGTAGTCATCTATGCTGAAATGCATTCAGTCTTAGCTCCACAAGGCCATCTGGAAACAGTGAGGGACCGGCCCATGCCACATCGGCACTGCCCCCTGGGAGCATGCTGGGATGTTATCACCCTTTGTGAGGAATGAAGAAATACACCATCACCTGGAAGTGGCCAGCATATGACCCTGCCTACTTTGGGCAGGCTAGGGCCTGGGCAGCATTGCATTTCTTTTCAGATTCATGCCACTCGGTTCAGCCTCCCGGCGCTGTCAGGAAAGTGCCCCACTGCCTGCCAAAACCAGACAGGCTGGGGGCTAGGCAGCATTGTGCAGGTAACATTGACTCTCATGCTGCTCATGGCATCCCCTCCCCCAGAGCCCACCAAGCTGGATATGTGAAGTAAGTGAGAGCCATGTGCTGGCCACTTCCAGGCGATGGTGCATTTCTTCATTCCTCAAGAAGGATGACACTTCCCCAGCTGCGTTTCTTGCCTATTTTTCTCCCTCCCTCATCTCAAATATTTTCCTACCACTCTGTTCTTGGAAGGAAGGAAGGAGAGGGAGGGTCTGAGGGAAGTCCTGCCTTAGTCCTGCCCTGCTGCCCTTTCACCATCCCCTTGCCCCCTCCTCCTGGCCTATCCTGGGGGGGGGGTGTCTCCGATCCTATTGCTAAGGAAGCTTTGGATACAAAGCCAGGTCTCCTCATATGGAGAGGGAGTGGGCCTCCCTCTTGACTTTGCCCTCATACCCATCATGAGCAACCTGGCTAAGGAGAGCCTGCACAGCAGCAGCAGCCTTGAGGAGGAAGTAAGTGCAGCTGGGCGCCACCTTGGGGAAGTGGAGCTGGGCTGGGCATTTGACCTCCATGCCACCGTCCAACCCCCCCCCCCGAAGGCCTGAGAGGAACAGTGAGGCTCCTCCAGTGGACCATGCCTTGGCACTTGCCCCGGTCCCACCTTCTTCTGCCAGAGACCCTCAGATCTGTCCCACTCCTGCCCAGGCCCCCATTGGCACCATTGGTGGGCCAAGGGCAACTGCAATGCTGATACGGCCCTCAATGAAATTGAGTTTGACACCCCTGTTCTAGTGAATCAGTAATTCTGGATAATGGCTTAGGAGACAAATACTGGACCTAGACCTGGCATGTCATAGGACAAAAGTAAAGAACATCCCTACTGCCAGAGAAACACTGTGTTTCTGGTATGAAGATATGGCTAGAGAAAACTTATTCAGATGCAGAGGTGCCAGTGTCATAAATTAGTTATTCGTGACATCTTGATGATACCTTTATAATCTCCCTTCCTATATATTTGTTCACTGGAAAGTTTGGGGTTCTTGCTACTTCTAGCTGGGGACCTGGTGATCACTGTATTTGCTTTGTACGCCATTAAAAAAACTTTGCTCAAGATTTCCAGCAGTTTCTTAAAGGTGGGCAATCTTATAACACTCTTGACATTTCTGAAAATTTTGAACTTTTGGAAACATTTTTTAAAAGCTAAAACTAATATAAGGTTGCTCAGTTGGCAAGAGTTTTATTCCTTCTGTGCTGAATATCCCAAAAAATATACTCCAGCAAAGGATTTCCTCTGGCAATCTGTTAGTGATAAAAAGTTTATACTTTAAGATGAATCATAAATTAGAATGGATACTTTGATGTAGTACACAAGTTTATAAAACACTCTGATTAAATTAAAAGATATATCTTGAAACACAATCTCAATGGATTACCTTTTTTCAGTAAAAGTAGTCTTTTCTTAGGTTCAAGTGGACTATCAAACAGTGCTGAATTTGGTCAAAAATATGGTTTAGGGTTTCATTATGAAATATCCGTTACTTGTGTAGGGAAAATCAAGACTTTTTTGGTTAAAAAAAAGATGACTTCACAAAGAAATCTACAATTTAAGTTCTTTAACTTTACATTAAGTTCTTTAATGTAATATACTATATATTGTATGAGATATATTGGGTAAATATTTTTGAGATATATTGTGTATTTTTATGGGTAATATCTATGTCAGGGGTCAGCAACTGAAACAGTAAAAGAGCCACTCGGAACCAGTTCCATCACAAAAAAACCCCTGGGAGCTGCAAAATGTGTGCGCACGTGCGCGCACGCACATGCATGCGCAGAACAACAGGCTTGATTAAAGAGTTTTTTTAAAAAATATTTTTTCTGCAGATCTAAGCCCCTTCTACCCTATTTTTAGTTCTTTTGCTGGCTTTTCCCATCATAGCATATAGCCCTAGCCTGTTTTTTTCTCCCAAAATGCTATTCTGTAGATAGATAGATAGATAGATAGATAGATAGATAGATAGATAGATAGATAGATAGAGATAGATAGAGTTCTGACTCTCTTTACATAGAATTTTTTTAAATTGTATTGTGTTGGAAAGAATAAAAAGGATACACAAAGGATAGGGAATGGATGGATGGATGGCTGAATGAATGAATGCATACATGTAAGTCAGAATGTTGGATATGGGGTCAAAAAATTTGAAGTTTCCATATTTAGAAAATCTGGAAAAAAGCAAACGAATTTGCAATGAATGCAAGGTTAAAGACTAAATTACTGCTAATATCCAAATCTACTAAGCATAAAACATCAATGTGCTACTCAAGGCAACATGTGTATAAAAGAGAGTCTGCTTTAGAAAATTTTATGTTAAACATTGCATCTGTTATATGTACTACAAATTTTGTACCAGTTTTGTACCATCCTTGGTCTTGAGAATCTACAAAAGCCAATTATAGGCTAAGTATATTCCAGATTATAGGCTGACTTTAATAAATGTTGATCATTCTTGCTAAGAGATAGATCATGTCCTGCAAAATGCTTTGTCTAACAAATATTAATACAAATAGTGAGACCTATTTGTATTTCTACCCCCAAATTATAGTATCATAATAACATACTGTAATTCATTTTGAAGCCCAAGACCAAGAAGTAAAAAAAAATTCCATGTAATTGTCTGCATCACACTATTAGATTATATATTCTGATGCATTGATCCACAATGCATGTATGATAAAGTCTTTGGGGAATTACAAATTTTAAATAAATGGGAGAACACGGTCAGCAAAAACATTCTTTACTTCAATATTATCCAAACACTTTAGCAGAATAAATCATTTCTGATATAAACAGCTGGGTAAGACTTCCAAGACTTGACAGCACATTTTAAACTGGAAATCTCACTTATCTTTGATTTATATCAACAAAATAGCATTAGGTTGAAGGGATGTAATGCTAACTATGTGGCAATTCTATTATAACTATTCTATAATTTTAATTTGGTTATTAGGTTTTTATAGGGATACTTTTTTATACATTTAATTCTTCTTCCCTCTGAAAATTTCAAAGTAGTCTATGTGGTACTTTCCTACTCTTGAGGAGAATGAAGAGAAAGGCTTTGTTCACACATTGTGCCAACACAACTTATTTTACCAGAGGAAATTACTGGGCTAAACACACTAAGCAAAAATCAAACAACTACACTGTATTTTAGTCTTAAATTTGATCTCAATTCATAAATACCCTAAGATTACACAGAAAGCCCTGAAGTTCAATAAGGATTTAAACCAACACCTCCCTAGTTTACTGTGATAAACTCTTTAATTTGGAGTCTTCTAGTAGTTTAGTCTAGTGGTTAAGGCACCAGATTAGAAGACCACGAGTTCTCACCCCAACTCCACCTCACAGGGTTGTTGTTGTGGGGAAAATAGGAGGAGGAAGGTATGTTGGGTATGTTCACCGCCTTGAGTTATTTGTAAAAATAATAAAAGCATTACAAACAAACAAACAAATAAAATTAAAAATAAAATAGATGATCTATTCCACAGCCAGCATGAAGATGAAAATGGAGTGCAATAATCACTAGAAGATCTTCAGACTGAAGAGGCTGTTTTAGCAACTTCATCACAGAAATACATTTTTCTCTAGTAGTTTGACTAATTCAACTCATCAGATTTGCCAATGTCTATTAATAACAGAAAAGGGACGCGGTGGCTCAGTGGGTTAGGACACTGAGCTTGTCGATCAGAAGGTCGGTAGTTTGGCAGGTCGAATCCTGAGTGCCGCGTAGCAGAGTAAGCGCCTGTTACTTGTCCCAGCTTCTGCCAACCTAGCAGTTTGAAAGCACGTAAAAATGCAAGTAGAAAAATAGGGACCACTACGGTGGGAAGGTAACAGCGTTCCTTGCGCCTTTGGCGTCTAGTCATGCCGGCCACATGACCACGGAGACGTCCTCGGACAAGCGCTGGCTCTTCGGCTTTGAAACGGAGATGAGCACCGGCCCCTAGAGTTGGAAACGACTAGCACGCATGTGCGGGGGAACCTTTACCTATTAATAACAGATTCCTATAATATATAAATTATATACAACCTGAATACGATACACCAACTATGTAAGTTATGTATAATTTTTGCAGTATCAATGCATATTATGAAATAACCTGGACATTTAAAATGCTAATCATACTATAAAATATATTAAAATATATTAAAATGCTAATCATACTATAAGGGATGCGGTGGCTCAGTGGGTTAGGACGCTGAGCTTGTCGATCGGAAGGTTGGCAGTTTGGCGGGTCAAATCCCAAGTGCCGCGTAACAGAGTGAGCGCCTGTTACTCGTCCCAGCTTCTGCCAACCTAGCAGTTTGAAAGCACGTAAAAATGCAAGTAGAAAAATAGGGACCATGACAGTGGGAAGGTAACAGCATTCCGTGTGCCTTTGGCGTCCAGTCATGCCGGCCACATGACCACGGAGACGTCCTCGGACAAGCGCTGGCTCTTTGGCTTTGAAACGGAGATGAGCACCGGCCCCTAGAGTCAGAAATGACTAGCATGCATGTGCGGGGGAACCTTTACCTTACCTTTTACTATAATAAATTATAGGAAGTAAAAAAATACACTTTAACTAGAGCCAATAAACTTGTAAAAACCATTTGTTTGGGCAAAAGATTTTAAACTGCAGCAGCAGTTTTCATTTGCAGCCCACATCCTGATCTCAGTGCTTCTTTGTTTCCCACTATTGAATTGGGGCATGTTATTTTTACAGTGTCTTTTGTTCATTTTTGCTATAAAACACTAAAAGCTAGTGTTGCATTGGGGTCATGATTTACCTTTTTTAAAAATAGATGCAGTGAATTCTGGTATTTTAATGAGGGCGGTTTCAAACATGAGCATTCTTGCATGAAAATTGAAGTTTAGACTCTCAGCCAAGAACTGTGGTAGAAAACAGGGTTTTGATGTAAAAGCATGTTTCTAGCTAAACAGATACCATACTGGTGGCAGTGCATATAACCAAAGTATATGGTTAGCAGAATATCTGCAGCTGTGCACAATTTTGTCATAAATATCATCACCTCACCCTGAAGAAAATCAATTAACAAGGCATTTTGATTGGCAGTATACAGTTTTAGTTATCACACTGCAGTGCACACTGCTAAATAAATGAGATTATTATCCCTCATGTACTGTAATATTATATGATGGACAGTTTATTTGTGAGCATGCAACTTACTTATTTATCAGGAGCATTTGTAGACTATCAACTCTGCATAGATTTCTGCATTCAAAAACCGAGAGTAAAAAGCCATAAAAACATAAAACAATTACTAATTTACAGCATGCAGCATCCATATGGGGCCATCACCTATTTAAATTCGGATAGATCTCAACATACTGGCAATTGGGACTGGATTTTCTGTCACTACGTGATGTGGTCATAAAGTGCAACCACATTGATGGCAAATCCTGTAGTCCTGGTTACCTCCATTCTCTGAATCCTACAGTTGTTAGGGAGGCAACTTCCAGCTGGCTTCCCACAACCAAAGTCCCCAGTCTGCAGGCAAGTACATGGCTGCTGTGGATGGGAGACGGAGTCAGGGGATGGGCAGGGGTACAGAAGGGAGAGTCAAGGAAAATGCATTCTTCTTATTATCTGATCTTTCCCATTTCTCGACATCATTCCCACATACCATTATAACCAATAGGGAAGGTTCCAATTGTCAATAACATGACCATGAGGTGCTTGGTAACTAGTTGTAAGAACAAACAGGTTGTCAACCACCCTGATCACAATCACGTGGGTGGGGGTAAGGTACTGCAGTGGCTAGAACTCTGAGCACCAGTCCTAGCCACCATTCTTCCCTGTGACAGGGAACAGCTACAGAAAATCCCCAAACTACCATAAGTATGACCATGACAATATCTGATATTAATTAATGATAACATCATTAGGTCCATGGTTGCCATGGTGGCCGTGAATTCCTGAGCTACCTCTTCCTCTAGAGAAGACAAATTGGATTTCTACTGCCAAACAGTCGCAGCATGAAGCACTCCAAGAAAGGAAGATGCTTTGCAGCAGGAAGGCTGATACAATAGCTCCTATGCCATCTGATCTGATCCTTGACCTAACTTCATAGTATCTCACATTTAATTCTTTGAAGAGCAATGCCTCTGAAAACCACTTTCATAAGAATATAGCCACATCCCACCCTTCCTGGGAATGCAGCTGGTGACATATTCAAAACAAAGATGGCTCATTTCCAAGAGTGAAATCCGCTTTGTGTTTGACTAGGTCTTGATGATGTGCATCAAGTCAGCCCTCTTTTCTTTAGACTAGCTAAACTCAAGTCCTGCAGCCGTTCTTCATATATTTTAGTCTCCAGGCCTTTGATCATCTTAGTTGCTCTTCTCTGAATTTTTTCCAAACTCTCAACATCTTTTTTGTGATATGGTGACCACAACCAAAGTCCCCAGTCTGCAGGCAAGTACATGGCTGCTGTGGATGGGAGACGGAGTCAGGGGATGGGCAGGGGTACAGAAGGGAGAGTCAAGGAAAATGCATTCTTCTTATTATCTGATCTTTCCCATTTCTCGACATCATTCCCACATACCATTATAACCAATAGGGAAGGTTCCAATTGTCAATAACATGACCATGAGGTGCTTGGTAACTAGTTGTAAGAACAAACAGGTTGTCAACCACCCTGATCACAATCACGTGGGTGGGGGTAAGGTACTGCAGTGGCTAGAACTCTGAGCACCAGTCCTAGCCACCATTCTTCCCTGTGACAGGGAACAGCTACAGAAAATCCCCAAACTACCATAAGTATGACCATGACAATATCTGATATTAATTAATGATAACATCATTAGGTCCATGGTTGCCATGGTGGCCGTGAATTCCTGAGCTACCTCTTCCTCTAGAGAAGACAAATTGGATTTCTACTGCCAAACAGTCGCAGCATGAAGCACTCCAAGAAAGGAAGATGCTTTGCAGCAGGAAGGCTGATACAATAGCTCCTATGCCATCTGATCTGATCCTTGACCTAACTTCATAGTATCTCACATTTAATTCTTTGAAGAGCAATGCCTCTGAAAACCACTTTCATAAGAATATAGCCACATCCCACCCTTCCTGGGAATGCAGCTGGTGACATATTCAAAACAAAGATGGCTCATTTCCAAGAGTGAAATCCGCTTTGTGTTTGACTAGGTCTTGATGATGTGCATCAAGTCAGCCCTCTTTTCTTTAGACTAGCTAAACTCAAGTCCTGCAGCCGTTCTTCATATATTTTAGTCTCCAGGCCTTTGATCATCTTAGTTGCTCTTCTCTGAATTTTTTCCAAACTCTCAACATCTTTTTTGTGATATGGTGACCAAAATTGGCTGCAGTATTCCAGGTGTGGTCTTACTAGGGTTTTATAAAGTGGTACTTATACCTCGCATGAGCTTGATTCTATGCCTCTGTTTATACAACCCAGGTTTGTATTAGCTTTTTTGGCTGCTGCTGCACACTGCTGGCTCATGGTTAAGTGATTGTCCTCTAGGACAGGGCTTTTCAACTGGTGGTACACGGACCACCAGTGGTACTTTGCCATGTGGCAGGTGGTACATGACTGCTAGCCAAATGTAGCAGGGGAGGGGAATGAGCCAAAGCGACCCAAGCCTGAGGGAGAGGCAGCTGCAGGACTGTCTGGGCTGGCAGACACCCCAGGAGCTGGCAGGGCTCCAGACGATTGGCTCCAGCTGATGGTGCTTCTGGAAGCAGCGTGGAGCTGGAGGTGAAATGAAGAAAAGGGGGGGAGGAGAGAAGAGGCTATAAAAGGAGGTGGTTTGGGCAGGAAAGGGGGAAAAAGACAACAGGGAAAGAGAAGGAGAGGTCAGCCAGCAGAGGAAAAAGGGACAGAGAGGAAACAGCAGCTGTTGCTGGAAGAAAAGGTCCTCTTGTTCGTTTTCTCCAGCCAGAAGAATGCGATCAGTGCTGATGAAATGAAAAGCTGGCATGTCGGAAAGGAGGATTTTTGTACAGTTTTTACAGTGTTTTGTAATTCAGAGGCTCCTTCGTGTGCTTTGGTTATTGGAATATTTTAGTCTGTATTTTAGGCTAGCAATGAATCCAAAGCATTGACTTCCATAGGTTTAATCCCTTTAAACAAATGTAATTAGTTTTACCCCTTTATCTTGAGTCTGTCTATGGCTTTTAGAAAATTTTCTTTGAAGGTAAATAGGCTTAATTCAAAGCTAAAGCTTTTCTCAATTGCCGGAGCCTTTCAGTCTTGGATTGCAAAATTGTGATATGTGAACGCCTGTGGCAGCTTAAAGACCCCCCCCTGAATTTATGTGTTTCTTATTTTGTGAGCCTATCTTGCTTTGCACTTGATTCCTGTGTCTTTAAGGGTACAGGGAAGGGATTGGGGGTGGGGTGGGGGTGCATTCTTACTACACTGTGGAAGGAGAGCTAAGAAGGGCCGACCAGCTAGCTCAGGGGTCCAGAAACTTAGCAATTTTAAAACCTGTGGACTTCAACTCCCAGAATTCCTCATCCAGCCATGATGACTGAGGAATTCTGGGAGTTGAAGTCCACAGGTCTTAAAAGGCCAAGTTTGAAGACCCTGAGCTTGCTGGTAGTTGTGCATATTAATAAACATGGATAAATTCATCATACATTTGTCAGTGCAAAGAGAAAGTGATTCAGCAGAGGAACAGCCACCAAAAATTTCTTTTCCTTTTTTCTACAGTTTGTAATATTTCATTAGATTATAGAATAAAATACAAAAATACAAAAGCAAATAGTAGGACACTGGGGAGGAAAAAGGGGGGGAGTGAGGGGGAGAAGGGAAGAAGAACAGACTTCCTCTGTTGCAGTAGAAGGAAGCATTAACATTGAACCTCAACTTTTTACTTTTCCATAATATTACAAACTAGCCATTTCTATAACAACAAATGAATCTAATCAGTAAAATCCAAAATCCCCCCTCCCCTTTTTTTAGTCATCAAGTTTTTGTCACCTTGCTAAGCACTGGTGGTACTCAAATATTGTCATGTCCTAAAAGTGTACAATCTGTGAAAAGGTGAAAAGCCGTGCTCTAGGACTCCAAGTTCCCTCTCATGGTTACTGTTTTTAAGCCAGGTCTTGCCCAATCTGTACTTGTACCTTTGATTTTTCCTGCCTAAATGTTTGTCTTCTGGGGTATTGGCTACTCCTGTCAGTTTGGTGTCATCTGCAAATTTAATGAGTTCCTTTTCAGTTCCCTCATCTAAGTCATTGATGAAGATATTGAAGAGTACTGGGCCTAAGACAGAACCTTGTGGTACCCCACTGCTTACTTCTCTCCATGTAGATGTAGTGCCGTTGAGGACTACTCACTGAGTACAGTTTGCCAGCCAGCTACAGATCAATCTGATGATGCTGTTGTCTATTCCACCTTTTTCTAGCTTACCAAGGAGTAGGTTGTGGTTACTTTATCAAATGCCTTACTGAAGTCTAAGTATACTACGTCCACAGTATTTTGCTGTTCTATTAGTTTAGTCACTTTGTCAAAGAATGAAATAAGATTGGTTTGGCAGGATCTGTTTCTAACAAACCTGTGCTGGCTACTAGTTATAACTTTGTTTGCCTCTAGTTGTTCGCAAATCTGTTTTTTGATTATCTTTTCTAGGATCTTCCCAGGTATTAATGTTAAACTGATTGGCTGTCATTTCCTGGGTTCTTGACTTGCAATCATTCATTTAATGACTGTCTGAAAAAAAGTCTGGTCCTTGCACTTATCAATGTCACACCATCCCATGGTTATGTGATTGCAATTTAGATGCTTGGCAACTAGGTCACATTTATGGCTGTTGCAGTGTCCTGCACTCACTTGATTGCCTTTTGTGACCTTTTTTGCCAGTTTCCACAAAAACACCCTTTTTGAAGAATGGATCCACACTTACGACTGCAGATTAACAATGACCATCATAAAATGGTTGTATGATCAGGTCCAACTTGGTCCCAATTCTAATCGTAAGTCAAGGATTACCTATATAACATAAAACTGCCACATGCTGCTACTTTCTATGAGAAAGATTTGAAAAATTTGAGTAAATCCCTAACATTTGGACAAAAATACATGGGTATTTCTCATTATAGAGTGCATGCTCTGTAATATCCATTTCCATCTAAATGAATGGCATTAAGAAATAATAATTGAGCTAGTTCCAAAGTATTAACGTGTTTATTTCAAAATAAGTATTTTTAGAAAGCACTTTTGATGTATTCTTGGAATTGGCTGAAGGAGCTTCTACAAAAGTGGAGTGGAATATTACCACTCATATTTTTTTTGCTCTCTCCCTACCAATATAACACTTACAGTTGCAAGAAAAAGTATGTGAACCCTTTGGGATTACGTGGAGTTTTGCATGAATTGGCCATAAAATGTGCTCTAAACGTCATGTAAGTCACAACAATAGAAAAACACAGTCTGCTTAAAATAATACTACACAAACATTGGCTGTTGTCATGTTTTAATTGAACATAAGATGGAAACATTCACAGTGCAGGGTGGAAAAAGTATGTGAACCCCTAGCCTAATGACTTCTCCAAGAGCTAATTGGAGCCAGGAGTGAGCCAACCTTGACTCCAACCACTGTGATGATATTGGATGTGTTGCTGACAGCTGTCCTGCCCTTTAAAAACACACACCTGTTTTGGGTTTACTGGTCTCAAGAAGCACTGTCTCATGTGAACCATGCCTCGCAGAAAAGAGCTCTCAGAAGACCTATGATCAAGAATTGTTGACTTGCATGAAGCTGGAAAGGGTTACAAAAGTATCTCCAAAAGCCTTGATGTTCATGTGTCCACGGTAAGACAGACTGTCTACAAATGGTACAAATGGAGAAAGTTTAGTACTGTTGCTACTCTCCCTAGGCGTGGTCGTCCTGTAAAAATGACTGCAAGAGCACAGCGCATAATGCTGCATGAGGTAAAGAAGAATCCTAGAGTGTCAGCTAAAGACCTACAGAAATCTCTGGCACATGCTAACATTTTTGTTGACACATATACAATAAGGAAAACATTAAACAAGAATGGAGTACATGGGAGGACACCACGGAGGAAGCCATTGCTGTTCAAAAAAAATATTGCAGCACGTTTGAAGTTTGCAAAAGAGCACCTGGATGTTCCACAGCACTACTGGCAAAATATACTGTGGACAGATGAAACCAAAATTGTGTTGTTTGGGAAAAACACACAACACTATGTGTGGAGAAAAAAAGGCACAGCACACCAACATCAAAACCTCATCCCCACTGTAAAACATGGCGGAGGGAGCATCATGGCTTGGAGCTGCTTTGCTGCCTCAGGGCCTGGACGGATTGTTGTCATTGATGGGAAAATGAATTCCAGAGTTTATCAGGACATTTTGCAGGAAAACATACGACCAACTGAAGCTCCGCAGAGGATGGGTGATGCAACAGGACAATGACCCAAAGCGTACAAGTAATTCAACAAAACAATGGCTTCAACAGAACAGAATACGCCTTCTGGAGTGGCCCAGTCAGAGTCCTGACCTCAACCTGATTGAAATGCTGTGGCATGACCTTAAGAGAGCGATTCACACCAGACATCCCAAGAATATTGCTACACTGAAACAGTTTTGTGCAGAGGAGTGGTCCAAAATTACTCCAGATCGTTGTGCAGGTCTGATCTGCAACTACAGGAAATGTTTGGTTGAGGTTATTGCTGCCAAAGGAGGGTCAACCAGTTATTAAGTCCTAAGGTTAACATACTTTTTCCACCCTGCACTGTGAATGTTTCCATCTTATGTTCAATTAAAACATGACAACAGCTAATGTTTGTGTAGTATTATTTTAAGCAGACTGTGTTTTTCTATTGTTGTGACTTACATGACGTTTAGAGTGCATTTTATGGCCAATTCATGCAAAACTCCATGTAATCCCAAAGGGTTCACATACTTTTTCTTGCAACTGTATATACAATGACATCATCAGATGAAGTGCACAAAAACAAAACTGACTATGCTGTTAGTATAAAAAAATGAAAACCTTGGTTGTGGCCAGGGTTTGAGTGTGGAAGAGATCATGAAGCACTCATAAGCAAATCCCATGCTAAGCTAAAATAGAAGAACAAAGTCAATCAGTTTTCACAATATGATCTTAGGCATATTTCTTCTGCATCCCATTTTCAAGGAGAACATCAGGAATCACTCTGAGAACCAGAGGAACTTTACATTGAAATTAAAGATGCTGTCAAGGATAAATATGAAAAGACACTGTCAAAGACCCAGAAGAAATCAAACTGGATGTCAGAATAAATAGTGGAAATGGCCAAGATAAGGGAAGCTAAAAACCAAGAAAGACAAAAGAATTTAACAGAGACATCAGAGAGCTGCTAAAAGAGGCAAGAGGTAGTATTACAATTTATGTAAAGGCATCAAAGATAGAAACTAGTGTGGAAAAACAAGATCATTCCTCCAAAACATCTCTGAACTCAGGAAGAGGTTCCAATTTCAAATTGGTAGGTAAAAGATGCCAGTGGATAGATAACAACAGAAGTTCCAAGAAAGATTGAAGGGTTATATTAAATTTCCATTCAGTAGAGATGTCAACTTCCAAAATAACTTAAAAGATGTTCCATAGTTACAAGAACCTTTTGTACTAGAAAAAGAAATTACATCAGCATTCTGTGATTACCAAGTCAGAGGTTTGTAGGAATGGATGGAATATCTCATAGTAATATGACAAGCAACAAAAGGCAGCAAATATGAAGAATGATTCAATGCCCTACAGAATGAAATCTATATACCAATGCCAAAGAAAGAAGGTTCACTAGTGAGCAAACTATCACACAGTAATTTTAATTTCATATGCTAGCCAAATAATACTTTGAATCATCCAACACAGATTGAACCCTACATGGAAAGATAGCTGCTAAATATTCAAGCTGGCTTCAGAGAAGGATAGGAAACAAAGAACGTTATTGCTGATACATCCTAGATAACTGTGAAAGTTAAAAAAAGAAGTCAATATGTGCTTCACTGATTATAGAAAGGTCTTTGAAAATGGGAATCCTCGAACTTCTTACTCTCCTCGCGGCACATTTATTGATTGCCAGTTTCTTCCATGTTAATCAGTCTTAAAGACAAGAGCTGTCTAAAACTGCACTCTCAAATCTAAGGCTAGGCTCTTTGCTGTACTAGTTGTCATTAATTGGGTCTTTTTTTGTATTAAACTTAGCCCGCTCCCCATCCATTTCCTTGTGTTGCTTTCCATTTAATACTGAATGGCCTCCTGTCCCAGCACGGCTTCATGAGAGTGGGAGGACAGCCAGGCAGAGCCCCCGCCTGGCAAGTGCAGGCACCTGGCAGTGCTGCCCAGCCCTACAGGAGGAATGGGGAGTTGGCCTGCTGAGGTCTCGTGGGACTTGTTGCTCCCAGACTGGCCCCCATTCCCATGTCTGGCAGGCAGTATGCAAGGAAGAGAAAGCACAAGCAGCCCCAAACCAGACTGCCAGCCAATGCTACGGAGAGTGCAGATTTGGCATGCTGTTGCTGCCACCACCGCTGTTGCCATGGAGCAAACCTGACTCCTCCATGGAGTCAGGGGCCATAGAGTGGCTTGGCCTGCTAAACCTCACTTGGACAGAACTTCAGCATCCAGCATATACCAGGCTGAAGAGCCAATCATCAAACCAGGCTAAGCCCTCCAATAAGCCAAAAACCTCTCCTTTCAGAGTGGTGTGTGTGTGTTCTGCTGCTGAGAAAGTAAACAAGCAAAACTTTTGCAGCTCAGTGAACTCACAGCATTGAGATGCCACACCTGGCAACTGAAACTCAGGCAGCTGCTTCTTCAAAGTCAACTCCGCAAGAAAACAGTCCCGGAGAAGAACAAGCAATGAGAAAGAAAGACTGCCCCTCATGGATGGAAATGAGGAGGTGGTAGCCGAAGGTAAGGGGTGGTGTTAGGCTTGCATGCTGGGAAGGCAGGGAGAGAACTGAATCACTGAGGCTTTGAGGCAGAATTGGAAAGAAGTGCAGGGAGCTTGGGCCGGGCTGAAGGAAAAGGGGAACAATTCCTGAATTAGACCCTTTCTAGTCAAGAGACAGTGTAAAAGCTAAAACCACATTCACTGGTCACTTTGAACTAAATGGCTGTGGTAACTGTATCTTCTACCTCTTTTGTACCATGCAAAACTCTGTAGTTCCTGTCCCTCCCCTCGCCAGCCCCGCCCGGGCTCCCTCATGTCCCATGTGAGTGACATCAAGCTGGCCACGCCACCCCGCAGGCAACCACAATGCTAGGGCTTACTTTTGGGGTAGGGCTTATATTAGGCCCACCCCCAAAAATCAAGCTAGGTCTTATTTTTGGGGTAGGGCTTATTTTTGGGAAAACAAGGTATATGAAGATCAGAATAGGGCTGACATTTTTCCCCCCATAAAGCTCTACAGAAATCAAAGTTAAACATTAAAGAAGTCTAATAGAAAAAAGTTGACTCTTTTGTATGTTGGTGGTGGAGAGAGACTTGATAATACCATAAATAGAAATAAAATGAATAAATGGATCATAAAATAAATCATTCTATACATCATTAAGGCCCAAATGATCTGGCTGATATTATATTTTGAATGTATCATGCAAAATTTTAGCTCCCTTGTGAAGTCCATATAGCTAGGAAATGCAAAGGGAAAGAGAATAGGATGGACTTGGTTATAATGGCAATGGGTAAACCTTTGGAAAACCTGAAGGGGCAGATTGGGAATCAAGAAATTGTGGAGAAGATCTATGTGGTCTCAAAGAAATCACATTGAGTTGACAACATATAATTATCTTAGTCTATAGTAAATTTGACTAAGGGAAGTTAATCAGTCTTATGCCTCCACTCTTATATCTACTTATCTTGGAATAACACCATTTTACATTTTGGGACCTATCTTTGGGAAAACGCAAACGTTATCTAATGTTATATCGACATTATTAAAGTACTTAATAAGAAATGCTGCAGATTAAGAATTCATGTTCAGGGAACTGATATTGTTCATAAATGATTATCTAACTCTTTACTGACACAATCATCTATATTGTTTAAATATTTATTTTTGTGTGTGGATGAGAATCTATTTGAAGATTCGACACAAACTTGTTTACTGAAATCATAGAAACCGGTCACATCAAGGCCAATGTTTTTGAATGTTTAATGTCCCAAACTATACAGTTGAAAACAGATTAGGTTTATCACACTAGAGAAAGATTGTTATTGTAGTCATGTTCTCATATAGCCTGATTTCCTTTTATAACAATTAAAAGGGGTCAAAATAGGCTTTGATCATAAAATAGTCGTGAGTAACTCCTACAAATCTACATTTGGGGAGGAGAAGAAGACACCAAATTTACAATTCTGCCAAACAATTAATTTTGCCAGATTAAAAGGGGTTCATCCATAAACTCTGAGATACTCTGAGATGATGATGATGATGACAACGACAACAACATTAAAATGTTTGGAGAACCTTGCAAGTTGGACCTAAATTTTCAAAAAGCTACAGAGGAATTTCCAAAAAAGTAATGGAACTAGCAAAAGTTTCTCTGACCAGCACTTTTCCACTTCCTTGAATATACATGTAACTCACAGACTTCCGGACATTCACTGCACTTATCAAAGAAACATTGCATTTGAAGAGGAAAACCATGATAGGTCACTGTCCACATGGCTGCAAGAGATAACGTTTAGGACAAATGTGTGGGTCTGATTGTATCTAAAACATTTAGTGCTAAACTACCTAATGAAAATAATTTGCAGCTGGCAAATATTACTGAGCCTTGTAAATCTCTACACAAAACCCCTCACGTATCCCTCTCTCTCTGTGTATATGTATGCAAGTAGATGTGCTTGTGTACACACACACACACACACACACCTCTTCCTCTCCCTCTTCCAAGTTCTACCAAGTTAGCAATACTGCTCTATAGTTCAGTGGCTAACAAAAAAGACAAGAGTCTGTTTGAATTCCTTTATCTTTTAGAATTGGATGTAAAGTTGTACAGGCAACTCTCAGTATCAGGAAACTGAAGCAGCATCAGGAACTGATTCAAGGGATTAAGATAGAAAGAATAAACTGAAGCCATGAAAATCTTGCACAAGGAATCCTTGTGTATTCTTTCTGAGTGGATGGATCCAGTTGATTTAATATTAACCAACAGGAAGACATGCAATGGTGGCTGGGGAATTCTGGGAGTTAAAGTTCATCTATCTTAAAATTGTCAAGGTTGAGAAACAGTGTTCTAAGAGCTCAACACACTGAGCAGCCATATCTAAATATTCTTGATCCCAGTCATCGTGTGGCTCCTTGCAATGGTTTTGCTTAACTGATAAGGACACATTACATTGATGAGTAGGATTTTTAAACCAAGGTTTGAGTGATATAATTTGCATATAACACATTTAGCCTTATAGATTCAAGTATTGTACGCACATCACACTAAGCTAAAGGAACAAACCATAATATTAAATTGAATTTGGAAGGTCACAGCAGAGAAGATGGACTATCCTACATCCAAGATCCAATTTTACTCTCTAGTTTTCATTATGTGGACTTTTCTTTGCTGAGTAATGGTTTACTGTTAAAATGAAGGTTAGAGCACCAGCATAGACATCAACATCTCCCAAAAATGTTTTATAGACATCTTATTACATCACCAATCTTTTTCCAGTCCTTTAAATCCCATTTCTACGAACAAAGAGACTATGCTAGCGTCAGTTGATGGGCAGTGTTAAATCAGAAGCAAGCACAGCAGTCATAAACACATTAAACACGCACACTTGAGGATAGAGTTTGATTCAGGAGGTATATGTCAATGCTTTCTTTCACTTATTCTTCTGTAAATAAAGTAAGTAAATAAATTTCCTTGCAACTGAGTGTGATGCCTGGTGCATCTCATTTCTTAATGACAGTACAGAAACCACTGCCTTCTTCCAGGATAGTTTGTTTGACTTCTCAGTTTAGCCTAAAGCCCTGAAATTTGTAAGGACAGGTTCTTTTATTTTCTTTTTGTGATCAGCCAAAATTGCCTATATCAGGGGTCTTCAAACTTGGCCCTTTTATGACTTGTGGACTTCAACTCCCAGAAATCCTCAGCCAGCGTGCCTGACTGAGGAATTCTGGGAGTTGAAGTCCACAAGTCATAAAAGGGCCAAGTTTGAAGACCCCTCGCCTATATGCTGTCATTTCATGGTAAAATGGGGCAATATTCACTTAACAACTGTCTTGCTTAGCAACAGAAATTTTGGGCTTAATTATGGTTGTAAATAGAGGACTACCTGTAATTCAATGTTGCTGGCTTAGATATACAGTATACAAGGGATGATGCATCTCTGAATTCTATCATTAAAACCAACATTTCAGAATACAAAACCTGACTGGAGGGGGAAGCCAGGTAGGGAACTATGTCTTTCACATACAGCAGGGGTGTCAAACTGCCGGCCCGCAGGCTGGTTGCATCATGCAGAGGCTGTGCCCATGATATGTCACGACATATCACGTGACACGGCAAGTTTGACAGTCATGACATAGAAGATTATACCTTATTTGCTGCAAGGTATGCCCCATCAATGATAGCGCAGCAGTATTCTAACACTGGTACAATGCAAGCAGCAAATAAAAAGCTTGTTCTATTATTATGGGAAGCTGAGTTTTCCCCCATCCTGTGCTGCTGTGTCAGATGGAATGCACATTCCAGCATGTTTCTCCAGTGTACTGTTTTTCATTGGAAACACTGCCTGCCTGCCACATCCATGCCTGCCCAGCTCATGATTCTTAGTTATTTATGTCATCTATGAATATAATTAAGATTTAATTTGATTTGATTGTCATGCAATCAGTGGCAGCAGGAGCCTGAAAGTTTTTGTGATGTGCTGTAGATGAGGAGAAAGGGAAGGAAAAGCAGGCTGGACTTATGGTGCATTGCAAAGGAGTTTGAAATTGAATGGGCTTTTGGTGCAGAAGATAAGTTTTATCAGCCCATCTGTAAAGCCAGAGCTACAGAAGTCCAACTAATGTATTATTTTCCAATAAATTATCTTGAGGAAATGCCCATCAGTTAAATGCAAAGGCTAACATTGAGGGTACCCCCATCAGTAATTCCAACAGTAATAATAAACCAATTTCACATTCCCAATGTATTTGAAACTGTAGTTCTAGGCATTATTTTAATGTGAATAATGCCTTCAGTTGAACCAGTCAACCTGACTTTACTCAACTTCAGCAGTTATTCTCTTAAAATGCATAACCCAACATTTCTGATCAGCACTGAAGTGTAACTAATATGATCGATTCCAGAAGCCAACATACCTAGTTGGGGCTGGCAAGAGTTTATTAATCTCCAAACTAAGTATCTGGACTATGTCTAATCCTGATGAGAGGTAATACCAGACTGCTGAAAGAGTTGATAAAGTGAATGACCTGAATAACAAAACTGCACTTGTGCAATGGCTTAATGTTGTTGATCTTTGCTCAGTAATACCAAGCCATTCCACAAATGTTTTTAATGGCTTGATTGCTTCTGATGAAAACAAATGTGTAAAGGGTCTAATAGCCAGATCCTCATCTTCTTTCGAAGTTAATATTAACCAATTGGAAAGGCATTTATTTCCCAGTAAGCATGTACAGGATTATAATTTTAGTTTAAAAAGCAACTAAGAGAAACAAGTCATAGACAACCATGAGTAGGAGCTGGCAAAGGGCACACACATATACAAGGCCCCTTTCTCTCAGCTGCACCCTTTCGAGAGGCAGCATAATTTGACTGGCTGTGCTCAAGCAGGCTGAAAACAATAATCTATTGGTAAATCTATGGTAATATTTACAGATTCAGAGAAAGGCCATATGTGGGTGTAAAGAGAGGATGTACTTGGGGAAGAAACAAAAAAGCATTGGAAAAAAATTTGAATGATTCCAACTAACATACAGAATTATGTACATAAGCGTCATAACCATTTTTTACATTGGACACATAGCCTCTGGACTTCGTGTAATGAGATTCTTCCAGCATCTCTCTCTCTCTCTCTCTCTCTCCTGTGTATTCTTTACATATTTAATGTTACAATTTTAAGGTTTTTTCTCATTAGATTATGTCTGTTTTAGATTTTTTTATTTATTTTAAACAGTTTTCAACTATTCATGCTGGCATTGGATGCTAAAACGTTCAGACAAATATAAACAAATATACATTCTTTCCCATTCTAAAGCAGTTCTATGGGTTCTAGTGACTGTATATTATGATTGTGTAAGATACATAAAAAGTGAAGAGGCTATGCTGCTTTATAAGGAAAATAAACTTTCAACAGACTGCTTATGGGGAACTAACCATCTTATAACTGAGCAAGCTTTTAAAGAAGTTTAAAGAGAATTTAAACTTTAAAGTTCTCAGTATGAGCTACTTGGTGCTTTTTTCCCCCACATGTGAAGGGGGTGAAGATTCTGTTCAGTAACTGATCAAATACCTGCTTCCAACTTCATCAGCTAGATTATTCCAGGGTTTCCAAAAATTGTTTAAAATTAACAGCCTTTCCTACCCTCTATCTCAAATTTCTGATTATTTACAAGTAGCTGCTTTGATTGTGGTTTCCATACTGACCTATCACAGCCTAGTTGTGATAAGCCTCTCTTCTAAAGCAGTGTGTCTCAAAGAAACTGCAAAATATGTGAACTTCAACCCCCTAGAATTCTCCAGCCAGCTGGGGAATTCTACAAGTTGAAGTCCACATTTCTTAAAGTTGCTAAGGTTGAGAAACACCATCTAACTTTTTCAAACAGCCATCTTTAAATGTGAATTATTTAATATTCATTGGTAATATGGAAAAGTGATAAGGGAGAGGGAATATAGGAAAAAAATGGTTTAATTCATTGCCTTTTGATTTCTTTAAGTTGCTTTCTCCAATTATATTCATGCCTGTATAATTTGTTAAAGGCAAGTGTCCACAAAAAAAGGATTAAAAAATGCCAACTTGCTTTGACATATTGCTAAATGCAAAATACTGTAGAAATCAAATGGTTTCTTATTAAACTACATCTTAGTGCATATATGGAAATCCAAAATTTAAGGGCTGCCTGCAGCTCAAATTTCTCTTTACAGCCTTAGATCCCATGTTCCATTGCCAATTATCTATGCTAATATTTCTCAACCTTAGCAACTTTAAGAAATATGGACTTCAACTCCCAGAAATCCTCAGCCAATTTTGGGAGTTGAAGTCCACACTTCTTTAAGTGGACAAGGTTGAAAACACTGATTTACGTTACGGTTTCTACTATTTTGATATTGGGAACAAATATGATGGCATAAATCCATTAGCACAATTTTAAAAAGGGCTTCTAAAGTCTTCCAAACCGGAAAAAATAGAAGATAATGGAGTCACTCATTTTGAATTATCACCCCATCAACTTTTGCTCCAGAAATGCTAACCATGGCTTCTGGTCACTGAAATTTCCCAATTCGGGTTTAATGAGGTCTGTAAGAATCCAGATAACTGCTAGATGGTAAACAAGTGAAACAGAAAATTCTAACTCCACTGTCACTGAATGGATGTCTAGACTTTTATAGGTTAGATGTATAGATTAATACAATTCTTAGCCCAAGTCAGTGATTTTACCAAAAACTAGCTCAGAGCATCTTCTGACTTGCTTTTAAGTTTCTTATTACTTAGTTCACTGTAACAAAATCCTCTGTACTATTTATACAGAGGATACAAATAGTAAAATTATAAAAAAATCCACTGTTTCTCACAGATTGCAAAACAGTTTTGGAAACAATACTTAAGACATCTGAAGAATTCCTTACTTGTGTTATTTTGTGTGAATTATTCTTGTGTTATTCCGTCAGAGGGCCAAGGAGCTTAGGCAGTGTCAGCAACTCAACATTGTCCATGCAAATCAGCAACATTTATCCAGCAACATTAAATTTAGTTCCTTCTGAGACGTCCCTCTGCGTGTTTGTTACTTTCTGCCTTGTAAATGTCTCTGTCCCCTTTGGCATGAAGTTTATGCACTTGGCACATGACATATTAACACCCCCAAATAATGAACAAATACATAACTTTACGAAGCACTTTGTGAAACAATACTGAAGCCATGTAAAGAACTGCTTACAGAGCAGATTCCTTGGCCTTTGCTTAATCATCTGTCCGTGTTCGGCTGTGCTTCTATGTGCTTCTATGTAGGTGTTGGCATTAGGGAGCCTTGGTGGTGCAGTGGTTAGAATGCAGCACTGCAGGCTGACTCCTGGCTGCCACCAGTTTGGCAATTTGAGTCTCACCGGCTCAAGGTTGACTCAGCCTTCCATCTTGGTAAAATGAGGACCCAGGTTGGTAAAATGAGGACCCAGGTTGTTGGGGGCAAAAGGCTGGCTCTGTAAACCACTTAGAGAGGGCTGTAAAGCACTGTGAAGTGGTATATAAGTCTAAGTGCTATTTCTATTAGGAAAACACAATGTAAAAATCCTAACAATGGCTACAATGCACAGAATATAAAATAAACCAATTAACTGGAATAAATCAGGGATCCCATACATGCAAAAAAGTGACTTTGAAGAGTGTAAATCTATTAGCAATAGTTACATATTTATATCTTCCATTATTAATCTAATGTATTCTTCATAACTTGATTTCTTATTTCCCCTGTAGGCATACAACAAAACCTGGAAACCCCTTTCCACTTTAACAAGCTTACTTACATGGCAAAAGACCTGGCACCCACACAGGCATCTTTGAGAAAATATTGGCTTATAAGCACCCAAGAGAACACATTATTGACACTAACCATGGGTCACTGGTAGCAGGCAGGTAAGTGTGGGACTGCTATTTTATAATTCTCACAATGCTGAGAATATATATAAATATAAAATCACCCAGCTGGTTTTCATGTTTCAATGTGATAATCATTCAGCATTACCCCTCCAAAAATATGCTTTCCGTTTTCATTCCAGTTATAGCGTCAGCTTTTGAAGGTATATAAATCGAAATAAATAAATAAATAAAATTGAAATACATTTGAAAAGGCAGCAAATTTGCCCTGTTATTTGTTCCAGACATTGGTAGGAGAACTTTTTCTCTGTCCTTTACTCAGGGACTGAAAGTATTTACCAGGGTTCCAAACAATTGCAGTTCAAAAGTAACATTTACTTCAAGATCCCTATTAGACTGGGCAGAAAGTAAGTCTGCAACCACTTGTAGATAGAATAGAATAGAGCTGGAAGGGACCTTGGAGGTCTTCTAGTCCAGCCCCCTGCTCAAGCAGGAGAACCTCTACCATCTCAGACAAGTTACTGTCTAGTCTCTTCTTGAAAATCTCCAGTGATGAAGTGCTCACGATTTCTGGAGGCAAGCTGTTCCACGGGTTAATTGTCCTCACTGCCAGGAAGTTTCTCCTTAATTCCAGGTTGTTTCTATCTTTTATCAGTTTCCAACCACTGTTTCTCATTTTTCCCTCTGGTGCTTTGGAGAATAATGTGACCTCCTCTTCTTTGTGGCAGCCCCTCAAATACTGGAATACTGCTAACATGTCTCCCCTATTTCTTCTTTTCTTTAGACTAGCTAAACCCAAGTCCTGCAGCTGTTCTTTGTATGTTTTAGTCTCCAGGCCTTTGATCATCATAGTTGCTCTTCTCTGAATTTTTAAAAAGATGCTAGACAGTCATTTGTCTGAGATGGTATATAGGTTCTCCTGCTTGAGCAAGGGGCTGGACTAGAAGACCTCCAAGGTTCTGTTCTACTCTACTCTACTCTACTCTACTCTACTCTACTCTACTCTACTCTACTCTACTCTATTGATTTTGAAGTTTCCCCTGCCCCGATGCAATTACATAGAATAGCAACTTTCAATTTGGATGCAAAACTTTACCAAAAATTAGGTCTGTCCCCTAGTCACTGCAATCTGAAATAAGCTTTACATAACATCACCCAGTTCATATTTGTAACTTGGGTCTGGTTCTAAAGTATTCTTAAAGGTGATGAAAAGCTGGCTGCTGTTTTATCTAAATGAAAGAATTATCTTCAAAACAAAATGCTGCAAACCTCCATCCCCCAACATGAGTTTTTTTAAAAAAAGCAGCAGATGAGTCTATACTTTTGAAATGCCTCACCAGTAGCATGTGAGTACAAGGAGATGGGAGAGGAAAATCTTTTGTATTTAATGGGTTCATAATTTAAACCTGTTTGTAGCATTCCCATTTTTCTTTAAGACATTGGATGTAACTGACATATCTGATTTCCCTCTAGAGGAAAGTTTGCAAACATTTCCCCTAAAATATGCATTTTTGCTCTTATTTTTCTTTCGTGTGAGCTGCCTTTTATTCCCAGTAGTATCCATCTATTTCTGTTTGGATATGTTGTTAGAGACCAATGTAGATTCCATCCTGCCTTCCTTATATCACTAAGCCTTGTAAGATGTTCTTGCTTTGTAACCTTCAGCTGCTCTGAAGAACAAGCTAGGCTAGGAAGTATGTTCTCTGAATTCCAGAAATGCTCCTTTCTTTCTAAGCCTATTTTCTCTTCCAACTTAAAAAAAGCTATGTTGCAGTATTAATCTACTTTCTCATGCACTGATCTGCAAGAAATATTAACTATTTAGACAATGTTGTCTTATGGTGAAAAACCCAAATCTAATTCAGTGTGTTGTTCTCTAAATTTTGATTTGTAATGGCTGAAATCAGAATATTTGACTTGTGTGGAAATTCTGCTGGATGATTTTGGGTTTAGAAGAGGAACCTACATTGTAGTGACTGGTGGAAGGGTATAGATTAGAAGGCCCTTTGGCTAATCATAACAAGGATTCTTTGATGGACAAAGTGAAAGTTTCCCATCCTTTTCATAAATATTAAGAATTAATGGAAACCCAGAGGAGAAATGAGACAAGGCTCACTTCAGTGTACTACTATAGAATACAGATATAGTAGACAGTGATAATTGCTCATTTGGCAATCAATTAAAAGAAAATCCTTGAAAGAATCTCAGAAGTGAGTTCTAGCATTAGGAAACATATAACATGCAGAAACGTCCAAATATACAATCTCTTAAGTAATATATGTTCTTAACCAGTTCACTGAACCACTTGTGCTATGCAAACTTCTGAATTAACTTTGAGACAAAATAAATGTAATAATGCAAGCAAGACATTGTGAGCAAAACCATTGTAAACAAAACACTGTGAAAATGATATAATTTCCTATCAAGATACGAACTAGCTTAAAAACTACTTCAAGCCTATGAAATATGAACATACTAGTTTTTTAATCTCAGTTGAAAAATATCTACTTTGATATTTTATGTAGCATCTGTTTATTCAATTGTAATGGATGCTCCATATATATACAGGGACCAGGGGTGTTTGCAGAATAAGTCAAAGAAGTCAAGATGGAGGTCATAACTCTGCAATCAAAGCCCTGAGGCTTTTGGTATATGTGTTGATGTGACATGCATGTCAAATGTGGTGGAGCTTCAGTCATGTAGACATAACCACCATCTGATTATTTGACTTCCTCACAGATGTCACTATTTATATACTCTTGTTCTACTACAAATTACCTACAATTTTATAAAGTTAACTAAAACAAAAATAACCAGAATCAACTTGAGTCTCTTTCAATTTCATAAAAGTCCTTCATAGAAATTTGGAAAATTAAATTCCAGAAGTACAAATTCAGTTGCTTGTTGGCCTAAAAAAACCTTTTAGTTTATTTATTTGTCAAATTTACATAGCTGCCTATTTCACAAAAAAAGTGACTCTGGGCAGTATTCAACAAAGCTTTCTCATGTATATCAACCTTCCTCAGAAATATTAGAAAAATCTTGCCTACTCCAATATTCTAACAATAGTGTAAACTCAGTTTTTCCCCTTACATAACATCCATTAGGGAACACTACTGTGTAACTCTTATAAATAGGTTTCAGCCCTGATAGTACTGTACAGCCTTAACTAAGATTTCGAAGTTCTTCCCAAATTTGTCACCAAATGGCAATTTCTCGTATGGAAAAACATTAAAATGATACAATACACTGACAGGAATCACTTTAACTGTATTTAATTAGTTTCAATGGGTTTTAATTAATTACATTAAATAAAAACCAAACCATTTTCCTTCTAGCTTTTCCCACTTTGGGTCCTGTTCCTCAGCATACAGTCTCTGGCACTCCATCGAAAAGCCAAGTGAAACTTTCAGCTGTTGCATGTCTCGGTTTTAAGTCAAGTACACTGCAGAAGGAAAGGCTTTCTAAACCAAGAAGACTTCAATTATATCCCCTTCGCTCTCAACAGTCATATCTCCAAATGCAAATATCCAGAATTATCTTTGATAATCCACCCCGCCCCCCAGTAATTTCTATTGACCCAGATTTGTTGAAATGGACCAAGTTTGACTACCAAAGCAACAAGAGATTCAAAAGAGTCCTTCTGCCCAATCATTTCTTGTAATGTTTCTTTTTTGGTGGTGGTGGTGGGGGAAATGACACATTTTTAACAGGGAAAGGTCTCTCCAGGTGCAGTCTGGACTGGTGAAGCTGGAAATGATTCTTTTGCAAAACATCTTGCAATCCAGATCAACATAATAGAAGCAGTACAGATCAGATGGAACTCCAGCACAATGTGACAGTATAGAATCCAGCCAGACCCTTTTCAGCCATCTCTAATGCACGGTCCCAGGGATGACCTGGACATTATTGTAGACATATGGTACATTGGCTGCTTCAGGTATCAGAAGAGAAAAAGTGAGGAAGAAAGGCAGATTGAACCTTATCCTTATTTTTCTTCCTATCTATCTGCCCCCACCCCGGCACCACAATATTGGTTGATTCTTCCATAGACCATGCAGCCGTTGCAGTGGCACCATTCCTCTGACTCACTCTATTGAGTGCAAATGTCTGCTGCTGACATTTTAATGGGCATTAGTATAGAGCCGCCTTTTGGCAAACCCTCTCTCTCATTGTTTTTACACTCCTTCCACTATTTTGGTTTGGTTTGTCCTTTTCTATACTTCCACAAATTCTAATTCTGCCACCCCACACTATCCCATCTGTGATCTGTGATGCCACAGTGCCTGCATAGGCAGAAATACTGACCCTTGAAGCTAGGAAATAGAGTGCTTTCATCAACCATAAATACGTGTCATATAAATTTTCAGATCTTTTTTTCAGTTAAAGAAATCTGGACCATCCTTTAATGATTTAGAGCATGGGTTTGCAATTTTTTTTTCAAACTGTACAACCTGTTAATCAGCAACAAACTTACTGAAATCTCTGAGCAACAAAATGGAGACCATGGCATTTTTTTGTGGGAATACAAGTCCCACAAAAATATGTTTGTTGTTAACTGCATTTGAGTGAGGTTTTTAAAGAAAACCCTTTGAAAACTGAATCAGGGTTTAATACTGTGCATCCAGAATTCGTGAGATTTATTCTAAGACCAATCTGCATACAATCACATTCTAAATTTACTTGTACTGGGCAATGGTTAAGAACAAAATGTCACCACTGCTATATTTATGGCTTTTAATGTGAGGCCATATGTAATCCCCCCAAAATTTATATGAGACTTCTAGACCATCTCCAGAAGGATGAAGAAGTGAAAGATGTCCTAAGAATTAACTTAATTCAAATTTTATTTTGTTTTGGCAGGCTCTGCCTACTTTATGTGTGACCTCCAATACACATCTCAAAGTGTGCCTTTCAACTTTGCAATTGTTGTTTTTAACTCCTGTTTTTAACTTTGTTTTTGACTATGGCTTTTAATTTTATTTTATTTGTAAACTGCCTAGAGTCATTCATGCAAATGTGATGGACATTACAGGAATTTCAAAAATAAATAAATAAATGTCTAAATACACTTCCTGACATCCTTACTTTCCTTTTGTCCTTTCTACCCCTTTAATAAATATCATCTTATTGCTGGCATTTCCATCGGTGACATAGAAAAAGTGGAATAGGTTTCTAAGCGGCACTCCCTATTTACAGTTGTTGAAAATACCTATTTTTTTTAAAAAAAGCAATTTGCCTAATTTCATCATTTTAGAATTAAATAATCCAAAAGTGATTAAATACTGCAGATCTACTCTTTTCCATTAGTTTAGCTTACCAATGAATTCACTGTTCTCCTCTCCGCCCCCCCCCTTTAATTATTCCAATCTTCTGACGTCAGGATCTTGTGAATAATGTTATGTTTAATGAGAAAATATTCAAATGCATGTTTCTTCTTAATCATACAACCTCCCAAATTTATTTTAGGCAGCAACTTGTTTTCTCTTCAATGAGCAAATGTTGCAAAATAATGCAATGGTTATTCAACAATAAGCCCTGAGAGGTGAGTGTAGAAGTAAAATTACCCGGTATTTAAAAAAAATGAATTACATGCATCCTAAACACTAACCCATGCAGAATACCAAAAACTTTATGGAGGATATCCATAACCCCCCCCTCCAAAACCAAAACACTTTTCTACAAGATCGACTGTTCTTTTTTATGTATCTTGTGATACTTTACTTTTTCATAGCTTTAGCACTCTTGTCACTAGCATTGTTTCCATTTTACAGGTGATCAACAAGTCATTCAAATATTAATTTGCTGGAAAACAGAGACCCACATTCAGTTGCATGCAGCTTTTCTGGATGATTATTTGTGGAATAAGTCACATTTCTAAAAGGTAATAATATACTCAAAGCATCCATTAGGATGGTAAACATTTAAAAGCTTCAAGCCTGCAGTAGAGTGCTTTTCTCGTTCTAAACATGTTAACTGATTCTTTCTGCCATCAAAATTGTTTAACCGTAATAAAGGTGTACATCCTGCAACTCTCTGCTGGCTCGTGCGTCAGATTTTATCCATCGCCCTTAAAAAAGTGAGTCCTGAGCGACATTATGCAAACTTCTAACCTTGTATGAAAGCCCGAGCTTAAGAAAGAAACCGTCATCACTTTCCCCGAGGGAATGCCTGCGCACCTTCCGTGGATTTCCCATCTCCCTCCGTCCACTCCAACACGGGGGTGGGGGGGAGGGCGGGCGCAGAAACGGATTTGCATCTCCTACCTTCACTACCTCGTCGTTGAGATGCTTGGGGTCCCGGTTAACCAAGTCGATTTCTTTGGTGTGGACGTCCTGGAACTCCTTCTCGCTAAGTTCGTCAGCCATGACCTTGTTGTTGGGCTTGTAGATGTTGCCTTGCTCCCGGATAGGCCCCGTGTAGAGAAAACCCTAGAGAGGGACGTGGGGATGGGTGGGAAAACGATCAGTCCGCCGCGCTGCCTGAACTGAGCGTCCCTGGGAAAGGAAAGGAAAGGAAAGGAAAGGAAAGGAAAGGAAAGGAAAGGGGAGGGGTGGGAAAAATAATTCCCGCTACGATTCAGAGCTGCTGACTGAATTGGGGAGCTGATCATCCGGCCACTGTCCTCAAGAGTGTGTTTATAAAAAAGTACCTTCACCACACCCCTCCGCGAACCTGCCTGAGCTGCAATTCCTCCTCGAGCCACCAGGGGGCCTCTAGAGGCAGAAGCAGGGCGAGGCGAGCTCCGCGGGGCAGGGAGCGGCTACCTCGCCCTTGAATTCCGGCGCTTCCAGGCTTCGGGCGCCGAAATCGCCGATAAATGCAAAAATTACCCGCCCACCACTCCTTGGGAGAAAACCAGATACAACTTCACAGATCCTTTGGTTAGACGGAGGTTCTTGACTTCAGTGCCCACGATATTTTGCGCATTGCACGAACTCCCCTTTGATCAAGTTACTCTCGAGGAAACGCGAGTGCATCGCCTAAAGTCTCCTTTTATTTCGTTCTACAGTCTGCTACAAACATGGCTCCTTGGACTACCTAGGCAGGATCTGAGGTTGGCATCAGTTGAGCATTCTAAGGAATTAGGGTAGGTGACAAATATACCACGCAGCAATCATTATAAGGGCAACTTAGGACAATTTTGGTCCGATTTTCCCGCAGGCAGATTTGGGCGGAAGAGAGCGATAGCTAACTATTCATTACATCGCGGAATGATGAATGAGACTTCAAAATATTTAATTTGAAGTAAACTGACAATGAAAAGTGAAGTTTCAAGCCTTCTCCAACTTTGAGCCTTTCAAAAGTCTTGGCACTCTAATATCCAGCACCCAGCCAGCGTGGTCACTGAATCTAGACTGGACCACGTCGGAAAGGCTGCCTGGTTGATGGTGCCCAGGGAAAAGAAAACCTGCTTTGCAACTTGCAGAATTCTGGGGAGACGTTCCTAAAATAGAAGAGGAAATCGGCCTTTCCTATGCCCAGTCGGTTTTACTTCAAAGGATAAACAAAACAAAACAAAACAAAAAAGCCCCCAAACCTCAGTAGTCAGAAGTGAAAACTCCTTGGCGGAGGCCCAACCCGAGGCATTCTGTTAAGGCAATCCCAAACTCGCGCTTCCCTCTTTTGGATGGGGTGCAACAGATCTGCTCCACCTAAGAGCGAAAGACCCCTCTACAGACGTGTGGCCGCTGGACTTGGGGATTGCGTTCTCCAAAAATCCTCTCTCCCACCTTAATTAATAACCACAACGCGGTCTCTCTCTCTCTCTCTCTCTCTCTCTCTCTCTCTCTCTCTCTCTCTCTCTCTCTGTGTGTGTGTGGGGGTCTTGCATGCGAGAGATTTTGCAGAGCAGCAGAGCCTCCTCCCCCCCCCCCACTGCACTTACGAGCCGAGAGTCGTTTGCCTTCTGGCCTCAGGGTGGAGACGCCCTAGCTGGTGCGATCTTTAGACTGCTGCGGGGCGAAAGAAACTGAGCAACCCAGCTCCGGGGGTGGGGGGGAGGGGGAAGGAAAGAGAAGTACCCAGCCAAGGAGATCGAGTTACCGGCCACCACCGACACGAATAACCTCCCCTTGCCCAGAAAAGTCCGGGCTTCCTCCCCTCTCGGGAAGGGGCTCCGAGGTGGAAAGAACGAGATAAGAGGCGAGTCAAGAGGGCTCGCGAGGCAGCTGGTGCAGGTACCGGCTGCCAGGAATGTCAAGCAGTTTTTAAAAATGCAAAGCAGCTCCTACCTCTGAATCTACGTATTTGCTCCCAGACATGCTGTCTTGGGCTGGCTCGAGGCGCTGCAGAAATGTTTCTGATGGATAAATTGCAGGATCCGAAGAGGGACGGGACCTGACGCTGGCAACACACACGATTCCCCCCGCCCCGCACCCGCACGCACACACAGAGGCGGCTGCCGAGTGGGAAGCATCTCCAAGTGACCGGGTTGGCCGTCCGCCAGAGTTTGCTTCTGCTGCTACCTCTGGGTAAGAGCTGAGAGGTCTCGAGCCACATCCCTAAGGATGCGGGGGCACGCGGGGCGGGGGAATGCCACCCACTACAGGACAGCCTAACCACGTTCAACAGACCCCCCCCCCCGCCACTTTATTCCCCAGTTGGAAGCCAGAGGCGATGCTTGTTTTTTGTTCAGTCCCAGCAACCCTGAAAGTCCCCGGGCCCACGCGCCGGCTCTACCTCTTGAGCGGTCCTGCTGCTCCGGCTAAAGTAAAAAAAAAAGCAAAAGAACACGGTCGCCTTGTTTGCAATTGCTCGTCGCTGGGGTTGCGGTCTTTTCTTAACGGTTAAATAAATAAGAGAGAGAGAGAGAGAGAGAGAGAGTCCTCTACTGTTCTGCCTCTCTCCTGCTGTCAAAGCTGTGATGCAAAAGTCACGGGCTGCCTTGGGGCTTCTGCCCCAAGAGGAGGAATCATGCGGAACGATTGAAAGAGTTGGTCATCCAGCTGGATCAAAGCTGATGGTCATTACGAAGCTTCTGCGAAAAACCTCTGTTTGAAAACTTGGGCTTCCCTCTGAGCGACATAGGGACCTTCGTTCATCGCTGCTACATTTCAAAATATTTTTATTTGCTTGGTTCTTTCTCCCCCTCCCAGCCCAAAAAACCCTGCCTCCATAGTTAGTATAGTATGCATATGAATATATTAAAGAACTGGTTTGTTCTTCATGGTGTTTTACTAAACATAAACTATTGATGATACCATAAATAGCAAATGTGTTGCCTTACAAAGGTTTTACCACCTGGATTGCATTGGTATTGGAAATGATCATTTAAAGGGCATATGGGGTTGGATGGTAATGCATAAGTATTTTAAAGGGCATTAATGCCAGAGAAGAGGAGAGAGACTCCAAACTGTTTTGCTCATACTGAAAGCATGGAATTCAGGGTGTGGTTGCTGGCAGCAAAATAAAAAAGTGTAAGGAGCTTCAAGAAAGCAAAATAGAAAGTCAAAGTAGATAGAGACTTAGAACGGGACAGTTGGGGCACTGGGTCCAATCCTCCAGCAAAATCCTGGAAATTTAATCAAACATCTGGTTGTCCAGTATGGGAAGAATCCAGAGAAAGAAATATTTTGTGGGATATTAAAAAGGCAGGATATATTTTCCCAAAGGAATAATAGAGAAGATCCTTAAAAAGGCAGAAACATCTCCCACCCCACAGCCAGACAACTCAGCAGAAACCAGCTTTTAGAAATGCAAATGTAATAATCCATTCACCAGGAAGCTAGAAATTAGGAAGAAAAAGACACCTAAAAACTACATCCCCCTCACCCAAATTCTAAGGACAGGAGACATAATAGGATTAACCCACCAATACCAAAAGGGCACACAAAGACAGGTCAAAGTACATGAGACAGGAAATACAAAGCCTCAAACAGGAACAAGAAACAACCTCAAGAGCCCCAGAATGTATAAAAGCCCACCACTCTGCTCCATGTGGTCAGTTTTTCCAGAGCCATCTTTCTCACTGGCTCTGCTATTCAATAAACTACAACCTTCTTTCTAAAGCAGTCTCCATGTTGTTTATTCCCAGTTTGGACTAGACCCTGATGAAGATTTTTCTTTCTACACCAGCAGTGATTTGGTCTTGCTTAAAATAAACAAGCTGCTAAGGATTCAGTCATTCTACTGGCTGCAATGAGAGCCAAGTTGGTGCATTGGGCTAAAACTGTGAATTCTAGTCCTCCATGGAGAAGCCAGCTGGGTCATTTGGGGGCCAGTCCCTTCTCTTTCAGTTCCAGAAAAAAGGTAATGTCTGAAAATGTTGCCAAGAAAACTATTGTACATGGATACCCTTGTAGTCACCAGGAGTCAAAACTGAATAGAAATCATACAAAACAACACATGCACAAACTTGACTTCAATAATAAGACTAACATTAGATCACACTAATTATTTTGCATATCTATTTCATTAGTTCAATGTATTCCAGAATTCTCATTCTTTAGGAGACCACTCCCTTTCATATGTTCCAGTGTTGGTATTTTGGATTCACTGCTGCCGTTTTTTATGTGTCAAGATTGAATCCAGTGTGTCGATACAAAAGGATTGTGAATTTCAGTATTTCCACAGTAGCCAACCTCAACTGCATCCAGTCCTGCTATGCTCATCCTTCCCACCAACCCCCAAAAGGATAAAGCTGCATAAATCATGAGAGCAGAGAAAAATATTGGGTTTGCAGACCCTTTCTGGGAATCATTAAATAACGTCTAAAGGGAGGTTCATACTTGAAGACTTTTAGCCCAAAAGTTATTGGAATTGTCAAGAGGACAGGTTATGATAACTTGATCACTTCCAGCTCCTAAGCAGGAGAATTTTGCCACATCTCAGATGCAAATATTCAGTAATAAATACTGAAAAATCATTTATCATAAGCATTTCAAGCCCTGTGGTTCATGAGCAAGGGAATATCTGAAGCAGTGCTTTCCCTGAAGACTTGATGGGTCACTGGAAAAACATGATCCAGGCATACCTTCATTCATCCTAATTTCAAGTCATTGAATTTCTGAGTTTTAAGACCTACCTTCCTTCCTTCCTTCCTTCCTTCCTTCCTTCCTTCCTTCCTTCCTTCCTTCCTTCCTTCCTTCCTTCCTTCCTATTTACTTATTTGCACTAGGCATAACAATGCCATCTGTCTCTTCAGTAAACAATATTTGTCAGAAGTTTAAAATCCTATGTAACTTTTTCGTTTGGTGTTCTTTTGTAATAACCATGCAACATTGCAAGACACAGTTCATGGAATGTTACATACATGCTGGCACAGTTTATATTTGGTCAGATGAATTTCAGAACAGGTTAGGAGGAATTGTGATGTCTGGTAAAGTGGTCAAATGTAGCTACTTAAACTCAGTTGTGAAATATGAATATATAAGAAATGCAGATATTTGAAACAACTTGTGATAAATGAAACACATCACTAAGATCTAGAAAGGCAGTTGCAGTTATAGTTCCGTTAACCAACATTTTCATATCTAGAATGCCTCTGAACTGGCAGCCTGTAAAGCCACTTTTATGAAAATGCCTCCATTCTTTTCTACCAATTATTTACTGAAGGAAAAATAAGATACATAACACATCCTTGAAAATAGAATAAGATATGATTAAGGGTATGGATTGTCCTTTCTTCAATAAACTGAGTGTCAGCTTCTTTGCATCCAACAAAGTCAAACAATTGCTACAATGTAGTAAATCCATTTCTGGGGGCCCTTTGCTATATATTGCACAGAGTTGTGAGATGCAGTTAACAGAATGGTTTTATCTACTAGATCAGAGGTCCCCAACCTTTTGGGCAACAGGGACCAGTTCCATGGAGAGAGGTTTTTCTGTGGACTGGAGGGGGTGTGGTTTCATGTAGTGCCTGTGTCCTGAGGATGGGGCTTTGCTTGTTTGCGCATACCAGTTTCTGGCATGGCACGGACTGGTGTCAGTACAGACCCCTGTACTAATAACACAGTAGAGTCATGAGGTGCCACATTTGTGTGTTTGTTTATCACATTTCTACATCACCATTCACTATAAGATAGTCCAATAACAGTGATGTGGGCCTAGAATCTTTTAGAGGAGGTGCAGCAAGCATCTTTGGTCAGGATCTTAATTGAAGTCCTAACAGCACTGACTACTAGATAGAGCTGCAACATGTATTAGATTCTAGATGATCCTGTCTGGACTTTGGAGATAGCAGAATTAGCACTGGTTATGTCTGATGGGAGAGCAATATCAGGAGAATAAGATAGACTGGAGGTCAAAAAACTTCCTAGAAAAAGACTGTAACAAATCACTTTCAAGTTCTTCCCTCCAAACTTTTTTCTTCTCTGATGAATACCATTCTTTCAGTAGACAGTTATGCCTAATAAGATAATACTAAATTAAAATAGAGAAATACTGGATCCAGCCAGAAATTAAAACATAAACAACACTTTAAAGAAATTCAAATAAGAAAAAAAACCCTATGAAGGCAACAGTGGCAAGAATGCAGCCACCCTTCCTTTCCATTCTGGAGGGTGCTTCCATAACTAATCTAGTTATTCTATTTGGAGCAACTAAATAAATAAACAAATAAACTTCACTTTTGCTCTATATTGTTAAAGTATACCTAACTGGGAATCAGAAACTCTGTCAAGTCAACTGGTTGCATAGTGGATTTGGAAGGAAGCTACAATATCAGGTTCCTTGTGTGACATGTTGGCAAGTGCATCAATAGACGGTGGAAAAGGAAGGGGCCAGTAACGTTGGCTAAGTGAAAGTGTCCGACTGCTTCAGCTAAATGATACCCAACCGGTGCAACCTGTCAGTGTTGTTGCCAGAGAAGATTTACACTGATACAGTTTGTACTCTTCATGGCCTAGAAGACAACAAGTTAAACCAGATGCCCATATTTCTCCCGATCTCTTTACATTGTCACTATGCTGTAGGAAAGGGTCACTCTCAGTGATGTTTTAGTTAGGGCCCCAAAGGATTGGAGAATGTATATCTGTCCAGGTTTTGCTGAACTTCATCTCCCAGCATTCCCTACTGTAGTCTCTGCTAGCTGGGGTTGCTGGAATTGTAGTTCAGCAACATTCAGAGGGCCATAAGTAGAAATGATACCAACATTTGATTTTTTTAAAATATTTTTTTTTCTGTTTGGCTTTCCTTAAAGGGCTGACATCTCACTTTATATCATTCTGACAGTGATTAATTTGACAGAAAAGGATGATTCTGAAGACATGCCGCCAATTCCCAAATTATTATCCCAGAAACCAAAGGTGATATGCATTATTCAAACATATGGAAAGCATGTGTAGTATACAAATGTTCTATGTTAAAAATTTAACTTCAGTTGGTGTCTGCTTTGTTGAATATATAAATAAAACCTTCAACTGCAGTTAATGAGAACTTTATATTCTCATTAAAAGAATTTTGAAAATACAAATTACTCCATATTTCACATCTATATTAGACCTGGAGGTCATATCCAATCTGATTTTCTAAAGCCTTTTAAAACATTCTGCGTATTTTTTTGCAGCATATGAATACAGTGTATAGTGATATTCACACAAATTGCTTTTTCTAGAATCAGTCATTTTGCCCATTTACTCTTGCTCAAGCACCAATTTGATGTGCCATGAAAGGCAGGGATAAATTACTTAATGTGTCATTGTATTCTTGGTACTTGGGATTCAGGTGCTAAAAGAAATTAACATGACTTGGGTGCCAAGAGTTTGATTTGTAAATGTGAGCATTTGCAAAACAAGGTGCCTTTGCAACACTTGCAAAGTAGATGTCAAGTGAAAATAAGAGGAATATTATAACATAGGACTGGACAAGATTGTCCAGGACATTGAACTGCCTAAAAGAAAGAACAATCCATGTTGCTAGCATGAAACCCGACTGCCTGGGCATAAAGATTCTTGTGCTAATATATGCTAAACACTGGCCTGTCATAACATATCTGACTGTCTTTTTCTCCCAACCATTCACTGTTTTGTTTTCTTTTAAGTCAGGTGTAAAAGGGATCCTAGCAGGTGCCCAACATTCCATTGACACTTTGGAAAAGGTGCTCATGGGCATTATATTGCTTATTGATGTCAGTCCACTTGGCAATTGAATTGACATACCTATTTCTGCAATTTTTGTCTATGACTATAATAAACTTTAAATAAATGTTTTTTTGCAAGAGAACATCCTTCTAACTCTGTCAGTAATATACTTATTATGAGAAGTACAGTATTTATATTCAACCATAAAGACAGAAAAAAATGAATGTTATATTAGTCACTTTAATAAAAATAATTTTTAAGATACATACTATGGAATTGTTTGCCAGATTGTTTGCAGCATTAAAGGGAAATTATAAGAGGACTTCTGTATGTTTTTAATTGCACCTGTGCATTTCAATTGAAGTTTTATATAACTTAATCAAAGCTGTATTAATCTTTGATTAATACAGCTAATTGAACATTTGTGTGTTTAAAATGGATATAGATATTGCACAAAGTAAGAGCATAGCTTGTAGTTTAAGTATGTGCACATCTTAGGGTAGAAAGGATATCTACAAATTTCTTAGTTCTATGTGAGATGCTTAGTTCACCAGGTACAATAAGTGCTGTGCTTGATTCTTTTATAGAATTCAACTTCATTGGATCCCCTACTCTTTCTATCTTGCATGCATGAAATTGTCTTTCCATGCAAGGCAGATCTCTAGAGCAGACCACTGGCTGAAGCAGTGCATGTTTTTAGAATAACCATTAGGCAAGATTATAAGAATAATGCTTCAAGATAACTTTTACTTTGTCATTTACATACAAAACACAATATATACAAAAAAGTCAAGTTTAATTAAATATAGCATAAAGATTTTCTCTCCTCTCAGATAAACATCTCATTTTAAAGAGTGAATTTGGAAGGTTTTTTCTTCTGATACTTAAGAATATACACAGTGGACGATACGAAAAGTATTCAGCCAGTATCCTTTATCTGTTCAGCTTTGTGTCTACTTGCTATACAACTCTTTACAGAATTTTGGTAACCCTCAAATCCTGTTAAAAGATATCCCTTATAACCTCCCTCCTTCCATAAGGCATATGCTTGTTTACCCAGCTTGGAGACTTTACATGTTAGTCTAATTCACAGAAATCCTGCAAGAGCTTTCCTATAGTTGTTGTTGTTGTTAGCTGCGAAGTCGTGTCTGACCCATCGCGACCTTGTGGACAACGTTCCTCCAGGCCTTCCTGTCCTCTACCATCATCTGGAGTCCATTTAAGTTCACGCCTACTGCTTCAGTGACTCCATCCAGCCACCTCATTCTCTGTCGTCCCCTTCTTCTCTTGCCCTCAATCTTTCCCAGCATTAGGCTCTTCTCCTATACACATTCATGCAAATGAAGAAAAATGGTTGCATGAATGCCTCTGTTATTAGGAAACGGCACTTGGAGCACATTTTTACCCAAGGATATGTGTATATATGTTCCAAAACATTTTAAAGCATAAAAACAGGGAAAAGAGCCCCAGTGGCTTGCAGGCAATACTGAACTTAGCTTCTCAAATGGCTGTGTCCATGTAAGCATTTACCTGGTTTTTGCTTGTGTTGTACTATAAACATTTCTGACTTGCTGTGCTCTAAACAATCATCGAAATTTCACTTTTACTATTCACTGAAGAGTTCAAATATAGCTGTGCATAGATTCTACCAGGTTTTAAGATCCTATTGTGTTGGAAATCCATGGGTTTGGGAAACTGTCAGTACTTGAAATATGAAGTACAGATAGTCCTTGACTTACAACAGTTTATTTACTGATAGTTCAGTTACAACAGCACTGAAAAAAGTGACTTATGACCACTTTTCACACTTACAACTGTTGCAGCATCCCCAGTCATATGGTCAAAATTCAGATTCTTAGCAACTGACTCATATTTATGATGGCTGCAGCATCCTGGGGTCATGTGATCACCTTTTGTGACCTTCTGACAAGCAAAGTCAATGGGAAAGCCAGATTCAATTAACAACCATGTCACTAATTTAGCAACTGCAGTGATTCACTAAGCAACTGTGGCAAAAAAGATCATAAAATAGGGCAAAATTAACAAATGTATTACTTAGCAGCAGAAATTTTGGGCTCAATTGTGGTCGTAAGTCGAGGACTACCTGTATACTAAGAGGTTATATAGTTCAAGAAGCTGATAGATTATAGAATCTATATACAAACACAGCTAGCTGTTTATGTGGCTAGAAAAGTTGACCAGCAGAATTCAGATAAGAAAACTCTTCAAAAGTAATCTTTTATATTCTGTTCTTATTTCTAAGAGCTGTATAGCCTAACATCAATAAATAGGCCTAATTTATTGGTAGCATGATGTCCAGGAAATTTGAGTGATACAATAGATGAACATTTGATTGATATACCTCATTATGACCTCTCTTAGTTATCCACAACACATTTATGGAAACCAAGCATTAGAAGTACCATTACCTTAACATTGTTAAGTGTCACTTGTTATCTCTTAGTTACAATATAAGCTAGTATCTTTTCTGTCCCCAAATAAAGCTTTTCCCCCCATAAAAAGTGCAACCCAGCTGAAGGCGGGAAAGGTCAGCCCTTTAAACAGCAGTAGCTTTGGAATGAATGCTTATGTCTCTATATTATACCAATAAGGAGACTTTAATAGAACTTAAGACTAAAATAGCATTGGATCCAAAGTGTTCACTCTTGGTCAAGACGTATGTTGATTCCTGAAAAGCAACGTCCCATGCTGTGACACACTGGTGCAATGAAAACATCTGTCAAGCTCTTCCATACAGCTTGCACGGACGGCAAGATCAAAAGGCAAGACCTTGTGAATGGCACCACAACCCTAGACAAAAAAGAGACACTTATTAGCAATCATTTCTTAAACTTCATTACCTTTGTAATGAAGATGGCTAGATCTGAAACATCCTGAATAACACCTAATTTTAGTACAGCACCAGCAAGATAGAATTGGTCTTACTGTAGGTTATAGATGGCTACAAAATCTTTTAATTCACTTAGAATCACCTGTTGCAAAAATGACTGTGAAACATGGTTTACCATGTAGTATGATATGCAGATCTAGTAACTATATGTTTTATTCAGTAAGTCATGAATTAAAATCACAATGGCATGATCAATAAACCTGGATATTGTTTCGTTTTAGCCTACAATCACACTAACACATAATTTGAATGAACACCATAGAACATTTTGGGTCTCGATTTTAGTAAATATGTGCAGGGCTCTGTTAACTTCCTTCATTGTTGAGTACTATTTATTATTTTGTCATTTGCTCTTTGGTTGTATGAAAATGAAATAATGCTTTCTAATCACATTAAAAAGGAAAAAAAATGTTCTCCTGGGTTCAGTTCTCCTGTAGTGATGTTGCAAAAATCTGATAATCACTAAATGGTAGAAAAGAGTTTCTGTATTTTTTCCCTCCCAGTTCATAGTTATCTAAATTTTTGTAGCCCTAATTTGATAGGTCAACATTTATTCCCAATTCCAGTTAGGTCTCAATTAACAGGATTACACTTAGCTATTTGTAGAACTAATAAAGAAATACCCACCCCCTTTTTTCTACCTAAAGAACATGTGCTCAATGCCCAAGAGAAAGTTTTTTCTGCTCCCAGTTTGCCTGTTTGCAAGCTAGTTATTCTGACATTTGAGCAGATGCTAGATATCATCTTGCTATGATCTTTCATACAACTTTCTTGCAACTACTAAAAACTTGGATATGCTCAAATGCAACCCTTATTCTACTCAACAAAAGCAGCACTGATGCTATCAGGGTTTGGGAGTTGATAGGTTAAGTTTGTATTTGGGGGAACCTCTAGCCTTTTCTCTTGGTTTTCACTCTACCTTTCTCATCCATGCCACTGTGTTGTTTTTTTAAGTTAATTATCCTTACTGTCTTACCTCTTCTTCCCAGCTGCACTGTATTACATGCTGATCTGTTAAGGGTAAGCGGTATGAAGACCTGCATCATGTTATGATTAATGTATTTCACCAATTTATCAGAATCCAATCACTTCTGCTTAGAAATGCACTCCGGTGATGGCATTGGCATAGCATGACCCTCTATCAATCTAATGGCTTTATTAGCTTGGGCGCTCCTGCAACATCTGACAGGTTGCTGTTATATTACAAGGGTATGTTGATGACTTATATTTCAAGCAGCTATTTGATACTCTATATGAACAAAGTATGTTCTGACTGTCATAATCTTAAGATTTCTGATAACTTTTTTTAAACAAGCAAGTATCACATTAAGCCATTTGACGATTCAAAATTTAGTAGCAACAAAATGTTGTTAATATTCTATCTTGTGTTGTCTAATAATTCCTGACAAACTGAAAACAACCCTGTCCTCTTTTCTTCCTTCTTTCTGCTGGAACTATAGAATGATCTCCTCATCCTTTTCAGAAAACAAATAGGAAAGTTCAGTCTGCATTTTGAAGGTAGATATTTTTTTCAAGGGGTACAATGGGTAATTCTGCAATTCTTAGGATTTTCTGTTTTTCCCCTTTAATTTCTGTCAAAACTTTAGTTCTCTTGATTTTGCACCCACAATTGGGACCTCAAGCCTGCTTGGCCCCACCCACTCTTGTTCTAAACTATATCTATAAACAAATAAATTTTGCTAATATTGGAGTTTTCCACAGAGTATCATGAGATGCTAGTAGTACTTTTAATGCCCTATTTTCATTTATATATTGATGTTAGTTGGAGCTTTTCATCTAAAAACAGAAGTTGTGTTTTTAATTGCTGCTGAGGTTCTTTGATAGTTTTGGAATCCAAACAGGCAAGCAATTAATCACAAATTTGATTTACCTTTGCCAGGGTTACAATAGCAATCCATACAAGTGAGGAAGATCTAGGACATTTCTTTCAATCCTCCCAGGAAACAAGAATAAAATAATAAATCTGCAGTGAATTGCATGTATTAAAATTCTTGTTTTCATTTTAGGAGTTTGGTTTTCCATCTTATTCCTATAATTACAGACAGAATTTGGCATCTTTTACTGGAGACATTGATAGTAAATCAATAGATCACATAATTACCGCCAAGCATATACCACAAGGATCTATTTTAAAAGATATGTAAATATTCATACAGCACTTGCAATGTACTTCTTGACATTTCTTCCTAAATTTAAGTCTGCAGCCAAAGAAAAGGAGAAAGATCTATTTAGGCAACAGAAGAATGCAGAGCAGCAACTTTTCTAGAACATGCTTGCAAACAGCTTATTCAGAGTGCTTGGCATTGGCACAGGTTCAGATTATTCTTTTATGTCTAACAGATAATGTAACTATGGCCACCAGTATAACAAAACCTACAAAAGGTACAATAAGTTAAAGGTCCAAATTAAATTAAAATAGCAACCATAGCTTTTAAAAAACAAATTACTGTATTGTCATTATTGTGATTTCATTAAAAACATTTGTCCACCAAGCCTGATGAAATTATTTTTTTGAGCATACTCTTAATTCATGGAGAGGTGAAACTCTCTGTCCTCCAATGTGGGTGTGCAATTGTTTCTCCACTCAGGGTGCATTCTGGGTGTAGAAGGAATGTGAGGTCAAGTTTTTCTGTGAATTTTTGGCAGGCTAACAGTGTAACAACTCCTTTCTGTTGGCACGTCAGCAGTGCTTCCCTACCCATGGTGGTGGTATTCAACCTTCAACACGTTTTGTCTTAAAGCATGTTAATAATAAAGTCCCTGTTTTGAAGATGAAGAAACAAAACATGGCACTAGAATTGCACTCGCTTATGAAACTGCATGAAGCAAGGCGTGTGTACATGTCTGTGTATGCGTCTCTGTGTGTGTTGTGCATCTGCGAATGTAATCTAACTATCCACAAACTGGAGTTACTTTGGCTCTTTCCCAAAGGACATTGGGAGCATTTGAGAAGAATTCACTACCCTGCCCTCAAAACAAGCAACGGTTGCACACTCCTTAACCAAAGGGATTCCACAGGAAGACAGAACAATGGTCTCACGTGTCCATTCACCTGACTCAGCCTTCAGATTTTTGGGCAAGCATTACTGGAATGGGAAATCACCCTTTGGGGAGTCCTAAAATGAAATGACCTTAAATGCTCTGTTTCTATGGGTAAGGGCTATAAAACCAGACTTATTTGATACAGCATTTTCACTTTCCCAGGGGAATTCAGTTATGAAACATGCATTGGATTCTCATAAGAGCCTTGGTGGAGCAGTGGGCTAATGCCTCCTTAAGTAACACCAGCTGCCTGCAATTAGTGCAGGTTTGCATCCCACCAGGCTCAAGGTTGACTCAGCTTTCCATCCTTCTAAGGCAGTTCCATCTGTTTTTAGGTTCCATAAAACAACTATAATCAAGAACTTGATAACCATGGGATAGACTACTGTTTGGCCAAGGACTTATAAAATGTGCCAAGTATCACTTTTCTTCAGTGATCATAGAATTTTTGAAATTATCAACTACAGCAAATCAACTTGCTTGACAGCTTACAATCTATAAATGAATTCTAGTTAAATCATAGCACAAAAAGCCCTAAATAAGCTTGGAGATAGTTTTTTCTGGATGTTAAAAACCTCATTAATGAAAATATTTTCACTTCCTGATTTACTGAACACATCCCTTCTGAAAAAGTTAATATCTTGAATGCAGTTTTGTAAGGGTTTATGCTCACAAATGCTCATAATATAGAAAATCACTTTCATATATTTGTGCCATAGTAATGCCTTATAGGGAGATACATCTTCAGTGAGATAATTTACAGTCGTGGTTGAAATGCAGGGATTCAATACTCACTAAAAGCACTTCTCAATAGCTCCTTTTGACAGTGTTGTTATTATTTTGCATGTTGCAACAAATAACATGCATACACTTTCTGTATCTTTCACGTACATACAGACTGAAAAGTTTGAGGCTCATAGTTGACAAACTCATGTCACAATCAGCTTATTTTATGCATTCTGGCAAGATATCTCTTTACCTCTTAAACCAGGGGCGTCAAACTGCCAGCCCATGGGATGGTTGCATCATACGGATGCCACATCCACCCCAGCTCCGACAATGCAAAAAAAGTTGCAATATGTCATGACACGTCATGTTACATGGTGAGTTTGATACCCGTGTCTTAAACGTATCTGAATGTGAGAATAATGGTGACATTCTTTAAGGGGGTGGGGTGTTCTACACATATTGTTAGGTAAATATGTAAGTACATAAATAAATAATAAATAAGGGGTGCTTGGGAGTTAGGGTTTAGTTAAACTTTCTGGGAAAGAATGGCCCAATTTTGTTTAAAAACAATGTCTGCTTCACATGTGTGTTTATCACCTGATAACTGTTGTTGAAAGAATATTATTATTATTATTATTATTATTATTATTATTATTATTATTATTATTATATTATTATTATTATTATTATTATTATTATTATTATTATTATTATTATTATTATTATTATTATTATTATTATTATTATTATTATTATTATTATTATTATTATTATTATTAAATTGGATTTATATACTGCCCTTCTCCCGAAGGACTCGGGGTGGTGTACAGGGCAATTAAAACACAATATACAATATACACTATACAAAGTTAAAATAAATTAAATTAAATTAGCCCTAATAAGTAAAAATTAAAACCTTAACCCAAAAACCCTCAGTCCAGGCCGGCAAGCTCGAATAGCCAAGTTTTTAGGGCATGGGTATGAACTTGGTCTAATTTAAAACTACAGCTACAATAATGTCATAAAGCGTTCAAAGCATTTTGCAAATCAATGCTGCACTGGTCCTGAAGCAACATCTAAGATACTGCAGAACTGATCTGAAAACCTCTCCATAGTGAAAAAAAGAGCGCCAACCATTTTGCTGGAGAAAAAATTCAATATGGGATCATGTCCCATATTTAGATTTACTGCAGATTTTTATTTTATTTTCATTTGTTGAGTCATTTAAATTTTTGAGGTTGGGAAATCCCATCTTCAAAAAAAATCTCCTCAAAGGATATGGTTGGGAATTAGGCAACCTTGCCGTTTTTCCATATGTCTTGCCAGAAAATGGTATGAGACCTGTTCTAAATATATTCTTACTGTAAGCAAAGGAAGATAAAGATATCTTTGTTTTAAGGAGAAAAGGAAACCAACCAATCAGTCAGCCAGGAAATAGATGCAACCTCTCTCCCCCACCCTCCAATATCTCTAGGTCTTCGTTTTTGGCCTTCTAATCTGCAGCCAGCTGAGCACAGGGTAAGTTGGCACCCTGTGATGCTAAACTCCATCTAATTGGCATTCATTATACATACAGTATCAACTCAGTAGATTTTATTTGCAGCAAATGTAATGCAATTAGACTGTAAGCCTGCTACCTTCCAAATAAATCACTCTAACATACTCTTTGCAATCTTTGGGATCACTTGACATGACTGATTACATTTTTCACATTACTTGCACAGGGAAATTAACATTTCAGTAGAAATTCTTACCAGATGTGCAGGCAACTGAGCACAGCAAAGAGAATCCCTGCAACCAGTGCCAAGGGAATGGCAAGGACAAGTGTGAGGAGCTTATATATCAGATACTTGCTGAACTCAAAGAGAGCATGGCTGCAGACCCAGACTTTATCGAAGGAGTGAGTGGATGTAGGCTCCGCTATCACATCCTCAAACCCCAGCTGGAACAGAGGGAAACAAGCATGAGCACCGCAAACACAGCTTCTCTTTTGAAATGCAGAGTGGGGTCTTCACGGGGAGGGAAAGCAGCAGGCAGCAGGAATAACCTGTTGCTTTTGTTACTGTTCTGAAAGAATCTGGTTGATTAGCATGGAAGGATTTAGACGTTTATGGATTCAAAAAATAGGTACAACCGAGAACTCAGAAACTACCTCTGAGCCTAAATAAACGGGCTTTCCTTTCCTTTTCTGAAGAGCAAGGGAGCGAGCGAGGAAACCGGCCCCCCAAATAACAGACCAGAGGAATTCTCACAGGCTGGGATCGGGAGGGGGGAATATCCCACGCGCTAAATTCACCTTAAATGGCATAAAGAGAAAACACTCCACTTCCTCAAAGGGGGTTCGAAGGCGACATTGAAAGGTGTGAGGACAGGGGTCCGGCGGGGACGCCAGAGTCTGCGCGGGGATCAGGACGCCCTCACCTTCAGGTGGCTGTTAAGCCCGTGCGGGTCCCGGTCGGGCGCTTTCTCCAGATTTTTGTCAGTCTCCGACGGCGCGGGGCTGTTGCTCCGATTGAAGCCGTCCTCATCCATGAAGATTTTGGTGTCCATTTTCTCTTTCTCCAGCCCCATGATCGCTCGCCTGGGCAGCCTGAGTCTGGCGGCGCAATTCCTGGGCTGTGCCCGGGGACGCCTTCCCTTCCCCCACCTGTCGGTGGCCCCCTCCTTTGCCCTGGGCTCTGCACTAGAGTGCTGCTGGGCAGAGGAGGCCAAGCCCAGACCACGCTCCAGAGGACCCCCCACGAGCGACGCCCTCCCGGCGCGCGTTCTGCGGCTGCCGCTGCCGCAAACCAGTTGCGCGGCCCAGGAACGGCAGAGCTCCATAGAAGTGGCAGACGCACCCACTTGGCAGCCGCGCATGCTCAGAAAGGCAGCGTCTTTGACAGCTAAGTTTTGGAGACTTAACTTTATCCGAAGAGTCCTATCCAGGGCTTTTTTTCTCATAGAATGGATGGAAACTTGTAGGGTAGGCAAGGCGGGTTGTATGACATGTGTGAGTTCCAGCACCTTTTTCTTTTACAAAAAAAAGCACTGGTCCTATCTATAAGTAATATATAAGGTAGACTCTCTCTCTCTCTCTCTCTCTCTCTCTGTCTCTCTCTCTCTCTCTCTCTCCCCACTTCATTCTTGATTTTATTAATTTTATTTTTAGGATTGCTTTGTTGATCTATGTGTTTGGGACTTTGCTTATTTATTTATTTATTTATTTATTTATTTATTTATTTATTTATTTATTTATTTATTTATTTATTTATTTAAATTTCTATACCGCCCTATTCCCGAAGGACTCAGGGCGGTTTACAGGGCAGCATAAAATACAATATAAAAGATAATATAAATTAAAATAAATTAAATTAATTAAGCCCAACAATTAAAACAATGTTTAAAAAGCTAAAACCCCTTCAGTCCAGGCCAGATAGATCGAAAAGCCAGGTTTTCAGGTCCCGGCGAAATGAACGCAGATCGGGGGCGGTCCGGAGTTCCGCAGGTAAATCATTCCAAAGGGCAGGTGCGCCCACAGAGAACGCTCTTCCCCTGGGAATAACCCGCCGACATTCCTTAACCGGCGGTATCCTGAGAAGGCCCTCCCTGTGGGAGCACACGGGACGAAGGGAGCTTGATGCCGGCAGCAGGTGTTCCCTCAGATAACCTGGACCCAAGCCATTAAGGGCTTTATAGGTCATCACCAGCACCTTGAATCTCATCCGAAGGGCAACCGGAAGCCAATGCAGCTCGCGGAGTAGAGGTGTTACATGGGAATATCGGGAAGCCCCCATCACAACTCGCGCGGCCGCATTCTGCACCAGTTGAAGCCTTCGGGTGGTCCTCAAGGGCAGCCCCATGTAGAGAGCGTTGCAGCTTATATTCTATAGCTTTTAAAAATAAAGAATAAAAAAACACAACATGGACAAAACAAGCCACAACACAATCGCTACTGATTATTCAAGGCCATGCCTTTGCTTGTAGAAGGGCAGTTTCAGTTTTAGCTTCTGCAAATAATGGAGTAGAAAGACTACTATGAGAAAGTAGTTTTAAAGACTATGAAAAAAAGAAAATCCATATGTGGTCAGAGGCATTGTTATGATTGACAAGTTCCAGGGCCATCTTGTACTATATAAGAGCCAAAAATAAGGGGCAAAGGCTGTTTTGTACAAACATGTGCAATAAGTACTCTGCTCACAATAATTCAGTATCATTTCTTATGTATGTCAGGGGGTACAATGGAAAATTATTATTTCACTACTATAATTTCAGAAATGGCATCATGGGCCAGACAAGGAGGGAGGAGGTGTTTGCCTTTCTCTCTCTGTGTGTGTTATTTAACACACTGTTAAATAACAGTTATTTAACTATTGCCCAGTGACTCCAAGACATACATCCTCCCCACTTTTGATATAAATAAAATGAACACTTTTTTAGTAGATTCAAATAGAGAGTGGACTCAAATGGACTGCAAAGATTTCAAAAGTGGCCCTTTTTGTTTTAAATGTTTATGTCTCTGATCTTTTTTTCATTGTCATTTCAAGTATATTCTTCTCCATAATCACTAATTTTGTAGGTTTGCAATAGGTACACAACAGTTACATGTCTTGATTTTTCTTGCTCATAGAAGAATACTGCTTATTATGTAGTGTGTGAACCAGATGCAACACTAAAAATATTTACCATATTGTAAGTTGCAGTGGCAAGTTTAGGCAAGATTATTTTACATTTCAGTGAAACACTGTTTAGAATATTTAAAACAATGGCTGTAAATGTAGGTCATTGAGAAAGAAGGACAGGCAGAAGAGAGAAGTTTCAAACTGGATGCTGCCATGAGTTGGCATAAAATTGGCACCATACAAATTTGATAAACAAATGCATAGAGTTCTAGAGACTGCAACAAGTAATTCCTGGGTCAAATAGAGTTTCAGGTAATGATCCAGAAGTAAACATTCATGTATGTAATGTTTGATGAACTAGAATGTGATTGGACTTAGCAAGGTTGAAGGAAATAGAAGAAAGGAAGTACAAAGTAGGTGGAATTAAAAAAAACAACAATCCATGGAAGAGTTTATGATGAAGATGATCCAGACTATGAATATTAACTACCTAGCTAAATTCAACTGAACTCTGCAAAGTTTCTTACTGAGTATTAAGAATTTTGCTTTAGTAGAGTGTAAACAATATACTTTATTTCTGTATAACTTCTACTGAATTTTATGTGAGAGTTATCTTAAGTGATTGATTGATTATGTGCTATAAAATCAGTGTTGACTCTTAGCAACCACATAACCTTCTCAAAGGATGATTGGTTCCCAATCTGGCACCCATTGCTGTTGTGACTGAATCAACCACCTTATTGCTGGTTGTCTTCTTCTGTTTATTTCCACATTTCTCAGCATTAAAACTTCTCAAGAGAGTTGGATCTTCACATAATGTGTTCAAAATATCACAATTTGAGTCTGGTCATTTGAGCCTTGAGTGGCAACTCTGAATAGATTTGCTCTATAATCCATTCATTTCTTTTCTTGGCTTCTCCAATTCATTCATTGCTATCCTACCAAATGCTAGTCTGTGGTATAGATCTTGTTTATTGGTAACTGTACTGTTGAAAAGTAAAAGGTAGAAACTACCCATTACTTCAATATCTTCATTGATAGTTCAATGTTGTTTGCTTTTATCTGTTGTCATTAGTTTGGCCTTCTTTATGTTTACTCTTAATCACATTTTTTATGCGCTTCATGATTATCATTATGAAAGCTTGCAAATCATTTGCATTTTCGGCTACTTTAAGTAAATAGTGCATGCACATTTTTTGCTTGCTTCACTAGGAAAGAAGGAAAAACAAGTAGCTTCTTTCTTGTTTCTTGAAGTGTCTAATGTGTATTAGTGTGGGAAGCCCCTCCCCTATTTTCAGAGAATGTAATATTTTGGGGAATATTAAAAGAAGCAGAATATTATATTTCCTAAAGGAGAAGAGGAGAGACATCTTCTTAAAGGCAGAATTCACCCCCCAATCTTCCTACTGTTGCAGGGCAGCCTGAAATCTTTGGGAATGTAGATTTTGTAATCCATTCATACACAAAACTCCTTCAGACACAGCTCCCACAGAAGGCCAAAGCTGATGGGATTAGAAAAAGTAGAAAAATATAGACTCTTACAATCTGCATTCACCTATCTAAATCCAAATATTAGGAGTTGACCTTTCAGGCACAATAAGAATCACCTAACACCTTTATAATAGCAAAAGACACAAAACTCAACACATTGCACAACTCACCTGGAACATCTCAACTTCAAAGCGCCATAACCCCATAAAAATCCATCCACTTAACCAACTATTTTGTCAACTGTCCTAGAATTGTATGTTGTTGGTTTTGCTCATCAATACTGTAAACCTTCTTTCCTAAGCAGCCTCCATTTTATTTCTAGCGTCTCTCTCCCAGCTTGGAACTGGACCTGAGTTTTCTTCTAACATTAGAAAGAAAGGTATTACATACACTGGCAATATCAATATGAACTCAGTTTGTGGCAATTCCTACAATTGCACCAAATTGTGTTCTCACCTATGGTTCTCAGTATTTCTTTCTCTTTGATCTCACTTGATTGGAAGTAAGATATGCAGGTCTTTTTTTAAAAAAAATTAGCAACCCTATTTGTCTTGTAGGTTGTATAGAGGTGAAAAAGAGACAAGTCAACACTAGTCAAAAGTTAAACAATGGGAACTGCACATTCATTTATCTTTTGATCCACAAATAGAGGATATTCCTGTTTAATCTGCATGACACAGACTTCTGTTTTTCATACAAAATAGCTATCTTCCCTAAACATAAAAAGGTTCTTCATATTCCTAAGTTGCTAAAAGTTTAGGGCTAATTTTTTTTGTAGGAAGGATTTCCCTAACAGAAACTGGTCATATTGTTCTGCTAGACAGCTACTGAATCATGATTTCTTCAACCAAAAAATAAGCACCCTTCTTTTTGGAAATCATAGCAATCTGTGTTATGTGCAATCATTTCTGACCAGCTCATAATTGTTATATCAATGAAGGTGTCTTTTAGTCATGAATAATACTCTTACTTAGACAAAACATTTTCATGTACCAATTGAACCACTTAGGCAGTTTATGAATGGGAAGTTCCACTTCTCTGTAATAGCCCACCACCTGCTCTCAAGATGTTAAAGGTGCTGACTATCCTCAAAGGTCTGAGGGCCCCTACATTATTATACACATTCATTACAGAAAAGCACTCCTGGTTTATTGAGATTAGATCAGTGATGGTGAGCATATGACATGAGTGCCAAAGAAAACCATGTTTTGAGTGACATGCCAGCATTCAGCAGCATCCAAGGGCAAAAGCCTGCCCTATTCATGGGTGGTTTTCAGAAGCTGTGGAAACTGTGCAAGAATGGGGTGTATTGTTGCAAAGTCTCTGGCCTCTGAAAAATCACAACAGAATGGGGCATGCTTTTGCATAGTTTTGGAGGCTTCAGTGGCCACAGAAAAGCATTCTCTGAAGCTGCTTCAAGGGTGAAGTCTTCATGCAGCCTAGAGCAGCCTTGAGTAGGCCACAGGGGCCTCTCAACAGAAAGAGAACACCGCCTGAAGTTAAGTGTCATGCGGCAGATCCTGGGGAGTTCTGGCCCACAGAAGCAATCACATGTTTCCCAAGGCTTGCACATCTTGGAGAAGAGCATGAGGTGACCTATTTGAAGGGCAGTGGTGGCACTAGGGCTGAAGTCAAGGATGAGGCTTAACTTCACGCCCAGGTTCAGTGCTGTCATTCAGTGCTGCTATTCAGATTGGTCTAGATTGTGTGTGTGTGTGTGGTGATAGTTGTTTTTCTTTTGTTCAGGGCGTATATGTTTGTGACACGCTAGCAGAGTCAAATTAGACATTTTCCAAATTTTTGACACGCCAAGCCCAAAAGATTTGTTATTTGGATTAGACTGTCAGCCTGCAGACAAGGATTTTTTTTCATTAATTATACATCAACTGCTTTGGGATTCTGTTTCGTGAAGAGCAAAAAAAGTGCTTCAAACAAACAAGTAAATGGGTTACTATATTAATAAAAGACAATGTACCACACAACTGTGGACTCTGCAAGATTTTCTAAACTACAGTTCTAGTGTCTAATGGGTAAGCAATTATATTATGTCATTAAATTGGGATTAGGTTAGTCTGATGTTAAAAGTGAAGCAGTGAGCCTGGCAATTTATTTCAAGAACTGTAGTTTGTTTCTATCAACCTTCTGGCTGCTGAATTCAACATTAAAGAAACTCTGTGGTCTTGAGATGCCATAAGAGATAATTTTTTATTGAATATACATCCTGGCACTGAAGAAGTAAAATCAACTCTATGTCATGGTTCAATAGATGAAACCAGTAAAAGAACTTCAAGGTAAGAATTCTTCCTTAAAGAACATTTTATCAGGAAACAAAGTATTGGCACTTACATAGTTGAACCCCAAACTGAGATTCCTTCCCCTCAGATACAAAGTAACAAGTTTGCAATTCCCACCCCACAAACACTATCATAAATCACATTCCCAAATTAATGCAAGACGTGGGCTTTTCTCACCAGCCCCTCAGCCTGCCAAAACCTTATCAGACCATGTCCTTGAGTTCCCACACTTCTACATTGTTGTGGCTAGCTAAACCCTCAAGCATTTACTCAATCCCCTTTTCTACATCTGAACTCTTAAAAGAATAGAAAAAGCACATTAGAAGCAAAAGTAAAAAATGGCTGCTGATTCTTAGTTGTCAGAGCGACAACATCCATTGTCACAGCATTGACATCTGGTCCCCCTTAACAGAAAGGAGTTGTTGTTGTTGTTAGTTGCGAAGTCGTGTCCGACCCATCGCGACCCTATGGACAATGTTCCTCCAGGCCTTCCTGTCCTCTACCATCTTCTGGAGTCCATCTAGGCTCACGCCTACTGCTTCAGTAACTCCATCCAGCCACCTCATTCTCTGTCGTCCCCTTCTTCTATTGCCCTCAATCTTTCCCAGCATTAGGCTCTTCTCCAGTGAGTCCTTCCTTCTCATTAGGTGGCCAAAGTATTTGAGTTTTAGCTTCAGGATCTGGCCTTCTAAAGAGCAGTCAGGGTTGATCTCCTCTAGGACTGACGGGTTTGATCGCCTTGCAGTCCAAGGAACTCGCAGGAGTCTTCTCCAGCACCATAGTTCAAAGGCTTCAATTCTTTGGCGCTCAGCCTTTCTTATGGTCCAGCTTTCACTGCCATACATTGCAACTGGGAAGACCATAGCCTTGACTATACGCACTTTTGTTGACAGGGTGATGTCTCTGCTTTTTAGTGTGCTGTCTAGATTTGCCATGGCTTTCCTCCCAAGGAGCAAGCGTCTTTTAATTTCTTGGCTACAGTCCCCATCTGCAGTGATCTTGGAGCCCAGGAAAATAAAATCTGTCACTACCTCCATTTCTTCCCCATCTATTTGCCAGGAATTGAGAGGGCCAGATGCCATGATCTTGGTTTTCTTAATGTTTAGTTTCAACCCAACTTTTGCACTCTCCTTCTTCACCCGCAACAAGAGGCTCTTTAGTTCTTCTTCACTTTCTGCCATTAGAGTGGTATCATCTGCATATCTTAGGTTGTTGATGTTTCTTCCGGCAATCTTAATTCCAACTTTTGATTCATCTAGCCCTGCCTTTCTCATGATGTGCTCTGCATATAAGTTAAATAGGCAAGGCGACAGTATACAGCCTTGCCGGACTCCTTTCCCAATTTTGAACCAATCAGTGGTTCCGTGTCCAGTTCTCACTGTTGCTTCTTGGCCCGCATATAGATTTCTCAAGAGACAAATAAGATGGTCTGGTATGCCCATCTCTTTAAGGACTTGCCAGAGTTTGTTATGATCCACACAATCAAAGGCTTTAGCATAGTCAATGAAGCAGAAGTAGATGTTTTTCTGGAACTCTCTAGCTTTCTCCATGATCCAGCGTATGTTAGCAATTTGATCTCTAGTTCCTCTGCCTCTTCGAAATCCTGCCTGTACTTCTGGTAGTTCTCAATCCACATACTGCTGGAGTCTAGCTTGTAGAATTTTAAGCATAACTTTACTAGCATGAGAAATGAGTGCAATGGTGCGATAGTTTGAACATTCTTTGGCACTGCCTTTCTTTGGAATTGGAATGTAAACTGATCTTTTCCAATCCTGTGGCCACTGTTGAGTTTTCCAAATTTGCTGGCAAATTGAGTGTAGCACTTTTACTGCATCGTCTTTTAAGATTTTGAATAGCTCAGCTGGAATACTGTCACCTCCACTAGCTTTGTTGTTGCTCAGCTTTTCTAAGGCCCACTTCACTTCACATTCTAGGATGTCTGGCTCGAGGTCAGTGACCACCTCATTGTGATTATCAGGGACGTTAATCTCATTCTTGTATAGTTCTTCTGTGTAATTTTGCCACCTCTTCTTAATCCCTTCTGCCTCTGTTAGGTCCCTGCCATTTTGGTCCTTTATCATGCCCATTTTTGCATGAAACGTTCCTTTCATCTCTCCAATTTTCTTGAAAAGATCTCTGGTCCTCCCTATTCTATTGTTTTCTTCTATTTCTTTGCATTGTTCATTTAAGAAGGCATTCTTATCTCTTCTAGCTATTCTTTGGAATTCTGCATTTAATTGGGCATATCTTTCTTTTTCTCCCTTGCCTTTCGCTTCTCTCCTTTCCTCAGCTATTTGCAAAGCTTCCTCAGACAGCCATTTTGCTTTCTTGCATTTCTTTTTCTTTGGGATGGTTTTGGTTGCTACCTCTTGTACAATGTTGCAAACCTCTGTCCATAGTTCTTCAGGCACTCTGTCTATCAGATCTAATTCCTTAAATCTATTTGTCACCTCTACTGTGTATTCAACAGGGATATGATTTAGTTCATACCTGACTGGCCTAGCGCTTTTCCCTACTTTCTTTAATTTAAGCCTAAACTTTGCAACAAGAAGCTCATGGTCTGAGCCACAGTCAGCTCCTGGTCTTGTTTATACTGACTGTATAGAGCTTCTCCATCTTTGGCTGCAGAGCATATAGTCAATCTGATGTCTGTGTTGACCGTCTGGTGATGTCCATGTGTAAAGCCGTCTCTTGGGTTGTTGGAAAAGAGTGTTTATTTTATTTATTTTTTATTTTTTTATTTTTTATTTTTATTATATTTATATACCGCCCTTTCCCTGAGGACTCAGGGCGGTTTACAGGGAATTAAAAATCAAAACGTACAAAAGTTAAAACCAGTTAAAAAATATTAAATTCACCCTGTACACTTAAAAACCCCAGTTAAAATTTTCTCCTCAGCCTGGGCCCGAGAGCTCGAAGAGCCAGGTCTTCAGGCCCCGGCGGAATGATCGGAGGTCAGGGGCAGTCCTCAGCTCCACCGGCAGCTGGTTCCATAGGGCAGGCGCTCCCACTGAGAAGGCCCTATCCCTGGGTGTCACCCGCCGGCAATCTCTCACCGGCGGCACCCTGAGCAGACCCTCCCTGTGGGAGCGCACTGGGCGAAGGGCGTTTGATGCCGGCAGCAGGTGTTCCCTCAAATATCCCGGACCCAGGCCATGTAGGGCTTTATAGGTGATAACCAGCACCTTGAATTTTACCCGGAGGGCAACCGGAAGCCAATGTAGCTCGCGGAGTAGAGGTGTTACATGGGAGTATCGTGAAACCCCCATTACAACTCGCGCGGCCGCATTCTGCACCAGTTGAAGCCTCCGAGTGGTCTTCAAGGGCAGCCCCATGTAGAGAGCGTTACAGTAGTCCAAACGGGAGGTCACAAGCGCATGAGTGACTGTGCGTAGGGCGTCTCGGTCCAGATAGGGACGCAACTGGCGCACCAGGCGAACCTGTGCAAAAGCCCCCCTGGTCACGGCTCCTATGTGATCTTCAAAATTGAGCCGTGAATCCAGGAGGACGCCCAAGTTGCGAGCCCTATCAACGGGGGGTAACACCTCACCCCCCCATCATTAGAGGTGGAATAACATGGTTATCCCGAGACGCCGATATGCACAGCCACTCAGTCTTGGCGGGATTGAGACGAAGCCTGTTTCTCCCCATCCAGACCTGAACCGCCTCCAGGCACCGGGACATCACGGAGAGGGCATCACTGGGTTGGTTCGGGGTGGAAAGAAAAAGTTGGGTATCATCAGCGTACTGGTGATACCCCACCCCAAAACCACGAATGATCTCGCCCAGCGGCTTCATGTAGATGTTGAACAGGAGAGGTGAGAGAACCGACCCCTGAGGAACTCCACAAATGAGAGACCTCGGGGCGGATCTCTGCCCCCCTGTCAACACCGACTGCGAACGGCCCCGGAGGTAGGAGGAGAACCACCGTAAAACGGTGCCTCCCACTCCCAACCCCCTGAGACGCCGCAGCAGGATACCATGGTCGATGGTATCGAAAGCCGCTGAGAGATCTAATAGGACCAGGACAGAGGAGCAACCCCTGTCTCTAGCCCTCCAGAGATCATTCACCAGTGCGACCAATGCCGTCTCCGTGCTGTGTCCGGGCCTGAAGCCCGATTGGTACGGGTCCAGATAATCAGTTTCCTCCAGGAACAGAGGGAGCTGATGCGCCACCACACTCTCAACAACCTTCGCCAGAAAGCGAAGGTTGGAGACTGGACGATAGTTGTTTAAAACAGCCGGGTCCAAAGCAGGCTTCTTGAGGAGGGGTCTCACCACCGCCTCCTTCAAGGCGGCAGGGAAGACACCCTCCTTCAAAGAAGCAGTTATTACTGCATGGAACCAGCCTCGTGTTCCCTCCCGAGCCGCATAAGCTAGCCAGGAGGGGCACGGATCCAACAAACAGGTGGTGGAGCTCAGTCTCCCCATGATCCTGTCCACATCATCAGGGGAAACAGGGTCGAACTCAGTCCAGATAACATGCTCAAGACCGCCTGATTCCTCCACATCAGACTCTGCCCAGTCAGAGTCCAAGCCGGTCCGGATCCGAGCGATTTTGTCCGCCAGATGATGACTAAACTCCTCGGCTCGTCCCTGCAAGGGATCCTCTCTCACCTCCTGGTTAAGGAGGGAGCGAGTCACCCTAAACAGGGCGGCCGGGCGATTATCTGCGGATGCGACAAGGGCGGCAAAGTAGTTAGACTTCGCCGTCCTTATCGCCGCAAGATAAGACCTTATAAAGGTTTTTAACTGCAATCGGTCGGATTCGGATCGGCTGGATCTCCAACCGCTCTCTAGACCTCGTCTCCGACGCTTCATCTCCCAGAGCTCCACAGAGAACCATGGGGCCCAACGGGATCTGCGCCAAGTCAGAGGTCGCATGGGTACAACGCAGTCGAGTGCCCTGGTGGCAGCCGTTTCCCAGGCCTCCACCAGAGCATCGACTGGGCTGTGGGTAAGGGTGATAGGTATCGGCCCAAGCGCCCTCTGGAACTGGTCCGGGTCCATTAGGCGCCTGGGGCGGAACCACCTGGTCGGTTCTGCCGCCCAGCGGCGGGGGATGGCATGACGGAAAACCAGCCTCAGGAGGTAATGATCTGACCATGACAGAGGGGTGATAGATGGAGAACCCCCTCCCAGATCATCCAACCACTGTCCAGACAGGAACACCAGGTCGAGAGTATGATCCCCCTCGTGAGTAGGGCCCTCAATAACCTGGGTCAGGCCCATGGCTGTCATGGAAGCCATGAACTCCCGAGCTAACTCCGACGATCCCCCCAGTGATGGCAGGTTGAAGTCACCCAGGACTATAAGCCTGGGGAACTCCACCGCCAACCCTGAGAGGGTGTCGAGCAGCTCAGGCAGGGCTGTTGCCACACAGCTGGGCGCCAGGTATGTTTGCTATGACCATCGTATTCTCTTGACAAAATTCTATCAGCCTGTGCCCTGCTTCATTTTGTACTCCAAGGCCAAACTTGCCTGTTATTCCAGTTATCTTTTGGCTTCCTACGTTAGCATTCCAATCCCCCATGATGATAAGGACATCATTTTGGGGTTAACAGAAAGGAGTAATCCTGTGATTTAAACAAAAGCATAGGTTAAGGGTTGCCCCTTGGCTTGTTGGGGTGTTTGTCATAGAATTTACGGATGAGCCTCTTAGCTTTCACATCATTGGATTTTACCCGTGTGGTCTCTGATAATGGATATCCCTTCCACTGTACTAAATATTGCAATTTCCCTTTAAAAATCCTAGAATCAAGAATATGTTTTACTTCATAATGTGTTTGTCCAGCTATCACTAGGGGACCAGGTGCTTTCCTGGGAGGAGGTTGTAAAGTAGAACCCCTGAATGGTTTTAATAAACTGCAATGAAATACAGGGTGAATTTCCCTAAAAGTCATGGGAGTTTCAACTCCACCATAACTAGATTTATAATTCTGACAATAGGGAAGGGATTAGGTATTTCAGTCCCAACCTCTTACTAGGCAACTTAAGTCGTAGATATTTTGTGGATAAATAAACCTTTTCCCCAACATGGAAAGATCTCTGAGGAGATTGCTTTTTATCAGCTTGTTTTTTATGTTTCTGAGGATTTTTTCAGTGCTGTTTTTGTTTTAAACTTCTCCCCATTTTGACATCCATTGGTCAAGAGTCTGGAAGGTAGAGGGCCCTCGAGGACACTCAGGTATTGGGTTGAATTCTTTTCCTGTGGCAATCTTAAAAGGAGTGAAAGCAATGCTGCTATGAACAATATTATTATAAGCCACCTCAGCAAAAGGGAGGAGGTCAGTCCAGTTCATTTGTTGGTAGTCCACATAGCACCTAAGGTACTGCTCCACCATTGAGTTTGCTTTTTCAGCCGCCCCATTCGTAGACAGATGAAAAGCTGATGACAATCCTTGTGACGAGCCAATTATTTTCAGGAAACCCCTCCAAACCTTGGCTGTGAATTGCACCCCCCTTTCATAGATTATCCATTTTGGTGCAGTGTGCAACCTGTAGATGTGCTTAAGGAACATTTTGGCTAGTTTCTGGGCTGACGGGACTCCCTTGCAGGCGATGAAATGAGCCTGCTTTGAAAAAAAATCAGTCACAGTCCATATTACCATATTTTCTCTGCTTTCAGGTAACTCAACTATAAAATCCATAGTGTTCTCTTCCCATGGCTGGGAAGGGTCCACAACTGGCTGTAATAGTCCACGGGCCTTCCCCAGAATTCTTTTCATGGTGGCACACACTGCACAGCTCTTGAGATAGTTTTCCATGTCCTTCTTCAAACATGGCCACCAAAACTGCCGATGAATTAAATGTAGTGTTTTCAAATAGCCAAAGTGTCTGGTTTGTTTTACATCATGGCTGTGTTGAAGTGCAAGGAGGTGAAGGGTTTCAGGCAAATATAATTTTCTCCCCTTGTAAGCTAGTACATCTCTACAGGTTAAGGTGGTTTGATGGTCTTTAAAACATTGATCATGGAGGAGTTTGTGCTTCAGCTTTCTCGTCATGGGGTCACCTGGTTTCAGATCTGCTATAGATGGGGTTTTCTGCAGTGTTAATTGAGAAACAATCTGTGCTGTGGGCATGATTGAATCATTGACTTGTTCCTGCCAGCTTTTATACTGAGGCAATATGGACAGAGCATCAGCCAAAGAGTTTTTCACACCCGGTATGCACTTTAGGGTGAAGTTAAATCGGTTATTGTGCCCATCATACTTATTTGGGGGAAAGTTTGTGAGGAGTTTTCAGTGCCTCTAGGTATTTGTGATCAGTCCATACTTTGAAAGGCACCTTGCTCCCTTCCAGGTAGTGCCGCCAGGTTAATAAAGCCCAATGAATTGCAAAAGCTTCTTTCTCCCAAACTGCCCACCACCTCTCACAATCGGTGAATTTTTTTGATGTGTAGGTGCAGGGTTGTAAGACCCCCTTATTATTCTTTTGCAACAGTACCACTCTGACTGCTACATCACTAGCATAGGCTTGAATCACAAATGGTTCCCCGGGCAGGGGTGCTTTAAGCTCGGTTCATCCACAAAAAGTCTTTTTAAATTCTCAAAAGCAGTTTGACAGCTCATAGTCCATATTAGTGGTTGGCCTGGTTATGGCTTTCCCCCATCTTTACCCGTTTTTAAAAAGTTGGTTAGAGATAAAGTAATTTCAGCAAAAGAAGGAATGAATTGACGATAGAAGTTTGCAAATCCCAGAAAGCTTTGAAGCTGCTTCCGAGTCATTGGGGGTTGCCATTTAATTATGGGTTTCACTTTGCCAGGATCCATCTCTATGCCCTCACTGGAGATCTGGTAGCCCAAATAATCTAGTCAGGTTTGGTGGAATTCACACTTTGATAATTTAACAGTTTAGCATCTAGTAGTTTCATTAGCACCTCTCGTGCTAAATTCACATGGTCAGCCATATTCTTGCTATAGATTAGGATGCCATCAAGATACACCAAAAACCCCTTGTAAAGATGGTCATGCAGCACCTGGTTAATCACCTGCATGAAAACAGCTGGAGCTCCTTTTAGTGCAAATGGCATAACTTTGAATTGATAGCTGCCCATAGGACTGTTAAAAGCAGTTTTCCATTCATCTCCTTTTTTATTCTTACTCGGTAGTACGCTTCTCTTAGATCTAACTCGGTGAAGATATGGTCCTGTGCTAGATGGATTAGTACAGGCATGTCCAAAGTCCGGCCCGCGGGCCATTTGCGGCCCGCGGGGCAGATTAATATGGCCCTCGGACAGCCCTCCCTGCTCTATGTAAATGCGGCCCTCCCTTCTGAGAGGGCCGCATCCTGGCGTCACCGCCCAAACCTGGAAGACGAGTAGCTCAGGCGCGACACCCCCAACCTCCACTGCAGAATCTGTCTCCTTCCCCTCATTGGGCTTTCATTCAGTTCACCGTCCATAGCCAGAAAATCAGCCTATCTCTGCCTCTCTCCCCCCCCACACACGATACTCTGCTTTTTCCACCCCCTGCGGGAGAAAGTTTTATGCTCCGTTAAGGACACAACTGGATGGTCATCTGTTCGTAAAAGAAATCGTGAGAACCACCATAAAAAAACACCCCCTCCCCCGAGAGAAAGAGAGAGGCTCACATCGGCACTTGTTGCCCTTTGAAGATCAGACTGGAGAGGAGCCAAAACAGATTATATTCAGTCTGCGAAGGTTTCCGATGCTTTTGTGAAGCTCAAGTGGATGCGAGTCCTTTTTATGCAGCCCGTTTAGTTTCGGTTTCTGCTTTGCACTGATTCCTGCAAGTCAGGCGTGTTCGGAAATCAGCCCAGGTTGCAAAAGGCGGCTTTTCTACCCAGAACCTTAACTCTAAATCCCACCCTGGATGCTTCAGGCAACTTCCAGAGGCCACCTGTGGAAACTCTGCAGCCTCTCTTAAAATGGGGCATTGCAAATCAAAACGGTTTCTGGTTTTATAAATACCCGCTGGTCGTCTGAATGGGGAGTTCTTTCTTTCTTTCTTTCTTTCTTTCTTTCTTTCTTTCTTTCTTTCTTTCTTTCTTTCTTTCTTTCTTTCTTTTTCTTTCCTTCCTTCCTTCCTTCCTTCCTTCCTTCCTTCCTTCCTTCCTTCCCTCCTTCCCTCTTTCTTTCTTTCTTTCTTTCTTTCTTTCTTTCTTTCTTTCTTTCTTTCTTTCTTTCTTTCTTTCTCTTCTTGATCTCTGAATGTTTCACATCCATTTCTGGCAGGGATCAAGTCAGTTGCCTGCACTTTTTTCAATTCCACTTTAGCTAAGTGATTGGCAACTTTTTCTCATGAAATTAGAAAGAGAGATTAGGTGGGATGTGACTAGATTCAGCCCTCCATCCCCTACCTTTATTTTTTAAAAGTGACTTGTGGGGGGGGGAAAATGATGAATTCTGTAAGTTTCCAGATGATACACAACTGGATGGGTAAAATTCTAAATCAGATTCCACATTCAAAACCAACTTGAGAGGGTAGGAGAAAAGATGATCTCAGTTTCACCCTTCACATTGTGCAGGTAAGTTTTTTTTAAAATTTATTTAAAATACATTGTGAAAACTCAGCTGACAGTTGATCTTAATGTTATAAAATGAAAAGTATGCCATTTGCAATTAACTTGGCATAAAATAATTCATTTGCATTTAATTGCAATTGTTCAAAGAATGTTCGGAAAAATGTTCGGCCCTCCAGCATGTTCACTTCATCCAATCTGGCCCTCTTTGAAAAAAGTTTGGACACCCCTGGATTAGTAGGTCCTTTGGGGGGGGAGGGGGTACTTATTCTCCACACTCACAGCATTTAATCCCTTATAATCCATGCAGAGCCTCAGCGACCCATCTTTTTTTCCCTTGAATAACACCAGAGCCCCCACCAGGGATTTAGCCGGCTCAATGAAGCCTCTGGCTAGTTTTTTATTCACATACTGCTGTAGCTCCTCCATCTTGAAGGGGGGACATAGCGTACATTTTTGGTTTAGGCAGCACTGGCTCCTGGTAATATTTCAATGGTGCAGTCATTGGGCCGGTGTGGTAGGATTTCACATTCCTTCCCACTAAATGTTTCCGCTAAATCTCGGTATTCCCTGGGGATGAGTGGCTCCCCTGGCAGGGGAATGGTGGCTACTTTCACTGTTTCTGCTGGTGGACTAGGCTCTCTGCTAATGTCAAAAGAGTCACGAGGGGGGTTGGGTCCTACCAGCAATCTTACAGTCCTCATCCCGTTTTCCCACCAAATAAAGGGTTTAAACTTGTCTAGCCATGCTAGACCTAAAATTACAGCTTCAGTCATTTTGGGCCCACCACAAAATGGATGAGTCCCAATGTTCACCTATTTCTAAATGTACTGGTTCAGTTAAGAGATCCATCCACTTGTTTAAATCTCATGGGTTTGGAGAGTAACCTTGCTTGTATGCCCAGTTTAAGGGCAATTGGCAAGCTGATAATGCATGGGGAACACCCTGAGTCCACTTGCACCTTCAAATCCATTTGTACCCCTGTCTTAGGGACTATGAGTTTGGCAGCGAGTGAAAAAGGTGGAATGGGTTGACCCACCATCAGGTTGTTTTCCCCCTCATCATCACTGTCGTATGAAGCCAGAGTGGTGGTGGATCCAGCTGGAGTTTCCACTCTCTCCTGTGTAGGCGATGCGACCTGGGTGACGGGCTCCTGGGCAACCCAGTTTGTCTTTTCTTTGGTCGGCTGCTGAGCGGGTTTCTTTTTTTCTGGTGGTCAATACTGCTGATTCTCTTTTTTCTCTCTGTATTTTTAGGCTGCCTTTAAAATCATCTTCAGGGTAATTTAAACATAAAGGATAAAATCAACCTCATAAGTATTATCAATTAACACTATAATGCAGAATCAAATGTTGAAGTTTAATGGATTATGATGCTTGGCTCATATTACAGGTAAACTCTTCATCATGTCTGAAATATTTTTCATGGTATTTCAGTTATCACAGGGAGAGCAGTACAGTACAGCTCCCATCTTTTCTAAGATGCCTTGAAGTGAAACAGGTGAAATCACTTGATTCTTTAAAAGAAAGAATTTTTAGTGATGTTTAAGTATCAGGCAATTTGTAGCATGATCCTTATTTAAGCATCAAGGATTGAGAGTTTTGAAGTGTGATTCATGATTAGAAACCAGAGGCCACACCAAGAATGCCAGAGGCCACACCAAGAATGTTAGAGTAGGGTTGTTATCTCTGTAATTAAGAAGTCCAGGAAGGTTGAGAATAAGAAAGGCAGGAATCCAAACAAAGAAGAATTTGACCAGCATAAAGAAACACTAATGTTCGAATTATGTTTTGAATTTGTTTGCAGAAATGCATGGGTCTTTTATGAAAAGTATATATTGTGAGTATGCATGGGTTGGGCTTTGTGGGTTAATTCTCTTATAACCACAGATGGCAGAAACAAGATGTGGCATGCAATATTTAGCAGCAATATTTATGTAAGTTGGAGGACAAAATACTTTTGAGGCAACCCTCTTTTGAAAAATGGTGCCATGCAAACTTGCCTCAATGTGCTGAGGGAAACAATGGTTTCTAAATAAAGGCTGTTTGTTTCTTCCATGTAGCTTTGCAGTTAGTAAGACAGTGAGAATTATGGGAGGGAGGGAGGGAGGGAGGGAGAGAGAGCAATGTTTCAGAAGTGAAAGGTTGCAAAAACTGTACAGAGGGCACATACTAATTCACCCTAATACAATACTGCAACTCAGGGAGAAAGGATACAGCCAACTCCCTACTTTTAGAGTTCTTGCAAGCAGCTAATAGCACAGGAAATTACATACAGAGTACTGAATCTTTGGGCTGATCCTGTTTATTAACAGTTCAGAGCTTCCACACATTTACTTGAAAGTAAGCCCCACTTATTTCAGTTGAACAACTGCCAAGTAGCTGAGCTTCAATACCAACAGTTTAAGATAAGTTCCACTTGTGCTCCAGGAAATGGCAGATTCAGGGCTTCTTTGAATATTTCATACCATATACAGTATATGCCTGATCATATGGGACAATAATCCATAATGTAATTTGTTGTTAGTTTTGGGTTAACATCTTATGTGAAGCTGTCTATTACAGTTTCTAAACCATCATTTATAGTTTAGCCTACTTGTAAACTCAATAATTATAACTTCTTCAACAACTATAGTTTAGCACATTATGAAAGCTAAAACCAATTGTATTCAGCTTCACAAACAGCACCTCAAGTATCTACCATAGCTGGTATTGTTTATGATATTAAAACTTGTCAATAGAATTTTCAAACAAAGCTAAAAGCAAATCAAACAACCTGTCAGAATCCATTTATATTTCATTTCTAACTATCTCCTCTGTGCAAAAACCAAATCTCATCTTCCCCTGGATTCTGCCATTCCCAAGGTGGAGATGGAACAAGCATGGGGCTTTGTTGCTTTCACTTCTTTCATTGAATGTAACCTTTTGTTTGTTCCGCCTGTCTGCTATCTATTACAATGTAAACCAAATTGCTTTCTTACTAGGCATTCTCTCTGAACTCACCGGGCAACTAGAAAAGGGGATGGGGGGAAGAAATACAACCCTCCAGGATCTGGGTTGTTTCTCCAAGGGAAGTGTGAGGAGCTGTGGAAATGATCGTGCTGCAAACAGATTTTTATCTTTCTTTTCCCATGATGGACTTACCACCTGGAGATTGGCTGATCTGGAACTGACCAAATGAACTGTGGGGGGAGTTTGCTTGGGGGCACTTTAAAATTGTTGACATGTAAGAGAATGCCTCAGATCCTGTCTATTATGCCTGCTATCTCCTATTTCTTAGTAAAAGATCCTGCTTGGAAAACCCTGTCTCCAAGAGTGCTGCTTTCTTAAGAAGTGGGAAGAGGTGGGTGCTAACACAACCCTTCTCAAACAACATCAAGTAGATCTACAAGGTTAATTGTATTGGTCACAAATAAAGAACCTTAACAAATTTACATAAAACAATTCATAGAACACTATATATGTGTATGCATGTGTGTGTGTTTGATAACAAACACAATATAATTTGCTATCATTTAACTATTTGTGACTAGTGTGAAAGCAGCAGCAGTTCATATTTAACCATGTGAACAAATGCTACCTTGTCAAAACCTGAAGAGTAATTTGTACTTAAAATAATCACAGTTCAATGTTGAAATCTTTGAGTTGAACACTCTGACTTCTACATGTATATCTCTCAATGTGACTGTAGATGGATTTTGGACCTGTTGAACTTCTGCATGCACAATTGCCTAACTAGGTAAGGTTGCATCACTACTTTCATTGGAACATGCATCAGATGGTTGGGAAAGCAGCACTTAATGAATCTCCTTCTCCGACATGGGGTTGATTTGACAGACCCAGGCACACTGAGCTTCTTTGAACCCTGATATGTAAAGCCATAAGAGTGCATGAGACTTTGCAAAGTATTTGCATCTTACAGTATAATGCCCTGGTCCTAATGCTTGATTGATTCCCTTTTTGCACATTAAAGCAGACGGAAAGCTTGAGGCTTCCAGCTCTTGTTGGACCTCCTTATCTAGACTGGATTCACATATTTTGTTCATGCTTGGTTTATTTTAATCACCCAGTCTATTGAATAACTCATGATTGATTTAGTGCAGAAAACTATAAATTATGCTCTACAACTATAGTAGCTGGATTCTCATGCATTATGGCTTAAAGAGGTATCTTTATTCAGAATAGAGCTGGAAGGGACCTTGGATGTCTTCTAGTCCAATCCCCTGCTCAAGTAGGAGAAATAGAATAGAATAGAATAGAATAGAATAGAATAGAATAGAATAGAATAGAATAGAATAGAATAGAATAGAATCTGCAAGTGACCTTGGAGCTCTTTTAGTTCAGCCCCCTGCTCAAGCAGGAGAACCTATACCATTTCAGAAAAGTGACTGTCTAGCCTCTTCTTGAAAATCTCCAGTGATGGAGCGCCCATGATTTTTGGAGGCAAGCTGTTCCACTGGTTAATTGTCCTCACTTTCAGGAAGTTTCTCCTTAATTCCAGATTGCTTCTGTCCTTGATTAGTTTCTATCCTTTGTTTCTTGTTTTGCCTTCTGTTGCTTTGGAAAATAAGTTGACCCCTTTTTCTATGTGACAGCCCTTCAAATACTGGAATACTGCTATCATGTCACCCATAGTTCTTCTTTTCTCTAGGCTGGCCATACCCAATTCCTGCAACCGTTCTTCGTATGTTTTAGTCTCCAGGCCCTTAATCATCTTTGTTGCTCTTTGCACTTTTACCAAAGTCTCAACATCTTTTTTTGTAATGTGGTGACCAAAACTGAATACAGTATTCCAGGTGTGGTCATACTAATACTAATGCCTATGTTTATACAACCAAAGATTGTATTAGCTTTTTTGGCTGCTGCCACACACTGCTGGCTCATGTTTAAGTGATTGTCCACTAGGAGTCCAAGATCCCTCTCACAGTTAGCGTTTTGAGCCAGATTTCACCTAATCTGCACTTGTACCTTTGGTTTTTCCTGCCTAGGTGCAAAACCTTGCTTTTCTCCACGTCAACTTTCATTTTGTTGGATAGGGCCCATTGTACAAGTCTGTCAAGATCTTTTTGGATCATGAGCTTGTCTTCTGGGATGTTGGCTATTCTTACCAGCTTAGTGTCATCTGCAAATTTGATGAATTACCCTTCTATTTCCTCATCCAAATCATTTATGAAGATATTGAAGAGTAAGATGGAACCTTGTGGTACCCCACTGCATATTTCTCTCCATGTAGATGTAGTACCATTAAAGACTACTTGTTGAGTACAATTTGTCAACCAGTTACAAATCCATCTGTTGATGATGCTGTCTATCCCACATTTTTCTAGTTTACCAAGAAGCAGGTTATGGTCAACTTTGTCAAATGCCTTGCTGAAGTCTAAGAATACAGTATAAACAGCATTTTGCTGGTCTACTGATTTAGTCACTCTGTCAGAATGAAAAGAATAAAATAAGATTGGTTTGACATGATCTGTTTTTAACAAACCCGTGCTGGCTACTAGTTATAACTTTGTTTCTAGATGTTTACAGATCTGTTTTTTGATCTAAAAATTATTATTTTTAGATTAAAGTGATATGTGAACCCAAATTTCACTCCCTGATCACAGGCATTTGCTCAAACAACGGGGAGCTAAAGAGTTTAGGGCTTTCAGGGTAATACCCACTGGGATTATATTTTGAAATCACTTCCAGTTCTGTTTTTGTTGCTGCCCACTAAGCATCATGTGTTTCCTCCTTTGGTCAGCCTAGGAATACTAATTTCTTTGTGTTCAATTGCTAAGTGACGTATGTATGCAGAAATTAAACTGCTAAAGTTCTTGCATATTTGCATTATCTACCAAAACTTCACCAGTTAATCCTTACTGAGGATTCATATTTGTTATCAGCACAAGAACAATGCCAGAAAAGAATAGTATTTCAGCAATCCCATTGCAGAGGTCTTCCATTTCAACCACAACAATCAGGAACTTTCCTGGCTTTTTGCTTACAACTTGGTCCCATGATTGAGCTACATTGTTCATCCAGATGCAGCAACTGGTGGCTTCCCAGAGATGCAATTCTCCAATATATTCTTCTAGTTTTCTTCTAGAGCCTCTTCCCCATCATCTGTTTTCGTGGTACACAGGGTCAAGTCTTTGAAGTTTCTTAGTCTTCGTCATGCAGTCAGCACAATTACAGCCCTGCCCTTATTTCCAGGCCTGTACAAAAGTCCTCCTTATTGCCTTTCCCTCGACCACCCTGAATGAATGGATCTCTTCCAGAATTTGCTTTTCTCCATTAGTAATATGAATGAGTTGCTGCTTCCTGTGTTAAAAAAAATTAAGCCTCCCAAACAATGTAGACAAAGCAAAAATTAAGCTGCTACTTCCGGCAAGTCCATTGTCTTCTGAATCCTGTGTGCAGGTGCAGATTGTATGGATATTCATTTATGAAGCACACAAGAAATCAAGAACTAAAACATATGCCTGATATTATCAAAATATTTTTGTCATAACAATAATGGGGTTAGCTTTTGGAATCCCTTTATATATTTAGGCAGTTTGTTTTGAGTAAAAAATGTAAAATTGTATACAATATAAGGACTTTAATCCCATGCCAAATATCATGGATCCAGTTTGCACTGAAATAAAAGCTGACTTCTTGTGGTATAAGATACAGTCGTTAAAAACTGTTATGAATATTACAAAAAATAATAAAAGTTTACTTGTATTTTAAATTGTATCTTAAAATGCTGTAAATACCTAAATATGGTATTTGATCTTCAGCAGCTCTAGCTAGTCATAAAATGGAAAGCAATGTTAAGGTGGATCTCTTTGTCATGAATTCACTATCTAGTTTCTAGATTGCTTAGTTATTGATTATCTTGATATACGTAAATCTTATGCATGTAAAGCTCCTATTATACAAATAATATTCTGGGGAAGTTAGATTATCTGGAATGTGGAAGAACTCTTGTAGATATTGATGCTGAAATCAAGGTGAAATGAAGGCACAGTCAACTGCCTTCATAGAATGAAGTTAATAGTCAATGTTTATGAGATAATGATAACAAGGCCTTTGTTGTGTTTCACAAACCTGTTATGAAGTCATTCCTAACTTCTAAAAGCACACTTGATATGATCTTCAGCAAGGGTCAAAAATCCTAGTGTGATTGGGCTGCATGGCTTTTATCCTTATCTGTTTTTCTGTAAGGAGAATAGCAGAAATGATATCCAGAGGGGGATGGTCAAAATCAACAACATGATGGCTGGATGGAAACCACACCTCTTTTTGAAAGTGCACCTTCAATGTGGGCAGAGCTTGTGACACAATGATGTTCCTATCTTGCTGATTTTGATCAACCACATTAGCAAATGCTGCCGAAAAGCAGCACAAGGAAGGTTTTTAGTCAAAGAAATAATGGGTCTGTGTTCATCGTGCACATCTTCCATTTCAGAGTGCAACTTCTGTACAATGCACTATATTATATATTATTTTCAATAGGACAACAAGCTTTCTAAATGACACCTATGGATATCAACTGGACAAAAAGGAGGAACTTTCCTGTCCAATTGGAGTGGTTGCTGGTATTAGGTTTACAACTGTTTCCTAATAATTGCATCTAGGTGACATTATCAGAAACATGCTTTTGCCCTGGGAAGGTTTATCCCAAACAAGGTATTCTGATTGTATTATGGGTTATTAATAGCTAGTGAAACAGAAATATTTGGGGACATGGAAAATTACTAAGAAAGCATGTTGCTTTTAAAAATAGAATTTTAACTTTGGATTGTCTTTTGGGGTCACAAACCTATGATGTAGGATAAGAATAAGGAATGTACTTTTTTGTGAGACTTTTCTGAGAAGTAAGAACTAGTTTTATGTTCTAAATATAAGAGAGATCTGAAGCAAGCCAGAAGATCATGTAAACATACATTCCTGTTTATTCAACCAATGTTCTGTTAGCTTTCTCTTCTCTTAACAATAACAAATCTTGACAAAGCTAACCATCAGAAGATGATTCCGGCAGCAGTTAGGTCACAATTCAGTTTTAAATAAAATGTATTGTTAAAACTGCCTTGGCCACCAAAACATATGGAGACCTGTAAATTGCTGTAGCTATCTCTTATGCTATTGTAGACATGGAGTCAGCATGAACCTTTGACCATGTGACTCCTGCACTGCCAGAGGACCATTGAGTTGTGTTCAGTGCTGACAGATTGACATAGAAGCACAAAATGGGTTGTCTGAAACATTTTGATATTCTACCATGGAGACAAAGTTATAAGGCCTGGTTAGTAGATACATTGCAAGGTAGGATAAATGAGATACCAAATAATCATTAATACTCTACTGGGATCAAATGGAAAATTAATAATTCAGATAAAAGTCCAAGAGGCTGCAGGCTGCTCTGCTGTTGGTGGTTGAAGTAAATTCTGTTCCAACTGTTGTCTTGATTGCATGGTAGCATTTTGCTACAAATTATTTACAAATTAGTTATTGGTTTTGCAAAAAAAAAAAAGCTGCACCAAGGTATTTTGTAGACAGTGGAATGTCCTGAGGTCGGAGACCTTTTCCACTAACAAACGTGAGATCTTCAGCTTCTCTTTTAAAAAAAGAGAAACTGTAAACCTATAAACCTGACCAGAAAATCAATTGCACAGGAAAACTTGAACAATACCTAAGGTTGGATATAATAACTGAATTTCACAAGTCTAATTATACTTTTGCTTCCTCACCATTATATATCAGCGAATCAGGGAAGTGTTTGCCTGAGCCACTTCTGAATATTATGTTGCCTCTCAGGACTTAAATAATACTTCAGCCCTATTTACCTGAGCAAGACAATCTCCCTTACTTTCTCAGACACAGCTATGGAAAAGGCTCACTTCCTAGTTTTTGCCAGATAAGACTTGGATCTGAAATTAGCTCACCATATCCAATCTCATGTAATGGATAGATATTCTCAGAGAGAGGTGCTCCCTCAAATAATCTGGCCTCTTGCCATATAGAGATTTAATGGGGATAACCAGTATCTTGAATTGCATCTGGAAAGAAAGTGGAATTCAATGCTAACATAGCAGTGATGTGATATGAAGTGCAAGGTCTCCCAGTTTCTGAGTGGTTTATATGTTCAGTTTTGTATGAATACAGCCATTGTAAATTGTAAACCACAGATTATGACTTGGTATTATGTGTGAATGGCTTTTTTTTAAAAAAAGAAAGAAATCACATTGAATATGATTTGGTATCTTTTAAACCATTTCTGTCTGTATTTTTGCTTCTACATTGAATGTGTATATTTAGAGGACTTATCTTGAGAGCATACAGATGATATATTTATTTGATAGAGCACCTAAAAACAGTGTTATTATAAAAATGTTTCAGCAAACATGTTAATTCGGTCATTAGTGACTCATTCCAAAAAGAGCCATATTTAAACTTTTATATAACAATTCTAAAATGGGAATTATTCTTTTGTTCAAGGGTGAAAAGTTTGCTTGTAAGGTCCAGCTCTACTGAGAAGGTAAGCCTCACACTTACTCCTATTAATGCTAGCTGGAATGACAAAGAATATAAAGGTTGCAGTCCAACATCTAAAGTCCACCATTTATTTGTACCTATTGTAGGATGATTTCCAAAATTCTATTAATAAAGGCTATGATTGAATGGAAGCTCCAAATCATGACAGAAAGTTTATATTTAGATTCCTGGAGCAATACTTTCATACTGCTAATGTAATTATTTTCCACATTTCAACAATGACTGAAATAATAGACATTCATATTCTTCAACAATAAGTATTAATTATGGAGTAAGAGATGATACGCAGATGATACCACTCTAATGGCAGAAAGTGAAGAAGAACTAAAGAGCCTCTTGTTGCAGGTGAAGGAGAGTGCAAAACTTGGGTTGAAACTTAACATTAAGAAAACCAAGATCATGGCATCTGGCCCTCTCAATTCCTGGCAAATAGATGGGGAAGAAATGGAGGTAGTGGCAGATTTTATTTTCCTGGGCTCCAAGATCACTGCAGATGGGGACTGTAGCCAAGAAATTAAAGGACGCTTGCTCCTGGGGAGGAAAGCCATGGCAAATCTAGACAGCACACTAAAAAGCAGAGACATCACCCTGTCAACAAAAGTGCGTATAGTCAAGGCTATGGTCTTCCCAGTTGCAATGTATGGCAGTGAAAGTTGGACCATAAGAAAGGCTGAGCGCCAAAGAATTGAGGCCTTTGAACTGTGGTGCTGGAGAAGACTCCTGCGAGTCCCTTGGACTGCAAGGCGATCAAACCGGTCAGTCCTAGAGGAGATCAATCCTGACTGCTCTTTAGAAGGCCAGATTCTGAAGCTAAAACTCAAGTACTTTGGCCACCTAATGAGAAGGAAGGACTCACTGGAGAAGAGCCTAATGCTGGGAAAGATCGAGGGCAATAGAAGAAGGGGACGACAGAGAATGAGGTGGCTGGATGGAGTCACTGAAGCAGTAGGCGCGAGCTTAAATGGACTCCAGAAGATGGTAGAGGACAGGAAGGCCTGGAGGAATGTTGTCCATAGGGTCGCGATGGGTCGGACACGACTTCGCAGCTAACAACAACAAAGGGATGATATTTTTAAAAGTGAATCATTTGTGGGAGCATTGTCATCAGGCCAGAGCAACTGGATAATACACTGGTGCTTTGTGATGTCACTGCTACCATAGAAACGATTAGTCTACACTGGGCATACACTAGATATGAGCAGGAGAGCTTAGAAAGCTGAGAGAAGAGACAACATCTTGAGTCTGGCAGGGTCATCAGAAAAGCTCAGCTTCGAAACAGCAAAATGTATACCCGTAGTAATGGACAGGAAAAAAGAAATCGACAAGCAGAGCCTCATCCATGTGGAAGCAAAAGTTTAGAACAAATAATTTCAATGGATGACTGTGCCAAACTTATTATTGACAGTGCATTACTGAAGATTCAGCAGCAGCTAATGAAAAAAGCAAAGCAAGGTGGACCTTGTATGTCAAATAATCCTTCACTTGACTACAAACATCAGGAATCCAATTACGAGAGGACAGGGATGACCATGGGTGTCACTATCCCTAACTTTAACCCTTCAAAACGAGGGGGGTGGCAGGAAGCTCAGTACCAAGAATCAAGAAAAGAAGATATTTCAAGCATCCTCACATCAACCATCCAGAAGGTCATGCGTGAAGCTGTTTCTAATGTAGACAACAATAGCAACAACATGAATAGAAGTCTTCGGCAAGCCCCTCCTCCTGAAAGCAAACCTCAGAGAATAAAGGCTACCTCAAAACTACCCAGTGGTTCACTGGATATGTATAGCAACATGGACCGTATGAACATGCTAGATATTGACCAGCTAGTGAAATCTATGACTAAACTGTGTCTTTTAGATACTGGAGGCAATGGCTCAAATTTAGGCAGTGGAGACACATCACATAAACAATATAATGGTTCATCTCAAAATTCAGGAGGACCAAGAACAGCTGCTTTAGTCAGATCTAATATGAGACAAGGTGGCACAAATGGAGTTATAGTAACTAATCAGAATGGTGAAAATGGTTCTTTGAACAAAGAACTGCAGGCTGTCCTCCAGTGGATGGTGGCTTCTCATTTCAATGTGCCCAACCTGACATTCTTAAATGACAGAGAAGGAGAACTGGCTGACCTTCCACAACTGGCTCAGAAAGCAACCCAAAAGGGCTACAGTGTGGGAGAAATTCTTCAGAAAGTAATGAGGTACCTTGAAAGAACAGAGATGGAGGAGGCAATGGGGAAAAGGCCTCAGTGTGGACTGATCCGCTGGCTACATGCCAACTTGTAAAAGCCAACTCTTCCCTCTCACAATGATACAATACAGTACAGGCACCTTCAACCACATTTACCTAGTGGATCTGATAACCACAGTATGGCTGCCAGCAACAACATATTGACTTCAACAGTTCAGTCACATGGCAGCTCAGCAAGATCACCAATAAAAAACTTTTTTTTTAAATGTGAATTTAGGAGAAAGAGTCTTATTTTATTATTAGTCCAACATCATTAAGAAATAAGAACCTGGAAATATATATTTGTGAAGTTGTATATGCTCTTTTGATTTATTACTTTGATCTCTCTGATTATAGTCTAATACAGCAGAAGCCAATAATTTCATGTTTACTCACTATAGCATGTAAGTGCAATATAGCAACCTAAAATAATTTGGTAAATTTATGCTAAGAAAAGCTGCAGTGCATACATCAAGTGACATTGTAGGAGGTTAAAAAAGTCAAAAGTGGCAGCTATATCTAGAGTTCCCACTCTTTTTTATGGGTATTGTAATGTATTGGGCTTGCTTTGTTAAGGGAACACCACATGGTAAATGCTGGAAGGCTCTTTGAGCAGAGAAGCTGGCTAACGGCTCCCAGCTCCTCAGACAACCTGTCTCCAGCACTGCTATTGGTTGTCTCTAGAGTGGCAAAGGGTTGCTTCAAACCTATTGGCCACCACCTAGAGGCCAGGGTATAAATTGCTGCATCTGCATCCCTGTTCCTTAGTTCAGATCCTGCAAGCAATAAACCATGATCTTTGCTGAACTCACTCGCCTCGTCTTCATTCCTGTGCAATGAACCCAGTACACAACACTGGCGATGAAGGTGGGATCCTGCTTCTCCTTCGAAGCTGAAAGTCACTAGGGGAGAGGCAGCGCATGCCTGGCGGGAAAGCAATTCCCCCCCCTATGGTCGGCTAGCTCAGCCATGCTAGAGACCACGCACTCAGAGGACCAGTCCCTGGGCAACGGAGGAGCAGGATTCAAAGACACTGAAAACCAGCTGTGAAGACCAGCAGAATGCCCAAGGTCAGAAAGCTGAAAGAATTCAACATCAAGCAGCCAGAAGAGTGGCCCTCGTACCTGTCCCAGGTTGAGAACTACCTTCGAGTGAACCAGGTCGCTGAGGATGGACTGAAGGCTGCCATGCTACTGTTTGTGTGTGGCCCAGCAACGTTTGATTTAGCCAAGAACCTGTTCATGCCAATGCCGTTGGAGTCCGTATCCTTCGTGGAGTTGAAAAAGAAGCTCGGAAAACATTTTCAGCCAAAGATGTCAGTGATCGCTTGGCATTATGCCTTCGAGCAAAGAATACAGCAACTGGGAGAAACCGCATCTGAGTACATTGCGGCCTTGAGGCAGGCCACACGCCTGTGCCAGTTCTCTGACATTGAGGAGAGACTATGAGACTGGCTTGTCTGTGGCCTCTGCAACCGAGAAGCTTTTCGCCAGAGCAGAAGCTATTCGCCAGAGAGGTCCTATCATTTTTGGATGCACAGAAGGAAGTCATGGCAGATGAAGCCGCTGGCGGAGCCGTATGAGCTATTTGGCCCGCCAAAACTGCACAATGCAAAGAAGCCGTCCACCACGAGGACGCCGAACACACAGAAGGCCCCAAAGAAGACACAGAAGTCAACAAGTTACACAAACAACCTGACCAACAGCGTCGCAGCAACAAGCAACAAGAGACTATTTACAAGGCAGATCCCTTCCTTAGATGTCCAGGTTGTGGCGGCCACCACCAACACTTGGACTGTAGGTTCCAGACAGCCACGTGCCGGGCCTGCGGGAAGACCAGCCACATCATGTCCATCTGCAGAGGTTGCCAGAGGGACCGGCCTGTGAATTGCCAGTTGGAGGATCTGACCAGGAGAAGTACTGGGGCCCCAGGGCCGTACAGCATGGGGTTTTGCTCCAGCCACAGAAGCGTTTGCCGTACCGGGGCCTGCCGCCCGATTAAGCTCAAGTATAGACTTCAGGTGGAGGTGCAAGGGGTCCCCTGTAAGATGGAGCTGGACACAGGCTCCGCCGTTTCTATTATTTCCCTTGAAACATTTAATTTTGTTTGTAGCCACAGTAAGAGATGGGCAAAGCTGAGGCATTCTGACATAGTACTAACTGATTTCCAGAATGCCAGAGTTGCAGTCAAGGGTGAGACCACTCTAGCCATTAAATTTAAGGGGTTTTCAGGGCACCTGGATGTTGTTGTAGTAGGGGGCCAGAGAACGAGCCTAATTGGGCTTGATTGTTTTGATGTGCTAGGTATCCAAGTAACCAGAATCAACCGGACACAAGTCGCGAGTCTAGCGACAGTATGCGTGGAATTCACAGATGTATTTGATTCAGCTCTGGTAACATACAGGGGCCCGCCAATAGCATTCAAACTAGACCCGAATGTAGTGCTAGTCAGGATTAAGCCTTGTAGGGTCCCATTTGCCCTCAAGCACAAAATAGACACTGAATTAGATAAACTTGTTGAACAGGGCGTTTTGCAACCAGTAGATGGTGGGGAGTGGGAAACTCCTATTGTAACACCACTAAAAGCCAATGGGGAAGTCAGAATCTGTGCAGATTATAAATGCACAATTAACCGGGCCCTCAAAGAACACACATACCCAGTTCCAGTAGTAAGCCACATCCTTGCGTCCTTGCAGGGTGGCACCATTTTTGTGAAATTAGATTTGGCTCAGGCCTATCAGCAACTGCCTGTTGATGAGGCCACGGCCGCAGCACAGACAATTGTAACCCACAGGGGGGCATTTAAAGTAAAGCGCCTGCAATTTGAGGTCAGTGTAGCCCCGGGCATTTTTCAGGGCATCATGGAACGTACACTCAAGGGCATTCTGGGGGTTTGCCCCTATTTTGATGATGTGCTTATTGCCGGAGAATCCACTAAGGTGCTAGCAAGGAGGCTCAGAGCCATCCTGCAAAGGCTGCGAGAAGCAGGCCTCAAACTTAAAAAAGAATAAGTGCAGTATTGGGGTTCCTTCAACTGAATTCTTGGGGTTTTGCATTGATGCTGATGGCATCCACCCTGCTGAGTCGAAAGTAAAAGCCATTCAGATGGCACCTAGCCCTAAAATAAAAGGAGAGCTGCAGGCATTCCTGGGCCTCCTCAATTTTTACCATGCATTCCTTCCTAACAAGGCCGCAGTGGCGGAGCCACTTCACAGACTGTTAGATAAAAATGCTCCATGGAAGTGGTATAGCATTCACGAAAAAAGTTTTTAGGAATTGAAAGCACTTCTGTCGGTCAGTTCCACCATCACCCATTTCAAGGAGTCTAAAACAGTTTGCTTAGCGTGTGACACATCCCCATACGGGGTGGGTGCAGTCTTAAGTCACTTAGAAAAAGATGGAACTCAAGTTCCAATTGCTTTTTATTCAAGGACACTGTCCTCTGCTGAGCATAATTACACTCAAATTGACAAAGAGGCATTGGCCATTGTAGCTGGAGTTAAAAAATTCCACGACTACTTATACAGCAGGGACTTCATGGTCTTCACAGACCATAAACCGCTTTTGGGGTTATTCACTACAGACAGACAGACACCCCACATATTATCTCCTAGAATGCTGAGATGGTCCATTTTTTTTAACAGCTTATACGTTTAAGCTGATTCTCAAACCCGGCAAGGGTATGGGCCATGCAGATGGCCTGAGCAGGCTTCCACTGCCACAAATTGAACCAGATCTGGCCCCAGTGGCCCGCATTCAGGACTTGCCAGAGTTTCCCCTCCATGCAGGGGACATAGCCACAGAAACGGCAGCAGAGAAGACACTAAGTAGAGTGCTTTCTTGGGTACACACAGGTTGGCTAGATAAAAGCCCAGGCCCTGAGTTTCAGAGCTATTTTACAAAAAGACATGAGCTATCAGCTCACAAGGGTTGTATTCTTTGGGGGAACAGGGTCATAGTTCCTATCTCACTAAGAGACAGGGTTTTGTAATCACTGCATGAAGGCCATCCAGGTATTGTTCGCATGAAAGCATTGGCTAGAAGCTATTTATGGTGACCAGGATTAGATAAAGCCATTGAGGCCCAGGTGCATGGTTGTTATACATGCCAGCAATCAAGGCCTGAAATGCCGCACACTCCAGTTCACAGGTGGGAGGAGACTCACACTCCCTGGTCTAAGATTCACATAGACTTCGCCAAGCCCTTTCAGGGACAGGTCTTTCTTATAGTGGTTGACAGCCACTCTAAATGGTTAGAAGTTATACCAATTGCAAATATTTATTTATTTATTTTATTTATTTATTAAATTTTTATACCGCCCTTCTCCCGAAGGACTCAGGGCAATAAATATCAAAATATAAATACAAAAGTTAAAAAAGAGATTAAAAAGAATTAAATAATTATGCCCAATAATACAATACTAAAAGTGTGTTAAAACTAAATCCAACCCCAAACCCATCAGACCAGGCCAGATTGTTCAAATAAATAAGTTTTTAAATCATGCCGGAAGGAGCCTAGGTCGGGAGCCATCCGGAGCTCAACCGGCAAGTGGTTCCACAGGTCTGGCGCGCCCACAGAGAACGCCCTCCCCCTGGGGGCCACCAATCGACATTCTTTGATTGGAGGCACCCTGAGGAGGCCCTCTCTGTGGGAACGCACTGGACGGAGGGAAGTTGATGCCGGCAGCACGTGCTGCCATAGGTAATCCGGACCCATGCCATGTAGGGCTTTGTAGGTCATAACCAGCACCTTGAATCTCACCCAGAGGGCAACTGGCATATGACTACTGCTAGGACCATCCAGGTGCTTAGGAAACTCTTTGTCACACATGGGCTGCTGGATGTCGTAGTGTCCGATAACGGGGCCCAATTTAATGCAGCAGAATTTCAGGCGTTCCTGAGAGCAAACCTCATTAGGCATGTGACATCGGCTCTGTTTCACCCATCTACTAATGGTCAAGCCAAACGTATGGTGCGCACCACAAAAGAGTCGCTGAGGCATATAGTGACTGGGGACTGGCACCACAGAGTGGCCAATTTTTTGCTTTGCCAACATTCCACAACATGCACAGCTACTGGGAAAAGCCCAGCAGAACTGCGCTTGGGGAGGCGACTGATAGGAAACTGGACAGGTTGCACCCAGACCGGGTAGCAGCAGAAGCCTCTCGCCCCAAACCCCCGAGGGGGCGATGGGGTGTGGGCCAGAAACTATGGGCATGGGAACTTGTGGGTGCCAGGAAAAATCACTAAAATGTCAGGCCCTCTCTCATATGAAGTGGGCCTAGAGGGCGGGTGAGTTGTCCAGTTGATCAGCTTAGGAAGCGTATTCCAGAACGGCCACAAAGCGAGGACTTCATCATAAGTCCTTACCAAGGGGTGCAAACCGGCAGCCAGGCCGATCCATGCATAGACTGTGAAGGCTCAAACAGCCAAAGCAACGGGGAGTTGGCTGTAGGGGAGGAAAGCCCGGAAGTGCAACATGGGTCCCCTGACGAAGAAAGCCAACCTGAGTTCTACAGCCGCTGTGCTAAGTCTGCTGAACAAACTGACTCTGGGGTGGGCCAACCTGAAAAGGCCAGCCAGAGATCACCGAGCCATCCTGAATTGCTTGAACTGAGAGACACTGGTCTACCCAGCCCGGCGGGCAAGCTGGTAGGCCAAGAAGTGCCTGGGTCCCCCAGGTGTTCCACAAGGGCTCGCAAACCTCCTGCTTATCTGCAAGATTTTGTCCCAAAATAATAAAGCTATAATGTTGTATGTACCATATTGTACTGCCTGCTTATCTACAAGATTGTTCTGAATAATGAAACTATACGTAAGTACCTTATTGAGCTGCTAGCTAGGAAACACCTGTATTAGCTAAGAGGAAACCTGTTTTCTCACACCATTGTTATACCTTTTGTAAAATTGTATTGCTGTAATTACTTTCTGTTGTTGCTATAATGTTTGTTCATTCTAGGGGGGAAGGGTGTAATGTATTGGGCTTGCTTTGTTAAGGGAACACCACGTGGTAAATGCTGGAAGGCTGTTTGAGCAGGGAAGCTGGCTAATGGCTTCCAGCTCTTCAGACAACCTGTCTCCAGCGCCACTATTGGTTGTCTCTAGGGCAGCAATGGGTTGCTTCAAACCTATTGGCCACTGCCTAGAGGCCAGGGTATAAATTGCTGCATCTGCATTCCTGTTCCTTAGTTCAGATCCTGCAAGCAATAAACCATGATCTTTGCTGAACTCACTCGCCTCGTCTTCATTCCTGCGCAATGAACGCAGTACACAAAAGGTATCACACATACGGGTCATATAAAAAAGAGGTGGAGTTTTGATTGTGCCCTTGCAGGTCCCATTTTGCCTTTTTGGTCCCCTCTGTAGAAGCCCTTGTAGACATTTTTCTGAAGAAAACATAAGAGAGCTATTTTTTCAAAGTCCCAATCTTTTTTAGAGAGTCAACATAGGTGCAGGTTGTACAATTCATTCCAAATTGAATAATATCTACCCAAATAATCAAGATTACATGCATGTAAAAAAAAACCAGGCACAGAGTAAATTCCCAAGAATTTAGTTGGACTTCCTAACCTAACCTTATTCATGCATGAAGCAGCTCTAAATAAATAATAGGGTCATTGTGAATGTTAGAGAAGCTAGACATCTGTGTCATTGGCATCATTGAAACTTATGGATGTGTTTGTTAAAAACACACTTATAATCTATTTATAGTCATCAAATGCTCTAACACTCTGTTTTTCAACCTTAATAGCTTGAAGTTGCATGGATTTCAATTCCAGCCAGCATGTCTACCCATCTTCAAGTTGCCAAGATTTAGAAACATAATGGCATGGAAAGACAAAATCATACAATCATACAAATTCTAAAGTTTCTGATTATGAGATTTAAGTTTAAGCACAAATGGAACCTGGCTGTGTGTGCAAGAGAAAGACTATATCTGGAATATCACTCTGAGCCAGATTGGAAAATAAATCTACAGTAGAGTATGTAGTGAGGCAATATTAGCAATAGTGCTCAAAAATGTTCTGGAATCTTACATAGCTTAGCCCCCCATCAGTTTTGTAATCCTAATATCATAAATTAGAAGTAAATACATTTTACATTTAAAAAATAAAACTGTACTCATTTCTTTTTTCAAAAACAGCAGTGCAGTCACTTTTGGGACTGAATATAGCTGTAGTAAGAAACAGAGAGTGATTAACATTTTCCAATTCATTCTTCCTCCATTCCTACTTGCTCTGAAGAAGGAAAAAGATACTTTTTCTATCTTCTATTCATCTGTTTTTTTGTATTCTTCCCCCACTAGCCACACTTCATCAATAGTTTTGTTTTTCTTCTTCCCAAAACCTTGTTCTAAAATTAGCATCAAAATAATTTTAGCTCAGGTAAAAAAGTTTGCTGATGACGTATGATTATTTCCTCAAATGGATACAAAGGAAGAGCAGCTTTTTTTTTCCTTCTAAAGGAGTAGAACTGCCAAAGAAATTAATGAGAATTCTCTGGGTGGCTGCCATCCTCCTTTCACAGCATTTGAAGTGATTGTCCCACAGTGCTTAAACTAAGCCCTGGCCTTTGCTTAGTTAGTGTTAAAGATAAGGTTCTCCCAAATATTCAAGGGGATCTTCAACTTTACTCATACTTTAGATCAGACATGTCAAACACAAGGCCCGGGGGCCGGATATGGTCCGCGAAGTGGTTTCATGTGGCCCGCGAAGCCATCCTGGAAACAGTGAGGGAACGGCCCCCACTGCCTTGGCCCTGGCCCAGAGACCCTCCTTCTGCCAGAGACCCTCAGATCTGTCCCACTCCTGCCCAGGCCCCCATAGGCACCCTTGATGCGAACGATGTAGAGCTGGCCACGCCCACCCAGTAGGCCATACGCACTCTAGCCACGCCCACCCAGTAGGCCACGCCCACCCTGGCCATACCCACCCGGCCCCCTGAGGGCAACCGCAATGCTGATGTAGCCTTCAATGAAATTGAGTTTGACACCCCTGCTTTAGATGATCCTGCCATTTGTAATAATTGCTATACCTCAGTCATCAAAGGTACAGTACTAGCAATGAAAAATTATGAGAAATGTATGGATGTGAGAAAAAGCATGTATTGTATCTTTGTTCATTTAGAGAAAGATAAACTGAATGGGCTTGAATTATGGATCACCTGGCATGAATAAGGAGTTGATGGTTTGTGTTAAATATGGTAAGAATGGTATATGATGGAAGTAAGGCATGTGTGAGAATAAATGGAATATAGTTAGTTCTCATTGACCATAATTCACAGCAGCAACATGGCCTTTAAGCATGACATCACAGGTCCACACTGACTTATGTAAGATGCAAGCAAATCACAGTAGGCTGTTAAGTGCAATGCCATGACTTGCAACTTCCTGCCAGCTTCCCCATTGACCCTGCTTGTCAAAAGCCAACAGAGAAGGTTGCAAGTAGTGATCATGTGAGCACAGGATGCTGTAACTGCTGTAAATGTGCACCAGTTGCCAAGTACCTGACTTGTGATCACACGACCATAGGGACACTATGATGGCTGCAACTTTGAGGACTGTTCCTAAATCTAATTTTTTTAGTGCCATTGTACTTTGAACAGTCCCTGAATGAATGGTTGGTAAGCTTGTAATGATAAATGTTTCAACAAATTGAACAGAGAATAATACAGAGAATGTGATATCCCTTGGTTATTTTATATGCTTATACATACGTTTATGTATAAATGTTGATTTTGAGGTGTGTTTGCTGGAGATGTGAATGGGCATGGACTTATACTTTCATATAAAATGATACTGTGTATAGAAATCAAATTTTTCACATAGAATACAATGAGAAATATTGATCTGAAAATTAATGCATAAAAGACCAAAATACTTGTGTCAGAGAAAGCAGTTGGAGTGAATCGTTACAAGCTATACATTTTCTAGAAGAAGGAGATTGGTTGGTATGCTTTAATATAGCATCTTGGCTGGGGAATCCTGGGAACCTACATATCTTTAAGTTGCCAAGGTTGACAAACACTGCCTTAAAATAGAATGCTTACCAAAGATGGGAAAATGAATGAAGAAATTTTAAGATGTGAAAATGTTCTGTGAGGGCAAAGTCAGAAGCACAGGGCCTGAGACCAGACTGATCCATTATAAAAACAATGCATCACTGTCAACTGTTTCTCCCACCCAAGAACAAATGGCCCTCAGCCTGTCATGAGAAATGGACAGGATAAAGAAATGTCAGAGTTGAAAATTGGTTCTGTATATATAAAGCTTGGGTCTCAGAGTCTGCTATTGTTGCCTTTCTTTATACAATCTCAGACTTTCCTAGAAATAAAATTAACTTATCAAGAACTGGGTGTCTTCTATTTCCACATTGGACTGGGTGAAGTCTGACATGCTAATGGAAAGGTTGTAATATATGGTCTATTGCAAGGAATTAATGTTTATTAAAGGAAGCAAAAATAGTTATGTAAGAGGTTTCATGCCTACTTTTTAATATGAAAGTAAGAGCCAGGTGTCAAGCTACAAACTTTACTGCCTTTAGGACCGCAGCGTGCTTCTAACTTGCCAACAGAGGGGGGAGGAAGGGAAGAGAGATTTGAATCTACAGGTGTTCTTTAACAGTATGAGACACAAAGCTGCTGAAGAATTGTGTTGACAAAACTAAAGTCTGTTCTCATAATAATTACTAGAAGATGTATTGGACAATATGATCTGTACTGTCAGAGAGGAGTGGGAAAAGTTTCATTCTTTTAATTAACTGCTTCCCACTGTTTCCTTAGAGCTAGCTTCCCTTTGACCCCACAGATTTGATTCTGCTCAATAAAAGTAATCATTAGAAGTTTACAATGGCTCTGATGTTTTGCTTGGTTGGGCTTTTCAGCCAAGGGTTAACACTAAGCTAGCTGTCTAAACAAATTAAATTCTGTTGAGAGGTCCAGAGCCCCTTTGCCCTGCTGGAAGCCTCCAGGGAGGTGGTGAAGACTCAGGGGAAGATGCCTGAAATGGAGAAGCCAGCTGGAGCTACTTGGGATTGATCAATGGAACTCCATCTGGAGCTGAGGGAGGCTTTGTAACCCCACCAGCCTCAACCCAATCCAAGCAGCAGGTTGAATGGAGGGAGCCAACCCTGGAGTGAATGGGGGGAGTGGCAGCATTCAACTGGCCTGAGTTGGAGAGGTGGAGAGAAGAGTTGTGGAGAACTGTTGAAGGTGAGTTCTGATCGTATTGCCCCAGCCCAAAGGAGCCAAGGGGATGGAGCAGTGGGGAGATGTGAAGACTCAGAGGGAATGGCATCCAGGGGCCAAGGTGTGGCAGTCAGTCACTGGAGCACCTGAGGCAGCAGTTCAGCAGCCTGGAGGTCCGTGGAGGAGGGTTGGTCCCATAGCTGGATACCAGACACCAAGGAGGTTCAGCCCCGACCCTGAGGCTGACATCGATCCCTTCACCCCAGCACTTAGTGGGAGCAGCAGCTGTGATGATGGGGGGAGGGGACAGTTAGCTTGCTGTCTGGGCTACCTTCCACTCTGAGACCCAGTCTGGGGTTGAGAGCCTACAGCCTGCTGTCACCACCTGCTCCACAGCTTGGGGAAGTGGGTTGGCAACTCCCACTGAATCACAGGTACAGAGCACAGCCAGGGAAGTATCCAGACCGCAGGGCATGGCTGTAGCGGCTTCAGCTGGAAACAGCACCCAGGCCACCTCCACCCCCAACTGCTGAGAGCAATGTTCAATGGGAGCTCAAAAAAGCTGGTGTTTTGCCTAAATCAAGTCTGAACCCACCTAGATTGGCATGGAGATGATTACCTTGATGATGTGGCCCGGGTGGATATTGTCGTGGCTAATCTCAAAGGGGAAGCAGCAGAATGGGTGACCATCCTCCATGACAAAGGTGCCCCTAAGCTGCTGGATCCAGATGCTTTCCTCTGTGGCCTCAGAGCTTAGTTTGGGGACCCTGCAGACCCAGTGGGCAGAGCTGGAAGTCTGGAGGGTCAAGCAGGGGACAAGTCCCGTAGTTGAGTACATCTGAGACTTCAGGCAGATGAAGGGGAGGCTGAGGCACTGGCCAGAACAGGTCCTGACCCAGTACTTTCAAAAGGAGCTGAGCTGCAACCTATTCCATCTGTGTCTAGCCTGAGGGATCCCAAATTGGCTTGAGGTCTGGTACCAACTAGTCACCACTGTGGACCTGGACCTGGCAGTATACAAGGGTGGTGGGGGTATCAGCCCATTCCTGAAGAAACTCCAGGAGAAGTGTGTCTTGGGGAGAAAGCAATTGGCAGCAGTGGCCCTGACACCTGCAAGGCTGGCCAAGTGTGCGCCTGTTGTGTGCTTCTGCTGCAGCCAGGAGGGCCACCAAGCTGCAATGTGCCTGGCGCTGATGCCCCAGATGGCTCCTGTGCCCCTGACTCCCTTGAAGCCAAAGAAGCCACCCAAGAAAGGAAAGGAGGTCACAGGTGGCAACTTAGGTCGTTGAGGACTTTCATCCTGAGAGTGAAGGGGATGGAACTCCAATCAAAGAGGAACCGCTGATAGTCCTTTATGATAGCAAAATGAGGGAGAAGATGACCTGATGGTGAGTGATGATGACCCATGAGGTTAGCGTGGGCATCAAGGCATCCCCCTCAGGGGTGAGGGGATGGTTAAAGCCCTTGTGGACTCATGTTGCTCCCGTTGCCTAATTAGTCAGGTGATGGTGTAGAAGTTGAGCTTGCACATGAGGAAACTTAAAAAACCCATGTTCAAACAGGTTGATGGCTCACTGATAATGAGCAGCTTCCCATTCGACTGAGCCAGTTCAACTGGAATTAGGGGAGCACCAGGAGACCATTCGCTTCATGGTCATCCCAAAGATGGCAGAGCACATGATCCTGGGTCTGGCTTGGCTAGAAAGAAGGGAGGAGCAGCCCAAGAAGGTAGTGGTGAAGAGAACTCCTGAGTGCAGCAAGAGAGCATCAGAGGAAGAGGAGAGACTGCAATCCATCGCAAGGGAGTACTGAGACCTTTTGGAAGCATTCAGTGAGAAGGAATGATGTCCTGTCCCCCACAATGCCCCGTGGACTGTGCCATAGAGATCCTGCCCAGAGCAAAACTCCCCAAACCAAAGATGTATTCCATGACTCCAAAGGAAATGAAAGACCTGAGGAAGTACCAGGGGGTTTATTCAAGCCATGAAATCTCGAGCCATGGCCCCAGTATTCTTTAAAGAAAAAAAAGATGGGACACTTAGATTGTGCATGGATTTTTGTGGAATTAACAGAGTGTGCATGGAAAACATGTACCCCTCCCCCTCATTAAGGACATGCTTGGCTACTTAGCCAAAGGGAAGATATTCACGAAACTAGACCTGAGGGAGGTGTACTACTGAGTGAGAATTAAAGAAGGCGATGAGTGGAAGACAGCCTTCAATTGCCCCCTGGGGAGTTACCAGATTAAAGTAATACCATTTGGACTATAGGGCCCCCTGCATTGTTTATGCAACTCATAAATGAGGTGCTGCATGAGTATCTTTACAAGGTGTCTTAGTGAACCTTGACAATGTCTTCATTTACACTGAAACCATGGACAAACATGTGAAGCATGTGTGGCAAGTACTAAAAAAGCTATTAGACACTAAGCTGTATGCCAAGCTGTCTAAATGTGAATTTCACAAATATAAACTGGACTACTTGGGCTACCATGTGTTATGCAATGGAATAGAGATGGACCCAGGGAAGGTGAAATCCATCTTGGAGTGATAAGCCCTTTACACTTGCAAGCAACTGCAAAATTTTCTGGGGTTTACAAACTTCTACAGGCAATTCATCCTCTCTTTTGCCAACATTGTTCTGCCAATCACTGAGCTGTTAAATATTAGGAAGAGGGGAATAGAAGCCTCAGCCAAATCAGCCCTTGAACTAGACAATGGAATGTCAAGCAGCATTTGAAAAGTTGAAGGGGCTATTCACCACTGAGCCAGTGCTAAGTCACCCTAACCCAGAGGACCCTTTCGTGAGTCAGGCAGATGCCAGAGATGTGGCTGTAGAAGCTGTCCTCCTCCATCACAACAAGGGGGATGGACCTGCAGCCGTGCACATACACATCTCGAAAGCTAAACAAAAAGGAAGAGAGATGGGCAGTGTGGGAGAAAGAGGCTTTTGCAGTTTGGTGGGCATTGCTAACCTGGAGGCAATTCCTGGAGGGGAACAAAATCCTCTTTGAAGTGTGGACTGACCATAAAAACTTAGAAGCCTTAAAAACTCCCCACAAACTTTCTCCCAAAGAAGTCAGATGGGAGCAGTATTTCAAAAGATTTGACTTGGAGCTAAAATACATCCCAGGGGGAAGAACTTCCTGGCTGATGCCCTGTCCTGCATGCCCCAATACAAAAGCACTCAGCAGGAGGTGGTGAGTCTGGTCATTCCCGATAGACAGCAAATGGAGCTGCCTAAGAGTGGGGGAAATACCGTGATCTGTACCGTAATACAGGGCTTTTCAACTTTTTCACCCACTGTACCACTTTTAGGATATGGCAACACCAGTCGCCCAGCAAGCTGTCAAAAACTTGATGACAAAAAAAAGAGAAAAAAGGAAAAAAGGGATGAAGTACAAGTAGTCCTCAACTTACAACAGTTCACTTAGTGACTTCGAAATTACAATGGCATTGAAAAAAGTGCCCCCCAAGCCACAGCCGAGCAAGACACCTGCTTGCCTGCCCAGCAGCACTCTTCCTCCTGTCCAAGGTTTTCACTGTTGTGAGCATTTCTTTTGAGGATTGGCAGTGGGGGTGGGGTGGGGGGGTGTTTGATTTTTATCCCCCCCATCTGCTGGGTGGTTGCAGCAGGTTTTGCTCTCTTCACATGACCCTGGGACACTGTGACCATCATAAATATGAATCAGTTGCCAAGCATCTGAATGTAAATCACAAGACCCTGGAGATGCTGCAACATTCCAGCTGATCGGCACTTCTTCTGGGCTCAGAAGCACCAGGATCAGCACCGAGCTCCAGCTGGAGCCTGGCGCTGATCCTGGCACTTCCACTGAGCCCTGACAGCCCTGCAGCTCCAGCCGTCTCGCTTAGGCTTGTGCAGTGCTGCCACCGGTTCAGCTCCTTCCCCTCCCCCACTACCACTTTTCTAGGATGGTGGTGTACCACCTGCCAAGTGCCAATGTACCACAGGTGGTACCTGTACCACTGGTTGAAAAGCCCTGCCATAATAGACTTGTTTTCCAAGCAAACCCACTTCATCACCTGTGCTGGTCTGCCCTCAGCCCAGAAGCTAGCAAAGATCTTTTTGCAGCAAATCTATCAGCTGCATGGAGTGCCTAAGTATAGCATCTCAGATCGGGGGATCCAGTTCACTGCTACGTTCTGGAGGGAGTTTGTGAGGATGATTGGATCCTCCCAGGGGTTCTCTTCTGCTTTCCATCTAAGTATGAATGGATTTGCGGACCATAGTGCCATAGTGAAGCAGTACCCATGTTGCTATGTCAACTACCAGCAAATGAACTGGGCAGAGTTGGTGCCATTTGCAGAGGTGACACAGGAGCACTGGTTTCACTCCATTTAAGTTGGCCACAGGGGTGGAGTTTGTGCCAATGCCAGAATGCCCCCAAAAGCTCCCATTTTCGATCACCCTGGGAGATTGAGTGAGTTCGTTCCAATGAATTTAGAGAAATGCAAAGAAGGCTCTAGTTAAGGCAGCTGAGAGTCAGAAAAAGCAGGGAGAAAAGAAATGGGCTCCACAGGAAGCATTCCATGTAGGGAAGAAAGTGTATCTGTCCACTAAGTATCTTAAGGTGAAACAAAGTTGCAAGAAGTTAGGTCCAAAATACATAGGCCCTTTCCTGATAGTGAAAGTAATCAACCCAGTAACTGTAGAGTTAAAACTACCAAGGTTATTGGATAAAGTGCATCCAGTACTCCATTGCAGCTTATTAAAGCCCAGGGCTTTTTTCCTCATAGAACGCTCAGAACGGAGTTCCGGCACCTTTTTTGGATGGAACCTTGTAGGGTAGGCAAGGCGGGTTGTATGACATGTGTGAGTTCCGGCACCTTTTTCTTTTACAAAAAAAGCACTGTTAAAGCCATACAAGAAATCCATGCTGAGAGAAGTAGGGACGGTGGCTCCTGGCCCCATAGAGGGGAAGGGGAAACACAGCTTCTCCTGGCCCCATAGAGGGGAAGGGGAACCAGCTTCCCCTTGAGCTTCGGATGGCCCCGGACCTCCGGTCCTTTCGCTGCGACCTCAAAACTTTTCTCTTCCATCAGGCTGACCTGGATTGATGATGGGTTTTTAAATATGTTTTAATTTTTAATTGTAGTTAATTTATTTTGGGGCTGTTATTTAATTCGTTTTTTAATTTTTGTATTGTTGTTTTTATTGTTGTAAGCCGCCCTGAGTCCCTTGGGAGATAGGGCGGCATATAAGTCCCAAAAATAAATAAATAAATAAATAAATTATGAAGCTAAGTGAATCCTCAACTCCAGAATCCACAAAGAGAAGTTGCAGTACTTAATTCAGTGGGAGGGTTACCCAATGTCAGAATCTAGATGGCTAAAGGTCTATTGCAAGGAATTAATGTTTATTGAAGGAAGCACAAATAGCTATGAGCCAGGTGTCAAGCTACAAACCTTACTGCCTTTAGGACCGCAGCGTGCTTCTAACTTGCCAACAGAGGGGGGAGGAAGGGAAGAGAGATTTGAATCTACAGGTGTTCTTTAACAACGTGAGACACAAAGCTGCTGAAGAATTGTCCTGGCGAAACTAAAGTCTGTTCTCATAATAATTACTAGAAGATGTATTGGACAATATGATCTGTACTTTCAGAGAGGAGTGGGAAAAGTTTCATTCTTTTAATTAACTGCTTCCCACCATTTCCTTAGAGCTAGCTTCCCTTTGACTTGTGCTCATGTGCGAAGCTCCACATGCACAAGCAGAGGGCGCTTAAGTGGAGAATGCTTGTGCTCGTGCACAAAGCTCCCCTCATGCAAGCTTTGTGTGCAAGTGCAAAGACCCGCCGATCGTGCAAGTGGAGACCCGCCGATCGTGCAAGTGGAGCTTTGCATGTGTGTGCTTGCCCATCTCTCATGTAGCCCAATTTCAAACAGACTGTGGCACGGTAGTGGGTCATGGCCCAGGGGTTCGGGACCCCTGCTTTAAGGAATTGACTTGCCTTGAAGAGTATAGAAGGCTATGGAATGGCTAGTCAGGTGGTATGCAACTGCCTGTTTTGTAGAATGAGAGAGTTGGAAGATCAGTTCTAAGCTCCATCAAATTCAAATGACGCAGACAGATGGTTGTCTAGTTTCTCTCTGGGTAATTGATACCACTGTCAAATCACTTTCACAACAACAACAACAACAACAACAACAACAACAACAACAACAACAACAACAACAACAATAATAATAATAATAATAATAATAATAATCCCATGGGTGGGCCTGGACGGCTATCAGGTGTGGTCCCTATGGTTATGGAATTACCAGTTTTCGGATTGGTAGTGGCTTAGCCACTGTGAACCAACCCAGGCACCTCCCATCACCAATGATGAGAAGAAATAAAAAAAATCCCATACCGGATCGGTTGTTGCCCGCGTCAACAAGGACCACGTCAGATGCTATGGCTCCTGGACATCTGTCAAAAAATGGGCCACAGGGCTCAGTTGTTACTGCTGGGGAACCAGAGTGTACAACTGTAAAGTGACTGGAACAAAAGTGCAAAACCTGGATAACCAAAGAAAATCGAGAAATCATCCAATGCTACTACCAGGCAGAACCAACAGCCAGGGGATTTCAAAAAAGAATGATGCAACTGTGGAAGGAAAAGCATCCTGAAAGTGATGTAACCAAACAACGATTAATGGATCAAAGACGTTTCATCATCCGTAATAAAGTTTTTACAGATGTGGAAATTCAACATCTAAGAACATTGGCTAAAAAGAAAACAACAAGCAATGATGATGAACAGGCTGAAGAAATTGTTCCAATACCTGAACAAACTGACCAACTGACCAACCAGCGGAAGAAGCCGCCACACAGGATGAAGATTCCCCTGTGCAACAACTCGAAAGTACAGAACTAAGTAATCTAGCAAAAATGCTGAAAACCACATCAAAGAAAACACAGAAAGAAAGACTGCCTGCCATCCGTGAAGTGCATAGCAAATGAGTGAAAGATCTACTAAATGTTGTGAACAACATTTTAACTTCCATCCCATCCAGCACACTGTATGAAACAAACCAACTAATGTACAGTACAGCCGCCATTATACCTGCAGAATTGGGTTATAAAATGCCAAAAAAGAAACCCACTGGAACACCAAAGTGGAAAATTCAACTTGAAAATAAAACAAAAAAACTACGAGGAGATGTCAGCAAATTGAAATACTTGAAAGAAGGAAAACTAAAGAACGAAAAGCTTAAAAATAGTTTATACAAAAAATATAACCTGGAGGAAAAAACAATAACAGAAATCATGGAAAACCTAAAACAGTGTGTTAACAGCAACAGCAAAGAAAATTGAAAGATATGAAGGATGAATAAAACAATATTGTGAAAATGTCCAGTTCAGAAAAAACCAGCACCTCTTCTATCAGTCACTTGATGAAAATAAAGTCCAAACTACTGTTCTACCATGTAAAGCAAAAACCTTAAACTTTTAGAAAGAACTGTGGGAAAACCCAGTGGAACATAATAAAACTGCCTCCTGGACCAAAGATATCCAAAAACAAGCAACACAAAACAAAATGGAGAATACTGTAATAACCACTGATATGGTTGCAAAACAAGTAAAGAAGGTCAAGAACTGGAGTGCACCTGGCCTGGACGAGCTACATGGATAATGGTTGAAACACCTCACCAGCCTCCATCACCACATGGCCACTCAGTTTGATGAAATGCTTCAAAATGCCACAAGTGAAGAATGGTTAACGGCTGGTCGAACATACTTGATAATGAAAGACCCTGAAAAGAGCACAGAACCAAGCAACTACCGCCCAATTACTTGTCTGCCAACAACATTCAAACTTTTTACAAGAATACTGGCAAATTCAGTATTCAATCATCTGATGGAAAACAATTTGTATCCAGCAGAACAAAAAGGAAATTATAAAAAATTAAGAGGAACAAAAGATCAGCTGCTCATTGACAACTTAAAAATGCAAAACGATGAAAAACAAATTTAAATATGGCATAGATTGATTACAAGAAAGCATTTGACTCATTACCCCACAGTTGGATTAATGCATGTTTGGAAAACTTTGGAATCAGCAAAAACATCTGTACATTTTTGAAAGCAAATATGCAAAAATGGAAAACAGTTCTAACAGCAAATGGGGAGAACATTGGTGAAATCAACATCAGACGAGGAATCTTCCAAGGGGACTCACTTTCACCACTACTGTTCAACATTGCATTAATTCCATTGACAATAATATTATGAAACACAAAAACTGGGATACCACATCTCAAGCCAGCATGGCAAGATAAACCATCTACTATACATGGATGACTTAAGACTGTATGCGAAAAGCAACAATGCACTTGAATCAATACTCAACGCAGTTTAACTGTTTAGCAGCAACATCAGAATGGACTTTGGACTTGGAAAATGTGCTATATTATCCATGCAATGAGGAAAAATGGGAAAAATAGAAGAAATAGAACTGGGAAATAGAAGTATTATGAAAGCAGTAGCAAAGGATGACGGTTACAAATACCTAGGCATATTGGAAGCAGATAACATCTTGAATGGAAAAGTCAAAGAGTCAACACAAAAGGAATACATCAGAAGAGTCCGCAAAATACTAAAATCAAAGCTGAATGGTGGAAATATAATTAAAGCCATTAATACATGTGCAGTCCCAGTGATACGCTACCCAGCTGGAATTATTAACTGGACATTGGCCAAATTGGAACACCTAGACCGGAAAACATGTAAACTTTTGAACATGTACCATGCTCTACATCCACGAAGTGACATCGACAGATTGTACCTGCCAAGAAGAATAGGGGGCAGAGGGCTACTGCAAATCCACCAAACTGTAGAAGAAGAAAAACGAAGTTTGAATGACTATGTGAATCAAAGTACAGAATAATTGCTGCAGGCTGTGAAACCAGAGAGTATTATAAAAATAACAGAAACAAAGGCATAATATAAGGAAAAACGGCTGGATGATAAATAGATGGAAAACCAAAGCTTTTCATGGACATTTGAAAAACATTGAAGGAAAATGTGATAACAACTTGACACGGGAATGGCTTAAGATGGGAACCATCAAGAAAGAAACAGAAGGGTTAATACTGGCTGCTCAAGAACAAGCACTACAAACTAATGCCACGAAAGCGAAGATACAAAAATCTACTGACAGACTGAAGAGGTGGTCTTAAAATGCCCAATCTTAAATTATATTATGAAGCTGCTGCGTTAGCAGGAATAAGTGATTGGATTAATTTGACACAAGAGAGATTATTAAATCTTGAGGGCCATGACTTGTTATTTGGCTGGCATGCATATTTGTTGTATGATAAGAAGGTAGATAATGTGTTTAAAGTGCATATTTTAAGACAGGCATTGTTGAGAGTTTGGAAGAAGTATAGACATAAGTTAGATTACAAGATGCCGTTGTGGGCAATCCCAAAGCACGCAATAGAAAACATAAATTTTGGCTTCAAACATGATGTGACTACGTATAAGGAGATTTTAAGTTTGGAAAGAAATGTCTGGTGTTTGAAGCCGTACAACCTCTTGCGAGATGAGAAGATTGTTCAAACTTGGTTTCAATATACTCAGTTACGGGCCAGGTGGAAAGAAGATCAGAAAATTGGTTTTGCAATGACTGATGAAAATTTGATAAAGCAAGTTAGAAATCAGGGGCCAGCACATATCAAACGGATATATCATGCATTGATAGAAATTGACTCAGAAACAGAACTTGTTAAAGACTGTATGATAAAATGGGCCCAGAATATCCAAGAAGTTATTACAATGGACACGTGGGAAAAGATCTGGGTGAGGAATGTAAAATTCACACAAGCTCAAAATCTAAGAGAGAACTTTTATAAAATGTTTTATAGATGGCATTTAGATCCTAAAAAGCTTGCAAGTATGTATCCGAATTATCAGCCAAAATGCTGGAGGTGTGGTGGCAAAGATGCAACATATTTTCACATATGGTGGACCTGCAAAAAGGTCAAGGCTTCTTGGATAAAAATTTGGTGGAATATGCAGAAGATCTTCAAGCAAAGGATAAAGTTTTTTTTATTAAAGAGTTTTACAATATTTTACAATATATCCCCAAATCCCTCCCACCCCAACCCCCCCACTCCCCCCCCACTTCCCAGAGCTAAATACAGGATTATAGTTACAACAATCATATTCTAAATAAAAATTTACACAATATACAATCAACCAAATTCCTACTGCGCTTTAACTCTCTCTTAGCATAACTACTAACAATAACAATATCCCACTAAATTCTACTCATAAGCTAAATGGAACTTTTTGGTCCCATATTTGTTTTCAATATAATTTATCCATCTCCTCCAAACTGAAATATATCTCTCCTGTGAGTGATCCTTTAAATAAGCAGAAATCTTGGACATTTCTGCAAGATTAGAAACTTTAAACACCCATTCTTCTACCGTGGGCAGATTGTCCTTCTTCCAATATTGTCCCACCAGTAACCGTGCTGCCGTTATCATATTCAACATCAGATTAGTCTCTTTGACATCACAATTTACAACAATACTCAGTAAGAACAATTGCGGGGAAAACTTTATCTTCCTCTTAAAAATCTTTTGAATGTTCCACCAAATTTTAATCCAGAAGGCTTTTATGTTTCTACAAGTCCACCACATGTGGAAATAGGTAGCTTCTAAGCTACCACACCTCCAACACTTAGACTGCAGATTAGGATACATGTTGGACAACTTCTTGGGATCCAGATGCCATCTATAAAACATTTTGTAAAAATTTTCTCTTAAATTTTGAGCCTGGGTAAATTTAACATTTCTAACCCAAATTATCTCCCAGGTGTCCAACGAGATTGGTTCCTGAATATTTTGTGCCCACTTTACCATGCAATCTTTAACCAATTCCGTTTCCGAATCCAATTCAATTAAAGCATTATATATCCTCTTTATATGTGCACATTTTGAATCTCTAATTTGCTTTACTAAATTTTGATCTGTAGTTGTGATACCAACCTTTTGATCTGACTTCCACCTAGCTTTCAATTGGGTATATTGAAACCAAGAGTAATTTATGTTTTCTTGTCTTAACTCCTCTGCTGATTTAAGTTGCCAATCATTCCCTTGCAATTTGAGTAGTTCCTTATAAGAAACCATATCCATACTCACTCCCATAGATACACCCTCTATCGCGTGTCCAGGAATTCCCCAAATCGGTATTTTATAATTTAACTTATTATAGTACTTTTTCCAGACACGCAGTAAAGCACTTCTAAGAATATGGGATTTAAAAGCCCTGTCTACCTTCTTATCATAAAGCAAGTATGCATGCCATCCATATACCAAATCCCATCCCTCAAGATGAAGTATTCTCTTGTTAGTTAAATTAAGCCAATCACTAACCCAGGTCAAAGCAGCTGCATCATAGTACAATTTCAAATTCGGCGCCTTGAGTCCCCCTCTTTCCCTGGCATCCTGTAAAATCTTGAATTTAACTCTTGGTTTTTTCCCCGCCCAGATAAATTTGTTAATACCCTTCTGCCATTGATCAAGGTTGGCATCCTTTTTCAGTATAGGTATCATCTGAAACAGAAAGAGGAACTTTGGTAGAACATTCATTTTAACAACTGCAATTCTTCCCAGTAGTGATAATTGTAATTTTTTCCAATTATTTAAGTCCCTTTGTACCTTCAACCATAGTGTTTCATAATTATTCTTATACAATTTTACATTTGAGGCTGCAATATGCACTCCTAGATATTTAACCTTCTTCACTATTTCAAAACCTGTTAAGTTAGATAACATATCCCTTTCACTCGTAGATAAATTCTTGGATAATATCTTAGTTTTATTACTGTTCACCTTAAACCCAGAAACCTTACCATACTGAGTTATAATTTCCATCAAGTCTACAACCGACTGTAGCGGTTGGGATACTGTCACAACCAAGTCATCAGCAAAAGCTCTCAGTCTATAATCATTCTGTTTTATTTTAATTCCCTTTATCAAAGAGGACTCTCGAATTTTAATTAGTAAAATCTCTAATGTTAAAACAAACAATAATGGTGATAGGGGGCAGCCCTGCCTTGTACCTTTTTCAATTCTAAAAGTCTCTGTTAGTCCCCCATTAACTATAATTTGTGCAGTTTGTTGTTGATATATAGCTTTAATAGCATGTAGAAAACCTTCTCCAAAATTCATCTCCTCAACAACTCTTAATAAAAACTGCCAATTCAATTGGTCAAAGGCTTTCTCTGCATCCAAAAATATCAGTGCTGCGGAGACTTGGTTGTTCTTATCCAAATATTCAAGCAAGTTAACAATTTGTCTTACATTATTTTTCATATACCTCCCAGATATAAATCCCGATTGGTCACTATGAATCATTTGTTTCAAAACTTGCATTAATATATTAGCCAATACTTTAGCAAAGATCTTATAATCTGTATTTTTAGGTTGGGTAAGATCTTGATCCTCCTTTGGGATCAACGATACAAAAGCTGTCCTCCATGATGGAGGAACTGCGCCTCCAGTCTGAATTTCATTAAACAAAATCTTTAAGGGTTCAATCATTTCAGGCAGCAACTTTTTATAATAAATTGCTGTTAATCCATCTGTTCCTGGAGTTTTGCCCAATTTCAACTGTTTAATAGCTAAAGAAATTTCTTCTGGTGTAATTGGGCAATTCATCTCAAGTTGTTGTTCTTGTGAAAGTCTTGGGAAATGAGCTCCCTGTAGATACTTATCTATATCTAGAGCTTGTATATTCTCTTTAGAATATAATTTCGAGTAAAAATCTAGGAAACTCCTCTTAATCAAATTTTGTTGGTAGACTTCTTTTCCTTTATATTCTATTTTGTCTATAGTACGTAATTTCTGTTTCTTCCTTAATTGATAAGCCAGCCATCTACCAGGCTTGTTGGCGTTACAGAAAGTATTGTGTTTGGCATAACGCAAATTAGTTGCTACTTGATCAGCCAATAGCATATTAAATTGTTCTTTCAATAAATGTATTGAGATCTTTAAATTATTATCCAATGGATTCAAAATAAACTTTTTCTCTTTAATTTTAATGTCTTCCTCAATATCTAAACGTTTTTGCACTTGCTTATGCCTATAAGCATTATTCATATAAATCAAAACCCCTCTCATATAGGCCTTACTAGCATCCCAAACCATTTCCATCGAAGTACTTTTATGCATATTCGTGACAAAAAATTCTTTCATATGTTCTCTACATTTCTGCAAGAACAAGTCATTTGTAAATAAGTTCTCATTCAGCCTCCAGGATCTCCTACTAGTGTCTTCAGTAAAGAGCTCCAGCCAAACAGGACTATGGTCAGACATTGTCCTAGGGAAAATCTTAACATTCTTAACCGAGGAGGAAAGGTCAGTAGTAATCAAAATGAAGTCAATCCTGGAAAAAGATTTGTGTCTATCCGAAAAAAAAAGTAAAATCCCTGTCTCTCATATTCCTTTCCCGCCATACATCTCTTAATTCCAGATCTTCCTTCAAATCAAAAAAGGCTTTAGGCAATTTTGAGTTACAAAGGGTTTTAGAAGACCCCTTCTTGTCTTCAGATGGCACCAAGACCCCATTCCAATCCCCCATCATAATAACAGATTTGTAATCCAGTTCAATTAGCCTTTGGTGTAAGAATTTAAATTTTTTTTGCTGTTGTTGATTTGGAGCATATAATCCAATAAGAAGAACTTTCTTTCCTTGTAATATTAATTCAATACTAACATATCTCCCTTGCTTATCTGATTCAATCAACCTTGCTGAAAAGTCTTTTCTTAAGTAAATAACCACTCCAGCCTTCTTGTCCGGAGCAGAAGATGCAAAATATGTTCCCAATCGGGAATTAGTCAAATATTTTTGATCTCTTAATGCAATATGTGTCTCTTGTAAACAAACAATGTCATTTTTATGTTGTTTCAAATAAAAAATACCTTCTTTCTTTTCTGTGGTGAATTTAGCCTGTTAACATTCCATGTCAGGAACTTCACCATCTCTGGTGACCATGAGCCTTTGGAACATGGCCTGAAGATCAGCTGTTGCTCTCTTAGGACGTGCTCCTCCCACGGGCTCTAAAACAGTCGCATCTTGCGTAGCTGAACCAGTTGCAGACTTCTGTTTTTGTTCCTTTTCCATACGCTTATGTGCAGCTCTTGTCATCCTCTGTTTTTTTGGGTCTTCCTTTAATATCAAATTCTGCTCTATGGCCTCCGGTTTCTGGATCTCCTCAGGGGGCAGTAACATTGCCTCTTCACTCAATTGTTTATCATCTTGTCTAGCTTCTGTTCTCTTAATTCGGGGAGATGGTGGTAAACCTGCTTTCAGGACCTTAGTGTAGAAATCTTTTGCTTTTAAGATTGTATCCAGTCTGTATCTGGTCCCTGCATAATTTACCACAATCCCAATAGGAATTTCCCATCTGAACTGGACTTGTCGCTTCTTAAGCTCATCAGACAAAAAGGCAAAGTCTTTCCTCTTTCCAAGAATTTTTGAAGGTATCTCCTTTAAGATCATAATATCTTGGCCTGCAATCTGGAATTTTTCCCGATAAAAGGCCTGGATAATAGAATTTCTAGTTGATCTCCTGGAAAAATAGATCACTACATCTCTAGGTAGACTTTTTTGCCTAGCAATCCAGGAGTTAACTCTAAATATCTTATCCATTTCCTTAAGTAATTCTTCAGGTTCCCATTTCAAAACAGGAGCCACTGCTTGTGCTATTTCCCATTCCAGATTTTCTTTAGGATTCTCTTTGAGGCCTCTAATACGCAAAGCAAACTCCATGCTCTTATACTCTAATATAGTGACCTCATCCCCTGTTCTGTCAATCTTGGCCTCTGCTCTATCAACCTTCTGCTCAGCATCAGTAATTTTATTTTCCAAGTTCTCCACATACTCCATAACTGAATCCACACGAGCATCCAGGTGTTCTATATGTGCTGCTAAGCCCTGGAGTGCAAGCACTATATCTTCCCTCATCTGGTTGTTTTGATTCTTTATTTCTTGTTGCAGAACTTGCGTTGACTGCATCACAACTTGCTGGATGTCTGTCAGTGTAAATGCAGGAGGTGGGGGAGAGGGTGGTTGTACTGTAGGTTTCATCGAAGTCTGCCCTGCAGTTTGTGGCATAGGTGAGGAGATAGCGTTCTTAGAAAGCGGGGGCCCTCCCCCACGTTTCGCAGCCATCTCTTAAGTTTCAATTTCCTCTGTCACCCAGCAGAATCAAAGTTAAGGAAGAAAAGGAAAAAAAAAGTAACAATTCTCCCAGAGTTTTTAACTTTCAATAAGAAGAATAGGGAACAGGCTTTCAAATACACAAAATCAAATACACAAAATCCAATACTGAATAGAGTCAATTGCGAGTTGTATCTCTTGCTTTGTAGCAAAATATAACACTTTTCAAACACAGTCACTTCACACAGGAGAGAAACACTCCAGCGCCATTTTCACTCCATTTCACACTTGAAGCTTGAAGAAGATAATGAAACTGAGTTAAAGTTAAGATCCAGTTTAAAAATCCAGATCTTCCTGCTTTGCTCTGCCTGCTTTTCAAAATACTCACAGTCCCCTCTAAGCAGCAGGTGCAGTTGTCGCGTCTTGTTCCACTCCTTTTGGAGCGAAGACGTCCTGGGAGCGGAGAAAGCCTGGGCTCCGAGGGAGCTCACCCTTTTATCCCCCAAACTACTTGGGAGGATCGTATGGGGGCTCTACCTCTATCCAGGCAGGCTCGCCTCTCCCTCTTCTCCCGAAGAAGAAGCTCCAGTGCCGCGGAACAGCTGGTTTTGCTGCCTCCAGGCATTTTGACGCTTCCCAGGATCGGGCGGCTTCAGAACGCCGCCATTCGAAGCGGCAGTGCTGCCGGAAGTCCAAGCAAAGGATAAAGTTTTGTCCGCAATTGTTTTTGTTGGGCATAATTACAGATGCTACTGTTGTGGACACTAAGTTGATGTTGAATTTAATTACAGCAGCAAGACTTTTAATAGGTCAATATTGGAAGAAGGAGGAACTGCCGACTATAGAAGAATGGACTTTAAAGGTTTCTGACCTGGCAGAAATGGCAAAGATCTCGGCTTATTTGAAAGATCACTCGCAAGAACGTTATATTATGGAGTGGAAAAAATGGATTGAATATATCCAGAACAAATATGGGACTAAAAAGTTTCACTTAGCATTTGAATAGGTCTTCCTTTCTATTTTCTTTTTTTTTATATGAAATATTAGTATTGCTTGTAGTTATCTTATACGAGCTAGAGAGTGATAGATTTAAGAATTTATTATTGGTAGCAAATGGATGCTTATGATTGTTTTTTTTTGTTTTTATACCCTGTACTTAGCTCTGGGAAGTCGGGGGGGGAGGGGGGAAAGGGGGGGAGGGGTAGGGAGGGATAGGTAGGGGAGGGGGAGGGGGGGATTGCTAAAGACAAAATGTATTTTAAAACTTTTCAATAAAAAAAATCTACTGATACTGACAATCCAAATTGCCGACTTTGCAACAACAAAGCTGAAACTGTTTCACATTTAATATGTGAGTGCAGCAAAATCATGTAAACTGATTACAAAACTAGACATGACCGAGTTGCTAAACTAATCCACTGGGCATTCTGTAAAAAAATACAACTTGCCTGTGTCCGAAAAGTCGTGGGAACATAGGGTGGAAAAAGTTGTCGCGAATGAGAGGGTGAAGATCTTGTGGGACTTCCAAATACAGACAGATCGCCATTTGGAACACAACATGCCAGATATCACAGTTGTAGAGAACCGAAGCATACAGCTGATTGATATCGCTGTACCAGGAGATGCCAGAGTCGAAGAAAAAGAACTGGAAAAAATTACAAAATGCCACAACCTGGCCATTGAACCTGTGCAATTATGGATGAAACATGTAACAGTGATACCCATTGTCATCGGGGCACTGGGAACTATGTCCAAAAACTTTACAAAATACATCAAGAAATCGCAGCTTCCTGCAATTACTCCAGCAAAGCTACAAAAAACTGCGCTACTCGGAACATCTTACATTTTAAGGAGATACCTGGTTGATACCTAGGATGCTGGCAGCAACCCGTGTCAACCATTAGTGCCAGTCAATTTGAGTGTTCAGTTGACTGAGTTTCATGTTTTATGAATAAAAGTTTTATAATAATAATAATAATAATAATAAAAATTGGAAGGGACCTTGGAAGTCATCTAGTCCAACCCCCTGCTTAGGCAGAAAACCCTATACCATTTCAGACAAATGGCTGTCCAGTCTCTTGTTAAAAAATTCCAGTGTTGGAGCATTCACCACTTGGAGGCAGGTTGTTCCACTGGTTAATTGTTCTAACTGTCAGGAAATTTCTCCTTAGTTCTAGGTTGTTTGTCTTCTTGACTAGTTTCCATCCATTGCTTCTTGTCCTGCCTTCAGGTGCTTTGGAAAATAGCTTGACTCCCTTTTCTTTGTGGCAGCCCCTGAGATATTGGAACACTGCTATCATGTCACCCCTCATTCTTCTTTTCGTTAAAGTAGATATACCCAATTCCAGCCACTGTTCCTTATATGTTTTAGCCTCCAGTCCCCTATTCATCTTTGTTGCTCTTCTCTGTACACTTTCTAGAGTCTCAACATCTTTTTTGCATCGTGGTGACCAAAACTGGATGCAGTATTCCAGGTGTGGCCTTACCAAGGCATTGTAAAGTGGTATTAGTACTTCACGTGATCTTGATTCTATCCCTCTGTTAATGCAGCCTAGCACTGTGTTGGCTTTTTTGGCAGCTGCAGCACACTGCTGGCTCATATTTAAGTGATTGTCCACTAGGACTCCGAGATCTCTCTCACAGTTACTACTATCAAGCAAGGTACCACCTATACTTTACCTATTCATTTGATTTTTCCTGCCTAAATGTAGAACCTTACTTTTTTCACAATTGAATTTCATTTTGTTAGATAGTGCCCAGTGTTCGAGTCTGTCCAGATCCTTCTGTATCTTAAGCCTATCTTCTGGAGTATTGGCTATTCCTGCCAGCTTGGTGTCGTCTGCAAATTTGATGAGTTCCCCATCTATTCCCTCATCCAAATCGTTGATGAAGATGTTGAAGAGCACTAGGCCCAGAACAGAGCCCTGGGAAACCCCACTACACACTTCCTTCCATGTAGATGCAGTCCATTGAGGACCACACGCTGAGTACGGCCTGTCAGCCAGCTACGAATCCATCTGGTGGTGATGCTATCTAACCCACATTTTTCTATCTTATAAAGTAGTAGGTTGTGATCTACTTTATCAAATGCCTTATTGAAGTCCAAGTAAATTATATCCACAGTATTCCTCTGGTCCACTAATTTTGTCACTTGGTCAAATAATGCAATAAGATTTGTCTGGCATGATCTGTTTTTGACAAATCCATGTTGGCTTTTAGTAGTGACTTTGTTTGTATCTAGGTGTTCGCTGATTTGTTGTTTGATTATCTTTTCCAGAATCCTCCCAGGTATTGAGGTCAGGCTGATAGGTCTATTTTTTTCCCTTTTTTGAAGATGGAAACTACATCAGCTCTTTTCCTGTCCTCTGGTAGTTCCCCAGTGCTCCAGAATCTTTGAAAAATATAGTTCAGTGGTTCTGAGATCACATCTGCCAGTTCCTTGAGAACCTTGGGGTGTAATCCATCTGGTCCTGGAGATTTGAACTCATCTAGGCTGGACAGGTACTCACTTACCATTTTCTTGCCTATCTTAACTTGTGTTTCTATTCTGGTTTTTATGGCACTGTTTTTGATAGGTTGGACTGTTTTTTCCCTTTGTGTAAAAACAGATGCAAAAAACGAGTCAAATAGTTCTGCTTTCTCCCTGTTGCTTGTCACCTTCTTGCCACTTTCCCCCACTAATGGACCAATCATTTCCTTAACTTTTTTTCTTGTTTTTTACATGTTGAAAGAAGCTCTTTTTTGTTATTTTTGACTTTGGTCGCAAGCCTTAGTTCATTTTGAGCCTTAGCTTTCCTCACTTCATCTTTGCAGGCACGGGGTATTTGCTGATATTTTGCCTTAGTTATGTGCCCCTCTTTCCACTTTTTATACTTGTCCTTTTTACCTTTCAATTTATCAGAGAGTTCTTTATGCAGCCATGCTGGTTTCTTTTGAGAGCTGCTATTTTTTCTTCTTTGTTGTTATTGTGCTATACTGGGCTTTTATTATCGCACTTTTCAAAATTTCCCAAGCTTCTTGAGTTGTTTTCCCTTTTAGGATTCTCATCCATGGAATTCTTCCCAAGGTCTCTCTAGGTTTATTGAAATTAGCTCTTTTAAAGTCCAAGATTCTAGTTTGACTGTGTTCTATTGCTTGTGCTTCCAGAATGTTGAATTCCATTATTGCATGATCACTTCCCCCCAAGGTTCCTATGGCTTCAACACTTTCTATCTTTTCATCTCTGTTACTGAGGATTAGATCCAATATGGCTAATCCCCTAGTTCCCTTCTCTACTTTTTGGGAGACAAAGTTGTCTGCTAGTTTTGTCAGGAATCTGCTTGATCTAGTAAAGTAAGTTTCTTCCCCCTCCCCCAATTTAGAATCTACATCCCTGTAATGTAAATAAATTATTCCATGTCCTATACTTTGGAACAATTAATTGAATGAACACGGTGTTTTTTATATCCCTTTCAAGGTATGTCTACATAATGGTAAGGCTTCAAAGTAGCAAATGTTTCTTGGATTATAGTGCAAATAACACATCTCCAGCAATATCTCACTACTTATGGCTGTCATAGCAATCAACATTCTGTATTTTTCAGGAGCAATCAAAACAGGAAATATTTGCATTTGATATTCTTTGCATCCTTCCAAAGAAATAAATAACTTTGAACAATGGGCCGTATCCAACAAAATGAATTTCAATGTGGAGAAAAGCAAAGTCTTACATTTAGGCAGTAAAAACCAAAGGCACAAATACAGATTGGGTGAGACATGGCTTAAAAAACAGTAACTGTGAAATTATTATAATTATAATTATTATAATTTGTCACCTTTTTTTAACTTACACCTCTGTACAGAATTTTAAATCATGTCCTGTTTGCTTCCTGCATTCCCAACATATTCTTGTGAAGTAGCATCTGCAAATGTAATTAACATTCTGTTTACTCTGTTCTCTTAATATACTACTGCAGATTAGCAATCATGTAATGAAGCAATCATGTAATGAAGCTCACCCAAATTTAATACTTTTCACATTTTTTTCATATTGCCCTTTCATTATGGAATAGTTGTGGTTCCTATGCAAATATAGAGACTTTACATTGTTTCACTGTGCATTTAAAACATAGAAATGCAACACACCCAGAATTTAAAAACATCTGACTGATTTCATGTCTGTGCAAGCTCCATTTTATTTCTGAGACTTCCATCAATAAGAGTATCATGTGCTGAATCAAAACATATTTTCCCTAGTAATAATACATTTCTTCTTGTTCTCTACAGAGCTCAGAGTGTTATTCTGACACTAATTTAGAATTTTGGAAGACCAGAGTTGTTTAGAATTAATGAAAGGAGGTTGATAATCTCTTCCTGCATCTGATCCAAATGTACACAGATAATATGTACCTAGTATGAATTCCAGAAAGGAATCTCATCTACAATAGCAACTATGACTCACCCTAACTTAAAATTTAGCAAGGAACTATCCCCCATTTTAAAGACTTTTGGGGAAGTAATGGAAAACCACAATAAAATGCCAGCTTTCTATCACATTCTAGTCCATTCTGAGCAAACAGAACTAAAGCCTGCTTTCCAGCAAACACAAAAAGACTGTTTTAGAACAAAAAGTAAGTGTAGTTCATAGTTTAGCATACACATTCTGAACAGCATATTCTTTCATGTAACAATTCAAATATTTCATTATTAGCATTGTCCATCTATTGGATGAAAGAATTCTTTTTTTGACATGGGTTTTATCATAAGCTGTTTATTCAATTTGGAAAAAGCTTGAGTGCGTACTTTATTTTATTCATTTCATTTCTATGCAGCCCATTCCCAAAGGCTAAGATACTTTAACAGAAGAAAGGTCAAGGAAGGAAAATGCTTCTATGTCTTCATTTTCAGATCTTTGGATCCAATGGAAAAAGTTCTCATATATGTCTTAAGAGCCTTCTGAACAATACCACAGAGAAATATGTGTAATATTTTACAAAACTATATGCAATTATTTTATTTTTAAGAATTGAACTGGATCTGTGCTAAATGCTTTACAATATTAGTCACAAATGTTTGTACTTATTTACATAATCCATAGTCCTATGATTAGTGGGAGAAACAACACAGTGGAAAAAAAGGCAGATAAGAACCCAATAGGAAATAATTGATCATAATCTGAGGAAATGTCTTTTTCCAAGGATTTTTATCCACCCTATTTGATCCAGCAGATTGGGCATGCTGCAGATCCCATCAGCTAAAGATTGTTGACTGGCAGGAACTAGAAGACAGCCTTCTCTCTTGTAGCCCCTGCTTTGTACAATACAGTATTTTCCCCTCAGATTAGAATGGCTCCAATCCTGCTGGCCTTTTGCAAGTCTTTAAGAATTTGGCTATGTACTCAAGCCTGAGGCTCGGAATGTGTTAAGGGCCGTTTGTTGACTAAAGTGATAGTTGGCTAACTATCTTGCCTACTGTATATATTTATTTTTGGATGTTTTATTGTTTTGAAATAACTGTTTTATAGTTTTATAATTATAAACAGCCGAGATAGGTGGCTATAAAAATTGACTGAATTAATAAATAAAATTATTTCAGTATGCAGAGTTCAATTTTGCCTGGCTTTAAATTTGAAAAAAAAGAGGCTCAGTTGTTGTTTTTAACAAGCAGAGGCTATCTTGAAAATCTGTAAAGCTCATCATGTTTAAAAATAGGATAGTGGTCAAAGTATTCTAGTTTCTAAACTATCCACAAAAATGAAACTCCATTCAATGCATTTTACTATCTGAAACAAAGCAGTTAATAAATAATGGATACATTTCTATTCCATATTTTCTGTGTTAGCTCAAAGCAAGATAGAAGGGATCTTTCCAAATGTTACTTATACAGCCAAAGGTATTTAGTATGTCTCAAGCTGGCAGTTACAACTAAGACCCCATTCTTTTGTATTTGCATATGATACTGCACAAGGGGCTGGACTTGTATTCCAAGGCCACACTTGGAATACTGCATCCAGTTTTGGTCACCACATTGTAAAAAGATGTTGAGACTCTAGAAAGAGTACAGAGAAGAGCAACAAAGATGATTAGAGGAGTGGAGGCTAAAATATATAAGGAAAAGTTGCTGGAATTGGGTATATCTAGTTTAATGAAGAGAAGGACAAAGGGTGACATGATAGCAGTGTTCCAATATCTCAGTGGCTGCCACATAGAAGAGGGAGCCAAGCTATTCTCCAAAGCACCTGAAGGCAGGACAAGAATGAATGGATGGAAACTCACCAAAGAAAGAAGCAACCTAGAACTAAGGAGAAATTTCCTGACAGTTAGAACAATTAATCAGTGGAACAACCTGCCTCCAGAAGCTGTGAATGCTCCAACACTGGACATTTTTAAGGAGAGACTGGACAGCCATTTGTCTGAATGGTATAGGGTTTCCTGCCTGAGCAGAGGGTTGGACTACATGACCTCCAAGGTCCCTTCAAACTTTATTATTATTATTATTATTATTATTATTATTATTATTATTATTATTATTATTATTAATCATCGCAGAGTCAGCTAGATGTTCAGACTGGATTTTGCATTTTTGTCTACCTATCGAGTCCTTAACAAGGACCTGGAATAGGCAGATGTTTGATGGTATTATAGATATCATCGCAGGATGGAAGCAGTTCCTAGTAAGGCCACCTTTGCAATTGACTAATGGTGAATTTGTCAATGCCAATGGTGTTCAAGTGGTGCTTCAGTTGTTTTGGGATTGCACCCAAGGCACCTATTACTATTGGTACTACCCTTGCTTGCCTTTGCCCACAGTCTTTCTATTTCTATTTGTAGAAGGGCCAGATGATCATGGCATCTGGCCCTCTCAATTCCTGGCAAATAGACAGGGAAGAAATGGAGGTAGTGACAGATTTTATTTTCCTGGGCTCCAAGATCATCGTAGATGGGGACTGCAGCCAAGAAATTAAAAGACGCTTGCTCCTGGGGAGGAAAGCTATGGCAAATCTGGACAGCATACTAAAAAGCAGTGATGTCACCCTGCCAACAAAAGTGCATATAGTCAAGGCTATGATTTTCCCAGTTGCAATGTATGGCTGTGAAAGTTGGACCATAAGAAAGGCTGAGCACCAAAGAGTTGAAGCCTTTGAACTATGGTGCTGGAGAAGACTCCTGCGAGTCCCCTGGACAGCAAGGCGTTCAAACCACTCAGTCCTAGAGGAGATCAACCCTGACTGCTCTTTAGAAGGCCAGATCCTGAAGTTGAAACTCAAATACTTTGGCCACCTAATGAGAAGGAAGGACTCACTGGAGAACAGCCTAATGGTGGGAAAGATTGAGGGCAATAGAAGAAGGGGACGACAGAGAATGAGGTGGCTGGATAGAATCACTGAAGTAGTAGGTGTGAGCTTAAATGGACTCCGGAAGATGGTAGAGGATAGGAAGGCCTGGAGGAATGTTGTCCATGGGGTCGTGAGGGGTCAGACACAATTTCGCAACTAACAACAACATTGCAGGTCAGTGACCACAGCAAACATAGTCAAACTACTATCCTCAGATAGCCAAAAACAGCTCCCCAAACCAAAAGATTTGTGATGGGTCCTACAGATTAATATTTGTTGTGACGACTGTACAATTTCTCCATCTCTGCTATCCAAAGTGTCATTTACTTTGTTTAATGATAAGGCTGAAATAGTGCTTAACCCTGCTATTCAAATATTTCCCCAGTTTTATCTTTACAAGCTATCATTTGTCTTTCAGGTCAAAACATACAACTAAGTATAAGTTAAATAACAGCTTTATGGGAAAGGGAGAGGGAGGTAGGGGTTAATCAAGAAAACTACAGAAGGACAAGGTTAGAAAATCCAATTAATTTTTAAAAGCCTACTCCTGATGATTCAGGCTCTGTTTTTATCAGTGCTTTGCAGCTGCTATTAAAGCATAGCAACTGGGAAGATCTGTTTCACAATCTCTTTAGTCAGAGAAGAAATCACTTTAGTTAGAGAAGAAATATATAGTTACCAAAGAAACAATCTTCTTATGGCTGAGAATAATTAATGTATCTGTTAAATCATTGTTTCCTTGTCAAAAAAGGAGCTATTTCAGTATGTATATGTAGTGTGCATGCATGTGGGGAACAGGCTCATGCAATTTGTGTTTGGGCATCTATGATAAATTGTGAGGGTTTGTTATTGTCTCTAGTCTATATTCTCTCCTGTTGCTGCTGTGTTGACGCTGGGCTTAAAGAGGAGGGGGGAGGCAGATGAAAATAGCATGGGTGCTAGCAATTGTCTGGGCAGCCTGCTCTCCCACATAAGTATCAAGAGTATCATTGGAATTAGTTCCAACTTGCAGCTGGCAACTACTTTGGCTGGCAACTCAGTTTTTATTTGTTGAGCAGTTCTGTGGGTGATTGGGTCTCTTTTGATCAGATGGGAATGTTGCTGTTTGCACCAAGAAAACAATGTACTCTAGGAAAACAGGCAGAGTACAGCTTCTTGAATTTTCCCTACTCTTTTATTAGCAGTGGTCATATGAAGCATTTGTATTTTCTTCTTGTAACAAAGGTATATGTTGTGCATGCATGTAAGTTGAATACTGTGTTTGTACATGCACAATACAATGCAAAGTACAGTCTGGGCAAGATATGGTCTTTTTGATGCCATTTGTAAGCATGTCACCAAGTTTCGTTAATTGAATCTGGCTTCCCTTATTGATTTTGCTTGTCAGAAATCCCCTGAGAAATTAGTGATCACATGACCCTGGAATGCTGCAACCATTGTAAATACATGCCAATTGCCAAGCGCCAAATTTTAACATATAACACATGACGGGGACACTGCAACAGTTGTGAATTACTTGTAAATCACTTTTTTCAGCACTGTCATAATTTTGAAAGATCGTTAAACAAATGGTTGTAAGTTGAGGACTACCTGTACTACACCATCAAGACACAGGCTCCACTTCTTTCATATATGATTATCTGCTGTAGGACAACGTTGAATGTATTGTATGGCTTTTCTGGACTCCCTTTATCATGCTGCTTTGAAATGTCTTTGGTCAATACTATTAAATTAAAATATAATTCAGAAGATTTTGCTAATTCAGAAAAGGGAACCCATTTTCAATATCCTGTTCTACCCTGAAGATAACACACATTTGGCTAATACACGATATAGGGTGATGTCAGAGAAAAAGGAGAGCAGAGATGACTTAGCTCGTTTCTAAGTGATACTTTGAAAATAAGTCACATAATGGTTGGAGAGAGTTTTAAATTAATGTAAGCAAATGCCATGAGAAATTTTGATTTTTGGCTCCAGTCAGTAGGGCAGTGATAAGAGGTTGTGTGAGTTCTAGTCTAAAACACACTAAGAACACCCATTTGTGAGTCTCTCCCCCCCATTTTAAACAAATTCACACCAATGCATGGGCATAAGTTCTGATATAAATCTGTTCCCAAATGAAACAAAACAGGAAAATAAACTGCACCGCACAAAACCTCTACCTTATTAATACCTAGGATTAAGGTATCTGGGCTGTAAAAACCCAAACTGCAATAGATGACAGCAAGGAGTTAAGAGTTCGGGGTATTACTTTTTAATGGTTGCTGGGCACATAACTGAAATGTTTGCAAATGACTTTTTTCTCCTGTGACTTCCACAGCATACTTTTACCAGGTAGTAGCAATGTGCTCTTGCTGCTTATTCAGCACGGGAGTGATCATAATAGGTTGATCAGCTGACAGTGCATCTTCTATTCTATTTCATTTGGCCATGGTGATTCCCCCTGGGTAACTTTGGGCCAGTCACTCAGTCTCAGCCCTTGATGAGAAGGCTGAAAAATATTTACTTAGTAACCCACAATTGACTGATGTATTGATTATGGCCCCTAACTTTAACTAAAGAGATCTTCAACTTGCAGTGGTTTAATCAGGGAACATCATCATCATCTCTTAGTTTATAGTTCTACTGGTTTCGTTTGAACTGCCAAGAATTATTGAGACTCAGGCAGTATACAATTATTTAATTAAATCAAATAATCTACTATTGCAAATGGAGTTCAGTACAGAAGGGAGTGACCAAAGAAGCAGTGGGTTTCAAAATTATTTCTTGAATGCTGATTGCATTGATTGTGAAAGTAATTTGATGTGGAATCACTTACATAGAAAGAAGATTAATTCTGATACTATATGTTTAAGGGAAGGCTTAATTCATAATAAAGTTTGGAGATCTCTGAGGGCAATACCTAAAACTTTTTGAAAGTGGATGCTGCCTTCTAATAAGGTTATGCGATCCTACTTAGTTTAAAGTGTGAGTTATGTTAGTAACTTGACTCTTTAGTAAAGGTAAAGGTAAAGGTAAAGGTTCCCCCGCACATGCGTGCTAGTCATTTCCGACTCTAGGGGCCGGTGCTCATCTCCGTTTCAAAGCCGAAGAGCCAGCGTTTGTCCAAGGACGACTCCGTGGTCATGTGGCCGGCATGACTAGACGCCAAAGGCGCACGGAACGCTGTTACCTTCCCACCGTAGTGGTCCCTATTTTTCTACTTGCATTTTTACGTGCTTTCGAACTGCTAGGTTGGCAGAAGCTGGGACGAGTAACAGGCGCTCACTCTGTTATGCAGCACTCGGGATTCGACCCGCCAAACTGCCAACCTTCTGATCGACAAGCTCAGTGTCCTAACCCACTGAGCCACCGCGTCCCTTGACTCTTTAGTAACAGGTATTTAAAATGTTTGCTGTGTGAAAATTTTACTAAGCCAAATCTGATTAATAGATAAGCAATAAAATTGTCAATATCTGTAGCATCTGGAAGAAAGGACAAATGGCAAAGACATGCCACTTAGTTGTAATCTTCATCTCTTGGGGGTATTGCGTTTCTATTTATATTGCAGTAATTATTTCTAAATTTGCATGTATTCATATAGGCAAATTTGCCTCAGCACATTTTGTGGAAATCAGTGCTGACTTTTGCCCCCTTTTTAATAATGATGCTCTCAATTTAAATCTTAACTAATATTGATTAAAAGTGGCCTTGAGTTCTGCTTGTGCTATATTGACAAAATCACTACAGATGGAGGCACTCAAGGTTCCCTCTTTCTCTTAAAATTTTTAACCTCCAGGGACCTCGGAGAGGCAGACTCTCACCAACATCCACCCACCCTCTCCTCACGATTGGATGGCTTGCCTGGGAGGTTGAGGCAGGCTGGATAAAAAGACAGGTCGGGCTGTAATTTGAGGACTCTTGAGCTACAGTTTTGGTGGCTCTGTAGGCAGAACTGCAAAGTTCTCTTCTCTGACAGAGCCACCAAAGCAGCAGGTGGAGCACCAGAGGCTCGGAGAGGGAGGGTGCTGAAGTGGGTGGTCGGGCCATTGGCAAGAGCAACGCGTCTGAGCAGAAAGCGGCCTTAGAACAAGTGGGGCAGGTAAGGAAAGAAATCCTTGCTCCCCCCAGAAATTGCCTTTCTTTCCTTACCTGACTCCCAGCCCCGTGCCATTTCTCCTTCATGATCTGCCGCCGCTGCTACGTGAAGGAAAAAGATCAGAAAAAAAGGTCAGTCAATCAATTCTAACTTCACGATCTTTCATGAGAAGTTGGAATTGATTGACTGATCTTTTTCCCCCCCCAAAAAACTTCCTTTGTTTCCTTGCATGTGGCAGCAGTAGCGGATCATGAAGGAGAAAGGGCATGGGGCTGTGAGTCAGGTAAGGAAAGAAAGGCAATTTCTGGGAGGAGCAAGGATTTCTTTCCTTACTTGCCCCACTTGTCCTGAGGCTGCTTTCCGCTCAGACACATTGCTCTTGCCAATGGCCCGACCACCCACTTCAGCACCCTCCCTCCCCGAGCTTCTGTGCTCCACCTGCTGGTTTGGTCGGCCTACCAGCCCCCACCTCAACCACTGCCCAGCACAGCTGCTCCAGGGCTGCAGGGGCTGGCCTGGCACAGGACGGGCACACGACCCACCCTCCTGCCACCATGCAGGGTAATGTTGCTGCGCCCGCCCCTGCCCAGATGCCCTCACCTCCCTCAAGCGTTTTTTTTTTACTAACCTGCCTTTCATCTGCATTCTGTTTCTCTGTTCACTTCTCAGCCTTCACTGTTTGTTTGTGGGACTATCAGTAAAAAAAAAGTGCTATCAGACTTTCTAACTTCTTGAGATCTCACATGGCAACCTTACCCTGCGCAGGTATTGATGCAGGTTGCTCATGGATGGGACTGAAGGCCTAGGACTGGGGCAATGGCACACGTGCCCACAAAGAAGGCTCTGTGTACCACCTGTGGCACATGTGCCATAGGTTCACTACCATGGTACTAGGGTTTTATAAAATGGTACTAATACTTTGCATGATCTTGATTCTATGCCCTTGTTTATACAACCCAGAATTGTATTAGCCTATTTGGCTGCTGCCACACACTGCTGGCTCATGTTTAAGTGATTATTCACTATGACTCCAAGGTCCCTTTCACAGTTACTGTTTTTGAGCCAGGTGTCACCTAATCTGTACTTATACCTTTGATTTTTCCTGCCTAAATGTAAAACTTTGCTTTTCTCCACATTAAAATTCAGTTTATTGGATAGGGCCCATTGTTCAAGTTTGTCAAGATCTTTTTGGATCCTGAGCTTGTCTTCTGGGGTGTTGGTTATTCCTGCCAGTTTAGTGTCATCCACAAATTTGATGAGTTCCCCTTCTATTCCCTCATCTAAGTCATTTATGAAGGTATTGAAGAGTACTGGGACTAAGATGGAGTCTTGTGGTACCTCACTGCTTACTTCTCTCCATGTGGATGTAGTACCATTGAGGACTACTCATTGAGTACGGTTTGTCAGTCAGCTACAAATACATCTGGTGATGATGTTGTCTATTTCGCCTCTTTCTAGCTTACCAAGAAGTAGGTTGTGGTCTACTTTGTCAAATGCCTTACTGAAATCTAAGTATACTATGTCAACATCATTTTGTGGTCTACTAATTTAGTTACTTTATCAAATAATGAAATAAGATTGGTTTGGCATGATCTGTTTTTGACAAACCTGTGCTGGCTACTAGTTATAACTTTGTTTGCTTCTAGTTGTTCACAGATCTATTTTTGGATTATATTTTCCAGGATCTTTCCAGGTATTGATGTTAGACTGATTGGTCTGTAGTTTCCTGGTCCTGTTTTTTTTTCTCCCTTTCTTGAAGATGGGAACCACATCAGCCCTTTTGCAATCCTCAGGTACTTCCCTGGTGCTCCAGGATTTTTGAAAGATATGGTGCAATGGTTCTGAGATAACATCTGCCAGCTCCTTCAGAACTCTGGGATGTAATCTGTCGCATCCTGGTGATTTATATTCATCAAAGTCAGATAGGTGTTCTCTTACCATTTTCTTATTTTAATTTTTGTTTCTAGTTTGTCTTTTGCAGTAGGGTTTTTTTGGTATGTTGGACTATAATTTCTTTTTGTGTGAAGACTGATGCAAAGAATGAGTTAAGAAGTTCTTCTTTCTCCCTACTGTGTGTTATTTCCTTTCCATCTTCTCTGTTTAGTGGACCTGCAGTTGCCTTGACTTCTTTCTTGTTATTAATACATTGAAAGAAACTTTTTCTGTTGATTTCTGTTGCAAGTCTTTGTTCATTCTGAGCCTTTGCTTTCCTGACTTCATCTTTGCCTGTTCTGGCTGATAGGAGGTATAATGGCCTGTACCACCTCACCCCGCTTGCTGTTATATTGGGGCATCTGTGACAGTGCGTCTGCTAAGATGTTTTTAGCCCCTGGCACATATTTCAACTGAAAGAGAAATCATTGAAAGTATTGCACCCACCGTACATTTTTTGGGGACAGGCGCTGTGGTATCTGCAAAGCCTCCAGGTTTTTATGGTCCGTGTTGTGATTCAGGGTCAGCCTGTGGGTTCGGCAGTTGGGTCAGACGACTCAGAGGAGGAGGGGGGGGTGTTGAAGAGCTTGCTGAGGGGATTGGACAGCTTGATGAGAGCCCCCAGCAAGGCCCCTCTCATCTGGTCACGATGCAGACCCAGCTGTGTGAGCCTGACAGCGTGGATGAAGATGACCCACAGCTGGCCCTGTTCAAGGACGCCCGACGCAGGAGGCAGTCAGTCAGGAGTAAACAGAGGAAGGCAATTGGGCACCTCGGAAGGAGGCACAGAGAGGCCACGCCCTGAACTGTATTTAAGGGGAATGTGTGGGAGGGCTGGTTTGCTGAAGGCAACCGCTTGGATTGTTCCTGCTTCTTAGCTCGTGTTTTATGGTTGGTGTCTTGTCTTGCTCTGTTTTATGTGAATAAATTTGGCAGGCGTAATTCCAGCCTCTTGCCGTTTGTAAAGGGGTTGTCCCTGCCTTCTCTGCAGGGCCGGTAGCAGGCTGGTACAGAACAGTCCATCCAAACCTTGAACGGCTGTTTGGCTCCTTTCAAAAAGTGTTGCCAAGTTGACAATGCCCACCATACTGCAAATGCCTCTTTCTCCCATATTGCCCATGCCCGTTCTGTGTCTGTCAGCTTACGGGAGGTGTAAGTGTGGGGCTGTAGCATCCCTTGGCCGTTCTTCTGGAGCAAAACCACCCCCACTGCAACATTGGTGGCATCAGCTTGTATGACAAACAGCAGGACAGGATTAGGATGCAATAAGACCGGCTCCCTTGTGAAGAGGGCCTTTAGGTCCTCAAAGGCTTTCTGACAGACCAGTGTCTACATGGCCTTTGTCATGGAGGGGACCACTATAAACCGGAGGACCTCCCAATGGGCCCCCATTTCCAGTTGAACTGGCTCCGTTATGAGGGCAGCCGGAGCCCCTCCCAGAAGGGAGCCATCCACCTGCTCAAACTGTACTGGCCTGGCCATTTGCTTCACTCTGATCCCCACCTCAGTCACCATGGCCTTGCTGATGAGGCAATGGGTGCAGCCAGAATCGATGAGGGCCCTATACTCCCCACAGTGTCCTATTTGCGGACTTGTCAAAATGATGGGGATGACAAAAGGTCGTATGGGTTCGCTTACCATTGGATCCTCCACTGCTTCATCCTTGCTGTCATAGGTCACCAGCTGATATATTGTGGTGGCTGTTGTCTCCTCCTCCTCTGGGACCCCTCCTCAAGGGGTGGGACTTTCTGCCTGGTGTGCCACCCTTGACTTCTCTGGGGTTTTCTTGGGTGTGGCTCAGGCTTTCCCAGGGATCCCTAGAGTCACCCATGGAACCAGATCCAGACACTCTGCCACCTGATGTCCTGGCTGGTTGCAGCTGAAGCATCTAAAGGATGACCGTGGAGTACCCACAGAGGAACCCAGACCTGGATCCTCCACCCTTCATCACTTGGTTTCTCCATGGCCCTGCCTGGCACTGATGGGCCATCCCTGTTTGACTGGAATTCCTGCAGCCTGCATCCAGGTCCACCAACACACAAAACCAGTCTTGTAACCTACTTGGGACACCATAGTAGACACATGCCTGGTGCAGGTCCCAGTTCAAACCTGCCTGGAATTGGTGAACCAGCAGGTGTTCTGGCCAAGACCACAGCTGGCTGGCCACCTGCTGGAACTCACGTACATAATCGGCTGCGGACCGGCCTTGTTGCTTCAGCGCTAGCAGCTCCCCCTCTGCCTGTTGGACTCATGATGCATTCTCAAACTGGGATTGCAGGACCTCCAGAAACAAGCCAGAGTTAATTCCCTGGCATGGTTGCTGTATAAATCTGCCACCCATTTTGTGGCTTCACCTTGCAACCCTGTAGTTACCACCACCACCATTGCCCACGGGGATGGATAAAAGCGGGCATATTGATCCAAATGGCTAATGACCTGGCTTAGGAACATCACCAAATGGTCCGGGTTCCCATCAAACATCACTTTTAATGGTGAAGGACCCCAGGCCATCACCTGGGCCCATGGTCCCAGGGACCCTCCCGGACCTTGTAGAGTAACAACTGCAGGTGAAGAGCGCTGTTCCCCAGTCCCTACTCCCTGCCAGGCCAATGATCCTGCTGCTGGAACTGGATGCCTGGTGGGGGCTCTGCCTGGATCCATCAGCGACCTTCTTTCCTATGCAGTCTGTGGTTGTCCTGTTGGAATGGGCATGAACACACCCTGCTTAGGGCCTCTCACCAGCAGGGTGTCAGGAGCATGGCCGGCACCTAGCTTCAACTTCAGGCTGGTCAAACAAAACTGGACTGGCCCGGACTGGGTTGGCTGGGTCCCCATTTGTGGCCATGAAGCCATCTCAGGGCCCACCTCCCAACTCAGCCATGAGGGGGGATCCTGGAACCCAGCCTCTTCAAACCTCTCCCTCAGAATGTCCATTGTGTGTCACCCTGGTGCCATGGAATGGCTCCAGTCCCCATCATCGTCATCCATCAGATGTCTCTCTCTCCACTCCATCATGGGGTGGCCCGAAGCACCTGGTGTGTGTACTTGGCCGATTATCAAGCTGGTGACAGCTGAACTATGCCACTATTCTCCTGATGCTCCTGAATCCTGCGTCACCCCTGGAACTGCCTGTGTATCGTCTCACTGGACCTGCAGGCCAGGCCTCAAGCACTTTGGGCCGCACTACTGGCTGGGCCTCTTCATTCCCCGCATCCAGAGTTGGTGCTGCCACTTCAGCTGGCTCTCCCCCTTCAGCCATAGGTGCTATCTCCTGGGTACCCTCAGCCATTCCCTGAGCAGAACACAAGGGTAATGGGTAGGGACAAAACAAAAAGCAGCACTAACTTTCTGTCAGCATCCTTACCAACCCCTGGTCCCCACAGAAAACAAGCTGCAGATGTCAAGGTGGCTGGCAAAAATCTGGAATGGCCTGACAAGCGTTTATTCATGGCAAACAAAGTTAGTGCTGGGAGTGATTTCCTCCCAGTGCCTTACATGTTTTTCTCCCCTCCAGCTCCACCCCCCCACCCACCTAACCAGGATCTGGTGGCTAGTCTTAAGAACAGCCTCTGGCTGTTTTCATTGCTTTGCTGGGTGATGCTCCTGTGCCGATCAGCTGCTCGTTGGATGCACGGCAGCTCAGCTGTTCAGTGGCTACACAGTCAGGTATGGCCGCTCCTAGCCTCTTCCAGGGCTTTGTCCCTGCTGCTGGCCTCTGCTGGCCTCCTCCCTCATGCCTCCCTGCTGGCTTCCTCCCAGTGGTCTTCCCTGTCTCCATTTTCCTGCTGAATGCCTTCCCGCGCTGAACAGCTGTTTGGCGGGCCAGCTGAGCTGCTCAGCTGTTCAGCGGGGTCTTGGGCCTCCCCCCTTCCATTAATGTCAAACCCACGGGGCTTGACAATCAGCCTTAGTTATGTGTCCCTCTTTCCATTTTTTGTACTTTTCCTTTTTATCATTCAGTTTGTCAGAGAAATCTTTATGCAGCCATTCTGGCTTCTTCCTGAATTTTTTGTCTTTTTTTTCTGTGGTATTGTGCTGGACTAGGCTTTTATGATTGCATTTTTCAGAGTTTCACACATTTCTTGAGTTGTTTTTCCCTTTAGGATTTTCATCCATGGAATCTTTCCTAGGTTCTCTCTGAGTTTGTTAAAATCAGCTCTTTTGAAGTTTAAGACATTGGTAGGATTATTTTCTATTGCCTGTGTTTGCATTATATTGAATTCCAGTATGACGTGGTCCCTTTCATCCATGATTTCGGCAACTTCAACTCCCTCTATCACTTTTCTATTAGTAAGAATTAGGTCCAGTATAGCTTTACTTTTAGTTCCCTCCTCTACCTTTTGGATGACAAAGTTGTCGGCTAGGTTGGTTAGGAATCTGCTTGATCTCCCACTTGCTGCAGAGTTGGTCTCCCAGTTGATATCTGGATAGTTGAAATCTCTCATTACTACTGTGGTATGCTTCCTACACACATTTGTTAACTGGTTGGCAAAGAGTTCATCTATTCCTTTTGATTGTTTGGGTGGCCTGTAATACACAGCTATGACAATGTCACTTTTTTCCCTTTTATATTGACCCATACACATTCTGGAGGGATTTTATCTTTGATCATGTGCATTTCTGATTTGTCCCAATGTGAAGGAGGAGGAAAGGGTAGTAATCCATGGGCCTAATTATTTTGGTTAGTTTCTCAGCCACATCTTTGATTTTTGCTCCAGGGAGACAACATACATCCCAGGATTGTATGTCTAGTCTGCAGATGGCTGATTTTGTTCATTTGAGAATAGAATCTCCTATCACCAACACTCAGCTTTCTTTTTTTGGGGGGGGGATGCAGTCTGGGGTACCTTTCTGTTTATCTCAGGTGTGTTTGTTGATGTGACTTTTTAAGGGATATTTGATGTTTCTGTGCTAGGTGTCCACGTGTTTTCTTTGGGGGGGAGGTTGTGGGTCTGCATATTTCCATCTAGAGGGAGAAAGTGATTGGTCAGTTTTAATGGGGCTGCTTCTGGTTGGGTTACATTGGGCAGTAGGGGTTTGTTAGATCTATGCTGCTTCTTTCTTTGATTATTGTGTTTCCTTCTATGTGTGACATACCTCCATTTGTCTTCCTCCAAGCGTTTATCAGTAGGGTCAAATACTCTGGGAGTTCTCTGTTCATTATTTGGTTCAGTTTGGGAATAGCTTTCTTGTGTAGGTTGGAGTTTGGCTAGAGTTGCCTCTAAGTCCCTTACTTTTTCCTCTAGTAGTTCACATAGTTTGCATTTAATATATGTGTAATTTGGGTGTTCTTTGGGCATAAGCACATACATGGAACATGTATTGCATACCACAATAGTATCAGTCACCTGTTCCATGAGTTTGTTGTTTGAAAATCCCTCTTTTTGGTTGATGGATGTGCTTTGCTGTTAGCCTTGTTTCTTCCTTTTCTGTTCTAGGTAATTATGCCTATTTTTAATCCTTTTTTCTGCCTGTTTGTGCTCATTTTTCTACCTTGTTATTTATTTAACTTTCTTACTATTATGTTTCATTTATCCTTTTCTTCCCTCTGTTTTTTTTAAAGTTTTTGAGCTCCAATTCCTCCCTACATTATTTAAGATTTTCCTCTTTATTAATCCTATTCTTCCTTGAGTTCTAATATTCCATTCTTTTCCTTATTATTTACCTATTTATTTAGCTTTTATTTCAGTCCTGTATTGATTTTTATTCTCTAGTGGGGTCTTCCCTCCCTTCCTATTGGGACCTCAAACTTAATTGTTGCCTTCACTTCTGTTGCTCACTGCTCCGGCCTCTTGTTGTCTCTGCTCTGGTCAGGCCTGCTGTTCAGCTTTCCGTTCGGCTCAACTCCGCTTTCTGGTCTGCTCCACTCAGTCATCCACTCAGCTTTAGAGGTCAGAGCTCTCTCACTCGATGTGCCTCTGCTGCTGCATTTCTTCCCTCCATAGATTTTGCCACCACCAATTTCTCACAGCCACTGGTTCCCTTTGTTGTTGCTCCAGGCCCTTTGTCCTCTGCTGGATGGGCTGCCAGGCTAGTAGGAGGCGGGGGTGGGGTGGGGTGGGGAAGCTGCTGATCTTTCTGGAGAGGGAATGTTGATCAAGTCCTCCATCTGGGGCTGCAGGGCTGGAATGATGCAGGGAGAGGGCTGTGGTAGTCGGGCTGCTTCTAGTTTGCTGGGCCCTGGGTTGGGATGCCTGGCTGCCTATACTGTATTGGAGTATCAGTCTACGCTATTCCTGAATATACTGTGACCCACCAATTCACTGCCTCCAACAGTCTCCCTTCTTGTCTGCTGTTCAGCCACCAGTTCACTGCTCTCAGTTGCCTCTTTTCCAGTGTTGGGCTGCTTCCTTGGGCTCCTGAGCTGGATCATTTTCTGCTGCCTGGTGCCTCCAAGTCCACATGTAGCCATTCATTCACTGTGCTCCTGTTTGCTCATGTTTTCCTCCTTACTCCAATTTCTTCTTTTCCTTTATCCTTTCTATCTTCCTTATCTAACTTTTCCTCCCTTCCCCCCCTCTCTTTGTACCTTCCTACTTAGTTTAGTAACTTCTCTCCCGGTGATCTGATACTGCTTCCTATGCTGCCACCATCTTGAAACTCAGTTATAAATTATAATAAAGGGTTTTTAATTTTCATTAAATATTATATTTGAGGGGCAAAATGTGTGCTATAAATTTGCCATGGAAGCAATTAATCATCCTCCAAGACTAGACACCTGCTTAAATGTTATCTTATAGATATATTTAGTAGTTTTATTGCTTTTAGTATACATGTTATCAGAGAACTCAGCAGTAGAAGAATGAACTGGACTTTTTAAAGGATACCAATGCATTATAATTCATCTGTTAATTCTAATGACACAGAAAAGGAGGAGGAGAAGGAGGAGGAGGAGGAGGAGGAGGAGGAGGAGGAAGAGGAGGAGGAGATTTTGCTATTCTTTTAAACCATTTGCATAAACCTAAATTACTAGGACGGGATGCAATAGCTCTGCAGTTAAAGATGTATGCTATGCTTACTTCATTGGGTTCGGCAGTCAGAACCTAGACAGCTTATCAGCTGGAAAACTGACAGCCCAGTTCAAGATCCAAGCCCCATGCAACAGGGTAAGCTCCTGTTACTGCCCCAGCTCCTGCCCACCTAGTAGTTTGAAAGCATGCAAATGTGAGTGGATTGGTGGGAAGGTAATAGCATTCTGTGCAACTTTGGCATGTAGTCATGCTGGCTACGGAAAATGTCATGGACAATGTTGGCTCCCTTGGCCAAAAAACAGAGATGAACACTGAAACCTCAGACATGACTGGACAGGGAAACCATTACCTTTACCAAATTACATGGAAAACATTTCATATATTATTTCTGGTATTTCTGTTTTGTTAAAACATCTGTTATTATTGTTATTATTATTATTATTATCATTGACATCATCATCATCATCATCATCATCTTCATTTTGATTCACAGTCTGGGATTGGTAAAAACTTAACAGTTCAAGTCCTAACCAAGGACTTGGTCTGCAAGGCTTGTGCTTGGGCAGTCAAAATGAAGCCTTCAATTTCTTTCTTCAATACCCCTGATCTCAACCATCTCCATATTACCGGTAGCTTTGTATCTACCTTTCCTTCAATATCCTTCAGATCTTGACTGTCCGTAGGTTTATTTTTCCAGTTAGAAACTTGATGCTCAATTGTTTCCTTTCGATATTCTGCTTTCAATCTTGTTGTTTTCAAGAGATTTCCTTTGTTCATCTCCTTCAGCAAAGGCTCTTTTCCTTTTTTATGTAGTAATTTAAGCTGTATTTTTCCTCTTCCACAGTTTGTTTCACCTGTAAGAGTCTTCTGCCACCCTAGGCAGGTACAATCGATTAATTTATTATTATTATTATTATTATTATTATTATTATTATTATTATTATTATTATTATTATTATTATTATTGTTGTTGTTGTTGTTGTTGTTGTTGTTGTTGTTTGTTGTTATTAGTATTAGTATTGGGCCCTTGGCAACTTGTCTTTAGAGCCAGTTGCAGCACTTCCTGGTTGCATGATGCAATTCAGAATTTTTTTTGTGCTTTTGGTTGTAAGTCAAGGACTTACCTATAGTTATGAGTAAACCTTTTTGTTTGTTGGAATCTTTTCTCTAATTCTCCTTCCTTCTTTGTAAAGTGTAAGAAACTTACTTTCAAACTTGAGCACTGCTATGCTACTTAAAAACTGATGTTGGTAATCTGAGCAATGTGAGCCAGATTTGGGATTTGCAATATAGTAGAAGTCGGTAGAGAGTCAGACTGAAAGAGTGCATGCTAATTGGAACAAAAAGCTTACACATTAATTTAAAAATGCAACATAGAGTTCAAAGGTCCATTTTAACCATTGTTTCCTGGATAGTCATTTATATAACTGAGGTTTATAAAGTTATACATGCAATGCAGCATGGTTAATTTCCCTAGTAATTTGGAATCTAATGTCCTTGAGTCTCCATAAGCATGGCCAAGATTTTGTTTCCTTAGCAGAGGAAGTTGAATTTTAAAACATTGATTTGCTTATATCTGTAGTAGAAAAAATTCTTTTTTCTTCCTTTTTCAGTCTAGAATCTTGAACCATTCCATTAAGTTGAGTGGCAGGGCAGTCAAGGCAGATAAAGGAGATGCTTCACACTCAACTCATTCCATTAAAAAAATTATGGAATTAGAGAGGTTGATAGCAAAAGATAAAGTGTATTAGCATAAATGAAACATTCCCCCCTTAAAGAAAATCAACCATGTCCACCAGAAAGCTTGGCTAGCTGTTTTGCTGGCAGTTTCTGTGGAAGTTAATCTGTGGATGGAAACAACTAGGGAAATCCTTCAAAGCAGTTATGAAAAGTGTATGGGAGAACATAGCTATTTAATGCTTTGAAAAAGTGCATTTTGCACAGACTAGTGAAGCACTCATTTAAAGTATTTTGTACAGCCCTAGAATTTGCTACCACAAATTTGGACAATTTGATTTGAAATGCAATTTTATAAACTCATAATGCATGAAGGTATATTGGTTTGCAGACATACTAGGTTGAAACACTACTTCCATGATAGAGGCAGCAAAATTTGATTTCCAGTGTTGGGAAGTAGAACTGAAAGATATGATTTTTCCCATGACCCTGCTTCTGATCCACCCTTAGTAACTAGATGGCCAATATGGAAAACCTGATGCTGGACTCAATGTACCTTTTGCCTAATTCATCAACATATTTTTGGAGTGGGATACTAGATAACAAATATAATAACAACAATCATAGAAACAATATAATTCTTACTATCAACTTTAGAATGAGCATGGTTGCAGCCATCTTTTTCCTTCTCATTCTTAGTTGCCACATAGCACGGAGGGAGGGGGTTTGCCAGGTGTTGCGCTAGACAAAACAGACTTTCTATCTTGGACTTTCTCTCATGGGAACCAAGGTCACTGGCTGCTCCTGAGGTTGCAGGCTGGGTGTTTCATGAAAAGCCTGCCAACAAACTGAGTGGGGAAACGTTGTTGCTTGCATAGTTTTTGGGGTGAGATTTCTTAACTTTGTATTGGGGAATTGTTATGCATCTTTTCAGACCTGGTTTCACTTTTGAAGTACTGATATTCTGTATCAATAAACATATTCTTTGAGGAATTTGCAAGCCTCAGAGTTCTGCTTTATTTATCTCTGTCAATCGGAACCTTGACATTAAACCAAGTCACATAAAACTTTGTTTCTTGGAGTGCTGGGCCCTGGCTACCTAACCACTCACTTTTGGGAGAGTGCTAAAGACCCGGTGAAAACTTGAGATGGAGGAGAAAGTTGAAACCATTGCTAGTGGCAATGGGACTCAGGCTGTTGGAGTGCAGGCTGGCGCTCCAGCCACCGAAGAGGTGTCAGTGGCAGGGGCTCAGCCAAAAACCAGGTTAATACAGCCTGGGAAACTGGTACTGCTGGAAGGAGCTACAGCCTTAGTGGACCTCTTCCAAGTCAAAGCTGCCCCTCAGTGCAGGAGCACTCCTGTAACCATTGGAGAGGAGATTTTATTGCTACCGTCCCAGGGTTCTTCGTCTGTGGATGGAAAGAAAGGAACGGGCTCAGTGGGATGGGATGACTCTGGAGAATGGAGATTTCAGTCAGCAGTCCACAGCCCTTTGCTCAAACAGCTGAAGGACAAGTTCGGCCAGCTGGAGGTAAAGGATACAATTCCTATTGCCCAGGAAATGGGAGCCATGGGGAGAAATGCCCCAAACTATCACTCTCTCCCTCCCCCTCGCTGGAGTTCCAGCTCAACTGCCGGAGCCCGTGCTGCTTCACCCATCCCCCCACCAGCTACAATACCGAGCCCTGTATCCTGGCCAAGCCCACATCCATGGCCTCAGGATGCCAGCCCCGAAGCCCAGCCAAGAAAATTCCAGAGAGTGATTCGGCCATTTCCCCAAGACCAGCAAGTCGCCCAGGATAAACAGCAGGCACAGGTGGCCCCACCAAGATTTGAGCCACCTCCCATCAAGTACACTTTAAATGGGGATCCTGAAAAGCTAACCTTACTAAATCAGGTGTGGGTTCATTTGGATTGCTACATTTATGCTTACCTGTATGGGGCTATGATGGTGAATGCTGTGGCAACAAATTTGGAGGGGGAAGCTGCTGACTGGGTGACCAACCTCCATGATGAGAGGGCTCCTGAATTGAATGACATTAATCTATTCATGGAGCAACTGAGGGGTCAGTTTGAAGATGAGTCCCGAGTCCTGATGTCTGAGAAAGTAATCCACCACCTGAGGTAGAGAGAACGCCCTGCAAAGGAGTATGTCTGTGAATTCAGGAAAATTGCTAATTGATTGGGGCAGTGGCCTGAGTGATCACTAATCAGTTACTTCAACCAACAGCTAGATTGTGACTTACTTCAAGCCTGCATCATTCGAGGCTTCCCTATCAGTTACGTATGGCAGTGATGCTAGACATTGAATTGGATTGTCCCCAAAAGTCAAACACCAATGAAGTCATGCCAGTGTGTGGAAAAAGGAAACGCCTCTATGGCCGATGTCCCCAAGCCTCTGCAGCCACCAACATCTCCTGAGTATCAGCCAGGGCTCCCATCAAGTGCTACCGGTGTGGTCAGATGGTCATCAAGCTATGGAGTGCTCCCAGAGGAGGGAGAGAAAGAACCAACTGGGTGCACCAAAGTCCAGACATCAAAAACTCCCCTCCCACTGAGCTTGAAGCCAAGCCCCAAGCTGAGGTGCAACAGATGCCAGAACCATATGACAGTGACAAAGAAGGCAAGGAAGACCCCATAGTTAGTTGATCCATTGCCCTCTTTGCCATTCCCACCAAAACGGGAGCTCACATGAACTTGAGCGTCCTAATAGACTTGGGGTGCTCTCGATGCCTAATAAATCTTTCCACTGTACTGAAACTGGGCATCTGAGCCAAGCTATTGCCTCATCTCATGGGTTTTGCAGGCCAATGGGTCTCTCATTGGAGGTGCTCTTGCTGCAGACCTAACTGAGCCTGTACAGTTAAAAATGGGTCGGCATTGGAAAATCATCCATTTTGTAGCAGTCCCAAAGATGACTGAAGCAGTAATTTTGGGGCTAGCGTGGCTTGAGAAATGGCGTCCTCACATCTGGTGGGAGGAAGGAATGCATAAGTTGAGACTAGGCACTGGACCCTCCCCACTTGAAACTGATGATAAAAAGACACTGGCAATCTGCAAAACTCATGGGAAGTCCCATGAGGTCCTAAAAACTGTAGCCCAAAAATTGCCAGGAATTCAACCCTTCCCTGCTGAGTACTGAGATTTGGCAGAAGCCTTTAGCGAAAAGGAATGTAACATTCTCCCCCAACACCTGGCTACAGACTGTGCTATTGAAATTCTGCCTGGTGCCAAACTCCCCAAACCAAGGATTTACTCAATGACACCCAAAGAAATGAAAGATCTAAGAGAGTACATTGATAAAAACTTAGCTAGGGGTTTCATTGAGCCAGCCAAATCACCCGTGGCTGCTCCTGTGCTTTTCAAGGAAAAGAAAGATGGCTCTCTTAGATTATGCATTGATTATAAATCTCTCAATGCTGTCAGTATGGAAAATACATACACCCTCCCCTTGATGAAAGACATGTTAGCCCACCTGGCAAAAGTATTTTTTTTTACTAAGCTGGATTTAAGAGAAGCTTATTATTGGATCTGGATTAGGGAGGGGGATGAATGGAAAACCACCTTTAATTGCCCTTTGGGGAGTTTCCAATTTAAAGTGATGCCTTTTGAACTGCAAGGGGCCTCTGCTATATTTATGCAAATGATAAATCAAGTGCTACATGATCATTTATACAAAGGGGTTCTAGTTTATCTTGATGACATACTTATCTACACTGAAACCATAGATGAGCACATCAAATTAGTCCATGATGCATTGAAAAAAACTGTTGAAAGCCAAACTGTATGCAAAACTGTCAAAATGCAAATTTCACCAGGCATGCATCGACTACCTGAGATATTGGATTTTGAATGAGGGAGTAGAAATACATCCTGACAAAGTCAAAGCAGTTTTGGAATGGCCACCCCCATGCACCCGTAAGCAGCTTCAAAGTTTTCTATAGTTTGTCAACTTTTATCATCAATTTATTTCTTCTTTTGCAAGGATAGCCATGCCAATCACTGACATTAAAAACAGGCAAAAGGGGGGAAAACCTCCGACCCTGTCAGCCGTTGCAATGGTCATTAGAATGCCAGATGGCATTCAAAAACCTAAAAAGACTTTGCAGCTGAACCGATCCTTAAACACCCTGACTCTGGGCAGCAATTCACCATTCAAGCTGATGCAAGCGACGTGGCCGTGGGTGCTGTTCTGTTACAAAAAAGTCACAGGGGAAAATTACAACCTTGTTCTTACACTTCCCAGAAATAATCTGAGACTGAGAGGAGGTGGGCGGTTTGGGAGAAAGAGGCTTTTGCAGTGCATTGGGTGTTGCTGACATGGCATCATTTCTTAGAAGGGGGGAATTACCTTTTGAGGTGTGGACTGATCACAAAACCTTGGAAGCTCTTAAAACCCCTCATAAATTATCCCCCCAGGCAATTTCAATGGGCTTAATACTTCAACCATTTTAATTTCACCTTAAAATATATTCCTGGGGGCAAGAACTTTCTGGTGGATGCCTTGTCCAGAATGCCCCAGTTCAAAAGCAACAGAGAAGAAGTGATTAACTCCATTATTCCTTTGTCACAGTCTGCATCCCATCATCCTGATGATCGATGATTAAAGGAACTAAAGGAGAAGTTAGAGACTGATGCCTTGTTCAAAGATAACAGGTCTATATTGACTTTAAGAAGGGGATTACCTTAGAAAGGTTCTAAGTTATACCTCCCAGAAAACCTCAGACTCCAGGTATTGCAACGGAGCCATGATGCTAAGCAAGCAGGTCACTTTGGATTTTTAAAAACATTGCATCTAGTGCGCAGGCTGAGAATGAAAAAAGACACTGAGAGGTATGTAAAAAGTTGTGCCACTTTGGTTACCATGAAGAAACATCCTGGAAAACCATCAGGTTTATTTAAGCAAGTGGCTGACCCCCTCAGCCTTGGGAGGCGATAGCCATGGATTTTATAGTACAGTTACCTGAGAGTAAGGGCAACAGTGTGATATGGACTGTGATTGATTTATTTTCCAAACAGGCACATTTCATCACTTGCTGGAGACTTCCTTCTGCCCAGAAACTAACCAAACTGTTTTTGTAGCATATATACCAGCTCCATGATGCCCCAAAGTGGATTATCCCTGACAGGGGGGTACAATTTACTGCAAAATTTTGGAGGGAATTTGTTAAACTGATTGGGTCCTCCCAAGGGCTTTCATCTACTTTTCATCTGAATACTAATGGTGTCGCTGAAAAAGCTAATGCAATGGTGGAGCAGTATCTCAGATGTTATATAACTTAACAGCAGTTGAATTGGGCTGACCTTTTACCTTTTGCAGAGGTAGTCTACAATAATACTGTGCACAGTAGTACTGGTCTCATCCATTCAAAATAGTGATGGGTAGAGATTTTGTGCCCATGCCTGAGTATCCCCAGGAGCCTCCTACTTCCCAAACCTTGGGCCAATGGGTGACATCTTTCCAGGGGGGTTGGGTGATGGTGAAGAAAGCATTGGCTAAAGCTACAAAGGTTTACAAGGAGCAAGCAGACAAATGACATTCCCCTCAAAAACCTTTTTATGTTGGGCAATTAGTTTATCTTTCAATGAAATATCTACAGTTAAAATTGCCTATTAGGAAATTGGGTCCAAAGTTCCTTGGTCCTTTTCCCATTGTCAGGATCATAAACACTGTAACGGTGGAGTTAAAGCTTCCCTGATTGTTGGGGAAAATCCATCCTGTGTTTCATTGCAGTCTTTTAAAACCAGTGTCGGAATCCACCTTAAGACCCATTCCGAAAAAGCCGCCTGGCCCAGTGGTGGTGGAGCGAGAGACACATTATGAGATTAAATGTATTCTGGACTCTAGTTTGCACAAGGGAAAGCTACAATACCTTGTCCAGTGGAAAGGTTACCCCCTTTCAGAGGCTACATGGGTGAAATGTACAAAAGTAAAGGTGGATAGGTTAATAAAGAAATGCTACGATAAGTATCCTCACAAACCCCGAGGGGATGGATAACTTGATTTCTGTTTCCCCTGTAGGAGACTCTTTCTTTCTGAAGAGGAGCCAACTGTCAACTTTAGAATGATCATGGTTGCAGCCATCTTTTTCCTTCTCATTCCTAGTTGCCACATAGCATGGAGTTTTGCCAGGTGTTGCACTAGACAAAACAAACTTTCTGTCTTGGACTTTTCTCTCATGGGAACCAAGGTCATCAGCTGCTCCTGAGACTGCAGTCTGGGCATTTCATGAAAAGTCTGCCAACAAGCTGAGTGGGGAAATGTTGTTGCTTGCATAGTTTGGGGGGTGGGATTTCTTAACTTTGTATTGGGGCATTGTTATGCATCTCTTCAGAATTGGTTTTGTGAGATGGTCTCACGAGGTCGATGGATCGTTAAGGTGCTTCCAAGTAAAAAGGCATCACGCAGAGATGCAATCATTCAAAGCTTTATTTAACGATAAAGTAAATAGAAAGAGTTTCCTGGCATGGAGGCCTCCATGCCTGGATTGTAAGCTAGCAGAAGAGAGAACAAAGAGAGAACAAGCAAGCATAGCATAGCAAGACAAAGAGCAGCCCCTTGAGCAGAGGTATTTATGGGGGGTCTCAGCCCCTCCCTTACCATAAAACTCTCTCACCAATGGGGATGCAGGGGCCGGGGACCCCTGACCCACCAGTGGGAGCAAAGAAGCCTCTTTGCTCCCATCTGATGACATTTTTGGGGAACTGCCATGGCTGGCACAAAACATCTAACAATTCCCCTTCTTGCCAGCCAATGACAGGGACCAGTGAATGTGTGTGAGGGGGTGAGCAGGTGTCATAGACATGCATAAAAACATTCAGAAGACCAAACACAAACGCTTACACAGAAGGTTGTGCCGGTCAATGGGAACAGGTTTGGTGAACAGATCAGCTATCTGGTCAGTTGTGTTACAATGCTCAACATGTATAAAACCCTCTTTGGCAAGCTGCCTGACATTTTTATAGCGTATGTCTATGTGGCGGGACCTAGAGCCCACTGCATATGCCCCCGAGATTGCAATTGCGGCTGTATTATCCTCTTGAATTTGGATGGGCAGAGGAGGAGATGCCCAGATGCTCGTTATCAGAGCATCGAACCAAATCAAATCATTGGCCGTGTCTGACAGGCTGGCATATTCAGCCTCGGCCGTGGAGCAAGAAACAAATTTTTGCTGCCTAACATGCCAATGGATAGGACAGCCATTTAGCAATATGAGGAAACCAGAGGTGCTCCGTCTACTCTTGGTGTCGCCAGCCCAGTCTGCGTCTGAGTAAGCGAAGAGCTGGGCCGTCTTCCCCTTCTCTGGTTCCAGCACAAGGAGAGCATCGGTCGTGCCCCTGAGGTACCTAAGTACCCTTTTAACAGCAGTCCAGTGGAATTCCTTTGGGTGTTCCACGTGCCTGGACAGTAGATTCACAGCTAAAGCTATGTCAGGCCTGCTCCAATTGCTGATATATAGCAAGGAGCCGATCACAGATCTGTAAAGCGTATTATCTGTGAACTCAGGACCGTCCTTGTGAGTGTGATTGTAATAGTCACTTTGTATCGGGCTACGCGTTGGGTTAGATTCTGCCATTTTGCATTTGGCCAATAACTCCTCTATCTTTTCTTTCTGAGATAGGGCGAACCCCCCCTTAGTGGCCAAGATGTGCACACCCAAGTACTTGTCAACCCGCCCCAAAGACTTCAGGGTAAACTTTTCCTCCAGGGCCTTGGCAAATTCATCACACCCTTCCTTGTCAGGCCCTACATATAGTAGGTCGTCCACATAGACTAACACCCGTTCTGTGGTACCCTTGGAGTTGCGTGTGAAAACACATTCATCTGCATGGGATGCAGTGAAACCAACTCGTTCTAAACTTTTTCTAAGGCAGTCATACCATAGTTTCCCCGACTGCTTGAGGCCATATAACCCTTTGTGGAGCAACCATGTATTTCCCCCTTCCTGCTGGTAGCCAGGAGGGGCCCTCACGTAGATCTGCCGGTCCAAGTTGGCGTGGAGGTAAGCCGTCTGGATGTCGAATTGGAAGACTTCCTCCCCCAGAGCGGCTGCAGTTACGAGGGCGGCTTTGACGCTCTCTGCCCGGACGGTTGGAGAGTAGGTCTCCCCGTAGTCCTCCATGTAGCGCTGAGCGAACCCCTGAGCTACCAAACGGGCCTTATACAGGTAGAGGTCATTGGCAAGTGGTTTGGCCTTGCAAACCCACCTTGTGCCAATGACTTTCCTCTCCTTTGGTGGTTGCTGGGGGGTGAAGACCTTGAGTTTCTTCAGGCTCTCCATTTCCTGCTCCATCTCAAGCTGCCATTTCTCCTGTTCTTCGATGGGCAGCTCCTGGATGTCAGAGAAGGATTTTGGGGTGACCACAACGCTGTTGACAGACGCGATGTGCCCAATGTCGATTCTCTTTGGCGGGATCCCTTTGTTGGACCACTTTGACCTCCTTACCTTTTGCCACTCACCGCCCTTTTCTTTCACGGGTCTCTGAGGTGTCGCTGGGGAAGGACTCACCCAGTGTCCAGAGGCCTCCTGTGCTGGCATCGCCCGTGGAGAGGCTTGTGATGTCCTTTGAGCTGCAAGAAGCGTTAGGAGCAGTTCCTCGCGTTCCTGTTCAGTCATCTGGCCCACACGGCACCTGTCTTGGGCCCGGGCCGTTTACGCTGCGTCTGGGCAGTCTTGGGTGGACTGCAAGCCTTCCATGCTTCCCTCTGTGGCTTGCAGCTGTAGGGAGGCATGCGAAAGGGTCCCTGGCGCTCCGCTGGGTCCTCTGGGGGAATAGAGGTCATCTGTGCTCTCACCTGGAGCGGAGCTTGCGTCAGGGGCTGGATGCAGGCTGCTGTCTTTGATTGAAGACTCCTTGTCACAATTGGGGACCTCCTGCAATCCATTTCAAATGGGTTCTTTAAACCTCCAGGCATCTTGCGTGGCTTGGAAGCGTTGCCTTAAACCATCCTCTGCTACCAACGTGAGATGGTCTCACGAAGTCGATGGATCATTAAGGTGCTTCCAAGTAAAAAGGCATCATGCAGAGATGCAATCATTCAAAGCTTTATTTAACGATAAAGTAAATAGAAAGAGTTTCCTGGCATGGAGGCCTCCATGCCTGGATTGTAAGCTAGCAGAAGAGAGAACAAAGAGAGAGCAAGCAAGCATAGCATAGCAAGACAAAGAGCAGCCCCTTGAGCAGAGGTATTTATGGGGGGGTCTCAGCCCCTCCCTTACCATAAAACTCTCTCGCCAATGGGGCTGCAGGGGCCGGGGACCCCTGACCCACCAGTGGGAGCAAAGAAGAATTTTTGGGGAACTGCCATGGCTGGCACAAAACATCTAACAGGTTTCACTTTTGAAGTACTGATATTCTGTATCAATAAACATGTTCTTTGAGGAATTTGCAAGCCTTGGAGTTTTGCTTTATTTGTCTCTGTCAATTGGAACCATGACACTTACATTCTTAAATATATTTTTGGATTTCCTGAAGATACATTCTAAAGATTGGATTTGAAATATAGACCACCTTATGCAACTTTAAAAAATTGCTCTTTTGGACATGTGTTGATATAGTTAATGGAAGTATCTATTTCTACATTGATTTTGGCAAATAATAAGATGCTCAGTGAAGAAGTTTTAAAAATGATAATTTCAAACCTAAATTTCTGCCTTGAAGAGGATTTTACTGTATCATGCTTCCAACTTAACATTTTCCTAGAGAAAATCCAGATGAGGTTAGAGTTCACATACAACAGAAACAAATCCATTCATTTTTATAACTTTGATCATAGCAGTGACCCACAGGATCATTTATGTCAGTAAAGCAGAGAACGTCTCTTAAGCTAAAATTCTGGATTCATTTACCAGCAATTTATCCTATTTGACTGGAAGACTTCTTAATAAAATTGTATAAATTTATTCTGTAAAAAACAATTGGAATACCATACAGTTAGTCCTTTACAACTGAGCCCAACATTTATGTTGCTAAATGAGACATTTGTTAAGTGAATTTTGCCCCAGTTTTATGACTTTTCTTGCCACAGTTGTTTGTGAATCATTGCGGTTGTTAAATTAGTAACACAGTTGGTAAATGAGTCTGGTTTCCCCATTGACTTTGCTTGTCAGAAGATTGCAAAAGCTGACCACATGACTCTGCAATGGTCATAAATATGGATCAGTTACCAAGCATCTGAATTTTGATCACATGACTATAGGGCTGCTGCAACAGTTGTAAGTGTGAAAAAAAATAATAAGTCGCCTTTTTAAGTGCTATTGTAACTTTGAACTGTCACTAAATGAACTTTTGTAAGTCGAGGACTACCTGTAAATGAAGAATCCTAAGAAAAGCTTTTGAAAACATTAGATTGAAGGTGAACTTACTCATGCTCGGGGCAGACCTATTGAAATCAACTCTAAATGTGACTCACTGGAGTCAATATAGCTTTACTGTCTGGGGTAGTCTTTCATCTCCAACAAGTTGGATCAATACCAATAAAGTATGTTTTATTGTAGGAACAAAAGTTAAAGCAATCTTAACAGAAGCACATTTGTTTTAATTCCTCTTATGCGTTGCTAAGACCCAGAACAAAATTTCTACATCAAGTCCTAAGAGGAGTCTAGTTTCAAAATATGACTCTTGGTATCCAACTTGGCTTTTATCCATCTTTCCAGAGCAATTATCACCAAGAATGTGAATGCTCTTTCTAATAAAACTTAAGAAGAGGTGTGTGTGTTTGGGGGGGAAGAATAGTCTTTTGGGAACCAAGCCTTAACACCAGACTGTTCTGAGGTTCAGTAATCAAATAGCTTCTTTTAAAGGACATTAAAGGACATTGTAAGAAGTAACCAAAAACTTCACCCAAAGCTCTGTAAGATTATAAAAGAAACAAATTTGTGTTTCCTCTGAGTAGCATGTTAGGGTAAGCATGATAAGAAGCAAGTTTACATTATAAATAAATACCACATTCTTGTTTCCTTGCCAGCAATGTCTTCATACTTATTAGAACCTCCTAATTTTTGTTGTTTAATATTCCTTGTGATAAGGTTTCCCACATTTTAAAAAGACTCAGGTACTTTTACTTTAAAAAGTTAGTATATTCTTAATTATGTGGTGAGCCCTGAGATTTCTTAAGAGATATATGATTTGCAGACCATTATTAAAAAAACTCTGCTACTGACATAGGATTTGTGAAAGTAACCAAATTTACTGGCTTTTGTTTTTTTGTGAAACATGTACTCTGATGTCAAAACATAAGACCAATCCATCCATGATGTACAGGGCAGGCATGTCATATCATATATTGTGCAAAGATGAAAAATAAATGTGTAACTTGAACCAGTTTAACTTACTCTTTTTTCCTTTCATCACATCTATCTTAGAGATAATGGATGAGTAAATTATAACTATGAATGAAAACTTGAATATCTTTATTACTTGCAGAGCAGAATACAAATTATACAAATACTAAGAAGCAATTTTTTTTTGCAAGTAAGTATGTTGTCTCTACCAGCTAATACATATTCAATATAGAATTCATCTGGGTAGCCTGAAATACTTTTAAATAAAGACTGTATTATAGTTATTGTAGGAATGCAATAGAATGTCATAGTTCTGTGAACCACTGCATCTATGAAACTTAAGCATGTATTTTAACATATACAAGAACTTATGTACGTCACTATTTTATATATTCAGTAGAACTGGGGCTATGGGCTTGACTGTAGATTAAATAAGAAGGAAACATTCATTCTTGCATGGGGAATGTATTTTTCAAAATAAAAAGTGGCTGCTGAAGGACATAGGTGATATAGTTAATGATGTTATAAAGTTACTAGAGTGACCTCATAACTACAGGTAGATACATATCAACATATGACCATAATGGAGTCTGCCCATTACAGTTGTATATCATAATGGCTACAAAATGTAAAAGAATGATTTTACAATTTTTTGTTGCAGTGATTGTTAAGAGGCTGTGGTGATTGTTAAACAGCTGCAGCAGTGGTTAAGCAAACACAATAATCATTAAATGAACCAGTGGTTTGCTACTGGTGCAGTTTTGCTAAAAACCAGAACTGCTGGTTTTCAGCAAAACTGTTGTAAAACTCAGCCATGTGATCATGGCCGTAAATGTGGCCATGTTGTTGAGCACCTGAAATTTGGTCACATCAGAATTTCAAATCCAGATAAGACCCCTTTTTTAGGTTGGTCGTTACTTTGAACAGTCATTAATTAATCAATCATAAGTCAAGGATTACCTACTCCTCTTGGGAGAATCTGAAAGGGGCAAAATGGGAGCTTTAAACTTCTGTAAGGTTTGACATACTATACTGTTTTTGTTTCTTAACCCTTCCTAACTCTGTAAAACAGATGGCCCCAGTCAGGTGGAGAAGGCAGGCTCTGGAGAATGCAAAGGTGATGCTGTGAGGAATATGTTGTTGATCGCTATTTTATATTCTTTGGTTTTAGTATATAAACGAAGAATCCAGATGAACAATATTTTTCCAGATCTGAGTCCTCACATCTGGCCTGTTGTTTGTCTCTTGTGGTATTCCTCTAGCTATGACTTTGCTTTGTTTTCTGTATAGTCTTGATAAAAAAAGTTAAGAACTGGAGATAAAAGGTAATTTTGGAAAGCTCTTGTTATGTATATATGTATATAGGAGATGTTCACAGAGATAGACACTGACACCACCAGGTGGCAGGGAGCCCTGTCAGGATTGGCAGGGCAGTCTTTGGTGGGAAATCCGGACAATGGGATTGGTTCCAAGTATACCTGGCTAGGTATATAAGAGGGGCAGTTGCTCCTTTGTTTGCCAAGTCTGTGCTACATCAATAAAGGAAGTTATGCTGAACCCTGTTGTCCTGCATCGTCCATCTTGGCCATGCGGTCCTGAGCCCACGATCTAACAGTGGCGATGAGGATGGGATGCTGTTTCAATCAGAGCTGAAGTCACTCTGAAGCGGGAAAGGCAGAAAAAAATTCTGAGACCTTCCTAATGAAACAGCATTCTAGGACCGGTGCAACATGGCTGAATTTCGTTTCAACATTGACAAGCCAGAGCGATGGGGAGTGCATCTGGGATGAGTTGAAGGGTTCCTGATCACAGAAGATAAAATGAAAGCAGCGGCGCTTCTGTGCTTAAGCAGTCAGGACGTGTATGATGTGGCTGTTGGTCTGTCCTCGCCGATGCCCGTTGAAAATGTCTCTTATGCTGATTTAAAAAAGAAGCTGGAGGAGCATTTCATGCCAGCAAGAGCTCCAATCTATTGGTGGCATAAATTCATCCAGCGTAGCCATCATCCGGGTGAGCCGACCTCACAATTCGTCTCGGTGCTGAGACTGGCTGCTCACCAGTGTAAATTTCCTGATCTGGAAGAGTGGTGAGTGGTGTTTGGACTGAGAGACCAGCAATGCCGACAAAGGATCCTCATAAAACCACCAATGAATCTGTGGGAGGTTTTAGACGAGGTGATGGCTTACGAGGCAGCCAATGACTCTGACAAACACACACACCACAATAGCAGCAGCTCAGGAGCGACCATACATCATGAGTGTGCTTCGAGCAGTGGAAGCGGCAACCTAGACAGAGAGGCAGAGGTAGATGTGGTATAGCACAGACCCAGGAAGCATCCACTGCGGCGGGACAATGACAGGGGCCAGCGGAGACAATCATCAGCCACAAAGAGTACAGCGTGCAGCTGCAGATGCAAGGAAACGAGGGGAGCCAACACATCCAACCAGAAATGTGCCAGCTGTGGAGGAAACCATCTGCGTGCGACCTGTCGGTTCAGATCCGTAAAGTGTCGTTCCTGTTGCAAGACGGGGCACATTGCAGCCGTCTGCCGGAATCAGAGCAGAGACAGCCTGAATGAATTACAAGCTATGGCATCGGAGCTTGAAGGTACTGTTTTCCCTTGGCACAAACCCCGGCACGATCCCTCAGTCCCTGGAAAGAGCAGACGGACCATGTCTCACACGGAAGTCCATCAGCTGCTCAAACCAAAAATAACAATACAGGTCCATCTGCAAGGGGTACCTTGCATGATGGAGCTGGACTCCGGCTCTGCAGTTTCAATAATCTCCTTTGGACATTTAAAAGAATTTGTGATCGGAGCAGGCAGAGGGTTGCTTTAAAGCCCACCAGTTTACAGCACACCCCTATTAAAATGAGGGGAAAGGCCACCATGTCTGTGGGGTTTAAGGACTTCCAGGGTCCCTTAGAGATTTTGGTGACCGATGGGCAGAGAACTAGTTTAGTAGGGCTGGATTGGTTTGATACCCTGGGCATTTGGTTGGGGGGAATAGCATCCAGCACAAATGTCTTGAATCCATTTGTATTGAATTTGCAGATGTATTCGATGACAGGCTGGGGAAGTACACGGGTCCTCCCATTAAATTTAAACTAAACCCGAACGTCCCACCAGTTCGTAAGCCCTGAAGAGTTCCATTCGCCCTCAAACATAAGATTGAGAGCGAACTGGACAAACTGGTGGAGCAGGGAGTATTACAACCGGTGGATGGGGGAGACTGGGAAACTCCAATTGTGACTCCGTTAAAGGCAAATGGAGAAATTAGAATATGTGCTGATTATAAGGCTATGGTAAACTGAGCCTTAAATCCGCACGCTTACCCAGTTTCGTTGGTCCGGCAAGTTCTCGCCGCTCTCCAAGGTGGCATGCTCTTTGCAAAAGTTGATTTGGTGCAAGAATATCAGCAGCTGTCAGTGAATAAGGAAGCAGCTGACACTCAATCAATAGTGACACATAGAGGACATTTCCGAGTTAACTGGTTACAGTTTGGTATCTCAATAGCTCCTGGAATTTTTCAGGAAGTGATGGAGAGGACTCTGAAGGGCATTCCTGGTGTATGTCCCTATTTTGATGATGTCCTCATCGCTGGGGAATCTGAGGAGATCTTGGCTGACAGGCTGCAAGCTGTCGTAAACAGATTTCGCTCTGCTGGGCTTAAACTTAAAAAAAGTAAGTGCAGCATTGGTGTGGCATCCACTGAGTTCTTAGGGTTCAGGATTGATGCCAAGGGTATTCACCCCACTGACTCTAAGGTGAAACCAATTAAGTTGGCTCCAACCCCAACAAATAAGGCTGAATTGCAAGCTTTTCTGGGGTTACTTAATTTCTATCACACGTTTTTACCCCACAAAGCAGCAATTGCAGAACCTTTACACAGGCTGTTAGATAAGAAAACTCCATGGATCTGGACCAAGGTCCACGAACAGAGTTTTACAAATCTTAAACAACTGTTATCTAGTGATTCTACCATCACACATTTTATAGAAAATAAGCCTATCTGCATCGCGTGTGATGCATCCCCTTATGGGGTGGGTGCTGTATTAAGTCATATAGAGGAAAATGGGGAGCAAAGGCCTATTGTATATTACTCCCGAACTCTGTCCAAAGCAGAAAGGAATTATGCACAAATTGACAAGGAACCACTGGCAATTGTGTCAGGAGTAAAAAAAATCCATGATTACCTGTATGGCAGGGAGTTCACCATTTTTACTGATCACAAACCATTGTTGGGGTTGTTCACAACTGACAAACACCACAAATTCTTTCCCCAAGAATGCTGAGGTGGTCCATTTTCCTATCTGCTTATGCTTGCAAACTAGTCCATAAACCGGGAAAGGACATGGGCCATGCAGATGCATTAAGCAGGTTGCCAATGATGAGCAATGACCCAGATCCAGCACCAGTGGAGCAGATCCTACTCATCCAAGATCTTCCAGATTGTCCTCTACAGGTGAAGGATATTGCTGCTGGCACCACAGCAGACAAGGTACTGAGCAGGGTCAGCTCATGGGTAGCATCTGGGTGGCAGGACAAGAGCCCGGGGCCAGAATTCCAGGCATATTTTATGAGGAGACACGAGTTGTCTTCTCATAAAGGATGTTTGCTGTGGGGTAGTAGAGTTATTATTTCAGAGAAATTGAGGGAAAGGGTCTTACAATCGTTACACAAGGGGCATCCTGGCATACAGTAGTAAGGACAAAGGCACTAGCTAGGAGCTATTTATGGTGGCCTGGTCTTGACAAAGCCATAGAGGAGCAGGTAGTGGGGTGCTACACGTGCCAGAGGTCAAGGCCAGAACAGCCACAGGCTCCCATTCACAAATGGGAGGCAACTCACACCCCATGGTCTAGGATACACATCGATTACGCTGGGCCTTTTCAGGGGCAATTGTTCCTGGTAGTGGTTGACAGTCACTCTAAATGGCTAGAAGTAGTCCCAGTCTCTAGCATGACCACTGCAAAGACAATTCAAGTGCTGCGGGGACTATTTGCCACTCATGGGTTGCCTGATGGCTTGGTCTCTGATAATGGCCCACAATTCACATCTGCTGATTTCCAGGCATTTACCAGAGCCAACTTGATTAGACATATCACATCAGCGCCTTTCCACCCGTTGACTAATGGTTTGGCAGAACGAATGGTGAGGACAACCAAGGACGCATTGATGCGCATCATCAGTGGAGATTGGCATCACCGGTTAGCTCAGTTTCTTTTGGCACAACATACCACTCCATGTACAGCTACGGGCAAGAGCCCTTCTGAGTTGCGTTGGGGACAGCGACTCATTACTAACAAAATCAAGCACAACACTGCAGGTTTTATTCCATTAGTTGTTCATTGATCCCATTATTATTTGTTTTTTTTTGTATGGGGGGAAGGGGTGTTATGTATATTTGTATATAGGAGATTTTCACAGAGATAGCCACTGACACCAACAGGTGGCAGGGTGCCCTGTCAGGATTGGCAGGGCAGTCTTTGGCGGGAAATCCAGACAATGGGATTGGTTCCAAGTATACCTGGCTAGGTATATAAGAGGGAGAGTTGCCCCTTTGTTTGCCAAGTTTGTGCTACATCAATAAAGGAAGTTATACTGAACCCTGTTATCCTGCATCGTCCATCTTGGCCATGCGGTCCTGACCCCACGATCTAACAGCTCAATAATAATAATAATAATAATAATAATAATAATAATAATAATAATAATAATAATAATAATAATAATAATAATAATAATAATAATAATAATAATTATTTTATTTATATACCGCCCTTCTCCCAAAGGACTCAGGGCGGTGAACAGGGCAAACATATAAAAATACAAAGATACAAAAGTTAAAAAAGAATTAAACACAATGCCCAAGCTAAAACAATAAATAGATATATTAAAAACAACAGTAAAATCCCAACCCATCCCCCATCAGGCCAGGCCGGCTTGTTCGAATAAGTGAGTCTTCAGATCACGTCGGAAGGAGCGAAGGTCGGGCGCCATCCGGAGCTCGACCGGCAACCGATTCCATAAATCCGGGGGACCCACAGAGAAGGACCTCCCCCTGGGGGCCACCAGACGACATTCTCTGACCGGTGGCACCCTGAGGAGGCCCTCTCTGTGGGAACGCACAGGGCGGAGGGAAGTTGATGCCGGCAGCAGGTGATCCCTGTCATGTAGGGCCTTGAACACCATTACCAGTACCTTGAATCTCACCCGGAAGACAACTGGGAGCCAATGCAGCTCACGGAGCAGAGGTGTAACATGGGAGTATCGGGAGACTCCCAACACAACTCTCGTGGCTGCATTCTGTACCAGTTGGAGCCTCCGAGTGGTCCTCAAGGGCAGCCCCATGTAGAGAGCGTTGCAGTAGTCTAAACGAGAGGTCACGAGCACATGAGTGACCGTACACAGGGCATCCCGGTCTAGATAGGGCCGCAACTGGCGCACCAGGCGAACCTGGGCGAAGGCCCCCCTAGTCACAGCCACTATGTGATCTTCCAAAGTAAGCCGTGAATCTAGGAGGACTCCCAAGTTGCGAGCCCTATCTACGGGGGGTAATAGCTCACCCCCCATAGAAAGAGATGGAATATTCTGAATATCCCGGTATGCCGGTATGCACAGCCACTCAGTCTTGTCGGGGTTGAGTTGAAGTCTGTTCCTCCCCATCCAGACCCGAACCACTTCCAGGCAACGGGACATCACGTCGAGGGCATCACTGGGGTGGTTTGGGGTCGAAATAAAAAGCTGGGTATCATCATTATGATAATGAAACAAAACTCTGAAACTGGAGATGGTGTTTTTAATTTTAATTCCTCTTCTCTAAGTTGAAACTGGGCAACTTGTTTCAGCTTTGGGGGTACCTTCCACCGTTTTGCCAAAGAGCTATAATTATTGCTGAAGGTTTATATTGTCGCTATTTCGGCAGTTCCATTTTTTTATCTACCTTAGGAGTAAATGGTTCCATTTGTCAAGGGTTTTTTTTGTTTTTTTGTTTTTAAAAGAGGTGTAATGGGTGCTCTATATCCCTACAAGACTTAAGGGATCATTTTCCTCTTCAAAGGCTACCACAAATGCCAAAACCTAAGAAACATCCAAGATTTCAATCTACTCACTCTGATAGGCTCTGGGGATAGGTTCTGAAGCCCATAAGGCTTACCCATCTTTGCTCTGAGCATCTAAACTGCAATTTACAATATTACAAAAACTCAAACATCATAATAACAAAAGTATGTCTAAATTCACCCTTGCACCATACCATGGAGGAAAGTAAAAAGAATAGATTTTTATATTTATATCGGTTATGTATACTTTTTCTCTCAACTTAAGGACAGGAGGAAAGAATATTAACATTATTATTATAAAAAACTCTTTCAATCCACAGCAAAATCTGACTCTTTATATCAGAATAACAGCTAGAACATAATGCCACTGAAAATGGCAACTCAGTGTGTCAGATTTCCTCATCTGTAGAACTTTTATGCAGATTTATTGCGTTTATGTAATTTTTCCACATTTCTCCCTGGTAGGAGAGAGTTATGGGCCATGGACGTAAGAAAACAGAGGATTTTGAAAGATTGCAATATGGATAAGTCTGATAAACTTTATTGGGAGAGTAGGTACAATTCTGCAATACAGGACTTCCATTTTATGGAGCAAATATCCCAAGGATGGGAGGCATGTTTCCAAGTTCCACTTTCATTTTCTTAATGAACAAAATTATATTAAAAAGAGCCTTGGTGGAGCAGTGGGCTAATGCCTCCTTAAGTAACACCAGCTATTAGTGCAGGTTAGTGCAGGTTCGCATCCCACCAGGCTCAAGGTTGACTCAGCCTTCCATCCTTCCGAGGTAGGTAAAATGAGGACCCAGATTGTTGGGGGCAATTAAGCTGACTTTGTAATAATGCCACTTGGGGTGTGTGTGTGAAAGCCCTAATAAGCAGGCATATACATAGAATGAAGGCTACTGCTAAGCTTGTAAGCCGCCCTGAGTCTTCGGAGAAGGGCGGGATATAAATGGAATTAAAATAAAAAAAAATAAAAATATTTACCAATGATTTTGTTAATTATTTCTTTCTATAAGTGTAGGTTTGGTTGTGTGTTATATTTCTCTGGAAATCCTGGTCAAAATGTCTTTAACTGTGCTTTAAAAATAATGATGCTTAAAGTATCCAGGGTAAAATCTCCCAAATCATTTCCAATTTCTTATACAATACCTTTTGTATAGTGCTATATTCCAAACTGTTGTGTCCGGATCGACGACACGCACACACAGCGAGGTATTGCAGCAATCGTCTTTATTGATACACATGGAGTCAACTGTGGATCCCTGTCCAGGTGGCTCAATATATGTCCGGCAGCCGCTGGACGCTAGCCAACCCCTGGCCGGGAATCTCCCGCCACAGGAAACAACACCCAACCCAGGCTCGTGGATTTCCCGCCGGTGGGAAACCACTCCCCTGCTAATCTACCTATACAACAACCCTTCCCCCCCAGATAAGAGTTATATTATCTAACGTAATCTTTTAAGTAAGTGGGTGGCTTGTGAGCCCTAACAGGATATCTCCCCGTTGGAATGTCAGCTCTGTTGTTGGTTTCCCCGTTGGGCCTTGCTGCCTGTTGGGGTGTCGCTGCAGGTGTCGGGTCTAGGGGTTGTTGTGTTATTATGAGGGCTGCTGGCTGTGCAGCCGTGTTCCCCTGAGGTGGTGGTCCCACTCGCCTAGGGTGTGTTTCTGTTCCCCTGCCCGATGGTGTAACTACCTGCCAGTCTAGACTATTGTTGTTGTCTTGTGTTATGGGGTCCCCTCTGGGCGCCCCTTGAGTGAACTCTGGAGACCTTTTCCTCAGCTGATCAATGTGCCTCCTGATCTGCCGTTCCCCTTCCCCCTCTATGCTGTATGAAAGTGGCCCCGTTTTGTCTATGACTACCCCTTGTGTCCACTTTTTCCCCGGTCCATAGTTCCTGGCCCACACTAGATCCCCAATGTTCAAGGACCTGGTTGCACTGTCTTGTTCTGCTTCAACGGGCAGCCGGTCTGGGTGGAGCCTGTCTAGTTTGGTTGTCAGCCTTCTGCCCCACCTCATTTCCGCTGGACTTTTCCCCGTTGCAGTGCAAGGTGTTGTGTGTTGGGCCAACAAGAACTGGGCCAGTCTCTGGTGCCAGTCACCTTGGATGATCGTTTTCAATGCTTCCTTGGTAGTCCTGATGTTCCTCTCGGCCAATCCGTTGGAGGAGGGGTGGAAGGGGGCCGACGTTGCATGCCTAATCCAGTTGGCCTTGAGGAAATCCTGAAATTCAGCAGATGCGAATTGCGGGCCATTGTCAGAGACCAGTACGTCAGGTAACCCATGGGTGGCAAAGAGTCCCCGCAAGACCTGTATTGTTTTGGCGGATGTCATGGTCTTTACTGGCACGACCTCCAACCACCGGGAGTAACTGTCCACTACAACCAGGAAGATCTGTCCCTGGAATGGCCCCGCAAAATCTATGTGTATGCGTGACCACGGGTTGCGAGCTACGTCCCACCTGTGTACTGGATTATGTCTCAGATCTGGCCTAGACTTCTGGCACTGGTAACACCCCGCTACTCTGTCCTCAATTGCCTTGTCCAATCCCGGCCACCATCAATGACTTCTGGCTAATGCCTTCATGCGCACAACCCCTGGGTGTCCCTCATGTAGTTCCGTTATGACTGTGTTCCTTTGTACCTCTGGTATGACTACCCTGTTTCCCCACAGCAGGCACCCCTGATGTGACGACATTTCGTCCTTCCTCCTGTAGTATGGTGTGAACTTGGTGTCCGGGTTCTCATTTGGCCACCCCCCTTGGACCCATGCTGCTATCCTGCTGAGTATAGGGTCCTTGCTTGTGGCTTTGGCAATGTCCCTAGCTGTCAATGGGCATTCTGGTAGTTCTTGCAGTGAGAGGATTTGCCCCGCTGGAGCTGGGTCTGGCCCTGTATCAAATAGGGGCAGTCTGCTAAGAGCATCAGCGTGACCCATCTCCTTTCCCGGTCTGTGGTTTATGGTGAATGTGTATGCTGCTAAGAAAATAGACCATCTGAGCATCCTAGGAGACATGATCTGGGGTGTCTGTCTGTCAGTGGTGAATAGGCCTAAAAGGGGTTTGTGGTCTGTAAATATTGTGAAGTTCCTGCCATAAAGATAGTCGTGAAACTTTTTAACACCAGCCACGATGGCTAATGCTTCCCGGTCTATTTGCGCATAATTCCTTTCTGCTTTGGTTAGGGTTCTGGAATAATATGCGATTGGCCTCTGAACCCCCTGGTTATCCATGTGGCTTATCACTGCCCCCACCCCGTAAGGTGATGCATCACAGGCGAGGTAAATTGGTTTGCCCTCGATAAAATGTGTGACAGTGGATCTGCTGGACAATATGTCCATCAACATTGGTAAACTTTGTTTATGTTTTTCCTGCCACTGCCACGGGGTCTTTTTATCTAACAGTCTATGTAAGGGCTCGGCTATGGCTGCTTTATGTGGCAAAAATGTGTGATAAAAATTTATGAGACCTAGGAATGCTTGGAGTTCTGCCTTATTTTTAGGTTCAGGTGCTAATTTAATTGCCTTTATTTTTTCCTCCATGGGATGTATGCCCTGAGCATCTATCCTGTATCCTAAAAATTCAGTGGATTTAACTCCAATGCAACATTTTTCCCTTTTTAACTTAAGTCCTGCCTCCCTGAATTTTTCCAGTACCTTTTCCAGCCTGTCAGCAAGGATTTCCTCAGTTTTTCCAGCCACCAGGACATCATCGAAGTAAGGGCATACTCCAGGTATGCCCTTTAAGGTCCTCTCCATCACTTCTTGGAAGATGCCTGGAGCTGCAGCAATTCCAAATTGCAGTCTGTGGACTCGAAACGCCCCCTTGTGGGTAACTATCGTTTGAGCCTCGGCGGCTTCCTTAGACACAGTGAGTTGCAAATACGCCTGCGCCAAGTCGAGCTTGGCAAAGATGGCGCCATCCTGGATCGTCGCGAGGACCTGCTTCACCGTCGGGACCGGGTAAGCATGTTTTTTCATGGCTAGATTAAGGGTGGCTTTATAGTCGGCACAAATCCTCACGTCCCCGTTGGGTTTAAGGGGAGTGACGATTGGTGTCTCCCAGGGGCCTCCTTCTACTGGTTCCAGCACCCCCTGGCCTACTAACTTTTCTAGCTCGGCCTTGATTTTTTGCTTAAGCGCAAATGGTACCCTCCGGGCCTTAAGTCGGATGGGCTTAACCGCTGGATCCAGGTTGAAATTAATGGGGGGGCCTTTGTATTTCCCTAGGGAACCATCAAATACATCTACGAATTTATCGCAGATGGCTTTGAGGTTTCGGCGATGGACTGTGTTTATTCCCCCCACCCAAATGCCTAGGGCCTTGAACCAATTGAGGCCCACTAGGCTGGTTCTCTGGCCCTCGGTGACCAGAAGATCTAATGGGCCCTTAAATCCCTTGTAGCTGACGGGTATGGTGACCTTTCCCTTAATGTTTATGGGCGATCTTTGGAAGTCCGCTAGTTGGATTCTAGTTTGTTTTAGGGGAATTTTATGCCCACTCTTCGCTTCGATATGTGCCAGGGTACTGCCTGAAATAATTGATACTGAGGCCCCCAAGTCCACTTCCATCCTGCAAGGAATACCCTGCAGCCGGACCTCGATTTTTAATTTGGGGCTCAGTATGTGGTTGATCCTGGGGTTCCCGATGTGGTTGACCCCCACCCCCTTCCCGCAGTTGGAGGATCGCGCCTTAGGCCTGGGGTTCTCTCTGCCACTCTGTCGGGGGGTTACCTTACCTGAGGGCCACGCGTCGATATCGTGCAGTTGGTTGTCGCGCGGTCTACCTCGGCAGATTGCTTGAATGTGACCCGTTTTTCCGCAGTTCCTGCATTTAGCGTTGCGGAACCTGCAGGTAGATCGGGGGTGGCTGCCGCCGCAGCTGCCGCACCTGGCGTCGGGGTCTCGTGGTCGGGTTGAGTTCTCCCTCTGGAATCTTTGTTGTGGTAGTTGCTGTTGTTGTTGTTGCCTTTTCGCACGATCCGTGCCATCTGGGTGGTTGGTCCTTGTCGGCATCTTCCCGAACCTTCGGGCGACCTCGTCGATGTCGGCTTCCCACGTGTAGTCCACCTCCCCACCGTCCACATGGCTTTCCAGATTGATTTCTGCTGCGGCGCCATTGCTGTTGTGGGGGGGGTCGCGTCTCCCTGTTGATTCGTAGGTGAGGAGCTCGTCCAGCACCTCCTGCAAGTCTCCAGTGGGCTTTGCGATTATTCTATTTTGAAGTTGTTCATCTCGCAAGCCCAGAACCACCCTGTCGCGGATCCTAATCTCTAAATTATCATATTTGCAACGCAGGGCGGCTTCCCTCACGGCGGCCACAAACTGCGTTATCGACTCGCCTGGCTTCTGGTTTCTTTTTTCAAAGATCCGCCTCCAGTATAGCTCTGATCTCTTGGGGGTGAAGTGCACCCTTAGCTTAGCCAGTAAATCTGCGTACGATACGCTTGTCACCGGCAACGGTTGGCACAGTCCTACGGCGACTCGGTAAACCGGTGTGCCACTGATGTTGAGGAGTGCCGCCGCCTTTTTCCGGTCATCCATTATGCCATTTACGAGCAGGAATCCCTCGACCTGGCCGACGTACTCCTCCCAGTCTTCGGGGTAGTTTGGGTCGAATTCCTTCAGGGATCCGACTTGTGCCATTCCGCTTCTGTTCATGGCGATCGGCTGCTTTTGGTTGACGGCGATTTGAAATTCCCGCTTCGCGTGTTGCTGGCTTCCGCCCCTTCCTTCGCTGTTCCGCCGATCGATCCCACCTTCGTCGCCACTTTTGTGTCCGGATCGACGACACGCACACACAGCGAGCTATTGCAGCAATCGTCTTTATTGATACACGTGGAGTCAACTGTGGATCCCCGTCCAGGTGGCTCAATATATGTCCGGCAGCCGCTGGACGCTAGCCAACCCCCGGCCGGGAATCTCCCGCCACAGGAAACAACACCCAACCCAGGCTCGTGGATTTCCCGCCGGTGGGAAACCACTCCCCTGCTAATCTACCTATACAACACAAACAGAGATGTACGTTCATGTGGTGGGTCTCAAAATTACTGTATGTTTTGGAATTCAGACTTTTGAGTGTTAAAGACATAAACTTAGAACACTCCATGTTCACAGACTCCCCTTGAAATAGCAGGAAAATACACATTTCCATCCTCCCAGAGAGAGCCAGGATTAACAGCTTTTGCTGCTTTTCTGGATTTTACAGAGATTCTCTCACGTTATGCTATTTCACATCAAATCATTTAAGGCAAACATGATGCACATTATTTCCTAATTAGCCTGAAACTGGCACACCACAGATTGCTCAACTAGCTCCAGTGTTCCAAGACAGAACCTTATGCAGAAATTAAATACATACTTTCAACAGAGACTTGCAAAATTCTAAGGATTTCATAGGAGTAGAAAACTAGAAGAACAGTCACTGTGATTCAGGCCAAGAAACCATTGAGTCTGGCAGTATGTCAGTGTCTGGCAATGTTTAGTGGCAATATAGATGCAATATAGCAGAGGTCCCAACCCCTGGACCACTACTGGGCTGTGGCTTGTTTGAAACTGGGCCATGTGAGCAATGGGCAAGCATGTACATGTGAAGCTCCACTCATGTGCGCAAAGGGCACTTGTGTGCGAAGTTCCATTCATGCAAATGGAGCTTTGTGCACAAGCATTCTCCATTCATGTGAGTGGAGGTTCATGTGCAAGCACAAGTGCCCTCCGGTTGTACAACTGGAGTTTTGCATGTGAATGCAAATGTTTGCTGCACATGCGTGAGCGCAAGTGCCCTCTGATCATGTGCAAAGCTCCATTTGTGAAAGTGGTGGGCACTTGCACCCACCGTTTGCACCAATGGAACTAGGTGCATGCCCTTGTGTCTGTCTCTCTGTCTGTCTGTCTCTCTCTCTGTCTCTCTGTCTCTGTCTCTCTCTCACACACACACACAGACACACACACACAGGGCCGGGCTGGGCCACCAAGGTGGAAAAGTTGAGGATTATAATTGAAATTTACTTTGGGAAATGAAAGGCACATCACACTGAATTTCTAACAATATAATTCTGAACAGGTGAATAGAATAGAAGCAAGATCACATGAAGTATTAATACCACTTTACAATGCCTTGGTAAGGCCACACTGTACTGCATCCAGTTTTGGTCACCACGATGTAAAAAAGATGTTGAGACTCTAGAAAGAGTACAGAGAAGAGCAACAAAGATGATTAGGGGACTGGAGGATAAAACATATAAAGAACGGTTGCTGGAATTGGGTATGTCTACTTTAATGAAGAGAAGGACGAGGGGTGACATGATAGCAGTGTTCCAATATCTCAGGGGTTGCCACAGAGAAGAGAGAGTCAAGCTATTCTCCAAAGCACCTGAAAGCAGGACAAGAAGCAATGAATAGAAAATAATCAAGGAGAAAAGCAACTAAGGGAAATTTCCTGACAGTTAGAACAGTTAATCAGTGGAACCAGTTGCCTCCAGAAGTTGTGGGTGCTCCAACACTAGAAGTTTTTAAGAAGACATTGGACAACCATTTGTCTGAAATGGTATAGGGTTTCCTGCCTGAGCAGGGGGTTGGATTAGAAGACCTCCAAGGTCCCTTCTAACTCTGTTATTCTGTTCTGTTATTTATTTATTAAATTTATATCTCACATTTATTTAACTCAAGGTGGCATATATAATACCTGGCTTGCTTCTGTGCCTAATTGAGAACTTAGGCACAGAAGAACTGGGAGAATGGTCTCCCAGTTTTTAATCCAGCTCCTTAACCACTGTTATGCTTAGTTTAACAATATATAATAGATAGGTAGAGTAAAAGAATTGTAGGATAATTTAATTTTAAAAAATAGGGAAGGAGTTGAAGGGAACACATCTTCTGTTGTCACTACTCTTTAACTTTATTCTATTTTTAAAAATCTTTTCTATTAACTGTACATACATTTTATTTAATAAAAATATTTTAAAAATCAGAATATTTTTTTAAAAAAACATGTCTCATTCCATTCCTGTATATTTTCTTAAATAACAAGTTATTTGGAGATAGCAGTCAATGAAATCTGAATTAACTTTGTTGGCATTCTTGATTAATGCTAATGAACTTCCATATTGAGAATCTTCATTGACTAATATTGTCAACTCTATGTTTTCTGGATTTTGCCTGCTTTTTCTGACTCAAGGAAGGCCCTGTGATTTTCTTTCTGGGATCCAAATCTACTAGATTTTTGCATTCTCTATGGATATATCAGCTGTAATGTTCACAATGGTTCTGGGATCTTTTTGCTTCCTGAGAAAATTGCTGTTCCATTCTGCTCATTGTTAGATAGGATAATAAATTGGATAAGCAGTTCTCATAATCTGCCTTAAAAAAGAGTTCAGCAATTACTGAGGGCCTGAAAAACTGATATGAGATCCCATATTCATGCAAGTTGGCAGATCTGTTTTGAAGAATCTCATGCTGCCAGGGTAGCCTTAGTAATGGAGGGCAGCTGCATTTGATTTGGGAAATGTTAGCCAATATACATATTTTCCCTCTGTGTGTCCTGAGGAAAAGGTTACACACATAAGCAATTTGTCAGTAACCAACTAGCTAAAACGAATGCAAGGGGAAGATTTAGTTTACTGTACTAATGCTGGGTGACTCAGGGATTCCACTGTCTCTTCTTGCCAGTTTAAGGCATAATTAACTGAAAGGCTTCTTTGTGTTGATTTTTTTTCTTTGCTTTACTGAAGATGCAACATGATTTTATGGAATTTAAGGGTTGGCATGGAGAATAGGTAGGATATAATAGAAAATGATTTGGGGCATCATCTTCTGTGCTGATTCAGTTTCTTTGAAGAATTGCCTTTAACTCATTATTATATTGACTTTGGAATATAGTTTGAACGAAGACCCATAAAACTCTTTATTCTGCTCAGACATTTTTCAGTGGGAGAGATGAATAGTTATCATTTAAAGCGTGTAGCTCCTACAATGACAACACATTACAGAAATAATCTCTGGTGCATGAATCCAGACTACCTCTGGATAGTGCAAAGGATAAGATTTTTTCTTTATCTCTTTGCTGCCATCTTGTGGTTAACTGGGTTTTTTGCCACCCAGATATGCTAACACTAAATGGCATGAATGTTATTCAGAAACTTTGATTTAAGCTACTTTTCTGTTTTTCATTTCAAGACATATTTTTCAAAGTTTATATTGAATACATATTTATTTATGAAAATATATATTAGAGAAACATTTTGAGAAACATTTCAGAACATATATTTACTACACTTGCTTTTATAAATTAAGCAATGTGGGGATATATTCAAATTAAATGAAAACTCAGAATCAAATTTCATATAAAGACATGTCTCTTTATGAAGATCAATGGGATCAATGTTGTTAATATAATGCATGAATAAATAACAGAATAACTCTTTATAGGAGTTCACCTTTTGGTAGAGATATGCAGAACATTTTGAATATGAAACTTTCTGTATTTCAAAAGAGGTTATTTTAGCTATCCAGGGAGTGTTTTGATGCTATACCAAATACTTGGAGCTATTTCACATTTGAAAGCCTTCCAGAATGGTCAGAACAACCTGTTTCAGACTTAGAGGAACTGTTCTGAACTTGAAACAGAGCACTTGGAACTCTATTTCAAGTTCCAAATCTGAAATGTTATACGTAGCACTAATTACAGCCCATTGGCAACTCATTATCCTAATTCAAAATTCTTGGTTGTTAAAGAAACAGAGGGATTGAAACAGTGGTGGGATTCAGCCAGTTTGCACCAGTTTGGCAGAACCGGTAGCTATTTTTTTTGTTGCCCAGGCCCAGAATGGACTTCCGGAAGCGGCTTACTTGAAAGATCATTCGCAAGAACGTTATATTATGGAGTGGAAAAAGTGGATTGATTATATCCAGAACAAATATGGGACTAAAAAGTTTCATTTAGCATTTGAATAAGTTTTCTTTTCTTTTTTTTCCTCTTTATATGTAATATTAGTATTGCTTGTAGTCATTTCATATGAGCTAGAGTGCGATAGAATTAATAGTTTATTTTTGTTAGCATATGGATGTTTATGATTGTTCTTTGTTTTTATACCTTGTACTTAGCTCTGGGAAGTCGGGTGGGGGGGAGGGGGGAATGAGGGGGAGGGATAGGGAGGGTTAGGTAGGGGTGGGTGGAGGGAGGGGGGATTGTTAAAGATAAAATGTACTGTAAAACTTTTCAATAAAAAAAAACACTGGGTTCTTTAAACGTGATTTTATTAAGTCCCAATTATCAATTAGGCAAAATCAAATAAACCATATATTGCAGTGCAAAGCACTGGCCTTCAATTAATCACTATCTTTTCTAGAAAAAGCTGTTTGGGGACTTATCTACTCTGGGAAATGAAGGTGGCTGTAGGTGAAGGGTAATAAAAAAAATGGAAAACTATCAGTTACAGGGAAATGTGGAGTCAGGAACCATACTATCTTCTGCCTTCTCTGCTCCCTTATTCATATCTAACACCACACTGGAATGGATCATTAGAATGTTACCAACTATCATTTATCTTTATTTGTGGTGATTAAACTAGCCATTGGATCCATTTCTACTTCAGTTGCAAACTCATATGGAAATATGAGGCAAAGTAGGACCAGAGCTCATATATCAAGACAGTTTTGGTAACAGTTGAAAACCACAATTGAGAGCATTTTCAAAATACATAAATGATGTTTTATATAGTTTGTTTCAGTCTTCCATCTGCGGTACAGCTACCATCTCAGCTGCCTATAGACCAACCCTAAAAGCCAAAAAGAGACATAGAAAGCACTCTTTGTTTCCACCTAGTGGTTTTCTAACTTTTAATACATTTAAAATGCCAAATTGGTATAAGAACATTTTTATATGCAGAATTAATCTAATGCTATTTCAAAAATTCTTATTTCATTTTATGTAGCTTATAAGTGTCTTTTATGTTTCATTTCTACTTTTTAAAATTTCATTTCCTCTTCTTTTTGCTTCAATTTGGTGCTCTCAAAATTCTATTAAATTAATATTTTGAAAATCTAGGCTGGAGATTTAATACTGCCAGGAATGATTTATGTGCAGTGCTGGATACAAAGTCCTAGGAATTCACACTATACAAGCCCTTTGCTCTCTAAATGAAAGCCAACTCTCCATGTTTTCCAAATCTTAAGCTTAGTTGTGGAGTTAATGTTTAAAAAAGAAAAGGGTCCATGCCAGAACAGACATTGGCAGGCACCCTGAGTTTTATCTCTCCCTAAGTCTGAAATACTTCAAGAACATCTCTTGCCTCCCCCAGCTTTTCCACATAGCATTACAAAAGATGTATCATGTTTAATACACCATGGGATTTACCTACATCATATTTTCCAACTGCATGGTTTTTCTTTTCATTCTGAACATGCCTTCCAGGTATTCTCACTTCACCTGAGATTTTCAAAGCCTTCATCATGTGTTTCTTATTGCAATCTCTCACACCCACACAAACCACACATGGAGACATCAGTACATGATCCCAAAAGAAAACAAAGCAAGTAATGATTCTAGAGACACTCCTTCAAAGAGTTTTTTGAAGCACAAGAAATGGAATGTCTCATTTTTATAACAATGTATATGTGAGCTCCAAATTGATCCACACAAGGACACTGAGTTGGGCATTGAGCCCACATTTGTCAGAGTTTATATACAAGATATCTAAGATTTTCTGTCTTTACGAGTGAGAGAGAACTTTGTAATTTAGCCCAACAAAGTTTCCAGTTATTGTTGGGATTGTGGCAAAGAAAGAGGGAGTTGCCATTCCCTTCCTCAAGGTCTCTATTCACATAACAAAGGGGTTATACAGCTTACTTTCATTCATATAAATAATGTTGCACTTATTTTGGTCTTATATATTTCATATGTGATAGATTGTTGAACTCTGACATTTTTGAAGTTGTGACCCATTTTGTGGCTTACAGATATGCATACACAAATACACTACTCAGGATTAAATATGGTTGCTTGTGAAACAGATTCCTCAATCTAGATTGCCTCACCAATGCTTTGGGTATTTTGAGATGCACCCTAGTTTACATACAGAGTTGTTATTAAAAGAATAATCAGAAGACCAAGTTAAAGAATTGCCCATATTATGATTAATTTGGGCTACATAGTATACACTACAACCTGATGCCCTGCAGATATTTTGGGAATTGAAGCTGAAAACAATTGAAGGTACTTAATTTCTCGTATTCCAGTAAAAAATACAATTTCTATATCCTGTGGAAACTAAATTATTGTTTAAAGATTGTTAAGTCGTGGGTGCCACGTGTAATGACCAGGAGATGACAATCAGAGTTTACACCTTTATTGATTACAATATGAACTGAAGAACTTCCCTCCTGTTGCCCTCTTATAGATTCCCTGCATCCCCGCAGTCAGCCAACCTGCTGGCTCTATTCTCCTGCCAGACAGGTGACACCCAACCTGGTGTCCTACATTTTCCACCGGACAGGTTGACCAATCAGGTCGCCTGACCACTGCCACCTGGTGTTAATGTGGCATACACAACAAAGATGTTTTGTATATTTTCACCTTCTGAAGGAAAGCAGGTGCAAATTGAAGAAGATCATGTCTGATAGCCAAAGTGTATTGGTATATTACATCATGGTGCCAAAACCTCCCATCAGTTGAATTCAGCAGGGGTGGAGTATGTTGTGTTGGGAAGTTGACACATAAAATAAACATAAAAATGCTTCGAAAAATTGAGACTTTAGTGATCACATAATACTTCCAAATTCTTTCAAACACTTATTTCTCTTTTTAAAACAAAACAAAACAAAACAAAACAAAACAAAAAAACTGCTGAAATATCAGAAGAACATGATGATATTTTGAAATTTTGGTTCTTCACATTTTGGAGGCTTCTGTAGGCATTATAAAGTAGACCACAACCTACTGCTTGGTAAGCTAGAAAAAGGTGGAATAGATAACATCACCACCAGATGGATCTGTAGCAGGCTGGCAAATCGTATTCAATGAGTAGTCCTCAATGGTACTACATCCACATGGAGAGAAATAAGCAGTGGGGTACCACAAGGCTCTGTCTTAGGCCCAGTACTCTTCAATATCTTCATAAATGACTTAGATGAGGGAATTGAAGGGGAACTCATCAAATTTGCAGATGACACCAAACTAGCAGGAATAGCCAACACCTCAGAAGACAAACTCAGGATCCAAAAAGAACTTGAGAAACTTGAACAATGAGCCCTATCCAACAAAATGAGTTTCAGTGTGGAGAAAATCAAAGCTTTACATTTAGGCAAGCAAAAAAGGTACAAGTACAGATTGGGCGAGACCTGGCTCAAAAACAGTAACTGTGAGAGGGACCTTGGAGTCATAATGGATGATCACTTGACTATGAGCTGGCAGTGTGCAGCAGCAACCAAAAAAAGCTAATACAATCCTGGATTGTATAAACAGAGGCATAGAATCAAGATTACGCAAAGTATTAGTACCACTTTATAAAACCCTAGTATGACCATACCTGGAATACTACAGCCAATTTTGGTCACCATATTACAAAAAAGATGTTGAGAGTTTGGAAAAAATTCAAAGAGCAACTAAGATGATCAAAGGCATGGAGACAAAAAAAATCCACGAAGAAACGGCTGCAGGACTTGGGTTTGGCTAGCTAGTCTAAAGAAAAGAAGAAATAGGGGAGATATGATAGCTGTTAGATACTGGGTTCGTTGCTTCAATGACGAGACGAGGCGAGTGAGTTCAGCAAAGATCACTGTTTATTGCATGCAGGATCTGAACTGAGAAACAGGGCTGCGAATGCAGCAATTTATACTCTGGCCTCTAGGTGGTGGCCAATAGGTTTAAAGCAACCTATTGCTGCCCTAGAGGCAGACAATGGCCATTAGCCAGCTTCCCTGCTTAAGCAACCTTCCAGCGATTAACCCACGTGGTGTTCCCTTAACAAGACAAAGCCCAATACATTACACCACTCCCCCCTAAAATGTACAAACATTATAACAACAAAATGAAGATGATTACAGCAATACAAATTTACAAGGTACAACAATAGTGTGCATTTACATGTTTCCATCCTGTCTAATACAGATGTTTCCTAGCTAGCAGCACAGTCATGATGCAGACACATTATAGCTCCATTATTTCAGAACAAAATCCTGTAGATATGCAGGAGGTTTGTGAACCCTTGTGGAATGCCTTGGGGACGCAGGCACTTCCTGGCCTACCAGCTTGCCTGCCGGGCTGGGTAGATCAGTGTCTTTAAGTTCAAAAGAGTCTGGTTGACTTGGAAATCTCTGGCTGGCTCTTCCAGGTTGGCCCACCCCAGAGTCAGTTTGCTCTGCAGAGTTAGCACAGCGGCTGTAGTGTTCTGGTTGGCTTTCTCCATCAGGGGACCCATGTTGCACTCCTGGGCTTTTTTCCCCTCTGGCCACCTTTCTGTTACTCTGGCTGCTTGGACCCTCAGAGCCAATGGATTGCTTGGCCTGGCTGCCTGTTTGTGGTCCGTGGAAAGGACCTGTCACGAAGTCCTCACTTTGTGGCCATTCTGGAAAATGCTTCCTAAGCTGATCGATATGGCGACGGACAACTTGCCCACCCTCTAGGCCCACTTCGTATGAGAGAGGGCCTGATGTTTTGGTAATCTTCCCTGTCACCCACAACTTCTCATGCCCATAGTTCCTGGCCCACACTCCGTCGCCCACTTGCAGCCCCCTCGGGGGTTTTGGGCAAGAGGCCTCAGCTGCCACCTGGTCTGGGTGCAGCCTGTCCAGCTTTGTGATTAGGCACCTCCCCCAGTGCAGCTCTGCTGGGCTTTGCCCTGTTGCTGTGCAAGGTGTGGAATGTCGGCAAAGCAAAAAGGTGGCCACTCTGTGGTGTCAGTCCCCAGTCACTATATGCCTCAATGACTCCTTTGTGGTGTGAACTATACTTTTGGCTTGACCATTAATAGATGGGTGAAACAGAGCCGATGTCGCATGCCTAATGAGGTTTGCTCTCAGGAACGCCTGAAATTCTGCCACAGTAAATTGGGCCCCATTATCGGACACTACGACGTCCAGCAGGCCGTGCATGGCAAAGAGTTTCCTAAGCACCCGGATGGTCCTAGCAGTAGTCATGTTTGCAATTGGTATAACTTCTAGCCATTAGAGTGGCTATTGACCACTATAAGAAAGAGCTGTCCCTGAAAGGGCCCAGCGAAGTCTATATGTATCCTAGACCAGGGAGTGTGAGTCTCCTCCCACCTGTGAACTGGAGTGTGCGGCATTTCAGGCCTTGATTGCTGGCATGTATAACACCCATGCACCTGGGCCTCAATGGCTTTATCTAATCCTGGCCACCATAAATAGCTTCTTGCCAAGGCTTTCATGAAAATAATACCCGGATGACCTTCATGAAGTGATTGCAACACCCTGTCTCTTAGTGAGACAGGGTGTTGCAATCACTTAGTGAGGTGGGAACTATGACCCTGTTCCCCCAAATAATACAACCCTTGTGAGCTGAGAGCTCATGTCTCCTCGTAAAATGGCTCTGAAACTCACGACCTGGGCTTTTATCCTGCCATCCTGTGTGTACCCAAGATAGCACTCTACTTAGGGTCTTGTCTGCTGCCGTTTCTGCAGCAATGTCCCCTGCGTGGAGGGGAAACTCCGGCAAGTCCTAAATGGACAAAACGCAGGCTGCTGGGGCCAGGTCTGGTTCAATTTGAGGCAGTGGAATTCTGCTCAGGCCATCTGCATGGCCCATATCTTTGCTGGGTTTGTGAATTAGCTTAAAAGTATAAGCTGATAAAAAATGGACCATCTTAGCATCCTAGGGGATAAAATGTGGGGTGTCTGTCTGTCTGTAGTGAATAACCCCAATAGCAGTTTATGGTCTGTGAGGACACTGAAGTCCCTGCCATATAAATAGTCATGGATTTTTTTTTTACTCCAGCAACTATAGCCAGTGCCTCTTTGTCAATTTGAGCGTAATTACACTCGGCGGAGGACAGTGTCCTTGAATAAAAAGCAATTGGAACTTGAGTTCCAACTCTCTCTAAGTGACTTAGGACTGCACCCACCCCATATGGGGATGTGTCACATGCTAAGCAAACTGGCTTTGACTCCTTGAAGTGAGTGATAGTGGAACTAATGGACAGAAGGGCCTTCAATTCCTGGAAACTCTTTTCGTGAACTCTAGTCCAGTTCCATGTAGCATTTTTATCCAAGAGCCAGTGTAGCGGCTCTGCCACTGTGGCCTTGTTAGGAAGGAATGTGTGGTAAAAATTTAAGAGGCCTAGGAATGCCTGCAGCTCTCCCTTCATTTTGGGGCTGGGTGCCATCTGAATGGCTTTTACTTTCGACTCAGCAGGGTGGATGCCATCAGCATCAATGCAAAACTCTAAGAACTCAGTTGAGGGGACTCCAATACTGCACTTATTCTTTTTAAGCTTGAGGCCTGCTTCGCGCAGCCTTTGCAGGACGGCTCTGAGCCTCCTTGCAAGCACCTCAGTGGACTCACCAGTGATGAGCATGTCATCAAAATAGGGACAAACCCCAGGAATGCTCTTGAGTGTACGTTCCATGATGCCCTGAAAAATGCCGGGGGCTACACTGACCCCAAATTGCAGGTGCTTTACTTTAAATTTATTTATTTATTTATTAATGGGATTTATATCCCGCCCTATCTCCCGAAGGACTCAGGGCGGCTAACAACAAAACATATAATAAGTACAGAAATTAAGATAAAAATAAAATTAAAATCATCTGTGCAATAAATTAAAATTAAAAATTAAAAATAAATTAAAAATTGTAAATATAATTAAAATGCCTGTCAGTCCAGGTCAGCCAGGTGGAAAAGGAGTGTTTTGAGGCCACGGCGAAAGGACTGGAGATTTTGGGCCATCCGAAGCTCAGGGGGGAGCTGATTCCATAGGACTGGCGCTCCCACAGAGAAGGCCCTCCCCCTGGGGGTCGCCAGCCGACATTGTCTAGCCGACGGTACCCTGAGGAGGCCTTCTCTGTGTGAGCGTACTGGGCGATGGGAATTCGTTCCCGGTAGTAGATGGTCCTGCAAGTATCCCGGGCCTAAGCCATGTAGGGCTTTAAAGGTAAGTACCAGCACCTTAAATCTCACCCGGAGGGCAACCGGTAACCAATGCAGCTCATGGAGCAGAGGTGTTATATGGGAGTATCGGGGAGCTCCCATCACTACCCGTGCAGCCGCATTCTGCACCAGATGAAGCCTCCGGGTGGTTTTCAAGGGCAGCCCCATGTAGAGAGCATTGCAGTAGTCTATACGGGAGGTAACGAGTGCGTGGGTGACTGTACGTAGGGCATCTCGGTCCAGAAAGGGGCACAATTGGTATATTAGGCAAATCTGGGCAAATGCCCCCTTAGCTACGACTCCAATATGATCTTCAAAACTGAGTCGTGAATCTAGGAGGACGCCCAGATTGCATGCTCTATCAATTGGAGGTAACATCTCTCCTCCTATAATCAAAGATGGAACCTCTTGGACTAAACGAGATGACGGTATGTAAAGCCACTCAGTCTTGGCCGGGTTGAGCTGAAGCCTGTTCTTTCCCATCCAAATCTGTACCGCTTCCAGGCAATGGGACATCACATCGAGGGCATCACTGGGTTGGTTCGGGGTGGAGATGAAAAGCTGGGTATCATCAGCATATTGATGATATTTCACCCCGAAGCCACGGATGATCTCTCCCAGCGGCTTCATATAGATGTTGAACAGGAGGAGCGAGAGCACCGATCCCTGAGGCACTCCACAACTAAGGGGCCTAGGGCTTGACCTCTGCCCCCCTGCTAACACCGTCTGCGAACGGCCCGAGAGGTAGGAGGAGAACCACCACAGAACGGTGCCTCCCACTCCCAACCCGTCAAGACGACGCAGTAAGATACCGTGGTCGATGGTATCAAAAGCCGCTGAGAGATCTAATAGGACCAGGACAGAGGAATAACCTCTATCTCGGGCCCGCCAGAGATCATTCACCAGTGCGACCAATGCCGTCTCCGTGCTATACCCGGGTCTGAAACCTGATTGGTACGGATCCAGATACTCAGCTTCCTCCAGGACCAAAGGGAGCTGTCGTGCCACCACGCTCTCAACGACCTTCGCAAGAAAGCGAAGGTTGGAGACAGGATGGAAGTTGTTTAAAATAGCTGGATCCAATGCAGGTTTCTTAAGGAGGGGCCTTAATGCCCCCTTGTGGGTTACAATAGTCTGTGCCGCGGCTGTGGCCTCATCAACAGGGAGCTGCTGGTAGGCCTGAGCCAAATCTAATTTCACAAAAATGGTGCCACCCTGCAAGGATGCCAGGATGTGGCTTACTACTGGTACTGGGTATGCATGCTGTTTGAATGCATGGTTAATTGTGCATTTGTAATCTGCACAGATTCTGACCTCCCCATTGGCTTTAAGTGGCATTATGATTGGGGTCTCCCAATCATCCCCATGTACTGGCTGCAGTACGCCCTGTTCAACAAGTTTATCTAGTTCAGCGTCTATCTTGTGTTTAAGAGCAAATGGAACCCTACGAGGTTTAATCCTGACTGGCACTATGTTTGGATCTAGCTTAAATGCTATTGGAGGGCCCCCCGTGTATGTCCCCAGAGCTGAATCAAACACATCTGCAAATTCCTCGCATATTGTCACTAAACTCACAACTTGTGTCCAGTTGATCCCGGTTACTTGGATGCCTAGTTCATCAAACCAATTGAGCCCAATCAGGCTCATTTGCTGACCCCCTACTACGACAACATCCAGGTGCCCCAAAAACCTCTTAAATTTAATGGCTAGTGTGGCCTCACCCTTGACTATGGCATTATGAAAATCAGTTAATACAATATCAGATGGCCTCAGCTTGGCCCATCTTTTACTGTGACCATAAACGAAGTTAAATGTTTCAAGGGAAATAATGGAAACGGTGGAGCCTGTGTCCAGCTCCATCTTACAGGAGACCCCTTGCAGCTCCACCTGAAGTCTATACTTTGGCTTAATCGGGTGGCGAGCCCCGGTACAGCAAATGTTTTTGCGGCTGGAGCAAAACTCCACACTATACTGTCCCGGAGCCCCGGTACCACTCCTGGTCGGATTTTCTGATTGGCGATTCAATGGCTGGTCCCTCTGGCAACCTCTGCAGATGGACATGATGTGGCCCATCTTTCCGCAGGCCTGGCACGTGGCTGTCCGGAGCCTACAGTCCAAGCATTGGTGGTGACCGCCACAACCTGGGCATCTAAGGAAGGGATCTGCCTTGAAAGTGGCCCCATGTTGCTTGTCGCTGTGACGCTGTTGGTCGTGGTGTCGGTGTAGCTAGTCAACTTCTGTGTCGTCTTCAGGGTCTTCTGTGTGTTTGGTGTCCTTGTGGTGGACGGCCTCTTTGCGTTATGTAGTTTTGGTGGGCCCCATGGCTCGTACGGCCCCGCCGGCGGCTTCGTCCACCATGACTTCCTTCAGCACGTCTGGGAACGATAGAGTCTCTTTGATGAAGAGCTTCTGCTGTAGCTCTTGGTTTCGGAGATCGCAGATAAACTGGTCTCGTAGCCTCTCCTCGACATCAGAGAACTGGCACAGGTGTGTGGCCTGCCTCAAGGCTGCGATGAACTCAGACATGGTTTCACCTGGTTGGTAGACTTTTTGCTCAAATACATAGAGCCAAGCAATTACCAACAGCTTGGGCTGGAAGTGGTCTCCGAGCTTCTTCAAGTCCGCAAATGATACGGACTCCAATGGCGTTGGCGTGAACAGGTTCTCCGCTATGTTGAACGTTGCTGGGCCGCACACATAGAGGAGCGTGGCAGCCTTCAATCCATCCTTGGCGACCTGGTTCGCCCGGAGGTAGTTCTCAACCCTGGACAGGTACGAGGACCACCCTTCTGGCTGAGTTATGTTTAATTTTTCCAGCTTTCCAACCTTGGCCATTTCTGCTGGTCTTCGCAGCTGGTGCTTGGTGTCTTTGAATCCTGCTCCTCTCCCCTAGTGACTCTTTAGCTCAGTTGGAGGAGCAAGATCCCATCCTCATCGCCAGTGTTAGATACTGGGTTTGTTGCTTCAATGCCGAGATGAGGCGAGTGAGTTCAGCAAAGGTCATTGTTTATTGCATGCAGGATCTGAACTGAGAAACAGGGCTGCGAATGCAGCAATTTATACCCTGGCCTCTAGGTGGCAGCCAATAGGTTTAAAGCAACCTATTGCTGCCCTAGAGGCAGCCAATGGCGGCGCTGGAGATGGGTTGTCTGAGGAGCTGGGAGCCGTTAGCCAGCTTCCCTGCTTAAGCAACCTTCCAGCGATTAACCCACGTGGTGTTCTCTTAACAAGACAAAGCCCAATACATTATTGCAAGGAGCCCAGGTTCGAATCTCAGAAGGGTATGACTGACTGATGAAGACTAATGAGTCCGAAATGCCCAATACATTACAATAGCAGTATTCCAGTATTTGAGGGGCTGCCACAAAGAAGAAGGCATCAAACTATTCTCCAAAGCACCAGAGGGAAGGATGAAAAACAATGATTAGAAACTGATCAGTGAGAGAAGCAACCTGCAATTAAGGAGGAACTTCCTGACAGTGAGGACAATTAACCAGTGGAACAGCTTGCTTCCAGAAATTGTGGACACTCCATCACTGGAGATTTTTAAGAAGAGGCTAGACAGTCACTTGTCTGAGATGGTATAAGTCCTCCTGCTTGAACAGGGGGCTGGGCTAGAAGACCTCCAAGGTCCCTTTCAGCTCTATTCTATTCTATATACCCTAGAGGTATAGACCAAGGTCACAAAAAGAATATCTTTAAGATCTTTATTATTTATTTAGAGAACAATTTGCTTACACAGTGACGATCTTATAAGTAAGAGAAATAGTAAATGCAATCCAATTAAGATGGCCTTTCTAGCAACTTTGGAAATGATGGACACACTTGAAGAATATGTGCATAGACACACCTTCCACTGGAATGTGAATTTGCCTAGGTTATTTCTGTTTAGTATTGCCTTCTCTCCTAAAGTCTCCATTTAGTAAGCCAAATGTTTATTAAATGTTTCTTTAGAAATATTTGTGGGACTCTGGCTTGTAGCAAAATGAATGATAGGATTTTTTTTCAAAGCTGAAACTGGCCTCACAATGACAGTTATGTTTAAATAACGAAATGTTCTTCCAAGCAGAGTCAGTACCACACTCTCATAAAATGGAAACTGAAAATAAATAAGAGTAAGCAATGTGCAGAAAAAAATATTCAGAAGCTAAAAATAATTTGGAGTATGCATAACAGAACAAATGAAAAGATGATTATTACTTATCATCAGCAGGGAAATGGGATATTTCATATTACTAAACTATCAGAGTGGAATTGAATGACAATTGGATGTGAAGCCAATATTAATTAGTTACCAAGCTCAAGTATGATCTAAAAAGTAATTCAGAATGTAACACTATAAACAATGCTTTCTGAATTATTGTGATGACCCAATGGAGCAATATATCTCATCTAATAGAGTCACCTCAGTGAGATGGGCACCATGGAAATTTAACAATAAATTAATAACTCAAGATATTGTCCACACCTCTACATAATTCCTGGCCAGTCTTGTATCATCAGTTGTGAACCAGGATAGTGGTATTTCTTCTTCCCTAGTTATAAATCTACTTTTCTGTTTTCACAGATCCACAAAATGTGTGCATGTATTTAGACCATAAAGGAAAGGAAAGTAGAAATTGAAGAAAATCTCATAAACTTGGGCTACAATTTTCTTCCATGCAGGAATAGAATAGAACAGGCATGTCAAACCCGCGATGTCATGTGATGTTGCGTGATGTATCGGAGCTTTTTCCCTATTGCCGACAATGGGGTGGGCGCGGTTTCGTTGCGATGCGTCTGGCCCATGGGCCGGCAGTTTGACACCCTTGGAATAGAATAACAGAGTTGAAAGGTACCTTGCAGGTCATCTAGTCCAACCCCTGCCCAAGCAGGAGACCCTACACCATTTCTCACAGATGGCAGTCCAGTCTCTTCTTGAAAGCCTCCAGTAATGAAGGTCCCACAACTTCTGAAGGGAATCTGTTCCATTGGTTGATTGTTCTCACTGTCAGAAAATTTCTCCTTATTTCTAAGTTGAATATTTCCTTGATCAGTTTCCATCTATTATTCCTTGTCTGGCCTTCAGGTGCTTTGGAAAATGACCCCCTCCGCTCAGATATTGGAACACTGCTATCATGTGTCCCCTGGTCCTTCTCTTCACTAGACTACCCATGCCCAGTTCCTTCTTCATATGTTTTAGCCTCAAGTCCCCTAATCATCTCTGTTGCTCTTTTCTGCACTTTTTCTAGAGTCTCAACATCTTTTTTATAGTGTGGAGACCAACATTGGTTGCAGTATTCTAGGTGTGGTCTTACTAACACTTTATAGAGTGGTATTAGTACCTCATGTGATCTTGATTGAATCCCTCTGTTAATGCAACTTTGGATTGCATTGGCTTTCTTGGCTGCCACCGCACACTGTTGGCTCATATTTAATTGATTGTTCACTAAGACTCCAAGATCTCTCTCACAGTTACTGCTATTAACTGGGTTTCACCCAATCTATATGTGTACTTTTGGTTTTTCTTGCCTAAGTGAAAGATTTTACTTTTCTCTACATTGAATTTCATTTTGTTAGACAGGGCCCAGTCTGTCAAGATCTAGGGTGTTGGCTATTCCTGCCATTTTAGTATCATCTCCTCTATCTTTTGGACAACAAAGTTGTCAGCTACAGTAGGTTGATCAGGAACCTATTCAATTTCTCTCTTGGTGCAGAATTAGTCTTCCAGTTGTTGTCAGGGTAGTTGAAGTCCCTCATTCTGTTGTAATGTGTTTCCTACATATATTTGTTAATTGGTTAGCAAAAAATACATTATATTTTCTGTTTGGTTGGGTGGCTGGTAGTAAACATCTATCTTTTTTTCTTTTATATTGACTCATATACATTCTAGGAGGTTTTTGTCTTTGGTCTCATGCATTTCTGTAGCAATACAGTGGTCTTTTACATATAGTGCAACACCACCTCCTCTTTTATGGGGTCTAGGTTTTTTTTTGAACAGTTTGTATCCTTCTATCAGATGGATTTCATCCCACCATGTTTCAGTAATTCCAATTAAATCATATCTACCTTCATGTATTAATAATTCAGGTTCATCCTGTTTGTTCTTCAAACTTTGAGCATTTGTATATTGGCATTTGGGATCCTTATGTCTGACTCTGGGTATGCTTCTTATGTTTCCTATTTGTTGTTTGAGTTTGTCTTCTTTCCCATCCCTCCTTACCTCATTATTTGAGGTAAGATTTTCTATGGGTTTTTGCTTGGAATTAGGTTCTAGAGATACTAAACATTGGTCACCCTCCCCCCTCAATTTTATTTTAAAGTCCTCCTGATAAGTTGAGCCAGTCATTTTCCAAAAACATTCTTCCCAGTTTTTGTGAGGTGCAGCCCACCCCTTGCTAAAAGTCCATCATGGGGGTAGTGCAGACCATGCTCCAGGAATCCAAAGTGTTTTTGGTGGCACCAACTCTTTAGCCAGTGGTACAATTCCAGAATCCTTTGTTCTATTACTGGTTGTTGACCTTTGTTGGCAGTACAGATGGAAAAACTACTTGTGCACCTAATTCCTTAATTTTCTTGCCTAGCTGCTCGTAATTAATATTGTTTTCAGATCCTTTTATGTGTCATCTGTCCCTATGTTTACTAGAAGAAAATGGTAGTAATCTGTGGGTTTTATTATTTTGGTTAGGTTCCAAAGCCACATCTTTGATTTTTTGCTTCAGGAAGATAACATACCTCTCTGGACTGACTGTCTGATCTACAGACGGCTTGTCCTGTTCCCTTGAGAATCATCTGGAAGGTTTTATAATCTAGTAACCTGGCATTACATTGAATATGAATGCATAACAATCAGAATCAGGGCCACATATAATGGCTCAGCCTCAATATTAAAGTTTTCACTATTTTTTCCTTTATATTGTTGTTGTTGTTGTTAGCTGCGAAATTGTGTCCGACCCATTGCGACTCCATGAACAATGTTCCTCCAGGCCTTCCTGCCCTCTACCATCTTCTGGAGTCCATTTAAGCTCATGCCTACTGCTTCAGTGACTCCATCCAGCCACCTCATTCTCTGTCATCCCCTTCTTCTATTGCCCTCAATCTTTCCCACCATTAGGCTCTTCTCCAGTGAGTCCTTCCTTTTCATTAGGTGGCCAAAGTATTTGAGTTTCAACTTCAGGGTCTGGCCTTCTAAAGAGCAGTCAGGGTTGATCTCCTCTAGGACTGACTGGTTTGATTGCCTTGCACTCCAGCACCATAGTTCAAAGGCCTCAATTCTTTGGCGCTCAGCCTTTCTTATGGTCCAGCTTTCACTGCCATACATTGCAACTGGAAAGACCATAGCCTTGACTAAACGCACTTTTGTTGACAGGGTGATGTCTCTGCTTTTTAGTGTGCGGACTAGATTTGCCATGGCTTTCCTCCCCAGGAGCAAGCATCTTTTAATTTCTTGGCTACAGTCCCCATCTGCAGTGATCTTGGAGCCCAGGAAAATAAAATCTGTCACTACCTCCATTTCTTCCCCATCTATTTGCCAGGAATTGAGAGGGCCGAACGCCATGATCTTGGTTATCTTAATGTTAAATTTCAACCCAACTTTTGCACTCTCCTTCTTCAGCCACAACAAGAGGCTCTTTAGTTTTTCTTCACTTTCTGCCATTAGTGTGGTATAATCTGCATATCTTAGGTTGTTGATATTTCTCCCAGCAATCTTAATTCCAACTTTTGATTCATCCAGCCCTGCCTTTCTCATGATATGCTCTGCATATAAGTTAAATAGGCAAGGCGACAGTATACAGACTTGCCGGACTCCTTTCCCAATTTTGAACCAATCAGTGGTTCTGTGTCCAGTTCTCATTGTTGCTTCTTGACCCACATATAGGTTTCTCAAGAGACAAATAAGATGGTCTGGTACACCCATCTCTTTATGAACTTGCCACAGTTTGTTGTGATCCACAAAATCAAAGGCTTTAGCATAGTCAATGAAGCAGAAATAGATTTTTTCTGGAACTCCCTAGCTTTCTCCATGATCCAGTGTATGTTGGCAATTTGATCTCTAGTTCCTCTGCCTCTTTGAAATCCTGCCTGTACTTCTGGTAGTTCTTGATCCACATATTGCTGGAGTCTAGCTTGTAGGATTTTAAGCATAACTTTACTAGCATGTGAAATGAGTGCAATGGTGCAATAGTTTGAACATTCTTTGGCACTGCCTTTCTTTGGAATTGGAATGTAAACTGATCTTTTCCAATCCTGTGGCCACTGTTGAGTTTTCCAAATTTGCTGGCAAATTGAGTGTAGCACTTTTACTGCATCGTCTTTTAAGATTTTGAATAGCTCAGCTGGAATACTGTCACCTCCACTAGCTTTCTTGTTGTTCAACTTTTCTAAGGCCCACTTCACTTCACATTCTAGGATGTTTGGCTCGAGGTCAGCGACCACTTCATCGTGGTTATCAGTGACATTAAGCTCATTCTTGTATAGTTCTTCTGTGTAATTTTGCCACCTCTTCTTAATCTCTTCTTCCTCTGTTAGATCCCTGCCATTTTGGTCCTTTATCATGCCCATTTTTGCACGAAGCATTCCCTTCATCTCTCCAATTTCCATGAAGAGATCTCTAGTCCTCCCTATTCTATTGTTTTCTTCTATTTATTTGCACTGTTCGTTTAAGAAGGCATTCCTATCTCTTCTAGCTATTCTCTGGAATTCTGCATTCAATTGGGTGTATCTTTCTTTTTCTCCCTTCCCTTTCCTTTCCTTCCTTTCCTCAGCTATTTGCAAAGCTTCCTCAGACAGCCATTTTGCTTTCTTGCATTTTTTTTCTTTGGGATGGTTTTAGTTGCTACCTCTTGTACAATGTTGCAAACCTCTGTCCATAGTTCTTCAGGCACTCTATCAGATCTAATTCCTTAAATCTATTTGTCAACTCTACTGTATATTCAACAGGGATATGATTTAATTCATACCTGAGTGGTTTAGTGCTTTTCCCTACTTTCTTCAGTTTAAGCCTAAACTTTGCAATGAGAAGCTCATGGTCTGAGCCACAGTCAGCTCCTGGTCTTGTTTTTACTGACTGTATAGAGCTTCTCCATCTTTGGCTGCAGAGCACATAGTCAATCTGATTTCTGTGTTGACCGTTTGATGATGTCCATGTGTAGAGCCGTCTCTTGGGTTGTTGGAAAAGAGTGTTTGCTATGACCATCGTATTCTCTTGAAAAAATTCTATCAGCCTGTGCCCTGCTTCATTTTGTACTCCAAGGCCAAACTTGCCTGTTATTCCGGTTATCTTTTGGCTTCCTACTTTAGCATTCCAATCCCCCATGATGATAAGGACATCATTTTTTGGTGCTAGTTCTATAAGGTGCTGTAGGGCTTCAGAGAACCGGTCAACTTCATCCTCTTCAGCACTGGTGGTTGGGTCATAGACTTGGACTGCTGTGATATTGAGTGGTTTGCCTTGGATTTGAATTGAGATCATTCAGTCATTTTGGGAATTGTATCCCAGTATTGCTTTTCCTACTCTTTTATTGACTATGAAGGCTACTCCATTTCTTCTGAGGGATTCTTGCCCGCAGTAGTATACCTGATGTTCATCTGAATTAAATTCGCCCATTCCTGTCCATTTTAGTTCGCTGATTCCTAAGATGTCGATGTTCAGTCTTGTCATCTCTTGTTTGACCACATCCAGCTTTCCTTGATTCATGGATCTTACATTCCAGGTTCCTATGGAGAAAAAGTCTTTACATCATCCGACTTTCCTTTCACCACCAGACACATCCACAGCTGAGTGTCCTTTCAGCTTTGGCCCAGTTGTTTCATTCTTTCTGGCACTACTAGTTCTAGCCCTCTGCTCTTCCCCAGTAGCATATTGGACGCCTTCCAACCTGAGGGGCTCATCTTCCAGCGTCATATCGTTTTGCCTTTTGGTACTGTCCATAGGGTTTTCATGGCAAAGATACTGGAGTGGGTTGCCATTTCCTTCTCCAGTGAATCACGTTTTGTCAGAACTCTCTGCTATGACCTGTCCGTCTTGGGTGGCCCTGCACGGCATAGCTCATAGCTTCACTGAATTATGCAAGCTCCTTTGCTACGACAAGGCAGTAATCCATGAAGGGGTCCTTTATATTAGCCTTCGCTTAATCAGAAATATACTGTAGTTTTTTGTCTTTGAGTTCATATGATTAGTTGGCTTTACATTATCAGTTGCTTTTCATATGTACTGGAGTTGAAATACAATATGTGCAAAGAACACCAAGTTGGGGAAATGTTTTCATAACTGCCATTTTTCAGAAATTGAGCAATGTGATAACCTTTGTTCAAATGGAGTGTTGTTTCAGAGATGTACAGTTTACTAAGTAGTAAAACACATGTAAACACATGCCTGAAAAATCTGTGAAATCACAGTTCATTGGTCCAGCTGCTAGCATGTCCAAGACAACTGGAACCAAAGTGCACACTTACTAAAATCACTAGAGAATTGAAATAATTGCAGCAATTCCTGAGTGCAGCAATTCCTTCATGTTGCCATAAAGCAGGAGGACATGGCCCCCTAATTTTCCACTGCTCAAAGGAATTTGTTTTCCTGTGATTTAAGCCTGGTACTTTTGCAATGGCAATTTAAGAATGTGTATATGGCTTTAATTTCAGCTGAACTAATTAGTAAAACGTACACTTGGATGGCAATATTTGTTAAGGAGCAAAGTGAATACCAAAGAATGTTTTAAAAAATGCAACTGTCTATATGTACAGGACTTGCATATGCATGTAAAATAAAAATTAATGCTGATATTTATAAGAAGTTAAGCTATAAATGGATCTCTTCAATATTTGGAACTATTTCCTGCAGAGTATTATTGGCAATGTTTGACTCAGCAAGGGGAATGGAATTTTCTTTTACAGGCGACACTTGTACCCAAGGCATAAAGTTGTAATGCATAGTTAATGATCTCAAAAAGCTATGCAAAGTTTTGATGGGTTAGTACTTTGGAAGTGAGATTTAAATGATGTCCCTAGGTAATAAGTTAGATCATTAAATGATCAATTTAACTATCATTATCCTAGAGAAAGACAATTGGAAACCATTTTTATGTAATTGCCAAGAAAACCACATGGACCAGTCTAGGAAATGAGCTTAACCTAAAGGAAACTTTATTTCATGCCATAATATGACTTAATATTATATGTAAATGAGAACAGTGGGATATTAATCTTGTAAGCACATTAAAGTAAAATATGCCCTTTGTAACTGTTCATTTCTCAGAGGAAAAGGGTGACTTCCTTTGATCTCAGCATTTACCATTTTTTACTAATTAAGGGAGCATAAGACATTGCTGGAATATGAATATAATAACAGTAGCTGAACAAAGCAAATAAACTTGGAAATGGATATAATGCAAAGTTTAATCCATATAAGGCAAATGTAGTCCTTTTCTTAAAAAAAAGCCTTACTTGACTGGGGAAAAGAGGATAGATTTTGATTGGTAAATATAAAACATCTGGGAAGAGATTTATGCCAATTTTAGATTATTTTTGGAAAATAATAGCTTGATATTGCTTCAATTCCCAAGTGACATCAGGGATTCTCCATTTTTCTAATGGAGAATTCACTGCATGAAGTTATTTTTAAAAATAATAAAGACAAGATAAAATATATTAATAAATGAATAATTGTATGTCAGTATTTAATAACAACAAGAGCCTAAAGTGATTTTCTAATGGGGATATTTCCCTGTCTTAGTAAATTTCTGGAAGGGAAGGTTGAAGAGAAGCAGTCCAGAAAGCAAGAAAATGAATCAAAATTAAAATATGGAATAAAAAGAACATTTAGAACAGCTTGAGAAGGCAGAGAGCCCTTCCCATCATTCTTTGGGTGCATTCCTTGACCAGTTGTTTATATTAGGAAAGTCTCATTAGTCATAATGTTACTCAGAGGAAGAATTTTATGACCCTAGTAACAGTGAACGTGCTTGATGATGAGAATAAACAGTTTGAGTCTCTCTGTATGTATACATATTTACCCACATAAACATATACATACATACATACATACATACATACATACATACATATATACATATACATATACACAGTGCTTTTTTGTAAAAGAAAAAGGTCGGAACTCACACATATCATACAACCCGCCTTGCCTACCCTACAAGGTTTCATCCAAAAATGGTGCCAGAACTCTGTTCTGAGCATTCTATGACAAAAAAAGCCCTGCGATATACATACACACACATCACACACACACACACACACACACACACACACACTCGTAGATTTTCACGTGTACAGGTATGTAGGTCTTGGCATATTCATGTCTTTTCCCATGTAAGATTGAGGGTTATTGATTATTGTATTTTGTTGTGGTCTATATTTCTTTATATTACTTGTCTGTATTTTGTTTTCTTGTTGTAGGGCCAATGCCTCTATTGGGGGGGAAAATATCAGCCTGCAACTTTGCTTTCATTCAAGCTTGCTGCAGCTGCCATAGACACGGGGGTGGAGGGAAGTGCTGGGTATCTGGGAGGGGAAATGTACTAGAAGTGGAAACTAAATTTCTGTGAAGCTTGGACTCAGAGAGTAACAAGACCAACCATCCTGGCAGTGGAATGTAAAGAGGGGGAGAGATGCACCTGAACCAGAGACTTTCCCAAAACATCTTCTTGCCTAGTGATTGAATTCTCATTACCTGGTTACTGGGGGGGGGGAGCAGGGTTTATTTCAATTTGCTTCTTTGCATGTTTTTTGCTTCAGATCAGGACACTGTGACCATAATCAATATATGCTGGTTTCAAAGCACCCAAATCATGATACATGACTTTGGGGACTGCAATGGCTACAACATTGAGGACTGATCATAATTTTTTTAGTGGCATCGTAATTTTGAAGAGTTGCAAGAGATAAGTAAGCAAAGACTAGCTGTGTAATGATACCATTTAAACTCCATTCAGGACTTGCTATAAAAATGGGAAAACAGCACACTGAAATCCAACAGTATGCCATAATGGGTCCAGGATGTGTGTTGAAAGAGGGCAAAATGAACCAATAGAGTTAGAATTTCAGGCAAAATCCAAGGGTAGTACAAGCACTGAGTGCTTTGGATTCAGAATCAGGGTAGAGCAGCGGTCCCCAACCCTTGTGGTTAGTATTTGGCAGCCCAGTAGGGGAACAGGGGAATTGGGCTGCGTGACTGGTGGACCAGTGAGCATGCGTGTGCACGTGCAACTCAATGTGCACAAGCAGTGGGCTAGTGTGCATGCACCTGCATGTACAGCTCAACTTGCGCAAGTTGAGCTGCATGCATATGTGCACACACACTGGCCAGCTGCTCGCTCAAGTCAAGCTGCATGCCTGTATCTGTGCCAGCCTGCCACTCACAGGGCCCAGTTCTGAATAGGCCATGACCTGGCAGTGGGCTGCAGATTGCGGGTTGGTGACCCCTGGGCTAGAGCACTCCAAATCAGATAGCAAAGAAATGAAGTAGTTATACCGACATGATTTCACATCAATTGTTTTGTGTTCTTATCCTTCTCTGCTTTTATTGGAGAAAATCAGTGTAGGCTCTTGTTGCCATTAAATACTGGCATAAAATTTATTTATTTATTTATTTTTATCTTGCCTTTATTATTTTTACAAATATCTCTACGTGGTGAATATATCCAGCACACCTTCCTCCTCCTATTTTCCCCACAACAACCCCATGAGGTGGGTTATGCTGATAGAAAGAGAGTGACTGGCTCAAAGTCAGCCAGCTGGCTATATTACATTATAATAATATTCTACTTCTAATTTCTTTATAAATAACCACTAATTCCAAACAACAACAACAACCACTACCACCCCCAATGAGGCACTACCTTGACATGGTTGTGGGGCATGTGTACTCTGAGGAAGATGAGAGCTATGCCAGAGGTTCAACCATACTGGACAGGTCTCATCAGCGGAGCCAAACAAAGAGTGTCTCTCCCATAAAAAATATGGTGAGACGTAAATTTCAAAATGCCATACCGGCTCAGATGTTGCCCAGGTTAACAAGGTCTGCGCTAGATGTTGGGATTCCTGGATACCTGGTGAAAAATGGGTTACAGGATTCAGGACTGTTGGCTGAGCAACCAGGGCCAGCAGCTGCAGAACTACTGGAAGAAAAGGTGTTTACCTGTCGCAAATACACAGTATTTGAAAACAAAGAAATAATGACCTGTTATTACAAATCAAGTCCAACAAGAACAGGATATCTAAAATGAATGCACCAGTTCTGGAAAGAACAAAATCCAGAATCAGAAATAACAGAACAGAGACTAGCAGATCAACACCAATTTATAATATGAAATAAAGTATTCACAGAAACAGAATTGGATGAACTGCAAAGGTTTACCCAGGGCAAAGAAATCAGAACCTTGTCAGAAGTAATTCAGAATGTAGAGGCAAGCCAGGGGGAGTTGGCAGTGAAGGAATCCAGCAGAGATATACAACTGTTCTCATTTGGAAACCAGGCACCTCTTCCTCAGGAAGAACAAAGCCCTCTAACTAAAGAAATAAAAGAATTGAAACAAAGAATAACTGAGCATCTAGAACAGCACAAAAACAACAGAATAAGGCTGTCTGCATTGAAGCTTGTTCCAAAGAAATATCTAGCACAAGCATTAAAAGATGCAAATACTGCAATATCAAGTATAAGCACCAATTCACTGCAAGAAACAAACCAACTAATGTACAGCACAGCTGCAGTTATAACTGAATACCTGGGATGTAAAATCAACAAAGAAGAAAAACAAACAAACAGTGCACCACAAAAATGGAAGGTTAGACTAGAAAATAAGATCAGCAAGTTAAGATCACATGCAAGCAAGCTAGAACAGATGAAAGAAAGAAGCTGAAGAACAAGAAGACCAAAGAATACCTAATCAAGAAATACCACTTAGAAACAAGCAAGATCAAGGAAGCACTGAAAATAATAAAGCAGCAAATAACAGCTATAGCCAGGAAAATCAGTAGATATGAAGCTCAAATTGCAAATTATAGGCAGAACCTCCAATTTCAATCCAATCAGAAACATTTCTACCAATCTATCAATGGAGAAACTGCAATGAATCAGTCAGTACCTGACAAGGAAGAAACAGTGCAGTTCTGGAAGCAGATATGGGATAACCCAAAGAAACACAACAAGGATGCGGCTTGGTTAAAAGAGGTGGATGCAAATAAAACAGAAGTTGAAATGAAAGAACTAGTAATAACAAATAAAATGGTAGAAAAAAGAGCAAGGAAGATCAAAAATTGGTTAGCACCAGGTGAAGATGAACTGCATGGTTTTTGGTTGAAACATCTGTTACATACCCACTCATTGCCAAGCAGTTCAATAATACAAGGAGGAGAAATTGAAAAGTGGCTAACAACTGGGAAACCTACCTAATAATGAAAACTCTAGCAAAAGGGGCTTAAAGTCCACACAGTATTTTTGCATCATTCTGACCTGCTGTGGACTGTTGTAAAAATGCTATAGAACCCATCATTGCCACCTATGAAATAATCTGCAGATGAGTCTGTTGCTCTTTCTTGGGACTAGTCCCATCTTGGCAGGGCCTGGAGTTCCCTTCCCCTTGCTGGATGGAGGAGAGAACTCTACAACCTTCTGCTCTGCATGAGTTTTATTTTTTTTTTGTTTCTTTCTTATTCTTTGGCTGGCTCAGAGGAGGGGGAGCAGTCATTGGCCACAGTGTGAGGTATTCGGCAGCTTGGTGCCCCTCCTTTCCACAGCAAAAAGAACCACCAAGGTTCTGGTGGGGTTTTCCTCCTCTGGATGGAAGTGCACCCCCCTTCCTTCCCTGGGAGCCATTTGCCTCTCCAAATTAATTTTGCAATTTTCTCTGTTTCTCCCAAGTAATTAATTCACCACTTTTCTTTTCCTGAGGGAATGGAGTGGAAATTCCATTCCCTCCTCTTCGGGAGGGTGTTTTGGGAAGTTTTTTCCAGGAAGAAGTCTTAAAGTCTTAAAGAGAGTGTTGTGTAGTGAGTTCATTGCGCAGGAAAGGAGATGAGACAAGTGAGTTCAGCAAAAGTCATGGTTTATTGCTTGCAGTATCTGAACTGAGAATCGGGCTTCAGCATGCAGCAATTTATAGCCTGGCCCCTATGCAGCAGCCAATAGGTTTAAAGCAACCCATTGCTGCCTAGGGACAGCCAATAGCAGCACTGGAGACAGGGAGTCTGATTTGCTGGAGAGCCGTTAGCTGCTCCAGCTTACCACGCGGTGTTACAATTGAGCCCAATACATAACAGAGAGGATAGAGTCCCACCCAGTTTCATCCACGTTGCTGAAAGTGTGCTTGTTGGTGTTTATTGTCTTCTGTTGTCAGCAGCTTCTCACTGGCTACACAAATGTAGACAGTCTTTTCCCCGCTGCTTTGGAGGGCTTCCTCAGATCAAACAGAAGGGCCGCCGCCATCCTGCGATCAACTAGGGTCCCCTCCTTGCTTGTCGCCTCTATGGGGTGACTTTCGACCCTTTCCAGGGTCTCCAGCAGGGCAAAATCAAATGCAAAAGATGGAGCCCCATTTTTCTGTACCCATACCACCACAATGTCAAAACTGGAAGCCAGCATATATGTTTTGATGCACATCTAAAAGCTAATTTTCCTTTTTCTGAAAATAAGCACTTTTAGGAATCCATTTAAAGTGTTCTTCTGCAAGAAAATAGGTTGTTGACAGCTTGTTGGGGTAGTAAATAGCATATTCACTGAAAAATACATATCTAAAATTTGGAATGCAAACTAAGGAGCAGGACATAGTATAGGTTCTCCTGCTATGGTATAGTTCTTCTGCTTGAGCAGGGGGCTGGACTAGAAGACGTCCAAGGTCCCTTTCAGCTCTATTCTATTCTAAACATCCTTCTGAAAGTATGCAGATGGGGGCAATAGAAAAGAGATAAGAATTATTTCATGAAAAATATAATGAAAAAGTTTCTGTTAAAAAAGACAATGTCATGGTATAGTATCAAAGGCTTTTACTTTTAATCTATGAATGTACATCAAGCAAGCAGCAGATAAATACTGTAAATGTCAAAGGTTTTCTTAGCCAGAGATACAGGAAACATGATTTTGAACCAATTGAGACCGAATATTTACTGGCATGTACTCAATACCCAGTATCCCCGTGCCTTGGATAAAACAAAAAAGTCACAGGTAGGATAGGATAATTAAGACAATTGAGACAGATAATCCACAAAACATTTTTTCTCTAATCTTCTGTGGTGAAGATTAAGTAAAACTGAGAGCCTTCATATGGAAAGGGCCTCAAATTTTGTTAATGTCAGCTTTTTGGGGTAGGCTAGGTCAGGAAACAGACACTGCAAGAATTACTGGAACTGTTATCTATCATAACAGATATGTGAAAGCCTGTTTGAGTTTCCCACTTCTCTTATTACACTAAAGCAGCGTTTCCCAACCTTAGGAACTTGAAGATGCGTGGACTTCAACTCCCAGAATTCCCCAGCCAGCTATGGGAGTTGAAGTCCACGCATCTTCAAGTTCCTAAGGTTGGGAAACACTGCACTAAAGAATGTTAAGGTGGATCTTAAGGTAGAGCTACCTTGAGCTTCTTTCTCACCTCTTCTTCTTTACCAGGCCTAAACTGACATTTACATTCTCTTTTATTATTATCTTTAGCAGTACTGACTAGTGGTTCTTGCATTCCTTCATTTACCTTTTCTTTACTATTGTCTAGAAGCAACATTGTTTTGTCATGACAGATATTTTTTTATTAAATGACATGTATGCTAGGGTGAGGTATAAAACTCAAAATATGAGAAAGGCTGACTAAAGATCAGCAAATAAAACACAGATGTATTCATACCTAAACCTGGAACAAATGGCAACACTTTGCATTTTCCACTGTTGTTCTCTAGGTAAATGCATCTCTTTCTCAGTACTGACTAATTCTTATTATAATTCCTGGAATGCTTTCGGTGTTCTATCAGGTTAAATAAAATGGTTGCCCTAATTCTGACACTCTTCCACTGCACTTTGTTCTCCTACTCTGGATTCCAGATTTTTAGAAGGAGTTTCTAGAGGTGGAGTTCTGTAGAGGAGAACACTGTGGTCTTGGCAATAACTCTGTTTGACACGAAGATCTTTCTAAGACAAACTCTCCAGATACTCTACTCTCCTTTGTACCCCTTTGGAAGAACCACCATTTTAAGATGTGAGAGGAGCAGCAAGCAGGGAGTGCTAAAATTAAAAGCAAGCAAATCAACATATAGATTATTTTATTCAGTTAATGTGATAAAGACACAAATTTTGTTTTTGCTTAGCAAGGGAACAATTACATAGTGATTTTATCTTAGCCGAAGGGAAGACTGCCAAAGAGAATAGGGGAGGAAGCTGTGTCAGGGTTTTTCTAACCTTTTCTCCACCCCGTCACACCTGCATACCCTTCCTGCACACTCCAAACCTCTGGTTCCTTTCTTTAGTAGGAGATATAAGACCTCTTGAAGGGTAGCAAGCAAAACAGGCACTATTACACTCATCAGTTGCTTGAGGCTGGAAAGAAGGGCACCCCTTCCACAGCATTGATTCATACATTTCATAATGCCTGGAATGCTGTTGATTTCCTCTAAGGTAAATCAAATAATTGTCCTAGTTGTCAAATTCTTCCACAATACTATGGCTTTCTCTGTCAAATTTCAGATATTTAGAGGGAGTTAGGAGACTGGGGAGCAACATGGACATGGCAATAATTCTGGCATAAGATGTTTCCATGGTTTCCAGATCTTTTTCCCTTGTCTTTTCCATCTCTCCTAAGTATCACTAGTCTAGGATGTGATAGGAGCAGCATACAGGGAGTACCAAAATGAAAAGCAAGCAAGCAAACAAACAAACATGGAAAGTGACTTCATCTGATTAATTCAATAAGGAAACGTTTTGTTTTCACTTAACAAGGGAACATTTAAATAGTGACTTTATCTTAATTTGTCAGGCCTTGCTAAAGCGAACGAAAACAAAACTCCCAACAACCTCATGTGGCTCAACGCCAGCAGAATGCCTGAGCACTGAAGCATTAACACCCTAATAAAATAGAATTCATTTTAATTGATTTTCCATCTGCAAAATAATTAAAGTCAGCTTGCCAAGAAATGCAGAACACTCATGGAAAGCCCAGAACTTATACAATGGAGGCTGATTAGTATCTCTGGGTTCCATTTATGTTCCTTTTAGAGTGAAACAAAGGAAAGTATTTGGATCCTCTGCCCTTCATTTAAAAAAACCCTCCACTGCAGTAGTTGGGCTGCTCTTAAAAACCAGGCTTCCCACAGTTATACTGCCAAATATACACTTTTTTTCCTGGCTGGTATTCAGGAAAATACAGCTATGGCTGTAGAATGGAAAGTTGAAAAACTTTGCCTGGATTCATAGAAGCAGAGACAAGCACTCTTTGATGTTTAGCATTGGTTCACCCTGCTCAGGCCATCCCTCTGATACCATAAAGGGATAAGGTTGTAAAACTCTGTGTACTAGTTTTAACTAAAATCCTTAAGAGGTTAGTGGGAAAAGCAGTTTAACTGTTATCAAAAAGCTTTTATTCTAAGATTTAGCAATACCCAGTTGAATGTGTAACATGCAAGGACAACTAATGAAATGATTTTTGTTTGGCTATGTTTAAAACAATTGATTATAAGCAAATATGCCATCTTGAAAAGACATACATATAACATATATCACATTTCATAAAGCTTTGCCATCTCTTACGCATTAATTCCAGCTCATATGATTGGGGTGTATCATTGTGATGAAATTCTATTTCTACCTGTCTTTTGCTATCAAATTTCAGTATAGGACAGGCTATCAATAAATAAACTTCATGTTACATTCACAGGTGGTTTTTTGCTGCTTATGGAAAAGGTTCAGAAAGATACTATGATTATAATTGTCTACAGTGATTACATGACAATAGGGTGGAGCTGAGGGTTTAGGAAGAGAAAAGAGATGGATTTAGGGACCATTCTCATGTTCCCCATCATGGCATTAACGTGATACACAGTCAAAAGAGCACGCAGGGTTCAGAAGTGGTTATATTGTAGCATAATGGATCACATCCATATTGTTCAGCAAGTCATTGAAAGGCACAATGACTACACCATGCCTCTGTGCATGGCTTTCATTGACTACAAAACGGTGTTTGACTCAGTATTCCAGCTAGCAATAATCAATGCATTGCTCAATCAAGGTGAAGACCCTGCTTACTACAATCAATATATGAAAAAACAATAGCAATAATTTGCCTTAATGTTCTTAAAGTGGAAATCAACATAGATTGAGTGTATGACCAGGTGATACAGTATCACTTAGCCTTTTCTCAGCCTGCCTTGAAGAAATATTTCACAAACTAGATTGGGCAAAAGATAGAATAAAAATCAGTGGTGCCTATTTAAATCACTTAAGATTTTCATATGTTGTTCTCTTGTCACAAGACCCAAAAGAATTACAGACACATGCGAGAGCTGCAGAAATCAGGAGAAATATTTGGCTTAAAAATAAACCTAAAAAGAGCCAGGTTATGTTTAATAAACTCACCAAAGAAAGAAAAAACTTTATATCTGTGAAAGAACTAGACATAGTAGACCACTACATATAACTTGGCCAACTGATCTCAATGTAAGGTAATACACAAAAGGATATTGAACAGCGTGTTAAATGTGGTTGGCAGGCATTTTGCAAGTTAAGCATAATTTTCAAGAACAATGTCCCCCTATGCCTCAAAAGTTTTTGATTGGGGTGTGCTACCTATCAGCAAAATATGGACACTAACCTTACAATCAATACAAAAGGTACAAGTGGTGCAAAGAGCCATGGAAAGGTATATGCTTGCCATTACAAGACAAGATAGAAAGACCTGCACATGGACTAGAGAACAAACGAAAATATGTAATATCATCAAGAGAGTAAAAGAATGGAAATGGAAATGGGCTCGTTACATACCAAGAACTTCCAAAAGTAGAAAATCATTCAGTGGAAGTGTCATATTCGCTCCTTCGCACCTTCGCTCCTTCCGGCGTGATCTAAAAACGTATTTATTTGAGCAATCCGACCTGGTTTGATGGGTTAGGGCAGGGGTTTTAATATGTTTTTAATTATTGTTTTAAATTTGGGCACTATATTTAATTGTTTTTTAACTTTTGTAGTCTGCTTTTATATTTATTGCCCTGTACACCGCCCTGAGTCCTTTGGGAGAAGGGCGGTATAAAAATATAATAAATAAATAAATAAATAAATAAATAAATAAATAAATAAATAAATAAATAAATAAATAAATAAATAATAAATAAATAAATATTCAAGAATACTTGTATTTAAGTCTAGTATGTTAAAACTCACATCAAATATGTAAGCAAATAAAGTCTGACTGATGAGTGTTAACATTGATTAAGCTTCTTTTCTTTTTTTCTAATACTATTATAATTGATAGTTCCTTAGTCAGTTTCAAAGAAGCCAGATGTTCAGCCAAATGTGCTTTCAAAATCATTTCCATTTGATCTCTCATAGTTGGCATGGACTTAATGGATGGCTAAGAGTAAAATTTAAAATTAGATAAAATATGGCATGGCATAATGTTTTCTACCTCATAGCACTTGACAGATATGGCTGACAATAAACAATCATAGAGCTTAGCAAAATGCTACTCTTAGTTTTCTTGAACTTTAATACCCTTGAGATCTATAGTTATTGCTATGTATTGGAGTTACAGTAGATCGACAGAGACCACCAGGTGGCACTGTAATGCGACTGCCGCAGGCTGGACTTAGTTTTGGTGGGAAAGTCCAGTTTGAATTGATTGGCTGGCAGCACACCTGGCCAGGTATAAAAAGGGCACAGGTAACCCTATTCCCCCTGTTGAATCTACCTCCTAATAAAGAGCTGAACTATTTGCCTAGTGTCGATTATTCCTTGAACCCACAACATTGCACTGGTGACGAAGGTGGGTTCCTGCTTCAAAAAGAGCTGAAATCACGAAGGGACAGCATCGTTCGCTGGGTGGAAAGAGGCATCTTTTCACCTCTCTCCCTTCTACATCAGCCGGCTAGCCACCGCGCTAGAGGTCTACATGAAGCAGGACTGGCAGGATCAGACGCAGCATGGCACAGATCGGCCAGATCCAGCCTTTCGACCCCAGGTGCCCTGAGCGTTGGGAGTCACACCTGACCCAGGTCGAATTTTACCTTGTGCGCACCAACAGCCATTGGAGCCGTTACATACAATGACCTCGTGGAGAAGCTGAACAGACACTTCAACCGGAAAATGTCTGAGCTGACCTGGTGATTCCATTTCGAAAAAAGGGATCAGTGGCCAGGTGAATTGGCGGCAGATTTCATAGTGGGCATGTGACAGGCCGCCCACCTCTGCAAATTCATGAATCTAGACAAGAGGCTTCGCGACCGGATCATCTTTGGCCTCCGCAAAAAACGGTTGTGGCAGAAGCTTTGTACCAGGCCGAACCTGACCTTCCAGGAGGTCCAGGACAAGGTCCTAGCCAGAGAAATGGATGATGGAGTGGACCCAAGCGAACCCTGACCCAGCAGCAGAGGAGAGGGCATGCACCACACGAACGCTGCGTACGGCGGGAGCATGCTCAAGGAAGAGTCCACTGACATTGACGCAGTTCACCGGAACCAAGTTCCACAACAACGGTCAGGGCGCAATGACAGCAAGGGAACCCAGAAGAGGCCAACGACACCTACGACGCAACACAAGTGCTCCAGCTGCAGATGCGGTGCGGCCCAGCCCAAGTGTGCAGGCTGTGGGGGAAATCACGCCAGAGCGGCCTGCAAATTCCGCACGGCCAAGTGTCGGGCCTGTGGAAAAGCAGGCCACATCGCCACAGTCTGCTGCAATCGCTCCAGAGATGGCCTGCATGAGATCCAGTCCGAGGACGAAGCATTATCAGGTACTGGGCACTCCCAACACTCTGCCATAGACTATTTTAAAATTTGTAACACTGGGGTTCACCGGTTACTCGTCCCCAAAATTAAATTGGACATCCGTCTGCAGGGAATTCTCTGCCAGATGGAACTGGACTCCAGTTCAGCGGTCTCAGTGATTTCACATGAGACTTTTAAACACGTGTGTGACCGGAGCTGAAGGTGGGTCAAACTGAGGCCCTCCAATATCAAATTGACCGATTTTCAACACACCCCAGTTAAAATCAAGGGGGAGGCCACATTGTCCGTGGGGTTCAGGGGGTTCCATGGGCATTTGGATGTCCTCATGGTTGAAGGCCAGAGGACTAGTTTAGTGGGGTTGGATTGGTTCAAGGCCCTGGGCATCGGTATCTCAGGAATTCACAAAACCCAGGCCAACAGCATTGAAGCCGTCTGCAAAATGTTTGCAGACGTGTTCGATGACCAATTAGGAAAATACATGGGACCACCCACTTTGTTTAAATTAGAACCCAACATTAGGCCAATTAGATTAAAGCCCTGGAGAGTTCCCTTCGTTCTCAAGCCAAAGATTGAGAGCGAACTGGATAAATTAGTGGAACAAGGAGTATTAGAGCCTGTAGAGGGGGGAGAGTGGGAAACCCCAATAGTTACCCCCCTCAAATCAAATGGGGAGGTTAAAATTTGTGCAGATTTTAAGTGCATGATTAATCGAGCACTTAATCCGCATGCTTACCCGGTTCCAACCGTCAGCCACGTTCTTGCTGCACTCCAAGGCGGTGCCATTTTCACTAAGCTCGATTTGGTGCAGGCGTATCAGCAGCTCCCGGTTACCCGGGAGACAGCTGATGCGCAAACTATTGTAACTCACAGAGGGGCTTTTAGGGTCAACCAATTGCAGTTCAGTGTGACTGTGGCTCCAGGAATTTTTCAGGAAATAATGGAGAGAACTCTGAAGGGAATCCCAGGAGTGTGTCCATACTTTGATGATGTCCTCATCGCTGGAGACATGGAAGAGGTATTAGCTGACAGATTTCAGGCAGTGTTAGGAAGATTTTGTGCTGCAGAATTTAAATTAAAAAAGGACAAATGCAGCATAGGAGTTAAGGCCACAGAATTCCTGGGATTCAGAATTGATGCCAAGGGCATCCACCCTGCAGAGTGCAAGATGGCCCCCACCCCAAGAATAAGACAGAGCTACAGGTGTTCCTGGGACTACTGAATTTCTATCATTCATTTCTCCCAAACAAAGCAGCAATTGCTGAGCCACTTCACAGACTGCTGGACAAGCAGGCAGTGTAGAGCTGGAACCAGAGTCATGACAGGAGTTTCAGGAATTTAAAAAAATTACTGTCAAGTGAGTCCACTGTAACTCACTTTATAGAATCCAAACCCATTTGCATCGCGTGTGATGCATCCCCATATGGAGTGGGTGCCGTCCTGAGTCACTTGGAAGGAGATGGGGCCCAAAGACCCATCGCCTATTACTCCAGGACACTGTCAGGGGCGGAAAGGAGTTATGCTCAAATAGATAAGGAGGCCCTGGCAATAGTGGCGGGAGTAAAAAAGTTTCACGATTATCTGTATGGCCGGGAATTCACCATATTCACCTACCATAAGCCACTGCTGGGATTGTTCACAACGGACAGGCAAACTCCTCAGATTCTATCCCCAAGGATGCTCAGGTGGTCCATTTTCCTATCGGCCTATAACTGTAAACTGGTATACAGGCCAGGGAGGGATATGGGCCATGCAGATGGATTAAGTAGGTTGCCACTAACTCAAGTGGAGCCGGACCCTGCACCGGGAGCTCAAATACTGGCCATCCAGGACCTGCCAGAATGCCCGCTAAATGCTAAGGATATTGCTGCAGACAAAATCCTGAGCAGAGTGCAAACATGGGTAGAAACCGGGTGGCAAGGGAAAAGCCCAGGCCCAGAATTCCAGGCGTATTTCACATGCAGGAATGAACTATCCACACACAGGGGTTGTTTATTGTGGGGTAGCAGGGTAGTCATTCTGGAGAAGCTAAGGGACAGGGTCATACAATCACTACATGAGGGACACCCGGGAATAGTAAGGATGAAGGCCCTAGCAAGGAGCTACCTCTGGTGGCCTGCTTTAGACAAGTCCATTGAGGAGCAGGTGAATGGGTGCTATGTCTGCCAAAGATCCAGACCAGAGATGCCCCATGCACCTGTTCACAAGTGGGAGGCTACACACACACCATGGTCCCACATCCATATTGATTACGTGGGGCCATTCCAGGGACAGTTATTATCAGTGGTAGTAGATAGCCATTCCAAATGGCTGGAGGTGATCCCAGTAACTAGCATGACCACACCAAGGACAATCCAGGCGCTCAAGGGACTTTTCGCCACACATGGCCTCCTGGATGTGTTGGTATTGGATAATGGCCCTCAATTCACATCCGCTGAATTCCAGGTTTTTATGAGGAGCTACACGATTAGACACGTCAAGTCAGCGCCCTTCCACCTGGCCACCAACAGATTGGCAGAACGCATGGTGCGCACAACAAAGGACGCATTGAAATGCATCATCAGCGGAGACTGGCAGAAAAGGTTAGCCCAATTCCTACTAAACCAACACACCACACCATGCACGGGTACTGGGAAGAGCCCAGCGGAACTTCGTTGGGGCAGAAGGCTTATCACTAAGCTGGACATAATAATAATAATAATAATAATAATAATAATAATAATAATAATAATAATAATAATAATAATAATAATAATAATAATAATAATAATAATAATAATAATAATAATAATAATAATAATAATAATGATGAGGAGGAGGAGGAGGAGGAGGAGGAGGAGGAGAAGGAGAAGGAGAAGGAGGAGAAGGAGAAGAAGAAGAAGAAGAAGAAGAAGAAGAAGAAGAAGAAGAAGAAGAAGAAGAAGAAGAAGAAGAAGAAGAAGAAGAAGAAGAAGAAGAAGAAGAAGAAGTTGGAAGGGACCTTGGAGGTCATCTAGTCCAACCCTCTGCTCAGGCAGGAAACCTTATACCATTTCAGGCAAATGGCTGTCCAGTCTCTTCTTAAAAACCTCCAGTGTTGGAGCATTCACCACTTCTGCAGGCAGGTTGTTCCACTGGTTAATTGTTCTAACTGTCAGGAAGTTTCTCCTTAGTTCTAGGTTGCTTCTCTCCTTGACTAGTTTCCATCTGTTGCTTCTTGTCCTGCTTTCAGGTGCTTTGGAGAATAGCTTGACTCCCTCTTCTTTGTGGTAGCCCCTGAGATATTGGAACACTGCTATCATGTCACCCCTCACTCTTCTCTTCGTTAAACTACACATACCCAATTCCAGCAACCGTTCCCTATATGTTTTAGCCTCCAGCCCTGTAATCATCTTTGTTGCTCTTCTCTGTACCCTTTCTAGAGTCTCGACATCTTTTTTACATCGTGGTGACCAAAACTGGATGGAGTATTCCAGGTGTGGCCTTACCAAAGCATTGTAAAGTGGTATTAGTACTTCACTTGATCTTGATTCTATCCCTCTGTTAATGCAGCCTAGCACTGTGTTGGCTTTTTTGGCAGCTGCAGCACACTGCTGGCTCATATTGAAGTGATTGTCTACTAGGACTCCGAGATCCCTCTCACAGTTACTACTATTGAGCAAGGTACCACCTATACTATACCTGTGCATTTGATTTTTCCTGCCTAAATGTAGAACCTTACTTTTTTCACCATTGAATTTCATTTTGTTAGATAGTGCCCAGTGTTCGAGTCTGTCCAGATCCTTCTGTATCTTAAGCCTATCTTCTGGAGTATTGGCTATTCCTGCCAGCTTGGTGTCGTCTGCAAATTTGATGAGTTCCCCATCTATCCCCTCATCCAAATCGTTAATGAAGATATTGAAGAGCACTGGGCCCAGAACAGAGCCCTGGGGCACCCCAGTACACACTTCCTTCCATGTAGATGCAGTTCCATTGAGGACCACACGCTGAGGACGGCCTGTCAGCCAGCTACGAATCCATCTGGTGGTGATGCTATTTAACCCACATTTTTCTATCTTATCAAGTAGTAGGTTGTGATCTACTTTATCAAATGCCTTACTGAAGTCCAAGTAAATTATATCTACAGCATTCCTCTGGTCCACTAATTTTGTCACTTGGTCAAAGAATGTAATAAGATTTGTCTGGCATGATCTGTTTTTGACAAACCCATGTTGACTTTTAGCGATGACTTTGTTTGCATCAAGGTGTTCGCTGATTTGTTGTTTGATTATCTTTTCCAGAATCTTCCCAGGTATTGAGGTCAGGCTGATAGGCCTGAAGTTTCCTGGATCTATTTTTTTCCCTTTTTTGAAGATGGGAACTACATCAGCTCTCTTCCAGTCCTCTGGTAGTTCCCCAGTGCTCCAGGATCTATGAAAAATATAGTTCAGTGGTTCTGAGATCACGTCTGCCAGTTCCTTGAGAACTTTGGGGTGTAATCCATCTGGTCCTGGTGATTTGAACTCGTCTAGGCTGGACAGGTGTTCACTTACCATTTTTTTTGCCTATCTTAACTTGCGTTTCTATTCTGTTTTTTATGGCACTGGTTGTTGTGATTCAGGGTCAGCCTGTGGGTTCGGCAGTTGGGTCGGACGATTCAGAGGAGGAGGAGGGGGGTGTTGGAGAGGTTGCTGAGGGTGTTGGAGAGCTTGCTGATGAGAGCCCTCAGCCAGGCCCCTCCCACCTGGTTACGACACAGACCCAGCTGTGTGAGCCTGACAGCATGGATGAAGATGACCCACAGCTGGCCCTGTTCAAGGACGCCCGACGCAGGAGGCAGTCAATCAGGAGTAAGCAGAGGAAGGCAATGGGGCACCTTGGAAGGAGGCAGAGAGAAGCCACGCCCTGAACTCTTTAAAAGGGGAATGCGTGGGAGGGCTGGTTTGCTGAAGGCAACCGTTTGAATAGCTCCTGTTTCATGGTTCGTGTCTTGTTTTTGCTCTGTTTGCTTTTGTGTCCATAAATTTGGCAGGCTTAGTTCCAGCCTCTTGCCTTCTTGTAAAGGGGTTGTCCCTGCCTTATCTGCACGGCCGGTAGTAGGCTGGTACAGAACACTGGTTTTGGTAGGTTGGACTGTTTTTTCCCTTTGTGTAAACACAGATGCAAAAAACGAGTTAAATAGTTCTGCTTTCTCCCTATTGCTTGTCACCTTCTTGCCACTTTCCCCCACTAATGGACCAATCATTTCCTTAACTTTTTTCTTGTTTTTTATATGTTGAAGGAAACTTTTTTTGTTATTTTTGACTTTGGTCGCAAGCCTTAGTTCATTTTGAGCCTTAGCTTTCCTCACTTCATCTTTGCAGGCACGTGCTATTTGCTGATATTCTGACTTAGTTATGTGCCCCTCTGTGGAAAAGGAACAAACCAACCCCCCGAGAGAACTTCACACTGGCGACCGGGTTTTGGCCAGGAATTATGGGTCTGGACATTTATGGATTCCGGGGGTGGTGGTTGACTGGACGGGACCCTTGTCATACATTATTGGGGTGGAAGGGGGTCGACAGATCTGGAGACACATCGATCAGGTCAGGAGACGAGCTCCTGAAAGATCACTGCCCAGCAATCAACAAGGGGAACAGCCTTCAGTACCCAGGAGCCTGTGGGACCACCAAACTGACACAGAGGAGGACCCGGACCTGCTGTCAGAAAAGCCTGTTCAACCCAGCCAACAACTGGTCCAATGAACTGGTTACAAGATCAGACACTGGGGCACTGGCCCAAGGTAGTCATAATGAACCAGTTACAAGATCAGACAGTGGGGGAAACTTCCGGTGGCGACGCGACGCTGAAGACAGCCATCTCCGGGCTGTCCGCTCCGCGGCTTTGTTGAACTGCCGAAAACAGCGCCGATCAGGTAGGGGTTGAGCTCTCCGGGGCCACCTGAGCTTTTAGTTCGGGCGGCTGAAGGCTCGAGCCCCCCCGAAGCCTGGGTTTGCTCCAGGCTGCGCAGCACTTCTGCTCCGTGTTTTTAGGGAGCAGAACCAAGCGTTAGCAACCACCCCTGCCAGAAGGAAAGACTTTCGAGTGTGAAGAGGCAGGCAGAGCGGTACAGGAGGTCAAGGTGAAGTGAATTTTTGTTCTCTAGTTCAATGGACTTTATGGTTTTTAAAAGTGAAAGTGCGTAGCAAGTGAAAGTGGGGGAAGATGGCGACTAAAACTTCTAAAGCTCTCCGGAGTGCAGGGGCTTCCCCGGTGCAACAGTCCTCGCTGCAAACTTTACTTCCTCCTGCACCTGCTCCGACACTGACGGTTAAGGATTTACAGGATGCTTTGGAAAAGCACTCACAACAAACAGCAGATATTATAGATGAAAAGATGGAAAAGCTGGAGGAGAAGATGGAAGAGACGTTTACAGCAATGAGGGCAGACATCTTGCCTGCACTTGAAGGTGTGGCTGTATGTCTTCAGTGCTTGGATGAAAAAGAGGAGGATCTTAGTCAACAGAATTCCAGACTAGAAGCAAAAGTTTTAGAGAATGAAAATACAATGGATAAAATGGATGGAGACTTGACTCTGGTCCAGTACCATCAGATGGAGCTTGCTATCAGAATCAGAGGCTTAAAAGAGAATCCTAAAGAAGATTTAAAGCAGATAGTCTCTGAGGCTTTGGAAGCGGTACTGGGACAGCCAGCAGCTGAAATTGAGGGAAGTATAGACAAAATCTTTCATGTGAATTCATGGATTGCAAGGCAGAGGAAGCTACCTAGAGATGTGGTGGTTTATTTTACAAAGAGAGCAATCAGGAATGAAGTTATCCAAGTTGCTTATGATACTACGTTTGTGGTTGCTGAGCAAGAAGTTTTGGTCTTAAAAGAGATTCCTCCAAGAATTTTAAGGAGAAGGAAAGATTTTGCTTTTTTGGCACAGGAACTTAAGAAACGCGATATCAAGTTTAGATGGGAGATATCAGTGGGCATGGTGGTGATTGTCACTGCACGTTTTTTTTGTTCGTCAGAAAAGTTCATTTCTAACTGTACATTTTCCCCTGCTCTCTGCACCTGTTGTGATAACTTATCTGGTAACCATAGTGAATCCCATATGACTAGCTATGTTATGGTTTCAGTCTGTTTAGTGCGCATGTCTAGAAAAAGTTCCCAGTGTTTATTTTTATTGTTTTATTCGCTTTGCTGCTACTGTCTGTTACGTTAGGATGTAGTGAGCTAGCTCTCTTTATAATATATATTTAGTTTTTATATTTTTGTAATTAAAGGTATTTAGTAAGATTATGCGTCGTGTTTTATTTCCTTCCTGCATGCACATTATGCATTCTCTGAAGCACGGTCCGTCGCCCTCTACAAAGGTGATTTTTATCTTGACAATTTGGTATCGAGGATGGTTGATTTTGTTCTGTACCAGCCTGCTACCGGCCTTGCAGAAAAGGCAACCCCTTTATAAACGGCAAGAGGCTGGAATACGTCTGCCAAATTTATTACAAAAACAAACAAAACACATACCAAGATACAGGAGCTTTGAAACACTATCGGAGTGGTTGCTTTCAGCAAACCAGCCCTCCCCAAACATTCCCTTTATAAAGAGTTCAGGGCGTGGCCTCTCTTTGCCTCCTTCCGAGAAGCCCCACAGCCTTCCTCTGCTTGCTCCTACTTGACTGCCTCCTGCGTCGGGCGTCCTTGAACAGGGCCAGCTGTGGGTCATCTTCATCCACACTGTCAGGCTCACACAGCTGGGTCTCCACCAGGTAGGAGGGGCCTGGCTGGGGGCTCTGCGGAGCCTCAAAGCCATCATCAGCAAGTTCTTCAACACCCCCCTCCTCCCCCTCATCTGAGTCATCCGACCCAACTGCCGAACCCACAGGCTGACCCTGAATCACAACACTATCCCGCACCGCAGGGCCCTTCCCCCGGGGCTGCCGATCCGGATGCGGTCGGGATGGGAATTGTTCATGAAAAGCAGTCACCAACGCAGGGGCATGAACGGCGGTCGCATCTTCCCAGGTGAAGTCCTCTGGTCCGTAACCTTTCCATTCAATCAGGTACTGGAAACGACCTTTCAGCCAACGGGAATCCCTGATGCTGGCGACCTCGTACTCGGGGGTGCTGCCTCCATCACGAGGTCCTAATGGGGGAGGTTCCGCTCGGCGGAGTGGACAAGCCGGTTGCTCGGGGACCAACAGAGACTGATGAAAGACTGGGTGCACGCACAGGGAACGTGGCAGAGTTAAGCGATAGGCGATCGGATTGATGACAGCCTCGACTGGGAACGGTCCTAAATATCAGTGATCTAACTTTCTCACCGGCCGTGTTGATGGTAGGTTCCTGGTGGACAACCAGACCCAATCCCCCACCGATAGTGGAGGTGTATCCCGTCTTGACCGATCAGCAAACCTTTTGTAATCGGCCTTGGCCTTCTCTAACTGACGTCGCACCAATCGATGGATCGCCTGTAACTCTGCCGTGAAGTCGTTCGCTGCCGGCTCCCGTGAGTCCACGGGAGAAAGGGGGAAAAACCGGGGGTGATAACCCACATTGGCCAAGAACGGTGTGCTGCGAATTGTTAAATGCAAACTCAGCTATGGCCAGATAGTCCACCCAATTGTTTTGCTGCAGATTGACGTAGCAGCGCAGATATTGTTCCAGGATACCGATGACCTTCTCGGTTCCCCCGTCAGTTTGAGGATGATGCGCGGACTAGAGGCAAATCTTGATATCCAACGCATGCATCAACTCCTGCCAGAAGCGGGCTGTAAACTGGGCCCCCCTATCAGAGACGACTCTATCAGGGAGGCCGTGCAGCCGAAACACCTGCTGAATGAACATACGACTAGTGGCGCAGGCTGATGGTAAGCCGCGACAGGGGATGAAGTGCGCCATCTTGGTCAGCATGTCCACCACCACATACACTGTCGTAAAACCAGAGGATGGGGGTAAATCCGTCAAAAAGTCCATGGACACAGCCCCCCAGGGTCTTTTGGGTGTTGGCAAGGGCTGCAGTAATCCAGGCAGGGCCCCTGTCGCTGATTTGGCCTGCCTGCATGGGATGCAGGAGGTGACATAGGACTGGACATCGTGTCGGACTCGGGGCCACCAGAAGGTACGGGAGACCAGGTTCAGGGTCTTGAACAGGCCAAAATGCCCCACTGCCGGGTTATCATGACACTGGCTGAGGATGAGTCCCCTGAGTGGCCCTCCCAGAACGTAGAGCCGGTCACGATAATACAACAGTCCATCCGTGACTGTCCAAGGAGAATCTGGCCCCACCTCCTCCTTCCGCTGAGCCACCCACACCTCCTGCTGCTGTGCCTCCTGGATCCGAGCCCGTATATCAACCGGCTCCCGCACCGCAGCAAAAGACTCGATGGGGATCACTGTCCTGGGCAGAAGCTTGTCTTCCACTCGGGAATATTCGGGCTTCCTGGACAGAGCATCCGCTCTTTGATTGTGCCCGCTAGGTATGTACCGAACCCAGAAGTCAAACCTCGCAAAGAAAAGAGACCACCGGATCTGGCGTTGGTTCAAATTCCGAGCGGTCTGCAGGCTTTCCAGATTCTTATGGTCCGTCCGGACCTCGATTTGATGCCGCGCTCCCTCCAGATGATGCCTCCAGGCCTCGAACGCCGCTTTGATGGCCAGCAGCTCCTTCTCCCAGATTGTATAATTGCGCTCCGAAGGGTTCAGTTTTCGTGAATGGTACGTGCAAGGGAAGAGGGTACTGCTGGGCGTCGTTGCCTGGAGTAACACCGCCCCAATGGCAATGTCGGAGGCGTCCGCCTCCACGACAAACGGCCGTTGCGGGTCAGGATGCTTCAAGATGGGGTCCTTCATGAAGGCTTCCTTCAAAGTCTGGAAAGCCTGTTGTTCTGGTGCGTTCCACTGGAACTGAGTCTTCTTCTGCAGGAGCCAGGTGAGGGGGGCTGTCAAGGCAGCAAACCCAGGGATGAAAGTTCGGTAATAGTTGGCAAATCCAAGAAGTCGCTGAACATCCTTCACGCGACGCGGGGGTTGCCAACTCTGCAAAGACTCAACCTTACTCGGCTCCATGGCGATGCCCTCAGGAGAAATGCGGTGACCCAGGAAATCGATGGTCACCCGGTAGAACTGGCACTTCTCCAACTTGGCAAACAGCCGATGTTCTCGGAGTCGCTGCAGGACCTGATGGAGATGCTGATGGTGCACCTCACACGACGGGGAGTAGAGCAGGATGTCGTCCAAGTAGATCACGACAAACTGATCCAACAAATCCCGGAAAATGTCATTCATGAAATGCTGAAACACAGCGGGGGCGTTGGTCAGGCCAAACGGCATCACCGTGTACTCAAAATGTCCATAGCGAGTACCAAACGCCGTCTTCCACTCATCACCCGGCCGAACCCTGACGAGGTTGTAAGCTCCACGCAGGTCCAGTTTCGTGAATATCTTAGCCTCCCGGAGTCGGTCCAAGAGTTCGGGGATGAGGGGCAGCGGGTAACGGTTGCGCACCGTGATGGCGTTGAGTTTTCTGTAATCGCAGCAAAGCCGTAATTCGCCCGACTTCTTTTTGACGAAGAGCATGGGTGCAGACACTGGCGAGGACGAGGGCCGGATGAAACCGCGAGCCAAATTCTTCTCCAGAAAGTCCCGCAATGCAGCCAACTCGGGGTCCGACATGGAGTACAAACACCCCACTGGGAGAGGCGCATCAGGGACTAAATCAATGGGGCAGTCATAGGGCCTGTGCGGGGGTAATTGATCCGCCTCTGTCTCGCTGAACACATCAGCAAAGTCGGACAGTTCGGGAGGCAAGGAAACCCCTGGGAAACCCTCCACCTGGCCGGCACAGATATGGCAGTAGTGGTCCACGCACTGCAAGCTTGGGAAGGTGACCAAGTTCTGTGACCAATAGATCTGTGGGTCATGCGCCCGGAGCCACGCCAGTCCCAAGACCACGGGGAAGTGCAGGTCTGAGGTGATATAGAACTGGATGGCCTCCACATGGGAACTGATGGCCATACATAATGGTTGCGTGGCGGCCGTAATAGGCCCAGACAGGAGCACTCGACCATCGATAGTCTCCACTAACATGGGCGGATCCACCGGGCACTGGGAAACAGCCCATTTGGCCACAAATGCTGAGTTCATAAAATTTGTGGTGGCCCCAGAGTCAATTAAGGCATGGACTGGAATCCCCTCTGGCTTGCCAGGAAGGATCAGACGTGCCTCCAATATCAGATGCCGTGGAGGTCCACAGGCAGCATCGGAAAGACGTCGCTCAGTGTTGTTGTGGGACGCCCGATCTATCACACCGTCTAGATCGGGCTCGGGGCGTTTCCCGACAGAAAAGTAGGGGACTTTCTCGGGGCAGACTCGATCACTGATGCCCGCTGTTGCTTCTTTGGGCAAAAAGCAGCCAAATGTCCAGGGTCCCCACAGTAAAAACACAACCCCCCCGATCGTCGTCTGTTCATTTCAGTCACCGATAGACGAGACCTGGCGGCACCCAGCTCCATTGGCTCCTCCCTTTGAACTGGGGGCTCACGCACAACAGGGGCTGCAGGGGTCTGTGGGGTGGCACGGTGACTCCTTCGCTGCTGCAACCGAGCATCGATCTGCAGGCAGAGATGGATCAGCCCATTCAGGTCTGAGGGAATATCCACATGGGCCAGCTCATCCAACATCTCCTCCGACAATCCATCCTGAAAGGCATCCATGAGCGCAGCCTCATTCCAGGCGGAATCCTGGCTAAGCAGCCGGAAATCACTGATATAGCCCTGTAGGGGGCGTTGACCCTGCCTCAGAGCTTTCAGACGTCGAGTAGCAGTCTGCGTCTTAATAGGGTCCTCATACATCAGACGCATATGATCACAAAACCCCACAAAGTTGTCCAACAATGGGCTAGGTTGAGCAAGCAGAGGCGTGCCCCAACGAGCTGCATCACCCGAAAGAAGGCTTAACACAAACCCCACCTTATCCCAGTCAGTGGGGAAATCAGCTGCTCTCACGCTGATAAAGAGCTGGCATTGTCCCAGGAAAGCAGGAAACAGTTCTGGAGTGCCTGTAAAATTATCCGGCATTGCAACTTGGCCTTTTCTCCTGGGTGGGGGTGCAGCATGAACCTGAGCTTGCAGTTGAGCCACCTGAGCTGCCAGCAAAGTGAGTTGCTGGGTGAGCTGGGCATTCTCAGCACGTAGCTGCTCCATAATATTAGTAAGGGGTGGGTGGCTGAAAGCAAACTGTTCTGTACCAGCCTGCTACCGGCCTTGCAGAAAAGGCAACCCCTTTATAAACGGCAAGAGGCTGGAATACGTCTGCCAAATTTATTACAAAAACAAACAAAACACATACCAAGATACAGGAGCTTTGAAACACTATCGGAGCGGTTGCTTTCAGCAAACCAGCCCTCCCCAAACATTCCCTTTATAAAGAGTTCAGGGCGTGGCCTCTCTTTGCCTCCTTCCGAGAAGCCCCACAGCCTTCCTCTGCTTGCTCCTACTTGACTGCCTCCTGCATCGGGCGTCCTTGAATAGGGCCAGCTGTGGGTCATCTTCATCCACACTGTCAGGCTCACACAGCTGGGTCTCCACCAGGTAGGAGGGGCCTGGCTGGGGGCTCTGCGGAGCCTCAAAGCCATCATCAGCAAGTTCTTCAACACCCCCCTCCTCCCCCTCATCTGAGTCATCTGACCCAACTGCCGAACCCACAGGCTGACCCTGAATCACAACAGATTTATGTTTTTAGAGATGCATGTTTCTGCGGCTGTTATCAGTTAGTTAGTGCTACCGAGGCAGCGGTGATTAACTGCTGAAACATGTCAGGAAGGAAGCCATGGCTGAAAAGGAGTCTTTCTGTGGGGCAGCTCCCTTCAACTTTAAGAACTCCAATAGCTTCGGCCACACGCCTTGGAGAAGACGCACCTGCTCCTGTCGACGATGCAAGGTCAGTCACTCCTTTTTCTATTTTTCCAAGCTCCCTGGCAGCTGATTTTGAAAATGTTCACACTCCAGGGGCTCAAGATGAATTTCAAAGTCTTGGAGCGAAACCTAAAGTTCAGCCGAAGAAAATTCCTTCTGCTCCTTCAAGCCCCAAGCAAACTATGCGAGATAGGGCTATGCAAGGCTACTGTGAACAAATTGGGGGTTTTGAAAGGCGTTTGCAGCAGGCAAAGGAATATGTGTCAATGGTTCAGCAATATGAGAGGAATTCTGAGCATGAACTGGCCATATTGCCACACCCACAAGGAGAAGCCATATTGCCTCCTTCTTCCCCAAAGCCAAAGTCACGCCCATCATTGAGTGTCATGCCAGACGAATGGGAACTGGAGGCTCCTATGTCACATGATTATGGGCTGTCCCAAAGGCCATACAGAGCCACAGTGATGCCTGAAGCAAATGTTATAGCACCATCTACTGGTGAAGCTGCATTAAGACATAAATTGGAGCTCTCACTCTCGCAATTGTCCATGGAGGAGTCTTTGCTCAGAGATACAAGATTTCTGCCATTATCTGAGGCTCCAGTCCCTGATGGTGCTAGGATTCCTGTTACTATTGCTTCTCCTGTTAATATTGCTTCTATGCAAGTCTCTCTACCTGGCAGAGCACAGCCATATTTAACCCACATGCAATTGCCACCGGGTTCTTATATGCGAAGGCCAGTGTCATCTGCAGGTTATGCTACTGCACCAGCCCCAGCGCCAGCGCCTCCTGCTGGCCAGGGTGGAATAGCAGCTCAAAGACAGTCACAGCCAGCACCAAGACTACCGGCGGCTTCAATGCAACTGCCGCATGTCCAGGCACAGGCACAGACGCCACTGGTGCCCCCTGCAGGTTATGGTCGGATTGCACAACCTGCACAGCCAGTACCTCAATTGTATATTCCTCATCAAACACCTTCCATTGTACCACTGGCTGGTGATTCAAAATTAAAGAAGTCAGGACAGAATTACAGGGCATGGGTCAGTGAGGTTGGACTTTTGCTACGCAGAGAAGGTACTCACATGATGGTGTTTAATCCTCCTGCCCAGCCATGGACTCCTGACATATGGGACTTGGATACTAGAGCATGCACAACATTATTGATGTCAATGGACACTGAATTGCAGCTCACGTTTTCACAAGATGCAACTGCCCAACAAATTTGGACTCAGTTAGAGACATGTTATCAGCCTACATCAATTGAGTCTACATGTTTACTTTTGTCTGAGTTCCATGGTTCCAGATTAAAACCTGGTGAACATATTGGAGCACATTTGACTAAAATGAAAGGTATTAGAAAAGAACAGGGTGAAAAAGGCTATCCTATTGATGATTTTCAAATGATCAGCATTATCATCAATTCTTCGAATCATGAGTGGAAAGATGCTATTTCCAAGATCAATCAAGTGCCTATTGCTCAATGCACAGTGGATCATGTATGCAGGATTTTAGCCGAAGAAGAGGCACTTATGCAAGCTGCGCCACATTTAAGGGAACCACCTGCATCAAGAGCTTCAGCGAGGCGTGCCTTCCGTGGAAGGACCTACGTTCCAAGGATGCCAAGATGCTACATCTGCAATCGTGTGGGACATGCCACCCGGGATTGTCCCCAACGGGTTCCAGCGCCCGTCACATACCAGCCCAGAGAAACAGATTCCAGAGGAGGCAGAGGTAGAGGCGGACGACAAGGTCGTGGTCGTGGTTCCAGGCGTGATCCACAAGCTCCACTTGTCACATTGGTTGTGACCAACGATCCACAGCCTCAACCAGAGTATGACAGACGACTTCTTTGGACTTTGGACAGCAGAGCAGCATTACATGTTACCTACAGAAAAGAGCTTTACACAGAGATGCACGAGCCTGAACCTGAACTTCGTGAACTTTACTCTTTTTCCAATCATCCTGTTCAGGTCATGGGAAAAGGAACTGTTTATATTGAAGAGCTCGGTGCTCTCATTCCAAACGTTTACTATGTTCCGTCTGCCAGTAGTAATTTGCTTAGTCAGAGTCATTTGTCTAGGTTTTCTCATTTTCAGGTTCACCATCTTGAAAAAGCAAGTTATATAGTCAAAGACGGAGATATTGTTGCTGAAACCACGTTGATTGGTGGTGTTTATTACTTAAAACCAAAGTCTAAGCAGCAAGAGCAGGCACGTATACACGTTCCAAAAAGCACAGGCCCAGAGAGAGACGTCCCAGAGAGAGATCCTGTTGCTACTCCAAAGGTTCCTAAAGATAATAAAAATACAAAAAAGACACAGGTTGCTCACAGCAAGCCTGGGGTTCCTAATAAAAATGCTAATGTTGAGAATTCACTAACAGGTAAACCTTTGCATTCCAGGTGTATCCATAAGTGGCACAGAAGATTGGGTCATGCCAGTTTCCGTGTTCTGAAGAAGATGCCAGAGTTCGCAAGAGGTTTGGATCTAAAGGGGTGTAAGGTGTTCTTGGACTGTGCTGTCTGCAAGAAAGCCAAATCCAAGGCAGCAGCAATTCCAAAATGCGCTACACGCCTGTCAACACGCATTTTTGATTTGGTACACACTGACATAGTTGGTCCTTTAGCACCAACACTTGGTGGTAAAAGATATTTCTTGACAATCGTTGATAATTATTCTAGATATGGATATGTATATCCTATGAAAGAAAAATCTGAGACCTTTCAGATCTTTAAAGACTTTGCTAGTCTTGTCTATACCCAATTCGAGGTCAACATTGCCAGAATCCAGAGTGATCGCGGTGCTGAATTCATGTCTCAGCGTTTCCAGGACTGGATGCATGAGAATGGGATAGTACATCAGACATCTACTCCTTATACTCCAGCTGAAAATGGGGTGGCAGAACGCAGAAATGGGGTTTTGCAAACCATGATGCGTTGCCTCCTTGAAGATGCTAACCTCAGTCTTCCATACTGGGGTGAAGCTATCAAATATGCTAACCATATCATCAACCGTACTTGGAGTAGTGTGATAAATCAGACCCCTTATTTCATGTTGTATGGACACAAGCCTGATCTCTCACATCTCCATATTTTTGGTTCATATGCTATGGTGAATATTCCTTTAGCCCAAAGAAGGAAAGGGGGTCCTGCAGCAAAAAGGATGAGATTTATGGGCATTGATGATAATTCAAAATGGAACAAATACATTGACTCTCATCATGTTATTGTGGTTTCACAATCTGCTACTTTTGAGGAAGATGCTGACTGGTCCAGGATTCATTCTAACAATCCTGGAGTTTATTTTCCTAGAGATGATGTTGCTGATGCCACACAACCTGATGATCAAGATTCACAGGAGAATGTTCCTTCCACGAGTTATTCTCAACCTACTGTTCCGTCTTCGCAAGCCGCTGATGTTGCTGCTGGCAACAATGAAGACGAGGACGACGCGGAAGAAGAATGGACGGTTGGCCCGAGACGTTCCAAGAGGACCACAAAGGGAATCCCTCCAAAATGTTATTCGTGGCAAGTAACAAAAACACCTTTACCTTTGATTTGTAATGTTACACTTCCACCTGAGAAGTTCACACAGATCAAACATCTTCCTGAATCAGAACAAGAGAAATGGTTTGAGGCAATGCAGGCTGAAATGGACAGTCTAAAGAAACTCCAAGTGTTTACGCCTGCAAGCCCTCCAGCAAACAAGAAAGTTATTGGTACTCGATGGGTCTACAGGATCAAAAAGAAGCCGAATGGTGAGTCGTTGTACAAGGCCAGACTCGTAGCCCAGGGTTTCGCTCAACGTTATCCTGAGGACTATACAAATACATACTCACCCACAGTGCGGACTGAAAGTGTGAAAATTGCATTAGCCACTGCAACTATCCTTGGCCTGGAAGTTTTCCAGTTCGACGTTGAAACAGCTTATCTACACGCTGATCTTGACGAGGACATCTACGTCAAAGGTCCTCCAGGTTTCCGACAGCAAGAAGGGGATACCTGGTTTCTACACAAAAGTCTTTATGGTCTGAAACAGTCTGGTTTAATGTGGTACTTATGTCTTTCTGACAAACTAAATTCAATGGGCTTTATTAAGTCCGAAACAGATGAATGCGTGTTTACTAAAAGATCCGGTAATAGGTATGAGATAATTCTTGTTTATGTCGATGATATTGTTTATATTGGTCCAAATAAGCAGATGAGTGAGTTTTTTGCTAAAGCTTTACAAAGGTTTTTCACATTGAAGTGTTTAGGATGTATTAACACTTATTTAGGTGTTCAAATTGCCAAAACTCAGAAGGGGTTTAGTCTCACACAAGAAGATAAGATTGAACAACTGTTACATCACTGCAACATGGAGGACGCTAAGCCTGTGAGTATACCCATGCAAACTGACTTTCACATTTTGGCACATGAACCAAGTCCTGAGTTCGAAGATCAAACACTATATCGCTCAGTCATTGGGTCGCTGCTGTATATTAGTAGTTGGACTAGACCCGACATTGCACTTAGTGTTAATCTTTTATCACGACATGTAGGCAAGGCAAAACAGTTTCATTGGACATGTGTTAAAAAGTTATTGAGGTATCTAAAACACACCAAAGACATGAAGTTGTTGTTGGAACCCACACATACTGACTATGCAGAGTTATGTTGTTATGCAGATTCAGATTGGGCGAGTGATAAGAAGTCACGGAAAAGTACATCAGGTTACATGATGTTCTTAAATGGATGTCCTGTTTACTGGCATGTGCGTAAACAGAATTTTGTTTCTTGTTCCTCTACAGAAGCTGAGTATGCTTGTGTGTCTGATGCATGCAATTCTTTAACCTTGTTTGATGCTTTAGTCACAGATATCTGGACACATCTGATTCGACCGATCACAGTGATGGAAGATAATGAATCTGTGGTTTATATTTCTGAAACATGTTTTACAGGTTCAAGGTCCAGACACATTGACATCCGATATCAAAACATAAGGCAACTGGTTAAACAAGGTTTTGTGACATTACAGTATGTGCCTACATGTGATCAAATTGCTGATATGCTGAACAAACCACTTCCTACAGCCCAGCATGAGTATCTGCGTGAGAAGATGTGCCTTACTTGAGTCTTCACTTTGCTGACGAAAGAAGGGGAATGTCACTGCACGTTTTTTTTGTTCGTCAGAAAAGTTCATTTCTAACTGTACATTTTCCCCTGCTCTCTGCACCTGTTGTGATAACTTATCTGGTAACCATAGTGAATCCCATATGACTAGCTATGTTATGGTTTCAGTCTGTTTAGTGCGCATGTCTAGAAAAAGTTCCCAGTGTTTATTTTTATTGTTTTATTCGCTTTGCTGCTACTGTCTGTTACGTTAGGATGTAGTGAGCTAGCTCTCTTTATAATATATATTTAGTTTTTATATTTTTGTAATTAAAGGTATTTAGTAAGATTATGCGTCGTGTTTTATTTCCTTCCTGCATGCACATCATGCATTCTCTGAAGCACAGTCCGTCGCCCTCTACAAAGGTGATTTTTACCTTGACAGTGATGCATGAAGGCACAAGACACCGTTTGGTCACAGTGATCCAGGCACGTGATTTTTATACCAAAGTTTTAAAAGCAACCCCTCTATCACTTTTGGAATTTGCAAAGAAAAATGGTGAGGGTAAGCCTCAAGATGCTGAAGGAACACAGACAGATGAGAAAGCTACTGGAGGGGATCAAATTACAGCTTCATCGGAAGATGCCAGAGAGCAGAGGATGACGCGTGCTGCCATGAGACGAGCGAGACAAGAGCAAGAGCAAGAGCAAGACCAGCAGAAAGTTATGGAACCTCCAAAGCGTACCTATAGCGAAGCTGTGGGAGGGGCGCGGCCTAAGGAAGTTAAGGGGATCCTGGCAGGCATGCTCCAGAAGCTTCGGGACGCTAAGGATGGCGACTAAGTTCCTAACTTGGAACGTTAATGGATTAAACTCACCACAGAAGAGAAAGAAAGTTTTTCAATACTTAAAACAATTTAAGACTGATGTTATTTGCTTGCAAGAAACACATATTAGGGTTATGGACCAAAAATACCTGCTGAACTTAAGGTTGGGCATGCAATTTACTGCTTCTGCAATGAATAAGAAAAATGGAGTGGTTATTTATGTCAAGAATACTCTGACAGCGGAACTAATAGAAGCAGATAAACAAGGAAGATATGTTATGATAGATCTGCTGTTAGAAGGCAAAAAAACGCTTTTAGTTGGACTGTATGCTCCTAATCAACAACAAACTGATTTTTTTAGTTTACTACATACAAAGATTACCCAGTTGGATTATAAATCTTTTATTTTTATGGGAGATTGGAATGGTGTCCTGGATGTACAGCTGGACAAGTGTGGTTCTTTTAAACATGCCCCGAGCCATGCTAGATTGCCTAAATCTTTTTTTGAAATGAAGGATGATCTGGAATTGCGAGATATCTGGAGAGACACACATTTACATGAAAAGGATTATACTTTTTTTCTGATAGACACCAATCTTTTTCCAGGATTGATTTTATATTACTGACTAATGATTTTTTTTCTAGGATTAAGAAGATAAAGATTTGTCCAAGAACTATATCTGACCATAGTCCAGTCTGGTTAGAGATTAATAAGGACAATGGAGATAGGCGCTCCTGGCGCTTAAATGAGAACTTGTTTAGAAATCAGAGTAATGTGGAAGAATGTAAAAAACAGATGAAGGACTTTTTTGAAATTAATATGAACAAGGATACTTCTATGGATATGGTTTGGGACGCTAGTAAAGCTTATATGAGAGGGGTGTTAATATATATGAATAATAAATACAGACATAACTTGGAAGCTAGGAGGAAAGAATTGGAGAATGAAATTAGGGAAAAAGAAAAGGCCCTAATTTTGAATCCATCGGATGTGAAGATCAAAGAGGTTATTAATTTGTTAAGAGGACAATTTGATAAGCTGATGGCTGATCATGTGGCAACTAACTTACGGTTTGCTAGACATAACACTTTTTGCAATGCTAATAAACCAGGTAGATGGTTGGCTTACAGGTTAAGGAAAAAGCAAAGGGCTTCTAACATAGACAAAATAGAACATAAAGGTAAGGTTGTATATCAACAGGATCTTATTAAGGAAGCCTTTGTGGACTTTTATTCCAAATTATATGCTAAAGATAAGATTAATGAAGTAGATATTGACGTATATCTGAAGAATGCCAACATCCCGGTTCTTACACAAGAACAAAAGGAAGAGATTAATCAATTGATAAAAGAAGAATAAATTTTTTTAGCAATTAAGCAGCTGAAGGTGGATAAAGCGCCAGGTACGGATGGACTGACTGCGGTCTATTACAAAAATCTACAATCGGAGGTGATAAAGCCATTAAGGGAATTGTTTCAGACAATTCAGAGGGGGGGAAGGGTGCCTCCGTCTTGGAGAACTGCTTTTATTTCTTTGATTCCGAAGGAAGATCAGGATGTTACTCAAGTAAGAAACTACAGACCAATATCACTTTTAAATACAGACTACAAGATATTTGCTAAAGTGTTAGCTTATTTGAAAGACCATTCGCAACAACGTTATATTATGGAGTGGAAAAAGTGGATTGATTATATCCAGAACAAATATGGGATCAAAAAGTTTCATTTAGCATTTGTATAAGTTTTTCTTTTTTTATGTGATATTAGTATTGCTTGTAGTCATTTCATATGAGCTAGAGTGCGATAGACTTAATAGTTTATTGTTGTTAGCATATGGTTGTTTATGATTGTTTCTGTTTTTATACCCTGTATTTAGCTCTGGGAAGTCGGGGAGGGGGGAGGGGGGAAGGGGGGGGAGGGTTAGGGAGGGTCAGGAAGGGGTGGGTGGAGGGAGGGGGGGAGGGATTGTTAAAGATAAAATGTAATGTAAAACTTTTCAATAAAAAAATAAGATCAGACAGTGGGGCAGGTTCACTGGGAGGGGACAAAGCAAGGCTACCAACTAACTTGGCTGCTTAGGACAGGGCTGGACCGCAGAGATGGTCAGTTAGGACCGGTAGGCCTCCGGCCTATCTCAAAGACTATGTGCGACCATAGGGAAACGGACGTGTCTGTCAATTAAACAATGTATATAGTTATGCATGTATAAAAAAAGAAATGCATAACTATATACATTGTTTAATTGACAGACAGTGTCTGATCAGTTATTGTCAGAATTCCTCAGGCAGTTACTTGAACAAGGAAGTGAAGTCCATCAATCTGAAGGCTATAATGTTTGGAAACAGGATTATGCTTTTTTAAAAAATAGTGAAACAGAAAACTACAAAACCAGCAAGGGAAAAAAGATAAACAGTGGTTATAGAGTGAAGGAGGAAAAAAAAGCTTTTTAGATATATTATAGTGATTAAAATAAACTGAAAAATAAGATAAAAAAGCTTAATAGAAAAGCTAATTAACCGCAAAAAGGAGGGGAGAACCATCTATTATCCATTGGCATCAATATAAAACTAATTTGAACATAATTGTTTATAGCAGAGGTTCCCAACCTTTTGGGCACTAGGGACCGGTTCCATGGAGAAAGGGTTTTTTCACAGACCGGAGGGGACATGGTATTGTATGCTGCATGCATCCTGCAGATGGGGCTTTGCTTGTTTGCACGAACTGGTTTCTGGCATGCTGCGGACTGGTGCCAGTCCAGGGACCGGGAGTTGGGACCCCTGGTTTATAGTATATAAAGTATGTTTGAAAGTGAAAGCCATTTGAATTTCTCATTCTAAATTAACACAATTATCATGTTCATATATTGCTTCAAGCTGTATCTTTCATCTCTTTGCAATTGATTTCACCTTGAATCCTTTGATATAGTCTCATTAATTTGTTGCTTATCTACTATACATGCAGTAACAGAACAATTACCCTTTTTAACCAACATGTATAAAAGGAGGTAGCATTGTTAATATTCACTTGAATTGAAACTTCCTGTGGCGATGCGACGTTGAAGACAGCCATCTCCGGGCTGTCCGCTCCGCAGCTTTGTTGAATTACTGAAAACAGCGCCGATCAGCTGTTTTGGTGATTCGGAAGCCCCCTCCCCGGGAGAAGAGGAGGGGGTGAGGCCCCAGGTAGGGGTTGAGCTCTCCGGGGCCGCCTGAGCTTTAAGTTTGGGCGGCTGAAGGATCGAGCCCCCCCGAAGCCTGGGTTTGCTCCGGGCTGCGCAGCGTCTCTGCTCCGTGATTTTTGGAGTAGAGCCAAGCATTAGCAACCACCCCTGCCAGAAGGAAAGACTCTTGAGTATGAAGACGCAGGCAGAGCGGTACAGGAGGTCAAGGTGAAGTGGACTTTTATCTTTACTCTCTAGCTCAATGGATTTTATGGCTTTAAAGTGAAAGTGTGCAGCAAGTGAAAGTGGGGGAAGATGGCGACTAAAGCCTCCAAAGTTCTCCAGAGTGCGGGGGCCTCCCCGGTGCAACAGACCTCGTTGCAAGCTTTGCTTCCTCCTGCACCTGCTCCGGCATTGACGCTTAAGGATTTACAGGATGCCTTCGAAAAGTAGTCACAATTAATGTCAGATATGATGGAAAAGCTGGAGGAGAAACTGGAGGAGAAGATGGAAGAGAAGTTTAGAGCAATGAGGGCAGACATCTTGCCTGCAACTGAAGGTGTGGCTGTATGTGTGCAACGCTTGGATGAAAAAGTGGAGGATCTTAGTCAAAAGAATTCTATATTAGAAGCAAAAGTATTAGAGAATGAAAATATAAGGGATAAAATGGATGGAGACTTGACCCTCGTCCAGTACCATCAGATGGAGTTTGCTATCAGAATCAGAGGCTTAAAAGAGAATCCTAAAGAAGATTTAAAGCAGTTGGTCTCCGAGGCCTTGGAAGTGGTACTGGGTCAGTCAGCAGCTGATATTGAGGGAAGTATAGATAAAATCTTTCATGTGAACTCATGGATTGCAAGGCAGAGGAAGTTACCTAGAGATGTGGTGGTTTACTTTACAAAGAGAGCAATTAGGGATGAAGTTATCCAAGTTGCTTATGATACTAAGTTTGTGGTTGCTGAGCAAGAAGTTTTGGTCTTAAAAGAGATTCCTCCAAAGATTTTAAGGAGAAGGAAAGATTTTGCCTTTTTAGCACAGGAACTTAAGAAATGCGACATCAAGTTTAGATGGGAGATTCCAGTGGGCATGGTGGTGATGCACGAAGGTAAAAGACATCGTTTGGTTACAGTGACTCAGGCACGTGATTTTTACAGTAAAGTTTTAAAAGCAACCCCTCTACCACTTTTGGAATCTGTAAAGGGAAATGGTGAGGGAAAGCTTCAAGATGCTGAAGGAATACAGATAGAGGAGAATGGTGCTGGAGGGGATCAAATTACAGTTTCATCGGCAGCTGCTGGAGAGCAGAGGATGACGCGTGCTGCTTTAAGATGAGTGAGACAAGAGCAAGAGCAAGATCAGCAGAAAGTTATGGAACCTCCAAAGTGTACTTACAGTGAAGCTGTGGGAGGGGCGCGGCCTAAGGAATTTAAAGGGGTCCTGGCAGACGTGCTCCAGAATCTTCGGGATGCCAAGAATGGCGACTAAGTTCTTAACCTGGAATGTTAATGGATTAAATTCACCACAGAAGAGAAAGAAAGTTTTTCAATATTTAAAACAATTTAAGACTGACGTTATCTGTTTGCAAGAAACGCATATTAGGGTTATGGACCAAAAGTATTTGTTGAACTCAAGGCTGGGCACGCAATTTATTGCTTCTGCAATGAATAAGAAAAATGGAGTGGTTATCTATGTCAAGAGTACTCTGACAGCGGAACTAATTGAAGTAGATAAACAAGGAAGATATGTTATGATAGATTTGCTGTTAGAAGGCAAAAAAACGCTTTTAGTTGGACTGTATGCTCCTAATCAACAACAAACTGATTTTTTTAGTTTACTACATACAAAGATTACCCAGTTGGATTATAAATCTTTTATTTTTATGGGAGATTGGAATGGTGTCCTGGATGTACAGCTGGATAAATCTGGGTTTTTTAAGCGTGCCCCGAGTCATGCTAGATTGCCTAAATCTTTTTTTGAAATGAAGGATGATCTGGAATTGCGAGACATTTGGCGAGATACACACTTACATGAAAAGGATTATACTTTTTTCTCTGATAGACATCAATCTTTTTCTAGGATTGATTTTATATTACTGACTAATGATGTTTTTTCTAGGACTAAGAAGATAAAGATTTGTGCAAGAACTATATCTGACCATAGTCCAGTCTGGTTAGAGATCAACAAGGACAATAGAGATAGGCGCTCCTGGCGCGTAAATGAGAATTTGTTTAGAAATCAGAGAAATGTGGAAGAATGTAAAAAGCAGATGAAGGATTTTTTTGAAATTAATATGAACAAGGATACTTCTATGGATTTGGGATGCTAGCAAAGCCTATATGAGAGGGGTGTTAATATATATGAATAATAAATACAGACGTAATTTGGAAGTTAGAAGGAAAGAACTGGAGAATGAAATTAGGGAAAAAGAAAAGGCCCTAATTTTGAACCCATCGGATGCGAAGATTAAGGAGGTTATTAACTTGCTAAGAGGACAATTTGATAAGTTGATGGCTGATCAGGTGGCAACTAACCTACAGTTTGCTAGGCATAATACTTTTTGCAATGCCAATAAACCAGGTAGGTGGTTAGCCTACAGGTTAAGGAAAAAACAAAGGGCTTCTAACATAGATAAAATTGAATACAAAGGAAAGGTTGTGTTTCAACAGGATCTTATCAAGGAAGCCTTTGTGGATTTTTATTCCAAATTATATGCTAAGGAGAAGATTAATGAAACAGATATTGATGTATATTTGAAGAATGCTAGCATCCCGGTTCTCACACAAGAACAAAAGGAAGAGATTAATCAATTGATAACAGAAGAAGAAATTCTTTTAGCAATTAAGCAATTGAAGGTGGACAAAGCGCCAGGTACGGATGGACTGACTGCGGTCTATTACAAAAATTTACAACTGGAGCTGATAAAGCCATTAAGGGAATTGTTTCAGACAATTCAGAGGGGGGGGAAGGGTGCCTCCGTCTTGGAGAACTGCTTTTATTTCTTTGATTCCGAAGGAAGATCAGGATGTTACTCAAGTAAGAAACTACAGACCAATATCACTTTTAAATACAGACTACAAGATATTTGCTAAAGTGTTAGCTAACAGATTGATGAGGGTTTTGCAACAGATGATTCATGGGGATCAAACTGGGTTTATTAGTGGTAGACAAATGAAAAATAATGTGAGGCATATAGTTGATGTGGTGGAGTTTTTGGAAAGGAACAACCAGATCCCTGCGGCGCTAATTTTTTTAGATGCTGAAAAAGCTTTTGATCAATTGGATTGGCAATTTCTGATGAAAGTTTTAGATAAAATGAATTTTGGGGATAAATTTTTACAACCAATTACGGCATTATATCAAAAACAAACTGCCCGAATAATTGTTAATAATAGCCTGACTGAAGTATGCAATATATTTTTTTTTTATTGAAAAGTTTTAACATACAATTTTTCCCTTAGAAAGTCCCCCCTCCCCCACCCTTCTCCCTCCCCCCCTTCCTCCCCCCCTCCCCCCTCCCCCCCCGACTTCCCAGAGCTAAATACAAGGTATGTATAAAAAAAAACAATCATAAACAACCATATACTAACAAGCATAAACTCTAAAATCTATCACTCTCTAGCTTATATAGGATAAAACAAACCTTAGTAATATTAAATATATATATAAAAAAACTAATATAGAAAAAGAAACAAAGAAAGAAGCCTTATTCAAATATAAAACTTCTTAACCCTATACTTATTCTGGATAAACTCAAACCATTCTCTCCCTTCCATAATATAGCGTTCCTGCAAGTAATCTTGCAAATAGGCCGAAATCTTCGCCATTTCAACCAAGTCGGAAACCTCTAAAGCCCAGTCTTCTATAGTCGGCAGTTCCTCTTTCCAGTACTAACCTATCAAAAGTCTTGCTGCCGTAATTAAATTCAACATCAACTTAGTATGTTCCACCAGACTTTTATCCAAAAAGCCTTAACCTTTCTACAAGTCCACCATATATGAAAATATATTACGTCTTCATCACCGCACCTCCAACATTTAGGCTAATGATTCAGATACATACTTAGCTTTTTAAAATCTAAATACCATCTATAAAACATTTTGTAAAAATTCTCTCTTAGATTTCAAACTTGTTTAAATTTTACATTCCTCACCCAAATCTTTTCCCACCTCCCACTACTTGGCTGTAAGTACGTTGTGAAAGTTCCATAGACTTCTGCTGTTCTTGTTCTTTTATCTTTTTTGATCGTTTTAAAGCAGCACGCGTCACCCTCTGTTCTCCAGGATCATCCAAAGGTGTTATAACTTGATCTCCTCCAGCACCATTCTCCTCTGTCTGTCCATCTTCAGCCTCTTGATGTTCTCCTTCTCCAGATCCCTTTGCAGCTTCCAGAAGTGTTAATGGGGTTGCTTTTAAAACATTATTGTAAAAATCACGCGCTTGCATCACAGTAACCAGACGGTACCTTTTACCTTCATGCATCACCATCAACCCAGCTGGGATCTCCCATCTGAACCTTATATCTCGTTGCTTGAGCTCTTGCACAAGAAATGTAAAATCCTTCCTTCTCCTTAAAATCTTTGTGTCGGGCCGGGCACGCCCGACATTCAGACGGGTCGCGGGGAGACTCACCCGACCGTCAGGCTCCTGCCGAGCGCCCCGTCAGGCCCCGAAGCCTCCCGCCAGCGCCCATCGCCTTCCAGAGGGCCAGGACAACGTACGGCCCTCCTCAGCCGCCCGAAACCTCCTGCCGGCGTTCGTCGTCTCCCGGAGGACCGGCTCGGCATACGGCCCCTCCCAGCATCCCCGTGACTGCCCGAGGCAACGTACCGGGCCGCAGGGACGTTCGCCGGCATCCTCGTCTCCTCGCCATGCTGCCGGGCTCCGGAAACGGCTGGCCACGCCCACACCACTCCGACGGGCCGGGGAATGGGACAATTGAGAGAACGGCGCAGCGGCGGGCCGCCTGTCAGCTGGGGAGGCCGCGAACCAGCCAGCCGGCTCCCAGAAACTGCTTACAGGCCGGGATGGAGCTGTGCGATGGGCTGGGCGATGGCTGCCCTGCGCCCGAGCTGCAGGACAAGAATGGGTGCCCGGGTGGGCCAGGGGGTGACGGAGACGACCGGTGGGCCGGGGAGGGGTTTGGAGCGCAGATTGCAGCGGTCTGGGGTGGGGAGGGGACAAAGGAGCCTAGGCAGAGTTCTGGGGGGACGGAGGGAGGTTTAGGCTGGGGGGTAACTTACCGGCTGCATTGGTGGTGGGATGGGAGCCAAAAGGAGGGAATCTTGGGAGGCGGTGTTTAAGTAGGGTGGGGGCGTGGTGGTGTGATTAAGGGTGTGGTGGTGGGAGTCGGCTCTGCCGGATATTTAACAGCGTTGACTGTGTTGTGAAGTCAACGCTGACTTCATTTGTCTTTAAGCAACTGTTTATGCGGAAAATAAACACGGCTAGAAGAACCAGCTCCCGTTCCGGTTTCCATCTTTGGGTGACTCGTCGGACGGGGTCTGATAGTAAGTCAGCGTTCCTTTATTCCTTGTGGGGAGCTCTTTTCCTGGCAGTTCGCTATGGCAGAAGGCACGGAGGATTCTGCACCACTGGCTGAGGAGCAGGAGGAGGCTGGAGCTGCGGCTGGGCTCTTGGAGTCGGTAGAGGTGGGAGAGGAGGCGTTGCCCTCGGTGCGGCGGAAGGAAAAACCTCCCCCACTCGAAGGCCCTGGTCCAGGGCATCAGGAGGCTGCAGTGCGGAGTCGCAGCAGTGATCGGTGGACGCGTTCTGATGGGGATCATCGAGGGCTCGGCCAAGGCCTGCTGGACCGGCCTAAAGGTGCGTCTTCTGAGTGGAGGGAGCGGTGTTTCGTGGAGGACAGCGGTGAAGATTGGAGCTACTCCACCGTTCCGGGCAACCATACTATGGAGATTCTCAGAGAGCGGTTCGGGGAAGTGAGGGGTCGGGAGCCTGGGTTTTGGTCTGTTCCGGATGAGTCTGACCAGGGGCAGTGGTCCCTCCCAGGTGGCCCTGCTCGGCGGTCTAGCCCACCCCGCTTCCGTATGGACAGCCCGAGGCACCAGGGATCAGCCCGGCAGCCTGAGGTTCACAGAGGTTCCGGGGTTTCGGCTCCCGCTACGGCGGTGCTAAGCGGCACGACTCCTTGGGACAGTGTTACCGGAAGACCAAGACAGCAGCCGTCACGACCAGCTGGGGGGGTTCCAGCCCAGGGGGTGCCGCTGGGTCCTTGGGGTCAAGGGCTGGCATGGGGTCCTCCGCCCCTGACCGCGGTCTATGATGGTCATCCAGACCGCCTGGCAATGTTTTTGGGGCAGGTGATTAATCACATGGACCAGTACGGCCCGGCCTATACGTCCCAGTGGGCGATGGTAGTGGCTGTAACAGCTTGTCTACAAGGAGAGGCCGCGGCCTGGGCGGCCGACCTATACGGCGATCATGCCCGTGAGCTCGGGGACCTTGGTCTTTTCCTGGAGGCGTTACGGGCCCGTTTTGAAGATATCTCACGGGTGCTCCGGGCCGAGGCTGAAGTATTGGATCTGCGCCAGCAAGGAAAACCGGCAGTGCGTTACGTTGGGGAGTTCCGGAAGGTGGCTGGGAGGCTACGGTCATGGCCTGAACGCCTTCTTGTGCACCACTTCAAGGCTGGACTGGATAGTGCCTTGCGGCGAGCTTGCGTGGTAAGAGGGGTGCCGTCCCGTTTGCAGGACTGGTTCCGGGTGGCTATTGAGCTGGACATTGGCTTGCAGGATACTCGAGGAAGGTCTGAGGGGGTGACCGGGACCTGGCGGCCGGCCGAAAGAGTGAAGGTGGAGGAGCGGCCCGGCTTGCCGGTGGCCAAGGCCAACCCTGTACCGCCACCCCGTCCTGGTATTAGGTGTTTCCGATGTGACCAGCCGGGTCACCGGGCGGCTGAATGCCCGCTCCCGCCAGCCCGGATGGTTCCCCCCGCAACCTCAACACGGGTTTTGCCTGCAAGGAAGACCTCGGAGCGGTCCCGAACTGCTTACCAGGCAGCTGACGACAGCCGACGGGTGACGACATCTCCTCCGGCAACCGGGCCTGTAACTACCCAGACCGTGCCGACGGAAGACCTTGAGGATCTGGAGCTGGAGGAGGATCCGATGGTAAGCGCTCCGGTGTGTCCTTTTGCATTCCCGGTGGTGTTGGTGAGCCCCGTGTCTGGGCAAAGGCGGGCGGTTAGGGCTTTGGTCGATTCAGGGAGCACCTGAAAACAGCAGCTGTGGTGGGAATCCGGTTGCAACGTCTGGTGACCCCTCTTCGTTTCCAACAAGTGGATGGGTCGCTCCTGGGGGGGGCTCCTATCACCCACGTCACCGAGCCAGTCCGGCTGGAATTGGGGGCCCACTGGGAAATTCTGCGTTTTGTTGTGGTGCCCTCTATGACTGAAGCTCTTATTCTGGGCCTTACGTGGCTTGATAAATGGGGCCCCACGATTTGGTGGGAGGGGGGTAGTCGTCATCTTCGGATGGGTCTGGGGCCCGAGCCCCCTCTCCACCATTCCTTCTTGGGGCCGGGGGACACGGGAACGCGGGAGAAGGTTTGCGGGGTCACGGATGACTCGAAGGAGCATGTACCCCGGGTTTACTCTGATTTAATGGACGTCTTCGATGAGCGAGAGTGCGATTCGTTACCACCCCACCGGTCGACGGACTGTGCTATTGAATTCGAACCTGGAGCCAAACTGCCTAAGCCCCGTATGTACGCCATGTCCCCAAAAGAGATGCAGGAGTTACGGCGGTACATAGATAAGAATCTGAAAAGAGGGTTTATACAACCAGCACGATCCCGGGTGGCGGCGCCAGTTCTTTTTCGTGAAAAGAAGGATGGGGGCTTGCGCTTGTGTGTAGACTACCGGGGGGTTAATGCGGTGTGCGTGGAGCACCTCTATCCCCTTCCTTTGATGAAGGACATGTTGGCCCATTTGGCGACAGGCCGAGTATTCACCAAGTTGGACCTCAGGGAAGCCTATTACCGGGTGAGGGTCAAAGCCGGGGACGAATGGAAGACCGCGTTTAATTGTCCCCTTGGCAGTTTCCAGTTCCGAGTGATGCCATTTGGCCTACAGGGAGCTCCCGCTGTGTTCATGCAATTGATCAATCAGGTCCTGCATGAGTTCCTGTATCGGGGTGTTTTGGTATACTTGGACGACATCCTGATTTACTCGGACACATTGGAGGAGCATGTGCTTCTTGTGCGGCAGGTGTTGTCAAGACTGCTGGAAGCACAGCTCTTTGTTAAACTGTCCAAGTGTGAGTTCCACAAGGCCCAGCTGGACTACCTTGGGTATCGTATATCGGCGGCGGGGGTGGAGATGGACCCTAGAAAGGTACGAGCCATTCAACAGTGGCAGGCTCCGCAGACTCGGCGGCAGTTGCAAAGTTTTCTTGGCTTTGCCAACTTTTACAGACAATTCATCCCACGTTTCGCGGCTATCGCCCTGCCGTTAACTGATCTTCTACGCACACGACAGTTGAAGACACGCCCGCGTCCGGGGCTGAAATTGGAGTGGTCCACCGCGTGTCAGCGGGCGTTCGAGGAACTGAAGTCTCTCTTTGCTAAAGAGCCCGTTTTGAAACATCCCGACCCCGAACTGGCTTATGTCGTGCAGGCGGATGCGAGCGATGTTGCTCTTGGGGCCGTCCTCCTTCAGCGGAACAGTGCTGGGGTCTTGCAGCCGTGTGCTTATGCCTCTAAGAAACTGACTCCCACCGAACGGGCCTGGGCGGTGTGGGAGAAGGAGGCTTTTGCGGTCCGTTGGGCTTTGGAAACCTGGCGACATCTTCTGGAAGGGGCTTCCCGTCCGTTCGAACTGTGGACAGACCATAAAAACCTGGAAGCCCTCCAAACCCCTCGTCGTTTGTCGCCTAAACATGTCCGATGGGCCTTATACTTTCGTCGCTTCCGTTTTGTGCTGAAGCATGTACCGGGGGGTCGGAACTTTCTGGCGGATGCCTTGTCACGCATGCCTCAGTTCGACAGCAAGAGGGAGGAGGTGGTGCAGGCACTCATCCCGACACTGGCAAACGAGGGGATTGGTTCAGAGAGTGCAAGACAGGTGACGGAGGAGAATTTGAACCAGGCCATCAAAAGGACCTTGCAGGAGGATGCCTGGTTGCTGAGTAATCCGGGACTGTTAACTATGCGGGACGGTTTAGCGTGGCATGGAACACGGTTATATGTGCCTGAAACCGTGCGGCCACGTGTTTTACATGGGTGCCACGATGCTAGACAGGCGGGACATTTTGGGTTTGTGAAGACTTTACATCTGGCACGTCGTCAATTCTGGTGGCCCCGCATGAAGAATGACATCGAGCAGTACGTACGGCGTTGCCATATTTGTGCCACTACAAAACCCCAAGTTGGGAAGCCTTTGGGGTTATTGCAACAGGTAGCTGACCCAACTCGGCCTTGGCAGGACATCGCCATGGACTTCGTTGTGGACCTCCCAGAGAGTAAGGGTCACACCGTTATCTGGACAGTAGTTGACCTGTTTTCTAAACAGGCACATTTTGTCCCGTGTAAGGCGTTGCCATCAGCCCGTCGCCTAGCTTGGTTGTTTCTCACGCAAGTATACCGACTGCATGGAGTACCGCGGCGTGTGATTTCGGATAGAGGGGTGCAGTTCACGGCCCGGTTTTGGAGAGAGTTCTTGCGACATATCGGCTCGTCCCAGGGATTGAGTACCGCTTATCACCCCAGCACCAACGGGGCCGCAGAACGAGCCAACGCTGCTGTTGAACGCTATTTACGAAGCTATGTTTCTTTTCGGCAGACAGACTGGGTAGACCTGTTAGCGCTTGCTGAGGTCGCATACAATAACGCAGTTCACAGTAGTACTGGCTTCTCTCCATTTCGAGTGGTCACCGGTCACGAGTTCGTTCCCTTCAGTGAGTGTCCCCAGGACGACGGACCTCCGAGCTCACCGCCTGACTGGATGCATCAGATCACGGCTGCCTGGGGGGCGGCGAAAGAAGCGTTGGATCGGTCTGCCGTAGCGTCCAAAGCACAGGCGGACAAGAAACGAAAACCCTTTGCTACACCGCGGGTGGGGGACCTGGTTTACTTGTCCACCAAGTATTTACGGTTACAGGTTCCGTGCCGTAAGCTAGGACCCAAATACCTCGGGCCGTTCCGGGTGGTGCAGGTGATAAACCCGGTGACGGTGCGGCTGCGGTTGCCTAAGTTTTTGGGTAAGGTCCACCCGGTGTTCCATAGTAGCTTGCTGAAACCTGCTCCAGCGGCTACCGCGGCAGCAGGGGAGGGGGGTCCCGGACCGGTTCACGCTGACCAGTATGAGGTGCAGGAGGTCTTAGACTCCAGGGTGCGGAGGGGTGCTCTACAGTATCTCCTTCGGTGGAAGGGGTACCCGGTGGAGGAGGCGACGTGGGTATCACGGGAAGATGTCCATGCTCCACGTTTGATCCGGGCGTTCCATCGAGCCCACCCTGGCAGGCCGGGGGGTGGGGGACATGGGGGTGTACGCATAGTGAATGATGCTAAACCCTTGTTTTCTACGTCCGCAGGAGGACCCTTGGTAGGGGGGGCGGCATGTCGGGCCGGGCACGCCCGACATTCAGACGGGTCGCGGGGAGACTCACCCGACCGTCAGGCTCCTGCCGAGCGCCCCGTCAGGCCCCGAAGCCTCCCGCCAGCGCCCATCGCCTTCCAGAGGGCCAGGACAACGTACGGCCCTCCTCAGCCGCCCGAAACCTCCTGCCGGCGCTCGTCATCTCCCGGAGGACCGGCTCGGCATACGGCCCCTCCCAGCATCCCCGTGACTGCCCGAGGCAACGTACCGGGCCGCAGGGACGTTCGCCGGCATCCTCGTCTCCTCGCCATGCTGCCGGGCTCCGGAAACGGCTGGCCACGCCCACACCACTCCGACGGGCCGGGGAATGGGACAATTGAGAGAACGGCGCAGCGGCGGGCCGCCTGTCAGCTGGGGAGGCTGCGAACCAGCCAGCCGGCTCCCAGAAACTGCTTACAGGCCGGGATGGAGCTGTGCGATGGGCTGGGCGATGGCTGCCCTGCGCCCGAGCTGCAGGACAAGAATGGGTGCCCGGGTGGGCCAGGGGGTGATGGAGACGACCGGTGGGCCGGGGAGGGGTTTGGAGCGCAGATTGCAGCGGTCTGGGGTGGGGAGGGGACAAAGGAGCCTAGGCAGAGTTCTGGGGGGACGGAGGGAGGTTTAGGCTGGGGGGTAACTTACCGGCTGCATTGGTGGTGGGATGGGAGCCAAAAGGAGGGAATCTTGGGAGGCGGTGTTTAAGTAGGGTGGGGGCGTGGTGGTGTGATTAAGGGTGTGGTGGTGGGAGTCGGCTCTGCCGGATATTTAACAGCGTTGACTGTGTTGTGAAGTCAACGCTGACTTCATTTGTCTTTAAGCAACTGTTTATGCGGAAAATAAACACGGCTAGAAGAACCAGCTCCCGTTCCGGTTTCCATCTTTGGGTGACTCGTCGGACGGGGTCTGATACTTTGGAGGAATTTCTTTTAGAACCAGAACTTCTTGATCAGCAATCACGACTTTAGTATCATAGGCAGCTTGTATAACTTCATCTCTAATTTCCCTTTTTGCAAAATAAACCACCACATCTCTAGGCAACTTTCTCTGTCTAGCAATCCATGAATTCACACGAAACACTTTATCCATGCCTCCTTTTATTTCGGATGCTGGCTGATTCAATACCACTTCAAGAGCCTCAGAAACCAGCTGCTTTAGATCTTCCTTAATATTCTCCTTTAAACCTCTGATTCTAATGGCAAACTGCATCTGGAAATATTGAGCAAGACTCAATTCTCTATCCATTTTATCTCTTAAATCTTCATTCTCCAGTACTTTTGCTTCTAATATGGCATTCTTTTGAGTCAAATCTTCCACTTTTTCATCCAAATCTTCCACACATTCAGCCACTTTATACACTGAAGACAAAATGTCTACCTTCATCACCCTGAACTTCTGTTCCATCCTCTCCTCCATTCTCTCCTCCAACTTCTTCAATTTCTCCTCCATCTGTGCAAATTTATCACCAATTGATTGATTAATTGATTCCAAAAGTACCTGGGCATGTTTATCCAAAGCATCTCGTAAATCCTTCGGTGTCAATACATCAGGAGGGTGCAACGCCTGTAATGATGATTGTTGCACCGGAGAAGATCCACCACTCCGAAGAGTTTTAGGGGGAGGTTTAGCCGCCATCTTTAACTTTCAATTGTGACGCACTTTCACTTAAAGTTTAAAAAAGTCCATCAAGCTCGAGAGTAAAATAAAATAATCCTCTTCACCTTTTCCTCTTGTACCACTCTGCCTGCTCCTTTTAATCCATAGTCCTTCCTTCAGGCAGGGGTGGTCGCAGACGCCTGGCTCTGCTCCATGAAATCAGGAGCAGAGGCGCTGGCCAGCTGGGAGCAACCCAGGCTACGGGGGAGTTCGATCCTTCAGCCGCCCAAGCTTTAAACTCAGGCGGCCCCGGAGAACTCGACCCCTACCTGGGGCCTCACCCCCTCCTCTTCTCCCGAGGAGGGGGCTTCAAATTCGCCCGAACAGCTGATCGGCGCTGTTTCGGGCGAAAATCACTCAGCTGAGCCGCGGGCAGCCCGGGAAGGCTGTCTCCGGCGCCACGCAGCCACCGGAAGTCCACTGAAGTATGCAATATTGAGAAGGGCACAAGACAAGGGTGTCCGTTATCACCTTTATTATTTGTTTTAACATTGGAGATATTATTGATTAAAATACGGAATTCGGAAAAAATTAAGGGTATTCAAATTAGAGATCAGGATTATAGACTGAGGGCGTTTGCAGACGATCTGGTTGTTACGGTGACCCAGCCAGAAAATTCTGTTGTGGACCTGATGGAGATAATAATGCAATATGGGAAGGTTTCTGGATTTAAGGTTAATGTACAAAAAACTAAAATATTAGCCAAAAATATGACAGCATCGCAAAAGGCCCTTTTAGAAGGGTTAACTGGATTTGAGATTGTTAAAAGGGTTAAATATTTGGGGGTGTATTTGTCACCCTCAAATGCAAAGTTATATAAAAATAATTATGAAAAGTTATGGGGAAAAATTCAAAAATAATTGGAGAGTTGGGAAAAATTGCAATTGTCTTTACTGGGAAGAATTGCGGCAGTGAAAATGAATGTCTTGCCTAAATTTTTATTTTTATTCCAAATGATACCGATTCTTAAAAAAGATTCAAATTTGGAGGAATGGCAACGGGGTATCAATAAATTTGTATGGGCAGGGAAAAGGCCACGAGTTAAACTTAAGATTATGCAGGATACGCGTGAAAGAGGTGGTCTTAAAATGCCCAATTTTAAATTATATTATGAAGCTGCTGCGTTGTCAGGGATAAGTGATTGGATTAATTTGACACAAGGGAGATTATTAAATCTTGAGGGCCACGACTTGTTATTTGGCTGGCATGCATATTTACTGTATGATAAGAAGGTAGATAATGTGTTTAAAGTGCATATTCTAAGACAGGCATTGCTGAGAGTTTGGAAAAAGTATAGACATAAGTTAGACTACAAGATGCCGTTGTGGGCAATCCCGAAACGTGCAATAGAAAACATAAATGTTGGCTTCAAACATGATGTGACTACGTATAAGGAGATCTTAAGCTTGGAAAGGAACGTCTGGTGTTTGAAGCCGTACAATCTCTTGCGAGATGAGAAGATCGTTCAAACTTGGTTTCAATATACTCAATTACGTGCCAGGTGGAAAGAAGATCAGAAAATTGGTTTCTCAATGACTGATGAAAATTTGATAAAGCAAATTAGAAACCAGGGTCCAGCACATATCAAACGGATATATCTTGCATTGATAGAAATTGACTCAGAAACAGAACTTGTTAAAGACTGTATGATAAAATGGGCTCAGAATATTCAAGAAGTTATTACAATGGACACGTGGGAAAAGATCTGGGTGAGGAATGTAAAATTTACGCAAGCCCAAAATCTAAGAGAGAACTTTTATAAAATGTTTTATAGATGGCATTTAGATCCTAAAAAGCTTGCAAGTATGTATCCGAATTATCAACCTAAATGTTGGAGATGTGGTGGCGAAGATGCAACGTATTTTCATATATGGTGGACCTGCAAAAAGGTTAAGTCTTTTTGGATAAAAATTTGGTGGAATATGCAGAAGATCTTCAAGCAAAGGATAAAGTTTTGTCCGCAATTGTTTTTATTGGGTATAATTACAGATGCTACTGTTGTGGACATTAAGTTGATGTTGAATTTAACTACAGCAGCAAGACTCTTAATAGGTCAATATTGGAAGAAGGAGGAACTGCCGACTATAGAAGAATGGACTCTTAAAGTTTCTGACCTGGCGGAAATGGCAAAGATTTCGGCTCATTTGAAGGATCATTCGCAAGAACGTTATATTATGGAGTGGAAGAAGTGGATTGATTATATCCAGAATAAATATGGGACTAAAAAGTTTCATTTAGCATTTGAATAAGTTTTCTTCTCTTTTCTTTTTTTCCTCTCTTCTCTTTTTTACGTAATATCAGTATTGCTTGTAGTCATTTTATATGAGCTAGAGTGCGATAGACTTAATAGTTTATTGTTGTTAGCATATGGATGTTTATGATTGTTCTTTGTTTTTATACCTTGTACTTAGCTCTGGGAAGTCGGGGGGGAGGGGGGAATGGGGGGAGGGTTAGGGGTGGGTGGAGGGAGGGGGGGATTGTTAAAGATAAAATGTACTGTAAAACTTTTCAATAAAAAAAATATTCACTTGAATTAACCTCAGTAATTCAGTAAAACTAAACAGAATTCTGGGACTTAATTAGATCTATATTTCCATCAGAAAATCTTTCTTAGTCTGCAGAAGGTCTAGACTGGTGGAGAAGACATTATTGCTTTCATATAGCTGTGAGATGAACAAACTGAAAAATGATTAAGAAACACTAATACTGCTGGGCTGTGTTCATCCCTGAATCATCTTTAGAAATGTTAGAGGCCAGAGAGGAAATGGAGTAACTTTGTCTCAGTTATGTCTCAGTTCCTGGGACACTTCATCATTGCCTTGCCATCAAATGTACCATCCAAAATGTAGAACCTTTTGTCTTGCCAATAGCTTTGCTGCAAAGTTAAACAACAATCATGAATAACACAAACATTTTCTCTTTTTCCCCACAATCCTGCTAAAAAAATTAGTTGCTTACTAAGAGAACTTAGATTAGAATCTTTTTTCATGTATGTGTTAAATGCATGATAAGGGGGCATAATGAGGAAGAAGCTGGAAACTAAGTTATGGTGATGGCAATAAAATAATATAATAAATAAGGTTAAAATGGACTGTTCTAGACAAGATCTTGACCAATAATTTATAGGTAAATATTTCTAAAGTGGAGAAAATCTATGTGGTTTCTAAGAATAAAAAATGAACAATTTCTAATGTAAACAAACATGCATATTGATAGGGAAGGATGACTGCTTTTGATTATTATAATAAAACATTTGTGGGTGAAATGAAGAGAGATGATCCCGTGTAGAGGACCATCAGCTCCTTGGTATAAGGAGATTTGCAGATATGGAGTCCTAGGTGCACTTTGAGCTTGGTTGTTTGCTTGCAGATGTTTGAATACCCAACTAGCTAATCATCAGTCAAAGTGTGGGATTTGGTCCCTGTTTATATACAGTAGTTTGTCCTTCTAGTGTTGGTGGGTTTGTGATACACCTCCTTGAATAAGGAAATGTCTGCAAGTGAACAACCAAGCTCAAAGAGCACCAAAGGCTCCCCAGTTCAATCCTGAGCTACATATATTCTCTTATATTGAAATCTGCAGATATGCATAAAGCAGGCCTCACCAGTATCTAAGATTGCAGAACATAAAGGCTTGGCACTGTGCTGAAGCTAAGCTTCTCCTTAGGCATTTTTGAAAAAAGAGTCTAAGGTACTCAAGAGTCTTTCTATTTGCTTCTGTCACTATGAATCAGAATGAAGTAAATGGCTAGGGGAATGCTAGCTTTATGTTATGCTAGCTGACTGGAGTCACTGTGAGTGAGTTGGGCAGCCATATACATGAGAGAGAGAAAGAGAGAGAGAGAGAATGAAGACTGGGCAACTGGCATTTTAAGCTCCTTTTATATCACTTTCTACCTCAGTTGAAATTTCAGCAGGCCAGATCAAAGGCTTGTAGTTGAATTCAATGTATATATTTGTGCCTCAGATCTAGAAAGCAAACTAAGAGGGATGAATAGAAACATATAGTTCTATGACCAGATCCATAGTTTCCAATCTTTATATGGGCCACTGCATCATTACTTTCTGTGGACTCTTTAGAAAAACAGATATTTAAAACAGTTAAACATAGTTTTGGCTGATGTTCTCACATAGACTGTTTTCACAACTAAATATGCAAAGAACTTTCCTGTTCATATCATACATGAGGTGGACAGGATTATGAGGAGGCTGAGCTCTACCACCTGTTTATTGGACCCGTGCCCCTCCTGGCTGGTTTATTCAGCTTGGGAGAAGACACGAGGCTGGTTCCAGGCAGTAATATCTGCTTCTTTGAGGGAGGGTATTTTCCCCGCCTCCCTGAAGGAGGCAGTGGTGAGACCCCTTCTCAAGAAGCCTGCCCTGGATCCAGCGATTTTGAACAACCATCGTCCGGTCTCTAACCTTCGCTTTTTGGCGAAGGTTGTTGAGAGTGTTGTGGCACATCAGCTCCCTCTGTTCCTGGACGAAACCGATTACCTTGACCCATGCCAATCGGGCTTCATGCCCAGGTACAGCACAGAGATGACATTGGTTGCGCTGGTAAATGATCTCTGGCGGGCCCAGGACAGGGATTATTCCTCTGTCTTAGTCCTATTAGACCTCTCAGCGGCTTTTGATACCATCGACCATGGTACCTTGCTGCAACGACTCAGGGGACTGGGAGTGGGGGGGCACTGTTTTACAGTGGTTCTCCTCCTACCTCCTGGGCCGTTCGCAATTGGTGTTGATGGGAGGGCAGAGATCTGCCCCGAGGCCTCTCATTTGTGGAGTCCCTCAGGGGTCGGTCCTCTCTCCCCTCCTGTTCAACATCTATATGAAGCTGCTGGGTGAGATCATTCGTGGTTTCGGGGTGGGGTATCATCAGTATGCTGATGATACCCAGCTTTTTCTTTCCACCTCAAACCAACCCAGTGCTGCCCTCATCGTGATGTCCCATTGCCTGGAGGCGGTTCAGGTTTGGATGGGAAGAAACAGGCTTCGACTCAATCCTGCCAAGACTGAGTGGCTGTACATACCGGCATCTCGGGTGAATCATTTTTGTCCATCATTAACGATGCGGGATGAGGTGTTACCCCCTGTTGATAGGGCTTGTAACTTGGGCGTTCTCCTGGATTCACGGCTCAGTTTGGAAGATCATATAGGAGCTGTGATCAGGGGGGCTTTTGCCCAGATTCACCTGGTGCGCCAGTTGCAACCCTATTTGGACCGAGATGCCCTACACACAGTCACTCATGCACTCGTTACCTCCCGGTTAGACTACTGCAATTCTCTCTACATGGGGCTGCCCTTGAGGACCACTCGGAAGCTTCAGCTGGTGCAAAATGCAGCTGCGCGAGTAGTAATGGGAGTTTCCTGATACTCTCATGTAACACCTCTTATCCGCGAGCTGCATTGGCTTCCAATTCTCCTTCGGGTGAGATTCAAGGTGCTGGTGATGACCTATAAAGCCCTAAATGGCATGGGTCCGGATTATCTCAGGGAGCACCTGCTGCCAGCATCAGCCTCCCAGCGTCCTGTGCGCTCCCACAGGAAGGGACTCCTTAGGGTTCCGCCGGTTAGGGAATGCCAATGGATGGTTCCAAGGGGGAGGGCATTCTCTGTGGGCGCGCCTGCCCTATGGAATGAACTGCCAGTAGAACTTCGGACTGCCCCAGACCTTCGCTTATTTCACCGGGACCTTAAAACTTGGTTGTTTGATCTTGCTGGCCTGGACTGAGGGGGTTTTAATTTAATTTTTATTTATTTATTTATTTTATTGGATTTATATACCACCCTTTCCTGAAGGACTCAGGGCGCTTTACAGGGTACTTAAAACATTGATACAAAAATTAAAGACAATGAAAAAGAATTAAATTTAATCCCTGAAAAAAATATAAAAACCCCAATTAAAAACTCTCAGCCTGGGCCGGAGAGCTCGAAGAGCCAGGTCTTCAGGTCCCGGCAAAATGAACAAAGGTCAGGGGAGGTCCTAAGCTCCATGGGCAGCTGGTTCCAGAGGACAGGTGCACCCACAGAGAAGGCCCTCTCCCTGGGTGTTACCTGCTGGCAATCTTTAACCGGAGGCACCCTGAGAAGGCCCTCCCTGTGGGAGCGCACTGGACAAAGGGAACTTGATGCCAGCAGCAGGTGTTCCCTCAGATATCCCAGACCCAAGCCATTAAGGGCCTTATAGGTCATCTCCAGCACCTTGAATCTCACCCGGAGGGCAACCAGAAGCCAATGCAGCTCGCGGAGTAGAGGTGTTACATGGGAGTGTCGGGAAACCCCCATCACATCTCGCACGGCCGCATTCTGCACCAGTTGAAGCCTCCGAGTGGTCCTCAAGGGTAGCCCCATGAAGAGAACATTGCAGTAGTCTAAACGGGAGGTCACGAGCGCATGAGTGACTGTGCGTAGGGCATCTCGGTCCAGGTAGGGTCGCAACTGGCACACCAGGCGAACCTGGGCAAAAGCCCCCCTGGTCACAGCTCCTATATGATCTTCAAAATTGAGCCATGAATCCAGGAGGACGCCCAAGTTGCGAGCCCTATCAATGGGGGGTAACACCTCACCCCCCATCGTTAAAGATGGAATAGTCTAGTTAACCTGAGATGCCAGTATGCACAGCCACTCAGTCTTGGCAGGATTGAGACGAAGCCTGTTTCTCCCCATCCAGACCCAGACCGCCTCCAGGCAATGGGACATCATGGCAAGGGCATCACTGGGTTGGTTCGGGGTGGAGAAAAAAAGTTGGGTATCATCAGCATACTGATGATACTCCACCCCGAAACCCTGAATGATCTCACCCAGTGGCTTAATATAGATGTTGAACAGGAGGGGAGAGAGAACCGACCCCTGAGGGACTCCACAAACAAGAGGCCTCGGGGCGGATCTCTGCCCTCCTGTCAACACCGACTGCGAGTGGCCCAGGAGATAGGAGGAGAACCACCGTAAAATGGTGCCTCCCACTCCCAACCCCCTGAGATGCTGCAGTAGGATACCATGGTCGATGGTATCAAAAGCCGCTGAGAGATCTAATAGGACTAGAACAGAGGAACAACCCCTGTCCCGAGCCCACCAGAGATCATTCACCAGTGCGACCAATGCCGTCTCTGTGCTGTGCCCAGGCCTGAAGCCCGATTGGTATGGGTCCAGATAATCAGTTTCCTCCAGGAACAGAGGAAGCTGATGCGCCACCACACTCTCAACAACCTTCGCCAAAAAGTGAAGGTTGGAGACCGGACGATAGTTATTTAAAACAGCCGGGTCCAGGGCAGGCTTCTTGAGGAGGGGTCTCACCACCGCCTCCTTCAAGGCGCGGGGAAGATACCCTCCTTCAAGGAAGCAGTTATTACTGTTATTAATTTAATTTTAATTTTAATTTTAATTTGTTTAATTGTGGGCTAGTCTTATTTAATTCTATTTTAAAGTGTACTTATTTGTATTGTTTTAACTTGCCCTGTAAACTGCCCTGAGTCCTTCGGGAATAAGGCAGTATATAAAATCAATTAAATAAATAAATAATACAAATGTACCATTATTTAAATTCAGAATTATAATTTCACAAGATTATTTGTGCAGCAAATTACTTTGTGAATAATAGAGTTCATTTCATATTAAATTATCTCTCTTCCTCCCCACACACTAACAACAGATAGGAGAATTAAAAAACTGAACACAAACTATAACCCTACTTCTCCATTTTCAAAGTATTACCTGCACATAGAATGTAATTCCATTGTAAAATGAAACTCCTGTCATCCACAGCCATCTTAACATATCTGAATTAGGAAGGCCACAGAGTTATGAAACAGATAGACAATGCTCAGATTCTGAAATATAATTACAGTGTGGGAAGAATCCAGAGAAAGAAATAATTTGGGGAATATTAAAAAGGCAGAATATATTTCCCCAAAGGAATAATGGAGAATATTATGTTGTGGGCTCTGAAGCGCAGGAACAAAGACACGCAGATGAGTACAGAAAAACTCATTCTTTATTTAAGCAGAAACTGTACTGACGATTTGGAGTCACCCTGCCTCAATATATAGCCAGGCCCTCTGGAAACAACCAATTAGATTGTACCCATGTTTGCTGCCCAAAGTTGACCAATTGCAGGAGCGGAGATGTCATGTCTGGGTTTCTGGAGAACCGTTAGTTCTCCAGCAACACACGTGGTAATATTCCAAAAGCCCAGTACATAACACCCCTCTCTCCTAAGATCAGGCTATAATACCCTTGACAATAGTCAAGGCTTAACAAACGCTCCCAACACCCAAATACTAAAATAATACTAAACAATAATAAATGTGATGTTTTTGTTAAGCCAAGGTAGTTAGAAGACATTACGCGACCTTTACAGACGTGCCTTGTAGAGTGGACTACAAAGAGATTAAAGAATAGCTTGTCAATGCAGTATAACTACAAAGAGATAAAACAACGTCTAAGTGAACATGCTTTACAGCAGTTACATTTTACCCCCAATTTCTGTAGGTAGTGGTACAATGTCATACAATTACACATCACTTTATTTTACAACATAGTCTGTAAGATATGCTGGGGGGTTATGTGGTCTGGAGGAACGCCTTGGGGTTCCAGTTACTTTGTGGTCTACCAGCTTACCCGGTGGGCTGGGTAGACCCATGTCCCCTTGTGCTCCTGTGTCCAGGGGAGTTGACTTGCTCTGGCTGGCCTCTCCAGGTTGGCCCACCCCAGAGTCCGACTGTTTAGCAGAGTAGGCACAGTGGTCGCTGAGATTCGGCTGGTTCACCTGGTCAGGGGTCCCATGTTGCACTTCTGAGCTGCCATGTTCCTCTTCTGAATCAAGTTCCACTGAGAAAGGAAAACCCTGGTGGTTCTGGTGTGAGCTGGCTTGGGCGCCAGCTTGAGGACCTCGGGAGGAACTTGTGTCATAGACCTCACTTAGTGACCGTTCTAGAAAACCTTTTCCTAAGTTTGTCAATATGTCTTCTGACCAGTCGCCCTCTTTCCAACCCTACTTTATAAGATAGGGGTCCAGAGTCTTTGATCACCTGACCAGGAACCCACAAGTTTCCAGGCCCATAGTTCCTGGCCCAAACACAATCACCTATTTGCAGCCCCCTCGGGGGTTTTGATTTAGAGGCTTCGGATGCCACTCTGTCTGGATGCAACCTGTCCAGTTTAGTAATTAAGCGCCTTCCCCAACGCAGCTCAGCAGGACCTTTACCAGTACCTGTGCAGGGTGTAGTGTGTTGACAGAGCAAGAAGTCTGCCAGTCTATGATGCCAGTCACCTGTGATGATGCACTTGAGTGCCTCCTTTGTTGTCCTCACCATGAGTTCGGCTTGTCCATTCATAGAGGGGTGAAATGGTGCAGACGTAGCATGTCTGATGAGGTTAGCTCTGAGAAAAGCCTGAAACTCAGCAGCAGTGAATTGAGCCCCATTATCAGAAACCAAAACACCAGGCAACCCATGTGTTGCAAAGAGTTTTCTCAGCACCTGGATGGTCCTAGCAGTAGTCATATTAGGGACTGGAACTACTTCCAGCCATTTTGAGTGGCTATCCACTACTACCATAAAAAGCTGTCCTTGGAAAGGCCCAGCATAGTCTATATGAACCCTGGACCAGGGGGTATGTGTTTCCTCCCACCCATGAACTGGGGCCTGAGGCATTTCAGGCCTAGACCTCTGGCAGATATAGCAACCATGGACTTGATCCTCCACAGCCTTATCCAGGCCAGGCCACCAAAGGTAGCTTCTAGCTAAGGCTTTCATCTGTACAATGCCTGGATGGCCTTCACATAAGGAATGTAAGACTCTGTCCCTCAATGATGTGGGGATAATGATTCTGTTGCCCCATAATATGCAGCTCTTATGTGCAGACAATTAATGTCTTCTGACAAAATAACTTTGGAAATCAGGGCCTGGATTTTTTTCCAACCAGCCAGTGTATACCCATGACAGTACTCTGCTCAGAATTTTATCTGTAGCAGTCTCAGCAGCAATATCTCCAGCATGGAGGGAAACTCAGGCAAGTCCTGAATGGACAATATTTTAGCAGCAGGAGCTGGATCAGGATCCATTAGTGGCAGTGGTAGTCTGCTGAGGCCATCTGCATCGCCCATTTCCTTCCCAGGTTTGTGAACTAATTTACATTTGTATGCAGACAAAAATATAGACCATCTCAGCATTCTTTGAGAAAGTATGTGGGGGGTTTGCTTATCTGTTGTGAATAGGCCCAAAAGGGGTTTGTGGTCAGTGAAGACAGTGAAATCCCTGCCATATAAATAATCATCATTTTTTTTTACTCCAGCCACTAGGGCTAAGGCTTCTTTATCAATTTGTGCATAATTATGCTCAGCAGCACATAAGCGACTGGGCCAAAGCCGAAAGGACGCTCAGCTGTGGATGTGTCTGGTGGTAAAAGGAAAGTCCGATGCTGTAAAGATTTTTTCTCCATAGGAACCTGGAATGTAAGATCCATGAATCAAGGAAAGCTGGATGTGGTCAAACAAGAGATGACAAGACTGAACATCGACATCTTAGGTATCAGCGAACTAAAATGGACAGGAATGGGCGAATTTAATTCAGATGACCATCAGGTATACTACTGCGGGCAAGAATCCCTCAGAGGAAATGGAGTAGCCTTCATAGTCAATAAAAGAGTAGGAAAAGCAATACTGGGATACAATCCTCAAAATGACAATGATCTCAGTTCGAATCCAAGGCAAACCATTCAACATCACAGTAGTCCAAGTCTATTCCCCAACCACTGGTGCTGAAGACCGGAATAACAGGCAAGTTTGGCCTTGGAGTACAAAATGAAGCAGGGCACAGGCTGATAGAATTTTGTCAAGAGAATACGATGGTCATAGCAAACACTCTTTTCCAACAACCCAAGAGACGGCTCTACACATGGACATCACCAGATGGTCAACACAGAAATCAGATTGACTATATGCTCTGCAGCCAAAGATGGAGAAGCTCTATAAAGTCAGTAAAAACAAGACCAGGAGCTGACTGTGGCTCAGACCATGAGCTTCTCGTTGCAAAGTTTAGGCTTAAACTGAAGAAAGTAGGGAAAAGCACTAGGCCACTCAGGTATGAATTAAATCATATCCCTGTTGAATATACAGTAGAGTTGACAAATAGATTTAAGGAATTAGATCTGATAGAGTGCCTGAAGAACTATGGACAGAGGTTCGCAACATTGTACAAGAGGTAGCAACCAAAACCATCCCAAAGAAAAGGAAATGCAAGAAAGCAAAATGGCTCTCTGAGGAAGCTTTGCAAATAGCTGAGGAAAGGAGGGAAGCGAAAGGCAAAGGAGAAAAAGAAAGATATGCCCAATTGAATGCAGAATTTCAGAGAATAGCTAGAAGAGATAAGAATGCCTTCTTAAATGAACAGTGCAAAGAAATAGAAGAAAACAATAGAATAGGGAGGACCAGAGATCTTTTCAAGAAAATTGGAGAGATGAAGGGAACGTTTAATGCAATAATGGGTATGATAAAGGATCAAAATGGCAGGGACCTAACAGAGGCAGAAGAGATTAAGAAGAGGTGGCAAAATTACACAGAAGAACTATACAAGAATGAGCTTAACATCCCTGATAATCAAAATGAGGTGGTCGCTGACCTCGAGCCAAACATCCTAGAATGTGAAGTGAAGTGGGCCTTAGAAAAGCTGAGCAACAACTAAGCTAGTGGAGGTGACAGTATTCCAGCTGAGCTATTCAAAATCTTAAAAGACGATGCAGTAAAAGTGCTACACTCAATTTGCCAGCAAATTTGGAAAACTCAACAGTGGCCACAGGATTGGAAAAGATCAGTTTACATTCCAATTCCAAAGAAAGGCAGTGCCAAAGAATGTTCAAACTATTGCACTATTGCACTCATTTCTCATGCTAGTAAAGTTATGCTTAAAATCCTACAAGCTAGACTTCAGCAGTATGTGGATCAAGAACTACCAGAAGTACAGGCAGGATTTCGAAGAGGCAGAGGAACTAGAGATCAAATTGCCAACATACGCTGGATCATGGAGAAAGCTAGAGAATTCCAGAAAAATATCTACTTCTGCTTCATTGACTATGCTAAAGCCTTTGATTGTGTGGATCATAACAAACTGTGGCAAGTTCTTAAAGAGATGGGCGTACCAGACCATCTTATTTGTCTCTTGAAAAACCTATATGTGGGCCAAGAAGCAACAGTGAGAACTGGACACGGAACCACTGATTGGTTCAAAATTGGGAAAGGAGTCCGGCAAGCCTGTATACAGTCGTCTTGCTTATTTAACTTATATGCAGAGCATATCATGAGAAAGGCAGGGCTGGATGAATCAAAAATTGGAATTAAGATTGCTGGAAGAAATATCAACAATGTAAGATATGCAGATGATACCACTCTAATGGCAGAAAATGAAGAAGAACTAAAGAGCCTCTTGTTGCGGGTGAAGAAACTTGGGTTGAAACTCAACATTAAGAAAACCAAGATCATGGCATTCAGCCCTCTCAATTCCTGGCAAATAGATAGGGAAGAAATGGAGGTAGTGACAGATTTTATTTTCCTGGGCTCCAAGATCACCACAGATGGAGACTGTAGCCAAGAAATTAAAAGACGCTTGCTCCTGGGGAGGAAAGCCATGGCAAATCTAGACAGCACACTAAAAAGCAGAGACATCACCCTGTCAACAAAAGTGCGTATAGTCAAGGCTATGGTCTTCCCAGTTGCAATGTATGGTAGTGAAAGTTGGACCATTAAAAAGGCTGAGCACCAAAGAATTGAGGCCTTTGAACTATGGTGCTGGAGAAGACTCCTGCAAGTCCCTTGGACTGCAAGGCGATCAAACCAGTCAGTCCTAGAGGAGATCAACCCTGACTGCTCTTTAGAAGGCCAGATCCTGAAGTTGAAACTCAAATACTTTGGCCACCTAATGAGAAGGAAGGATTCACTGGAGAAGAGCCTAATGCTGGGAAAGATTGAGGGCAAGAGAAGAAGGGGACGACAGAGAATGAGGTGGCTGGATGGAGTCACTGAAGCAGTAGGCGTGAGCTTAAATGGACTCCAGAAGATGGTAGAGGACAGGAAGGCCTGAAGGAATGTTGTCCATAGGGTCACGATGGGTCAGACACGACTTCGCAGCTAACAACAAATGAGTTACATTGGACTTTTCTGAAAGAAGGGCCTTGAGATCCTGGAAACTTTTTTCTTTTTCTTTTTTTATTGAAAAGTTTTAAAATACATTTTGAAAACATAAACTCCCCCCCTCCCCCTCCCCCCCACTTCCCCTCCCTCCCCCTCCCTCCCGGACTTCCCAGAGCTGAATACAGGGTATTAACCTTTACCAACCTAAGCTAAAATATGCTAACTAACTAAAAAAAACACTTTAAATTCTATTGCACTTTAACTCCTCTTAAACATAACTGAATAACTAAATAATAATAACTAACTAATAATACATCATATAATACTAATACTTATTCATATGCTAAATGAAACTTTTTAGTCCCATATTTATTCTGAGTATAATCGATCCATCTTCTCCATTCCAAAATATATCTCTCTTGCGATTGTTTTTTCAAATATGCTGAAATCTTTGCCATTTCTGCCAGGTTTGAAACTTTTAAAGTCCACTCTTCTATAGTAGGCAGTTCCTCCTTCCAATATTGCGCTACCAAAAGTCTTGCTGCCATAATTAAATTCAACATCAATTTAGTATCTATAACAGTACAATCTGTAATAATACCCAACAGAAATAACTGTGGAGAAAACCTTATCTTTTTCTTAAATATCTTCTGCATGTTCCACCAAATTTTAATCTAAAAAGCTTTAACTTTTTTACAAGTCTACCATATATGATAATAAGTTGCATCATCACAACCACACCTCCAACATTTAGGCTGATAATTCGGATACATACTTGCTAATTTTTTAGGATCTAAATGCCATCTATAAAACATTTTATAAAAATTCTCTCTTAAATTTTGTGCCTGTGTAAATTTTACATTTCTAACCCATATCCTTTCCCAGATATCCATCATTATGGGCTCCTGAAAATTCTGGGCCCATTTTATCATGCCATCTTTAACAAGTTCCATTTCTGAATCTATTTCTATCAGTGCATTATATATCCTCCTTATATGCGCTGGACTTTGATCTCTTATTTGTTTAACCAAATTTTCATCAGTTGTCAAAATACCAACTTTCTGATCTTCCTTCCATCTAGCTTGTAACTGCCCATACTGAAACCAAGTCTGCACTATTTTTTCTTCTTTTAAAATATTAAATGGCTTTAATTGCCATACATTCCTTTCCATTCTAAGAATTTCTTTATATGTAGTCACATCATGTTTAAATCCCACACTTATATTTTCTATTGCATGTTTAGGTATTGTCCAAATTGGTATTTTATAATTTAACTTATATCGATATTTTTTCCAAACTCTCAACAGGGCATACCTTAATACATGTGTCTTAAAACATTATCCACCTTTTTATCATACAATAAATATGTGTGCCAACCAAATAATAAATCACATCCCTCAATATTCAATAATCTCCCTTGTGTTAGATTAAACCAATCACTAATTGATGATAAAGCAGCAGCCTCATAGTATAGTTTAAAATTGGGCATTTTAAGACCACCTCTTTCACGTACATCTTGCATTATCTTAAATTTTACTCTTGGTCTTTTCCCTCCTCAAACAAATTTAATAATACCTTTCTGCCATTCCTCCAAATTTGAATCTTTTTTGAGTATAGGTATCATTTGAAACAAAAACAAAAAATTTGGTAAAACATTCATTTTCACTGCTGCAATTCTTCCCAATAAAGACAGTTGTAATTTTTTCCAACTATCTAACTCTTTTTGTATTTTTAACCATAACAATTTATAATTATTTTTATATAATTTCACATTTGAAGCTGAAAGATATACCCCCAAATATTTAGTCTTTTTAACTATTTCAAATCCTGTTAATTTTTCTAGGACTACCTTTTGTTCTGTAGTCATATTTTTAGACAATATTTTAGTTTTTTGCGTATTTATCTTAAATCCAGAAACTTTTCCATATAACAATATTATCTCCATCAGGTCTACAACCGACTGAGTCGGTTGACTTAATGTAATAACCAAGTCGTCCGCAAACGCTCTCAATCTATAATCTTGATGTTTTATTTTAATTCCCTTAATTTTATTTGAGTCACGTATCTTAATCAATAATATTTCCAATGTTAGAACAAACAACAAAGGTGACAACGGACACCCCTGTCTTGTACCCTTTTCAATATTACATGCTTCTGTCAAACTACCATTAATTATTATTTGAGCTGTTTGCTTCTGATATATTGCTCTAATAGGTTGCAAAAACCTATCCCCAAACTCCATCTTCTCTAATACTTTAAATAAAAATTGCCAAATCAATTGATCAAAGGCCTTTTCAGCGTCCAAAATGATCAGCGCTGCAAAGACCTGGTTATTTCTCTCCAAAAATTCCAATAAATCTATAATATGTCTCACATTATTTTTCATTTGTCTACCACTTATAAATCCTGTTTGGTCACTATGAATCATTTGCTGCATAACCTTCATTAATCTATTTGCTAAAATTTTAGCAAATATCTTATAATCAGTATTTAAAAGCGATATTGGCCTGTAATTTTTGGTTTGGGTAAGATCTTGATCTTCCTTTGGAATCAACGATATAAAAGCTGTTTTCCACGATGGAGGCATTTCTCCTCCAGATTGAATTGTTCTAAATAATTCTTTTAAAGGTTCTATCATTTCTAACTGTAAATTTTTATAATAAATGGCAGTCAAACCATCTGTTCCTGGTGCTTTACCCACTTCTAATTGTTTAATTGCTAAAATAATTTCTTCAGCATTTATCAATTGATTCATCCCTCCCCTTTGCTCTTGTGTAAGAACAGGGATATTCACTTCTTGTAAATATCTATCTATATCTAAACCTTGAGTTATATCCCTAGCATATAACTTAGAATAAAATTCAGCAAAAGCCTTTTTAATATAATTTTGCTGAAACACCTCTTTTCCCTTATATTCTATCTTATCTATGTTACGTGACCTTTGTTTTTTCCTTAACAAATAAGCTAACCACCTACCCGGCTTATTAGCATTGCAAAAAATTTGTGTTTAACATACCGTAGGTTAGTTGCCACTTGACCTGCCATCAACATATTAAACTGACCTCTTAACAAAGTAATTGCTTCTTTCACCCTCTTATCAGTTGGGTTCAAAATTAGAGCCTTCTCTTTCCTCTTAATTTCCTCCTCTAACTCTTTACGCTTATATCCCAATCTACATCTATATTTATTATTCAAATATATTAACACTCCTCTCATATAGGCTTTACTTGCATCCCAAACCATTTCAATAGGAGTACCCTTATGCATATTTATATTAAAAATTCTTTCATTTAATCCCCAAGACCTCCTATCTTCCCTCTCCTTATCCAATTCCAACCATACTGGACTATGATCTGATAAAATTCTTGGACATATCTTAATCTTCTTAACCCTAGAAAAAAATCATTAGTAGTTAATACAATCAATCCTAGAAAAAGATTGATGTCTATCAGAAAAAAAGGTAAAATCTTTTTCTTCCAAATTTAATTCTCTGCAAATATCTCTCAGTTCCAAATCATCTTTCATCTCAAAAAAAAAAACATTTAGGCAATCTGGCATGATTTGGAGTGCTTTTAAAAAGACCTTTTTTATCTTTCTGTGTGTCCAGCACTCCATTCCAGTCTCCCATCAAAATACACGATTTATAATCCCATTGAATTATTTTGCTATGTAAAAGTTTATAAAATTCTCCTTGCCGTTGATTAGGTGCATATAATCCAACTAAAAGTATTTTCTTGCCTTCTATTAAAAGTTCAATTATAATATATCTTCCTTGTTTATCAGCTTCAATTAGATTAGCTGTTAAATTCTTCTTCACATAGATAACTACTCCATTTTTCTTATCTGGAGCAGACGCACTAAACTGTATACACAGTCTGGAATTTATCAAATATTTTTGGTCTGATACACGAATATGCATTTCCTGTAAGCACACAACATCATTTTTAAATTGTTTCAAATACTGAAATACTTTCTTTCTCTTTTATTTATTTATTTATTTATTTTATTTTATTTGTATACCGCCCTTCTTCCGAAGGACTCAGGGTGGTGAACAGGGCAATAAATACTAAAATACAAAAGTACAAAAATTAAGAAAAGATTAAACCATAATGCCCAATAAAACAGATAAATACATAAAAACATAATAAAAACCCAAAACCCATCAGACCAGGCCGGCTTGTTCAAACAAATAGGTTTTTAGATCACGTCAGAAGGAGCGAAGGTTGGGGGCCATCCGGAGCTCTACCGGTAAATGGTTCCACAAATCAGGCGCACCCACAGAGAACGCCCTTCCCCTGGGGGCCACCAGTCAGCACTCTCTGACTGGTGGCACCCTGAGGAGGCCCTCTCTGTGGGAGTGGACTGGGTGGAGGGAAGTTGACACCGGCAGCAGGTGCTCCCTAAGGTACTCCGGACCCATGCCATGTAGGGCTTTAAAGGTCATTACCAGCACCTTGAATCTCATCCGGAAGACAACTGGCAGCCAATGCAGCTCGCGGAGCAGAGGTGTAACATGGGAGTATTGGGAAACCCCCAACAAAACTCTCGTGGCTGCATTCTGCACCAGTTGGAGCCTCCGAGTGGTCCTCAAGGGTAGTCCCATGTAGAGAGCGTTGCAGTAGTCTAACCGAGAGGTCACGAGCACATGAGTGACCGTATGCAAGGCATCCCGGTCTAGATAGGGGAGTTTAATCCATTAACATTCCAAGTTAGAAATTTTGTCGCCATCTTTTGCGACCTGAAGCTTTCGGAGCGCATCTTGCAAAACCACAAGCACCTGCCTCTTCGGTCTCGCTCCTCCCACTGCTTCACTATAGGTAGATTCTTGAGATATAATTGTAGATTTCTGTTGTTCTTGTCTCATTCGTCTGGTTGCAGCCCGTGTCATTCTTTGATCCTTAAGCTCTTCTAATGATGCCTGGGGCTGCACAATTTCTGAAGTTTGCTGAAGTTCTTTAACCATCCATGAGATAATTTCTTCATCTCCCTGTATACTCTCCATTTGTGTCTGTCACACTCCTTCCTTCCTTCCTTTAAATTCTGGGGATGGTGGAGAACCTGCTTTCAGTATATTAGAATAAAAATCTCGTGCCTTCAGAACTGTATTAAGATGATATCTCGTAACTGCATAATTCACCACCAAGCTTATTGGTATCTCCCATCTGAACTGAAGCTGCTGTTTCTTTAATTCATCTGCCAAAACAGCAAATTCTTTCCTTTTCCTTAAAATTCTTGGTGGAATTTCTTTCAAAATTAAAACTTCTTGATCAGCCACTTTAAATCTATTATTATGAAAAGCTTGAATAATCACATTTCTAATCGATCTCTTTGTAAAATAAACAACCACATCTCTAGGTAATTTTCTTTGCCTGGCAATCCAAGAGTTGACACGAAATATTTTATCTATATCCACTATAATATCTTCCGGTTGGCACCCCAAAATCGGTTCCAAGGCTTGTGCCAATAACTCTTTCAAATTTTCCTTTGGATCCTCTTTCAAACCTCTAATCCTCAAAGCAAACTCCATATCTCTATATTGCATCATAACCATATCATCATCAATCTTTTCTATTTTATTCTCAGCTTCAGACATTTTAGCATCCAATCTCAAATTATTTTGATTCACCTCTTCCACACGTTCATCCAAACGCTCAATACAAACTGCCAGCTCCTGAAATGCCGCTAAAATGTCCTCCCGTATTTCTTTATTCTTCTCATTGATAAGTTCAGATATTTGCTGAGATTGAATTTTTAAAGCATCTTGTAAATCTTTTAATGTTAATGCGGGTGCGGGTGCCACAGGGGGTGGCATCAAAGCCTGTAATGCAGAATGTTGAACTGGAGATGCACCAGCACTTCTAGGAGTGGAAACTTTAGCTGGTTTAGAAGCCATTTTAACACCCAGTTAACTTTGGTTGCACACTTTCACTTTTCCACCCAACTTGCAACTTTGTTACTTCCCTATTAAATGTCCAAGTCTTTAAGTTCACTTTTAGACCAATTTCAAATATTTTGCGCAGAGTGATTTTAAAAACACAATTTCTTCCTTCTCAATCTTTTATTTTATAATATTTCCCTTGTCCTTTTGTTCTTCCCGTTTTCACTGACAATTCACTCCTGCACCATCTTTCTTCCTTTCTTTTAGAATAAACCGGAGTTAAAGATCATATACTTGCTATTTCAATATTCTCCTGCACAGCTCTGCCTGCATCCAAGTAATCCAAAATACGATATTGATTGCAGGGATGGTTGCAGCATCCTGCTCTGTTCCAAAGCTTTGGAACAGAGGAGTCCCCAAGTCCGGAGCTAATTCAGGCTCCGGGGGAGCTCTCACCCTTCAACCCCCAGAATAATAACTCTGGGGATCTAGGGGAGCTCTACCCCTACCTGAATGCTCACCCTCCCCTCTTCTCCTGAGGGGAGGGTTTCCGAAACACAAAACAGCTGATTGTCACTGTTTTCGTGATTCAACGGAAAACAATGGGGCTGACAGTCGAAACGGCCGCCATCAATGGAGCCTTGCCACCCAGAAGTCACGAGATCCTGGAAACTTTTTTCATGCTAGTCAGTCCACTTCCAAAGGGGCTTTTTTATTTATTTATTTATTTATTTGTTTTATATACCGCCCTTCTCCCGAGGGACTCGGGGCGGTGTACAGAGCAACGTATGTATACAGTTAAACAATAGTAAAAACAAATGAACCCCAAGAGCTGTCAGGCCAGGCCGGCCTGTTGGAACAGGTAAGTTTTTAAGTCGCGCCGGAAGGAGCGGAGGTCGGGGGCCATCCGGATATCGGTAGGCAAGCTGTTCCAGAGGGTTGGCGCACCCACTGAGAATGCCCTCCCCCTGGGGGCCACCAGCCGGCATTCTTTGACCGGTGGCACTCTGAGGAGGCTCTCTCTGTGGGAGCGCACAGGACGGAGCGGTGTTGACGTTGGCAGTAGGTGCTCCCGTAGGTATTCCGGACCCATGCCATGTAGGGCTTTGTATGTTTATCAAGTAGCCTGTGAAGGGGCTCAGCTATTGCAGCCTTATGAGGTAGAAATGTGTGATAAAAAATCAGGAGGCCCAAAAATGCTTGCAGCTCTGCTTTTGATTTTGGCCTAGGAGCCATTTTGTTGCCTTTAACTTTTGACTCAGCGGGGTGAATCGCACTAGCATCGATACGGAACCCTAAGAATTCCGTTGAAGAAACCCCAATACTACATTTGTTTTTCTTTAATTTGAGGCCCGCATCGTGGAGCCTTTGTAACACAGCCCTGAGCCTGTTGGCCAATACTTCTGGGGATTCCCCGGCAATGAGAACATCATCAAAATAAGGACAGACACCCTGAATACCTTTAAGTGTGCGTTCCATAATCCCTTGGAAAATACCCAGTGCAATGCTGACTCCAAACTGCAAGTGTTTGACTTTGAATGCCTTTCTATGTGTTACTATTGTTTGAGCCATGGCTGTGGCCTCGTCTACTGGCAGTTGCTGATACACCTGCGCTAAATCAAGTTTAGCAAAAATGGTTCCCCCTTGCAAAGAGGCTAGAATAGGGCTGACTATCGGGACTGGGTATGCATGTTGATTTAAGGCTTTATTTAATGTGCATTTGTAGCCTGCACAAATGCAAACCTCCCTGTTGGGCTTTATTGGGGTGACAATAGGAGTTTCCCACTCCCCCCCCCCATCAACAGGCTGTAATACACCCTGCTCTACTAACCTATCAATTTCAGAATCAATTTTGTGTTTTAAGGCGAAAGGAACTCTGCGAGGCTTGACCCTTATCGGTACAATGTTAGGATCTAATTTAAAGGAAATTGGTGACCCAGTATAAGTTCCCAGTTTTGACTCGAAAACATCCGCGAATTCCTCACAAACAGCCATGAGGTCTGCTGTCTGTGTCCGGTTAATGCCTGTTATTTGAATGCCCAAAGCCTCAAACCAATCAAGTCCTATAAGACTTGTTCTTTGGCCCTCTACTACTATGACATCCAGGTGCCCCAAAACCCCTTTAAATTTCACCAATAAGGTGGCTTCACCCTTAACTTTAACCTGAGCATTCTGAAAATCTGTTAAAATAATATCTGAGGGTCTTAGTTTAGCCCACTGTTTGCTGCGTCTGCACACAAGGTTGAATGTGTCATGTGAGATGATTGAGACCACCGAGCCGGAGTCCAAATTCCATTTTGCATGGAATTCCTTGTAGCTCCACTGAGAGCTTGAGTTTACGCTTAAGTGGACGATGAGCCCCAGTGCGACAAATGCTTCTCCAGCTTTTGAAGAACCCCACACTGACTGGACCTAGGGCCCCAGTACCTTTCCTAGTCGGTTCCTCCAACTGGTGCTTGGGTGGCCTGTCTCTCTGGTGAGCTCAGCACACGACCACGATGTGACCGGTCCTTCTGCAAGCTCTACACGTGGCCAAACAGAATCTGCAATTTGCACGGAAGTCGTTGCCTCCGCACCCCTTACAACTAGGTAAGAGAACTGCCTTGTAATTGATCTCTCTTTGCTGATTGCTGCTGTTTTGCGTGCTTTGCTGTCTCTGGAGCTTGTTTATTTCAGGTTCTTCATCTTCTGATGATTCTCCACTGCATTTGGCGACCTCGTGGTGGACGGAATCTTCTATCTTTGGAGATTTGGTGGGCTGCACTATTTGTACTGCACCTCCGGCTGCTTCATCAGCCATGACCTCATCCTGTGCTTTGGCAAATGTGAGATTTGGTCTGGCAAACAATCTCTGCTGCAGGGTTCTGTCTCTCAGGCCACAGACAAGTCGGTCTCTCAGACGCTCCTCTAAATTCGAAAACTTGCAGAGACATGCGGCCTGCCTTAGGCCCGCGATAAACTCTGATGCTGTCTCACCGGAAAGCTGCACTCGTTGGTTGAATTTAAAATGCCATGCCATCTCCAACATTTTTGGCTGGAAATGCCCGGTCAGCTTTTTCTTAAGGTCAGCAAACAATACTGCTTCAATGGGCGTTGGTGCAAAGAGGTTTTCCATTAGATCAAAAGTCGCTGGCCCACACATGCACACCAACATTGCAGCTTTTAGGCCTTCCTCTGCAATCTGGTTAGCTCATAGGTAATTCTCCACTTGTCAGAGGTAAGACGGCCAATCTTCTGGATGTTTGATGTCGAACTCTCTGAGTTTGCTGACCTTTGGCATCTTTCCACAATTCCTGCACTGTTGTTGGATCCTGCTTCTTAGGCTCAGGAATGAGTCCTCTGAGCATGCGGCCGCTAGTGTAGCTTACTAGCCAGCTAGAGGGGGGGGGAAAGATGCCTCTTCCCTCCAGCAAGTAATGCCGCCCACTCATGACTTCAGCCCTTAGGTGGAGAAGCAGGATCCCATCCTCGTTGCCAGTATTATTTACTTATTTATTTATTTAATAATATTTCTATACCGCCCTTCTCCCGAAGGACTCAGAGCGGTGAACAGGGCAAGAATAAAAATACAGAATTAAAAAAATTAAAAAAGGATTAAATACATGCCCACTAAAAACAATCAATACAATATTAAAACCCCGATAAAACTACAGTAAAAAACCCCACCAATCCCCCATCAGGCCAGGCCGGCTTGTTCGAATAAGAATGTTTTTAGATCACGGCGAAAGGAGCGAAGATCGGGCGCCATCCGGAGCTCAAACGGTAACTGATTCCATAGCTCCGGGGCGCCCACAGAGAAGGATCTCCCCCGGGGGCCACCAATCGACATTCTCTGATCGGTGGCACCCTGAGGAGGCCCTCTCTGTGGGAACGCACAGGGCGAAGGGAGGTTGATGCTGGCAGCAGGTGTTCCCTAAGGTACTCCGGACCCCTGCCATGTAGGGCTTTAAACACCATTACTAGTACCTTGAACCTCACCCGGAAGACAACTGGTAACCAATGCAGCTCACGGAGCAGAGGTGTAACATGGGAGTATCGGGAGACTCCCAACACAACTCTCGCGGCTGCATTCTGTACCAGTTGGAGCCTCCGGGTGGTCCTCAAGGGCAGCCCCATGTAGAGAGCATTGCAGTAGTCCAGACGAGAGGTCACGAGCGCGTGAGTGACCGTGCATAAGTCATCCCGGCCTAGATAGGGCCGCAACTGGCGCACCAGGCGAACCTGGGCGAAAGCCCCCCTAGTCACAGCCACTATGTGATCTTCCAAGGTGAGCCGTGAATCTAGGAGGACTCTCACATTGCGAGCCCTATCTACGGGGGGTAATAGTTCACCCCCATAGAGAGAGATGGAATATCCAAACTGACCCGGGATGAAGGTATGCAAAGCCACTCAGTCTTGTCGGGGTTGAGTTGAAGTCTGTTCCTCCCCATCCAGACCCGAACCGCCTCCAGGCAATGGGACATCACGTTGAGGGCATCACTGGGGTGGTTTGGGGTCGAAAGAAAAAACTGGGTATCATCAGTGTACTGATGATACCCAACTCCAAAACCACGAATGATCTCACCCAGCGGTTTCATATAGATGTTGAACAGGAGATGATGATCGGTCCATGACAGGGGCATAACAATTGGGGAGCCCCCACCAAGATCATCTAACCACTGTCCAGATAAGAAAATCAGGTCAAGGGTGTGGCCTCCCACATGAGTCGGTCCCGAAATTACTTGCGTCAGGTCCATGGCCATCATGGAAGCCATGAACTCCCGAGCTAACTCAGATGATTTTCCCAGAGATGGTAGATTGAAGTCCCCCAAAACTATAAGTTTCGGGAACTCAATCACCAACCCAGAGAGGACATCGAGAAGCTCAGGCAGGGCTGCTGCTGCATGACTAGGCGAAAGGTACACCAGCAGCAAGCCCAACTGCGCACCAGGGCCACATCTCAGGAAGAGAGACTCACACCCGACTATCTGGGGAACAGTGGCCTCCCGCGGGCACAAGGTCTCCCTCATAACAACAGCCACTCCCCCACCCCTACCCTGAGCCCAAGGCCGGTGTAGCACCCGGAAACCTGGTGGGCAAAGATCAACCAGAGGAATACCGCCCTCTGGGCCCAACCAAGTGTCCGTGATGCAAGCCAGGTCCGCCTGCTCACCCTCGACCAAGTCACGGACGAGAGGAGCTATGTTAGCAACAGACCTGGCATTCAAATACATCAGCCGGAGCTCAGGAGGCTGCACATCCTCACTCCCGGGACCTCGGGGCGGAACCAGAGGGTCGGAGTGTCTCACCGCTTGCAAGCAGCGGAGAGGCCTTCCCTGAGATCGATACGGCCCTCTGTTCCTACACCTGCTGCCATTCCCTAACGTCGTGGGAATGGGTAATCCCACGACCAGCCCTGGAGCCCCAGAGGCAACTGACCCCCGCTCCTCCCCCCCGTGATCTACCTCGGAACTGGCCTGTTGTGGGCTCTGAAGCACAGGAATGAAGACACACAGATGAGTACAGAAAAACTCATTCTTTATTTAAACAGAAACTGTACAGGATTTGGAGTCACCCTGCCTCAATATATAGGCAGGCCATCTGGAAACAACCAATCAGATTGTACCCATGTTTGCTGCCCAAAGTTGACCAATTGCAGGAGTGGAGACGTCCTGTCTGGGTTTCTGGAGAACCTTTAGTTCTCCAGCAACGCACATGGTGATATTCCAAAAGCCCAGTACATAACAGAGAAGATCTTTAAAAAGACAGAAACCAGCCCCAGCCCCTCACCCACAAGCAGAAACTAGGCAGAGGCCAGCTTTTAGAAATGCAGATGTAATAATCCATTTAGGAAGGTTGGTGCCAGGAAGCTATTAGGAAGACAAAGACACCTAAAATCTACATACCCCCACCCAAATTCTAAGGACAGGAGACATAATAGGATTAACCCACCAGTACCAAAAGGACATGCTCAGACTCAGGTCAAAGTACATGACAGGAAATACAAAGCCTCAAAGAGGAACAGGAAACAACCTCAAGAGCCCCAGAAGGTATAAAAACCCACCACTCCCTGGTACATGTAGTCAGTTTTCTGTGTGGCTCTCTGTTGTGTAGTGAGTTCTTTGGAGGCAGGAAGCAAGACGAGAGGTTTTGAAAAGGACATTTATTTATTGAGGCTAACAGGAACAGAACTGAATCAGAGGCTTCTGCGTAGCTACTTATATGGTTGGCCACTAGGCAGCAGCCAATAGGTTTAAAGGAATCCATTCCCGCCCCAAATCATCCAATGATCTTCTTGGAGACTGCATGTCTGGCTAGTCAGCAACCATTACACAGACACCTCAATTGAGCAACCTTAAGCAGCATTCAAAAGACATGTGAAAGCAGTTCAAGTAAAATCCCAATACATGGCACCCCTCCCCCCTAGAATGTACACACACTCTTAATATTATTTGAGAATAAAGTCTTGCAAATATGATGGTGGTCTGCATGACCTTGAAGACCACCTAGGGGATCCAGGCAACTCCAGGTCCACCAGCTTGCCTGCTGGGCTGGGTAGACCAGGACTCATGAGTTCATGAGAGTCTGATTGACTAAAGTCCCTTTGGCTGGCCATTCCAGGTTGGCCCAGACCAAAGTCCAAGGAAGAAGAAGAGTTAACACACTGGCTGTCTTGTTCGGGTTGACCTTCCCCATCTGGAAACCCATGTTGCACTCCCGGGCTTTGCCCCTCTATGACCACCTCCCCATTATACTGACTGGTTGAGTCCTCAGAGCATGTGAACTGCCCTGCTCGGCTGCCAATTTCTGGCTCTATTTGCGGACCTGCCATGAGGTCCTTGCTTAGTGGCCATTCTGCAAAACGCTTCCGCAGCTGATCAATATGGCAGCGAACAACTTGCCTCCCCATCCAGAACCACCTCGTAGGAAAGAGGTCTCAAAATTTTAACAATTTTACCCAGCACCCACAAGTTCCCATGCCCATAGTTTTGGGCCCACACACCATCACCCACTTGCATTCCCTTTGGAGCCTTTGGGTGAGAGGTGTCTGCTGGATGCAACCTGTCCAGCTTTGTGATGAGCCTTCTTCCCTAGCGAAGCTCTGCTGGGCTCTTGCCTGTTGGTGTACAAGGCGTAGTGTGCAAGCAAAGCAAGAAATCAGCCAGGCTATGGTGCTAATCTCCAGTCACTATGTCCTTGAGTGACTCCTTTGTTGTGCACACCATGTGTTTGGCCTGTCCGTTAGTCGAGGGGTGAAAGGGAGCCGATGTTGCATGCCTTATGAGGTTAGTCCTCAAGAAGGCTTTGAAACTCTGCCCCTGTGAACTGGGCTCCGTTGTCCGAGACTATGACGTCTGGTAGCCCGTGTGTGGCAAAAAGCTTTCTAAGCACCTGAATGGTCCTAGCAGTAGTCATAGTTGCAATAGGAATTACTTCCAACCATTTAGAGCGGCTATCGACCACTATCAAAAATAGCTGCCCCTGAAAGGGCCCAGCAAAGTCAATGTGAATTCTTGACCACTGTGTATGAGTTTCCTCCCATCTGTGGACAGGAGCATGTGGCATTTCTGGTCTGGACTGTTGAAACTTGTAACACCCATGTACTTGGGCCTCAATAGCCTTATCTAACCTGGGCCACCATAGGTAGCTTTGTGCCAAGGCCTTCATCTGGACTATGCCCGGATGTCCCTCATGCAGAGATTGAAGTACATGGTTCCTTAATGAATTGGGGACAATAACCCTGCTCCACCATAAGATGCAACCCTTGTGAGCTGAAAGCTCATGTCTATGTGTGAAGTACTTCTGGAACTCTGGTCCAGGGCTGTTTTCTAGCCACCCTGTGTGAATCCATGACAAGACTTTGCTTAAAACCTTGTCTGCAGCGGTTTCTGCAGCCACATCCCCAGCATGGAGGGGAAATTCAGGCAAATCCTGAATTGACAAAATGTGAGCTGCTGGAGCTGGATCTGGCTCTACCTGTGGCACTGGCAACCTGCTAAGGCCATCTGCATGGCCCATGTCTTTGCCGGGTTTGTGAATCAGCATGTAGCTGTAGGCCGACATAAAGATGGACCATCTTAACATCCTAGGGAACAGTATTTGAGGTGTCTGCCTATCTTTAGTAAATAACCCCAACAGTTTCTTATTTATTTATTTTTATTTTATTTTAATCCCATTTATATCCCGCCCTTCTCCGAAGACTCAGGGCGGCTAACACTCTAAGCACAAATCAATATGCTTAGCAATAGCCTTCATTCTATGTATATGCCTGCTTATTAGGGCTTTCGGGGGCCCCCAAGCGGCATTATTACAAAGTCAGCTTATTGCCCCCAACAATCTGGGTCCTCATTTTACCTACCTCGGAAGGATAGAAGGCTGAGTCAACCTTGAGCCTGGTGGGATGCGAACCTGCACTAATTGCAGGCAGCTGGTGTTACTTAAGGAGGCATTAGCCCACTGCTCCACCAAGGCTCTTTTATATAGACCATGAATTCCCTGCAATACAAGTAATTATGGAATTTCTTCATCCCGGCCACAATGGCCAAGGCCTCTTTGTCAATTTGAGCATAATTGCACTCAGCTGAGGACAATGTCCTTGAATAATAGGCAATGGGGACTTGAGGGATGGGGATAGGCAGGTCTTCAATGGGGATGCGTTACACGCAATGCATACAGGCAATGATTCTTTAAAGTGCGTAAGCACTGAATTGGAAGACAGCAGTGATTTTACTGCCTTAAAGCTGTTTTCGTGAACCTTGGTCCACTTCCATGGGGTGTTTTTGACTAAGAGCCGGTGTTTTTGCCTAAGAGTATTGCAGGAAGCAAGATGAGAGGTTTCAAACAGGAACATTTCTTTATTGAGGCAAACAGGAACAGAACTGAATCAGAGGCTTCTACGCAGCTACTTATATGGTTGGCCACTAGGCGGCGGCCAATAAGTTTAAAGGAACCCATTCCCGCCCCAAATCATCCAAAGATCTTCTTGGATACTGCATGTCTGGCTAGTCAGCGACCATTACACAGACACCTCAATTGAGCAACTTTAAGCAGCATTCAAAAGACACGTGAAAGCAGTTCAAGTAAAATCCCAATACATTACACTCTCCTCTTCAATAAACTATAATCTTCTTTCTAAAGCAGTCTCCATTTTGATTATTCCCAGCTTGGACTGGGCCCTGTTGAAGATTTTTCCTTCAACAACCGGTTACAGGTAGAAGGAAGAACAGGATATTTTGGGCTGAGGGACCTGTTTCCCAGTTTTACTGATACTGGAAGTAGCTCAGCTGCTATGCATATTTATTTTGGATAAATAAATATATTTATTTTGGATAAATATTTTTATTTTTATTTAGTTTATGTATTTTTATTTAGTTTTTTACTGCTTTTATTGCTTTAAAATGTTTTTCTTGTTTTAATTGTAGTATATTTTTAATTGAAAGCCATCCAGAGTCATTGATTGAAATGGGTTGCTTTAGAAATTGAATAATTTATTTATTTATTTATTTATTTTATTACATTTATATACCGCCCTTTCCCGGAGGACTCAGGGCGGTTTACAGGGTAATTAAAAACCAAAAATACAAAAGTTAAAAAACCAAGTTTAAAAAAGATTAAATTTATCCCTGTATAAGTAAAACCCCAATTAAAATAAATTAATCCTCAGCCTGGGCCAGAGAGCTCGAAGAGCCAGGTCTTCAGGCCCCGGCGGAATGAACGGAGGTCGGGGGCAGTCCTCAGCTCCACTGGCAGCTGGTTCCAAAGGGAGGCGCCCCCACTGAGAAGGCCCTATCCCTGGGTGTCGTCCGCCGGCAATCTCTTACCGTTGGCACCCTGAGAAGACCCTCCCTGTGGGAGCGCACTGGACGAAGGGAACTTGATGCCGGCAGCAGGTGTTCCCTCAGATATCCCGGACCCAAGCCATGTAGGGCTTTATAGGTCATCACCAGCACCTTGAATTTCACCCGGAGGGCAACCGGAAGCCAATGCAGCTCGCGGAGTAGAGGTGTTACATGGGAGTATCGGGAGACCCCCATCACAACTCGCGCGGCCGCATTCTGCACCAGCTGAAGCCTCCGAGTGGTCCTCAAGGGCAGCCCCATGTAGAGAGTGTTGCAGTAGTCCAAACGGGAGGTCACGAGCGCATGAGTGACTATGCGTAGGGCATCTCGGTCCAGATAGGGTCGCAACTGGTGCACCAGGCGAACCTGGGCAAAAGCCCCCCTGGTCACAGCTCCTATATGTTCTTCAAAATTGAGTCGTGAATCCAGGAGGACGCCCAAGTTGCGAGCCCTATCAACGGGGGGTAACACCTCACCCCCCCCATCGTTAGAGATGGAATAATCTGGTTGACCCGAGATGCCGGTATGCACAGCCACTCAGTCTTGGCGGGATTGAGACGAAGCCTGTTTCTCCCCATCCAGACCTGGACAGCCTCCAGGCACCGGGACATCACGGAGAGGGCATTGCTGGGTTGGTTTGGGGTGGAAAGAAAAAGTTGGGTATCATCAGCGTACTGATGATACCCCACCCCGAAACCACGAATGATCTCACCCAGCGGCTTCATATAGATGTTGAACAGGAGGGGCGAGAGAACCGACCCCTGAGGAACTCCACAAATGAGAGGCCTCGGGGCGGATCTCTGCCCTCCCGTCAACACCGACTGCGAGCGGCCCAGGTGATAGGAGGAGAACCACCGTAAAATGGTGCCTCCCACTCCCAATCCCCTGAGACACCGCAGCAGGATACCATGGTCGATGGTATCAAAAGCCGCTGAGAGATCTAATAGGACCAGGACAGAGGAGCAACCCCTGTCCCTAGCCCTCCAGAGATCATTCACCAGCACGACCAATGCCATCTCCGTGCTGTATCCGGGCCTGAAACCCGATTGGTATGGGTCCAGATAATCAGTTTCCTCCAGGAACAGAGGAAGCTGGTGCGCCACCACACTCTCAACAACCTTCGCCAAAAAGCGAAGGTTGGAGACTGGACGATAGTTATTTAAAACAGCTGGGTCCAAGGCAGGCTTCTTGAGGAGGGGTCTCACCACCGCCTCCTTCAAGGCGGCAGGGAAGACACCCTCCTTCAAAGAAGCAGTTATTACTGCATGGAACCAGCCTCGTGTCCCCTCCCGGGCCGCATAAGCTAGCCAGGAGGGGCATGGATCCAACAAACAGGTGGTGGTGCTCAGCCTCCCCATGATCCTGTCCACATCATCAGGGGAAACAGGGTCGAACTCAGTCCAGATAACATGCTCAAGACCGTCCGATTCCTTCACATCAGACTCTGCCCAGTCAGAGTCCAGACCGGTCCGGATCTGAGCGATTTTGTCCGCCAGATGATGACTAAACTCCTCGGCTCGTCCCCGCAAGGGATCCTCCCTCACCTCCTGATTAAGGAGGGAGAGAGTTACCCTAAACAGGGCGGCCGGGCGATTATCTGCGGACGCGATAAGGGCAGCAAAGTAGTTAGACTTCGCCGTCCTTATCGCCGCAAGATAAGACCTTATAAAGGTTCTTAACTGCAATTGGTCAGATTCGGATCGGCTGGACCTCCAACCGCTCTCTAGACCTCGTCTCCGATGCTTCATCTCCCGGAGCTCTGCAGAGAACCATGGAGCCCAACGGGATCTGCGCCGGGTCAGAGGTCGCAAGGGTACAATGCAGTCAAGTGCCCCGGTGGCCGCCCTTTCCCAGGCATCCACCAGAGCATCGACTGGGCTGTGGGTAAGGGTGATGGGTATAGGCCCAAGCGCCCTCTGGAACCGTTCCGGGTCCATTAGGCGCCTGGGGCGGAACCACCTGGTCGGTTCCGCAGCCCAGCGGCAGGGGGTGGCATAACGGAAAACCAGCTGCAGGAGGTAATGATCTGACCATGACAGGGGGGCGATGGTTGGTGAACCCCCTCCCAGATCATCCAACCACTGTCCAGATAGGAACACCAGGTCGAGAGTATGATCCCCCACATGAGTCGGGCCCTCAATAACTTGGGTCAGGCCCATGGCCGTCATGGAGGCCATGAACTCCCGAGCTAACTCAGACGACCCTCCCAGTGACGGCAGGTTGAAGTCACCCAGGACTATAAGCCTGGGGAACTCCACCGCCAGCCCTGAGAGAGTATCGAGCAGCTCGGGCAGGGCTGTTGCCACACAGCTGGGCGCCAGGTATGTGAGCAACAAGCCCAACTGAGCCCGAGGACCACATTAAATAAATAATTTTGAATAGATATTCATGTTTAAAAACCTCTACCTTTAAAAACAGCAGAAGAGAAAAACCTCATTGATGTACATAGTCAAAGAGTGTATAATATGTCATATGCCTTTCTTTCCTTTGCATGTGTTAGTTTAGGTTTATATTCTTAAATGCTAGTAGTCGGAAAACAGTTCCTAGGCATTCCAGGTTGTATTTCATGATTGCCAGATGTGTGCCCATGTGTGTCTGAGAGTGCAAGAGAATGAGAGAATCAGCTTGTGTGATTGGCAATTAGGGTGCTGGCCTAGAAGCAGGGAATCCCAGGGTCTGGTCCTTCCTTAAATGTGAAGTCAGCTGATTGGTCTTGGGGCAGTCACACTCTCTTGGCTCTTAATGGTGTCAGACTGAACAGCAAACCCTTCATTGCTGGTGGCTTAAGTGTAGTACAAGCAAGCAGACCTCTAATTATGTGGGACCAAATGCTAGAAAGGAGATATAGATATACACACAAGCGTGGAAGAGGAGAATTGAGTAATAATCTATATCTTTATTGTATAACAAAATGTCATGCCTGTTCCCACTACTCTCTTCTATGGTCCAGCTAACTTGCTCATTTAATCATTTAATATTTCATCCTTGCCATTTTTATTAAAGCTATAATAATTGTTGATTCCTCATATCCTATAAGCCAGACAATACTTCATTGTTTGTATATCAATAAAAATATATTAAGAATCACATAAAAACAGTATGAGGATTTATTTTAAATTTATTAATCTCTCTTAAAATTAACATTGTTTTCAGGTACAGCCACCAAACAGTTACAAAAAAGTGTGTGTGTGTGTGTGTGTGTATTTGGCTAGAACCAGGCAATCTAATCCTGCCTTAGGTGCAAAGCTGACAGGGTGATCTTGGACAATCAATCTCTCTCAGCCCTAGGAAGGAGGCAATGGCAAACCACATCTAAATAAACCTTGCCAAAAAAACCTGTAGAGACTTGTCCAGGGAGTCCTCAGGAATCCATGCTGACTCAAAAGTATCAACAGTCTAATTGATTTGAAGACTATGTCATGACACTCCATCAGATCCACAAAGCTTTATGTCATATTTATTAACAGAATAATAGAGTTGGAAGGGACCTTGGAGGTCTTCTAATCCAACCACCTACTCAAGAAGGAGACCCTATACTATTTCAGACAAGTGGTCATCCAATCTTAGGGAGTACCTTAGGGATCACCTGCTGCCGGCGTCAACTTCCCTCCGCCCTGTGCGTTCCCATAGAGAGGGCCTCCTCAGGGTGCCACCGGTCAGAGAATGTTGTCTGGTGGCCCCCAGGGGGAGGTCCTTCTCTGTGGGCGCCCCAGATTTATGGAATCGGTTGCCGGTTGAGCTCCGGATGGTGCCCGACCTTCGCTCCTTCCGACACGATCTGAAGACTTATTTGTTCAAACAAGCCGGCCTGGCCTGATGGGGGATGGGTTGGGATTTTATTGTTGTTTAAAATGTTTTTAACTTATTGTTGTAGCTTGGGCATTTCGTTTAATTCTTTTTTTAACTTTTGTATTTTTGTACTTTTATATGTTTGCCCTGTTCACCCTGAGTCCTTCGGGAGAAGGGCAGTATACAAATAAAATTATTATTATTATTATTATTATTATTATTATTATTATTATTATTATTATTATTATTATTATTATTATTATTATTATTATTATTATTATTATTATTATTATTATTATCTTTTCCTAAAAACCTCCAGTGATGGAGCACTCATCATTGTTCCACTGATTAATTGTTCTAATTGTGAGGAAATTACTCCTTATTTCTACAGTATATTGGTCTTATCTTTGATTAGTTTTCATCCATTACTTCTTGTTACGCCTTCAGGTGCTTTAGAGAATAGGTTGATGACCCCTCTTCTTTGTGGTAGCCCCTTGGGTATTGGACCATGTCACCCTAGTCCTTCTTTTCATTAAACTAGACATATTCAATTCCTGCAACCATTCTTCATACGTTTTAGCTTGCAGTCCCCTCATTATCTTTGTTGCTCTTCTCTGCAATCTTCCTAGAGTTTCAACATCATTATACATCATGGAGATCAAAACTGAATGCAATATTCCAAGTGTGGTCTTACCAAGGCATTTATAAAGAGGTACTAACACTTCATGTGATGTTGATGTTATCCTTCTGTTAATGCAGCCTAGGACTGCTCAATGTTTTGGCAACTGCAGCATACTGCTGGCTCATATTTAAGTGATTGTCTAGTAGGAGCCCAAGATCCCTCTCACAGTACCTGAGCCAGGTACCACCTATTCTATACCTGTGCATTTGGTATTTCTTGCCTAAGTATAGAACTTTACTTTTTTCTACACTGAATTTCATTTTGTTAGATAGGGCCCAGTGTCCAAGTCTATTGAGATCCTTCTAGATCTTGAGCCTATCTTCTGGAGTTTTAACTATTCCTGCTAGTTTGGTGTTGTCTACATCATACATGGCATGATGGCTAAAGATCAGCAGTTTGGTTTTCAGTCTTTTTAAGGTGGGAAATGCTGGAAATCTGAAAAAAAATCAATTTAGCACAGAAAGAAGTTGAAATTCCTGGAGGTACCAACAAATGTGATACAATCGCACCCACTGTGTCTCCCATGAGCACCTTTCCAACAGAATGAAAGCCCATAGGGTCCTGCTACCTGTGAATCCCTAGAAGTAAATGTGTAGGCCTGACCCTATTGCTCCTCAAGTTCTTCTGAACCAGCTATTCAATTTTTTTAAAAAAAATCTGATTGTTCAATTTCTGTTTCTCAATGATGCTATTCAGCATACTGAATAGGCTGCCAAATGTGCCATATTTCATTTCTGCTGTCCTTCCCTCTAAAGTTAAAATTTTTAGCATCCATTCCAATCATTACCAGTATATTTACTACTGTACAAATATATGTAATGTATTGCAGGACTGGAGTAGAACTGTTCCTCAGAATTTATTATTTATTGGTTCCCTGTAAGAGTGTGAGATCAGAACTGTACCTCTTATATTGTCTTTTCTTTAAGCAGTGCAAAGAAAAGCTTTGTTATCAAACTCATATTGCTGCTCTTAGTCATTACCACAGTGATCCACCCATCTGCAGCTGGAAAAAAGGGAAACAGAGTTGCCCTTTTTCTTTGAGCTTGACAGCTGGCAAATAATTATTTCCCCTCTTTTGAATTGGACTTTAAAAAATTATTTGGAGTAATCAGAAAGGAACTGTCTGTCTTGTGACCTTTTCAGCTGGTAAAAGGGAACAACTGACTTGTGTTGGCATAAAAAAACAAAAAAAAACCCAAAAACAAATGTAAGTGATGTGAAGTTGAAGACAAGAGACTAGAATAATCCATTTGACAATCTGAACTAGACAACTTGCAAACCATGTATTCCTGCTGGGTTTGTAAAGATTGTTTCCAGAATATATATTCTTGTAGTGGCTTTATCTCAGCTTTCCCAGTCTAGTGACCCATAGATATGATGGGTGACAATACCCAGAATTCAAAGTCAGAAAAAGCCAAAGCATAAAGGTTGGGAATTTTGGAAGCTGGTGTTCAACATCACTGGATGGTGCCAGGGAGGCAATGGTGCTTAGATGATCTTTGATAGATAGGTTATATTTTTGTTACAGGAAATCTGGATAGCCTCTCAACAAATAAATAATTGTTTCCTTCAAGTGACCACCCCCAAATCTATGTTTGAAAATGAATAATCAGAATAATCTATTTAACAAGTTTTACAAACTTTCTCAAGCAGATTGGGCAGAGAAATGGAAGGGGAAAGTGATAGGCCTGTTGAAATCATTCAAGGGCACTGACCAATTAGGGCCAAAAAGCATATGTGAATGAAAGAACTAAGGGCTTCCAAGTACCTCCAGGGATTACAGCCTGATTACTTAATGAGAAAGTTGCCAAAGGAATTCAGCAGTAACTAATAATAAACTGTTTAAAAAACTCCTCTATGCTTTTCAGTTAATGAGAAAAAATTAAAATTAAAAATTAATGGTAGATGCAAATCTCTCTTTAATGAATGTATGTAGGTCAATATGGCATCATCTTAATTTTTATGGGACAAATTAATAATAATAATAATAATAATAATAATAATAATAATAATAATAATAATAATAATAATTGAAAGCACTCTAAGAAACAATTAGAGTATACTACTACTACTACTACAAAACAACAACAACAACAACAACAATAATAATAAGTGCTTGTTCTTGAGCAGCTAGTATTAAGCCTTCAAGAAAGAAACAAAAGGCTTAATACTGGCTGCTCAAGAACAAGCACTACAAACTAATGCCATGAAAGTGAAGATACAAGAATCCACTGACAATCCAAACTGCTGACTTTGCAACGACAAAGTTGAAACTGTTTCACATCTAATATGTGAGTGTAGCAAAATCGCAAAAACTGATTACAAAGCTAGACATGACCGAGTTGCTAATCTAATCCACTGGGCATTGTGTAAAAAATACGACTTGCCTGTGTCTGAAAGGTTGTGGGAACATAGGGTGGAAAAAGTTGTCGAGAATGAAAGGGTGAAGATCTTGTGGGAGTTCCGAATACAGACAGATCACCATTTGGAACACAACACACCAGATATCGCAGTCATAGAGAACCAAAGCGTACAGTTGATTGATATCGCTGTACCAGGAGATGCCAGAGTCAAAGAAAAAGAACTGAAAAAAATTACAAAATACCCTGACCTGGCCATTGAAACTGCGCGATTATGGATGAAACGTGTAACAGTGATGCCGATTGTCATCGGGGCACTGGGAACTATGTCCAAAAACTTTGCAAAATACATCAAGAAATTGCTGCAATAACTCCAGCAAAGCTATAAAAAACTGCACTACTCAGAACATCTTACATTTTAAGGAGATACCTGGTTGATACCTAGGATGCTGGCAGCAACCCGTGTCAACCATTAGTGCCAGTCAATTTGAGTGTTCAGTTGACTGAGTTTCATGTTTTATAAATAAAAGTTTAATAATAATAATAATAATAATAATAATAATAATAATAATAATAATAATAATAATAATAATAATAGTTGGAAGGGACCTTGGAGGTCATCTAGTCCAACCCCCTGCTCAGGCAGGAAACCCTATACCATCTCAGACAAATGGCTCTCCAGTCTCTTCTTAAAAACTTCCAGTGTTGGAGCATTCACAGCTTCTGGAGGCAGGTTGTTCCACTGGTTAATTGTTCTAACTGTCAGGAAGTTTCTCCTTAGTTCTCTCCTTAATTAATTTCCATCCATTATTTCTTGTCCTGCCTTTGGGCACTTCGGAGAATAGCTTGACTCCCTCCTCTTTGTGGCAGCCCCTGAGATATTGGAACACTGCTATCATGTCCCTCCTCATCCTTCTCTTCATTAAACTAGACATACCCAATTCCAGCAGCCGTTCCTTATATGTTTTAGTGTCCAGTCCCCTAATCATCTTTGTTGCTCTTCTCTGTACTCTTTCGAATGGACATATTGAAATATTATGAACTGCATCCAGGGAAACAATTGGCACTAATATTTTTAGATGCTCAAAAGGCATTTGATAATCTTTCCTGGCAATTTGTGATCCAACAATTAAAAATAATGGACTTTGGACAAAACTTTATATATATGATTAAAACAATATATTATAAACAAACAGTTAAAGTAAATGGAGACTACAAAGAGAACTTTGAGATAAAAAAGGTATAAGACAAGGATGTCCATTATCTCCATTGTTATTTATCTTAACTTTGAAAGTTTTAAATAGAAATATTAGACAAGATACAGAAATTAAAGGACTAGAAATAAAAGGTGAAATGTACAAATTGCAAGTACTTGCAGATTATTTGGTATTTATTCTAGAACAGGGGTAGGCAACCTCGGCTCTTTTATGACTCATGGACTTCAACTCCCAGAATTCCTGAGTCAACATAGCTGACTCAGGAATTCTGGGAGTTGAAGTCCATGAGTCATAAAAGAGCCGAGGTTGCCTACCCCTGTTCTAGAACAACCCTTGGAGACAATTCCTAAACTACTGGAGAAGATAGAACAGGACTGAAAATAAACAGAAAAAATTAAAGTAATAGTCAAAAATCTCTCAGATAAGCAATAAAATAAAATAAAATAAATGTCAGAAAAAATAGAACTGCAAATAGTTAAAAAGGTTAAATACCTGGGAATATAAACAGCAAGATGTTCAATGAGAAAAGAAGATAATTATACAAAATTATTGAATCAAATAAGACTGGATTTGGAAAAATGGAAAAACCTGCAACTGTTGATATTAGGAAGAATTGCTACAGTGAAAATGAATTAACTACCAAAATTCTTGTTTCTATTCCAAAAAATACCTATAAAACTTGAGAAAAATTCTTTGAGGATTTAAATTCAGTAATTTTGAAATTCATTTGGCAAGGAAAGAAAGCCAGAATCAAGATTAAAATGTTACAAGAAGGCAAGGAAAATGGAGGTTTTGGTTTGCCAGAGTGGGTCTTATATTATCAAGCATCTGTATTAACATGGGTAAAAGAATGGATAACTCTTAGAAAAAAAAGGTTCTTATATTTGGAGGGACATGATTTACAACTGGGTTGGCACACATTTTTATGGCATGGGAAAAACAAAATCCATAAGTACTTTCAAAACCACTATATAAGAAATGTATTAACATTAACATGGGAAAAAATAAAATGTAAAATATACTTGAAAATTCTAGGATGGCTTTCAACAATGGAGGCATTTGTACATCCAAATTTAGTTAATTTTGAAAAAAATTGGCCATACAGAGATATTCTAAATTTTAAAGGGAATTTAAAATCTAAACAAGAAATGGAAAATCAGGGTATTAATCTATCATGGTGGGCATACTTACAAATGCAAGTTAGATATTGTAATGTATTGGGCCTTTTACTTGAACTGTGTTCATGTGTCTTTGAATGCTGCTTGAGATTACTTAATTAGGGTGTCTGTATAATGGTCGCTGGCTGCCCAGATGTGCAGTTTCCAGGATGATCATTGGTTGGCTCTGGGGTGGGAATAGGTTCCTTTAAACCTATTGGCCACCGCCTAGTGGCCAACCATATAAGTAGCTGGGCAGAAGCCTCTGATTCAGTTCTTTTTTTTTATTGAAAAGTTTTACAATACATTTTTGAATAAAAAAACCCTCCTCCCCCTCCCCTCTCCCCAACCCCCCCTACCCTCCCCTCCCCCCTCCCCGACTTCCCAGAGCTGAATACAGGGTATAATAATACAAACAAGCATAATCTAAAATATGCTAACAACAATAATAAAACATTAAATTCTGTCACACTTTAACTCTCCATAGTCAAAATATTAATAAAATAACTACTAATTATACGTCATAAAAATCTGCTACTTATTCAAATGCTAAATGATACTTTTTAGTCCCATATTTATTCTGAATATATTCAATCCATCTTCTCCATTCCACAATGTATCTCTGTTGCGATTGATCTTTCAAATATGCTGAAATCTTTGCCATTTCCGCCAAGTTAGAAACTTTCAAAGTCCACTCTTCTATAGTCGACAGTTCTTCCTTCTTCCACGTTAGATGTTTTGTGCCAGCCATGGAAGTTCCCCAAAAAGGTCATCAGACGCGATGAGGCTTCTTTGCTCCCACTGGTGGGTCAGGGGTCCCCGGCCCCTGCAGCCCCATTGGCGAGAGTTTTATGGTAAGGGAGGGGCTGAGACCCCCCATAAAAACCTCTGCTCAGGGGCTGTTCTCTCTCTGTTCTCTTTTGTTCTTTCTTCTGCTTGCTTGCTAGCTGAGCTCAACCCAGGCATGGATGCCTCCATGCCAGGGAACTCTTTCTATTTACTTTATCGTTAAATAAAGCTTTGAATGATTGCATTCCTGCATGATGCCTTTTACTTGGAAGCACCTTAATGAACCATCGACCTCGTGAGACCATCTCACAAATTGGTAGCAGAGAATGGTTTAAGGTAACGCTTCCAAGTCACGCAAGATGCCTGGAGGTTCAAAGAACCCATTTGAAACGGATGGCAGGAAATCCCCGATTGTGACCAGGAGTCTTCAATCCAGGACGGCAGCCCTGCATCCAGCCCCTGACGCAAGCTCAACACCAGGGACCCCTTCGCATGCCTCCCTACAGCTGCAAGGCACAGAGGGAAGCATGGAAGGCTTACAGTCTACCCAAGACTGCCCAGACGCAGCAGAAGTGGCCCGGGCCCAAGACAAGTGCCGCATGAGCCAGATGACTGAACAGGAACGCGAGGAACTGCTCCTAACGCTTCTTGCAGCTCAAAGGATGCCACAAGCCTCTCCATGTGGGATGCCAGAGCAGGAGGCCTCTGGACACTGGGTGAGTCCTTCCCCAGCGCCCACGAGGCCCCCTAACATGGCACTGGCCACCCTGAGTGACCCCGGGACCCCGGAGCTTTTGGCGTGAAATTTCCCACCAAACTGTGACCTACAGCTTCCGGGGGCAACCGGAAGCAAGATGGCGGCCCCCAGGACACCCACGTGGCCTGATATTGATAGGCCTCAGCCAAGCCTCAAGGCCCAGCAATCGGTGGCATCCAGCTGAAGCAGCATGGAAAACCCCTGGTCCTCCCCACCGGAAAGCCTCAAGGCCTATGATGGCCTCAAAGCCTGCCCAGCCGAGTGCTACAGCAGGGCTTGAAGCAGCCATCCAGGCCCTGATTGTGGCCCTGGAAGCCAAAAGGACCGCGGCCTCGACATCGGGGGTAGCCAGCCTCCCTCGCTACCCCCAGAGGCCTCCAACCCTCTCCCCGGGGCCTAACTGCCGGGAGGCGTCCGGCCTGGAGCCTTCCAACTACGTCCTGCAACCCCAGAGGGCCCCCAGTGAATCCCCACGTCCTCCAGCCTACTTTTTGCTGCCGCGCAGATGCCCTGCTTGCCAGATGGTCTTCGGGGGGGCCTCCGGATGAGGCCCCCTCCTCCAGCGCCATCTTCAGCCGCCTCCAGGGTCTTCAGGACCAGCGATGGGCTCCTCTGGGCAATCCGAGCAATCCAGGCAATCCATGTGCCATCCAGCCCCCATCCTGCGATCTTCGCCCCCCGGTGAGTGTTCCAGTGCCGGGGGGGTTTCAGGAGGAATCTTCGGGGCTTCTGTGGCCTTCAGCCCCTCTTCAAGCCCAAATTCCGGCCTACAGGCCCAGGACTGGTCCTAGTCCAGAGGCAGACATCCACTCTCTCTGCCTCCCAGGCCCAAATGAGCTCTGAGCATGCCCAGTCGGGGCCATCCAAAAATCAGAGTAAAATACCACCATCTACCAGCAGAGGGGTCCCTCTTCCATTCACCTCAATGGAAAATTCACAGATCTATATAAATGGATTTAGAGCCAAGGAGAATTCTTCTTCATCTGCTCCTGCATTCTTAAATAAATTTGAAAAACTGCAACTTGGGGGGGGGGGAAATTTTAGCAGATGGAGTAAAGAAGTGCAGATGTATCTATTAGAGCAAGGGACTCTAGAGATGGTTCTGGATCCCCCACCTCTTCCCTGGGGACCCCAAGAAGAGTGGTATCATAGGAAAGCATACACCACTCTACTGAGTTCACTGGATGCTAACTTGTACTCCAGCATTCCAGATGGGCTCACAGCTGGCGAAGTTTGGTGGTTATTATACAATTTATTAAACAGCAACAGCATCGGTTCGCTCACCAGACTCACAACTGAGTTTTACACCACCAGACTCAGATTTGGAGCTAACATGGCCGAGCACCTGGGAAAATTAAAGGCGCTCAGAGCAGAACTGATGTCCAGAGACTACCTTGTACCTGAGACGAACATGGTCGCTGTCGTTCTGGCTTCCCTGGAGAAAAATTGGAGCAGTTTCATTGTTTCACTGGAGGGGACCAGGAAGGAAGCCATGACTCTGTCCTACCTCACAGGGAGGCTCATTGAGGAAGATAGAAGATGAAGAGATGCAGGAGAATACGCCAGAGTCACCACCCAGCAAGCCAGCAGGAGGCACCACAACTCAGAGCAGGTTAATGCTCTACTTAAGTGCTTCATCTGTGGCTCTGAGGGGCACCTGAAGAAGGACTGCCCCCATCACCAACAAGGCCCCAAGCATGGTCCCAATCAAGGAAGGGGCAAAGGGCAAGATAGGGGGCGTGGCAGGGGCAAAGGTAGTGCCAAGGGCAATTTTGTGCATACTTGTCCTCTCACCCCCACCACAAAGGCTGATAGCCCCACTGACTTATGGTTACTGGACTCTGGAGCTTCATCTCACATTACCAATATGAAACAAGGGTTTAAAAGGTTAAAGAAAATTAACTCATCTGTCAAGGTGGCCAATGGTGATAAGGCTTTGGTTGTTGGGGAGGGCACTGTCTCTGCACCCGGACTAGGAAAAGTTGAAGGGGTATTGCATGCTCCCTCCATTGCCAACAACCTATTAAGCATTATCAAATTATGTGACGATCACAGGGTGGAAGTTTTATTTCGCAAAGGGGGAGGTCATGTCACCTGGAACCAGAGGGTCATTGGAAGTATTGCCATCATAAATGGTTTGCCATACTTCTCCCCTGAGAACTCAGCCACAGAGGACAGTCCACAGGGTGCCACCTCAGAAGGGGCCTGCACACAGAAAAAGAGAAAGCCCCCACAGCCAGCCCCAAGGCTGTCTAAGGAGCGCAAGGCCGAAGCGGTTGCACCCAAGCCACCTCAGCCAGCCCCACAACTTTCCAAGGGCAGTGTGGACAAGAAACCCGAATCTCAGCAGGCACCTACAGCACCGCTCAAGGCAACCAGAGCCAAGAGGGTGTCAGTGGGGAAGCCACTCCACGATAAGTGTGCCCATCTCTTACACCGAAGATTAAGTCATGCGAGCTTCCCTGTGGTTAAAAAGATGGGAGAGTTTGCTGAGGGAGTCCAGCTCAAGGATTGTGAGGTGTTCCTGGACTGTGCCATCTGTAAGAGGACAAAGAGGAAGGCTGCCCCCATCCCTAAGGTGTCACTGCGTAAGGCCCAATACCCATACCAACTAGTACATGTTGATTTGGTTGGGCCATTCACACCATCCCTAGGGAAAAGACAGTATTTTCTCACTGCCGTTGACGATTTTTCACGATACAGCCATGTGTATAACCTCACAGAAAAATCCGAAGCCTTTGATGCCATAAAATCACTGTATGACTTTGTAGAGACCCAGTATAAGACCAAGATCGCACAACTGCAGAGCGACCGCGGGGCAGAGTTCATGTCCCGAAAATTCCAGGACTGGGTAAGGCGTAAGGGCATCCGCCATTTTCTTACCGCGCCCTTCACTCCCACTCAAAATGGCGTAGCTGAGAAAAGAAATGGAATCCTGCAAACTATGATGCGTAGTCTGATTGCGGACGCTGGGGTTGCAGAATCATACTGGGCAGAGGCGGTGCACTATGCCAATTACACCTTAAACCGCACCTGGCTATGCTCCTGGCTCCAAGGCCTACCGTTTCCTGGGCGAAGGGGGCAGGACTGTGACTTCCCAATCTGCCTCCTTTGAAGAGGACTCCAATTGGACCCAGATCCACTCGAATGATCTGAGCCCATATGTCAAACGACCCAGCAAGGACACACCGACCACGACATCACCTGAGACGACCACATACCCTGCCACCGACGAAAGTGAGGAACAAGACGAAGATGTCATCCTACCTGGATCAGATGGGGAGGATGAGCCGTCCAGTCCCAAGGAGGAAGACACGCCGTCTTCACCCCCAGCGACGCCTCAGAGACCCGCGGAAGAAAAGGGTGGTGAGTGGCAGAAGGTCAGGAGATCAAAGCGGTCCAACAAAGGGATCCCGCCAAAGAGAATCGACATTGGGCACATCGCGTCTAAAAGTCTCGCTGCCGTAATTAAATTCAACATCAACTTTGTATCTATAACAGTAGTATCTGTAATAATACCCAATAAAAACAATTGCGGAGAAAACTTTATCCTTTTCTTAAATATCTTTTGCATATTCCACCAAATTTTAATCCAAAAAGCTTTAACCTTTTTACAAGTCCACCATATATGAAAATACGTTGCATCCTCACAGCCACACCTCCAACATTTGGGCTGGCAGTTCGGATACATACTTGCTAATTTTTTAGGATCTAAGTGCCACCTATAAAACATTTTATAAAAATTCTCTCTTAAATTTTGGGCCTGTGTAAATTTTACATTTCTAACCCAAATCTTTTCCCAAGTGTACATTGTTATAACTTCTTGAAAATTCTGGGCCCACTTTATCATACAATCTTTAACAAGTTCCATTTCTGAATCAATTTCTATCAATGCATTATATATCCTTTTTATATGTGCTTGACCTTGAGCCTCTGATTCAGTTTTGTTCCTGTTACTACAATAAAGCAATGTTCCTGTTTGAACCCTCTCGTCTCACCTCCTGCTTCCAAGAAACCCACTACACAACACTGGTGACGAAGGTGGGATCGTGCTTCTTCGGAAGAGCTGAAAGTCATTAGGGGGTGAGGCCAGAAAAATGCCTGGCAGGGAACGCATCCCCCCCGTCAGCCTAGCAAACCACACTAACCACCACCCCATTTTGTGGACCAGTCCCAGGGATTACGGAAAAAGTAGGATGAGGCAACGAAAGGCCCAAGCCGTGAAGACTTCCCAAAGATGGCAAGTCGGAAAGCTTGAGGAGTTTGATGTTACTCACCCAGAGAGATGGGCATCCTACATCTCAAGGGTCAAAAACAACCTCCGCGCCAACCAAGTCACCGAAGATGGCCTGAAGGCTGCAACACTCCCTTGTGTCTGCGGGCCTGCAACCTTCTATATCACAGAGAACTTGGTCGCACCGGTGCAGCTGGAGTCCGTTACTTACGCAGACCTGAAGAAACGGCTGGGCGACCATTTCCATCCCAAATTGTCGGTGATAGCATGGAGGCATGCCTTTGAACAATGAGTTCAACAACCTGGAGAGATGGCAATGGAATTCATCACGGCATTGAGAAAAGCTTCACGCCTGTGCCAATTTTCAGACTTAGAAGAAAAGCTTCGAGACCGACTCGTTTGTGGACTAGGGAGCAGAGAGCTGCAACAGAAACTTTTTGAAAAAAGACTCTTGCTCCAGGAAGCCTTAAAAGAAATCATGGTGGATGAAGCCACTGCTGGAGCCGTGAAGGCCATGCGGCCTGCCCAAAGCACTCAGCATAAGGAGGCTATCCACGACGAGGACACCGAACATAATTATCACAGTAGATGGGTTGGATGATACACAGTCATATGTGTACAATGAGTACAGGTAGGGGCTAAGCACGCAGCCCTGTGGCGAGACGCTGCAAAGCTTTGTGGACATTCTGCAAACCGCTTCTGCAGCTGATCAATATGGTGGCGAACGACTTGCCCCCCCCATCCAGAGCCACCTCATATGAGAGAGGGCCCGAGATTTTGACAATTTTACCCGGCACCCACAAGTTCCCATGCCCATAATTTCGGGCCAACACCCTTTCACCCACTTGCAACCCCCTTGGAGGCTTTGGGCAAGAGGTGTCTGCTGCCACCCGGTCAGGATGCAATCTGTCCAGCTTTGTGATGAGTGAACCTTTTTTATTGTCAAACTACAACCATGTATACATTGAGATTGGCTGAGCCTCCCTTCGTGCCCCCACCCCCAACTCACAGTGACACAAGCCCTCTATCTTATTACACCATGTGAGCTAATTGCACAACATACCGGCCTCAAAAGTCAATCATGCATAAAGTTTATAAAACTATTTCCCATTCAACAGCCTAACAGCCCATGGATAAAAGCTGTTCTTCAGCCTATTGGTACGGCTGGCTATACTCCTGTATCTCCTACCCGATGGTAGGAGAGTAAAGAGGTACCGTGCAGGGTGTGAGTCATCCCTGAGAATTTTCCTCACTCTTCCAAGGCAGCGAGCTCTGGCGATGTCATCCAGTGGTGTCAGGGGACAGCCCACAATGTCTTGTGCTGTGCTCACCACCTTCTGTAATGCTTTCCTATCCGCGGCTGTCAGACCAGCATACCAAACCACAATACAGTATGAGAGGATGCTCTCTATAATAGACCAGTAAAAGAGGGTCATTAGCTGTTGTTCTACCCTGTTCTTCCACAAGACCCTGAGAAAGTGAAGTCTCTGTTGGGCCTTTCTGGCCACCTGGGTTGTATTAACTTTCCAGGTAAGATCTTCACAGAGCTAGACTCCCAGAAATTTAAAGGAGGAAACTCTCTCCACACAGTCTCTCCCCCCCGATGTAAAGTGGGGCAGGTTCCTCCTTTTTCCTCCAGAAGTCTAGCACCATCTCTTTCATCTTGCCGATGTTCAGGTGCAAGTTGTTGTTGCAACACCATATGGATAGTTTTTATGCCTTCCCCCTTTATGCTGTCTCATCCCCACCTGTAATAAGACCCACTATGGTAATATCATCTGCAAACTTAATTATCACAGTAGATGGGTCGGATGATACACAGTCATATGTGTACAATGAGTACAGGTAGGGGCTAAGCACGCAGCCCTGTGGCGAGCCGCTGCAAAGCTTCAGGGGGGTGGATAAAGCAGACCCGACCCTCACTGTTTGTAACCAGTCCCTGAGAAAGTCTTGAATCCAATTGCAGATGGAGGGGGAAAATTTCAAGTCAGTCAGCTTTTCGATGAGAGTACTCGGCAAAATGGTGTTGAAAGCTGAGCTATAATCAACAAAAAGCATCCTGACATAGCTTCCAGGTTTCTCAAGATGGCTTGCTACAGAGTGTAAAGCAGTAGCTATGGCATCGTCTGTCGACCTGTTCCCCCTGTAGGCAAATTGATGTTTGCCGAAATCCAGTGGGAGGCATGTCCTGAGATGTTGGAGAACCAGTCTTTCTAAGCATTTCATGACTACAGACATTAATGCAACAGGTCTGTAGTCATTCAGGCACTCAATTGCAGTTTTCTTTGGGACTGAGACAATGGTAGCTGCTGTCAAGCATGATGGTACACATGCCGTTTGCAAGGAGATGCTAAAAATCCGTGTCAGGATTTGGTCCTAATTGGTTGGCACAGTTCTTTTTTTTATTGAAAAGTTTTAACATACAATTTATCTTTAACAGTCCCCCCTCGCCCTCCCCTCTCCCTCCCTCCCTACCCCTCCCCCCCTCCCCCCCCGACTTCCCAGAGCTAAATACAAGGTATAGAAAAAAAACCAATCATAAGCAACCATATACTAACAACCATAAACTCTAAAATCCATCACTCTCTAGCTTATACAGGATAATACAAATCTTAATAATATCAAATATATATAGAAAAGAAAAAAGAAAGGAAAAAAAGGAAATAAAAAGAGAAAAAACGAAGGAAGACTTATTCAAATGCTACATAAAACTTCTTAACCCTATATTTGTTCTGAATGTACTCAACCCATTTTCTCCATTCCATAATATAACGTTCTTGCGAGTGATCTTTCAAGTAAGCCGAAATCTTTGCCATCTCTGCCAGGTCGGAAACCTTTAAAGTCCATTCTTCTATAGTCGGCAGTTCCTCTTTCTTCCAATACTGGCCTATTAAAAGTCTTGCTGCCGTGATTAAATTCAACATCAACTTAGTGTCCACAACCGTAGCATCTGTAATTATTCCCAGCAAGAAGAGTTGCGGACAAAACTTTATCCTTTGCTTGAAAATCTTCTGCATATTCCACCAAATTTTTATCCAAAAAGCCTTAACCTTTTTACAAGTCCACCATACATGAAAATATGTTGCATCTTCATCACCACACCTCCAACATTTTGGTTGATAGTTCGGATACATACTTGCCAGCTTTTTAGGATCTAAATGCCATCTATAAAACATTTTATAAAAGTTCTCTCTTAGATTTTGAGCTTGTGTAAATTTTACATTCCTCACCCAAATCTTTTCCCACATGTCCATTGTAATAACTTCTTGAATATTTTGGGCCCATTTTATCATACAATCCTTAACAAGTTCTGTTTCTGAGTCAATCTCTATCAATGCAAGATATATCCGTTTAATATGTGCTGGACCCTGATTTCTGATTTGCTTTATCAGATTTTCATCAGTCATTGTAAAACCATTTTTCTGATCTTCTTTCCACCTGGCCCATAGCTGGGTATATTGAAACCAATTCTGAACAATCTTCTCATCTCGCAAGAGACTATATGGTTTCAAACACCAGACATTTCTCTCCAAGTTTAGAATCTCCTTGTACGTAGTCACATCATGTTTGAAACCAGCATGTATATTTTCTATTGCGTGTTTTGGAATTGCCCACAATGGTATCTTGCAGTCTAGCTTATGTCTGTACTTCTTCCAAACTCTCAGCAATGCCTGTCTTAGAATATGCACTCTAAACACATTATCTACCTTCTTATCATACAACAAATATGCATGCCAACCAAACAACAAGTCATGGCCCTCAAGATTTAATAATCTGTCTTGTGTCAAATTAATCCAATCACTTATACCTGCTAGCGCAGCAGCTTCATAATATAATTTAAGATTAGGCATTTTAAGACCACCTCTTTCACGAGTATCCTGCATAATCTTAAGTTTGACTCGTGGTCTTTTCCCTGCCCAAACAAATTTGTTGATACCTCTCTGCCATTCCTCCAGGTTAGAATCTTTCTTAAGAATCGGTATCATTTGAAATAAAAACAAAAATTTAGGCAGGACATTCATTTTCACTGCTGCAATTCTTCCCAGTAAAGACAATTGCAATTTTTCCCAACTCTCCATTTCTTTTTGAATTTTTCCCCATAATTTTTCATAATTATTTTTATATAATTTTGTATTAGAGGGCGACAAAAGCACCCCCAAATATTTGATCCTTTTGACAATCTCAAATCCAGTTAACCCTTCTAGAAGGTCCTTTTGCGATGCTGTCATGTTTTTGGCCAAGATTTTAGTTTTTTGTACATTAAGTTTAAATCCAGAAACCTTCCCATATTGCATTATTATCTCCATCAGGTCCACAACAGAGCTCTCCGGCTGGGTCACTGTAACAACCAGATCATCTGCAAACGCTCTCAATCTATAATCCTGATCTCTAATCCGTATACCCTTAATTCTTTCCGAATTTCGTATTTTTACCAATAATATCTCCAATGTTAACACAAATAATAAAGGCGATAGCGGGCACCCTTGCTTTGTACCCTTCTCAATACTGCATACTTCTGACAAACTATTGTTAACTATTATTCGAGCTGTTTGTTTTTGATATAATGCCCTGATTGGTTGCAAAAATTTATCCCCAAAGTTCATTTTATCTAAAACTTTCATCAAAAATTGCCAATTCAATTGATCAAAAGCTTTTTCAGCATCTAAGAAGATTAGCGCCGCAGGGATCTGGTTGTTCCTTTCCAAAAATTCCAACACATCAACTATATGCCTCACGTTATTTTTCATTTGCCTACCACTAATAAACCCAGTTTGATCCCCATGAATCACCCGTTGCAGAACCCTCATCAGTCTATTAGCCAGCACCTTAGCAAATATCTTGTAGTCTGTATTTAATAGTGATATCGGTCTATAGTTTTTTACTTGAGTAGCATCTTGGTCTTCCTTCGGGATCAGAGAGATAAAAGCAGTTCTCCAAGATGGAGGCACCTTTCCCCCTCTCTGGATTGTCTGGAACAGTTGCTTTAACGGTTGAACCATCTCTAATTGTAAGTTTTTGTAGTAAGCCGCCGTCAAACCATCTGTACCTGGCGCTTTGTCGACCTTCAACTCCTTAATTGCTGTAAATATTTCTTCTTCTGTAATCAATTGATTAATCTGCTCTTTTTGTACTTGCGTAAGAACCGGGATGCTAGCATTCTCCAAATACTTATCAATATCTTTTTCATTAATCTTCTCCTTAGCATATAATTTAGAATAAAAATCCACAAAGGCTTCCTTAATAAAATCCTGTTGAAACACTACCTTCCCCTTATGTTCAATTTTGTCTATGTTAGAAGCCCTCTGCTTTTTCCTTAGTCTATAAGCCAGCCATCTACCTGGCTTATTAGCATTGCAAAAAGTATTATGCCTGGCAAACCTCACGTTAGTTGCCACTTGATCAGCCATTAATTTATCAAATTGTCCCCTTAATAGCTTGATAGCCTCCTTAATCTTCACATCCAATGGATTCAAAATCAAGGCCTTCTCTTTTTCCTTAATTTCATTCTCCAATTCTTTCCTTCTAGCTTCCAAAGTACGTCTGTGTTTATTATTCATGTATATCAGCACCCCTCTCATATATGCCTTGCTAGCATCCCAAACCATGTCCATAGACGTATCCTTATTCATATTAATTTCAAAAAAATCCTTCATCCGTTGTTTACATTCTTCCACGTTTTTCTGATTTCTAAACAAGTTCTCATTTACGCGCCACGAGCGCCTATCTCTATTGTCCTTATTGATCTCTAACCATACTGGACTATGGTCAGAAATAGCTCTTGCACAGATCTTTACCTTCTTGATCCTAGAAAAAAAGTCATTAGTCAGCAAAATGAAGTCAATCCTAGAAAAAGATTGATGTCTATCAGAAAAAAAAGTATAATCCTTTTCATGCAGGTGTGTGTCACGCCAAATGTCTCGCAATTCCAAATCATCCTTCATTTCAAAAAAAGACTTAGGCAATCTGGCATGGCACGGAATACGCTTAAAAAAACCAGCCTTATCCATCTGTACGTCCAAAACGCCATTCCAATCCCCCATAAAAATAAACGATTTGTAATCCAATTGAGTAAGCTTTGTATGAAGTGAGCTAAAAAAGCCAGCCTGTTGTAGTTGTTGATTAGGAGCATACAGTCCAACTAAAAGCGTTTTTTTGCCTTCTAACAACAAATCTATCATTACGTATCTTCCATGTTTATCTGCTTCAATTAAGTCCGCTGTTATAGCACTTTTAACATAAACAACCACTCCATTTTTCTTATTCATTGCAGAGGCAACAAATTGCGTACCCAATCTTGAATTCAATAAAAACTTTTGGTCCATAGCCCTAATATGCGTTTCTTGCAAACATATAACATCAGTCTTAAATTGTTTTAAATATTGAAAAACTTTCTTCCTCTTCTGAGGCGAATTTAGTCCATTAACATTCCAAGTTAAGAATTTAGTCGCCATTCTTGTCGCCCCGAAGCTTCTGGAGCACCTCTCCAATGGCCCTGTCTTCTTTGGGCCGCGCTCCTCCCACTGCCTCGCTGTAAGTACGCTTTGAAAGTTCCATAAACTTCTGCTGGTCTTGTTCTTTTATTTGTTTTGCTCTTTTTAAAGCAGCACGCGTCACCCTTAGCTCTCCAGCATCAGCCAACAAAGTTGTAAATTGATCCCTTCCAGCACCATCCTCCTCTCTCTGGCCATCTTCAGCCTCATGAGATTTTTCTTCACCAGATCCCTTTGCCGCTTCCAAAAGTGATAGTGGGGTTGCTTTTAAAACATTGTTGTAGAAATCACGCGCCTGTGCCACAGTAACCAGACGGTATCTTTTACCTTCATACATCGCCACCAGCCCAACTGGAATCTCCCATCTGAACCTTATATCACGTTGCTTAAGTTCCTGCACGATAAATGCAAAGTCCTTTCTTCTCCTTAAAATCTTTGGAGGGATTTCCTTTAGGACCAAAACTTCTTGGTCAGCAACCACTACTTTAGTGTCGTAGGCAGCTTGAATAACTTCATCTCTGATTTCTCTCTTTGTAAAGTAAACCACCACATCTCTAGGTAGCTTCCTCTGTCTGGCAATCCATGAGTTAACACGAAAAACTTTATCCATACATCCCTTTATTTCAGATGCTGGCTGACCCAATACTGCTTCCAGGGCTTCAGAAATCAGCTGCTTTAAATCTTCTTTAATATTTTCTTTTAAGCCTCTGATTCTAACAGCATACTGCATCTGGTGAAACTGAACAAGGCTTAACTCTCTGTCCATTTTGTCTCTTAAGTCTTCATTCTCCAATACCTTTACTTCTAGTACAGCATTTTTTTGAGTCAAATCTTCCACTTTTTCTTCCAGACCTTGCACACATTCAGCCACACTTTCCACTGTAGACAAAATGTCTCCCCTCATCGCACTAAATTTCTCTTCCATCCTCTCTTCTATTCTCTCCTCCATTTTTGCCAATTTATCACCCAATGTTACTAAAATTACCTGGGCATGTTTTTCAAGGGCATCTTGTAAATCCTTCGATGTCAATGCAGCAGGAGGAAGCAAGGTTTGCAACGATGTCTGTTGCACCGGAGAAGTTCCAGCACTCCGAAGAGTTTTTGAGGGAGGTTTAGCCGCCATCTTTTACTTTCACTTATGACGCACTTTCACTTTAAGTTTAAAAAGTCCATTAAGCTCGAGAGTAAAAATAAAGATCCTCTTCACCTTTTCCTCTTGTACCGCTCTGCCTGCTCCTTTTATTCCAGAGTCTTTCCTTTTGGCAGGGGTGGTCGTAAACGCCTGGCTCTGCTCCAAGAAATCCGGAGCAGAGACGCTGACCAGCTGGGAGCAACCCAGGCTACGGGGGAGTTCGATCCTTCAGCCGCCCAAGCTTTAAACTCAGGCGGCCCCGGAGAACTCGACCCCTACCTGGGGCCTCACCCCCTCCTCTTCTCCCGAGGAGGGGGCTTCAAATTCACCCGAACAGCTGATCGGCGCTGTTTCGGGTGAAATCTACACAGCTGAGCCGCGGGCAGCCCGAAAAGGCTGTCTCCGGCGCTCCGCCACCGGAAGTTGGCACAGTTCTTAACCACTATTCCCAGCACCCCATCTGGGCCTGCAGCTTTGCCTTCTTTCCCAGCGAAGCTCTGCCGGACTCTTGCCTGTTGCTGTGCAAGGCGTAGTGTGCAAGCAAAGCAAGAAATCAGCCAGCCTATGGTGCCAATCTCCGGTCAATAGGTGCTTGAGTGACTCCTTTGTAGTGCGCGCCATATGTTCAGCCTGTCCATTAGTCAAGGGTTAAAGGGGGCCAATGTTGCATGCCTTATGAAGTTAGTCCTCAAGAAGGCTTGAAACTCTGCTGCTGTGAACTGGGCCCCGTTGTCCAATACTACGACGTCTGGTAGCCTGTGTGTGGCAAACAGCTTTCTAAGCACCTGAATGGTCCTAGCAGTAGTCATGGTTGAAATTGGAATTACTTCCAGCCATTTAGAGTGGCTGTCAACCACTATCAAGAATAGCTGTCCCTGAAAGGGGCCAGCAAAGTCGATGTGAATCCTTGACCACGGTGTATGTATTTCCTCCCATCTGTGGACAGGAACATGTGGCATTTCTGGTCTGGACTGTTGACACATGTAACACCCATCTCGCTAGCCTTATCTAACCCTGGCCACCATAGGTAGCTTTGTGCCAAGGCCTTCCTCTGGACTATGCCCGAATGTCCCTCATGCAGAGATTGAAGTACATGGTTTCTTAATGAACTGGGGACAATAGCCCTGCTCCCCCATAAAATGCAGCCTTTGTGAGCTGAAAGCTCATGTTTATGTGTGAAGTACTTCTGGAACTCGGGTCCAGGGCTGTTTTCAAGCCACTGAGTGTGAATCCATGACAACACTACTTAAAACCTTGTCTGCAGCAGTTTCTGCAGCCACATCCCCAGCATGGAGGGGAAATTCAGGCAAATCCTGAATTGACAAAATGCAAGCGGCTTGAGCCGGATCTGGCTCTACCTGTGGCAGTGACAACCTGCTAAGGCCATCTGAATTGGAGCACAGTAGTGATTTTACTTCCTCAAAGCTGTTTTTGTGAACCTTGGTCCACTTTCATGGGGTGTTTTTGTCTAAGAGCCAGTCTAAGAGCCAGTGTAACGGCTCTGCCACTGTGGCCTTGTTAGGAAGGAATGCATGATAAAAATTAAGGAGACCCAGGAATGCCTGAAGCTCTCCTTTTGACCTGGGGCTAGGTGCCAGCTGAATGGCCTTCAGCTTGGACTCAGAAGGGTGGATGCCTTCAGCATCAATACGGAATCCCAGGAACTCAGTAGAAGGAACCCCAATGTTACATTTATTTCTTTTGAGTTTAAGGCCTGCTTCGCGGAACCGTTGAAGGACTGCTTTGAGTCTTCTTGCAAGCACCTCAGTGGACTCACCAGCGATGAGCACATCGTTGAAATATAGGGGCAAATCTAATTTTGCAAATACAGTTCCCCCTTTCTCCAATTCAGTGCTCACTCACTTTAAAGAGTCATTGCCTGTATGCATTGCATGTGACGCATCCCCTTATGGGGTAGGGGCTGTCCTAAGCCATTTGTCAAGTGATGGGACTCAAGTCCCCATTGCCTATTATTCAAGGACATTGTCCTCAGCTGAGTGCAATTACACTCAGATTGACAAAGAGGCCTTGGCCATTCTGGCCAGGGTGAAGAAATTCCATGATTACTTGTATTGCAGGGAATTCATGGTCTTCACTGACCACAAGCCACTGTTGGGGTTATTTACTAAAGATAGGCAGACGCCTCAAATACTGTCCCCTAGGATGTTAAGATGGTCCATCTTTATGTCAGCCTACAGCTACAGGCTGGTTCACAAACCCAGCAAAGACATGGGTCATGCAGATGGCCTTAGCAGGTTGCCACTGCCACAGGTAGAGCCAGATCCAGCTCAAGCCGCTTGCATTTTGTCAATTCAGGATTTGCCTGAATTTCCCCTCCATGCTGGGGATGTGGCTGCAGAAACCGCTGCAGACAAGGTTTTAAGTAGAGTCTTGTCATGGATTCACACTCAGTGGCTTGAAAACAGCCCTGCACCCGAGTTCTAGAAGTACTTCACACATAAACATGAGCTTTCAGCTCACAAAGGCTGCATTTTATGTGGGAGCAGGGCTATTGTCCCCAGTTCATTAAGAAACCATGTACTTCAATCTCTGCATGAGGGACATCTGGGCATAGTCCAGATGAAGGCCTTGGCACAAAGCTACCTATGGTGGCCAGGTTTAGATAAGGCTAGCGAGATCCAAGTACATGGGTGTTACATGTGTCAACAGTCCAGACCAGAAATGCCACATGCTCCTATCCACAGATGGGAGGAAATGTATACACCGTGGTCAAGGATTCACATCGACTTTGCTGGGCCCTTTCAGGGACAGCTATTCTTGATAGTGGTTGACAGCCACTCTAAATGGCTGGAAGTAATTCCAATTTCAACCATGACTACTGGTAGGACCATTCAGGTGTTTAGAAAGCTGTTTGCCACACACAGGCTACCAGACGTCGTAGTATTGGACAACGGGGCCCAGTTCACAGCAGCAGAGTTTCAAGCCTTCTTGAGGACTAACTTCATAAGGCATGCAACATTGGCCCCCTTTTACCCCTTGACTAATGGGCAGGCTGAACATATGGCGTGCACTACAAAGGAGTCACTCAAGCACCTATTGACCGGAGATTGGCACCATAGGCTGGCTGATTACTTGCTTTGCTTGCACACTACGCCTTGCACAGCAACAGGCAAGAGTCCGGCAGAGCTTCGCTGGGAAAGAAGGCAAAGCTGCAGGCCCAGATGGGGTGCTGGGAATAGTGGTTAAGAACTGTGCCAACCAATTAGGACCAAATCCTGACACGGATTTTTAGCATCTCCTTGCAAACGGCATGTGTACCATCATGCTTGACAGCAGCTACCATTGTCTCAGTCCCAAAGAAAACTGCAATTGAGTGCCTGAATGACTACAGACCTGTTGCATTAATGTCTGTAGTCATGAAATGCTTAGAAAGACTGGTTCTCCAACATCTCAGGACATGCCTCCCACTGGATTTCGGCAAACATCAATTTGCCTACAGGGGGAACAGGTCGACAGACGATGCCATAGCTACTGCTTTACACTCTGTAGCAAGCCATCTTGAGAAACCTGGAAGCTATGTCAGGATGCTTTTTGTTGATTATAGCTCGGCTTTCAACACCATTTTGCCGAGTACTCTCATCGAAAAGCTGACTGACTTGAAATTTTCCCCCTCCATCTGCAATTGGATTCAAGACTTTCTCAGGGACTGGTTACAAACAGTGAGGGTCGGGTCTGCTTTATCCACCCCCCTGAAGCTTTGCAGCGGCTCGCCACAGGGCTGCGTGCTTAGCCCCTACCTGTACTCATTGTACACATATGACTGTGTATCATCCGACCCATCTACTGTGATAATTAAGTTTGCAGATGATATTACCATAGTGGGTCTTATTACAGGTGGGGATGAGACAGCATAAAGGGGGAAGGCATAAAAACTATCCATATGGTGTTGCAACAACAACTTGCACCTGAACATCGGCAAGACGAAAGAGATGGTGCTAGACTTCTGGAGGAAAAAGGAGGAACCTGCCCCACTTTACATCGGGGGGGAGAGACTGTGTGGAGAGAGTTTCCTCCTTTAAATTTCTGGGAGTCTAGCTCTGTGAAGATCTTACCTGGAAAGTTAATACAACCCAGGTGGCCAGAAAGGCCCAACAGAGACTTCACTTTCTCAGGGTCTTGCGGAAGAACAGGGTAGAACAACAGCTAATGACCCTCTTTTACTGGTCTATTATAGAGAGCATCCTCTCATACTGTATTGTGGTTTGGTATGCTGGTCTGACAGCCGCGGATAGGAAAGCATTACAGAAGGTGGTGAGCACAGCACAAGACATTGTGGGCTGTCCCCTGGCACCACTGGATGACATCGCCAGAGCTCGCTGCCTTGGAAGAGTGAGGAAAATTCTCAGGGATGACTCACACCCTGCACGGTACCTCTTTACTCTCCTACTATCGGGTAGGAGATACAGGAGTATAGCCAGCCGTACCAATAGGCTGAAGAACAGCTTTTATCCATGGGCTGTTAGGCTGTTGAACGGGAAATAGTTTTATAAACTTTATGCATGATTGACTTTTGAGGCCGGTATGTTGTGCAATTAGCTCACATGGTGTAATAAGATGGAGGATTTGTGTCACTGTGAGTTGGGGGTGGGGGCACGAAGGGAGGCTCAGCCAATCTCAATGTATACATGGTTGTAGTTTGACAATAAAAAAAGGTTCACTCACCACAAAGCTGGACAGATTGCATCCTGACCGGGTGGCAGCAGACACCTCTTGCCCAAAGCCTCCAAGGGGGTTGCAAGTGGGTGAAGGGGTGTTGGCCCGAAATTATGGGCATGGGAACTTGTGGGTGCCAGGTAAAATTGTCAAAATCTCGGGCCCTCTCTCATATGAGGTGGCTCTGGATGGGGGGGCAAGTCGTTCGCCACCATATTGATCAGCTGCAGAAGCGGTTTGTAGAATGTCCACAAAGCGAGGACCTCATGACGGGTCCGCTCTTAGAGCCAGAAACCGGCAGCCAAGCAGGACAGTTCACATGCTCTGATGACTCTGATGACTCAACCAGTCAGTACAACGGGGAGGTGGTCATAAATGGGCGAAGCCCAGGAGTGCAACATGGGTCCCCTGACTAGGAAAGTCAACCTGATCAGGACAGCCGCTGTGCTAACTCTGCTTCTTCATTGGACATTTCTGGGCTGACCTGGAATGGCCAGACAAAGGGACTCAAGTCAATCCGACTCTCATGAACTCATGAGTCCTGGTCTACCCAGCCCAGTGGGCAAGCTGGTGGACCCGGAATTGCCTGGATCCCCTAGGCAGTCTGCAAGGTTGTGCAAACCACCACATTTACAAGACTTTATTCTCAAATAACTTTAATAATGTTTGTACATTCTAGGAGGGAGGGGTGTAATGTATTGGGCCTTTTACTTGAACTGTTTTCATATGTCTTTGAATGCTGCTTGAGATTGCTTAATTAGGGTGTCTGTGTAACGGTCGCTGGCTGCCCAGACATGCAGTTTCCTGGACGATCATTGGTTGGCTCTGGGGCAGGAATAGGTTCCTTTATACCTATTGGCCACCGCCTAGTGGCCAACTGTATAAGTAGATGGGCAGAAGCCTCTGATTCAGTTCTGTTCCTGTTACTATAATAAAGCAATGTTCCTGTTTGAACTCTCTCATCTCGCCTCCTGCTTCCAAGAAACCCACTACACAACAGATATGATAAAGATGTTAAACTGTACGGATTCTATAAGGAGCAAACTTTGTTAGATAAGATATTATTAACCTCTGATGAGAACTGATGAGAACCTGAACTGTTTATTTTTGACTGTGTATTTTTGTTTTTACACCACCTTAAAGTAAACTACTTTTTGCTTTTACAACTCAGTATACTCTTGTGTTTACTGTGTGACTCTTATTGCTCTCAGTACCCTTCCTTGTTTGTGCAACTCTTTGGTAGCACAAGGAGACCTCTGCACAACAAATTCCTTAACAAGAAGACAAACTATCATTCAAGTAGATGGCTTGGATATTTTCAAAGCAAAATATGCAGATTAGCTTGTTTCGTTCAGTGAGGCTCCCAAGGATTTTTTTTTCCCCTTTGTGCCATATGTTGATGTTACAAATAATACAGACTTTCAGCAGCACCAGAATGTATTATCTGTGAATCACTTGTTTGGTATTTAGCAGAGCCAGGCTGGGGTTGCTCACAGTGATGGTGCCAACTGTTGCATGGGCTAAGCTACTCTTCTTCCCAACTGCCAATCTTTCTCACTTTAGATATCAAACTGTTAAGAATAGGGGTTCTTTTTTTAAAAGAAACCTAACATTTCCATATCATGAGCCTCTTGTTTAGGGTAGATGTAGACAGGTTTGTGAATATAGATATCAACGTAGAGATGTGTCTGTAAATTCCCATTAGGCATTCAGTGGCAGACATTGAGTTTTGTTGGCTTTGCTTTGTCATTCCAGACATGCCAGTTCCACTAAGAGATACTCTACATTAAAAACAAACAAACAAAGGAACTATGTGACTCATTCTTTGTGACTGAGTGTTTTCATATGTTTACAGATGTAACTTATTTCTATTTAATCTTACAATCTGAAGATAAAATTCCAGAGCTGGAATTATATGCCAAATTTCATGGTAGGAGTGGTGGCAGTAAAGAAAGGTTTTGTTGTTGGGCCAGCCTAACAAATAAAAAGCCTACACAAAAAACAAACCAAAACAAAACTTATTGCTCACAAGCATCCTTTTGGAGTGCAAAGAGGTAGAAGTACAAATTAAACATCCCTCCTTCTCCAATAGTTCACTTGGCAGAAAACCTGCAGAGGGGATGTACATGTTCTATTTGAGATCTGCAGAATGAAGAAGCAATCATTTGCCAAAAAGGACAAAGGAAGGAAAGATGGGGAATCTGTGATGTTTCCTGAGACAGTGGGAGTTTTAGTCAGCCATGGGTAAGAGGACCACATCAAAATGTTTTCTGAAATAAAGGGAGCCAACCATAGTCAACCAGTTTCTAATAGATCATTGAACAAACCAAAGAGTTGAGAAGGAAGAATTCAACTTCCACCTGAAAAATGTTGGGAATGAGGTACAAGATTTCATCCATTTTCTACATTTATATTAATGCTAAACATAAAAGGGAAGAAGTGGCACTTAACCACAATAGGAAATAGACACACATGGAGTTTCTAATTGACAGTTCCATTAATCTATGGAGAGCAGGAGTCTAAACTGATACAATAGCTTAGATCTTACTGTCAGACCTGCCCCAATCTGATCCCTTAGGAAAGAAAGACCCTCGACTCCATTTGGTTAAAGCAAAGAGATCTTTTACTAAAGGTGTTGGTTGCAGTAAAGTGAATCCAGCTCTGAATATTCCCATGCTCAAAAGATGTGAAAAGGTTTGCTCACAGCCCATCCCTTTCCCCATGAGCAGTCCACTTCCACCAACCGGAGCTTGCCAAAATGTTTTGAGAACACTGGGATGTTTAGGGGTAGTTCACATATTTTCTCAGCGTGCCTGTCCTTGGGATGCTGGTACAAATGGGATCTGGCTGCTCTGACCTTTATCACCTGTCATTCCCTGCTCCCAATTTCCCATCACTACACACACAACTTTATTGCCCTTCCATCCTTCTCTTCCTCCCTCCATCTCCTCCAGCCTTTGATGGCAGGAAGCCTCTGAGGTGCCAAGCCAAACCAGGCAGAGCTGGCACTAAGTTGCAGGAGGTCCCAGATTTGAATCTTGGATTTAGCTGATCATAGATAAGGGCAGGAGGACTTTTCACCTTCTGGCACATCTAAACTACTAAGAAGGAAGCAGGAACGTCTATCCTAAAATACCTCATATACTATGCAAATATGGACACTCTGAAAGTCTTGCCTCCTATTTCTTTCCAGGGCTAGAATAAGCAGTGATGCTGGCCTGACCACTGTCAAGCTTCATAATAGGATTCCATCTCAAAGCTAAATCATACTAGGGTGATAGGGAAGAATATTTCCTCCTGACAAAGACACATAAGGAAAGTTTTAACCCTATGCTACATAGTTGACAGAAATGGAATTAATCCTGAATAGAAAGAAAACCAGATGTGGTGAGGCCTCTCCTCAAGAAGCCTGCCTTGGACCCAGCTGTATTGAACAACTTTCGTCCTGTCTCCAACCTTCGCTTTCTTGCGAAGGTTGTTGAGAGTGTGGTGGTGCATCAGCTCCCTCTGGTCCTGGATGAAGCGGATTATCTAGACCCGTACCAATCGGGTTTCAGGCCCGGGCACAGCACGGAGACGGCATTGGTCGCGCTGGTGAATGATCTCTGGAGGGCTCTGGACAGGGGATATTCCTCTGTTCTAGTCCTATTAGACCTCTCGGCGGCTTTCGATACCATCGACCATGGTATCTTGCTGCGGCGTCTCAGGGGACTGGGAGTGGGAGGCACAGTTTTACAGTGGTTCTCCTCCTATCTCCAGGGACGTTCGCAGTCGGTGTTGGCAGGAGGGCAGAGGTCGACCGCGAGGTCTCTCGTTTGTGGAGTTCCTCAGGGGTCGGTCCTCTCGCCTCTCCTGTTCAACATCTACATGAAACCGCTGGGTGAGATCATTCGTGGTTTTGGAGTTGGGTATCATCAGTATGCTGATGATACCCAACTTTTCCTTTCGACCCCAAACCACCCCAGTGATGCCCTCAACGTGATGTCCCGCTGCCTGGAGGCGGTTCGGGTCTGGATGGGGAGGAACAGACTTCAACTCAACCCCGACAAGACTGAGTGGCTTTGCATGTCTTCATCCCGGGTTTATTCGGATATTCCACCTTTGGCTATGGGGGGTGAACTATTACCCCCCGTAGATAGGGCTCGCAACTTGGGAGTCCTCCTAGATTCACGGCTCACCTTGGAAGACCATATAGGAGCTGTGACTAGGGGGGCTTTCGCCCAGGTTCGCCTGGTGCGCCAGTTGCGGCCCTATCTTAGCCGGGATGATTTATGCACAGTCACTCATGCGCTCGTGGCCTCTCGTCTGGACTACTGCAACGCTCTCTACATGGGGCTGCCCTTGAGGACCACCCGGAAGCTCCAACTGGTACAGAATGCAGCCGCGAGAGTTGTGTTGGGAGTCTCCCGATACTCCCACGTTACACCTTTGCTCCGTGAGCTGCATTGGTTGCCGGTTGCCTTCCGGGTGAGATTCAAGGTACTGGTAATGGTGTTTAAAGCCCTCCATGGCATGGGGCCGGAGTACCTTAGGGAACATCTGCTGCCGGCATCAAGCTCCCTGCGCCCTGTGCGTTCCCACAGAGAGGGCCTCCTCAGGGTGCCACCGATCAGAGAATGTCGATTGGTGGCCCCCAGGGGGAGATCCTTCTCTGTGGGCGCTCCGGAGCTGTGGAATCAGTTACCGGTAGAGCTCCGGATGGCGCCCGATCTTCGCTCCTTTCGTCGCGATCTCAAGACGTTTTTGTTTGTACAAGCCGGCCTAGCCTGATGGGGATTGGTGGGGTTTTTTATTTTTTGTATTTTTAATTTGATCTTTGGGGTTTTATAATTGTATATTAATTGTTTTAACTTGGGCAATCATTTAATCTCTTTTTAATGTTTGTATTTTGTATTTTACTTTTGCCCTGTGAACCGCCCTGAGTCCTCAGGGAGAAGGGCGGTATAGAAATATTATTAAATTAAATTAAATTAAATTCTTGAGTAATCATCCCAACAGAGTTTCTTGCATTGGCTGCATGTGTCCTTCACTCCATACTTTTATCATCGTGTATAATAGTCATGATTCTAGACCATGCTTCATAGAGCACAGTTTGTGGATTACAGCTATTATTCTCCATCAAGAAGTTGATTGGTCACTTCCTGTCACAACTAATGGATCAGCATTTGATTGATCTAAACAAAAAGGTGGACCTTGCATTTGTGTGAAAAATGTTAGGAAGAAAACAATTGCTCACTGCCACAGAACTTTTATCAGTATTATTAGGATCAAGTTGTACACCACAATTCTCAGTGTTGTTCTGCAAGCCAGAAGCTAAAGGATTTTAATCGATTTTTCTCCTCATAAATACTGCATCAATAAAAGTGTTGACCTCCTTCATCTAAACTGTGGAACAGTAGCAATTATTACACTAAAGGGGATTTGCCCCAAGAAAGTAAAATATTGCAGCTAATGTAACAGATATACCAATGTTTTTCCTAATTAATTAGCTTTGCACGCTCATAATTCAAGTCTCTCTCCTCTTGTGAAAGAGGATGCATGAAAGTGATGGACCTGGTGTCACAAGGTATAACATTACTTTAATCACTTTGATGAATCCTGGAGATGGCTCTTACTTAACAAAATTGGAGAATTTGATTTTATATCCATCTATTGAAGTGAAACCTATAATGACAGTTAGTATACTTTGCTATTTTGTAAATCAAATGAGCCATAAGTGTTGCTTCTTTATTGTATTTGACTTTATGTTGATCCATTTAATTCCATAGTTGCAATAAAAACATCATTCCATAACTCCAGTGGTCTTAACTCATTTTTATTGTAAGCAGATTGGTTCTTAGCACACCCTTTAAACTAACTTGTAGGAAATAAAATGCATTTTTTTACTAAATAGATTGTGGCTTGACTTACTGACCTGCAATGCTCTGTAGACAAGAGGGCAGGAGTATTCTAATTCTTTTCATGGGCTTCAATACTGCAGTCAAATGAAGTTGTATAACTATGTTTAAACATAGATCATGTTGCCATTATGGTTTGCAGTTAATGTGATATAAAAGATACTTTGCCTGAAAGGAATCAAAACTTCACCTTGTTTTCCAGAAAGCAAATCTAGACTGGTACAACAGATCCCTGAGGATATGATGTAAATATCTTTACTCTTTACTCCCACTAATTCTCAGTCCCATTCAACCTGGTAAAAGTTGTTGCTTTTATCTTTCGAAACATAGAGGTTGGGTTCATATTCCATGCCAAGCTGTTTGTCAAGGTTCTGACTAACGAAACCAAATAAATCATAATCCCGACGCTTGAAGTTTCCTCAAAGAACATGTTTATTGGATACATAATATCAGCACGGTCAAAAGTGAAACCAACTCTAAAGTTCCCCTTAGGCATTCAGTGTAACCAAATGTAACAATTCCCTCCCCGCTTCTATGCTATTGATCATGCTACCCAATAAAAGCAGTTGGTGGGCTCCGTGAAACGTCTTCTCTTCACCTTCTAGTTCCTGTGGAATGACCTTGGTTCCCACAGGACTGCTCCATGCTTAGTCTAGCAATGCTGTTGTTTTCCTTCCCCCCTTACCCCCAACCTGTGGCAACTTAGAACAACACAGAGGGCTTCAGCCAGGTTTGTTTCAGAAGTTGACACTGTTCTTTTTAAACTACATTTTAATGAATAAAACATATTACACTATGCTTTATTACACTAAATCATAAATGTTGATTTACCAACAGCATATATATATATATATATATATATATATATATATATATATATATATATATATATATATATATATATATATATATATATATATATATATATATATATATATATATATATATATATATATATATATATATATATATATATATATATATATATATATATATATATATAATCAAGTTCTTTAGCTAGAAAAGAATCTTTTTTTCTAGAACTATTTGAATGATGCTTCCAGTCAGGGTCCTTTTTAAAATCTAGAATGCCCAACCATTAATGGCTTTATTATCCCAAACACTTTATTTTCAAGAACTGTTAAAAGCTATAGTGAAGGATCTTGTTTCTCAAAAGCAATATTTTATTTTCAAAATCTTACTGTGCCCTTATGCCTAAACAGAAGCCCAAGCAAAAGCTGGCAGACACATGAGTCACATTGGGTGCTCAAAGAAGGGACCCTAGCTCCATGAACTGCACTGGGTACCAGTTTGCTTCTGGGTTCAATTCAAGGTGTTGGTCATGACCTATAAAACCTTACATGGCACGGGGCCAGGCTACCTATGGAATTGGCTTTGCCTCATCATATCACCCCATCCATCCCGTCAGGCAGGGAAAATATGTTGCAGACCCTGTCAGTCCAAGATTTCCGACTGCTGGGGTTTAGGAAAAAAAGCCTTTTCTGCTGTTGCATCCATCCTATGAAATATCCTTCTCACAGAGGTAGGGTGGGTCCTCACTCTCCTGGCCTTCTGAAAAGGAATCAAAGCATGGCTTTGCAGCCTTGTGAGCGAGGGCACAAAGGATTATGCACTCACGGGATTGGTTTGTGCAATGAGAGCCCTCTCATTGCCTTTATATTAACTGATTTAATCTTGTCTAAGTTATCTTCTTGGAGATTTTTTGTTTTTTGAAATATTAATCCTAAATTAATTTTCATTTTTTAACTTTAATTGTATATACTATTTTATATGCTGATATTGTATTGTACACCAGCCAGAGTCCCTCTTTGAGAAATGTGAAATATAAATAAATAAAATAATGAAATTAAGTTATCTGGAAAATGAAGCACACAAGCTTTTTATGAAACATTGTCTGCAACTTCTCAGTATGTCTTCGTAAGATTCATGTTTATCTTTTATTTATTTTATTTTTATTCCACCTTAATTAATTGATAAGCAACTCAAGGTGGTTATCATAGATAATACTCTTCTCCTTCTCCTATTTTCCCCACAACCACACCCTGGGAGGCTGTAAAGGAGCATTCTGGCCCTCAAAAAAAAGAAAAGAAAAGAAAAGAAAAGAAAAGAAAAGAAAGAAAGAAAGAAAGAAAGAAAGAAAGAAAGAAAGAAAGAAAGAAAGAAAACGGCAAGTGCCGAAAACCAAGTTTTAAATCCTTCCAAGAATTGAGGAATTCTTGGTTTAAGCCATACAAGCCAATGATAAACAGAGAAGGGATTACCCTTTTTATTTCAGAGCTCACCCATAGGTCCTGCTAACTATATCTCATGTGTTGCTAACCCCTTTTTTTAAAGACATGACACTGCCAACTTCATATGTCTCTGATCCAACATTACTATGGGATTTTCCGACTGTTGTTGTATGGAGAACTTGTGGCTCTTTTCAATGGTCATGGTGATGATGCAGTTAGGGGTGGAATCTGCCAGACTCCTGTTGGTCACTTTCAGCTGCAGTATACACATCCATACATTAATTTAAAAAAGCACCATTTATAGGCTGTATATAAAGGAGAAAAGTAAATCATCCTTTGTTCTGGAAGTGTCAAGTTCCCATAGATCTGTATCGGGACACTACCATTCTGGTGGGAGGGGGACCTTGAAGCTTTTCTATGATGTATCCATTTTACTTTGTTCCTGATTTGATGTATCTTCCTGGGATATGAGAGGGGGGAAGAATGTGCCTGGGGCCATCTGCTTTGTCTCATCTCTGGAGAACCAAGGTTGTGGTGCCTGAGAACAACTCCTTATCAAGAGCCTTGGTGGAGCAGTGGGCTAATGCCTCCTTAAGTAACACCAGCTGCCTGCAATTAGTGCAGGTTCGCATCCCACCAGGCTCAAGGTTGACTCAGCCTTCCATCCTTCTGAGGTAGGTAAAATGAGGACCCAGATTGTTGGGGGCAATTAAGCTGACTTTGTAATAATGCCGCTTGGGGTGTGTGTGAAAGCCCTAACAAGCAGGCATATACATAGAATGAAGGCTACTGCTAAGCTTGTAAGCCGCCCTGAGTCTTCGGAGAAGGGCGGGATATAAATGGAATTAAATAAATAAAATAAATCACCTTCTCAGATCAGAGTTCTCACAACATGCAGTAAGGTGGGTCCTTCCCACCTGGCAACATTTCCTGAAAGGGAATAAAATCTCTTTTCAGGTTTGGATTGACCAGAAAAACTTAGAAGCTATGCAAACATGTCATGATTCGAAGCTGGCAGGACATTTTGGGTTCGTGAAAACCCTGCACCTCCTAAAGAGACAATTTTGGTGGCTGTCTATTAAAAAGGACATTGAAAGCTATGTGTTCAGCTGCCCCACCTGAGTGGCAGCCAAATGGAGGCAAGGGAAGACACCTGGCTTCCTGCAACTAGTGGCGGAGCCTTTAGCACCTTGGAGAGAGATTTCTATGATTTTATTGCAGAATTGCCAGAAATTGTGGGAAACATGATCATTTGGGTGGTGACTGACTTATTTTCAAAACAGGTCCACTTTATCCCATGCCAGAAGATCCCCACTGCCAAAGCCCTGGCAAAGTTGTTTCCCCATCATGTATATCGTTTACATGGGGCCCCACATCACATAATTTCTGATAGAAGGGTCCAATTCACTTCAAAGTTCTAGACAGCATTTTTGGACCTTTCGGGGACAGATCAGGGCTTGAGTTCTAGTCACCATTACAAACAAATGGTAGGATAGAATGAACGAATTCAGTTCTAGAACAATATCTAAGATGCTTTATTAACTACCAACAAGACAACTGGCTGACCTGTTGCCATTTGCTGAAGTGGCTTATAACAATGCTGTACACACCAGCACTGGCTTTACCCCTTTCCAAGTCCCCACAGGGCAAGACTCCAACCCAATGCCTGAGTTGCCAACTAATGAACCCACCAACCCCTCATTAAAGGAGTGGATTAATCAGTTGAAGAATACCTGGCCAGTTGTTTGCAAAGCTTTAGGTGAGGCCAGAGCAGCCTACAAGGCATAGGCAAACAAGAAACGAGTAGAGCCTAAACCATTCTGCATTGGAGATCGAGTATACCTGTCTACTCAATTCCTACAGTCCCTACAACCTTTTAAGAAATTAGGCCCAAAATTTGTGGGGCCTTTCCCCATCAAATGGATTATAAACCCTGTCACAGTAAAGTTAGAGTTTCCAAAAATCTTAAGACAAGTCCACCCTGTGTTACACTGCAACCTTCTAAAGCCTAAAATAACCTCACCTTTACAGCCAGTGGCCTCCTCAATCATGGTAGAAGGTGAATAACACTTTGAAATTAAAGAAATCATTGACTCTCGAAAACACCATGGAGCAACACAATACCTTGTAGCATGGAAGGACCTCCCTATAGCTCAAAATGAGTTGTTTTCACAAGAAACACATTAGAGCCTCTAAACTGCTCAAGCGATTCCATGCTCTTTACCTGAATAAACCTAACTAATCATTTTACTCTTTTCTCTCCTCTTTATTATTTTTTATTTGCTCCAGGTGGATTTCTCCTTCTTTTAGGGGAGCAGCATGTCAGGTTCCCATAAATCCCTATTGGGACACTGCCATTCTGGTGAGAAGGGGACCTTGAGGCTTTTCTGTGAGGTATCCATTTTTACTTTGTTCCTCTTTTGCTTTGATGTATATTCCTGGGAAATGGGGGGGAGGGACGTGCCTGGGGCCATCTCTTTGTCTCATCCTGGGAGAACCAAGGCTGTGGCACCTGAAAACAACTTATCACCTTCTCAGCTCGGAGTTCTCACAATACCTTTGTACCTCTGAATTGCCTCTCTATGGACTGGGCAGTTGGGAGGGGTTTGAACAATGGGGTTTAACCTAACGTTTTCATGTGGGAACTTTAGATCCTATTTTCTCTGCAATCACTATCTCTTAATAAAAGACTCTTTTGAAATGCTGCCTGCTTCAGAAGTTCAACTTTCTTGAAGGAATAGCTGAGGCAAGGCCTTACAGGAAGGGGAAAAGTGCTGGAACTTCTGATTGTTATTCATTGTTCCAGCAGCAGTGAAAGTGGGAAAAGGGCTATTTACAATATGTAGGTTGGAAAAGTGGGGATGAGCTAGAGAAATGTAGGACCTACCTATCAACAGCTCACAATCAGTTCTTTATAGACTAAGAAGAGACCGTGAGTGAGAGATCCAGAGAACAAGAGTGAGTATGTATGTGTATTTGAGAGAGAGAGCGAGAGAGAGCAAGAGAGTGTGAGAGAGGTAGATGGAAATTGAATGGAATGAGGTTGTGTGTAAGAGAAGAAAAATAGAGAAAGGATAAGAGAAAGAAGAGTAAATGAGAAATTCAACAAGATACACAAACAGACAAAGGGAACAAGTAAAAGTGAGCATAAGAGACAGATAATTCACACATTGTTCATGAGTAGGATAGAGGGCTTAATCTATACAATGATTGGGAACTTTCCAGTAAAGCAGGAAACACTATAAGCCTCTAGTTACCCTATGGATCATCCTCTGATAGTGGTTTAAATCCTTTGTTCTAGCCATCTATGAAATTTTACCTTATACATCAGCCCACATAAGATTGCAATTGGTGGATATTTCTCTTGCCAGATTTTTGCAGCACTTTGATAATTTATTAGGATATTCAGTTAACTGAATTATTTTTATTTATTTATTTTAATCCCATTTATATCCCGCCCTTTTCCGAAGACTCAGGGCGGCTTACAATTTAAGCACAAACCAATGTGCTTAGCAATAATTAATTGGAGTTGGGGAGCAATGAATTCAAATAAATAAATACAATCTTAAATCTTTCAATTGTTTGGATGTTTGTAAAAATTTAAATTTAAATCGTTGCTTGAATACCTGGCAGTTCCACTTCTGCATTTGTGGATATATATTTATTTCTTATAACACAATTATATTTTAAAAATAATTTTATTGAAGATTTTTATTACAAGAAAGCAAATACAAACTCAGAGCAAGAATGAAAGAAAAAAAAACATTAAAAAGTGCAAGGGAAAAAAAGAAAGAGAAAGTAAGAAAAAGAAAAAAAATATGTATATAAAGATGTGACCTCCAATATTTATCATGACAAATATAGACAAATATAATAATTCTTCATCCCTTATAAGGCTGTAAACAAGTACCTCTTCTTCCTATAACCAGTCCTTTATCTATATGCAAACACATAAATAATTAACTTTCAGTTCTGTTCTCAGCAAAAAGCCCATAAAGGGTTGCCAGAGCTTTTATAGAAACATATCTTGTTTTGATCTTGGTCAAACAAACCAACTTTATATTATTTTCTTTTACTTCTAAAAATCTTGATGTTTATTTCATTCACATGTCATAGGATTTGGTCTCTCTTTAGTTTTTCCTTTTTCTATTCCAAAGAATTCTTTGAGGCTTTAACAAATGTCTTTTGCAAATCCAGTTAAAAGTACTTATCCAGGTCATGCTCTTGGTTTTTCTTTTGTATTTCCACTTTAATTTTCAAAGCTTTAATCAATTTCTTTTATATGGTCAGTAGAAATTCCTTATCCAGGTCATTTTCTTGGCTTGTCATTTATGTTTCTAGTTTAGCAGCCTTGTCTGTGATATAATTCACACTTTTCTTTGTCATGCTTCTATGGATAGAATAGTGTGGGTCATTTTATACATCCATGTACCACTAAATAAAAAGTGGAGCAGCCTCAGGTGGGTCAGTCGGATGAGTGACAGGCTGAGGCTGAATGAGGTGAGTCACAGCTGCAGCAAGTTGGTCAGGAGGCTCCAGGTGAGGACCTGGAGCAGCTGCCACCCATTAGCAATAAGGAGGAGGTGGAGTCCACACTTCCTCCTGATCCAAGGATATTTAAAGCAGAGAGGAGGTAGGCACAAATGCTGGTCAACTAGACTACTCATGAGGAGGCAACCTTGCCTCTCATTAAAGGCTTCATGGGTGTTGCCTACTTAATCCTGCCCTCAGGACTTGAACATTGCTGGAGCACTGTGCCCAGTTCTGTGCCTTGTGTGATTGTGCTGTGTATCCTGACCTGTTTGACATAGACTTTTTTCCTGGACTTCATATGTGCTCATTGGACTCAGTTACCCATTGACTCTTGCCATACTGAGCTTGGAATCTGGACCTGTGCAATGGGGGTGCTTTCTGAGGACCTTTTTTGGGGGGGTTAAATAAACACCTGTATAAATCTTGCCATATGTATGTATGTATGTGATTGGGAGGGGGAAGAGCAGGGCAGCACAAACACACAGTCTCATCCCAATCTTGTAGCCACAAGCACACCTCATCAGCAAAAGACAATGAAATTGAGTTAGGTTGGTGGATAGCAGGGGACTAAAATGGGGGGAGGTTGTAGATTGGTGAGTGAGGAGAGCTGCAGGAGTTGTGTATATGCTCATAAGTGTGGGTGGGTATGAATTTTGATTACATGACTGCAGGGGTATTGTAATGTCCATAATATCAGGCAGGGTCATAAGTCCCTTCAGCACTGTTATAACTTTGAATGGTCACAATGAATGTAAGTGAAGGACTCCTTGTAAACGAAATAGGGTTAAAGTAGTAACACTACTAAAAAAATGGTTTTTTGAGTGTGTGAGTGGAGGGGAAACAAATTGGAATTCTCTCTCCTCAAGTTCATATCTTGCTTTATATCTTTTGTGCGTACTCAGAATCAAGAACCATTACATTCAAAGGATTTTATTTCCAAGAAATGTATGGTGTAACATACAGTACACTGAAGCACAACACAGCAAGTTCAAAAGTCCATTTATTCTTTTAGGCTTCACTGCTTCCCTTTGTGAGTTTTTGATATTAAAAGAATATTTACACTCTGCTTCCTCCCAAAGAGGGAGAACTATACAACTGAGGCCAAACCCGTGATACAAGAGGCACTCCGTTACTCAAATATGCAGTAGAGATCACTATTACCATACAAGGCAGCTTACATTCTTACTTGTAATCTTTTATTACCTCCTATGTTTTTTAGAATGATGCAAACATCTTGAACTTCACAGAATGATTACAAAGCTTTGTAAATACAAGCTTCAGATTCTGCTTTGCTATGGGCTTAGCTATGTAATGGTTTTGTTAGTCTTTCAACTACTGTAACAAAACTCAAGCCACTAATTTTTTTTTAAAAAAAATGTCTTTGATTTTTGTTGTTCACAGCCTTTTAACATCTGCACATATTCCTTCCCACAATTGTTTAATAAATTGAAAAAAATCCCCTTATTTTGCATCTCTAATTTGTACTTTTCTTTCAGTGCTGTTCTTTTACACTATAAATCCAAAAATGGGGGCTAATGCTTTTTAATGCAAATGATATAAAATGCTTCATTTTGGAGATGTATTATTTAAAAATATGGTATCTTTGAAAGGGTAGGGCCAGCATCACCAGCAGGATGGAGGGTGGGGGTGGCATGGGGACTAGGAGATACAGAGTGATAAAAGCGGCATTTCTTTGTAATTTCAATGTATGCCCTGCTCTCTTTCTAAATATTTTCCAACATTGCACATGTTCCATAAAGGGACAGAACATGTGCTATAATATTACTTTCTTCAATCTGATGCAAAAAGGAAAATCTGATGCCACTAAGCAAAGTTTCCAAATTTGGGCTGTAAAATCCAAGATCTTGAGATTATGGGAAAGATACACAGAAAATCCTAACTCTGCTGCCATCCTATGGTCATCTAGATGTTTAGGGTCCAGTTACGGTATTATTGTTATATATACAATAATGTGAAATCACAGCTGCCAGTTCTTCAGCTAGCATTGGTCTTCATATGTATTGAGTTCTTCCCAAGAACCTGGGATGTCATGTTGGTGCAGATGATGTGGATCCACGCAATGTAATGCAATTTCACCTTCTCTTTTGTTAGGTCTGTTTCTTTTGAATAGTTTGTATCCTTCCATCAATACATTCCAGTCATGAGTTTCATCCTACCAAGTTTCAGTAATGGCAACTACTTTATATTATATCTGCCTTCATGTACTAATATTTCAAGATCACCCTGAACTTGTTCCCTAAACTTTGAGCATCACTGTATAGGCATTTGAGTCCTTTATGGGTCTTGGGTATGTTTCTTATATCTCCTACTTTGTAACTGGGATTTCCATCCTTTCCATCACTCTATACTTCATTATGTTTTTCTTTTTGTATTTCTTCTTTCTCTTTACTACCTACCTCCTTATGTGATTGGTTATCTAGCGGTTTTTGTTTGGATTTAGGTTCTAAAGGGTATGAAGATTGCCCCCTCCCCCCTCAATTTTAGTTTAAAACCCTTTTGATATTAACAACAACAACTAATAATGCAGTTTCAATTAGTCTCATGCACACTTTGATGGTAAGGAACAACACCAACCCTACCATGAGTAAGAGAGAGGTGGTTGCTGAAGCAGATTTTAGATAAGATAAAATGCAGGCAATTATTTACTTTTACTGCCAGGCATGTAAAAAAAAAGAAATGTTATAGTCATATGCTGAAGTAATTTTGGCTGCTACAGATCTTGATTTATTGGTTGTGCAAAATTTGCTTTACCTCAGCCAGTCAAGCTTAATAATTCTCTAAGCCATCTATAAATGATGTATTAAACAGCCTTCTGAAAAACAGCAAATATGTCAAAAAAGTAAATCAATCAATCAAGAATTGTACAATATATTGCCCCCATCCTGCCTCTTTGTTAAGACAAAGCATGTAATAAATAAATGTTAACATGTACATTGCATAATGTAAATCATAACTTAGATATTCATAGTACTCAGAACATAGATATTCATATTCTGAGAAATGAATAAAGTAGAGAATTCTCCTGAAAAGACTGAAAATAAGAAAGGGACTCAGAAAGCTTTTTAAAGATAGTGCAGCAAAAAGAAATCAGAGAAATGAATATCTAGTATCTACAAACATAAACAACAACAACAAAAGTGATCAGAGAACAAAGTTTTCTAACAACATATCAACTTTTGAAAGTAAAAACGTCATAACAAATATTTTCTTAGTAAAAATGTGGTGGGGGAGGGGGGCTGGTGGAGTGCAAGCTGCCTTGAGATCTGCTCTGAAGTCGGGGCCTCCTCTGGAGAGGAAGGTGCCCCGACAGCCTCCCTGGGGGCATCACCAAGAGCCTTGGTGGAGCAGTGGGCTAATGCCTCCTTAAGTAACACCAGCTGCCTGCAATTAGTGCAGGTTCGCATCCCACCAGGCTCAAGGTTGACTCAGCCTTCCATCCTTCTGAGGTAGGTAAAATGAGGACCCAGATTGTTGGGGGCAATTAAGCTGACTTTGTAATAATGCCACTTGGGGGGGTGTATGAAAGCCCTAATAAGCAGGCATATACATAGAATGAAGGCTACTGCTAAGCTTGTAAGCTGCCCTGAGTCTTCGGAGAAGGGCGGGATATAAATGGAATTAAAAAAAATTATGTTATTTTTTTTTAAAAATAAATGTGTGTTTAAGGACTTCAGAAAGAAATGGTAGTACATCAGAAAACCTTTGGATAAATGAAGCTATGGAAAAACACAATGAAGGGTAGTTAGAAAGCTTTTGTAATAAGAATATTTCAATATTAAAAAAATCAACCAGAGAAAATTGATGAGGACTAGATAGCCTAATCATTCCAAACAAATGATTAGGAGCAGGAAAACCTTTTAAAGAAAAGTTGGAAGCAAACTCCAAGTAAGGATTGGGGAGGAAAAGAAGAGAAATAAGACATGGATTTTATCTGGATTAATATGATGCTACCAACAAGTTTCTTCTCTATGTAGGTTAGCTTTTGTTGCGTAAGCTCTTGGCATCATAGCCAAGGCTTTGGCAGGTGTAAAGATTGCAGTCCTGACTTATGGAGAATGGTTAGAATTCCTGATGCACATTAAGGAGAGGCTTGGTTTAAATCATGCTAAAGTTCCATAGCTCATGGGCAATAATGGCAAATTACTTCTCATACAATTACTTTATTAGTTAAAGCATTAAACAAGTGATGAGTGGTATAAAACTCTAAGATGTTTTGAGTAGCAGAATGCAACATGAATAAAAAATCAGCAAAGGATTGGATTTAAATTGCAACATAATTTGGACAAATACAATGCTCTGCCTATTAAATAGCATCATGCAGGATACAGCATGCTTTATCCTTTTTGTAATACTCAATTCATATTAAGGAAGATAGAAATATCTTGTCAGACCGGCTGGAGAGGAGGTCACAGATTATTAAAGCTTCTGGTCTTGTTAAAGCAAGAAGGGACATTTTGGCAGGGCGGGATGGGTTGGTTTAGGGAGAGATGCTAAAAAAATCAAGATGGCCACTGAGACTGCATGATTGAAATCTTATCCATTTTTTTTAATAAGAATCGCATGTATTACTTTGACATTTGTGACCAAGATGCAACTAACAGACGAGTTAGTTAACTACTGAGCCCAAGATCTATTTATTTTTTGAAATCTAGAAAGATGAGAAACTGTTGATTTCTACACAAATCTGTCCTATTGTCAGAATCCATTTATATCATATTCATAAATGTATGTTTAAAACATTATTCCATGGATTCTGCCATCTCCCGAGGAGGGAACGAATGTGTATTGAACCTGTATTAGGCATTTCAAAGGAAAAGAGAAGCTTTTTGAACTGGGGGAACAAAAGGGGGGGTTAGGGTAGGAGCATCTGGCTTGTGTCACAGAAGAGAGCAATAAACATAAAAGGTCCTAAGTTCCTTTCTCCCACGAGAGGGATGATACGAGGTAAATGATGGGGGACTGACCAAATGGGGTTAAGGGGGGGTTGAACCGGGAACTCTTTATAAGGGTTTAGTTTGTAGAACAATATTAAGTCCTGTCTTATATTCCTACAACCAAGCATGTCATAGTAAAGATTCCTTTTGGACTAAGATTTGGCTCCAAGAGTTTGTCTTCCTAAGACGTAGTTTGGGGTGGGTCCTGACATTAGACAGGACTTGCACTGAAAGTCAACCTGGAAGGAGAAACCTTACCGGGGGACTTTGCAAATAAATATGATGTCTGACGATGAAGCAAGAGAGGAGGGAAGCCCCACGGAGAAGGAGTCTTCCTCCCAGCCAAATTCCCAGAAACAGTGGGAAGCTGAAGCATCATATTCCTCCTGGGAGGAAATGGTGGAGCAGCACGAATGAAAACCCCGGTGGTCGATGGGCGTTGGAAGGAAAAGTGAGTGGGAAAAGGCTTTGGGAGAAGTGACCCTGAGACGGAGCGACCACCAACCGGAATGGAAACAAGAGATGGAGAGCTCCCTGCACGACAGTGAGGAAGAGCGGATTCTGGAAAAAGCTATTGACTTGATGAAAGCAACCCTGAGCTCACTAAGGGAGGAGAGAGCTGGAAACCGCAACCGACGCAACACCTAGGGTCGCAACTGGAGGGGTAACGGAAGGGATCCAACACCTGAAACCCCAGGGCTGTCCAATGGAACAGGAGTTGCTGACTCAGCGGTACCCCCCCCCCAGACCCACAGACGGGGATCGAGATGAGGAGCGATACCCTCTGCGGCGCAGACAACACTCCAGTCAAAGATTCCCACCCCTGGAAGCAAAGTTCAAGGGGGAGCCATCACGACTGGGATTTTTCCTAACCCAAGTCGTCAGCTACATGGAAGAATACGGACGGGACATCCCCAGTGACAAAACCCGTATCCGAATTGTGCAATCCGCCCTGGACAGGACGGCTGCAGACTGGGTGGTGAACCTGCATGACTCCAATGCTGCAGAACTCAACGACTTCAACTGATTCATGTCATCCTTGAGGCGACGGTTTGAGGACCCTTTGGCTGACCGGAAGGCCCAGGAGAGAATCAAAATGGTGAGGCAGGGCAGGCGAACAGTGGCCGAATATACCCAAGAATTCCGAGCCATCGCCAGCAAGCTGAACTGGCCAGAAGACATCCTCCTCAGCCATTTCAAAGACGGTCTAAACTACGACCTGTATGACGCTTGCCTGCCTCGAGGAGACCCCTACCATCTCGACGACTGGTATGTCCTGGCAGAGGAAGTGGAAATAGACCTATTGAAGAGACAATGCAGAGGGGCCGCCTGCCACTCGAGCAAACACGTGAGGGGAAAAACCCACCGGCCACGGCTAAAAAAATCAAAGGGATGTTTCAATTGTGGGAGAGAGGGCCACCGTGCTGCAGAATGTCATTTGAAAGCCCCTCCACGCAAAACAGAGGCATCGTCTTCCAAAAAGCTGGAGAAGCCTCAAGGCAACCCAAAAGAATCTTGGGTCTCTGACACCTATGCTAAGTTCTGACTTAGGTCTTATAGCCCTATGTCTATATCCACCAATAACTAGAAATATCCAAGCCCCTGATTGGGAGAGATACGTTGTTTGATAGTTCATTTCAAGATGCTGGTCACTTCTTAGAAAGCCCTGAAAGGCTCAGGGTTTGTGTAGCTACACTAACTGACCACCTTTCCCAGATGGATTCTTTCAGACCAATTGGGACACCTGCTGAAGGTTTCCTCCTTTCACAATCTCAGGAGTTTCTGCCTTTCTTTGGAACAGCTTCTCCCCATTTTCTAAAGGTGAGGATGGCTCACACTCATAGCTTTATAGAAGCTTCCAAAAACCTGGTTGTGCTGGAAGGTGTTCAGTGCATGCACCCATCAGCACTGGAGTGAACTTTTCAGATTTTACATTATTATGATTAGCAGTCATTTTAATTTTAGCATCTGTAGACCTTAGAGGAGAGGTTTCCAACTTTTTGGGCACCAGGGACCAGTTCCATGGAGAGAGGTTTTTCCACAGGCTGGAGGGTGCGTGGTTTTGTGTGCTACCTGTATCTTGTGGATGGAGCTTTGCTCGTTTGTGCAGACCAGTTGCTGGCATGTCGCGGTCCGGACCTGGTTCATGGACCGGGATTGGGGACCCTTGTCTTAGAGTCTGCTTGGTTTGAGTCAGAAATAAATGACATAAAATAGATGCATCTAGACCAGGATTTTAAGAGTGGGACTCACATTTGGCCTTTAGGGGCTAGACTCTAAAAAAAATGTATTCAGGACCAAAGCAAAGATAAAATTAGATTGAAGTCAATAGCCTTACTTTCCATTAATTCTCAAATCATTGTTTAAGTATATTATAAATTACAGTTGGGGGCAGTTTCTGGAGAGCTTTGGCACTACATTAAGGGATCCCTGGAAATTCTGGTTTTGCAGCCTTGATTTAGATTACTGTTTCTCCACCTTGGTAGGGGAGTATTGCTGGCTGGGGAATTCTGGGAGTTGAAGTCCATGCATCTTAAAATTGCCAAGGCTGAGAAACACTGATTTAGACACACTCTGATTATCTGTATTTGCAAAGACGTCTATGTCTGTATATAGATGTATTTACTGCAGAATAAATACAACACTAAGAAATTAGCATTCATTTTTTGCCAACTACTATAACTTGAGGAATGAGACATTTACTTTTTTTTAGCTAATATGCAAAATCATATTCACATTAAGAGATGCAAGGTAATAATACCAAAATGTATTGTGGTGAAACTGTTGAAAATATCCATCTGAAACTTTGCAATGCTAATACCATATAAAGGGACTGTTGTACTTGCTACTTTCTTTCCTTTTATGTGAAAAAAGTAAATTAGCTATAGAAATTGTGGTGAATTTCTATTATAATCTATTGAAATTTTTAAACTGAATCTCTATAGACTACAGATTATATACAGTACATATTACAATCACTGAATTTTAAACAGACATCTGATTTACAACTGCTTAATATTATTCATATAATATAATTAATATTAATATAGTTATAATATAACTAATATAATTAATATAGTTATTATAAAACTTCAACAGATATGTTATAAGTCTATGGGGGGATTTATTTAGGCAGCTATTATTAAGAGTGTAGATTTATTAAAAAGGAAAGAGGCTGGTCTTTTTTTTTTAACATCAAAGTAAAAAGTATAAATTTCAATTTAACAAGTTCTTTTTTTAATCTTTGACCACATCACCCTCTGCTGGAATAGCATGCTCATTACAGTGGCCAAGACAGAAAATAAAACACTCAACCTAAAGCTAGGGAAATTTAATTCCGGCAGCATATTTTATTTGTGAGCATTTCTTATATGCATACAGAGTTACTAATCTTAGAAGAACTGCGCTAAATAAGTTTATAAGGTTTACAAAGCCAACCTTCTATCCGTTTCCCCCAACACAATCTTGTGTGTGTATCTTTCTACATTTGGCATGCTACTTATTACATCACACAAAACCAAAGCTTGGTACATAGCTCTGAGTCAGCCCAGTGATCAAATGAGTCATATTTCCCATACAGACTGATAGCTGCTCTCCAGGATATCACATATAGCAGGGGTGTCAAACTCAAATTCATTGAGGGCCGCATCAGCATTGCGGTTGCCCTCAGGGGGCCAGGTGGGTGGGCGTGGCCTACTGGGTGGGCATGGCTAGAGTGTGTATGGCCTACTGGGTGGGCATGACCAGCTCTACATCGTTTGCATCAAGGGTGCCTATGGGGGCCTGGGCAGGAGTGGGACAGATCTGAGGGTCTCTGGCAGAAGGAGGGTCTCTGGGCCAGGGCCAAGGCAGTGGAGGCCGTTCCCTCACTGTTTCCAGGATGGCTTCGCGGGCCACATGAAACCACTTTGCGGGCCGGATCTGGCCCCCGGGCCTTGTGTTTGACGTGTCTGACATATAGGAACTGACCAATCCTACCAGGATATTAAACCTGAATTTTTTTTGTATGCAAAACAGTGGTTCAGGTATTAAAGTCATTTTCAATACATTCCAAGTTGTCAATAAGTTTCCACTGCTGAAAAGAATGTCAAATGAGACATTGGATGAACAGATATGAAATGAGGAAACTTCTTGGTTTACTCACTTCAATTTCTGGTGCATTCATCAAAAACAAGTTCAGGAGCGTTAGATTTTTCTGCATCAGATTTGAACATCTTAGAATATATCACAGCTGCTTCCTATTCAAATTCTTGAGAAAATATGTCCATATACAAAATAATTGCCATGATGAAGATATAATTGACTAGAAGGCAAATTGGTAAGGTTACTCCTCACTCTTTCTTCTATCTCCCTCTCTATGGCTATATACACACACGCATATGCTTTATTCTAGACTCGGGTTTCCCAGCCTTGGCAAATTTAAGATATGTGGAGTTCCACTCCCAAAATTCCCCATGCTGGTCTAGGAATTCTGGGGTTGTAAGTACACGTCTTGAAAGTTCCAAGGGTTTGTTCTTGGCAGACAGGCACATGCCCCCTCAAAACCCAGTAGTCAGTATTTGCTTTGCAGATCAAGTCCAGGCATCTCTAGAAAAAAAGTATGTAGGACGTTGGCCCTTTGTTTGGCAAAAGACTAGCTTCCCATTTATACATATTATTATTTTAATTAATATTTGATTGAATAGGTTCTAGAATATATGAGGAGAGGACAGAGATATATTTGCTATATCTTATATCTGGGACTCTTGACTGGGCAAGCATTAGCAATTGGAAGCCGTCTGCACTCAAGTGGATTTGTTCAAGCACAATTCTAAATCAGAAGAGAACCAGCTTGCATACAACAAACATCAAAATACCCATTACAATACATAAAGAGAAAAAAGGATCTGAGAACTTGGGGTTGTCCAGCAAACATAGCCTCTATTCCAGCTTCAGAGGCAATTTACACTTTACATGAATGAAGGTCATCCAAATGGCTTTTTGTGATCTAACTTGATCCAGCAAATCAGTATGAGGGGAAATGGCAAACCCAGAGCTATTGCAAAGCATAACAGAGCAGTTTTGGTTTTTTTCGTACTTTCAAAAGTTTATTGGAATTGTACAGCCCATGTCCTCATTGCTCAGGGAATTAATTAGATCTTTTGATATTTTAAGAATGTTGCAGTAAAAAAACCAAGACAAATAAAGAGCTTGTGCTAATGAAAATTTCAAAATCCTGGATTTGCTGTTACAAAAAATTAAACCATTAATCTGGAGGACAAAAGGCAATTAGGTCCCTAATATCAAAGGTTGCCCAAGATAAACTGGCCACATTCTACAATAAATCCAACTTCCTGAAAAACAGGGTGAAAAGACTAATGCATATTTACATCCAGCTCCTGCAGATTCACATTCTAACCCTAGCAAAATGTGTCCTTAAATAAATATTGAAAAATAATGACAAATGCCAAGACTTTTGTCGCCAAAGCCCAATGAAAACTAAATTAAGACACTTTCAAGTCAAGCTCAACTGCTTCTCTGGTTGAGGGTGAATGAGAACCCAGGTCTAGAGATATGCATGTCCATATGTACTCTGAAGCACCATTTTTCCTTCAGATCTGAAGCACTGGAATAATTGTTTTCTTGTCAAACAATTGGCCTTTTCCTTTTTCCAGGATATTTTTTTTCTATGTCCATGTCCAGCCTACAGTCCTAGAACTTTATCATATTCTCTAACATAAATACTAATTACATTTGGTGCTGCTTAATGTTTTTCAGCATCAGCCAGAATTGGTAAATGCTGTACAATCTGTTGTGGTAATGAGAGCTAAAAGACTTTCGAAAAATCATCTGAATTATGCTTGAAGGCTGCTCCCTTCTGAGGCAAGTATCTACTGTATACCTTATTATGAAGGTGGAGGTTTGCTATCTGAGCTTGTGGGTTGGTTTCCACACATTTCGATACCAGGCATCTTCGGTCTTTCTCTGTAACAGCTATCCAAAAATTTTTGTATTCGAACACACAGCTCCCAAACCACAATGTACCACACAGCCAACCGCCATGCAAACCCCCCTGAAGATGTTAGCTCAGTGGTGGGATTCAGCTGGTTTGCACCAGTTTGGTAGAACCGGTAGCCCTACCCTTTTTCACAAGGCCCGGAATGGACTACCGAAAGTGCATGGACTCCACTTCCAGAACTCCGTTCTGGGCCAGGGAAGCCTCCCAGGCCAGAACGGCCCACTGGAAGTACATGGATGCCACTTCCGGAAGACCATTCTGGGCCTCGGAGGCCCAGGCCCAAAATGGACTTCCGGAAGTGGCGTGCATGCAGAGAACTGGTATTTGAATCCCACCACTGCCTAGCCTGGTAACAAAACATTCAGAAACCAAACCACAAGCTTGATGAATGAACATCCACTCTCATCCTACACCTGCTACAGATATTTGCCACTGTCACATACCTTACTGTATTATAATACTCTAAAAGCAAAGGGTTCAATTGTTGAATGTTATGTCACCCTTTAAAAACTCCCTGAGCAAATAAAAATATCAAAAGTGTAATTCCTACACTGTGCTATATTGGCACATACAGGGAGTTGCAATAAATGGAGTACTAAGTGCTCAGTGTCATGGTTCTAACTAATGAGACAGATCAAAGAACATTCCAGCATTGTTTATTCTAAAAAGTCTATAATAATGAGAATGAAGCATCGGCACTCATGGATGGATGCCAAAATCTTAATTTTCCTCCCCTGAACACATCGTATCAAACACAATTCCCTCCCTTATTTGGACATTGTAAATCACATTCTCCAATTAGCCCAAAACACAAGCTTCACTTCCGTTATATAGCATGTCATTCCTTATCTTATTTAAACAACCGGATTAGCCTTCTCCACCCCCACACACTCAGCTTCATTTTAATCAGAGCAAACAGTTTAAAGAAAGACTGCCTCTTATATTGTCAGAGCAAAAACATCCCATGTTTGCAGCGTTGACACTCAGCTCATGTGTGCATATATCCATGGAGTCTAAATCAGTACAATTCAGTATGAGACTCACACTATAAGTACACTATTGGTGTATTTTATTAGCTGGCAAGTGTGGGAATTATAACAAAGCACATTTGAATGCATTAGGTTGGAAAATAAGGTATAAGGTTTACAACATACCCAATCAATATTTTGTTACTGAAGAATCTGTATAATGTCAAATATAGGAGAAAAACCTAAGGACTATAGGACAAGAATACAAAGCCAATGGTCTTCCTCATCACAACTCTCATCAGGATTCATTCTCATGGCCAAAAACTATTCACAATGGAAAATGCAGCCCAGTGTTAATGGCCTGAGGTACTATATCCTTTTATAGAACATTTTTGAAGGGTATGACTATATTAAAGTCCCTATCTTGAGAAACATCCTGCATCAAGAAATCAAGAGCACTGAGAAATGCCTAAGAACTAAAATCATAAGCAATCAAGTTAGTAATAAAAAAAATCTTTGGATTCTGCCATTTAATAATTTTGATTTTGTTAAAAATCCCCCAATACAGTAGACATGCAGAGGACTTTGAAATAAGGCAAAACATGGTTTCACAGTTTGGTTTCCTTCCCATTAGGACACCATCTTTTTCTTGCACTCCACTGAGCAGAAAACCATTCCTTCTACTGGCATGAACTTCTGGCCAATCAGACATTTGCTGCAACAGGAGCACAGAAAACACTCTGTGGTAGCATGCCAGTTGAAGTTGTTGTAACTTACACGTTGAACTTCAGGGTCAATAGCATTGTGGCAGCCTTGGCAGACCTGGGGAGTAAAGGAAATCAACATTCATTTCTTTCAAAGTTTGGAAGGTAACGAAGATCAGAATATTCATAAGTGACTGGTTGAAATTAGTCAACTTTTCTAGATCTATGCCACAAAATGCCAGTGATCTTATTACTTGCAGTACACTTAAATGCATGTGCATTTTTAGCATATTGGTTCTTCCCCCTTGTAACAATACCCCTCATACCACCTTAAATACATTTTAAGAGTCTTTCACATTCAAAATGCTATCCGAGAATAATCTAGTTCATACCTAACTTTAATGCAGGATTTGAAAGTGGGCCATACAATCTGTAGTATTTTAATTCAGAGAAAGTTAAACCACAATGGATGTCTTCTTAGCTAGGATGGAAGCTCAGATGTGGAGTGTATAATTTTTAATCAGCATTATTTAGAACAAAATAATAAGAATAATGGATACTGCACTGATCACTCCTGTAATGATCCATTATGAGAATTCTGTGTTCCTCCTTGTCCTTTTAGATACTTCAGCATCTGATTCTATCAGCTATTGCATTCTGCTGAGTCACTTGGAAGGGTTGGTAATGGGGAGAATGTCTTATAATGTTGCTCCTTCCTTCCTAACTCCTGTCATTGTTTGTTGGGAATGAGGATCAAGACTCTGTGCATCCCATATCAGCTCCCAGGACTCAGCCCTTTCTTCATTTTTTCAACCTCTACTGTACATGATACATGACAATCCTAGGTGAAAGAACAGATGCCTGGAGGCTTTTAAGAACCTGCATAGGTAATATCAGCTTAGGATAGCTGAGTACCTATTAATTCAGAAGCTGGCTGCTTCAGGATGCTCCCTCTGAAAGGACAGCTTTGCATTAGCCTGGATTAATGGCTATTGCATGAAGAACAGACCATGGCTAACAAGTCCTTTGCCCAATTTCAGTGGATATACCAGTTTGTCTTTTCTGGAATAGATAAGCACTTCATATCCTTGTTAAAACTTGATTCAAATACTGCAGTGTATGCTTGAAGACTCTCTGGATGTAGAATGCAGCTGTTCTTTTGTCAATAAGCCAAACCTATTTCTGCCATATTAATCTGTTACTACTGTGTAGGAGTTGCACTGACAGCCAATTCAAGATGCTGGATATAATCTTTAAAGCCCTTTATAGCTTAGGACCCAATTACCTTTGAGACTACAGTATTCACTGTAGAACTTGCCTACAAAGTATGAGGACAAAGAAGGTATGCCATAAATTTTCAGCAAGAACAGGTTGCTCATGGAAATGAAATTGGCCCCTTCCCTGAAGATATATTGTATATGTAGGAAACCTATTCATGATTGGCTGTTTCCAAAAGTCTTTGGGGACCTATAAGTTCCTTAATATAAAATCTGAGCAGGTACAGTTGAGTCATAGTGGATAATACCTAATGACAAGATGGAATATTTGGCAAGATTTAAAACATTTAAAATTATTATAGCTGACAAAAAATATAAATTGAATATTAAGATACAATTCTAATATTTTGTGGGATTATCTAGATGAAAATATCACAAAATGCAATAGAACCTATTTCTCAGTAGATCATAACACTTAAATGAACAATCAACAATCCATTCTTGTCAGAGCTATCAGAAGAAAGTGACTCTGAATTCAATAGTATTTACTTCTAAGTAACAAAGTGGGAATAAGAACTTCATCTTCAAGGTTCTCTGAAGCTTAGATATATATTCAATTTTATCTTTTGGAATAATAAATTACATTATGATGGTCACATTTACACTATAAGAACAGATCAGAATTGCTCAGAATTCTGGTTTATCATTTACAAATGCAGATTAACCATCTCCCTTTTCTCATTCACCAACAGGAGCAGCTAAAGAGAAAGAATCAGTGTTAAACTATATTTTCAATCTCTGAGAATAAAGGAAGTAAGAAACCAGGTATCTTGTACTACTTCTGCTTCACAAACAGATACAATATTTTAGACCATGGGTCTTCAAACCTGGCCCTTTTATGACTTGAGGAATTCTGGGAGTTGAAGTCCACAAGTCATAAAAGAGCGAAGTTTGAAGACCCCTGTTTTAGACAATAAGACAATTATTTATTTACCATTAACCTATGATACCACCATACTTAACATTTCTGGGAGAGGACCATAGGGCATGCAATAATGATGCAGAGTGAGCAACAGTGTGTTAAGAGCATGTATATATATATTACAATTTTCTCTCATTTCCTATCTGGAAAAACTATGTTGCTGATTTTCAGGAACTGTGTTCAGAAAGAGTTTTAGTGGTCACGCAAGACCATTGTGGTTCAGCTTGTCTACTTTATTCTGCATTTCTGCAGTATGTATTTATAGCCATTTGCACAGATGCTCCCATATAGAACACAGGAAGTTCTCTTAATTTATATGCCATCTTTCCTCCAGGAGCTAATGGGGTCTTACATGGGGGTCTTCCTTCATTTTTATTATTGTAACGGCACATCTGTGAGACTGGACTAAGAAAATAAATGCCCCTAAGTGTTTTCATAGCTGAAGGCCACCTTAGGACTCAATCTTCCTGATCCTAGACCAGTCCTTAACTAATATGGAACAACTCATATTGTTTCAGACCAAGGGTCCAAAATCATCAATATTTGCGAATTAGCAGCTCTTAGGGATTTCAGGCAGGAGTTTTTCCAACTCTATCTAGAAATTGAACTTGGAACCGTCCAAGTGCAAAACACATGCTTTACTACTGAACCATACCCCTCCTGATTTCAAAGTTGTGCTCAAACCACCATACAAGGACAGCTTGAAATTAATAATCATATTGCTGATGTTAAGAGCACATACTCCATTCTATAATAGTTTAATTTTGTATGCTGCAGGAGTAAGTCTTGTTTTTGACACCATGCCAGCATAAAGCAACGGGATTTTCTTGTTTTTCTTTGAAGACGTTTCACTTCTCATTCAAGAAGCTTCTTCAGCTCTTGGATGAGAAGCAAAATGTCTTCAAGGAAAACAAAGTTCAGTTGCCTCGTGAAAAAGCACCTTTGGGATAACTATGATTTGGATGACTGAGAATCTCCATTGACACACCATGCCAGCATTTCTACTGAATTCCTACCTAACTTAGAATGATGATGTTTGGGTGTCATTAGGGAAGGTCCTGTAAGCTGAACTGAAATATGAACTTATCCAACTGCTTCATATAGAGGTAGAATAGGAAGGAATTGAAATAGTTTAAAAGAATGCCTGTGATTCTCAAAACTTGCAGATGCTGATTCTCAACAGTTGCAGGCAGTCTTGGAGGCAAACATGAGTGACAGTAGTCAAGGCTATCAAGAAATATAAAAGGACCAGAAGGAGTACCCTCCTATATCAAACATCTGACATAGACCAACCATTAGGGTGATCAGTGCAATTTCTGCTCCATGTCCAGAATTCCCATTCTGAATCCTGAATGAAAAGGGTCCTGATAACCTTTACAAGCACCATCACTTTCTCAAAAATCTAAAAAGGAAGATTGGGAATCATCTAGTAGTTGTTAAATACTTTATTTTTGCATTATCTTATTTATAGTATGCCATAAAGATTTAAAATGTATAAGATTGTATTGTCTCTTATTTTTCTCCTGGAAAATGGTCTTTCAAGGAACTATTCATGAAACAAGGTTTGTGAAAGTCCACTTAAATATGTAACTTTACACAGTAATTATATATTTCAGGCAAAGCTAGATTTTCTTACCACAGCATGATTCTTCACATAACAGGGTTTGCAGACGGGCTTTTCATTAACCATGACGTAGATTTCTCCAGCCAAAACACAGTCGCAATCAAAGCAGCAGAAATGCTTCAGATGCCAGTTTTGACCTTCAGCTTGTGTGTACTCATTGTTGAAAATAAGCTAGAGGAAAGCCAGTTACCAGGTTCATATTAACATACTTACACAATTGTTTTCTTCTACCACAGTACATGAACTAAGACATGCTTCCTGTATGACATGGTGTGGTATTAGTTTGTTCTATTTAATAGACAGGATTTTTAAATAACACTTTTTAGGGTCCCTTTTAAAAAAAATGAAAATGAAGAACAGCCATCCTCCTCATTTCAATTTCAGTTAGCAACCAATTATTTTTATAGAGCAGTAGAAAACTGTAGTTCTGGCTAATGCTAAAGATTTCTGGAAATTATCATGTGTCAATTGAATTGCCATGTGCAACTGATGCATTGAATTGATTTTACAGAATTTAATTCTCACTGAATGATACTAAGGTAATTAATTTATCAGCCATACCATCTGTATGTATAAACAGTATGTAACAGAAGAGAGAGGCACACATCTGTCTGAAGTGAAGAATACCTGGACTAAATGTTATAACTAGGACAAAATTTATTTAAGAGTTTTCTGATTGACTACAGAGTAGTTCTCAATTAAAAATAGTATTATACTGAGATAAGCTCAGAAAAGAAATCCAGGGCCTTTTTAAGCCCACTGTTTATAATGAGTGCATTGAAGCTGGGGAATGTATCTGTTGGAATCCATTTATATTTCATTTCTAACTCCCTCTCTGTGCAAACCCAAATCTCACACACACCCCTTTCTGGATTCTGCCATTCCCAAGGAGGAAAGAGAAGACAGGGGAGTTTATTGCCCTCATCTCTTTCCCTCAGATGTAACTTTTTGTTTATCTAGCCTGCCTGTTGGCCATTGCAAAAAAGATCAATGAAAGGAACCCTCTCCCTCTGATCTACGAGCAACTAAGAAAGGGGGTGGGGGAAATTCTGGTTTGTATCTACAGATGGAATGTGAAGGGGAAGAAGTAATTGTGCTGCGAATGTTCTGATGGTTCTCCCTTTCCCACGAGGGGTTTGACACCTGAGACTTGACTGATCCGGGACTGACCAAATGGACTGAGGGGTGAGGTTTTGCTCGGGGACACTTTAAAAATATCAATCTGTGAGAAAGTTTTCAGATCCTGTCTATTATACCCTCTGTCATCTATGTCTTGGACAATCTTGTCTCCAAGAGTTTTTCTTTCTTAAGATTGGATTGGAGTGGGTTCTGGCACTATCTATGAAGCCTAATATGTCTAAATAAACACTTTTATTTTGGGTAAACTGATAAGAATTCATAGTTAACTTTATAAAATTGGTTAAAACCATTATCCATTGGTTCAGTTTAAGTAAGCATAAAGGAATGCACATTAGGGCAAAAACCATAACTTTACACTTAGAACCAATGGGAAAAATATTCTTGGGATATTTCAAGAAAAATATCAACTCAGAATACAGCAATCTAGGGAAAAATATAATCATGCTAGGATCCTTCGGAAAAGCAGGCAAAAATAAAAATGAGAATGTTGTAATGACAATAAAATTATTACATATTTGCGTCTGAAATACCATCCAATTTCTGCTCTCCACATTTTTTAAAAAGGACATATTAGAAATGGGAAAAAATGCAAAAGAGGACAATCAACACTGTTGGGGTTTTAACACCTTAACACCTTCCTATGAGAAATGGATAGAATATCTGGGATTCTTTAGGCTGACTGAACAGAACCTAATTGAGATGCATAAAAAATGTAAAGGACAGAGAAGGTACTTCTCTTCAAGCTCCAGGACTAGGGTTGTTTAAGCTGAATGAAAAGTTTAGATAAAGTATTTTTCACAAAGTGCATAATTAACCTGTGGAATTCATTACCAGAGGACATGGTAATGGCCATTAATTTGGATGTCTTTCAAAAGGGAGGGGATAAATTCATGGAGGATAGATATATGAAGGGCTTTATCTGCTTCTTAACACCACTCGCAATGGAACAACTTAGGCAGTGTCCTCTGGCCACTGTGAGAAGAAAAATGCTCTAATAAAATGCATCTTGGCCTGATCCATGAGGATCGTTCTATCAAGAATATTCCTAAAGCCTCTCCTGGGCAAAATAGTTCATCCCCCATTATCCAAAATTCAGGTGAATCCAAAATTCTGTATGTTGGCTTCTATGCCTTATCTTCTACTGTATTCAGTACTGTCTGGTAGTACCAAAAGAATGCCTTTGAACTCAGAAACATGTTTGCACACATGGCAGTTAAGGTCAACCAATTAAATTATTTCAAGAGTCAAAGGAATTAATCTGCCAATGGAATTCAAAATTGCATGGAGATCTTTAACTTTTTTTCTCTTTGTACAAAACAAGAATCTGGCAAAGTTAAAAGCTAGAATTGCTAAGCAGATCCATCACACTGTGATTCTGACCAGAATGTATCTGGCATTGGTGGCCAATCTTGGGAGATAGAAAACTGGGCAAAAGGAATTCTTGCCTCATGAGTCATTAGTTCTTCTGGGCACTAAAGAACAACTAGGAAAACTCTTGCTCACCTCATCACATCCAGCACAGCGAGGTTTTTCACTGTCACAGTAGTGTCGGCCACAATACAGTTTCCCATTTTTCCAGAAATAGATCATATCTACCAGGAGTTCACTGCAGGTGCAGCAGACAAAGCAAGCAGGATGCCAAAGTTTGTCATATCCAGCCCGCTCAGCATACACAGCTGGATCCCCTTCTTTCATATTTTGATTGCACTGGAAACAGAACTGCAAAGAAACCACAAAAATCACACTGGAATCTGCTTAATTGGGGAACTGAACTATTTATTTATTTATTTATTTATTTAATCATACTTTTAGGCAATCCATTCAGAACAGCTCTGGATGGTAAATAGATTAAAAGCATGAAAGGTCAGTACAACACACAAAACGTGAAAAGGAAAAGATATTCAGATTGGGAGATAATAGATACAGTAACAGCTAAATAAACTGCGGAGTCCTTGGTTCTTTCTTGAGTTGGGTTGTTTTCTTGCAGATGTTTCATTAGCTGGCAAAGTAACATCTTCTGTGCTAGAAAAGAATGGGGTTTGGTCATATACTGTACAGTAGCTTGCCCTGTCAAAATTAGTAGGGAGTTCTTTTCTCCTTGGCAGTTCTTTGATTAGGAAATTGTTTACTGCTTGATTGTCTGAGTTGATAGTTTCTTGATTAGGGTATTGCTTACTGTTTCTTTGGTATTAATCCTTGTGTAAATCCCTGTCTATCTGGATGTTAATTGCTGATCTTTTTTGTCCCTTTTAGCTTTTGTCATTTTTAGTCTCTTGAGTCTCTTTTAGACTCTTTTAATTCCTTTTGAATGATATATAAATGTGATTTCATGTGCCTGTTGATGGATGAGTTTTGAGGGCCAAGCTTCCAAGAATTCCAAGTATTTTAAGATTTAGTTTGGTATAGAATCTCACAGTTTTCCAGTTGAAACTATGCTTGAGCTTGTCCATGTGTTGTGAAATTAAGGAGTTTTCATCGTATTTTCCAACTGCTTAGTGTTCATGGATGCACTCTTCTGCTTGTCTGTCCAACATAGTGGCTGTTATAGCGTCTTTACACTATATGTTGTAGATGATTCCTGTTTTTTCTTCTTGAACTACTAGGTCTTTTGGTATATGTTTATGTAAGAGATTTGAAAATTTGCTAGTCTTAAATCAGCCTTAAAGGTGAATGGCTGGATGTGTGATGAACCTTCAATTACTGAATAGTTCATGATTTAGCATGAGAAGGAAATTCTATGCTACTCCTATGATCCAAATTTCAACCTCTAGCAGACCAATCATAAGGTATACTAGAAATTGTAGCTGAATATATGTGGAGTATTAGTTCCTGACCATTCCCCTTTTGCAGATTCCATTTATCAGATTAGATTAATGAAAAATGTGAGAAAGTCAACTATCATATCTCAGAGTTATTGTGGGAGCACAAAGAATTAGTAATAGGGCAATATTTCGGAATGCCCTAAAACAGGCATGTGAAACTGCCTGCCCACGGGCTGGATGAATCACAACAAAACCGTGCCTTCCCCATTGCCAGCAATGGGGAAAAAGTCACAATACGTCGCGCGATGCCACGTGATGTCGTGAGTTTGACATGCCTGCCCTAGAAGCAATACATGTAATCTAATTACACTCCAAAGCTCTTTTTAATCTGTGCTCTAGCTCATATTTGATTTGAATAGATCTTTTAAATTAAGTTGTAGATCAGCCTGAGATGTACCAAGGAGTCCAAAGACCCCTGAGACTGACAATCAAGTTTTGTAACAGTTTGAACTCAGACATTAGAAAACATTTATCAGCAACAGACAAGAATATTGTTGAAATATATTTCCTGGTATGGTTGCAAAGAAAAGTTAGAACACAACTTTTTTAAAAAACGAAGTTCTGTTTGTCATTATATGTGACAAGAACATACTATGGACCATAAACTGATGTCTTTCATGAATTTCCTACCTTTGGAAAGTTACGGAAGTATGTGATGGGCACAAGTCCCTGAAACAGTTGAAGTTGTTCACTGTCTTCCAGGAAACTTCCTATTGTTGCCTAAAGTTGAACACACTTTCAAACAAAGGCACTAGGACCAGTGTTTCTCAACCTCTGCTGGCTAGAGAATTCTGGTAGTTGAAGTCCACATATCTTAAAGTTGCCAAGCTGAAAAACATTACATTAGGCTACAACCATTTGCCTTCTTTTATTTCTCAGTTTGGATTTCAGAAAATGATAATATATAAAGCAGATATTCGAAGTCTGCTTTTTATGGCCACTCTGGAGAAAGAGAAAAGTGTCTAAATTTCAGGTTATCAAACTTTCATCATATTTTCCCCCACCTCAACCATACAAGGGATGCTGGGTTGAGAAAGTCTCCCCGTGAGCATCAATAAATTGAGGGGGGATTTGCTTCTGTATCTGTATAGCACACTGGCTTTTTGGTGTGTCTGTTTTCCTGACTGATTGATTGAAACAAACAATGAAGAAGTTGTAAATTCAATTTTAAAGTGGTACCAAAGCACCTTCTTTTTAAACTAAGTGGGAAAAGAGGAAACAAGAATGGCTTTCTTTTGTTGGCTTCCATTCAATGGTCAGTTTCCTCTATCCACCTCTAGGGAGATTAATTTTCCTGCAGGGTTATCAGTTTTCCTCTTGAAAAACATTTAAAAAGAAATAATACAGCACACCACTTTGGGGAACTAATGTCTCTCATCTAAATATAGTTCACTCACCAGCAAAAGACAAAATATTGATCTCTATGCAGATCTCCAGTTGGGCATGTTATATTAATATTATTGTAAGAGCTCTGCATGACTGAATTGCTCTCTATTGCTGCCCAAAAGATATTCCAATTATAAAGTGGATATTTTGGCTCAGCTTTTGAATTTTTTTTAATTGAGGCTGTCTAATATATGGTGGGTGCCCCTAAAGGTATTTAAACAAATCCTGCACTGCTACATGTCTGTTACTTGTTAACAGAAAGATCCTTGCACTGAGATTGGGGCTGGCCTAGGTGATTTCTTAAGATCATTTTTCCCATTAAAGTCTAACCAGTAGTAGAAATTGTCAGATTCTGTGGATCCCTCTCCTATCAGTAATCACCAGTTCTGGTCACCATAGGTGTTTATTTTTGTTCTATCAATTTTAGTTTGCAGAAACCCCCCTTAAAATAGCAACATCTAAAGGAATAGAATTTTATCCAAGCAAAAACTCTCATTTCTTTTTTTAAAAGAGACAAAATTATAATACATTAAGCTGCAAATTCAGGGAGCACATTATGAGGGAATAAACTTCCAAATAATTTATTTTCTTTGATCTGCTGTTTGAACACACACACTCACGTACACACGCATCACCCACTTACATATTGAGTTCCTTTCTGACCAGCCTGTTTGTCTTCTATGGCTCCTACAGTAGCGGAGGTTCCCTTCTTGCCATTACTCAGGACATTCTTCTCTCCGGCTTTCCCTTCCACTTCACTGGGAAGCTTGACATCACCCACGCCCAGCGCCTCGGTCTTGTATTTCTTCACAAATTGCTCCATCTGCTTCACCTCATTAGGTGTCAGCTCATGGCATTTGGAAGGGTCCTGATCATGAGCAGGCAGCTGCTTGGCCAACTGTTTCTTGCGGTACTGAGCCCCTTCCGAGCCAGCCACGGGCTGCTTCTCCTTTGGAAGCATCTGCATATAGTGCCTCGCCTAAAGAGTAAGGAGAGAGGACTAAAATTAATGGTCCATTGGATTCCAGCTTTCTAAACAAAAAATGAAAGGAGATTAGGAATGCTCTGTAGAAATTGCTCATCTTCAGGGGAAACGGAGAACAAGATGTGGATGGGGGAGATAGAGTTGCTAAGTCACCAGAATTTAGATTTAAGGTTATAAAAGTGTGGCTTTCCTCCACTGTCACTCAGTACTAACACTGAACACTTTTAGCTATTAATTAGCTTTTATCCTAACTATGATTTGCTGTTGGTCTCCTGACAACAGAAGCATTATTTTCTCCCTCAAAATAGGTTTTTTTCTAATAACAAAATATAACAAATCTGACAAATATCTTCACAGAGTTTCTTAAATAATCCCTAAAACCTAACCCTTTAAGGTTTACAAGTGCTTCTGTTTTAGATCACCCAGCATGACATTATATAAACTTAAGATTGAAGCACTAAAAGGAAAAAAGAAAAATCCCAAGGCTATCCAACTAACTCGTCTAGAAGAATAATTTAATAAACCAGAGGGAGCTTTTTCTTTTGGTTGACAATACTGAATTTATTCTGACCATATACAGTAACAGAATTGTGCATGCTTGAGTGCTTTTCCTCAGCATTTAAGTGATGACATAGGTGCATAGGTTTTTCCCCAGTGTGGTGTCCCATTTCAGAATGTCATTTTAAAATGGTTCATTTGAGGATTCATCAATCATCTTAAGTGGCAGGGATGCCTCCAATGTAATACTTACTCCTAACTATGAGCACAAACTCACCTCCCCTTCCTTTTTAGTCTCACTCAAACACTATTATTTTTCTTATGTCCATGCTGCAAACCAATTGCACTCGCTGCTTGAAGAGAAACATGCCCTCAGAAAACCAGGAAAATAAATTCCTCTTATCTGCACATTCAGTCATTAATTGTAGCTGAGACAATTATGCCATTTGCATATTACATTCCTTATATATACTTTCTGCCTGCCAAGAGAGACTATTCCTGACTTGCTTGTCTCCTTCCAACTCCACCATAAGCAGAAAGGATAAGTATTCCTCAGTAACATATGAGTCTTTATGATAATAAATTGATATCTCACCAAGGTTTGATTCTGAACAGGAGGTGCCCATTCGTAAGTTACTGTATTGATGGACACATTCTTCTTGGCTGTCATGGGATTAGTCAGTATCATTACATTACGTTTATACATAGGGATACCATCTGATTTCAGCTTTGCAATTAGAGTTGTATACTTTGTATCCTCAAAGAGCTTTCCCACTTTGCGGTCATCTTCATTACTGGTGGGAACATCATGTTCCTCTTGCCCACACTTGCAATTTCGACATATTTTTCTAGGTTCAAAAGAGAAGCATAATTTAGACAACATAGATACATGGAAATAGAACTGGTCTTGTACAGTTGCAAGAAAAAGTATGCGAACCCTTTGGGATTATGTGGAGTTTTGCATGAATTGGCCATAAAATGCGCTCTAAACGTCATGTAAGTCACAACAATAGAAAAACACAGTCTGCTTAAAATAATACTACACAAACATTAGCTGTTGTCATGTTTTAACTGAACATAAGATGGAAACATTCACAGTGCAGGGTGGAAAAAGTATGTGAAACCCTAGCCTAATGACTTCTCCAAGAGCTAATTGGAGCCAGGAGTGAGCCAACCTTGACTCCAACCAGTGTGATGATATTGGATGTGTTGCTGACAGCTGTCCTGCCCTTTAAAAACACACACCTGTTTTGGGTTTACTGGTCTCAAGAAGCACTGTCTCATGTGAACCATGCCTCGCAGAAAAGAGCTCTCAGAAGACCTATGATCAAGAATTGTTGACTTGCATGAAGCTGGAAAGGGTTACAAAAGTATCTCCAAAAGCCTTGATGTTCATGTGTCCACGGTAAGATAGACTGTCTACAAATGGAGAAAGTTTAGCACTGTTGCTACTCTCCCTAGGTGTGGTCGTCCTGTAAAAATGACTGCAAGAGCACAGTGCATAATGCTTAATGAGGTAAAGAAGAATCCTAGAGTGTTAGCTAAAGACCTACAAAAATCTCTGGCACATGCTAACATTTTTGTTGACACATCTACAATAAGGAAAACATTAAACAAGAATGGAGTACATGGGAGGACACCACGGAGGAAGCCGTTGCTGTCCAAAAAAAAATATTGCAGCACGTTTGAAGTTTGCAAAAGAGCATAATAATAATAATAATAATAATAATGATAATGATAATGATAATGATAATAATAATAATAATAATAATAATAATAATAATAATAATAATAATAATAATAATAATAATAATAATTTAATTTCTATATTGCCCTTCTCTCGAAGGACTCAGGGCGGTGTACAGGGCAATAAATACAATAAAAATACAATGTACAAAAGTTAAGAAAGAATTAAATATTGTAGCCCAATTACAGTAAAAATCAATAAAATTAATATTAAAATACCCCAAACCCATCAGACCAGGCCGGCTTGTTCAAATAAGTAAGTTTTTAGGTCACGGTGGAAGGAGCGAAGGTCAGGAGCCATCCGGAGCTCAACCGGTAAACGGTTCCAAAGGTCTGGCGTGCCCACAGAGAACGCCCTCCCCCTGGGGGCTGCCAGTCGACACTCTCTGACCGACGGCACCCTGAGGAGGCCCTCTCTGTGGGAGTGCACTGGACGAAGGGAAATTGATGCCGGCAGCAGTTGCTCCCGTAAGTAATCCAGACCAATGCCATTTAGGGCTTTATAGGTCATCACCAGCACCTTGAATCTCACCTGGAGGGCAACCGGAAGCCAATGCAGCTCGCGGAGTAGAGGTGTTACATGGGAGTATCTGGAAACCCTCACCACCACTCGCGCGGCCGCATTCTGCACCAACTGAAGCCTCCGAGTAGTCCTCAAGGGCAGCCCCATGTAGAGAGCATTGCAGTAGTCTAAACGAGAGGTCACGAGCGCATGAGTGACTGTACGCAAGGCATCCCGGTCCGGATAGAGCCGCAACTGGTGCACCAGGCGAACCTGGGCAAGGGCCCCCTTAGTCACAGCTCCTATATGATCTTCCAAGGAGAGCTGCGAATCTAGAAGGACACCCAAGTTGCGAGTCCTATCTACGGGGGGTAATAACTCACCCCCCATAATTAGAGGTGGAATAATCTGAATTTCCCAAGATGCCGGCACGTACAACCACTCAGTCTTGTCGGGATTAAGCCGAAGCCTGTTCCTCCCCATCCAGACCTGAACCGCCTCCAGGCAACGGATCATCACATCGAGGGCATCACTGGGGTGGTTTGGGGATTAGAGATGAAAAGCTGGGTATCATCAGCATATTGATGATACCCAACCCCAAAACCATGAATGATCTCACCCAGTGGCTTCATATAGATGTTGAACAGGAGAGGCGAGAGGACCGACCCCTGAGGGACTCCACAAACGAGAGGCCTCGAGGTCGACCTCTGCCCTCCTGCCAACACCTACTGCGAACGTCCCAGGAGGTAGGAGGAGAACCACTGCAAGACAGTGCCTCCCAGTCCCAAACCCCTGAGATGCCGCAGTAAGATACCATGGTCGATGGTATCGAAAGCTGCTGAGAGGTCTAATAGGACTAGGACAGAGGAGCAACCCCTGTCCCGAGCCCGCCAGAGATCATTCACCAGCGCGACCAATGCTGTCTCCGTGCTGTACCCGGGCCTGAAACCCGATTGGTACGGGTCCAGATAATCAGCTTCCTCCAGGAACCAGGGGGAGCTGATGCGCCACCACGCTCTCAACAACCTTCGCAAGAAAGCGAAGGTTGGAGACCGGACGATAGTTGTTTAAAACAGCTGGGTCCAGGGCAGGCTTCTTGAGGAGGGATCTCACCACCACCTCCTTCAAGGCGGCGGGAAAGCTACCCTCACTCAAAGAAGCAGTTATCACTGCCTGGAGCCAGCCTCGTGTCCCCTCCCGAGCCACATAAACTAGCCAGGAGGGGCACGGGTCCAATAAACATGTGGTGGAGCTCAGCTTCCCCATAATCCTGTCCACATCTTCCAGAGTCACAGGATCGAACTCCTCCCAGATGACATCACCAAGACCGCCCATGTCCTCACCGTCAGACTCTCCCCAGTTGGAGTCCAAACCGGTCCAGATCCGAGCGATTTTGTCTGACAGATGTTGGCTAAACTCCTCGGCACGACCCTGCAAGGGCTCCTCCCTCACCTCCTGATTAAGGAGGGAGTGGGTCACCCTAAACAGGGCGGCCGGGTGATTATCTGCAGATGCGATGAGGGTAGCAAAGTAATTAGACCTTGCCGTCCTCATCGCCGCGAGATAAGACCTCATACAGGACCTTAGTCACAATCGGTCGGATTCAGACCGGCTGGACCTCCAACAGCTCTCTAGGCCCCGTCTCCGATGCTTCATCTCCCGGAGCTCCATGGAGAACCATGGAGCCCACTGGGATCTGCACCGGGTCAGGGGCCGCATGGGTACAACTCGGTCGAGTGCCTCTGTGGCTGCCTTTTCCCAGGCTTCCACTAGGGCATCGGCTGAACTGTGAGCGAAGGTGGCAGGTGGGGACTCAAGCATGGCCTGGAACCGCTCAGGGTCCATTAAGCACCTAGGGCGGAACCATCTTGTTGGTTCAATGACCCCACGACGGGGAGTGGCAAAACGGAAGACCAGCGGATGTTCCACAGCAGTACTGGCAAAATATACCGTGGACAGATGAAACCAAAATCAAGTTGTTTGGGAAAAACACACAACACTATGTGTGGAGAAAAAAAGGCACAGCACACCAACATCAAAACCTCATCCCCACTGTAAAACATGGCAGAGGGAGCATCATGGTTTGGGGCTGCTTTGCTGCCTCAGGGCTTGGACGGATTGTTGTCACTGATGGGAAAATGAATTCCAGAGTTTATCAGGACATTTTGCAGGAAAACGTACGACCATCTGTCCGCCAGCTGAAGTTCCGCAGAGGATGGGTGATGCAACAGGACAATGACCCAAAGCATACAAGTAATTCAACAAAACAATGGCTTCAACAGAACAGAATACGCCTTCTGGAGTGGCCCAGTCAGAGTCCTGACCTCAACCCGATTGAAATGCTGTGGCATGACCTTAAGAGAGCGATTCACACCAGACATCCCAAGAATATTGCTACACTGAAACAGTTTTGTGCAGAGGAGTGGTCCAAAATTACTCCAGATCATTGTGCAGGTCTGATCTGCAACTACAGGAAATGTTTGGTTGAGGTTATTGCTGCCAAAGGAGGGTCAACCAGTTATTAAGTCCAAAGGTTCACATACTTTTTCCACCCTGCACTGTGAATGTTTCCATCTTATCTTCAATTAAAACATGACAACAGCTAATGTTTGTGTAGTATTATTTTAAGCAGACTGTGTTTTTCTATTGTTGTCACTTACATGACGTTTAGAGTGCATTTTATGGCCAATTCATGCAAAACTCCACGTAATCTCAAAGGGTTCACATACTTTTTCTTGCAACTGTAGAACTTATTCAGCCCAGCAGAATCCCAATTGTAATTATGACATACAGTCATCACAAATATAGGTCCACTTTTCTTTACTGCTGAAATTTATTATTTAGTAAAAACTATGAACAAATGTCCAGAAAAACCAAAGAAGTTTCTCAGTTACCTACAATTACTAGAAGCCTTATTATTTGTTTTATCATCTAATGAGTGGTGGAATCCAAGATGTTCTCTGAGCTTGATTGTTTTCTTGCAGATATTTAATTACCCCAAAAGGTAACATCTTCAGTGCTAGAAGGGTGTAGGATTTACTTTAATTCAGCACTGAAGATTGTATCTAGTTGGGTAAAGAAATTTCTGCAAGAAAAAAACCAAGCTCATAGAGCATTAAGCACTCAATAGTTTAACCCTGAACCACAGACATTTCTTCTATGAGCATCTAATGCAGGCATGTCAAACTGCCGGCCCACAGGCTGGATGTATCACACTGAAACCATGCCCACCCCATTACCGGCAATGGAGAAAAAGTCGCAATATGTAGAGTGACGCCACGTGACATTGCGAGTTTGACATGCCTGATCTAGTGAGTCTTGACAAGTACTTTTAAGTAGCATCCAAATTTCAGTACTTGCCCTTATGGGAGGTAGTATGAGTTTCTTACTTGTTCTGTTATTAATAAGTAGCCAAAGGGAGGGGGCCGGGGGGGGTTACTGGATTTTTAACACAGAGATGCTATTTGTGAATTGAATGGTTATATAAACTTGTTAAATAAATAAAGTTATATATAGGGAAGAATGAAACAGCATTTGATGTTTGTTGTTCTATAATTTAAAGCTACCAATTTTATTGTATTTTCTTTATCCTTAGTTTTTATAACACACTTAACTGATTTTTGTCTCAATTTACAATTTTTAAACTATAAGTTTTCCTTCCAAATTATATTTAAATACAGAAGAGGATATGCACTGTTTTCCAATTTACATCCAAACAATTAGGAAAATAATAGTTACATTTCAGCAAAATTTAAAATGAACTATGTTGATAATCATTTTAATTTAGGTCAGTACATACCAAGGCAAAGACAAAACAGGACTTTTCAAAACTATTGATTCTGAGATTAAATTTTTATCCTTAATTTGGGGACAGTATCCCTTTCAATAATGAGAGGCACACAACAGTGGAATATATATCTGCCTCTGCTTTTTGCTTATGGTCACCACACAAAGTTCTGTTTGATCACCATAACCAATCTGATCCAGCAGGTATATTTTTATGTTTTTATTATTAACAGCAATTTGGAGTCTCTTCTGCACAACACAAATCTCCCCAGATTTCTGAAAATGTTCAAAATATAAAGATTTTATTCACATTCTTCTTTCTATGATGTGAACAGCAACCAAGATTCCAAAATCTGAAAACACTGAAGTGCAGGCCATATATGGTCCAAGAATACCAAATTGTATACCTTATCCAAAAAGAATTTTTTGATGATCACAATTATGCAGATTTAAGGCCTTTTACATCATTAGTCACATAGCAGTAATATAAATTCCTGAACTGGTATGTTAGGAACTTTCCTTATAACTAAATGGAGTTTTTTCTCCACATCTATAGCAAAAAATATAGTGTAACAAGTATTATACTCCCATCTAGTGGAAAAATATTAAACTGTAGGTTTTAAAGCAAATCGTATACCTCTGTGTGTGTGTGTGTGTGTGTGTGTGTGCGCGCGCGTGTGCATGTCTTTTTCTCTCTCTGTGTCAGCTTTATGGCCTTCACTAAACATACCTGATTTGAAACATGTCCAATTGTGTGCCTGTAAATGCCACAGTTTACTGCATGGATCCACAGTGTGATGCTGTAAGGCACTAATGTGCTTGTAGACCCATTATTTGATACTTATCTCCCACCTATTTCATTAGATTATTTCCCTGTAAAGAGGACCAATTTCAAGGATAATCTTTATTTCCAAAAATGATTCTGAACCTTCCATATCCCACAGAGACATTATTAAAACATAAAAGTAAGTAGCTGCAGCCCAACATATTTGCAAGTATGCCCATTTGATAAGGGGATGTTTTCTGTTTGGAACCACCAATTATGCTGGCCATTTTGGGGAAGGATCCATTACATACTCTAAAAATTCCAAATATAGAGACTCTCCAAACTTCATTCCCTTTTTAGTATTATATCAAAACAAAGGCTATTTATTAAAATTTAATGCCTTATATAATCAGATTTTATCTGCATTTCTCTCTCTCTCTCTCTCTCTCTCTCTCTCTCTCTCTCTCTCTCTCTCTCTCTCTCTCTAAGTATACAGAATTTTACCTCCAGAAGTGTAGCTCAAATCCTTCACATTTATCTTTACATTTTAAACATGGGGCTCCAAATCCTTCTTCATGTCCTAAGCCCATCTAGAGTGAGAGAAACAGAGAAGGGGGAAAAACAGTTTTAGCATAATATTATTGTAAGGCATATGATATCTTTTACTGGTGGGGCAAACAGTGGCATACTTCCAAAATAAAATAAAAAACTTGCCACTTTGGCATTGCAATGAAATAAATCATGCTCTGGTGCTTTATTTGGGTATCCATAAATGATTATTATCATGATAAAGAAGTTAAAATGAAGAAAAAAAATATACAACACATTTTTCTGATAGCAGATGCTGGTATGTACATATGCAACGGACACTTTTCCATTAAAGGCTAGATTTTAGAAGAATACTCATTAATGGTCTGCCTGTACATTTAAGCATACAACATTCAATTTTGTTAATGTACAACTAGTCTGATACTCAATACCTAAAAAGAGTCAAAGCAGAGCATAATCTGTACTACAAACTACCGTATATACTTGAGTATAAGCCGACTCGAGTATAAGCCGAGACCCCTAATTTTACCCCCAAAAACTGGGAAAAGTTCTTGACTCAAGTATAAGCCGAGGCTGGGATCCGCCGAGTGGCTTTCAGCACTGGAGAAAATGCAAAATCGCTCGAGACCAAACTCGAAGGAATCAGCTGCCGGTGGGAGCGAGGCGATCCGTGCGGTCCCGTGACAGCCAGTCGGGCAAGCAACGCGAAGAGCGGCAGGGATTTATTTTTGCACCGTGGAGCTCCCCCTCCCCCTCCTCCCAAACTCCCCCTCTCTCCCCCTTCCCCCCACTTCCCAGAGCTGAATACAGGGTATTAACCGGCGGCGGAGGCTTGCAGAACGGCGGATCAAGCCTCTGTCGCCGGCGGCTGGATCCGCGCTCCGCAAGCCTCTGCCGCCGGCGGAGGCTGGATCCGTGCTCCACAAGCCTCTGCCACCGGCTGGATCCACGCTCCGCAAGCCTCTGCCGCCGGCGGAGGCTGGATCCGCGCTCCGCAAGCCTCTGCCGCCGGCGGAGGCTGGATCCGCGCTCCGCAAGCCTCTGCCGCCGGCGGAGGCTGGATCCGTGCTCCACAAGCCTCTGCCGCAAGCCTCTGCCGCCGGCGGTTCCAGCCTCCGCCGGCAGCAGAGGCTTGTGGAGCGCGGATCCAGCCGGCGGCAGAGGCTTGCGGAGCGCGGATCCAGTGGGGGGGAAAAGCCCTTTAGCAGGATTTGCCTGCATGCCGGCGGAGGCTGGATCCGTGCTCCACAAGCCTCTGCCGCCGGCTGGATCCGCGCCCTGCCGCCGGCAGAGGCTTGCGGAGCGTGGATCCAGTGGGGGGGAAAAGCCCTTTAGCAGGATTTGCCTGCATGCCGGCGGAGGCTGGATCCGCGCTCCGCAAGCCTCTGCCGCCGGCTGGATCCGCGCCCTGCCCCCGGCAGAGGCTTGCGGAGCGCGGATCCAGTGGGGGGGAAAAGCCCTTTAGCAGGATTTGCCTGCATGCCAGCGGAGGGTGGATCCGCGCTCCGCAAGCCTCTGCCGCCGGCTGGATCCGCGCCCTGCCGCCGGCAGAGGCTTGCGGAGCACGGATCCACCCTCCGCCGGCGGCAGAGGCTTGCGGAGCGCGGATCCAGTGGGGGGGAAAAGCCCTTTAGCAGGATTTGCCTGCATGCCGGCGGAGGGTGGATCCGCGCTCCGCAAGCCTCTGCCGCCGGCTGGATCCGCGCCCTGCCACCGGCAGAGGCTTGCGGAGCGCGGATCCAGTGGGGGGGAAAAGCCCTTTAGCAGGATTTGCCTGCATGCCGGCGGAGGGTGGATCCGCGCTCCGCAAGCCTCTGCCGCCGGCTGGATCCGCGCCCTGCCGCCGGCAGAGGCTTGCGGAGCGCGGATCCACCCTCCGCCGGCGGCAGAGGCTTGCGGAGCGCGGATCCAGTGGGGGGGAAAAGCCCTTTAGCAGGATTTGCCTGCATGCCGGCGGAGGGTGAATCCGCGCTCCGCAAGCCTCTGCCGCCGGCTGGATCCGCGCCGTGCCGCCGGCAGAGGCTTGCGGAGCACGGATCCACCCTCCGCCGGCGGCAGAGGCTTGCGGAGCGCGGATCCAGTGGGGGGGAAAAGCCCTTTAGCAGGATTTGCCTGCATGTCTCAAGTGCTACCTAATGTGCTTTCAGCCTCAGTCGGCCACTCCACATTGTAATCACGAAGGTAGCTCTCTAATGGAAAGGGAAGGGAAGGGAAGGAAAGAAAAGGAAAGGAAAGGAAAGGAAAGGAAAGGAAAGGAAAGGAAAGGAAAGGAAAGGAAAGGAAAGGAAAGGAAAGGAAAGGAAAGGAAAGGAAAGGAAAGGAAAGGAAAGGAAAGGAAAGCCCACCATCTCTCCTCTGCCGCTCGCTCTCGCCGCTCAAGCCCTGGCAAGCCAAAGAGACGAAAGGCCCCGAGCGATAGGAAGGGGATCTCTGCCCTAGAGCGGGAGGGGGGAGGGAAAGGGGGGGGAGGAAAGGCCCGATCGCTTTGTGTTGAGCTGGTTCAGCTCAGCCGGACTAGGCGGGGCTGCGGCTCCCAGCTGATGCCGCTGCCACCATCCAAGTCTGGCCGGCAAGAACTTTTTTTCTCCCCGCCCCGCAGTGACGAGTAAAGCGCGACTTACTTCCTCCTCCATGCCCACGTCGCCTTCTCGCCCAACAATCCCAAGTAAGGGGCGGCCTCAGAAAGGGGCTCTAACTTTCCCCTACCGCTCGAACTTATCTTGGAGAGGAAGGCAAAATCGGGAGAGGGAAGAAGAGCGAGGACTGGAGCAGCGCTTGCCCGGCTTCTCTCCCCTGCAGGGAGCGGCGGGGTCGGTTCCGCCTCCACCATGTTCTCTCTCGAGAGCCTTGTCCCACCTGCAAAACGCCAGCGCCGCCGCCGCCGCCCCCTTCCTAGCCAGCCCTCAGCCACTTCACAAGCACCCGTTGCCGGCCCAGTTCTATCAGACCCACGCGGCGCCGCACGTACTCCGTTTACACGGCCCCCGTACTTCCCCCACACGTCCCTTCTCCCGCCTCCTTCCCATAACGGCCTCTACCTACCGGATGGCGCCTCAGCTCCCCGTGTCCGCCGCCGCCGCCGCCACCCTGACCAAACCCTCTCTGCCTGCGCGCGCCCTCCCTCCCTCCTTCCTCTCTGTCTCTAGCTGGGCGAGGCTTCCAGCCGTCGCCGTGACGCTGCACACCCAGCTTCTCTCTGATTTCCCTGGCCCAGTCCAGTGATGCTTGAGAGGAAAAAACAAGCGAGCGGGCGGGCGAGGGGGGGAGGGAAAGGCGAGAATGACCGCTTTGTGTTACCTGCCATGAAACCAGTCCTTGCAGGCGTCGCACTCTATCATGAAGCGAGTTACATCGTAGGGCAGCCAGGCAGCGGAAAGAAGCAGGCAGGCAGGGCGCGGAGGTCCGGAGACCTGCCGACGTTTGGGGAGGTTTGGGGAGGTGCGCGCGCACCTCCCCAAACCTCCCCAAACTTCGGCAGGTCTCCGGACGGCGGCGGCTTGGGAGAGGTGCGCGCGATCCCGGAAGCACCGAAGCCTCGGCCGCGCGCAAGTCCTCGGTAAGTTCTTTTTTTTTTTGTTCACTGGAGTATAAGCCGAAGTGGATTTTTTCAGCCCAAAAAGTGGGCTGAAAAATTCGGCTTATACTCAAGTATATACGGTAGATTAAAAATAGGAATCTGAGCATGGTAATCTATTCTTGAAAGGATTTTGAACAATATCTTGTTATATAAATAGTCATTGCTGTCATCAGCCATTCAGCTGTGTCTGACCCTGGGCCTCTCTATGGATCAGTACTCCATGCATGCCCCTCTGTCTCACATTGCCTCCTTCAGATCTGCCATCATCATCTTGGTGTCATCCTTTATTATGTCCAGCCAACAGCTGGCCCCTTCTCCTTTTTCTGATCACTCCTAGCATGGTTGACTTTTTGAGTAAGTCAGCTCTCATGACATGATCAAAATATAACAGCCTCTGTTTGGCAATCTTGATTTCAAGTGATATTTTGGTGTAATAAAAATATGATATAAATATAAAAAATATATTTTACTATTTATATTTTATTTATATAAATAGTACTTAGTATTAATTCAGCTTGGCCTTGTATGTTTAACATCTGTAGATTTTTCCACATAAAATTAAATCATTTGTAATATATTGTAAAATCCAACCAAATTCTGGTTGGAATTTAGGAAGTATACAGGTAGTCCTCATTTAGTAATCACAGTTGGAACTGGTAACTTGGTTGTTAAGTGAAATGGTCACTCAGTGAAACTGCAACTATGCTCATGATCTTACTTCAACTTTCCCTTGATTTACTGAACTGCAAAGCCTGAGAATTTATCATTTTTCATCACCACTGTACTTGTGAATCATTGCTAAACAGGATATTGTTAAATATAACTCTAAAAAATTGTCAGTTATTAATAGTTGTCAGAAACCAGTACTTTTGAACAGTTAATTGGGCTATTTGGAGATGGAGCAGGAAGAGAATGGTACTTTCAGACTTGCAAGACTGATATCAGCCTCAGATGAGCCAACTCTATTTTATTGTAATGATACATTGACAAGTACTTGCAAATCTGAAAGTACAATTCTCCTTCTGCTCCTTTATTGCTTGGAAAACTAGCGAGGGTCTCTTCTGAGCCACTTGCCTCACTCACTATCAAGCCATGGGCTATGTTATCTCTTATCTGACAGTTTGGTGGCAGCATCTCTTCACTCAGTCTCCCAAGGTCTTTCTCACATATTCCACTATTACATCAAACCGCCATAGTCCTTTTACTGTAGCAGTGAATTGTAAAGAAGTCCTCTGAATGGTTTGCAGATCAAAAGGTATTAGAAAGTAGTTATCATAGCTAATTCTGAACTGTGTAGATAAATAATAAAATCAACCAGAAGTCAAAAAAGATACCCCGCTCCAGCCCAGGATGGAGCTGTAATTTTGGTCACTATCACACTATCGTCTTTTTAGGGACACAAGTCATCACAAGTGAAATAAAGAAAATCCTTTCTTTATTTGGAATATCTGATCTATGAAGTAAACCACACAACTCTGAGACCAGCACACTGCATTTCAAACAATCACGGTTATTTATTTAGCAATACATTTATAGCATAATAATGTGAACTGAACTGTATTAAACAGCTTATACCATACTGTTATAAACAATTTATAGTATAATAATATAAAATGAACTGTTTAGATGCTATATTGTTTTAAACTGATTTATTGTAATAATTACAATATTTATATACTGTTTTAGTCAATAGATTTTAATCAATACAGAAAAGCAACAGTGATTAACAGTCTACCATTTTTCTTAATTCAGGAATTTATTTTGCAGTAGAAATGATTAATCCATCCTCAGCATAAAATGTGTGCAAGTGCTTGAGTAAAACCTTTCCACACATGAATATAATTTAAAACCTCTGCAGAATTTATGTTCTATAACAGGCATGTCAAACTCGCGACGTCACGTGACGTCGCGCGATGTATCGGAACTTTTTCCCATTGCCGAAAATGGGATGGGCGCGGTTTCTCCATGACGTTCTGGCCCACGGGCCGGCAGTTTGACACCCCTGTTCTATAACAATGTTTGAGCAAGCAGATTTAGGAGGCAGAAAAATTAACTTTTTTTTCTGGAAACAAACAATATATGCTACTGCAGTCAACAAGTGGATTTATTTTGATTTAACTACATTGAACTTTGAATGCCTTTTAAAAAGCTTCAGGAAAAGCAGATCTCAAGCATTGCTACATTTGTCATCATTGTGATTACTTGCCTCAGAACATGTGTTATAATTGCTAAAACTATACATTGGACTGACATGGAATTATTTCTGAACACTAAAACTAATTTTCCAATGTATCCAAAATTATAACAAATTGGCCCATGCAACAGCCTAACAGAGGATGGAATTAATTTCTCCATAAATGGAATCATGGAAGAAACTAAGATACATAGGTCATTTGAAATGTTGCCAGAAGAGATTTCTGTATGTCAGTTGCTAAAAATTCTAAAAACATCTGGCATTTTAAACATGTCTAGTCAGATTTTAAACCTGACGGCATATGAAAGGCATTATAAGTGGACTGATTGAAATCATCTGCTTCACAGTGTCTTCATGACTAAAATATTACTTCAGAGCCTAGTGTTGTAAATGGTTACAGCCAACCTAATGTTTGAAGAAACAAAGGGCTTGATTTAATCAGCTTGGAATGCTCTAGGGGGGTGGGGTCAGCACTAGTCGACTTCTACATTAAACTGTGTTGTCTTCAGTCTTTATCTGGCCTCACTCAAATGAATCTTACCTTGACTTTTGCATGGAAGATATGCCGCCATGTTAAGCTAGGTATTCCTAGCTTAACATGGCTAGTTTTACTTCAGCCCCCAAATCAGCCTTCTGAACAGATTGCGCTCCATGTTGCTTCCTGGGAGCCTCAAGGAAATTACAGAGAGTAACATCTTGAAAGCATGGTCTCGCCTGGAAGCAACTCTTGACTTCTGTAAAGATATAACTTGGGGAGTCCCAGTTACTCTGGGCTGGACTGGGTTTGACACAAAGTTTAAGAGGAAAAGCATCCTAACCAGCATCCTGTCCTCAGTTGGATGGCTGTAACTTGCAGGAACCACAAGCCCAGACTACACATCTGCTTTACACTCTACATCCTAACCAGAAATTGAATCCATCCGCTCCTTTATTCTCCTATCCTTACAGCTTCAATCTTACCAGCCTTTCCACAAGGGAGAGTAGATTTGTCAATTTGTTGCAAATCCCAGATCACAGCCACAGAGACTGAAACAATCACATGTCCTGCCACAAGAGACTACAGAAATGATACCATGACACCAAAGCTCCACACATCCCATTTGAACATCTTAGAGCAAGTAATCTGTTACTGCAGGACTCTCATATAACCTCACAATGTTAGGAATATACAAGCTGATGCCTATTATTTTCTTCTGTCCTGCGGAATAAGAAAATGCTATCCAGCCCCTTCAGCCAGTGATCATGATTTCCAATAATGGAAGATAAGATGAGATGAGAAAAAAACGCTTTCAGGGTTTTTTTGAAGAACTGGATCAGGTTGTCATCAAAGAAGAACTATTGTTTCAACTTAAGAATGAAATGAATGAAATTTCACTTTTTTCTTTTTGTGTTGTATCTTCCATATTGTGAAAAACTATAGAAAGGACTATTTTCCTAGGAATATTTTGGATCAAATGGGAATGAGGGAGAAATTAATTAATTGATCTGAATTATCCACGGTTACCCCACTGCAATTCAACAGACTTTTGGTGGCTTACAGATACAGTATAATAAAAATAGAAAAAATACTGAACTATAAAAACCATAAAACAGGCAATGCAAAAAGACCCATCCTCCAGGAGGAGGCTACTTCAAGGTCTAATACCACTACCAAGAAACAATTCTGAGCATTGAACTCCTGGCCTCCTGAAACTGGAGAACAATCAATTGCCAACTCACCTACCAATGTTCAGGCCAATTTCTGTGGAGAGAGGTTGTCCCGTAGGTAGCTTGGTTTGAAGCCATACAAGTTGTCAGTAGCACTTTTGATTGCACCCAGAAGCTAAAAGGGGAATCAATGCAAGGCTCACTGGCAGTGAAAACTGCCAGTGAGCATCCAGGTGACTGTATGCTGTATCAACTAAAACATCTTGAGGGAACATGGTGGTGCAGTGGCTTAATGACACTGGGAATGTCGGCCAGAAATGGTTTGCACTCCGACAGTTCAAGCTTGGCTCTGTGAGTTCCCCGCATCTGACTGTTAGCTCCTGCCCTCCCAGCAGTTTGAAAGCATGCAATATTGTGAGTAGATAAATGGGTACCACTTTGGTGGGAAAAATCTAGCTGTGACCACATGAATGGAGAGAGGAAGCCAGCGATGGACCCTGGCCAGACGCTAGGAGGTGAAGGCGTGACTAGAGTGGCAGAGGAGCCTGGAAGAGCCAGGTGCTAACTAATTAGTGTAAAGATAGTTTGTCCCCCGCTGTGCACCAAGGATTGACATGCAAGTGCTGATGAACTAGTAACCTAGGCTGTTAGACTGCATTGTGTCTACCATGTGTATATTTCCCTGACTTTGTATGCCAAAATAAATAAGAAGCTTCTCAATGGTTTTTAAAGGTAGACCAATGTAGGCTGCATTGCACTAATCTAGATGTGTGATGATGAGGGCAGGAGTCACTGTCAAAAGGACCTCTTATCCCAGGAAAATCTGCAACTGAAACTGCAATGAGTCCTGCTCATGGCTCCCATCTACTGCTTTAGTGTGAATCCAAAAGGACCCCCAAGTCATGGATCTACTCCTCCCTGTCCAAAGTAATCATTGGGCTTGAAAGAGAACCCCAATGCACAAAGAGCAATTCTGTCTTGCTTGGGTTCAGTTCCAACTTGGTCTTCTTAATCTCCTCAGCAGCATCCTCAGTATGGCCTGGGGCTGTGATATAAAGCTAGGCATCATTGGCAAACATGATACTAAAACCACAAACTGCCAGATGACTTTTCCCAACAGCTTCATGTAGAAAGCAGAAGGGAGAGGATGGACCACTGCATTAGTCCATAGGGAAGCAGTTCTCTAATTGACTGGTACAATCTGCTAAGGAGTGTCTGCCCTGCAGGCAGTCATAACAAAGGTCATTCACTTGAGTAAACAATGCAATCTTGGTCTCATGCCCAGGCCTGAACCCTGATTCATGGGTCAGAACAATGTATTTCACCTATGAAGCTCAGTATGGTTAGAGATTGAATGGTGTTGTCTAACGTGGATGGACCTAAAAGGCCTCTTAAGAAGGGGATGCACCATGGCCTCTTTCAAAACCACAGGCATGTTCTCCTCTCACAAGCGTTAATAATCTCTTGGTTGCAGGAAATCCCTTCCTTCTGCCACCCAAAGGAGCCAGGGCTGAGGAACCAGCTTACAAATAGCCTACAGATAGCCAAGGTCACCCTGCAGATGAACCTATTCATTTCCTTAGATAATATGCCTAAGAGAATTCTCCAAGCACCAAGCTATACCCTGCCCAAGTAGAGTCCAGACTGAGTTTAGTCTGCATTTGAATTTTGTATTTTTGAAACAAGGTTATAATATTAAAAAATCAACACTGTTTGCACTTGAAAATGCAGTTTGCAAACCAGATACATACACACATACATGTATGTATACACATATGTATACATACCCACACACATACATACCCACAACACATATATACATAGACAAATATATTGTGTTTGTGTGCACGGACGCACATTGTTTGTAAAAATGATGTACATCTGGGATATTCCCTTTTTCTTATTGTAGTATTTGCAAGAAATGTTATTGCCTTCTTCACATTTTTGAAAACTTAAAAGGGTACCAGGGATGATAGCCTGGACAAATGTAGGCTAATTTCTAAAGCAAGGCAAAGTAAATAATTTGGTTATCCAGCTGAGGATGTTCAGTGCTCTCTGGAAAGTGCCTTTCTAAAAGCAAACTCGATCCTATTCTGGCATCTTTTTCACCAGTATTATTATTGAGCCATTATTCAGAATTCAGAGAGTTGAAGCTCACACGGCTAAATGTGGCCAAGGTCCAGAAGTGAAAGAATACATGGACATACATAGAAAGGCTGAAAGAGATATTGCTAGTAAACACTATATGAATATAAACACTATAGAGCCCTTCTTTGTTCAATAAGGTTTTAAATAGATGGAAACAATTTGTTACCTTGGCTTTTGGGATGAACATTTGGTTTCTTTTAAAGCTTACCCTTTCATGTTATTATTTTATGCTCTTAAGTTATTTTATTAGACAGATTCCTTGCTTGTAAGCATCACCACACAGTTCTTGCTTAGTTCTGCTCTGATACAAGTCCAAGTATAGAAATAAATTGAGGGTTTTCTTGTGATAATGCCACTTCTATAAAATTGCTTGCATAAAATACTAAAGCAATTGTACGTCTGTTAAGAAGAAGATGTTTTCATTTGGCCTCATTTCAGACAAGTTGCACTGAACTCAACTTCAACCCAATGATGGCACTGAACCCAACTTCAGAGTAATTAAAACAGTGATTTCTATGTTTCCTTGTTTCCAAAGTAGCAGACACAAAGCAAGAAGAATTGAGAAAAGCTGTATGAAAAGAATGAACAACTAGCACTTTGCAGTAAATAGGAGTCAAAACTTTATTCTTATACAGTGTTTCCCAGAAAATAAGACCCGGTCTTCTTTTTTTTTTGCCTCCAAAAGAGGCACCAGATCTTATTTTCGGGGTGTGTTTTTTCCATGATCTCACCTCACGGCAGCGGAACCAACAGCCCAGCCACTTCTTCTGTGGCCAAAGGAAATGCATTTGCAGCTGAGAATGGAGCTGCAGCCTGTATTTCACCATCAGAGGCCTTCTGGAAAGGCCTCTGCAGCCGAGAACTGAGCTACAGATTGAATCTGTAGTTCGGTTCTCAGCTGCAGTAGCCTTTCCAGAAGGCCTCTGATGGCAAAATGCAAGTGGGGGGCGGGAATCCAGAGCTCCATTCTCAGCTGCAGAGGCATTTCCTGAAGGCCTCTGATGGCAAAATGCAGGCCGGGGAATGCTGCAGAAGAAATGGGCTGGTGAGGCAAGGCAGGTGTCGATTCATGGGAGGCCTCGCTGCATTGGTAAGCGGGTGTGGGGTGCATGGGGCACCCCCACACCCCACCTTGATTTTAGGTGTGCGCCTCACCCCAAAACTAGGGCTTATTTTTGGGGTAGGGCTTATATTTCATCCACCCCCAAAAATCAAGCTAGGGCTTATTTTGGGGGTAGGTCTTACTTTTGGGAAAACACAGTATGTTAAACAGCCTTGTACTATATGATTAAGCCAGCTTGCATTTCTGACTCTCTTCATTTTAATTTTTCACACATCCAAGAATATACCTCAAGTCAAAGATTTATCATCTGAATAGAAATATTTATTTGCCAAAGAGAGGGACAGACGGATTGAACACCCATGACTGTGCCAGTTTCTTTTTTCCTGAGATAAACTATGTAAGCTTCACATGCAAATTGGCCTGTGTCTGTGACCTGATGACATATATTATGGAGGTCACCAATGTTACAGATGGCAACATAGACTCCAGCCTGGAACAAAAGCTGATCTAGGAAGCTTTTAATAAAGGATGAACTGGATTGATTTTGACAGATTTATGGTGAATGTGATATATTCTGGGGAATATATAAAATGTCTATGTGCATACATATGGAAAATACACAAATTCATATATTTGTACAAACATACTATATACAAAAACACAGACACACAACTTTTAAATTATATATAATAGAAAAAACTTTATTTGTGGAATAGCTCTGACTAATTTTAAAGACATTCCTGGCATTTAAAAACATCAATAGAAATGGGTTTATTAATTACTGATCTTTAAAACATATTGATATTTAGGCTCTATCCTTCCAAACCATGTATTGCTCAGGGCACGCCTATTTTTCCCTGAAAAGAATGATTCAAGCTTATTGTTGAAAATCAACAATCTCCCTGAGATTACATCCATAAATTGATGTCATGCTTATGATTTTATCTTTGTCAACCCCTCCCTACATCCAAGATGATTTCACTGCTTTACATACTATTAGGTGAAATAAAACAATGTGAGAGACTATGGATTTTTCTCATAGGTAATTAGGCAAGGCATTTTAAACAATGTAGATCCTACACTTGAACTCTATGACATTTACTGCTGAAAGGTTAAGATGTCTGTTGAGGGTGATAGAAACATTCAGGATTCTGAGAACATATTGTGGTTCTTCTTGTAAAATGGCTACTATGGGGAAATAACTCTATGAAAAGTACAGATTTCTACCAGGCCCTTTTTTTCTGCACTGCCCTTTGCAGTCCTTCAGCTTACTTTCATCCTTTTTCTGGGTAGATGATAAATAAAGGCAAGTCTCTTTAAGTCTAGCCCCACTCTGATGACTTTATAGACATATTAATGTAGGTATTTTGATAACAATACAGAAGCAGTTTATCATTTCCTTAGTGAAGTACAGTATGTATTTTTGATTTTACACTCTAGTCTACAACTTTGGAATGTTTTGGAAGTTTTCCACCCAAGTATTAACTAGGTGTGATTATGCTTATTTTTCTAACATAGCAGAGGTCAGTATAGTTACAAATCTATCAGTAGATTATAGCCATCTAAAATAAAATGTTATAGTTTGCATCTCTCTCATTATTTGAATTATACTTGATTTGGACTCAAAAGAAGACTGCTTTTAAAACAGCAAACAGTCTTGGTTAATTCTCGCTCATTATTTTACATCTATTTGAGAAAAAATATTTTCCACAGTATTGTTGTATTGCTAAAAGTTACCATAATGCCGTGGTGGTGAACCTATGGCATGCATGCCACAGGTGGCACACAGAGCCCTCTCTGTGGGCATGCGCGCCGTCACCCCGGTCCTAGGCCTTCAGCTGGGTTTTATAAAACCTTTTACCTTTTGCTGCCATGTGCAAAAAAAAAGGTTCAATCAATCAATTTCAACTTCTCACAGGGAAAAAAAGATCTCGCAAAGTTGGAATTGATTGAACTTTTTAGTCCCACCCAGTCTGCCATTACCACCGCAGCCACGCCCAGCCAATGGGCCATGCCCAGCCAATGGGCCACACCCAGACAATGGGCCATGCCCACTCGGCACCCGACGATATATAAGTGGGGTTTGGGTTGCAGTTTGGGCACTTGGTCTCCAAAAGGTTCTCCACCACTGCCATAACTGATACATTTAATAACAAAATGTCTTTGAATGCATTACACATGCAATGTAGTTTGATGGGTCTCTCTCCTAGAAGATTGGTGAGATTTAACATAGGCAAGACTGGGAAACACTGCTCTGTACAGCAAAGATGAATCTAATTTCTAGATACTTGGACAGAGAAAAGGCAAAATAGAATGACCTGACCAAAAATAAAAACATTCAAAGGAATATAGAAACCTGTTGCTGCTTAGCGTTACATTTTTTTTAAAAAATCAACAAACTCTGATTTTAATATCTTAGCATCGCATCTGAATTTCAGCCAGTTGCTGAGTACCATTTTATGGTTGGGAGAATGTTACTGCATAGGTAGGCAGCTCTTGGGCTACAAATACAATTACGGTAATTATATAGTCCGTTCCCATATAGATGCATCGTCCACTATAGCAGGGCTGATAAGATTACTAACATGTATAGCTCAACAACATTAGAGCTGTTCTTAACCTCTGACACAAGCTTTTGGTCCTATATAGGTTTTCCATACATTATTTCTTTTAACTCTCTTTTAGGAAAAACAGGACGAAAAAGATAAAGACTCCAGTCGTCCCAGGACTTAATTCTTCTACATTCAATTTGACTTCTGCATCATTTTCAAGGGTGACAAGGAATTGTATATCTCATCTTTTTTTAGTTATTATAAGCAGAAACATTTGATAAATAGAATGTCTGACAAGCCATAATAATAAACAGCTTTCTCTGCAAATTTCTAATATTTAGTGTGCTCTATAAAGAAAATTATCTATAATTTTTAAAAAGCACATTTCACAGCTATATATTTTTTTTTAAAAAAAAAAGCTTATACAGCAAACTGATGTAGCAAAGTCCATTATTCAGATGCACCTTTCCAGACATTTAATCATAAAATAGATCTAATATTTATGTTGTTTACATGCCTGAGATTTATATTTATCAGCTTTTCATATCGTGGCCCAAGAACACAGGCCTTCCAAAGAGTTTGTATTGAGGACCACCCACAATTTCAACCAATTCAGAAACAATAGCAGTAACAATAGTCAGTAAAGAATGCTACAGGACATATGATCTGTTCTTGTCACCCCACCTACCCAAATAAAGCAAAGCTTTTATCTGCCACCAGAGGAAGAAGTTTCATTCAATTTTAATATTTTCTAAGATCCTAACTTTGGGAAGATTCATCTCCAGGTAACGTGATACAGTCAAAATTAAAGTCATCAATTTGAATAAGGGATGACAAGTTTAACTATTTCAGTGTTTTTAACCTAATGTCTTGAACTACAATATGTGCACAAGATCAGCTCATCTAAAGTCACCAAAGCCAGAAGCAAATGCAAAAATTATAGAAAACATTGACATAAGTTAATCTATTTATCATAGAAACATATGTCTTGATGTCTTTGTACTCAAAGAACTTTTGTTTCTGGAGTCTTCCTGTGTAGATAGGCAGCAGAAATGAAGATAGGTTTCTTTTTATGTTGGGGGTTTGCCTGAGCAACTTTGTTCAGGTAGCATTTTGGACAATATGTAAGTATGCAATTTTATGCCAACATTTCAACATTCCTAACTGAAATGGTTGTACATTATTAAGGGTCCCCCCACACACACCATTTATATTTTGTATTCAGCTGGAGGAAGTAGGTAATTCAATGTAACCTTTATTTAAAGGAGTGAACAAGATTTACCTCTACCTAAATTATGATCATATTGTACTATATAAACATTTATGTACCATAAACATGCATATAGTCTCACCTTCAACCCAATCAACAGCCAGTCAACCAACCGACCAAATAGTTAGTCTCTACAAAAAGAAAATCATCAATTTCCCTTCCCAAAACACTATTCTCTGGCTTCGGTGAAAAAGGACTGAAATGGTGGGGTGCCAAATTTGAGACCATGTCAAAGGGCAAGACAAGATTCCAAGGGATTCCGGAATTGCCCAGCGCATACAGGTAACTTCTGACCAATTACCCAGTTTCCTGACTCACTGTTCTCTTACCTTCTTGATTTTGCTCTCCAAATCCATGTCGGGATCCTCGGCACGGAGAACACGAGATTCCGGGACCAACGGCAACAGAGACGCCTTTTTCCTTCCTCCTCCACCTTTACTGATGATAGAAGGATGTGGTTAGAAAGGAAATGTGTTTCGCGAGATTGCTCCACACGCTAGCTCCTGGTCTCCTTTTGCATCTCTCCAGCTGCTGCGGAGTAGAGTCAAACTTCCGTCTTCTGCGGCAGCGGGGAAAGGAACAAAGGAAGCCCTGCAGCCAATTAAACCCCAGCAGCTTGCAAGTCTGACAGCCAATGGCGGGGCTTCCGAATACCTTTACTCGGCAGGCGGGTTGGCTTTTGCCCGGGGGCAATTCGCGTTTAATTGCGTGCGTTAAGTGAACGCAAGTCAGAGCTTTGGCAGCGGTTTGAGCCAACCGAAGTCTAGGCTTAAAGCGGGACTTTTCGCAGGGTTTCTGAGTCAGTCAATGAATGAGGTGTCAGAGAAGGTCATGGCAAAGGTATTTGCTGACGCAGCCGCCCAGCTCAGCCAATTGCTGCTGGTGCATTTGACTATGTTTTCTTTCTCATCTAAGACGAAGAAAAAACACGAACAATTTATTATTGGATTGGATTGAGGGACGGACTGCTCTTAACGAGATTATTCTTTCTTTTGAAAAACTACTTCCCCGCGTTTGGGTAATTAATGAATCTTTCCCTCCCCCCGCCCCCGCCGCTCTCTTGAATTTTGGACTCAGCTAGATGGCATTGCCTCGCCAGATCTACAAAAGCTAGGCATGGTGGTCCACCCTTAGTAGAGTATAAGAGATACCTTGAAATCTGAAGGCTGTAGAAAATGAAAAATATCAAAAGAAGGCAATGGAAAAATTGCATGGACATACATATGGAGTCATCAGGAGTTGAGTTCTCTTGAAGAAGATATTTGCCTCTCATTTTATATCCTATACCTGTGGTGGTGAACCTATGGCACGCATGCCACAGGTGGCATGCAGAGCCCTCTCTCTTGGCATGCACGTTGTCACCCCAATCCTAGGCCTTCAGCTGGGTTTTATAAAACCTTTTCACTGTAGGCCTCCGCCACTGTGTGCAAAATAAATAAATAAATGGTGATGTCCATTTTGCTCTATGAGTTCATGGTGAGGTAATCCTAACCCTAAGTGGAATTTTCGTCCAATGGGATTTTCCCATGTATTTTACCAGGAAACATAGGGCAGCCTAGAAAGGTAAGTGCCCTCCTAACCATACCCAAGCCCTCCGGGTTTGTTGGTGATGTCCATTTTCCTGTGTGAGTTCATGGTGACCTAACCCTAACCCTAAGTGGAATTTTCCTCCAATGGGATTTTCCCTTGTATTTTACCAGGAAATATAGATAGGGCAGCCTATAAAAGTCAATGTTCTTGTAATCATACCCAAGCACTCCGAGTTTGTTGGCAATGTCCATTTTCATGTATATGTTTATGGTGACCTAACCCTAACCTCAAGTGGAATTTTCCTCCAATGGGATTTTCCCATTTATTTTACCAGGAAACACAGATAGGGCCGCCTAGAAAGGTAAGTGCCCTCCTAACCATACCTAAGCCCTCCGAGTTAATTGGCGATGTCCATTTTCCTGTATGAGTTCATGGTGACCTAACCCTAACCCTAAGTGGAATTTTCCTCCAGTGGGCCATGCCCACTTAGCACCCAATGATAACATAAGTGGGTTTTAGGTTGCAGTTTGGGCACTCAGTCTCTGAAAGTTTTGCCATGATTGTCCTATACTTTTGTTAATTGACTTCTTGTATCTGACTGATTTTATGTTCAAAATAAAACCAAGCTATCTGTCAGCTTCATTCTTCAGTTGCTTGCTGTCAGCTGCCATGACAACAGGGAGGGGGGCAATGGGCAATTAAGGGAGGGAAGCCCACTGGTGGAGACAGAGTTGGTGGAAAATTTTTCATGAAGTTTTCATGTTGCAGATAGTTTGGACTTTGCTTTTGTCTTCAAGTTCGTTTTTTCAAGCTTTGGTATGCAGCAGGCAGAGACAGTACACCTGACTTTCCCAAAACATTTTTTGGCTGTGTGAACTCTGTTTGCTAGTTACAGGGGGGGTGGGATTTTGGGTTTGTTACGATTTGATGCTTCACACAGTTTTGCCTCAGATCTTGCCTGAATTAATTGTAGTCACTTCTTTCCAAGTAAAAGAACCTTTTCTCTAAATCTATGGAGTAAAGGGTTTTTCTTTCCTAGGATTTGAGTAGAGGTAGCCCTGAGACATTAGGCAAGATCTGCTTCAATGGTCAACCCAGAGACAGCAGTCTACCAAGCCTCTAATGTCCAACCACGGGAGTGAACTGGAGGAACCCTGGGCTATGACATCCCCACCACCACCACACTGCAGTTGAGACTAGGCAGATTGGTAAGGGACCTGTAAACCCAGATAGTCACAGGATGTAGGATGTAGGGAAAAGGGAAGAGCCTCTCTTGATGAAAATCTGGAGGATGCTGAACCAGGCCCTTCCCTAAGAAGCAATGAAGAGTCAAAGAGCCTGGGAAACTTGTGCAAGGACCAATACCCATGTTCCCTGGGTCAACCCAAGCCTAGCCAAGGCTGGAACTACTATGGTGGCACTGCACCTACTCTGGCTGGACTGGCGCCAATGCAAGCAATACCACTACCACCACTAATTGCTGAGCACGTCCTCTGCCACTAGGGGCTGCCCGTCAAAGGTGTCAAGCCCCAAAGGTCCCAGCATTGGGGGTGAAATATGGGGAGTCCCAAAAATCGACCTCGCCTTGAACCGACACCGTAGCAACCGTGTATGGAACAAATCTCCCCCCCTGTGCAGAAAAAAGCCCTGAGGTCAGCAAAAAGCCACTCCAGACCTAGACCAAGTACAGCATGTTCCAAGTATGGGAAGAAGGGGCACTGAGCTGTGGAATGCCAACCCACCAAGGGTACGCGAGCACCTGACTGGTGGTACACGGTGTTGCCTTCCTCCCTCCCTGCCTCCCCACTCTGCTCCACTCTTTCCCAGCTCACTTGCTGCCAGAGAACATGCTGCTTGGCTGCAGCCTGCAGAAACCCTACTGAGGGTGTGCGAAGAGCACAGGCGCAGAGTGAGGCCCCACCCTCCCCAGGGACTCATTGTGCAGCAACCAGATCGAACTCTTCTCATGCAGGATCTGTGTCATCCTTTCCCCCCTCTTCTTACTTCAGAAGCAAGTGCGAGCCTGAAGGGGACAGAGCCATCCACTCCCTTGGCAGGTAGGTGTTTGAGAGCACTTGCATCGCGGCCCTGAGCATCAACCTCACAACTGCCCCTCCTTTTTCTCCTTCTCTTTCTCTTATTCTGTTGTGGCCTCACTCTCTTACATCTTCTTTTCCTCTCTCCCCTCCCCAGCGAGCTTGCGATGTGCCTTCACTGCTCACGGCCCTCACATTGCCTCCCGGGTTTGAGACTTTTCACCCCTCCTATTCCTGAGGTGTCTGGCTTTACAGAGGGGAAAGCAAAGCAGCCAGATGGTGCACACCCTCCTCAAGGACTCATCCTGTGGCAGCAGGTGAGAATCAAGGCCCACGTTTGTTTTGCTGATGCGCACCAGGTGAAGCCATAAGAATGCGGGCATGGAGGAAAAAACGTGCCCACCTGACTCCCTCCCCCCCCATTGTTGGTGACTCCGTACAGCTGGCCCTAACCTCCTCTGATGGGCTCCAGTCCATAGAGAGCTCCCAGTGGGTCAATGCAGCAAGGCCGGTGGATGGGCGCAATGCTGTGTGCCTGGGAGGCCGCATCCAAGGCCGCTGATCAGCTGGTGACTCCATATGGCCGGCCTTGACCTCCGCTGACAGGCTCCAGTCCACAAAGAGCTCCCAGTGGAAGGAAGGAAGGGACAAAGAGGGAGGGAAGAAAGAAAGAAAGAAAGGAAGGAAGGAAGGAAGGAAGGAAGGAAGGAAGGAAGGAAGGAAGGAAGGAAGGAAGGAAGAAAGAAATGAAGAAACCCCAGATGCGGGACAAGCCAGGGAAAGAGTGTGTGTGTGTGTGTGTGTGTGTGTGTGTGTGTGTGTGTGTGAGAGAGAGAGAGAGAGAGAGAGAGAGAGAGAGAGAGAGACATCCCCGGCTGCAATTCCTATGCAAAGAGGGAAGGAAGGAAGAAAGGAAAGAAGGAAAGAAGAAAGATAGGGACAATGGGAGGGAAAGAAGGAAGGGTAAAAGAGGGAAGGAAGGAAAGGGAGGGAGGGAGGGAGGGAGGGAGGAAGAAAGGGACAAAGAGTGAAAGAAAAAAGGAAGGAAAGAAGAAATGAGGAAACCCCAGATGTGGGGCAAGCCAGAGAAAAAGTGTGTGTGTGTGTGGGGGGAGAAATCCCCGGCTGCAATTCCTGTGTAAGATTTTCTGCTTGCAAAAGGAAAGGAAAAAGAGGGAGGGAAGGAAGGAAGAAAGGAAGGAAAGAAGAAAGGTAGGGACAATGGGAAGGAAGAAAGGGACAAAGAAGGAAGGAAGGAAAGTGTAAAGACCCACTTCAATCTACATCTTAAGAAAATAGAACTCATGGAAGCGGTTTCTTCCAACAGGAATTTTTATTAAGAGAAATTGACTGAAGGCATGTTAGACAGGATCTAGGGGATCCCCCACCACCATTCAATGTTTTAAAGTGTTCCCAAGCATCCCCTCCACCCACAGTTCTTCCAGGAGATTCAAATTGGCAGATTTCGAGGTGTTACTTCAGGAAAGATAACATCAGTCCAGCTCCATTGGCATGATCATTAAATCTTCTTATTGCCCCGATTTCATTTCCCTCTCCCCATTTCATTTCCCCCTCCCCATTTCCCTCGCTGTCAGTAAAGAGAAGAGCTTCCGAGAGGCATAGGATGAACAGCAGATGGCTACATTGTTATGGTTAGCAGCCCTGAAGTGAATCAACAAAAGGTTACTTTATATTGTATACAGGAAGTGAAAGTAGTAAAACCCCCATGCATACCCCCTCCCCTTTTTTAGTGTGACAGAATCCATGAGATAGTAAGGATTGGTTTTTAGAGAAGATAGATAGAAATGAAATATAACTGGATTCTGACAGAAAGAGAGGGAGGAAGGGAGGAAGGAAGGAAGGAAGGAAGGAAGGAAGGAAGGAAGGAAGGAAGGAAGGGACACTGGGAGGGAAGGAAGGAAGGGGCAAAGAAGGAGGGAAGAAAGGAAGGAAAGAAGGAAGGAAGGGACAATGGGAGAGAGGGAGGGAAGGAGGGCACCCACCCCAGTCCCACCCCTCTCCACCAGACACGCATGGATTCCCCCCCCCCCCACAGGCACCCTGCAACCTGAGTGATGAGCTGTCCCCCCGCCCCTGGCCATTGACTTCACTTGTCAAAAAGTTGCAAAAGGTGATCACATGACCCTGGGACACTGTGACTGTCATAAGTATGAATCAGTTGCCAAGCATCCGAATGTAAATCACATGAACCTGGGTATGCTGCAACAGTCATAAGTGTGAAAAATGGTCATAAGTCACTTTTTTCAGTGCCGTTGTAACTTCAAACAGTCACTAAGCGAATTGTTGTAAATCGAGGACTAAGTGTAGTTTATCATTTTTTTCCTTTTTTTGGTCAAGTTTTTGACACCTTGCTGGGTGACTGGTGGTACTCGGATATTGCCTTATCCTAAAAGTGGTACAATGGGTGAAAAGGTTGAAAAGCCCTGTTGTAGAGTTCACTCCTACTGGATCTGAGGGGTTGGGAACTGTGACCAGCTTGGGTGAGTGAAAACAACTACGATGATGACCCCCTGGTAAGTCGACACATGATCCTTGTGGAACTACTGGTGCCTTTCTCAGGGATCCAGGAAAGGATGTTGGCTTTACTGAACTCAGGCTGCATTAGGTGCATGGTTAGCTCTGAGGTCAATGAAAAGCTGGGCCTGAGACTCAAATGGCTGAAGGTTAGGGTTTTGCCAGCTAGATGAGGCAAGAAAGCCAAAGAACCAAGGGAGCTGGGAGTTGTGGTGCGGGGGGGGGAGAGTCTATGATGACTCACTGCAGCCAGGTGGGCGTGACTGGGCAGGCAGGGCCATCTGAGTGCCACCAGGTAGGCATGGGTGAGTGGCCGTGGCTTGGTTAACACAAATTATTAGGTGCAGGCCACTCGGGTTGGCTGACTTGGAGCGGCTGACTTGGGGTGGGTGAGTGGGTGTGGCCAAGTGGACACAACCACGTCAGTGTGGCTGGCTAGAGGGTGCCAGATGGGCATGGCCAGGTAGGTGCAGAACAAGTCGCCATGGACAACTGGAGGTAGAGCCAACTTGGCACCCTTCCAAAACAAAAATCACCCAGAGACATGCTGGCAAACAAGAAGCAAGGAAGTGGCAAAATTTCAAAAGCAAAGGGTGGATCTCCCCCCCCCCCGGCTTTAGAGAAACACTCCTTTTTTCTTGTTACTTCCTGAGCAGAGATTGCTATCTCTGGCAGGGAAATGAGGGGCTGGATTCCCCCACCCCCCATTTGGTGAGACAGAGCATTTTTTCTTGCTGCTTTCTGAGTACAGATTTCTTTGTTATGTTTGGGGGGGCTAGGTTTTTTTCCTGGTTCTTATTCCAGCCATTTAATTTTCTTGCTCTGCCTCCACAGGTGGTGTTAGGAAAGTCACTGTGCATAGGAGATGTACCAGTTTGTTTTCTTTGATTTCCTGACTTTATTGGTCTATGTCTTCCTATGCACATTATTTCTTTGGACCTATCAGGCAAGAGATTCTAAGATTACAAGCAAGAGTATCATAAGAATATAAATCATGACTTCCAGGTGGCAAGGCGCCGCCAAAGACAGCCATTTCCAGGCTGTCCGCTCCGCGGCTTTGTAGAACCGCCGAAAACAGTGCCGATCAGCTGTTTTGGCGGTTCGGAAGCCCCCTCCTCGGGAGAAGAGGAGGGGGTGAGTACCCAGGTCGGGGTTGAGCTCTCCGGGGCCGCCAGAGCTTAAAGTTCTGGCGGCTGAAGGATTGAGCCCCCCCGAAGCCTGGGTTTGCTCCGGGCTGTGCAGCGTTTCTGCTCCGTGCTTTTAGGAGCAGAACAAGGCGTTCGCAACCATCCCTGCCAGCAGGAAAGGATTTTGGAGAATGAGGATGCAGGCAGAGCGATACAGGAGATTAAGGTGAAAGTGGACTTTTGATCTTTAGCTCAATGGACTTTGCAGACTTTGAAAGTGAAAGTGCGTAGTAAGTAAAAGTGGGGGAAAATGGTGGCTAAATCTTCCAAAGTTATTAGAAGTGCGGGGGCTTCCCCAGTGCAGCAGTCTTCGTTGCAAGCTTTATTGCCTCCTGCACCTCCACCTTCGCCTGCTTTGACAGTTAAAGTTTTGCAAGATGCTCTGGAAAAGCACCGGTTAAAGCTTTCTGGATCAAAATTTGGTGGAATATGCAGAAGATATTTAAGAGAAGGATAAAGTTTTCTCCGCAATTGTTCTTACTGGGTATTATTACTGACACTACTGTTGTGGACACTAAGTTGATGTTGAACTTAACTACGGCAGCAAGACTTTTAATAGGGCAATACTGGAAGAAGGAAGAACTGCCGACTATAGAGGAATGGACTTTAAAAGTTTCTAACCTGGCGGAAATGGCAAAGATTTCGGCGTATTTGAAAGACCATTCGCAACAACGATATATCGTGGAGTGGAAAAAATGGATTGATTACATCCAGAATAAATATGGGACTAAAAAGTTTCATTTAGCATTTGAATAAGTATTGATGGGACATTTATATTGCTTGTAGTCATTTTACAAGAGCTAAAGTGCGATAGACCTAATAGTTTATTGTTGTTAGCATATGGTAGTTTATGATTGTTTTTTTACTTTTATACCTTGTATTTAGCTCTGGGAAGTCGGGGAGGGGGGAAGGGGAGGGGGGGAGGGTTGGGTTGGGTTGGGAAGGGGGGGTGGGGGTGGGGAGGGGTTGTTTTGTTAAAGATAAAATGTATTGAAAAACTTTTCAATAAAAAAAGAATATAAATCATAAGAATATGAAGAAACACAGTGATAGCTCAAGCCTTGTCCTATCCTGCATTAAGAGACTTGACAATCACTTGTCTTAAATGGTCTAGGGTCTTCTGCTGGAGAAGGGGGTTGGACTACAAGACCTCCAAGGTCCCTTCCAGCTCTATTCTGATTGATTGATAAAGTGAGAGCTTGATATCTATGAGAAGGCCATCCCACTAGATGGCTGAATGTTTAATCATCCTTACTAACAAATATAGATAAACAAAACCTATCTTATGTGAAATTGACTAGCCCCTTTTATGACTGTTTGCTGATGAGATTTGAGTTTCATTGTCTAACTATGTGAAGAAGTACTTGGTTATGAGGGATTTTTTTTGGGGGGGAAAGAGAGAATCTACCTTAATTATTTTTAATTATGAACTCAATTCCAGAATTATTAAAGAGATGCCTATCTGCTGTCACCACATCCATTCATTTTTATATTCCCATTGTTTGCCATTTTTCTAAACTGAAGGCCTCCAAGATTCTGTCATTTTCAGTTAGGCAAGTTAGGTCATTTTTGCTATCCTTTATAAAGTTTCAGTATATACAGTAGGCAATATTATTTATCATGTGTTGGCCATTGGAGCATTACCTAGCACTCCAATGTCAACTCTCAAAGTAACAATTATGTTTGGGGGGGAGGAATCCAGCCCCTCCCTTCCCTGCCAGAGATAGCAATCTCTGCTCAGGAAGCAGCAAGAAAAAAGGTGCATTTTTCTAACGGGGAGGGGGGAATCCATCCTTTGAGCTTGAAATTTTGCCACTTCCTTGCTTCCTGTTTGCCAGCACGTCTATGGGTGATTTTTGTTTTGGTGGAGTGCCAGGTTGGCTCTACCTCCAGTTCCCTGTGGTGACTTGTTCTGCACCTAACTGGCCATGCCCACCTGGCACCACCTAGCCAGCCACATTGACATGGTTGCATCCACTTGGCCACACCCACCCACCTGCCCCGAGTCATCCACCCCGAGTGGGCTGCGCCTAATCATTCATGTCAACCCAGCCATGCCCACTCACACACGCCCACCTGGTGGCACTCAGATGGCCATGCCTGGTAGGTCATGCCCACCTGGCTGCAGTGAGTCATCCCATTCCTGGTGCAGGGACACCCAACAAGGAAGTGTAGAATCCCAGAGGAGTATTGGGATCTGCTGGATGTATTTAGTGAGAAAGGCTCTGACATGCTCCCACCCCACTAACTAGTATCAAAATCCTTCCCAGGGCTAAACTTCCAAAGTCTAACTTTACTCAATGACTCCACATGAGCTAAATGAGCTTCATGCCTTCATAGAAATAAAATGTGGATTTATTCAACTGACAAGGCTGCGAGTGGCAGCTCCAATTTTGTTCTGGGAAAAGAAGGATGGAACTCTTCATCTGTGTATGGACTATAGAGGGCTAAATGCAGTGTGCTTGGAAAATGTCTACCTGCTGCCCTTGGTGAAGGACATTTGGCACATTTAGCCAAAGGCAAAATCTTCACTAAGTTAGACTTATGGGAAGCTTGCTACCAAGTTCGGATCAAAGAAAGCGATGAATGAAAACTGCATTTAACTGCTGTCTGGGATGTTTCCAATTCTGGGTTCTGGTCCACAAGGGCCCCATGAGGTATTCATACAAATGATCAATGAAGTGCTGTATGACTGTTTATACAAGGGGGTACTGGTGTACTTGGATAACATATTAATATATACTGAAATTATGGAAGAACATGTGAAATTAGTGTGAGCAGTCCTAAAAAGGCTCCAAGCCACTGAACTGTATGCAAATCTTTCTAAGTGTGAATTTCACCAAGATAAAATCGATTACCTGGACTACCACATATCCAATTAAGGAGTGGAAATGGACCCAGAAAAGGTGACACCTGTACTAGAGTGGGCCTCTCCCCACACTAGGAAGCAGTTGCAGAATTTCCTGGGCTTTGCCAATTTCTACCAGCATGTCATTCCCTCAGTCCAATTATCTTGTTGATAGTTAATAAAATATCTAAGGTACTGTTCTAAAACTGAGTTAGTTCATTCTGTCCCCCATTCGTTTGAGGATGATGACTAGAACTCAAGCACTGTTCTGTGCCCAATAGGTCCAAAAAGGCCTTCCAGAACTGTGAAGTAAATTGGACACCACTGTCTGAAATTATGGATTGGGGAGTGCCATGCAACCAATAGATATGTTGGAGGAACATCTTAGCTAAGGTTTCGGCAGATGGGCTCTTCTGGCATGAAATGAAGTGGACCTGTTTTGAGAACAAGTCAGTTACGACCCAAATAACTGTATTTCCTGTGCTGTCTGGCAATTCCACAATAAAGTCCATAGAGATCTCTCTCCAGGGTGCTGAAGGGATTGTTACCGGTTGTAAAAGTCCAGGCATTTTTCCTTGCCTCCATTTCACTGTAGCACAAATAGGGCAGCTGGCTACATAACTTTCAATGACTTTTTTCAATGATGGCCACCAGAACTGCCTCTTTACTAGGTGCCCAGCCAATTTTAAATCATGGGAGGCTTGAATAGTTTTCAGCCTTTGGGTGCCTGGAACATACAGTTTTCCTCCCACTCATCTTTCTCTAGAGCCTGTTTGAACACTGTTGAGGTAGTGCCGTCCAACAGCATTGGGGTTTTCTTCTGTGATGTTGTAACTACTAGCACTGCTAATTGTTGGATTGATAACAAAGGTTTGACTACCTCTACTTTGGTGCTGTTGTACTATGGCATTCTAGATAGAGCATCAGTTAGGAAATTCTTTCCCCCCTGGTAAGTAGTGGAGAGTAAAATTGAATCAGTGGAAGTGTTGGGCCCATCGTGCTTACTTGGGAGACAACTTCCTGGGTGTCTTTATAGCTTTTAGGTTCTTATGATCAGTCCATACTTGGAAAGGGATTTTATTCCCTTCCAGGGAGTGTCTCCAGCTGAGGAGGGCCCAGCTTACTGCATAAGCTTCCTTTTCCGAAACTGCCTAATGCTGTTTGGTCTCTGATAATTTTTGGAGGTGTAGGCACAGGGCTGCAATTTTCCCTGCTCATTCTCTTGGAGAAACATTGTGCTACTGTTATATTGCTGGTGTCAGCCTGGATTACGAATGCCTTTCCTGGATCTGGGTGTTTCAAAACTGGCTGTGCTGAGAAAAGCCTTTTTAGTTTTTCAAATGTCACTTGGCATTCCATAGTCCATTTCAGGGGCTGCCTGGGTTTCAGTTATCAACCCCTTTTGTTTTTAACAAGTTTGTGATAGGTAAAGCAATCTGGGCAAAAGAGGGGATGAACAGTCGGTAGAAATTCACAAAACCCAGGAAGCCTTGTAGCTGCTTTCTGGTGCAGGGGGATACCCACTCTAAGATGGCACATACTCTCTCCAGATCCATCTCCATCCCATCATGCAAAATCCTGTAGCCCAGATAGTTGATTTTTTGTGTGGAATTCACACTTTGACAACTTCACGTAAAGTTTAGCCACCCAGAGTTTATTTAGGATCTCTCTGACCAACATCATGTGTTCCACTTTCATTTAGGTGTAAATTAAGATATCGTCCAGGTACACCAAAACTCCCTTATACAGGTGCTCATGGAGCACCTCATTGATCAGCTGCATGAACACTGCTGGGGCCCCTTGTAGACCAAAAGGGTGTACTCTAAATTTCCATTCATCCCCTTTCTTAATCCTAACTTTATAATATGCCTCCTGCAGGTCCAACTTAGAAAATATTTTTCTTTTCAATAGGTGGGCCAGCATATCTTTCATGATGGGCAGGTGGTACACATTTTCCATGCAGAAAGCATTCAAACCTCTGTAGTCCATGCAGAGATGAAGAGAACCATCCTTCTTCTTCCTAAACAGCATGGGTGCAGCAACCTGGGGTCTGGCTGACTGTATGAACCCATGGGCCAGATTTTTGTCAATGAATTTGTGCAATTCACTTAATTCCTTGGGTGTCATTGAATACAACTTTAGCTTTGGTCACTTTGCCCTGGGAAGCATAGTCTGTAGGTTGTTGGGTGTGGTGGTTTGTCCAAACCCCTTTCACTGAAGACTTCAGCCAGATCTCGGTACTCCCTAGGTATGGTTTGCATGGCTTCACCACTTAAAGTGGCTATTTCCCTGGTCTGTTCCTTTCCCGGCCGGCTTCATTTGCTTAAGAAGGGATTATTGTCTTTGGGGAATTTCAAACATCCCTCTGTCTAGTCTATCAGTGGGTTCCATTTTTTCAGCCATGCCAACCCCAGGATGAGAGGCCACTCCATTCCAGGGGCCATGAAGAAAATTAGAGGCTCTATGTTTAGCCCAGGGTTCTGTAGCTAATGTGGCTGGGACGACCCTCACAATGGACCCGTCAAGTTGGCAGAATAAAATGGTTTTTTTAACCTTCTTATCCAGACCCCTAATTTCCCAACCTGGGCTGGGCTGACCAGGCATCTGATGCACCCTGAATCTAAAAGGGCAGTCAGGGCCACTTTTCTTTCTCTGCCCAGGATTAACAGTTTTATGGGCATGGTCATTGGCGTGATCGGCGCACTTACCAACAGGTCATCATCATAGTCATTTTCTGGCATCTCTGGTTCATCAGCTAGGAGACCTGATCTGGTCATCAGATTGGGCCCAGCCCAGCGGAGACTCCAGATGCCTCAAGAAGGCCTTGCCATCCTCAAGGGCTTCAAAGGCAGAAGAGGTTGTGCTACCATGAAGGGATTCCCACATATTGCATTCCCCAGACCGGTGGAAAGCTACCAGATCATCTGCCACTGGGGACTCGGGTGAGTGGAAATACTTGTCTACAGCTCGTAGTCAGTCAGTGGAAAGATTTGAAGAGCTAGAAATGAGAAGTGGAGATCAACTCCTGTTGAGAGAAGCTCCCAGCCCCTCCTTCGCAGATCAGACAGCCTTCCAGGCCCTGAAGTGCCCTGCCAGGACCTCCAGCCCCACAGAGAGAGACAGCTCCAGTTGCCAGGACAGACAATTCCCAGACTGTTGTGCATATTGATCACCTAATCTGGGCCCCCTGCAGCAATGGGGAATATGGCAGCCCCCGCAGGTGGAAGGTCAGCAATCTCTGAGCTTGCAGCAACTAATAGAGGCTTTACAGCAGCTTGGGGTGGAGCAGAGGCCAGGAGATCAGCAACTGGTAGGAGGACAACCACAGCAAGGGGGTTGGTCACCACCCCCAAATGTACAGCAACCACTGAGGGGCCCACAAATGAGGGAGATCCAGCAACAACCCCCTCTGAGGCCACAGGGGTCCCTGTAGCAATTGAAGATAACACAGCTCCTGGCAGGCCAACAGCAGGGGGGACGGCAGCAACCCTCACCATCCAGAAATCATTGAGGGGCCTACAGCAGCAGGGAGGACAACAGCAGCCCCCACCCAGACAGCAACCTTTGGGAGACCTCCAGCAACTCAGGAGGCCATGTCTGCCAGTATTGCAACCACAACAGGGGGGGTGGCTACAGCCCCCGAACATGCAGCAGCCAAGGTCGGGTCAGCAGCAACTGGGGGTGCAACAGCCAAAGTGGGGGCCCCAGCTGCCAATGATTGCTCCACCTTTCAGAGCAAGTTTCAATGGGGACCCAGAGCAGTTGATTTTTTTTCTCAATCAAGTGTGCTCTCATTTGAACTGCTAGGCCTATCTCTACCCAGACCCAGCTGCTATGGTCCACTTGATTGCATCCAGCTTAGAGGGAGAGGCATCTGAATGGCTGAATAATTTATATAACGAGCAAGCCCCTGAATTGAAGGACCCTCATCTCTTCCTCCTAGGACTGAGAGCAAGGTTTGAGGACCCCTCCATTGCCCTCAAAGCAGAAGAACAAATACATAAGATAAAGCAAGCTGGCAGGCCTGATCTGGAGTATGTATGAGAGTTTTGCAAGATAGCCGGTTGGATAGAGAGGTGGCCTGAGCAGTCCATAGTCCACTTCAGAGAAGGGTTAGACCATCACGTCTCTCAGGCCTGCATCTATTGAGCAGTACCTGATCAGCTGCAAGTATGGTACCAGGCAACAGTAAGAATAGACGTTCAGCTTGCCTGCTATAGGAAGCCTCCCCCACCTGAAGCCAAGCTGAAGCCAGAGCAACCCAAGTAGCAACCCCCCCCAAAAAAACCTCCAAGTACTGTGACTGTTGAAAGACCCAGGCCACCTGCAGGCTCACCAATCAAGTGCTTCCATTGAAGACAGCAGGGACATCGAGGAGCGAACTGCTCAGTTCCCTACTCCCTACAGCAGAACAGACCTGGACCAGCAGCAAGAAAGAAACCAGCTCAGCAGCCAATGAGAGAGAAATCCAACTGGATCACACAGGAACTGATTGCCTAAGTCACATACCCCACAAAGGAGGACACTGGGACTAAGGCTGGATCTGCCCCTGTGATGACGAAGGAGAGAATGACCTGATGGTGAGTCAACACGTCCCACCTTTCTCACTGCCTGCCAAACTCATAATCCCTAAGTCAGGAGCCCAGGTAAACTTAAAAGTTCTAGTCAATTCTGGATGCTCCCGATGCATTATTAGCTTGCCATCTGCCATGAAAATGGGCATACGAGCAAAACTGCTTTCCAAACTCATGAGGTTTGAGTAAGCCGATAGCTCTCTGATGGGAGGGACTTAGTCATGCAATTAACTGAGCCCCTACGCCTAGAAATAGGTGAGCACTGGGAGTTTATTTGCTTCCTAGTGGCTCCAAAAGTGACAGGCTGTGATCCTAGGATTAGCCTGGTTGGACAAATGGAAGCCGTATATCTGGTGGGAGAAAGGAATGAGAACTGTGAGGCTACCTATACGGCCTAAATCCCCCACTGATTCAACAGATGTTACAGGACACTTTAGTCCACCTAATGAGCAAGCACACATGGCTGCCTCACCGCAAGCCACTCATCCCCGAGTACCAGGACCTAGCAGAGGCATTTAGTGAGAAAGAATGTGATGCCCTGCCTCCTCACTGACCCAATGATTGCTCTATTGAACTGTTGTCGGGAGCCAAACTCCCATGACCGAGAATGTATGCTATGTCCCCCCTCGAAATGGAGGAAATGCAGTGATATGTGGATAAAAATATAGCGAGGGGATTCATTGAATGGGCCAAGTCTGCTGTGGGGGGCCCTGTGCTGTTTTTTTAAAAAATATATATATTTTATTGATTTTTTAAAACAAAGCATAAATTACTCAATAATTGGTAAACAGTGTGTCTGGGTTACATTTGTAGAACAATCTTTAACAATTAATTTCTACAATCTATATTCCATATATTAATTTTAGTTGATTTCCTCTTTCCTCAAAATGTCCTCTTTTGCAAACATTGGGTTAATACAATTCTTATTGTTTTGATAAATAACAATTGAGTATATAGTTTCCCCAATATTCCTAAAGAATAATAATCATATTAGTATAATATTTCTTTTCTTATTAGTCATTTTTGTTGCCTTATCATAAATACTGTTACAATACTTATTTTAGTTTATTTCTCCCACCAGGTTCTAAATATTCTTACTAGTGAAAAATTTTTCAACAATTAATTACATTTACATGGCAGATTTAATTCTATTTTTTCCGTATAAGCCCTCACACTTTTATATTTCTTAAGAAATAAATAAAATAATAAAAAAAGAAAAAAGAAAAAAGAAAAAAGAAAAAAGCAAGAGCAATGAGACATAAGAAATAACATACTACTTAATATATATATATATCCCTCCTAAGTTAATATATATTTATTTCCTCAATTTCTTATTCTTTTTAACCATAACTAAGAATATATTTAATCTTTAAACATTACCTTCAATAGATCTAGTCATCTAGTCGCTTGACTCTAATACAAAACTTTTTTTTTAAATATTTTTCTTAAATTCAGTCACATTTGCTTTATTTAAGTCATTTCAGCTTTTTTTTTTACAGAAAAGAAACAAGCATACTATATTATTTGGAGAATTCATCCCTCTTAAAGTGGTATATTCCAAAGGTTTTTTTATTTCTTTAACCATATTCGAACAAATGCTTCTTTTTTAAGTATTCTCTCTGATAGCTCCCATTATCTATTATCTTAGTTTCCATTTTAATCTTTTTTCTTTGCCCAGTGTCTTTCTTAATCAATGTACTTTGCTGAATCAAAAGATTTTTCCGTTTAATCATAGGTATTACTGTAGATAAAGAAGGTAAATCAGTATCTTTGTTATGGGCGTTTGCCCACTCCTTTTTATTAGGAATCTTTTTCCTTCCTTTTCTCTCCACTTCTCTTGTCACTTTTTGTCTCTCCAGTTCTGGTGTTTTTCTTCATATCTCTGTAGAATGTTTTTTTCCAATCCTTTTTCTCATCCTCAAATTTGCTTTGAAGCGTTGAAATGTGAGTTATCTTTTCTTCCACTTGAATTAAATCATATTCTTTTGTTTTGTAAAATTCCATCTTTAAGTCTCTATCCTCAGAATTATGTTCAGTCATCTCTGCCATATTTTCCTAAGAGTTTTCTTGGAGTACAATTAAATTGGAGATAAGTTGATTTATACTTTCAAAGTTATTCTGTATTTCTTTGTAGTTTGAGATCATTGTCCTTTGAATTGGTTGCAGCTTATCATATATTTCCTCTTGTGAAGTATTCATTGTTTCTTGATAAATATTTTCTATAAGTCTCTGATTTTCCATAATGACCAAAAGTCCAAATTTTTTTCCTCCCCCCCCCTTTGGAAATGGCTTTGAAGTCAGAATTAAATAGATGTGTATAGTCCAGAGAGTTCATAAAAAAGGTCTTTTTTTGTTTCTGTTCCCTCAGATTTGTAAGTCTCATTTTATCTAAACAGCTGTGTTTATTGAGAACTTTGAAGGTCAGAGGCAGAAAATTGTCCCCAAATAATCCTTGTCCATCAGTAGGTGTCAGTATTGGTTCATTTTTCAGATCTTTCTAATCTTTTCCCTTCCTAAAGGGTGAAATTCACTGCTTCCAATAGCCAAAAGGTGTGTGGGAAAAAAACCCTCCTTCTCTCTCTCAGAGGTCTTTTGCTTTGGGAATTCTCTTCTTCAGGAAAATAGATAGGGTAGAGAAAATCAATATTCTTACCCAGATTCAAACGCGCAGATTACAATCAGCTTGAAATAGAGCTTTTGACTTCTGTTATTTGCAGCTTGGGCTATGGAGTTAGCTAGCCTTTCTTCTGTTGGTTTCTGGAAGGCTTCTCCTGGACCGATTGGGGAGACCACCATCTCTCCTAGGTCCCTGGGACTACCTTCCTTTATTGCCACCTCTCTGGGGTGGTTCCTGGCCCATTTAGGGTCCCCAAACAGAAAGAAATTCAGCTGAAGGGCTCGGCATTCTGAATCCCTCAACTGCTTCCTGCTCACAGGAAACCGGCAGCCATGTCCCTGTGCTGTTTAAAGAAAAAAAAAAGATGGATCTCTTCATTTCTGCATTGACTATAAGGGTCTCAATGCTGTGAGTGTGGAAAATAAATACCTCCTCCCCGTCCTGAAGGACTTAGTAACCCACCTGGTTAAGGGGAGTGTCTTTACTAAATTAGACCTGAAAGAGGCATATTACTGGGTGAGAATAAAAGAGGGAGACAAATGGAAAACTGCCTTCAACTGTCCCATGGGGAGCTATCAGTTCAAAGTCATGCCATTTGGACTACAGGGGGCCTCAGCCGTATTCATGCAGTTGATTAATGAGGTCCTACATAATCATTTATATAAAGGGGTTCTGGTGTATCTTGATGACATCCTGATATACAGCACGAATATGACTGATCATATAAAGCTGGTGAGAGAAGTGTTGAAGAAACTATTGAATGCCAAGCTTTATGCCAAATTGTCAAAATGTGAATTTCACCAGACCCGACTAGATTATCTTGGCTACAGAATTCCCAATGAGGGCATTGAAATGGACACATCCAAAGTGAGGGCTATAATTGAATGGCAGCCCCCAAAGACTCACAAACTGCTCAAGAGTTTTCTAGGTTTTGCCAACTTCTATCATCAATTCATCCCCTCCTTTGCTGAGATTACCCTACCCCTTACAGAACTACTCAAAACAGGCAAAGGAGGAGGGAAGCCGCAACTGAGCCAAACACTAGCATGGACTATGAGCTGTCTAACAGATTTTGAAAATTTAAAAAGACTATTTGCTGTTGAACAAGTCCTAAAGCACCCCTGCCCAGGGGATCCCTTTGTAATTCAAGATGATGCCAGTGACATGGCCGTCGGAACTGTATTACTGCAAAAGAACCAAAGTGGAATCTTGCAACCCTGCACCTACACCTCTAAGAAATTTACTGAAAGCAAAAGGAGATGGGTAATCTGGGAGAAGGAGGCGTTTGCAATTAGGTGGGGGCTATTAAACTGGCAACACTATCTAGAAGGGAGCAAGGTGCCTTTTGAAGTATGGACAGACCACAAAACTCTAGAAGCACTGAAAACTCCCCGCAAATTATCCCCAAAGCAAGTGCGGCAGGCACAGTACTTTAACTGTTTCAACTTCACTCTACATACTGGGAGGAAAAAACTTCCTAGCTGATGCGCTATCAAGATTGCCCCAGTACAAAAGCAAATGCGAAGAAGTTAACAAGACAATTATCTCCAATCCACAAACTGCTGCTCAACTCATGCCTCGCAGGGCCCCTAATCCTGATGACCCTGGGACAAAGAAAATAAAATGAGAGCTCCTCATCGATCAATGGTTCAAAGACAATCAAACATCCCTAACATGCAGGGATGATTTGGCTTACAAGGGGGGGAAACTGTATTTGCCTGAAGCCCTCTGTCTTAACGCTCTCAAACACAACCATGACGTAAAACAGGCTGGACACTTTGGATATTTAAAAACTCTACATCTCATCCACCGGCAATTTTGGTGGCCAAGGTTAAAACAGGATGTGGAAAACTATGCCAGGACTTGTACTGTATGTGCCACCATGAAAAGAATTCCAGGGAAAACCCCTGGGTTACTGCAGCTGGTGGCAGACCCTTCTCAACCATGGGAAGAAATAGCTATGGATTTTATAGTAGACCTACCTGAAAGTAGAGGAAATAATGTCATCTGGACTGTGATAGACCTGTTTTTGAAGCAGGCTCATTTCATCACCTGCAAAGGACTCCCATCTGCCCAATGACTAACTAAATTGTTCTTGAAACATATCTACCAGCTGCATGGTGCCCCTAAGTGAATAATTTTGGACAGGGAGGTGCAGTTCACAGTGAAAATTTAGAAGAGCTTTCTTTAATTGGATTATCTCAAGGCCTATCACCTGCTTTTTACTCATCTACCAATGGGGCCACGGAATCCGCTAACAAGATGGGGGAGCAATGGATCTTCCTTATAGAAGAAGAGCAGGACCAAACCCTTTGTCTGTTGAAAGAGAATCTTCAAACCTTAATTACAGTTGGTGATGAAATAAGAAGCTACAGAAAAAAACAAGAAGACAGCGTGGATATGCAAAAGCAAATTATGACCATAACTAAAGAATCATCTACGCAGGATACTGCAGAAAAAGTGGAACAATTAAATATCATGACAGAAGACTCAACTGCTCAACAAATACAGACAATGGAAAATATAGAAAAGAAATTGACAAAAGGGAAAGAGGTAAAGACTTCCTATTTGAAGCAGAAGGAGCCTGAGGACCTAAAAGGGAAACAGATGGAAGAGAAGATAAACAGTTCAGGAAATGGAAAAACAAAAAGAAGACCTGCTGGATCTGCTAGCCCTCTTTAAAAAATGGCAACTGGATGGTTATTTCAACACCAAATAACAGATATAACAACCCAAAGAGATCTGCTCGATGACCCAAAAGCAAGGACATGGAAGATGATATGGCAAAGAAAGAAAGCTAGAATAAGACTGAAAAAGAATGGGGTTTTGATTTATAGATGAGATTTAAAATAGAATATACTTAAAGAGATAAGATGGGTGTTATGAGAACTTAAAATAGAATATACTTAAGCAGACAAGATGTGTATTTTGAATGTAAGATATTGTTATGAGTTGAGATAAAGAAAAGTTTGATCAAGTAAAACTTAGAAATATAAAACACTAACAATTAAATTTGAATATTGATCTGTGCATAAAGGTCTTCTAAAGGTGATTAAGACACATATAAGCTAAAACTTTATTGATGAAAACAATAAATATGTCTGTATGTCTTAAAATAGAATATACTTAAATGGATAAGATGTGTAATTTGAATATAAGATGCTGTTATGAGTTGAGACAAAGAAAATTTTGGTTATGTAAAACTTAGAAGTTAAAATATTAATAGGTTAATTGGAATATTGACTTATGCTATGTATATATATATATATATATATATATATATATATATATATATATATATATATATATATATATATATATATATATATATATAAAAGCCTTATTGATGAAAGTAATAAATATGTCTTTATGTAGCAGTAAGGGAAATTTTTTATTAGTTCTAAATATGAGATAGTAGATATAAAGAGGAAGAGAGAGGATGTATTAAATGTGGAAATAAAAGAAATTTTGGTTATTAATTTTTTTAAGATATTTGAGAATTATTAGAAAATAAGAATACTATGATTGCCTTATTAACTTGTTGATATAGATGGTGAGAACTTATATAGATAAGATGTGTATCCTGAATATTAGACTTTGGGAGGAATGGTGATAAAGGAATTGGGATCATCTAAAGTGTGGAAATGATAATTATTAAATGTTAAATTTAAATATTAATGGAAAATTAAAACTGAGAAAAATTGATTAGGTCATTGATTGTCTAAAGATTGGAAGTTAAAACAACTAAGATATATATTAACTAAAAATTATTGATAAATGTTAGAAAGTTACTTTCCATTTGATTGACAGAACAAGAATTGTATTAGTTAAAATATGACACAGTAGATATCAAGGGAGAAAGAGAGGGAATGTGGATTCTAATAGTTTGAGATCTGTACTAATGATATCTATGTATAATGGAATTATTGTACTCAGCCGCCACATTGCTTTCAAATATCTAAATGTAATATTAGAAAATCAATAAAAATTTATAAAAAAAGAAAAAGAAAAAAAGAAGATTCCCCAAAGAACATTCAAAGTTGGAGAAAAGGTTTATCTGTCGACTAAATATTTATGCCTCAAGTTACCCAGTAAGAAATTAGGATTGAAATTTTGGGGGCCTTTCCCCATTGTAAGGATCATCAATCTGGTCACAGTAGAATTAAAACTCCCTAGGTTTTTAGGAAGAGTTCACCCTGTCTTACATTGCAGCTTGCTGAAACCTTTTTGGGGCTCCACTTTAAGACCTCCCCCTAAGAAGGCACCCGGGCCCTCGTAGTGGCGGGTCAGACTCATTATGAAGTAAAGCCTATTCTTGATTCTAGAATTTTTAAGGGGAAATTGCAGTACCTAGTACAATGGAAGGGATATTTGCTGCCTGAAGCCACTTGGGTGAAATCTAGTGATGTGAAAGCTGACAGATTCATCAAAAGGTTTTATAGGAAACACCCCAACAAACCGAGAGACAGTCCCTAACTTATGCTGTTGTTTACATTACAGGATCTGTCCTTTTTGTAAGGGGGCCGGATGTCAATGCTGCTAACATCGGATGTTCTTGCTTTGACAATATATTGAGATGCAGCCATTTTCCTTAACTTATGTGTTACTCTTAGAGTTAGAATTAGATGATACTGGGGGGAGGGGGAGGAGGAAGAATGTGGATGGGAATTAGTTAGACATAGCAATATCATAGTAGTGTATGATTCAAGATTTTTTGAAATAAGAGATGATAAGAAATGGGTTGGAGGACTGGAGGGAAAGCCTGCATTTCAAACTAATTGGAGAATGTGATTTATGACTGTTAATTAGAGGAGAGAATTGTGCTTTGATACTATGTGTTCAGGGGAGGGTCATTCAGATTTTGGCTTCGACCATGTACGTGCTGATGCTATGCCACTCGAATAAAGATTCTTTAAGGTAAACAATGCCTCAAAGTTCTTTGAAGAGTTTCATCTGTTGGAACCATGACAACCTAGCTGCATGGAAACATTGTTTCCCCTATACAGTCCAAATGGGTGGATGCTAAACATGTTCAAGCTCTTAGTCCTCCAAACCTTTATAGAAAATATCCTGACAAGCCCTGAATGAATCAGTGTTCTTCTGTGGTTTTTTGTAATACGGTTTTGCCTGTGTAATTTTTGTTTTCTTGTCAGAGCAAAAGCCCTATGATGGGGGAGCCAGAGGTCAGCTTCAATATTTCTTGCTGTCAGCTGCCATGGCAATGGGGAGGGGGCACAATGGGCAATTGGGAGGGGGGAAAGCACGCTGGAAGAGACAGAGTTTTTTCTCTTCAAGGTCATTTCTTCAAGCTTTGGTATGCAACAGCCAGAGACGGTACACCTGACTTTCCCAAAATATTTTTGGTTGCCTATTTACAGAGAGGTGGGATTTTGGGTTTGTTACAATTTGATGCTTCACAGAGTTTTGCTTCAGATCTTGCCTGAATTAACTGCAGTCACTTCTTTCCTAGTAAAAGAACCTTTTCTCTAAATTTATGGAGGGAAGGGTTTTTCTTTCCTAGTGTGGGAAGTCAGTCCCCCCCGAGAAGGAAATATTAAAAGGGCAGAAAGATATTAAAAGGGCAGAAAAATATATTTTCTTAAAGATCTTAAAGAGGCAGAAAAACATGACCAATTTTCTTAAGTCTCCCTCCCCCCAAGCAGAAACCAGCTCTAGAGAAATGCAGATGTAAATAATCCAGGAAGGTTGGAGGCCCCCAGCTAGAACCTTAGGAAGACAAAGACGCCTAAAATCTGCATACCCCACCCAAACTCAGGACATAATAGGATTAACTCACAGATGCCAAAGGGACACAGGTCAAAATACCTGACACAGGAAATACAAAGCCTCAAACAGGAATAGGAAACAACTCCACACAAAAGTCCCAGAGGGTGGGGCTTCCGGATGGCAAGGCGACGCCGGAGGCAGCCATTTCTTGGCTGTCAGCCTCGCAGCTCCGTAGAGCCGCTGAAAACAGCATCGATCAGCTGTTCGGCGGCTTGGAAGCCCCCACCTCGGGAGAAGAGGAGGGGGTGAGCGTCCAGGTAGGGGTAGAGCTCTCCGGGGCCGCCAGAACTTAGAGTTTTGGTGGCGGAAGGATTGAGCCCCCCCCGAAGCCTGGGCATGCTCCGGACTGCAAGGCGTTTCTGCTCCGGGTTTTTTGGAGCAGAACAGGGTGTTCGCAACCATCCCTGCTAGCAAGGAAGAGCTTATGAGAAAGAGGACGCAGGCAGAGCGATGCAGGAGATTTTGGTGAAGATGATGTTTTGATCTTTAACTCAATGGACTTTGCTGAATCTGCATGTGAAAGTGAGTAGTTAACAATAGAGGGTGAAAATGGCGACTATATCTTCTAAAGTTCCTGCCCTGAGGCAGCAATCTTCGGCGAAAACTTTATTGTCCTCTGCATCTGAATCTGTATCAGCTTTTACAGTAAAAGATTTGCAGAGTTTGCTCCAAGAAACTATGGAAAAGCAAATGCAACAATTTGTTGAGATAATGGAGAAAAAGTTGGAGGAGAAGTTTACAGAGAAATTAGCAGAAATGAGAGCAGACATTACATCTGCAACATTAAATCTGGCTAAAAGCATTGAGATTTTGGATGAAAAAGTGGAAGATCTTGTTCAAAATGATACTAGAATGGAAGCCAAAATGACAGAAACTGAAAATATGATAGCGGAAATGGATTATGATTTGATTTCGACACAGTATTTTCAGATGGAGCTTGCTTTGAGAATCAGAGGTCTAAAAGAAAATCCTAAGGAAAATTTGACGAGAATGGTTTCTGAGGTTTTGGAAGCGGTGTTGGAGTGACCAGCAGATGAAATAATGGAAGATATAGATAAAATCTTCCGTGTTAATTCGTGGATTGCAAGACAAAGGAAATTACCCAGAGATGTGGTGGTTTATTTCACAAAGAGAAAGATTAGAAATGAAGTTATCCAGGCCTCCTATAATATTGATTTTGTAATGGATGAGCAAAAAGTTTTGATTTTAAAAGAGATTCCTGCAAGAATTTTAAGAAAAAGAAAGGAATTTGCCTTTTTGACACAAGAATTGAGACGACGTGATATTAAGTTTAGATGGCAAATACCAGAGGGGATGGTGGTGACTCATGAAGGTACGAGGCATTGTCTTACCACGGTGGTTCAGGCACGTGACTTTTACAGTAATGTTTTAAAAGCAGTCCCCATATCGTCTTTGGAGTCTACAAAGAAAAAAGGTGACAGAGAGCCTCAACATTCCAGAGAGAATCCACAAGATGTTGAAGGGTTAACGCAGACAGATGTGAAAGTTACAGGAGTGGGTCAAATCTCATCACCACGGGAGAAGGCCAGAAATTGGAAGAGGTGTGCTGTTTCTGGAAGAATGAAGCAAACCTGAGGATTTAGTTGCATAATTGCAAGAGATAATAATGTAATAAGGATGCTAGAAGGATTAAGTATGTGGGGATTCATTTTTCACCCTTATAAAATAATTATATAATATTTTGTGTTGCTTTAGTTTGAAGATGATTATGAAAATTTAATTGGGAAGATTTGTAGTAGTGTTTATTGATATTCTGTAGGTTATGCTTTGTTATTTGGATGGAAAGTTTTAAGCCTGGAAGGTAGTGTATGGTATTTTAAGTTGTATAATATATTAGGAGAAGGAAAGGTTGTATTAATTTGGTTTTAGTATGTTAAAGTCTAGTTGGATAGAAGAATAGTTTTATAAAACTGATATAAATTGTTTTATGTCTGATTGAAATTAATTTGTAATACTTTTATGGACAATATTGGAGTAGGTAATAGAATATAAGAATATAAGAATGATGTGATTATATAAAAAATAATTTTAAGTTTGGAAGTAATCTATGGTATTTTAATTTGTATAATATATTAGGATAATATGAATTTAAGGTATTATTTTGTATTTGAATAATCATTGATATGATATATATATATGTATGTTTGGAATTTACCTATATGAGTTAAAGTTTGATAGTTTGAATAGCTTAGGATTGTTTGCGTAAGTTAGATCATGATTGTTTGTTTGTATTTTTATACCCTGTGTTTTGGTATTAGATTGGAAAGTATCATTTTGTATTTGTATAATTATTGATATGATATATATATATATATGTTTGGAGTTTTCTTATATGAGTTAAAGTTCGGTAGTTTAAATAGTTTAGGATTGTTTGCGTAAGTTAGATTATGATTGTATTTTTATACCCTGTATTTTGCTCTGGGAAGCTGGGGGGGGGAGGGGAAAGGGAGGGAGGGGTTGGGGAGGGTGGGGGAGGGGGAATAGGGTGGGGGGAGGGGGTTGGGAGGGTTTTTTTTCTTTTTTGGTTTGCTAAAGATAAAATGTATTGTAAAACTTTTTAATAAAAAAAAAGTCCCAGAGGGTATAAAAACCCAGTCCCTACATGTGCTCTCTTTTTTTCTTCCAAAGCCATCTTCCTGTCTGGCTCTCCTCTTCAATAAACTGCAACCTTCTTCCTAAAGTAGTTGCCATGTTGTTTATTCCCGGCTTGAACTGAACCATGATGAAGATTTTTCCTTCAACACTAGGATTTGAGTAGAGGCAGCCCTGACATTATCCTTGGAAAAAGTAGGGCTGCAAAAACCTGGACAATCACAAGTTGGCAGCAGAAAGATACAGAATAGTCACTCTTATCTGCCATTTGTCTATGGTCCAGGTTTGGGTGTTCTTGCTGATTCATTTGCTCAGGAAGTGGAGTCATTTGCAGTGTAGTTTGTAGCATGGAGTAACGAAATGGTTTTTCCAGTTGAAATTGAAAACTCTTGAATGTTGAGTGTTAGTAAGAAACTTGGGGGACAAAAGGATTTTTGATAGGATATGGCTTGAGAAAAGGGGTTAGCTAGTGGGAGTGGTATTACAGAATTGAGGCAAGAAAAAGTGAATGGAACAAGTCTCTGAAAAACTGGACCTTGAATATAGGAACCAGCAAGAATATGGAAAAGGATTTCAGAAAGAAGTAGAACAAAGTGCAAAGCTGAGGCTAGGCCTTTGACTTCTTTCAGCTCCTAAGATGTTTATTTTTCAGCAGCTTTTGCAAACCTGATAGAATGACTCATACAAGTTTGTTTTAAGCATGATTTTATAAATCAGTCACAGTGTCTGGCTCATACCTAATGCTAAGCCTTTGTTTACAAAAGACAGGCTGGATTCATGTACTGTACCATATTAAATCAAAACCAAATAAAGCCTGTTATGGTCTGGCATGATCTGTGAAGCCAGAATGTTTAGAAAATTTTTTAATGAATGTTTAAGGGCTCACTACATCCACTGCTCCTTCCAATCAATCATTGCTCAGATGAGAATAAATGACTCCTTCAACCCGGAGAACAAATAAGAAGGACAATGAAACTATTACACATAAGAGAAAATTGTCATGGAGCAAAATTAGACACAGGAAATTATTATGTACAAAAGCAGAGAACATTCAGAGGAGCTAAGATCTCACAATTAGGTTTAGGGCAGGGCTGGATTTTTAAAAAAAAAACAACACACAATCTATTTAGCTGTTAAGGATCGCCAAGGAAATGGTGATAAGGATTTGTGATTGAAATTTTGTCCTTTCTTTTGATACATTTTGGTGGCTATTGAGAAAATGTGTTAAGCTTTTTGAACTTCAGTACCCCCTTTCCATTTCATTTTTCAAAATAAAAAAAATCATACAAGCATTGGTTTTCTCTTCCTGGAGGAATCTGGGATTGCTTATGGACAAAAGGTTCTTTACCACTGAGGGTAAGCAACCTCCAGTTCATTTTGACTACAGTTCCCATAGTAGCTTGCTAGTGGATAGAACATAATAGATATTAAACTCCTATATTACTGGTAGCCAGAAGGTCTACCTACTGGAAATCTAACTACTGTGGCTGCACCTATTATTATAATAATAATGTCAGTCGTCAATACTGAGAGGACAAAAAGTCTTAAACACTGTTTGATCTAAATTTTAATCTGTGAGTTAATTTATATAGACATAAACAGTATGTAGAATAAAACAAGGTGAGTTATTAAAAGCTTTTATTTAAATGATTTTCAGTTGTGGTCTTTCCTTTGTTTTTTTCTCTTTTTACTAGGCACAAAAATGTGCATTTCCCCCTTTTTAAATTTATGAGTAAAAAACATTTTATTTTGAAGTTCTAGTCAGGAACTTGTGAGGGAATGAATATGGCCTCAAATTATTTAAAGTTGTTTTGTGGACTTTAATATAGAATGGAATAAATTAATGTTGTCTGCTCAAGTATTGCAAAATATCATAGATCACATTTGAGTTCCTTTCCTCAGTTTAAAAAGGAAGATAAATAGCTATGGATTTAAAGTCAGCTGCTTTATCTCAATGGATTATTGGTATCAATAATTGGTTATAAAGAGTGATGGTTGCATTGGTCCCAGAAATTATACCAATTTAATAGGAGATAAGACCAATATTGTATGGTCATAGTTGTGCTTATTGCTGAACAAAAGCATATGATTGAACAAAAGCATGAGAGATACAAAATACTGCAGATGGCAACATAGTTTAGTGAAGCCTTTTTCCCCCCTGCAAGCTTTTAACCAGTGTGAAAGTCCTAGTAGTCTTAAATTCAAGGTAGCAAAAAGCGAACTGTTCTCTGAGATGCATTCAATAAAATATGTTACATAGCAGAAGCACTAGAAACAAGACCACTAGAACTGCAGGGATGAGATAATGTGAAGGTCATCTTCAAACAGTTGTAGGATTCAAATACCTGGACAACCAGTTCTCTGTGTGGATGTCACTTCTGGAAGTCCATTCTGGGCCTGGGCCTCCGAGGCCCAGAACGGACTTCCAGAAGTGGCATCCATGCACTTCCAGTGGGCCGTTCTGGGCCTGGGAGGCCTCCCTGGCTCAGAACGGACTTCCAGAAGTGGTGTCCATGCACTTCCAATGGGCTATTCTGGGCCTGGGAGGCCTCCCCTTGGCCTCCGAGGCACAAAACAGACTTCTGGAAGTCGTGTCCATGCACTTCTGGTGTGCCGGGCCTGGGAGGCCTCCCTGGCTCAGAACGGACTTCCAGAATGGTGTCCATGCATTTCCAGTAGGCTGTTCTGGGCCTGGGAGGCCTCCCCCAGGCCTCCCAGGCTCAGAATGGACTTCTGGAAGTGGTGTACATGCACTTCCGGTGGTCCAGTCTGGGCCTTGTGAAAAGGGCTAGGGCTTCAACTGGTTCACCAAAGTCAACAAAAAATTAGCTACCAGTTCTATTGAACCAGTGTGAACTGGCTGAATCCCACCACTGCCTTCAAAGTCATGCTTGCCTTATACATATCAGTGGTATGATGAGATTCCCCTAAACCAGGGGATTGCAGGATTGCCTTTCTGCTGCATGCAGACAGTGCTGTAAATTTTGGAATGCCAATAGGCCTTAAAAAATCTTTTAGAACTTTGGCCCAATACTTCAACAATGATCATCTGGAAATAAATTAGCAGATAAGTACTAAGATAATGGCTTTGGTCATAGGCCAAAGCTCCATTCATTGAACCTTAATTTCCATAGAATAGAAGAAGTGATTTGCTTTAAGTATTTAGAAGTAGTCATGCATACCACTGGCTTCAGGAAAGCTCACTGTGAATACACTGCTATTACTGCCAATGCCATCCTAAAAAGTTTTCTCTCCAAGGGAGGATGTTATGTTCCACTTGTACTTAATTTCTTTCAAGTTGCTAGCTCAGCTCCTTTATGGGATTCTGGTTGGCCCCACTAGCTTCTTGTTTTACTACCTTGGAGAGGTTATGATTTAAATTAATCAGAACAGCTCTCCAGATACCTTGCTGTGTCTCAAACATGCAACTACAACTGGAGATAGGTGTGATAAAAGTTGAATCAAAAGTGTCTCCAGCTTCTATAAACCTTTGGTTAAAGCTTACCTTTTATCCTCAAGGCCTAGCATCATTAATTCTGCAGGACAGTTTTGAGTCTGAGCAGATCAAGGCTGTCCAATCTAATCTTTTAAATCTAGGCTTTTCTCCCTCCTCTGTTTTTAAGATGAAATACAATCAGCTGAAACAAATCCTGAAGCAAAGGATAAAAGATATAGAGTGGCAAGCAGATCTGGGGAAGGCCCCAGCCTTCCTGCTCCCAGTACACAATAGTTATATTGTCATTGCTGCCAGCTACCTCACACAGCTGCAAACACCTACCCATCAGAGAGGGGAGAGTAGAGGCAATATAGCTTGGAGTTGCTGTGCAGGAAGAAGACCCTTGAAGACTTCATCTACTTGTTCCCAAGAGAATGCAGTTACTCTGGTGAGATTCTTATAAATAGAAGAACAAGAGGGAGACTACTTGACCTTCTCATGGAGTTGTTCTGGTTCCTTGCACCTGATGACTGTTGATGGTTGATCCCAAGAGGCAGAAGTAGTCCATAGGTTCAGTGTCTTCATTCTCAAATCTACGTCCAGTTGTCCTATCCATTGTCATTAGCTTGGTAGTTTTTTACTTTTTATTTTAATCCTTTTTTGCACTGTGATCTTTGACTTTTATCACTAGAACTCTTTGCTTTTTTGGCAATAGTGGTAATGTCTTCATCATAGTGCAGGTTATTGGTGTTTTATCCTTCAGTCTTAAAATCATGCTTATTTTGTTCCAGTCCATCTTTGTCATTTAGGTTCAATAAATAAAGGAGAAGTATATAGCCTTGTCTTACTTATTGAAACCAGTCTGTTTCATCGTGTTCTGTCAGTACTGTGACTTCCTAATCTATCTGTAAGTTTCTCATGAGGACAATGAGATGTTCTGACATTCCCATTTTTCTAAGCACTTTCTAAGCTTGACATGACTGAGACAATCAAAAGACTTTTTTCCTTTTCTTAATTATTCAGCAGTCATCAGCAATATCTCATGTTCCTTGGTCTTTTCTAAAGCCAGCTGTCAAGACTGATTCCCCTTTTCACCTAGTATTTCTCTTTTGCTCATAGCTTGACAATGAAATGCAAAGATGGGAGGGATGATGTCTAGGCAACCAAGAGCCAAGGTTACTCGAAGGAGAAATGGATTGTTTCCTTAACAAGAGGAAATATTACTGTTGGACAATGTGAAAACGTAGGGGGTGGGTGGGTGAGGGAGTCTATTGTTTAACTAAGCAAGCCTTTGAGTGGAAAAACCAGAGCTGGTTTTGTTTTCTTCTGTGCCAATGTAAATTTTCAGTAAAGCATTATACTCTTGGTAAAATCATGTCCCAGGAGTTTCTTTTTCTGGAAATGCCAACTGGACAGTTGACACCAGCTTGATCATTGGCATATCTTTTTCCATGTATAGCTTTAGTCTGTGTTGGATGATCCTAACCATTATTTTGCTATTATGTGGAATTAAGAATATTGTACAATAGTATGCACATTTTATTAAAGACTCCATTTTAGTACTGCAATATAGATTGACCTCTTTCAGTCTGTTGGCCATAGTGACATTCTTCAGATTTGCTGGCATAGCTTAGTCTGATTTTTCTGCTGTTTTTTTGCCGTATTTCAGTGAGTATTCCATCAGTTCCTATAGCCTTCTGAACTATGTTGCTTCGTTTTAGCTAAGACTAAAGAAAAAATAGATGTTATATGTCCTAGAACAGACATGTCAAACACAAGGCCTGCAGGCCAGATCTGGCCCAGATTTTGCCCCCCCGGGACTGTCCCAGAAATGGCAAGGGACCAGCCTCCGCTGCCCCAGCCCTGGCCCACTACAACTGAACTGGGTGCCCTGGTGCACGTACAGGAAATGGCTAGCAGTCAGGGGCTGGTGGTGTGCAGCAGCAGCTACAGCTCATTTGCCTCAGCCTGCCCCACCCCTCCCAGCTTAACCCCATCATGCCCAGCCATGCCCCACTTTTCCGGGCTTCTCCTCATGTGGCTCTGTTTTGCCAGGCCATCCTCCCCATCCCTGGCCCCGTTTTGCAGGGCTTTTCCTCCTCCGGCTCTGCTTTGCTACACTGTGCCATGCCTTTCCTTGCTTGCCTGGCACCCCGGGGTATGCCCAGCCTGTGGGATGAAAGGCATGGAGATGTGAGTGTGCGGTGGCTGGCTCCCAGTCACCCTCTCCATCATGTGGTAGGGCCGGAGAGGGGAACGCAGCAGTGATTCAGAGCTGCAGCCTGGAACTTTGTGGTGGCTGGAGAGAAAGGGTGAGAAGAAGGAGAAAGCAGGAAGGGTTTCTCTCTCTCTCTCTCTCTCTCTCTCTCTCTCTCTCTCTCTCTCTCTCTGTGTGTGTGTGTGTGTGTGTGTGTGTGTGTGTGAGAGAGAGAGAGAGAGAGAGAGAGAGAGAGACAGAGACAGAGACAGAGACAGAGAAAGAGAGAGCCAGGAGGGGAGGAGGAGAAGAAAGCTGTGTTGCAAAAAAGGGGACCTTCCACCTTTCTTCCCCCCTTCTCTTGTTTTAAACCTCCTCCTGCTCCGTTCAGGTGCAGCTGGAGGGAAAGGACCAGAAAGCAGGAAGGGTTTCTCTCTCTGTCTCTGTCTCTGTCTCTGTCTCTGTCTCTGTCTCTGTCTCTGTCTCTGTCTCTGTCTCTCTCTCTCTCTCTCTCTCTCTCTCTCTCTCTCTCTCTCTCTCTCTCTCTCTCTGTGTGTGTGTGTGTGTGTGTGTGTGTGTGAGAGAGAGAGAGAGAGAGAGAGAGAGAGAGAGAGAGAGAGAGAGAAATTGAGCCAGCAGGAAAGCAAAAGTGTTGCAGAGTAAGCAAACTTACAAAAAAGGGGATCTCTCTCTCTGTCTCTCACACACATACATACATGTGCTGTGTGGGGAAGGTGTTGTGCATGCAATGGAGAGAGCAAACTCACAGATTGGCTTTGTGGTCTATTCTTGCCTCCTCCAGCTATGGACGGCTGAGAGACTTGCTTGTCTAGTTTCACATTGCTGGGGGGCCAAAAGCCACCCCAAAGAGGTGACCAGCAAGGAGGGGCATTCGCTGGATCGAGGGAGAGCCGCAACTCTACCGTTAGACCTGATGATCTGTCTAAACTGGCGGACGAAAGGACCAGCCATTATGGTTCGTCCCTAGGCTGTGAACAGCCGAAGTCACATTTTCCACCAGGCAACTCTTAAAGCAGTGCGGAAGAGACTGGGTGAGATCTACCTCTTTTACACCCTAATTACTTTCTGTACCTCCTTAAGCTGCTAAGCATTTTCCCTCCTGCAGAGAGGGAAGGGGAACTATTGCCCTCCCTCCAGAAAGAGTGGCGACTAAATACCCAGGGGCATTTTAAACGTTGAAAAAGTAACTGAATCCCAATTGGAACTTTATTTCTCAAAGCATGTGGATTGAAAGATTTTTTATTTCCTATTTTTCATTGTCTACTTCTGTTGGAAATCTGAATTCTTTCTTATGAAAAAAAAAGAAAAACTGAAAAGATTAAGATAACTTTGGGACTCGAAGGGAAACTTTAAAAGGGGCCTGGCTGACTGCCCAGGGAAATAGATAAGATACATAACCTTGAGAACTTTGAAACTACAGCTGTGAAAGGCTTTGTGTTCCTTACCTAGAAAAAAAATTCTCTCTTTTGGATTTTCTAAGTGTAAAGCCTTTAGCTTAAAATACCAATATGGAAGAAGACCAGGAACAAAATTTATTTATGGATGAAGATCAACAAACTCTCGCTATGTTGAAAACATTAATCCAAATTCTTACCACAACCAATGAAATACTAAGAGGCTATGGGAAGGAACAAGAAGACAGCCCAGATATGAAAGCCCAAACTTTGACCACAACTAAAGAATCATCTATACAAAATACAATAGAAAAAATGAAACATTCAAATACTATGACAGAAGAATCTACTATTAAACAAATATTGATATTTGAAAATCCAGAAAAGACGTTGACAACTTGGAAAAAGGAAAAGGTTTCTTATACAACTCAGAAGGAACTAGAGGATCTAGAAAAAGAACACTTGGATGAGAAGATAAACAATTCAGAACAACCACGTAGATATGGAAGAATAAAGAAATGGCCCACTCCTAGGCCTACAGGTCCTCTAAAAAAATGGTGATCGGATGGTTTTGCCAATATCAATTAATATAAATGATATTACAAGGAGATTGGTTCGATGACCCAAAGACAAGGACATGGAAGATGATTTGGCAAAGGAAAAAAGCCAGAATAAGACTCAAGAAGAATGGAGTTTTGACCACCTTATTGAAATCTGAAACAGAATGTACCTAAATAGATAAGATGTGTATGTTGAACACAAGACATTGTTATGAACTGAGATAAAGAAAAAAATTTGATCATTAAAATTTAGCAGTATAAATATTAATAGCTAATTTGAACATTGATTTGTGCATAAAAGTCATGTAAAGGTGAATAATGTAGACAAGCTAAAAACCTATTGTTGAAAGTAATAAATAGGTCTATATGGAATGTTAAAAATGAAAATTATCAGTTTAAGCAAGAGATAGCAGATACAAAAAGGAAGAGAGGAAGTATTAAATATTGAAATAAAAAGAAATTTTGATTACTACTTAAAAAAACAACTGAAAATTAGCTAAAAGGAAGGATATTATATTGTATCCTTAATTTGTTGACATAGAGGGTGAGAAGTTAAGTAAACGGGATATGTATTTTGAATATTAGATTTTGTGAGGAATGGTGATAGATGAATTGGGAGTATACTAAAAATCTTTTTTTTTTATTGAAAAATTTTAACATACAATTTTCCTTTAAAACCCCCCCTCCCCCTCCCTTCTCCCTCCCCCCTACCTCTCCCCCCTCCCCCCTCCCCCCCCCGACTTCCCAGAGCTAAATACAAGGTATATAAAAAAAAACAATCATAAACAACCATATACTAACAACTGTAAACTCTAAAATCCATCACTCTCTAGCTTATATAGGATAAAACAAACCTTAGTATTATTAAATATATATAAAAAAACTAAAATAAAAAAAAGAAAAAAAGAAAGAAGATTTATTCAAATGCTACATAAAACTTCTTAACCCTATACTTGTTCTGGATAAACTCAATCCATTTTCTCCATTCCATAATATAGCGTTCTTGCGAGTGATCTTTCAAATAGGCCGAAATCTTCGCCATCTCTGCCAGGTCGGAAACCTTTAAAGTCCACTCTTCTATGGTCGGCAGTTCCTCTTTCTTCCAATACTGACCTATCAAAAGTCTTGCTGCCGTAATGAAATTCAACATCAACTTAGTGTCCACAACTGTAGCATCTGTAATTATTCCCAACAAGAAAAGTTGCGGACAAAACTTAATCCTCTGTTTAAAAATCTTCTGCATGTTCCACCAGACTTTTATCCAAAAAGCCTTAACCTTTTTACAAGTCCACCATATGTGAAAATATGTTGCGTCTTCATCACCGCACCTCCAGCATTTAGGCTGATAATTCGGATACATACTTGCAAGCTTTTTAGGATCTAGATGCCATCTATAAAACATTTTGTAAAAGTTCTCTCTTAGATTTTGAGCTTGTGTGAATTTTACGTTCCTCACCCAAATCTTTTCCCACGTGTCCATTGTAATAACTTCCTGGATGTTTTGGGCCCATTTTATCATACAATCCTTAACAAGTTCTGTTTCCGAATCAATCTCTATCAACGCAAGATATATCCGTTTAATATGTGCGGGTCCCTGATTTCTAATTTGCTTTATCAAATTTTCATCAGTCATTGTAAAACCCTTTTTCTGATCTTCTTTCCACCTGGCCCGTAACTGAGTGTATTGAAACCAGTTTTGAACAACCTTCTCTTCTCGCAAGAGGCTATATGATTTCAAACACCAGACATTTCTTTCCAAACTTAGGATCTCCTTGTACGTAGTCACATCATGTTTGAAACCAGCATGTATATTTTCTATTGCGTGTTTTGGAATTGCCCACAGTGGTATCCTGTAATCTAACTTATGTCTATACTTCTTCCAGACTCTCAGCAATGCCTGTCTTAAAATATGCACTCTAAACACATTATCTACCTTCTTATCATACAACAAATATGCATGCCAGCCAAACAACAAATCATGGCCCTCAAGATTTAATAATCTCTCTTGTGTCAAATTAATCCAATCACTTATTCCTACTAATGCAGCAGCTTCATAATATAATTTAAAATTGGGCATTTTAAGCCCACCTCTCTCACGAGTATCCTGCATAATCTTAAGTTTAACTCGTGGCTTTTTCCCTGCCCACACAAATTTATTGATACCTCGCTGCCATTCCTCCAAATTAGAATCTTTCTTAAGAATCGGTATCATTTGAAATAAAAATAAAAATTTAGGCAGGACGTTCATTTTCACTGCTGCAATCCGTCCCAACAAAGACAATTGCAATTTTTCCCAACTCTCCAATTCTTTTTGAATTCTCCCCCATAGTTTTTCATAATTATTTTTATATAACTTTGTATTAGAGGGCGACAAAAGCACCCCCAAATATTTAACCCTTTTAACAATCTCAAATCCAGTTAGTCCTTCTAAGAGAGCCTTTTGCAAAACTGTCATATTTCTGGCCAAAATTTTGGTTTTCTGTGTATTAACTTTAAATCCAGAAACCTTCCCATATTGTGTTATTATCTCCATCAGGTCCACAACAGAGTTCTCTGGCTGAGTCACTGTAACAACCAGATCATCTGCGAATGCTCTCAATCTATAATCCTGATCTCTAATTTGTATCCCCTTAATTTTTTCCGAATTCCGTATTTTAATCAATAATATCTCTAATGTTAACACAAATAACAAGGGCGATAACGGACACCCTTGCCTTGTGCCCTTCTCAATATTACATGCTTCTGTCAAACTATTATTAACTATAATTCGGGCAGTTTGTTTTTGATATAATGCCCTGATCGGTTGCACAAAATTTTCCCCAAAATCCATTTTGTCTAAAACTTTCAACAAAAATTGCCAACTCAATTGATCAAAAGCTTTTTCAGCATCTAAAAAAATTAGCGCCGCAGAGATCTGGTTGTTCCTTTCCAAAAACTCTAACACATCAACTATATGCCTCACATTATTTTTCATTTGCCTACCACTAATAAATCCTTTTTGGTCCCCATGAATCACCTGTTGCAGAACCCTCATCAGTCTATTAGCCAAAACCTTAGCAAATATCTTGTAATCTGTATTTAAAAGCGATATCGGTCTGTAATTTTTAACTTGAGTAACATCTTGGTCTTCCTTCGGAATCAAGGAAATAAAAGCTGTTCTCCAAGACGGTGGCACCTTTCCCCCCCTCTGGATTGTCTGGAACAGTTCCTTTAACGGTTTTATCATCTCTAATTGTAAATTTTTGTAATAGGCCGCTGTCAAACCATCCGTACCTGGTGCTTTATCCACCTTCAGTTCCTTAATTGCTGTAAAAATTTCTTCTTCTGTAATCAATTGATTAATCCCCTCTTTTTGTACTTGCGTAAGAACCGGGATGCTAGCATTCTCCAAATATATATCAATGTCTTTTTCATTAATTTTCTCCTTAGCATATAATTTAGAATAAAAATCCACAAAAGCGTCCTTGATAAGGTCCTGTTGAAACACAACCCTTCCTTTATGCTCAATCTTATCTATATTAGAAGCCCTTTGTTTTTTCCTCAATCTATAAGCTAACCATCTACCTGGTTTATTAGCGTTACAAAAAGTATTATGCCTGGCAAACCGCAGATTGGTTGCCCCTTGGTCAGCCATTAATTTATCAAATTGTCCTCTTAACAGTTTAATAGCCTCCTTAGTCTTCACATCCTCTGAGTTCAGAATCAAAGCTTTTTCTTTTTCCTTAATTTCATTCTCCAGTTCTTTCCTCCTAGCTTCCACAGCACGTCTATGTTTATTATTCATATATATCAACACCCCTCTCATGTAGGCCTTGCTAGCATCCCACACCATATCCATAGAGGTACCCTTGTTCATATTAATTTCAAAAAAATCCTTCATCCGCTGTTTGCATTCCTCCACATTTCTCTGATTTCTAAACAAATTCTCATTGACGCGCCACGAGCGCCTATCCCTTTTCTCCTTATCAATCTCTAACCAAACTGGACTATGATCAGAGATAGTTCTTGCGCAAATCTTCACCTTTTTAGTCCTCAAAAAAAAATCATTAGTCAACAAAATAAAATCAATCCTCGAAAAAGATTGATGTCTATCAGAATAAAAAGTGTAATCCTTTTCCTGCAAGTGTCTCTCACGCCAAATATCTCGCAATTCCAAGTCATCCTTCATTTCAAAAAAAGATTTAGGCAGTCTAGCATGACTTGGAATGCGCTTAAAAGCTCCAGCCTTGTCCATCTGTACATCCAAAACACCATTCCAATCCCCCATAAAAATAAAAGATTTATAATCCAACTGGGTAAGCTTTGTGTGAAGTAAACTAAAAAAGTCAGCTTGTTGTTGATTAGGTGCATATAGTCCAACTAAAAGCGTCTTTTTACCTTCTAACAGCAGCTCTATCATAACATATCTTCCAAGCTTATCTGCTTCAATTAAGTCTGCTGTTAAGGCACTTTTAATATAAACAACCACTCCATTTTTCTTATTCATTGCAGAAGCGACAAATTGCGTACCCAACCTTGAATTCGATAAATACTTTTGATCCAAAACTCTAATATGCGTTTCTTGCAAACATATAACATCTATCTTGAATTGTTTTAAATATTGAAAAACTTTCTTCCTCTTCTGTGGTGAATTTAGTGCATTAACTTTCCAAGTTAAAAAATTTAGTTGCCATGCATATCCTCCCAAAGCTCTTGGAGCACTGCTTTGACAGGACTATCTTCTTTAGGCCGTGCTCCTCCCACTGCTTAGCTATAAGTACGTTGTGAAAATTCCAAAAACTTTTGCTGGTCTTGTTCTTTTATTTTCTTTGCTCGTTTTAAAGCAGCACGCGTTACCCTTTGCTCTCTAGGATCATCCAAAGAAATTATAGCTTGATCTCCTCCAGCACCGTTTTCCTCTATTTCAACCTCTTGATGTTCTCCTTCTCCAGATCCCTTTGCAGCTTCCAGAAGTGTTAATGGGGTTGCTTTTAAAACGTTATTGTAGAAGTCACGCGCTTGCTTCACAGTAATCAGCCGATACCTTTTACCTTCATGCATCACCATCAGCCCCTCTGGAATCTCCCATCTGAACCTTATATCTCGTTGCTTGAGCTCTTGCACAAGAAATGTAAAGTCCTTCCTTCTCCTTAAAATCTTTGGAGGAATTTCTTTTAAAACCAAGACTTCTTGATCAGCAATCACAACTTTAGCATCATAGGCAGCTTGTATAACTTCATCTCTAATTTCTCTTTTAGCAAAGTAAACCACCACATCTCTAGGCAGCTTTCTCTGTCTAGCAATCCATGAGTTCACACGAAACACTTTATCCATACCTTCTCTTATTTCAGATGCTGGCTGATTCAGTACCACTTCAAGAGCCTCAGAAACCAGCTGCTTTAGATCTTCCTTAGTATTCTCTTTTAAGCCTCTAATTCTAACAGCAAACTGCATCAGGTGATATTGAGCAAGACTTAATTCTCTTTCCATTTTATCTCTTAAATCTTCATTCTCCCGTACTTTTGCTTCTAATATGGCATTCTTTTGAATCAAATCATCCACTTTTTCATCCAAATCTTCCACACATTCCGCCACTTTATGCACTTTGGACAAAATGTCTACCTTCATCACGCTGCACTTCTGTTCCATCCTCTCTTCTATTCTCTCCTCCAGTTTCTCCAATTTCTCCTCCATCTGTGCAAATTTATCACCCATTGATTCCAAAATTACCTGGGCATGTTTTTCAAGAGCATCTCGTAAGTCCTTCGGTGTCAATACATCAGGAGGGTGCAACGCCTGTAATGATGATTGTTGCACCGGAGAAGATCCACCACTCCGAAGAGTTTTAGGGGGAGGTTTAGCCGCCATCTTTTACTTTCAATTGTGACGCACTTTCACTTAGTTTAAAAAGTCCATCAAGCTCGAGAGTAAAATAAAATAATCCTCTTCACCTTTTCCTCTTGTACCGCTCTGCCTGCTCCTTTTAATCCATAGTCCTTTCTTCAGGCAGGGGTGGTCGCAGACGCCTGGCTCTGCTCCAAGAAATCCGGAGCAGAGACGCAGCCAGCTGGGAGCAACCCAGGCTTCGGGGGAGTTCAATCCTTCAGCCGCCCAAGCTCCAGGCTCAGGCGGCCCCGGAGAACTCTACCCCTACCTGGGGCCTCACCCCCTCCTCTTCTCCCGAGGAGGGGGCTTCAAATCTGCCCGAACAGATGATCGGCGCTGTTTCGGGCGAAAATCACTCAGCTGAGCCGCGGGCAGCCCGGGAAGGCTGTCTCCGGCGCCGCGCAGCCACCGGAAGTCCCAAAAATCTTTTTTTTTTTTAATTGAAAAGTTTTACAGTACATTTTAACTTTAACAATCCCCCCTCCCCCCACCCCTACCTAACCCTCCCTATCCCTCCCACCCATTCCCCCCTCCCCCCCGACTTCCCAGAGCTAAATACAGGGTATAAGAACAAAGAACAATCATAAGCATCCATATGCTAACAACAATAAACTATTAATTCTATCACCCTCTAGCTCATCTAAAATAATTACAAGCAATATTAATATTACATATAAAAAGAAAAGAAAACAGAAAAGAAAAGGAAACTTACTCAAATGCTAAATGAAATTTCTTAGTCCCATATTTGTTCTGAATATAATCAATCCACTTTTTCCACTCCATAATATAACGTTCTTGCGAATGATCTTTCAGGTAAGCCGAAATCTTTGTCATTTCCGCCAGGTCAGAAACTTTTAGAGTCCATTCTTCTATAGTCGGCAGTTCCTCCTTTTTCCAATATTGACCTATTAAAAGTCTTGCTGCTGTGATTAAGTTCAGCATCAACTTAACGTCCACCACAGTAGCTTCTGTAATTATACCCAACAAAAACAGTTGCGGACAAAACTTTATCCTTTGCTTAAAGATCTTCTGCATATTCCACCAAATTTTTATCCAAAAAGCCTTAACCTTTTTGTAGGTCCACCATATATGAAAATACGTTGCGTCTTCGCCTCCACACCTCCAACATTTAGGCTGATAATTCGGATACATACTTGCAAGCTTTTTAGGGTCTAGATGCCATCTATAAAACATTTTATAAAAGTTCTCTCTTAGGTTTTGGGCTTGCGTGAATTTTACGTTCCTCACCCAGATCTTTTCCCACGTGTCCATTGTAATAACTTCTTGAATATTCTGAGCCCATTTTATCATACAGTCTTTAACAAGTTCTGTTTCTGAGTCGATTTCTATCAATGCAAGATATATCCGTTTGATATGTGCTGGACCCTGGTTTCTAATTTGCTTTATCAGATTTTCATCGGTCATTGCAAAACCAATTTTCTGATCTTCTTTCCACCTGGCCCGTAACTGAGTATATTGAAACCAAGTTTGAACGATCTTCTCATCTCGCAAGAGATTGTACGGCTTCAAACACCAGACATTTCTTTCCAAACTTAAAATCTCCTTATACGTAGTCACATCATGTTTGAAGCCAACATTTATGTTTTCTATTGCGTGTTTTGGGATTGCCCACAACGGCATCTTGTAATCTAGCTTATGTCTATACTTCTTCCAAACTCTCAACAATGCCTGTCTTAAAATATGCACTTCAAACACATTATCTACCTTCTTATCATACAATAAATATGCATGCCAGCCAAATAACAAGTCATGCCCCTCAAGATTTAATAATCTCTCTTGTGTCAAATTAATCCAATCACTTATTCCTGATAACGCAGCAGCTTCGTAATATAATTTAAGATTAGGCATTTTAAGACCACCTCTTTCACGAGTATCCTGCATAATCTTAAGTTTAACTCGTGGCCTTTTCCCTGCCCAGACAAATTTATTGATACCCCGTTGCCATTCTTCCAAATTAGAATCTTTTTTAAGGACCGGTATCATTTGAAATAAAAATAAAAATTTAGGCAGGACATTCATTTTCACTGCTGCAATTCTTCCCAACAAAGACAATTGCAGTTTTTCCCAGCTCTCCAATTCTTTTTGAATTTTTCCCCATAACTTTTCATAGTTATATTTATATAACTTTGTATTAGAGGGTGACAAATACACCCCCAAATTTTTGACCCTTTTAACAATCTCAAATCCAGTTAATCCTTCTAAAAGGGCCTTTTGCGTTACTGTCATATTTTTGGCCAAAATTTTAGTTTTTTGTGCATTAACCTTAAATCCAGAAACCTTCCCATATTGCATTATTATCTCCATCAGGTCCACAACAGAGTTTTCTGGCTGAGTCACCGTAACAACCAGATCGTCTGCAAACGCCCTCAGTCTATAATCCTGATCTCTAATTTTCTTTTCTTTTTCCCTAATTTCATTCTCCAGTTCTTTCCTTCTGACTTCCAAAGTACATCTGTATTTATTGTTCATATATATCAACACCCCTCTCATGTAGGCCTTGCTAGCATCCCAAACCATGTCCATAGAGGTATCCTTATTCATATTAATTTCAAAGAAATCCTTCATCTGCTGTTTACATTCTTCCACATTTCTCTGATTTCTAAACAAGTTCTCATTTACGCGCCACGAGCGCCTATCCCTATTGTCCTTGTTGATCTCTAACCAAACTGGACTATGGTCAGAAATAGTTCTTGCACAGATCTTTACCTTCTTAATCCTAGAAAAAAAGTCATTGGTCAATAAAATAAAGTCAATCCTAGAAAAAGATTGATGTCTATCAGAAAAAAAGTATAATCCTTTTCATGTAGATGTGTATCGCGCCAAATGTCTCACAATTCCAAATCATCCTTCATTTCAAAAAAAGATTTAGGCAATCTAGCATGACTCGGGACACGCTTAAAAAAACCAGCTTTGTCCATCTGTACGTCTAGGACACCATTCCAATCTCCCATAAAAATAAAAGATTTATAATCCAATTGGGTAACCTTTGTGTGTAGTAAGTTAAAAAATTCAGCTTGTTGTTGATTAGGAGCATACAATCCAACTAAAAGCGTTTTTTTACCTTCTAGCAGCAAATCTATCATAACATATCTTCCTTGCTTATCTACTTCAATTAATTCCGCTGTTAAAGTACTTTTAACGTAGACAACCACTCCATTTTTCTTGTTCATCGCAGAAGCAACAAATTGCATACCCAACCTTGAGTTCGATAAGTACTTTTGGTCCATAACCCTAATATGCGTTTCTTGCAAACAAATAACATCAGTCTTAAATTGATTTAAATATTGAAAAACTTTCTTTCTCTTCTGTGGTGAATTTAATCCATTAACATTCCAAGTTAGAAATTTAGTCGCCATTCTTGGCGTCCCGAAGCTTTTGGAGCACGTCTGCAATGACCCCTGTAACTTCTTTGGGCCGCGCCCCTCCCACAGCTTCACTGTAAGTACACTTTGGAGGTTCCATAACTTTCTGCTGGTCTTGCTCTTGCTCTTGTCTCGCTCGTCTTAAGGCGGCACGCGTCTTCCTCTGCTCTCCAGCAGCAGCCGATGAAACTGTAACTTGATCCCCTCCAGCACCATTCTCCTCTGTCTGTCTACCTTCAGCATCTTGAGGCTTTCCCTCGCCATATCCCTTTGCAGCTTCCAGAAGTGATAGGGGGGTTGCTTTTAACACATTGCTGTAAAAATCACGTGCCTGAGTCACAGTAGCCAGATGATGTCTTTTACCTTCATGCATCACCACCATTCCGACTGGAATCTCCCATCTAAACTTGATATCACATTTCTTAAGTTCCTGTGCAAGGAATGCAAAATCTTTCCTTCTCCTTAAAATCTTTGGAGGAATCTCTTTTAAAACCAGGACTTCTTGCTCAGCAACCACAAATTTAGTATCGTAAGCACCTTGAATAACTTCATCTCTAATTGCTCTCTTTGTAAAGTAGACCACCACATCTCTAGGTAGCTTCCTCTGTCTTGCAATCCATGAATTTACGCGAAAGATTTTATCCATACTTCCCTCAATTTCAGATGCTGGCTGGCCCAATACTGCTTCCAAAGCCTCAGAGATCAGCTGCTTTAAATCTTCTTTAGGATTCTCTTTTAAGCCCCTGATTCTAATAGCATACTGCATCTGATGGTACTGAACAAGGCTCAATTCTCCGTCCATTTTGTCCCTTATATTTTCATTCTCTAATACCTTTACTTCTAATATAGAGTTCTTTTGACTAAGATCCTCCACTTTTTCATCCAAACGTTGCACACATTCAGCCACACTTTCAATTGTAGACAAAATGTCTACCCTCATTGCACTAAACTTCTCTTCCATCTTCTCCTCCAATTTCTCCAATTTCTCCTCCAGCTTTTCCTCCAGCTTTTCCATCTTTTCATCCATCATATCTGACATTAATTGCGAATTCTTTTCAAAGGGATCTTGTAAATCCTTAAGCGTCAATGCCGGAGGAGGTGCAGGAGGAAGCAAAGCTTGCAACGAAGTCTGTTGCACCGGGGAAGCCCCCGCACTCCGAAGAGCTTTGGAAGTTTTAGCCGCCATCTTTTCCCACTTTCACTTGTTGCGCACTTTCACTTTAAAGCTATAAAATCCATTGAGCTAGAGAGTAAATATAAAAGTCCACTTCACCTTGACCTCCTGTACTGCTCTGCCTGCACCTTGATACTCAAGAGTCTTTCCTTCTGGCAAGGGTGGTTGCTAACGCCTGGCTCTGCTCCAAAAATCACAGAGCAGAGACGCTGCGCAGCTCGGAGCTAACCCAGGCTTCGGGGGGGCTCGATCCTTCAGCCGCCCAAACTTTCAGCTCAGGCGGCCCCGGAGAGCTCAACCCCTACCTGGGGCCTCACCCCCTCCTCTTCTCCCGAGGAGGGGGCTTCAGATCCACCTAAACAGCTGATCGGCGCTGTTTTTGATGGAATAAACACAGCTGCGGAGCGGACAGCCCGGAGACGGCTGTCTTCGGCGTCGCGTCGCCACCGGAAGTCCTCGGAGTATACTAAAAATCTTGGGAATGATAAATATCAGATGTTAAATCTAAATGTTAGTGGAAATTAAAATTGAAAAATCTATTAGGTCATTGATTGTCTAAAAGATTGTTAAAACAATTAGAATATGTGTAAACTAAAAACTGTGGCTATATGTAAGAAAGTTATTTTCTACAGTATGTGATTGATAGGATGAAACTTGTCTTTAAATCTACAAATAGACAGTATATATGAAGGGAAAAAGAGAGGAAATGTTTATGGTAGCAATTTGAAATCTGTACTAATGATATCTGTATGTAATTGAATTACTACTACCCAGCCACCATGTTGCTTTTCAAATATGTGAATGTAACATTAGAAAATCAATAAAATTTGTAAAAAAAAAGAAAAGAAGGAAGGAAGGAAGGAAGAAAGAAAGAAAGAAAGAAAGAAAGAAAGGAAGGAAGGAAGGAAGGAAGGAAGGAAGGAAGGAAGGAAGGAGATTGGAATAAGAGGGAGGGAGGGTCTGAGGGAAGACCTGCTTTAGCACTTGGCCACCAGCAGCCCTGTTGCCCTTTCGCCATCCCCTGGTGGTCTCCCATCTTATTGCTGAGGATGCTTTGGTTACAAAGCCAGGTCTCCTCGCATGGAGAGGGAGTGAGCCTCCCTTTGACCCATGCACTTTGTCCTCCTGCACCCACCATGAGCAACCTGGCCAAGGAGAGGGAGCACAGCAGCAGCAGCCTTGAGGAGAAGTTAAGCGCAGGTGTGCCCCCTTGGGGAAGTGCGGCTATGCTAGGCAGGGCTGTGGGGTCCTGGTGCTGTGGGAGCTCAAGGGCCGGGCTGGGTGCTTGACCTCCGCTGCCCAGGGCTGTGGGCAGTCCGTGCCACCATCCAGGGGCCCCGTGCACAGCCTGAGGCTCAGTGAGCTCCTCCAGTGGACCATGGCCCGTTGCTCATCCTGGTCCCACCCCACCTTCTGCCACAGACCCTCGGATCCACCCCAGTTCTGCCCAGGCCCACACAGGTGCCCCTGGCATGAGTGATGTTGAGCTGACCACGCCCCACTCAGTAGGCCACTGCCATGCTGGCCATGCCAACCCGGCCCCCCAATGGCAAACACAATGCTGATGCGACCCTCAATGAAATTGAATTTGACACCTTTGTCCTAGAACAACCATGATGAACTAAAAATGGATTGTGGTAACAGGAAAAACCATCTCTATTTGGATTTCAGTTGAAATGTAAAGAAATATACTTCCTGGTGGTTCTTATGAGAAGATGTTAACACATCTTCTTAAGTAACACCTTAAGTAACACCAGCTGCCTGCAATTAGTGCAGGTTCGCATCCCACCAGGCTCAAGGTTGACTCAGCCTTCCATCCTTCCGAGGTAGGTAAAATGAGGACCCAGATTGTTGGGGGCAATTGTAATAATGCCGCTGGGGGGGTGTGAAAGCCCTAATAAGCAGGCATATACATAGAATGAAGGCTACTGCTAAGCTTGTAAGCCGCCCTGAGTCTTCGGAGAAGGGTGGGATATAAATGGAATTAAAAATAAAAAAAATAAAAAAATAAAGCCTGTTATGTGATCTGTGGGATAATAAGCATGCTTTAAGTCATTTTTCCTTAGATTGGAGCTGTCCTAGTACAGTTTAACATAACATTGTCTTACATTGTTTTTCATAAAGTAATTAATATTTGCTATTATCACTTTTAGGGGGTGAATGGTTCAGCAGTTAAAGACTCTGAACTTGTCTGCTGGAAAGCTGACCATCCAGGTTCGAAACTTGAGCACCACATGATGGGGTGAGCTCCTGTTATTTGTTTCAGCTCCTGCCCAATTAGCAGTTTGAAAGCATGCAAATGCAAGTAGATAAATAGGTAGCCCTTCAGTGGGAAGGTAATAGTGTTCCATGTGCCTCAACAAATAGTCATGCTGGCCACATCATCATGCAAATGTCTTTGGACAACTCTTGCTAAAAAACAGAGATGAGCATCACCCCATAGAGTGACTGGACAGGGGAAACCTTTACCTTTATTATGTCTTTTAATTCATATGCCAATGGTTTCTAAGGTTGCATTCCATTGATGCCTGTCTTTGAGATCAGCGTGTAGGAAGTAATCAGCACAAAAGATAATATATTTCACAAGATAAAACTTTTTCCTACAAGACCAAACAATGAATTTCTGCCAACTGCAATATCTTCAAAAGGTGTTCTCTTGCCTTGGAAAGTTCACTTTCAACCAACAATCACGCAGTTTTTAGAGTGTGATATAAAAACAATATTTTACATTGGTTAATAGTCTTCGACTAGCATTTCTATTAACTCAGGGGTGTCAAACTGCTGGCCCATGGACCGGATACATCATAGCGAAACTGCGCCCACCCCATTGCCGGCAATGGCAAAAAAGAGACGCTACATTGTGACACATCACATGACATTGCGAGTTTGATACCCCTGTATTAATCTTCAAGGATAAATGTCATGGTTCTGACAGATGAGACTCTTCAAAAGAACTTAGAGTCATTGTTTACCTTAAAGAATCTTTTATTAGAAAAACAAAGTATTGGTACTACATAGTCGAAACCAAAAACTAAATTCCCCTCCCCTGGATACAAAGTATCAAAGCACAATTCCCTCCTCCAATAAACAGTCATAAATCATATTCCCCAATTAGCTTGAGGCGCGGGCTTTCTCCCCAACTCTCCAGCCTGCCAAAACTCTTATCAACTCTGGACCCAATGACCTTGGATTCCCACGGCTGAGTTACTATAGTTATGACTAGCTGGACTCTCATCCACATTCTCCCTGCCAGCATCAACTAGCTATAAAAGCAATAGAGAAAAATGGCTGCATTTCCATCTGTTGTCAAAGCAAGAACATCTGATGTTAGCAATGTTGACATCTGCCTCCCCTTACAAAAAGGACAAATCCTGTAATGCAAATAAAGCACAGGTTAGGGGTTGCCTCTTGGTTTGTTAGGGTGTTTCTTATAGAACCTATTAATGAGTCTGTCAGCTTTTACATTGCTAGATTTCAGCCAGGTGGCCTCAGACAACGGATATCCCTTCCATTGCACTAAGTACTGCAATTTCCCTTTAAAAATTCTTGAATCAAAAATATGCTTTACTTCATAGTGACTCTGTCCTGCCACTACAAGAGATCTAGGTGCCTTCTTAGGGGGAGATCTTAAGGTGGAATCCTGAAAAGGTTTCAACAGGCTACAATGGAAAACAGGGTGAACTTTCCCTAAGAGCCTGGGAAGTTTTATTTATTTATTTATTTTTATTTATTTATTTGATTTGTATATTTTAGTTCTACTGTGACTGGGTTAATGATCTTTACAATGGGGAAGGGTCCTTAGTACTTCAGTCCTAACTTCTTACTAGGTAACTTAAGCCGTAAATAATTGGTGGACAGATAAACCTTTTCCCCAACTTTTTTTTATCTGCTTGTTTTTTGTATGTCTCGGAAACCTTTTTCAAAGCAGTTTTTGTGGTTTTCCAGATTTCCTCCCACCCCCTCACCCATTGATCAAGAGTTTAGGAAGCAGAGGGTCCTTGATATTCAGGTATTAGGCTGAACTCTTTTCCTGTGGCCACTTTAAAAAGCGTGAAGCCAGTGCTGCTGTGAACAGGGTTATTGTAAGCCACCTCTGCAAAAGGGAGGAGGTCAGTCCAGTTCGTTTCTTGATAATCCACATAGCATCAAAGATACTGTTCCCCCATTGAGTTTGCAGATTCAGCTGCCCCATTGGTAGACAGGTGAAAGGCCAATGATAGTCCTTGAGATGAGCCAATTAGTTTAAGAAAACTCCTCCAAAACCTAGCTGTAAACTGCACCCCCCCGTCAGAGATTATTCGTTTTGGTCTGCTGTGCAGTCTGTAGATGTGTTTCAGGAATATCTTGGTTAGTTGTTGGGTGGACGGGAGCCCTTTGCAGGCAATAAAGTGAGCCTGCATTGAAAACAGATCTATCACAGTCCAGATGACCGTATTTCCCCTAATTTCAGGGAGGTCTACTATAAAATCCATAACAATTTCTTCCCATGGTTGGGAAGGGTCTGCCATCAGTTGTAATAACCCAGAATTCCTTGGAATTCTTTTCATGGTGGCACATACAGCACAACTCTGGACATAGTTTTCTTTTCTTCTTTTCAGGTTTTTTATTAATTTTCCAATATTACATTTACATATTTGAAAAGTAATGTGGTGGCTGGGTACAATAATTCCATTACATTTAAATATCATCAATACAAATATCGAAGTATTACAACTACTAATTCCCTCTCTTTCCCCCGTAATATATACTGTCTCATATTCAAACCAACACAGTTCTTATTCTATCCATCAAACAAAAAATAACTTTCTAGCATTCATCAATAATCTTCAGTTTATACATAGCTTAATTAATTTAACATTCCATCTTTTAGACAATCCATGACCTAATAAATTTTTCTTAACTTTAATTTCCCATTGATATTTTAAATTTAACATTTAATCTTTATCATTTTCAAATTTTAAATGACCCCAATTTCTATCATGATTCCCCCACAATCTAAAATTCCGGATACATCTTTTATCTGTACATGATTCTCACCATCTGCATCAACCAATTAATAATACAAAATAATATGCTTATTTTTCTTAGTAATTCTCAAATATCTTAGAAACTCAAATTTAATAGCCAAAATTTCTTTTCTTTCCACACTTAGTATTTCGTCTTTTTTTCCTTTTTATGTCTCCTATCTCATATTTGAGGCTAATAATGTTTTTAAACTATTAGCATTTATACCACAAACCAATATACAAATTTAATTATTAGTGTTAATACTTCTAAGTTTTCCTTAACCTTTGTCTCAACTCATAATAATATCTTTAATTCAAATCTTAATTATTTTTAAACATTCAAACTTTTAGCCAATCACTGACCAGATAATTAATTTTACCTTCATATTGTAATTTAACTTTTAATATTTATTTCCAAATTTTTAATTAACCACAATTACTTTATCACAATTTCTCACACAATCTGATATTTAAAATGCAAACCTTATATATAGATTCTTTGTTGTTATTGTTAGGTGTGAAGTCATGTCCAACCCATTGTGACCCCATGGACAATGTTCCTCCAGGCCTTCCTGTCCACTACCATCTTCTGGAGTCCATTTAAGCTCACGCCTACTGCTTCAGTGACTCCATCCAGCCACCTCATTCTCTGTCATCCCCTTCTTCTCTTGCCCTCAATCTTTCCCAGCATTAGGCTCTTCTCCAGTGAGTCCTTCCTTCTCATTAGGTGGCCAAAGTATTTGAGGATCTGACTTCAGGATCTGACCTTCTAAAGAGCAGTCACGGTTGATCTCCTCTCGGACTGACCGGTTTGATCGCCTTGCAGTCCAAGGGACTCTCAGGAGTCTTCTCCAGCACCATAGCTCAAAGGCCTCAATTCTTTGGCACTCGGCCTTTCTTATGGTCCAACTTTCACTGCCATACATTGCAACTGGGAAGACCATAGCCTTGACTATACGCACTTTTGTTGACAGGGTGATGTCTCTGCTTTTTAGTGTGCTGTCTAGATTTGTCATGGCTTTCCTCCCGAGGAGCAAGCGTCTTTTAATTTCTTGGCTACAGTCTCCATCTGCAGTGATCTTGGAGCCCAGGAAAATAAAATCTGTCACTAACTCCATTTCTTCCCCATCTATTTGCCAGGAATTGAGAGGGCCGGATGTCATGATCTTAGTTTTCTTAATGTTTAGTTTCAACCCAACTTTTGCACTCTCCTTCTTCACCCGCAACAAGAGGCTCTTTAGTTCTTCTTCACTTTCTGCCATTAGAGTGGTATCATCTGCATATCTTAGGTTGTTGATATTTCTCCCGGCAATTTTAATTCCAACTTTTGATTCATCTAGCCCTGCCTTTCTCATGATGTGCTCTGCATATAACTTAAACAGGCAGGGCGACAGTATACAGCCTTGCTGGACTCCTTTCCCAATTTTGAACCAATCAGTGGTTCCATGTCCAGTTCTCACTGTTGCTTCTTGATGCACATATAGGTTTTCAGTGCTTCTAGGTTTCTGTGATCACTCCATACCTTGAAAGGCACCTTGCTCCCTTCTAGATACTGTCACCAGTTTAATAGAGCCCATCGGATCGCAAAGGCTTCCTTCTCCCACATAGCCCACCTCCTCTCGCACTCAGTGAATTTTTCTGAGGTGTAGGTGCAGGGTTGTAGGGTCCCACTCTGGTTCTTTTGCAATAACAGAGCTCCGATGGCCACATTGCTGGCATTGGCCTGAATCACGAAGGGCTTCCCTGGGCAAGAATGCTTTAAAACCGGTTTGACCACAAATAGCCTTTTTAAATTCTCAAAAGTGGTTTGACAGTTCATAGTCCATGCTAATGGTTGCCCAGATGTGGCTTTCCTCCCTCCTTGCCTGTTTTCAGTAATTCCATTAGGAGTAAGGCAATTTCAGCAAAGGAGGGGATGTGTTGTGATTCAGTGTCAGCCTGTGCTCCCAGCAGCTGAGTCTGAGGAATCTGAGGAGGAGGAGGAGGGATTTGGAGAGCCTTTGGTGTCAGAGGGAGGCTCTGATGCATGCAGGACTCTCAGCCTGGCCCCTCCAGTCGTGTTCCTCATGAAGCTCAGCTGTGTGAGGAGGAGGTGTCAGACTCAGAGGAGTCACAGCTGAATCTGTTCAGAGATGCTAGAAGCAGAAGGCAATCCAGGAGAGTAGAGCAGAGAAAATCAATGAGGCAACTCAGTGAAAGGAGGAGAAGGCATTGAGAAGCCACACCTTGGGACAGATAATAAAAGGGAAAGGTTTGGGTGGTGCTGGTTTCTGAAGGCAACCATTCAGAGACATTCAAAGAGAATCCTGGTCTGTTCTTGCTAATCTGTTTGGCTCTTGTTGCATGTTTTGAATCATGTATTTTTGGTTGAAGAAAATATTCTCCTGTTTTTTTGTTTGAAAGACTTTATTATTTGAAATTGTAAATAAATTTGGGTTGGGTTTTTTTTCCAGCCTATTGATTGTTAAAAGAAAAAAGGGGTTGTCCCTGACACACAAACAGGGCCGGTCATAGGTTGGAACAGAACAGGATGAACTGGCAGTAGACGTTGGTGAATCCTAGAAAGCTCTGGAGTTGTTTGCGAGTCTTTGGGGGCTGCCATTCAATTACGGCTTTCACTTTGGTCAGGTCCATTTCAATGCCTTTGCTGGAAATTCTGTAACTCACACTTTGATAGTTTATCATAAAGTTTGGCATTCAACAGTTTCTTTAGCACTTCTCTCACTAGTTTTACGTGGTCAGCCATATTAGTGCTGTATATCAGGATGTCATCAAGATACACCAAGACCCCTTTGTATAAATTGTTATGTAGTACCTGATTGATCAGCTGCATGAAGGCAGCTGGAGCCCCCTGTAGTCCAAACGACATGACTTTAAATTGGTAGCTCCCCATGGGATAGTTAAAGGCAGTCTTCCACTCATCTCACTCCTTTATCCTCATCCGGTAATATGCCTCTCTCAAGTCCAACTTAGTGAAGACACTCCCCTTTACCAGGTGGGTTAGTAAGTCCTTCAGGAGGGGGAGGGGGTATTTGTTTTCCACATTCACAGTGTTCAGACCTTTATAATCCATGTAGAGATGAAATGAAACGATCCATCTTTTTTTCTTTAAATAACACTGGGGCTCCCACAGAAGACTTGGCCTGTTCGATAAATCCCTTCTCTAGGTTCTTGTCCACATACTGTTGCATCTCCTCCATTTCAAGGGGAGACATAGCATACATTCTTGGTCATGGGAGTTTGGCTCCTGGTAACAGTTCAATAGAGCAATCATTGGGTTGGTGGGGAGGCAGGGTATCACATTCTTTCTCACTAAATGCTAGGTCCTGGTACTTGCTGGGGATGAGTGGCTGACCTGGTTGAGACAAGGCAACTATTTGCATAAGCTCATTGGGTGGGCTAAGTTCTCCTGTAATGTCCGTTGAGTTATGGGGGGCTTGGGTACTATAGGTAACCTCACGGTCCTCATTCCCTTCTCCCACCAGATAAACAGCTTCCATTTTTCTAACCAGGCTAGCCCTAGGATCACAGCTTCAATCTTTTTCAGAGCCACCATGAAACGAATGAACTCCCAGTACTCACAAATTCCTAAGCATAGGGGTTCAGTCAATTGCATGATTAAAGTTCCTCCCATTAAAGAACCATCGGCTTGCTCAAACCTCATGGGTTTGGAGAGCAGACTTGCTCATATGCCCATTTTCAGGGCAAGTGACAAGCTAATAACACAATGAGAGCATCCAGAGTCAACAAGTACTTTCAAATCTATCTGTGCCCCTGTCTTATGGATTATGAGTTTGGCAGGTAGTGAAAAAGGTGGAACGTGTCGACTCACCATCGGGTTGTTCTCTCCTTTGTCACCACTGTTGTAGGAGGATAGAGCTGTGGCAGGTCCAGCTTGGGTCTCAGCACTCTCCTGCATGGGGGACGTGACTTGGGCATGGGTTCCTGTGTGATCCAGTTGGATTTCTCTTTCACTGGCTGCTGGGCTGGTTTGTTTCTCACTGGTGGTCCCGGTCTATTCTGCTGTTGAGGGTAAGAAACTGGGAAACTCGCTGCTCAATGTCCCTGTTGTTCACATCTGAAACATTTGACTGATGGGCCTGCAGGTGGCCTGGGTGGTGGCGGTTGGAGGCTTTCTGGGTGGTGGCGGTTGCCATTTGGGTTGATCTGGCCTCAGCTCGGCTTCTTTTGGAAGTGGCTTCTTATAATGGGCAAGCTGGATGTCCAGTCTTACTGCTGCCTGGTACCATTCTTGCAACTGATTAGGGACTGCTCGATAGACACAAGCTTGGGAGAGGTGGTTGTCTAGTCCCTCCTTGAAGTGATGAACTAGGGATTGCTTGGTCCACCTCTCTATTCAGCCGGCTATCTTGCGAAACTCTCGCATGTATTCCAGGCCTGCAGGCCTGCTGGCTTGTCTTATCTTGTGGACTTGCTCCTCTGCTTTGAGGGCAATGGATGGGTCCTCAAGTCTTGCTCTCAGTCCTAGGAGGAAGAGATGGGGGACCCCAACTTGGGTGCCTGCTCATTGTATAAATTGTTTAGCCACTCGTATGTTTCCCCTTGCAAGCTGGATGCAACCACTTGACCATAGTGGCTGGGTTTGGGTAGAAATATTGGCTCAAGTGTCTGGTTGAGCAAAAAGATCAGCTTCTCTGGGTCTTCATTGAAGGTTTCTCTAAGAGATGGTTGCTGCAATCCCCAGGGAGCCTGCATTCCTGGTGGTTGCTGGCCCCCATGGCAGTTGCTGCATCCCCAGTTGCTGCAGGCCTCCCAGTGGTTGTTGCACTTTCAGGGGCTGTTGCTACCCCCATGGCTGTTTCTGCATTGCTGGTGGCTGTGGCATCCCCAGTTGCTGTATGACCCCCAATGGTCTCAACAGCTGCTAAAATGGCACCCCCAGTTGCTGCGGGTAAGGTCCATCCCGATGACCAGATCAGCTTTTCTTTCAGCTTGGGTCTTGACCCCATCTGAGAGACCTGAAAATGTTTCTTCTCCACCGGCACACTGGCCTGCACTCCCTCCTCTAAGATAGCAGACATTGGTGGGGTGCTGGTTTCAGGCACTCCTTCCTTCTCCATGTTGAGATCTTCCCCGAATCTTTGTCAGTCTATCCTTCAATTCTAGGGACAGTGACTGGGGCTTGGGATCCCAAGATAGTTAGGTAAAGATTGGAGTTTTTGGTTTAATGTCATGGTTCTGACAGATGAAACTCTTCAAAAGAACTTAGAGGCATTGTTTACCTTAAAGAATCTTTTATTTGAGAAACAAAGTATCGGCACTACATAGTCGAAACCAAAAACTAAATTCCCCTCCCATGGATACAAAGTATCAAAGCACAATTCCCTCCTCCAATAAACAGTCATAAATCACATTCCCCAATTAGCTTGAAGCACGGGCTTTCTCTCCACTTTCCAGCCTGCCAAAACTCTATCAACTCTGGGCCCAATGACCTTGGATTCACATAGCTGAGTTATTATTGTTATGACTAGCTGGACTTTCATCCACATTCCCCCTCCCAGCATCAACTAGCTTTATAAGCAATAGAAAGAAATGGCTGCATTTCCATCTGTTGTCAAAGCAAGAACATCCGATGTTAGCAGCATTGACAATAAATATATGAAGAACACGTTATAATAATTTATCCATGATATAAGGAAGGCAATGCTAAAAGTTGCCAGGTGTGACCAATTTAGGAATATTTGTGGCTAGCATACTAAATACAACTGCATAAATTTGCTTCTTATCATTGCTCCTATCTAGAAGTCCTTGGGTCAAGGAGCATTCCTTACCTGTCAATGTACTCTGTATGTTGAAGTACAATAGCTTCTGCAAGAATGGAATTCCAATCCTGTCTTAAGTTTTTTCTATTGACCTATAGCACCTACATCTTGCATTTAATTTCAGTTTAATATTCTGATTTTACTGATGTATTCACTGCATGACAAATAACGATGAGTAATAATGAACATGGAAGTGAAACTGTAATTGAAGAAGAAGGCATGTAACATGAAAATATCCAGAACTGGCTGTTTCTATGAATGCTAAAATAGGAGAAGTAAGTTCACAAAGAACAACTGGATGTTTAAAAGAACAGAAGCAACTCTGAGTAGGTCTATGCTTTTTGCCAACTTATATTATCCTCAACCTGATACCTTCCAGGTAAGCTCTGTTACATGGCATTTTAGAATTGCAGGAAGGCATGCCCTTTCTCCTTATAGTTACTATAATCCAACATTCCTCTGCCGTGGTGGCATCTGGATCTGTTCAATTATAGTTCCTGTTATTTCCAGTTAGCATGGCCATTAGATGTACTGGTTAAGACACGGGTGTCAAACTTGCAACATCACATGACATGTCGCGATGTATTGTGACTTTTCCCCCATTGCTAGCAATGGGGTGGGCGCGGTTTTGGCATGACGGATCCAGCCTGTGGGCCGGCAGTTTGACACCCCTGGGTTAAGGTATATACATCTGGATGCCAAATAGGAGCAGCCTAACTCTTTATGTGTAAATTGAATAAAAGAAGTGCTGTAAGAATAGAAAGATTGAATGTCAACTAATAAAAATGGCTTGAACTTCTAGAAGACTGTAAGACCTTCTAATGTTTTAAATCAAAAAGCATTGGGCTTCTATTCCTCTTTTTCATCAATAAATTTTGTAGTGGTTTTGTTATAAGGACAAAAAATAAATGGCAAAAGATCATGGGAAGTTAATATAGGAAAATGATTATGTTTTTCCATATACAGTCCAAACAATTTTCTAATGAAATGAAACATAGAAATTGCAAAATGAAATCTTTGCTTAAGGGCTGAATAGTTGGATGCATGCGATTTGGAACAGCATCACTCCTATTCTTCAAAATGCTACTACAGTATGTTGCCTGCTTCCATTATTTATTTTTATTTTTTATTTTAATCCCATTTATATCCTGCCCTTCTCCGAAGACTCAGGGCGGCTTACAATTTGAGTGCATCTTTATGAATATCATTTATTTATTACTGCAATAGCTATATTGCTTTATCAGACTCAAATATTTCACAAACAGCTTAAATCTCCATTAATTTTGGATAGTGCTATGATATTTCTTTCTGATTGGGGGAATATATAGCAGAATAAATATAACTGGAAAATTTACAGACCTGAGTGCTGTTCTCAACTGCAAGGTACTAAATATTTTCAATCATTTTTTTTCATTACAGTATCTGAGTACTAATGTCACTGTGAAGAATTCAGTTTTAGGAGGCTAACATTTGCCTTTGGGTAATGAGGAGTTTAGATAAAATCTAACTTTAAGAGCACGTCCTGATGAGGTCATGTATGCCATATGAAGACTAATGATCCTTTCTGGTGATGATGATATTTATTGCTATATACTAATCTTTCACGTGATACATCAACTGTTCTGTGAACTTAGAAATCTGCTATACATTTTCCCAATCAGCAAGAAATATCTCTGGGTGATACTATTTAAAAATGTCATACAGCAGAGTTTTAAAAACACAGCATTATCATTATGATCTTTTGTTTCATAATTAACCATTATAAATATTATGTCAAGACAGAAGCCCTTTTTAACATCACTATTGATTGAAAAGCATTTTTAAAACAAAATAGCAGTTCAAACCTTAAAAGTGTTGTGTCTTTATATGTTAATACTAGTTCCTTTGCAATACTTTACAAAATGAAAGACAGCATTATAGGATAATTAAAAATATTTTTCCAATTCACTCATATGAATGTTTTTGATCCCAAGAGCAGAAAAAAATATAGTTTAGTTTATAGTTTATTGGATTTCTATACCGCCCTTCTCCCTAGGGACTCAGGGCGGTTCACAGGGCATATATAAATAGGTATACAAAAATTAAAAGAAAATTAAACCATGCCCAATTAAAATATAACAATAATGAAATAATAAAACCAATTAAAAACCCAAATTCCCCTTCAGGCCAGACCAGCTAACTCAAACAAGTGGGTCTTCAACCCGCGACGGAAGGATCGGAGGTCCGATGCCATCCGGAGCTCAACCGGCAGTTGGTTCCAAAGTGCCGGGGCACCCACAGAGAAGGCCCTCCCCCTGGGGGCCACCAGTCAACATTCCCTGACTGGAGGCACCCTGAGGAGGCCCTCTCTGTGGGCACGCACAGGGCGGAGGGGAGTTGACGCCGGCAGCAGGTGGTCCTCGAGGTATCCCGGACCCATGCCATGTAAGGACTTAAAGATCATAACCAAGACCTTGAACCTCACCCGGAAGACAACTGGTAACCAATGCAGCTCGCGGAGCAAAGGTGTAACATGGGAGTACCGGGAAACTCCCAGGACAACTCTCGCGGCCGCATTCTGTACCAGTTGGAGCCTCCGAGTGGTCTTCAAGGGAAGCCCCATGTAGAGAGCATTATAATAGTCTAGGCGAGAGGTCACGAGCGCATGAGTGACCGTACACAAGGCACCCCGGTCCAGATAGGGCCGCAACTGGCGCACCAGGCGAACCTGGGCGAAGGCCCCCCTAGTCACGGCTACTATATGGTCTTCTAGGGTAAGTCGTGAATCTAGGAGGACTCCCAAGTTGCGAGCCCTGTCCACGGGGGGGGGGTAAAAGCTCACCCCCCATAGAAAGGGATGGAACATTTTGAATGTCCCGGGATGCCGGAATGTACAGCCACTCAGTCTTGTCAGGGTTGAGTTGAAGTCTGTTCCTCCCCATCCAGACCCGAACCGCCTCCAGGCAACGGGACATCACAGCGAGGGCATCACTGGGGTGGTTTGGGGTCGAAATGAAAAGTTGGGTATCATCAGCATATTGATGATACCCAACTCCAAAACCACGAATGATCTCACCCAGCGGTTTCATGTAGATGTTGAACAGGAGAGGCGAGAGAACCGACCCCTGAGGAACTCCACAAACGAGAGACCTAGGGGCCGATCTCTGCCCCCCTGCCAACACCGACTGCGAGCGTCCCAGGAGATAGGAGGAGAACCACTGAAGAACCATGCCTCCCACTCCCAATCCCCTGAGACGCCGCAGCAAGATACCATGGTCGATGGTATCGAAAGCCGCCGAGAGGTCTAATAGGACTAGGACAGAGGAATATCCCCTATCCCGAGCCCTCCAGAGATCATTCACCAGAGCGACCAATGCCGTCTCCGTGCTGTACCCGGGCCTGAAACCCGATTGGTAAGGGTCCAGATAATCCGCTTCCTCCAGGACCAGAGGGAGCTGATGCGCCACCACACTCTCAACAACCTTCGCAAGAAAGCGAAGGTTGGAGACTGGACGAAAGTTGTTCAATACAGCTGGGTCCAAGGCAGGCTTCTTGAGGAGAGGTCTCACCACCGCCTCCTTCAAGACGGTGGGGAAATAACCCTCACTCAAAGAAGCAGATATGACCGCCTGGAGCCAGCCTCGTGTCCTCTCCCTAGCTGCATAAACCAGCCAGGAAGGGCACGGATCCAATAAACATGTGGTGGAGCTCAGCCTCCCCATAATCCTGTCCACTTCATCAGGGGTCACAGAATCAAACTCCTCCCAGATAACATTGACATCAATTTATTAATTTTGTAAATTATGAAACATCATAATTTACCTAAATGTGGTAAGCTCATTTAGATGAAAACTAAGTGGCCTCACCACTGTTGAGCTTTCAGAGATCTCTCAAAGTCTGGTTATGCTAGCAGGCCTGAAGACCTCAGAATGGCTCTGCTATTTTAATAAATAAATATAAATTTTAACCTAAGTTCAGATAATTATTGAGTAAAAAGAGTGGCTAATCATGGACTGTATTTCTGCATTTTTTTTAAAGAAGTCTAATCTAGTGGTTTTATGAGCTGAGAAATACAACCTAGTGAATGATAGCAAGGCTGATATATGCAAGAATTGGGAAAACACTGTATTCAACCCCTTGTTCACTTCAAGGATCTGAACTAACACACAAGTATTCCTTGTTGAGCAACTACTTTATTTAGCAGTTATGATGTTGATGAAAAAGTGACTTTATGACCAATCTTCACATTTACATCCTTCACAGGAAAGCTGAAGTATAATTGTAAGTACAGTTGTGGTTTCACTTAGTGACCACTTCATTTACCAACCAAGTTACCAGTCTTAACTGTGGTCATTGAACAATTAAATGTATTCCTGGGTTGTATAAACAAACATAGAATCAAGATCATGTGGAATATTAGTACCACTTTATAAAACCCTAGTAAGACCCCACCTGGAATACTGCAGCCAATTTTGGTCACCATATCACAAAAAAAGATGTTGAGAGTTTGGAAAAAAATTCAGAGAAGAGCAGCTAAGATGATCAAAGGCCTGGAGACTAAAACATACTAAAGCAAGACTAAAGCAAGAACAGCTATGGGACTTGGGTTTGGCTAGTCTAAAGAAAAGAAGAAATAGGGGAGACATGATAGCAGTATTCCAGCATCTGACGGGCTGCCACAAGGTAGAGGGGGCCAGGTTGTTCACCAAAGCACCAGAGGGAAGGACGAGAAACAATGGTTGGAAACTGATCAAAGAGAGAAACAACCTGGAATTAAGGAGAAACTTCCTGACAGTGAGGACAATCAATCAGTGGAACAGCTTAGCCCCAAAATTGTGGGTGCTCCATCACTGGAGATTTTTAAGAAAAGTGTCAGAACCCATTCCTATTTCATTTCTATCTATCCCCTCTGAACCAAAATCAAATCTCACCTTTCCCTGGGTTCTGCTATATTTCCAAGGGGGAGAGGGGATGTGCCCATGGGTTTATTGCCTCTGCTTCCTCTATTCGCTACAATGTAACCTTTTGCTTTCATTTATTGCCTCTGTGTCCTCTATCCGATACAATGTAACAATATGCTTCCTGCACTATCTCTCCCTCTGAACTTTATCTCCCTAAACTGTCAGCTAGAACAAGGGAGGAAATAAGGAATGTAACCTGAGAGCCTGGTTTATTTCTACGCTCTCAGAGGAAGGTGTGAAGAAGCCACTGACCATCGTTGCATGAACTGGAGATCGGCCAATGTTATCTCCTTTTTCCCCACAATGGACCTAACACCTGGGGATTGGCCATCTCATACTGGGCGGGCGGACTATAGGGTGGGGTCTTGTTTGGGGATACTTTAATCAATTGCTTTGCAGGGGAAATCTCAGGTCCTGTCTATTATGCCTGCTATCAACTACTCTTAATAAAAGTTCCTGTTGGAAGAAATTGTTTCCAAGAGTTCTGCTTTCTTAAGATGTGGGATTGAAGTGGTTCTGCAGTAATCGTCAACCTGGAAGGAAGACCCTTACCAGGGGACTTTGCAAAAACTACAATGTTGCATGATGGGGAAGAGAAGGAAGAACACACCACAAAGGGGGAGCCCTCCAGCAGGGACCCTGTCAGCTGTTGGGATCTGAGATATCCTACTCCTCAGAAGAAGAAGGGGTGGAAATGTGCAGCCACAAACCTCAGTGGTTGATGGGTGTTGGAAAGAAAGACGAGTGGGAAAAGAGATCGAGAAAGGTGACTCAGAGACGAGGCAGCCACCAACCCGGATGGAAGCAATAAATGGAGAAATCCCTTCACCATAGTGAAGAGGAAGGAGATTGCATGCAGCGCTCGAACTGGATCCTAGAGAAAGCTATTGACCTGATGAAAAGAACCATTGGCTTTCTCGGGGATGAGAAACCTGAACCCTGCAGCTGCACCAATACCTTGGGCTGCAGCCGGAGAGACACTGAGGGGGAATCGGAAGCTGAAGTCCTGGGGATGTCTGCTGAGACTGCCAAGACAGCAGCTACCACTTCAGCAGCCCCCACTCCCTGCCGACCAGCAGCTACCAATCAGGATGGGAGACAACACCGTTGGTGGCGAAGGTACAGATCCATCCAAAGATTCCCACCACTGAACATGAAATTCAGGGGAGAATCGCAATGCTTGGGGTTCTTCCTAACCCAAGTCCTTAGCTACATGGAAGAATACAGATGATACATCCCCAGTGACAAAGCCTGTATCCATATCATGCAGTCCGCTCTGGATGGGGTGGCCGCAGACTGGATGGTGAATCTGCATGATTCCAATGCCCCAGAGCTCCACAACTTCAACACTTCATGTCCTCTCTGAGAAGGCGATTTGAGACCCCCTGGCTGAACAAAAAGCCCACGAGAAAATCAAAACAGTGAGGCAAGACAGACACCTGGTAGCCGAATATACACAAGAATTCAGGGCCATCGCCAACAAGCTGAACTGGCTTGAAGACATCCTCCTTAGCCACACAACAACTCAGAGGGCAAACCCTGGTAAGTGGACCCATTGTGCCCCTCCTCAAGAAAGTGACTATATTAGCCCCCTCCATGCTGAAAGCTGTCAATAGACTCTGGCTGCACCCACTGCCTCATTAGCCCAACACTAGTGGGGAACTTGGGCATCCTGGTGAGGAGGCTGAAACAGCCGATCTCGTTCAGCCAGTTAGATGGGTCCATAGCAGGGTGTGTGTGTGCCAGCTACCCTAGCCACTTTACCAATCCACCTATCCCTGGGGGAACATGAGAAAGACATAACATTTGTAGTGAGCCCAGGCATGGAATGCCCAGTGATCCTAAGGCTGGCATGGCTAAAGAAATGGAACCCCTGGGTATATTGAAGGATGGCAGATGGCAGAGATCAATTTCCTGAAAGGGGATCGTGTGAACTTAACACCCCAAGGAGCCATACCAAGCCCAGGAGTGGAGAAAGCATTGGTGGGAGAGGAGAAGGGGTTACCCAAAATACCAGAGGAATACTGAGACCTTGCTGAAGTTTTCAGTGAGGAACGGGCGGATGAGCTCCCTCCTCACCAACCCACAGACTGTGCCATAGAAATCAAACCCAGGGCAAAACTCCCAAAGCCCATATTGTATGCCATGAGCCCTAACAAGAAGGAGGAGATGGAAAGATTCATAAATAAAAACCTAGAAAGGGGATTTATCGAACCTGCCAAGCCCAAAGTAGCCACCCCGGTCCTCTTTAGAGAGAAGGATGGCACTTTGCGCTTGTGCATGGATTACCATGCCCTGAATGCAATCAGTGAAAGTAACCTGTACCCCCTACACCTCATGAAGGACATATTATCCCACCTATCAAAAGGAAAGATTTTTACCAAACTAGACCTAAGGCACGGGTCAGTCGCCTGGTGTGCACGCACCTCTCCGAACGGGTGGAGGTGCGCGCGCAGCTCTCCAAACTTTCTTTTTTTTTATTGAAAAGTTTTAGAGTACATTTTATCTTTAACAATACCCCCCTCCCCCCACCCCTACCTATCCCTCCCTGCCCCTCCCCCCCATTTCTCCCTCCCCCCCGACTTCCCAGAGCTAAGTACAAGGTATAAAAACAAAAAACAATCATAAACATCCATATGCTACCAACGATAAATTCTTAAATCTATCACTCTCTAGCTCATATAAAATAACTACAAGCAATATTAATATTACATATAAAAAGAAAGAAAAAAGAAAAAAGAAAGGAAGACTTATTCAAATGCTAAATGAAACTTTTTAGTCCCATATTTGTTCTGGATATAATCAATCCATTTTTTCCACTCCATAATATAACGTTCTTGCGAATGATCTTTCAAATAAGCCGAGATCTTTGCCATTTCCGCCAGGTCAGAAACCTTTAGAGTCCATTCTTCTATAGTCGGCAGTTCCTCCTTCTTCCAATATTGACCTATTAAAAGTCTTGCTGCTGTAATTAAATTCAACATCAACTTAGTGTCCACAACAGTAGCATCTGTAATTATACCCAACAAAAACAATTGCGGACAAAACTTTATCCTTTGCTTGAAGATCTTCTGCATATTCCACCAAATTTTTATCCAAAAAGCCTTAACCTTTTTGCAGGTCCACCATATGTGAAAATATGTTGCATCTTCGCCACCACACCTCCAGCATTTTGGCTGATAGTTCGGATACATACTTGCAAGCTTTTTAGGATCTAAATGCCATCTATAAAACATTTTATAAAAGTTCTCTCTTAGGTTTTGAGCTTGTGTAAATTTTACGTTCCTCACCCAGATCTTTTCCCACGTGTCCATTGTAATAACTTCTTGGATATTCTGGGCCCATTTTATCATACAATCTTTAACAAGTTCTGTTTCTGAGTCAATTTCTATCAATGCAAGATATATCCGTTTGATATGTGCTGGACCCTGATTTCTAATTTGCTTTATCAAATTTTCGTCAGTCATTGCAAAACCAATTTTCTGATCTTCTTTCCACCTGGCCCGTAACTGAGTATATTGAAACCAAGTTTGAACAATCTTCTCATCTCGCAAGAGGTTGTATGGCTTTAAACACCAGACACTTCTTTCCATGCTTAAAATCTCCTTATACGTAGTCACATCATGTTTGAAACCAACATTTATGTTTTCTATTGCGTGTTTTGGAATTGCCCACAACGGCATCTTGTAATCTAACTTATGTCTATACTTCTTCCAAACTCTCAACAATGCCTGTCTTAAAATATGTACTTTAAACACATTATCAACCTTCTTATCATACAACAAATATGCATGCCAGCCAAATAACAAGTCATGGCCCTCAAGATTTAATAATCTCTCTTGTGTCAAATTAATCCAATCACTTATTCCTGATAACGCAGCAGCTTCATAATATAATTTAAGATTAGGCATTTTAAGACCACCTCTTTCACGAGTATCCTGCATAATCTTAAGTTTAACTCGTGGCCTTTTCCCTGCCCAAACAAATTTATTGATACCCCATTGCCATTCTTCCAAATTAGAATCTTTTTTAAGAACCGGTATCATTTGAAATAAAAATAGAAAATTAGGCAGGACATTCATTTTCACTGCTGCAATTCTTCCCAGCAAAGACAATTGCAATTTTTCCCAGCTCTCCATTTCTTTTTGAATTTTTCCCCATAATTTTTCATAGTTATTTTTATATAACTTTGTATTAGAGGGTGACAAAAACACCCCCAAATATTTGACCCTTTTAACAATCTCAAATCCAGTTAATCCTTCTAAAAGGGCCTTTTGCGATACTGTCATATTTTTGGCCAGAATTTTAGTTTTTTGTGCATTAACTTTAAATCCAGAAACCTTCCCATATTGCATTATTATCTCCATCAGGTCCACAACAGAGTTTTCCGGCTGGGTCACCGTAACAACCAGATCATCTGCGAACGCTCTCAGTCTATAATCCTGATCTCTAATTTGTATACCCTTAATTCTTTCCGAATTCCGTATTTTTACCAATAATATCTCCAATGTTAACACAAATAAGAAAGGTGATAACGGACACCCTTGCCTTGTGCCCTTCTCAATATTACATGCTTCAGTCAAACTATTGTTAACTATTATTCGGGCAGTTTGTTTTTGATATAATGCCCTGATTGGTTGCAAAAATTTATCCCCAAAATTCATTTTATCTAAAACTTTCATCAAAAATTGCCAATTGATCAAAAGCTTTTTCAGCATCTAGAAAAATTAGCGCCGCAGGGATCTGGTTGTTCCTTTCCAAAAACTCTATCACATCAACTATATGCCTCACGTTATTTTTCATTTGCCTACCACTAATAAAACCAGTTTGATCCCCATGAATCACCTGTTGCAGAACCCTCATCAATCTGTTAGCTAACACCTTAGCAAATATCTTGTAATCTGTATTTAAAAGTGATATCGGTCTATAGTTTTTTACTTGAGTAGCATCTTGATCTTCCTTCGGAATCAAAGAGATAAAAGCAGTTCTCCAAGACGGAGGCACCTTTCCCCCTCTCTGAATTGTCTGGAACAGTTCCTTTAATGGCTTTATCAACTCCAATTGTAAATTTTTGTAGTAAGCCGCAGTCAAACCATCCGTGCCTGGCGCTTTATCCACCTTCAATTCCTTAATTGCTATAAGAATTTCTTCTTCTGTTATCAATTGATTAATCTCCTCCTTTTGTGCTTGCGTAAGAACCGGGATGCTAGCATTCTCCAAATATACACCAATGTCTTTTTCATTAATCTTCTCCTTAGCATATAATTTAGAATAAAAATCCACAAAAGCTTCCTTAATAAGATCCTGTTAAAGCACAACCTTTCCCCTATATTCAATTTTATCTATATTAGAAGCCCTTTGCTTTTTCCTTAGTCTGTAAGCTAGCCATCTACCTGGCTTATTAGCATTGCAAAAAGTATTATGCCTAGCAAACCGTAAATTGGTTGCCACTTGATCAGCCATCAACTTATCAAATTGTCCTCTTAATAGATTAATAACCTCCTTAGTCTTCACATCCAATGGATTCTCGATTAGGGCCTTTTCTTTTTCCCTAATTTCATTCTCCAATTCTTTCCTTCTAACTTCCAAAGTACGTCTGCATTTATTATTCATATATATCAACACCCCTCTCATGTAGGCCTTGCTAGCATCCCAAACCATGTCCATAGAGGTATCCTTATTCATATTAATTTCAAAGAAATCCTTCATCTGCTGTTTACATTCTTCCACATTTCTCTGATTTCTAAACAAATTCTCATTTACACGCCACGAGCGCCTATCCCTATTGTCCTTATTGATCTCTAATCAAACTGGGCTATGATCAGAAATAGTTCTTGCACAGATCTTTACTTTCTTAATCCTAGGAAAAAAGTCATTAGTCAACAAAATAAAATCAATCTTATAAAAAGATTGATGTCTGTCAGAGAAAAAAGTATAATCCTTTTTGTGTAGATGTGTATCGCGCCAGATATCTCGCAGTTCCAAATCGTCCTTCATTTCAAAAAAAGATTTAGGCAATCTAGCATGGCTCGGAACCCGCTTAAAAGAACCAGCCTTATCCATCTGTACGTCTAAAACACTATTCCACTCCCCCATAAAAATAAACGATTTATAATCCAATTGGGTAACCTTTGTGTGAAGTAAACTAAAAAAATCAGCTTGTTGTTGATTAGGAGCATACAATCCAATTAGAAGCGTTTTTTTACCTTCTAACAGCAAATCTATCATGACATATCTTCCTTGCTTATCTACTTCAATTAGTTCCGCTGTTAGAGTACTTTTAACGTAGACAACCACTCCATTTTTCTTGTTCATCGCAGAGGCAGCAAATTGCGTACCCAACCTTGAGTTCGATAAGTACTTTTGGTCCATAACCCTAATATGCGTTTCTTGCAAACAAATAACATCAGTCTTAAATTGTTTTAAATATTGAAAAACTTTCTTTCTCTTCTGTGGTGAGTTTAATCCATTGATATTCCAGGTTAGAAATTTAGTCGCCATGCTTGGCGTCCCGAAGCTTTTGGAGCACATCTTCAATGGCCCCTGTAGTTTCCTTGGGCCGCGCCCCTCTCACAGCTTCACTGTAAGTACGCTTTGAGAGTTCCATAAATTTCTGCTGGTCTTGCTCTTGCTCTTGTCTCGCTCGTCTTAAGGCGGCACGCGTCTTCCTCTGCTCTCCAGCAGCAGCCGATGAAACTGTAACTTGATCCCCTCCAGCACCATTCTCCTCTGTCTGTCTACCTTCAGCATCTTGAGGCTTTCCCTCGCCATATCCCTTTGCAGCTTCCAGAAGTGATAGGGGGGTTGCTTTTAACACATTGCTGTAAAAATCACGTGCCTGAGTCACGGTAGCCAGATGATGTCTTTTACCTTCATGCATCACCACCATTCCGACTGGAATCTCCCATCTAAACTTGATATCACATTTCTTAAGTTCCTGTGCAAGGAATGCAAAATCTTTCCTTCTCCTTAAAATCTTTGGAGGAATCTCTTTTAAAACCAGGACTTCTTGCTCAGCAACCACAAATTTAGTATCGTAAGCACCTTGAATAACTTCATCTCTAATTGCTCTCTTTGTAAAGTAGACCACCACATCTCTAGGTAGCTTCCTCTGTCTTGCAATCCATGAATTTACGCGAAAGATTTTATCCATACTTCCCTCAATTTCAGATGCTGGCTGGCCCAATACTGCTTCCAAAGCCTCAGAGATCAGCTGCTTTAAATCTTCTTTAGGATTCTCTTTTAAGCCCCTGATTCTAATAGCATACTGCATCTGATGGTACTGAACAAGGCTCAATTCTCCGTCCATTTTGTCCCTTATATTTTCATTCTCTAATACCTTTACTTCTAATATAGAGTTCTTTTGACTAAGATCCTCCACTTTTTCATCCAAACGTTGCACACATTCAGCCACACTTTCAATTGTAGACAAAATGTCTACCCTCATTGCACTAAACTTCTCTTCCATCTTCTCCTCCAATTTCTCCAATTTCTCCTCCAGCTTTTCCTCCAGCTTTTCCATCTTTTCATCCATCATATCTGACATTAATTGCGAATTCTTTTCAAAGGGATCTTGTAAATCCTTAAGCGTCAATGCCGGAGGAGGTGCAGGAGGAAGCAAAGCTTGCAACGAAGTCTGTTGCACCGGGGAAGCCCCCGCACTCCGAAGAGCTTTGGAAGTTTTAGCCGCCATCTTTTCCCACTTTCACTTGTTGCGCACTTTCACTTTAAAGCTATAAAATCCATTGAGCTAGAGAGTAAATATAAAAGTCCACTTCACCTTGACCTCCTGTACTGCTCTGCCTGCACCTTGATACTCAAGAGTCTTTCCTTCTGGCAAGGGTGGTTGCTAACGCCTGGCTCTGCTCCAAAAATCACAGAGCAGAGACGCTGCGCAGCTCGGAGCTAACCCAGGCTTCGGGGGGGCTCGATCCTTCAGCCGCCCAAACTTTCAGCTCAGGCGGCCCCGGAGAGCTCAACCCCTACCTGGGGCCTCACCCCCTCCTCTTCTCCCGAGGAGGGGGCTTCAGATCCACCTAAACAGCTGATCGGCGCTGTTTTTGATGGAATAAACACAGCTGCGGAGCGGACAGCCCGGAGACGGCTGTCTTCGGCGTCGCGTCGCCACCGGAAGTCCTCGGAGTATACTAAAAATCTTGGGAATGATAAATATCAGATGTTAAATCTAAATGTTAGTGGAAATTAAAATTGAAAAATCTATTAGGTCATTGATTGTCTAAAAGATTGTTAAAACAATTAGAATATGTGTAAACTAAAAACTGTGGCTATATGTAAGAAAGTTATTTTCTACAGTATGTGATTGATAGGATGAAACTTGTCTTTAAATCTACAAATAGACAGTATATATGAAGGGAAAAAGAGAGGAAATGTTTATGGTAGCAATTTGAAATCTGTACTAATGATATCTGTATGTAATTGAATTACTACTACCCAGCCACCATGTTGCTTTTCAAATATGTGAATGTAACATTAGAAAATCAATAAAATTTGTAAAAAAAAAGAAAAGAAGGAAGGAAGGAAGGAAGAAAGAAAGAAAGAAAGAAAGAAAGAAAGGAAGGAAGGAAGGAAGGAAGGAAGGAAGGAAGGAAGGAAGGAAGGAGATTGGAATAAGAGGGAGGGAGGGTCTGAGGGAAGACCTGCTTTAGCACTTGGCCACCAGCAGCCCTGTTGCCCTTTCGCCATCCCCTGGTGGTCTCCCATCTTATTGCTGAGGATGCTTTGGTTACAAAGCCAGGTCTCCTCGCATGGAGAGGGAGTGAGCCTCCCTTTGACCCATGCACTTTGTCCTCCTGCACCCACCATGAGCAACCTGGCCAAGGAGAGGGAGCACAGCAGCAGCAGCCTTGAGGAGAAGTTAAGCGCAGGTGTGCCCCCTTGGGGAAGTGCGGCTATGCTAGGCAGGGCTGTGGGGTCCTGGTGCTGTGGGAGCTCAAGGGCCGGGCTGGGTGCTTGACCTCCGCTGCCCAGGGCTGTGGGCAGTCCGTGCCACCATCCAGGGGCCCCGTGCACAGCCTGAGGCTCAGTGAGCTCCTCCAGTGGACCATGGCCCGTTGCTCATCCTGGTCCCACCCCACCTTCTGCCACAGACCCTCGGATCCACCCCAGTTCTGCCCAGGCCCACACAGGTGCCCCTGGCATGAGTGATGTTGAGCTGACCACGCCCCACTCAGTAGGCCACTGCCATGCTGGCCATGCCAACCCGGCCCCCCAATGGCAAACACAATGCTGATGCGACCCTCAATGAAATTGAATTTGACACCTTTGTCCTAGAACAACCATGATGAACTAAAAATGGATTGTGGTAACAGGAAAAACCATCTCTATTTGGATTTCAGTTGAAATGTAAAGAAATATACTTCCTGGTGGTTCTTATGAGAAGATGTTAACACATCTTCTTAAGTAACACCTTAAGTAACACCAGCTGCCTGCAATTAGTGCAGGTTCGCATCCCACCAGGCTCAAGGTTGACTCAGCCTTCCATCCTTCCGAGGTAGGTAAAATGAGGACCCAGATTGTTGGGGGCAATTGTAATAATGCCGCTGGGGGTGTGTGAAAGCCCTAATAAGCAGGCATATACATAGAATGAAGGCTACTGCTAAGCTTGTAAGCCGCCCTGAGTCTTCGGAGAAGGGTGGGATATAAATGGAATTAAAAATAAAAAAAATAAAAAAATAAAGCCTGTTATGTGATCTGTGGGATAATAAGCATGCTTTAAGTCATTTTTCCTTAGATTGGAGCTGTCCTAGTACAGTTTAACATAACATTGTCTTACATTGTTTTTCATAAAGTAATTAATATTTGCTATTATCACTTTTAGGGGGTGAATGGTTCAGCAGTTAAAGACTCTGAACTTGTCTGCTGGAAAGCTGACCATCCAGGTTCGAAACTTGAGCACCACATGATGGGGTGAGCTCCTGTTATTTGTTTCAGCTCCTGCCCAATTAGCAGTTTGAAAGCATGCAAATGCAAGTAGATAAATAGGTAGCCCTTCAGTGGGAAGGTAATAGTGTTCCATGTGCCTCAACAAATAGTCATGCTGGCCACATCATCATGCAAATGTCTTTGGACAACTCTTGCTAAAAAACAGAGATGAGCATCACCCCATAGAGTGACTGGACAGGGGAAACCTTTACCTTTATTATGTCTTTTAATTCATATGCCAATGGTTTCTAAGGTTGCATTCCATTGATGCCTGTCTTTGAGATCAGCGTGTAGGAAGTAATCAGCACAAAAGATAATATATTTCACAAGATAAAACTTTTTCCTACAAGACCAAACAATGAATTTCTGCCAACTGCAATATCTTCAAAAGGTGTTCTCTTGCCTTGGAAAGTTCACTTTCAACCAACAATCACGCAGTTTTTAGAGTGTGATATAAAAACAATATTTTACATTGGTTAATAGTCTTCGACTAGCATTTCTATTAACTCAGGGGTGTCAAACTGCTGGCCCATGGACCGGATACATCATAGCGAAACTGCGCCCACCCCATTGCCGGCAATGGCAAAAAAGAGACGCTACATTGTGACACATCACATGACATTGCGAGTTTGATACCCCTGTATTAATCTTCAAGGATAAATGTCATGGTTCTGACAGATGAGACTCTTCAAAAGAACTTAGAGTCATTGTTTACCTTAAAGAATCTTTTATTAGAAAAACAAAGTATTGGTACTACATAGTCGAAACCAAAAACTAAATTCCCCTCCCCTGGATACAAAGTATCAAAGCACAATTCCCTCCTCCAATAAACAGTCATAAATCATATTCCCCAATTAGCTTGAGGCGCGGGCTTTCTCCCCAACTCTCCAGCCTGCCAAAACTCTTATCAACTCTGGACCCAAGGACCTTGGATTCCCACGGCTGAGTTACTATAGTTATGACTAGCTGGACTCTCATCCACATTCTCCCTGCCAGCATCAACTAGCTATAAAAGCAATAGAGAAAAATGGCTGCATTTCCATCTGTTGTCAAAGCAAGAACATCTGATGTTAGCAATGTTGACAATTACTTTATCACAATTTCTCACACAATCTGATATTTAAAATGCAAACCTTATATATAGATTCTTTGTTGTTATTGTTAGGTGTGAAGTCATGTCCAACCCATTGTGACCCCATGGACAATGTTCCTCCAGGCCTTCCTGTCCACTACCATCTTCTGGAGTCCATTTAAGCTCACGCCTACTGCTTCAGTGACTCCATCCAGCCACCTCATTCTCTGTCATCCCCTTCTTCTCTTGCCCTCAATCTTTCCCAGCATTAGGCTCTTCTCCAGTGAGTCCTTCCTTCTCATTAGGTGGCCAAAGTATTTGAGGATCTGACTTCAGGATCTGACCTTCTAAAGAGCAGTCACGGTTGATCTCCTCTCGGACTGACCGGTTTGATCGCCTTGCAGTCCAAGGGACTCTCAGGAGTCTTCTCCAGCACCATAGCTCAAAGGCCTCAATTCTTTGGCACTCGGCCTTTCTTATGGTCCAACTTTCACTGCCATACATTGCAACTGGGAAGACCATAGCCTTGACTATACGCACTTTTGTTGACAGGGTGATGTCTCTGCTTTTTAGTGTGCTGTCTAGATTTGTCATGGCTTTCCTCCCGAGGAGCAAGCGTCTTTTAATTTCTTGGCTACAGTCTCCATCTGCAGTGATCTTGGAGCCCAGGAAAATAAAATCTGTCACTAACTCCATTTCTTCCCCATCTATTTGCCAGGAATTGAGAGGGCCGGATGTCATGATCTTAGTTTTCTTAATGTTTAGTCTCAACCCAACTTTTGCACTCTCCTTCTTCACCCGCAACAAGAGGCTCTTTAGTTCTTCTTCACTTTCTGCCATTAGAGTGGTATCATCTGCATATCTTAGGTTGTTGATATTTCTCCCGGCAATTTTAATTCCAACTTTTGATTCATCTAGCCCTGCCTTTCTCATGATGTGCTCTGCATATAACTTAAACAGGCAGGGCGACAGTATACAGCCTTGCTGGACTCCTTTCCCAATTTTGAACCAATCAGTGGTTCCATGTCCAGTTCTCACTGTTGCTTCTTGATGCACATATAGGTTTTCAGTGCTTCTAGGTTTCTGTGATCACTCCATACCTTGAAAGGCACCTTGCTCCCTTCTAGATACTGTCACCAGTTTAATAGAGCCCATCGGATCGCAAAGGCTTCCTTCTCCCACATAGCCCACCTCCTCTCGCACTCAGTGAATTTTTCTGAGGTGTAGGTGCAGGGTTGTAGGGTCCCACTCTGGTTCTTTTGCAATAACAGAGCTCCGATGGCCACATTGCTGGCATTGGCCTGAATCACGAAGGGCTTCCCTGGGCAAGAATGCTTTAAAACCGGTTTGACCACAAATAGCCTTTTTAAATTCTCAAAAGTGGTTTGACAGTTCATAGTCCATGCTAATGGTTGCCCAGATGTGGCTTTCCTCCCTCCTTGCCTGTTTTCAGTAATTCCATTAGGAGTAAGGCAATTTCAGCAAAGGAGGGGATGTGTTGTGATTCAGTGTCAGCCTGTGCTCCCAGCAGCTGAGTCTGAGGAATCTGAGGAGGAGGAGGAGGGATTTGGAGAGCCTTTGGTGTCAGAGGGAGGCTCTGATGCATGCAGGACTCTCAGCCTGGCCCCTCCAGTCATGTTCCTCATGAAGCTCAGCTGTGTGAGGAGGAGGTGTCAGACTCAGAGGAGTCACAGCTGAATCTGTTCAGAGATGCTAGAAGCAGAAGGCAATCCAGGAGAGTAGAGCAGAGAAAATCAATGAGGCAACTCAGTGAAAGGAGGAGAAGGCATTGAGAAGCCACACCTTGGGACAGATAATAAAAGGGAAAGGTTTGGGTGGTGCTGGTTTCTGAAGGCAACCATTCAGAGACATTCAAAGAGAATCCTGGTCTGTTCTTGCTAATCTGTTTGGCTCTTGTTGCATGTTTTGAATCATGTATTTTTGGTTGAAGAAAATATTCTCCTGTTTTTTTGTTTGAAAGACTTTATTATTTGAAATTGTAAATAAATTTGGGTTGGGTTTTTTTTCCAGCCTATTGATTGTTAAAAGAAAAAAGGGGTTGTCCCTGACACACAAACAGGGCCGGTCATAGGTTGGAACAGAACAGGATGAACTGGCAGTAGACGTTGGTGAATCCTAGAAAGCTCTGGAGTTGTTTGCGAGTCTTTGGGGGCTGCCATTCAATTACGGCTTTCACTTTGGTCAGGTCCATTTCAATGCCTTTGCTGGAAATTCTGTAACTCACACTTTGATAGTTTATCATAAAGTTTGGCATTCAACAGTTTCTTTAGCACTTCTCTCACTAGTTTTACGTGGTCAGCCATATTAGTGCTGTATATCAGGATGTCATCAAGATACACCAAGACCCCTTTGTATAAATTGTTATGTAGTACCTGATTGATCAGCTGCATGAAGGCAGCTGGAGCCCCCTGTAGTCCAAACGACATGACTTTAAATTGGTAGCTCCCCATGGGATAGTTAAAGGCAGTCTTCCACTCATCTCACTCCTTTATCCTCATCCGGTAATATGCCTCTCTCAAGTCCAACTTAGTGAAGACACTCCCCTTTACCAGGTGGGTTAGTAAGTCCTTCAGGAGGGGGAGGGGGTATTTGTTTTCCACATTCACAGTGTTCAGACCTTTATAATCCATGTAGAGATGAAATGAAACGATCCATCTTTTTTTCTTTAAATAACACTGGGGCTCCCACAGAAGACTTGGCCTGTTCGATAAATCCCTTCTCTAGGTTCTTGTCCACATACTGTTGCATCTCCTCCATTTCAAGGGGAGACATAGCATACATTCTTGGTCATGGGAGTTTGGCTCCTGGTAACAGTTCAATAGAGCAATCATTGGGTTGGTGGGGAGGCAGGGTATCACATTCTTTCTCACTAAATGCTAGGTCCTGGTACTTGCTGGGGATGAGTGGCTGACCTGGTTGAGACAAGGCAACTATTTGCATAAGCTCATTGGGTGGGCTAAGTTCTCCTGTAATGTCCGTTGAGTTATGGGGGGCTTGGGTACTATAGGTAACCTCACGGTCCTCATTCCCTTCTCCCACCAGATAAACAGCTTCCATTTTTCTAACCAGGCTAGCCCTAGGATCACAGCTTCAATCTTTTTCAGAGCCACCATGAAACGAATGAACTCCCAGTACTCACAAATTCCTAAGCATAGGGGTTCAGTCAATTGCATGATTAAAGTTCCTCCCATTAAAGAACCATCGGCTTGCTCAAACCTCATGGGTTTGGAGAGCAGACTTGCTCATATGCCCATTTTCAGGGCAAGTGACAAGCTAATAACACAATGAGAGCATCCAGAGTCAACAAGTACTTTCAAATCTATCTGTGCCCCTGTCTTATGGATTATGAGTTTGGCAGGTAGTGAAAAAGGTGGAACGTGTCGACTCACCATCGGGTTGTTCTCTCCTTTGTCACCACTGTTGTAGGAGGATAGAGCTGTGGCAGGTCCAGCTTGGGTCTCAGCACTCTCCTGCATGGGGGACGTGACTTGGGCATGGGTTCCTGTGTGATCCAGTTGGATTTCTCTTTCACTGGCTGCTGGGCTGGTTTGTTTCTCACTGGTGGTCCCGGTCTATTCTGCTGTTGAGGGTAAGAAACTGGGAAACTCGCTGCTCAATGTCCCTGTTGTTCACATCTGAAACATTTGACTGATGGGCCTGCAGGTGGCCTGGGTGGTGGCGGTTGGAGGCTTTCTGGGTGGTGGCGGTTGCCATTTGGGTTGATCTGGCCTCAGCTCGGCTTCTTTTGGAAGTGGCTTCTTATAATGGGCAAGCTGGATGTCCAGTCTTACTGCTGCCTGGTACCATTCTTGCAACTGATTAGGGACTGCTCGATAGACACAAGCTTGGGAGAGGTGGTTGTCTAGTCCCTCCTTGAAGTGATGAACTAGGGATTGCTTGGTCCACCTCTCTATTCAGCCGGCTATCTTGCGAAACTCTCGCATGTATTCCAGGCCTGCAGGCCTGCTGGCTTGTCTTATCTTGTGGACTTGCTCCTCTGCTTTGAGGGCAATGGATGGGTCCTCAAGTCTTGCTCTCAGTCCTAGGAGGAAGAGATGGGGGACCCCAACTTGGGTGCCTGCTCATTGTATAAATTGTTTAGCCACTCGTATGTTTCCCCTTGCAAGCTGGATGCAACCACTTGACCATAGTGGCTGGGTTTGGGTAGAAATATTGGCTCAAGTGTCTGGTTGAGCAAAAAGATCAGCTTCTCTGGGTCTTCATTGAAGGTTTCTCTAAGAGATGGTTGCTGCAATCCCCAGGGAGCCTGCATTCCTGGTGGTTGCTGGCCCCCATGGCAGTTGCTGCATCCCCAGTTGCTGCAGGCCTCCCAGTGGTTGTTGCACTTTCAGGGGCTGTTGCTACCCCCATGGCTGTTTCTGCATTGCTGGTGGCTGTGGCATCCCCAGTTGCTGTATGACCCCCAATGGTCTCAACAGCTGCTAAAATGGCACCCCCAGTTGCTGCGGGTAAGGTCCATCCCGATGACCAGATCAGCTTTTCTTTCAGCTTGGGTCTTGACCCCATCTGAGAGACCTGAAAATGTTTCTTCTCCACCGGCACACTGGCCTGCACTCCCTCCTCTAAGATAGCAGACATTGGTGGGGTGCTGGTTTCAGGCACTCCTTCCTTCTCCATGTTGAGATCTTCCCCGAATCTTTGTCAGTCTATCCTTCAATTCTAGGGACAGTGACTGGGGCTTGGGATCCCAAGATAGTTAGGTAAAGATTGGAGTTTTTGGTTTAATGTCATGGTTCTGACAGATGAAACTCTTCAAAAGAACTTAGAGGCATTGTTTACCTTAAAGAATCTTTTATTTGAGAAACAAAGTATCGGCACTACATAGTCGAAACCAAAAACTAAATTCCCCTCCCATGGATACAAAGTATCAAAGCACAATTCCCTCCTCCAATAAACAGTCATAAATCACATTCCCCAATTAGCTTGAAGCACGGGCTTTCTCTCCACTTTCCAGCCTGCCAAAACTCTATCAACTCTGGGCCCAATGACCTTGGATTCACATAGCTGAGTTATTATTGTTATGACTAGCTGGACTTTCATCCACATTCCCCCTCCCAGCATCAACTAGCTTTATAAGCAATAGAAAGAAATGGCTGCATTTCCATCTGTTGTCAAAGCAAGAACATCCGATGTTAGCAGCATTGACAATAAATATATGAAGAACACGTTATAATAATTTATCCATGATATAAGGAAGGCAATGCTAAAAGTTGCCAGGTGTGACCAATTTAGGAATATTTGTGGCTAGCATACTAAATACAACTGCATAAATTTGCTTCTTATCATTGCTCCTATCTAGAAGTCCTTGGGTCAAGGAGCATTCCTTACCTGTCAATGTACTCTGTATGTTGAAGTACAATAGCTTCTGCAAGAATGGAATTCCAATCCTGTCTTAAGTTTTTTCTATTGACCTATAGCACCTACATCTTGCATTTAATTTCAGTTTAATATTCTGATTTTACTGATGTATTCACTGCATGACAAATAACGATGAGTAATAATGAACATGGAAGTGAAACTGTAATTGAAGAAGAAGGCATGTAACATGAAAATATCCAGAACTGGCTGTTTCTATGAATGCTAAAATAGGAGAAGTAAGTTCACAAAGAACAACTGGATGTTTAAAAGAACAGAAGCAACTCTGAGTAGGTCTATGCTTTTTGCCAACTTATATTATCCTCAACCTGATACCTTCCAGGTAAGCTCTGTTACATGGCATTTTAGAATTGCAGGAAGGCATGCCCTTTCTCCTTATAGTTACTATAATCCAACATTCCTCTGCCGTGGTGGCATCTGGATCTGTTCAATTATAGTTCCTGTTATTTCCAGTTAGCATGGCCATTAGATGTACTGGTTAAGACACGGGTGTCAAACTTGCAACATCACATGACATGTCGCGATGTATTGTGACTTTTCCCCCATTGCTAGCAATGGGGTGGGCGCGGTTTTGGCATGACGGATCCAGCCTGTGGGCCGGCAGTTTGACACCCCTGGGTTAAGGTATATACATCTGGATGCCAAATAGGAGCAGCCTAACTCTTTATGTGTAAATTGAATAAAAGAAGTGCTGTAAGAATAGAAAGATTGAATGTCAACTAATAAAAATGGCTTGAACTTCTAGAAGACTGTAAGACCTTCTAATGTTTTAAATCAAAAAGCATTGGGCTTCTATTCCTCTTTTTCATCAATAAATTTTGTAGTGGTTTTGTTATAAGGACAAAAAATAAATGGCAAAAGATCATGGGAAGTTAATATAGGAAAATGATTATGTTTTTCCATATACAGTCCAAACAATTTTCTAATGAAATGAAACATAGAAATTGCAAAATGAAATCTTTGCTTAAGGGCTGAATAGTTGGATGCATGCGATTTGGAACAGCATCACTCCTATTCTTCAAAATGCTACTACAGTATGTTGCCTGCTTCCATTATTTATTTTTATTTTTTATTTTAATCCCATTTATATCCTGCCCTTCTCCGAAGACTCAGGGCGGCTTACAATTTGAGTGCATCTTTATGAATATCATTTATTTATTACTGCAATAGCTATATTGCTTTATCAGACTCAAATATTTCACAAACAGCTTAAATCTCCATTAATTTTGGATAGTGCTATGATATTTCTTTCTGATTGGGGGAATATATAGCAGAATAAATATAACTGGAAAATTTACAGACCTGAGTGCTGTTCTCAACTGCAAGGTACTAAATATTTTCAATCATTTTTTTTCATTACAGTATCTGAGTACTAATGTCACTGTGAAGAATTCAGTTTTAGGAGGCTAACATTTGCCTTTGGGTAATGAGGAGTTTAGATAAAATCTAACTTTAAGAGCACGTCCTGATGAGGTCATGTATGCCATATGAAGACTAATGATCCTTTCTGGTGATGATGATATTTATTGCTATATACTAATCTTTCACGTGATACATCAACTGTTCTGTGAACTTAGAAATCTGCTATACATTTTCCCAATCAGCAAGAAATATCTCTGGGTGATACTATTTAAAAATGTCATACAGCAGAGTTTTAAAAACACAGCATTATCATTATGATCTTTTGTTTCATAATTAACCATTATAAATATTATGTCAAGACAGAAGCCCTTTTTAACATCACTATTGATTGAAAAGCATTTTTAAAACAAAATAGCAGTTCAAACCTTAAAAGTGTTGTGTCTTTATATGTTAATACTAGTTCCTTTGCAATACTTTACAAAATGAAAGACAGCATTATAGGATAATTAAAAATATTTTTCCAATTCACTCATATGAATGTTTTTGATCCCAAGAGCAGAAAAAAATATAGTTTAGTTTATAGTTTATTGGATTTCTATACCGCCCTTCTCCCTAGGGACTCAGGGCGGTTCACAGGGCATATATAAATAGGTATACAAAAATTAAAAGAAAATTAAACCATGCCCAATTAAAATATAACAATAATGAAATAATAAAACCAATTAAAAACCCAAATTCCCCTTCAGGCCAGACCAGCTAACTCAAACAAGTGGGTCTTCAACCCGCGACGGAAGGATCGGAGGTCCGATGCCATCCGGAGCTCAACCGGCAGTTGGTTCCAAAGTGCCGGGGCACCCACAGAGAAGGCCCTCCCCCTGGGGGCCACCAGTCAACATTCCCTGACTGGAGGCACCCTGAGGAGGCCCTCTCTGTGGGCACGCACAGGGCGGAGGGGAGTTGACGCCGGCAGCAGGTGGTCCTCGAGGTATCCCGGACCCATGCCATGTAAGGACTTAAAGATCATAACCAAGACCTTGAACCTCACCCGGAAGACAACTGGTAACCAATGCAGCTCGCGGAGCAAAGGTGTAACATGGGAGTACCGGGAAACTCCCAGGACAACTCTCGCGGCCGCATTCTGTACCAGTTGGAGCCTCCGAGTGGTCTTCAAGGGAAGCCCCATGTAGAGAGCATTATAATAGTCTAGGCGAGAGGTCACGAGCGCATGAGTGACCGTACACAAGGCACCCCGGTCCAGATAGGGCCGCAACTGGCGCACCAGGCGAACCTGGGCGAAGGCCCCCCTAGTCACGGCTACTATATGGTCTTCTAGGGTAAGTCGTGAATCTAGGAGGACTCCCAAGTTGCGAGCCCTGTCCACGGGGGGGGGGTAAAAGCTCACCCCCCATAGAAAGGGATGGAACATTTTGAATGTCCCGGGATGCCGGAATGTACAGCCACTCAGTCTTGTCAGGGTTGAGTTGAAGTCTGTTCCTCCCCATCCAGACCCGAACCGCCTCCAGGCAACGGGACATCACAGCGAGGGCATCACTGGGGTGGTTTGGGGTCGAAATGAAAAGTTGGGTATCATCAGCATATTGATGATACCCAACTCCAAAACCACGAATGATCTCACCCAGCGGTTTCATGTAGATGTTGAACAGGAGAGGCGAGAGAACCGACCCCTGAGGAACTCCACAAACGAGAGACCTAGGGGCCGATCTCTGCCCCCCTGCCAACACCGACTGCGAGCGTCCCAGGAGATAGGAGGAGAACCACTGAAGAACCATGCCTCCCACTCCCAATCCCCTGAGACGCCGCAGCAAGATACCATGGTCGATGGTATCGAAAGCCGCCGAGAGGTCTAATAGGACTAGGACAGAGGAATATCCCCTATCCCGAGCCCTCCAGAGATCATTCACCAGAGCGACCAATGCCGTCTCCGTGCTGTACCCGGGCCTGAAACCCGATTGGTAAGGGTCCAGATAATCCGCTTCCTCCAGGACCAGAGGGAGCTGATGCGCCACCACACTCTCAACAACCTTCGCAAGAAAGCGAAGGTTGGAGACTGGACGAAAGTTGTTCAATACAGCTGGGTCCAAGGCAGGCTTCTTGAGGAGAGGTCTCACCACCGCCTCCTTCAAGACGGTGGGGAAATAACCCTCACTCAAAGAAGCAGATATGACCGCCTGGAGCCAGCCTCGTGTCCTCTCCCTAGCTGCATAAACCAGCCAGGAAGGGCACGGATCCAATAAACATGTGGTGGAGCTCAGCCTCCCCATAATCCTGTCCACTTCATCAGGGGTCACAGAATCAAACTCCTCCCAGATAACATTGACATCAATTTATTAATTTTGTAAATTATGAAACATCATAATTTACCTAAATGTGGTAAGCTCATTTAGATGAAAACTAAGTGGCCTCACCACTGTTGAGCTTTCAGAGATCTCTCAAAGTCTGGTTATGCTAGCAGGCCTGAAGACCTCAGAATGGCTCTGCTATTTTAATAAATAAATATAAATTTTAACCTAAGTTCAGATAATTATTGAGTAAAAAGAGTGGCTAATCATGGACTGTATTTCTGCATTTTTTTTAAAGAAGTCTAATCTAGTGGTTTTATGAGCTGAGAAATACAACCTAGTGAATGATAGCAAGGCTGATATATGCAAGAATTGGGAAAACACTGTATTCAACCCCTTGTTCACTTCAAGGATCTGAACTAACACACAAGTATTCCTTGTTGAGCAACTACTTTATTTAGCAGTTATGATGTTGATGAAAAAGTGACTTTATGACCAATCTTCACATTTACATCCTTCACAGGAAAGCTGAAGTATAATTGTAAGTACAGTTGTGGTTTCACTTAGTGACCACTTCATTTACCAACCAAGTTACCAGTCTTAACTGTGGTCATTGAACAATTAAATGTATTCCTGGGTTGTATAAACAAACATAGAATCAAGATCATGTGGAATATTAGTACCACTTTATAAAACCCTAGTAAGACCCCACCTGGAATACTGCAGCCAATTTTGGTCACCATATCACAAAAAAAGATGTTGAGAGTTTGGAAAAAAATTCAGAGAAGAGCAGCTAAGATGATCAAAGGCCTGGAGACTAAAACATACTAAAGCAAGACTAAAGCAAGAACAGCTATGGGACTTGGGTTTGGCTAGTCTAAAGAAAAGAAGAAATAGGGGAGACATGATAGCAGTATTCCAGCATCTGACGGGCTGCCACAAGGTAGAGGGGGCCAGGTTGTTCACCAAAGCACCAGAGGGAAGGACGAGAAACAATGGTTGGAAACTGATCAAAGAGAGAAACAACCTGGAATTAAGGAGAAACTTCCTGACAGTGAGGACAATCAATCAGTGGAACAGCTTAGCCCCAAAATTGTGGGTGCTCCATCACTGGAGATTTTTAAGAAAAGTGTCAGAACCCATTCCTATTTCATTTCTATCTATCCCCTCTGAACCAAAATCAAATCTCACCTTTCCCTGGGTTCTGCTATATTTCCAAGGGGGAGAGGGGATGTGCCCATGGGTTTATTGCCTCTGCTTCCTCTATTCGCTACAATGTAACCTTTTGCTTTCATTTATTGCCTCTGTGTCCTCTATCCGATACAATGTAACAATATGCTTCCTGCACTATCTCTCCCTCTGAACTTTATCTCCCTAAACTGTCAGCTAGAACAAGGGAGGAAATAAGGAATGTAACCTGAGAGCCTGGTTTATTTCTACGCTCTCAGAGGAAGGTGTGAAGAAGCCACTGACCATCGTTGCATGAACTGGAGATCGGCCAATGTTATCTCCTTTTTCCCCACAATGGACCTAACACCTGGGGATTGGCCATCTCATACTGGGCGGGCGGACTATAGGGTGGGGTCTTGTTTGGGGATACTTTAATCAATTGCTTTGCAGGGGAAATCTCAGGTCCTGTCTATTATGCCTGCTATCAACTACTCTTAATAAAAGTTCCTGTTGGAAGAAATTGTTTCCAAGAGTTCTGCTTTCTTAAGATGTGGGATTGAAGTGGTTCTGCAGTAATCGTCAACCTGGAAGGAAGACCCTTACCAGGGGACTTTGCAAAAACTACAATGTTGCATGATGGGGAAGAGAAGGAAGAACACACCACAAAGGGGGAGCCCTCCAGCAGGGACCCTGTCAGCTGTTGGGATCTGAGATATCCTACTCCTCAGAAGAAGAAGGGGTGGAAATGTGCAGCCACAAACCTCAGTGGTTGATGGGTGTTGGAAAGAAAGACGAGTGGGAAAAGAGATCGAGAAAGGTGACTCAGAGACGAGGCAGCCACCAACCCGGATGGAAGCAATAAATGGAGAAATCCCTTCACCATAGTGAAGAGGAAGGAGATTGCATGCAGCGCTCGAACTGGATCCTAGAGAAAGCTATTGACCTGATGAAAAGAACCATTGGCTTTCTCGGGGATGAGAAACCTGAACCCTGCAGCTGCACCAATACCTTGGGCTGCAGCCGGAGAGACACTGAGGGGGAATCGGAAGCTGAAGTCCTGGGGATGTCTGCTGAGACTGCCAAGACAGCAGCTACCACTTCAGCAGCCCCCACTCCCTGCCGACCAGCAGCTACCAATCAGGATGGGAGACAACACCGTTGGTGGCGAAGGTACAGATCCATCCAAAGATTCCCACCACTGAACATGAAATTCAGGGGAGAATCGCAATGCTTGGGGTTCTTCCTAACCCAAGTCCTTAGCTACATGGAAGAATACAGATGATACATCCCCAGTGACAAAGCCTGTATCCATATCATGCAGTCCGCTCTGGATGGGGTGGCCGCAGACTGGATGGTGAATCTGCATGATTCCAATGCCCCAGAGCTCCACAACTTCAACACTTCATGTCCTCTCTGAGAAGGCGATTTGAGACCCCCTGGCTGAACAAAAAGCCCACGAGAAAATCAAAACAGTGAGGCAAGACAGACACCTGGTAGCCGAATATACACAAGAATTCAGGGCCATCGCCAACAAGCTGAACTGGCTTGAAGACATCCTCCTTAGCCACACAACAACTCAGAGGGCAAACCCTGGTAAGTGGACCCATTGTGCCCCTCCTCAAGAAAGTGACTATATTAGCCCCCTCCATGCTGAAAGCTGTCAATAGACTCTGGCTGCACCCACTGCCTCATTAGCCCAACACTAGTGGGGAACTTGGGCATCCTGGTGAGGAGGCTGAAACAGCCGATCTCGTTCAGCCAGTTAGATGGGTCCATAGCAGGGTGTGTGTGTGCCAGCTACCCTAGCCACTTTACCAATCCACCTATCCCTGGGGGAACATGAGAAAGACATAACATTTGTAGTGAGCCCAGGCATGGAATGCCCAGTGATCCTAAGGCTGGCATGGCTAAAGAAATGGAACCCCTGGGTATATTGAAGGATGGCAGATGGCAGAGATCAATTTCCTGAAAGGGGATCGTGTGAACTTAACACCCCAAGGAGCCATACCAAGCCCAGGAGTGGAGAAAGCATTGGTGGGAGAGGAGAAGGGGTTACCCAAAATACCAGAGGAATACTGAGACCTTGCTGAAGTTTTCAGTGAGGAACGGGCGGATGAGCTCCCTCCTCACCAACCCACAGACTGTGCCATAGAAATCAAACCCAGGGCAAAACTCCCAAAGCCCATATTGTATGCCATGAGCCCTAACAAGAAGGAGGAGATGGAAAGATTCATAAATAAAAACCTAGAAAGGGGATTTATCGAACCTGCCAAGCCCAAAGTAGCCACCCCGGTCCTCTTTAGAGAGAAGGATGGCACTTTGCGCTTGTGCATGGATTACCATGCCCTGAATGCAATCAGTGAAAGTAACCTGTACCCCCTACACCTCATGAAGGACATATTATCCCACCTATCAAAAGGAAAGATTTTTACCAAACTAGACCTAAGGCACGGGTCAGTCGCCTGGTGTGCACGCACCTCTCCGAACGGGTGGAGGTGCGCGCGCAGCTCTCCAAACTTTCTTTTTTTTTATTGAAAAGTTTTAGAGTACATTTTATCTTTAACAATACCCCCCTCCCCCCACCCCTACCTATCCCTCCCTGCCCCTCCCCCCCATTTCTCCCTCCCCCCCGACTTCCCAGAGCTAAGTACAAGGTATAAAAACAAAAAACAATCATAAACATCCATATGCTACCAACGATAAATTCTTAAATCTATCACTCTCTAGCTCATATAAAATAACTACAAGCAATATTAATATTACATATAAAAAGAAAGAAAAAAGAAAAAAGAAAGGAAGACTTATTCAAATGCTAAATGAAACTTTTTAGTCCCATATTTGTTCTGGATATAATCAATCCATTTTTTCCACTCCATAATATAACGTTCTTGCGAATGATCTTTCAAATAAGCCGAGATCTTTGCCATTTCCGCCAGGTCAGAAACCTTTAGAGTCCATTCTTCTATAGTCGGCAGTTCCTCCTTCTTCCAATATTGACCTATTAAAAGTCTTGCTGCTGTAATTAAATTCAACATCAACTTAGTGTCCACAACAGTAGCATCTGTAATTATACCCAACAAAAACAATTGCGGACAAAACTTTATCCTTTGCTTGAAGATCTTCTGCATATTCCACCAAATTTTTATCCAAAAAGCCTTAACTTTTTTGCAGGTCCACCATATGTGAAAATATGTTGCATCTTCGCCACCACACCTCCAGCATTTTGGCTGATAGTTCGGATACATACTTGCAAGCTTTTTAGGATCTAAATGCCATCTATAAAACATTTTATAAAAGTTCTCTCTTAGGTTTTGAGCTTGTGTAAATTTTACGTTCCTCACCCAGATCTTTTCCCACGTGTCCATTGTAATAACTTCTTGGATATTCTGGGCCCATTTTATCATACAATCTTTAACAAGTTCTGTTTCTGAGTCAATTTCTATCAATGCAAGATATATCCGTTTGATATGTGCTGGACCCTGATTTCTAATTTGCTTTATCAAATTTTCGTCAGTCATTGCAAAACCAATTTTCTGATCTTCTTTCCACCTGGCCCGTAACTGAGTATATTGAAACCAAGTTTGAACAATCTTCTCATCTCGCAAGAGGTTGTACGGCTTTAAACACCAGACACTTCTTTCCATGCTTAAAATCTCCTTATACGTAGTCACATCATGTTTGAAACCAACATTTATGTTTTCTATTGCGTGTTTTGGAATTGCCCACAACGGCATCTTGTAATCTAACTTATGTCTATACTTCTTCCAAACTCTCAACAATGCCTGTCTTAAAATATGTACTTTAAACACATTATCAACCTTCTTATCATACAACAAATATGCATGCCAGCCAAATAACAAGTCATGGCCCTCAAGATTTAATAATCTCTCTTGTGTCAAATTAATCCAATCACTTATTCCTGATAACGCAGCAGCTTCATAATATAATTTAAGATTAGGCATTTTAAGACCACCTCTTTCACGAGTATCCTGCATAATCTTAAGTTTAACTCGTGGCCTTTTCCCTGCCCAAACAAATTTATTGATACCCCATTGCCATTCTTCCAAATTAGAATCTTTTTTAAGAACCGGTATCATTTGAAATAAAAATAGAAAATTAGGCAGGACATTCATTTTCACTGCTGCAATTCTTCCCAGCAAAGACAATTGCAATTTTTCCCAGCTCTCCATTTCTTTTTGAATTTTTCCCCATAATTTTTCATAGTTATTTTTATATAACTTTGTATTAGAGGGTGACAAAAACACCCCCAAATATTTGACCCTTTTAGCAATCTCAAATCCAGTTAATCCTTCTAAAAGGGCCTTTTGCGATACTGTCATATTTTTGGCCAGAATTTTAGTTTTTTGTGCATTAACTTTAAATCCAGAAACCTTCCCATATTGCATTATTATCTCCATCAGGTCCACAACAGAGTTTTCCGGCTGGGTCACCGTAACAACCAGATCATCTGCGAACGCTCTCAGTCTATAATCCTGATCTCTAATTTGTATACCCTTAATTCTTTCCGAATTCCGTATTTTTACCAATAATATCTCCAATGTTAACACAAATAAGAAAGGTGATAACGGACACCCTTGCCTTGTGCCCTTCTCAATATTACATGCTTCAGTCAAACTATTGTTAACTATTATTCGGGCAGTTTGTTTTTGATATAATGCCCTGATTGGTTGCAAAAATTTATCCCCAAAATTCATTTTATCTAAAACTTTCATCAAAAATTGCCAATTGATCAAAAGCTTTTTCAGCATCTAGAAAAATTAGCGCCGCAGGGATCTGGTTGTTCCTTTCCAAAAACTCTATCACATCAACTATATGCCTCACGTTATTTTTCATTTGCCTACCACTAATAAAACCAGTTTGATCCCCATGAATCACCTGTTGCAGAACCCTCATCAATCTGTTAGCTAACACCTTAGCAAATATCTTGTAATCTGTATTTAAAAGTGATATCGGTCTATAGTTTTTTACTTGAGTAGCATCTTGATCTTCCTTCGGAATCAAAGAGATAAAAGCAGTTCTCCAAGACGGAGGCACCTTTCCCCCTCTCTGAATTGTCTGGAACAGTTCCTTTAATGGCTTTATCAACTCCAATTGTAAATTTTTGTAGTAAGCCGCAGTCAAACCATCCGTGCCTGGCGCTTTATCCACCTTCAATTCCTTAATTGCTATAAGAATTTCTTCTTCTGTTATCAATTGATTAATCTCCTCCTTTTGTGCTTGCGTAAGAACCGGGATGCTAGCATTCTCCAAATATACACCAATGTCTTTTTCATTAATCTTCTCCTTAGCATATAATTTAGAATAAAAATCCACAAAAGCTTCCTTAATAAGATCCTGTTAAAGCACAACCTTTCCCCTATATTCAATTTTATCTATATTAGAAGCCCTTTGCTTTTTCCTTAGTCTGTAAGCTAGCCATCTACCTGGCTTATTAGCATTGCAAAAAGTATTATGCCTAGCAAACCGTAAATTGGTTGCCACTTGATCAGCCATCAACTTATCAAATTGTCCTCTTAATAGATTAATAACCTCCTTAGTCTTCACATCCAATGGATTCTCGATTAGGGCCTTTTCTTTTTCCCTAATTTCATTCTCCAATTCTTTCCTTCTAACTTCCAAAGTACGTCTGCATTTATTATTCATATATATCAACACCCCTCTCATGTAGGCCTTGCTAGCATCCCAAACCATGTCCATAGAGGTATCCTTATTCATATTAATTTCAAAGAAATCCTTCATCTGCTGTTTACATTCTTCCACATTTCTCTGATTTCTAAACAAATTCTCATTTACACGCCACGAGCGCCTATCCCTATTGTCCTTATTGATCTCTAATCAAACTGGGCTATGATCAGAAATAGTTCTTGCACAGATCTTTACTTTCTTAATCCTAGGAAAAAAGTCATTAGTCAACAAAATAAAATCAATCTTATAAAAAGATTGATGTCTGTCAGAGAAAAAAGTATAATCCTTTTTGTGTAGATGTGTATCGCGCCAGATATCTCGCAGTTCCAAATCGTCCTTCATTTCAAAAAAAGATTTAGGCAATCTAGCATGGCTCGGAACCCGCTTAAAAGAACCAGCCTTATCCATCTGTACGTCTAAAACACTATTCCACTCCCCCATAAAAATAAACGATTTATAATCCAATTGGGTAACCTTTGTGTGAAGTAAACTAAAAAAATCAGCTTGTTGTTGATTAGGAGCATACAATCCAATTAGAAGCGTTTTTTTACCTTCTAACAGCAAATCTATCATGACATATCTTCCTTGCTTATCTACTTCAATTAGTTCCGCTGTTAGAGTACTTTTAACGTAGACAACCACTCCATTTTTCTTGTTCATCGCAGAGGCAGCAAATTGCGTACCCAACCTTGAGTTCGATAAGTACTTTTGGTCCATAACCCTAATATGCGTTTCTTGCAAACAAATAACATCAGTCTTAAATTGTTTTAAATATTGAAAAACTTTCTTTCTCTTCTGTGGTGAGTTTAATCCATTGATATTCCAGGTTAGAAATTTAGTCGCCATGCTTGGCGTCCCGAAGCTTTTGGAGCACATCTTCAATGGCCCCTGTAGTTTCCTTGGGCCGCGCCCCTCTCACAGCTTCACTGTAAGTACGCTTTGAGAGTTCCATAAATTTCTGCTGGTCTTGCTCTTGTACTTGTCTTGCTCGTCTTAAGGCGGCACGCGTCAACCTCTGCTCTCCAACAGCAGCCGATGAAGCTGTAATTTGATCCCCTCCAGCACCATTCTCCTCTGTCTGTCCACCTTCAGCCTCTTGAGGTTTTCCCTCTCCAAATCCCTTTGCAGCTTCCAGGAGTGATAGAGGGGTTGCTTTTAAAACATTGCTGTAGAAATCACGTGCCTGAGTCACGGTAACCAGACGATATCTTTTACCTTCATGCATCACCACCATTCCGACTGGAATCTCCCATCTAAACTTAATATCACATTTCTTACGTTCCTGTGCAAGGAATGCAAAATCTTTCCTTCTCCTTAAAATCTTTGGAGGAATCTCTTTTAGAACCAGGACTTCTTGCTCAGCAACCACAAATTTAGTATCATAAGCAGCTTGAATAACTTCATCTCTAGTTGCTCTCTTTGTAAAATAGACCACCACATCTCTAGGTAGCTTCCTCTGCCTTGCAATCCATGAATTTACACGAAAGATTTTATCCATGCTTCCCTCTATTTCAGATGCTGGCTGGCCCAGTACTGCTTCCAAAGCCTCAGAGATCAGCTGCTTTAAATCTTCTTTAGGATTCTCTTTTAAGCCCCTGATTCTAATAGCATACTGCATCTGATGGTACTGGACAAGGCTCAATTCTCCGTCCATTTTATCCCTTATATTTTCATTCTCTAGTACCTTTACTTCTAATATAGAGTTCTTTTGACTAAGATCCTCCACTTTTTCATCCAAACGTTGCACACATTCAGCCACGCTTTCAATTGTAGACAAAATGTCTACCCTCATTGCAGTAAACTTCTCTTCCATCCTCTCCTCCAATTTCTCCAATTTCTCCTCCAGCTTTGCCATCTTATCATCCATCATATCTGACATTACCTGGGATTGTTTTGCAAAGGCATCTTGTAAATCCTTAAGCGTCAATGCCAGAGGAGGTGCAGGAGGAAGCAAAGCTTGCAACGAAGTCTGTTGCACCGGGGAAGTTCCCGCACTCCGAAGAACTTTAGAGGAAGATTTAGCCGCCATCTTTCTTCACTTTCACTTGTTGTGTACTTTCACTTTAAAGTTGTAAAATCCATTGAGCTAATGAGTAAAAATAAAAGTCCACTTCACCTTGGCCTCCTGTACCGCTCTGCCTGCACCTTATTACTCGAAAGTCTTTCCTTCTGGCAGGGGTGGTTGCTAACGCCTGGCTCTGCTCCAAAAATCACGGAGCAGAGACGCTGCGCAGCTCGGAGTTAACCCAGGCTTCGGGGGGGGCTCAATCCTTCAGCCGCCCAAACTTTCAGCTCAGGCGGCCCCGGAGAGCTCAACCCCTACCTGGGGCCTCACCCCCTCCTCTTCTCCTGAGGAGGGGGCTTCAAATCCACCTAAACAGCTGATCGGCGCTGTTTTAGATGGATAAACACAGCTGCAGAGCGGACAGCCCGGAGACGGCTGTCTTCGGCGCCGCGTCGCCACCGGAAGTCCAGCTCTCTAAACTTTCAAGGCGGCGCTCGGCCCAGAGAAGCGGGAACTGGAGGGGCCACGATTTCCCCTCCAGAGGAAGAAGGCGCTGGATGCGGCCGTCCCCGCGGGGAAGGGGGAGCGGCGGCGGGGGCGACAGAAAAGCCGCACAAACGGCAGGAGAGATGCTGACTGGCGGCGGCCTCAGAGGAGGCGGAGCGGGGGAGGGAGGGAAGGGTGACCGGGCGGGGGAGGGGGGGTGAGCCAGAAGGAAAAGGGAAACTCATCCCGCAGAGCGGTTGCAAAATGAGGGAGGAGATAAGCCAGCCCAGTACCTGGATCCGCTTCCTGTGTCTCCTCCGCTCTGCCATGATGTCCCCGTTTGGTCTCCTGGTGACGTGGGGCTGAGCCGGAAAAGGGGGATGGGGAGACCGAGGGAGGGAGGGAGGGAGGAAGAGAGAGAGAGAGAGACGGAGCCAGCGTCAGCCAGCGGGCTCACGAGGGGCAGCAACCTCACGAGAGGCCACACGCTAGCCATTAGGCAACACGCGTGAGCCCTTGGGGAGGCGGGGCAGGAGTGCGGTCCGGCCGCTGGGCTTCCTTTTTCTCTTGTCCACATCGCTGCAAGGAATTGTGTTGTTTGGGGACAGCAACACTCGCCCATTCACACGCTGTCCAAACGCTGGTCATTTGCTGCAGGGCTCCCGCTTGGAAGGGAAGGGAAGGTGCGGTGAAGAGGCCAGGCTTCCTTCGGGGGGCCTTTCATTCCTGTACAAGTGGGAAGGGGAACTCTCTGTGCTTTTGTGTGTGTGTGTGTGTGGCCCATCTGCAAAGCTGCCGAGGAAGGAGAAGCGGGATACTGGTTGGGTGGGGGAGCGGCAAAAGCGGGGGGGGGGAAAGAGAGAGAGAGAAACGGCTCTGCCTTTGGTTCCCCCTCCTAAAGCACAGGGGTGCTAGAGAAAGTTTGGAGTTGGGTAAGGAAGCGCAAAATTCAGGAAGGAAAGCGGGGCGGCGGGCGAACGGGAGAACCGGGAGCATTGGGGGGGCAGAGGGGAGCGATTACTGTCTCGCTACTAAAACGAGGGCCGGCCACTACGCTGGGGCGAGCGTGCCTGTCCTGCTCCCTTTCTCTTCCAAGCGGCGCTGCTCAGCGGAGACGGCGATGACGACCTCGGAGTCACAGCCTAGGAATGCTAAGAATGCGGGGCGGCCACCGGCAGTGGAAGGCAGGAAACATCGGGGCTTGAGATCTCGCTTCCCCCCCTCTTCCTCCCTCTCTCGTGCTTTACATACACACACACACACACACACACAAAAGCACAGAGAGTTCCCCTTCCCCCTTGTACAGGAATGAAAGCCCCCCCGAAGGAAGCCCGGAGACCTGCCGCGTTGACGAACACGGCAGCTGTGCAAACGGGATGGCGGCGGTTTGGAGAGTGCGCACGCACCTCTCCCAAGGACGGCGGCAGCTTTCTGACGCCTCTGGCTGGAATCGCGCCCATTAGCAGCAGCGCCAGGAGCGTCCGCCGGGGCAAACGAGGGGAAGGGCGGCTCCCCCAGCCTCGCAGATCCTCGGGAGCAGCAAGGACCGGGTTTCTGCTCGGAGGGAGGGGGGAGTGCAGCTCGCACGGTCCGGCTTTGTCCTCTGGCCCGGCCCAAACGCCGCCTCTCTCGCCTCCTGCACCGGGGCCAGTGGCAAGGCTGGGCACGCGAGGCGTTGTTCCCCTCCCGCAGGGCAACCGTGCTCCCTCCTTCTGCCCCCCTCCGGAAAAGCGGGCAGGGGGCGGGCTTCCTGGCCAGGCTTCTTTGGGATGCTGGCGCCTGAACAAAGGGCGGGAGCTGCCCAAGGTGGGCTGCAGCAACTCGCTTCTCTGCCCCCCCTCCAGGCAAGTGGGGCTTCGTCCCCCTCTTCTCCAGACCTGCCCGCGGTGCTCCGACCCTCCCACTTTTAAATGCCATTGTTCTTAGGAGAAAAGCCCCCGTCGCCCCCTCCCCCCTGCGCACGCCGGCCTGGCCCCGTTTGACGAACGTGGCAGGTCTCCGGATGGGACAGCGCGCACCTCTCCAAAGGGGAGACCCGTCGCCGCGCAGGTGCCTCCCATTTTGCGCATGCGCAAAAAAATTTTTGCGCATGCGCGTGAGTGGACGCACGCACGCACACTTTTTGCGGCTCCCACTTTTTTGTTTGTGCGACGGAACCGGTTCTGAGTGGCTCTTTTCCTTTTTCCGGTTGCCGACCCCTGACCTAAGGGAAGCATACTACCGCATTAGGATTAAGAAAGGGGATGAATGGAAAACCACATTTAATTGCCCAGTGGGATGCTACCAATTCAAAATTTTTCCATTTGGACTACAAGGGGCCCCCACAGTATTTATACAATTAATCAGTGAGGTGCTAAGGAAAAACCTGTTTAATGGGGTCCTGGTTTATTTATATGACATCCTTATCTTCACCGAGTCCAAAGAGGAGCATGTCAACCCAGTCAGAGCAGTTTTAAAGAAACTGCGAGCTGGGGGGTGGAGCCAGCTCTCAGAGTGGGCAGCTGTGTGAATGGGCTTCTCTGTTTCACACAACCTCTCACCCAGCATTTGCAGGGGCTTTTCGGAGCCATAGGAGGTCCTGTAGGGACAGCTGAAGTTGCGGGCATCCTGGAGAACTTACATGAGTGGCGGCTTGTGTCGGAGATCTGGAGAAAACCTGACGCAAGCAGACTGGGGAGAAGGAGGCCAGTAATGGCTGACAAGAAGATCTAACAGTTCTCAAACAAATACCTAAAAGGATAAGGGACTTGAGACGTGGTTACCAATTCTTAACATTGAAATTGATTAGATATAATGTGAATTTTAGATGGCTAACCCCAGAAGGTATTTTAGTCACATGGCAAGATAGAAGGTACAGACTGGATTCGATAGAGAAGGCAGAAGATTTCTATAAACTCCACTTTAACAATGAAGATGAAGTAGAAGTAGAAGATCAAGATGGAAGCAATGTATGAGAAAGAGATGTAAGACGGATAGCCATAGAAGGGAAAGTATTAGGAGCAGAGGACAGAGGAAATAAATCTGGAGAGACTATAGAGATATATGGGGGTAGAGATAAAGATGCGAGAGAGCCCGGGACAACGAGAAGCACAAAACCTAGATATAAGTAAAATAAAGGGAGAAGAATGTAGGATCTTGTCCCTGAATATTAATGTGTTAAACTTGCCAATGAAAAGATGGAAATTTTTTAATAAACTTATTTGTCAAAAATTAGATTTAATTGCAATTCAGGAAGTTCATATAAAGGAACAAAAAAAATATCTGTTAGATCAACCAAAACTAGGAAATCTATTTGTCTCATTAGATTGACAAAAAAGAGGGGGGTGGCATTATACGTGAATGAGAAATTGGTAGCTAAACAAATTTATAATGATAGAGAGGGCAGAATATTGATAGTCGAGGTAGAAATAAACTATAGGAAGGTGATGATTGTAGAAATATATGCCCCGAATGGAAATCAAGAACAGGTTTTTAAAGCATTACATAATAAGATATGTAGTATAGACTACGATGAGATTTATCTGTTAGGAGATTTTAATGCCATTTTAGACAACAATTTGGACTATAAGGGAAATAAGACCAGGAAAAGGAAAAGAAGAATATTACCGAGATCCTTTTTTAAATTGGTCAAAGATTTAAACATCCAGGATATATGGAGGGAAAGGAACCGCGAGGCTAGACAGTATACATACTATTCTAACCGACATAGTTCGTGGTCCAGGATTGACATGGTGTGGATGTCAAAGGAAATTAATTCCAAGGTCGAAGAGGTGTGTATAGAGACAAGCACCTGGGCAGACCACAACACTATGAAATTTATTTGGAAAGGCCCCCAAAAAACACCCAGATGGACTATACAAAGATCAATTTTAAAAGAAGACGACTTTAGGTTAAAGATGGAGAGAGAATTAGATTTCTTCTTTAAGGAAAACAAAGCTGAAGATACCTCCATACAAAATAATTGGGATACAGCCAAGGCGATTATGAGAGGGGTAGCAATGGCATATATGGCAAAAAAGAATAAGGAGAAAAAAACAACAACAGAAAAGGTTAGAAGGGGAATATAAAAGATTAGAAAAAATACTCCAACAGGAACCACAAAAAAAGAATATCAAACAATTAATGGATTCAATTAAACATAAACTTAATATTTTAGACAAAGAGAAATTAGCACAATAGATGAGAGGTATAAAACAGAACTTCTTTGTAAACGCAAACAAACCAGGCTGATGGCTTGCGTATAAATTGAAAAAACAAAAGGAGAAAAGTTGGATTAGTAAACTATGTGATGATAAAGGGAGAATACACTATCAAGAAGAGGAGAAAAAGATTATAGCTCAGGAATTTTGTGAGCAATTATATAAAGATGATAGTCAGGAAATTGAAGAGAAAGCAGAGGATTGTTTCCAAAAAGCCAAACTACCCAAAGTCACAGAGGAAATTAGAAATATGTTGAATGAAGGAATTAGGATGTCTGAGGTGATAACGGCTATTAATAAACAAAAAATTAATAAAGCATCAGGTCCTGATGGCCTCCCGATAGAAATTTATAAGGAACAACAAAATATTTTAGCACAACACTTATTGGAGGAGTTCAATGTGGTCTTGGAAGAAGCAAGAATTCCTAAGTCATGGTCTGAGGCAAACATAGTCCTTATCCCAAAAGATAATGCTGATCATACATTAATTCAAAATTACAGACCTATATCTCTACTTAATTCTGACTACAAGATATTTTCAACAATCATAGCAGAGCAACTAAAAAGGTTCTTAAATGATTTTATACATGTAGATCAGAACGGTTTCCTTGCTAAAAGGCAAACTAAGCACAACATTAGGGTAATATTGGACACGTTAGAATATTATGAATCACATAGCGGACAACAGATGGTGTTGTTATTTTTAAATGCCCAGAAGGCCTTTGATAATGTTAAATGGTCGTTTTTATATCAACAACTTAGATATATGGCTATGGGTGAAAAATTTACAAATATAATAAAGGCAATTTATACTAATCAGGAAGCAAAAGTAATTATAAATGGGGAAGCATCTAGGAAATTCCAAATACAAAAGGGAACACGGCAAGGCTGTCCCTTATTTCCATTACTGTTTATATTGACATTAGAAGTCCTAACAAGGATAATTAGAAATGAACCGCAGATAAAAGGATTAGATATTAAAAAGGAAACTTTCAAACTTCAAGCATCTGCGGATGATCTGGTCTTTATCATGGAGGACCCACAACATTCGGGACCGAAATTGTTGGAAGAATTAGTTAAATATGGTGAAGTCGCTGGGCTGAAAATAAATAGGTGTAAAATCAAGATGATTGTTAAAAATATGACTAATAAACAGAAAGATAATTTTGCTAGAACTATGGACATAGAAATAGTTAAGAAAATAAAATATTTAGGAATCACCATCACAGCTAGATGCACTTCACTTAAAGAAGATAATTATGATAAAATTGTGAAACAAATAAAAGGTGATTTGGAAAGATGGGGAAACTTGAGTCTTTTACTACTGGGGAGAATTGCGGTGATTAAAATGAATGTCTTGCCTAAAATCTTGTTCCTGTTTCAAAATATTCCAATACAACTTGATTCATTTTTTTTTCGAAATCTGAATAAACTGTCATTAAATTTTATTTGGCAAGGGAAAAATCCAAGAATTAAAATGAAATATTTGCAGGATGCAAAGGAAAACGGGGGATTTGGATTGCCAGTCTGGGAAATATATTATTATGCCGCAGTGTTAAATTGGATTAGAGAATGGATAATTCTGAAGAACATACGATTACTAACTTTATGATCTACAATTTGGTTGGCATGCTTTTCTATGGACTGAGAAACAAGGATTATTTCTACATTTTTAAAAACATCAGATTAGACAAGCGTTATTCAATATTTGGAACAAAATTAGAAACCAAAACTATACCAAAGTACCAGTCTGGCTGTCTACCCTCGAAGCGATTGTTTATCCAAATCTGTTTAATTTGGGTAATAACATTACATATAAAGATATTATGGATAATGAGGGGGAATTGAAATCTAGAAGTGAATTAGAACTACAAGGGATAAAATTAGATTGGTGGGCCTATCTACAGATACAATCAAGATTCAGGAAAGATAAGAAAGAATGGGGGATAAATACCCAAGAATCTGCTTTGGATAAAATATTATTGGGGCCAGATGACAAACAAATAAGGAAATTGTATAGTTTGCTTTTGGGATATAAAATGTTTGAGGAACAAGTGAAGGAACCTATGTTGTCTTGGGCCAAAAATTTGGGACATGGCATCAATCTTGACATATGGCAAACGCTCTGGGATAGAAATAAAAGGATAACACTGGCCTCAGCCTACAAAGAAAATTTATTTAAAATGTTTTATCGATGGCAGCTCCCCCCAACGCATTTAGCTAAAATGTACAAGACAATATCTCCTAGTTGTTGGAAATGCTCTGAAGAAATAGGCACATATTTTCATGTATGGTGGCCTTGTAGTAAGATGCAAAGATATTGGCAAAGGATTTGGACTTGGTTAAAATAAATACTAGGACGCAAAGTTGAGTTTAGACCGGATTTTTTTTATTGGGCATAACAGATGAGAAATACTCCAAAGAAGAGTTATATTTGATGATCCATATCATTACAGCAGAAAGAATGTCGTTCGCCCAGAATTGGAAAAGGAGTGAAATACCAGAGGAAAGCAAGGTGACAAATAAAATTTGGGCATGCACAGAAATGGACAAATTAACCCTGGAAATCAAGAATAAAGTTCAATCAGGTTATTATAAAATCTGGAATAAGTTCTACTTTTGGTGGGAACAAAAGGAAGGTCTCCATTTAAGTTCATGGATTGGTTGATTGCTTTAAATATGGTATAATTGTATATAACTGATGTGTATATTATGTTTATATATATATGTAAATCTCAAAAATAATGTAAGACAAGAAGGTATGTCAGTCTGTTCACATCGTGTCCAATGTTTTAAACAATAAAATTTGAAAAAAAAAAAGAAACTGCGAGCTGTTATATGCTATATGCCAAACTATCAAAATGGTAATTCCACCAGGGAAAAATAGACTACCTGGGTTATTGCATATCTCCACAGGGCATTGAAATGGACCCCAAGAAGGCCAGGGCAGTGCTAGAATGGGGGACCACCTTGCGCAAGGAAGCAATTGCAAAGTTTCCTGGGTTTTGCAAACTATTACTCCCAGTTCATCCCTTCATTCACCCAAATAGCCCTGCCCCTCATGAACTTGTTAAAAATGAAGCGGGAAACCTCAGTAAAACTCACTGAAATGGACAATGGAATGCCAAGTGGCATTCAAGAAGTTAAAGAGACTCTTTTCCACCAAACCCATACTGAAACACCTAGACCCGGATAAGTCTTTCATAATACAGGTGGACGCAAGTGAGGTAGTGGTGGGGGCTGTACTATTACAAGAAAACAATGAAGGAGCACTGCAACCATGTGTGTACACATCCAGGAAACTCTCAGAGATGGAACGACCCTGGGCTGTGTGGGAAAAGGAAGTGTACGCTCTGAGATGGTTGTTACTCACATGGCACCATTTCCTTGAAGGGAGTAAAATCCCTTTCCAGGTCTGGACGGACCACAAAAATTTGGAAGCACTAAAAACACCCAGAAAGTTCACCCCTAAGAAAGTCCATTGGTTCCAGCACTTTCATCAATTCCGTTTTACGCTCAAACACTTGCCAGGGGGAAAGAGGCACCGGTTCTAAACCATTCATGCCCGAACCACAACTGTCAGCACCAGTAACCACCAGGCGCAAGCTAAAATAAAGCCGCAGCTGGGTAGCCAAACCAGAATCAAATTCCGTAAAACTGCCATGGGTGGAGGAGAAGTTATATATACCAGCCACCCGGAGGGTCAATTTTATGCAGCTGTGCCATGATACAAAATCAGCATGGCATTTTTTTTAATTGAAAAGTTTTTCAATACATTTTATCTTTAACAAAACAACCCCTCCCAACCCACGCCCCCTTCCCCACCCAGCCCAATCCTCCCTCCCTCCCCTTCTCCTCTCCCCGACTTCCCAGAGCTAAATACAAGGTATAAAAGTAAAAACAATCATAATCTACCATATGCTAACAACAATGAGTTATTAAGTCGATCGCACTTTAACTCTTGTAAAATGACTACAAGCAATATAATTATCACATCAATACTTATTCAAATGCTAAATGAAACTTTTTAGTCCCATATTTATTCTGGATGTAATCAATCCATTTTTTCCACTCCACAATATATCTCTGTTGTGAATGGTCCTTCAAATACGCCGAAATCTTTGCCATTTCCGCCAGGTTGGAAACTTTTAGAGTCCATTCTTCTATAGTCAGCAGTTCTTCCTTCTTCCAATATTGCCCTACTAAAAGTCTTGCTGCCATAATTAAATTCAACATCAACTTAGTGTCCACAACAGTAGTGTCAGTAATAATACCCAGTAAGAACAATTGCAGAGAAAACTTTATCCTTCTCTTAAATATCTTCTGCATATTCCACCAAATTTTGATCCAGAAAGCTGTTGTGACTCAGGGCCAGCCTGTGGGTCCGACAGCCGGCTCCGATGTATCGGATGACTCAGATGTGTGGGAGGAGGGAAACAAACCGGCTGATGATGATTTGGAGGCTTTGCAGAGTCCTCAGCCGGGGACCTCTTCTCAGCTGCGTGAGCCCGAGAGTGCGGAGGAAGATGACCCACAGCTGGCCCTGTTCAAGGACGCCCGACGCAGGAGGCAGTCGAGCAGGAACAAACAAAGAAAGGCTGTGAGACTCCTCGGGAGGAGGCACAGGGAGACCACGCCCTGAGCTCTCTATAAAAGGAGTGTTTGGGGAGGGGCTGGTTGCTGAAAGCAACTTTTCCGCTTGAGAAGACAAGCTCTTGTGTTTTTGTTAACTGCGTAATTAAATCTTGGCAGATGCCTTTTAGCCTTGGAAGCTCTCCAGTCTCTTCTTCTTAAATAGGGGTTTGCCTTTACAAGGCCAGAAGAGGGCTGGTTCAGAACAAAAGCTTTAACCTTTTTACAGGTCCACCATATATGAAAATACGTTGCATCTTCACCACCACACCTCCAACATTTAGGCTGGTAGTTCGGATACATACTTGCTATTTTTTTGGGATCTAAATGCCATCTATAAAACATTTTATAAAAATTCTCTCTTAAATTTTGGGCTTGCGTAAATTTTACATTTCTCACCCAAATCTTTTCCCAAGTATCCATTGTAATAACATCTTGAAAATTCTGAGCCCACTTTATCATACAATCTTTAACAAGTTCTGTCTCTGAATCAATTTCTATCAATGCAAGATATATCCGTTTGATATGTGCTTGACCCTGATTTCTAATTTGCTTTACCAAATTTTCATCAGTCATTGAAAAACCAATTTTCTGATCTTCTTTCCACCTGGCCTGTAGTTGCCCATACTGAAACCAGGTTTGAACAATCTTTTCTCCTCGTAAGAGATTATACGGCTTCAAATGCCATACATTCCTTTCCAAAGCATGGCATTTTTGATTTGTAAAAACACAGGTCTGGATGGACCACAAAAACCTGGAAGCACTAAAAACACCCAGAAAGCTCACTGCTAAGCAAGCCTGCTGGTCCCAGCACTTTCACCAATTCTGTTTTACACTCAAACACTTGCTGGGGGGAAAGAACTACCTGGCAGATGCACTGTCTCACATGCTCCAATATAACAGCACATGAGCCATCGGTTCTAAACCACTCATACCTGAACCACAACTGGTAGCACCAGTAACCACCCGGGCTCAAACTAAAATAAAGCCACAGCTGGGTAGCCAAACCGGAATCAAATTCCGGAAAACTTTAGAAACAGATGAATGTGCATGATCAAGGATGGGCTGCCATGGGTGGGGGAGACGTTATATATACCAACCATCCAGAGGTTCACTTTCATGCAGCTGTGACATGATACAAATTCAGCAGGGCATTTTGGATTTGTAAAAACACTACATTTAATCAAAAGGCAATTTTGGTGGCCATCCATGAAAAAGGACATAGAAAGCTATTTGGCCAGCTACCCAACTTGAGCAGCTGCTAAGAGGTTGCAAGGGAAATCGCCTGGACTACTACAACCAGTGGTGAATCCCTCAGCCCCCTGGAAAAAAATATCCATGGATTTTATAGTGGAGTTACCAGAAAGCAACGGAAACACAGTCATCTGGGTGGTTACGGACCTGTTTTCAAAACAAGTGCACTTTATCCCTTGCCAAAAGATCCCCACTGTGAAAACCTTAGCGAAACTATTCATGCAGCACATCTACAGACTGCATGGGGCACCCCAACGCATCATATCAGATAGGGGAGTGCAATTCACATCTGAATTTTGGAAACAATTTTCATCCCTCTTAGCAACCATTCAGGTACTGTCATCAAGTCATCATCCTCAATGCAATGGATCGACGGAACGTTCAAACTCAGTACTTGAGCAATACTTAATTATTGCTTCTAAATTATTGCTTATAAATATAAATTATGCTTATTAATTTCCAGCAAACGAATTGGACAGACCTACTTCCTTTCACAGAAGTTGCTTACAATAATGCAGTTCACTCCAGCACAGGCTACACTCCCTTTGAAGTAGCCACCGGCCAAAGTTTCAATCCTATGCCAGAAATAACCCCAAACGAACTGGCAATCCCATCACTGAAAGAATGGATATCCCAACTACAAAACACCTGCCCAGTGGTTAGGAAAGCCTTAAACAAAGCTAGACAAGCACACAAAGCACAAGCAGATAAAAAAAGAGTCGAACCTAAACCATTCACTGTAGGAGAAATGGTATATTTGTCTACAAAATACCTAAAATCCCTACAGCACTGTAAAAAACGTGGTCCAAAATATATAGGACCTTTTCCAGTTAAAAGAATAATAAACCCAGTAAGTAGAACTACCCAAGAACCTCAGGCAAATACACCCAATTTTTCACTGCAGTTACTGAAACAAGAACAACAGTCACCCTTATGGCCCAAAATCCCCCACCACCACTTCCAATCATGGTTGAAGGAGAACAACACTTCGAGATAAAAGAAATCCTAGATTCTAGGAAGTATCATGGGGCAACCCAATACTAAGTAGCATAGAAACATCTTCACTCCTCACAGAACGAGTGGGTCCACAAATGTCACGTCAGAGCACCCAAACTGCTAAAGAGGTTTCATACAGAATATCTCAACAAACCAGACTAACCTCTATACCTTTTTGTTTTTTCTACAGGTGGATCTGTCCTATTTTTAAGGGGGGCGGGATGTCAGAACCCATTCCTATTTCATTTCAATCTATCCCCTCTGACCCAAAAACAAATCTCACCTTTCCCTGGGTTCTGCCATACTCCCAAGGGGGAAGGGGTATGTGCCCATAGGTTTATTGCCTTTGCTTCCTCTATCTGCTACAATGTAACCTTTTTCTTCATTTATTGCCCTCGTGTCCTCTACCCACTACAGTGTAACAATTTCCTTCCTGCATTATCTCTCTCTCTGAACTTTATCTCCCAAAACAAGGAAGGGAATAAGGAATGTAACCTCAGTGCTTGGTTTATTTCTACACTCTCAGAGGAAGGTGTGAAGAAGCCACCAACCATCACTGCATGAACTGGAGACAGGCCTATGTTATCTCCCCTTTTCCCACAATGGACCTAACACCTGGGGATTGGCCATCCCATACCGGGCGGGTGGACTATAGGGTGTTGTTGTTTGGGGATAGTTTAATCAATCGCTCTGCGGGGGAAATCTCAGGTCCTGTCTATTATGCCTGCTATCAACTACTCTTAATAAAAGTTCCTGTTGGAAGAAATTGTTTCCAAGAGTTCTGCTTTCTTAAGATGTGGGATTGAAGTGGGTCCTGACAAAGAGACTAGATATTCACCTGTCTGAGATGGTATAGGTTCTCCTGCTTGAGCAGGGGACTGGACTAGAAGACCTCAAAAGTCCCTTCCAGATTCTATTCTATTCTATTCTATTCTATTCTATTCTATTCTATTCTATTCTATTCTATTCTATTCTATTCTATTCTATTCTATTCTATTCTATTCTATTCTATTCTATTCTATTCTATTCTATTGCTGGCTATCCTACTTGTATGCATCCAGTGAGGAAGAGTCTTTGGGGGATGTATCTGTTAAAATGTAATATTGCTCACTCCTTCTTCAAATTTACATCAATATTTTTCAGTCAAATCGATAGATGGAACTTATGAAATGCAGGATGAGATAAATGCTTCTTGGGTTTCTGTCCTCAATTCTATCCTCAGCTCCCTATTTGTGCCCTGTAATAAAAGTTGTCAATAGTGTTCCTGATGCTGGGTGAAATGGAATCTGTTTACATCCTAATTCTTTTCTATAATCATCTGGAGGGTTCTGTGGAAAAATTCTTCCTGCCATATTCAGAGGACTGCTCAACACAATATTGTATGTCAATGTGCAGGCCAATGCTGTATTGAAATGGTATTTGGGAACTGTTGTGTTGGTTATAATGACATGAGAAAGTCAACTAATTATCAGTGTGTTACATTTTCAAATGCATGAGGTTCTTTGTTTTTTTTTATTGATATTACTTGAAAGTATAGGGACGCGGTGGCTCAGTGGGTTAGGACACTGAGCTTGTCGATCAGAAGATCGGCAGTTTGGCGGGTCGAATCCCGAGTGCCGCATAACAGAGTGAGCGCCTGTTACTCGTCCCAGCTTCTGCCAACCTAGCAGTTCGAAAGCACGTAAAAAATGCAAGTAGAAAAATAGGGACCACTACGGTGGGAATGTAACAGCGCTCCGTGCACCTTTGGCATCTAGTCATGCCGGCCACATGACCACGGAGACATCCTCGGAAAAGCGCTGGCTCTTCGGCTTTGAAACGGAGATGAGCACCGGCCCCTAGAATTAGAAACAACTAGCACGCATGTGCGGGAGAACCTTTACCTTTACCTTACTTGAAAGTATGTGTCAGTACAAGTAGTCCTCATTTAGTGGTCACAATTAGGACCAGCAAGTCATTAAGTAAAGAGGTAATGAAATGAAACCATGATTATGTTTATGACCTTACCACAGCTTCCCTTTGTTTTATAGATTTGGAAAGGTCATAAATGTGATGATTGATAATAAAGTTCCTTTTTCATCACTGTTGTAACTGTGAAGGATCACTATTTGAGGCAGTCACTAAATGAAGACTAAATTTAATGGTTGTGAAGAAATACTCTGACACATTCACTTGTTATGAATTTGGGAAGAGATAAATGCTCTTCAGATATCATGAATGCCGCTGTAATCAAAAGCAGGATATTTCCAAAATCTGGCATGATGCTGTCATGATTATGTGTATTAGCCTCTGCTGTAGAGATGTTGCTTGTGAAATGGGTCTTAAAGGCAGAGGCTTACTGTATCTGAGACAGTATAAGCTCCTTTAATGATCTCTCTGACATGGAAATATTGAATTTGTAGAGTTTTATTAAGGTTGTCTTCGGGTCCAAAAATGATGCATCTCTCCACAGAGAGCTGCTTAAGCTCCTTATCAGGTTATGCCTTACCCTATCATTATCATTTTGGGTGATATTCCCATTTCTTTCTTTCTGTGCATATGAATGAATGTAAAGCCTCCAATCTTGTTCTTGTAAGCTGTACTCTTGTAAACAATAGCTCTTTTCCCCTTATTAAAATGTTGCTGATTAACCACAGTCATTGAGGCTATAATCCTTCTTTGCATACTTATTTTGCAATTGGTGGAAGTTCCTTCTAGATGAAACTTATTTTGGGCAATCTCTGCTCCATTCATGAAATGGGGAGAGTCCAGGCATTTCTTCCTGCACTTTCTTTCTGCTTTGTCTTTTTTCTTGCAATTTATTTTTTTCTTTTTTAAAAATGAAGGAACGATAGAATATGCTGCATAATATCTTCTCATGTGTAATGGTAGGAGCTATCCATCAGGAAAGATTTACTGATGTTTCAGTTTTTCACAATTGGAAGTTATTTTTTCCTATTTTACAGTCAGTTTATCATTTTAATTCTAGCTATATTTCTGTTCACTCATTTCCTTAGGTAGTGCCTAGTCTGATGCCCATAGACATCCCTAAGTTCTCTGTAAACACTTCCTTAAAACCAAACTTCCAAGTCCATATTTAATATGTCAATACTTTAAAAAAAGTTTTTGAAAAATATTTTGTAAAGGAAAGTTATTTTCTTTTTATTTACAATAATCTTTTTGCATCACACAAAAATCCCATATGGATTTTTAAAAATAGAATGGTTGTTTGTAAGTGTGAAGAGTTTATCCAGATAAATACTAGATAGCTCACAGTCAGAGACTCAGTGACATTGCTCTGATAGGATATTTTTATTGCAGGTTAGACAACCTGTGCTGTGTTGGGTCATCCTTTCATACATCTAAAGGACATCCAGTTGGGAAGGCTGGTTGGAATGTACCTCAATGTTTGCAAATTGAAGTACAGCTTAAAAAAAGGTAAAGGTTTCCCATGACAGTTGTGTCCTACTCTACAGGGGGTGCTCATCTCCAATTCACAGCTGAAGATGCTTCTGTTGTCATGTGGCTGGCATGACTGGTGTGTTATATATGTAAACAATACTTTAATAGATATGTATATATGTTAACAGTTCAAATAATACGGCGGCAGCAAAGCGTATAAACTAGAAGCCTCCTGACAGGAAAACACGCGGGAACTTTGACAGCTGTCAAAGTTCCCCGCACAGCGCAGGCGCCACCACTGACAGCTCGCGGCTGTCAAACTCCGGACTACGAGGAAGCCTGAGCTGTCAAAGCGTCCACCGCACAGCGCAGGCGCGACCACTGACAGCTCGCGGCTGTCAAAACACCAAGCCACGCGGAAGCCGGAGCTGTCAACAGAAGACGACGCGGATTGGTCCCTGCCTGACACGGCGCCAAATTAAACACCGCTGATTGGTCCTCGCTACCAGCTGCCGGCTATAAAAGCCGGACAAGTTATTCTATGTTTGCCTTGCTCTTAATAAACCTGTTGTTGACTAGCCTGTCGTCCCGAGTGGTCCTTGGCTACTTCACTGGCGACGAAGGTGGGATCGCTCCGGAGCTGAAGTCACGGCCGAGGAAGAGAGTTCCCGGCAAGAGCTGTCACGGAGGTTTTAACTTCCATCGGAGCAACCCAGGACCGGACGACATGGCAAACTTCGGCCGTGTGAGGGAGTTTGATACCCGCCATCCCGAGAGATGGCAATCACACCTCGGACAAGTCGAGGGATTCCTCCTCGTCAGTAAAATCACTGACGACCGAGCAAAGGCCGCCGCTCTGCTGTACATCAGCGGGCCCCCGGTATACGATGCAGCCGTCGGGTTGTTCAGCCCGGTGCCCATCACTGAAGTCTCCTACGCGGACCTGGTGGACCAGCTGAACAAGTACTACATGCCGGCTCGTTCAGAACTATACTGGCGAGTACAATTCGCACAAAAGAAACAACGGCCGGACGAGCCCGCCAACGAGTTCATCGCCGGGGTCAGACACGCTGCACGGAACTGCTGTTTCCCCGACCTGGAAGACCGCATCAGAGACCAGGTGGTGATCGGTCTGAGGGACGAGAGGCTTCAGAAGAAACTGACGTCCAAACCCGACATGAACCTGGCTGAGCTGACCAGGGAGATCATGGCGTACGAGCACAGCCACAAGAAGAAGCCGACGATTACGACCCCTGAGACCCCCGCGACCGTCTACCAGGAGAGCGCAACCTTCAGCGACAGCGGAGAGTCGGTAGATTTCACCGATGGAGAAGCCCTACAGCGCAGAATGGAGCACCGGCAGCCGAGGAGGGGCAACACATCGGACAGCCGGAGGTCCAGGAACCCCCCACCGCCACCACCTCGTTACGAGCAACGAGCCGCCTGTGCCAGCTGCGGGGGCAACCATGCCCGAGGAAGCTGCCGTTTTAGGAACGCGAAATGCCACAATTGCGGGAAGACTGGCCACATCAAGCCGGTGTGCCGCAGCAAGGGCCGGGACAACATCAATGAGGTGGAGGCAAAACCCCCAGGTAGGCCGGCTGCCCAGGCCAGCAGGGAAACCCCACCAGGGCCCCTGGTAGAGACAATTGACAGGGTAAACAGCATAAGCTCCAAGGTTAAGATTTGGGTCAGAATTCAGGGGGTGCCCTGCCAGATGGAAGTAGATTCAGGGTCAGCAGTCTCCTTAATTTCGCTGACAACCTATCAGGAGATCTGTCAGCAAGGCCGAGGACAAATTCCCCTGAAACAAACTCAGGTACACCTAGCTGACTTCCAGAAAACCCCCATTCCGTTGGAAGGGAAAGCCAAGGTCGTAGTGCAGTACAAGGGGTTCAAGGGTCCCCTGGAGGTTTTAGTTACACCAGGGAACCGTACCAACCTGATAGGACTAAACTGGTTCAGTCCACTAGGCATCGCCTTAACGGGGGTTAACACCATTCAAACACCCAGCCTAGAAGTCGTTTGCGATAAGTACGCCGACGTTTTCGATGGCACTTTAGGAAAATATACGGGTCCCCCCATCTCCTTGCAGCTAAACCCTGCAATCCAACCAATTAAAATAAGAGCCAGGAGGGTACCTTTTGCCCTTAAAGAAAAAATTGAAAACGAACTGGATCGCCTCGTAGGACTAGGGGTGCTGGAGCCAACAGAAGGGGGAACCTGGGAGACCCCTATTGTCACCCCAATCAAACCTAATGGTGAAGTGAGAGTGTGCGCTGATTATAAGGCGACAGTCAACCTAGCCCTCAGCCCCCATGCCTACCCGGTGCCAGCGGTAAGGGACGTATTTGCTTCCATCCGCTCTGGTGCCCTTTTCGCCAAGCTTGATCTCACACAGGCGTATTTACAACTGCCTGTCACTGAGGACACTGCGGAGGCCCAGACAATTGTCACCCACCGCGGTGCCTTTAAAGTAAAGAGGCTCCAATTTGGCATATCGGCGGCCCCGGGTATATTTCAGGGTATCATGGAGAAGACCCTGAAAGGAATACCCGGGGTCTGCCCCTATTTCGACGATGTTCTCATCGCCGGAGAAAACGAAGCGAACTTAGCTGACAGGCTGTCAGCTGTGCTGAGCCGGCTCAGAGAAGCCGGCCTCAAACTTAAGCGGGAAAAGTGCTCTATTGGAGTCACATCCACTGAATTCCTAGGGTACAAAATAGATAGCCAGGGCATTCACCCCACCTCAGAAAAACTTCAGGCTATTCAAACCGCACCCAGCCCTAGGAATAAACAAGAGCTCCAATCCTTTTTAGGACTGTTAAACTTTTACCACGCCTTCATCCCCCATAAAGCGACTATTGCGGAGCCTCTGCATAGACTCCTAGACAAGGGTACAACTTGGTCCTGGACCAAAGAACATGAGAATAGCTTCCAATCGTTAAAAAAGATTATCTGTCACAGTTCAACTATCACCCTTTTCAGAGAGGACACCCCAATATGCATCGCTTGCGATGCCTCCCCCTATGGAATCGGGGCTGTCTTAAGTCACATATTCAAGGACGGTACACAAAGACCCATAGCCTTCTATTCACGCACTCTGACCAAAGCTGAAAGAAACTATGCACAAATTGACAGGGAAGCCCTAGCAATAGTAGCAGGGGTCAAAAAATTTCATGATTACCTGTATGGAAGACCATTTACTATATTTACGGATCACAAACCCCTGCTAGGCATATTCACTTGGAACAAAACTACTCCACAGATTCTCTCTCCAAGAATTTTAAGATGGTCAACATTCTTAGCAGCCTATTCCTATCAACTAATACATAAACCAGGTAAAGAATTGGGACATGCTGACTGCCTCAGCAGACTGCCCATACAAACCAGGGACGCAGACCCAGCCCCAGCCAGCCAGATTTTAGCAATCTCCCAACTGCCAGAATGCCCCCTGACTGCAAACGTCATAGCTAATAATTCTGCCAAAGATAAAATACTTGCAAGAATCCTCAAATGGGCCACAACAGGGTGGCCAGCTCAAAATCCACAACCTCAATTCCAACCTTATTATAACAGGAAAAATGAGATCTCAACACATAGAGGATGCCTGCTGTGGGGAAATAGGGTCATTATACCAGAGAAAAACATAGACCAAACATTACAAATTTTACACGAAGGACACCCTGGAATTGTAAAAATGAAGGCGTTGGCTAGAAGTTATGTGTGGTGGCCAGGCATAGATAAACAAATAGAAAAGTATGTGGGTGGGTGTTATACCTGTCAAGAGACCAGGAATGAACCACCCCAGGCACCAATCCATAAATGGGAGACTACAAGGAACCCTTGGTCACGTATACATATAGATTTTGCTGGACCCATCCAAGGCCAAAGTTTCTTAATTGTAGTGGACAGCCACTCTAAATGGCTGGAAGTCACACCCCTTAGAAAAACAACGTCCCAAGCCACTATTCAAGCTTTACGAAAAATATTCGCTACACACGGCCTACCTGACACCATGGTTTCTGACAACGGACCTCAATTCACCTCTCGTGAATTTCAGATCTTCGCTATGAAGAATTGTATTAGGCTGGTCACGTCGGCGCCGTTCCACCCATCGTCGAACGGAATGGCTGAAATTATGGTACGATCCACAAAAGAAGCGTTAAAAAAATTCGTTAAAGGGAACTGGCAGAGGCGCCTCAGCCAGTTCCTCTTAGCACAACACACAACACCATGCTCTACGACCGGCAAATCACCGGCGGAATTAAGATGGGGGAGAAGGCTAATAACACGTCTGGATAGACTGCACCCCGACACATATCCAGAAGAAAAACAGCACCCCCACCCCGCCCGCACACTCAACCCAGGTCAATTAATTTGGGCACGATCATACACTGATAAAAACAAGTGGGTCCAAGGGACAGTAATAAAACAAACAGGGCCCATCTCATACCTTATAGCTACGCAAGCACAGGGCAACATACGCCGCCATATTGATCAGCTCAGACCCAGACAACCACCACACAATTCTGAGCAACCAACCAATGCCAGCATACAACCCCCACCGGAAATGCTGCCTATCCCAAACCAGGAAGAAGAACACCAAAACGAAGATCCAGAACCAGACCACCCTCCACCCCTTCGCCGCTCAACCAGGAATCGTAGACCACCCACCTACCTAAAAGACTATCAGTGGGCAGGTTCAAACATCCAAGAGGAAGGAAACGCACCAGGGGAGGGGTAAGGGGTGTGTTATATATGTAAACAATACTTTAATAGATATGTATATATGTTAACAGTTCAAATAATACGGCGGCAGCAAAGCGTATAAACTAGAAGCCTCCTGACAGGAAAACACGCGGGAACTTTGACAGCTGTCAAAGTTCCCCGCACAGCGCAGGCGCCACCACTGACAGCTCGCGGCTGTCAAACTCCGGACTACGAGGAAGCCTGAGCTGTCAAAGCGTCCACCGCACAGCGCAGGCGCGACCACTGACAGCTCGCGGCTGTCAAAACACCAAGCCACGCGGAAGCCGGAGCTGTCAACAGAAGACGACGCGGATTGGTCCCTGCCTGACACGGCGCCAAATTAAACACCGCTGATTGGTCCTCGCTACCAGCTGCCGGCTATAAAAGCCGGACAAGTTATTCTATGTTTGCCTTGCTCTTAATAAACCTGTTGTTGACTAGCCTGTCGTCCCGAGTGGTCCTTGGCTACTTCAACTATAAACCAAGGTTCACAGAAAGTTGTTACCTTCCCTCTGAAGTGATACCTATTTATCTTCTTGTATTTTTACTTGCTTTCAAACTGTTAGGTTGGTAGCAGCTGGGGCAAGTAATATAAGCTCACTCTGTCACATGGTACTTAAGTCTCAAACTGCCTATCTTCCAGTTAACAAGCTCAGCATCTTAACCAATTGGGGGCCATGCCTGCCCCCCCCAAAAAAAAACAGTTACTGAAAAGTAAGTCCCATATACAGGTGAAACTCGAAAAATTAGAATATCGTGCAAAAGTTCATTTATTTCAGTAATGCAACTTTAAAAGGGGAAACTAATATATGAGATAGACTCATTACATGCAAAGAAAGATAGTTCAAGTTGTGATTTGTCATAATTGTGATGATTATGGCATACAGCTCATGAAAACCCCAAATCCACAATCTCAGAAAATTAGAATATTACATGCAATCAATAAAACAAGGAGTGTACATAGAACAATATCGGACCTCTGAAAAGTATAAGCATGCATATGTGTGTTATGGAAGACCAGGATGCTTCAATAGCGGCCTTCAGCTCTTCTGCATTGTTCGGTCTCATGTCTCTCTTCTTTCTCTTGGCAATGCCCCATAGATTCTCTATGGGGTTCAGGTCAGGCGAGTGTGCTGGCCAATCAAGCACAGTAATCCCACGGTCATTGAACCAGGTTTTGGTGCTTTTGGCAGTGTGGGCAGGTGCCAAGTCCTGCTGGAAAATGAAGTCAGCATCCCCATAAAGCTCGTCTACAGAAGGAAGCATGAAGTGCTCCAAAATCTCCTGGTAGATGGCTGTGTTGACCCTGGACTTAATGAAGCACAGTGGACCAACACCAGCAGATGACATGGCTCCCCAAATCAACACAGACTGTGGAAACATCACACTGGATTTCAAGCATCTTGCAGTGTGTGCCTCTCCATTCTTCCTCCAGACTCTGGGTCCTTGGTTTCCAAATGAGATGCAAAAGTTGCTCTCATCAGAAAAGAGGACTTTGGACCACTGAGCAACAGACCAGGTCTGTTTTTCTTTAGCCCAGGTAAGACGCTTCTGACATTGTTTGTTGTTCAGGAGCAGCTTGACAAGAGGAATACGACATTTGAAGCCCATGTCCAGGATCTGTCTGTGTGTGGTGGCTCTTGATGCACTGACTCCAATCTCAGTCCACTCCTTGTGAAAGACCCAAAACTTTTGAATTGCCTTTTCCTGACAATTCTTTCCAGGCTGCGGTCATCCCTGCTGCTTGTGCACCTTTTTCTTCCACACTTTTCCCTTCCACATAACTTTCTATTAATGTGCTTTGATACAGCACTTTGGGAACATCCAACTTCTTTTGCAATTACCTTTTCAGGCTTTCCCTCCTTATGGAGGGTGTCAATGATGGTTTTCTGCACAACTGTCAGGTCAGCAGTCTTCCCCATGATTGTGATTCCTACTGAACCAGACTGAGAGACCATTTAAAGGCTCAGGAACCCTTTGCAGGTAATTATGGCTTAATTAGCTGATTAGAGTGGGACACTTTGAGCCTAGAATATTGCACCTTTTCACAATATTCTAATTTTCTGAGATTGTGGATTTGGGGTTTTCATGAGCTGTAAGCCATAACCATCACAATTATGACAAATCACGGCTTGAACTATCTTGCTTTGCATGTAATGAGTCTATCTCATATATTAGTTTCCCCTTTTAAGTTGCATTACTGAAATAAATGAACTTTTGCACAATATTCTAATTTTTCGAGTTTCACCTGTAGAACAAAGCTACTTATACTACTTAGTAAACATACAAAAAAGTAGTTCCTCTGTTCAAAGGTTATTTTTTTCTTGTTATTTGCAACCAGACCATAATTGGGAATCTAATACTTCTTGAAACTTTCTTAAAATAACTGCTGGTTGATGATGACTTTTAAGATTCCTTATGTTGGTGTACCAACTATTAAAAGAACACTTTAGAAATGATGTACTACATTTTTGGGACCATATTTAAAGGACACATCCAGGAAATGACTTTTTGTTATACAGGCAAGAAATGTTGTTTGTTACCCATTTATTCCACAAATCTCAGTAGTATTTCTGGAGGTGGAGGGGTGGGCAGAAATCCAAGGGACATTACATGCTATTATATGTCATCCAGATTCTTTTAAAAATAACCACGTGTATAGTTTTTCAGCCTTAACAAATTACCTTTGCACTAAATTTAGGTAATTTAACAGATGTGCATCATATACACTGACCCACAGACATACATACAAGCATACAGATATCTTAGGTATAACAAGTTAAAGAGTGATAGTTATATACAAAATTAGAACAGATGGCTTGCAATTCTTCCAAAAAAAGAGCAATCCAAAATTATTTGGAAATGTAGTTTTGTTTTGTTCTGTTTTTGTGTTTCTTATATACTCTTTTACGTTCCCTTCCCTCCTTTCCTTCCTTCTTCCTCCTGGAAGATATTTTGCACCATTTCATCCCTGTGTAAGAAAATGAAAGAAATGAGACCAGAATGAGACAAGAAATGATGCATAATAGCAAGATACCAATATAAATCCAGGGATCTGATATATTTGTATGAAAATTAAAGGTAAAGGTAAAGGTTCCCCCGTACATGCGTGCTAGTCGTTTCCGACTCTAGGGGCCGGTGCTCATCTCCGTTTCAAAGCCGAAGAGCCAGTGCTTGTCCGAGGACGTCTCTGTGGTCATGTGGCCGGCATGACTAGACGCCAAAGGCACACGGAGCGCTGTTACCTTCCCACCGGAGTGGTCCCTATTTTTCTACTTGCATTTTTTACGTGCTTTCGAACTGCTAGGTTGGCAGAAGCTGGGACGAGTAACAGGCGCTCACTCTGTTACGCGGCACTCAGGATTCGACCCGCCAAACTGCCGACCTTCTGATCGACAAGCTCAGTGTCCTAACCCACTGAGCCACCGCGTCCCTTGTATGAAAATTAGGAAACCACTATTTGTCCTGTGATAGAGAGGATGCCACAATGTTTTTACTTCATCTGTTCTAGTTGGAGTTCACATTAAGGATGCAATATTCTGTAAATTTTGGCATCCTTTTCTCATTTCAAACCATGTATTTAGATTCATTTCTGTATCAATTTGTGATTTTTATATTATCATCATCATCATCATTATCGTTATTAGTGTTGTTGTTGTTAATGTTGTTGTTGTTATTCACACAGTCAGCCAGATGTTCAAACTGGGTTTGGCATTTTGGTCTACTTATCAAATCCTTACCAAGGACCTGGGATTGTGTTTCAGATATTGTCACAGTAAAGCTGCCTTTTGCAATTTACTGATGGCAAATTTGACAATGCCCATGGTGTTCAACTGGTGTTCCAGTTCTTTTGGGATTGAACCCAAGGCACCTATTACTATTGGTACTATCCTTGCTTGCCTTTGCCACAGTTTCCACAAGACTTGTGCCATTGATCTTTGTATAAACCTTTTTATGTTTCTATTAATTCCTGCTATTTCTAGGCATTTGATTATCCAGTCATGTGGCAAAGAGTCAAATGCCTTTTTGTAGTCAATCCATGCTACATTCAGGTTGGTCTTCCTTCTCTTGCAATTTTCTAAAATCATTTTTAGGAGTTGATCTTTTGTTCCTCTGCTATTGGGGCAGTTTCCTTTCTGCTCAGGTGGAAAGAGATTGTTTTCAACTAGATGCTGTTGTACTGCATCAGCTACCACACCAGTTAACAATCTGAAAGTTGTTGGTAAGCAAATAATTGGCTGTAGTTGCCTGGTGCTACTCCTTTTGCTGGATCTTTCATTATCAAGTAGGTTTTCCCAGATGTTAGCCACTCTTCAATTTCACCTCCTTGTAGTATGTTGTTAAACTGTTTGGCAAAGAATGGGTATAGACGAGTTAGATCAGGCATGCCAAACTCATGATGTCACGTGATGTCGTGTGACATATCACGAGTTTTTCCCCATTGCCGGCAATGGGGAGGGTGCGGCTTCATCGTGATGCATCCGGCCCATGGGCTGGCAGTTTGATATGCCTGAGTTAGACGTTTTCTGATGCACTATTTGGTTTTTTTCTTCTTTGTTGATTTTGCATCCCAGGTATTCAGTTATAACTGCAGCAGTGCTGTACATTAGTTGGTTTGTTTCTTATAGAGAGTTGATGCTTACACTTGATATAGCAGTATTTGCAGCTTTAAAAGCTTGTGCTAGCTGTTTCTTTGAAACAAGCTTCAATGCAAGCAGCCTTATTCTGAAGTTTTTGGGTTGTTTTAGATGCTCAGTTATTCTTTGTTTCAATTCTTTTACTCAGGGCTTTTTTTCTAAAAAAAAAGGTGCCGGAACTCTCATCTTGTTAATTTTTTATTTATATATATTTATTTATATATTTATTTATATAATTAAACAATTATATATTCAATTCTTAACATACATTTAATTTATTGTATTTAAGGCAAATGTTCATAGAAAATTCCAAACTTTTGACCAATTCTCATCTGGCAAATCTTCTTGACTCCTTTCCTTGCTCTTAGTATCTACGGCCGAATGTCATCCTCTGAGTAACCACAGATCAACGTACTTTGAAGGATCGAAAAGTCTCAGAGGTGGTCCAACAAGTTTGATGAACAAAAATGCTGAAATTGTCTTAGTCTTTAACAAAGCTCTTGTTGGGGAGGCAATTAGATTCATCTGTGAAAACCCACGTTCACATTCACTTGAAGAAATAGGAATGATATTCAGAGTCCATATCAAATGCAACAGTTTTTCTGGATATGTCTTTTTGAGAATGTATTCACAGAATCCATGAATCATTTCTCTTTCATTTAGTTGCAGTCTGATTGATAAGTTTCTAATTTCCACTTTTCCAAATGTCAGTTGAGTATTAACATCTTCAGGCCAATGTTTTTGATCAAGTACATGAGACCAATACGCCAACTCATCGTCTTTGCTATCAAGTAATCTTTTTTCAATTGACTCTTTCAATTTTGTATAAAATATACTTGGGTCAATGGGAGGATCCTTTTTTGAATCTCTTTTGTGAAGTAAAACTCCATGAAAGCAAAGATCACTTACAGCAGCAACAGCACATTTATAATAGGGCCCAAAGTTCTGTCTTCTTTCCTCAAAAACTTGTACCAGTATTTTTATTTTCTTATTTGCCTTATACAAGTCGATGTTGCGGTCCTGTAGATCCAAACTTAAATCTGAGAATTCTTGGAGAGCATCACACATCAATCCTAGGTCCAATTAAAATTCTGTAGATGTTATTTTTCTTTTCAAGCCATCATAAGTGCATTTATCATTTTTATCTCTTGTAGGATCATGCATTGCTTGTTCAAAATGATACACAAGGGATTCAAAATTATCCCATACAGCCAGGGCTTTTTTTCTTATAGAACACTCAGAACTGCGTTCCGGCACCTTTTTTTTGCAAAAAAAAACAACAAAAAAAAACAAAATCCAACAACCCAGCTCCCTTATTGGTTTTCCTAAGCCTATTGCAGGGCTAGCAATCTTGGCTCTTTTTTATGACTCGTAGACTTCAACTTCCAGAAATCCTGAGCCAGCCATGCTGAGGGGAAAGGGAGAGGTTTCCAAGCTGAGCCATGCTGGCTCAGGAATTCTGGGAGTTGAAGTCCTTGAGTCATAAAAAAGAGCCAAGATTGCTAGCCTGCACTAGAGGAGGTCGTTAAAATTATTTACAGGATTACTTCTTTAGGAACTAAACTTTTAGAATCTAAAACAGCTAATTCAGAAAAGCCAACAGGAAAGAACCTCACATTTTTCATCTGCTTCTGTCTTTTGGAAGGTAAAATTAGATAACAAAATAATTTATTTCTTATGTTAACATCTCTGCAATGAAATCAAAAGTAACAGGAAAGAAATGAGAAACATTTTTCTCAATGTAATATGTCTAATTTAGCTGATTCTAGAAAAAATAGTATCTATTTTGAATCTAAACAATTCTTAAGAATAAAATATTCTTAATTTGGACTTTACTTTTACTGTTTGGACTGTTGTGTGTTTTGAAAAATAGATTATTTAGAATCTAGTTATGTTGCACTTCAGTCTTTAAATAATTAACCTAGTATATACATAACAATATATGATGTTTTCCCTGGTGAGCTTAACATCAATAACAACATTTATTAAAAAGGCTAAAGTAATTTCTGGGGGTATTATCTGTATAGTAAAATTTTGGACAAGCAGTGATCATGTTACATATGTGCATAAGCGTAGTCAGTAGCATATGCCTTTTTAAAAATATCAAACATGCAAAGAAAGAAAAATAAGTCCAAAATATCTGTATTACATCCAGAAATGCCAACTTTGCAACCAATATTTCTCATGCATAACTATGGCACCCTAAGGATACCTGCATACATGCAAATGTTTCTCTGGGATCAGTAACGCAACAGGGATTGCTTTTTCCTTCCAGTAACATATACCTAAAACCAGTTTATTGCATTTGGCAATTTTACTAAAAAAAAATCTCATTCATTTAATTTGAAATCTAGTGAAAAATTGATTTAAATTATTTTATTAAAACAAATTAATGGCAATTCTTTTATAAAAAGTTGCCTCAAACAAAATGAGTTTGACATGCCTGCTCTAGATAGTTGAATGCTCCAAAATAAATTCTAGACCAGGCCTGTACATGCAGCCTACCAAGCACCCTTGGACAGAGCACAGACTTTTTTTTTAAGTAATAAAATCACCACCACTGCCCTGAAAGTCATGTGGCCTAGTGCCTCCATGGCTTACCATGACCACAAGCTCCAACACTGTAGATGCTCCTTTAGTAACCAAATCATTGATTAGCCCACCAGCATTCCTTTGCAGACCACAAAGATTTTTAATTTATCAGTGTGGGCCTTTCCTTTCTACAAGATAATAATAATAATAATAATAATAATAATAATAATAATAATAATAATAATAATAATAATAATAATAATAATAATAATAATAATAATAATAATAATAATAATAATAATAATAATAATAATAATGATGTTGGAAGGGACCTTGGAGGTCATCTAGTCCAACCCCCTGCTCAGGCAGGAAACCTTATACCATTTCAGACAAATGGCTGGCCAGTCTCTTCTTAAAAACTTCCAGTGTTGGAGTATTTACCACTTCTGGAGGCAGGTTGTTCCACTGGTTAATTGTTCTAACTGTCAGGAAATTTCTTCTTAGTTCTAGGTTGCTTCTCTCCTTGACTAGTTTCCATCCGTTGCTTCTTGTCCTGCTTTCAGGTGCTTTGGAGAATAGCTTGACTCCCTCTTCTTTGTGGCAGCCCCTGAGATATTGGAACACTGCTATCATGTCACCCCTCACCCTTCTCTTCATTAAACTACACATACCCAATTCCAGCAACCATTTCCTATTTGTTTTAGCCTCCAGTCCCCCAATCATCTTTGTTGCTCTTCTCTGTACTCTTTCTAGAGTCTCGACATCTTTTTTACATCATGGTGACCAAAACTGGATGCAATATTCCAGGTGTGGCCTTACCAAGGCATTGTAAAGTGGTATTAGTACTTCACATGATCTTGATTCTATCCCTCTGTTAATGCAGCCTAGCACTGTGTTGGCTTTTTTGGCAGCTACAGCACACTGCTGGCTCATATTTAAGTGATTGTCCACTAGGACTCCGAGATCTCTCTCACAGTTACTACTATTGAGCAAGGTACCACCTATACTATACCTGTGCAGTTGATTTTTCCTGTCTAAATGTAGAACTTTACTTTTTTCACAATTGAATTTCATTTTGTTAGATAGTGCCCAGTGTTCGAGTCTGTCCAGATCCTCCTGTATCTTAAGCCTATCTTCTGGAGTATTGGCTATTCCTGCCAGCTTGGTGTTGTCTACAAATTTGATGAGTTCCCCACCTATCCCCTCATCCAAATCGTTGATGAAGATGTTGAAGAGCTGCACAGACCTCTTCTAGATTTTCCCCTTGCCTTTCCGAGTTAACTCTTTGGTCTGTCATTGAGCAAGAATTGACTTTGTAGGGAAGCATATTATCATTTGATGTATATTTAACATATGTTCTACCTTTATTTACCAATTATATAATATTTGTATGCAATCCACATGGCGAGGTTTGGGGAAACTTACAATAGAAAAAATATATTTTTAAAATCATAAGATTAAAACATCGCCTGGCCTGTACCGCCTCCGCTGCCCGCATTGCGCAGCCCCGCCATATAGAGTGGGCTCTGCTGCTCCCACAGCACCAGCTGTGCCGGCTCCAGCCCCAGGGAGGGGAGCCCGCCGCCAACACCCTTCGCACCTGTGACTGCAGCAGCACCGCCCCACCACTCCCCCGCCTCCTGCGCCCACCAAGGTGAGATTTCCGGCACCTTTTTTTTTTTTTTAGAAAAAAAGCACTGCATACAGCCAAAACTGTATGCAAACTAGATGACACCCATCGGGTACTTAAAATTCTTCCAATTTTCAGCAGCTCAGTCCCCAGTAAATCTGCACATGAATGAAATTCCGCTGTTCTTTGGTGAAGCATGGTATATGACATACAGTTTACCAATAAATGATTGGAATCTATTTATTCCTGCAGTTTCCTTGGCAGCATCACCTACTGATAATTCTAGTCTGTGATTAGCACAATGCCAAACTATAATAGAAGGAAAACATTCTGACAGCAATTTTTTCACTCCACTTTTACATCCCATCATCACAGCGGCGCCATCACATGCCAGAGAAATCAAATATTTTTTTAAAATAATCTTCTGTCATCCCGTAAGTGTAAAGACATTGGAGTAAGGAATCAAATATTCCTTCTGCTGTTACTTTTTCAAGTTCTACCAAGTCCAAAAACAAATTTACTGGTGAATTCATTCCCATACCTTCGATACAGCACCTAACAAATACTATGAGGGTAGTTTTTTTTGCTTATTGTGGTTGATTCATCAGTTATCTTTCACGATCTCATCATCTATATATCTAGCTAGGAGGAGATTGTACATTCCAGAAATAAATTTTAGTCCGGGGCCTTCCAAACTTTATCGAGGGGTTGACTAGTTTGGGAGATGCCATATTCCTGTTTATCCTTAGAAAACCTGGTTTGGATTTGAATGTATGACCACCAGTCTATATCTATACCTTGTATCTGTAATTGTTCTTTTCAGGTTGTGAACAGTCGGCTGGGTTGTTATCTCCAATGGGACCACCCATTTGGGAATCTTGGTATACATTCGTTTTTTAACTTTTTGCCAAATTCTGATCAAAATTCTCCTGATATAGTTGTTAGTAAAGTACTTGGATGGAGTTTTTTGATATGACCATAAAGTTGAGTGCCATCCTTGGTTAAGGTCAAAGCCTTCAATAGTTAATATACGTTTCCTCGACAGGGATACCCAATCTTTAATCCAGAGGAGTGCAGAGGCTTGATAGTATAACTCCCAGTTTGGAAGTCCCAAGCCCCCCCTTGTTTTGTGTTCCTGGAGCATTTTCCCCTTTATTTGTGGTTTTTTACCCCGCCAAACAAATTTCCCTATTGCTTGATCCAATTTCCTAAAAAATTTGTTGTCTAAGTTTACGGGGGCCGTTTGAAATAAAAAAATCCAACGTGGGAGGATATGTGCCTTGATTGCGGCAATTCTGCCCAAAAAAGATAATTGAATATTTTTCCACCTGTCAAGGTCTTGTAGTGTATTGGCAAATAATTTATTATAATTAAGTTCTTTAATATTGGAACATTTATTGGTTAATTCGATTCCCAAGTACTTTACTTTTTTAGCAAATTTTAACCCCATAATTCCTTCTATTTCTTTTTTTTTTTACATCAGTTAAGTTTTTGGACAACACTTGTTTTGGTTTTTCCTCTATTTATTTTCAGTCCTGCCACCTCACCATATTGTTCAATCTTTTTTACTTTTGGCCCAGAGACTAGGGGGTCCTCTAACACAAACACCAAATCGTCGGCAAAAGCCTGAAGTTTATATTCTTCTCCTCTAATTTTGAGGCCCTTAATAGTCTCATCTTGTCTAACTGTATCAAGAAGTGGTTCCAGAGCCAAAACAAACAATAATGGGGAAAGAGGACAACCTTGTCTGGTGCCCTTGAAAATTCCAAATTCTCCAGACATCGCTCCATTAAAAAGCAGCCTAGCCGACTGTTCAGAATATATTGTTTGAATTGCATTCATAAATTTAGGGCCAAATTCCATTACTTTTAATTGATGCATAATAAATTTCCAATTAACTCTGTCAAAAGCTTTTTGTGCGTCTACAAATATCATCGCCATGGGCCTGTCTGAAAATTTCTGGTAATACTCCAATACATTTAAAATTATTTGCACATTATCATTAAGATGTCTATAGGGTAAAAAACCATTTTGGTCCTGGTGAATAAAGTGGGAAAGAAATATTTTAAGTCTTCCTGCCAATATGGTCGTAAAAATTTTGTAGTCTACATTCAATAACGAAATTGGTCTGTAATTTTGGATCAGCGTCAAATCCGAATCAGGTTTAGGAATTAAGGAGATATGAGCCTCTCTCCAAGATTCGGGCATTTTTGCATCAGTTAAAATGTTATTAAATATATCCCTTAATTGAGGACCTAGCAGGTCAATGAATTCCTTATAAAATTCACAAGGCAGGCCATCTGGGCCTGGAGTTTCCCCCCCTGTTTGTTTTTTAATAGCTTCCTCAACTTCATCCATAGTTATTTCCTTATTCAGAAGTTGTCTAAAAGAATCCGAGATCAGTTGGGGGCGATAATTCTGGAAATATTGTTCTAACTTACTTTGTGGACATTCTTCCTCACTGTAAAGTAGTCTATAAAATTCTTGTGCAATTTTTAGTTTTTGTTCCTTATTAATCACCAGGTTACCATCCTGATCTTGTAGATCTTGTATCCTTTTTGCTCTTTGTTCCTTTCTTAATCTGTAACTTAACTACTTCCCCAGTTTATTACCGTGTTCAAAGTACCTCTGCCTACTCCTCTTAATTTTATCTGCCAGCTCTTTTTGATCAATCAAAAGAATCTCATGTTTAATCAAATCTTTTTTTTCTTTATGCTGGGAATTTTGGGGATCTAATTGCAGCGCCTCCTCTATTTTTGATAATTTTGAAAATAGCTCAACTCTTTTTAATCTTTCTTGTTTCCAACTATAGGCCGAATGTTTTATAGCGAGCCCTCTCACTACTGCCTTAGCTGTGTCCCAAATATTTTGCAGAGAGGTGTCCTCTCTTTTGTTTTCTATAAAAAAATTCTAATTCCTTTTTTGTACTTTTGAGAAATTCCTCATCTCTCATTAAATCTGGTCTCATAAACCACCTCGCCCTTTTTTGGGGGGGTCCTGCCCATTTGACTATTAAGGGGTGATGGTCTGCCCATACATTGGTGTTTATCTCTACCTCTATAATGGTCTCTTTAATCTCAAATGTCGACCAAAACATATCTATTCGAGACCATGAATGGTGCCTGGGGGAGAAATAGGTGAATTATTTTTGAGTAGGATGTAAATCTCTCCATACGTCTGAAAGTCCAATTTGGGTTACTAGCTTATCCCATATTTTAGGTAGGATTTTCCTTTGTCTTTTTATGTACCTTGGGGGGCCTGCCCCTGGTTCGTAGTCTTTATTAACATCTTTAATCGCATTAAAGTCCCCCAAAATACATATATTTTCATAATCAAGATCAGTTAGTTTCTTATATAACTTTTTTAAAAAAGTTTTCTGATCCGTATTAGGCGCATATATAACTACTAATAATACCAGTTTTAAACCTATTTTAGTTTCCAGCGCTAGTATTCTTCCCTCTTCATCAGAATACACTTGTTGTGTCACTAATCCTTTGTGGTCGTACACAGCAATACTTCGTTTTTTCTGACTGGCCAAAGATACATATAATTTCCCCAATTGGGGGCACTCTAATACTGGTGAGATAGTCAGCATATAAATTTAATAAATAACATTTTTTTTCAAATGCCCCTATCAGGAATTGAATTTGAATGAAGTTTCAGAAAAGCAAATGATCTGTGCTGGTGGTACTAAGCTCCCAAAGATCTAGCATGGGATAAATGAATTCTTCCTAATAAAAATAACTTCCTGCCTTTTTCTAATCATCATTTCTTCCCTACAGCAATTTGAAAAGCAAAACAAAGTGAAACAAACCACTACTCCCTCCATGCAGGGAAAATTTCCTTGAGTCATACTTGGATATCCTATTTGCAAATAATATCTTAGTTACCTAGTTGAGATGGTGTAGTTGGGGAGCAGGGAGGAGTGCAAACTTCCTGCCTTCGCTGCAACTTGCCTGTGCAACATTTGCCTGCCGGGTCTTTTGGCAAGCTCAGCAGCAATTCCTATTGGTTTCCAAAAGCCAATAGCATAGCTGACTCAGGAATTCTGGGAGTCGAAGTCCATGAGTCATAAAAGAGCAAAGCCTGCAATAGGCTTAAGCCAATAGCAGCACAGCTTGTGCAAAAGCTTTTTTTTTTTTGGCAAAAAAAAGGTGCCGGAATGCTGTTCTGAGCATTCTGTGAGAAAAAAAGCCCTGCTTTTACTTCTTTAGTCAAAGGACTTTGTTCTTCTGAGGCAGAGGAGAGGGTGCCTGGTTTCCAAATGAAAACAGTTGTATATCTCCACTGGATTCCTCTACTGCCAACTCCTTCTGGTTTGCCTCTACATTCTGAGTTACTTCTGGCAAGGCTTTGATTTCTTTGCCCTGGGTAAACCTTTGCAGTTCTTCAATTCTGCTTCTGTGAATACTTTATTTGGTATTATAATCAACATTGATCAGCTAGCCTATGTTCTGTTATTTCTGATTCTGGATGTTCTTTCCAGAACTGGTGCATTCATTTCAAATATTCTCTTCTTGTTGGACTTGATCTGTAATAACAGATAATTATTTCTTTGTTTTCAATCACTGTGTATTTGCAACAGGTCAACACCTTTTCTTCCAGTAGTCCTGCAACTGCTGGCCCTGATTGTCAGCCAACAGTCCTGAGTCCTGTAACCCATTTTTCACCAGATATCCAGAAACACTTGGGTGACATCCAAGTCAGTGTGACTTTCTGAAATTTATGTCTCACCATATTTTTAATGGGAGAGACACTCTTTGTCTGACTCGTCCTCCAGTAGGGTTGAAAAACTCTGGCATAGCTCTCAGCATCCTCAGAACACACAAGCCCCACAACCATGCCAAGCCTTACTGGAGGATTATTGTTGTTGCTATTGTTATTGTTGTTGTTGTTGTTGTTATTGTTGTTGTTATTATTATTACCATTATTATCATTATTATTATTAATTTGATGGGGAGATGGGGAGGAAGAGACAAGAATGTATGGGAGGGAGGTGGGAGCTGCCATCTCCAGTGTAGTACTCCCCCATTGAGACCTCAAGTTAACTGGCAGAGCCAGGTCTTCAGGTGCTTGTGGAAGGTCAGGAGCATGGAAGCTAATCTCACCTCAGGGGGTAAGATGTTCCAAAGGGCTGGGACCATGACAGAGAAAGCTCTTCTCCTTGATCCTGCCAGCCAGAATTCCTTCACTGACAGGATCCATAGCATGCCTTCTCTGTTGACACAGATGAGTGGGCCTGTCCCATATTCCTTCTGAGGTTCACATGAATAGGTCTATGGAGATTCTCAGTCATCCAGGTCATGGTTGTCCCAAAGGTGCTTTTTCAAAAGGCAACTGGATTTTCTTTGTTTTTCCTTGAAGACGTTTTGCTGCTCATCCAAGAAGCTTCTTCAGTTCTCCAGACATGAATACATGGACTTCAGATTTGCATATTGGGGTGTTCTCCTCATCTTTTCTTTTTATAATTTTTTGGAGGATCAATCAATATACCTTGAAGAAGATGAAAATGCTGCAAGGAAAAAAAGACATTTCCCCATCCCCAATTCTGATGATAGAAGTACTTGCACCAGCTGAAAATCTGCCTGTGTACTTTCCTTTGCATGCAATTTGGCATAATATAAACATTTCCCCCAGTAATAAATATTCCTTGCATATGCATGCATATACATGTGAATATGTCCTTCCTATTGTCTGCATTGTGGAATGGGTAGAATGTACATCTGTAAATAATTAAAATATATCCCTAATTTCTATTCCCACATACCCCTAGCATTGGGCAGTGGTGGTTAGGAACCTAAAGTTTCTTCTTGTATGGATCATATATGTGTAGGAGACTGATTTGACTATAATGGGTCATTGTGGGATTTCAATTGTCTCCCAGGGCATCTGTGTCTGTTGGGGCATGGGGGAGAGATCAGAAATGGAACAGTAGGAGGCTTCAAAATTGTTGCTCTCCTGTCCTTTATTCTGGCCTGGGCCTCCCCCCAAAAATGATTTTGTGTACAGCAATATGGTATAATGATTGGAGAGGATTCTGGGTAGTAAGCTGGAAATTGGACTCATTCGCATTGATATACCTAGATGGGTAATGAAATATCTGCAAGCAAACAAACATGCTCAAAGGATGCCTATAGGAAATTGGTTGATTGACTAGGTTCATTTAATTAAGTACATTATTCATTGCTGTTACCAAGGTACTTTATTTAGAGTTCATCTTCTTCCTAATTCTGTCTTCCTCATTTATTAAGACAACAGCATCAGGCATTTGCCAGGTGATGAATTGGAGAAGCTTGTCTCTTTTGCCAAAGAGCACATTTTTCCATTCTCCCATCCTGGGATAAATATGTGCAGGATTAGTTTTTAAAACCATCTCTCTACAATAGGTAATCTGATTTGAAAGGGAACTTTTCCTAAGATATATACAAGAACCTGCATTTACAAAAACCATTTATCATTTATTACAGATAGAATTAAAATGAGCATATTTTAAGCAATAGAGCTCCAAGCAGAAAGCTCTCCCCAAAAGAGAAAGCATATGCTGCCACCTAATGGATAGTTGCACAAACTTCTCTGTTGCACTTAGAATGGCTAGCAGAAAACAGTTTAATCATGGATAAAGTTGCTTCTTTATGTTTTATGCAACATTAACCACAAATATATACAAATAATTGGACTAATCTATGAGTCTTAAAAGTATCACACGACTCTTTTCCATTTTATCAAATATATACAGGATCAAATACTACCAATTGCAGATGGATGAATGGATGGAAAGATTGAGTCTAACACAATAGAGGTAGTCCTTGACTTACAACAGTTCATTCAGTAATTGTTCAAAATTACAAAAGCACTGAAAAAACTGTCTCAAAGGTGCTTTTTCAGGAGGAACTGGATTTTCTTATTTTTCTTTGAAGACATTTTGCTTCTCATCCAAGAAGCTTCTTCAGTTCTGACTGGATGGTGGGGAATGGAAGGATTTATATTCCTTGCAAGGAATATAAATCCTTCCATTCCCTACCATCCAGTCAGAGCTGAAAAAGCTTCTTGGATAAGAAGTGAAATGTCTTCAAAGAAAAACAAGGAAGTCCAGTTGCTTCCTGAAAAAACACTTTTGGGACAGTGAATCTCCATGGACACTGAAAAAAATGACTTATGATCGTTTTTCACACTTATGACCATTGCAGCATCCCCACGCTCATGTGATCAAAATTCAGATGCTTGGCAATTGAGTCACATTGGTTGCAGTATCCTGGAGTCATGTGTGATCAATTTTTGTGACATTCTGACAAGCAAAGTCAATGGGGAGGCCAGATTTACTTAACAACAGTGTTACTAACTTAACAATCACAGTGATTCACTTAACAATTGAGGCAAGAAAGGTCATAAAATGGAGCAAAATTTCTTTGTTTAGATGGTTTTTAAAAGCTCTTAAATTCTCCATTTATGGTTTTAGTTGCTGTGGAATCTTCTGTTATTGATATTTTAGCTGTTGTTACTATAGCTATTTGCCAGAACACATCACCACTTTTCACTTGAACATATGTACCTGATTAAGGAAAATAGCTTTTTTTCTTCCATCTCCCTTTCAATATGATCTCATCTCTAAGTGGAAAGAAATGCCTCAAATTAAGATCATCACTGTCAAGCTAGGTGAGTTTAAGACTAGTCAGTAATCTGTTTCCTTTCTTCCTACACTTTATGCTATAGTTCCTAGAAGAACATAATGCTACTATGCCTTTTGTTCTCAAAGGAGTTGGGAATTGTGACATGTTAAGATTTTCCTCTAAAAAGGAAATGAGATCAAATTTATAAAGCATTTAGATAGGCCTGTCTAAATTGTTCCATTAATTTCAGAGGGTGTAAAGTATGAGCACCATGGTCTGAATTCAATGCAAGGACACACACATACACATGCAGTATATACTGTAAATGAATTTTTAAATGCAGTAAAAGTATGCAAAAGAAAGATGAAAAGTAAGAAAAAATAAGAAGGTACACCTTCTACCCTTCTATCAAGTGATTAACATTTTAATTTATTCTCTTCTTTTGCATTCATTTTCAAACCTGTTCCAAATCAAACACAAATATTGTTTATGATGAATGTACTATCTGCTTGTTAAGGTAGATGCTAAAATACGATTATACCCAGATTCAGGACTGGGGTAAAATTGTATTGCTAGACATGCTTCAGGTGGGCACTTCTTTGAGTAGTGGAACAACTAAGTTATTCCCTAACAGCTTTTATAAAAAAACAACAACAACCCTTGAATGGACAATTTGAGCAACTTTGAGACCAGCTCGTCTGCGGCCTATGCAATCAAGAGCTGCAGCAAAAACTTTTTACTAGGGCAAAACTGTTGTTTGCTGAGGCCCAGGACGAAGTCATGGCAGACGAAGCCACCGGGGGAGCCGTCCGAACGATCAGGCCTGCCAAAATGACACATTGTGAAGAAGCCGTCCATCATGAGGATGCCAAATGCACCAAGGAATCAGAAGAAGACGCTGCACAGACAGCCCAACACACAGAACCACAACAGCAAGCAACAAGAGACTCCTTACAAAGCAGATCTCCTACCTAGATGCCCAGGTTGTGGCAGCTGCCACCAATGCGCAGACTGCAGGTTCCGGTCAGCCATGTGCAGGGCCTGCGGCAAAACTGGCCACATTGCAGCAGTATGCAGAGCTCGCCAGAGGGACTGGCCATCGAAGCGCCAGTCGGAAGATCTGACCAGGAGAGGTACTGGGACCCCGGGGCCATTCAGTGTGGGGTTTTGTGCAAGCCACAGAAGTGTCTGCCGTACAGGTGCCCGACACCCCCTCAGACCCAAATTTAAACTTCAGGTGGAGCTATAAGGCGTCCCCTGCAAAATGGAGTTGGACATAGGCTCAGCCGTTTCCATCATTTCTCTGGACACATTTAATTTCGTGTGCAGTTGCAGTAGAAAATGGGCCAAGCTAAGGCCCTCCGACATAATTTTAACAGATTTTCAAAACGCTAAAGTCACAGTCAAGGATGAAGCTAACTTGGCCGTTAAATTTAAGGGATTTTTTTTGGCACCTGGATGTCGTAGTAGTAGGGGGCCAGAGAACGAGTCTAATTGGACTTGATTGGTTTGATGCATTACGCATCCAGGTTACCAGTATCAACCGAGTACAAGTCGCAAGTCTAGCATCAGATTGCGAGGACATCGCAGACATATTTGATTCAGCCCTAGGAACTTACACAGGCCCGCCTATAATGTTCAAGCTAGACCCCAACGTGGTCCCCATTAGAATTAAGCCTCAAAGGGTTCCCTTTGCCCTCAAGCACAAAATTAACACAGAAATAGACAAACTTGTAGAACAGGGCGTTTTGCAACCAGTAGATGGTGGGGAGTGGGAAACTCCTATAGTAACTCCACTTAAGGCCAACAGAGAAATTAGAATATGTGCAGACTACAAATGCACAATTAATAAGGACCTTAAGCAGCACACATACCCTGTCCCAGTGGTGAGCCACATCTTGGCATTTTTGCAAGGGGGCACCATTTTCGCAAAGTTAGATTTGGCACAGGCCTATCAGCAACTGCCAGTTGATGAGGCCATAGCCGCACCTCAGACGATCGTGACTCACAGGGGGGCTTTCAAAGTGAAGCAATTGCAATTTGGGGTTAGTGTTGCCTCAGGCATATTTCAGGGAATCATGGAACGCATGCTTAAAGGCATTCCAGGTGTTTGCCCTTATTTTGAGGATGTACTTATTGCTGGAGAATCCACAGAGATGTTAGCTAGCAGGCTCAGAGCCTTCCTACAGAGGCTGCATGAAGCAGGCCTCAAATTAAAAAGAGTAAATGTAGTATTGGGGTTTCTTCAACTGAATTTTTGGGGTTTTGTATTGATGCTAACGGCATCCACCCAGCTGAATCCAAAGTGAAGGCCATTCAAATGGCACCTAGCCCTAAATCAAAAGGAGAGCTACAAGCATTCTTGGGCCTCCTCAACTTCTACCATGCATTCCTGCCTAACAAGGCTGCATTGGCAGAGCCCCTTCACAGGCTCTTAGATAAAAAAGCTTCATGGACATGGACCAACATTCACGAAAAAAGTTTCCAAGACCTAAAGGCACTTTTGTCAGTTAAATCTACTGTCACTCATTTTAGGGAGTCTAAACCAGTCTGTTTAGCATGTGATCCATCGCCTTATGGGGTGGGGGTGGTTTTGAGTCATTTAGAGAAGAATGGAACACAAGTTCCTATTGCATTTTATTCAAGGACACTGTCTTCTGCTGAGCATAATTACGCTCAAATTGACAAAGAGGCCTTAGCCATTGTAGCAGGAGTTAAAAAATTTCATGACTACTTATATGGCAGGGACTTCATGGTCTTCACAGACCACAAACCACTACTGGGACTCTTTACAACAGACAAACAAACACCCCACATACTTTCCCCAAGAATGTTGAGATGGTCTATTTTTCTATCAGCATACACGTTTAAGCTGGTTCACAAACCCAGCAAAGAAATGGGCCATGCTGATGGCCTGAGCAGACTCCCACTGCCACTAATTGAACCAGATCCTGCCCCAGTGGCCAGAATTTTGTAAATCAGGACTTGCCAGAATTTCCTCTCCACGCAGGGGACATAGCTGCAGAAACAGCAGCCGATAAGACGCTAAGTAGGGTACTTTCATGGGAGCACACAGGGTGGTTAGATAAAAGCCCAGGCTCTGAATTCCAGAGTTACTTTTCAAGAAGACATGAGCTATTAGCTCACAAGGGTTGTATGCTATGGGGAAACAGGGTCATAGTTCCCACTTCACTGAGAGATAGAGTTTTACAGTCACTGCATGAAGGCCATCTGGGTATTGTCCGTATGAAAGCTTTAGCTAGAAGCTACCTATGGTGGCCAGGTTTGGACAAGGCCATCGAGGCACAGATGCATGGATGTTATACATGACAGCAATCAAGGCCTGAAAGGCCACACATTACACAGGTGGGAGCAAACACACACTCCCTGGTCTAGAATTCACATAGACTTCGCTGGGCCCTTTCAGGGACAGCTCTTCCTTATAGTGGTAGACAGCCACTCCAAATGGCTTGAAGTGATTCCAGTTGCAAACATGACTACTGCTAGGACCATCCAGGTGCTTAGAAAACTCTTTGCCACGCATGGGTTGCCAGATGTCTTAGTATCAGACAATGGGGCCCAATTCACAGCTGCTGAATTTCAGGCTTTCCTGAGAGCAAATCTCATCAGACACGCAACGTCTGCCCCATTTCATCCGTCCAGTAATGGTCAAGCTGAATGAATGGTAAGGACCACAAAGGAGTCACTGAAACGCATAGTGACTTGGGACTGGCATCACAGATTGGCAGATTTTTTACTTTGCCAGCATTCCACACCCTGCACTGCAACTGGGAAAAGCCCTGCAGAACTACGATGGGGGAGGCGTTTGATCACGAAACTGGACAGGTTGCATCCAGATAGAGTGGCATCAGAAGCCTCTCAACCAAAACCCCCGAGGGGGCTGCAAGTGGGCGATGGGGTGTGGGTAAGAAACTATGGGCATGGGAATCTGTGGGTGCCTGGAAAAATTACTAAATCATCAGGCCCTCTCTCTTATGAAGTGGGGCTGGAGGGAGGGTGAGTTGTCAGACGCCACATTGACCAACTCAGAAAGCGGTTTCCAGAATGGCCACTAAGTGAGGACTGTGTCATAAGTCCCTTCCAAGGTCCCCAATCCGGCAGCCAAGCTGGCCCATGCAGACTCTGAAAGCTCTCACAGCTCAAGCAATGAGGAGTTGGCCATAGAAGAGGGGAGTCCAGAAGTGCAACATGGATCCCCTAATGGAGCAAGCCAACCTGACTTTCACAGGTGCTGGGCTGACTCTGCTGAAAACACTGACTCTGGGGTGGGCCAACCTGGAGAGGCCAGCCAGAGAGCACCGAATCATCCTGACTCAATTGTATTAAGAGACACTGGTCTGCCCAGCCCGGTGGGCAAGCTGGTAGACCAGAAAGTGACTGAATCCCTCAGACGTTCCACAAGGACACACAAACCTCCTATTTATTTAGCAGATTATGTGACTAAATAAAAGAGCTATAATGTTGAATGTACCATGTGTTAATTGTGACTATGAGACTGTACCAAAAATAATGGAGCTATAATGTTGTTTTAATGTCTTAGTGTACTGTCAACAAACGCCTATTCATATTATTGTTAAAATTGTATTGTTGTAATCATTCTTGTTGTTGCTATGATATTGTTCGTTCTAAGAGGGGAGGGGTGTAATATATTGGGCTTTATTGTAACACCACGTGGTAAGCTGGAGCTAGCTAATGGCTCCCAGCACCTCAGACGCCCTGTCTCCCGGACTGCTATTGGTTGCCCCTAGGTGGCAATAGGCTGCTTTAAACCTATTGGCTGTCGCTTAGGGGCCAGGCTATACATTGCTGCAAGCTGCAGCCCAGTTCTCTAGTTCAGATCCTGCAAGCAAATAAACATGTTCATTGCTGAACTCACTTACCTCATCTTCATTCCTGTGTAACGAACTCACTACACAACATGTATAGTTGTCTGAATCTTAGATCTGGCCTGGTCAAAACTTAATCATACAACAGATATCAGCTGCCTTGCTTGAAAGTGTTTTTCTCAGACAGTTCTGGTTATAAAGACAGCTACAGATATTCTTATTTTTCTTCTCTGTAAAGTTTAGTGCATTGGAAGTCAGTACACACCCACCCTCCTAGAAAAGGAAATATTTTTTGGGGGGGGGATATTAAAAAGGCATGATATTATATTTCCCCAAAAGAATAATGGAAAAAATCTTAAAAGGCTTTTCGGCCCAAGTTTCCCCAGGCAGAAACTATGAAGGCCAGCTCTGTAGAAATGCAGATTTGATAATCTTATTTAGAAAGACCTGGAGGAATGTTGTCCATGGGGTCATGATGGGTCAGACACAACTTTGCAACTAACAACAACAACAACAACAATTCAGAAAGACTGGGCCACCTATTCATAAGCAAAATGCCTTCATGTGCTCGTGACCTTTCGGTTAGACTACTGCAACGCTCTGTACATGGGGCTGCCCTTGAGGACCACTCGGAGGCTTCAGCTGGTGCAGAATGCAGCCGCACGAGTTGTGATGGGGGTTTCCCAATACTCCCATGTAACACCTCTACTCCGTGAGCTGCATTGGCTTCCGGTTGCCCTCCGGGTGAGATTCAAGGTGCTGGTGATGACCTATAAAGCCCTAAATGGCTTGGGTCTGGGATATTTGAGGGAACACCTGCTGCCGGCATCAAGTTCCTTTCATCCTGTGCGCTCCCACAGGGAGGGCCTTCTCAGGGTGCCGCCGGTAAAAGACTGCCAGCGGATAACACCCAGGGGGAGGGCCTTCTCTGTAGGTGTGCCTGCCCTTTGGAATCAGCTGCCCATGGAGCTTAGGACTGCCCCTGACCTTCGCTCATTTTGCCGGGACCTGAAGACCTGGCTTTTTGAGCTTTCCGGCCCAGGCTGAGAGTTTTAATTGGGGTTTTTATATTTCTACTTAAGGGACTGAATTTAATCATTTTTAATTGTTTTTAATTTTTGTATTGATGTTTTAAACACCTTGTAAACCGCCCTGAGTCCTAGGCGAAAAGGGCGGTATATAAATCTAATAAAATCTAAATCTAAATCTAAATCAGCCACAGCCCTGGAGAAGCAGGACATAACCTTTAGGACATAATAGGATTAACCCACCACCATTAGAATACCAAAAGGGCACACTCAAGCTCAGGTCAAAGTACAAAGCCACAGGAACTGGAAGAACCTCAAATACAAAGCCTAAAGAAAGTATAAAAGCCCACCTATCCCAACTCCATTTCGGTCAGCTTTCTCAGAACCTTATGCTGTTGGTTCTGTTCTTCAATAAAGACAAACTTCTTTCCAAACAGCCTCCATTTTATTTATTCTCGGCTTGGACTGGACCTGAAGATTTTTCTTTCAATAATTTGGCACCCCAGATGTGACTTCAAGCTAAGCTCACCAATGGACCAAGCTTAGGTAGGCTTCTATCTTGCCAGCAACAGACCCCTTGTGTCTGCGGGTTGTTTTTCCAGACTCTGCCTATCTGGAGCAAGGGTAGTAAAGGGAGTTTTGAGTTTGAACTCAAGGACTGCTTTGGAAAGAAGGTGAGTACTTCTGAATTTTAACTTTTGAAGCTCAGGGGAGTGAAGAAAATATGTGTATGTCTGTGTGTGTGAGATGTCCCTTCTCCCAATCACAGCTGGATCCTGTTCCCTCCAGCCTTTCCTAACCACAAAACAGATCTGTTCAAGTGACAGACCTTGGAAAGCATGGGGGTTGGCCAAAGCACAGGACCTTTTGTTAGGGAAAAGGGAGAGGCTGTGTGAGAATGGAATGGAAGGGAAAAATGAGAGAGTTGGATTTGGGCAAGTAACTGCAAAGTCAGTGAGCAAAGCCCGGATTAGGAGGTGCCCATACTCATTGCTTAAAGGTGCAGCAGGTCCCCCAAGACTCTCCTGATTCTGAAAACTATGGGCAGGAAAATGTGGGCAGGAAAAAGCCATTGGAAGGCAGCCTTCCCTAACTGAGATTTATGGTGGGAATGGCCAGGGTGTGAAAACTGAGAGTTCTGTTTTCCTCTCCTTTTCTCTTTGTCTTTGTGTGTGTATATGTGTCAAAGTCTTTATGTGTCCTGGAGGTAAATGTAACTGTTAAATGTCCCTAATCCACGGGTAGGTAACCTTGCTGGCTCAGGAATTCTGGGAGTTGAAGTCCATGAGTCATAAAAGAGCCAAGGTTGCCTACCCCTACCCTAAACCATAGAGGATTTTTTAAAAAATTCTGTTAGGAAAAGAAAAAAGGAAAAAAAATGTTAAAATAAGCCACCAAAAGGAAAATACCCTCACCTTAGTTTGCCTGGCCAGCAAAACAGGGTGAAGAGAACTGTGTTCATTCCCTCCCTCCCTCTGTCACTGTACCTTTAAGAACACCTTTTTCTTTTCTTTTTTTTATTAAACAGTTTTACAAAAAAAGATTTTACAATACATATCCCCAAAACCCACCCACCCCAAACCACCCCCTTCCCCCCCACTTCCCAGAGCTAAATACAGGGTTATAGATATAATAATCATATTCTAACTAAAAATTATCCATAATATAAAATTAACCAAATTCATAATGTGCTTTAACTCCCCTTTAACATAGATACATACAAAGTACTAACACTAAAATTAATAACAATATCCCTCTAAAATCTACTCATAAACTAAATGGAACTTTTTAGTCCCATATTTATTCTGAATATAATCTATCCATCTCCTCCAAACTGAAATATATCTTTCTTGTGAATGATCCTTCAAATAAGCAGAAATCTTAGACATTTCTGCAAGATTCGATACTTTAAACACCCATTCTTCTAGAGTAGGCAAACTATCCTTCTTCCAGTATTGTCCCACCAGTAACTGTTATCAAATTCAACATCAAATTGGTTTCTTTAACATCACAATCTACAACAATGCCCAATAAAAACAATTGCAGAGAGAACTTTATATTTCTCTTAGAAATCTTTTGAATGTTCCACCAAATTTTAACCCAAAAAGCTTTTATATTTCTGTAAGTCCACCACATATGAAAATAGGTGGCTTCTCAACTACCACATCTCCAGCATTTAGACTGTAAGTTAGGATACATGTTAGACAACTTTTTGGGATCCAGATGCCATCTATAAAACATTTTATAAAAATTTTCTCTTAAATTTTGAGCCTGAGTAAATTTAACATTTCTAACCCAAATTACCTCCCAAGTATCCAACGGAATTGGTTGTTCTCCTTCCACCATGATGGGAGGTGGTGGTGGTGGAATTTTTGTTCGTAGGGGAGATTGTTGTTCTCTCTTTATTAGACTGCAGTGAAAGATTGGGTGTATTCGTCTAAGATTTTTAGGTAGTTCTAATTCAACTGTTACTGGGTTTATGATTCTTTTAATTGGAAAAGGTCCAATGTATTTTGGTCCTAGTTTTTTACAGGGTTGGAGAGACTTAAGGTATTTTGTAGACAGATATACCATCTCTCCCACCTTGAACGGTGTGGGATCAGATCTTTTCTTGTCTGCCTGTGTCTTGTGTGCTAATCTAGCCTCTGTTAATGCTTTTCTGACAATAGGCCAGGTGTATTGTAACTGAGCAATCCATTCCTTTAGTTCTGGAATTACTGGTTCTTTTGGAGTTAGATCAGGTATGGGGTTGAAGCTCTGGCCTGTGGCTACTTGAAAAGGAGTGTAACCTGTGCTGGAGTGAATTGCGTTGTTATATGCCACTTCTGCGAAAGGCAGCAGGTCTGTCCAATTGTTCTGCTGAAAATGTACATAACATCTTAAATATTGCTCAAGTACAGAGTTAGCCCTTTCCGCTTGCCCGTTACCCTGAGGGTGATGACTAGATGTCAGTCCTTGGGTAGTTCCTAACAGAGATAAAAATTCCTTCCAGAATGCTGAGGTAAATTGCACCCCCCTGTCAGATATGATGCGTTGTGGTGCCCCATGCAATCTGTAAATATGTTGTACAAAAAGTTTTGCTAATGCTTTTGCAGTTGGAATTTTTGGGCAAGGTATGAAATGGACTTGCTTAGAGAACAGATCAGTAACAGTCCAGATAACGGTGTTTCCGTTGCTTTCTGGTAGTTCCACAATAAAATCCATGGCTATTTCTTTCCATGGGGCTGAGGGATTCGCCACTGGTTGTAACAGTCCTGGCGATTTCCCTTGTAACCTCTTGGCCATTGCGCAAATTTGACAACTACCCACATAGCTTTCTATGTCCTTTTTCATAGATGGCCACCAAAATTGCCTTTTAGTTAAGTGTAAGGTTTTTACAAAGCCAAAGTGTCCTGCTGATTTTGTATCATGGCACAGTTGCATGAAATTGATTCTCTGGGTGGCAGGTATATATAGCTTCTCCCCCACCCATGGCAGTCCATCTTTAATTGTGCACACATGTTTATTTTTCTGGAACCATTCATCACTTTCCAAAGATTTCCTGAATTCTATTCCAGTTTGGCTATCTACCTTCGGCTTCATTTTTTCTTGTGCCCTGGTGGTGACTGATGCTGCCAGTTGTTGTTCCGGTACAAGTGGTTTAAAGTCAGTAACTCTTGTGCTGTTATATTGGGGCATGCGGGATAATGCATCTGCCAGGAAGTTCTTTCCCCCCGGTAAGTGTTTGAGAGTGAAATTGAATTGGTGAAAGTGTTGGGACCAGCGGGCTGGCTTAGGAGTGAGCTTCCTGGGCGTTTTTAGTGCTTCTAAATTTTTGTGGTCTGTCCAGACCTGGAAAGGTATTTTATTTCCTTCCAAAAATTGACGCCAAGTTAATAATGACCACCTTAATGAGAATGCTTCCTTCTCCCATATTGGCCATCGTTGTTCAGTTTCTGTAAGTTTCCTGGATGTATATGCGCAAGGTTGCAACGCCCCCTCATCATTTTCCTGTAGTAATACGGCTCCGACTGCTACCTCGCTCGCATCTGCCTGTATTACAAAAGGTTTGTTTAAGTACAGGTTCCGCAGAAAAGAGTCTCTTTAGCCTCTCTAATGCTGCTTGACATTCCATTGACCATTTTAGAGGCTGGCTGGGTTTCACGGGTGACCCCCCCTTCGTTTTCAACAAATTTGTGAGGGGCATGGCTATTTGGCCAAATGCAGGGATGAATTGGCGGTAGAAATTTGCAAACCCCAGGAAACTTTGCAATTGCTTCCGTGTGCGGGGGGGGTGCCCACTCTAGTACTGCCCTGACCTTCTCTGGGTCCATTTCGATGCCCTCTGGGGATATGCGATATCCCAGGTAGTCGATTTTTTCCTGATGGAATTCACACTTCGATAATTTAGCATATAAATGGGCAGCTCGCAATTTCTTCAGGACTGCTCTGACTAGTTTGATATGTTCCTCTTTGGTTTCTGTGAAGATAAGGATGTCATCGAGGTAAACCAGGACCCCCTTATATAGGTGCTCTCTCAGTACATCATTAATTATTTGCATAAAGACTGCGGGGGCCCCTTGCAGTCCAAATGGCAATACTTTGAATTGATAGCACCCCATTGGGCAGTTGAATGCAGTTTTCCATTCGTCTCCTTCCTTAATCCTAATACGGTAGTATGCTTCCCTCAGGTCTAGTTTGGTAAAAATCTTTCCTTTCGATAGGTGGGATAGCATATCCTTCATTAGGGGAAGGGGCTACAGATTACATTCACTAATTGTGTTCAAATTTCTATAATCCACAACCAAACGGAAAGACCCATCCTTCTTCTCCCTGAACAGAACCGGGGCGGCTACTTTGGGTTTGGCGGGCTCAATAAATCCTCTTTCTAAGTTTTTCTTTATGAATCTTTCCATTTCTGCCATTTCCCTTGGGCTCATGGCATACATCCTGGGTTTTGGGAGTTTTGCCCCAGGTTTGAATTCTATGGTGCAGTCTGTGGGGAGGTGGGGGGGGGAGCTCATCTGCTCTTTCCTCACTGAAAACCTCAGCCAGGTCCCTGTATTCCTCCGGTATCTCTGTTAGCCCCTTCTCTTCCCCCACTGCTGCTGTTTCCTCCCTCTGGGTTGGGGGGGTGTGTTTGGGGGTTTTACGTTTTCCTGTTCCCCTTTTGAGAAGTTGAGTTCTGCAGTCCTCCAGTTTATTCCGGGGTTCCATTTCTTCAGCCATTCCAGTCCTAAAATCATTGGGCATTCCATGCCTGGGACTACTATAAACGTTATGTCTTCCTCATGGGACCCCAGGGACATGTGGAGTGGTAGAGTGGCTAGGGTCGCTGGTCCCCCCCCTGCTATAGACCCGTCTAATTGACTGAAGGAGATTGGTTGTTTTAGCCTCCTCACTGGGATGCTCAGTTCCTCCACCAGCGTTGGGCTGATGAGGCAGCGGATGCAGCCAGAGTCTATCAGAGCTTTTATTTCATTGGCTTTTGGTGCAGAGGAAGCTAATATACTCACTGTCTTAAGTATGGGTGGAAGAGGTCCACTTACCAAAGGTTCTCCCTCTGAGCTGTCTTCCGAGGTGTCCACCGCCCCTGCAGTGTAGGCCGGAGTCCAATCCCAGGTTTTGGCAGGAATTGTGGACTCTACAGCCTCTGTCCCCTTCATGGAAGATTCTTTTGGGTTGCCTTGAGACTTCCCCAGCTTTTTGGAAGATGGTGCCTCTGTTTTGCGTGGAGGGGCTTTCGAACGACATTCTGCAGCACGGTGGCCCTCTCTCCCGCAATTGAAACATCCCTTTGATTTTTTAGCCGTGGCCGGTGGGTTTTCCCCCTCACGTGTTTGCTCGAGTGGCGGGCGGCCCCATGGTTTTCCTCTGCGTTGTCTTTTCAATAGGTCTATTTCCACTTCCGCTGCCAGGACATACCAGTCATCGAGATGGTAGGGGTCTCCCCGAGGCAGGCAAGCGTCATACAGGTCGTAGTTTAGACCGTCTTTGAAATGGCTGAGGAGGATGTCTTCTGGCCAGTTCAGCTTGCTGGCGATGGCTCGGAATTTTTGGGTATATTCGGCCACTGTTTGTTGTGATTCAGGGTCAGCCTGTGGGTCCGGCAGCCGGGTCGGATGACTCGGATGACTCAGACGAGGGGGGGGAGGAGGAGGGTGTTGAAGACGAACTTGCTGATGATGGCTTGGAGGCTTCGCAGAGCCCCCAACCAGGCCCCTCTTCTCAGCTGCGCGAACCCGACAGTGCGGATGATGATGACCCACAGCTGGCCCTGTTCAAGGACGCCCGACGCAGGAGGCAGTCAAGCAGGAGCAAGCAGAGAAAGGCTGTGGGACTCCTCGGAAGGAGGCACAGGGAGGCCACGCCCTGAACTCTAATAAAGGGAGTGTTTGGGGAAGGGCTGGTTGCTGAAAGCAACCGCTCCGTTTGAGGATCAAAGTTCCGATATCTTGTTTCATGTTCTGTTGTTTGTTTGTGAATTAAACTTGGCAGATGTTTTCCAGCCTCAGACGTTTTCCAGCCTCTGCCGTTTGTACAGGGGTTGCCTTTCTGCAAGGCCGGTAGCAGGCTGGTACAGAACAGTTTGCTTTCAGCCTCCCACCCCTTACAACTATTATGGAGCAGCTTCGTGCCGAGAATGCTCAGCTCACTCAGCAACTCACTTTGCTGGCAGTTCAGGTGGCTCAACTGCAAGCACAGGTTCTTGCTGCACCCCCACCCAGGAGAAAATGCCAAGTTGCAATGCCGGACAAATTTACAGGTATTCCTGAACTGTTTCCTGCTTTCCTGGGACAATGCCAGCTCTTTATCAGCGTGAGAGCGGCTGATTTCCCCACTGACCGGGATAAGGTGGGGTTCGTGTTAAGCCTTCTTTCGGGGGATGCAGCTCGTTGGGGCACGCCGCTGCTGGCACAACCTAGCCCATTGTTGGACAACTTTGTGGGGTTTTGTGACCATATGCGTCTAATGTACGAGGACCCAATTAAGACGCAGACTGCCACCCGACGCCTGAAAGCTCTGAGGCAGGGTCAACGCCCCCTACAGGGCTATATCAGCGATTTCCGGCTGCTTAGCCAGGATTCCGCCTGGAATGAGGCTGCGCTCGTGGATGCCTTTCAGGATGGATTGTCGGAGGAGATGTTGGATGAGCTGGCCCATGTGGACATTCCCTCAGACCTGAATGGGCTGATCCATCTTTGTCTGCGGATCGATGCCCGGCTGCAGCAGCGAAAGAGTCGCCGTGCCACCCCACAGACCCCTGCCGCCCCTGTTGTGCGTGAGCCCCCAGTCCAAAGGGAGGAGCCAATGGAGCTGGGTGCCGCCAGGTCTCGTCTATCGGTGACGGAAATGAACAGACGACGATCGGGGGGGTTGTGTTTTTACTGTGGGGACCCTGGACATTTGGCTGCTTCTTGCCCAAAGAAGCGTCAGCGGGCATCAGTGACCAAGCCTGCCCCGAGAAAGTCCCCTACTTTGCTGTCGGGAAACGCCCCGAGCCCGATCTAGACGGTGTGAGAGATCGGGCGTCCCACAACAACAACACCGAGCGACGCCGTTCCGATGGTGCCTGTGAACCTCCACGGCATTTGATTTTGGAGGCACGTCTGATCCTTCCTGGCAAGCCAGAGGGGATTCCTGTCCATGCCTTAATTGACTCTGGGGCTACCACAAACTTTATGGACTCAGCCTTTGTGGCGAAATGGGCTGTTCCCCAGTGTCCGGTGGATCCGCCCATGTTAGTGGAGACTATCGATGGTCGAGTACTCCTGTCCGGGCCTATTACGGCCGCCACGCAACCAGTATGTATGGCCATCAGTTCCCATGTGGAGGCCATCCAGTTCTACATCACTTCGGATCTGCACTTCCCCGTGGTCTTGGGACTGGCATGGCTCCGGGCGCATGACCCACAGATCTATTGGTCACAGAACTTGGTCACCTTCCCAAGCTTGCAGTGCGTGGACCACTCCCGCCATATCTGTGCCGGTCAGGTGGAGGGTTCCCCAGGGGTTTCCTTGCCTCCCGAACTGTCCGACTTTGCTGATGTGTTCAGCGAGTCAGAGGCGGATCAATTACCCCCACACAGGCCCTATGACTGCTCCATTGACTTAGTCCCTGATGCGCCTCTCCCAGTGGGGCGTTTGTACTCCATGTCGGAGCCCAAGTTGGCTGCATTGCGGGACTTCCTGGAGAAGAATTTGGCTCGCAGTTTCATCCGGCCCTCGTCCTCGCCAGTGTCTGCACCCGTGCTCTTCGTCAAAAAGAAGTCGGGCGAATTACGGCTTTGCTGCGACTACCGGAAACTCAACGCCATCACGGTGCGCAACCGTTACCCGCTGCCCCTCATCCCCGAACTCTTGGACCGACTCCGGGAGGCTAAGATCTTCACGAAACTGGACCTGCGTGGAGCTTATAACCTCGTCAGAGTTCGGTCGGGTGATGAGTGGAAGACGGCGTTTGGTACTTGCTATGGACATTTCGAGTACACGGTGATGCCGTTTGGCCTGACCAACGCCCCCGCTGTGTTTCAGCATTTTATGAACGACATCTTCCGGGATTTGTTGGACCAGTTTGTCGTGATCTACCTGGACAACATCCTGGTCTACTCCCCGTCGCGTGAAGTGCATCATCAGCATCTCCGTCAGGTCTTGCAGCGACTTCGAGAACATCGGCTGTTTGCCAAGTTGGAGAAGTGCCAGTTCTACCAGGTGACCATCGATTTCCTGGGTCACCGCATTTCTCCTGAGGGCATCGCCATGGAGCCGAGTAAGGTGGAGTCGTTGCAGAGTTGGCAACCCCCGCGTCGCGTGAAGGATGTTCAGCGACTTCTTGGATTTGCCAACTACTACCGAACATTCATCCCTGGCTTTGCTGCCTTGACATCCCCCCTCACCCGGCTCCTGCAGAAGAAGACTCGGTTCCAGTGGAACGCACCAGAACAACAGGCGTTCCAGGCTTTGAAGGACGCCTTCATGAAGGAGCCCATCTTGAAGCATCCTGACCCGCAACGGCCGTTTGTCGTGGAGGCGGACGCCTCCGACATTGCCATTGGGGCAGTGTTACTCCAGGCAACGACGCCCAGCGGTACCCTTTTCCCTTGCGCGTATCACTCTCGAAAATTGAACCCCTCGGAGCGCAACTATACCATCTGGGAGAAGGAGCTGCTGGCCATCAAAGTGGCGTTCGAGGCCTGGAGGCATCATCTGGAGGGAGCGCGGCATCAAATCGAGGTCCGGACGGACCATAAGAATCTGGAAAGCCTGCAGACCGCTCGGAATTTGAACCAACGCCAGATCCGGTGGTCTCTTTTCTTTGCGAGGTTTGACTTCCGGGTTCGGTACATACCAAGCGGGCACAATCAGAGAGCGGATGCTCTGTCCAGGAAGCCCGAATATACCCGAGTGGAAGACAAGCTTCTGCCCAGGACAGTGATCCCCGTCGAGTCTTTTGCTGCGGTGCGGGAGCCGGTTGATATACGGGCTCGGATCCGGGAGGCACAGCAGCAGGAGGCGTGGGTGGCTCAGCAGAAGGAGGAGGTGGGGCCAGATTCGTCTTGGACGGTCACAGATGGACTCTTGTATTATCGTGACCGGCTCTATGTTCCGGGAGGGCCACTCAGGGGACTCGTCCTCAGCCAGTGTCATGATAACCCGGCAGCGGGGCATTTTGGCCTGTTCAAGACTCTGAACCTGGTCTCCCGTACCTTCTGGTGGCCCCGAGTCCGACACGACGTCCAGTCTTATGTCACCTCTTGCATCCCATGCAGGCAGGCCAAGTCAGCGACAGGGGCCCCGCCTGGATTACTGCAGCCTTTGCCAACACCCAAGAGACCCTGGGGGGCTGTGTCCATGGACTTTCTGACGGATTTACCCCCATCCTCTGGTTTCACGACAGTGTTTGTGGTGGTGGACATGCTGACCAAGATGGCGCACTTCATCCCCTGTCGCGGCTTAACGTCAGCTCGTGCCACTAGTCGTATGTTTATCCAACAGGTGTTTCGGCTGCACGGCCTCCCCGATAGAGTCGTCGCCGATAGGGGGGCCCAGTTTACAGCCCGCTTCTGGCAGGAGTTGATACATGCGTTGGACATCAACGTTTGCCTCTCGTCCGCGCATCATCCTCAGACTGACGGGGGAACCGAGAAGGTCATCGGTATCCTGGAACAGTATCTGCGCTGCTACGTCAACCTGCAGCAGAACAATTGGGTGGACTATCTGGCCATAGCTGAGTTTGCCTTTAACAACTCGCAGCACACCTCCACACAGATGACACCGTTCTTGGCCAATGTGGGTTATCACCCCCGGTTTTTCCCCCTTTCTCCCGTGGACTCACCGGAGCCGGCAGCGAACGACTTCATGGCAGAGTTACAGGCGATCCATCGATTGGTGCGACGGCAGTTGGAGAAGGCCAAGGCCGATTACAAAAGGTTTGCTGATCGGTCAAGACGGGATACGCCTCCACTATCGGTGGGGGATCGGGTCTGGCTGTCCACCAGGAACTTACCGTCCACACGGCCGGCGAGGAAGTTAGACCACCGATATTTAGGACCGTTCCCAGTCGAGGCTGTCATCAATCCGGTTGCCTATCGCTTAACTCTGCCACGTTCCCTGCGCGTGCACCCCGTCTTCCATCGGTCTCTGTTGGTCCCCGAGCAACCGGCTTGTCCACTCCGCCAAGCGGAACCTCCCCCATCAGGACCTCGTGATGGAGGCAGCACCCCCGAGTACGAGGTCGCCAGCATCAGGGATTCCCGTTGGCTGAAAGGTCGTTTTCAGTACCTGATCGAGTGGAAAGGGTACGGGCCGGAGGACTTCACCTGGGAAGACGCGACCGCCGTTCATGCCCCTGCGTTGGTGACTGCTTTTCACGAACAATTCCCATCCCGACCGCATCCGGATCAGCAGCCCCGGGGGAAGGGCCCTGCGGTGCGGGATAGTGTTGTGATTCAGGGTCAGCCTGTGGGTCCGGCAGCCGGGTCGGATGACTCGGATGACTCAGACGAGGGGGAGGAGGAGGGTGTTGAAGACAAACTTGCTGATGATGGCTTGGAGGCTTCGCAGAGCCCCCAGCCAGGCCCCTCTTCTCAGCTGCGCGAGCCCGACAGTGCGGATGATGATGACCCACAGCTGGCCCTGTTCAAGGACGCCCGACGCAGGAGGCAGTCAAGCAGGAGCAAGCAGAGAAAGGCTGTGGGACTCCTCGGAAGGAGGCACAGGGAGGCCACGCCCTGAACTCTAATAAAGGGAGTGTTTGGGGAAGGGCTGGTTGCTGAAAGCAACCGCTCCGTTTGAGGATCAAAGTTCCGATATCTTGTTTCATGTTCTGTTGTTTGTTTGTGAATTAAACTTGGCAGACGTTTTCCAGCCTCAGACGTTTTCCAGCCTCTGCCGTTTGTACAGGGGTTGCCTTTCTGCAAGGCCGGTAGCAGGCTGGTACAGAACACTGTTCTCCTGCCCTGCCTCACCGTCTTGATTCTCTCCCGGGCCTTCCGGTCAGCCAAAGGGTCCTCGAATCGTCGCCTGAAGGATGACATGAATCGGTTGAAGTCGTTGAGTTCTGGGGCATTGGAGTCATGTAAGTTCACCACCCAGTCTGCAGCCATCCCGTCCAGGGCAGATTGCACAATTCGGATGCGTGTTTTGTCACTGGGGATGTCCCGTCCGTACTCTTCCATGTAGCTGAGGACTTGGGTTAGGAAATATCCCAGTCATGATGGCTCCCCCTTGAATTTTGCTTCCAGGGGTGGGAATCTTTGGCTGGATCGTTGTCTGCGCCGCAGAGTGTATCGCTCCTCATCTCGATCCCCATCTGTGGGTCTGGGGGTGGTGGGTACCGCTGAGTCAGCGGATCCTGTTCCTGTTCTGAACCAGCCCTCTTCCGGCCTTGTAGTAAGGCAAACCCCTATTCTAACAGAAGAGACTGGAGAGCGTCCAAGGCTGAAAAGCGTCTGCCAAGATTTATTAGTCAATTAACAAAACAAGAAACAAAAACACAGGAACTTGAATCCTCAAGCGGAAGGGTTGCTTTCAGCAACCAGCCCCTCCCCAAACACTCCTTTTATTGAGAGCTCAGGGCGTGGTCTCCCTGTGCCTCCTCCCGAGGAGTCCCACAGCCTTTCTTTGTTTATTCCTGCTCGACTGCCTCCTGCGTCGGGCGTCCTTGAACAGGGCCAGCTGTGGGTCATCATCCTCCGCACTATCGGGCTCACGCAGCTGAGAAGAGGTCCCCGGCTGAGGGCTCTGCAAAGCCTCCAAACCATCATCAGCCGGTTCGTCTCCCTCCTCCCCCTCATCTGAGTCATCCGATACATCGGAGCCGGCTGTCGGACCCACAGGCTGGCCCTGAGTCACAACACTATCCCGCACCGCAGGGCCCTTCCCCCGGGTCTGCCGATCCGGATGCGGTCGGGATGGGAACTGTTCGTGAAAAGCAGTCACCAACGCAGGGGCATGAACGGCGGTCGCGTCTTCCCATGTGAAGTCCTCCGGCCCGTACCCTTTCCACTCGATCAGGTACTGGAAGCGACCTTTCAGCCAGCGGGAATCCCTGATGCTGGCGACCTCGTACTCGGGGGTGCTGTCGCCATCACGAGGTCCTGATGGGGGAGGTTCCGCTTGGCGAAGTGGACAAGCCGGTTGTTCGGGGACCAACAAGGACCGATGGAAGACGGGGTGCACGCGCAGGGAACGTGGCAGAGTTAAACGATAGGCGACCGGGTTGATGACGGCCTCGACTGGGAACAGTCCAAGGTAACGGTGGTCCAGCTTCCTCGCCGGCCGAGTGGATGGTAGGATCCTGGTGGACAGCCAGACCCGATCCCCCACCGATAGTGGAGGCGTATCCCTTCTCGACCGATCGGCGAACCTCTTGTAATCGGCCTTGGCCTTCTCCAGCTGCCGTCGCACCAACCGATGGATCGCCTGTAATTCCGCCATGAATTCGTTCGCTGCCGGCTCCGGTGAGTCCACGGGCGAAAGGGGGAAAAACCTGGGGTGATAACCCACGTTGGCCAAGAACGGTGTCATCTGCGTGGAGGTGTGCTGCGAGTTGTTAAAGGCAAACTCGGCTATGGCCAAATAGTCCACCCAATTGTCCTGCTGCAGGTTAACGTAGCAGCGCAGATACTGCTCTAAGATGCCGATGACCTTCTCGGTACCCCCGTCGGTCTGAGGATGATGCGCGGACGAGAGGCAAACCTTAATGTCCAACGCCCGCATCAACTCCTGCCAGAAGCGGGCTGTAAACTGGGCCCCCCTATCGGAGACGACCCTATCGGGAAGGCCGTGCAGCCGGAACACCTGTTGGATGAACATGCGACTAGTGGCGCGAGCTGACGGTAAGCCGCGACAGGGGATGAAGTGCGCCATCTTGGTCAACATGTCCACCACCACAAACACTGTCGTGAAGCCGGAGGATGGGGGTAGATCCGTCAGAAAGTCCATGGACACAGCCCCCCAGGGTCTCTTGGGCGTTGGCAAAGGCTGCAGTAAACCAGGTGGGGCCCCTGTCGCTGACTTGGCCTGCCTGCATGGGACGCAGGAGGTGACATAAGACTGGACATCGTGTCAGACTCGGGGCCACCAGAAGGTACGGGAGACCAGGTTCAGAGTCTTGAACAGGCCAAAATGCCCCGCAGCCGGGTTATCATGACACTGGCTGAGGACGAGTCCCCTGAGTGGCCCTCCTGGAACATAGAGCCGGTCACGATAATACAGGAGTCTATCCGTGACCGACCAAGGCGAATCTGGCCCCACCTCTTCCTTCCGCTGAGCCACCCACGCCTCCTGCTGCTGCGCCTCCCGGACCCGAGCCCGTATATCCACCGGCTCCCGCACCGCAGCAAAAGACTCGACGGGGATCACTGTCCTGGGCGGAAGCTTGTCTTCCACTCGGGTGTACTCGGGCTTCCTGGACAGAGCATCCGCTCTCTGGTTGTGCCCGCTTGGTATGTACCGCACCCGGAAGTCAAACCTCGCAAAGAAGAGGGACCACCGGATCTGGCGTTGGTTCAAATTCCGAGCGGTCTGCAGGCTTTCCAGATTCTTGTGGTCCGTCCGGACCTCGATTTGATGCCGCGCCCCCTCCAGATGATGCCTCCAAGCCTCGAACGCCACCTTGATGGCCAGCAGCTCCTTCTCCCAGATGGTATAGTTGCGCTCCGAGGGGTTCAATTTCCGAGAGTGATACGCGCAAGGGAAAAGGGTACCGTTGGGCGTCGCTGCCTGGAGTAACACGGCCCCAATGGCAATGTCGGAGGCGTCCGCCTCCACGACAAACGGCCGTTGCGGGTCAGGATGCTTCAAGATGGGCTCCTTCATGAAGGCGTCCTTCAAAGCTTGGAACGCCTGTTGTTCGGGGGCGTTCCACTGGAACCGAGTCTTCTTCTGCAGGAGCCGGGTAAGGGGGGCTGTCAAGGCAGCAAAGCCAGGGATGAATGTTCGATAGTAGTTGGCAAATCCAAGAAGTCGCTGAACATCCTTCACGCGACGCGGGGGTTGCCAACTCTGCAACGACTCAACTTTACTCGGTTCCATGGCGATGCCCTCAGGAGAAATGCGGTGACCCAAGAAATCGATGGTCACCTGGTAGAACTGGCACTTCTCCAACTTGGCAAACAGCCGATGTTTCCGGAGGCGCTGCAGGACCTGACGGAGATGCTGATGATGCGCTTCACGCGACGGGGAGTAAATCAGGATGTCGTCCAGGTAAATCACGACAAACTGGTCCAACAGATCTCGAAAGATGTCGTTCATAAAATGCTGAAACACAGCGGGGGCGTTGGTCAGGCCAAACGGCATCACCGTGTACTCGAAATGTCCATAGCGAGTACCAAACGCCGTCTTCCACTCATCACCCGGCCGAACCCTGACGAGGTTGTAAGCTCCACGCAGGTCCAGTTTCGTGAAGATCTTAGCCTCCCGGAGTCGGTCCAAGAGCTCGGGGATGAGGGGCAGCGGGTAGCGGTTACGCACCGTGATGGCGTTGAGTTTCCGGTAGTCACAGCAGAGCCGTAACTCGCCCGACTTCTTTTTGACGAAGAGCACGGGCGCAGACACTGGCGAGGACGAGGGCCGGATGAAACCACGAGCCAAATTCTTTGTCAGGAAGTCCCGCAATGCAGCCAACTCGGGCTCCGACATGGAATACAAACGCCCCACTGGGAGAGGCGCATCAGGAACTAGATCAATGGAACAGTCATAGGGCCTGTGCGGGGGTAATTGGTCCGCCTCTGACTCGCTGAACACATCAGCAAAGTCGGACAGTTCGGGAGGCAAAGAAACCCCTGAGGAACCCTCCACCTGGCCGGCACAGATATGGCGGGTGTGGTCCACGCACTGCAAACTTGGGAAGGTGACCAAGTTCTGAGACCAATAGATCTGTGGATCATGCGCCCGGAGCCACGCCAGTCCCAGGACCACGGGGAAGTGCAGATCCGAAGTGATGTAGAACTGAATGGCCTCCACATGGGAACTGATGGCCATACACACTGGTTGCGTGGCGGCCGTAATAGGCCCGGACAGGAGCACTCGACCATCAATAGTCTCCACTAGCATGGGCGGATCCACCGGACACTGGGGAACAGCCCATTTGGCCACGAAGGCCGAGTCCATAAAGTTAGTGGTAGCCCCAGAGTCAATTAAGGCATGGACCGGAATCCCCTCTGGCTTGCCAGGAAGGATCAGACGTGCCTCCAAAATCAAATGCCGTGGAGGTTCACAGGCACCGTCGGAATGGCGTCGCTCGGCGTGGTCGTGGTGGGTCGCCCGATCTATCACACCGTCTAGATCGGGCTCGGGCCGTTTCCCGACAGCAAAGTAGAGGACTTTCTCGGGGCAGGCTTGGTCACTGACGCCCGCTGACGCTTCTTCGGGCAAGAAGCAGCCAAATGTCCAGGGTCCCCACAGTAAAAACACAACCCCCCCGATCGTCGTCTGTCCATTTCCGTCACCGAGAGACGGGACCTGGCGGCACCCAGCTCCATTGGCTCCTCCCTCTGGACTGGGGGCTCACGCACAACAGGGGCGGCAGGGGTCTGTGGGGTGGCACGGCGACTCTTTCGCTGCTGCAGCCGGGCATCGATCCGCAGACAAAGATGGATCAGCCCATTCAGGTCTGAGGGAATGTCCACGCGGGCCAGCTCATCCAACATCTCCTCTGACAAGCCATCCTGGAAGGCATCCACGAGCGCAGCCTCATTCCAGGCGGAATCCTGGCTAAGCAGCCGGAAATCGCTGATATAGGCCTGTAGGGGGCGCTGACCCTGCCTCAAAGCTTTCAGACGTCGGGTGGCAGTCTGCGCCTTAATCGGGTCCTCGTACATGAGGCGCATATGGTCACAAAACCCCCCAAAGTTATCCAACAAAGGGCTAGGCTGTGCCAGCAGAGGCGTGCCCCAACGAGCTGCATCCCCCGACAGAAGGCTCAACACGAATCCCACCTTATCTCGGTCAGTGGGGAAATCAGCTGCTCTCACGCTGATAAAAAGCTGGCATTGTCCCAGGAAGGCAGGAAACAGTTCTGGATTGCCAGCAAATTTATCCGGCATAGCTATCTGACATTTTCTCCTGGGTGGGGGTGCAGCATGTACCTTAGCTTGCAGTTGAGCCACCTGAGCTGCCAGCAAAGTGAGTTGCTGGGTGAGCTGAGCATTCTCGGCAAGAAGCTGCTCCATCGTAGTAGTAAGGGGTGGGAGGCTGAAAGCAAACTGTTCTGAACCAGCCCTCTTCCGGCCTTGTAGTAAGGCAAACCCCTATTCTAACAGAAGAGACTGGAGAGCGTCCAAGGCTGAAAAGCGTCTGCCAAGATTTATTAGTCAATTAACAAAACAAGAAACAAAAACACAGGAACTTGAATCCTCAAGCGGAAGGGTTGCTTTCAGCAACCAGCCCCTCCCCAAACACTCCTTTTATTGAGAGCTCAGGGCGTGGTCTCCCTGTGCCTCCTCCCGAGGAGTCCCACAGCCTTTCTTTGTTTGTTCCTGCTCGACTGCCTCCTGCGTCGGGCGTCCTTGAACAGGGCCAGCTGTGGGTCATCATCCTCCGCACTATCGGGCTCACGCAGCTGAGAAGAGGTCCCCGGCTGAGGGCTCTGCAAAGCCTCCAAACCATCATCAGCCGGTTCGTCTCCCTCCTCCCCCTCATCTGAGTCATCCGATACATCGGAGCCGGCTGTCGGACCCACAGGCTGGCCCTGAGTCACAACAGTTCCATTGGACAGCCCTGGTGTTTCAGGTGTTGGATCCCTTCCGTTACCCCTCCAGTTGCGACCCCAGGTGTTGTGGTTTCCAGCTCTCTCCTCCCTTAGTGAGCTCAGGGTTGTTTTCATCAAGTCAATAGCTTTTTCCAGAATCCGCTCTTCCTCACTGGCGTGCAGGGAGTTCTCCATCTCTTGTTTCCATTCTGGTTGGTGGTCGCTCCGTCTCGGGGTCACTTCTCTTGAAGCCTTTTCCCACTCACTTTTCCTTCCAACGCCCATCGACCACCGGGGTTTTTGTTCGTGCTGCTCCGCCGTTTCCTCCCAGGAGGAATATGATGCTTCAGCTTCCCAATGTTTCTGGGAGTTCGGCTGGGAGGAAGGCTCCTTCTCCGTGGGGCTTCCTTCCCTTCTTGCTTCATCGTCAGACATCATATTTATTTGCAAAGTCCCCCGGTAAGGTTCTTCTTCCCGGGTTGACTTTCGTTGCAAGCCCTGTCTAACCGGGAACTCTTTATAAGGGTTTACATCGTGGAAATATTAAGCCCTGTCTAATGTCAGGACCCACCCCAAACCACGTCTTAGGAAGACAAAAACTATTGGAGCCAAATCTTAGTCCAAAAGAAATCTTTACTATGACATGCTTGGTTGTAGGAATAAGAATAATAAGAATATGAGATTTAAAAGCCCTATCCACCTTTTTATCATAAAGCAAATATGCATGCCATCCATATACCAAATCCCAACCCTCAAGGTGAAGTATTCTCTTATTAGTTAAATTAAGCCAATCGCTAACCCATGTCAAGACCACCGCATCATAATACAGTTTCAAATTCGGCGCCTTGAGTATCTTGTCTTTCCCTAGTATCTTGTAAAATCTTAAATTTAACTCTTGGTTTTTTCCCCACCCAGATAAATTTATTAATAACCTTCTGCCATTCATCAAGGTTGGCATCCTTTTTCAATATAGGTATCATTTGAAACAAAAAGAGAAACTTCGGCAGAACATTCATTTTAACAACTGCGATTCTTCCCAGTAAAGATAATTGTAATTTTTTCCAATTATTTAAATCCCTTTGTATCTTCAACCATAATGTTTCATAGTTATTCTTATATAATTTTACATTTGAAGCTGCAGTATACACTCTCAAATACTTAACCTTTTTTACTATTTCAAAACCTGTTAATTTAATTAACATTTCCCTTTCACTCATAGATATATTCTAGTCTTATTACTATTCACCTTAAACCCAGAAACCTTACCATACTGAGTTATAATTTCCATCAAATCTATAACCGATTGTATCGGTTGAGATACTGTCACAACCAAGTCATCAGCAAAAGCTCTCAATCTATAATCATTCTGTTTTATTTTAATTCCCTTTATCATAGAGGACTCTCGAGTTTTAATTATTAAAATCTCTAACGTTAAAACAAACAATAATGGTGATAGGGGGCATCCCTGTCTTCTACCTTTTTCAATTTTAAATGTCTCTGTTAGCCCCCCATTAATTATAATTTGTGCAGTTTGTTGTTGATATATAGCTTTAATAGAATGTAAGAATCCTTCTCCAAAATTCATTTCCTCAACAACTCTCAATAAGAATTGCCAATTCAATTGATCAAAAGCTTTCTCTGCATCCAAAAATATCAATGCTGCAGGGACTTGGTTGTTCTTATCCAAATAGTCAAGCAAATTTACAATTTGTCTTACATTATATTTCATATACCTTCCAGATATAAATCCCGATTGATCACTATGAATCATTTGTTTTAAAACTTGCATTAATCTATTAGCCAATACTTTAGCAAAAATCTTATAATCTGTATTCAAAAGCGATATAGGTCTATAATTTTTAGGTTGAGTAAGGTCTTGACCCTCCTTTGGAATCAATGATACAAAAGCTGTCCTCCAAGATGGAGGAACTGCTCCTCCAGTCTGAATTTCATTAAACAACATCTTTAAAGGTTCAGTCATTTCAACCAACAACATTTTATAATAAATTGCTGTTAGTCCATCTATTCCCGGGGCCTTGCCCACTTTCAACTGTTTAATAGCTAAAGAGATTTCCTCTGATGTTATTAAGCAATTCATCTCAAGTTGTTGTTCTTTTGAAAGTCTCAGAAAATGAGCTTCCTGTAAATACTTATCTATATCTAAAGCTTGTATGTTTCCTCTAGAATATAATTTCGAATAGAAATCTAAAAAACTCCTCTTAATCAGCTTTTGTTGATAGACTTCTCTTTCTTTATATTCTATTTTATCTATAGTACGTAATTTCTGTTTCTTCCTTAATTGGTAAGCCAACCACCTACCAGGCTTATTAGCATTACAAAAAGTATTAAGTCTAGCATAACACAAATTAGTTGCTACTTGGTCAGCCAATAGCATACTAAATTGTTCTTTCAATAAATGTATCGAAATCCTTAAATTATTATCCAATGGATTCAAAATAAAGTCTTTCTCCTTAGATTTAATCTCTTCCTCAAGATCTTTACGTTTTTGCATTTGCTTACACCTATAAGCATTATTCTTATAAATCAAGACCCCTCTCATATAAGCTTTACTGGCGTCCCAAACCATTCCCATCGATGTACCTTTATGCATATTTATAACAAAAAATTCTTTCACATGTTCTCTACATTTCTGCAAGAACACCTCATTTGTAAATAAATTTTCATTCAGTCTCCAGGATCTTCTACTACCATCTTCAGCAAAAAAACTCCAACCAAACAGGACTATGATCCATCAATGTCCTAGGAAAAATCTTAACGTTCTTACCCTAGAGAAAAGATCAGTAGTAATTAAAATAAAATCAATCCTAGAGAAAGATTTATGTCTATCCGAAAAAAAGTAAAATCTCTGTCTTTCTTATTCCTTTCCCGCCATACATCTCTTAATTCCAGATCCTCCTTCAAATCAAAAAAAGCTTTGGGCAATTTCGAATTAGAAAAGTTTTTGAAGGATCCCTTCTTGTCTTCAAATGGGTCCAAAACTCCATTCCAGTCCCCCATCATAATAACAGATTTGTAATCCAATTCAATTAGTCTATGATGTAAAAATTTGAAAAACTTTTGCTGTTGTTGATTTGGAGCATATAATCCAATAAGAAGAACTTTATTTCCTTGTAGCATTAATTCAATACTAACATATCTCCCTTGTTTGTCCAATTCAATTAATCTAGCTGAAAAATCTTTTCTTAAATAAATGACCACTCCAGCCTTCTTGTCCAGAGCAAAAGATGCAAAATGTGTTCCCAATCGGGAATTAGCCAGATACTTTTGGTCTTTTAATGCAATATGTGTCTCTTGTAAACAAACAATGTCATTTTTATGTTGTTTCAAATAATAAAATACTTTCTTTCTTTTCTGTGGTGAATTTAAGCCATTAACATTCCATGTCAGGAACTTCACCATCTCTGGTGACCATGAGCCTTTGGAACATAGCCTGAAGATCACCTGTTGCTCTCTTTAGACGTGCTCCTCCCACAGGCTCTGAAACAGCCACATCTTGCGTAGTTAGACCAGATACAACGCTTCTCTTTTTGCTCTTTTTCCATATGCTTGTATGCAGCCCTAGTCATCCTCTGTTCTTTTGGGTCCTCCTTTAACACCAAACTCTGCTCCATAGCCTGCCACATCTCCTCAAAAGGCAATGACATTGCCCCTTCACTCAATTGTTTGTCTTCTTGTTTTACTTCTGTTCTTTTAACTCGAGGAGACGGTGGTGAGCCTGCTTTAAGGACCTTAGTATAAAAATCTTTTGCTTTTAAAATTGTATTCAACCTGTACCTTGTCCCTGCATAATTTACCACAATTCCATTGGGTATTTCCCATCTAAACTGAATTTGTCGCTTCTTAAGCTCATCGGACAGAAAAGCGAAATCTTTCCTTTTTCTAAGAATTTTTGGAGGTATCTCCTTTAAAATTATAATATCTTGGCCTGTAATTTGAAATCTTTCCTGATAAAAAGCCTGGATAATAGAATTTCTAGTTGATCTCCTGGAAAAGTAAATCACTACATCTCTAGGTAATTTTTTCTGTCTAGCAATCCAGGAATTAACCCTAAATGTCTTATCCATTTCTTTAAGTAATTCTTCAGGTTCACATTTCAAGACAGGAGCCACTGCTTCTACCACTTCCCATTCCAAATCTTCTTTAGGATTCTCTTTAAGGCCTCTGATGCGCAATGCAAACTCCATGTCTCTATATTGTGAGATGATGACTTCATCTTCTGTTTTATCAAATTTAACCTCTGCTCTGTCTATTTTCTGTTCAGTACTGATGATTTTATTTTCCAGATTCTCCACATACTCCATAACTGAATCCACACAAACATCCAGGCATTCAATATGTGCAGCCAAGCCCTGAAGTGCAAGCACTATATCCTCCCTCATCTGTTTGTTTTGATTAACAAATTCTTCCTTTGTTTCCTTTATTTCTTGCTGTAATACTTGTGTTAATACTTGTGTTGACTGCATCACAACTTGCTGAATGTCTGCCAATGTAAATGCAGGTGGTGGGGAAAGGTGGTTGTACTGTAGGTTTTGTTGTAGTTTGCCCTGCAGCTTGTGGTAAAGGTGAAGAAATAACACTTTTAGAGATTGTAGGGCCTCCCCCACACCTTGCAGCCATCTCTTAGGTTTCGATTTCCTCTTTCTCCCAGCAGAATCAAAGTTCAAAAAAGAAAATGAAAAAAAGAAAGGAGAAGGGAGAAAAAATAAAAGTTTTTCTCCCAAAGTTCCTTATCCTTCAATAAAAAAAAAAGGACAAGCTTTCAAATACACAAAATCCAGTACTGGGTAGAATCAGTTGCAAATTGTATCTCTTGCTATGTTTCAAAATATAACAATTTTCCAAAACAGTCAATTCACACAAGAAAGCAACATTCCAGCGCCATTTTTACTCCATTTCCATCAGCTTAAAACTTGAAGAAGATAATGAGTTTGAGTTAAAGTTAAAATCCAACTTGAAAATTCAAATCCTCCTGCTTCGGTCTGCCTGCTTCTCAAAGAAAAAAAAATACTCACAGTCCCATCTAAGCAGCAGATGTAGTTGTTGCATCTAGTTCCACTCCTTTATGGAGTGAAAGCGTCCTGGGAGCGGAGAAAGCCTGGGCTCCGAGGGAACTCACTCCGTTAGCCCCCAAACTCGTTGGGGGAATCACAGAGGAGCTCTACCTCTACCCAAACAAACTCGCCTCTCCCTCTTTTCCTGAGGGAGAAACTTCGGCGCCTCGGGACACCTGATTTTCACTGCCTCCGGGCGCTCTAACGCATCCCAAGATCGGGTGGCTTCAGAACGCTGCCATTCAGTGCGGCAGCGCTACCGGAAGAGGAAGAACACCTTTTTCATAAGTTACTTTTCTTATCCTATCAGTGATCAGAGAAAAAAAATGCTATGAAACTAAACCTGGAACATATAAGCATTTTTTTTCAATCTCTAATGTGGTCTTTTTATCTAAATTGTGCATCAGTAATACTGGGCAAAATGCTGTCAGGATGTTTAAATATTTTAAACAAATATTAAAGGTAGACTCTTTTGCCCTGGGCAAATTATACACATTAAAATATTAGGCTTTTAAAATTATTTGGAGCTTTCAGCATTCTCAAGCTGTCCAGCTTCTCTTCTCTCCTCATTGTGGTGTCTCCATTTTGTCTGTTTATCTGTTTCTTTGACAACTGCAGTATTAATGCCTTTTCAAAACCATGCTTGCAAGCTAGTCCTCCTCATTCCCCTTCTTCATTTCTTATCCTCTGTTCTCTATACCCATGTCTGACCAGCAATGCCTTTTCTGGGGGAATCACCCACAAAAGGGGGAGAGGGACCCTGTTCTCATATTTTTCAGCCCTGTGCAGATGACTCCACAACCTTTGGAAGCAGACCACACTGACCAGATGCTGCCTTCATTCATTTGAGCCAGGGAATTAGGTTTTGATCCAGCCATCCACTAGAAAGTTATCATGCAACCAGAGTGGAACAGATCTTTCCAAGTCCCACATCACCCAGATGCCTGTGAAAGCTGCAGAGAAATGAAAGACTCCTGAAGCCATTGACCCCTACATAAAGCCTCAGTAGACAACTGGAAAGACTAGGGGGGGAGGCAGAAACTCATTGTAAGGTTTTCTTTCTTGCCTCATTTGTATTGTAATTGGCCAGTTGAATGGACTCACGGAGGGATCGCATTTAGGAATGGTTGGCACAGCAAATACTGAACACCTTGAACGTCTGTCTGGTGGGAGGGAAAATTTGTCCAGGATGTTTGTATTGCATGTCTTGTAGAAGTAGCTATGTGCACGTGTGTATACACACACACACACACACACACACACACACACACACAAAATCTCACTGAGGCTATCCCCTTCACCTACCTCCATGTAAAGCTCCCCAGGCTGCTTCTTGCCCTTCTTGCACTAAGGCCTTTTTTAAAAAAAATCCCATTTATATCCCGCCCTTCTCCGAAGACTCAGGGCGGCTTACAATCTAAAGCACAAATCAATGTGCTTAGCAATAGCCTTCATTCTATGTATATCCCTGCTTATTAGGGCTTTCGCCCCCCCCCCCAAGCGGCATTATTACAAAGTCAGCTTATTGCCCCCAACAATCTGGGTCCTCATTTTACTTATCTTGGAAGGATGGAAGGCTGAGTCAACCTTTTAGCCTAGTGGGACTCGAACCTGCACTAATTGCAGGCAGCTGGTGTTACTTAAGGCATGCATACCTTTCTGAAATTCCATGCGGGAGGGAATCATGCCCTCTCAGGTGATTTACAATTCCTATGTTCTCACTGAGGAGGTAGCAGGAAAGAGAGCTGCAAACCCAAGCCCTGAATTTGTTGTGCTGGTGGACTTATAGTAGGAGTGCTAGGGCTCACTGTGTGCAATTTAAGAAATATTAATAGCCTTGCTTGTACACTTGCTAACCTCAATTTGAATCACAAACCTGGATGCACTAAACTAAGAGCTAAGGCAGGTTCAGAAAGTAACCCTTGAAAATGGGCAGCCAGTAATTATTTATTAAGGCAAAAACATGGATGTGAAGAATTTTGGAGGCATGTGCTTCAAAAGCCTGACTGGAAGGGGGGACTTCCGGTGGCGGCGCGGCGCCGAAGATAGCCGTTTTGGGCTGTCCGCTTCGCAGCTGTGTTTTTCCACCGAAAACAGCGCCGATCAGCTGTTTAGGTGGATTTGAAGCCCCCTCCTTGGGAGAAGAGGAGGGGGTGAGGCCCCAGGTAGGGGTTGAGTTCTCCGGGGCCGCCTGAGCTGAAAGCTTGGGCGGCTGAAGGATTGAGCCCCCCCGCAGCCTGGGTTGCTCCGAGCTGCTCAGCGTCTCTGCTCCGGGATTTTTGGAGCAGAGCCAGCTGTTTGCGACCACCCCTGCCAGAAGGAAAGACTTTGGAGTAATAAGGAGCAGGCAGAGCGGTACAGGAGGTCAAGGTGAAGAGGATTTTTATTTTTACTCCCTAGCTCAATGGACTTTATAGCCTTAAAGTGAAAGTACGCAACAAGTGAAAGTGGGGAAAGATGGCGGCTAAATCTTCCTCTAAAGTTCTTCGGAGTGCGGGAACTTCCCCGGTGCAACAGACATCGTTGCAAGCTTTGCTTCCTCCTGCACCTCCTGTGGCATTGATGCTGGAGAATGAAAATTTAAGGGATAAAATGGATGGAGAATTGAGCCTTGTCCAGTACCATCAGATGCAGTATGCTATTAGAATCAGGGGCTTAAAAGAGAATCCTACAGACTTAAAGCAGCTGATTTCTGAGGCTTTGGAAGCAGTATTGGGCCAGCCAGCATCTGAAATAGAGGGATGCATGGATAAAAATTTTCACGTAAATTCATGGATTGCAAGGCAGAGGAAGCTACCTAGAGATGTGGTGGTCTATTTTACAAAGAGAGCAACTAGAGATGAAGTTATTCAAGCTGCTTATGATACTAAAGTTGTGGTTGCTGAGCAAGAAGTCCTGGTTCTAAAAGAGATTCCTCCAAAGATTTTAAGGAGAAGGAAAGATTTTGCATTTCTTGTACAGGAACTTAAGCAACGTGATATTAAGTTCAGATGGGAGATTCCAGTCGGATTGGTGGTGATGCATGAAGGTAAAAGATATCGTCTGGTTACTGTGACTCAGGCGCGTGATTTCTACCGCAATGTTTTAAAAGCAACCCCTCTATCACTCCTGGAAGCTGCAAAGGGATCTGGAGAGGGGAAACCTCAAGAGGCTGAAGGTGGACAGACAGAGGAGAATGGTGCTGGAGGGGATCAAATTATAGCTTCATCGGCTGCTGCTGGAGAGCAGAGGTTGACGCGTGCCGCTTTAAAACGAGCAAGACAAGTACAAGAGCAAGACCAGCAGAAGTTTATGGAACTCTCAAAGCGTACTTACAGGGAAGCTGTGGGAGGAGCGCGGCCCAAAGAAAATACAGGGGCCATTGAAGATGTGCTCCAAAAGCTTCGGGGCGCCACGCATGGTGACTAAATTTCTAACCTGGAATGTTAATGGATTAAACTCACCACAGAAGAGAAAGAAAGTTTTTCAATATTTAAAACAATTTAAGATTGATGTTATATGTTTGCAAGAAATGCATATTAGGGTTATAGACCAAAAGTATTTATCGAACTCAAGGTTGGGCACGCAATTTGTTGCTTCTGCGATGAATAAGAAAAATGGAGTGGTTGTCTACGTTAAAAGTACTCTAACAGCGGAATTAATTGAAGCAGATAAGCAAGGAAGATATGTTATGATAGATTTGCTGTTAGAAGGTAAAAAAACGCTTCTAGTTGGACTGTATGCTCCTAATCAACAACAAGCTGATTTTTTTAGTTTACTTCATACAAAGCTTACTCAATTGGATTACAAATCGTTTATTTTTATGGGGGACTGGAATGGTGTTTTGGACGTACAGATGGATAAGGCTGGTTCTTTTAAGCGTGTTCCGAGTCATGCCAGATTGCCTAAATCTTTTTTTGAAATGAAGGACGATTTGGAACTGCGAGATATCTGGCGTGACACACACCTACATGAAAAGGATTATACTTTTTTTTCTGACAGATATCAATCTTTTTCCAGGATTGATTTTATTTTGCTGACTAATGATTTTTTTTCTAGGATTAAGAAGGTAAAGATCTGTGCAAGAACTATTTCGGACCATAGTCCAGTTTGGTTAGAGATCAATAAGGACAATAGGGATAGGCGCTCGTGGCGCGTAAATGAGAATTTGTTTAGAAATCAGAGAAATGTGGATGAATGTAAACAGCAGATGAAGGATTTTTTTGAAATTAATATGAACAAGGATACCTCTATGGACATGGTTTGGGATGCTAGCAAGGCCTATATGAGAGGGGTGTTGATATATATGAATAATAAATACAGACGTACTTTGGAAGCCAGAAGGAAAGAATTGGAGAATGAAATTAGGGAAAAAGAAAAGGCCTTAATTTTGAACCCATTGGATGTGAAGACTAAGGAGGTTATTAAGCTATTAAGAGGACAATTTGATAAATTGATGGCTGATCAAGTGGCAACCAATTTGCGGTTTGCCAGGCATAATACTTTTTGCAATGCTAATAAGCCAGGTAGATGGCTAGCTTACAGACTAAGGAAAAAGCAAAGGGCTTCTAATATAGATAAAATTGAACATAAGGGAAAGGTTGTTTTTCAACAGGATCTTATTAAGGAAGCCTTTGTGGATTTTTATTCTAAATTATATGCTAAGGAGAAGATTAATGAAAAAGACATTGATGTATATTTGGAGAATGCTAGCATCCCGGTTCTTACGCAAGCACAAAAAGAGGAGATTAACCAATTGATAACAGAAGAAGAAATTCTTATAGCAATTAAGGAATTGAAGGTGGATAAAGCGCCAGGTACAGATGGTTTGACTGCGGTTTACTACAAAAATTTACAAATGGAGTTGATAAAGCCGTTAAAGGAACTGTTCCAGACAATTCAGAGAGGGGGAAAGGTGCCTCCGTCTTGGAGAACTGCTTTTATTTCTTTGATTCCGAAGGAAGATCAAGATGCTACTCAAGTAAAAAACTATAGACCGATATCACTTTTAAATACAGATTACAAGATATTTGCTAAGGTGTTGGCTAACAGATTGATGAGGGTTTTGCAACAGGTGATTCATGGGGATCAAACTGGGTTTATTAGTGGTAGGCAAATGAAAAATAATGTGAGGCATATAGTTGATGTGTTAGAGTTTTTGGAAAGGAACAACCAGATCCCTGCGGCGCTAATTTTTTTAGATGCTGAAAAAGCTTTTGATCAATTGAATTGGCAATTTTTGATGAAAGTTTTAGATAAAATGAATTTTGGGGATAAATTTTTGCAACCAATTAGGGCATTATATCAAAAACAAACTGCCCGAATAATAGTTAACATGCTTGACTGTTACATGCTTGACTGAAGCATGTAACATTGAGAAGGGCACAAGGCAAGGGTGTCCGTTATCGCCTTTACTATTTGTGTTAACATTGGAGATATTACTGGTAAAAATACGGAATTCGGAAAGAATTAAGGGTATACAAATTAGAAATCAGGATTATAGATTGAGAGCGTTCGCAGATGATCTGGTTGTTACGGTGACCCAGCCGGAGAACTCTGTTGTGGACCTGATGGAGATAATAATGCAATATGGGAAGGTTTCTGGATTTAAAGTTAATGCACAAAAAACTAAAATTCTGGCCAAAAATATGACAGTATCGCAAAAGGCTCTTTTAGAAGGATTAACTGGATTTGAGATTGCTAAAAGGGTCAAATATTTGGGGGTGTTTTTGTCACCCTCTAATACAAAGTTATATAAAAATAACTATGAAAAATTATGGGGAAAAATTCAAAAAGAAATGGAGAGTTGGGAAAAATTGCAATTGTCTTTGCTGGGAAGAATCGCAGCAGTGAAAATGAATGTCCTGCCTAAATTTTTATTCTTATTTCAAATGATACCGGTTCTTAAGAAAGATTCTAATTTGGAAGAATGGCAACGGGGTATCAATAAATTTGTTTGGGCAGGGAAAAGGCCACGAGTTAAACTTAAGATTATGCAGGATACTCGTGAAAGAGGTGGTCTCAAAATGCCCAATCTTAAATTATATTATGAAGCTGCTGCGTTAGCAGGAATAAGTGATTGGATTAATTTGACACAAGAGAGATTATTAAATCTTGAGGGCCACGATTTGTTATTTGGCTGGCATGCATATTTGTTGTATGATAAGAAGGTAGATAATGTGTTTAAAGTGCATATTTTAAGACAGGCATTGTTGAGAGTTTGGAAGAAGTATAGACATAAGTTAGACTGTAAGATGCCATTGTGGGCAATTCCAAAACACGCAATAGAAAACATAAATGTTGGTTTCAAACATGATGTGACTACGTATAAGGAGATTTTAAGCTTGGAAAGAAGTGTATGGTGTTTAAAATCGTATAACCTCTTGCGAGATGAGAAGATTGTTCAAACCTGGTTTCAATATACTCAGTTACGGGCCAGGTGGAAAGAAAATCATAAAACTGGTTTTGCAATGACTGATGAAAATTTGATAAAGCAAATTAGAAATCAGGGTCCAGCACATATCAAACGGATATATCTTGCATTGATAGAAATTGACTCAGAAACAGAACTTGTTAAAGATTGTATGATAAAATGGGCCCAGAATATCCAAGAAGTTATTACAATGGACACATGGGAAAAGATCTGGGTGAGGAACGTAAAATTTACACAAGCTCAAAACCTAAGAGAGAACTTTTATAAAATGTTTTATAGATGGCATTTAGATCCTAAAAAGCTTGCAAGTATGTATCCGAACTATCAGCCAAAATGCTGGAGGTGTGGTGGCGAAGATGCAACATATTTTCACATATGGTGGACCTGTAAAAAGGTCAAGGCTTTTTGGATAAAAATTTGGTGGAATATGCAGAAGATCTTCAAGCAAAAGATAAAGTTTTGTCCGCAATTCTTTTTGTTGGGTATAATTACAGATGCTACTGTTGTGGACACTAAGTTGATGTTGAATTTAATTACAGCAGCAAGACTTTTAATAGGTCAATATTGGAAGAAGGAGGAACTGCCGACTATAGAAGAATGGACTTTAAAGGTTTCTGACCTGGCAGAAATGGTAAAGATCTCGGCTTATTTGAAAGATCATTCGCAAGAACGTTATATTATGGAGTGGAAAAAATGGATTGAATATATCCAGAACAAATATGGGACTAAAAAGTTTCATTTAGCATTTGAATAAGTCTTCCTTTCTATTTTCTTTTTTTTTCTATATGAAATATTAGTATTGCTTGTAGTTATCTTATATGAGCTAGAGAGTGATAGATTTAAGAATTTATTGTTGGTAGCATATGGATGCTTATGATTGTTCTTTGTTTTTATACCCTGTGCTTAGCTCTGGGAAGTCGGGGGGGGGGGGAGGGGGGAAAGGGGGGGAGGGGTAGGGAGGGATAGGTAGGGGGGGAGGGGGGATTGTTAAAGATAAAATGTATTTTAAAACTTTTCAATTAAAAAAAAAAGCCTGACTGGAAGCTCACAGGAAGTGACATCAAACATCTAAAAAGGATTGACACAGAATATTGGACACCCCCCACTTAACAGACCTTTTGCCCTGGCTTCTAGTTTTCCATGGGTTGAAAGGTCTCTTTTTGGGAACCACTGCAGGGATCCTTTCCTGCTGCCTCTATCAGTGCCTTCCCCTTTGCATTAACAGTTTAAAAGCTTGCTTCCCCACATCCTGGAACACGCCCCCCCCATAGTAGCACCCATCAAGTCTCCCTGACCAGATCAATTCTTAATTCTGTGCCAGTAAAAGTGTGTCACCCACACTTATATGGCACAAAGGGGGGGGAATTGTTGGAAGTCAGCACCCATCCACCTTCCTAGAGAAGGAAATATTTGGGGGGATATTAAAAAAGGTAGAATATTATATTTCTCCAAAGGAATAATGGAGGGGAAAAAATCTTAAAAGGCTTTTCTGCTGAAGTTTCCCCAGGCAGAAACTGAGCAGGCTAGCTCTGTAGAAATGCAGATTTGATAATCCTATTCAGAAAGACTGGGCCACTTATTCATAAGCAAAATGCCTTCAGACACAGCCTCAGAGAAGCAGGACATGACCTTTAGGATTAACCCACCGCCATTAGAATACCAAAAGGGCATACTCAAGCTCAGGTCAAAGTACAAAGCCACAGGAACAGGAAGCGTCAAATACAAAGCCCAAAGAAGGTATAAAAGCCCACCTATCCCAACTCCATTTTAGTCAGCTTTCTCAGAACGACATGCTTGAACTGGACCTGAAAATTTTTCTTTCAACAAGTGAATATAGAGATCAGGTGATCCTTATAGGCAGCCCAAGGGGCCAGGGTTTGTTTCACCATCTCTGGGACAAATCTGCTTTTTAAAATATATATACATGTATCTTTACCATTGTTTTAAAGAAACAAAAGAAATACTCTTCCAAAAACTAAGCATGACTACTTGCCTCAAATTAGTCAGCTTTTGGATATAAAATTTTGTGAAGAGACATAATATTATGTAGTGCTCTAAATGTTACACTGTATGCCTATAAAAGGCATTATAATGCCATACATTTTAATTCCTTTTATACTTAACATGAAACATTGCTTTCAATGCCACTGCTAGGAAAAAGTTAAATGTTTGGGTTTGGTAGGTTACCTGAAGATTTACATGGTTATAAATTCTGATCATCTCACCTGGCCTACAAAATGTGCTGAACTGTGTTTAATAAACAGAGTTGTGAAAGTGGATGTTTATTTCAACGCACTTTGAGGCACATTCAGAAAACAAAGGAGGATCTGGTTTTGGAAGTAGCAAATTGAATCAAGTGGCTGTAAAGTGCTTTGTAGCCTGTTGAAATACTTTGCAGAACTGATGGCTTTTCTGTTGTCTCTGGATTTGTTACAGGCAATAAGTGAGGAGATATTGATTTCTATATAAAGACAACACTGAAGAGGCAGGATGGGTGAGCTCACAGCTGTTGGTATGAATAACCAGCTGGATGCATTTTGGAATCTCATCTTCTCTTCCAAATAGAGCTCAGAAGGTGTGAGACTAGGTTTCTTTCACATTTACATTCTAAACTTTTATGTGGCCAACTATCAAGGTTAACTTTAATCTCATTCATGCAAATGCAGTGTTATCTTTTTCTGCAGCTCTTGTCAATATAATGAGAGATTCAACTTTCAGTACTCTGAATCTGGGGCCAAATTTGACCAACAAAATATGCATTCTAAATTGGATTTTAAGTTTATAGTATCCCTTTTAACAATGAGGAAATGGATGCTTCTGGTGATGACCATTTTAAGCAAATTCATGAGAACCAGACCAGCTGGTACTGGAAGAGCCAACACAACAAAGGAGGACATTTATTCACTCCATCTCTAAAGCTCTGAGGGTCAAAACTTAAAAACAAGAACAGAGTATTTTGAATCTCAATCATTTAGATTATTAACATAACTTACAATGTCCAACAAAGAAGACGTACTGTTTAGCAGTTTATTGACAGTTGTTTTGCTGTTCCTTCAACAGACATGTTTCATTCATCAGCTTCACCTGAGGGTGTCTGGGCAGCCTTTTCTCCTTTACAGTGCCAAGATCCTTTTTCATCCTCCTTGCAATTCTGCTAGAGGAAAGGACTCTCAGTTCTCTGTCTGGGAAGTGAGCTGGTTCAAGGAAGACTGTGAGAACATGAGAGTTGGAGAAGAAAAATCAAGCAGCAATTTTCTTTAGCTTTCTGCTGTCAGTCCATCTTCCTCATGTTCCTCCTTCATACTCTTCCTCAGGCACTGAGGCTTATTCTCAAAGAAACTTTTAAACACAGTCTGGCTAATACTTATAGCTGCTGCTCCTCCACACTTTACTGTTTTTATACTTTCCAGCTGAATGGAAGTTTGGAAAGAAATTATGTAAAGGAGGTCAGGACTATGTCACTTGAAAAGTTAATTGCTAATGCAGTAAATGCATATATCAGTCTGAGAGGTTTCCAAGAACTGGACAGAATATTTTTGTGCAGGATTAAGATAAATATTCCAGATCCCTTTGGGAGAAAAAGTGATTCAGAATGTTGCTGACTCCTTCATTCGAAGTCTATATCCTTCCTGGTCATGTGACCCAGATTGGACCATATGTAGCCTTCCCTACACATCCTGGTGCATATATACTAATGCAGAGATGCAGCATGAGCAGGAAGCAGAAACATACCTACCCAGGCAATATTCACACACTTAGGTTAGTCTCTAGAGAGAAAGTACATATAAGTGCATACAGGAACACATTACTACTGTACAAAAGAAAATACAATTGCCTCTTTTGACATTCCTGTGAAGAAATTGGAAAAAAGTTAAAGAGCCACATTATACACCTTTCCCTTGTTAAGAATAAAGAGTTAAGGACCACAAATGTCACTTACTGTATTTCTTTATCATTTTCTTTGTTTTTTGCCTCTCTCTGACAGCTTGTTTCTAGTCTCTGTTCTAATTAACTAAAATGTAACATTGCCAGCAAATTGGTATGATTAAATCCTGTGCTGGAAAGCTCTTTCCTAATCAGCCAATTTGCTAACCAGCTATTATACACTTACTGGCTTTACAACAAATATAAGGCTAACTTAATAAAAATTCAACCAAGTCCTATAGTACTATTTATTCATTTTATTTTATTAATTTGTAGTCCACCTGAATTATTTTTATAAATAACTCAAGGTGGTGAACACACATAATACTTCCTTCTCCTCTTATTTTCCTCATAACAACAATCCTGTGAGGTAATTTGGGCTGGGAGAGTGGCTTGACTCAAGTTCACCAAGCCGGCTTTCATGCAGAAGTTGGAAAATATTTGATTAATAGTAATTTAGGCTGTCCCCTTCATGGATTACTGCCTTGTTGTGGCAAAGGGGCTTGCGTAATTCAATGAAGCTATGAGCTATGCCATGCAGGGCCACCCAAGACAGACAGCTCACAGTAGAGAGTTCTGACAAAACGTGATCCACTGGAGAAGGAAATGGCAACCCACTCCAGTATCTTTGCCATGAAAACCCCATGGACAGTACCAAAAGGAAAAAAGATATGACACTGGAAGATGAGCCCCTCAGGTCAGAAGGCATCCAATATGCTACTGGGGAAGAGCAGAGGGCTAGTACTAGTAATGCCAGAAAGAATGAAGCAACTGGGCCAAAGCCGAAAGGACGCTCAGCTGTGGATGTGTCTGGTGGTGAAAGGAAAGTCTGATGCTGTAAAGATTTTTTCTCCATAGGAACCTGGAATGTAAGATACATGAATCAAGGCAAACTGGACGTGGTCAAACAAGAGATGACAAGACTGAACATCGACATCTTAGGAATCAGCGAACTAAAATGGACAGGAATGGGCGAATTTAATTCAGATGACCATCAGGTATACTACTGTGGGCAAGAATCCCTCAGAAAAAATGGAGTAGCCTTCACAGTCAATAAAAGAGTAGGAAAAGCAATACTGGGATACAATCCCCAAAATGACAGAATGATCTCAATTCAAATCCAAGGCAAACCATTCAATATAACAGTATTCCAAGTCTATGCCCCAACCACCGGTGCTGAAGAGGATGAAATTGACCAGTTCTATGAAGTCCTACTGTGGGAATGGCCAGAAGTTGGCCTCCCAAGAATTTGGCCTCTCAGCCTTCAGCTTTCCCAAACCTCTTTATCGGCCTCCACGTGGGCTGCAGTGATGAGCATACTCTCCTGGGTCACACAGGCTGGCATGTGGGAGGTTTGGGAAACGCTATGATAGAGCTTTCACATATATCTTTTAGTATCTTGTTTTTGTAATGATCTAATAGTTCTCTCTATGTATCCTATTTTGTATGAGATTGATGGGATTTGTGTAATGTTGTATTTGGTATTCAGAAGAGGGAGCTGAATAAAAGTTCAGCGGGCAGGGCTCAGGAGGTTTTTTTGGTGAGACGAGGCTGCTTGGCTGGTTCAGAGCATCTCTATCGACCTGGGTGTCCCGTGTGAGGCTGGTTCAGAGCATCTCCTTCTTCTGGTGCCCCGTGTGAGGCTGTGAGGCCAACTGTAACTTCTAGCTTACCTTCGCTCGGCAGGAGCTAAACGAACACATTCAACTATTCATTCCATTATTAAGGAATCAACGAGGTAAGTATGGGGACTTCTCTTTCAACAGGACAGAAAAAACAGGTATCTGACCTTTGCTATTTCTTGACAAGGACTACGCAAACAGTTAAAGTCTATAAAGAGGATGTGGAAGAGCTGGTTAAGATGATTGGTAAGTTATGCCCTTGGTATCCTGCAGATGGGTCTCTTAGTCCCTATGATTGGCAAGAAATTGGGCAAAATTTGCATTGGGCTGCAACCACTCCAGTATCAGTACTACGCACTTGGCAACTCTGCTGTAAAGCTATTACTGAGTTGTCCAATTCTCTCTTGTACCCCCCAAAATTAATAACTCCTGAGGCACCAATCCTGTACCCCCCAGACCCTCAGCCACTGCCGTCTTACAATAATTCTTCACGGCAGTGGAGCTCTGAGAGTTATCAAAATTTGGACCCTCAACAGACTGCTATTCAGCAAATGGTGCAGTGTGCATTGGCCTCTGGAAATTCAGAGGACGTCCAGGAGAAATTGCCATTAATGGCTGTCTGCCCCGTGGTCTGAAACGCTCAAAATCAGTGAGTTCATGAGTCTGTCCCATTTGCAGTTTACAAAGAGCTGAAAAGAAGTGTTACAGAAAATGGGTTGCAAAGCAATTTCACCTGAGGGCTTTTGCCAGCCATCGCCTTTCAACAAATTGGCCAGATAGTCAAAGATGCTGGAATTGTATCCCAGACAGCGGGACACCTCTAGGGTCATTTGCAAATATTCGCCAGGAAGCAGATGAGTCCTATATGTCTTTTGTTAATACATTGCAGAGAGCTATAGAATGACAGGTTCAAAATGAAACTGCTGCTGACGTTCTGATGAAACAATTGGCATATGAAAATGCTAATCAGGACTGCAAAACAGCCCTGAAAGCAATTTATTCCAAACCTGAGACTACCATTGCTCAGATGATTAAATTGTGTCAGAACATTGTAACTGAATCTCATAAGACAGAACTTTTGGCTACAGCTCTTGCAGCTGTAGTTCATCCAGCCAAAGTCAAAAAATGCTTTGCTTCTCATTTTACTCTGGTACAATTGCAAAGTTTTTTAGGTCATCTTAATTGGGCTAGACCATTTTTAGGGTTAACTACTGCTTTGTTGCGTCCACTTTTTATTGCCTTGCAAGGTCATTTAACCCCTGACGCACGGATTCCAGTCTCCATGGCGATGCGACATTGCCTTCATCAAATCAATTCTGCCCTTCACAAAGTTATGGCTAACAGAGCTCCTCTTTTAGGATCGTTGTCTGCAGCACTTTTGCACACTCCTTTACAGCCAACTGCTATCTTATTCTTTCCTGAAACACTTAAATCTATATGCATTGTAGAATGGTTGTATTTGCCACACACACTAGCTAAAAATGTGTCTCCCATTGATGTGTTATATTCTGATCTTTTAATGAAGGTACGGAATCGTGCACTCCAGTTAACTGGCTTTGATCCTTTAGTTATTCATTTGCCTTGCACTAAGGATCAGCATGATTTCTTTATGGAAATGTCTAATGCTTATGCGATTGCCTTTGTAGATTATGTGGGAGCTGTATTGTTTAAACCCCCCCCAAGGACCAATGTTTGGTTTTATTACAGGAATTGCATTTGTTTTTCAGTCTGCACAGGTTTCTATCCCTCTTCCTAATGCTATTACATTATTCACAGATGGGTCTCGTACCCATGGGGTGGTTGTTTGGCAAGTTAATGGCAAATGGCAAACTAAGTTTACAGCTTCTCAAACATCCGCCCAGCATGCTGAACTTGCTGCAGTGATTTTAGCCTTTCAATTACATGCTACAACTCCTTTTAATCTTATTGTGGATTCTCAATATGTTTACAATCTTTTTAACCATATTGCATTTGCTTATCTATCCCCACTTTTGGACCGTAACTTGCTTTCTCTATTCCTTACTTTTCAAACTCTCCTGCGTGACCGTACTGCCCCATTTTTCGTTGCTCACATTCACTCCCATACAGGTTTTTCTGATACTATTTCTGATGGCAACCATAGAGCAGATGCAGCTCTCCACTCTTTTAAGGTGGTTTCACTTTTTACTGACCCTTTGACTAGCCATTCCTATTTTCACCAGAATGCTAAATCTCTTTGTGCTACCTTTAACATTCCACTTTCTCAGGCTCGTGATATTATCTCAGCCTGTCCTTCTTGCTCCTCCTCCCCCCTCTCTTTTCCCTTTGATGCTGTTAATCCAAGAGGAACTGATGTGTGGGTTACCCCCCTTCGCAGTGAAACTGCCTCTCATATTATTCAGCACCTTCTCGCTGCCATGGCTGTCATGGGATGACCACTTGTCTTAAAGACAGACAATGCTCCTGCGTATACTTCTAATGCTTTTTCTCAATTTTGCAGCACTTGGGATATTTCTCTCCGACATGGCATTCCATACAATAGTTCAGGCCAAGCTATAGTGGAACCTGCACATCGTACATTTAAAGCTTTGTTGTTTAAACATTTAAAAGAAAGGGGAATTACTCCCTCAGATCTTAAAACTTTGATTCCAGTATTGTTATTTACTTTGAATCATTTAACAATCACTAATCAAGCTTATACTCCTGCAGAGAGACATTTTAGGAAGGAGCTTCCCCTGGAATGACCACAAGTGCTATATAAGGAGCTGCCCGAGCCAACCTGGAAGGGACCAGCTGAATTGATTACTTGGGGAAGGGGGTATGCATCTGTTCTTACTCCTACAGGACTGGTGTGGGTGCCTGCCAGGTGTGTGAAGCCATTCCGAGCCAAACATGAGCTGGCACCAGAGGCTGAGCAGTCCGCTCCCAGAGTTCAATCCAGCCCTGACATTGAACCCGAACCCGATGGGTGAAACACCACAAAGGCGTAAAAGACCTTCGTGGCCAGCAGGAACTCAGCCACCAATAACATGGGGAATGTTAAAAACACTCAGTGCAGATGCCCTTCGTGACCTTACTACTGCGCAGCTAGAGCCGACCCCAGAACTATTCCTGTCGGCAATTATCGCGCGACTTAACACCAATTCCGCACTTGGACTGTTGCTGTGTTTTTTGGTTTTTATTTTTTCAGCTGTAGACATTCATGAAGATTTAGCAAGTAGAGGACAATTCAATTAGTGGCTTATATCTTGGCTACCAGATTTAGCTTGGCTTAAACATTTATTTGTTTATGGTATCTTAACTATAGTTATATTGATTAGTTTGTGTTGCTGTATCCAATGTATTCCCTCTTTGCTAGCATTGTGCCGTTCACTTATTGTTAAACGATCCCACACCTCTGGCTTCAATGCCAAAGATTTACACGTTATGCAAGCTTATCTCGAACATTTTGCTTCTGTCATTAAACAAAAAAGGGGAAATGTGGGAACGGCCAGAATTTGGCCTCCCAAGAATTTGGCCTCTCAGCCTTCAGCTTTCCCAAACCTCTTTATCGGCCTCCACGTGGGCTGCAGTGATGAGCATACTCTCCTGGGTCACACAGGCTGGCATGTGGGAGGTTTGGGAAACGCTATGATAGAGCTTTCACATATATCTTTTAGTATCTTGTTTTTGTAATGATCTCATAGGCACCTGAGTAGTTCTCTCTATGTATCCTATTTTGTATGAGATTGATGGGGTTTGTGTAATGTTGTATTTGGTATTCAGAAGAGGGAGGTGAATAAAAGTTCAGCGGACAGGGCTCAGGAGGTATTTTTGGTGAGACAAGGCTGCCTGGCTGGTTCAGAGCATCTCTATTGACCAGGGTCTGAATTCTTTTCCCTTCTCCCTACCGCACCTTATAGAACTAACACCAAAAAATGATGTCCTTATCATCATGGGGGATTGGAATGGTAAAGTAGGAAGCCAAAAGGTAACCGTAATAACAGGCAAGTTTGGCCTTGGAGTACAAAATTAAGCAGGACACAGACTGACAAAATTTTGTCAAGAAAATACGATGGTCATAGCAAACACTCTTTTCCAACAACCCAAGAGACATCTCTACACATGGACATCACCAGACGGTCAACACAGAAATCAGATTGACTATGTGCTCTGCAGCCAAAGATGGAGAAGCTCTATACAGTCAGTAAAAACAAGACCAGAAGCTGACTGTGGCTCAGACCATGAGCTTCTCATCGCAAAATTTAGGCTTAAACTGAAGAAAGTAGGGAAAAGCACTAGGCCACTCAGGTATGAACTAAATCATATCCCTGACGAATATACAGTAGAGGTGACAAATAGATTTAAGGAATTAGATCTGATAGACAGAGTGCCTGAAGAACTATAGACGGAGGTTCGCAACATTGTACAAGAAGTAGCAACTAAAACCATCCCAAAGAAAAAGAAATGCAAGAAAGCAAAATGGCTGTCTGAGGAAGCTTTGCAAATAGCTGAGGACAGGAGGGAAGCGAAAGGCAAGGGAGAAAAAGAAAGATACGCCCAATTGAATGCAGAATTCCAGAGAATAGCTAGAAGAGATAAGAATGCCTTCTTAAATGAACAGTGCAAAGAAATAGAAAAAAACAATAGAATAGGGAGGACTAGAGATCTTTTCAAGAAAATTGGAGAGATGAAGGGAATGTTTCATGCAAAAATGGGCATGATAAAGGACCAAAATGGCAGGGACCTAACAGAGGCAGAAGAGATTAAGAAGAGGTGGCAAAATTACACAGAAGAACTATATAAGAATGAGCTTAACATCCCTGATAACCACAATGAGGTGGTCACTGACCTCGAGCCAGACATCCTAGAATGTGAAATGAAATGGGCCTTTGGAAATCTGAGCAACAACAAAGGTAGTGGAGGTGACAGTATTCCAGCTGATCTATTCAAAATCTTAAAAGACGATGCAGTAAAAGTGCTACACTCAATTTGCCAGCAAATTTGGAAAACTCAACAGTGGCCACAGGATTGGAAAAGATCAGTTTACATTCCAATTCCAAAGAAAGGCAGTGCCAAAGAATGTTCAAACTATCGCACCATTGCACTCATTTCACATGCTAGTAAAGTTATGCTTAAAATCCTACAAGCTAGACTCCAGCAGTATGTGGATCGAGAACTTCCAGAAGTACAGGCAGGATTTTGAAGAGGCAGAGGAACTAGAGAACTAGAGATCAAATTGCCATGGAGAAAGCTAGGGAGTTCCAGAAAAACATCTTCTACTGCTTCATTGACTATGCTAAAGCATTTGATTGTGTGGATCACAACAAATGGTGGCAAGTTCTTAAAAAGATGGGAGTACCAGACCATCTTATTTGTCTCTTGAAAAACCTATATGCAGGTCAAGAAGCAACAGTGAGAACTGGACACGAAACCACTGATTGGTTCAAATTTGGGAAAGGAGTCTGGCAAGGCTGTATATTGTCACTCTGGGCTAGATGAATCAAAAGTTGGAATTAAGATTGCCGGGAGAAATATCAACAACCTAAGATATACAGATGATACCACTGTAATGGCAGAATGTGAAGAAGAACTAAAGAGCCTCTTGTTATGAGTGAAGAAGGAGAGTGCAAAACTTGGGTTGAAACTAAACATTAAGAAAACCAAGATCATCGCATCCGGCCCTCTCAATTCCTGGCAAATAGATAGGGAAGAAATGGAGGTAGTGATAGATTTTATTTTCCTGGGCTCCAAGATCACCGCAGATGGGGACTGTAGCCAAGAAATTAAAAGACGCTTGCTCCTGGGGAGGAAAGCCATGGCAAATCTAGACAGCACACTAAAAAGCAGAGACATCACCCTGCCTACAAAAGTGCGTATAGTCGAGGCTATGGTCTTCCCAGTAGCAATGTATGGCAGTGAAAGTTGGACTATAAGAAAGGCTGAGCACCTAAGAATTGAAGCCTTTGAACTATGGTGCTGGAGAAGACTCCTGCAAGTCCCTTGGACTGCAAGGCGATCAAACCAGTCAGTCCTAGAGGAGATCAACCCTGACTGCTCTTTAGAAGGTGAGATCCTGAAGTTGAATCTCAAATACTTTGGCCACCTAATGAGAAGGAAGGACTCACTGGAGAAGAGCCTAATGCTGGGAAAGATTGAGGGCAATAGAAGAAGGGGACGACAGAGAATGAGGTGGCTGGATGGAGTCACTGAAGCAGTAGGTGTGAACTTAAATGGTGTCCAGAAGATGGTAGAGGACAGGAAGGCCTGGAGGAATTTTGTCCATGGGGTCGCGATGGGTCAGACATGACTTTGTAACTAACAACAACAACAATTTAGGCTGTAATTCTAAACCTACTTAGTATATTAGTAAATGTAATATTACATTTCATTTCAGCATGATCCTTTTTCAGAGAAGAAAGTTATTCAATATATAGCATTTTTAATGAAAAATGTTGTTGATGATATCAATTGCCCTTGTGACATTGCAGGGTTACTCATTCTTTGTTAATCTTATTAGTTCAATGCTTCCATTTATATTACTGTTACACTGGAAAAAGGAAGTTATTCTGAGTAATCTCGCTTAAACTCTTTAACTTCATTTTCAAGTTAGCAATGTATTGTAAGTGTAAAACAAATGGAGAAAACAGGAGATTCCAATCAGATGCAAGAAACATGCAGGTAATTTTAAAATGTGTTTTCATTCTTAAAAAAACTTATGAGAAGTAAATCAACTGAACCAAATTACAGATAATTTCTGTGGCTTGGGAAACTTGTTAATATACCTTTGCACATCTGTTGATACAGTATTTGTCAGTCATAAGTATTTTTGTTCATAGCAAAGATTAACAGCACAATTCTTTGAATGTTTACCTAGAAGTAAGTCAAACTATCCCATGACACATATTATCAGATATTTAAGCATGATTAGCTTTAACTGTAGTGGAAACAGTGCAAATATAATGGAGAAATATTAGTCTCAGTTAATTAGACTTATTAAGCCAATTAATAAAATAGTACAGAAGTTTAATTATGTAATTTAGCTTTTGAAAAGTTAATTACTAATGAAATAAATTTATATAAACTTTAGGTGTCACTTCTGGTGGCGACGCGGCGCCGAAGACAGCCGCCTCCGGGCTGTCCGCTCCGCAGCTGTGTTTTTCCATCGTAAACAGCGCCGATCAGCTGTTTAGATGGATTTGAAGCCCCCTCCTCGGGAGAAGAGGAGGGGGTGAGGCCCCAGGTAGGGGTTGAGCTCTCCGGGGCCGCCTGAACTGAGAGTTTGGGCGGCTGAAGGATTGAGCCCCCCCGAAGCCTGGGTTGCTCCGAGCTGCGCAGTGTCTCTGCTCCGTGATTTTTGGAGCAGAGCCAGGCATTAGCAACCACCCCTGCCAGAAGGAAAGACTTTGGAGTAATAAGGAGCAGGCAGAGCGGTACAGGAGGTCAAGGTGATGTGGACTTTTATTTTTACTCTCTAGCTTAACGGATTTTATAGCTTTAAAGTGAAAGTGCGCAATAAGTGAAAGTGACGAAAGATGACGGCCAAAACTTCTAAAGCTCTTCGGAATGCGGGGTTTTCCCCGGTGCAACAGACCTCGTTGCAAGCTTTGCTTCCTCCTGTACCTCCTCCGGCGTTGACGCCTAAGGATTTACAAGATGCCCTTGAAAAGCATTCACAATTAATATCTGATATGATGGATGAAAAGTTGAAAAAGCTGGAGGAGAAGTTGGAGAAGAAGATGGAAGAGAAGTTTAGAGCAATGAGGGTAGACATGTTGTCTATGATTGAAAGTGTAGCTGAATGTGTGCAACAGCTGGATGCAAAAGTGGAGGATCTCAGTCAAAAGAACTCTATATTAGAAGCAAAGGTATTAGAGAATGAAAATATAAGGGATAAAGTGGATGGAGAATTGAGCCTCGCTCAGTATCATCAGATGCAGTATGCTATTAGAATTAGGGGCTTAAAGGAGAATTCTAAAGAAGATTTAAAGCAGCTGATCTCTGAAGCTTTGGAAGCGGTATTGGGCCAGCCAGCATCTGAAATTGAGGGAAGTATGGATAAAATTTTTCGTGTTAATTCATGGATTGCAAGACAGAGGAAGTTACCCAGAGATGTGGTGGTCTATTTTACAAAGAGAGTAATTAGAGATGAAGTCATTCAAGCTGCTTATGATACTAAATTGGTAGTTGCTGAGCAAGAAGTCTTGGTTTTAAAAGAGATTCCTCCAAAGATTTTAAAGAGAAGGAAAGATTTTGCATTTCTTGTACAGAAACTTAAGAAATGTGATATTAAGTTCAGATGGGAGATTCCAGTTGGACTGGTGGTGATGCATGAAGGTAAAAGACATCGTTTGGTTACTGTGGATCAGGCACGTGATTTTTATAGCAATGTGTTAAAAGCAATCCCCCTACCACTTCTGGAAGCTGCAAAGGGATATGGTGAGGGAAAGCTTCAAGAAGTTGCAGATAGACAGACAGAGGAGAATGGTGCTGGAGGGGATCAAGTTACAGTCTCATCGGTTGCTGCAGGAGAGCAGAGGATGACGCGTGCCGCCCTAAGACGAGCGAGATGAGAGCAAGAGCAAGACCAGCAGAAAGTTATGGAACCTCCAAAGCGTACTTACAGTGAAGCTGTGGGAGGGGCGCGGTCTAAAGAAGTTGAAGGGGTCATTTCAGATATGCTCCAAAAGCTTTGGAGTGTCAAGATTGGTGACTAAATTTCTAATTAGAATGTCAATGGATTGAATTCATCATAGAGGAGAAAGAAAGCTTTTTAATATTTAAAACAATTTAAGACTGATGTTATCTGTTTGCAAGAAACGTATATTAGGGTTGTGGACTAAAAGTATTTGTACGCAAGCTTCTAATCAACAACAAGTTGATTTTTCTTAACTTACTATAAACAAAGGTTACCTAATTGGATTATAATTTTTTTAAATTTTTTATTTTATTCTTATTGGAGATTGGAATGGTGTCCTAGACGTATAGATGGATGATCTGGAACTGCGAGATATTTGGCGTGATATATGCAAGAACTATTTTTGATTATAGTTCAGTTTGGTTGGAGATTAATAAGGTTAATAGAGATAGGCGCTTTTGGTGCGTAATTGAGAATTTGTCTAGAGATTAGAGAAATGTGGGAGAATGTAAATAGTAGATGAAAGTTTCTTCTTTGAAATTAATATGAATAAGGATTGGGATTAAGAAATTTTATTTAGCATTTGAGTGAAATTCCTTTTCTGTTTTCTTCCTTTTTTTTCTTATCTGTAATATTATTACCCCCTTCATGGATTACTGCCTTGTCGTGGCGAAGGGGCTTGCGTAATTCAATGAAGCTATGAGCTATGCCGTGCAGGGCCACCCAAGACGGACAGGTCATAGCTGAGAGTTCTGACAAAACGTGATCCACTGGAGAAGGAAATGGCAACCCACTCCAGTATCTTTGCCATGAAAACCCTATGGACAGTACCAAAAGGCAAAACGATATGACGCTGGAAGATGAGCCCCTCAGGTCGGAAGGCGTCCAATATGCTACTGGGGAAGAGCAGAGGGCTAGTACTAGTAGCGCCAGAAAGAATGAAGCGACTGGGCCAAAGCCGAAAGGACGCTCAGCTGTGGATATGTCTGGTGGTGAAAGGAAAGTCCGATGCTGTAAAGATTTTTTCTCCATAGGAACCTGGAATGTAAGATCCATGAATCAAGGAAAGCTGGACGTGGTCAAACAAGAGATGACAAGACTGAACATCGACATCTTAGGTATCAGCGAACTAAAATGGACAGGAATGGGTGAATTTAATTCAGATGACCATCAGGTATACTACTGCGGGCAAGAATCCCTCAGAAGAAATGGAGTAGCCTTCATAGTCAATAAAAGAGTAGGAAAATCAATACTGGGATACAATCCTCAAAATGACAGAATGATCTCAGTTCGAATCCAAGGCAAACCATTCAATATCACAGTAGTCCAAGTCTATGCCCCAACCACCAGTGCTGAAGAGGATGAAATTGACCGGTTCTATGAAGCCCTACAGCACCTTATAGAAGTAACACCAAAAAATAATGTCCTTATCATCATGGGGGATTGGAATGCTAAAGTAGGAAGCCAAAAGATAACTGGAATAACAGGCAAGTTTGGCCTTGGAGTACAAAATGAAGCAGGGCACAGGCTGATAGAATTTTGTCAAGAGAATACGATGGTCATAGCAAACACTCTTTTCCAACAACCCAAGAGACGGCTCTACACATGGACATCACCAGACGGTCAACACAGAAATCAGATTGACTATATGCTCTGCAGCCAAAGATGGAGAAGCTCTATACAGTCGGTAAAAACAAGACCAGGAGCTGACTGTGGCTCAGACCATGAGCTTCTCCTTGCAAAGTTTAGGCTTAAACTGAAGAAAGTAGGGAAAAGCACTAGGCCACTCAGGTATGAATTAAATCATATCCCTGTTGAATATACAGTAGAGGTGACAAATAGATTTAAGGAATTAGATCTGATAGACAGAGTGCCTGAAGAACTATGGACAGAGGTTCGCGACATTGTACAACAGGTAGCATCCAAAACCATCCCAAAGAAAAAGAAATGCAAGAAAGCAAAATGGCTGTCTGAGGAAGCTTTGCAAATAGCTGAGGAAAGGAGGGAAGCGAAAGGCAAGGGAGAAAAACATAGATATGCCCAATTGAATGCAGAATTCCAGAGAATAGCTAGAAGAGATAAGAATGCCTTCTTAAATGAACAGTGCAAAGAAATAGAAGAAAACAATAGAATAGGGAGGACCAGAGATCTTTTCAAGAAAATTGGAGAGATGAAGGGAACGTTTCATGCAAAAATGGGCATGATAAAGGACCAAAATGGCAGGGACCTAACAGAGGCAGAAGAGATTAAGAAGAGGTGGCAAAATTACACAGAAGAACTATACAAGAATGAGCTTAACGTCCCAGATAATCACAATGAGGTGGTCACTGACCTCGAGCCAGACATCCTAGAATGTGAGGTGAAGTGGGCCTTAGAAAAGCTGAGCAACAACAAAGCTAGTGGAGGTGACAGTATTCTAGCTGAGCTATTCAAAATCTTAAAAGACAGTGCAGTAAAAGTGCTACACTCAATTTGCCAGCAAATTTGGAAAACTCAACAGTGGCCACAGGATTGGAAAAGATCAGTTTACATTCCAATTCCAAAGAAAGGCAGTGCCACAGAATGTTCAAACTATCGCACCATTGCACTCATTTCTCATGCTAGTAAAGTCATGCTTAAAATCCTACAAGCTAGACTTCAGCAGTATGTGGATCGAGAACTACCAGAAGTACAGGCAGGATTTTGAAGAGGCAGAGGAACTAGAGATCAAATTGCCAACATACACTGGATCATGGAGAAAGCTAGGGAGTTCCAGAAAAACATCTACTTCTGCTTCATTGACTATGCTAAAGCCTTTGATTGTGTGGATCATAACAAATTGTGGCAAGTTCTTAAAGAGATGGGAGTACCAGACCATCTTATTTGTCTCTTGAGAAACCTATATGCGGGTCAAGAAGCAACAGTGAGAACTGGACACGGAACCACTGATTGGTTCAAAATTGGGAAAGGAGTCCGGCAAGGCTGTATACTGTCGCCCTGCCTATTTAACTTATATGCAGAGCACATCATGAGAAAGGCAGGGCTAGATGAATCAAAAGTTGGAATTAAGATTGCCGGAAGAAATATCAACAACCTAAGATACGCAGATGATACCACTCTAATGGCAGAAAGTGAAGAAGAACTAAAGAGCCTCTTGTTGCGGGTGAAGAAGGAGAGTGCAAAACTTGGGTTGAAACTTAACATTAAGAAAACCAAGATCATGGCATCTGGCCCTCTCAATTCTTGGCAAATAGATGGGGAAGAAATGGAGGTAGTGACAGATTTTGTTTTCCTGGGCTCCAAGATCACCGCAGATGGGGACTGTAGCCAAGAAATTAAAAGACGCTTGCTCCTGGGGAGGAAAGCCATGGCAAATCTAGACAGCACACTAAAAAGCAGAGACATCACCCTGTCAACAAAAGTGCGTATAGTCAAGGCTATGGTCTTCCCAGTTGCAATGTATGGCAGTGAAATTTGGACCATAAGAAAGGCTGAGCGCCAAAGAATTGAGGCCTTTGAACTATGGTGCTGGAGAAGACTCCTGCGAGTCCCTTGGACTGCAAGGCGATCAAACCGGTCAGTCCTAGAGGAGATCAACCCTGACTGCTCTTTAGAAGGTGAGATCCTGAAGTTGAATCTCAAATACTTTGGCCACCTAATGAGAAGGAAGGACTCACTGGAGAAGAGCCTAATGCTGGGAAAGATCGAGGGCAATAGAAGAAGGGGACGACAGAGAATGAGGTGGCTGGATGGAGTCACTGAAGCAGTAGGCGTGAGCTTAAATGGACTCCAGAAGATGGTAGAAGACAGGAAGGCCTGGAGGAATGTTGTCCATAGGGTCGCGATGGGTCGGACACGACTTCGCAGCTAACAACAACAACAACAACAAATATTATTACTGTTTGTAATCATTTTACATGAGCCAGAGGGTGTTAGAATTAATAGTTTATTGTTGATAGCATATGGATGCTTATGTTTGTTTTTCGTTTTTATACCCTGTATTTAGCTCTGGGAAGTCGGGGGGGGGAGGTGGGAATGGGGGAGAGGGATAGGGAGGGTTAGATGGGGGTGGGGGAGGGGGGATTAAAGTTAAAATGTATTGTAAAACTTTTTAAATAAAAAAAAACTTTAGGTGTTTTATTCTTTAGTGTGTGTGTTTATGTGTGTTTGTGTTTGTTTTACAACTTAGAGGGGGAAAATTCAACCCTAACCATTAGCAATAAAATATCTGTCAAGTGAAAAGACTCACAATGCATGTTAATATTGATAATGTCATCTTGATTTATCTGAACTTGTCTTTGATTTTACCCAAAATTCCTGTGGATGGACACCAGGACTTGACAAAAACACCCAATGTAAGTTGTTCAAAATGAGTCTAAATGTACTTCTGAGTAGGAAATTTAAACAAACCCTTATGGATGTTGCCAACAAAAAATGGGCAAAATTATGAGACTCCTAATCAGGGCAAAATCGGTAAAGTCCAACATTTTCTATTACAGAGTGGCCAGATAAATGGATAAACAGAATGTGAGGATGACAAAGCTATTCATTTATTGTTTCCCTGCAGCTGGCAGGACATTTTGCTTTTAATTCAAGAAGTAGGAGGTTAGTGTTGTCAAGACTACTATCAGTGACAATCCTATACTCAATAAATTTGTCTAATGAACAATTTAGCCTTCATAAAATAATTAAAGCCAGTGTTTCTCAACTTGAGGAATTCTGGGAGTTGATGTCCTCACATTTCCCAAAGTTGAAAAAAACCGGTCATATGGGCTGAACTTATTTTCTCTATCATTCCTTAAACTTTCTTCACCATTATATCTATTTTCATTGCCAATGTCCTCCTTTTGTTCCTACTTTTCAGTGCATTTTGCCAATAAATAAATGTTCCTATCAATACATATTATCTGAAGAAGGAAGTCTTGGATGACATCCTTAAATCTGCCCTATTGATAGCATTATGGAAAGCATAAATAAATAAAATCAGAAAGCCAGATTCTGATAATAGTGAATCTGAGAGAAGGGCTTCTTCTGAAGAACTTGAATGGCTGCTATGTAAGAATAATCTTTTTTAAAAAATGGTTCTGTGGCTTTTTAGGAACTAGTACTCTGCATTTTTATCAGAGGTAGTAGTAAAATGTTCTCCACACAACCCCCCCCCCAACCATTAAATTGTATAGTTGAAGCAGTTTGGACTAGCTAAAATTTTCAAACACATAAATAGAAGTTTACTGCATACCAAGCACATTAGATTTCAAATAAGTATTTAAAACATGTGTCACTATAGGAAAATCTGATCTCTTGATGAATGCAAGCAGTCCACAGACAGTCTATCAGTTTAGTCTGGGCACCATGTTTATCCAGATAAAATGGAAACATGTGGGGTCCAGAAAACACAAAAGCATCTAATAAAGAGCAAGAAGCAAGAGCAAAGAAGCTGATTTTATTTTCAATGACTTCTCATTCTCTATTGCTTCTTGATTGGCATGAATGTGAAATGTGAAAGTAAATAAGCTCCAAATCCTGGTCAGGTTCATCCATTTTTTGTATTCTGTTGCAGAAGTCTCCCCTAGTCTCCAAAAACTTCACTGGTGCTTTTGACAGAATGCATACCAAGGTATTCAAGAAGAAGTGAAAAGTTGTAGCTTAATGTTTTGTGTCCAGAAAGTCCTGGGTTAACTCTCTAGTCTCTAGAAAGATTCCAATATGGAACTTGGGAAAGCTGCCATTAGTTACTGATGTTACTAAATGGGACGGGCCAATTTCTGTTCTAAAAAAATAGCCTCTCATAAAGTTGTCAAATCTATAACAAAGGTGATATTGCCAAAAGTATTCAAAATACATTTAAAATTCCTGCATTCTGGACTTCCGGGTGGCTCTCCAGCATCGTGGATGGTCGGAATCAACTGCCGGTCCTTCGTTGCTGTTTAAACCACGGAGCAGCCGACAATCAGCTGCTCCATGGCGTGAAAACCCCACTCCTTGGGTGAAGAGGGGAGGGGGAGTTCCTAGGTAGGGGTAGAGCTCCCCTAGAGCGCCAGAATGTTTGTTCTGGGGTTTGAAGGGTGAGAGCCCCCCCAAAGCCTGGGAATCTCCAGAGCAGAGGACTCTTCTGCTATCAGCAGAACAAGACGCTGAATCCACTCCTGCCGGATCTGATTGACATCTAGAAACATTGTTGCAGCAGAGCGGATACAGGAGTCATATAAACAGCAAGTACAAGGCTTTAACTCTCGGGAAAAAAACCTTTTTTTTGTCTCAATAACTATTTGGAAAAGAAAGGGAAAATGGCGTCTGAGTGAAAAGGGAAAAGAGAGGAGAAGATTTTTTTTTACAAGAAGCAAAGGGTTTTTTTTTCTTTCCTCTCTCACTTTTTTTTTTATAGTGAAAGTGTTTGCTGGGATATGGAGGAGGAATTGGACTTTAAACTTGACCTGCTTAAATTTACAAGATTTGGTTTAAGTTGTTAAAGGAGAAGAAAAGTGAAAGTTTGTACAGAGAGTTAATTGGCTACAAAATGGCTTCTAAGCCTCCTAGAATCCCTGTTACTAAAAGTGCAGGGACATCGCCTATTCCGCAATCTGGATTGCAGTCTTTGACATCATCCCCCACAGCTGCTCCACCTGTAACTTTAAAGGACTTACAAGATGCTTTAAAAGTGGCTTTAGCAACTCAGTGTGATAAAATAACTGAAAAAATAACTGAACAGGTGGCTGTGCTTATTGAGGATAAGAACAAAGAAATGTGGGAGGACATTCTGTTAGCACTTCAGGGGCTTGCAGGTTGTATTGAGACTCTGAATGAACAGGTGGAAGAGGTGAAACAAAATAATCTGATGTTGGAGGCCAAAATGGGTGAAGCTGAATTTAAAATGGATAAAACAGAGGAAGAGGTTGTGATGATACAATATAGAGATATGGAGTTTGCTCTGAGGATCAGAGGTTTGAAAGGGAATCCTCAGGAGAATTTGCAAGAGATGCTGGCACCTAATTTGGGGTTTCAACCTGAAGATTTCATTGGTGAGATAGATAAAGCTTTTAGAGTTAACTCCTGGATTGCCAGGCAAAGGAAATTGCCAAGAGATGTGGTGGTGTATTTTACGAAGAGAAAGATAAGAAATGAGATTATTCAATTTTTTTATAATAAGAGATTTAAAATTGCTGGTCAGGAGGTTTTGATTCTGAAAGAGATTCCCCCAAAAGTTTTGAGAAAAAGAAAAGATTTTGCTTTTCTGGCAGAAGAATTGAAAAAAAAAACAGCTTCAGTTCGGATGGGAGATACCAATGGGGATTGTGGTGAATTATGCTGAAATAAGATACCGTCTTAATACAGTTTTGAAGGCATGAGATTTTTATACTAATGTACTGAAAGCAGGTTCACCACCATCTTCAGAAGATAAAGAAGGAAAGGATGAAGGAGAGCTACAGTCACAAGAGAAACAGCAACTTTCTGAAACTGTGCAACCCTTGGCTATAGAAGAACCTATGACTCAAAGAATAACTCAGGCTGCATCTAGACGTAAGACACAACAACAACAATGGCAACAGGATCAATGTTTGATGACTATAACTCAAGAACCAAGTGAAGCAGTGGGAGGAGCGAGGCTGAAAGGACAGATCTCTGAAGATCTTCAGGAGGCGCTCCGGAGGCTTCAAGTCACAAAAGATGGTGACAAAATTCCTGACTTGGAATGTTAATGGTTTGAATTCACCACAGAAGAGGAAGAAAATATTTCAGTATTTGAAACATTTTAAAAATGACGTTGTATGTTTGCAAGAGACGCATATTCGGGTTTCTGATCAGAAATATTTGATAAATTTGAGACTGGGTACACAATTTATTGCATCCACTACAGAGAAGAAAAATGGTGTAGTAATATATGTGAAGAAGGGTCTGATAGCTAAATTAATAGAAGCAGATATACAAGGAAGATATATTATTATTGAACTTTAGATTGAAGGGAAGAAAATACTTTTAATTGGAATATATGCTCCTAATCAACAACAAGAAGAATTTTATAAATTGCTACATAACAAAATAGTTCAATGGGATTATAAGTCTTGTATCTTAATGGGAGACTGGAATGGTGTGCTGGACACACAGAAGGATAAGAAAGGTTCTCTTAAAAATACTCCTAACCATGCTAGATTGCCTAAATCTTTCTTTGAGTTGAAAGATGATTTGGAATTGCGAGATATTTGGAGAGAAAGAAACGTGGATGAAAAGGATTTTACTTTTTTTCTCAGACAGACATCAATCCTTTTCTAGGATTGATTTTATACTAATTACTAATGATTTTTTTTCTAGGATTAAGAAGATCAAGATATGTCCATGAATTTTATCAGACCATAGTCCAGTTTGGATGGAGTTGGATAAGGGTAATGGTGACAGAAGATCATGGAGATTAAATGAAAATTTATTTAGATATGTAGAAAATATGGAAGAATGTAAAAAGCAGATGAAAGAATTTTTTATTATGAATATGCACAAAGGTACTTCTATTGAAATAGTATGGGATGCAAGTAAAGCTTATAAGAGAGGAGTTTTAATATATTTGAATAATAAATATAGATGTAGAATGGAATTTAAGCGTAAAGAACTAGAGGAGGAAATAAAGAGGAAAGAGAAAGCTTTTACTATGGATTCATCTGACAAGAGACTAAAAGATTCAATTAACTTGTTAAGAGGTCAGTTTGATATGCTGATGGCGGACCAGGTGGCAACTAATTTAAGATATGCTAAACATAATATTTTTAATAACGCAAATAAACCTGGTAGGTGGTTAGCTTATTTATTAAGGAAAAAGCAAAGATCTCGTCATATAGATAAGATAGTTTATAAGTGTAAAGAAGTGTTTCAGCAAAATCTCATTAAAAAGGCTTTTGTCGAATTTTACTCTAAGCTGTATGCAAGGGATAAAAGTCAAGGTTTAGACATAGTTATTTGCAAGGGGTGAACATCCCGGCACTCACACAAGAGCAACGGGAAGAGATGAATCAATTGATAACCACTGAAGAAATTATTTTAGCAATTAAAGAATTAAAAGTAGGTAAGGCACCTGGGACAGATGGATTGACTGCTACTTATTATAAAAATTTACAACTAGAGATGGTGGAACCTTTAAAAGAATTGTTTAGAACAATTCAATCTGGAGGGGAGGTTCCTCCACCATGGAAAACAGCATTTATAATGTTGATTCCAAAGGAAGATCAAGATCCTATACAAACTAAAAATTATAGACCTATATCGTTGTTGAATACTGATTACAAGATATTTGCAAAAATGTTAGCAAATAGATTGATGAAGGTTATGCAACAAATGATTCATATTGATCAAACAGGATTTATAAGTGGTAGGCAAATGAAAAATAACATGAGACATATTGTAAATGTATTAGAATATTTAGAAAGAAATAACCAAGTCCCTGCAGTGCTGATTTTTCTGGATGCTGAAAAAGCTTTTGATCAATTGGATTGGCAATTCTTATTTAAAGTGTTAGAGAAGATGCAGTTTGGGGATAAGTTTTTACAACCTATTAGGGCTATATATCAAAAACAAACAGCACAAATAATAATTAATGGTAGCTTATCAGAAGCTTGTAAAATTGAAAAGGGTACAAGACAGAGATGTCCACTGTCGCCATTGTTGTTTGTTTTAACATTGGAAATATTATTGATTAAAATATGTGATTCAAAGAAAATAAAGGGAGTTAAAATAAAAGATCAAGACTATAGATTGAGAGCGTTTGCAGATGACTTGGTTGTTACGTTAAGTCAACCAATTCAATCAGTTACAGACTTAATGGAAATAATTTTACAATATGGACAAGTTTCGGGATTCAAGGTAAACAGACAAAAAACTAAGATATTGTCTAAAAATATGACTATAGAACAAAAGGTAGCCTTAGAAAAATTAACGGGATTTGAAATAGTTAAAAAGGTTAAATATTTGGGGGTATGTCTCTCAGTTTCAAATACTAAATTATATAAGAATAATTATGAATTTTTATGGTCAAAAATACAAAAAGAGCTAGATAGTTGGAGAAAATTACAACTGTCTTTTTTGGGAAGAATTGCAGCTGTGAAAATGAATGTTTTACCTAAATTTTTATTTTTATTTCAAATGATACCTATACTTAAAAAAAGATTCAAATCTGGAGGAATGGCAGAGAGTTATTAATAAATTTATTTGGGCAGGGAAAAGACCAAGAGTTAAATTTAAGATAATGCAAGATGTACGTGAAAGAGGCGGTCTCAAAGTGCCCAATTTTAAATTATATTATGTGGCGGCAGCATTATCGTCACTTAGTGATTGGTTTAATTTAACGCAAAGGAGATTATTGAATATTGAAAGGTGGGATTTGTTATATGGTTGGCATGCTTATTTATTGTATGACAAAAAAGTGGACAAAGTTTTTAAAACACATATATTAAGGTCTGCCATGTTGAGAGTTTGGAAAAAATATCGATATAAGTTGAATTATAAAATTCCTATTTGGGCAATACCTAAACATGCAATAGAAAATATAAATGTGGGATTTAAACATGATGTGATAACATATAAAGAAATTCTTAGACTGGAAAAGAATGAATGGCAATTGAAGTCTTTTAAAATTCTAAAAGAAGAAAGAATAGTACAAACTTGGTTTCAGTATGGGCAGTTACAGGCCAGATGGAAAGAAGATCAGAAAATTGGTATTTCAATATCAGATGGGAATTTGGTAAAGTAAATTAGAGATCAAAGTCGTGCGCATATAAGAAGGATATATAATGCATTGATAGAAATTGACTCACAAGCGGAACTGGTTAAGGATTGTATGATAAAATGGGCCCAGAATTTTCAAGAACCAATAATAATGGACACTTGGGAGAAAATATGGGTTAGGAATGTTAAATTTACACAGGCACAAAACTTAAGGGAGAATTTTTACAAAATGTTTTATAGATGGCATTTAGATCCCAAAAAATTAGCATGTATGTATCCAAATTGTCAGCCAAAATGTTGGAGATGTGGTTGTGATGATGCAACATATTATCATGTATGGTGGACTTGTAAAAAAGTTAAAGCTTTTTGGATCAAAATCTGGTGGAACATGCAGAAGATCTTTAAGAAAAAAATAAGTTTTTCACCACAATTGTTTTTGTTGGGTATTATCACTGATTGTACTGCTATAGAAACTAAATTGATGCTGAACTTAGTAACAGCTGCAAGACTTTTGGTAGCGCAATACCGGAAGAAGGAGGATCTGCCTACTAGAGTAGAATGGACTTTGAAAGTTTCGAACTTGGCAGAAATGGCCAAAATCTTGGCATATGTGAAAGACCACTCGCAACAAAGATACATAGCAGAATGGAGAAGATGGATTGATTATATTCAGAATAAATATGGGACTACAAAGTATCATTTAGCATATGAATAGTTTTTAGTCATTATAATTAGAGGATATATTATTTATCTTTTCTATGGTTAAGGAGAGTTAAAGTGCGATAGGATTTAAAGAGTAATTATAGTAATTAGAATATTTTAGATTGAGATTGTGTGATGAAATACCCTGTATTCAGTTCTGGGAAGTCGGGGGGTGGGGATGGGGAGGGGGGTGGGGGAGATGGGGTATATGTTCTAAAAATGTATTTTAAAACTTTTCAATAAAAAAAATCCTGCATTCTGTTTATTCTCATTATTATATAATGCTAATTAGAAAAGCCCTAATAGAATTAAAATGAAATATGGACTCAACATACACAATGTTAGATCTTCCACCTGGTTCTATTCTGAAAAATTCCTATGATTGCTCATGGTCTTGCCTTGAGTGTTTTATTCGTCTGCGTGTATTGGTTGGTCCACAAGAAACAAATGTTGAGAAAAAGGATCACTTGTGCCAAATAGTCAAACTGTCACTCTGTAGTTGTTCATTAATTCAATTTGAATAATTGTAATGTATTTTACTGGATTGTTGAATCATGAAAGACTACAAATTTATTCATTTATTTAAATGTTTGTTTGTTTAATATAACCATCCATCTTACCAAAGGTGCCCAATAAATGGATAAAACCATATATTTAAACCCCAATATTAATGATCCAGAAATCACTTCAAAAGTAAATAATATAAAAACCAGCAATACAAACCCTAGATGAAGAGAGAGTAGGAATAACCAGCTCAGCAATAGAGCCATAATCATGATAAAGTGCTGATATGCTGACTAGATCATATCTTTTATTCAGGGACCAATATTGTTAATGAAATTCTGACAGCTGCCTGCCCCACATAGTCAAGTGAGTTCATGTCAAATGCTTTAGCAACCAGCCTGCATTTGCAGCCATCTGCAATATTGTGTGCTCATATGACCACATTTTTCAACATTTTGGGAAAAAATGGCATTTACTTCCAGTTTTTGGCAAAACCAGCCTACAGCAAACCATTGATTCACTTAACTACTGTGGCATTCACTTAATGACCACCAAAAAATGTTGTAAAATCTGGTCAGTCACATGAGTTACCTGCTTTATGAGCATCAAAAATTATGACTGTGTTGGGCAGGCTTCATTATGGTCATAAGTCAAGGACCACCTATATAGGAAGTGAACACTAGTTAATTGCTTATTTAAATATAGTGTTTAATCTTGTTTTTTTTTTAAGTTTCAGAAAATATGCAGACATGATGATCCTGTAACTCTGTAATTGAACAAAAGTGTTGAAGCAGAGATATATGAGATATTTCCAAAATGGTGAAAAAGTAGAAAATTGCCAGACTAAATAAGTGTGAGTTCTAAAAAATACATTTTGTATGAGAGAAGATTTAGGTTTTAAATTACATTTAGCAGTTTCATTAAGGAAATTATCTCAATCCAAATCTTCTGAAAGTCCAATGTTGTTTGAGTCATTCCTTCAGTTCACTGACTATTGTTTGGAATCCAGCTTCTTTATGAATTAATGTTTGGTGATGCAATTGATCTGTTTCTGGAGTGAAAACACATGCATTTAATTACAAGATGACGTTGCAGACTTAAAATGGATGGGTGCAGTAGTGGTAGAATATTTCAGGGATGTTTAGCCAAGATGAGATGGAATGAATAATATAGTATCAGAAACCATTTATAATATATTATTTGATTGAAATAACTTAGTGCTAGAAGATGTTATCAACAATGATTTTTATGTAATTTTACTATGTAGCATTTTAGCATGGCTGTGCTGAAATCTGTTTATTTTTTTTAACATCTGATAATACTTCCTATTTTTAAAGGTCAGTTGTATATTTAGTTCCAAAAGGTTATGAGCTGTAATCTTACAACATATTGTACATTGCAGTGGGTGGAGTCCAAGAGATCTTAGACATGGTTAGGTTGCATTGACATTTTCAGAAATGACAATGCAGTTCTCCCCCCCACACACACACACATATGAAAGATTCATTGCATTCAGAACAATTTATATTAAATATGGTGAGGACTGTAACCTTAAATATGTATTTTTGCAGTATGATTCAGTTGATTTGCATTTGAACTACCACACATTTTCTCCAAATTTATGTAATGAACAGAGCAATGCATAGCAATTGCATGTAAGCAATCCCATCAGCCCTGATGATGAACAATGAGAATGGACTGCAAATTGTTTGTCCCAGTTAGTGTATCTTCAAATACAGAAAGCCTGTGCATGCCTCTTGAATTCTAGTTGGTCAAGAGATCAGGGGTATTGTGATGCATTTACAGAGCTGGTGTATTGTATCATTTACTTTCATGATACATTCCATAATCAAGATCATAGGCTATCTGCATTAGGAAGTCCATGAAAACTCTTTAAATGAAAAGAAAACATGCCTCTCTATATATGTTTATTCTGACAGTGTTTAACTTTGGAGCAGTCTGGAAGTGGTGACTGTGGCAATAAAGTGTGCCTGCAGGCTGTAATAAAATCAAAATGGTGACCACAGTGGTGTGATTGAAGCTCTGCTTGTATGTCTATATGTCATACACACATACTTATACATACACAAGTATATAAAAAGTGGAGAGAGGGGCATATAACTAAGGCAGAATATCAGCAAATAGCATGAGCCTGCAAAGATGAAGTGAGGAAAGCTAAAGCTCAAAATGAACTAAAGCTTACAACAAAAGTCAAATATAACAAAAAAAAGCTTCAACATGTAAAAAACAAGAAAAAAGTTAAGGAAATGATTGGTCCATTAATGGGAAAAAGTGGCAAGAAGGTGACAAGCAACAGCAGAACTGTTTAACTCATTTTTTGCATCTGTCTTTACACAAAGGGAAAAAAAACCCAGCCCAACCTATTAAAAACAGTACCATAAAACAGATTAGAAACACAAGTTAAAGTAGGGAAGAAAATGGTAAGTGAACACCTGTCCACCCTAGACAAGTTCAAATCACCAGGACCAGATGGATTATACCCCAAGGTTCTTAAGGAACTGGCAGATGTGATCTCAGAACCACTGAACTATATCTATATTCTGGAGCATGGGGAACTACCAGAAGACTGGAAAGGAGCTGATGTAGTTCCCATCTTCAAAAAAGGAAAAAAATGGATCCAGGAAACTACAGACCTATCAGCCAGACCTCAATACCTGAGAAGATTCTGGGAAAGATAATCAAGCAATGAATCAGCGAACAACTAGAGGCAAAAAAAATCATAACCAAAAGCCAATATAGATTTGTCAAAAACAAACCATGCCAGACATATCTTATTGCATTCTTTGACCAGGTGACAAAATTAGTGGACCAGAGGAATGCTGTGGATATAATTTGGATGATGTGGACAGGATCATGGGGAGACTGAGCACCACCACATGTTTGTTGGATCCGTGCCCCTCCTGGCTAGCTTATGCGGCTCGGGAGGGAACACGAGGCTGGTTCCATGCAGTAATAACCGCTTCTTTGAAGGAGGGTGTCTTCCCTGCCACCTTGAAGGAGGCGGTGGTGAGACCCCTTCTCAAGAAGCCTGCTTTGGACCCGGCTGCTTTAAACAACTATCGTCCAGTCTCCAACCTTCGCTTTCTGGCGAAGGTTGTTGAGAGTGTGGTGGCGCATCAGCTCCCTCTGTTCCTGGAGGAAACTGATTATCTGGACCCGTACCAATCGGGCTTCAGGCCCGGACACAGCACGGAGACGGCATTGGTCGCGCTGGTGAATGATCTCTGGAGGGCAAGGGACAGGGGTTGCTCCTCTGTCCTGGTCCTATTAGATCTCTCAGCGGCTTTCGATACCATCGACCATGGTATCCTGCTGCGGCATCTCAGGGGGTTGGGAGTGGGAGGCACCGTTCTACGGTGGTTCTCCTCCTACCTTCAGGGCCGCTCGCAGTCGGTGTTGACAGGAGGGCAGAGATCCGCCCCGAGGCCTCTCATTTGTGGAGTTCCTCAGGGGTCGGTTCTCTCGCCTCTCCTGTTCAACATCTATATGAAGCCGCTGGGCGAGATCATTCGTGGTTTCGGGGTGGGGTATCACCAGTACGCTGATGATACCCAACTTTTTCTTTCCACCCCGAACCAACCCAGTGATGCCCTCTCCGTGATGTCCCGGTGCCTGGAGGCGGTTCAGGTCTGGATGGGGAGAAACAGGCTTCGTCTCAATCCCACCAAGACTGAGTGGCTGTGCATATCGGCATCTCGGGTTAACCAAGTTATTCCACCTCTAACGATGGGGGGTGAGGTGTTACCCCCCGTTGATAGGGCTCGCAACTTGGGCGTCCTCCTGGATTCACGGCTCAATTTTGAAGATCACATAGGAGCCGTGACCAGGGGGGCTTTTGCACAGGTTCGCCTGGTGCACCAGTTGCGTCCCTATCTGGACCGAGACGCCCTACGCACAGTTACTCATGCGCTTGTGACCTCCCATTTGGACTACTGTAACGCTCTCTACATGGGGCTGCCCTTGAAGACCACTCGGAGGCTTCAACTGGTGCAGAATGCGGCCGCGCGAGTTGTAATGGGGGTTTCCCGATACTCCCATGTAACACCTCTACTCCGCGAGCTGCATTGGCTTCCGGTTGCCCTCCGGGTGAAATTCAAGGTGCTGGTTATTACCTATAAAGCCCTACATGGCCTGGGTCCGGGGTATTTGAGGGAACACCTGCTGCCGGCTTCAAACGCCCTTCGCCCAGTGCGCTCCCACAGGGAGGGTCTGCTCAGGGTTCCGCCGGTAAGAGATTGCCGGCGGGTGACACCCAGGGAGAGGGCCTTCTCAGTGGGAGCGCCTGCCCTCTGGAACCAGCTGCCGGTGGAGCTGAGGACTGCCCCCGACCTCCGATCATTCCTCCGGGGCCTGAAGACCTGGCTCTTTGAGCTCTCGGGCCCAGGCTGAGGAGAAAATTATTTTAATTGGGGTTTTTAATAGCACAGGGTTGATTTAATATTTTTTAACTTGGCTTTTAACTTTTGTATGTTTGATTTTTAACTCCCTGTAAACCGCCCTGAGTCCTCAGGGAAAGGGCGGTATATAAATGCAATAAAATAAATAAATAAATAAATAAATAATTTACTTGGATTTTTGTAAGGCATTTGATAAAGTAGACCACAACCTACTACTTGATAAGATAGAAAAATGTGGGTTAGACAGCATCACCACCAGATGGATCCGTAGGTGGCTGACCAGCCATACTCAGCATGTGGTCTTCAATGGAACTGCATCTACATGGAGGGAAGTGTATAGTGGGGTGCCCCAGGGCTTTGTTCTGTGCCCAGTGCTCTTCAACATCTTCATCAATGATTTGGATGAGGGGATAGATGGGGAATTCATCAAATTTGCAGACGACATCAAGCTGGCAGGAACAGCCCACACTCCAGAAGATAGGCTTAAGATACAGAAGGATCTTGACAGACTTGAACATTGGGCACTATCTAACACAAGGAAATTCAATGGTGAAAAAGTAAGGTTCTACATTTAGGCCAGAAAAACCAAATACACAGTTACAGTATAGCTGGTACGTAACTGTGAGAGGGATCTCGGAGTCCTAGAGGACAATCACTTAAATATGAGCCAGCAGCATCCTGGAGCTGCCAAAAAAGCCAACCCAGACCTAGGCTGCATTAACAGAGGCATAGAATCAAGATCATGTGAAGTGTTAATACCGCTTTATAACGCCTTGGTAAGGCCACACTTGGAATACTGCATCCAGTTTTGGTCACCACGATGTAAAAAAGATATTGAGACTCTAGAAAGTGTACAGAGAAGAGCAACAAAGATGATTAGGAGACTGAAGGCTAAAACATATAAGGAATGGTTGCTGGAATTGGGTATGTCTAGTTTAATGAAGAGAAAGACTAGGGGTGACATGATAGCAGAGTTCTAGTATCTCAAGGGCTGCCTCAAAGAAGAGGTAGCCAAGCTATTCTCCAAAGCACCTGAAGGCAGGACAAGAAGCAATGGATGGAAACTAATGAAAGAGAGAAGCAACCTAGAACTAAGGAGAAATTTCCTGACAGTTAGAACAATTAATCAGTGGAACCACCTGCCTCCAGAAGTTGTGAATGTTCCAACACTGGAAGTTTTTAATAAGAGACCGGACAACCACTTGTCTGAAATGGTATAGGGTTTCCTGCCTGAGCAGGGGGTTGGACTAGAAGACCTCCAAGGTCCCTTCCAATTCTATTTTTATTATTATTATTATTATTATTATTATTATTATTATTATTATTATTATTATTATTATTATTATTATTATTATTATTATTATTTATTTTTATTTTTATTATTATTAAAAACTTTTATTCATAAAACATGAAACTCAGTCAACTGAACACTCAAATTGACTGGCACTAATGGTTGACACGGGTTGCTGCCAGCATGCTAGGTATCAACCAGGTATCTCCTTAAAATGTAAGATGTTCCGAGTAGTGCAGTTTTTTGTAGCTTTTCTGGAGTAATTGCAGGAAGCTGCAATTTTTTGATGTATTTTGCAAAGTTTTTGGACATAGTTCCCAGTGCCCTGATGACAATGGGTATCACTGTTACACGTTTCATCCATAACCACGCAGTTTTGATGGCCAGGTCGCAGTATTTCATAATTTTTTCCAGTTCTTTTTCTTCGACTCTGGCATCTCCTGGTACAGCGATATCAATCAACTGTACACTTCGGTTCTCTATGACTGCGATATCTGGTGTGTTGTGTTCCAAATGGCAATCTGTCTGCATTCAGAAGTCCCACAAGATCTTCACCCTCTCATTCTTGACAACTTTTTCTACCCTATGTTCCCATGACTTTTTGGACACAGGCAAGTCGTATTCTTTACACAATGCCCAGTGGATTAGTTTAGCAACTCGGTCATGTTTAGCTTTGTAATCAGTTTGTGCGATTTTGCTGCACTCACATATTAAATGTGAAACAGTTTCAACTTTGTCGTTGTGAAGTCGGCAATTTGGATTGTCAGTAGATTTTTGTATCTTTGCTTTCATGGCATTAGTTTGTAGTGCTTGTTCTTGAGTAGCCAGTATTAAGCCTTCTGTTTCTTTCTTGATGGTTCCCATCTTAAGCCATGACCATGTCAAGTTGTTATCACATTTTCCTTTAATGTTTTTCAAATGCTGTCCATGCAAAGCTTTGGTTTTCCATCTATTTAATCTGTCATCCAGCCATTTTTCCTTATATTCTGCCTTTGTTTCTGTTATTTTTATAATACTCTCTGTTTTCACAGCCTGCAGCAATTTTTCTGTACTTTGATTTACATAGTCATTCAAACATCGTTTTTCTTCTTCTACAGTTTGATGGATTTGCAGTAGCCCTCTGCCCCATATTCTTCTTGGCAGGTACAACCTGTCGATGTCACTTCGTGGATGTAGAGTGTGGTGCATATTCAAAAGTTTACGTGTTTTCCGTTCTAGGTGTTCCAATTCAGCCAAAGTCCAGTTGATAATTCCAGCTGGGTAGCGTATCACTGGGACTGCACATGTATTAATGGCTTTAATTATATTTCCACAATTCAGCTTTGATTTTAGTATTTTGCAGACTCTCCTGATGTATTCTTTTTGTGTTGACTCTTTGACTTTTCCATTCAAGATGTTATCTGCTTCCAATATGCCTAGGTATTTGTAACTGTCATCCTTTGCTACTGCTTTCATAATACTTCCGTTTCCCAGTTCTATTCCTTCTATTTTTCCCATTTTTCCTTGTTGCATGGATAATATAGGATATTTTCCAAGTCCAAAGTCCATTCTGATATCACTGCTAAACAGTTGAACTGCGTTGAGTATTGATTCAAGTTCATTGTGGCTTTTCGCATACAGTTTTAAGTCACCCATGTATAGTAGATGGTTTATCTTGCCATGCTGGCTTGAGATGTGGTATCCCAGTTTTATGTTTTGTAATATTTTTGTCAATGGAATTAATGCAATGTTAAACAGTAGTGGTGAAAGTGAATCCCCTTGGAAGATTCCTCGTCTGATGTTGATTTCACCAATGTTCTCCCCATTTGCTGTTAGAACTGTTTTCCATTTTTGCATATTTGCTTTCAAAAATGTACGGATGTTTTTGCTGATTCCAAAGTTTTCCAAACAAGCATTAATCCAACTGTGGGGTAATGAGTCAAATGCTTTCTTGTAATCAATCCACACCATGTTTAAATTTGTTTTTCATCATTTTGCATTTTTAAGTACCATTTTGTCAATGAGCAACTGATCTTTTGTTCCTCTTGATTTTTTTATAATTTCCTTTTTGTTCTGCCGGATACAAATTGTTTTCCATCAGATGATTGAATACTGAATTTGCCAGTATTCTTGTAAAAAAATTATGATGATGATGATGATGATGTTATTGCCTCCAGCTTTTTTTCAATGTGTTACTAATACTAATTTATTATTTTACTTAAGTTTTGTTCTTCCTCTATCATGGCTTGCCTCTCTACTGCCTGCAAAATAAACTACATTTCCCTTGAGCTGGGCTTCAATGTTACCTAAAAGCCACCCTAGAAGAAAAGCAGCACAAAAAGACCCTTTCACCCATCAACTTGCTTTGCTCTTAAAATCAGATTAATTATTAATTACTCACAAACATCAAGATGGCAGCCCTGACTGTATAATATATAGTATTACTTTGGATCAGCTATACTGGAAAAGCTTGAGGGGTACTAAATGAGTGCTGAAAGGTATGTTACAAGAAAACTAAATAAAAACAAGGAACTAAACAAGATATGGAAGTGATGATGATGATTGAGCATGTTATCCATTCAGTAGTATCCGACTCTAGCCAAAGGTTTAAGCCAAGTCTCTCCATGTTTTTTGATCTTGCATTACTTCTTTGAGTTATATGGCATGCTCCAATCATGTGTAAAGTTGGAAAAGGAGCAAAAAACAACAACAATGTATTTAAAGGATGATCCCCAGATATTCAAATTTATGTTTAATCCCTGTATTTGTTTTATTGAGGCTCATACAGTATGTCCATTCCCATAAGGATATGTATCTGCAATCATATTCTAATATGGCTTGTCAGAATTAGCATCATTGCTTTCATTCATAAGAGAAGCAGGTCCTCTCTCTTTGCATCAATAGGCCTTCTTTGCATAAGCTCCACGGAAGACTTCCATTTTAATGGATTTAATTAGCATTTATGAAAAATGCTTATTTCCTATGATATAAAGTGACAGATTTAATTTGTTAAGTGGTTCATAATAAAGTGTGAGTTGATTTGTTTCACTATAGTTTAAAAGGCTGCTGCTCAACATGGCCTCCATGCTAATTCATTAAGCATGCTTTGGACCTTATGGAGACTTCTCTCTCTCTCTCTCTTTTTGGTAGATTTAATTAACAGAGATCTAACTCTCTGGAGATTTAGTGTCCTCCACAAATGCAAGTGACAGAGGCAATCATTTAAAATCCATCTATGTCTTTATATTCAATTACTCTAAGAGGGGATTATAAATGAAACAAAATAATTTTAATAGCCACAGTACAGAATGAATCAATTAAATGTGACACCCAACACTATTTACAAAAACTCAAGGAACTGAGAATATGTGTTTGAGGGCTTCTCATTTCTTCAGTGTCAAAGGAAAGGAAAGCGAAAGATTTCAATTCTTAGTGGAGTGTTAGGCATACAGAGAAAAGCCATAGTATTAAGGCAGAAGTAAGTTTTGCTGAATCCTTATTTCTGGATCTGTGGGGATTACAGTATTTTCACTTAAGTGGCTGAACAATTGTAAGTATCACTAGGACTATCTGAAATTTGGAATGGGTGGTTAATGAAGCTTTGATCAAATCACCTGTTTGAACTAGATGTATGAATGACAGTGGACACCTAGTTCAAAGCAATAGAGCCATATGGATGTTGCAAAGGGCTTTGAGAATGTGGGACTATTATACTGTTTGGGGCATTTTGCAGGCATCAGGCAATATTGCAACATCACTTCCCTATATTGAAAAGTTGATGAAGGTTGGTTCAAACATCAGCAGTAGCTTACTTGATTAATAAGTAAAAACCATTTTGGGATCTTTAATTTATATTACATATAGAAATTACACCTAAATAATTTTACATCAATATCTGATCTATCCTACAAAGAGGTGTTTGTATTGTAATACTGTAACAACTTCACAATGAACTTGTTATATAAGTCAGTAAGAAATGGCAGCTGACCAGACATCACCATTGAATGTTATGGCAAATTTTGGGCTTAAAATATTGTAATTTGAATTCTACATTCCAAGTATTATACTCTGTTATTCTCATTTACATTTTGGTATGCTGAATGCTGTTAGATTCAGGCTATGCTAAATTCCAGGAAAAGTGCTGATACATTATCAACCATAAATTAATGCTAAATTCATCAATAAATGTTAATTCATTTGCTCTCTTAAGATTAAGTTACAAAGCCGTGAGATTCATGGTTTACTATAGGAACTTTCATAGTCAACACTGAATTTCATGTTAATTATTGTCACATATTTCACATGGTTATTTTTAACCACTAGATGTCTCTCTTCCTATGTAAGCAAATAATTTTCTCACAGTCAAAAGACCAGTAGCAGAGATCAATGCAATTTACAAAACATAATTTCACAGTTATATACATTGTAACTAAAAACATCTATCCATAAAAAAAATTCACGTAAAAATGTTTTCTGTTTGACCGTGTTGGGTGTTTGCTTATTATTTAACCAATGATTGTGTATGGACAGTTGATCACATATAGCATAGATATAGAACATTTTTATATCTATTCACACTTTGACAATTATTTGGAGCAAGACAGCAAGTGCTTTGTGTGAAATCCCACACAGCTAGGAAAGATCAAGGGCTAGGTAGATTTCAGTAAGGTGATTTTAATGACAGTCTACTTATTATTCTAGTAAATATAGATTTTTTGGAAACTATGAGAAGAATTTCCAATCTTCATTTATTAATGAATTCATTAAAGTGGAATCGGTTCAAATAATTTTAAATGCTTTTTCCCAGATTTCTCACCATCTGAATCAAACTACCTTTTATGAGATAAGCTGCACATGAATTTTCTTCTGTCTCTTGATTAGTTATATCTGCTCTTTTTTCTATTCTTTTGGCAGATTCCCCACAATTGCTGACCCTTTTTATCATGCATGAGCAGCATTTCTCTGCTACTCAGATTAATTAAAAAAGAGATGCAGCTGCTTTAAAGGAACCCACCCATTAAAATTAATGCACCTTAAAGCAGGTATCTAAGCAGTTGGACTGCTGTAATGAATATCAAAAAGATATTATGCTTATGATTTTGTGATTTTGTGAGACTGAAGGACTTTTTTGGATTATTTTTCAATGCATATACAGTCAGTAATGTCCATGGATGCAAGGTAGAAGGGGTATACAGGGCAAATGACAATTGTGTAGTACAATATATCCCTTGCCTGTTAGCCCTACAAGAAGCACAAGCAGCAGTGCTAGCTTTATCTTTATTGTCAGGTTACATGAACAGACTTTTGCAAGACTGAAAGTATTTCTCCTCTTCTTTCTTTTATTCTCAGGAAAAAGTAGGGAAGGTCCCTTATGGAACGTTTCCCACAATTTCCCACCTTTTGCACACTCAGTCTGCTGTTCTTCCTTCTGTCTCCCAAGGTCATTCCCTCATACCACATATTGCATCTATGAAGGGGCAGGGATTCAATCATGTTGATGCAACTGCCATATTGTCCACTTTGTCCCCTTTCCTTATAGGCACATCCAGTGCTTTTTTTTGTAAAAGAAAAAGGTGCCGGAACTCACACATGTCATACAACCTGCCTTGCCTACCCTACAAGGTTCCATCCAAAAAAGGTGCCGGAACTCCGTTCTGAGCGTTCTATGACAAAAAAGCCCTGGGCACGTCTATGCATAGACATATTAATTTTTAGTCTTGCATAAGCTATGATTTATATAAGATAAATCTTTGTCTGGCTGATTCTTTATAACTGTTATCAATATTGCACGCATATTTTTATAAGTAGGGCAGAGGAAGAGAACAAGGAATCTTATTTCCACTTCTCCTAACCTACATGGACAGTTTAGTTCTCTATAGAGGAGACAAAGTATTGCTTAAGTTTTATTTTATTTTTTCATTCTGTTTAGTGGTTTACCAGAGTACTCCACACCTACACAGACCTTTTATACTGCTTAAATAACTTTAAATATTTAAATTGGGACAGTTGTCATTTTAATCTGTTACCTGGGCTTTGTCTTATTTTCTTTGTAAAAAACATAAACTTATGGAAATTTCTTCATATTATAAATGTAAAAAATATTTACAAGGTTCTTTTCATTCTAATCAAAGTACCAAAGTATTTTCTGCATAATCTGCATACAATCAGGCTGACAGAAGACTTCCTAAAATAGTAGATGGGTGAAAGAACAAACCAGAGAATTGTGTCACTAGTGAATTCATATAAAAATCAAACACATGCTCTTATTTTACCTTTTTTCTGCAGATATTTCTTCAGCAGTGTTTTACTTGAAAGTTACAGTATATCTAATTTTTAGACAAGTTCTCCATGCAGTTGGGTAGACCTATTGTTGCAATTTTTGCTTTTATTATTCATATGCATTTGTTTATAGACCCAAAGTAAAAAATAGTGAATAAAGTCAGTCCAGAAATGGGAACATTGACTCATTGGGCAGAAATACAAGCTTCCAAATACTTAGTTAACCATCTAGGAGTCCTTATATTCTTGTTTTTGGAGTATGTTGTATGCTTCCTTGCAGAATTCTTCTAGATTAAAAATATCCTTAACTCTCCTTACAAGCATGTTTGAGATTTCCCCATACATTTTCAATCATATTCAAATGTGGGGTGCGTGAAGCCATTCCGGAACATTTACTTTCAGTTCTGTAAACAGTTTTTGGTTGATTTGGAGGTAGCTTCAGGTTGCTGAAATATCTAATTTCTTTTCAGTTTTAATTTCTTCACTGACTATGGAACATACAGGCTAATCTGCTTCATAAGCTAAGAGAAGATAATTAGTTGAATCAGTTCTTCCATCCTTATAATATTTCCAGTACCTTTGTCTCTCATAGAACACTGAAACATAATAAAACTATATCCATGTTTAATGTTTGGCATGAGGTTCTTTTCTTCAGTTGCTTTATCTTTTTCTATCCAAAAGTTCCCCTTCATGGATTACTGCCTTGTCGTGGCGAAGGGGCTTGCGTAATTCAATGAAGCTATGAGCTATGCCGTGCAGGGCCACCCAAGATGGACAGGTCATAGCCGAGAGTTCTGACAAAACGTGATCCACTGGAGAAGGAAATGGCAACCCAATCCAGTATCTTTGCCATGAAAACCCTATGGACAGTACCAAAAGGCAAAACGATATGACGCTGGAAGATGAGCCCCTCAGGTCGGAAGGCGTCCAATATGCTACTGGGGAAGAGCAGAGGGCTAGTACTAGTAGCGCCAGAAAGAATGAAGTGACTGGGCCAAAGCCGAAAGAACGCTCAGCTGTGGATGTGTCTGGTGGTGAAAGGAAAGTCCGATGCTGTAAAGATTTTTTCTCCATAGGAACCTGGAATGTAAGATCCATGAATCAAGGAAAGCTGGACGTGGTCAAACAAGAGATGACAAGACTGAACATCGACATCTTAGGTATCAGCAAACTAAAATGGACAGGAATGGGTGAATTTAATTCAGATCACCATCAGGTATGCTACTGCGGGCAAGAATCCCTCAGAAGAAATGGAGTAGCCTTCATAGTCAATAAAAGAGTAGGAAAAGCAATACTGGGATACAATCCTCAAAATGACAGAATGATCTCAGTTCGAATCCAAGGCAAACTATTCAATATCACAGTAGTCCAGGTCTATACCCCAACCACCAGTGCTGAAGAGGATGAAATTGACCGGTTCTATGAAGCCCTACAGCACCTTATAGAACTAACACCAAAAAATGATGTCCTTATCATCATGGGGGATTGGAATGCTAAAGTAGGAAGCCAAAAGATAACTGGAATAACAGGCAAGTTTGGCCTTGGAGTACAAAATGAAGCAGGGCACAGGCTGATAGAATTTTGTCAAGAGAATACGATGGTCATAGCAAACAGTCTTTTCCAACAAGCCAAGAGACGGCTCTACACATGGACATCACCAGACGGTCAACACAGAAATCAGATTGACTATATGCTCTGCAGCCAAAGATGGAGAAGCTCTATACAGTCAGTAAAAACAAGACCAGGAGCTGACTGTGGCTCAGACCATGAGCTTCTCATTGCAAAGTTTAAGCTTAAACTGAAGAAAGTAGACAAAAGCACTAGGCCACTCAGGTATGAATTAAATCATATCCCTGTTGAATATACAGTAGAGGTGACAAATAGATTTAAGGAATTAGATCTGATAGACGGAGTGCCTGAAGGTTGACTCAGCCTTCCATCCTTCCGAGGTAGGTAAAATGAGGACCCAGACTGTTGGGGGCAATAAGCTGACTTTGTAATAATGCCGCTTGGGGTGTGCGTGAAAGCCCTAATAAGCAGGCATATACATAGAATGAAAGCTACTGCTAAGCTTGTAAGCCGCCCTGAGTCTTCGGAGAAGGGCGGGATATAAATGGAATTAAAATAAAAAAAATAAAAAATAAAAACTATGGACAGAGGTTCGCGACATTGTACAACAGGTAGCAACCAAAACCATTCCAAAGAAAAAGAAATGCAAGAAAGCAAAATGGCTGTCTGAGGAAGCTTTGCAAATAGCTAAGGAAAGGAGGGAAGTGAAAGGCAAGAGAGAAAAACATAGATATGCCCAATTGGATGCAGAATTCCAGAGAATAGCTAGAAGAGATAAGAATGCCTTCTTAAATGAACAGTGCAAAGAAATAGAAAAAAACAATAGAATAGGGAGGACTAGAGATCTTTTCAAGAAAATTGGAGAGATGAAGGGAATGTTTCATGCAAAAATGGGCATGATAAAGGACCAAAATGGCAGGGACCTAACAGAGGCAGAAGAGATTAAGAAGAGGTGGCAAAATTACACAGAAGAACTATATAAGAATGAGCTTAACATCCCTGATAACCACAATGAGGTGGTCACTGACCTCGAGCCAGACATCCTAGAATGTGAAATGAAATGGGCCTTAGGAAATCTGAGCAACAACAAAGGTAGTGGAGGTGACAGTATTCCAGCTGATCTATTCAAAATCTTAAAAGACGATGCAGTAAAAGTGCTACACTCAATTTGCCAGCAAATTTGGAAAACTCAACAGTGGCCACAGGATTGGAAAAGATCAGTTTACATTCCAATTCCAAAGAAAGGCAGTGCCAAAGAATGTTCAAACTATCGCACCATTGCACTCATTTCACATGCTAGTAAAGTTATGCTTAAAATCCTACAAGCTAGACTCCAGCAGTATGTGGATCGAGAACTTCCAGAAGTACAGGCAGGATTTTGAAGAGGCAGAGGAACTAGAGATCAAATTGACAACATACGCTGGATGTTTATCATGGAGAAAGCTAGGGAGTTCCAGGAAAACATCTACTTCTGCTTCATTGACTATGCTAAAGCATTTGATTGTGTGGATCACAACAAATGGTGGCAAGTTCTTAAAGAGATGGGAGTACCAGACCATCTTATTTGTCTCTTGAGAAACCTATATGCGGGTCAAGAAGCAACAGTGAGAACTGGACATGGAACCACTGATTGGTTCAAAATTGGGAAAGGAGTCCGGCAAGGTTGTATACTGTCGCCCTGCCTATTTAACTTATATGCAGAGCACATCATGAGAAAGGCAGGGCTAGATGAATCAAAAGTTAGAATTAAGATTGCTGGAAGAAATATCAACAACCTAAGATACGCAGATGATACCACTCTAATGGCAGAAAGTGAAGAAGAACTAAAGAGCCTCTTGTTGCGGGTGAAGAAGGAGAGTGCAAAACTTGGGTTGAAACTTAACATTAAGAAAACCAAGATCATGGCATCTGGCCCTCTCAATTCCTGGCAAATAGATGGGGAAGAAATGGAGTTAGTGACAGATTTTATTTTCCTGGGCTCCAAGATCACTGCAGATGGAGACTGTAGCCAAGAAATTAAAAGACGCTTGCTCCTGGGGAGGAAAGCCATGGCAAATCTAGACAGCACACTAAAAAGCAGAGACATCACCCTGTCAACAAAAGTGCGTATAGTCAAGGCTATGGTCTTCCCAGTTGCAATGTATGGCAGTGAAAGCTGGACCATAAGAAAGGCTGAGCGCCAAAGAATTGAGGCCTTTGAACTATGGTGCTGGAGAAGACTCCTGAGAGTCACTTGGACTGCAAGGCGATAAAACCGGTCAGTCCTAGAGGAGATCAACCCTGACTGTTCTTTAGAAGGCCAGATCCTCAAGCTAAAACTCAAATACTTTGGCCACCTAATGAGAAGGAAGGACTCACTGGAGAAGAGCTTAATGCTGGGAAAGATCGAGGGCAATAGAAGAAGGGGACGACAGAGAATGAGGTGGCTGGATGGAGTCACTGAAGCAGTAGGCGTGAGCTTAAATGGACTCCAGAAGATGGTAGAGGACAGGAAGGCCTGGAGGAACATTGTCCATAGGGTCGCGATGGGTCGGACACGACTTTGCAACTAACAACAACAACAACAAGTTTTCCATGCGGGAAATATAGGATGCCCATCTCTCTGGGTGTGTCATGTCAAATTCTTCTTGCTTTCCTACTTTTGCCATGGTGAGTTTCTTTTGTTGCTTGTTCCTCGTGTTGCCTTGTGCTGCTGGCTTCTGTGTAGGCCCTACGATGGATTTTTAGGGCATGGTGGACTCCAGTGTGGCTTGCTAGGCAGACCGAGGGGGGTAATATAGTTCCTGCCAGGCTCTGGAGCTGGCCTCGCTCCCTAGTGACTTCAGGCTCTTACAATGAAGCAGCACATCCCACCTTCGTTGCCAGTGTTAAATATTTGGTTCTTGAGGCATTGAGTGAGACAAAGTGTTGAAACAGCAACAAGTTTATTCTAACTCAGAACATAACAGAAGCAAGCTAATAGCTGCTGCACAGCTATTTATACGGTTGGCCTCTAGGTGGCGACCAATAGGTTTAAAGTAGCAGTTTCCTGCCCCAAACCTAATTGTCAGCCTGGAGATAGCAAGTCTAGCTCAGCAACAGCAACCATTACATAACACACAGAAGGTAGGTCAGACATTCAGCAAGCAATCAGACATTAAGCAAGTGAATTAAAACAGATAAGGCCAATACATTACAACTAACATTTAGAAATTCCCTTTTTAAAGGTTTGGCTCAGCAAAGGCCTTGAGATCTCTATATTTATACTGACATCAGATTCAAGTGGATGGCAGCACATCATGTTACCCACTGTCCCCATTTATTTCAGTTAACTGAAAGCACAATTTAATTAACATGAAGCATGCCAATTTGTTCAGCTTGATGTGCCAGGCACCTTAGCTCTTAAGATATTTTCTCTATGGCAGGTTTTGCTAAATTCTCCCCTAATAAGCATAACAATATTTCTGTTGATTCTCCTATGAGAAGGAATTAACTCATATGTTTCTGGATATGTTGCTCAGAAATGCCTATAAATTCATCTACTTTATGTCAAAAGAGATTGGTTAAGCACTGCAATAGCACTCTTAGCCATTAATAAACACTGGGGCAATTAGCAATTTAGTCATCTTTTTCTTCTTGATCATCAGCCGGTAGAATCTCAGCATTGGTTCAATAACACTATTGTAACTGTGAAGAAGTTTATATCCTGCCAGAGAAAGGTTCTCTCTCCTTTTCTAATCATAATTCCAAATCCCAAAAGCACAGACAGGTGCCCAGAGCCCTCTGAGACACTCCACAGCTTGCTTCAAGTGCAGAAAGGAGGGGCATAGTATAGATACTGAGTATAGATACAACCAACTGGCCAGAAAACAACCCAGGGGCCCAACAAAAAACCTTCCAAGTCACTGCTGCAAGCCTGCAAGACAGCCCTGGAAGGAATGGAGGTCCTATAGTTCACCCCATCTGGTAGGGATAGCGAGAGAACTCCAATTGGCTCAGTGTGAGGCCTGGGAGAAAGCGACACTGATGATGACCCCCTGGTAAGTGGCCCATTCACCCCGGTGAAGTCCCTTGAACTGATAGTCCAATCCTTTGGATGAAAAGCCAGCCTAATGGCCCTACTGAACTCAGGGTACAGCAGGTACTTGATCAACCCGGCCCTGGTGGAGAAACTAGGGATGAGACTTAGACCAGGGCTTTTCACCCATTATACCATTTTTAGGATAAGGCAATATCCAAGTATCACCAGTTGCCCAGCAAGGTGTCAAAAACTTCACCGAAAAAAGGGGAAAAATGATAAAGTACAGGTAGTCCTCGACTTACAACAATTCGCTTAGTGACTGTTCAAAGTTACAATGGCACTGAAAAGTGACTTATGACCATTTTCACACTTATGACTGTTGCAGAATTCCCAGGGTCATGTGATTTACATTCGGATGCTTGGCAACTGATTCATACTTATGACATTCACAGTGTCCCAGGGTCATGTGATCAATGGCTGGGGGGGCATGGCCAGCTTGACATCACTCGCGTCAGGGACACTTGTGTGGGCCTGGGCAGGACTGGGGCAGATCTGAGGATCTCGGGCAGAGGGGGGTGGGTGGGACTGGGATGAGCGCCAGGGCATGGTCCACTGGAGGAGCCTCACTGAGCCTCAGGCCATGCAGGGGGCCCTGGACAGTGGCACAGACAGCCTGGAGCCCTGGGTAGCAGAGGTCAAGCGGACAGCCCAGCCCTTGAGCTCCCACAGCACCAGGACCCCACAGCCCTGTCTACCCTAGTCACACTTCCTTGAGGGGGTGCCCAGCTGCATTTACCTCCTCCTCATGGCTGCTTCTGTGCTCGCTCTCCTGGGCCAGGTTGCTCATGGTGGATGCAGGAGGGCAAAGTGTGAGGGTCAGAGGGAGGCCCACTCCCTCTCCACGTGAGGAGACCTGGCTTTGTAACCAAAGCATCCTCAGCAATAGGATGGGAGACCACCAGGGGATGGCAAAATGGCAACAGGGCTGCTGGTGGCCAAATGCTAAGGCAGGACTTCCCTCAGACCTTCCCTCTCTCTGATTCCAATCTCCTCCCTCCCTCCCTCCTTTTCATTCCCATCTCCTTCCTTCTTTCCTTCTCTTTCTTTCTTCCTGTTTCCTTCCCCTTCTTCCTTCCTTCCCTTCCTCCCTCCCTCTGTGTCCAGGAAGGGATGAGGGGAGGGGGAGAAGTTGGCAGTGCTTCTCTCAAAGAGTAAGAGAGTTGGAAGTGACCTTTGAGATCTTTTGTCCAAGCCCCTGCTCAAGCAGGGGATGTATACCATTTCAGACAATGGAATAATCCCATCTCTACTTAAAAGCCTCCAGTGATGGAGCATCCACAACTTCTGAAGGCAAGCCTTTTCACTGGTTAGTTGTTTTCACAAGTCCTCAGTTCTAGGCTGGTTTTTGTTCTTGATTAGTTCCCATTTATTATTGCCTTCTGATACTTTGGAAAATAGGTTGACCCCTTCTTCTCTGTGGCAGCCATCAAATATTGGAGCATTGCTATCATGTCACCACCCCTAGTCCTTTTCACTAAGCTAGACACAACCAATTCCCACAAACATTTGTCATATGTTTTAGCCTCCAGCCCCCTAATCTTCTATGTTTACCATCCATTTAGACCACATGGTTCCCCTGGTTTGGTTTATAGAACAGTGGCCACGAGCAGAGCCTTCTCAGAGACAGCACCCCAATTATAGAACTTTCTTCCAAGGAAAATATGAACAGTTCATCCCTCACCCATTTAGAGGCAACTCCACACACCGTTCAGTCAGGCATATGTAGACCAACACCACATTTTATGGTCAAACAGCACTAAGTAAATTACTACTAATATTTTTCTTTCTTAAAATACACACTTTTAATATTGTTTTAAGCAGTGCTGGTGATGCCTTACAATAGCTTTGAGAGTTTTTTTGTAAACCACCCTGGATTTGTCAGAAACATTTAATTTCGAATTAGATGTTGATTTAATAAATTAGGCAGAAAAAACAAATGTTTAAATACATCTAAATCCCACAGACCTAGACGTAGGCACATATTGCAGAAAAAATAAGGCATTGCATTTCTAGCCAGCATAGCCACAGGATTATGGGAACTGTGGTCCATGACACCCAAAAGACATTAGTTTGGGTAAGGCTGGATTAAATTATAAAAGAGCAGATGAGAGGAAGTAGAAGCAAGAAACTTTCCACACCTCTGACAAAATAATTGGGAGGGGGGAGTTGACTCTTAACTTTCCATTCAATCCAAAGAGTTCTATGATTTTAGGGAGGGGAGGTGGCATGAATAGACCACAAAGCCAATCTGAGAGTTTTCTCTCTCACCTGCCTGCACACCACCTCCCTGGCACAGCACATGGCTCCAAGCCATCTCCCCAGAAGTCCTTTGCAGATAATTCCATATATTTCTTTTGGGCCTCTCACTTTTCTGAGAATCGTAATGCTTTTCATTTCCCTGCCAGCTCAATCTCTCTTTGTCTCTCTCTCCCTCACACAAAAACTCCCCCTGCGTTCTCCTACTTTTCACCCTTTTCCTCCAGCTGCACCTGAACAGAGTGGGAGCAGGTTAAAAAAAAAGAGAAGGGCGGAAGAAAGGGGGAGGCTCCCCTTTTTTGTAACACCTTGGCTTCCTCCTCTTCCCCTTCTGGCTCGCTCTCACTCTCTCTTTCACACACACACACACAAACACACACACGGGATTCATCATTCCACAAGAAAGAAAATTCCCTAGCCAATTCCAATGCCTCAGAGCTCCACAACTTCAACCACTTCATGTCCTCACTGAGAAGGTGATTCAAGGACCCCCTGGCTGACCAAAAAGCCCATGAGAAGATCATAACAGTGAGGCAAGGCAGATGCCCGGTAGCCAAATATACGCAAGAATTCTGGGCCATCGCCAAGAAGCTGAACTGGCTGGAAGACATCCTCCTTAGCCTCTTCAAAGATGGCCTAAACTACAACCTGTATGATGCTTGCCTACCCTGAGGGGACCCACGCCAACTAGACAAATAGTACATCCTGGCGGAGGAAAGACAGATCAACCTACTGAAGAGGCACTGCTGAGGAAAACTGTGGGGCCGCTCACCTCCTGAACCATTGCACGAACCAGCAAAACCACCAACCATGGCCAAGAAGTCAACAGGCTATTTCAAATGTGAAAGAGAGGGGCATCATGCTGTAGAGTACCGTTCGACAGTCCCTCAATGCAACCCAAATTGATCACCAGCCAGAAAGTCAGGGAAGTCCCCAGCCAAGCCACGAGAACCCACCATGAGGGCAACAGAGGCTGTAGCATCCCCACCCTCTGCCAAGCATGGGCAGGGAACTCTGGCCTAAACCACAGGGGTGGTGGATTCCTCAGAGAACAACTTGGAGGGTGAACCCCTGGTAAGTGGACCCATCATGCCCAGCCTCAATACAGTGACTATATTATCCCCCTACATGCCCGAAGCTGTCAAAGTGAAAGCCCTAATAGACTCTGGCTGCACCCACTGCCTCATTAGCCTGACGCTAGTGGGGAACTTTGGCATCCTGGTGAGGAGGATGAAACAGCTGATCTCATTCGGCCAGTTAGATGGGTCCATAGCAAGGGGGGTGCCAGATACCTTAACCACTTTACCAATCCACCTATCTCTGGGGGACCATGAGGAAGACATAACATTTGTAGTGACCCCAAGCATAGAATGCGCAGTGATCCTAGGGCTGGTGTGGCTAAAGAAATGGAACCCCTGGGTAGATTGGAGGATGGCAAAACTCAAATTTCTGAAAGGGGATCATGCAAACTCAACACCCCAAGGAACCCTACCAAGACCAAGAGTGGAGAAAGCATTGGTGGGAGAGGAAAAGGGGTTACCCAAAATACCAGAGGAATACCAAGACCTTGCTGAAGTTTTCAGTGAGGAATGGGTAGATGAGCTCCCTCCTCACTGCCCCATGGACTGTGCCATAGAAATCAAACCCGGGGCAAAACTCCTGAAGCTCAGATTGTACTCCATGAGCCCTAAAGAGAAGGAGGGGATGGAAAGATTCATAAATAAAAACCTAGAAAGGGGATTTATCAAACCTGCCAAGCCCAAAGTAGCCGGCCCGGTCCTCTTTAGAGAGAAGAAGGATGGCACTTTGTGCTTCTGCGTGGATTACCGCACCCTGAATGCAATCAGTGAAAGTGACCTGTACCTCCTACCCCTCATGAAGGACATGTTATCCCACCTATCGAAAGGAAGAATTTTTACCAAACTAGACCTAAGGGAAGCATACTACCATGTTAGGATTAAGGAAGGGGACAAATGGAAAACTGCATTTAATTGCCCAATGGAATGCTACCAATTCAAAGTTTTGCTGTTTGGACTACAAGGGCCCCCACAGTATTTATGCAATTAATCAATGAGGTGCTAAAGGAGCACCTATTCAAGGGGGTCCTGGTTTATTTAGATGACATCCTGATCTTCACCAAAGAGGAGCATGTCAACCTAGAGCGGTTTTAAAGAAACTGCGAGCTGCCCACCTATATGCCAAACTATTGAAATGCGAATTCCATCAGGAAAAAATAGACTACCTGGGTTATCACATATCCCAACAGGGCATCAAAATGGACCTTGAGAACATGAGGGCAGTGTTAGAATGGGCACCACCTCGCACAAGGAAGCAATTACAAAGTTTCCTGGGTTTCACAAACTTTTACTGCCAGTTCATCCCTTCATTTGCCCAAATAGCCCTGCCCCTCATGAACTTGTTAAAGATGAAGGGGGAAACCTCAGTGAAACCCAGCCAGCCACTGAAATGGACAATGGAATGCCAAGTGGCATTCAAAAGGCTAAAGAGATTCTTTTCCACCAAACCCATACTGAGTCACCCGGACATGGTTAAACCTTTCGTAATACAGGTGGACGCAAGCAATGTGGCAGTGTGGGGCTGTACTTTTTCAAGAAAATGATGAAGGGGGACTTCCGGGTGGCAAGGCTCCGTTGCTGGCAGCTATTTAGGCTGTCAGCCCCATCGTTCCATAGAACCGCCGAAAACAGCGCCGATCAGCTGTTTTGAAGGCTCGGAAGCCCGCTCCTTGGGAGAAGAGGAGGGGGTGAGCGCCCAGGCAGGGGTAGAGCTCTCCCAGACCGCCAGAGTTGAAACTCTGGTGGTTGAAGGATTGAGCCCCCCCAAAGCCTGAGTTTGCTCCGGACCTCGGGACGCCTCTGCTCCAGGGCTTTGGAGCAGAGCAGGATGCAGCAACCATCCCTGCCAGTGAGAGTGAACTTTTGATTACTTGGATGCAGGCAGAGCTGTACAGGAGAATCATGTCAGAGCAAGTATAAGATCTTTAACTCAGTGGATTTCGTGGAGATTTTTAAAAAGTGAAAGTGCGCAACAGAATTGAGTGGGTGAAAATGGCTGCCAAATCATCTAAAGTTCCTAGAAGCGCAGGGGCTTCCCAGGTGCAGCAATCCTCATTACAGGCTTTAATGCCTCCTCCCCCTGCACCTGCACCTGCACCAGCTTTGACAGTAAAAGATTTGCAGGATGTTTTGCAAGAGGCTATGAAAAAGCAATCCCAACAATTAGTTGAACTTATGGATGAGAAGCTTACAGAACTTATGGATGAGAAGCTTACAGAAATGAGGGCAGACATCTTACTTGCATTTCAAGGCATGGCCGTTTGCATTGAACATTTGGACGAGAGAGTGGAAGAACTTAGTCAAAATAATATCGGATTAGATGCTAAAATGATGGATGCTGAAACTGTGATGGATAAGATTGATGACGATTTAACCATGGTGCAGTACCATGAGATGGAGTTTGCTGTGAGAATTAGGGGCTTAAAAGAGGATTCTAAGGAAAATTTGAAAAAAGTAGTTTCAGAAGCCCTGGAAGGCGTTTTGGGGCGTTCAGCAGAAGATATTATGGAGGATATAGACAAAATATTTCATGCTAATTCATGAATTGCAAGACAAAAGAAATTACCTAGAGATGTGGTGGTTTATTTTACAAAGAGAGCAATTAGAAACGAGGTTATTCAAGCTTTTTATAATAGTAAATTTGCAATTGCAGAGCAAGAAGTTTTGATTTTAAAAGAGATCCCTCCAAAAATTTTAAGAAGAAGAAAGGAGTTTGCTTTTTTGGCAGAAGAATTAAGAAGACGGGATATCCAGTTCAGATGGGAGATTCCAGTGGGTATGGTGGTGATGTATGCAGGCACGAGACATTGTCTTATTACAGTGTTACAGGCACGTGACTTCTACGCCAATGATTTAAAGGCAGTCCCTATACCACTTTTGGAATCTAAAAAGAAGAATGGTGGGGGAGAGCGTCAATCACAAAGTAAGAATGCACAAGGTGCTGAAGGAGTTATGCAGTTGAAAGGTGGAGAATCCCAGAAAGTTACAGGAGTGGATCAAATTTCAGTATCATCGGAGGAGGTTAGAGACCAAAGAATGACACGTGCTGCTGCTAGACGAATGAGACAAGAGCAAGAACAGCAGAGAGTTATGACAGCGCCTCAAAAACTTACTTACAGTGAAGCAGTGGGAGGAGTGCAACCAAAGAGAGTGCAGGTGATTTTGGAAGAGGCACTCCAAAAGCTTCAGGTCGCAAAAGATGGCGACAAAGCTTCTAACCTGGAATGTTAATGGTCTAAATTCACCACATAAGAGAAAGAAAGTATTTCAATATCTAAAGCAATTTAAGAATGATGTTATTTGTCTACAAGAAACACATATTAGAGCTACGGATCAAAAGTATTTGTTAAACTTGAGGTTGGGTACACAGTTTATAGCTTCTGCGACTGATAAGAAAAATGAAGTGGTTATTTATGTTAAGAATACTTTGACAGTGACTTTAATTGAAGCAGATAAACAAGGAAGATATGTTATGATTGAACTATTAATAGAAGGCAAGAAAACGCTTTTGGTTGGATTATATGCTCCTAATCAACAACAAGGAGATTTTTACAGTTTATTACATAGCAAGATCATCCAGTGGGATTATAAATCTTGTATTTTTATGGGAGATTGGAATGGTGTTTTGAATGTACAAATGGACAAGGGAGGTCTTTTTAAAAGCATCCCAAGTCATGCTAAACTGCCTAAATCTTTTTTTGAAATGAAGGATGACCTGGAACTGAGAGATGTTTGGAGAGAAAGGAATTTGCAAGAAAAAGACTTTACTTTTTTTCTGATAGGCATCAATCTTTTTCTAGGATTGATTTTGTATTAATTACTAATGATTTTTTTTTCTAGGATTAAGAAGATCAAGATTTGTCCAAGAACTATATCTGATCATAGCCCAGTATGGTTAGAGATAGAAAAAGATTATAGAGATAGACAGTCTTGGCGTTTAAATGAAAATTTGTTTACATACCAGGAAAATGTGAAAGAATGTAAAAAACAGATGAAGGAATTTTTTAAAATTAACATGCATAAAGGTACTTCTATTGAGATGGTTTGGGATGCAAGTAAAGCTTATATGAGAGGTGTATTAATATATTTGAACAATAAACATAGACGTAAATTGGAATTTAGGAGGAAAGAATTAGAGGATGAAATTAAGGAAAAAGAAAAGGCTTTAATTCTGAATCCATCTGATGGGAAGATTAAAGAGGTAATTACTTTATTAAGGGGTCAGTTTGATAAGTTAATAGCACATCAAGTGGCAACTAATTTACGGTATGCTAGACATAATACTTTTTGTAATCCTAATAAACCAGGTAGATGGCTAGCTTATTTGTTAAGGAAGAAGCAAAGGGCTTCTAATATAGATAGAATAGAGTATAAGGGTAAAGTAGTGTACCAGCAGAGTCTTATTAAAAGGACTTTTGCTGATTTTTATTCTAAGTTGTATGCTAGAGATAAGATTAGAGATGTAGATATAGATGACTATTTGATAAAAGCTAAGATTCCTGTTCTTACGCAAGAACAAAAAGAAGGTATGAATCAACTGATAACTGATGAAGAAATTTTTTTAGCAATCAAACAATTAAAAGTGGGTAAAGCCCCGGGTACTGACGGTTTGACTGCCGTGTATTATAAAAATTTACAGTTAGAAATGGTGAAACCTTTAAGGGAATTGTTGAAGACAATTCAAATGGGAGGAGGGGTACTTCCATCTTGGAAGACTGCTTTTATTTCATTGATTCCGAAGGAAGATCAGGATGCTACTCAAGCTAAAAATTATAAGCCAATATCGCTTTTGAATACTGATTACAAGATATTTGCAAAAATTTTAGCTAATAGATTAGTGAGGGTATTACAACAAGTGATTCATGGTGATCAAACTGGATTTATAAGTGGTAGACAAATGAAGAATAACGTGAGACATATTGTAGATTTATTGGAATTTTTGGAAAGAAACAATCAGATCCCCGCAGCTTTGATCTTTTTGGATGCTGAAAAAGCCTTTGATCAATTGGATTGGCAATTTTTGATCAAAGTACTAGAGAAAATGGAATTTGGGGACAAATTTCTACAACCAATTAGGGCAATATATCAAAAGCAAACAGCCCGCATAATAGTCAATAATAGTTTGACTAAACTATGTAATATTGAAAAGGGCACAAGGCAGGGGTGCCCGTTGTCACCTCTATTATTTGTTTTAACATTGGAAATATTACTGATTAAAATACGTGACTCGGGAAAAATTAGGGGAATTCAAATAAGAGATCAGGATTATAGATTGAGGGCGTTTGCAGATGATTTGGTTGTTACAGTAACTCAGCCGGATTATTCAGTTGTAGAATTGATGGAGATAATAATGCTATATGGGAAAGTTTCTGGATTTAAGATCAACATACAAAAAACTAAAATATTCTCTAAAAATATGACAGTATCACAAAAGGCTGTTTTAGAAGAGCTAACGGGATTTGAAATAGTTAAAAAGATTAAATATTTGGGGATATATTTGTCAGCCTCAAATGTGAAGTTATATAAAAATAATTATGAAATGTTATGGGGAAAAATACAAAAAGAATTAGATAGTTGGAAAAAATTACAATTATCCTTATTGGGAAGAATTGCAGCAGTGAAAATGAATGTTTTGCCAAAATTTCTATTTTTATTTCAAATGATACCTATACTTAAAAAGGACTTAAATCTGGAGGAATGGCAAAAAGGAATTAATAAATTTGTCTGGGCAGGGAAAAAGCCACGAGTTAAATTTAAGATAATGCAAGATACGTGTGAAAGAGGTGGTCTTAAAATGCCTAATTTTAAATTATATTATGAGGCTGCTGCTTTGTCAGCGATAAGTGACTGGTTTAATTTAACGCAAGGGATATTATTAAATCTTGAGGGTCATGATTTGTTATTTGGTTGGCATGCATATTTATTGTATGATAAGAAGGTGGATAATGTGTTTAAGATACATATTTTAAGGTATGCTCTGTTGCAGGTTTGGAAAAAGTATAGACATAAGTTAAATTATAAGATACCCATTTGGGCAATACCTAAACATGCAATAGAACAGACATGTCAAACACAAGGCCCGGGGGCCGGATCCGGCCCGTGAAGTGGTTTCATGTGGCCCATGAAGCCATCCTGGAAACAGTGAGGGAGCGGCCCCCTCTGCCTTGGCCCTGGCCCAGAGACCCTCCTCCTGCCAGAGACCCTCAGATCTGTCCCACTCCTGCCCAGGCCCCCCCATAGGCACCCTTGATGCGAACGATGTAGAGCTGGCCATGCCCACCCAGTAGACCATACGCACTCTAGCCACGCCCACCCAGTAGGCCACACCCACCCAGCCCCCTGAGGGCAACTGCAATGCTGATGCAGCCCTCAATGAAATTGAGTTTGACACCCCTGCAATAGAAAATATAAATGTGGGATTTAAACATGATGTGACTACATATAAGGAAATTTTAAGTTTAGAGAGGAATGTATGGCAATTAAAGTCATATAAAATTTTAAAAGAAGAAAAAATTGTACAAACTTGGTTTCAGTATGGGCAATTACAGGCTAGATGGAAAGAGGACCAGAAAGTTGTTTTTTTGATCATAATTTGGTAAAAAAAATTAGAGATCAAGGTCAAGCACATATAAAAAGGATATATAATGCATTGATAGAAATTGATTCAGAAACGGAACTTGTCAAAGACTGTATGATAAAGTGGGCTCAGAATTTTCAAGAAGTTATAACAATGGATACTTGGGAAAAGATCTGGGTTAGAAATGTAAAATTTACACAAGCCCAAAATTTAAGAGAGAATTTTTATAAAATGTTTTATAGGTGGCACCTAGACCCTAAAAAATTAGCAAGTATGTATTCGAATTGCCAGCCCAAATGTTGGAGGTGTGGTTGTGAGGATGCAACGTATTTTCATATATGGTGGACTTGTAAAAAGGTTAAAGCTTTTTGGATTAAAATTTGGTGGAATATGCAAAAGATATTTAAGAAAAGGATAAAGTTTTCTCCGCAATTGTTTTTATTGGGTATTATTACAGATACTACTGTTATAGATGTTAAGTTGATGTTGAATTTAATTATGGCAGCGAGGCTTTTAGTAGCTCAATATTGGAAAAAGGAAGAGCTGCCGACTATAGAAGAATGGACTTTAAAAGTTTCTAACTTGGCAGAAATGGCAAAGATTTCAGCGTATTTGAAAGACCAATCGCAACAGAGATACATTGTGGAATGGAGGAGATGGATTGAATATATTCAGAATAAATATGGGACTAAAAAGTTTCATTTAGCATTTGAATAAGTAGTGGATTTATATGATGTATAATTAGTTAATAGTTATTTTATTAATAATTTGACGATGGAGAGTTAAAGTGCGATAGAACTTAATGTTTTATTGTTGTTAGCATATTTTAGATTATGTTTGTTTGTATTTTTATACCCTGTATTCAGCTCTGGGAAGTCGGGGAGGGGGGAGGGTAGGGTAGGGAGGGGTTGGGGAGAGGGGAGGGGGGCTTTTTTGTATTTAAAAATGTATTGTAAAACTTTTCAATAAAAAAAAAAACCCGAAAATGATGAAGGGGCACTGCAACCATGCATGTACACATCCAGGAAACTCACTGAGATGGAACAACGGTGGGCTGTGTGGAAACAGAAAGTGTATGCTGTGAGATGGTCATTACTCGTGTGGCACCATTTCCTTGAAGGGAATAAAATCCCTTTTCAGGTCTGGATGGACCACAAAAACCTGGAAGTACTAAAAACACCCAGAAAGCTCACCCCTAAGGAAGCCTGCTGGTCCCAGCACTTTCACCAATTCTGTTTTACACTCAAACACTTGCTGAGGGGAAAGAACTACCTGGCAGATGCACTGTCTCACATGCTCCAATATAACAGCACATGAGCCATCGGTTCTAAACCACTCATACCTGAACCACAACTGGTAGCACCAGTAACCACCCGGGCTCAAACTAAAATAAAGCCACAGCTGGGTAGCCAAACCGGAATCAAATTCCGGAAAACTTTAGAAACAGATGAATGTGCATGATCAAGGATGAACTGCCATGGGTGGGGGAGACGTTATATATACCAACCATCCAGAGGGTCACTTTCATGCAGCTGTGACATGATACAAATTCAGCAGGGCATTTTGGATTTGTAAAAACACTACATTTAATCAAAAGGCAATTTTGGTGGCCATCCATGAAAAAGGACATAGAAAGCTATTTGGCCAGCTACCCAACTTGAGCAGCTGCTAAGAGGTTGCAAGGGAAATTGCCTGGACTACTACAACCAGTGGCGAATACCTCAGCCCCCTGGAAAGAAATATCCATGGATTTCATAGTGGAGTTATCAGAAAGCAACGGAAACACTGTAATCTGGGTGGTTACGGACCTGTTTTCAAAACAAGTGCACTTTATCCCTTGCCAAAAGATCCCCACCGTGAAAACCTTAGAAAAACTATTCGTGCAGCACATCTACAGACTGCATGGGGCACCCCAATGCATCATATCAGATATGGGAATGCAATTCACATCAGAGTTTTGGAAAGAATTTTCATCCCTCTTAGCAACCACTCAGGTACTGTCATCAAGTCATCATCCTCAATGCAATGGATCGATGGAACGTTCAAACTCAGTACTTGAACAATACTTAAAGTGCTTTATTAATTTCCAGCAATCGAATTGGACAAACCTACTCCCTTTTGCAGAAGTGGCTTACAATAACGCAGTTCACTCCAGCACAGGCTACACTCCCTTTGAAGTAGTCACTGGCCAAAGTTTCAACCCTAAGCCAGAACTAACCCCAAACGAACTGGCAATCCCATCGCTTAAAGAATGGATATCCCAATTACAAAACACCTGGCCGGTGGTTAGTAAAGCCTTAGACGAAGCTAGACAAGCACACAAAGCACAAGCAGATAAAAAAAAGAGTGGAACCCAAAACATTCACTGTAGGAGAAATGGTATATTTTTCTACAAAATACCTAAAATCCCTATAAACCCAGTAACAGTAGAATTAGAACCACCCAAGAATTTCAGCCAAATACACCCAATTTTTCACTGCAGCTTAGTGAAACAAGAACAACAGTCACCCTTATGGCCCAAAATCCCCCACCACCACCTCCAATCATGGTTGAAGGAGAACAACACTTCAAGATAAAATAAATCTTAGATTCTAGGAAGTATCATGGGGCAATCCAATACTAAATAGCATGGAAACACCTTCCTTCCTCAGAGAACGAGTGGGTCTACATATGTCACATCAGAGCACCCAAACTGCTAAAGAGGTTTCATACAGAATATCTCAACAAATCAGACTAACCTCTATACCTGTTTTGTTTTCTCTACAGGTGGATCTCTCCTATTTTTAAGGGGGCCAGGATGCCAGAATCCATTCCTATTTCATTTCTATCTATCCCCTGTGACCCAAAATCAAATCTCACCTTTCCCTGGGTTCTGCCATACTCCCAAGGGGGAGGTGGGGATGTGCCCATAGGTTTTTTGCCTCTGCTTCCTGTATTCACTACAATGTAACCTTTTGCTTTTTAAAATTGCCTCTGTGTCCTCTATCTACTACAATGTAACAATTTGCTTCCTGTGTTATCTCTCTGTCTGAACTTTATCTCCCTAAACTGTCAGCTAGAACAAAGGAGGAAATAAGGAATGTAACCTCAGTGCCTCATTTATTTCTACGCTGTTATAGGAAGCCAGTGCTTTTTTTCTAAAAAAAAAGGTGCTGGAACTCAGAGGTGCTGTCACTGGGAGTGATGCCAGTGTCTTGCTACGGCATCGCTGCTCGTCTTTTGCACCCCTGCCCCTGCGGCTCAGAGCCACATGCTGCAGGGATTCCCATCCCCACAACCGCCATGGGGATTCCCCTCCCTGCAGTTGCCATGCTGCAGCCCGTGCTGAGCCCCCACCTGGAACTGCTCCAAACCCCGGACCCAGAGCTGTGTTCCCTGTGGCAGTGGTCTCTGGCGCCAAACAGCCTCTTTCCAACCACATCCAGAAAAATTTGTAACAAACGTTGGAATTCTCAAGGCCATGTTTGATATTTCCCAGCAATCTGTTACTGAAAGGAAAAAGCAATCCCTGCTGCATTACTGATCCCAGAGAAGCATTTGCATGTATGCAGGTATAATTAGGGTGCCATAGTTATGGATGAGAAATATTGGTTGCAAAGTTGGCATTTCTGGATGTAATACAGATATTTTGGACTTATTTTTGTTTCTTTTCATGTTTGATATTTTTAAAAAGGCATATGCTACTGACTACATTTATGCACATATGTAACATCTTTTGCTAGGATACATGACCACTGCTTGTCCAGAATGTGAAAAGTGAAAGATTGTGACTGAACAAAATTTTAATGTAGAGATAATACCACCAGAAATTATTTTAGCCTTTTTAATAAATGTTGTTATTGATGTTAAGCTTACCATGAAAAACATCATATATTATTATGTATATACTAGGTTAATTATTTAAAGACTGAAGTGCAACATAACTAGGTTCTAAATAATCTATTTTTCAAAATACACAACAGTCCAAACAGTAAAAGTAAAGTCCAAATTAAGAATATTTCATTCTTAAGAATTGTGTAATTTAAAGTGGTTTAGTTGTAATAGATGGTTATAGGTTCAAAATAGTTTTCAAGAGTGTACAAAAGATATTTTTTTTTTAGCATCAGCTAAATTAGACATATTACATTGAGAAAAATGTTTCTTATTTCTTTCCTGTTACCTTTATTGATTTCATTGCAGAGATGTTAACATAGGAAATAGATTATTTTGTTATCTAATTTTACCTTCCAAAAGACAGAAGCAGATGAAAAATGTGAGGTTCTTTCCTGTTGGCTTTTTTGAATTAGCTGTTTTAGATTCTAAAAGTTTAGTTCCTAAAGAAGTAACCTTGTAAATAATTTTAATGTCCTCCTCTAGTGCAGGGTAGGCAACCTTGGCTCTTTTATGACTCAAGGACTTCAACTCCCAGAATTCCTGAGCCAGCATGGCTCAGCTTGGAAACCTCTTTCCCCTCAGTGTGGCTGGCTCTGGGAGTTGAAGTCCACGAGTCATAAAAAAGGGCCAAGATTGCTCACTCCTAAAGCCAATAGAGGGAGCTTTTTTTTGTTTAAAAAAAAAGGTGCTGGAATGCCGTTCTGAGCGTTCTATGAGAAAATAAGCCCTGGAGGAAGGTGTGAAGAAGCTGCTGACCATTGTTGTGTGAACTGGAGATGGGCCGATGTTATTTCCCCTTTTCCCACAATGGAAATTGGGGATTGGCCATCCCATACTGGCCAGGCAGACTATTGGGTGGGGTCTTGCTTGGGGATACCTTAATCTTTCGTTCTGCGCAGGAAAGCTCAGATCCTGTCTATTATGTCTGCTATCAACTACTCTTAATAAAAGTTCTGCTTTCTTAAGATGTGGGATTGAAGTGGGTCCTGACATAATCCTTTATCTGATTTTGATCAAAGCACAAGCACACACATGTGTGCGCGCACACGCACACACACACACACACACACACACAATTTTGATGAAGTTCCTCTGGAATATAATTCCTTTATAGCCTGACATTTGAACCTCATTTGCCAGCTTGACACCAAGAATTGCTGTGCTTCATCTATTGGGGAATTTTTCCTATGCTCTTTCTTCAGTCTCCTCCATTCAATGTCAAACCACCCATCTGCATCCAACCTTCAACTGCATTGCTTGTCCTGTCTAATACTTACCAGGGCTTCGATGACCTTCCTGCTGGCTTAATCTGCTAGAAATTTCTTCTCACTTTTCAGTTTCTCCATAATGCATTAAACCATGTGTATGTTTGCATTTAACTTTTACTGTACACAATACTGCTTGTGTTGATGATTCATAGTTGCTTACAGTTGCTTGCAGTTGTATCTGAATGCAGTCTAGATACATATGGTCCTCGACCATTCACTTAATGACTATTCAAAGAAATGAAGTTGTGTAAAAATTGACTTACAACCAGTCCTCACACTCATAACTGAAATTTGGGCACTTGGCCACCGGCATGTATTTACAACAGTTGCAGCTTCCCATGGTCATGTGATTCCCATTTGCAACCTTCCCAGGGAGTTTCCAACAACAAAGGTCAATGGGGGAAGCCAGATTTGCCTAACAACTGTGGCATAAAGGTCATAAAATTGTATTTGATTCACTTAACAATTGCATCAATTAGCAATGGAGGTTCTGGTCATAAGTCAAGCACTACCTCTATACTACTTAGTTTGTGTGTGTGTGTGTGTGTGTTTGTGTGTGTAAGATTGCCTTAGTTTCTGAGCTTTGCTGCAAACAGGTTTGGTGAGACAAGTGTAAATTCATATTTATGAGTTTCCTGTGAGTTTGACTCTTCCATTCCCTTTAAAGAGTTTTTAAAATTCAAAGAAATCCCTGCTATTGAATGCAAATTACTATGAATGTTCCATGTAATAGCATAGCCTTTGAAATAAATTGTATTTGAAACCAATACTATTAGGGGAATAAATATTTTTGCCAAAAATGCTTTAAAAATCTTACTTTTTTTAAAAAAAAAGTTTGCTTTAAAGCATTGGTTGCTTAGGAAGAAAAAAAAGTAGTTTCCAAAGTAGAAACCAGATGTGACTTTAAAAACCTATGTAAATTAGGATGCCAAATATTTTAGCCAGTCATTGGTTTAAATTATTGCAGTCATCTTGTAGCTTTTTTCTTGTTAATTTTCCAAATATAAATGAAGTTTGTAGTGAAAGCCATGAAAGAGGATTTCTTAATACCAGACTGATTAAAAGAGGAAGATATATACTATTACAGATTCAGTTTCTGTCTTCAAAAGCAATGTATGAATCAGTAAGGACCTCTAGTGGAAGAAACTTTTTTCCTTTCTGCATTTTCTTTCTCTTCCATTTGTTTTTACCTTTGTGCTCTGCAGATGGCTTCTGTGCAATTTATTTATTCCCCCATTTTATACCAATTGGCTTGGCACCTTAAGATAAACTGCACTAAAATAAGAACCCACCTTTTTCCCCATGCAAAATGGTTATTCTCACCTAATGCTCCCTCAAGTCAGTAGTTCAAGAAGTACTCTGTGCCTGATTTAGCATCATTAACATACATAACAGGATCACACCAAAATAAAAAATGTGAGAAGCCATGTTTAATTTAATTAAAATGAAATGGTACTAGATGGATAGAACATCCCGTTCCCAGTTGTAACATTAAAAATGTGGAGTGTGGTTATCCCAGTTCTTTTCTGCTGTCAGCTACTTGAACAACCATTGCTATGTTCTTCAGTGTTCAGTTGTCAACCCCAGTAGGTAGATCAGACTTGGAACTCCCAGCACAACTATCAGCTGTGTCAACAACTGATGGAGCAACTGCATTCATCTCAACAGGAAACAGTGGGGCTGGATCTTGGACAATAGCAGACTCTGCAGCCACAGCACCTACAGGGATACCCATCATGCCCCCCTGAAAGACTGGTGCCAGCAAGGAGAAGGAGCTGCAAGACTTCCCCCCCCGCCCAGGGATAAAGTTCAATGGAGATTCTCAGCAATTGGGGATATTCCTGGCCCAGGTTTGGACCTACATGCAAGAATACAGTCCTGAAATAGCTACAGAAGGTGGCAAGGTGAGATGTGTCACCATGGCCCTGAAAGGGGCTGCAGTGAGGGGGATGGTCATCCTCCATAATGACGATGCCTCAGAACTGAGAAACTTCAGCTGCTTCAAACACTTTGAGGACCCCCTTGCCAACCACAAAGCCAGGGACTGCATCAAAACCATCAGTTAGGGCCAGAGGAGTGTGGCCGAATATACCCAGGAGTTCTGTGATCTGGCCTGTTGTGTCAACAATTGGCCACAAGACAACCTGATTGGCTGCTTCAAAGATGGGCTAATTGATGGGGCTACTCCCCCGACTCTCCATGACTTGTATGTCCTGACTGAAGAAGCAGAAATCAACCTCATTCGAAACAAGCATCGCCCTGGACTTCCAGTGGCGACGCGACGCTGAAGACAGCCATCTCTGGGCTGTCCACTCCGCAGCTTTGTTGAATCACTGAAAACAGCGTCGATCAGCTGTTTAGGTAATTCGGAAGCCCCCTCCCCGGGAGAAGAGGAGGGGGTGAGGCCCCAGGTAGGGGTTGAGCTCTCCGGGGCCGCCTGAGCTTTAAGTTTGGGTGGCTGAAGGATTGAGCCCCCCCGAAGCCTGGGTTTGCTCCGGGCTGTGCAGCGTCTCTGCTCTGTGATTTTTGGAGCAGAGCCAAGCGTTAGCAACCACTCCTGCCAGAAGGAAGGACTCTTGAGTATTAAGACGCAGGCAGAGCGGTACAGGAGGTCAAGGTGAAGTGGACTTTTATCTTTACTCTCTAGCTCAACGGATTTTATGGATTAAAAGTGAAAGTGTGCAATAAGTGAAAGTGGGGGAAGATGGCGACGAAAGCCTCTAAAGTTCTTCGGAGTGCGGGGGCTTCCCCGGTGCAACAGACTTCATTGCAAGCTTTGCTCCCTCCCACACCTGCTCCGGCACTGACTCTTAAGGATTTACAGGATGCCTTTGAAAAGCAAACACAATTAATGTCAGATATGATGGAAAAGCTGGAGGAGAAATTGGAGGAGAAAATGGAAGAGAAGTTGGAAGAGATGTTTAGAGCAATGAGGGCAGACATCTTGTCTACAATTGAAAGTGTGGCTGTATGTGTGCAAAGTTTGGATGAAAAAGTGGAGGATCTTAGTCAAAAGAACTCTATATTAGAAGTAAAAGTATTAGAGAATGAAAATATAAGGGATAAAATGAATGGAGACCTGAATCTGGTCCAGTACCATCAGATGGAGTTTGCTATCGGAATCAGGGGCTTAAAAGAGAACCCTAAAGAAGATTTAAAGCAGCTGATTTCCGAGGCTTTGGAAGTGGTACTGGGCCAATCAGCAGCTGAAATTGAGGGAAGTATAGATAAAATCTTTCTTGTGAACTCATGGATTGCAAGGCAGAAGAAGCCACCTAGAGACGTGGTGGTTTACTTTAGGATGAAGTTATTCAAGTTGCTTATGACACTAAGTTGGTGGTTGCTGAGCAAGAAGTTCTGGTCTTAAAAGAGATTCCTCCCAAGATTTTAAGGAGAAGGAAAGATTTTGCCTTCCTAGCACAGGAACTTAAGAAATGTGACATCAAGTTTAGATGGGAGATCCCAGTGGGCATGGTGGTGATGCACGAAGGTAAAAGACACCGTCTGGTTACAGTGACTCAGGCACGTGATTTTTACAGCAAAGTTTTAAAAGCAACCCCTCTATCACTTCTGGAAGTTGTAAAGGGATATGGTGAGGGAAAGCCTCAAGATGTTGATGGAACACAGACAGAGGAGAATGGTGCTGGAGGGGATCAAATTACAGTTTCATCGGCAGCTGCTGGAGAGCAGAGGATGACGCGTGCCGCTTCAAGACGAGTGAGACAAGAGCAAGAACAAGATCAGCAGAAAGTTATGGAACCTCCAAAGCGTACTTACAGTGAAGCTGTGGGAGGGGTGCGGCCTAAGGAAGTTAAAGGGGTCCTGGCAGACGTGCTCCAGAAGCTTCGGGACGCCAAGAATGGCGACTAAGTTCCTAACCTGGAATGTTAATGGATTAAATTCACCACAGAAGAGAAAGAAAGTTTTTCAATATTTAAAACAATTTAAGACTGATGTTATCTGTTTGCAAGAAACGCATATTAGGGTTATGGACCAAAAGTATTTGTTGAACTCAAGGCTGGGCACGCAATTTATTGCTTCTGCAATTAATAAGAAAAATGGAGTGGTTATCTATGTCAAGAGTACTCTGACAGCGGAACTAATTGAAGTAGATAAACAGGGAAGATATGTTATGATAGATTTGCTGTTAGAAGGCAAAAAAACGCTTTTAGTTGGACTGTATGCTCCTAATCAAGAACAAACTGATTTTTTTAGTTTACTACATACAAAGATTACCCAGTTGGATTATAAATCTTTTATTTTTATGGGAGACTGGAATGGTGTCCTCGATGTACAGCTGGATAAATCTGGTTTCTTTAAGCGTGCCCCGAGTCATGCTAGGCTGCCTAAATCTTTTTTTGAAATGAAGGATGACCTGGAATTGCGAGACATTTGGCGAGATACACACGTATATGAAAAGGATTATACTTTTTTTTCTGACAGACATCAATCTTTTTCTAGGATTGATTTTATATTACTGACTAATGACCTCTTTTCTAGGACTAAGAAGGTAAAGATCTGTGCAAGAACTATATCTGACCATAGTCCAGTTTGGTTGGAGATCAACAAGGACAATAGAGATAGGCGCTCCTGGCGCGTAAATGAGAATTTGTTTAGAAACCAGAGAAATGTGGAAGAATGTAAAAAGCAGATGAAGGATTTTTTTGAAATTAATATGAACAAGGATACCTCTATGGACATGGTTTGGGATGCTAGCAAAGCTTATATGAGAGGGGTGTTAATATATATGAACAATAAATATAGACGTAATTTGGAAGTTAGAAGGAAAGAACTGGAGAATGAAATTAGGGAAAAAGAAAAGGCCCTAATTTTGAACCCATCGGATGCGAAGATTAAGGAGGTCTTTAAACTGCTAAGAGGACAATTTGATAAGTTGATGGCTGATCAGGTGGCAACTAACTTACGGTTTGCTAGGCATAATACTTTTTGCAATGCCAATAAACCAGGTAGGTGGCTAGCCTACAGGCTAAGGAAAAAACAAAGGGCTTCTAATATAGATAAAATTGAATACAAAGGAAAGGTTGTGTTTCAACAGGATCTTATTAAGGAAGCCTTTGTGGATTTTTATTCTAAACTATATGTTAAGGAGAAGATTAATGAAACAGATATTGATGTATATTTGAAGAATGCTAGCATCCCGGTTCTCACACAAGAACAAAAGGAGATTAATCAATTGATAACAGAAGAAGAAATTTTTATAGCAATTAAGGAATTGAAGTTGGATAAAGCGCCAGGTACGGATGGTCTGACAGCAATCTACTACAAACATTTACAATTGGAGCTGATAAAGCCATTAAGGGAATTGTTTCAGACAATTCAGAGGGGGGGAAAGGTGCCTCCATCTTGGAGAACTGCTTTTATTTCTTTGATTCCGAAGGAAGATCAAGATGCTACTCAAGTAAAAAACTATAGACCAATATCACTTTTAAATACAGACTACAAGATATTTGCCAAGGTGTTAGCTAATAGACTGATGAGGGTTTTGCAACAGGTGATTCATGGGGATCAAACCGGGTTTATTAGTGGTAGACAAATGAAAAATAATGTGAGGCATATAGTTGATGTGGTGGAGTTTTTGGAAAGGAACAACCAGATCCCTGCGGCGCTAATTTTTTTAGATGCTGAAAAAGCTTTTGATCAATTGAATTGGCAATTTTTGATGAAAGTTTTAGATAAAATGAATTTTGGGGATAAATTTTTACAACCAATTAGGGCATTATATCAAAAACAAACTGCCCGAATAATAGTTAACAATAGTCTTACTGAAGTATGCAATATTGAGAAGGGCACAAGACAAGGGTGTCCGTTATCACCTTTATTATTTGTTTTAACATTGGAGATATTATTGATAAAAATACGGAACTCGGAAAAAATTAAGGGTATTCAAATTAGAGATCAGGATTATAGACTGAGGGCGTTTGCAGACGATCTGGTTGTTATGGTGACTCAGCCAGAAAACTCTGTTGTGGACCTGATGGAGATAATAATGCAATACGGGAAGGTTTCTGGATTTAAGGTTAATGTACAAAAAATAAAAATTTTGGCCAAAAATATGACAACACCGCAAAAGGCCCTTTTAGAAGGATTAACTGGATTTGAGATTGTTAAAAGGGTCAAATATTTGGGGGTGTATTTGTCACCCTCAAATGCAAAGTTATATAAAAATAATTATGAAAAGTTATGGGGAAAAATTCAAAAAGAATTGGAGAGTTGGGAAAAATTGCAATTGTCTTTACTGGGAAGAATTGCAGCAGTGAAAATGAATGTCCTGCCTAAATTTTTATTTTTATTCCAAATAGTACCGATTCTTAAAAAAGACTCTAATTTGGAAGAATGGCAACGGGGTATCAATAAATTTGTGTGGGCAGGGAAAAGGCCACGAGTTAAACTTAAGATTATGCAGGATACTCGTGAAAGAGGTGGTCTTAAAATGCCTAATCTTAAATTATATTATGAAGCTGCTGCGTTGTCAGGAATAAGTGATTGGATTAATTTGACACAAGGGAGATTATTAAATCTTGAGGGCCATGACTTGTTATTTGGCTGGCATGCATATTTGTTGTATGATAAGAAGGTAGATAATATAATTAAAGTGCATATTTTAAGACAGGCATTGTTGAGAGTTTGGAAGAAGTATAGACATAAGTTAGATTGCAAGATGCCGTTGTGGGCAATCCCGAAACATGCAATAGAAAACATAAACGTAGGCTTCAAACATGATGTGACTACGTATAAGGAGATCTTAAGTTTGGAAAGGAACGTCTGGTGTTTGAAGCCGTACAATTTCTTGCGAGATGAGAAGATCGTTCAAACTTGGTTCCAATATACTCAATTACGTGCCAGGTGGAAAGAAGACCAGAAAATTGGTTTCTCAATGACTCATGAAAATTTGATAAAGCAAATTAGAAATCAGGGTCCAGCACATATTAAATGGATTTATCTTGCATTGATAGATATTGACTCAGAAACAGAACTTGTTAAAGACTGTATGATAAAATGGGCCCAGAATATTCAAGAAGTTATTACAATGGACACTTGGGAAAAGATCTGGGTGAGGAACGTAAAATTCACGCAAGCTCAAAACTTAAGAGAGAACTTTTATAAAATGTTTTATAGATGGCATTTAGATCCTAAAAAGCTTGCAAGTATGTATCTGAATTATCAACCTAAATGTTGGAGATGTGGTGGTGAAGATGCAACTTATTTTCATATATGGTGGACCTGCAAAAAGGTTAAGGCTTTTTGGATAAAAATTTGGTGGAATATGCAAAAGATCTTTAAGCAAAGGATAAAGTTTTGTCCGCAATTGTTTTTGCTGGGCATAATTACAGATGCTACTGTTGTGGACATTAAGTTGATGTTGAATTTAATTACAGCAGCAAGACTCTTAATAGGTCAATATTGGAAAAAGGAGGAACTGCCGACTATAGAAGAATGGACTCTAAAGGTTTCTGACCTGGCGGAAATGGCAAAGATCTCGGCTTACTTGAAAGATCATTCGCAAGAACGTTATATTATGGAGTGGAAAAAGTGGATTGATTATATTCAGAACAAATATGGGACTAAAAAGTTTCACTTAGCATTTGAATAAGTTTTCTTTTCTTTTTTCCTTTTTTTTTAATGTAACGTTAGTATTGCTTGTAGTCATTTTATATGAGCTAGAGGGCGATAGAATTAATAGTTTATTGTTTTTAGCGTATGGATGTTTATGATTGTTTTTTGTTTTTATACGTTGTACTTAGCTCTGGGAAGTCGGGGGGGAGGGGGAATGGGGGGAGGGATAGGGAGGGTTAGGTAGGGGTGGGGGGAGGGGGGATTGTTAAAGATAAAATGTACTCTAAAACTTTTCAATAAAAAAAAAGAAAAAAAAGAAAAGAAACAAGCATCGCCCAGGGAGGGGGTTGGCAAAAATCCTTCCCTGAGCAGAAGGAAACCCTGAAAGCACAGACTGTTAGAGATTAAGCTTGATTTGGGTGACAATATTATATAATGGAGTAAAAGCACCTTTAAGGAGTTAAACGGCCTAAGGGTGTGGCTGTAATTATTCCACATAAAAGAAAGTTAGATGTTACACGTAGTAGCTCTTGTATATGTGTTTGATGTTAGTGTTTGGATACCTCTTGTTCTCTTGTTTGCTAACTTGATATTTATTCTCTCAAGAATCAACTGCTTGCTACAGTGTATATTGTTTTTGATATTGGTAAGCAGCTTTTGTATTTTGATACTATGTTTTTTATGGACTGACTTTTATGTGCATGATACTGGATTGATACTTGGACTATTTCTTACTGTGTTTCTTTTTGTTGTCTGAGTAAAAATAAGTTATAAAACTCGTGTTAGTGCATTACTGTTTGCCTAAAAGTCCCAGTACAACTTCCACTGTGTATTAATAATACTCTGTTAAACAAACCATTTTTTTTAACAACAATATATTCTAACAATGGTTATGGGCCCAGATCCAGTGTGGTGCTGAGGACAGGCACAGTATTGTATTTATATTTCCTAACTGAGTTTTCAAATTCAGACAATGGCACAAGGACTATTCAATCCATTCTGCATTACCCGGCTTAATGGGTCAAACTACGTATCCTGGTCTACACAATGTAGTTTGCTATTACAAAATCAAGGTCTTTGGAAAATAGTCCATAATCCTCCTGATGTAACTGCCTGGGATCCAACTAATGAAGAAGATAACAAGAAGATTGTAGACTTCAATAAAGACAATGATAAGGCTTTATCTATCATTGGGCTAACATTAGGAGACCAACAGCTAGTCCATGTGCGTGGAGAAGAATCTGCTGCTAAATGTTGGGCTAAGTTGAAAAAGATTTTTGTTCGGGACAGTGTTGGTGCTCATATAAATCTTACCAGAAAGCTATTTAGAGCTAGACTGGAAAAGAATGGCGATATGTTAGCTCACCTTAACTTTATAAAAGCAACTTTGTTGGAACTGCAAGAAAAAGAACTTATTTTCTCAGAGCTTCACCAGGTTTACATCATTTTATCATCATTGGATGAGAGCTACGATGCCTTTGTATCGTCCTTGGAGGTTTTGTCCAAAGAAGACCTAACTGTTTCTTCAATAACTGGAAGGTTGTTGGAAGAGTCAAGATGTCGTATGGAGAGAAAACAGTTGAGAGAGCCATTGCAACAAGAAATAAAGAAGACTGAATCTGCTTATATTTTAAGGAAATGCTTTAATTGTGGGTTAAAGGGACATATTGCTAAGTTTTGTCAGAATAGTAATTGTCAGAGAAAGGAAAGCCATAGAAAGAATAAAAAGCTGATTAATGTAGCTGTAGCTAATAGAACTACTAATAACCACAATTGGTGGGTGGTAGATAGTGGAGCTACACACTGTATTTCAAAAATAAAAAGGGATTTTGAGAATATAAGGTCTAGTAAAAAATATATTTCTATGGCTAATGGCTGGAGAGTCAAGGTCTCTGGAGAGGGTAAGGTTTACTGTTCATTTTTAAAACAAAATTTAGAAATGCTATATGTTCCCAGATGTGATTATAATCTATTATCAGTTAAGGCATTATTGGAAGCAGGTTTTAAAGTTACTTTCCAAGGGGAGGAATGTCTTATTCAAAAGAATGAAGTGAACTTAATAGCTAATATGAAAGATGGTTTGTTTGTAATTAGCAATGATCCTATAATAATGGCTACTACTTGTACAAATCAAAAACCACATGATGAATGTATTCATTTATTACATAGAAGATTGGGTCATGTGAATTTTAATACACTAAAAAGAACTGTAGCTTTGTCTAATGGGTTTAAGTTAAAGGCTTGTAAGAAATATCTGCAGTGCAACGTATGTGGTAGAGAAAAGAGCAGGGCAGCACCAGCTAATAGGTTAGATGGATTTAAAACCACAACTCCATTAGAACTGGTATTTATGGATTTGATAGGTCCTATGAAACCCAGTTTAGGGGGTGCTTGCTACATATTAAATATTCTAGACCATTATAGCAGATATGGGTTCTGTTATCTCCTTGCGTCAAAAACTGAAACTATACAAACAATATCTAATTGGCTCAAGTTTGTACAAAGGAAAACTCAGTTAAATGTAAAAACCATAATAACAGACAATGGAACTGAGTTTGTTAATAAACAGTTCAATGAGCTGTTAGTTTCAGAGGGAATAGAGCATAGACGTACAGCTCATTATAGACCTCAGCATAATGCATTTGTTGAACGGAGGGGCCAAACATTGCAAGCTATGATTAGATCTATGATTGAAGATTCTGGTTTACCTGATAGCTTATGGGGAGAAGCAGCAAAATGTGCTAATCATATTTTAAACAATGTGGTTAGTTCAGCTACAGGTAAAATTCCTTATACCTTATGGTATAAGAGAAAACCAAATCTTAGTTATATTCACACATTTGGGACACCTGCTTGGGTACATATTCCAAGTTCAATAAGAAATAAAGGAGAACATAGAGCTAAACAATTATTTTTTGTTGGCTATGAGTTAAACCATAAGTCTTATCGGTTCTGGGAGAAAGGTACTAAAAACATTTATTGTAGTTCTAGCGCTGTTTTTCAAGAACAGTCAGGCTGGGAAAGGGTAGAAGATATTGTATATATTCCTCAACAAGATTTAACTAACTCCTCAAATGAAAGTGATAAAGAAGAGGAGGAACCTGCTAGAGAGATCAAACAAGAACCACTGATAGTGGAGACAGGAGAGGAAGAAGATAATAATGTAAATGTACCTATAAGTCCAATAATTCTCAGAAGGTCTAACAGGGAAAGACGACAGCCTGATCGTTTCGAGGCAGGTTTAATTTGTCAAATAGACATTGAACCTTCTAATGTTGAAGAAATAAAAATGTATCCTGAGAATGAAAGAAAGAATTGGAAAGTAGCTATGGATAAAGAAATAAAGTCTTTGCAAGATCTTAATGTTTATCAAGAGGTTAAAATACCTAAAACAGAAAAGTTAATTGGATGTAAATGGGTTTTTAAACTGAAAGAAAGTGTTACAGGAGAGGTAATACATAAAGCAAGATTAGTTGCTCAAGGATTTGCACAGAATAATAGTGATTATGATGAAGTATTTTCCCCAACGTTAAGAGCTTCCACTCTTAGGGCTGCTTTAGTTTGGGCAGCAAATAAGAATTATAGTATAAAACATGTAGATATTGAAACTGCTTATTTGCATGCAACATTAAACCATGATATATATATGAAAGTTCCATCAGGAATAGAAAGTAAGGTAGGGTACTGTTGGAAACTGAATAAGAGTTTGTATGGTTTAAAACAGTCAGGTTATGAGTGGAATAGATGTTTAGTAAAAGAGTTAAATAGTTTGGGATTTAAAGCTAGTATTGCAGATCCTTGTTTATTTATAAAACAGCAAAATAGTGAATTATCATTGTTATTATTATTCACTGATGATATTGCTATTATAGCAAAAGATGAAACAGAAACTGAAAGAATAATTTCAGGGTTAAAAAGAAAATTTAGAGTAAAAGATCTAGGAGCTATTAGTCATTATCTAGGGCTGGATATTATCAGGACTAGTAAAGGATTTAAACTGTCTCAAGCTAAGAAAATTAATGGTTTGCTGAAACGTTATAATATGGAAAACTGTAAACCAGTAAAAACACCTATGGTTCAAGGTTTTGAGAGTTCAGCAGATAACAGCAATGTCTTTGATAAAAAGATATATCAATCATTAATAGGCAGCTTGATGTATTTATGTAACTGGTCAAGACCTGACATAGCATTTACAGTTAATCATTTAGCTAGATATTGTGAGAATCCTACAACCAGATGTTGGCAAGGTGCGAAAAGAGTTTTAAGATATTTGAAGCACACCATACATTATTCTCTATATCTAGAGCCAACAAAGGAATTGGAACTAAAAGCATTTGCAGATGCTAGTTTTGCATCTGATACTGTAACCAGGAAATCCACTTCAGGATTGGTTGTATTATTGGGAAACGCTTTAGTAGGATGGAGGTCTAACAGACAGAAGCATATAAGCTTATCAACAACTGAATCCGAATTTTCTTGTTTATCTTTATTATGTACTGAGCTCTCCTTCATGGATTACTGCCTTGTCGTGGCGAAGGGGCTTGCGTAATTCAATGAAGCTATGAGTTATGCCGTGCAGGGCCACCCAAGACGGACAGGTCATAGCCGAGAGTTCTGACAAAACGTGATCCACTGGAGAAGGAAATGGCAACCCACTCCAGTATCTTTGCCATGAAAACCCTATGGACAGTACCAAAAGGCAAAACGATATGACGCTGGAAGATGAGCCCCTCAGGTCGGAAGGCGTCCAATATGCTACTGGGGAAGAGCAGAGGGCTAGTACTAGTAGCGCCAGAAAGAATGAAGCGACTGGGCCAAAGCCGAAAGGACGCTCAGCTGTGGATGTGTCTGGTGGTGAAAGGAAAGTCCGATGCTGTAAAGATTTTTTCTCTATAGGAACCTGGAATGTAAGATCCATGAATCAAGGAAAGCTGGACGTGGTCAAACAAGAGATGACAAGACTGAACATCGACATCTTAGGTATCAGCGAACTAAAATGGACAGGAATGGGTGAATTTAATTCAGATGACCATCAGGTATACTACTGCGGGCAAGAATCCCTCAGAAGAAATGGAGTAGCCTTCATAGTCAATAAAAGAGTAGGAAAAGCAATACTGGGATACAATCCTCAAAATGACAGAATGATCTCAGTTCGAATCCAAGGCAAACCATTCAATATCACAGTAGTCCAAGTCTATGCCCCAACCACCAGTGCTTTAGAGGATGAAATTGACCGGTTCTACGAAGCCCTACAGCACCTTATAGAACTAACACCAAAAAATGATGTCCTTATCATCATGGGGGATTGGAATGCTAAAGTAGGAAGCCAAAAGATAACTGGAATAACAGGCAAGTTTGGCCTTGGAGTACAAAATGAAGCAGGGCACAGGCTGATAGAATTTTGTCAAGAGAATACGATGGTCATAGCAAACACTCTTTTCCAACAACCCAAGAGACGGCTCTACACATGGACATCACCAGACGGTCAACACAGAAATCAGATTGACTATATGCTCTGCAGCCAAAGATGGAGAAGCTCTATACAGTCAGTAAAAACAAGACCAGGAGCTGACTGTGGCTCAGACCATGAGCTTCTCCTTGCAAAGTTTAGGCTTAAACTGAAGAAAGTAGGGAAAAGCACTAGGCCACTCAGGTATGAATTAAACCATATCCCTGTTGAATATACAGTAGAGGTGACAAATAGATTTAAGGAATTAGATCTGATAGACAGAGTGCCTGAAGAACTATGGACAGAGGTTCGCGACATTGTACAAGAGGTAGCAACCAAAACCATCCCAAAGAAAAAGAAATGCAAGAAAGCAAAATGGCTGTCTGAGGAAGCTTTGCAAATAGCTGAGGAAAGGAGGGAAGTGAAAGGCAAGGGAGAAAAACATAGATACGCCCAATTGAATGCAGAATTCCAGAGAATAGCTAGAAGAGATAAGAATGCCTTCTTAAATGAACAGTGCAAAGAAATAGAAGAAAACAATAGAATAGGGAGGACCAGAGATCTTTTCAAGAAAATTGGAGAGATGAAGGGAACGTTTAATGCAAAAATGGGCATGATAAAGGACCAAAATGGCAGGGACCTAACAGAGGCAGAAGAGATTAAGAAGAGGTGGCAAAATTACACAGAAGAACTATACAAGAATGAGCTTAACGTCCCTGATAATCACAATGAGGTGGTCACTGACCTCGAGCCAGACATCCTAGAATGTGAGGTGAAGTGGGCCTTAGAAAAGCTGAGCAACAACAAAGCTAGTGGAGGTGACAGTATTCCAGCTGAGCTATTCAAAATCTTAAAAGACAGTGCAGTAAAAGTGCTACACTCAATTTGCCAGCAAATTTGGAAAACTCAACAGTGGCCACAGGATTGGAAAAGATCAGTTTACATTCCAATTCCAAAGAAAGGCAGTGCCAAAGAATGTTCAAACTATCGCACCATTGCACTCATTTCTCATGCTAGTAAAGTCATGCTTAAAATCCTACAAGCTAGACTTCAGCAGTATGTGGATCGAGAACTACCAGAAGTACAGGCAGGATTTCGAAGAGGCAGAGGAACTAGAGATCAAATTGCCAACATACGCTGGATCATGGAGAAAGCTAGGGAGTTCCAGAAGAACATCTACTTCTGCTTCATTGACTATGCTAAAGCCTTTGATTGTGTGGATCATAACAAACTGTGGCAAGTTCTTCAAGAGATGGGAGTACCAGACCATCTTATTTGTCTCTTGAGAAACCTATATGCGGGTCAAGAAGCAACAGTGAGAACTGGACACGGAACCACTGATTGGTTCAAAATTGGGAAAGGAGTCCGGCAAGGCTGTATACTGTCGCCCTGCCTATTTAACTTATATGCAGAGCACATCATGAGAAAGGCAGGGCTAGATGAATCAAAAGTTGGAATTAAGATTGCCGGAAGAAATATCAACAACCTAAGATATGCAGATGATACCACTCTAATGGCAGAAAGTGAAGAAGAACTAAAGAGCCTCCTGTTGCGGGTGAAGAAGGAGAGTGCAAAACTTGGGTTGAAACTTAACATTAAGAAAACCAAGATCATGGCATCTGGCCCTCTCAATTCCTGGCAAATAGATGGGGAAGAAATGGAGGTAGTGACAGATTTTATTTTCCTGGGCTCCAAGATCACTGCAGATGGGGACTGTAGCCAAGAAATTAAAAGACGCTTGCTCCTGGGGAGGAAAGCCATGGCAAATCTAGACAGCACACTAAAAAGCAGAGACATCACCCTATCAACAAAAGTGCGTATAGTCAAGGCTATGGTCTTCCCAGTTGCAATGTATGGCAGTGAAAGTTGGACCATAAGAAAGGCTGACCGCCAAAGAATTGAATCCTTTGAACTTTGGTGCTGGAGAAGACTCCTGCGAGTCCCTTGGACTGCAAGGCGATCAAACCGGTCAGTCCTAGAGGAGATCAATCCTGACTGCTCTTTAGAAGGCCAGATCCTGAAGCTAAAACTCAAATACTTTGGCCACCTAATGAGAAGGAAGGACTCACTGGAGAAGAGCCTAATGCTGGGAAAGATCGAGGGCAATAGAAGAAGGGGACGACAGAGAATGAGGTGGCTGGATGGAGTCACTGAAGCAGTAGGCGTGAGCTTAAATGGACTCCAGAAGATGGTAGAGGACAGGAAGGCCTGGAGGAATGTTGTCCATAGGGTCGCGATGGGTCGGACACGACTTCGCAGCTAACAACAACAACAATGTACTGAGCTATTGGTATGGAAACAATTATTGTTTGATATGGGTTTAAATTGTAATGAACCAATAAAAGTGTATGAAGACAATCAAGCAGCTATAAAATTAGCAACTAATGCTGCAGTGAAAACTAGATCAAAACATACGGATCTACGGTATCTAAATGTCAGACAATGTGTTAAAGATAATTTGATTAAACTGGAATATTGTGCAACTGAAGATAATATTGCTGACCAGTTTACTAAGGCTCAGGGTGCTATAAAGCATAAATCTGTTTGTGATATGTGTAATTTGAGATTGTAAAAATATATGTATAATATGCCACCCAAAAGGGGAGATTGTTAGAGATTAAACTTGATTTGGGTGACAATATTATATAATGGAGTAAAAGCACCTTTAAGGAGTTAAACGGCCTAAGGGTGTGGCTGTAATTATTCCACATAAAAGAGAGTTAGATGTTACACGTAGTAGCTCTTGTATATGTGTTTGATGTTAGTGTTTGGATACCTCTTGTTCTCTTGTTTGCTAACTTGATATTTATTCTCTCAAGAATCAACTGCTTGCTACAGTGTATATTGTTTTTGATATTGGTAAGCAGCTTTTGTATTTTGATACTATGTTTTTTATGGACTGACTTTTATGTGCATGATACTGGATTGATACTTGGACTATTTCTTACTGTGTTTCTTTTTGTTGTCTGAGTAAAAATAAGTTATAAAACTCGTGTTAGTGCATTACTGTTTGCCTAAAAGTCCCAGTACAACTTCCACTGTGTATTAATAATACTCTGTTAAACAAACCATTTTTTTTAACAACAATATATTCTAACACAGACAGGTGCCCAAAGCCCTTAGCAATGCTCCACAGCTTGCTTTGTGCAGAAAGGAGGGGCACTTGGCCCAGGGCCCACCAAATAACCTGACAAGCCACTGCCTCAAGCCTGGAAGACAGCCATGGAAGAAGTGGAGGTCATAGAGTTCACCCCATTCCTCAGAGATGGCGAGAGAACTCCAACTGGCCCAGTGAGAGGACCAGGACAGAGCAAAACTGACTCCGATGATGACCCCCTGGTAAATGGCCCAATCATCCCAGTGACAGTCCCTATTGAACTGATAGTCCAATCCTTGGGATGAAATGCCAGCCTAATGGCCCTTCTGGATTTGGAGTGCACTAGGTACTTGGTCAACCCCACCCTGGTGGAGAAACTAGGGATGAGACTTAGACCATTCAAAGTGCAGGTGGTATTCTGCCAGTTAGACAGCTCTGTAGCAGAAGTGAGGTGTTCCCAGCAACATTTGTTACCAAGGTGATAGAAATGCAACTGAGGGAGCACATGGGGACTCTGACTTTTATTGTGGTCCTGGGCATGGAGAGACATTTGTTGCTGGGGCTAGTGTGGCTACAGAAATGGAACCCCTATGTGAACTGGAGGAGGGGACTGCTAAAAATCTGGCAGTCTGAAGAAGGAAATGAGGAAAAGGCTTAGGGATCCTAAAGCTGAGGCTGGAGGTGGGGGCTGCAATGCGAGAGCAGGAGAAGGCCAATCCCTGAATTCTGTCATAGTACCAGGACTTGCAGGACATGTTTAGCAAGAAGGGTTCAGATGAACTCCCACTCCACCATCCAATGGACTGCTCTATAGAGATCATGCCAGGGGCTAAACTACCCAAACCTAAATTATACTCAATGACTTCCAGAGTACTGGATGAACTATGCTGTTTTATAGACAACAACCTGATGGCGGGGGGGGGGGGTTCATCCAGCCAGCCTGTCCCAGGGTGGCCACCCTAATACTGTTCTGTGAGAAAAAGGATGGTTCCCTGCACCTATGCATAGACTATAGAGGGCTGACTGCTGTGTATGTGGAAAACATCTACCCACTGTCCCTAATGGGAGACATGTAAGCCTATTTGGCCAAAGAGAAATTTTTTACTAAGTTGGACTTGCAAGAAGACTATTACCGAGTTTGAATCAAGGAGGGAGTAAATGGAAAATAGCTTTTAACTGCCCCTTAGGGTGTTTTCAATTCAGGCTCCTCCCCTTTGGACTACAAGGGCCCCCAATTGTCTTCATGCAGCTAATAAGTGAGGTGCTGCATGAGCACCTATATAAAGGTATGTTGGTCTACCTGGATGACATACTAATTTATACTGAGACTATGATGGAGCAAATAAAGCTGGTTAGAATGGTCCTTAAAAAACTTAGGGCTACTCAACTATATGATAAACTTTCAAAATGTGAGTTCCACCAGAATAAAATTGACTTCTTATCTTATCTTACACAAGGGGATAGAGATGGACCCTGAGAAAGTTAGGGCGGTACTAGACTGGGCTCTACCTGCCACCAGAAAGCAACTGCAAAGCTTTTTTGGGTTCATGAACTTTTACCGCCAATTTATCCCATCATTCGCCCAGACCACCTTCCCCATAACTAAAAGGGTTTAGAAGACAAAAGGGGAGGGGTAATCCAAACCAAGCCAACCACTGATGTGGATAATGGAATGCCAGGCAGCATTTGAAAAACTCAAATGCTTGTTTGCTGCCTAACCAGTGCTAAATCACCCAGACCCTAACACCCCATTTATTATTCAGATGGACGCTAGCAATATGGCAGTGGGAACAGCCATGATGCGCTTCAACTGTGTGCATATACCTCCAGGAAATTAACACTGAGGATCAATGACTGGTTTGGGAAAAGGAGATTTATGTGGTGTACTGGGCACTCTTTTTTTAAAAAAAGGATTTTATTGGATTTTATAGGATTAGGAATAAAATAGTGTTGAGGTTGGGGTTGGGGTTTAGGGTGGGGCTGGGATCAAGGTTAGGATTAGGACAGGGTTGGGGTCAACATTGGGGTTATCCCTCAGTAACATTTTCAATATTTAGCAAACAGAATATTGTCTGGGTACATTTGTTTAGCTAACAATAATTAATATAGTAATAGATAACAGTAGTAAGTATGATTAGTTATCATAGACAGTATTAATTAATCAATGTATAACATTCTTCTTACTAGTATGTATTCAAAATAACATATCACATTCCTTTCTCCCTAGTTCGTTTTCCTAACCATTGATAAAAATTATCCCATGTTCTAAAGTAAACTGAATCTTCTTTCTCTTTAATCTCTAAAGTCAATCTATCCATTTCTGAACATTCTAAAATTTTCTTGATTAGTACCTCTTCAGTTGGTAAGTTTTCATTTTTCCAATATTGGGCAAATACAATTCTTGCTGCTGTTAATACTTGTAAAATTAAATATTCACTCTCCTTCTCATAGTTAGCTCCTAATATTCCTAACAAAAACAGTTCTGGTTTGAATTCTATCTATTTTTTAGTCATCTTTTCCAACTATATATGTATCTTAACCCAAAACGTTTTTGCTTTAGGGCATGTCCACCAGATATGATAAGTACCTGGCCTTTGTTTACATTTTCAACAATTACTTGAAGTATTTTTAAACATTTTCGCTAATCTTACTGGTGTCATATGCCATCTATAAAATATTTTGTACAAGTTTTCCTTATATGGCACTGCTTTAGTTAATTTAATATTTCTATCCCATAGTTTTTGCCAGTCTTCCAAATCTATAGAATATCCAAAGTTCTTTGCCCATGTTATCATTGTTTTTTTTTACTTGTTCTTCTTCCATCTTTAAATTTAGCAGAAATTTATAAAGTTTCTTAATCAACTTTTCATCTGTTTTTAACAATGTTCGATCAAATTCTGTCTTTTCTTATAGAATCCCATTGTTTTCTTTGTCATATCTTGTTAGAATTTGCAAATATGGCCACCATGCTAGATCAATATTTTGTCATTGTAAATCTTGTCTTTCAGTTTTCCTTCATTATCTAAGATATCTTTATAAGTCACGACTTTGTCATAGTTAATTAAATTTGAGTAAGCAAAAGCTTCCATTGTTGAAAACCATTCAGGTAACTTAATATAAATTTTCTCTTTTATTCTTTCCCATTCTAAAAGAAGTGCATTCCTTATAAAATGGTTTTGAAAATACCACAGAAAATACCGTACCACAGAAAGGCATGCCAACCAATCTGTAGGTCATGTCCCTCTAGGTACAATAGTCTTTTATTTCTAAGCTTTATCCATTCCTTAAGCCACATGTTAAAATAGCTGCTTGATAATATAGTCTCCAGTACGGGAGTCCAAATCCTCCACTATCTCTGGCTTCTTGTAACATTTTCACTTTAATTGATGCTTTTTTCACTTGCCAGATAAATCTCAATATTGTTGCATTCAAGTCATAAAAAAAAAACCTTTTCCCAATTTTACAGGAATCGTTTGGAATAAGAAGAGTATTTTCGGTAAGATATTCATTTTCACTGTAGCTATTCTTCCTAACATTGACAGTTGGAGTTTTTTCCAATTTTCCAAATCCGGCTTTATTTGTTTTAACAATCTTTCATAGTTATCTTCTTTTGGTGTTGTACATCTTGCTGTTAAATAGATTCCCAAGTACTTAACTTTTTTAACTATTTGCAGATTTGTCTTTTTTGTAAGTTGACTTTTCTGTTTATCTGTTAAGTTCTTTGTCAATATTTTATTCTTTCTTCAATTTATTTTCAGACCTGCCACTTCTCCAAAGCTTTCTATTTTCTCCAACAATTTAGTGCTTGTTTCAAGTGGCTCCTTCAATATAAAAATCAAGTTGTCTGCAAAGGCTTGTAATTTATATTTTTCATTTTTTATCTCCAATCCTTTAATTTCTGTATCTTGTCTAATATTTCTACTCAATACTTCCAATGTTAATATAAATAGCAATGGGAATAATGGACATCCCATGTCTTGTACCTTTTTTAATGTTAAAATTTTCTGTGTAGTCTCCATTTAGAATTATTCTAGCAGTTTGTTTATGGTAAATTGTTTGGATAGCATTTATGAAGTTTTTCCCAAAATCCATTTCCACCAACTGCTGGAACATAAATTGCCAATTTAAATTATCAAATGCTTTTTGTGCATCAAGGAATATTAGTGTATCTGTTTCCCTGGATGGATTCCATACTATTCTAGCACATCAAGGATCATTCTTAAGTTATTTTTTATCTGTCTTTTAGGTAAAAATAGCGATATTGGTCTATAATTTTTTATTTGTGTGAGATCGGTGTCTTCTTTAGGTATTAAAGTAATGTTAGCTTCAGCCCACGACTTTGGTATTTTAGCCTCCAAAAGGATTTCATTATACAGTTCTTTCAAAGTCAGACTTAATACATCTTGTAATGATGTATAAAATTCTATGGGATGTCCATCTGGACCTGGAGTATTATCCTTTTTTTTGCCTTTTTATAGCTTCTATGATCTCCATCATTGAAATTTTTCCATTTAATATATTTCGAATATTCTCCAGAATTTTTGGCAAGTCTGCTTTTTTTAAGTACAGCTGTATTTTTTCTTTAGAAATTTCCTCTGCCTTGTAGAGCATCTCATAATAATCTTTGATGATTTTTTTCATTGTGTGATTTTGGAACTGTAATTCTCCTTTTGAATCTTGCAGCTTATTTATCATTCTTTTTTCTTTCTCTTTTTTCAATCTATATGCTAACCACCCCCCTGGCTTATTAGCATTTTCAAAGAAATTCTGTTTGGCCCATTTAATCTGTTGAGCCATTATTTCCATCTCAGCCAGGTTTAGTTTATGCTTTATTATCTCCATTTGTTTCCTAAGAACTTTCTTTTGTGTATCTATTTGTAATTCTAATTTGAACTTTTTAAGTTCTTCTTTCAGCTTTAACTGTAGTTGTTTCTTTTCTTTATTCTTTTTAAGAGTATAAGTTATAGCCAACCCTCTAAAATATGCTTTGGCCATGTCCCATACATTTTGAAGTGATGTTTCTTCCTTCTTGTTTATTTTAAAGAAAAATTCCGTTTCCTTTGTCGCTAGTTGCAGGAATTCTTTTTCTTTCAATATAGATTTATTCAGGGACCATCTTGATTTGTTCTTAATTCCTTTCCAAGTCATTTTTATTGGGTTATGGTCTGCCCAGAAATTAGTTTCTATCTGCACATCTTGTGTTATCGTTTCAAGTCCAAAGATGTCCATATCATATTGATTCTAGACCATGATTTATGTCTATTTGAATAAAATGTATACTGTAGTTTTTCTGGTTTTTTCTCTCTCCATATGTCTTGGATACAGAATTCTTCTATCATTTTTGAAAACGCCTCAGGTAGTATATTTCCTCCTTTTCTCTCTTGCTTAGAGCTTTTGTAATCCAAAGTTGCATCTGCTATTGCATTAAAATCTCCCATTATACAAAGATTTTGGTAATTTAAGTCCAGTATTTTCTTATATAAAGGTAAAGGTAAGTCGTTTCCAACTCTAGGGGCTGGTGCTCATCTCCGTTTCAAAGCTGAAGAGCCAGCGCTTGTCCGAGGACATCTCCATGGTCATGTGGCCGGCATGACTAGACGCCAAAGGCACACAGAACGCTGTTACCTTCCCACCATAGTGGTCCCTATTTTTCTACTTGCATTTTTACATGCTTTCAAACTGCTAGGTTGGCAGAAGCTGGGACGAGTAACAGGCACTCACTCTGCTACGCGGCACTCAGGATTCGACCCGCCAAACTGCCAACCTTCTGATCGACAAGCTCAGTGTCCTAACCCACTGAGCCACTGTGTCCCTTCTATTTTCTTATATAGTTTATGATAAAATTGCTCTTGTTTATCATTAGGTGCATATATTGCTACCACCAATATCTGTTTTTGATCCATCATAATCTCCATTAGTATTCTCCCCTCTTCATCTGCATAAATTTGTTTAGGGTTCATCTTTTCTTTAATATAAAGGGCTATTCCTCTTTTCTTTTGAGATGCAAGTGCGAAATAGAGTTTGCCAATTTTCAGTTGTTCTAAGATTTTGAAATGTTGTCTCTTAATGTGTGTCTCTTGAAGGCAAATTATGTCCATTTTTAGTTTTTGTAATCATGTAAAAGTTTTTCTTCTTTTTGAAGGAGACTGTAGTCCATTTATATTTATTGATAAGATCCCAGTCTCCTCCATCTCTTTCAATTATATCTAGGTCTCAGTCTTCAAGTTGATCTTATCTGTCTCTGATCTCTTGGTCTTGCTCCTTCTTCTGAGTACGTATTTTTGACTTCTTCCTCCTCTATTTGTTTAGGCGCTCCTTCAACTGCAGTTTCTTTTTGTTTCTTGGATTCAGGATAGCCTCTTTCCAGAAATGCTCTGTGATTGTTTATTTTATTTTATTTATTTAGTTATATTTATATACCGCCCTATTCCCTGAGGACTCAGGGCGGTTTACAGGGAATTAAAAATCCAAAATACAAAAATTAAGAACCAAATTAAAAAATATTAAATTGACCCTGTAGTCGATTAAAAAGAACCCCAAATTAAAATTTCTCCTCAGTCTGGGCCCGAGAGCTCGAAGAGCCAGGTCTTCAGGCCCCGGCGGAATGATCGGAGGTTGGGAGCAGTCCTCAGCTCCACCGGCAGCTGGTTCCAGAGGGCAGGCGCCCCCACTGAGAAGGCCCTATCCCTGGGTGTCACCCGCCGGCAATCTCTTACCGGCGGGACCCTAAGCAGACCCTCCCTGTGGGAGCGCACTGGGCGAAGGGCGTTTGATGACGGCAGCAGGTGTTCCCTCAAATACCCCGGACCCAGGCCCTGTAGGGCTTTATAGGTGATAACCAGCACCTTGAATTTCACCCGGAGGGCAACCGGAAGCCAATGCAGCTCGCGGAGTAGAGGTGTTACATGGGAGTATCGGGAGACCCCCATTACAACTCGCGCGGCCGCATTCTGCACCAGTTGAAGCCTCCGAGTGGTCTTCAAGGGCAGCCCCATGTAGAGAGCGTTACAGTAGTCCAAACGGGAGGTCACAAGCGCATGAGTAACTGTGCGTAGGGCATCTCGGTCCAGATAGGGACGCAACTGGCGCACCAGGCGAACCTGTGCAAAAGCCCCCCTGGTCACGGCTCCTATGTGATCTTCAAAATTGAGCCGTGAGTCCAGGAGGACGCCCAAGTTGCGAGCCCTATCAACGGGGGGTAACACCTCACCCCCCATCGTTAGAGGTGGAATAACTTGGTTAACCCGAGATGCCGATATGCACAGCCACTCAGTCTTGGCGGGATTGAGACGAAGCCTGTTTCTCCCCATCCAGACCTGAACCGCCTCCAGGCACCGGGACATCACAGAGAGGGCATCGCTGGGTTGGTTCGGGGTGGAAAGAAAAAGTTGGGTATCATCAGCATACTGGTGATACCCCACCCCGAAGCCACGAATGATCTCGCCCAGCGGCTTCATATAGATGTTGAACAGGAGAGGCGAGAGAACCGACCCCTGAGGGACTCCACAAATGAGAGGCCTCGGGGCGGATCTCTGCCCTCCCGTCAACACCGACTGCGAGCGGCCCTGGAGGTAGGAGGAGAACCACCGTAAAACGGTGCCTCCCACTCCCAACCCCCTGAGACGCCGCAGCAGGATACCATGGTCGATGGTATCGAAAGCCGCTGAGAGATCTAATAGGACCAGGACAGAGGAGCAACCCCTGTCCCTTGCCCTCCAGAGATCATTCACCAGCGCGACCAATGCCGTCTCCGTGCTGTGTCCGGGCCTGAAACCCGATTGGTACGGGTCCAGATAATCAGTTTCCTCCAGGAACAGAGGGAGCTGATGCGCCACCACACTCTCAACAACCTTCGCCAGAAAGCGAAGGTTGGAGACTGGACGGTAGTTGTCTAAAGCAGCCGGGTCCAAAGCAGGCTTCTTGAGAAGGGGTCTCACCACCGCCTCCTTCAAGGCGGCAGGGAAGACACCCTCCTTCAGAGAAGCAGTTATTACTGCATGGAACCAGCCTCGTGTTCCCTCCCGAGCCGCATAAGCTAGCCAGGAGGGGCACGGATCCAACAAACAGGTGGTGGTGCTCAGTCTCCCCATGATCCTGTCCACATCATCAGGGGAAACAGGGTCGAACTCAGTCCAGATAACGTGCTCAAGACCGCCTGATTCCTCCACATCAGACTCTGCCTAGTCAGAGTCCAGGCCGGTCCGGATCTGAGCGATTTTGTCCGCCAGATGATGACTAAACTCCTCGGCTCGTCCCTGCAAGGGATCCTCTCTCACCTCCTGGTTAAGGAGGGAGCGAGTCACCCTAAACAGGGCGGCCGGGCGATTATCTGCGGACGCGATAAGGGCGGCAAAGTAGTTAGACTTTGCCGTCCTTATCGCCGCAAGATAAGACCTTATAAAGGTTCTTAACTGCAATCGGTCGGATTCGGATCGGCTGGATCTCCAACCGCTCTCTAGACCTCGTCTCCGACGCTTCATCTCCCGGAGCTCCACAGAGAACCATGGGGCCCAATGGGATCTGCGCTGGGTCAGAGGTCGCATGGGTACAACGCCGTCAAGTGCCCTGGTGGCAGCCGTTTCCCAGGCCTCCACCAGAGCATCGACTGGGCTGTGGGTAAGGGTGATAGGTATAGGCCCAAGCGCCCTCTGGAATCGATCCGGGTCCATTAGGCGCCTGGGGCGGAACCACCTGGTCGGTTCCGCTTCCCAGCGGCGGGGGGTGGCATGACGGAAAACCAGCCTCAGGAGGTGGTGATCTGACCATGACAGAGGGGTGATGGACGGGGAGCCCCCTCCCAGATCATCCAACCACTGTCCAGACAGGAATACCAGGTCGAGAGTATGATCCCCCACATGAGTCGGGCCCTCAATAACCTGGGTCAGGCCCATGGCTGTCATGGAAGCCATGAACTCCCGAGCTAACTCTGATGACCCTCCCAGTGATGGCAGGTTGAAGTCACCCAGGACTATAAGCCTGGGGAACTCCACCGCCAACCCTGAGAGGGTGTCGAGCAGCTCAGGCAGGGCTGTTGCCACACAGCTGGGCGCCAGGTATGTAAGCAACAAACCCAACTGAACCCGAGAACCACATCTCAAGAGGAGGGATTCGCTCCCGGCCATCTGGACAATGGTGGCCTCCCGGGGACACAAAGTCTCCCGAATAACCACTGCCACCCCACCACCCCTGCCCTGAGCCCGTGGCTGGTGCAGCACCCGGAAACCTGGCGGGCATAACTCGGTGAGAGGCACCCCTCCCTCCGAACCCAACCAAGTTTCCGTGATGCACGCTAGATCCGCACCTTCCTCCTCGATCAGATCATGGATGAGGGGAGCTTTGTTAACTACGGATCTAGCGTTCAAATAGACCAACCTGAGCTCAGGGGCCTGATCACCCTCATAAGAGGGTGCTAACCGGAGGGTCGGAGCGCGCCACCGCTCGGAGATAGCGGGGGCGCGATCCCAGGTGTTGATATGGCCCTCCGCGCAAACACCTGCTGCCATTCCCTATCGCCGTGGGGATTTGAAGCCCCACCCCCACATTCCCAGAACCAGCAGCCACCCCCCCCCCGACCCCGTCCCGTCAGGACCTCTAACAGGTCCAGACTGAGTGCCGGTTAAAGATTCCCTCCCTACCCTCCCCTCCCTCCCCCTCCCTAACCTTTTAAAATAACCGGCTAAAAATTTTATCAGGGGCCTCTTAGCACGTCTCCACTCGAGGCCCCTAGTTAAGCCCAGCCACCTCTCGGAACCCCGGCAATTGGGTCCGTCATCAAGGGGAATGTTAGAAAAGAAGGCTGGTCGTATCCAGGAGGGAGAAACCCCTCTGAGGGCGCACAAGTCCGATCCAGAGTACTGTACGCGAGCCATAAGATGGAACTGTCCATATGAGCCATTGTTCACAAATGGGGTCAAAAGTTATTAAGCTGATGAGATGTTAGTTCAGATGTAAAAAAACATTAAGTCCGGAACGTGTCTTCCTCCAGCAGTCTGCCAATCCGGCTCTGCTCTCACCTGAGCCGGTCCAGACAAGAGCCCATGACTGTCCTCTCACCTAGCCATGAAATCCAGCCTGGGATGGATAAGGGCAGCGTTGCTGGGGAAGCAAAAGTCCACCATTGCTAGTCTCTCACACCAGCAGGGGATTGATAGCCAGTCCAGAGCCGCCCTCTCACCACGGCCTGTCCTAGACTCCTTCCGGAACATCATAGGGAGGTCACGGGAACAGGAGAAAAAATGTCCCAAATCCTGTTCCAGCATCCAGTCCATCTTAGAAAGTAGCAGGCAGATCATCCAGCACACTAAATCCATTTCTAGGGCTGCAGGGAGCTCAGTTATAAATGTCAAATGCTCAGATTCAAGCAGCCAAATCTCCATCGTCCTCTGAGAAAAAGGAGACAGAAAAGTCTCCCCCATAGCCTCCACGCCGAAGCGGGAATCCGCAGCCATATTATAAGCGGAAAGGCCAGGAGCAACAGACAGGAACAGAGAGATCCACACGGCTGCAGACGGCGGCCTCCAACCGAGTTCAGGCGCCTGATGATCCATCCGGAGGTCCGCAGCAGGATCCTAGGCTGCCGAAGTCATCTCAATCTGAGAAGCTTCCCCAACGCCCGAGGAAGGGAGAGCGAGCAATCGGTTCTAGCCAGCACAGCGCCTGACAGCTGATCCAGAGCACCAGCTGATCGGCGGCAAGCTACAGGCTGCCCGGCCGCTGCCGCTGCCGCTTCTACTTCTCTGGGGGGGGGAAAAGGCTCCACACCGCGAAACGGTGCTAGCCTGTTGTTCCTACACCCCCCCTCCGAATATGCCCTTCGGCTGGGCTTTCGTGAACCTCACCAATCCCCATTGTGTAGGCTCACTGCAGAGCTCAACGAATGCCGCCCGTGGTCGCCGCCATCTTGGAAAAAAATTGTTTTGAAAAATTGTTGAAGAACTCTGATGTTTTAAGTGGTGTGTCCAATTTGTATCTTTTTGTGTCCCAATAGATTAAGATCCCTTCTGGGATCAACCATCTAAATTCACTCCTTTTTCAGCCCATTTCCTGGTTAGGAACTGGTATTCTCTTCGAGCCTCTCTTATCCTTCTAGGGATTTGTTTGAGAACCATGATTTCTTTTTCTTTATATTTTAATGGTTCATCTCTTACTTTTCTCAGAATCTCATCTCTTATGAATCTTTTAAGAAATCTAACGTGCACTTCCTTGGGCACTTTATTTCTTCTAGCATAATTTGAATTGACTCTATAGATCTAATCCAATTCTCTTTCCATTTGTGCTTTCCCAAATCCTAAAACGTCTGCCAGTAACTCAGTTATCAAATCTAAAAGATCCTCTTCTTTATCTTCTATTATATTTTGGAAACTTAGAAAATATGATGCCTTTTTCATTTCTATCACTGCTAATGAGATCCCAGTCCTAGTTCTCCATTTATTTGCATCAATTTTTCATTTTCATCTTTTAAGGCTTCTAGTTTCTGGTCAACTTCAACTGATTTATCTTCCATTTTTTAAATTCTTTGCTGATTATCTATATTCATCTGTTTAAAATTTTCAATTTGGGAATCCATATTGTTAAGTTTTTTATTCATTTTATCAAGGTCATTTTTCAACTCTTCATGATTTTTCATCAAAGTTGCTGACTGAGCTGCAATTGCTTGCAAAATTATATTTTGGAAACTTAGAAAATATGATGCCTTTTTCATTTCTATCACTGCTAATGAGATCCCAGTCCTAGTTCTCCATTTATTTGCATCAATTTTTCATTTTCATCTTTTAAGGCTTCTAGTTTCTGGTCAACTTCAACTGATTTATCTTCCATTTTTTAAATTCTTTGCTGATTATCTATAATCATCTGTTTAAAATTTTCAATTTGGGAATCCATATTGTTAATTATTTTATTCATTTTATCAAGGTCATTTTTCAACTCTTCATGATTTTTCATCGAAGTTGCTGACTGAGCTGCAATTGCTTGCAAAATTGCTTGAGTATCTTTCTGGAGGGTATCCGTCTTTTCTTGCTGAAGCATTGTCATAATTCATCTCTGGTATACTGGACTTGCAGAGGTTGAGGCAGGAGCAGAGGATCCTTTTCCCCCAGTTTGGATAGATTTGAAACGCTCATCTTTGTCTTTACTTCATATATTGTAATCCACCAGGTAGCCAAATGGCCAGATTTTATAATCCAATAGGCTCCTATTAGTTAGCAGAGGCAATCCCAAAAAGTAGTTGCAAATAGAAAAAAGGAAGAGAAATAAAAAATAAAAATAGCAGCAGGGCAAAAAGAAGGGAAAAAAGAGGGGAAAAATGCTCCAAAAGTAAAAGGAAAAAAGAAAAAAAGAAAAAAAGGGACAAATGTGTCAAAATTATAATCCACTAAATTCTGTTCTAAGGAATTTCTTAATTTTCAATTCTTCTAAAGCAGCTTGTTATAGTTCCAAAACACACTGTATTTGTAATCCAGGGAGGTCAAATGTCTCAAAATACTATTTTATTTACAGTTATAGTCTATCTTGTAAAGACAGGTAAAACAAAAAGACAAAATTTTCCAGGACTTTCAGATAAGCAATGTCTGGGCAAACAGCCAAAATTTTAATGTTAGTAAGCTCCAGTCAAGGAAAGCTGGACATAGTTCTTAATTTGACCACAAGGCGGCACTAGAGGTCCATTCCCAGCACATTTTTTTAAAAAAAGAAAAAATAATCAAAAGTAAAAGTTTAAGAGATTTAAAAAGTAAAAATTGTAGTGGCTTCCAAACAAAAAGCAACCACAAAAAATCTCTATAAGAGCAGGAGCTTCCCAAATTGTCTTATGCCTCAGATAGCTTTAGAATATAGAAAGTTTTTAATTTGCTGAAGAGCTTAAACTGCCGCTTAAATTCAGGAGGGGGGTAAGAAGAAAAAAATCACCCCTCCCTAAAAGTAAAGGCTTTGCTCTCAAGCTGTAAAAGAGCTATTTGCCAAACTGGTATCCACTTCTAGTGAAAAAGGAGAAAGTATTCTCACCCAGATCAGCTGTTTGCTGCAGCTTTAAGATTCTTTTTTTTTATTGAAAAGTTTTAAAATACATTTTATCTTTAACAATCCCCCCCTCCCCTACCAATCCCTCCCTACCCCTCCCCCCCCTTTCCCCCCTCCCCCCCCCCGACTTCCCAGAGCTAAGTACAGGGTATAAAAACAAAGAACAATCATAAACATCCATATGCTACCAACAATAAATTCTCAAATCTATCACTCTCTAGCTCATATAAGATAACTACAGACAATACTAATATTTCATATAGAAAAAAAAAGAAAATAGAAAGGAAGACTTATTCAAATGCTAAATGAAACTTTTTAGTCCCATATTTCTTCTGGATATATTCAATCCATTTTTTCCACTCCATAATATAGCGTTCTTGCGAATGATCTTTCAAATAAGCCGAGATCTTTGCCATTTCTGCCAGGTCAGAAACCTTTAAAGTCCATTCTTCTATAGTCGGCAGTTCCTCCTTCTTCCAATACTGACCTATTAAAAGTCTTGCTGCTGTAATTAAATTTAACATCAACTTAGTGTCCACAACAGTAGCATCTGTAATTATACCCAACAAAAAGAATTGCGGACAAAACTTTATCTTTTGCTTGAAGATCTTCTGCATATTCCACCAAATTTTTATCCAAAAAGCCTTGACCTTTTTACAAGTCCACCATATGTGAAAATATGTTGCATCTTCACCACCACACCTCCAGCATTTTGGCTGATAGCTCGGATACATACTTGCAAGCTTTTTAGGATCTAAATGCCATCTATAAAACATTTTATAAAAGTTCTCTCTTAAGTTTTGAGCTTGTGTAAATTTTACGTTCCTCACCCAGATCTTTTCCCACGTGTCCATTGTAATAACTTCTTGGATGTTCTGGGCCCATTTTATCATACAATCTTTAACCAGTTCTGTTTCTGAATCAATTTCTATCAATGCAAGATATATCCGTTTGATATGTGCTGGACCCTGATTTCTAATTTGCTTTATCAAATTTTCATCAGTCATTGCAAAACCAGTTTTCTGATCTTCTTTCCACCTGGCCCGTAACTGAGTATATTGAAACCAGGTTTGAACAATCTTCTCATCTCGCAAGAGATTATACGATTTTAAACACCATACACTTCTTTCCAAGCTTAAAATCTCCTTATACGTGGTCACGTCATGTTTGAAACCAACATTTATGTTTTCTATTGCGTGTTTTGGAATTGCCCACAATGGCATCTTACAGTCTAACTTATGTCTATACTTCTTCCAAACTCTCAACAATGCCTGTCTTAAAATATGCACTTTAAACACATTATCTACCTTCTTATCATACAACAAATATGCATGCCAGCCAAATAACAAGTCGTGGCCCTCAAGATTTAATAATCTCTCTTGTGTCAAATTAATCCAATCACTTATCCCTGCTAACGCAGCAGCTTCATAATATAATTTAAGATTGGGCATTTTAAGACCACCTCTTTCACGAGTATCCTGCATAATCTTAAGTTTAACTTGTGGCCTTTTCCCTGCCCAAACAAATTTATTGATACCCCGTTGCCATTCTTCCAAATTAGAATCTTTCTTAAGAACCGGTATCATTTGAAGTAAGAATAAAAATTTAGGCAGGACATTCATTTTCACTGCTGCGATTCTTCCCAACAAAGACAATTGCAATTTTTCCCAACTCTCCATTTCTTTTTGAATTTTTCCCCATAGTTTTTCATAGTTATTTTTATATAACTTTGTATTAGAGGGTGACAAAAACACCCCCAAATATTTGACCCTTTTAGCAATCTCAAATCCAGTTAATCCTTCTAAAAGAGCCTTTTGCGATGCTGTCATATTTTTGGCTAAAATTTTTGTTTTTTGTACATTAACCTTAAATCCAGAAACCTTCCCATATTGCATTATTATCTCCATCAGGTCCACAACAGAGTTTTCTGGCTGGGTCACTGTAACAACCAGATCGTCTGCGAACGCCCTCAATCTATAATCCTGATCTCTAATTTGTATACCCTTAATTCTTTCCGAACTCCGTATTTTTACTAGTAATATCTCCAATGTTAACACAAATAGTAAAGGCGATAACGGACACCCTTGCCTTGTGCCCTTCTCAATATTACATGCTTCAGTCAAACTATTGTTAACTATTATTCGGGCGGTTTGTTTTTGATATAATGCCCTAATTGGTTGCAAAAGTTTATCCCCAAAATTCATTTTATCTAAAACTTTCATCAAAAATTGCCAATTCAATTGATCAAAAGCTTTTTCAGCATCTAAAAAAATTAGCGCCGCAGGGATCTGGTTGTTCCTTTCCAAAAACTCTAACACATCAACTATATGCCTCACATTATTTTTCATTTGCCTACCACTAATAAACCCAGTTTGATCCCCATGAATCACCTGTTGCAGAACCCTCATCAATCTGTTAGCCAACACCTTAGCAAATATTTTATAATCTGTATTTAAAAGTGATATCGGTCTATAGTTTTTAACTTGAGTAGCATCTTGATCTTCCTTCGGAATCAAAAAGATAAAAGCAGTTCTCCAAGACGGAGGCACCTTTCCCCCTCTCTGAATTGTCTGAAACAGTTCCTTTAACGGCTTTATCAACTCCATTTGTAAATTTTTATAGTAAACCGCAGTCAAACCATCCGTACCTGGCGCTTTATCCAACTTCAATTCCTTAATTGCTATGAGAATTTCTTCTTCTGTTATCAACTGGTTAATCTCCTCTTTTTGTGCTTGCGTAAGAACCGGGATGCTAGCATTCTCCAAATATACATCAATGTCTTTTTCATTAATCTTCTCCTTAGCATATAATTTAGAATAAAAATCCACAAAGGCTTCCTTAATAAGATCCTGTTGAAACACAACCTTTCCCTTATGTTCAATTTTATCTATATTAGAAGCCCTTTGCTTTTTCCTTAGTCTATAAGCTAGCCATCTACCTGGCTTATTAGCATTGCAAAAAGTATTATGCCTAGCAAACCGCAAGTTGGTTGCCACTTGATCAGCCATCAATTTATCAAATTGTCCTCTTAATAGCTTAATAACCTCCTTAGTCTTCACATCCGATGGGTTCAAAATTAAGACCTTTTCTTTTTCCCTAATTTCATTCTCCAATTCTTTCCTTCTGGCTTCCAAAGTACGTCTGTATTTATTATTCATATATATCAACACCCCTCTCATGTAGGCCTTGCTAGCATCCCAAACCATGTCCATAGAAGTATCCTTATTCATATTAATTTCAAAAAAATCCTTCATCCGCTGTTTACATTCTTCCACATTTCTCTGATTTCTAAACAAATTCTCATTCACGCGCCACGAGCGCCTATCCCTATTGTCCTTATTGATCTCTAACCAAACTGGACTATGGTCCGAAATAGTTCTTGCACAAATCTTTACCTTCTTAATCCTAGAAAAAAATCATTAGTCAGCAAAATAAAATCAATCCTAGAAAAAGATTGATGTCTGTCAGAAAAAAAAGTATAATCCTTTTCATGTAGGTGTATGTCACGCCAAATATCTCGCAATTCCAAGTCATCCTTCATTTCAAAAAAAGATTTAGGCAATCTGGCATGACTCGGAGCACGCTTAAAAGAACCAGCCTTGTCCATCTGTACATCCAAAACACCATTCCAGTCCCCCATAAAAATAAACGATTTGTAATCCAATTGAGTAAGCTTTGTATGAAGTGAACTAAAAAAATCAGCTTGTTGTTGATTAGGAGCATACAGTCCAACTAAGAGCGTTTTTTTACCTTCTAACAACAAATCTATCATAACATATCTTCCTTGCTTATCTGCTTCAATTAATTCCGCTGTTAGAGTACTTTTAACATAGACAACCACTCCATTTTTCTTATTCATCGCAGAAGCAACAAATTGCGTGCCCAACCTTGAGTTCGATAAATACTTTTGGTCCATAACCCTAATATGCGTTTCTTGCAAACATATAACATCAATCTTAAATTGTTTTAAATATTGAAAAACTTTCTTTCTCTTCTGTGGTGAGTTTAATCCATTAACATTCCAGGTTAGAAATTTAGTCACCATGCGTGGCATCCCGAAGCTTTTGGAGCACATCTTTAATAGCCCCTATATTTTCTTTGGGCCGCGCTCCTCCCACAGCTTCACTATAAGTACGCTTTGAGAGTTCCATAAACTTCTGCTGGTCTTGCTCTTGTACTTGTCTTGCTCGTTTTACAGCGGCGCGCGTCAACCTCTGCTCTCCAGCAGCAGCCGATGAAGCTGTAATTTGATCCCCTCCAGCACCATTCTCCTCTGTTTGTCCACCTTCAGCCTCTTGAGGTTTTCCCTCTCCAGATCCCTTTGCAGCTTCCAGGAGTGATAGAGGGGTTGCTTTTAAAACATTATTGTAGAAATCACGCGCCTGAGTCACAGTAACCAGATGATATCTTTTACCTTCGTGCATCACCACCAATCCAACTGGAATCTCCCATCTAAACTTAATATCACGTTGCTTAAGTTCCTGCACGAGAAATGCAAAATCCTTCCTTCTCCTTAAAATCTTTGGAGGAATTTCTTTTAGAACCAGCACTTCTTGCTCAGCAACCACAACTTTAGTATCATAAGCAGCTTGAATAACTTCATCTCTAGTTGCTCTCTTTGTAAAATAGACCACCACATCTCTAGGTAACTTCCTCTGCCTTGCAATCCATGAATTTACACGAAAAACTTTATCCATACATCCCTCTATTTCAGATGCTGGCTGGCCCAATACTGCTTCCAAAGCCTCAGAAATCAGCTGCTTTAGGTCTTCTTTAGGATTCTCTTTTAAGCCCCTGATTCTAATAGCGTACTGCATCTGATGATACTGGACAAGACTCAATTCTCCGTCCATTTTATCCCTTAAATTTTCATTCTCCAGTACCTTTACTCCTAATATAGTGTTCTTTTGACTAAGATCCTCCATTTTTTCTTCCAAACATTGCACACATTCAGCCACGCTTTCCACTGTAGACAAGATGTCTACCCTCATTGCACTAAACTTCTCATTAAACGTCTCTTCCATCCTCTCCTCCAATTTCTCCAGTTTCTCCTCCAACTTTACCATCTTATCATCCAGCATTTCTGACATTACCTGGGATTGCTTTGCAAAGGCATCTTGTAAGTCCTTAAGCGTCAATGCCACAGGAGGTGCAGGAGGAAGCAGAGCTTGCAACGATGTCTGTTGCACCGGGGAAGTTCCCGCACTCCGAAGAACTTTAGAGGAAGATTTAGCCGCCATCTTTCTTCACTTTCACTTGTTGCGCACTTTCACTTTAAGTTTATAAAGTCCATTAAGCTAGAGAGTAAGAATAAAAGTCCTCTTCACCTTAACCTCCTGTACCGCTCTGCCTGCTCCTTTTACTCCAAAGTCTTTCCTTCTGGCAGGGGTGGTCGCAAACACCTGGCTCCGCTCCAAAAATCCTGGAGCAGAGACGCTAAGCAGCTGGGAGCAACCCAGGCTACGGGGGAGTTCAATCCTTCAGCCGCCCAAGCTTTCAGCTCAGGCAGCTGCCGCTTTAAGATTCTTGATCTCCAATGAACAGCTGGTAATGGTGGACCGCATAAATGCATTCAGCCTTTTCTCCTGCCATTTCCGAGTGCTCCTTTGGACCCTACAAATAAGCTACTGTTGACCCATGGTCTTCAAAGCTTCACCCCTTGGTAGCCACCTCTCTGGGGTGACTTTCAATCCAATTGGACCCACCGGCAGGCAAAAATTGGACCCGGGGATAGGAGAATCATTCCCCTAGGTCTATCCTTCAGTGACACTGGGCACTCTTAATGTGAAGGCATTTCCTGGAAGGGAGCAAGACCCCTTTTGAGGTGTGGACTGACCATAAAAATTTAAAAGCCCTGAAAAGTATATATATCTATCTATAAAGTGACTAAACTTGCCTGAACAGCTTACCTGTGGAATGTGGGGGAATGGCTTGTAGGACGCGTGGAGGGTGGAGGGCGGTATGGAGCAGCATGAGCTGTTTTGCAGAAGATATTGCAAAGGGGGAGGAGGGATTATAAAGGGTTGTGGGCAAATGCTGGTTTATGATCTGGGGGCAAGATTCTGCCTCCTGGTGGTTATGTAAGCACTGGGAGCAATTCACTCCCAGTGCTGGCTTTGCTTTTGTGCTTTTGATCTGAATAAATCCTTTTGTTTGTCACATGTTCCTGTTTGGAGACTCCTGTTTGCATCCTATGAAGGACATGACTTGACAGTAAGCCAGCACTCCCTTTCTCCTTGTTCACCTTGCCCTATCCTATAGTACTGTTTAGGTATGGCTGAGGGAACACAAGGGGCTGCCCTGGTGGCTGAGGAAGGAGAGCCAGCTGGAGCTGCAGCACCAATACCAGTGACAGACCCAGGGGATGCTCAGCCAACAGTTAGGCCTAAGGTGTGGGTCCTACGGCTGGTAACCATGGTGGGTGAGCCTCAGAAGACAGGGGACCCTGCTCCTGGAGGGGAATGGTGGTTTAGCCCTGCCCTTGGCTGCTCGGACCCTGGTCAAGGGCAAACACCAAGTGCTGGAGGACCTTTAACAGAATGGAGGGAAAGGCATCTTACTGACGATGATGAGGAGGAATGGAGTTACTCCACGGCACCGGACAGACAAACCATGGATATTCTCCGAGATAGGTTTGGTGAGATAGGGTACCGGGAGCCCCTGTCTTGGTTGGGCCCAGAGGCTGGACATGATACAACACCATGGTCTCACAATGAGACTCAGCCTGTTCACTCAGGGGTGCCCCGTTTCCTGCTGGCTAGTCCATGGTTTCGGGTTCCTTCAAGCCTTGGCATGTCCCAGGTGGGTGGTCCTGCTATGCAACTCCTGACAGTGACATCATGGTCTGGTCAGGATGCCAGGCCATCGATGGACAGAGTGCCTACCAGGCAGATAGCAAGGCCATCCTGTGCTTTGGACTGGCAGGCAGCGAGCTCCCAATGTTATGTCAACACTATATGAGGGACAGGGCCGCATACGGGACCATGGGGTTCGGGGTTGGTGTGGGGTCCGCCACCACTATTGATGTCATTCGATGGACATCCCGATCACCTGGCAATGTTTCTCAGCCATGCCATTAGCCATCTGGACAGATATGCCCCAGCCTACCTGTCTCAGTGGGCAATGGTGGTGGCAGTAACAGCTAGTCTGCAGGGTGAGGTGGCGGCCTGGGCAGTGGATCTTTATAGCGACTACACCAGGGAGCTGGCCAACACCGGTCTCTTTCTGGAGGCATTATGGGCAAGGTTCATTTACTTGGATGATATCCTCATCTACACCACCAACATGGAGGAACATGTCACTTTGGTGAGACAAGTGCTGAGGAAGTTGTTGCAGGCCCGGTTATATGTGAAATTGCCTAAATGTGAATTCCATAGGACTCAGTTGGACTACTTGGGATACAGGATATCTGGGGCAGGGGTGGCATTTCACTAAGGCATTTGATACAGTAGACCACAACCTACTCCTTGGTAAGCTAGAAAAAGGTGGAATAGACAACATCATCACCAGATGGATCTGTAGCTGGCTGACAAACCGTACTCAATGAGTAGTCCACAATGGCACTACATCCACATGGAGAGAAGTAAGTCCTCGGGTTATGAATGTAATTTATTTATTTATTTTATTTATTTATTTATTCACATTTATATACCGCCCTATTCCCTGAGGACTCAGGGCGGTTTACAGGAAATTAAAAAATCCACCATACAAAAGTTAAAAAACCAAATTAAAAAATATTAAATTGACCCTGTATACTTAAAACCCCAATTAAAATTTCTCCTCAGCCTGGGCCCGAGAGCTCAAAGAGCCAGGTCTTCAGGCCCCGGCGGAATGATCGGAGGTCGGGGGCAGTCCTCAGCTCCACCGGCAGCTGGTTCCAGAGGGCAGGCGCTCCCACTGAGAAGGCCCTATCCCTGGGTGTCACCCGCCGGCAATCTCTCACCGGCGGCACCCTGAGCAGACCCTCCCTGTGGGAGCGCACTGGGCGAAGGGCGTTTGATGCCGGCAGCAGGTGTTCCCTCAAATAGCCCGGACCCAGGCCATGTAGGGCTTTATAGGTAATAACCAGCACCTTGAATTTCACCCGGAGGGCAACCGGAAGCCAATGCAGCTCACGGAGTAGAGGTGTTACATGGGAGTATCGGGAGACCCCCATTACAACTCGCGCGGCCGCATTCTGCACCAGTTGAAGCCTCCGAGTGGTCTTCAAGGGCAGCCCCATGTAGAGAGCGTTACAGTAGTCCAGACGGGAGGTAACAAGCGCATGAGTAACTGTGCGTAGGGCGTCTCGGTCCAGATAGGGACGCAACTGGCGCACCAGGCGAACCTGTGCAAAAGCCCCCCTGGTCACGGCTCCTATGTGGTCTTCAAAATTGAGCCGTGAGTCCAGGAGGACGCCCAAGTTGCGAGCCCTATCAACGGGGGGTAACACCTCACCCCCCATCGTTAGAGGTGGAATAAGTTGGTTAACCCGAGATGCCGATATGCACAGCCACTCAGTCTTGGCGGGATTGAGACGAAGCCTGTTTCTCCCCATCCAGACCTAATTGGCAGGGGGTATCATGTCAGATCCACCAGCTTTGGCTTGGCGCCTTGCTGGCATTCTGCCATCAATCAGGGAAGAGGGGGGAACAAATGGGCAATAAAGCAATGGGAAATTGGGAGGGGAAAATTTACAGCTGAGGAAGAAAACAGTGCTTTGGAATCTGGTTCATATTGGCACACTGGTATGTTCAAGACCATTTACCCTGACAGTGGAAATTCCCCAGCCGAAACATTTCAGTGTTTCCCAAAACATCTCAGTGGTGTCGGATTAGCTACACATGGACAGACCATGGGGGGAGGGCTAAGGGGAACTAAGGGGTTAGTTCTGTATTGGTGCGTGGCAACTTTAGATTCCACTTGATGTTATAGCATCCAGCATCTCTTTGTAAACGTACCTTTTGATTTCATCCAAATGGAATTGAGAGTTTTACTTCCCTGGGAGATCAGACTGGGGCAGTTCGGACATCCTATGAATGCGTCAAGGGGTTAGAGCTTGAGCACGATGCATGAGCACTCCTTTTACCATTATGGCAAGATGCTTCTGTCTCCACTAGATATATGATTGGGTTTGGGCTAAAAGTGCAACTTGATCTATGTGTTTAGATTATATTACTGGTTTTAACTGGGTTATTGCTTTTTATGCTTTTTATTGGTACATGAAACAATCGATTTTGCACAAAACTACAAAATCAGAATGAGGTTTGAAGTATCAGCATTATATAGATGCCCCCAACTTTGTTTACCATTTTCTTATAATACAAGGCAATAAACATTCTGAGCCACTTTTGCTAGCCTATGACTAAAATATACACACTTGACTTGCGTTCCTGAATCAGTGACTCGGCTGGCCTGAGATCAAATAAACAGATTTTACTCATACAACATGGGATGCTTTTGTGAGTGTTTTATGTATTTGGTTACATGATGTTACTTTTATTCTGGAAGGAACTCAACTTCACTTAAAATAGGAAAACTGTTTGAATTCAAGTTTGCATGGATCTTGCTTTCTGCGCATATAAATATACTGACAAGTAGGGGCAATAGAGATGGAAATGGTTACAGAAAGACCTCTCCACTTCTACCATCTTGCTGAGAGATTAAAGAGCACGATCTTGAGAGATAGAGGCTAGATCCATTACCAAAGCAACAAGGAGGAAACATTGCTTAAGCCCAAACAATGAAAAGAGTATGCCTAAATGTTTCAGACAGACATCCAACTAATTCACATGAGTATAAGAAAAAGAGGTTGTAAAACAACATTCTATTATTACAGCTAATCTTAATAAAATCGGCTTTAGCTTTAATGAGTTAATTTCTTGGTCTGCTCTACATATTAAGGCTGACTCTTGTCTAAAAGATGATGACCTATAAAGCCCTAAATGGCGAGGGTCGGGGATATTTGAGGGAACACCTGCTGCCAGCATCAAGCTCCCTTCATCCAGTGCGCTCCCACAGGGAGGGTCTTCTTAGGGTGCCGCCGGTTAAAGATTGCCGGCGGGTAACACCCAGGGGTAGGGCCTTCTCAGTGGGCGCGCCTGCCCTTTGGAACCAGCTGCCCACGGAGCTTAGGACTGCCCCCAACCTCCGTTCATTCCGCCGGGACCTGAAGACCTGGCTCTTCGAGCTCTCTGGCCCAGGCTGAGAATTTTTTAATTTTTAATTTTAACTGGGTCTTTATTTTTCTCAGGGTCTCATTTAATCTTTTTAAATTTGTTTTTAACTTTTGTATTGATTTTATTTTAAATATCCTATAAACCGCCCTGAGTCCTTTGGGAAAGGGCAGTATATAAATCTAAATAAATAAAATAAATAAATAAATAAAATAAAAGACTAACTTTCATATATACATGTAAAATACCACTTATTGATTAGATTGATATTTTCAGGGCTTTCTTTATTTTCTTTCTCTTTTGGTTCAATTCTTCTTCTGGCTTCTGACCTTTGCAAGTTATATATGTATTTGGCTTTTTCTTACACCATAATGGAGGACAGCCCATTAGTGTAGGTGACTCAAGCTTTCACTCAAGCTTTTCTGTGTTGTTTCCTAAAGAAAAAAATATCCTTATTTTTCTTCATTCAAGGAACAGTTTCTTCTAAATTATACTCATGTGTCTAGTGTTTCTCTCTTATGCGTTCATTTTGCTATGTGAAACTATCTACTATCCTTCCCTTGATTACAATTTGGTTTAATCTATATTCCAAATTATTTTTGGAACTTCAATATACAGGGAAAAACTCTCTTCTTCCTATGTTTACCTTTCAGTTTGTGAAAAACTATACATTGGGACTGTAGTGAGTGGTAGAACATGGTTAACCTGGGTGATCTAAAAAAAAATCTAATCCAGAGTTTGAACAGTATTTGGAAATTCTATCACTGTAGGTAGACTAGGAAAATGAAAAAATATTCCATTTGTACATTGTTGCAAAGAAACCAAAATAGATGTGTCCATGTAATCAAAGATGTTTTATAAATAATAGACTGCAGGGGAGTTTGCCCCAGGATACACAATTTCCCTCTTCACACAAAGAAAATACATGTTTAAATATAAATGCACTACCCATTTCTGGTTCTTTCTTTTCATCAAGATAAATGATCTTTGGGACAGAAGTGTAGGAGTGTTAAATTGCACTTAAGGAAATGCTGTGGAAAAAAATGAAAACTCCATCAAATTCATTTTTGAATTAAGAATGAAGCACAAATAAATACAGCACTTTGCTTGGTATCTGTTAAAATTGATAACACAGGAGGTAATTCACAATGTCAACCAATGTAGCCTGCCTTTCCAATTCATTTATGCCAAAGGCCCTGACAGAACTTGTTCATGATTTGCATAGCCTTGAAATCATAAGATAGGAAAAGGATATGACCTGCATAATGAATCTATTACTACAGTATTGTGAAAGTATGCAAAATAAAAAAAATCAACTAAATGAATGCTAATTATCTATCAGTGCAATCTTAGAACAGCAATATGCAGAACAAACCAGTTATTTCATTGACCACCTATTTTATTTTCATCTGTTGGCTTTGCAGAATCGATTCACAGTCTGGAAAAGTAGCTCCTAAAATAAATATTGTTTTAGTTTAATTGGATTGAAATTTACTAATGCAAATTCTGATATCTCTAATTCCTTGTCTTCCCTTTTTATGGTAATAAGGCTCTAATAGTTAAAGCTTATGAAGGTGTGGTGAGGTGGTGGGAACCCATGGAAGATTTTTAACTAGCAGCTTTCCAGGGGGCGGACAGGAGCAAAGAAGACTTAGTGGTGAAAAGAGCAAATAAATAGGTGCTCCAAGATTAAAAAGAGGGTAGACATGTGTGCTGAGTTGTTGAAAGAGCTCTCTGTGTTTAAAGGAAAATATTGTTTGGTGCTTTCACCAGTACATGATCAAAATAAGAGGTCCAAATTAGTTCATGGCGGCTGAAGCTAGAAAACATCATGCAGAGAGCTGTCTTTGGGAATGTTTTAATGAGGAGAAGAGGTCACCTGAGTTTGACATTGCTTTTCAGAATTCTTCACGAACAACACAGACTTCCTGTTCCAAATGTGGTAAAGAATAAAAAAACCTTAGTAGTAATCGTGCAACTTTTGAACTGTATTTCTTGGAAATGTACTACAGTCCTCATTTGGTAGCTTTCGTTATCTGCCTCAAAGGCCCTCTGCCAAATTTTTTTTCCATATGTCCTTATTTCAGAACTATTGCAGAATGGCTTCAACGAAGCTATATTTATAAAATAACTTTTTATTCTGGTCTCAAAGTGATGATGTTTTTTTATTGTTCTGGTTGAGATGATGTTCTTAAGCTCTGTTCATTAACGTTCAAGGATGCCAAGATAAATTAGAAATTAATTTCACCATCATCTTAGTTTAGCAGCTTCAAGATCATTGATTTAGAAACATTTAAGTAGAGATAAATGTTATTAGCAAATACTATCTATGCTCCATCTGAGAACCAATTCCACCTTTCATTATTCAGATAGATAATATTGCATGTACTGATCTGAAAAAAGAAACAAAATTTCCAATTTAATAAGAACTATTTTGGAACTTTTCTCTTTTGGATTTCAATTTCAAAAGGCTCCTGGATAACTAGTTTTATATATGGTAACTGCAGTGAGGTTATTATATTCACAAATATGGAAGACTACAGAAACATAATAATGGAGGAATGGATTAGGAAGATGGCTGAGTTTGCCGAAATGGCTAAAATGACTTATTTCAACAACTTTTATAAAAGATTAGAAACCTTTTTGATGAAAATGGATAAAAATAAACTACCGGTACTGATTTTGAGATTTATTGATAACAAAGATTTGTTTATGGGAAGAAGTATGATATGGAATATTTTGCAAGCCTAAACTCAAGTGCATTCTGTACCCTGAGATGTCTTCCTATGGTTGTATTGGAATAGTACCAATAGTGCTAGGATTAGCACTGTGTGAAACTTTCTTCATTTTTCTTCTCAATAATTTGCTGAAAAGAAATTGTGTTTGATTTTTTTTCAAGAATTAAAAATGGAAAGATTCTTGCAGTTGAGACACAAGATTTTTGCACTTATAGTACCTAAGTACAAACTGACCAAAAGATGTGTACGACTGTCTTGTCTTTTATTTGTCAAACATCCATACATATTTCTCTTTGGTTTCAAATACCTTATTTAAATGGAAGATATTCTGATAATTTTTCTTTTATTGAGTCTTTTTTCCTTTCATGAAATGTTAGCATCTAGGGATGCTGCAAAGTGACAGAGAAATTATTGTTTAAAATATTGATAAAAGTTTGATCAATATTTTCTTCCCTATGATTTTTCAGTGTTTCTTCCCTATCACTTCTCTATCAATATTTTTTTTGCTATTACTTCTCTATCACTCTTCAATAAGAAATTCAAGGATACCACCAAATTAAAGTCTTGAAATTCTAAAACATGGAAAGGAAATAAAAAAGAAAGAAAAGACATTATTTCACTGAAGAACATGTTTGAGAAATTGGAAACATATTTCAGCAAAGCATCAGCTCATAATCAATATTATTGTGATAACAAGATAATTTGGATTATTATAATACATGGATGTTATAAGTGAGAATACCTGATTGACCAGGGTACAGAGTAATAGTGTACAAAAATGAGTCCAGCATTTTTCAGAGCCAGTTGTGATGGGTCTCAAGCTGAGGACAACTTGGTAACATTTCAGAATACTGTAGAAAAATGATTAAAAAGGAATAGGTACACCAGTTCAGGCTATACACAGTGGTCCTGGGATGTAGGAATACACAAAACCATATTTTTAATAGATTTTGTAACTGATGTAATTCACTATTAGATTTAAATCCCTATTTTTCTCTGGGAGCTTAAGGTATATCAGTTCTTCCCATTTTGTGAAAATATTTGAATATTTTATGAGATTGCAGAAAAATAAAACCCAGACCTTTTGCATTGAAAAAATGAACTCAGGCTGGAAAGAGATATTAAAAATTCAGTGGAAAAGAAATATATATAGATCTTTCAAGAAAATTGGAATAAATTGAATATTTAAAGGTGCTTTAGAAGTTACAAGATATCCCAAAGATGCAACTGGACTTTCTTGTTTTTATTTGAAGACGTTTCACTTCTCATCAAAGAAGCTTCTTCAGCTCTGACTTGATGGTGGGGAATGCAAGGATTTATACTCCTGTTTATAATCAAGGAATATAAATCCTTCCATTCCCCACCATCCAGTCAGAGGTGAAGAAGCTTCTTGGATGAGAAGCAAAATGTCTTCAAAGAAAAACAAGAAAGTCCAGTTGCCTCATGAAAAAGCATCTTTGGGACAACTATGAGCTGGATGACTGAGAATCTCCATAGACAATTTACAGGATACATTTGGTTATCTAAGTAATAGGAAGAGTACTTAGCATAGTGTCTACATTAAGAGTTTAATTTTAGATTCCACTTTTGAAGAAATATCTCACATGTCAAAACTTGGAAAAGGGGTAAGTATACTAGGCTTTGAGTTGGAAACTTGATTCAAAATCAAAGGTATAAGTACAGATTAGGTGAGACATGGCTCAAAAACAGTAACTGTGAGAGGGATCTTAGAGTCCTAGTGGATGATCACTTGACTATGAACCAGCAGTGTGCAACAGCAGCCATAAAAGCTAATACAATCCTTAGTTGTATAAACAGAGGCATAGAATCAAGTTCACATGAAGTATTAGTACCGCTTTATAAAACCGTAGAAAGACCACACCTGGAATTCTGCAATCAATTTTGGTCACCATACTACAAAAAAGATGTTGAAGTTTGGAAAAAATTCAGAGAAGAGCAACTAAGATGATCAAAGGCCTGGAGACTAAACCATGTGAAGAATGGCTGCAGGACTTGGGTTTGGCTAGTCTAAAGAAAAGAAGAAATAGGGGTGAGATGACAGCAGTATTCCAGTACTTGAGAGACTGCCACAAAGAAGAGGGTGTCAAATTATTCTCCAAAGCATCAGAAGGCAGGACAAGAAACAATGGTTGGAAACTGATCAAAGAGAGAAGCAACCTGGAAGAAGGTTAAGGAGAAACTTCCCAGCAACCCAAACAACAATCAGGAGAAGCAGGAAACATACCACGAACAGGCATAAAAGTCTTAAATGCTTATATACAAATGCTCAAAGCTTGGGGAAAAAAGAGGGCGAACTAGAATCAATAGTACATGAGGGAGGGTATGAGATAGTTGGCATTACAGAAACCTGGTGGGACCAAAGCCATGAATGGAATGGACTGATGGATTGATACAAATTGTTCAAAAGAAACAGATCTACAAAAAGAGGAGGGGGAATTGCACTATATGTAAGAGAACACTACATATCTACAGAAATGCACGTGATCAAAGATAAAATCCCTCCAGAATGTATATGGGTCAATATAAAAGAGAAAAAAAAGTGACATTACCATAGGTGCATATTACAGGCCACCCAACCAATCAGAAGAAATAGATGAACTCTTTGCCAACCAGTTAACAAATGTATGTAGGAAGCATACCACAGTAGTAATGGGAGACTTCAACTATACAGATATCAACTGGGAGACAAACTCTGCAGTGAGTGGGAGATCAAACAGATTCCTGACCAACCTAGCTGACAACTTTATCATCCAAAAGGTGGAGGAGGGAACTAGACATAAAGCCATACTGGATTTAATTCTTACTAATGGAGAAGAATAGAGAAGCTTGCTCCTCAGGAGGAAAGCCATGACAAATCTAGACAGCACACTAAAAAGCAGAGACATCACCCTGTCAACAAAAGTGCGTATAGTCAAGGCTATGGTCTTCCCAGTTGCAATGTATGGCAGTGAAAGTTGGACCATAAGAAAGGCTGAGCGCCAAAGAACTGAGGCCTTTGAACTATGGTGCTGGAGAAGACTCCTGTGAGTCCCTTGGACTGCAAGGCAATCAAACCGGTCAGTCCTAGAGGAGATCAACCCTGACTGCTCTTTAGAAGGCCAGATCCTGAAGCTAAAACTCAAATACTTTGGCCACCTAATGAGAAGGAAGGACTCACTGGAGAAGAGCCTAATGCTGGGAAAGATTGAGGGCAAGAGAACAAAGGGATGACAGAGAATGAGGTGGCTGGATGGAGTCACTGAAGCAGTAGGCGTGAGCCTAAATGGACTCCAGAAGATGGTAGAGGACAGGAATGTCAAGGTATAAATCACCTTAGTGGAGGGCGAAGGATCGTGCTTCAGAGGATGCATGATGTGCATGAAGGAAGGAAATAAAACACGATGCATAATCTTACTAAATACCTTTTAATTACAAAAATATAAAAACTAAATATATATTATAAAGAGAGCTAGCTGACTACATCCTAATGTAACAGACAGTAACAGCAAAGTGAAAAACAATAACCAATAACTGTGAGAAACTTTTTCTAGACATGTGCACTAAACAGTCTGAAACCATAACATAACTGGTCATATAGGATTCACTATGGTTACCAGATAAGTTATCACCACAGGTGGAAAAAACAGGGGAAATGTACAGATAGAAATGAACTTTTCTGACGAACAAAAAAAACATGCAGTGACATTCCCCTTCTTTCGTCAGCAAAGTGAAGACTCAAATAAGACACATCTTCTCACGCAGATACTCATGCTGGGCCGCAGGTAGTGGTTTGTTCAGCATATCAGCAATTTGATCACGTGTAGGCACATACTGTAATGTCACAAAACCTTGTTTAACCAGTTGTCTTATGTTCTGATATCGGATGTCAATGTGTCTGGACCTTGAACCTGTAAAACGTGTTTCAGAAATATAAACCACAGATTCATTATCTTCCATCACAGTGATCGGTCGAATCGGATGTGTCCAGATATCTGTGACTAAAGCATCAAACCAGGTTAACGAATTGCATGCATCAGACACACAAGCATACTCAGCTTCTGTAGAGGAACAAGAAACAAAATTCTGTTTACGCACATGCCAGTAAACAGGACATCCATTTAAGAACATCATGTAACCTGAAGTACTTTTCCGTGACTTCTTATCACTCGCCCAATCTGAATCTGCATAACAACATAAATCTGCATAATCAGTATGTGTTGGTTCCAACAACAACTTCATGTCTTTGGTGTGTTTTAGATACCTCAATAACTTTTTAACACCTGTCCAATGAAACTGTTTTGCCTTACCTACGTGTCGTGATAGGAGATTAACACTAAGTGCAATGTCGGGTCTAGTCCAACTACTAATATACAGCAGCGACCCAATGACCGAGCGATATAGTGTTTGATCTTCAAACTCAGGACTTGGTTCATGTGCCAAAATGTGAAAGTCAGTTTGCATGGGTATACTCACAGGCTTAGCGTCCTCCATGTTGCAGTGATGTAACAGTTGTTCAATCTTATCTTCTTGTGTGAGACTAAACCCCTTCTGAGTTTTGACAACTTGAACACCTAAATAAGTGTTAATACATCCTAAAGACTTCAATGTGAAAAACTTTTGTAAAGCTTTAGCAAAAACCTCACTCATCTGCTTATTTGGACCAATATAAACAATATCATCGACATAAACAAGAATTATCTCATACCTATTACCAGATCGTTTAGTAAACACGCATTCATCTGTTTCGGACTTAATAAAGCCCATTGAATTTAGTTTGTCAGAAAGACATAAGTACCACATTAAACCAGACTGTTTCAGACCATAAAGACTTTTGTGTAGAAACCAAGTATCCCCTTCTTGCTGTCCGAAACCTGGAGGACCTTTCACGTAGATGTCTTCATCTAGATCAGCATGTAGATAAGCCATTTCAACGTCGAACTGGAAAACTTCTAGGCCAAGGATAGTTGCAGTGGCTAAAGCAATTTTCACACTCTGAGTCCGCACTGTGGGTGAGTATGTATTTGTATAGTCCTCAGGATAACGTTGAGCGAAACCCTGGGCTACAAGTCTAGCCTTGTACAATGACTCACCATTTGGCTTCTTTTTGATCCTGTAGACCCATCGAGTACCAATAACTTTCTTGTTTGCTGGAGGGCTTGCAGACGTAAACACTTGGAGTTTCTTTAGACTGTCCATTTCAGCCTGCATTGCCTCAAACCATTTATCTTGCTCTGATTCAGGAAGATGTTTGATCTGTGTGAACTTCTCAGGTGGAAGTGTAACATTACAAATCAAAGGTACAGGTGTTTTTGTTACTTGCCACGAATAACATTTTGGAGGGATTCCCTTTGTGGACCTCTTGGAACGTCTCGGAACAACCGTCCATTCTTCTTCCGTGTCATCCTCGTCTTCATCATCGTCGCCAGCGGCAGCATCGGCGGCTTGCGAAGACGGAACAGTGGGTTGAGAAGAACTCATGGAAGGAACATTATCCTGTGAATCTTGATCATCAGGTTGTGTGGCATCAGCAACATCATCTCTAGGAAAATAAACTCCAGGATCGTTAGAATGAGTCCTGGACCAGTCAGCATCTTCCTCAAAAGTAGCAGATTGTGAAACCACAATAACATGATGAGAGTCAATGTATTTGCTCCATTTTGAATTATCATCAATACCCATAAATCTCATCCTTTTTGCTGCAGGACCCCCTTTCTATCTTTGGGCTAAAGGAATATTCACCATAGCATATGAACCAAAAATATGGAGATGTGAGAGATCAGGCTTGTGTCCATATAACATGAAATAAGGGGTCTGATTTATCACACTACTCCAAGTACGGTTGATGATATGGTTAGCATATTTGATAGCTTCACCCCAGTATGGAAGACCGAGGTTGGCGTCTTCAAGAAGGCAACGCATCATGGTTTGCAAAACCCCATTTCTGCATTCTGCTACTCCATTTTCAGCTGGAGTATAAAGAGCAGATGTCTGATGTACTATCCCATTCTCATGCATCCAGTCCTGGAAACGCTGAGACATTAATTCAGCACCACGATCACTCTGGATACTGGCAATGTTGACCTCGAATTGAGTATAGACAAGACTAGCAAAGTCTTTAAAGATCTGAAAGGTCTCAGATTTTTCTTTCATAGGATATACATATCCATATCTAGAATAATTATCAACGATTGTCAAGAAATATCTTTTACCACCAAGTGTTGGTGCAAAAGAACCAACTATGTCAGTGTGTACCAAATCAAAAATGCGTGTTGACAGACGTGTAGTGTGTTTTGGAATTGCTGCTGCTTTAGATTTGGCTTTCTTGCAGAGAGCACAGTCCAAGAACACCTTACACCCCTTTAGATCCAAACCTCTTGCGAACTCTGGCATCTTCTTCAGAACACGAAAACTGGCATGGCCCAATCTTCTATGCCACTTATGGATACACCTGGAATGCAAAGGTTTACCTGTTAGTGAATTCTCAACATTAGCATTTTTATCAGGAACCCCAGGCTTGTCATGAGCAACCTGTGTCTTTTTTGTATTTTTATTATCTTTAGGAACCTTTGGAGTAGCAACAGGATCTCTCTCTGGGACGTCTCGCTCTGGGCCTGTGCTCTCCCTTTTTGGAGCTTGTATACTTGCCTGCTCTTGCTGCTTAGACTTTGGTTTTATATATTAAACACCACCAATCACCATGGTTTCAGCAACAATATCTCCGTCTTTGACTATATAACTTGCTTTTTCAAGATGATGGACCTGAAAATGAGAAAACCTAGACAAATGACTCTGACTAAGCAAATTACTACTGGCAGATGGAACATAGTAAACATCTGGAATGAGAGCACCGAGCTCTTCAATATAAACAGTTCCTTTTCCCATGACCTGAACAGGATGATTTGAAAAAGAGTAAAGTTCACGAAGTTCAGGTTCAGGCTCGTGCATCTCTGTGTAAAGCCTTTTTCTGTAGGTAACATGTAATGCTGCTCCACTGTCCAAAGTCCAAAGAAGTCGTCTGTCGTACTCTGGTTGAGACTGTGGATCATTGGTTACAACCAATGTGATAAGTGGAGCTTGTGGATCACACCTGGAACCACAACCACGACCTTGTTGTCCGCCTCTACCTCTGCCTCCCCTGGAATCTGTTCCTCTGGGCTGGTATGTGACGGGCGCTGGAACTCATTGGGTACAATCCCGGGTGGCATGTCCCACACGATTGCAGATGTAGCATCTTGGCATCCTTGGAACATAGGTCCTTCCACGGAAGGCATGCCTCGCTGGAACTCTTGATGCAGGTGGTTCCCTTAAATGTGGTGCAGCTTGCATAAGTGCCTCTTCTTCGGTTAAAATTCTGCATACATGATCCACTGTGCGTTGAGCAATAGGCACTTGATTTATCTTGGAAATAGCATCTTTCCACTCATGATTCAAAGAATTGATGATAATGCTGATCATTTGAAAATCATCAATAGGATAGCCTTTTTCACCCAGTTCTTTTCTAATACCTTTCATTTTAGTCAAATGTGCTCCAATATGTTCACCAGGTTTTAATCTGGAACCATGGAATTCAAACAAAAATAAACATGTAGACTCAATTGATGTAGGCCGATAACATGTCTCTAACTGAGTCCAAATTTGTTGGGCAGTTGCATCTTGTGAAAACGTGAGCTGCAATTCAGTGTCCATTGACATCAATAATGTTGTGCATGCTCTATTATCCAAGTCCCATATGTCAGGAGTCCATGGCTGGGCAGGAGGATTAAACACCATCATGTGAGTACCTTCTCTGCGTAGCAAAAGTCCAACCTCACTGACCCATGCCCTGTAATTCTGTCCTGACTTCTTTAATTTTGAGTCACCAGCCAGTGGTACAATAGAAGGTGTTTGATGAGGAATATACAATTGAGGTACTGGCTGTGCAGGTTGTGGAATCCAACCATAACCTGCAGGGGGCACCAGTGGCATCTGTGCCTGTGCCTGGACATGCGGAAGTTGCATTGAAGCTGGCGGTAATATTGGTGCTGGCTGTGACTGTCTTTGAGCTGCTATTCCACCCTGGCCAGCAGGAGGCGCTGGCGCTGGTGCATTAGCATAACCTGCAAATGACACTGGCCTTCGCATATGAGAACCCAGTAGCAATTGTTTGTGGGCTAAATATGGCTGTGTTCTGCCAGGTAGAGGGACTTGCATAGAAGCAATATTAACAGGAGAAGCAATAGTAACAGGAATCCTAGCACCATCAGGGGCTGGAGCCTCAGATAACGGCAGATATCTTGTATCTCTGAGCAAAGATTCTGCATGGACAGTTGCGAGAGTGAGAGCTCCAATTCATGTCTTAATTCAGCTTCACCAGTAGATGGTGCTATAACATTAGCTTCAGGCATCACTGTGGCTCTGTATGTCCTTTGGGACAGCCCATAATCATGTGACATAGGAGCCTCCGGTTCCCATTCGTCTGGCATGACACTCAATGATGGGCGTGACTTTGGCTTTGGAGAAGAAGGAGGCAATATGGCTTCTTCTTGTGGGTGTGGCAATATGTCCGAGTCCTGCTCATAACTCCTCTCATATTGCTGAATCATTGATACATATTCCTTTGCCTGCTGCAAACGCTTTTCAAAAAACCCAATTTGTTCACAGTAGCCTTGCATAGCCCTATCTTGCATAGTTTGCTTGGGGCTTGAAGGAGCAGAAGGAATTTTCTTCGGCCTAACTTTAGGTTTCACTCCAAGCATTTGAAATTCATCTTGAGCCCCTGGAGTATGAACATTTTCAAGAGCAGCTGCCAGGGAGCTTGGAAAAGTAGAAAAAGGAGTGACTGACCTTGCATCGTCGACAGGAGCAGGTGCGTCTTCTCCAAGGCGTGTGGCTGAAGCGATTGGAGTTTGTAAAGTTGAAGGGAGATGCCCCACAGACAGGCTCCTAGCCTCCCTTTTCATCCGTGGCTTCCTTCCTGACATGTTTCAGCAGTTAATCACCACTGCCTCACTAGCACTAACTGATAACAGCCGCAGAAACATGCATCTCTAAAAACATAAATCAAACCATCCTCGATACCAAATGTCAAGGTATAAATCACCTTAGTGGAGGGCGAAGGATCGTGCTTCAGAGGATGCATGATGTGCATGAAGGAAGGAAATAAAACACGACGCATAATCTTACTAAAAACCTTTTATTTATTATTATATTTTTAATTACAAGAATATAAAAACTAAATATATATTATAAAGAGAGCTAGCTGACTACATCCTAACGTAACTGACAGTAACAGCAAAGTGAAAAACAATAACCAATAACTGTGAGAAACTTTTTCTAGACATGCGCACTAAACAGTCTGAAACCATAACATAACTGGTCATATGGGATTCACTATGGTTACCAGATAAGTTATCACCACAGGTGGAAAAAACAGGGGAAATGTACAGTTAGAAATGAACTTTCCTGACAAAAAAAAAACGTGCAGTGACAAGGAAGGCCTGGAGGAACGTTGTCCATAGGGCCGCGATGGGTCGGACATGACTTTGTAGCTAACAACAACAACAACAATAGAGAAGAAGTGATAGAAGCATTTGAAGTTGCTGGAACCTGGGGCGAAAGTGGCCACATCATACTGGAATTTAATGTAATGTAAACACTAGCAACAGAAAACAATCCAACCAGTGTCTTGAACTTCAAAAGAAATTCAAGAAGAAACCAAACTGAAAGACAAAAAGGACAAATAAAAAATGGAAAGAGGGGCACAAAACTAAGGCCGATTATCAGCAGACAGTCAGAACATGCAAAGATGAGGTCAGGAAAAAAGGCTCAGAATGAACAAAGACTTGCAACAGAAATTATGGATAATAAAAAAGCTTCTTCCAACATATTAACTTAACTCATACTTTGCGTCAGTCTTTACACAGAAAGAAACTATAGCCCAAGATACCAAAAAAACTACTGCAAAAGACAAATTAGAAACAAAAATTAAAATAAGTAAGAAAATGGTAAGAGAATACCTATCCGACCTTGGTGAATATAAATCACTGGGTCCTGACAGATTACATCCCAGAGTTCTGAAGGAGCTGGCAGATGTTATCTCAGAATTATTGCACCACATCTTTCAAAAATCCTGGAGCACTGGGGAAGTACATATGCCAGTTCCTTCAGAACCTTGGGATGTAATACATCTGGTCCTGGTGATTTGAACTCATCTAGGGTGAACAGGTGCTGAAGTGACCTATATAATTTTTGACAAATGGCTGACCAATCTCCTCTCAAAAACCTCCAATGATTGGACACCCACACCTCTGTAGTCAAACAATTCCACTGGTTAATTGTGTACATTATCAGGAGATCTGGGAGTTTTGAACTCTCTTTTTGGTCCCTTTTGTGACAATGTTGATGTTGCCCTCTTAATATAGTTTGTAATCCACAGATGAATCAAAAAATGACAGATGAATTAAATTTGAAAAGGAAAACAAAATCCCAGCTGAAATTAAAAACAAATAGTTTCTCAGCTAAGAGTAAAAAATGAAATGTCAGCTTGTTGTCACTGTAAAAAAAGATTATATAAAAGTAAGGATTATATAAAGGTAGTCCACAAAAATCCAGTAAGATATTTAAAATATTTAAAAATTAAAAAATATTGTAAAACATATTGCAGTCTCCGATCATTTGTAATCCACAAAATTGGGTAGAGTGATAATTGCAGCCCAGGGGAATAAAATTTACTATCAGGGTAATAAAGTTTATGGTCTAGGCCACGGTTGTCAAATTCGCCATGTCAAGTGACGTGTAATGATGTATCATGAGTTTTTTCTCATTGCCAGAGTTGGGGTGGGTGCGGCCTTCATATGATGCAACCGGGCCATGGGCTGGCAGTTTGACACCCTGGTCTAGGCAGTAAAGGTTTAAAATCCTTTGGTGATACCTGTAACAACTTTTTACAATGTTCACTCAGTTTTCTTATTTTTTAATTTTTTTTAATTTTAATTCCATTTATATCCCGCCCTTCTCCGAAGACTCAGGGCGGCTTACAAGCTTAGCAGTAGCCTTCATTATTGTTTTATCTTTAGTCTCTTATTTTTATCTTGGGGTTTTTAGAATTGTACTCCTATTGTTTTAACTAGGGCTACTGTTTAATCTCTTTTTAATGTTTGTATTTGGTATTTTATTCTGCCCTGTGAACCGCCCTGAGTCCTCAGGGAGAAGGGCGGTATATAAATGTTATTAAATTAAATTAAAATTAATTCATTCTATGTATATGCCTGCTTATTAGGGCTTTCACACAAACCCCAAGCGCCATTATTACAAAGTCAGCTTAATTGCCCCCAACAATCTGGGTCCTCATTTTACCTACCTCGGAAGGATGGAAGGCTGAGTCAACCTTGAGCCTGGTGAGATGCGAACCTGCACTAATTGCAGGCAGCTGGTGTTAATTAAGGAGGCATTAGCCCACTGCTCCACCAAGGCTCTTTTAGCAAATTCTTAGCAACATTCAATATATACAAAAATTCATATTCAGTTCATTCATGATTATTTAGTTAATAAAAATTGTAATCCTTTTGAATTCTTATAATTATGCAGAGGGGAAAAAGAAAAGAAAAAAGAAAAAAATAGCCTTGCAAATAGATCTCTACCTAATTTATTGGGGGGAGGACACTCATGCATATAGATCTATTTCTAATTCATTTTGCAATTCTGTCTGTGTAAGTCTGCACTATTAATGGTAAAAAGAACTATGCAGTCAATATTAAAGAAAATCAGTACAATCTAAAAAGAGAAAACTATCTCCATGGTAAGTTGATGGGCTGACTGTTCAGAAAAAAGAAAGGAAGCTGAAGACAGAACTCAGCAGAACTCACCAGATAAACTTTGCATTCAAATAAATGTTTGAATTCCACGTTTGCCACTCCTTATATTTTATTCTTTTCTCCATTGACATAAACTACAGAGATATGAAAACGTGGTCCTTCAGATGTTGTAAACTACATTTCCTGATAATTTCAGCTATCATGGCCAGGGCTAAGGGATGTAAACAGCAATTATGCTGTTGATGCTAGATGCCATACAAAGTATCTATTTTAATTTTATACTTGCTTATCAAGGAATTGAGCTAAGAGACTATATAACTGAGGAAAAAGTTGTTTCAGAGAAAGAAGAGTAATTTTCATTCACTCAAAGTATTTGTGCTTGGCAATTTTGCATAAGGAACTTCAACAATTAATGAATAGTTGATTAGTGAATAGTGAATGTGGTTTCTTAACTGTTTTGTTTCTAATTAACTGACTTCTTAAACCTATCTTATTATACATCTTATGTTGGTGAACGGTTTTATCAGAGACCTGAGAGATAGAATTTATTTATTTATTTATTTATTTATTTATTCATTCATTCATTCATTCATTCATTCATTCATTCATTCATTCATTCATTCATTTATTTATTTATTTATTCATTTATTGATTCATTCATTCATTCATTCATTCATTTATGTGTGTATGTATGTATGTATGTCATATTTATGTAATGTCTATTGGAGGTGTTGACACTTTGAGAGCTGTATGCAATGAAATTTCATTTTAATGTATGCCAATTAGTGTACATTCAAAGTGATAATAAAGTTATTCTATTCTATCATTTTGAGCTATTGTTTTGTTGCAGATCTTGATGTGTCCAGCACTCAGTGTCATAAACACTTTATTAAAAAACAATACATTTTAATAAACAAAAAGTGCCTGTTATTTTATACTACTATACTTTTATCATATTATTTTAATATGACAAAAACAAAATGATATTTAAAATGAATTTCTTCATTCTAAACCTTTCAACTAAAATCCATTCCATAGCTTCCATAAATTCAACAGTCAACATTTTAATTGACTGGCTTTTTAATTAAGCCAACTGAAGTTTGAAACCTGTTCTTGATTAAAATGAAAGGGACACATTTTGGCTCCAATGTACTTTGTATTTCATTATTTCATTAATTTCTGGAATTAACCAATACATTAGCAAGTTGCAATTTTGCATGTTATGCAAAGAGTGCATAGAATCAGTTACACAACTCTACCCATTGACTACAGCGGCTGATGACGCAGGATGAAATCTAACCAGATACTCAGTAAATTGTATCAACTCAAAACACCTAAAATGCATTCAACCATGAAAAACATTTTAAAATAAAAAATTGCTAAAATTTATATAGACCAATTACTGAAATAAAAAATATATATTAATCTGTTCTTATCCATTCCTATTATGAAGCACCCATCTAATTAAAATGCTACCTAGTATCTAACTCCTATATTTTCAATTTAATAAATGAAAGGATTTCCTAGTTTTGCTATGGTAGCAAAGTGACAGAGGCCAAGTGATTGGGGCAATAATTACACAGCCTATCTCAGCCTGTTGTCAAATATCAAGCATGTTTCTAAAAACTGAGTGTTGGTACCAATTAATCTTAGACCTTTATTTTCTAAGGCACCTGCAGGTAGTCCTGATTATTTAATAGCAGCAGTATATTTGAAAAAGAGAAAGCACATAGGTAAGCTGTACTTTAACAAAGATATTGTCACATAGAAATTTTTCAACCAAAACCATAATTATTCTAAAAATAGATTCTTAAAGCCCAAAATGTGATTGGAAAATAGTTTAGATTTTGAATGACAACTACAAATCAAAATTAAACATAATGTAATATAAGTATGAAGATTTGGATATGGTTAAGAAAAGTTATTCCAAGGCGTAATAGGTTATATATGGCCATCTAAACAATTTTTAAGAGAATGAAACAAAATGTCAGTCAGAATGAGCATAATGATAAGAATATTGAAGAAATGTTCAGGCAGTAAAAAGATAGCTTTGAAGGCATTGGTGAATAGAAAGTAATTATCCTACTGATACCTATAAAAGGCTGCAGCAAATATTGAATTTCTAACTTAAGCTAAATAGCATTGCTGTCTAAAAGATTCTCTACCAGAGCTATTATTGTAAGGCTTTCTCTTCCTATGTTGCAGAAGAACTTTTAAAGCTAAGTACTACTGTATAGGGCAAAGCAAAAATGCCAACTGCCTGGGCATTCTGTCTCAACACAATTGAAGGTTGCTAAGCTGAACAATGATGAATTAAGTCACAATTAAAAAAATAGGTTAGATCAATGAGCTAGGCTAACCAGATCTCTTTTGCTGGAGAGATTTTGTTGACAATTTTTCACCATTTACAGCAATATTTGAAACAAATATTTTATTATGGAGAGTGTGAAGTCAAAGGGAGAAAAGATTATTGTTAGCCATAAAGATAAAGCAGAAAGCCAAATACTGGGAAATATGCATTTGTGTGCACGTTACAAATATGTAGGTAGAAAAAGAAATCTTAAAATAGCAAGTTCTACTTACTTTACCCAAAGATGCATATTTATTTTGAGATTGATTTGGTTTATGCAATCAGTATTTGCCAATATATTTCTTTCCCTTCTTGCTTTAAACCTTCATTTCCACAGCTGTTTTTAATTCTATTACTGCTAACTGAGTGAAGCCTGAAATCTCTTCTACTTAGGATAAATTTAAATTGTAATTGGGAAAATGTATTTGTGTTTGGGTTTTTTGTGTGCATGTTTGGAGAGTGTCAGGTCCTACTTCACCCACGTCTTAGGAAAGCAGGACTCTTGGAGACAGTTTTCTTCCAAGCAGGAACTTTTACTAAGAAATAGGAGATAACAGGCATAATAGACAGGATCTGAGGGATTCCCTCACAGATCGATATTTTTAAAGTGTCCCAAAGCAAATCCTACCCCACAGTTCATCCGGGCAGTTCCAGACTGGCCAATCTCCAGGTGGTAAGTCCATCGTGGGAAAGGAAAGATAACATCAATTCAGTTCCATTTGCAGCATGATCATTCCACAGCTCTTCACACCTCCTTTGGAGAAATAAACCAGATCCTGAAGGTTTGTGTCTCTTCCCCCACACCTTTTCCTAGTTGCCCGGTAAGGGAGAAAAACTATAGAGAGATGCCTAGTATAGAAAGCAATTTGTTACATTGTAATGGATAAGACAAGGCAAAAGGTTACATTAGTGGAAGAAGTGAAAGCAATAAAGCCTGCATGCCTATTCCCTCTCCCCCTTGGCACTGATATATATGTCAGTGTTTAAAAATAATCTTTAAGAGTTTGGAAATGTGAAACCTTGACAGGTAAGCATGGATTAGGTGCACATATCAGGATGGTAAAATTAGCTACTGTAAGGTCAGTTGGTGAATAAAATCTGAGATTCTCACAAGCCAAAACAGAAACCCAGACAGAGACTTCAGGAACAGAAAAACAGCTCTTTATTTGGCCGAGTGAAGAAGCTGGGTGGACAACCTCCTGGCACACAGGAAGCAGCATGCTAGGGAAGAGCCACACCTGGAGGGGGGAAGGGCTTTGTTTTTATACAGTGTCTTTCCCAATCGCCATTGCATGCAGCAGCAAAGAAACAATTGATTGGCTTCTTAATGGTAAAACAATCATTATGCATCATCAATTCATTAGGTGACATCATTTCATTTACATCCAGGTACGTGACTTTCTTGTTTAAATGTAATGGCATTTCCTGTGGAAGCGTAATGTACAAAAGTGAGATAGTGTTAATTAGATTAACCTGAGAGTTGATACAGGTCTTCTTCATTTCCCCCTTTTTTAAATCGGCAATATGATTACTGCTATCTGGTAGAAACTACCAGGTTTTCTACCAGGTTTTCTACCAGGTTCAGCAAGTGGTGGATCATCTGAGACTGGTGGCAGTGCAGCTTGAGTCTGTTTAGAGATAGACAACAACACTTGTGCCAGACTATACAAATATTTAGTCACATTCTTTTCCCCAACTTCACAGCTCTTCTGGGAGGTGGCAACAAAGGGTCACCCATATAGCATTTCAAAAGGGGAAAGGGCAATTTTCCCTGAGTGTATAGCTCTTATGTGAGGGCAACAGGTAAAATCTTGGGCCAAGATAGGCTAGTTTCTTGGCAGAGTTTGGCTACATGGTTTTTGAGAGTTCTATTCATGCATTCAACCTTAGTTGAGGTTTGAGGCCAATAGGCCAAGTGAAGATGCCATGGGTTGTCAAGGAACTTGCTGACATCTTGGGTGATTTGAGAGGTGAAGTGCCGGCCATTATCAGATTCTAGGCCTTTGGGCACTCCAAATCTGGGTACTATAATTTCAACTAATCTCTGCACTACTTCTCAGGCCTTTTCAGTAGCTGTTGGGATGGCTTCTGGCCATCCTGTGTAGAGATCCACGAAAACAAGCAAGTTGGACTTTGCTCCGTGCTTGGGCATCAAAGTAAAATCAACCTGCCAGGTTTCTTCTGGGTATTTGGGAGTCTGAATGTGGCCTGGAGGAACAGCTTTTCCCCCTCTATCTCTGACAGACTTCACACTGATGCACAACTGTTTTACAAGCCTGCCCGATGCCTGAGTTATAGTAATGACTATTTAGTCATGAGCCCAAGGGGCGGGGTCCTGCATGGGTGGATGGGTGGCTTCTTTTGACCACCTTCCAAAACAGAGTGTAGGGAAGTTGCATCTGGCCATTCACAACCCCCCATCCATTTCCCACTTTCACTTTAAAAATTGTTTTTCTAAATATGTGGTAACCGAAAATGAAGTGAAAATGGCTTCAGTTCAGTTTGTTGCAATAAGAACATTTGGCTCCCTTTAAAGAAAGGAGAGATCCTGCAATTTAAACAAGAATAAAAAAGTCCCCTCTCAGTTTATTTGGATGTTTGTCATAGTATTTGCATATCAATCTATCAGCTTTCACATCAATAGTTTTTACCCAGGTGGCTTCCGATAAGGGATATCCTTTCCATTGTACTAAATATTACAATTTGTATAAGCATCAAAAATGCATTTTACTTCATAATGAGTCTCTCCAGCCACTACAAGAGGTCCAGGCACTTTCTTGGGAGGGGGCCTCAAAGTCAACTTCTTGAAAGGTTTTAACAGACTGCTTTGAAACACTGGGTGGATCTTTCCTAAACGATGAGGGAGATTTAGTTCTACAGTAACTGGGGTTATGATTCAAACTATAGGAAGGGGTCCCAGGTATTTTGGTCTCAAAATAAGACTTAGATACTTTGTAGAAAGATAAACCTTTCCCTCCCCTCCATGGAATGATTTCTGAGGTGCTCTTTTCTTTTCAGCTTGCTTTTTGTAAACCTCTGAGGCTTTTGTTAAAGCTTTCTTTGTATTATCCTAAACACCCCTCCAAGCAGACACCCACTGATCTAATGTTTGAGAGGTGGGGGGTCCTGGGGGTATTCAGGCATCAGAATAAAATCCCTCCCTGTGGCTATTTTAAATGGCGTAAGTCCAGTGCTGCTATGTACTGTATTGTTGTAAGTCACTTCAGCAAAAGGGAGGAGATCAGTCCAATTTGTCTGTTGATAATCCACATAGTATCTAAGATACTGCTCCATCACTGTGTTTGCTTTTTCAGCTGCTCCATTTGTAGAAGGATGAAAAACCGATGACAGTCCTTGCGAGGAATCAATCAGTTTAAGAAAATCCCTCCAAAATCTGGCCATAAATTGAACTCCCTTGTCTGAAATTATTCATTTTGGTACTGTTGTGATTCAGCGTCAGCCTGTGGATTTGGCAGCTGAGTTGGACAATTCTGAAGAGGAGGAGGAGGAGGGGTTTGAAGAGCCTTTGGTGTCAGAGGAAGGTTCTGATGCACCGCAGAACTCTCAGCCAGGCCCCTTCCATCTTGTTCCTCCTCAGAACCAGCTGTCTGAGCCTGAAAGATTGGAAGAAGATGATCCACAGCTGGCTCTGTTCAGGGATGCTAGGAGCAGGAGGCAATCCAGCAGAACTGAGCAAAGGAAAGCAATGAGGCAACTCGGGAGAAGGCAATGAGAAGCCACACCTTGAGACTGCTGTTTAAAAGGGGAATGTGTGGGAGATGCTGGTTGCTGAAGGCAACCATTTGAAGAGCTTCTGATAAAGTCTTGGTCTGTATTTGTTTAACTTTTGTTTGAACTTTTTCATTTAGCTTTTGCAAATAAATTTGCAAATAAATTTGGTTGGATTAGTTCCATCCTATTGTTTATAAGCATATTTAACAACTGCACATTGCACCTGTTCTGTTCCAGCCTACAACCGGCTCTGTTGGAATGTCAGGGACAACCCCGTCCCTGACATTCCAACAGAGCCGGTTGTAGGCTGGAACAGAACAGGTGCAATGTGCAGTTGTTAAATATGCTTAAGGAGTAGCTTGGCTAGCTTCTGGACAGATGGGAGGCCAGAGCATGTGATAAAGTGAGCTTGCTTTGAAAAAAGATCAATTACAGTCCATATTATCGTATTTCCTCTACTCTCCAGCAATTCAACAATAAAGTCCATAGTGATCTCTTCCCATGGCTGAGAAGGAGCTGTGACAGGTTGTAACAGTCCAGGGGACATTCCTGGGATCCTCTTCATGGTAGCACAGATTGCACAACTTTTTACATAGTTTTCCACATCTTTCTTTAAGCCTGGCCACCAAAATTGCCTCTGAACTAAAGTGCAGGGTCTTTAATTTTTTTATTTTATTTTAATCCCATTTATATCCCGCCCTTCTCCGAAGACTCAGAGCGGCTTACAATTTAAGCACAAACCAATGTGCTTACCAATATCCAAAGTGACCAGCTTGTTTAATGTTGTGACTGTGTTGGAGTGCTTGGAGTCTGAGTGATTCAGGCAAATATAATTTTCCCCCTTTCCAAGCTAACCCATCCCTATGGGTTAGGATGGTTTGATTTTCCTTGAGCCATTTGTCATTTTTCAGTCCTTGCTTTAATTTTTTTGTCAATGGGTTGTCTGGGTTAGGGGACTTCACGTGTCATTGTTTCCCAGGGGTTATTTGAGAAATAAGCTGAGGTGCTGGCATAATAGAATCTATGACTTCAGCTAAGAAATTTCTTCCTCCGGTATGTATTTCACGGTAAAGTTAAAATCATCTATGACTTCAGCTAAGAAATTTCTTCCTCTGCTATGTATTTCAGGGTAAAGTTAAAATGATTAAAATATTGCGCCCAGCATATTTGTTTGGGAGACAGTTTATGGTGAGCTTTCAGTGCCTCTAAGCTTTTTTGATCAGTCTATACTTCAAAAGGCACCTTGCACCCCTCTAGGAAATGACGCCAAGTCAATAAAGCCCATTTGATTGCAAAGGCTTCCTTTTCCCAAACGATCCACCTCTGCTCTGTGTCAGTGACTTTTTTCAAAGTGTAAGCACAGGGTTGTAAATTTCCTTCATGGTTTTTTTTTTTTTTTTTTTTGTAGCAGGACTGTCCCCACAGCCACATCGCTGGCATCAGCTTGAATAACAAATTGCTCCTCAGGATGAGTGTGTTTGAGAATTGGTTTTGCAGCAAACAGTCTTTTTAAAATCTCAGATGTGGCTTGGCACTCTAATGACCAGTGTAGGGGTTGACCTGGTCATGATTTTTCCCCATTCTTGCCAGTTTTTTATAGTTCTGTAAGGGGCAAAGCAATCTCAGCAAATGAAGGGATAAATTGGTGGTAGAAATTAGCAAATCCCAAAAAACTTTGGAGCTGTTTCCAAATTCATGGGGGCTACCATTCAATCACCGCTTTTACTTTACCTGGATCCATTTCAATGCCTTCACTGGAAATTCTGTAACCCAGATAATCCAAACTTGCCTGATGGAACTTGCACTTTGAGAGTTTGGCAAAGAGTTTAGCGCTTAGCAGGTTTTTTTTAGTACTTCTCGTACTAAAATTGTATGTTCTGCCATGGTCTCTGTATAGATTAAGATGTCATCAAGATACACCAAAACCCCTTTATATAAATGATTATGCAGCACCTGGTTGATTAGCTGCATGAACACAGCAGGATCTCCTTGTAATCCAAATGGCATAACTTTGAACTGATAAATACCCAGGGGGCTGTTAAAGGCAGTTTTCTATTCAACATCTTTTCTTATTCTCACATGATAATACGCCTCTCTTAGGACTAATTTGGTAAAAAATCAACCTTTTGCTAGATGGGCTAACATGTCCTTCATTAAGGGGAAGGGGTACATCTTCTCACTAACAGCATTCAATCCTTTAAAATCAATGCAGAGTCTAAGCGATCCATCTTTTTTTTCCTTAAAAAATATGGGGGCAGCCACTTCGGATTTTGCAGGTTCAATGAAACCTCTTGCTAAATTTTTATCAATGTACTCCCTCAATTCTTCCACTTTGAGGGGGGTCATTGCATACATCTTTGGCTTTGGCAATTTAGCCCCTGGTAGAATCTCAAAGGCACAGCCAGTGGTTCTATGGCGGGGTAGGATGTCACATTCCATCTTGCTGAACACTTCAGCCAAATCTCAGTATTTGTTGGGAATGAGAGGCACTCCTGGCAGGAGATTTGTTGCTGCTTTTAGTATCTCGGATGGTGGTTCTGCTATCCTGCTGGTGTCATTACAGGGGTTGGGAGGTGATGGCCCTATGGTTAACCTCAAGGTTCTCATTCCATTCTCCCATCATATTAATGGTTTCCACTTGTCCAACCAGGCTAATCCCAATATTACTGCCTCAGTCATTTTTGGGATTACCACAAACCGAATAAATTCCCAATGCTTTCCCACCTGTAGTCGAACCAGCTCAGTTAGGTGGGTGACTAGGGCTCTGCCCAGTAAGGACCCATCTGCCTGTTTGAACCTCATTGGGGAGGAAAGCTTTTTTGCTCTGATGCCTAATTTGAGGATGGTAGGGAGGCTGATTAGGCATTGTCTGGGGCGGTACCATTTAAGTGGTTCCAAACACCCACGGCGGGGGGTGGCAAAACGGAAGACCAGCCGCAGGAGATGATGATCGGTCCATGACAGGGGCATAATAATAGGAGAGCCCCCACCAAGATCATCTAACCACCGTCCAGACAAAAAAACTAGGTCAAGGGTGTGGCCTCCTTCATGAGTCGGTCCCAAAATTACTTGCGTCAGGTCCATGGCCGTCATGGAAGCCATGAACTCCCGAGCCAACTCAGATGACCCTCCCAGCGATGGTAGGTTGAAGTCCCCCAAAACTATAAGTTTCGGGAACTCAACCACCAGCCCAGAGAGGGCATCGAGCAGCTCAGGCAGGGCTGCTGCTGCGTGACTAGGCGAAAGGTACACCAGCAGCAAGCCCAACTGCGCACCAGGGCCGCATCTCAAAAAGAGAGACTCACACCCGACTATCTGGGGAACGGTGGCCTCCCGCGGACACAAGGTCTCCCTCATAACAACAGACACTCCCCCACCCCTACCCTGAGCCCGAGGCCGGTGCAGCACCCGGAAACCTGGTGGGCAAAGATCAACCAGAGGAATGCCGCCCTCTGGGCCCAACCAAGTTTCCGTGATGCAAGCCAGGTCAGCCTGCTCACCCTCGACCAAGTCTCGGACGAGAGGAGCCTTGTTAGCGACCGACCTGGCATTCAAGTACACTAGCCGGAGCTCAGGAGGCTGCACATCCTCAATCCCGGGACCTCGGGGCGGAACCAGAGGGTCGGAGTGCCTCACCGCTTGTAAGCAGCGGAGAGGCCTTCCCTGAGACCGATACGGCCCTCTGTTCCTACACCTGCTGCCATTCCCTATCGTCGTGGGGATGGGTAGTCCCACGACTGGCCCTGGAGCCCCAGAAGCAGCCGACCCCCGCTCCCCCCCTCCGCGATCAGCCTCAGCACTAGCCTGAACAGAGGTAGTTGGACTGCCCCCCTCATCCAAACAACCAAGAAAAGAACCCTCCCTCCTCCCTAACCCCCAAAAAATTTTTGACAAAAAGCAAACCAAGGACCTCCTATTAGGTTTATGTCGGAGGCCCATAGCCGTGTCCGGCCATCTCTCAGGATCCCAATAAATGGGACCTTCCTCGAGATTGTACTCGGCTGGAAAGGCGGGCCGCCTCCAGGAAGGGGGAGCACCCCTGAGGGCGAGCAAGTCCGTAGAGGAGTAAATAAAACAAGGCATAAGAGCAGTCCAGATATAGGCAGTCCATGGTCAATTGATTTAAGGAGGAACCAAACAGAGAGCAAATAGGTGTCCCGAGCCTCCACCCAGCCACTGCCACTCAGCTGGGTGCCACCCCAGGACAGGCCAACCACCGCCCTCTCACGACAGTTGGAGAGCCTATACCAGGGGGAATGGTCCGAAACATCCATCCTGGGTACCGCATGTCCCCTAGAGCTCTCACCTCTAGGGGCAGCAGATGTAAGTTCAGGCCACCCTCTCACTGTGGCCAGTACCCAGGGAACTCTGAATCCTTTGGGGACGATATGTGAATGGCAATAAAGAACAGTCCGAAGGCAGGGATGAGATAGTGTATTACATCATCAAAGTCTGCACTACTAGATGGCCAAATCCTCCGTTGCTCTGTCCTTCGAGAAGATTGATCATGGCCAGTTCTGCAGTCATTGGGGTCTTCCAAATTATCTAATTCTTTTAGGTCCACAAATCCAATGGCACCAACCAAAGTCACAACTGGTGCCACGGGAAGCATAGATCTTTCAAGGGACCACTGGGCTCCACTGGGATCCACCGGAATTAACCGGCTAGCCCAGGAACCTTCGAGGCCACCAACAGCAGTGAGAGTACCAGGCCATCTAGAAAGAGTAAAGTAAGCAGAGGAAGCGATAAGTTGAGTGCAGCATCGCCGCTGAGTCGCCAGGGCCGCTGCCACCACCGGAGCGTTGCTGCAGACGCCGCCGCCATTGCTGCCGCCGCCAGGACGCTGATGGAACCAAGAATAATCCAGCCCTTCCCGCCACCGATCGAAAACGGGCCAACAAGGCTCAGGCGGGAACGGGCAAACGGTCAGACAGACAGCCCAGCAAGCAGTCGATGGAAAGAAAGGCCTAGAGCGGCCCTGGAGCAACGCCGCCGCCACCGCCATCCCCGTCGCTTAATGGATCCCCAGAGGTTCCAGGCGGCGCTGGGGTCCCCACCTGCCTTCCTTGCTCACAGCTTGGCTGATGCCTTAGTGGAAGCCTGGGAAAGGACGGCCACTGAGGCTCTTGACCGAGTTGTACCCCTGCGGCCCCTGACCCGGTGCAGATCCCGTCGAGCTCCATGGTTCTCTGTGGAGCTCCGGGAGATGAAGCGTCGGAGACGGGTCCTAGAGAGCGGTTGGAGGTCCAGCCGATCCGAATCCGACCGATTGCGACTAAGAACCTACATTAGGTCTTATCTCGCTGCAATAAGGGAGGCGAGGGCTAACCACTTCGCCACCCTTATTGCGTCCGCAGATAATCGCCCGGCCGCCCTGTTTAGGGTGACTCGCTCCCTCCTAAATCAGGAGGTGAGGGAGGATCCCTTGCAGGGTCGTGCCGAGGAGTTTAATCAACATCTGTCGGACAAAATCGCTCGGATTCGGACCGGTCTGGACTCTGACTGGGCAGAGTCTGACGATCAGGACACGGGTGGTCTTGTCGATATCACCTGGGAGGAGTTTGATTCTGTGACTCCGGAGGAAGTGGACAGGATCATGGGGAGGCTGAGCACCACCACATGTTTATTGGACCCGTGCCCTTCCTGGCTGGTCTATGCAGCCCGGGAGAGGACACGCAGCTGGTTCCAGGCAGTTATATCGGCTTCTTTGAGTGAGGGTATCTTCCCCGCCATCTTGAAGGAGGCGGTGGTGAGGCCTCTCCTCAAGAAGCCTGCCCTGGACCCAGCTGTATTGAACAACTTTCGTCCTGTCTCCAACCTTCGCTTTCTTGCGAAGGTTGTTGAGAGTGTGGTGGCGCATCAGCTCCCTCTGGTCCTGGATGAAGCGGATTATCTAGACCCGTACCAATCGGGTTTCAGGCCCGGGCACAGCACGGAGACGGCATTGGTCGCGCTGGTGAATGATCTCTGGAGGGCTCGGGACAGAGGGCATTCCTCTGTTCTAGTCCTATTAGACCTCTCGGCGGCTTTCGATACCATCGACCATGGTATCTTGCTGCGGCGTCTCAGGGGACTGGGAGTGGGAGGCACAGTTTTACAGTGGTTCTCCTCCTATCTCTTGGGACGTTCGCAGTCGGTGTTGGCAGGGGGGCAGAGGTCGACCGCGAGGTCTCTCATTTGTGGAGTTCCCCAGGGGTCGGTCCTCTCACCTCTCCTGTTCAACATCTACATGAAGCCGCTGGGTGAGATCATTCGTGGCTTTGGAGTTGGGTATCATCAGTACGCTGATGATACCCAACTTTTCTTTTCGACCCCAAACCACCCCAGTGATGCCCTCAACGTGATGTCCCGCTGCCTGGAGGCGGTTCGGGTCTGGATGGGGAGGAACAGACTTCAACTCAACCCCGACAAGACTGAGTGGCTTTGCATACCTTCATCCCGGGTTTATTCGGACATTCCACCTCTGGCTATGGGGGGTGAACTATTACCCCCCGTAGATAGGGCTCGCAACTTGGGAGTCCTCCTAGATTCACGGCTCACCTTAGAAGACCACATAGGAGCTGTGACTAGGGGGGCCTTCGCCCAGGTTCGCCTGGTGCGCCAGTTGCGGCCCTATCTTAGCCGGGATGATTTGTGCACGGTCACTCATGCGCTCGTGTCCTCTCGTCTGGACTACTGCAACGCTCTCTACATGGGGCTGCCCTTGAGGACCACCCGGAAGCTCCAACTGGTACAGAATGCAGCCGCGAGAGTGGTGTTGGGAGTCTCCCGATACTCCCACGTTACACCTCTGCTCCGTGAGCTGCATTGGTTGCCAGTTGTCTTCCGGGTGAGATTCAAGGTACTGGTAACGGTGTTTAAAGCCCTCCATGGCATGGGGCCGGAGTACCTCAGGGAACATCTGCTGCCGGCATCAAGCTCCCTGCGCCCTGTGCGTTCCCACAGAGAGGGCCTCCTCAGGGTGCCACCGATCAGAGAATGTCGATTGGTGGCCCCCAGGGGGAGATCCTTCTCTGTGGGCGCTCCGGAGCTGTGGAATCAGCTACCGGTAGAGCTCCGGATGGCGCCCGATCTTCGCTCCTTTCGTCGCGATCTCAAGACATTTTTGTTTGTACAAGCTGGCCTAGCCTGATGGGGATCGGTGGGGTTGTTTTATCTTTGGTCTTTTAATTTTATCTTGGGGTTTTTAGAATTGTACTTCTATTTTTTTAACTAGGGCAACTGTTTAATCTCTTTTTAATGTTTGTATTTGCTATTTTATTCTGCCCTGTGAACCGCCCTGAGTCCTCAGGGAGAAGGGCGGTATATAAATGTTATTAAATTAAAATTAAATTAAATTGTCAACACCCAGAGTCTATCAGCACATGTAAGTCCATCTGTACTCCTGTTTTAGGGACCAGGAGCTTAGCAGAGAGGGAAAGGGTGGTACAGGGTGATTCACCATTGTGTTGTTTTCTCCCTCATCATCACTGTCATATGGAGTGGGAGAAAAGGTGGCCTCAGGTGGGGCCTCAGTTTTCTCTTGAGTAGGAGAGGTGACTTGAGTGGCTTGCTCTTGTTTGTTGTTGTTAGCTGCGAAGTCGTGTCCGACCCATCGTGACCCTATGGACAACGTTCCTCCAGGCCTTCCTGTCCTCTACCATCTTCTAGAGTCCACGCCTACTGCTTCAGTGACTCCATCCAGCCACCTCATTCTCTGTCGTCCCCTTCTTCTATTGCCCTCAATCTTTCCCAGCATTAGGCTCTTCTCCAGTGAGTCCTTCCTTCTCATTAGGTGGCCAAAGTATTAGCTTCAGGATCTGGCCTTCTAAAGCGCAGTCAGGGTTGATCTCCTCTAGGACTGACCGGTTTGATCGCCTTGCAGTCCAAGGGACTCGCAGGAGTCTTCTCCAGCACCATAGTTCAAAGGCCTCAATTCTTTGGCGCTCAGCCTTTCTTATGGTCCAAATTTCACTGCCATACATTGCAACTGGGAAGACCATAGCCTTGACTATACGCACTTTTGTTGACAGGGTGATGTCTCTGCTTTTTAGTGTGCTGTCTAGATTTGCCATGGCTTTCCTCCCCAGGAGCAAGCGTCTTTTAATTTCTTGGCTACAGTCCCCATCTGCGGTGATCTTGGAGCCCAGGAAAACAAAATCTGTCACTACCTCCATTTCTTCCCCATCTATTTGCCAAGAATTGAGAGGGCCAGATGCCATGATCTTGGTTTTCTTAATGTTAAGTTTCAACCCAAGTTTTGCACTCTCCTTCTTCACCCGCAACAAGAGGCTCTTTAGTTCTTCTTCACTTTCTGCCATTAGAGTGGTATCATCTGCGTATCTTAGGTTGTTGATATTTCTTCCGGCAATCTTAATTCCAACTTTTGATTCATCTAGCCCTGCCTTTCTCATGATGTGCTCTGCATATAAGTTAAATAGGCAGGGCGACAGTATACAGCCTTGCCGGACTCCTTTCCCAATTTTGAACCAATCAGTGGTTCCGTGTCCAGTTCTCCTTCTCATTAGGTGGCCAAAGTATTAGCTTCAGGATCTGGCCTTCTAAAGCGCAGTCAGGGTTGATCTCCTCTAGGACTGACCGGTTTGATCGCCTTGCAGTCCAAGGGACTCGCAGGAGTCTTCTCCAGCACCACAGTTCAAAGGCCTCAATTCTTTGGCACTCAGCCTTTTTTATGGTTCAACTTTCACTGCCATACATTGCAACTGGGAAGACCATAGCCTTGACTATACGCACTTTTGCTATACTCACTCTGTTGCTTCTCTGTCTCATCTCCCTAATGTCTAATTTCTCCTTCCCCTCTCAGCCCTTCTTCTTCTTGCTGTCCAAAGTAGTGATCATAAAAAAGTTCTGCTTTCTCTAAACTGTCCAGTCTATGTCTCTGTTCTTGCCAGTTTGCCATTACTCCTTCTGGTATTAACCATCTAAAATTTATCCCCTTTTTAATTAAGCATTTTGTCAAAAATTGATACTTCTTTCTCAAGTCTCTCACTCTTCTTCTTGGAATCTGTTTTAATATCACAATCTCTCTTCCTTTATATTTTATTGTAGCATTTCTCAGCTTCTGTAGTATATCTGCCCTTAATGCTTTTTTTAGTAAATCTTATATGAACCTCTCTAGGGAGGTTATTTCTCATTGCGTATCTAGTATGTATTCTAAATACAGGTGAAACTTGAAAAATTAGAATATCGTGCAAAAGTTCATTTATTTCAGTAACGCAACTTAAAAGGGGAAACTAATATATGAGATAGACTCATTACATGCAAAGCAAGATAGTTCAAGCTGTGATTTGTCATAATTGTGATGATTATGGCTTACAGCTCATGAAAACCTCAAATCCACAATCTCAGAAAATTAGAATATTGTGAAAAGGTGCAATATTCTAGGCTCAGTGTTCCACTCTAATCAGCTAATTAAGCCATAACACCTGCAAAGGGTTCATGAGCCTTTAAATGGTCTCTCAGTCTGGTTCAGTAGGAACCACAATCATGGGGAAGACTGCTGACCTGACAGTTGTGCAGAAAACCATCATTGACACCCTCCATAAGGAGGGAAAGCCTCAAAAGGTAATTGCAAAAGAAGTTGGATGTTCCCAAAGTGTTGTATCAAAGCACATTAATAGAAAGTTATGTGGAAGGAAAAAGTGTGGAAGAAAAAGGTGCACCAGCAGCAGGGATGACCGCAGCCTGGAGAGAATTGTCAGGAAAAGGCCATTCAAAAGTGTTGGGGACTTTCACAAGGAGTGGACTGAGGCTGGAGTCAGTGCATCAAGAGCCACCACACAGAGACGGATCCAGGACATGGGCTTCAAATGTTGTATTCGTCTTGTCAAGCCACTCCTGAACAACAAACAATGTCAGAAGTGTCTTACCTGGGCTAAAGAAAAACAGACCTGGTCTGTTGCTCAGTGGTCCAAAGTCCTCTTTTCTTTTTTCTTTTTGTTAAAGAGTTTTACAAAAAATTTTTTTTACAAAACATCCCCCAAACCCACCCCCCAACCCCCCCTCCCCCCACTTCCCAGAGCTGAATACAGGGTCAAAAATATAATAATCATATTCTAAGTAAAATTATCCATTATAAAATTAACCAAATTCATAATGTGCTTTAACTCCCCTTTAACATTGATACATTCAAATTATTAAAAACATAATAATAATAACTTAAACAAAAATATAATCAATACTAATACTAAAGTTAATAAAAATCTAAAATCTACTCATAAACTAAATGGAACTTTTTAGTCCCATATTTATTCTGAATATAATCTATCCATCTCCTCCAAACTGAAATATATCTTTCTTGCGAATGATCCTTCAAATAAGCAGAAATCTTAGACATTTCTGCAAGATTCGATACCTTAAGTACCCATTCTTCTATAGAAGGCAAACTATCCTTCTTCCAATATTGTCCCACCAGTAACCGTGCTGCTGTTATCAAATTCAACATCAAATTAATTTCTTTAGTATCACAATCTACAACAATACCCAATAAAAACAATTGTGGAGAAAACTTTATCTTTCTCTTAAAAATCTTTTGAATGTTCCACCAAATTGTAATCCAAAAAGCTTTTATATTTCTGCAAGTCCACCACATATGAAAGTAAGTAGCATCTAAACTACCGCATCTCCAGCATTTAGACTGTAGGTTAGGATACATGTTAGACAACTTTTTGGGATCCAAATGCCATCTATAAAACATTTTATAAAAATTTTCTATTAAATTTTGAGCCTGAGTAAATTTAAAATTTCTGACCCAGATTACCTCCCAAGTATCCAACGGAATTGGTTCCTGTATGTTTTGTGCCCACTTTATCATACAATCTTTAACTAATTCCGTTTCCGAGTCCAATTCAGTTAAAACATTATATATCCTCTTTATATGTGCACAATTTAAATCTCTAATTTGTTTTACTAAGTTTTCATCTATAATTGTAATGCCAACTTTCTGATCCAGCTTCCACCTAGCTTTCAGTTGGGTGTATTGGAACCAAGAGTAATTTATGTTTTCTTGTTTTAACTCATCTAATGACTTAAGTTGCCAATTATTCCCTTCCAATCTAAGTAATTCCTTATAGGAAAACATATCCAAACTCACTCCCATAGATACACCTCCTATCGCGTGTCCGGGAATTCCCCAAATCGGTATTTTATAATTTAACTTATAATAATACGTTTTCCAGACACGCAGCAAAGCACTTCTAAGAATATGAGATTTAAAAGCCCTGTCTACCTTTTTATCATAAAGCAAATATGCATGCCATCCATATACCAAGTCCCAACCCTCAATGTAGAGTATTCTTTTATTAGTTAAATTAAGCCAATCGCTAACCCATGTCATGAACACCGCATCATAATACAATTTCAAGTTAGGCACCTTGAGTCCCCCTCTTTCCCTAGCATCTTGCAGAATCTTAAATTTAACTCTTGGTTTCTTCCCCACCCAGATAAATTTATTAATACCCTTCTGCCATTCATCAAGGTTGGCATCCTTTTTCAATATAGGTATCATTTGAAACAAAAAAAGAATCTTCAGCAGAACATTCATTTTAACAGCTGCGATTCTTCCCAATAGAGATAATTGTAATTTTTTCCAATTATTTAAATCCTTTTGTATCTTCAACCATAGTGTTTCATAGTTATTCTTATATAATTTTGCATTTGAAGCTGCAATATACACTCCTAAATACTTAACATTTTTTACTATGTCAAAACCTGTTAATTTAATTAACATTTCCTTTTCACTCATAGACATATTCTTAGACAATATCTTAGTCTTATTACTATTTACCTTAAACCCTGAAACCTTGCCATACTGAGTTATAATTTCCATCAAATCTATAACCGATTGTATCGGTTGAGATAATGTCACAACCAAGTCATCAGCAAAAGCTCTCAATCTATAATCATTCTGTTTTATTTTAATTCCCTTTATCATAGAAGATAATTTTAATTAATTATTTTTAATTTTAATTAATAAAATCTTTAACGTTAATACAAACAACAATGTTGATAGGGGGCATCCCTGTCTTGTACCTTTTTAAATTTTAAACATCTCTGTTAACCCCCCATTAATTATAATTTGTGCAGTTTGTTGTTGATATATAGCTTTAACAGAATGTAAAAATCCTTCTCCAAAATTCATTTCCTCAAGAACTCTAAATAAAAATTGCCAATTCAATTGATCAAAAGCTTTTTCTGCATCCAAAAATATCAATGCTGCAGGGACTTGGTTGTTCTTATCCAAATATTCAAGCAAATTTACAATTTGTCTTACATTATATTTCATATACCTTCCAGATATAAATCCCGATTGATCACTATGAATCATTTGCTTTAAAACTTGCATTAATCTATTAGCCAATACTTTAGCAAAGATCTTATAATCTATATTCAAAAGCGATATAGGTCTATAATTTTTAGGTTGAGTAAGGTCTTGATCCTCCTTTGGAATCAATGATACAAAGGCTGTCCTCCAAGACGGAGGAACTGCTCCTCCAGTCTGAATTTCATTAAACAACATCTTTAAAGGTTCAATCATTTCAACCAACAACGTTTTATAATAAATTGCTGTTAATCCATCTGTTCCCGGGGCCTTGCCCACTTTCAACTGTTTAATAGCTAAAAAGATTTCCTCTGATGTTATTAAGCGGTTGATCTCAAGTTGTTGTTTTTTTGAAAGCCTAGGAAAATGTGCTTCCTGTAAATATTTATCTATATCTAAAGCTTGTATGTTTTCTCTAGAATATAGTTTCGAGTAAAAATCTAAGAAACTCCTCTTAATCAATTTTTGTTGATAAGACTTCTTTTCCTTTATATTCTATTTTATCTATAGTATGTAATTTCTGTTTCTTCCTTAATTGATAAGCCAACCACCTACCAGGCTTATTAGCGTTACAAAAGGCATTATGCTTAGCATAATGCAAATTAGTTGCTACTTGGTCAGCCATTAACATACTAAATTGTTCTTTCAATAAATGTATCGAGGTTTTTAAATTATTATGCAATGGATTCAAAATAAAATCTTTCTCCTTAGATTTAATCTCTTCCTCAAGATCTTTACGTTTTTGCATTTGCTTATGCCTATAAGCATTATTCATATAAATCAAGACCCCTCTCATGTACGCTTTACTAGCATCCCAAACCATTCCCATCGATGTACCTTTATGCATATTTATAACAAAAAATTCTTTCACATGTTCTCTACATTTCTGCAAGAACACCTCATTTGTGAATAGGTTTTCATTCAATCTCCAGGATCTTCTATTATCATCTTCAGCAAAGAACTCCAACCAAACAGGGCTATGATCCGACAATGTCCTAGGAAAAATCTTAACATTCTTAACCCTAGAAAGAAGATCAGTAGTAATTAAAATAAAATCAATCGTAGAGAAAGATTTATGTCTATCCGGAAAAAAAGTAAAATCTCTGTTCTTCATATTCCTTTCCCACCATACATCTCTTAGCTCCAAATCCTCCTTCAAATCAAAAAAGGCTTTGGGCAATTTTGAATAATTAGAAGGGTTTTTAGAAGATCCCTTCCTATCTTCAAATGAGTCCAAAACTCCATTCAAGTCCTCTTTTCTGATGAGAGCAACTTTTGCATCTCATTTGGAAACCAAGGACCCAGAGTCTGGAGGAAGAATGGAGAGGCACACACTGCAAGATGCTTGAAGTCCAGTGTGAAGTTTCCACAGTCTATGTTGATTTGGGGAGCCATGTCATCTGCTGGTGTTGGTCCACTGTCCTTCATTAAGTCCAGGGTCAACACAGCCGTCTACCAGGAGATTTTGGAGCACTTCATGCTTCTTTCTGCAGACGAGCTTTATGGGGATGCTGACTTCATTTTCCAGCAAGACTTGGCACCTGCCCACACTGCCAAAAGCACCAAAACCTGGTTCAATGACCGTGGTATTACTGTGCTTGATTGGCCTGCAAACTCGCCTGACCTGAGCCCCATAGAGAATCTATGGAGCATTGCCAAGAGAAAGATGAGAGACATTAGACCGAACAATGCAGAAGAGCTGAAGGCCGCTATTGAAGCATCCTGGTCTTCCATAACACCTCAGCAGTGCCACAGGCTGATAGCTTCCATGCCACGCCGCATTGAGGCAGTAATTGCTGCAAAAGGGGCCCAAACCAAGTACTGAGTACATATGTAAGCTTATACTTTTCAGAGGTCCGATATTGTTCTATGTACACTCCTTGTTTTATTGATTGCATGTAATATTCTAATTTTCTGAGATTGTGGATTTGGGGTTTTCATGAGCTGTACACCATAATCATCACAATTATGACAAATCACGGCTTGAACTATCTTGCTTTGCATGTAATGAGTCTGTCTCATATATTAGTTTCCCCTTTTAAGTTGCATTACTGAAATAAGGAGATCCTTCTCTGTGGGCGCCCCGGAGCTATGGAATCAGTTACCGGTTGAGCTCCGGATGGCGCCCGATCTTCGCTCCTTTCGTCGTGATCTAAAGACATTCTTATTCAAACAAGCTGGCCTGGCCTGATGGGGGATTGGTGGGGCTTTTTTATTGTTATTTTAATGTTTGTATTTACTGTTTTTAGTGGGCATATATTTAATTCTTTTTTTTAACTTTTGTAATTTTGTATTTTTTATTCTTGCCCTGTTCACCGCCCTGAGTCCTTCGGGAGAAGGGCGGTATATAAATATTATTAAATAAATAAATAAATAAATAAATAAATAAATAAATAAATAAATAAATAAATAAATAAATAAATAAATAAATAAATGAACTTTTGCACAATATTCTAATTTTTCGAGTTTCACCTGTATCTAATATATATCATTAGTTATCTTTTCCTTGCTTTCCTCCAATGCTTCTTCTAAGATTTCTGCCATCACATCTGCTAAATTCTCTCCCTTTTCTTCTTCAACATTTTGGAATCTTAAGTAATAATCAACTCTATCCATCTCTAGAGATATAATCATTTTTTCCTGATTCCTATCTGTTAATGTTAGTCAGTTATCCATCTCCTCTACTCTCTTATCTGTTGATTCATTTTTTTTCTTCCACTTGTTGTAATCTTTGTTCGTTTTTCTCCATCAGTTCTTTAACCTCTTTTAGTTCCTCTTCTAGTTTGCCTATCCCTTCCTTGAAGTCTGTGTGTATTGCCTGTATCATATTTTTCAATTCCATGTTCGATTTATCTTGGTGTGTTGTAGTGTCTAGTATTTTCTGCACCACAGGACTCTGTGATTTTGAGGTGGCTGTTGTTAAATGTGCTGTAATCTTCTTCATCTTCTCCAATGATTTATAATCCAAATATCAATGAAATATTATAATCCAAGTGTGCTCCAAGAAGAAGAGAAAAAAAAATCCCACATCAAAAATCCAAAGGGAGGAAAAAAGGAGAAAGGGGAAGATAAAAAAAGAACTATGCTTCTTTCCTTCATTGTTCCTACAGAACGGCTCCGGTCTATCTGGAACCCAGGCAGACCCCCCCAAAACAGCTGAAAAGTGACGATCCTTCAGGAGCCCCCAAAGGATGCGTCGTACCGTTGCGATGCTCCTCCCCTCTCAGTTGCTAAGTAATTATCTATGTCTGGGCTTCATGCCAAGTTCATTCCAGACACAACAAAATTAGTGCTGTCCCTCTGTTCCACCACTAGATGTCCATAGAAATCCATTTTCCAACACTTAAAGCAAAAAATTATTTCTTAAACATTAAACTTTCTTAAACTTCACCCCAATATTCTTTCAAAAAGAAAAATCTTATAGTTCTCTTGGTTCTCAAGTTTGTTAAAGCTATGTCTTTATATTACTTCCATTTTAATAATATTCTCTGTTTTTGTCCCCCAAAAAGAATTGGGCTGCTGCTTTTATTTCTCTGGAAGGATGGGGCAAAAATCCCCTTCCTTCTCACATTTGGGGACTTTCTTGCTTTTGGGGAGTTTGTCTTTTCTAGGGAATCAAATATCAAAGTAGTAGAGAAAGGATCAGTATTCTCACCAAGTTCTTAGCACGCTGTTCATGATCTGCTAATTAGTACTTTCTTTCTTCAGTTGTTAGTAGCTTCGGACTAGCCACAGAAATTCAGCCTCACTCTCTGGGGTGATTTTAGACCCCTTTAGGGGCCCCTTGCAGGGTCAAATCACCTGTGGGGAGCAGAGCCCTGCTCTCCCTTGGCTGCATTGCTACGATTCACACCATACATATTCTTGAGAAGCATGTATAATCATCAAGAGTCAAAATACTTTCTCCACTATATTCATTTTTTTAAAAAGTACAATATTTTTAAGTGGGTTTCTGTTATGGAGCCACTATATCGAATAAGAATAGAATAGAATTGGAAGGGACCATGGAGGTCTTCTAGTCCAGCCCACTGCTCAAGCAAAAGAATCTATACCATTTCATACAAGTGACTGTCTAGTCTCTTCTTAAAAATCTCCAGTGATGGAGCACTCACGATTTCTGAAGGCAAGCTGTTCCACTGGTTAATTATCCTCACTGTTAGGAAGTTTTTCCTTAATTCCAGGTTGCTTCTCTCTTTGATCAGTTTCCAACTATTGGTGCTTTGGAGAATAATTTGACACCCTCTTCTTTGTGCCAGCCCCTCAAATACTGGAATACTGCTATCATGGCTTAATGTATATCTCATATTTCTCTCATGTAATGTATATCTCATTTCTCAGGTATATCTTAAATTAATTTAAGCATTTTTAAAACTATTTCTATTTCATGTATTTTTACATTTATTATGAATTCATAGCTTTAAGAGGAAAATCAGAAACATACATAAGGCCAATTTTTCCACATATCATGTCCTAGGGTTCCACTTAAATGCAGGATAAAGGGAATTTAAGGATATTTATTTCCTTTTGGCTTATAGATGGTATGTCTGGATGGGGACATATTCATGTTTATGAGAGCTTAGTAATTCAAGATAATTTATTACTCCTAAAAATAATTTTCAACTTGATATTAATTGTATTGCTATTGGAAAACCTAAAACTGATATTGCAATAAAAATAAATACCTTTTATCTATAGATTCAGTTAACAATTTTTAAAAACCTGTATCTCTGTGCCTATTATTTAGTAGAGAAAAAGATGGGAACACTTTCAGAGATGCTTCCCACAGTGTTGTGCTACATATCTTTGTGGCTAATGGCTTTTCTTGCAATAACACTAGCATTTCTTCTAAAAATATGACCATTCTCCATGTACAAAACCACCTTCACTGATTATGCACCATGAAAAGAAGAATGCACAAATAATGCTTGTCTGTGTTGAGGTCTGCAATACATTATTCTTTAAAAGAACAAAAGCATAAGGAAAATAACTATAGGAAGAAGTAGTTTTTAGCTACCTGCTCTTGACCTTATTCATGCTGACATCATGTAATTTTATAAAATATATCATACAGAGATAACTGTAAGGGTTGTATACCTACAACTGTCTATATGAACGCATGGATGTTAAGGATTTATTTATTACACTTCCAAGTTTCCTTAGTTTAATATTTTTTTAAAAAAATAATGTTTAACTGATAAATTGTAATGATAATACATGTAGATGATATTTTCTAGAAACCCCACAGTAGCTGTAGCAGTTCTTCCTCAGAAGTAATTTTCCATGTAGAACCTCTTTGTTTTGCCTTCACATTTAGGAAGAAGGACAGGCAAAGGAGAAAGATAAAAATGCCTTTATCTACCCATTTCACATTCTACTGAGCTCTTTGCCTCATCATACCCATTGATATGGATGATTGTAGCAGTTCATGATTCTATATATTTTTAACTTACTGCTTCCTTATTTATTACATTTATGTTTCAACTTTCATTCATTAACAGACCACCAGAAAGCAACATGAAAAATGAAGGTATACTATATCATAAATAAAATATAAACTTTTTATTCAGAAGCTGAGGTCAATGTTCATGTGCTTCTTCTTCTCAATTTTCCTCACAACAAACGTATAGGTCACTAGTTGAGGGTGACTTGGAACCATCGCAATTTACTGGAATTTGTTTAAATGGATTTTACTTGTGTTTGAGGTGTTGAAGGATTCCAGATATCTGATATTTATTGTTGAGTTTATTGACTCATTCCATTAAATGTTAGAACTCCTTTAATAGACTTATTATTATTGATAATAATTGCTTTTGGGTTGTTGCATGTTGGATTTCATATGCCAAGTTGCCAATGGAGGTTTATAAACTGTATTGAATAGAAAACATGTCTTTAAAATCTTCGAACATACATTAGTGACATTGTACATTTTACTCTCCAATTTCTAAGCTTTAGAGTCATTAAATCTGAGCAGGGGATTGGTTTAAGTGGTCTAAATGTCCTTTTCAATGTATGATTCTAAGTCATGATATCATACTGCATGTACTGTGAGATACTAGTTGAATGTGGCAAATAGTTGTATATAGGAACATTTCCTTGCCATTCTATCAGCTTTTATTACTCTCATATAATCTGTGTTATAGATTATAGAACATTACAGAAGACTCTGGATAAAGTTGTTGATTGAAAAAATACTAATTGATTTAGTGGATATGGAATAGGATATACATAGAAGGTAGGCAGTATTAAACATTCAGTTCTTGCAGGCATTGAGTGAGATGAAGTATTCAAACAGCAACAAGTTTATTCAGAGTCAAATATAACAGAAGCAAGCTAATAGCTACTGCGCAGCAATTTATATGGTTGGCCTCTAGGTGGCGACCAATAGATTTGAAGGAGCAGTTTCCTGCCCCAAACCTACTTAACTGCCTGGAGACAGCAAGTCTAGCTCAGCCCAGTAACCGTTACAACATACAGAAAGTAGGTCAACCATTAAGCAACAGTTAACATAAGCAAGTGAATCATACATACAATGCCAATACATTACACCCCTTCCCCCTGGATAGCACAAACTCTCATTTGTTTTACATAATCTTGCAGATACTTAGGCAGCCTTTGTGACCGTTCAGAACATCTGGGGGTTACAGGGATCTCCCAGTCTACCTGCTTGCCTGCCAGGCTGGGTAGACCAGGACTCTGGGGTTCAGTTGAGTCAAAGTGACTCGAGTCCCTTTGGCTGGCCATTCCTGGTCAGCCCACCCCAAAGTCAGATTGTGCAGTGAAGTCTGCAGGGCTGCTTCTCAGTTCAGTTTGCCTGCCCGGGTCCTGGGACACAGTTTGTTTGTCAGGAGGGGATTCTTCTATAGCCATTTCCCCATCACTATGCACAAGAGTTCTCTCAGAGCGTGCAAACTGCTCTGTTGGACCGCTGTCCCACGGACCCTGAGTCTGACTCTCTTGAGAGTCCTGAGCCAGCGACTGATCTGCTAACCACCAATGAAGCTGATCAATGTGCTGGCAAAAGATGTGCCCATCATCCAGGACCACCTCGTAGGAGAGTGGTCCTGACACCTTAACAATATTTGCTGCCACCCACAAATCCCGTTGCCCGTAATTCCAGGCCCACACCCGGTCACCCACTTGTAAACTTCTTGGTGCCTTTGGGCATGAAGTGTCTGCTGCGACTTTGTCAGGGTGCAGCCGTTCCAGTTTAGTGATCAACCTTCTGCCCCAATGAAGCTCAGCTGGGCTTTTGCCCATGGCTGTGCAGTGTGTTGTGTGCTGGCATAGTAGAAAATCAGCCAGCCTGTGATGCCAATCCCCTAGACAATTCATTTCAGGGATTCATTGGTCATGCAGACCATGCATTCTGCTTGACCATTCGATGATGGGTGAAAGGGAGCTGACATAGCGTACCTTATGATGTTGGCCCTGAGGAAGGCCTGGAATTCTGAAGCGGTGAACTGTCCCCCGTTGTCAGAGACTAAGACATCTGGAAGCCCATGTGTTGCAAATAGTCTCTGCAGCACCTGGATGGTCCTAGCAGTAGTCATACTGGAAATTGGAACCACATCCAACCATTTAGAGTGGCTATCGACCACTAATAAAAACAGCTGTCCCTGAAAGGGCCCTGCAAAATAAATGTGGATTCTTGACCACGGTGTGTGTGTTTCCTCCCATCGGTGCACAGGGGCCTGCGGCATCTCCGGTCTGGATTGTTGACACGTGAAACACCCGTGTACTTGGGCCTTGACAGCTTTATCTAGACCTGGCCACCAAAGGTAGCTCCTTGCCAGTGCCTTCATCCAGACTATTCCCAGATGGCCTTCGTGCAGAGACTGAAGAACCCTGGGCCAGACTGAGCTGTGGACTATAACTCTACTGCCCCAAAGGATACACCCATTATGAGCTGACAGCTCATTTTTTTGCATAAAAAACTTTGGAATTCCGGTCCTGGGCTTTTGTCAAGCCATCTGAGAGACCCGAGCCACGAAGACTGTCCTAAGATAGCAAAAGTTGGAAAGCTTGAGGAATTTGATGTTACTCAACCTGAGAGATGGTCATCCTACATCTCAAGAGTAGAAAACTACCTCCGCGCCAACCTAGTTGCTGAAGATGGCCTGAAGGCCGCAACACTCCTCTGTGTCTGCAGGTCTGCAACCTTCGACATCATGGAGAACTTAGTCTCACCAATGCACCTGGAGTCCATTACTTATGCAGACCTGAAGAAAAAGCTCGGTGACCATTTCCAGCCCAAGCTTTTTGTAATAGCTTGGAGGCACACATTCAAACAATGAGTTCAACAACTTGGAGAGATGGCCACCGAATTCATCACGGCATTGAGACAAGCTTCGCACCTGTGCCAATTTTCAGACTTGGAAGAAAGGCTTCGAGACTGACTCGTCTGTGGACTACGGAGCAGAGAGTTGCAACAGAAACTTTTTGCTAAAGAGACTCTCTTGCTCCAGGAAGCCTTAAAAGAAGTCATGGTGGATGAAGCTGCTACCGGAGCTGTGAAGGACTTGCAGCCTGCCAAAAGCACTCCTCACGAGGAAGCCATCCAACACAAGGACACCAAGCTTCCTGAAAACATCGACTTCAACCAAAAAGTTGACAAGATCCAATGGCACCACGACAAGGGACTGCAGCCTCCTTACAAGGCAGTTCTTTTCCCTTGGTGTTTGGGCTGTGGCAGCCACCACCAATGAACGGACTGCCAGTTCTGGACAGCTATGTGTCGGGCCTGTGAGAAAACCGGCCACCGCATCAGTCTGCAGAGGTCACCAGAAGGACTGCCAATTGGACGATACAATCAGGAGAAATACCGGGGCCCCGGGGCAGCATAGTGCAGGGTTTTGCTCCAGTCGTCGGAGTGTTTGCTGCATGGGAGCCCGCCATCCCCTTAAGCCCAACTGGAAACTGGTTCAGTTGTATCCATCATTTCCCTGGAGACCTTCTGGTTCATGTGCAATCACAGCAAGAGGTGGGCCAAGCTTAGGGCATCCAACATCATCCTGACTGACTTCCAGAATTCCCGAGTAGTCATCAAAGGCGAGGCCACATTGGCCGTCAAATTGAAGGGGCACCTAGATGTAATTGTGGTGGAGGGCCAGAGAATGAGTTTAATATGGCTTGATTGGTTTGATGCTCTGGGCATTCAAGTAACCAAGATACACCAGACACAATCGGCAAACTTGGCATCAGTATGCGAGGAGTTCGTGAATGTTTTTGACACAAGCCTGGGAGAGTAAAAGAGTCCTCCGATAGTCTTTAAACTTCATTCTGCCATAATGCCTATTAGGATCAAACCCCGTAGAGTGCCATTTGTGCTGAAACATAAAATTGATGCAGAGCTGGACAAGCTAGTTAGTCAGGGGGTACTACAGACCGTAGATGGGGGTGAATGGGAAACCCCAATTGTCATGCCACTTAAGGCCAACACAGAGGTCAGAACTTGTGCTAATTACAAGTGCACCATAAATAGGGCACTTAAGCAGCACGCGTTACCTGGTGCCAGTCGTTAGCCACATTTTGGCATCACTGCAAGGAGGTACCATGTTTGCTAAATTAGATTTGGCACAGGCCTATCAGCAGCTACCTGTGGATGAGGCCACAGCGGCTACACAAACCATAGTGACACACAGGGGGGCTTTTAAAGTCAAATGCTTCCAATTCGGGGTTAGCATAGCCCCTGGAATTTTTCAAGGAGTTATGGAGCATATGCTCAAGGGCATTCTGGGGGTTTGCCCCTATTTCAACGATGTGCTTATCACCAGTGAGTCCACTGAGGTGCTTGCAAGGAGGCTCAAAGCCGTCCTTCAATGGTTCTATGCAGCGGGACTTAAATTAAAAAGAAACAAGTGTAACATTGGGGTCTCTTCCACTGAGTTCCGGGGATTCCATATTGATGCTGAAGGCTTCCACCCTGTCGAGTCCAAGCTGAAGGCCATTCAGCTGGCACCAAGTCCCAGGCCGAAAGGAGACCTTCAGGCATTCCTGGGTCTCTTTAATTTTTACCATGTGTTCTTTCCTAACAAGGCCACAGTGGCAGAGCTGTTACACTGGCTCTTAGACAAAAACACCCCTTGGAAGTGGACCAAACCAGATCTGTCTCCAGCAGCTCGCATATTGTCAATTCAGGATTTGCCTGAATTTCCCCTCCATGCGGGGGATGTGGCTGCAGAAACTGCTGCAGAGAAGGTTTTAAGTAGAGTTTTGGCATGGATTCACACTGGATTGCTCGAAAATAGCCCTGGACCTGAGTTCCAGAGCTACTTCACACGTAGACATGAGCTTTCAGCTCAGAAAGGCTGCATTTTATGGGGGAGCAGGGTTATTGTCCCCAGTTCATTAAGGCACCGTGTACTTCAGTCTCTGCATGAGGAACATCTGGGCATAGTCTGGATGAAGGCATTGGCACAAAGCTACCTATGGTGGCCAGGGTTAGATAAGGCTATCAAGGCCCAAGTACACGGGTGTTACATGTGTCAACAGTCCAGACCAGAAATGCCACATGCTCCTGTCCACAGATGGGAGGAAACTCATACACTGTGGTCAAGAATTTACATTGACTTCACTGGGCCCTTTCAGGGACAGCTATTTTTGATAGTGTTCGCCAGCCACTCTAAATGGTTGGAAGTAATTCCTATTGCAACTATGACTACTGCTAGGACCATCCAGGTGCTTAGAAAGCTTTTTGCAATACATGGGCTGCCGAATGTCATAGTCTCGGACAATGGGACCCAGTTCACAGCAGCAGAGTTTCAAGCCTTCTTGAGGACTAACCTCATAAGGCATGCAACATGTAGGCATGCACTACAAAGGAGTCACTCAAGCACATAGTGACCAGAGATTGGCACCATAGGCTGCCTGATTTCTTGCTTTGCCAGCACACTATGTCTTGTACAGCAATGGGCAAGAGCCCAGAGGAGCTTTGCTGGGGAAGAAGTCTCATCAGAAAACTGGACAGGTTGCATCCCGACGAGGTGGCAGCAGACACCTCTCGCCCAAAGGCTCCAAGGGGGTTGCAAGTGGGTGATGGGGTGTTGGCCCGGAACTATGGGCATAGAAACTTGTGGGTGCCGGGAAACATTGTCAAAATCTCGGGCCCTCTTTCATATGAGGTGGCTCTGGATGGGGGGGGCAAGTCATTCACTGCCATATTGATCAGCTGCGGAAGTGTTTTGCAGAATGTCCACAAAGCGAGGACCTCACGATGGGTCCGCTTCTAGAGCCAGAAACCGGCAACCTAACAGAACAGTTCACATGCTCTGAAGACTTTTGCAGTCAGTACAATGGGGAGGTGGTCGTAGACGGGACACAGTCCGGGAGTAAAACATGGGTCCCCTGATGTGGAAAGTCAACCCAACCAAGACAGCCGCTGTGCTAACTCTGCTTCTTCATTGGACTTTGGTCTGGGCCAACCTGGAATGGCCAGCCAAAGGGACCCGAGTCAATCCGACTCTCATGAGTCCTGGTCTACCCAGCCTGGTGGGCAAGCTGGTGGACCAGGAGTTGTCTGGATCCCCCAGGCAGTCTGCAAGGTTGCGCAGACCACCACCATATTTGCAAGACTTTATTCTCAAATAATATTAAGAATCTGTGTACATTCTAGGGGGGAGGGGTGTAATGTATTGGGATTTTACTTGAACTGCTTTCACGTGTCTTTTGAATACTACTTAAGGTTGCTTAATTGAGGTGTCTGTGTAACAGTTGCTGACTAGCCAGACATGCAGTCTCCAAGAAAATCATTGGATCTGGGGTGGGAATGGGTTCCTTTAAACCTATTGGCCGCCATCTAGTGGCCAACCATATAAGTAGCTGTGCAGAAGCCTCTGTTTCACTTCTGTTCCTGTTTGCCTCAATAAAGCAATGTTCCTGTTTTCAACTTCTCGTCTCGCTTCCTGCCTCCAAAGAACTCAATACACAACAAAATTTATTAATTCTCAGATATGTATAAATATATAGAAAAAATTTGGAAGGCAGTGCCACCAAATGTTTCTAATGAGGATGTTGCAGAGGACTAATCACAAGCTATTTAATTATTAGTGCCTGAAACATCCTTGTGAATAGGTTAATATTTAAATATGATGCATCTCATGATGTCTCAATATAAAAAAAGGTAAAGGTTCCCCCGCACATGCGTGCTAGTCGTTTCCGACTCTAGGGGCCGGTGCTCATCTCCGTTTCAAAGCCGAAGAGCCAGCGCTTGTCCGAGGACGTCTCCGTGGTCATGTGGCCGGCATGACTAGACGCCAAAGGCACACGGAACGCTGTTACCTTCCCACCGGAGTGGTCCCTATTTTTCTACTTGCATTTTTACGTGCTTTCGAACTGCTAGGTTGGCAGAAGCTGGGACGAGTAACAGGCGCTCACTCTGTTACGCGGCACTCGGGATTCGATCCGCCAAACTGCCGACCTTCTGATCGACAAGCTCAGCGTCTTAACCCACTGAGCCACCGCGTCCCTTGTCTCAATATACTTTGGCCTTTTAATGCTAATTCATTAGAGCTCAATACTTCTGGAGAACACCAGATTTGAGAAGATGTATATGTAGCTTGTGAAAGTGTTAGCTAATGATGAACAGTTCATTGTTATTTGTACATAATACATAATTTCTAAATTAAAGAAAAATGAACACTGTTAAAACTGTCACTATGTCCAAGATCATGGAAAATATTCAATTCAGCGTGCTATTTGAAATCTGTACTATATTATTCGAATTGTGAATTCCAGAGCTTTAGTTTGTTGGAGCCCAATCAAAGCTCTAGAAGTAGCTTGGAATCTTGATGATCCAGTCAATTCTTTAAATATCTTGTCCTTCTGATTGGCAAGTGAGAAAACATTTTAGACATAACTTTAAAAAGAACTTGGAAGGTTGTACAAATGCCAAGAATGGGATTAATTGGCATAATACAAGGTGGCTGGGCACAGTTGGGAAAGTGTCAGTGTAAGGAGAATCCCCACCAAGTTAAACTGTTTGAGCAATTAGCTATCTGAACTCTAACCCTTCCCAGTAATTAATGAATAACAGAGAGGATCAAGACAAAGACACAAAGTGATTTGGTGTGTGCTAGCAAGTAATACATCAAAGAATGCTAGTAATTGGCCCTGTGGCTTTCATTCTTTGCCCTATTTCTTTCAATTCATTGACTCAAAATAATGGGTTCAGGTTCATTATCAACAGGTTTTAGCTGTAAGAGTACAACACTTTAACAAAGCTCAAATTGTAGCACTCCTGATGGTTTGGTAAAAAAGTTTAGGTTGGAACATACTCCCTCGAAAGGGACAAAAGCAGGGCAGGCAGTAACTGCACTTAATGAAAAAGTGGGTATTCAAAGTTTTTCTGAGCTTTCTCAGGTTTGGCTGTCCTTACAGTTAGAATGCTGGAATACAACTGCTATGGGCAGGTATGTATAAATCCAATTAAAGCTCTCATATTAGAGCAGTGAGAAATCCATATCTGACTTGACTTCCAATATATGGTTGAATGCTTGGCACTGGTGCCTCAAGGAAAAGCCAGTGTTTGCAGTAAATGTCAGTTTATTATCAGATTTATTGGATGAAATAACTTTTGGATTATTGAAGGATTCTTTTGCGCTGAACATATGATTGCAAGATTTCATCCTCTTATTATTATTGTGGTACTATTATTATCATCATTATCCTATCTAATTAGTCTGGTTAATTTTTTTTCCACCTAGTTTTGAAAAAGATAAAGAAATATGGTTAGTATGTATCATCATCACTAATGAGAAAGAAAATATAAGGCACAGCTTTCCTAGTATTCCTTTTCATAAATATACCGTGAATATTGTTTACCTTTATAAAAGTTTATTTCACTCATTTAAGAGTTAGCTGCTGAAGCATTCTGATTATTGACTGAGTAAGGTTTGAAAAAAAGCAAGGATATGATACATACTTCAGATTTTGTGTGGAAGGAAATGATTTAGCAACACCGGTAACATCATATTTTTAAACCTGAAAATTTTATTGATTTTATCTGCCTGCATGATGAATGTATTAAGTACAATACTGGACCTATAGTTTGTTTATGATTTTGAGGGGGAAAAAGTCTTACATGTGAATGTTGATGCAAAAAAGAAAATGGCAATGCAACAATCTTTAGACGTCAACATTTTGGTCACAATGTGTTTTGTGTATGTGTGTATTTTACAGAAATGAGGAATTTTGAAACTTGAATGTATCACAAACAAAGCAGTTATTGTTTACCTGCTGTTGGATACATATATTTAATTAAATGAATCAAGCTATATTCAATTCTATATTTATTATCACAAAGAAAACTTCATCACTTATATTGGTACTTATTTTTGGGCATCCAAGTCATTAATATTTTATGAGACTTGAGTACAGATGTTGAACAAGATTCTTAGTATGTGAATGCTTAAGACTCATTCTTAAATAAATAATATCTATGGCTTTTCAATAGATTGGACTGGATTTTGGGTGAAACCACAAGATAGCTATTAGCATAATGTTTTGCTGTTGAACAATATTGTACTGTGCAGATTATGAGTGTAAATAATGTCCTCTTTCCAAACCATCGTTGCAATTTTCCTGCAAACTCTGGAATGCTTTTGTTATTTTACAAAATATAAAAACATTAACAATTTTTAATGAGAGTCTTTTAGATGCTCCTCTAAATTCTAGTCAATGTAGAATGATACTGAGAAAAATCAATACATGCAATAGTTATCTTGATCTGGTGTATGTATATAATCTTTGCTATCTATATTTTAACAATCAACATCATACTCTTTACTCAGTCACTGGTTTTATAATTACATAATTGGGTGTTTATCAGTAGAAAATGGCAACATCTTGATGATTTGCATGTATAAATATGAGAGTAAATATTTAGATGATTTTATACTCCCCACTGTCTGCAAGCCCAAATTTCAAATAAGTTTTCAGACATTCTGAAATCAGGTGATATATATCTTGATTGATCTGTTTTATTTTTAAATTGAGTATTTTTCATTTTCTCAAATGTCTGCTTGTTGACAATTGTGTATCAAAGGATGTCATTATTCTTCTCACACATATGAGCAACTTTGGACATCAAAATAACTGTTCTGTAGCTGCTTTCCTAGGGACAAATACCAGGGTTTTCTTTGTAAAATGCATACAATATCCAGAATTTGGTTTTGTCTTCTTTGTGTGATACTTTTAGTTCATCTTAATTCTGGAAATGATTGGACCTTTTAAATTCAATTCTAGATTTCACATTTATTTTGTTTTGTGTTAGGAATAAAAATAAACATTTAAAACTAAATTTCCAAGGGTAAAATTACTGTGGGTGACTAAAGTTATAGTCTTCTGAATTATTCATTAAACTTTATTATTAGTTCTGATTTTCACCTGTACATCTATCAAATTTGACTATATTTTTATAATATAGAGAAAAATCTTATGACCAAACTATATGTGATACAAAATACTTAATTAAGATGCCCATGTCTTTTTATTTGTGTCAAGGTGTGGAAGAAAATCCCTTCTTGCAGAAAGCATTCTTTGTCCTAGACCTAGAACAAGTATTTCTGATCTAACAGGCAATTAATTTTTTTAAAGGTTCAAAGGGATTTCTAATGATGTATTCAACACCATATATATATTCAATCTGGACCTTAGTTCTCAAAACCTGGGGTGACACAGACGAAACTGTGTTGAAAATTATGGGCAGTCCTCCTCAACTTACCCTATGGGATTCTGGCAAAGCTAGATAGAGAGTGGCCATTCTCCAGAACTACAATTTTTAGGATCCTCACCACTGGCCATGCTACCTAGAACTGCTGGGAAATGTTATTTCTAAAACAGAGGAGCTCAGTTTTTCCAACTGTGCTAGGATCTTTCTTGATCACTCTTCTATATGGGCATGCAAATTTACCATACTCCATAAATTTTCTTTATGAAAATACAGGCATTTCAAATCCTCCTGACTTTCCAGAAGTAAGTTGAAATGGGATTATTCCAGAAGGCTTTTGAGTCCTTAGTCATAGTCATATTTATAGATAGTAAATACTAAACTAATCATCATTAGTGATTCTTTTGAATTGATTGTGTATCAGGATTGCTGGCAGCCTATAGTCCAGAGGGATGGAGGAAGCCAATAAATATTGTTAACAAATAGAAAATAAAAGTCTACTAAATGCCTTTATTTCCCTAAATGCAAACAGGAATACAAGAGGCTAGATAATGCCAATAGCACTTTAGCATGATTTTACACAAAGTGGCAAAAGTACTTTCATGTCACCTAAATGTAATAGAAGTTTACATTCTGTGCTGGACTGAATGTAGTCTTTATTATAAAAATTATTCATAATTTCAGTAACATCATTTTGTGTTAAGGACTTTTGCATAGATGGGGCTTCTTAATCTCAATCTGAGATAAATATTCCTGCACCACCAAATCCCTAATTGGTTTGCCCTTTTAAATACACAAAACCTTGATCCATATTCAGGACAGTGATTTTTTTTCTACCTTATTTGAACTTTCCTGCTGTGATGAAAGAGTCATCTCATCCTGTATTGATTTTGTCCAGTATCTTGAATATGATTATGTTATTACTTCTGGAGACAGTCTGTCAAGATGCCTCTGAATTTTCTTAATCTAAAATAATATTTATAGTTTATTATTATAATCTATTATATTATAATAATGTGTTAAATAAAGTGAACCTGTATAGATTTCGGTTGTTTCATAATTTAATGAACTCTGGCTCCTAAATTTCAATATTTAATAAGCAGATGTGTGTATGTGTGTATTTAGATGTATGGATAGATAGATAGATAGATAGATAGATAGATAGATAGATAGATAGATAGATAGATAGATAGATAGATAGATAGATGATAGATGTAGGCAATGAAGCTCATTTTCACTCATTTTCTAGTCAGTGAATTACTGGTGGTAGCCATAAATCATTATTTAATTTTAAGAGCAAAGGAACAATGACATTTCATACCTTGCTTTTTTTTAAAAAAAAAGAAAAGTGCCTCCATTAGTTTTTCTTGACTTTGCATTGTAAAAAGTGTGCCTCCTTGAAAGTCGATTATGTTATACTTTGAATGAGAACTTAGAAAGAATTTCAGAAGAAAATGGGAAAGGGTGAAGACTCCTTTCCCCTCTTTCCATACAGTGCATCAATTGTTGGAGGGGGATTAAGTTTTTGAGGTCAATTTCCCTTCAGTTATGTAGGCAATGAAAAGTGAAATTGGCCTCTTTTTATCTATAGTATTTGTTGTCCTGACCTATAATTGAGGAGTCTGGAGCATTCATTCAGGGGCCTGAATTCCTGACAGCATTCATTTTACAGTTTTTTCAGGGCTTTTGCAGGGAAGAGAAACAGAATTGTTCTAGTCTCAAGGTGTTTTTTTTCTCTTCTGAAAGGCGAGGAGGAGGTTTTCTTTTACATATCTTTCTTATACTGTTACATTCCACTTTATTAGTACTTAACACTTTTTCTATTCTTCATTTGTTACTCATTACTTCATTTCTGCCCATTAACTTGCTTTCTCCCAGCTCTCTGAATCTGGTTTCAAGCCAAAAGTGTCCTGCATAATCAAACAGCCCTACAGTGTTGGTATAAGTGGAATTCCATCTTGATAAATAGATGTGTGGTTGCCAATGGGCACTGGTAATGAGAAGTAATTCTTGAGTAAGTCTACTATTACTCAAGACAATTCTATTGTAATAAGGTTGAAATAAAATAAGGGGAGTTCCGGTTTGCCGATGAAGCCATCATGGATGCTTGAAGGACAGCTCTTGTCTTCCACGTCCAGTTTTGCATTGCTGGGGGGCCCTAAAAGGGCCAAAGAGTCACCCTGGAGGGGTGACCAGCAAGAAGTGGCTTTCACAGAAATGTGGGGGAGCCGCAACTCTCCCGTTAGTGCCTGCATTCCCTTCGAACTGGCGGTCACTAGGATGTAGACAGCGAAGTCACACTTACTACCAGGCAACATTAAAGCAGCATGTAAGAGACCAGGTAAGATTAACCTCTCTTAAACTCCAATTTTCTTCTTTCCACCTAAATAAGCTGCTAAGTACCTTCCCCCCCTGCGGAGAGGGAGGGAGGATTTCAACCCTGCCTTCAGAAACAGCAGCGATTGAACCTCCAGGGGTGATTTAAAAAGAAACGTTGAAAAAACAAATTGGACCTCAACTAGAACTTTATTCCTTTTCAAAAAAATTGTGGACTGAAAGCTTTTGACTATTTAGTCCTTACTTCCTATTCTTATTTGAAATTTTGGCTCAGTTCTTCTAAAACAGAAGAAACAATTGAAACAATTTAGGCAGTTCCCTAAAAGAAAAGAATTTTCTAAGCACTTGGGGGACACCTTGTGGCTAAACCTGAAATTGCAATCTGACACCCTAAAAAAAAAAAGAAAGAGACTTGGCTGACACTTTAGAAAACAAGATAAGACTAACCTTGAACACCAGATGTGAGAGTCCACTATGGAAGAAATACAAAAACAAATCTATGCTATGATGAAAATAACCTGCCAAACTTATCTGTTCCTTTCTACAGCCATTGATGAAATAAAAGCTTTTGGAAAAAAAATTAGAAAGCGTCTTGGATAAGCAAACTCAAATTGTGACTATAACTAATAATTTATTGGGACAGAATATAACAGAAGAAATTGAACAATCAAATACTTTGACAGAAGATTTAACTACTCATCAAGCACAGACAAGAGAAAACTTGGAGAAAAACCTGACAAAATGGATGGAGGAAAAAATTTGTTACATAAAGCAGAAGGAATTTTAAGATCAAAATGAGAAACAGATGGAAGAAAAAAGAGACAGTCCAGTACAATCATGCCAAGAGGAGAAAATAATGAGAAGATTTGGTATCTCTATCAGACCCCTCAACCCTTCAAAAATGGAGATTGGAGGGTCACTTCAATACGATACTACAACACAAGAACACTTTGATGACCCTGAAGCAAAGAAACGGAAAATGACATGGCAAAGAAAAAAAGCCAGAATAAGATTGAAGAAGAATGGACATATTTAAGAGGCCTAAAACAGAAAATATCTAAATAGACAGGATTGTACTTGGATTATGAGAGACTGTTTTGATGTGCAGATAAAAATACTGGCTAATTAAAAAACTTAGATGTGTGAATATCAACAGTTAATTTGAAATATTGAGCCGTTTAAATGAAATTGACTAAGATGTATTTATGTTAAGAGTGATATAATGTAACTAATATACTTGGATGTAGTGATAAGAATAAAATTATAAGTCTAAGCACGAGAGAGCAGATATAAAGGAGAAGAGAAAGGATGTATTAAGTGTTGAAATGGGAGAAATTTTGGTTACTGAATTTACAGTATGTGGAAATTATAATGAAAACAAGAATATTATATTGTATTACAGAATTAACCTGTTGATATGGAAATGAGATAGATAGGATGTGTATCTAGATTATTAAGCATTGGAGAGAACTGTGCGGTCACTTAGAAATATGAAAATGAGAAACTTCAAACATTTAACTTTAATATTAATGCAAAATTAAAGCTGGGAAAATTTATAAGGTGATTGATGCCATAAAAATGAAATGTTAAAATAAATAAAATATATAAAAGTATTGACAAATGCAAGGAAACTACTAAATAACTGATAGATAAAATAAGAAGTATGTTAATTTAGATAAGAGAAAATATGTATTGAAGGAAAAAAGAGAGGAAATATTGGCTACAACAAATTGGAGATTTGTAATAACATGTACCTGTATGAAATGGAACTATTGTATTGTATTGAATTGAATTGAATTTATTAAATTTATATGCTGCCCTTCTCCCTAAGGACTCAGGGTGGCTCACAACAATAAAAAGTTAAAACACATAAAATACAAAATTTTTAAAAAAGAATTAAACCATAAATGTAATAAATACATAACAATTAACCCAATAAAACCAAATTTAAAACTATAGTCAGTCCAGGCCCAATTGTTGGAACATCCATGTCTTCGGGTCATGGCGGAAGGACCTGCAGCTCTGGAGGCAACTCATTCCAGAGGTTCGTCGCACCCACAGAGAAGGCTCTCCCCCTGGGGATTGCCAGCCGGCATTGCTTAGCCGACGGAACCCTGAGGAGGCCGACTCTGTGGGAGTGAACTGGGTGATGGGAGGTTGAAAAATGGCAGCAGGCGGTATCGCAAGTACCCTGGGCCTAAGCCATGTAGGGCTTTAAAGTTAATTACCAGCACCTTGAATCGCACCCGGAGGGTAACCGGAAGCCAATGCAGCTCGTGCAAGAGTGGTGTAACATGGGAGTATCGAGAAACTCCCATAAGCACCAGTGTGGCTGCATTCTGCACCAGCTGAAGCCTTCGGGTGCACTTCAAGGGCAACCCCATCTAGAGAGAATTGCAGTAATCCAGGCGAGAAGTGACAAGGGCATGGGTGACCGTGCATAGGGGATCTCAGTCCCAAAAGGGGTGCAACTGGCGCACCAGGCGAACCTGTGCGAAGGCCCTCCTGGTCACAGCAGTTAGATGATCCTCCAAGTTAAGCTGTGAATCCAGGACGACACCCAAGTTGTGGGCCCTTTCTGAGGGGGGGCAATACCTCCCCCCCATCAAAAGAGATGGAACATGTTAGACAGTACGAGATGCCGATATCCACAGCCACTCAGTCTTGGAGGGGTTCAGCCTGAGCCTGTTCTTTCCCATCCAGACCCGCACCGCCTCCAGGCACCGGGACATCATGTCAAGGGCATAACTGGGTTGGCTCGGGGTGAAGATGAACAACTGGGTATCATCGGCACATTGGTGATACCTCAACCCAAAGCCACGGATGATCTCACCCAGCGGCTTCATATAGATGTTGAACAGGAGGGGGGGAGAGAACCGACCCCTGAGGTACCCCACAAGAAAGGGGCCTCGGGGTAGATCTCTGCCTCCCTGCCAATACAAACTGCGAGTGGCCCGAGAGGTAGGAGGAGAACAACCGTAGAACAGTGCCTCCCACTCCTAACCCCCCAAGAAATTGCAGCAGGATACCATGGTCGATGGTATCAAAAGCTGCTGAGAGGTCAAGTAGGACCAGGACAGAGGAACAACCCCTGTCCCGGGCCCACCAGAGATCATCTACCAGTGCGACCAATACCATTTCCGTGCTGTAACCGGGCCTGAAACCAGACTGGTGTGGGTCCAGATAGTCCGCTTCATCCAGGAATTGCGGGAGCTGACGTGCCACAACACTCTCAACAACCTTCTCTAGAAAGCAAATGTTGGAGACAGGACAATAGTTATTCATGGAGCCCAGGTCCAGGGCAGGCTTCTTGAGAAGGGGCCTCACCACTGCCTCTTTTAAGGCAGAGGGGAAGACACCCTCCATCAATGAAGCATTGTCAACTGCCTGGAGCCAGCCCCCTGTCACCTCCCCGGCGGCCGAAACCAGCCAGGAGGGACATGGGTCCAATAGACAAGTTGTAACGCTCAGTCTATGCATAATCCTGTCAACATCATCCAAAGACACAGGTTCAAACTCACCCCAAATGGTATAACCAAGACCTGTCCTCTCCATTCCACCGGATTCCACCCAGTCGGAGTCCAAACCAGTCCGGATCTGAGCAATTTTGTCCTGCAGATACTGTACAAATTCCTCAGCCCTACACTGTAAGGGGTCATCCCTCAGACTCTGATTAAGAAGTGAGCGGGTCACTCTAAACAGGGCGGCTGGGCGGTTATCTGCGGAAGCAATGAGAGCGGAAAAGTAAACACGCTTTGCCGCTTCCATCGCCACTAGGTAAGACTTAAGATAAGTTCTTAGCTGTTTTTGGTCAGATTTGGATCTGCTGGACCTACAACAGCTCTCTAGGCATCTTTTCCGGTGCTTCATCTCTTGGAGACCCTCAGTGAACCAGGGGGGCCACCCGGGATCTGCGCCGGGTCAGAGGCCACAAAGGCACAACTCAATCCAAGACCCCAGAAGCCGCCCTCTCCCAGGCTTCTACTAGGGCCTTGGCAGAGTCGTGGGCAAGGGAAGCAGGAAATGTCCTAAGCTCCATGTGGAACCTCTCAGGGTCCATCAGGCACCTGGGGCAGAAGCACCTGGTCAGTTCCGCCTCCCAGCGGCAAGGGGTGGTGTACTGAAAGTCTAGCTGGAGAAGAAAATGATTGGACCATGACAGGGGTTGGATGGTTAAATCCCCCCTACCCAGATCATTAATCCACTGTCCAGAGATAAAAACCAGGTCAAGTGTGTGCCCTCCATTATGGGTCGGGTCTTGAATTACTTAAGTCAGGTCCATGGCTGTCATGAAAGCCATGAACTCCCGAGCCAACTCAGTCGCCTCACCCGTGGAAGGCAGATTGAAATTTCCCAGAACTATAAGACTGGGGAACTCAATCGCCAACCCAGGCAATCGCCAACCCAGGAGCTTGGGCAGGGCCGATGACACACAGCTGGGAGACGGGTACATAATCAATAGGCCCAACTGAACTCCAGGACCCCACTTCAAAAGGAGAGACTCACACCAGCCTATCTGAGGGACAGTGGCCACTCATGGACAAAGACTCTCCCTAATAATAACTGCCACCCCCCCAACTTTGCCCTGGGCCCGCAGCTGGTGAAGCACCTAGAAGCCCGGTGGTCATAGTTCTGAAAGGGGGACCCCCCTCTTGGCCCAACCAGGTCTCCGTGATGCAAGCCAGGTCCGCGTTCTCCTCCTCAATAAGATCATGTATGAGGGGAGCCTTGTTCACCATGGACCTGGCATTGAAATAAACCAACCTGAGTCCAGGGTCCTGCAATCCTATGCCCCCAGGGGAGCAAGAAGAGCAATGAGGATGGGAACAGGCAACTGCTTGAAGACAGTGGTGGCCTGTTCCCCAATTGTGATAAAGCCCTCTGCTCCCACACTCTCTGCCCCTCCCAATCACCATTGAAATAGGAAGACCCTCCTCACTTGGAGTTGAGTGCCCCCAAACCCCTATTCCCCCCACGACCATCCAATGGTCTGGACTGCTGTCCGGGTCAAACTCCCCCAAGTTCATTCCCGATCCCTTGAGCCTCCCCCCTCCCGTATCCCCTTAAAAGTTTATATAAAAATCTTGATAAAAATCCCCTCAGACTCCTCTTTGAAGCATGCCATCTCTCAGGGTCCCACAACCCGTCATCAAGAAAGATCTTATGTAAGACAGATGGATGCTCCTGTGAGAGGGGGGAATCTCGCAGTGAGTAAAGTTCTCCAAAAGTATACGCTGGCAGACAGAGGGAAACGGTAGCATCAGACAATGGAGGGTGCCAGCAGATGTAAATGCAGAGTTCAGTCAGCCTGTGGCAGGTCCCAAAGCCACAATCGTGGTAACAGTAGAGTAATCAGCGGCAGCGACAGCAAAAGCCATAAGGTGGTGATGACAAAGTGGTGATGACAAATGATGGCAAGTCCAAAAAAAAGGGGAGACAGCCTGATGACAATGGCGACGGACCCAAAACAACAGGATTCATGCACAGCGACAAGGGCAGCTGCAACCTCCGCAGCAGCAAGGAAACAGCAGCAGCAGTAAACCCCATAGCCGCGACCACAACACCAACAGATCCACCACACTCATGGAGCTGAACTCGCCAAGTGGCAGGGGGGGAGAAACGACATCAAAGCCCCCTTCCCCCCTGCCACAACCCTGGTCTCAACAAAACAAACAAGCATGAGCAGAGTCCAAATTCCGGCACAAAATCACTCGGCCCAGCTCTGCTTGGCTCGAACAAGCAGGGAAACAGTCGAGTCGGCCCCGCCCAGCCGCCAGCGTCCTCTCACCGGTGAGCTAGACAATCAACCTCTCTGGCTTCTCCTCCTCCATCCTCTGTCATTCTGGGCTGTATCCTGACAGGGGAGGGTGCCAACGCTCCACCGGCAGCTCCACTGACCGAACAGGGGCCAAATGATGGCAAAAAGCCCCATGGCGACCCAGCAGAGCCGAAAACCACTCTGCACTAAGAGCTCAAAAACCAGTGAGCAGCCATCTTAGACATGCGCAGGAAGAAAGTCACAGACACCATGTTGCTTTTCAAAGATACAATTGTAATATTGGAAAATCAATAAAAATGTATTTAAAAAATGAAATAAAATAAGGATCCTCATCTAGAATTCCCTTTGAGTAGCCAATATTATACATATTGTAACCCAGACACCATGTTGCTTTTCCAAGATACAATTGTAATATTGGAAAATCAATAAAAATGTATTTAAAAATGAAATAAAATAAGGATCCTCATCTAGAATTCCCTTTGAGTAGCCAATATTATACATCACCTCTGTTGGGGAATTCAGCAATCAATTTCATATACAGTTCTTAGTGTAATATATAAACTCATTAATTAATAAAATATGTTGTTCCTGAACCAATTAGATAACTACAATTATCACCTTCGGTCATGTGCTGGCACCATTGTTTAATTATTATATTGAACCAATTAGATAACTATAATTATCACCATTTAAAAATTGAATAATTTTTACAGACTATAATTTTTCAGACAGGTAAATAAATACTGATAATTAGAAATACATAACAAAGATTACATAATTTTGGGATATTTCCAGAATTCAGAACTTTTAAACCAGGTATCAATGATAAACACTCCAACAAATGCCAGATCATACAATATCAAACAGTTTTCAGGCTTTCAGTTGGATTCAATACATAGACAGCATTGGCCATGCATGTTGATGACCTGTGGTGGCATCAGAATGGATAGTAAATCCATAAAAGTGCTCCTTGAGCTTTCAGTAATGTTGATCGTGGTATTCTTTTGGTGGTTGGGAATTAGAGGCACCATTTTGTAGTGGTTCTTATTTGTCTATACCAGGGGTGTAAAACTGCTGGCCCACGGGCCAGACGCATCATCCAGAAGCTACACCCACCCCATTGCCGGCAATGGTGAAAAGTCTCCGATACATTGCACGACGTCACATGATATAACAACAACAACAACAACAACAACAACAACAACAACAACAACAAAATAATAATAATAATAATAATAATAATAATAATAATAATAATAATAATAATAATAATAATAAGTTGGAAGGGACCTTGGAGGTCATCTAGTCCAACCCCCTGCTAAGGCAGGAAACCCTATACCATTTCAGACAAATGGCTGTCCAGTCTCTTCTTAAAAACTTCCGGTGTTGGAGCATTCACCACTTCTGGAGGCAGGTTGTTCCACTGATTAATTGTTCTAACTGTCAGGAAATTGATGTCGCGAGTTTGACATGTCTGGTCTATACCAGACATTAATTGTGATGACAAAAGCTTGTTCCTGGTCCTTTATTTGTGAAGTGCCATAGGATTTGACACTCTTTCTCCTCTTGCCTAACATCTTCATGAAATCTCTGGGTGAAGTCATCCTTTGTTTTGGGTTTGGTAACAACCAAGAAGCTGATGAGACCCATTTATATATCTCTATCCTGAAACAATCAAGAGGTGTTTGCTTTTGAGGTGCCTGTTTAGACTCAGGTTCAAGCTTGACAAACCAAGAGGTTCTGTTTGTTGGACCTCCCAGTTCTGAGAGAGTTACAGACTTGTTTATAATTAGGGATTTTGGGGGGGACTCACAGCTATTGGTAAATAAACAGGTTGCAGGATAGCTAGGAAGGCCTTTGCACAAGTTCATCTGGTCGATCAGTGACACCTATTCCTGAACCAGTAGACACTTAGAGCAGTCACCTATGACCTGGTTTCCTCACAATAGTATTACTGCAACATGTTCTACACATTACTATCCCTGAAAACCACCTGGAAGCTATAACTGGTTCAGAATGGTGTGGTATAGGCAGTAATGGATATATTACATAAGGTCATGAATCCTATTACTTCATGACATGCTCTGGTTACTAGTCAGGTTATAGATACAATTCAAAGTCTTGGTTATCATCTATAAAGTTGTTCATGGCATAAGGCTTAGCAACTGAGGAACTGCCTGATTTTTTAAAACGTATCTTTTCTTTTTTCTTTTTCCCTTTAATTGTAAGTCACCCAGAGTCACTGGGCAGCCAAATAAATAAATAAATATTCTTAGAATTTGTATAATCAACAAAATGATTAGTTAATGCTATGCTATTTTCAGTGAATAGAGAATCCTAACTTAGAAATAGTTTCACTTCAGTAATTAATGCATTATCATAATTAGAGCTAAGCAGAAAGTTTTTAATATAGTCTAAAATTGTTTACATTTTTTAAAAAAATCAAGCAGTACCAATAGCACTTGACCCTTGTTGCTTATTCAAGTCACATCCTTGGACTGAATAATTTTAAAGATACCATTGATATGTTTAAAATGTTTAGATTATATAATTTTTAAATAAAAAATAAAAAAATCTTTGTAACCCAGGTGTGAAAATACTTAAAACATTCTAATCATAGAAACTTTGCTATGATATAAAGAAAGAAGAGTCAACATTACATTTCATCTAATGGAAAAATGTACCTAACATTAGTGAAATCTTCACCTGCTTTGTATACCTAATACAGTTGTAAAAAGAATCCACAGGTAATCTGGTCTGAATCTAGGAATTTACGCTTAGTTGTATATGATTCCTCTTATAGTAAAATACAGAAACCCTGCCTGAATGGTTTAAAAAACAAAGATAAATTAGTTTTTTGTGTTAATTTACTCCTAATGCTCTCTAGTCCATTTCAGGAAACTGTTATTTCCATCTGGGTAAGTATGACAATTTTTTTCCACTTCCCCTAGTCAGCTGTACTGAAAGATATTTTTGTTTCAGGAAACCATTCATCACCTTTGGAAAGCACAACGAATTCCTGCACCTTCAATGAACTAGCTGGATCCAGTTCTCCAGCATTGCTAATTTCAAAAATCCTGATATGAGTCCAGCAGCATCTACATAGCTGCTTTGCCAGTAGCCCCTATTGCTGAAAATCTGAAAGAATTGATTGATAAATGGAAATGAGAGAATATCAGGAAATTGAAGGACATAGTGGTTTTGGTATACTCATTCTTCGTGTCTGTCAGTCGTAGGGTGGAATGAAAAGATCTAAAGAGGATTTGAAATGGCAGAGTTCAAATCAATTAGGAAGTATTATATTCTTACAGTATTGGAAAACCTGTGTCTAATTCTTAGTGAACTAGGATGACCTGCAGTCTCTACAAAGCATCCTAGATATTGAGTAAACTGTTTTATATTACAGCAGCCCAGTTCACATAAATGGCATGCTTTTAGTTTGCTATGAGTTCAAAACCACATATTAGGTACACCAGATCATCACATTAGATAGAAATACAACCATATTAATACTTCAGACTATAGCTGCTTAAGAAATGTTTAATCTATTTTAATTTTATCAACTATAGAGCTGAGCACTGTCAAATTAAGATTTGTTTTTAGCTATGCAAATTGCCTTCTTCTCTGCAAGGATAAGTCTAGTTCCATTTTTTAATTCTTATCCATGCACCACAATGCAGGAGATGAGAGGCTATCTCTCGCAGGAAGAGAAGGAGTGGGTACTCTTATTCTCCCCTTATTTTGATTCACTGTTTTCTGAGTAAGCTTAACTTACTCTCAGGATTGGAGCTATTTTGGGAAAAATGCACTTGAAGCCACACTTCGATTCTATGAAAAGTGGGCAAAATGAATAGTCAGGAAATAGGTTTTTTAAGGGTTTAAAAAAACAGAAAGAGACTTAGCAGGTTAAGGTAGCACAATTACTTCAAATCCTCCCAAGATCCAGGAAGCCATAAATGCTCTCTCTCCCTCCCTCCCTCCCTCCCTCCCTCTCTCTCTCTCTCATAGCCCCACGGCAAGATAGATGGCAAATAAATTTAATAAATACATAAATAAATGTATTTATTTATATCTCACATTTATCATTTTTATAAATAGCTCAAGGTGGTGAACAGGGTTTCTATGTGGAAGACCTTGTCAGTTAAAGAATGCTGATTGGCAGGGTCCAGGAAGAAAGCCTTCTCTGCTATTGCCCCCACCATATGGAATATTCTTACCCCAGAGGTTAAAACATGGCTCTGAACCCTTGCATGGGGAGCCCAAAAGAGCATACAATCATGGGATTAGTTGACTCCTTGACAACCCTTTCTTTGCCTTTGTCAACTAATTATTCTTGCCTTCTTAATTTTTTTATAATTTTTTAAATTATAAATTTTTAGATTTTAACTGTAATTTTAATTTTTATGTACTGTTTTATATCTTGAAGTTTTATGGTACATCACCCAGAGTCCCAGGTTGAAAAGGATGAGTGGTTCAAAAAGGTGAAAACAAACAAACATACTTAATGCTCCTTCTTCCCCCTATTTTCCCCACAACAACAATCCTGCAAGGTGAGTTGGGTTGACAGAGTGTGACTGGCCCAAAGTCACCCAGCTCACTTTTACGCCCAAGATGACAAGAACTCACAGTCTGTTGGTTTCTAGGCCAGCACCTTAACCACTAAACCAAAGTGTTGTCTAACTGAGGATTCTGGTTTTTTTTAAAAAAAATCAAAGGGTGCAGTATTATCTTCTTCCTTGTTTCAGCAGAGTATAAAAGAAGGATGGCAAAATAGCCACTGTTAACATCTTCCCATCTGAGGATGCAAGGACTATCAAAGGATTTTTTCCCCCAAACCCCATAATTCCCACAAAGATACTAAAATAAGATCATAACAAGAGATGTATTTTATTAATTAGACATATTCCTATTCTCAGAGAGAGAAATTCTTTGGAAATAAGGAAAATCATTGCTGAAGTTTACTGTCATATATAATTTTATGCAATCTGAAATAATATTTATTCTGGATCAGACTATCATTTAATGATTTTTCCCCTTGCTAAGACCCCTGTGCATGGCCTGTATAAGTGGATATTATCACTGATAACAGCCTTTGCCAGATAGAAGAACTCATAGAAGTACCTTTTATCATCCAGAAGTACCTTTTATTACATGCAGAGAAGGTTACAGCAGTGAAGGTGAGGTAGATGATAAACACACAGTATTCCAAGGTCAAAAGACAGTAACGACTCACAGTGTCTGCACGTGTATCTGCTGGTTATGGAGGAAGAGAATCACCCAGGGAGAAGAAGGAGGAAGTCCATCTCAGAAAGGTGAGGGGTGTAAAGGCACATGGTACGGAAACGGAAGGAAATACGTCAGAAAATAGGAGGGATTTGGCTGACCAGGTCAAGATAGCATATTATAATTTCCCCAAACAACCACGTGGTGGCAGCACACTCCCCGTCTGGTATTTCATAATACCACTATAACCTGATACCGGTAGGTATGCAAATACAAATAAATGTTTGTGATTGCTTGTTGTCCTGAAGACCTGAAAGATGTAAGAAATAAACATGCATACATATTGTAATAATAAGAATTGCCATTAGAGGCCTAAAATAGTCTAAATTAAAGTTCAGATCACTTTTCTTCTTGAAGTCAGGATCCAACCAGTAAAGGCAACGAGTTCAGTCCTCAAGAGGCTAAAGCAGGACAAGCTCTGTGATGGGTCTGATGACGGTTTTGGTGCCTTTCAATTCTTGAGCTTGTTGGTCCTTGAGCAGAACAAGGTTGCTAACTTGGAGATTGGGGTGAAGATGAGACATTTGTGACTGGAACATGATTTTGTTGCTCCCCGCCATGTTGCTCCCCACCATGATTTGAAGCAGGGTTGAATACAGGTGGTTGCTGTGGATTGCCTAGAAGTGGAGCAGGATGCATAGCTGTAGCATGCTTGTTGCTATTGCATTCTGTGCAGTTGACGGAGGTTTTACAATCTTTAGCAAAATGGTCATATAAAGCACAGCACCTGTAACATATTCCAGGTTTTTGGAGAACCTCTTTCCGCTCTTGTATAGTCTTTGCTCTAAGCTCACAACATTTTTTTTATCCCATTTATATCCCGCCCTTCTCCGAAGACTCAGGGTGGCTTACAATCTAAGAAGCACAAATCAATGTGCTTAGCAATAGCCTTCATTCTATGTATATGCCTGCTTATTAGGGCTTTCGCCACCCCCCAAGTGGCATTTTTACAAAGTCAGCTTATTGCCCCCAACAATCTGGGTCCTCATTTTACCTACCTCGGAAGGATGGAAGGCTGAATCAACCTTGAGCCTGGTGGGACTCGAACCTGCACTAATTGCAGGCAGCTGGTGTTACTTAAGGAGGCATTAGCCCACTGCTCCACCAAGGCTCTTTTCTAAGAGGGTGAGGTTTTTTGTGAATAGGACACTGACGATTAGGATCTTCATCCCCAGCACCTGAATCACTCCATTGAGCAGGAGATGTTTCAGGAGGTGAGATGTCCATTTTTCTTGTAAACACAGCTCCACGTAAGTCTCTGTGTTGAGCTGCTGTGTGAACATACCTTGGTGATGATGATGGAGCAGGCACACTGGGTTCACCAAAGTTGAAGCTGGGATCATTTCTTATCCAGGCTTGGTGGCTGATGAACCTGCAAAAATATGAGAATGGGGGAAAGAAACACCATAGCGTCCTTTGTAGTCTGAGCCTTGCTGTGTCCATTTCTCCTGCAGGCCGTATGGCAGTTTTGACACCACTGGATTGACACCATGGGAAGTGTCCAGGTAGCTTAGACCAAGTAGACGTGGGTCTGTTTTTGCCAATTCTATCTCCATGAGGAGATCACTTAGTTCCTGGAGCTTGTGATTGTCTTTGTTGCCTATCTTCGGAAAGTTTTGTAGTCTTTTGAATAGAGCATTCTCTAATGCTTCTGGGCTTCCGTAAGCTTGTTCAAGTCTTGCCCACACAGCAGCGAGACCTGCATCTGGAGAGTCAACATGCACTGATCTCAGTCTTTTAACACGATCTGCAGATTCTGGCCCCAGCCACTTTATGAGTAGATCAAGTTCCTCTCTGGTGGCAAGGTTAAGATCAGCAATAGCAGCTTTGAAGGTTGATCTCCAGGATCTGTAGTTCTCTGGACAGTCATCAAACTTTGAGAGGCTAGCGTTGATGAGCTCTCGACAAATCATGTATCTGGCATATTCAAAATGGTCTGATCTCTCACTCCTTGATGCCAAAGAAACTTGTGGAACCCCTTGAGTGTGAAAGTTCTCTGGTGGATGAGGGTGAGGTATACCAGGATAGAATGCTGTTGCAAGAGTGTCTAGCTGTGGTGTAGTCCCTAAGGCTTGTGCTGGCTGTTGATTCAACCATTGTTTATCACTGGAAGTTACTTTGTCATTGGCAGTAGGTGATGCAGTTTGAAGTGTTGGCGCACCTGTGTTGTGGTGTTGAAGGGTTGCAGGCTTTTGCAGGCTTGGGGGTCTTTGTGTTGTTCATAGGAAGTACAGAAGATGGCTCACTTGTGTTATGGTGTTGAAGAGGTGCAGGCCTTTGCAGTTCTGGGGTCTCTGTGTGGTAAGTCAGGATGGCGTTGTTCATAGAAAGTACAGAAGATGGCGTTGCATCGTTGCAAACATTATGCTTTAACACATATTGACTGGTGCGTTCCATCAGATCTTCCACTTATATTAGGATGGAACAATCTACATCGGTGCTTTCCTTCACTGCCTGCTCATAGACCTTCAGCTTTGCTTGGGCAGCTGCCTCCTCCCTTTCCATTTTGGATTCTGACTCTGCTTGGCAGGCTTTGCTATGAGCTTCCATCTGTGCTTGGTGGGCTTCCTCCTCTGCTTGGCAGGCGTTGCTCTGTGCTTCTATTTCAGCTTCCTTTCTGGCAAAGGAAACATGCACTTTCTTTGCCTCTACAAGTGCTTGGGCCTCTACTAGCTTGTCACTCAATGTTGAAGCTCTGGAACGAGAGGATCTAGCAGAGCATACTGTGACTTTAGTTGATGTGGATCTATGAGATCTGGTCTCCTGCAGTTCAGCAATACGGATTTCTGCATTATTCTTTGCATCTTGCACTAGGGAATCTCTTTGCTGGTTTAGTTCATCAATCGTGGTTAGCTCTGCTGAGGATTCATCTACATTAGAGTCATTCAAAAAACCTGTGTATTTTGCAGACAGCTGCTGGTAACGTTCATAAGCTGCAGATAGACGATTTATAGAGCCTCTTAATTCAGCAGGATTATCATTAAGGCTCAGCAAAATTGACATGCAGTGTGCAGTTTTGTCCCATAAGTCTGACAGATTACTGGAAAATTCATTTCTAGTTGCCTCATAATTTTCCCTGAGTTTCTGGATTGGTCTTATTGTACGCTTGGGTTTTACAGCAGAATCAGCACACTCAGCTCCCTGAATGTCTGTGAGGTCTGAAACACGATGCATCTCTTTTGATTCAGCAATAAAAGAGTGTTCAGAGCCTTGTCTAGACATTTTTCAAGTTTTGCAAAAAAAATAGGTACTGTCTCTTTAAGCAGACAAACTGTAGCTTAGATAGGGTTTATAACAAGGTTTAACGTACAAACAGTTTTCAGCTTTGCACAGGAAATGCTACTGAGCCTGTGCGACCATGTGCTTTCACAAGATGGTGGATTTGCACTGAGCTTGCTTGCAGATACACATACACATATGGATTGCAGGCAGTAGGAATTCAAACTGTCTTTTGACTATTCTGGATCAGACTGTCATTTAATGATGTTTCCCCTTGCTAAGGCCCCTGTGCATGGCCTGTATAAGCGGATACTATCACTGATAACAGCCTTTGCCAGATAGAAGAACTCATAGAAGTACCTTTTATCATCCAGAAGTACCTTTTATTACATGCAGAGAAGGTTACAGTAGTGAAGGTGAGGTAGATGATAAATGCATGGTATTCCAAGGTCAAAAGATAGTAACGACTCACAGTGTCTGCACGTGTATCTGCCGGTTATGGAGAAAGAGAATCACTCAGGGAGAAGAAGGAGGAAGTCCATCCCAGAAAGGTGAGGGGTGTAAAGGCACATGGTACGGAGATGGAAGGAAATACGTCAGAAAATAGGAGGGATTTGGCTGACCAGGTCAAGATAGCATATTATAATTTCCTCAAATAACCACATGGTGGCAGCACAATATTATATAATTAGGTTAAAGATGTGGAAAATAAAATGTCTGCCTAATAGTAATGTTCATAATTCCCTTTCTCATTTTGAGATCAAATTTCATTACAGTTATCTCTAAATTGTTTTAATTTATTCATTATATAATATTTAGGTGAGAACTCTACTTAAATCAAAGTCTGAATATAGGAATAATATTTTCAACTCTGAGCAACTGAAATATACCCAACCTCCAACTTAGCATATTTGCCCCAATTCTACAGCTAATAGTTAATTCATAAAAGTATAAATTTAGATCACTTTGGATTATCCAACTTTTCTATAAGTTCTAATTTAATTGGATGAATGCAACTGTGTATTCCTGGTGCATTGCTTTTTTTTTTTGCTAAACTATAAAGGGACATGCTTTCTTGCTATGAAGTTATATAGGATGCTACACCAAACAAATATTTATCACAATATATTTGTTTTGATGCAGCTTTCTATACAATCTTGATCCAAATGAATATGCAGTTCAGTTTATTTATGGTGGAAAAATAAATGTTATTAAAGAAAGGTTTTTTGCTGCCTGAGCAAGAACAGAAGATACCGCTTTCCTTGCAGGAGTGTGAGGGAGAAGACTGGAAGTTGCAGTTAAGGGCTGGTAAATGAAATAACCAGGTTAGGCAGGACCAAGAAATCTGGAAGGTTAATGAAATTATTTATGTATTTATGTATCACATTTATATGACTGCACATCTGACACAGGTGTCTCTGGGCTTTGCAGAATAAAACTATTAAAATATAAAAACCAGTGAAAACAATTACAGTAAAAACAAAATTGTAAGACAGTTAAATTAAGATGCTATTTGTAGTGTGACCAATGCAAGCCTTCTATGCTGCCAGGGATTTCCCAGACCTGATAAAAAAACATATTTTGAGGTCTTCCAAGTGGTGATATATATTGGGGCTAATCTCAGCTCAAAGTGGCTGATGTTAAAGAGAACAGAGTTACAGTAGAAGAGGCTCATCTTCTGAATCCCATCAGATGAAACTCCTTAGGACAGGGCTTTTCAACCTTTTCACCCATTGTACCATTTTTAGGATATGGCAATATCCGAGTGCCACCAGTTTCCTTCCTTCCTTCCTTCCTTCCTTCCTTCCTTCCTTCCTTCCTTCCTTCCTTCCTTCCTTCCTTCCTTCCTTCCTTCCTTCCTTCCTCACAGAAGCTGAGTACATAGATGCTCAAGCCTCTATTTCAGGCATGTCAAACTCGTGACATCATGTGATGTTGCATGAGGTATTGCGACTTTTCCCCCATTGCTGGCAATGAGGTGGGCGCCGTTTCAGTATGATGCATCCGGCGTGCGGGCTGGCAGTTTGACATGCCTGCATGATTTCATTGGTCAGAAAAACAAAAACAATATGTTTGTTGTACTGGTATGACAAAATGATTTCTCTACCATTTCTATATCCTAATGTAAGTTTAATAAATCAAGCTCAATCCAGTTATTTTGCAAAATAATCTGAATTCTAATAATTCCTATCTACTATGTTTTTTCAGGGTTCATTATAGCTGGGAACTAAAATATGTAGTCTTGTATATCTTACAAATATATAAGCTAATCTTTTAAATGTATTAATAAAGTCTTTATAACAGGGGTGGGTAATTAATTTTCCCAAAGGTTCACATGAGAAACTGGAATTGTAGTAGAGAGCCGCTGTACTATGCCACCATGCCCCACTGTACCCTGCCAGCCCCCATCTCCCCATTACTGCCCAACCACCCTCAATCCCTACATCACCGTCACCACCTCCTGCGGCTGCTGCTTCCCCCAACAAAAGGTCAGATGTGGCTGATGGACAGTAAATGCCCAGGTCTACTTTATAGTATACCACTGAACATCTTATTTTAAGCTGAATGTGATAGAGCTTGTGTTCCTCCATTCAGCAAAACCATCAATCCTGCAGATTTTCTGTAGTTACTAAAATTTCTTTAGGACAGGGTAAAGCAAAGTTGATTTGCCTTCATTCATGTACAGTATGATGTAAAATGTGATTTCCAGAGAAGATATAACATTTTGAACTATATGTTTTTAATATGTGTTTTAATCTTATCATGAAGCACTCATGAATCCCTCACTTATGAGAATGACCTCAGGCTGCTTAAGGAAGCTTTAATTAATAACAGCAAGTCTGGAAAAGACATTAAAATGAAACTAAGTAAAATGTTTTCTGTATTTAGACCTTAAAATACAGTAGTTATACAAATGTAACATAATTTTTTTGGAATACAGTTTGTATATAATATTATGATAGCTTTTACAGATCTGTTAGGGAAACAACAGGGGAAGCATGTTATCTGTGAATCCTGATTTTAATTACCGGTAATCTCTTCAATAGCATTTACTGGAAATTGTTCTCTTATGGTTAAATTAAAAGACAGATCTTGGGGAAGAATACATATTGTATAGGAAGAATTAAATTTATATTTGTACTGTGGCTTGCTTATGAACTATATTCAAGTACAACTTTCAAGAAAAGTTATGCTTGTGATTTAGTGAACTGCAGAAGAAGCCCCAGTAGTTGCACCATAGTGGATTTGAAGGTAGAAATTCAGATGTTGTAAACGATGACTACACAATGTCACCTTGTCTTATCTTAAATTGATATTGATTGTCTTTAATGGTCACCATAGCCATCTACAGTTGCTTTTTATTTAAATAATTCTCAGTGTTTCGTGCTATCTAGAATTAAGCTGTTATTACTCTCTTTTTTTAAACAGAAGATTGTTGACTATTCAAATAAACAGCGACATTATTCCCTGAATGGTACTGAGATGTGTATGCATAAATCTGTCGAAAAGATTGTCATGGCCTCTGTTGGATATCTGAACAAAAGCATATAAAAACAGGGCTTCCTGGGAGCATTTAAAGTGTTTGTAGTGGGAGATAATTAATGATTCAAGCCTTCCTGTGTTTATTGTTAACTTTCTTAACTCAGTATGATCTGGCATATGTTTTGTTGAAAGAGAAGATATTTTTGAGGTAGGAACTGGACTGTTTCTTAAGTATATAAATATACATTTTTTTAAAAAAGAAAAGGAAAAGAAAGAAAAGCAACACCTTAATCCCTTACTGTAGCTTCATTAAAAACAATTTTTGATGGGTTTGCTCATATTATTGAATTGCACAGTGTGCTGACCATTAGTGACACACTTTACATTACAAAAATGACAGTTGAACTGCAGGGATGGGACACAGATATTTGCATCTTTGAAAGCCGGTTTCACTTTGACAAGGTTACCTCAGTACCCAATTTTTTATTCTTCCCAGCTGACTTTCTCAAGTGTCCCTTGTTATTTTCTTTAGGAAAGCAGTGTTGTTTTATAGGATCCAAAAATCAGATGGAACAAAAGCCTATACCTATTTATAAAATTTGTCGTTCTAAAAAGGTGACACCAGATTCCTTCTTTTACTTGGCAAACAAATATCTTTATTATATTAGCCATTTTAATTTATATTTTGAATTTTTTATATTGCCAGCCCCACTACATCATCAAGAAATCATCTCTGTGAGAAAGCTAAAACTACTTATATTGAGATTGGCTGTGATAACAACCTTGCCAATTTGATTGTGCTTTGCCTTCCTTTTCGTATAGTTCAGGCATGTCAAACTCGCGATGTCACGTGATGTCACGTGACGTATCGGAACTTTATCCCATTGCCGAAAATGGAATGGGCGTGGTTTCTCCGTGATGCTCTGGCCCGCGGGCCGGCAGTTTGACACCCCTGGTATAGTTCAATGAATTAGGGAAGCATCTGTTTGAATCACATCTAAATGTTATCTTTAAAATCTGGGCTTTAAAAAATGCTTCTTTTTGCCGCTTCTGCATGTCTCCATCAAGGTCATCTTCCTTACTCTTTACAACCTTCTCTTTTTATTTTAAATGTTGATTGCCACCTTAAGGGCTTCCCCAAAAGGCAGGCTTTTACAATGTTTTTAATGTTTTAACCGTAATATACTTTTGAATTGTAAGTCACCCAGAGTCATTGACTGAGATGGGTTGCTACAGAAATTGAATGAACAAATGAATGAATGCTATAAATCAAATTAAATCTAATAAAAATTGGTAGTATGCCATTCTATAATTAAAATACCCAGGATGGATTGTTTGTTCCATTAAGATGATGAGGATGAGGATGTTGTCCATTCAGTTGAGTCTGATTTTTGGTGATTCTATGGGTCAGGTCCCTCCACATCTTCTGATCTTGCACTATTTCTTTTAGCTTTTCTATTCTCTGGCTGGTGTCAGCTTTCATAGTACCCAGCCGCTGTGTTCTTTAATGGCCTAGTTTCCTTTTACTGTTCACTCTTCCAAACACTAGCTTAGAAGACTGCCATTTTGCCATTCAGTTGGAATGGCAACTTTTTTTTCATATGGGACAGCAAAACATTTTGGGTTTTGGGGGGGGGCTCAAAATAGCATATCTATTTTATGGGTTCTCCCAATTAAGAAATACTGGGATAAAACAGGGATTATTTTCTTGCTAAATTTTTTATATATTGTATAAAAATAACCACAGTTACCACTGATATAAAAGGTAAAGGTAAAGGTTCCCCCGCACATGCGTGCTAGTCGTTTCCGACTCTAGGGGCCGGTGCTCATCTCCGTTTCATAGCCGAAGAGCCAGCGTTTGTCCGAGGACGTCTCCGTGGTCATGTGGCCGGCATGACTAGACGCCAAAGGCGCACGGAACGCTGTTACCTTCCCACCGGAGTGGTCCCTATTTTTCTACTTGCATTTTTACGTGCTTTCGAACTGCTAGGTGGGCAGAAGCTGGGACGAGTAACAGGCGCTCACTCTGTTACGCGGCACTCGGGATTCGACCCGCCAAACTGCCGACCTTCTGATCGACAAGCTCAGCGTCCTAACCCACTGAGCCACATATACAGAGTACCAAATCAAATGAATATTTATAGACTTAGGTTAAATGCACTTTTTACATAATGACAAAGCAGGACCAAGATCTCTTGGTACAAGGCAGGAAATACAAATGGCATTTCTCTTAGTTGAAAAATGTAGAGTAGTAAATAAAATAATGAATATGTCATGGTTTTGATAGATGAAAACCATTTAAAAGAACTTCAAGGAAAAACTTTCTTCCTTAGAGAACATTTTATTTAGGAAACAAAATATCGGCACGTACATAGGTGAACCCAAGACTAAAAATCCCCTCCCTTTGGCTACAAAGTTACTATTGCAATTCCCACCCAAAATTGCTGTCATAAATCACATTCACCAATTGTTAAAAATGTGGGGTCTCCTTCCAGCCCTCCAGTCCGCCAAAATGTTATCAGCACTGACCTTGATTCTCACACATATAAATTGTTTTGGCTAACTGAGAACTACACATCCTCCACCCCTCTTCCTTCATCTAATATCTAAACTAAAATGTGGCAATGAAGACAAAATGAAAACGGCTTCGGTTCAGTTTGTCACAGCATTGACAGAATATCTGTTGCTCCTTTTGGCACTCTTAAATTTTATTTGATTTTAGGTTAGCCTTATAGCTTCCTTATTTTTCTAGTTGATCATTTCATGAAGTAATGTACTACAAGTAAGATAGATCTATGCTTTGTCTTCTTATATTCTTAACATGATGGAGCATAAGAAATGTTTACAAAGCAAATGTTTGCTTTCCATCAGAGTTTTAATGCAAAAGTAAGCTTTTTCAGAGATGTGGGAGACCTATCTTCTTGCTCAGTTTCAGAGATGACCAACAGTCATTTCTCCATGGCTCATCAAAAATCCTTCCTAATTTTTACTTCAGTTTTATATTTCTATCAACTTTCCATGCCTCCTAGAATTTGGAGCCACTGATCTCAAAACTGAACACATCAAGATTGTACTTGGGAATATTCTGGGTTGAAATTAGGTTAAGGAAAAACTAATGAAACATAGTCATCCAATAAAAAAACTGTAGTGATTAACAAAGGAATATTATTACAACATTGTGATTTAAATCCTGCAAATGCCAATGGACTGAAATAGTAGTGGTATTGTAATGGTATTTGTGGTAGAAGCATATTTTAAAATATTGGCTTCAAATAATGGTCTTTAAAGTCTATTGGAAACTCTTGAAAATTTTGCTCAGTTTCTCTTAATGTACATTTTTGCTAATATTTGTAATATTCTACCAACAATCATGTGCATGAAGTGATTCAATAGAGCAGGGGATCTCAAATTTCTGGGTCAACTAGATATATTTTAAAATGTAAGATTTGTAATGTACATTAAAACAAAATGGCTGTCATGGGAAAAAGTTTTTCTTATTCACAAAATGGCTATCATAACTTGCATAGCTTATCACAATATTCTGTCCTATTGGTTTGCAGTATGTCAGCCTCCTATTTAATTATGCTTAAATTAAAACAATAGTTACTAGTTAGGATTCCTCCAGAAAGATATCCACAGCAACATTAGTGGCTAGGAGGACTAGGTTAGAGACACCAGTGCAAATTGGATTCATCCCTAGCTATAATTGATATTTATATCCCTATCTAGGATAAGGGTGTTTTTTTTGACATCTTGCACTGCTGTTAAAATGAATTTCATGTATATATTCATTCCGATATTTGTACAATTTCATATGCTTTCTTCTATATAGATCATTTTACTAGCTTGCAGGCAGTGTTAAAATGAGCTTTACAATTGTTAATACAGATACATACAAATATATATTTGTTTCTCCCGTGTTTCTTTGACTATTTGGGAAGTATATGTAATATTTTGTTATTGACTCCTTGTATTTTAAATATATACCTAATGTTGATATTCTTATTGTAATGCAACCTTTAATATTCCATTGAGATTGTACCTTAAATTCTCTTTCCTTCTTTCCTTGAGCCATTGTTTTGTCCATTGAACGTAATATTGCATATAAAATGTTGTTTTATAAATAGTAGTATGCTCTTCTGTGTTTTTTTAATAGATTGTGCAATGCCTTGAATACAAATATATTTTAAAGGATGCATTTAAACTTCAAAGGTCTATATTAAAAAGATGAAAGGCAAGGATATATTTGTTGTAATGTATGCTGACAGTATGAAAAATTGTAGGAAAAGAAGCATTTTGTTGAAGAAATTTTAATCCTGATTTTACCAGATCTTATTTTCCATTGTAATATTTAAATGGATTCTGGGGTCATAAAAAAGCATAGATGTAAATCTTGTACATGCTGATGTTAATCAGATATAATGCTGAGTTAGTCCTGTCACACGTAAGCTACATATATTGTTACTTTAATGTATTCTCTTACTACTTTGATAAAAGCCTTAAGATGTTGTGACAGGTGCTTTGATATTTTCTTCTGATGTTACTATGTTCCTTTCTTCTCTTCCTTTTTCTTCCAAATTTTCTATTTTGCATAAACATGAGCAGGCATGACAGTTTTAGTTAAGGGGGAAATCATCATGTTTTATCAGTTAAAAGAGAGTGGGCAAGACAGGCATGCTCTCTATTTTAGCTAAAAATATAACTACGGTGAAAGATATCCCGTAACTGTTTACATTTGATAAACAACAAATGTCATCTTATGTCATGCACATAATAAGGACAGATCTAAACACATTTAATCCCAGCAACCTTTGTTATTGAGAACATCTCAGAACGAAATATTTTAAAGTATACCAGTTAAATTAGGAAACTCATAGACAACAGAACCTTAAACAAGTGAAATTCCAGGAAGTATTTCTATCATTTTATGAAGAAAAAGGTCACAAGGAAAAATCACAAAAATATGAAAAAAACAACAACCAATAGACATACCTTTTACCAAATGGGAAGGAATTCTAATGGTATAGAAAGGGACAAGGTATAAGATTTGAAATATCATCCATAATATCATTGCTATAAGTCACATCATTTCTGATATCAATTATATGAATGTGAATAATGGAAGTCAAATTACTATAATCTTTTGAATTCATATGATTTATCTAAGGAGGCAACAATGTACATATACTAGAAATGAGATAATTCTGTTTTTAGGAGAGGTATGAGGTCTGAATTTTTCTTTTTACGTTCAGTAAATGAATAGATATTCTTATATTAAGGTATCTATATGTTGATTAGATGTTCTGTTCTGATATATCTTGTGATTTAATACAAATATCTTATTTCTACTTTTAATTAATGAGAATTTAGTAGATTTCATTTACTTTTATTCAATTATTTTCCCCTAAGTTTCAGATTTCTTATATGCATAAATGCAAAACACATTTTCATATGTGATGGATGATACATGTTTTAATTATATTTTAATAATGCTTGCAATTATTTATAGATAATCAGAATGGAAATAAAAGGTGGTCATTAACTGAAAGAACTGATGACAATGGCAATTTGCATATAAGTGGTTGTATTGAAAAGTCTACAATGCAAAAATGATTTTCTAATTTTACTCACGCAAAAAAATCCTCTGGTAATCCCATAAGCATCTTTAACCAATAGGAGAGAATATTTACGGTTCAGTGTTGAGCTGCTTTAGCTTTCTTATTTTCTACTTATATTGATTATCAAATGACTATAATGTTATTCAGAAATCAATGTAAGTACTGTGAACTATTCAGAATTTCAGCTTTACTCTTTCCCTTCACCAAAAATCAAGAGTTCTTTTTATTTATTTCATTAAATCAAAGATCAGTAAAGATTTGCTAGAAAATTTCATTATGATTAAGTTCAAATCAGTGGTGGCTCAGACACTTTCCATTTGTATTACTCTTCCTTTTTGTTCAAGGTTTACGAAGCTTTCCACATGCAGGAGGTGAAATGGTTTGGTGTGAGAGTTCATTTCAATCTATTCACTCTCTTGTCAAACATAAATGTGAAATCAGCAGTACTGAAATGGTTTTGGAAGGGGGGAAAAGAAAGTCTAGTATAATGTGATGAGGTCCTTCAGAAGAGAAAATGAAACTTCAATAGTTAGCATGAAAGTCATGTATGAGGATTTGAAAATATAGGTTAAATTTTTCTATCCTGGAGACTGATGTTTTAATGTTTAACTTGTAAGGATGTCAATTTTCTTATGTAGAAGAATCAGTTCTACAAGTTACAATTTGGAGAAATGAGATTTTGTTATCTTTGAGGATACACATCTTTGTGCTATATTTCAAATGCTTATGATTGTAGGCACATTATGTTTCTTTTATTTATGTGTGGTTCTTATCTTAGTATGGCATATAGGTTACCTCTTGTCTGCTATGTTGTTCTAAGAACTGGTAATTTGAGCACTGAGGCATCTTCTGCACCTGAAGTCATATCTCCCTAGTCCAAGCCCAATACTTTACTGGAGAGACTTTTTATTTGTCACATGTTCTATTGCAAGTGTAACCATGATCTAATTTGACTTCTCAAAAGAATGAAAGGCTTGTCAGAAAGAATTGATAAAAGTGGCAAACAAGTGGGAAGTGTATATTGGTTGAAAGAATGAAGTATGGCTATATATAATTACACATCTAATCATATAACAGAGGGGGGAGTATTCCCTAAAACTGGTATTATGAAATGCATTAGGATTTTTTGTATGTGAGTCTGTTAAGAGCGGTTCAAATGTAATATCCAGAGCAACTGATATATAGAATGTTAATCTAGCAATAAATAAAGATGAAACCCCAATTTTAAAACAAAAATATATCCTTTCACGATGACTGTGTATAAAGCTAGTGATAACAATGCAGATTAATAGAGAGTGTATTGTTCGGCGGGTTCCCGGTTAGAAAAAGGACAGCAGGCTTGAGTGAGATCGGCTGTTTATTCGTCTCCTCAGGAACAACTTAGCACGTTTCAAACCCCCTTATACAGTCCCCCTGGTGGACTCCTGGCCAATCCCTGTTCGGGGATTCTCCCGCTGCTTCCGCTCGACCAATTCCTGCCGACCGCATGTGGAGCTGTCAGGTCGCAGCTGTTATCGGTAGCTGTCAGTGGTAGCTGCGTGTGGAGCTGTCAGCGGGAGCCGCGTGTGGAGCTGTCAGCTGTCAAAAAACTGTCAAACTTGTGAACTTATGTTTATAACTATTAAATCCCCTTAACAACATATATTACACCCCTCCCCCCATAATTAACAATATTTAAAAAATTGTTGCCTGCTTATTGGCTGCCTGGCCATATGTAATCCTTTAAATAAGCAGGTGGTCTCTTAGTTCTGGTGGAGCGTCTATTGGGATTGCCCACCGGACTTCCTTGGGTAGATGAGGATGTAGGAGCTGGGGGGCTTCCAGTCATGGGAACCTGGCAGCTCTGGGGATTTAGGGTGCCGCAGGGATTTTCTCCTAGGCCAGAGGTTTCTGCTTGGTCTGGAAGGTTTTCAAATTCTGCCCGGGGGTTGGGGTTCAAGCTGCCTGGCTCCCCAGTTGCAGGATGTTCTGCTGGTGCTGGGGTTTGGATGCTCTGTCCCCTTTTCCTCAGCTGGTCAATATGATGTCTCAATTGCCGACCCCCTTCCTCTTCAACGAGATATGATATTGGCCCTGTGCGAAGGATGACTACCCCAGGCAGCCACTTGTTTCCAAGTCCAAAGTTCCTGGCCCACACATTGTCCCCTATGTTGAATTGTCTGGAGGGGGCTGGAAATTCTGTCTCAGCTGCTATTCTGTCCGGATGTAGCCTGTCTAGTCTGGTGACTAGGCGGTGGCCCCAACGTAATTCAGCTGGGCTTTTGCCGGTGGTTGTGCAAGGGGTTGAGTGGTGGGCCAGAAGGAATTGAGCCAATCGTTGGTGCCAATTTCCAGTGATGATGCATCGTAAGGCGTCCTTGGTTGTCCGTACCATAACTTCAGCCAGGCCGTTAGTGGATGGCCGGAAGGGAGCCGAGGTGATATATTTAATCAAGTTTGCCCTGGTGAAAATCTGGAAGTCAGCAGAAGTGAATTGAGGTCCATTGTCTGAAACTATAATATCGGGGAGGCCGTGCGAGGCAAAGAGCCCCCTAAGCACTTGTACTGTGCTGGCTGTAGTCAGGCTTCTAACTGGGATGACCTCCAGCCACCTGGAATAGCTGTCCACTATGATAAGGAACAGTTGCCCCTGGAAGGTTCCAGCAAAGTCTATGTGGATCCTTGACCAGGGTTTGTGGGCTGACTCCCACTTGTGTAGGGGTGCATGTGGTGGTCCTGGTCTGGATTGTTGGCATGGCTGGCATCTGGCAACATGCTCCTCTATGTGTTTATCCAACCCCAGCCACCAAAGGTAGCTGCGAGCTAAGGCCTTCATTTTTACCACCCCTCATGCAAGGCTAAGAGGGCTCATTGCCTGTGTTTTTCAGGGATGACAACTCGGCTTCCCCATAAGATGCATCCATGGTGGGTGGATAATTCATTTCTCCTATTAAAGTAGGCCTGGAATTCAGGCCCCGGGCTATGGCCCTGCCAGCCAGAGGTTACCTAACCCAGTACCCTGCTGAGGAGCCTGTCTGTGGTTGTTGCAGAAGCTATGTCCTTTACTTGCAGGGGGCAATCTGGCACTCCTTCAATGGCCAAGATCTGTCCCCCTGAGGCTGGGTCTGGATCAATATCTGCTAAAGGCAGTCTACTCAGCCCATCAGCATGACACATGTCTTTGCCAGGCTTGTGCAGTAATTTGAACGTATATGCTGATAGAAATGTGGACCAACACAGAACCCTAGGGGACAGAATTTGGGGGGTTTGTTTGTCCATGGTGAAAAGTCCCAACAATGGCTTGTGATCTGTAAAGATTGTAAATTCTCTGCCATATAGGTAATCGTGGAATTTTTTAACCCCTGCAACAATGGCTAATGCTTCTTTATTTATTTGGGCATAATTCCTCTCTGCTTTTGTTAATGTCCGTGAGTAATATGCTATTGGGTTCTGAACCTCTCCCTCCTCCAGATGGCTCAGCAAGGCGCCCACCCCATAAGGGGATGCTTCGCATGCGATACAAATCGGTTTATGCTCATTATAGTGGGTGATGGTAGATTTGCTGGATAGCAGCTCTTTTAGGTTCCTGAAACAGTTTTCATGGAGTGTGGTCCATTCCCATGGGGCATTTTTATCTAGTAATCTATGTAAGGGTTCTGCTCTTGCAGCTTTCTGGGAAAGGAAGGTATGGTAAAAATTTAAGAGCCCCAAGAAGGCTTGAAGCTCTGCTTTATTTTTTGGAGTAGGGGCTCTTTTAATAGCCCTCACCTTGGACTCTGTTGGATGGATGCCCTGTGCATCTATCCTGTAGCCCAGGAATTCTGTGGATGTTACACCAATTGAACATTTTTCCCTTTTTAATTTTAACCCAGCAGTACGAAATCTGCTAAGTACTGTTTGTAGTCTTTCTGCCAGTGTCTCTTCATCTTTCCCCACTATTAGGATGTCGTCGAAGTAAGGACACACTCCCGGAATGCCATTCAAAGTTCACTCCATGACTTCCTGGAAAATCCCAGGCACGGCAGAAATGCCAAACTGCAGTCTTGTGAACTTTGAAAGCCCTGTGGTGTGTAACTATCGTTTGCGCATCCTGCCAACTCCCTGGTAACAGGGAGCTGTAACTAAGCATGCGCGAGATCTAGCTTGCAGAAGATGGCGCCGGACTAAATGGCAGAGAGAACATGCTTCACCGAAGGAACAGGGTAAGCATGTGGGTTGAGAGTGTGATTGAGGGTGGCTTTATAGTCAGCACATATGCGCACTTCCCCATTAGGTTTCACGGGGGTGACTATAGGGGTTTACCAGGTCCCTCCTTCCACGGGTTCTAGCACCCCTAGTTTTAATAAGCGCTCCAGTTCGTCCTCGATTTTTTGTTTGAGGGCGAAGGGAACTCTTCTGGCCTTAATTCTAATGGGGAGGATGTCAGGTTTAAATTTCAGGGAGATTGGGGGCCCTGTTTACTTCCCTAGAGAATGATTGAATACGTCTGCAAATTGTTTGCAGATGGATTTGAGGCTTTTGGCCTGGGTAAGGTGGACTCCTCCTAACCAAATACCCAAGGCCTCGAACCAGTTTAGTCCAACTAAGCTGGCCCCCTTTCCTTGGGTGACTAGTACTTCAAGTGGGCCCTGGAATCCTCTGAATCTAACGTTTAAGGTGGCTATTCCCTTAAGCTTAATTGGGGCCTGTTGGAAGTCAGCCAATCTCATTTTAGTAGATTTTAGGGGAATTTGCTGTTTGCTAAGGCCACGGATTGTGTTATAGGAGCCGGAATCCACCTCCATTTCGCAGGGAATTCCCTGTAAATGGACTTTGATTCTAATTTTGGGTCTTAACAACTGATGGACATTTAATCGGTTATCAGGTGTTCCTCTCCAGTTAGTAGTCTGAACTGAGGGCCAGGGGGGCTCTGTGCATGGGGTGTAGGGGTTTGTCGTACCTGGTAGGGCTGAATCCAGGTCATAGACGTTCCCTGTGACAGACGGTGTGGATGTGCCCGTTTTTGCTGCACTCATGGCATTTGGCATTCCTAAACTTGCAGGATGCCCGTGGGTGGGCTGCTCCGCAGCTGGCGCATCTCTGACTATTATTCGGCGTACGGGGTTTTTGCTAGGCCAACGCTGGTGGTTTGTTTAGAGGTCTTGCGGCACCTTGCTGTGACAGAGGTTTCTTGTAGCTCTGTTGGATTACATCAATTCCAATGTCGGAGTCTGTTATTTCTTCTTCGTTGTTGGCTGAGTTGGAGAGATGAATCGACCTGTGGGGTCCATTGGAGGGCTGGTCTAGGTTTTCCTCACGAGTCATTTCGTATGCCCGGATCTCACTGACAACCTCGGTGAGACTCATGGTTGGTTTGGCGACTATTTTCCTTTGGAGCCGTTTGTCGAGGAGTCCTAGGACAATCTGGTCCTGGATCCTGTCTTCTAAGTCCAGGAAATGGCACCAGCGAGCAGCGTGTCTGGCAGCAGCAATGAAGTCTGTTGCGGCTTCCCCTGGCCACTGAGTCCGCTGGGCGAACTGCAGTCTCCAATAAAGCTCTCAACGAGCTGGTATGAAATGCATAAGGGACGGTGTTGACTGGGTCCGGGTTGCAGAGACCAGCGGCGACATCGTAGACAGCAGGTCCGCTGAGGCATAGTAATGCTGCAGCCTTCAAGTGGTCTTCCATAATTTTGTTGAATAGAAGGTACCCTTCTACCTGCCCGAAGTGTGATTCCCATCGCTCGGGATATTTGATGTTGAATTCTTTTATTTGTCCAATGATGTCATGCTGTCCTGGTGCCTGCTGCTTCACGGGTCTTGTGGGGCTATTTTCCCCAGTGACTTCAGCTCAGTGACTGTCAGCTCGTGACTTTGCTCCGTATTTGGCTCCGTGAAGCAGCACCACCCTTGTCGCCAGATGTATTGTTCGGTGGGTTCCTGGTTAGAAAAAGGACAGCAGGCTTGAGTGAGATCAGCTGTTTATTCGTCTCCTCAGGAACAACTTAGCGCATTTCAAACCCCCTTATATAGTCCCGCTGGCAGACTCCTGGCCAATCCCTGTTCGGGGATTCTCCCGCTGCTTCCGCTCGACCAATCCCTGCCAACCGCGTGTGGAGCTGTCAGGTCGCAGCTGTTATTGGTAGCTGTCAGTGGTAGCCGCGTGTGGAGCTGTCAGCGGGAGCCACATGTGGAGCTGTCAGCTGTCAAAGAACTGTGAAACTTGCGAACTTATGTTTATAACTATTAAATCCCCTTAACAACATATATTACAGAGAGGACTCCAAAAACTTTATGTCTAAAAATACCAGATTGTGAATGAATATGAATAAAAAAAAGGAAGGAAAAGAAGGAAGGAAAAGAGAATGGTTAGTTAATGAACTAAAGGAGTAGTTATTTGAAGAATAAATAAAACAAACAAAAAAAGTAGAAACAACTTATTTCTGTTGCACTTTTGGTGATATTTGTGTATTAGAAGGAATAGTGGTGGAAATTCACATGCTTCTTTTGCCTTCATGCTAGGTTGCTTGGAAAAAAATCATTGGTGTGCATTTGGTTGTTAATTTTTCATTGATAATGATTAGTGATAATGAAGAATCTTCATCACACCTATACTACTGACATTTGCAGAGAGGGATGAACTACATTCACTCAGATCCACTTAGCCTTGAGGATACAATTGTAAGTTTTAACACTGAACACAGGAAGTATTTATACATTTGAGAACATGAGGGGCCATGGTTTGTGCTTAGCCACGTTTTGAGCTAATGAAGTGTGAATCTGCAAAAATGAGTGATTAGGCCAAACAACCTTTTTATTTCATATAATTATTTTTCATAAATAATGTACTCTACATTTTTACTTTAATCAAAGTAAATATTGTTTTAAACTTTTTGTCTGAGCTATATTGCACCAATAGAAGTGAATATTTGTAACTCAGGATTGGGGATCCTTGGTGCTCTCTCAGCTTAATTGTTTTTATGCAGATGTTTCATTAACTAGGTAACATCATCAGTGCACTGGTAATAAAATATTTGCAAGAAAGCAGCCAAGCTTAGAGAACACCAAGGACTCTACAACTATATTGCAAAAAGTATAATATTCAGGGGAAAAAACCCATAAATATAAAAGGGTAAATGTTCTATGTATATCACAGCCTAAATGTAGATATACTCAGTGCTTTTTTTCTAAAAAAAAAAGGTGCCGAAACTCAGAGGTGCTGTCACTGGGAGTGATACCGGTGTTTCCCTACAATGTCACCGCTTGTCCTTTGCACCCCTGCCCCTGCGGCTCAGAGCCACAGGCCTTGGGGATTCCCCTCCCCACAGCTGCCACGGTGATTCCCCTCCCTGCAGGTGCCACGCTGCGGCCCATGCTGAGCCCCCACCCAGAGCTGCTCCAAACCCCGACCCAGAGCTGTGTTCCTCGTGGCAGTGGTCTCCGGTGCCAAACAGCTGATGACCTCTGGCACCAGCACTCATTCACTTACTGCCCCGTCGCTTCCAAATGCAGTAAGTGAGTGAGTGAGCAAGTGGCATTTGGAAGCGCTTGGAAGTGACGGGGCAGTAAGTGAGTGAGTGAATGAGCAAATGGCATTTGGAAGCGTCGGGGTAGTAAGTGAGTGTGTGAACGAGCAAATGGAGTTTGGAAGCGATGGGGCAGTAAATGAGTGAGTGAGCAAGAGGCCTTTGAAAGAGACGGAGTGAGTGGGGGATAGACTGAACGAGGTGCCTTTGAAAGAGACGGAGCAGTGAGTGAAAGCGACTGGAGGCTTTTGTGAGCAAAGTGTGAGTGAGTGGGGGGGGGCTTTTGTGAGTGAAGGGTGAGAGAAAAAGGGAAAAGTGAGAGGGAGAAGGGAAAAAGAAAAGGCACTGACTTCTGACTTCCTTGTTGCAGGAGTAGAAGGAAGCATTAACATTGAACCTCAACTTTTTGCCTTTCTATAATATTATAAACTAGCCATTTCTATAACAATAAATGAATCTAACCAATCAAACCCAAAATACCCCCCCCTTTTTAGTCACGTTTTTGACACCTTGTTAAGCACTGGTGGTACTTTAATATTGTCATGTCCTAAAAGTAGTACAATTTCTGAAAAGGTTGAAAAGCTTAATGCAGCCTAAATTGTTTATTGTCATCCTATTTGCAAATAATATCTTACTAGTTGAGATGGTGTAGTTGGGCAGCAGGGAGGGGTGCAGAGTTCCTGCCTTCACTGCAGACAACTTGCCTGTGCAACGTTTGCCGGCCGGATTTTTTGGCGCGCTCAGCAGCAATTCCTATTGGCTTTTGAAAGTAAATAGGCCTGGGGTAAGCAACCTTGGCTCTTTTATGACTCGTGGACTTCAATTCCCAGAAGATGTTACATAACATAACATCACCTGGAAGATGTTAAACTGTCCTTCTGTTTCTTTCCTTCCCAAAAATTGTGTTAATGAGTCCTCTCTAAGCTCTGCTGATCAGCTTGTCCTGGGTTGTTTTGCCACAAAATGGAACAGTTTGCAAGTTGCAGTTGAGACAGCCCATCTCATTTTAGATATATCACATATAATTGAAGATTGTAATTAGTTGTGTGTGCATGTTCAGCAAGTGTGATGTATTTGTGCTGACATGTCTAGGTCTCTTTCCAACCACATCCAGAAAAATTTGTAATGAACATTGGAATTCTCAAGGCCATGTCTGGTATTTCCCAGCAATCTGTTACTAGAAGGAAAAAGCAATCCCTGCTGCATTACTGATCCCAGAGAATGTATGCAGGTATCTTTAGGGTGCCATAGTTATGGATGAGAAATATTGGTTGCAAAGTTGGCATTTCTGGATGTAATACAGATATTTTGGACTTATTTTTGTTTCTTTGCATGTTTGATATTTTAAAAAGGCATATGCTACTGACTACACTTATGCACATATGTAACATCTTTTGCTAGGTTACATGACCACTGCTTGTCCAGAATGTGAAAAGTGAAAGATTGTGACTGCCAATTGGACGATCTGATCAGGAGAGGTACTGGGTCCCCAGGCAGCATAGTGTAGGCTTTTGCTCCAGTCGTCAGAGCATTTGCCGCATGGGAGCCCGCCTTCCCCTTAAGCACAAACTTCGGCTTCAAGTTGAGCTACAAGGCATCCCTTGCAAGATGGAACTGGACACTGGTTCAGCTGTATCCATCATTTCCCTGGAGACTTTCCGGTTCATGTGCAACTGCAGCAAGAGGTGGGCCAAGCTTAGGCCATCCGACATCCTCCTGACTGACTTCCAGAATTCCCGAGTAGCCGTCAAAGGCGAGGCCACATTGGCCATCAAATTCAAGGGGGTTTTGGGGGCCCTAGATGTAATTGTGGTGGAGGGCCAGAGAATGAGTTTAATATGGCTTGATTGGTTTGATGCTCTGGGCATTCAAGTAACCAAGATCCACCAGACACAAGCGGCAAACTTGGCATCAGTTTGCGATGAGTTAGTGGACATTTTTTACACAAGCCTGGGAGAGTACAAGGGCCCTCTGATAGCTTTTAAACTTGATCCTGCTGTAATGCCTGTTAGGATCAAACCCTGTAAAGTGCCATTTGTGCTGAAACATAAAATTGATGCAGAGCTGGACAAGCTAGTTAGTCAGGGGGTACTAATGGGAAACCCCAATTGTCACACCACTTAAGGCCAATGGGGAGGTCAGAATTTGCACTGATTACAAGTGCACCATAAATAGGGCACTTAAGCAGCAAACGTACCCAGTGCCAATCATTAGCCACATCTTGTCATCGCTGCAAGGAGGTACCATTTTCACTAAATTAGATTTGGCACAGGCCTATCAGCAGTTACCTGTGGATGAGGCCACAGTGGCTGCACAAACCATAGTGACACACGGGGGGCTTTTAAAGTCAAACGCCTCCAATTCGGGGTTAGCGTAGCCCCTGGAATTTTTCAAGGAGTTATGGAGCATACGCTCAAGGGCATCCTGGTGGTTTGCTCCTATTTCGACGATGTGCTCATCACCAGTGAGTCCACTGAGGTGCTTGCAAGGAGGCTCAAAGCCGTCCTTCAATGTTTCCGTGCAGCGGGACTTAAATTAAAAAGGAACAAGTGTAACATTGGGGTTTCTTCCACTGAGTTCCTGGGATTCTGTATTGATGCTGAAGGCATCCACCCTGCCAAGTCCAAGCTGAAGGCCATTCAGCTGGCACCAAGCCCCAGGTCGAAAGGAGACCTTCAGGCATTCCTGGGTGTCTTTAATTTTTACCATGCGTTCCTTCCTAACAAGGCCACAGTGGCAGAGCTGTTACACTGGCTCTTAGACAAAAACACCCCTTGGAAGTGGACCAAGCCAGATCTGTCTCCAGCAGGTCACATATTGTCAATTCAGGATTTGCCTGAATTTCCCCTCCATGTGGGGGATGTGGCAGAAACTGCTGCAGAGAAGGTTTCAAGTAGGGTTTTGGCATGGATTCACACTGGGTGGCTTGAAAATAGCCCTGGACCTGAGTTCCAGAGCTACTTCACACGTAGACATGAGCTTTCAGCTCAGAAAGGCTGCATTTTATGTGGGAGCAGGGTTATTGTTCCCAGTTCATTAAGGCATGCAATGGCAGAGCCGTTACACTGGCTCTTTGAGAGAAACACCCCTTGAAAGTGGATCAAGGTTCACGAAAATAGCTTTAAGGCAGTAAAATCACTACTGTCTTCCAATTCAGTGCTTATACACTTTAATGAAACATTGCCTTTATGCATTGCGTGTGATGCATCCCCTTACGGGGTGGGGGCTATTCTAAGCCATTTGTCAAGTGATGGGACTCAAGTCCCAGTTGCATATTGTTCAAGGACATTGTCCTCAGCTGAGCACAATTATGCTCAGATTGACAAAGAGGCCTTGGCCATTGTGGCCAGGGTGAAGAAATTCCATGATTACTTGTATGGCAGGGAATTCACGGTCTTTACTGACCACAAGCCACTGTTGGGGTTATTTACTACAGATAAGCAGACGCCTCAAACACTGTCCTAGGATGTTAAGGTGGTTCATTTTTATGTCAGCCTACAGCTAAAGGCTGGTTCACAAACCCGGCAAAAAACATGAGCCACGCAGATGGCTTTAGCAGATTGCCATTGCCACAGGTAGAGCCAGATCTGGCTCCAGCAGCTTGCATATTGTCAATTCAGGATTTGCCTGATTTTTTTTTTAATCCCATTTATATCCCGCCCTTCTCCGAAGACTCAGGGTGGCTTACAATCTAAGAAGCACAAATCAATGTGCTTAGCAATAGCCTTCATTCTATGTATATGCCTGCTTATTAGGGCTTTCGCCCCCCCCCCAAGCGGCATTATTACAAAGTCAGCTTATTGCCCCCAACAATCTGGGTCCTCATTTTACCTACCTCGGAAGGATGGAAGGCTGAGTCAACCTTGAGCCTGGTGGGACTCGAACCTGCACTAATTGCAGGCAGCTGGTGTTACTTAAGGAGGTATTAGCCCACTGCTCCACCAAGGCTCTTAGAATTTCCCCTCCATGCGGGGGATGTGGCTGCAGAAACTGCTGCAGACAAGGTTTTAAGTAGAGTTTTGCTACTTCACACATAGACATGAAGCTCAGAAAGGCTGCATTTTATGGGGGAGCAGGGTTATTGTCCCCAGTTCATTAAGGCACCGTGTACTTCAGTCTCTGCATGAGGGACATCCAGGCATAGTCCGGATGAAGGCATTGGCACGAAGCTACCTATGGTGGCCAGGCTATCGAGGCCCAAGTACATGGGTGTTACATGTGTCAACAGTCCAGACCAGAAATGCCACATGCTCCTGTCCGCAGATGGGAGGAAACTCATACACCGTGGTCAAGAATTCACATTGACTTCGCTGGACCCTTTCAGGGACAGCTAGTTTTGATAGTGGTTGACAGCCACTCTAAATGGAAGTAATTCCTATTCCAACTATGACTACTGCTAGGACCATCCAGGTCCTTAGAAAGCTTTTTGCAACACATGGGCTGCCAGACGTCGTAGTCTCGGACAACGGGGCCCAGTTCGCTGCCATATTGATCAGCTGCGGAAGCGTTTTGCGGAACAGCCACAAAGGAAGGATCTCACAACAGTTCTGCTCCTAGAGCCAGAAACTGGCAACCTAACAGAATTGTTCACACACTCTGAGGACTCTTGCAGTCAGTACAACGGGGAGGTGGTTATAGACATACACAGTCCAGGGGCGCAACATGGGTCCCCTGACAGGGAGAGTCAACCCGAAGAAGACAGCCAGTATGCTAACTCTGCTTCTTCATTGGACTTTAGTCTGGGCCAACCTGGAATGGCCAGCCAAAGGGACCCGAGTCAATCAGACTCTTGTGAACTCATGAGTCCTGGTCTACCCAGCCTGGCAAGTAAGCTGGTGGACTGGGAGTTGCCTGGATCTCCCAGGCAGTCTGCAAGGTTGTGCAGACCATCACCATATCTGCAAGACTTTATTCTCAAATAATATTAAAAATGTGTGTACATTCTACGTGGGAGGGGTGTAATGTATTGGGATTTTACTTGAACTTGCCTCCTGCTTCCAAAGAACTCACTACACAACACATTGTCAGATATTTAATACCTTGTTCCTTGCTCTCTTGTCATTAGCAAGCTGTTTTCATTCCAGTAACAGTGATCTCTGAGACTGGACTGCATAATAGGGGTGGTTATATAAATAGTCAAAATCCAATCAATTCAACCAACCTGCTAGGATCTTCTTCTTCCTACTGTTGCTTAACTAAAATGACCAAACACCATTTAACAATTTCTTCTTCTTTTTAAAACATAGCATCTTACTGTGTTGCTAACTAATTTTGGGAAGTAATATTTATGTATATATTTAATGAATATGGCTTACTTATAAGGCTGATTGAATTCTGATATGCTATATTTATTTTAAGAATTATGTGATTTTAATGTGTATTATGTTGTTAATCTTTTTTCACAGCTGTTGTAATATTGGAATACAGCAATGTGTTCAAATATATGTGCAAAAAGATTTTAAAAAATGACTATCATAAAAATACAATCATCATCATCATCATCATCATCATCATCATCATCATCATCATCATCATCATTTTAGCCATTGTCTATCCACTGCAGGATGAAGCCTCTTCCATGTGTTTCCAATCAATAAGATCCTGAGCTTTCTTTTGCCAATTATGCCAGCAATACTTGCTGATGTATCTCATGTTGTATCTCATGATGTATCTCAAGAGCCTTGGTGGAGCAGTGGGCTAATGCCTCCTTAAGTAACACCAGCTGCCTGCAATTATTGCAGGTTCGCATCCCACCAGGCTCAAGGTTGACTCAGCCTTCCATCCTTCCGAGGTAGGTAAAATGAGGACCCAGATTGTTGGGGGCAATAAGCTGACTTTGTAATAATGCCGCTTGGGGGGGGGGGCGAAAGCCCTAATAAGCAGGCATATACATAGAATGAAGGCTATTGCTAAGCACATTTGATTTGTGCTTAGATTGTAAGCCACCCTGAGTCTTCGGAGAAGGGCGGGATATAAATGGGATTAAAATAAAAAATAAAAATAAAATAAAAATGTTATTTGATTTTAAAACAAAATACACGTTTCTATTTTGACAATGTTGTATCAACTAAGCTTGATCTTTTTCAACAAAGTAATTGCTTTTTCTTTTTTAACAGTTATTTTAAAAATGAATACTAATTTTATGCTTTCTTACTCCAAGATTACAATCTTAAAGTCTTGAAAGAAAGTTGTCATGCATTTATCATCCCCCTTCCATCTGCTCCCAAATAACACAACCTTACCTACTAGTTTAAGCTAGGTAATACTCAAGTCAAAGAATCTATAGCAGCAATGATACTGATATTAAATTGCCAATGAGAATGAAGTAAACAAATAAAGCTCTCTGTAATGTAGACTTCATTTTTTAAAGTAGATGCATAAAACCAAGCTTCTAGATTTCTTTTGTTCTGCACAAGTGGTGCTGTAAGAAGTTCACTGCTGATGTAATCATTGTGAGTGGTTGTCTTCATCCATTTAAATCAGATGAATAGGCAGTGATGACCAAAGTGCAACTTGTTGGTTTTTCTGACCTTCTCAGTAGCTTTTGCTGTAACTTTTCTATTTGGAAAGGGGAGAGCCTTGTGCTGAAGTGATGCTATGCCTAATGAAATAGAAGATACTCCTGGGAGTATCTTCTGTTACTCTACTACCAGTCATAGGAAGCAAGAGTGTCTGCAGGAGGGAGGTCAAAGATTGTATTTGAGACTGCCATATTGACTTTTTAAAATGTCCCCAGGATGTATCCTGCAGTGATGAGCTAAATATATACCATTTGTGTCTAGCATCAATATTAAATCATTCACTGAGATTTATTAAAAAATCCATTAAGACCTGGGTTTCCCCCCCGTGTATTTAGAAACAGTTGAGTGGTTTAAATTCATTTAATTATCTTGTTCATTCTCCATTTTATATGCTATGCTTGGGTAGGTTTTTAAATTTTATATGGTTGAGGGTTTTTTTGTTTGTTTGTTTTTTTGCTGTATGCTGCCTGAGTAACATTACTTGGGTCAGGTGGTCCTATAAATCCATTAAATAAAAATTAAATATTAAATTAACATTTTCTGAGAATATTCTTTGCCACTCATTGTGAACTGTAACAGGTAAATCCCTGAAGATTAATCCAGTTGCCAACTGCTGTTTATTTTCCTTTTCACCTGAAATTACAGAATTCAACATATTAAAGTACTATATAACAACTTCTGCTGTTACTACTACTACTTCCAGTATGAGAATGACGAGGATGCATATTTTCTGTCAATGCTCAACTTTAGCTGTTCATCTGTTGCTGTTATTATGGAAGGATATTTGTAACTCAGGATTGAAATGAGGGGTTCTTGGTGCTCTCTGAGCTTGGTTTTTTCTTGCAGATATTTCATTACTCAAACTAAATAACATCATTGTTATGTATTGATATAAATCATATGGGCAGTTATAAATAAGTAACTGCTGTGTTTGTTTAAACTGTTAACTGTCTGTCTGTCTACGGTTTTGCAAGCTTGTGTTTTGGGTGGGAAAATTGCTTTAAAGTCATTGGCCACCGCCTATCGGCGGTCTCTATAAATAGATGTCAAAGTGGCTGTTAGAGTCGCTTCTGTGTTAACTTAATAAATGTTCTGTTGTTTGCACCTTCGCTCATCAATGCCTAATGATCCCAGAACACAACAATCATCATGAATAGAATAGAACAACAGAGTTGGAGGGGACCTTAGAGGTCTTCTAGTCGAGGGCTTTTCAACCAGTGGTACAGGAACCACCTGTGGTACATTGGCACCTGGCAGATGGTACACGACCATCCTAGAAAAGTGGTAGCAGGGGAGGGGAATGAGCTGAACCAGTGGCTGCACCGCACAAGCCTGAGCGAGAGATGGCTGGAGCTGCAGGGCTGGGCTCAGCGGAAGCACCAGGATCAGTGCTTCTTTGGGGCTGTCAGGGCTCAGTGGAAGTGCCAGGATCAGTGCCAGGCTCCAGCTGGAGCTTGGTGCTGATCCTGGCGCTTCTGCTGAACCCAGAGAAGCATCGATCAGCTGGAATGTTGCAGCATCTCCAGGGTCTTGTGATTTACATTCAGATGCTTGGCAACTGATTCATATTTATGACAGTCACAGTGTCCCAGGGTCATGTGAAGTGACCAAAACTTCCTGCAACCACCCAGCAGATGGGGGAAATAAAAACCAAACATACCCCCCACCCCACCCCCACTGCCAATCTGCAGCAGAAATGCTCACAACAATGAAAACCTTGGACAGGAGGAAGAGCACTGCTGGGCAGGCAGGCAGGTGTCTTGCTCAGCTGTGGCTTGGGGGGCACTTTTTTCAGTGCCATTGTAACTTCAAACAGTCACTAAGCAAACTGTTGTAAGCCAAGGACTACCTGTACTTCATCACTTTTTTGCTTTTTTTTTGGTTATCAAGTTTTTGACACCTTGCTAGGTGACTGGAGGTACTCGGATGTTGTCATATACTAAAAGTGGTACAATGAGTGAAAAGGTTGAAAAGCCCTGTTCTAGTCCAATTCCCTGCTCAGGCAGGAAGCCCTATACCAGACATGTCAAACACAAGGCCCAGGGGCCAGATCCGGCCCGCGAAGTGGTTTCATGTGGCCCGTGAAGCCATCCTGGAAACAGTGAGGGAACGGCCCCCACTGCCTTGGCCCTGGTCCAGAGACCCTCCTTCTGCCAGAGACCCTCAGATCTGTCCCACTCCTGCCCAGGCCCCCATAGGCACCCTTGATGAGAACAATGTAGAGCTGGCCATGCCCACCCAGTAGGCCATATGCACTTTAGCCACGCCCACCCAGTAGGCCACGCCCACCCTGGCCATACCCACCCAGCCCCTGAGGGCAACCGCAATGCTGATGCGGCCCTCAATGAAATTGAGTTTGACACCCCTGCCCTATACCATTTCAGACAAATAGTTGTCCAATCTTGTCTTAAAAACTTCCAGTGTTGGAATATTCACAACTTCTAGAGCAGGCATATCAAACTGCTGGCCTGTAGGCTGGATGTGTCATGTTGAAACCGTGCCCACTCCATTGCCAGCAATGGGGAAAAAGTTGCGATATATCACGTGATGTCACATGACATCGCAAGTTTGACATGCCTGTTCTAGAGGCAAGTTGTTCCATGGAATAATTGTTCTAACTGTCAGGACATTTCTTCTTAGTTCTAGGTTGCTTCTCTCCTTGATTAGTTTCCATCCATTGCTTGTTGTCCTCCCCTCAGATGCTTTGGACAATAGCTTGACTCCCTCTTCTTTGTGGCAAACACTGAGATATTGGAACACTGCTATCATGTCACCCCTAATCACCCCTAGTCACCCCCTTCTCTTCATTAAACTAGACATACCCAATTCTATCAACCATTCTTTGTATGTTTCAGCCTCCAATCCCCTGATAATCTTTGCTATTCTTCTCTGTACTCTCTCTAGAGCCTCAACATCTTTTTTACATCATGGTGACCAAAACTGGATGCAATATTCCAAGTGTGGCCTTGCCCCCAAAGCATTATAAAGTGATATTAACACTTTGCATGATCTTGATTCTATCCCTCTGTTAATGCAGCCTAAAACTGTGTTTGCTTTTTTGGCAGCTGCAGCAGCCCATTGCTGTCTCATATTTAAATGATTGTCTAGTAGGACTCTGAGATCCCTCTCACAGTTATTACTACTGAGCAACGCACCACCTATACCAAGGGTGTCAAACCCAATTTCATTGAGGGCTACATCAGCATTGCAGTTGCCCTTGGGGGGCCAAGTGGGTGTGGCCAGGGTGTGGCCTACTGGGTGGGCGTGGCTGGAGTGCGTGTGGCCTATTGGGTGGGCATGGCCAGCTCTACATCATTCACATCAAGGGTACCTATGGGGGCCTGGGCAGGAGTGGGACAGATCTGAGGGTCTCTGGCAGAAGGAGATGGGACCAAGGCAAGTGCCAAGGCATGGTCCACTGGAGGAGCCTGTTTCTCTCAGGCCATCTGGGGGGGGGGGCTGGATGGTGGTGCAGAGGTCAAATGCCCAGCCCAGCCCTCAAGCACCCATGGCACTAAGTCCAGCCCCACTTCCCCAAGGGGGCACCAGCTGCACTTACCTCCTCAAGGCTGCTGCTGCTATGCTTGCTCTCCTTAGCCAGGTTGCTCATGATGGGTACGAGGGCAACTTGAGGAGACCTGGCTTTGTATCAAAGTTTCCTTAGCAATAGGATGGGAGACCCCCCCAGGATAGGCCAGGAGAAGGGGGCAAGGGGATGGTGAAATGGCAGTAGGGAAGGACTAATGCAGGACTTTCCTCAGACCCTCCCTCTCCTTCCTTCCTTCCTTCCTTCCTTCCTTCCTTCCTTCCTTCCTTCCTTCAAGTAGTGGGAAAATATTTGAGATGAGGGAGGGAGAAAAACAGGTAAGAAATGCCACCAAGAGGGTGTCTTTTTTTCCTCCAAAGCACCACAAAGCAGGACAAGAAACAATGGTTAGAAACTGATCAAAGAGAGAAGCAACATGGAATTAAGGAGAAACTTCCTGACAGTGAGGAAAATTAACCAGTGGAACAGCTTGCCACAAGAAATCATGGGTGCTCCATTACTGGAGATTTTTAAGAAGAGGCAGTACAATCACTTGTCACTTTATCAAATGCCTTACTGAAGTCCAAGTAAATTACATCCACAGCATTCCTCTGGTCCACTAATTTTGTTACCTGGACAAAGAATGCAATAAGATTTGCCTAACAAAAAATCTTTGGTTATGAATTTGTTTGCCTCTAGGTGTTCACTGATTCCTTGCCTGATTATTCTTTTCCAGAATCTTTCCAGGTATTGAGGTCAGGCTGATAGGTCTGTAGTTTTCTGGATCATTTTTTCCCCTTTTTTGATGATGAGAACTATATCAGATCTTTTCCAGTCCTCTGGTAACAACAACAACAAAGTTGGAAGGGACCTTAGAGTTCATCTAGTCCAACCTCAGAAAGAAAACCCTATACCATTTCCCAGTAGTTCCCCAATGTTCCAGGATCTTTGAAAGATATAGTTCAGTGGTTCTGAGATCATGTCTTCCAGTTCCTTCAGAACCTTGGGATGTAATCCATCTGGTCCTGGTGATTTGAAGTCATCTAGGGTGGACAGGTGCTCACTTACCATTTTCTTGCCTATTTTAACATGTTTCTAATTTGTTTTTTACAGTACTGTTTTTGATAGGTTGGACTTTTTTCTCTTTTTGTGAAAGATGGATGCAAAAAACAAGTTAAGTCATTCTGCTTTCTCCCTGTTGCTTGTCATCTTCTTGCCACTTTCTCCCACTAATGGACCAATAATTTTCTTGACTTTTTTCTTGTTTTTTACATGTTGAAAGTAGCTTTTCTTTTTTTGTTATTTCTGACTTTTGTCGCAAACCTTAGTTCATTTTGAGCTTTAGCTTTCCTCATTTCATTTCTGCAGGCTCAGGCTATTTGCTAATATTCTGCCTTGGTTATGTGCCCCTCTTTTTTTATACTTGTCCTTTTTGTCTTTCAATTTATCAGAGAGTTCTTTCTGCAGCCATGCTGGTTTCTTTTGAGAGCTGTTATTTTTCTTCTTCATTGGTATTGTGCTAGACTGGGCTTTTATAATCTCACTTTTCAAAATTTCCCAAGCTTCTTGAGTTGCTTCCCCTTGGAGATTCTCATCCATGGAATCCTTCCAAGTGCTCTTTAAGTTTATTAAAATTAGCTCTGTTAAAGAGCAAGACTCTAGTTTGACTATGTTCTGTTGCTTGTGCTTGCATAATGTTGAATTCCAATATTGCATGATCACTCCTCCCTAAGGTTCTTGTAGATTCAATTTCTTCTATCATTTCATCTCTGTTAGTGAGAACTACATCCAATATGGCTGATCCCCTAGTTCCCTTCTCTACTTATGCTGATGATGCTGATGACATTATTTAGTTTGAGTAATGAAATGTCTACAAGAAAACAATCAAGCTCAGGGAGCACCAAGGACCCCTCAGAGCTGCTATTAGATCTATCTGCAGGACTAATTCTCTTTTTTTCTTATCTCCTGGGAAAATTTTAGGGAAAAACAATTTTGGGGTAAATTCCCACTGCCTTTTGAAGCAAGTAGTTAGTGTACTAGAGTTTCTCCCTGAAGAAGTAAGCACAGCAACTGAATACAGCTTGTAAAACATATTTTTATATATAGTACTATAGTACATTATTAGAAGTATGTACAAAAATACAAATAAATATGATTTCTTTTAAAAAGTTCATCATTCATTCCTTATGGTAGACATAATACATATAAACAGTAGATTGAAAAATTTATTTCCCCAACATAGACTTTTTTAAGTTGTCTTACCTTAAAGTGGTCTCTATTTTGGGATGGTGAAAATTGAAATTATGGAAATTAGGCTTTGGTTTCTAATTCCTGGCATATGTAAACTCCAAATAGTAGCTGTTGCTAGCATGAATTACATCACAAGGCTAAGATTTTAGTTAGAGCTATGTACAAGGGAGGAAGGGTATGTGAATGAAATATTGTTAGATGTATATGTTAATCAGCTTATTTGCTTTACTGCATTAATGAAGCACAAGTTTAATACTAATTATTAGTTCATATTGAAATGGAGATGAGTGCTGGCCCCTATAGTTGGCAACATAGTGGAATAAAATTTGCAGGGACTCCTTTTCTCCTTCCTTCCTATTAGTTCATATTACTTTTCTGATTTCTTTTTTTAAATCTTAGGTTTGTTCTGTATTTTTTTGTAATCTTAATTATGTTTCTTATAAATCACTCTGGGATATATGATAGAAGGGGTAAGTAAATCCATGTTGTGTCTAGAAAGTACTGTATATCTGGTCCGTCAGTATCTATTCAGCTCAGGACTTTGAACGCAAGTTATCTCCAACTAAGTTGAACATTGCATTATTTAACTATTCTGGCTTTAAATTGACTTACTGGCTGTCAGTGCTAAAACATTGCAAGGAATTCAGGGTCTAAAGATAGTTCCTCTTGAACTATAATACAAGAAGATTTAATAATGCCTAACAGCTATGATAAAGAAGTGTATACCGAAAGAGAGAAAGAGAGATGCCAGAACTATTTTTAGATTTTGACACTAAACTACACAGCTCAATAATGCAGTTTGAGCAGCCCATGCTGTAAAGAGAACCATGAAAATAGTTGTTTCTTCAGTTACTTTCATTTCACTCAAAGTTTGTTGAAGATTATGATGTCAAAAGGTTAATATAAATAACTATATTTAATGTCACATGAATGTTTTGTTTAAACTTCAAAGCTTTTACACACAATAACCTTGATTCTGAACAGGACAGAATACAAATGTAGCTATTGATGAAGAAGAATATAAAGAAGATTCTATTTTCAGGGTTAAGAGAGAGAAAAAAACCTCAGCAATAATATTTGCAATCTGACCATATAAACTAACCTCTGGGAACCACATGAACATGATCATATAGTTTTCTTTGTATCAAAGTAGAAGTAATCATCCTGCTGGAATTTTATTTTTTATTTTTTTATTTTATTTTCCAGTGTTGCTTCCAGCCCCGGGCTTTTCTGATACTGTCTAATTCAAGAATTAACTGTAATTACCCCTGCTTAGCCTTTTTCTTAATCAGTGGAGATTTTGGCAGCTGCTGTAAAGGCAATAGCTAACTACTTCCATGTTGAAAGTTTGAAAACTCAAGGGAACATTTAATTTTACATGTAGAGCAGCAGATATCAGCAGACAGAAGATCCTAGCATTTGCTGTATGTCTCCTAAAAGTGGACAATCCTTTTTCTTTCCTTTGAAAATCAGAAACAAAGAAGCAAAGCCCTCAGTGCCTTCCCCTCTACTTTCACAATGCCAAAAGCATCAGAGCAGCTCTTGCATCCTGATGAAATGAAAGAAGGTCTGCTTTATTATTAATAATCAAGGGACTGGAACTTTCTAACAATATATGTTCAAATCCCAAGATGAACAAAGAAATCAAGTGCTTTAGTTGCACCTCCATAGGTGAAACTGATTCTTCATGTATGAAGAATCTCGTGATGCAGATGCTTTTAGTTTTCAAGTCAAACTTATACATGATGCTCTCTGAAGATCATATTTATAAGAATAAATATTGGAGAATCAAATGTGGTTTAAGGTGGTCATTTCATTAGTGTACCATTCTATATGATTAGATACCCTATGCTTATTAATTACTATTAGTTCTGGTGAGTTAGTTGTCCTTCAGATAGATCTCTTACATTTCTTTGATGTAAATGAAATGCTATGCAGAGATAAAAATGAATTTAGGAAGGCTGAATATAATGATATAGTAGGATACTCTTGAAATATGATAGTGAGCAAATGTTAAATTGAAAATAAAGGATGTTACAAACATCCTTTTAATATTTAGTCAGGATTGTATTTTATAATACAAATAGGTTACAGTTATATAATAATCTATGCAGATGGATATATATAATAATCTATGCAGATGGATATATTTATTTCTGAGTAAACATGCATATGATTTCTAACATCTAGATATAATCCATAAGATTATTTCAGACCAGACTGAATAATAAGCACTAAAAATAATTGTCTGATTTCAAATGCTTAATATTACACATTTTTCTCATGGGAAATATCTTTAAATCAAAGAGTGAATGCACATATTAAAATTAGTTTAAAACAGCCATGGTTTGTTTATTTGGCTACATAAACTACAATGAACATTTCCACTGTAATTGTGAATCAGTTACAGCTTCACTGGCAGCATGATCCGCTCAAATTGAAGTGCTTAAACACTACTAAAATAAAGATATATTTTTGGCTGAATTTTCTGACCTATGCAATTTTGTAAATGCAATTTTATTTCTAGAAGATTGAGAACTGAGATGGATATCTTTAAATTCCACTTTTAATGCTTCTGAGTTAATTCTTTGCAATTTTATTCATTTAAAATTTTGTCATAATTACCTGTAATGGGATAGAACTTGAAAAAAGTAAAAGCAAGATAAAATAACCATAGGATAGCTGAGGAAGCAATGAGTATCTGAAAAATTAGTATAAGAATGTGAGTTTACTTAAACTTGTTTGAAAAATCATTACATTAACTAAAACTAGGATTAGAACTGCATACTACATTTAATAGTAGAAGTAAATTAAAATATAATACACAAAAGCTTCAGTATTATTTAAATCTTAAGAAACATTGGAAGAAAATTAGTAGAAATTTCTCATTAGTCTCACTAGAATATTTCAAGGCCAGAGGCTGAATGTAACAGTACATATCCTTGAAGTAGATAAATAGTAGGAATGTGGAGAGGCTCTGAAATGAGTGTTATTTGAAGTTGTGGCTGTCAATCTGCACAATCAAAGGATGGACTGTACAATTAGCCATTTAGGGCATGACCACTAATTTTATAATGCCTCTTTGGTTGCACAAAATTTTGTCAGTCCTAAAGCAAAGCACTGAGAATACTGTATTGGTCAAGTCAGATTTTCATCATCTACTTTCCTGGATAATCTGTGGTAAATCTGAAAATGCCTCATTTGACAGATTGCTCTTGCTATCAGGTGAGCTAATTTTTTTAAAAAAAATGCTTAGTAATTAGTTACATTGTTAATGTAATGCCCATTTTTGGAATGTTTTCTATTGGGACATAACTGTGTAGATAGGTTTCATTTCAGACAAGGTTTTAAAACAGTATTGCATGGTAATGACATATTAAATAATGTCTAGTTATCTTTTCAAAATATTTATTCCCACCAATAGTGGAATGAATAGTGACTGAAAATTGGAAAATTTAGAGAGTAAGGAAAATGGTTTGAAATACCAGGATTTTCTTATTGGTTTGTGAATGTAGCATAGATAATTCTGATGCAAGCAATAGGAATAATGATCTACTTGTATTGACATTCAAAGGATATAGATTTCAAGTGGAAATATAACTGCTATCAAATTTTCATATCAGAAATTTGTATATCATGCTTACAAAGAAAAAGTAACATTTCAGGAATTTTTCCCCTTCTTTTCAGATTCAATCCCACCTGGAAAATCCAGTGAGGTATCACATTCAGCAAATTCCACAGCATCAAGTGAAACCATTTCTGACACTGGATACCAAGTTATCTAGCCAATCTCTATTACTGCCTCATTCCCAATCTGTACCTTCTTCAGGATCTACACTTATAATAAAGAGTGATCATATGCCACCTACTAGTAATATCAGCGTTCCTGAAAGTCCAGTAACCAAGATACTAACTCTTGGAGGAGAACATGAAAATGGGGTATGATTTAAAGTTGTGAGATTAGTTTAGAGCAGGCTATCATACCGAATGGAGTTGACAAAAAGAACAGTTCTCCAGTTTGTTCATCTCTTGTTGTTTAAATAAAATAGGTTTAAGGAAGGATGACTTTAGACATTAATTTTATTGATTGCACCATAAAGCTTGCACATTAAAAAATCATAACTTCATTGTGTATCCAACTTCATTTGGACATCAACAAGCCATGCATCATCATTAACAAGCCTACCATATCATCACTGCTTAATGATGTGTTTTGTAACTGATATGCTAAGAAGTTATTTTCCTTTTTCCAAGGAATCTAACCATAACTGAACAACATATGTAAAAGGGAAAAATGTTAGGGTTGATGTTTGTTACTGGAGGTTTTTTACTTTTACCTAAAAGAATAATGTGTTCAATTTAAGTCAGTGCTACCCGCCTGCTCTGAAAAGTAAGGGGGGGGGGACAACATTACTTATTTGATCTGTTTTCCCATATTTTCATTTGAGACTTCCTTTGCATTTCAAAGAAAAAGTACTCTTTCTTTCATGTAAATATACTATAACTATCTCTTGTTCCAGCAAACAAGAGTTGTAGAATTATTGCATTGCATTGCATACTGTATAAGAATATTATTTAATTGTCAATGCTGCAAACATTGGATGTTTTTGCTCCTATTCTGTAAATGTAGACCATAAGGTTGTCCAGATCTTTGAACAAGTAGGTTGGTTTGGACAGGGACTGAAATGAATCACTTCTTGGAAATGGTTTTATAAAGCAATAGGTTCCTTCACCTCTAAGAGTATGTGTCCTTCCTCATTTTCAAGCTCCGTGCCTTTTACTAAGGAATACTTTTTTTGACCAATCTGTAGCTATTTCAGTTGTTGAGATTCCCATGCCTTAGCTTCATGGCCAAAATATTGATATTCCAGGGATAGAAAATTTTCCCCAAATGCTTTAATTTTATTTAGTTATTTTTAAAATCTTCAGAACCCTTATTTCTGCCATCTGGTCTAACTACTCTTATTTACTATTTCTGTTATCACTGTAAGTTAGTCACATAAATGATTCTAGCTAATAAGAGATCAATAAATAGTTAATAAGATGTTATTATCATAAACAGCAATATAATTTTGGCTATGTGATGTGTATCCCACTGAGAGAGAAGGAAATGCATTTTGGATTAGTCATGTGGATGATTCTAGCAGATTAGAGATAATTAGGAAATAGGATAAAATCAGTAAATAAGTGAAATCAATTTGTTTGGCTGAAGGCAAATCATATTTCAGAGACTTCATTGTCTATTTCCTCAAATGAATATTCTGATTTTTTCCCCCAAAATCAACAAGTAACCATTTGGTAATTTTTTCTTTTTCTGTGTTCTTTCTTCAAAGAACTCAGAAAATCGTACATGTTGTTTCCAGGTGATCTTTAACCCACATAGTATATTGGAACCATTCCACTTAATTGTAGCAGTATCATGACGTTGTTCTCTTTCAGACCATTCTTAGGAGATAGGTTTACCAAATATTATTTGTTTTTGTTTTTGTTCTTAAATTATTATTTTTATGACTGCAGTCCTCTACCTCATTCAGTGCATGTATCATTGATCTTCCTTTGGCAAGAACCTGTATAGGATTGTACTGTAAATATCTCTATTAACTATTCATGTTCACTCATTAACAATTCTTGTTATATTAGATGGAAGAAGTTATAGATGAGATAATCAACATGGAATCAAATTTTAATGATGAAGGGATAAGTTGCTCTGAAACACCACTGCTCATGCCAAAAGTGGTAAGTAACTGGCATACTTTTTCATAAGAACAATTGAAAATGTGGATCAGAAAACTGTATGGAATTATAATCAGGTAAAATGTGTTGCTTGCGTTCAAACTATCTTTTGCAATTACAAATTGTAAATGTGTGCCATAGAAAGCTGTATTGTTCAAAGTTGTAAAACTATATCAGTGAGGTTGTGGATTCATCTATTTGCTAAAATGCCTTTAATATTTCATCAGTTTGTAGTTACTTTTTTCAGGAAAAGTTCATGCAGAATAACATACATGAATCAAATTCCTTAGCATTTTATTTTTATTTGCAAGGATAGCATTTTTCTATGAAAATATAAATTATTGCCAAGAGAATGTATGCCTTACTATTTTAGTATTGGTTGATTTTAATCATTTAAGTATCCCGTAGGTATGAAAAAATATGAACAAGAATGGTATATAGTATATATTTACAGACTTAACAATTGTTGTTGAAACTTACTGTTGTCAAATATAACAATACTGAAGCACACTTTCCTATATATAAATTGCAATTAAGTATAATACTTTAGTAAATTTCTCAAGAGGGGAGATTAGATATGAGATGAGCAGCAAATAAATTTCCTAAATAAATAAATATGAAAAATGATAAATTTATCATTTACATAAGCTGTGCTCCCCAAATGTACTGCAATTAACTATTTCTAGCAAATAACAGGAAAAGTTTTCTGGAACTTTTAGTATTACTCCCACTGGATATAGTGAATTGGCAAATGTTCTGAACATTCAAGTTGATCTGGTAATTGCTAAAAGCACTAATACAGTGCATCTATATGCTGTGCATAGATGATCATTATCAGCAATGGAAAGTGATGCTTTCCCCTCAGTTCTGGTTCTGCTGAAATATAGCATGTGGAAAGACATTGTATACTGAGTGCATGCCATATTCTACAGTACACATGGAATCCATTTTGACTACCCAAGAATATTGTTCAGTATTTCTTTGTCTCTTACCAAAGTTTGCTGTCTTATTTGGTATAACATTCATGTGCATGGTGAAACATATGAAGATGAGCATTTCAAAAAATGCTACCTAATCTTTAACATGCAAAATGACTTCATCTTTCTTTTATTTCAAAGGAGGTGGTTTCAAGCAGAACTATATTTTAATACTATCTTTCCAGTTAAGTAACATATAATTGTGTAATTTTATGGTGAGGATGTGATTTCATAGAGCTTTTATATCTCAGTGTGGTTTGTATCCTCTCGCTGACATCTAGTGTATTCCTACTGTATATCTATATGTATACTAATATTTGTTCAGAAGTAACTAGGTTTTTAAAATGATTCAGCTGCCATGGTGTTTTGTTCTGCCTAATTTGTACATAAAATATTTATACAACATTTTTGTTTGAGATAAAACTTGTCATAAATTGGAATTTAGTTGATAAATGCTTACTGGATATGTAAAGAACAGACTACTAGGTCACCTCATTTCTTTTAAATCAATATAATTTATTTCAGCATAGAATGCATGCATGCCCAACCCTGACATTCACTGTGCCTCCCCTTTGCCTCCAAGCAAACATTTTTGGAGTGATCTTTGGCTGTGTTTCTTCATCATGGCACCTTAGCATCTTATAGACATTCAACTTTTTACTTTGCATTTATTGCTGATGATAATATGATGCGTTTCTTGTTCTTTATTTCTACACACATTATTAAAAATGTATATTTCAATATCATAGGAGTTGGCATGACATTCTTAGCAACCTTGATAGTTGTTGGCAGCATCCATTTCTCTTTATTAACATTTAATCCATTTAATTTAGCATTGTACCCGAAATATACTCTCGCATTTCACAAATTATATATATTTATATTTATTAAATTTTTATACCGCCCTTCTCCCGAAGGGCAATAAATATCAAAATACAAAATACAAAAGTTAAAAAACATTAAATAATTATGCCCAATGTGATACATTAGTTAAAATTCATATTAAAATCCCAAACCCCAAACCCATCAGACCAGGCCGGCTTGTTCAAATAAATAAGTTTTTAGATCACGTCGGAAGGAGTGAAGGTCGGGGGCCATCCGGAGCTCAACCGGTAAGCGGTTCCACAGGTCTGGCGCGCCCACAGAGAATGCCCTCCCCCTGGGGGCCACCAGTCAACATTCTCTAATCGGTGGCACCTGAGGAGGCCCTCTCTGTGGGAGCGCACTGGATGGAGGGAAGTTGACACCGGCAGCAGGTGTTGCCGTAGGTAATCCAGACCCATGCCATGTAGGGCTTTATAGGTCATTACCAGCACCTTGAATCTCACCCGGAGGGCAACTGGAAGCCAAATTGGGTAAATTATAAAGTTTCTAACTTGAAGACTGGGTGCAATAAAAGGGAGTAAGCTTCAATCAATACATATGATATTCTGCAGGTAGAATATGTCTGGGAGATGCATTTTATGGCCCCTGTTGTATAGTGGGTTCTTGGAGACATTGATCAGACCAATCTAATGCAACAGGTTTATTTGCAAGATTAACAGAACCGAACTCAACCAAAAGACTGACAGATATTTATACATGCCACCACTAGGCGGTGACCAATCAAATTTAAAGCTGGTTTTCCTGCTCAAATACAAAGGGCATAGTTTCTCTCTGGTGGTGATAATGTTATAGAATAATATGCTATGGGGACTGCATGACCATCTGTCATTTTATGGCTTATAACTGCTCCAATACCATATGGTGATGCATCACATGCTAAAGTCACGGGCAGTTTCTCGTTAAAATGAGCTAATACAGAATTTGATGATAGCAGTGATTTGACTGTTCTGAATACCTTGTCATGGGTGCTTGTCCACACCCAGGGTGCTTTTTTGTCTAAAAGGTGATGGAGTGGCTCTGCAAATGCAGCTTTGTGTGGCAGAAATGAGTGATAAAAGTTTAAGAGTCCTAGAAATGCCTGCAACTCCCCTTTGGATTTAGGTCTGAGGGCTTGTTGGATAGCTTTAAGCTTGGTTTCTGAAGGATGTATTCCTGCAGCATCTATATGGAACCCCAAGAATTCAGTAGAGTCCACTCCAATTTGACATTTTTCTTTTTTCAACTTCAACCCTGCTTCCCGGAACTGTTGAAACACTGTTCTGAGGTGATCTGCTGGGACTGCCGCAGATTCACCTGCAATCAGGATGTCATTAAAATAGGGGCAGACACCTAGTATATTTTTAAGTGTCCGTTCCATAAAGCTCTGGAACAATCCCAGGGCAACACTTACTCCAAACTGCAGGTGATGAACTCTGAATGCCCCTCTGTGAGTGACGATTGTCTCTGCCTCTGCTGTGGCATTGTCTACTGGCAGCTGCTGGTTAGCTTGTGCGAGGTCCAGTTTGGCAAACAGGCAACCTCCTTGAAGTGCTGCGAGGATGTGGCTTACCACTGGAACTGGGTAAGCATTTTGCTGTAGAGCTTTCTTAATTGTGCACTTGTAGTCTGCACAGATGTGGATGTCCCTGTTTGATTTCAACAGGGGTCACTATGGGAGTCTCCCACAAGCTACTGTCCACAGGTTGGAGCACTCCCTGCTGTACTAGTTTGTCCAGCTCTGCATCAATCTTAGGTTTTAATGCAAAAGGCACAGTTTTATTCAGATTGGAGTGACAGCCGGATCAAGTTTAAGGGAGATGTGTGCCCGTTTGTACTGTCCTAAGTTAGGACTGAACACATCAGCATACTCTTGACATACTGCTGCCAGGTCAGCTGTTTGAGTGCGGTGGATGCCTGTTACTCGGATGCCCAGGTCATTGAACCAGTCCAGTCCTATTAGACTGGTGCGCTGTCCCTCAATGACCACAACATTGTGGGGACCATCAAACTCTTTGAATCTGACTCTTACGGTGGCTTCACCTTTTACCGTGATTTTGAAAATCTGTCAGAACAAGGCTTGATGGTTTGAGTTGAACTCGCTTCTTGCCTTGTCTGCAGATATAACTTAAAGTCTTGTATGAAATGATGGACAGAGCTGACCATGTGTCGAGCTCCATGGTGGAGGCCTAAAGCGAAAAGGTTTTATAAAACCCAGCTGAAGGCCTAGGACTGGGGCGATGGTGCACATGCCCACAGAGAGGGCTCTGCATGCCACCTATGGCACGCATGTCATAGGTTCGCCACCACAGCCTTAGAGCCTTCATTGCTCCATCAGCATCCTCATCTGCCATGTTTTCCTTCAAGGCACCTTGGAAGGTTAGCTTTTTTATGGCAAATAAGGCACTGCTGCAAATCTCTATTCATCAGCCCACACATGAGTTTGTCCCTGAGACGATCCTCCAGGTCTGGAAACTTGCAGTCATGTGACACTTGTTGGAGTGAGGCTACGAACTCAGCTACCGACTCCCCTGACTTTTGCTCTCTCTGTTCGAAAGCATGACGCCAAGCAATTATGGACAGCTTAGGTTTGAAGTGTTCTTTCAATCTTTTTTTAAGTCAGCATACATTACTGACTCAATGCTGGCTGGCGCACCAGATTCTCAGCAATGTCGTATGTGGCCTGTCCACACATGCAGAGTAGGGTTGCTGCTTTTAGCCTGTCCTCTTGGACCTGGTTGGCCCACAAATAGGTGTCCACCCTGGAGACATAGGAGCTCCACTGTTCTGGGTGGGAGACATCAAATTCATTGAGCCTGCCCACCTTGGTGATGCTCTTATTCTTGTGAGGTCTTGGACACCACCTCTCTTGCCATGAAGGAGATGAACTGCATAGATCCTGGGGATGGATCCCTCAGGATGATGTGCCTCCAGTTTGGTTTATTGGCAGAGAGGGTGGGGACGTGGTCCCACCAGGGCTCTGGTGGCTGGGCTAACACCGTGTGATTTCAACTCTAATAGGCATCATTCCTTTGGAAAGATCCCACCTTCATCACCACTGTTGCGTAGTGGGATCTTGGAGACACTGATCAGACTGATCTAATGCAACAGGTTTATTTGCAAGATTAACAGAACTGAACTCAACTGACAGACTGACATATATTTATATGTGCCGCCACTAGGCAGCGACCAATCAAATTTAAAGCTGGTTTTCCCACTCAGATACAAACTTCAGTTTTCCTCCAAAACAGTTGGAGACAAATTTAAAACAAAACACATTAACTGTTAATATCAGTACATAACAGCCCCATTTTAGTATAATGTGAAAGTGGGGTCTGCAAATCACCTACCACATGAACAAATGTATATTTGGCATTGAAATGATCATTATACAAATTGTATAGCAATCACAATCACATAGACCACTTACAGAAAAACCCACTGTTAATGTGTAGATTTTTTTTTTTTGCAAAGGATTGATATCCATCCAAGTAGGTAAACTAAGCTAGGAAATGAACTCCACAGAAAGACTAAAACTATGCTTTATTGGGATTGGCTATAACAACAAATTCTTGCAAGCCTGATTATGCTTTGTTGTTGTTGTTAGCTGCGAAGTCGTGTCCGACCCATCGCGACCCTATGGACAACATTCCTCCAGGCCTTCCTGTCCTCTACCATCTTCTGGAGTCCATTTAAGCTCGCGCCTACTGCTTCAGTGACTCCATCCAGCCACCTCATTCTCTGTCGTCCCCTTCTTCTATTGCCCTCGATCTTTCCCAGCATTAGGCTCTTCTCCAGTGAGTCCTTCCTTCTCATTAGGTGGCCAAAGTACTTGAGTTTTAGCTTCAGAATCTGGCCTTCTAAAGAGCAGTCAGGATTGATCTCCTCTAGGACTGACCGGTTTGATCGCCTTGCAGTCCAAGGGACTCGCAGGAGTCTTCTCCAGCACCACAGTTCAAAGGCCTCAATTCTTTGGCGCTCAGCCTTTCTTATGGTCCAACTTTCACTGCCATACATTGCAACTGGGAAGACCATAGCCTTGACTATACGCACTTTTGTTGACAGGGTGATGTCTCTGCTTTTTAGTGTGCTGTCTAGATTTGCCATGGCTTTCCTCCCCAGGAGCAAGCGTCTTTTAATTTCTTGGCTACAGTCCCCGTCTGCAGTGATCTTGGAGCCCAGGAAAATAAAATCTGTCACTACCTCCATTTCTTCCCCATCTATTTGCCAGGAATTGAGAGGGCCAGATGCCATGATCTTGGTTTTCTTAATGTTAAGTTTCAACCCAAGTTTTGCACTCTCCTTCTTCACCTGCAACAAGAGGCTCTTTAGTTCTTCTTCACTTTCTTCTTCACTTCACTGCCATTAGAGATTATGCTTTACCTCCTTTTATATTATACCTTTGTTGTTTGCTATATATTCATCCTTTGGACAGCCCGTATCTCTTCCTTCTGTGGAAAAATTAAGACCTTAATATACATTTTTTTAAAAATGGACCAAAAGGAGAGAAAACATTTGCTCAATAAATCTTTTGGGTATTAATGACACACTGCTAATTTATGACACCATTTTAGAAGGTTTTTGCTTTGCTTTGTTTTGCTACTTTGAAATGATGTAGTTGAGATTGTACACTATGTCCTTTAAAAGTTTAATCTCCATGAACAATTATTTGAAATGAAAGTTTCAATATGGACTGAATGCTTCATTTTTTAAAAAAAATGAGAGAAGTCACATATTGGCAAGATGTGGTCTTATCATATTCATTGCAGTAAATATTCAGATCATTGTAGTATGGTGGTTAAGATGTTAGTATGAATGCCTGAGAGGTAGGATCAAAAAAGCCAAAATGACAGCTACAAAAGTTTTTGGGTTAATCACTCTCAAGGTTCTTTATATTCTGCTATAGAATTGTTCTCAATACATAACCACAAGCTGCTAGTTGAGAAGATACCTTGAAGTCTGGCTTAAGGGAAGATTTTGTTTTACACTATGAGAAAGTCAGTCCTGTCCCAAGGTAGATTTATTCTACTGGAAATGAGCTAAAAACTCATGTGATCAGAAATCTAGCACTGAAATGGGTATTGTGGCATTGTATGTTCTAGTTTGAAGAAAAGGACCACAGCATAATTACATATCAGCTGCTGACCTATTCCTTGAAAGGTTATCTAGTTAATATCACTGCTATGTTTCCATTATCTAGTTTGAACACTATTCTCCTTGGATGTTCTGGTTTTCCAATATTGTCTGCCTTATCCATCTGTTTACTATATAATCTAATCAAACTCAGCATTTTTTCTTGCCTGGTAAAAAGACAAGTGTTACCTTGAGGATGAAAGGTCTTGTAGACGGGCAGTTAAATCACAGAGAATTGAAAATAAACAATTAAAGTTACTTCAAGGTCATTTCTGCAGCTTGCAGCTAATAAGACAGACTTGCAGCCTCTTTGTGAACAGGCTTAATATAGGCTAGGCCAAATAAAATACACAAAGCTGTACTGTTTCTTCTCCAGTTTAGAAGGGGAAAAATATTTTGATAGTTTTGCTTTATTGTGTAGGTAGTTGCATTAGAGGCAGTGGATCAGTTTGCATTAAAAGGTCCATAGTCAATGCATATTTGATAATTCATCTGCAAAGACATGGACATGTTGGTTAGTTAAATTGAATAAAGGTGAACTAATAAAAAATGAAACAAACATTGAACAAATTCTATTTTAGTTAATTAAAATGAACCACAAAATGCATTTTTCTATCATATGCATTGTTAATGAAAATACCACTACATTCTTAAACTTTTGAAGCACTGTCATTGATTTTAAACCAGTATGTCTAAGGTTTAAACTGAAGACTTATTTTTGTTATTTTTTTCCTTGGCAATTAGCAGCAAACCAAATATTTTGTCACCACCTATGCCCCATACTTTCTAATTAATTACAGGCTAAAAATGGGCTCTGAGTGCTGCTCTGTTGAGACAAACTGTAGCTGATAACTAGTTAAATTAGAAGCAGTTAAATTAACAGGTGAACAAATTAAACAAGTAAGCAATTTTAAAATTTGAATTAACTAAATGTAGAAATAAGTTTTCTGGACAGATAGCAACAGTGATTTTAACATGGCCCAAACTGGATTGATTTCAGAAATAAATGCAAAGTAATTCTTAATACAGAATGTTTGGTTATTTATACTGTAACTGTATGTATGAATTTATGATATGAATGTGATGTATCTGTAGATTCAATGTCTGACAGCTGTTTCAGGTATGTTGCCTTAAGATGATAAAGGTATAAATGTAAGCTTGGTTCGTGATTGCTACAATTATGTTTCCTATAGTAAACTAGGTGGATAGAGATTGGGAAACCAGATTACAAATGGGGTCATAGAAAGGTAAAAACATTAGGTTGTAGATAAGTATGACTACCTAATGAATACAACACTAAGGGAAAACATGATAGCAGTCTTCTGCTATCTTGTCTTCCAATATTGAAAGATGTCACAGGGAAAAAGGTGTGTGTTTATTCTCTATGATATCCCAGAATAGCACAATAGAAGGAAGATTTACAGAGACAAATCCAAATTCAGGCAATAACTTTATAATTGCTAGAGCTATTAAGCAGTGGAACAGTATATTTCCTGGAGTGTGCCCAATCTCTAGAGGATTTCAAGCAACAGTAGAACAGCCATTTGTGTAGAGTATCTGAGGATTCCTGTTCTGTGCAGAGATTGGACTAAAATGCTTCCAAGGTCTTTCTTAACAGATATTGATGTCAAACCTATTAATAGATCAAACCATTTGTAGTAAAATGCCTTCTGAGCTAGGTAAACTAGGAACAACCAATATAGGAAATTTAACAGTTAATCAAAGTGATAGTCAAGAACATGACCTATCCAAGCTGGCCCAAATGTCATAATAGGAAGTTATTCAAAAAACAAGTCATGTTTTTTTCTGGAATATGCATGCGAGAAAGAAGTGTTATCTTTGGTTAGCTCCCAATATGCATCACCCAAGATTGGACAGATATGACCAAAGATCAAAGTCTGATCCCAAGTGTCCAAACTGGGCAGTCAAGATCAGACAGATTCCCACTTCTGGTTTGTCACACAGCCACTATGGACGGTTGGGAGACTTGCTCTCTCTCCCCCGTCCAGTTTCGCATCAGTGGGGGGCCCTGAAAAGGGCCAAAAGTTGCCCTGAAGAGGCGACCAGCAAGGAGGGATGCTCGCTGGATTGCGGGAGAGCCACAACTCTCCCGTTAGTCCTGGTGATCCCTCCAAACTGGCGGACAAAAGGACCAGCCATTATGGCTCGTCCCTAGGCTGTGAACAGCTGAAGTCACATTTTCCACTAGGCAATCTTAAAGCAGTGCAGAAGAGACTGAGTGAGATCTACCTCTTTTACACCCTAATTACTTTCTGTACCTCCTTAAGCTGCTAAGCATTCTCCTCCCTGCGGTGAGGGAAAGGGGATTTCAGCCCTCCCTCCAGAAAGAGCGGCGACTAAATACCCAGGGGTGTTTTAAACATTGAAAAAGTAACTGAATCCCAATTGGAACTTTATTTCTTAAAGCATGTGGACTGAAAGATTTTTTATTTCTTATTTTTCTTTATTTACTTCTGTTGGAAATCTGGGTTTCTTCTTATGAAAAAAAAGAAAAGAAAAACTGAAAAGATTAAGATAACTTTGGGACTCAAAGGGATACTTTAAAAGGGGCCTGGCTGACTGCCCAGGGAAATAGGTAAGATACATAACCTTGAGAACTTTGAAACAACAGCTGTGAAAGGCTTTTTGTTCCCTACCTAGGGAAAAAAATTCTCTCTTTTGGATTTTCTAAGTGTAAAGCCTTTACTTTAAAATACCAATATGGAAGAAGACCAGGAACAATATTTCCTTATAGATGAAGATCAACAAACTCTCTATATGTTGAAAACACTAATCCAAATTCTTACCATAACCAATGAAATATTAAGAGGCTATGGGAAGGAACAAGAAGACAGCCCAGATATGAAAGCTCAAACTTTGACCACAACTAAAGAATCATCTATACAAAATACAATAGAAAAAATGAAACATTCAAGTACGATGACAGAAGAATCTACTATTAAACAAATATTGATATTTGAAAATCCAGAAAAGACATTGACAACCTGGAAAAAGAAAAAGGTTTCTTATACAACTCAGAAGGAACTAGAGGATCTAGAAAAAGAACAGTTGGATGAGAAGATAAACAATTCAGAACAACCACGTAGATATGGAAGAATAAAGAGATGACCCAGTAGACCTACAAGTCCTCTAAAAAATGGTGATTGGATGGTTTTGCCAATATCAATTAATAAACATGATATTACAAGGAGATTGGTTCAATGACCCAAAAACAAGGACATGGAAGATGATTTGGCAAAGGAAAAAAGCCAGAATAAGATTCAAGAAGAATGGAGTTTCGATGGGTCTGGGTTTTATTATTGTTTTAATGTTTTAATGTATTTTAACTTATTGTTCTAAGGTACTGGGCACTTTGTTTAATCCATTCTTAATTTTTGTATTTCTGTATTTTACTATTTATTGCCCTGTTCACTGCTCTGAGTCCTTCGGGAGAAGGGCGGTATACAAATAAATATTATTATTATTATTATTATTATTATTATTATTATTATTATTATTATTATTATTATTATTATTATTATCACTGAAATCTGAAACAGAATGTACTTAAATAGATAAGATGTGTATGTTGAACATAAGACATTGTTATGAACTGAGATAAAAAAATGGTCATTAAAATTTAGTAGTATAAATATTAATAGCTAATTCGAATATTAATTTGTGCATAAAGATCATGTAAAGGTGAATAATGTAGACAAGCTAAAAACCTATTGTTGAAAGTAATAAATAGGTCTACATGGAATGTTAAAAACAAAAATTATCAGTTTAAGCAAGAGATAGCAGATACAAAAAGGAAGAGAGGAAGTATTAAATATTGAAATAAAAAGAAATTTTGATTACTACTTAAAAACAACTGAAAATTAGCAAAAAGGAAGGATATCATATTGTATCCTTAATTTGTTGACATAGAGGGTGAGAAGTTAAGTAAATGGGATGTGTATCTTGAATATTAGATTCTGTGAGGAATGGTGATAGACAAATTGGGAGTATACTAAAAATCTTGGGAATGATAAATATCAAGCGTTAAATCTAAATGTTAGAGCCTTGGTGGAGCAGTGGGCTAATGCCTCCTTAAGTAACACCAGCTGCCTGCAATTAGTGCAGGTTCGCGTCCCACCAGGCTCAAGGTTGACTCAGCCTTCCATCCTTCCAAGGTAGGTAAAATGAGGACTCAGATTGTTGGGAGCAATTAAGCTGACTTTGTAATAATGCCACTTGGGTGTGTGTGTGAAAGCCCTAATAAGCAGGCATATACATAGAATGAAGGCTACTGCTAAGCTTGTAAGCCTCCCTGAGTCTTCGGAGAAGGGCGGGATATAAATGGAATTAAAATAAATAAATAAATTGAAAGGCACCAAAAACTTTCACCAGACCCATCACAGAGCTTGTCCTGCTTTTGCCTCTTGAGGACTGAACTCATCACCTTTCCTGGTTGGATCCTGACTTTAAGAAGAAAAGTGACTATTTTAGGCCTGTAATGGCAATTCTTATTATTGCAATATGTATGCATGTTTATTTCTTATATCTCTCAGGTTTTTATGTCTTATATATCTCCGGTTTATTTCTTATATCTCTCAGGTTTTTAAGACAACAAGCAAATCACAACCATTTATTTGTATTTGCATACCTACCGGTATCAAGTTTATAGTGGTATTATGAAATACCAGACGGGGAGTGTGCTGCCACCACATGGTTGTTTGGGGAAATTATAATATGCTATCTTATCTGGGTAGCCAACTCCTCCTTCCCTATGACATATTTCCTCCTTCTCTTGATCATGTGCCCTACACCCCTACCTTTTTTCTACATTGCATGACTTGCTTAGTGTATGTTTGTAGTTTCAGCATGACAGCTATCTTATAGAATATTTTTAATAAGAAGCCAATTTGCATTGGCTGCAGATTTGCTTTTTACTATTAGTCAATCTTTGATTACTGTAATGATGTAGAGTTTATATTAGCTTTCCTCGTTAAAATAAAATAAGGATAATACTGTAGGAATCGTGACCATTGTTTTTATCTGTATATTAGCTTTTTTCATAGATGTTGCTGATTTATTCAAAGGCCTACAGATAGGATTTTGATTTCTATTTGTACATTGCTGCAAGCATTTCAGAAAGATAACAGAAAAAAATCAATACGATGTAGATGTATTCCAAGAATTGAGATGTAATAGCTGACACATAGATATTCTACAGCCCATTTAGTTTGAGACTGAGTCCCTCATTCCATTTTAAATGTGAGGAATGGAATATAAGAAAGAAAACCAAACAGAATGATTCAATTAATGAAATGGTATTTTCATTTATCTCTTTCTCCTCCTCCTTCTCTTGCTTCCCATTTTGATTAAGAAGATATCTAGTTCTGGAGAACATTTTTGAACAGAGCATCAAGTCAGACCTGCTGTCAGCATGATAAGTATCTCATTCTTCTTTTGAATGCGGTGTATACATCACTGAATCTTTGCAAAAACCTAATGAGTTTGGTCGTGCTAAGAGAGAATAATAAACTCTTGCTGTTCTCACCTGACAGAGGGTTTGTACCAAAGGCTCTATATAGCTTAGAGTTAGATAGTGCTACCTGATGCTCACTACAAAAAATGTACCTTTTGTTATTTTATTTCTTGATGTATTTTTGTCTGTTTCTCCATGGCAGCCACAAAGTTGGAAAACACTCCTTCAAATGCATAAGGTATTGTCTTAAATTGGCAGGCAATACAAATGCTTACTGTACACTCACTCACAAATGTATGGTGAACGTTTAGTGAAACTCTAATGTGTACAATAGTTATTAATAAATTAACCTTCCTGCGATAATTTTAACTTTATAATCAGCACTCCCTTCTTAATGTTCATTGTATCCTTTTCTCTTTTCATATATTTTCATATTTTCTTTTCATTTTTTTGGTAACTATCCTGATTCCTTTGGCATCCCAACATTATACATTATATTATTGATAATTTAGGGCAATACTTAATGTAGCTGATGGAATGTATGCTAGTCCATTAAACCTGATTCCATCAAAATTACCAAGATTCTCCACATTTTTTATATTTACACTAAATTCAACACAAGTGTTTACCTAAACTAGGGTATTGTCAGCCATCTCAGAAAAACCAAACATGAAACAAGACTAGTTGAGCTAATTCTGCTTTATTTTAAGGCTACATTAACAGAAGCTTGCAAGTTGAAGTTATAAAAATTCCACTTCCCATTGCCTCTTTAAATGACTTAATCCATTAGAGCAGGCTCTTTATAAGTTTCTTCCTTTGACCTTTAAGCTAGTGGGGGCTCCTGTCTCTATTGTCTGATGGTTTCCTAAGCAGCATCTCTTTCCCTAATTCCCCACTCTCATTCACACATTCTTTTTTTAAAACAAGTTTTATTAATTTTCCAAATTTACATCCAGATATTTATGAAGCAACGTGGTGATTGGGTAATCAAAAGTCCAATAAGAAAATCTTTTTGTACATATTCCAGGTTACATCAGCAAAAATTCCATCTCCAGTTCCCTTAATTACAATATCTCAATCAAATTAATACATTTCTAGTTATAGCATGGTCAGTTGAGACAATTATCAATATATTTTAATTTATATTTATCCATGTCCTGTTTTTAAATTTTACCTAATTTCAGTTACAGTGCTCTGAATTAGCCTTTAGTATCCATTATATTCAGTTTTCGGGTAACCCAAAATTCCCCTATTTCATTATATAATAGTTGTCATATCTAAAATACATATATTGGTTGTTTAAATACATTTTTATTTTCACAAATATATTCTATTTCTCGCCTTAGTGGTTCATCAATTATTAATTAAGTAATTTTTATTATATCATTCCAAGTTCTATAATATAATTCAAAACTATGTTCTAATAGCTGATTTTCATTTCCCTTACAAGTCTAAATCCTAAATATAAAGTCAGTTTATATCTATTAAAGACTCCCCTTAGCCCATTAAAAAAATTTTAGGCTCTGTCATTATAAATGACAAAGAAAAGAACCCATTTTTTAAATCTAACTCTAGCTTTCTTTTTGTTCCAGGCAGGCTTCCATACCAGTGCCTTTAAGTTCTGAAATGGGTCTCCCTTCATTCCTACACACATTGTTTGAATTGAGGGAGACCATCCAGTTGTCAATTTTTCAAAGGAACCGGCCGCTTTATAATCATTACATTGTTGCTCTAATAAATCAAATCCCCATGTTTGTTTTAGTATAGCTATTGTTGGTTCAGTCTGGTCTTCTTCTTCCGGTCCCTTCTGGCTTAGATAAGAGGTCATGTCCAGTGTTGTGGTTGTTGTTTGGCTGGCTGGATTCTCAGTATAGTGTGCTTGGAGATACTTAAGATTCTCCATCTTAGTGTTGCTTTCTTCAGCTTCTGTTATTTTTTGGATTGTAGGCTTTGCAATTAAGATCAAAGTTTGGGTATCAAAGCTCTCAGTAAATTGTAGTTGTTGTTCTTTAAGGTCCCCTGTTTTAATATTAATTTCTTCCTCTTCTGTTGGTTTTTGAATTGTCAGTTCATCAATTGCAGTCAGGGTTTCATTTGGTAGGTTTAAGCTGACACTTTTATCTTTCAGTTTGGAGTTCAATAATTCAATCACTTCAAGAATTTTTTCACGTATAAGTTTATAATTAAGTTGTGGGTAGTATTCATCCATTTCTACGGTGTTTCCAGATACGTCTTTGGTGGAGGCTATTTTGATAAGGGTCAGAAAATGTCCACTTCCACTATTCCTAGAAGTTGTTTTCTCTGCCAGATGTTTCAAGTTCTTATCTTTAAAAATAATGACAAGGACAAATCTGGGCTATAGCCAGACCTCACAATAAAGGGAAAGTTGCCTTGCTATACCAGGCTTCACCACAAGATGTCCTCAATAGCTGATTTCAGCAAAGTTGGGACAAAGAAAGGACCTTTCTTCACAAAATACATGTGTGAAGTCTGCTGCTAAAAATATAGAAGAAACTAGATTTTTGGATGGATTGAAAAAGGTTACATTAAATCTTAAAGGTTATCAATGGTTATTAATTTCATCCAATATCTGAGATAGAATCCCCTTTAACATCAATTTCCAAGGTAGATGTTGCAATGTTCATGTCCTGTTTGGTACCTACAAGATAGATATGGCCACCACTCTTTACATTTTATTCTTACTACTTTCAATATATTCATTCATTTTCTCTTCTTAAAGACAGCTAATTCCATTTTTTTGTTTTTCCATCTCTAGTTTTTCATTCAGTCATTATCTGGGGATGGAGAAAGGTCATGATTAAAATGCATCATTGAGATATGATGGAATGGTAGAAGTTTTAAATATAAGAAAATAAGATGTTTTCTTCAATATTTATTTATGCATTCATTTGGTTATTACATTTGCATCTGATCTTTCAACCTAAAAGCTCAATGAATTACACAAGTTTCCACCCTCATATATATTTATAACAATCCTTCACGGAAGGTTAGACTCAAAGGTAATATTAGTCCAAAGTCACCAAAATAGCTTTTGACTGCTATCCAGATTAATGATATTATTAACATTATTAGATTTGAATATGGCATATGCTAACCATTTTAAGGTCTATCGAGCTTATTTCTGAGTATGTAAAAATTCAAAGGCATGAAAGTATCACAGTGCAACAGTGTTTTTATCATTTTAATAAAAACATTAGATCTTGCAAATAAAATTGCAATTTTAATTGGTTTTTATATTTACATTTACTTTGGATATAGAGTTAAATACTCCAGTTTACTGATACTATGGATTATGATGCATTTAAAATAGTTGTTTATTTTGATTCATTTCATCTGTTTTCTGATATCTCATTATAACTGTTTTTGGTTTGGTTTGGGTTGGGTTGGTTTTTTTTGATGTCTTTGAATTAGTCTTGACTCCTGGACTGACTGGACAAGTCCCTTGGCAAGTGGTTTGCCATTGCTTATTTCTTAAAGTGTGGCCCAAGATAACCCCACTGGCCTTATGCCTAAGGCAGGCTAGAAATCATTCTCCCAGTTTCTAGTCTGGTGCCTTAACTACTATCTCTCTCTCATTGTTCCTTACTTGTATTCTGTAAGAGTTCCATGTAGCCATATAGCAAACAGGACAAAACAATCAGTTGTTGTGCACTGATCTTGAAAAGAACAAAAAGCATACCCTTGGGGCCATAGAATCTTAATAAAACTAAAACATTATAAGAGCAGATGAAGGTTGATTGCATGGTAGCCAGCCAGTTGCCTAGCAAGTTAAAACCCTGGAAACAGTTCCCTTTCCAAATCATGTAGTATCTATCTATGGGGGAAAATTGCAGACACACCAAAAGCTGTTACTTCTAGTTTTTCTGTATGAATCAACTATTCCTATCAATCAAGGGCATTACAAATTTGAAAATTATTTTTAAAAATCCCAACAAGCTTATTTTTATGTTTGGAAGGATTTTATATTAAAGGTCAGAAATGAATAATCAAATAGCAGATTATAAAATTTATGTCTACATAGCAGATAGATAATTAATTATCTACCTAATTTCTCCTGATGCCTTTGCAAGACAATTGCCCACAACATGCTCTATCCAGGTCTATTTTAAGATGCTTTGCATAACTGCATCGTTTTTGTATGCTGCACGAAACACGAACAATTTAGGAACTGAGTTCAGGGAGATAGTTAGAAATTCATTTGGGTCTCAGGTAAGATCAGCAAGGTTATTTTCCCTTTCAACTTAACTCATATTTGCAGTGTTGTAGCAGTAATCCTGTTATTGGAAAATATGCTATGGCATTAATTCAAAATCAGACATCAGGAGCCATAACCAGGCATCATTCTGCATATAAAACTCAAATCATCCTACTCCTAGTTTCTGCATATGGAACAATGGCAATTTTGACCCTTAACATTTTATTTTATTTTATACATGATAAGGGCAAAGTATGTTTTTAGATGCAGTTCCCATTGAGATTAAGACATGAATACACATCTGAAATGGAATTTTGTTCTTAAGTACTTATATATCTCTTTCCCATGATAAAATCATGAATTTATTTTCATTCTTCCATATCTAATTTTATGTCTTTTTCTTTCACTCTGTGTTTTTCAAAGCTTTCAAGTAGCATTCTGGATTTATACAACAGTGACCAAGGAATGACAGCTGCCAATATGGGTCTTTCCAATACTTCTTGTCCTTCTAATTATCCAGTTAAGAGGGAAATCACAGGTAATACAGCTTTGAGAGTTTGGCACACTAAAAACCTTGTTTAAACAAAGGCTGAAGTGTCTGTCTGTTTGTAGAACAAATGTAATCATGCAGACTGAAAACATAGAAGAAGTGATTTAAATAAACATTTAATACACATTGGACACCTTCACAGTGTACTGTTTCTACTCTCTAATTCCTTATTAACTGGTTTTGAACCATCCATGTGATTGTTTTCACTCTTGGTAATGAATTATGAAATGTGAAGAACAGGTAGGGAACACTGTTAGCCATTTAAGCATTCTATTTAGTAGCCTCCCTGAATTAGAATGATCTGGTTCAAAACATTTTTATCTACTGTATTTGTTCTGAAGTGAATATCCCTAACAATGAAAGTCATGGTAGTCCTTGCTGGTCCTTATATCTAGACACATGCAGCTAATGGCTGTAATTACTATAGGAAACATAATTGATCTGCACATATTTTGACTTCTGGCCCATGATATAAATAAATTATCATCTATTACATTTGTTCCAGGTCATCATAAATGACTCTTTTAAAGGTTTACAATACAGCCATTCACCATATTAATGAATTAACATCTTTCAGACTTTCATTCAATTAATCTAAAGAATGTTAACAACCATGCAGATTATCAGTGCAACTTAAAGGGAACAAAGAGATGATTTTCTTCCTCTTTCTTCAACATACAAATCAGATTATGCCTGGAAACTTTATTCCCTTTAAAGTATTATAAAGTTTTCTATCACCACAATGTAAAGTACAACAAATTGGATACTGCTTACACAGAATTTTAAAAATTAAAAATGCATGATATTTTTAAAAAGTCAGCACATACTGTAAACAATAAGTAAGGAAGCAGGAAGTAGCAAAAAGAATTAGTAAATCTGAGATGGTAAAACTTTTCTTAAAATCCTATTTGTAAAAAGATAATTGTTCATATAAAGTAACCTATGCCCTGTTTAAATAGATTTTATTTCTTTCACAGATACACAAGCAATCACAAAAGAGAGACTAAAAAAGGACAACCATAATCTCAGTGAGTACATTTAACACTTTCCAAATATTTACTATTGTTAATAGACTGTGGAAATAACTGTTTGCTTTAGAGCAGGGGTGTCAAATTTGCAACATCACATGACGTGTCATGACGTATTATGACTTTTTTGCCATTGCCGGAAATGGGGTGGGTGCGGTTTCACTATGATGCCTCTGGCCTGTGGGCCAGCAGTTTGACACCCCTGCTTTAGAGTTATTGTTGAAGAAAGACTGAAAAAACTTTTTTTGTGAAGAGGATAGACCTGAAAAATTGAAATGGACAATAAACCAACTCTCACAATTTCTTGGCCAAAATCATGTCTTCAAGTTTCTTTTTTTAATGTTCCAGTTGTAATCCATTGCCAGATTTTACCTTCATCCACTTTCCCTCGATTTTTTATAAAAAATGACCATGTAATGCTTTTTCGTCCCAGTATTCTGTTCTTGTTTTTATTATATTATTTTGTTACCTACACATTCAATAAGTTCCAATTTTAAACTGGGATCATTGCCTTTTCTTGCTGTCTTTTATGTAATCGTTTTCTTGTTTGACAGTCTGTAGGTCTTAAAGTAAATAAAAATTTTCATTTCATCTATTACTATCTCTATGATAGAGGTGTCAAACTTGCAACATCACGTGACGTGTTGTGATGTGTCATGATTTTTTTGCCATTCTGGCAATGGGGTGGGTGTGGTTTCACTATGATGAATCCGGCCCACAGGCCAGCAATTTAACACCCCTGCTCTATGGAAATGTAATGCATAGTGAATCATCATTTGCTTTCTTGTTTTTAGTCCAAATTGGCCAGTTCAGGTTGTGTCCAATTCATAATTCCAGCAGTGTATTGTACCAATGTATTGGCCCAGGTATGGATAGATTTGATGGTGTTTCTATTTCTTCTTATGCTTACCTCTTTTTTCACTTTTTGTATGTATTTTTTAATAATCCTATTTTAGACTTATCTATGTCTGATGTTATCAAATTATAATGGTTCCTGCTGGTTTGGACATTTAGAAGTAGCAATAGTATTTAGAGTTACAGTATATACCACTTTATTGTGCTTTACAGCACTCTTTAAGCAGTTTACAGAGACAGCATATTGCCCCCAACAATCTGGGTCCTCATTTTATTGACCTCGGAAAGATGGAAGGCTGAGTCAATCTTGAGCTGGTCAGGATTGAACTCCTTAGAGTGGGCAGAATTAGCCAGCAATACTACAAATTGTGCCACTTGGCATTTCAGTTTCATATATTGTTTTTGATTTTACCCCAAATTATTAAACATTGATAATACTGCATTATTGTCCTTTAGTGCCTTGGATTAATTTAGATATGTTGCCTATTGCTTCTATGCTGTTTTCTGTATGGATTTTTAGGAGAAACAGCAGAATGCTCAATTTGCAGAGATCGTGTGTGTAGCCCATATCATCTTACCATTAATAAATTGTAATAGGTTTATGCTATAAGGTTAGATATCTAGGAAAATGGTATTTTCCTATCCAGTTTAAACTAAGTAATGAAACCAATATCCCATACTATTGTATTGAATTATGTATGAATTGGTGAGGTTAACATAATTGGACTGTACATTATTCCCATTGTTTTTGTGCAATTTATACATGCATCATGCTTCATGGCATCTTAAAATGAAACTGCACATTCCAAATAAATTATATCTGTGTGTCAAATAATTTCAATAATAATCTTGATATTCTTACTTCTGAATAGTCATCTTGGTGACAATGACCACTAATGGTGCCATAATGTTCTATAGCAATATGAAGCAAGTGGATGGTTGCATGCAACAAGCAGATATTAAATGTAAAAATGTCAGGTGTGATAGAACAGGTCCACACAAGAAGGTCCAATTAAAGTGATTTAATGCCACTCATGCGTAAGCAATATTTTCACCTGCTAAATGTTAAATAAGGATCACTAGAATTAAGGGAGGCTGGACTTTGGCCTGTGGCCACATAGAGATTGTAAGCTGATTCCTCTTCTAACTCCACCCTCTCCCCCTCCTTACCCTACAAAATATTTTACAATCAAAAAGTGACTTGTATTGTTTGTTCAAAAACATTTTTAAACTAATTAAAAAACTTAAAGTATATTTGTTATGTACTATTAAGCAGTTTTTTCACCAAATTTTCAAGCATGAATGGTATTCAAGATTTATAATTAGTGAAAGAATAAAGCATATATTTTTAAGATCAAAGCTAGACCTTTGTTTAAGTAAACATTGATGAGATTGTAAAGTAAATATTTTCATTCAAACGTCAGCAAACACATGATGGTATTATCACCTCTTTGCAGCCTTTCAAAATATGTCTGATATGATAAAAGCACTGATCCTTGACCACTGATTCACAATTTTAGTTCATTGTCAAATGAGAATCACAATTATTATTTGAACACACAGCCTTAATGTTAGAGGTACACATTGTTACATTTATCTTATACATTACATTCCTATAAAATCTTTGTTAGCTGCATAGTTTATGAAGAGTTAGGTGTTCTTTCATTAAAGATAAATATTTTGGTATTGATTATTTTTCTCTTTTTAAAAAAAGTTGTCTCAGGATAGTTAAGCTAGCTATTTAATGGCTTTCACAGATTAAATATTTTCAAGCTTTTCAAAGTAGAAATATTGTGAATTTTGAAAGAGAGTATGGTGTTTTGTAACAGAACAACTTTGTTGCTATTAAGATATCTTGTTTTATAGTTGAAAGAAGAAGAAGGTATAACATTAACTACCGGATCAAAGAGCTTGGCACACTTATTCCAAAGTCTAATGACCCGTGAGTTCACCTGCCATTTTTATCATTGTATTTATAATTTAAATAAAAAGAAAATACAAAAAAATGAAGCAGACAGGAATTTTAGATATCATATTTAGTGTGGACATTTCATCCAAAGTGGCAGAGTGCTGGAGTCAATTTTTGTGTCAGTTGATGGGTAATCACAGATTCCAATTTAACTTATAATCTACATAATATATTTTTAACATTGTACTTGAAATAGCATACTTATAAGATAAATGCCATTTTGGGGTCAGTATTTCCCTACTAACAGTGACAAATCATATTAGCCTAGATATACAAAGCATTTTCATGTAGTATTTTATAGAAAAGTTTGTTTTAGTTTGTTTTAATCATACGGGTTTTAAAATATGATGTGGAATTGTTGCTACAACTAAACTGATTTTGGTGTACTATTAACATTGAATATCAAAATTAGACAAAACCTTTTATTCAAATAAGAATAAAATATGCTCATTAGAAAATCAGGTAAAGAGTTATAAATTTTAAATTATATTCAGAAATTTATGCTTAAATTGTGAGTAATGTATGGTTCCTAGTTCATTAATGGAGAATTCTACACAGATTTTAATCAGAGTTAATAACAAAAGCATTTTTACTAAAAATATAAAAACTATAAAAGTAGAATCATGAATTTGCATTTAGATCTTATACCAAAAAAGTCACTTTATTACGTTCTTTTGACATTTATTTTCATTCTGGGATGAATTTTAATATATAAGGGCTTTTTAACTATTCTATTAAAATTTCCATTCAGAAGCAATAATATCTAAGCATGAATAATGGTCATGTAAATCATTATTTCATATTAATATAAAAGATTTTGCACATTTTTATAAATTTTGCTGACATGCACAATTGTGAAAAGGTTATCATTACTTTCTACAGTGATATGCGCTGGAATAAAGGAACTATTTTAAAGGCATCAGTGGAATATATCAAGTGGTTACAGAAAGAACAACAGAAAGCTCAAGAATTAGAGCAGAGACAGAAGAAATTAGAGCAGGTTAACAGACGACTGTTGCTACGAATTCAGGTTTGTAGAGAAAAATGCTCGTTCAAAGCCAACCTATTCCTTCCTCCATCTTTTGATTTTGCTACAGCGTTTACTTCATCAAACTGTATTCAATGATTATAAAACACATACACATAGATCTACACCGTAATTACTTGGAGACTTAAGATATACTTTGAAAAATGTTCCTAACCTTCTTTTATTTTGGGGTACATTGTCCAACATCAAATGAAGCAGCATGTAATTTTCTGGTCACTTCCTATAATAGACTGTGATTGATCTACAGTTTTAATTGGATAAGGTTCTAGATAGCATTCCTGAATGTCGTAAGAGAATTAGTGTGCAGTCACAGGCATTTTTAAGTATTTAATTCAATGCAAAACCCACTTGGGAGTATTTCATTTTCAGAGGTAAATAGTGCAACCAAAATCAAGAGAATAATCATCAGCCACAATAATGCAGACAAGTCCCTGCAGTTTTCTTGGCAAGATTTCAGAAGTGGTTTGCCATAGCTTAAATTAAAATTAAATAGACATGTGTAGGACTGTGTTGTAAGGTATGGTGATCTTAGATAATAGAGTATTAAACTCCAGTAAGATCAATAGGACTTCCAAGTCTAAGTAACACAGCACTAAAAACACTCAGTGAAATTAGAGGATTTGAAAATACTTTAGCTGGAATATGCATAACATTGTAAATAGATGTTTACTGGAAACAGTAATCGTTTTTATAAAAACAATCACAGTGCAACATGTGAAATTGTGGGCATTTTAAAATTCTGAGAGGTATGCAGCAAAACATGTACTTGCGTCACGATCTCCCACTTTTATTACTTTTGGTCTGTTGGATTCAAGAACCCAGACAGTGGGAATTTGTGTATAATTTCTACTAGAATATCTATTAGGATCATACTTCAACTGATTAGTTTTTTGACATGAATTAAAAATGTGATCTTGATAATTTCAAATAATTTAATTTCTTTGGAGATGAACCCAATATGAGTTAAGCCTAGGCAGTTGCCTCCATATGATCACTGCTTCCCCATAATTAAAAAGCCCTGCTAAACAGCTATATTAAGCAACCATTCTTTATTCATACATTAGAACTCCCTCTCACTCATTTTCCCAGTATCGTATCTACCTCTCTCTTCTTCAGAGGTCACCTGTATCGTGGAGGATATTAAGAATTCATTCTACCAGCAGAATTGCATCTATAAGCAAAGTAGGAAGACCACCTGATAATATTTTAGATTATTAAAATATGTATATGTTAATATTCTCAAATTAGTAAATTTAAAATTGTTAATATTGTTATTATTATTATTATAGTATTATTTTTGTTTATTTTATCATTATATTATTGTAATATTTGTCATGTGCTAGTTGGGTTAGTTTACAAATATTGAAAGATTAATATTGAAAGAACACACATACATATATACAGTTTAAATCAATTTCTACTTTATGGAAAAGAGAGCTTGATTTATAAATGTTTAAAACTGGTTTAATTCTATCAATTATAAGGTATAAACAATGTAGGAATGATGCTAATATTTCATTAGCTTATAAAGAGAAAGCAAAGGTTTCCAATCTCACCTGTCATAAATAACAAAGAATATTTAATATTTCTGAAAACTCTGAAGCAAGGGAAGAAAAATGTTTTTGTTTTGCTTTAAAAATTTTGGAGAAAAATGAACTAAAAGCCTTACTTTTAGCACTCTATTTAGATGTTTAGTTCAGCACTCATTATTCAAATATTTGACTTTCTTTCTTTCTTTCTTTCTTTCTTTCTTTCTTTCTTTCTTTCTTTCTTTCTTTCTTTCTTTCTTTCTTTCTTTCTTTCTTTCTTCTTTCTTTCTCTCTCTCTCTCTCTCTTTCCTTTTCCTTTTTTTCTTTTTCTTTCTTTCTCTCTTTCTATTTCTATTGTTGGGATATTAAAATGAAAGTGTACTGTGCTGAGAGAATAATTGTAACATTAATTGAATTTATTTTTAAGAAATATTTTATGCAAATGCATATGCAAAATGCTTAGCTTTAAAATGAAGCATTCTTCAATTTTGCCTATTTAAAGAAGCTGATAGGAAAAAAAAACAATCCTGTTAACAGAAAGAATTGTCAATTTTATGGGTGTGTGTGTATTCTGGATGCAGAAAGCACTGACTTTCCAGAAAAATTGTGAAGAAGCTCAGATTATATATTTTGTCACAAAGGCAGTGTATAATTTCCTTTTTCAGAATCTGAACCTCCCTTCCAACAGTTTTAATTTCTTCTAAGCCTTTATTTTTATTATTCTATTATAAAATAATAATGTAGTTATAATATTATTGTTTTATGGACTTTTGGAAACTTAGTGGTTTTGCACTAAGATATTTTAAATGGATATCTTGATTTCCAATCATAGATTACTTTTGCAACTTTGCCATTTTATATATCATGATACAACTTATGTTATCATTACAAAATAAAGTGTTATGAAATATCTCATAATCTGTTTCCCATTTTTTAGAAGGAAAATGCCTTAGATGATTCCCCCCCCCCCCTGATTTTTGTTCCTGAATTGGAACTGAAGCATTTATATTTGTGCTTCAATCTTAACTCCCAAATCATACCAAGAGTCCATGGTTCATCATTATGGCTATTATGTAGTCTTTATATGGCTTTATAAAGATACAAAAAATTAGGCTTGTCGCATTAGTATGTTACATTTTAAGCATATTGTCAGACTAGGTTTCAGAACTGCACCAGATATAATACTGAGATGCATGGAATCCCTATGATTTTTTAAAAATCCTGCTCTCTAAATATTTTGTTTTCTAACACAGGAACTAGAAATACAAGCACATGCCCATGGACTACCAATGTCTTCAGTCAGTGTGGTTGACTTAGCATCCAGGGTCATGAGGCAACGGGAATATCCAGAAGAGAATTCAATAGACTATATGCAACACCTAGCCATGGTTCAAGAGCAAGATGCTGATGTACATGACCCAGCTGCCGCCTTTTCTGATCCACTTTCCCACTTTACAGACTTGTCTTTTAGTGCTGCCTTAAAAGAACAGAGACTAGAAGAAATATTACTAGATGATAAAATATCACCACTTGGGATAGACCCTCTTTTATCTTCTGTGTCTCCTGCTCTATCAAAAGGAAGCCACCGAAGGAGCAGTTGTAGTTCAGGTGATGGTGATGATTTATAACATAGAAGAACATTCCATAGATAGAATAGAAAGAATTCTTCCTTGCTTTACTAGTGATATATGTATGCTGCTGCTTATTTCAGCATAATCAGGTTGGTTGCTGATAGAATCTACAGTATTTTGGAAAGGATTGAGTGTGAAATAAAAAAATAAGAACATTTTCCAACTTTATAGAAATTAGTAAGATTTTACTCTCAGGCAAGACAAGGGGGGCATACATATTCAAGGAGAACATTGCTTTTCATGCACAGAGGACAAACGTTTTGAATGAAAGCTTAATTTATTCATTACAAAGTCTCTGAATTATGAAAAGAAGTTTGGTTTCTCTTTGGCCTCTGTGCATGGAAGTTAATGTATAGAAGGCCCACTGTACCTTTTTATGTAGAAACACATGTAAAATCTATTTTCATAAGTCCCTTGTTTGGGAGTGTTGATTCAAATCATCAGACCTTTTGTATCATTATTATTTATTTACAAGGAATGCTGTACCTTGCAATTTTATTCCACTATTGTATAGAAGCAGGTTGGTGTTAGAGAATGTTGGGGTCAAAGGTAGCCCATTGCATATCAATCTAAAAGTAGAGGGTATGTGTTCTATTTTAGGATGCTTGAACTATTGAAAATGAGAAGCAGAACCCTAAAATAGATATTTGAAGAAGGACCCTAAAATAGATATTTGGCAACTTCAAGAAATTATTCTACGTATCATACTACATCCACAATAGCTTACAAAGATTTAAGTTCAGAGAATGTGCTTCACATCCTGGAATACTTGACATTGATCATGAACATATTTCCTACCAATCTAAATTATTTATTCACTAGGAATGAATCCTAATGTGTCGGAAACCTATCAGCATGGAAAGTGTGCATTAGGGATATAAAACAGTGTTGCATGTGGGAAGACATCTCTATCTTCACTTAATTGGACTGCCCTATTCCCCATAAACAGGATCTAGTGCCCAGCAATATCACTTTAAGGTGAATTGTATAATTACAAATTGGTGTGCCATTGTCCCTGTGCATTTTGGGAATAAAATCACCCAGTGATTTTAAAAGTCCAGGCCAAATAAACAAAGGCCTAGAATGCAGCCTAATACTTAAAGATGGTAAAAGACCCATTGTTAATATTAATTGTTCCAATGAATCTAGGCAGTTTCAGAATAACCTTCTGCTGGACGCTTTCCTAATGAATATTTTGAAATTAAATGGATTATACGTCCATTATAAGTTAGATACTATTGAGATGCTTCCTATTTGTTTTTTTTAATCTTGCATCTTTTTCTGCAGTATAATTCTATTGATGATGTCACAATATATATGCATCCATGTTTTAAATCTCAGTTTGAATATTTTAACAAAGAAACTTGTACATTTTGTGTCTATGTTATGCCTCTCTCACTCTCACACACACTTCATTCAAAGAAGATATTAGAACAATTTGCACAGTACTCTCTCTCTCACACTCACACGCACACACACACAGACACACATACACAGAGAGAGAGAGTACTGTGCAAATTGCTCTAATGTCTTATTTGAATGAAGTGCATTTATTTTTTTACCAATATTTGAAATATAAGATCAAATACTGAAAGATCTTTATTGTGTCCTTTTATGCAAAGAAAGTAGGATTTGCATTCTTACTGTGTTCTTATACATGGGGAACAGAGGTAGGCCAAATGAATATTTGAGTAGTTGTTCAAATATGTTTGAAAAATATCCCAAAAGTTTTCAAAGGAACTTAGTCAAGGCTCGGTAATATGGTAGGTACAGTGATGGGATTCAGCTGGTTCGCACCAGTTCAGCAGAACCGATAGCTAATTTTTTGTTGCCCAGGCCCAGAATGGACTTCTGGAAGCAGCATCCACATAGAGAACCAGTTGTTCACATATTTGAATCCCACCACTGGGTGAGTATGTACTTTTCATGTGGTAAAGGTCCTAGGAATTTACAACTAGATTACTCATTGGAAGAGGATCTTTGGATATTTTTTATCTCTTTTTTTCTAGTAAGAGATATTCAATTAAGAAAAAAGAATTGAAATATTCTTATTTAATTCAAACAGTAAATGTAGATACTCATGAGATAAAATACCAAAGCCCTAAGTTGTCTTAGAGCAGAGATAAAGATTCTAAAAAACTGGAAAAATGAAAAAGAAAAAAATGCTGTGGCTTTATAATATACTGTAAATGACTGGAAATAATTCCATCATTTAATCTTAAGAACATTATTATAGAAAATTTGATTATAATAGGGCTGTGTATATAAAAAAGAAAATTATTGTAATTTAAAATTATGTGGAGGCTTGTAGATCACTTGCATTTACTGTAGAGTCATTTTTATAAAAATTACTATTTTTAACATTAATAAAACCACTTGTTTTTAAGCAACTGCATGCAAAAGAATATGCTTTTTTACCAACTGATTCAATTTTTATTAAAGTAGTTTTAATACATGCTGATATTTTATTTATTTAAAGTATACAATTACAACCCAAGTAAAATAGATCTTTTTATAACTTGCATGAAGTCAGAATGGCACTAAGCTATATATCCAGTGACACATAATAATAATACCAGTTAAGCCTGTTTACTGCGGACACTATGCTGAACAATAAATACACAATGCCATTTTAAAACATCATGGTCATGTTACTATGTACCATATCCTTAATATAATCCTATCTTTTTTGTTTTAATCATGTTCTTAAAGTTTTGAAAACAATTTAAAATGCTGTAGTAATTGCTCATAGGAAAGATGATTCTGAATAATTAAATAAGGAAGCTGTACCAACCCTTTTAAGTATATTAAACTTCCTCCACAGACAGTTTAAGGGAAACAGAATATTTTATCTCAGCAAGCAATACATTGGAAATTGCTGATAATTACACAACCTTGTGTCATTCAAAAGATATCCATGTTTCATGAATATAAGAAAGAATTTTAGCATTTAAAACTCCCAGTAATAAATGTATGCTTTTCTAGAATATATTTAAAAGATTATACATATGATAGAATGGTACATTGTGATTAAATAGGAATACAATGCTAGCAATAGCTTTGTAGCAGTCTTGCATATTTTAAAATTCATACTCTTTGAAAAGGCTATTTAGCATGGTATGTGAGTGTAATATACCAATTTATTTGCTTTGGACTTATTTAATTATAACTCTTTTAATTATTGTGTTATACACAGTGGGACTAATTAACACTTGTAATTCAATTAATTTTGAATTAGATGAACTAGAAAAGAAAATTTAACATGGGAGCTGATGATGCAAAAACTTTAGTGTGTTTGAAGGCACAGAATGATCTGTATGTAAGCAGAGTTGGGTCAATCTGTTAACTCAGTTAAATAGCATGAGAAAATGGAATCACAATATACAGATTACAAAGACACAGTCTGCTATCTTCTTAATTAGAGACAATGACATTAACAAAAGACTTCCAATCAAATTCAGTGTCAGTATCATTTGTATGGACAATGTCGATTAGAAGCAAACTTGGGAAGATTTGATGCTAATCAGTGTCAAATCTGCTAGCCTAATCAAGGATGCACCAGTTGTGAAGTATGTCAAGCAATGTTAGTAAATCACTGATACCCATCAACTTAAATATACATCAGTTTCATTAATTGGCAACTACAAGACAAATGTCGAATGCTCAGGATAGCAAGGATTCTGATACGATCCACCACACTGTGATTAAGTATATGATTCATGTAATAAGAAAAAGGTGCCTGCAGGCTATTGTTCCTAGCATGGATTAAAATTTACATATTGCCTCTCCTTATGTCAAAACATCTGGTGTCTGCAAATGCTAACATTTCGTTAAAAAGTTTCATGAGCAAGGAAAAGTAGCCTGGAAATATTGCATTCAAGCATTATAATTGAATAAGAGGCAGGGCTAGGGAGAGAAAGACTGATGGAAAACAACTGTATAGGGAGAATTATGGGAGGGTATATATTGTAAAGAGACAGGAATAATGTTCATATTGTACAAGCATTGACTTTTTTTTCCAGGTGTCATTAAAAATGACAATTATTCTGACTGAAGTTAGCTGTGATGCTAGAATGTCACCATTAAGATAATATTAATCTATTAATTATTATATGGAATGGACATAAGGAGAATGCTTTATCTAGCTGACATTCTTAATATTCTCTTATATCATTTTTGGTACTATTGCATATCTTTCTAAACATTCACATGTCCATATGTTGTGAGATGGAGTAAAATGAGCGAGCATAGTTTCAACATTTTTTTTTAGTAATTTGTGTGGTTCCAAGATTGTACTAGGTATTAGAAGCATGCTTATGTTTGCAGATGTGAGTATATAGCCAGCCTTTTCTGAAAGGTCAGGCATCATTAGGACTTGGAAGGAGGAACCGTTTGAAAACTGTTTGAAAATTCAGGGGAGATAACTAGATCAAGAAGTTCAAAAAATATCCTAGAAGAAGACAATAGCAAATCACTTCCATGGTTTTGCCAAGAAAACTGCTTGGATGAATTTTGCTGAGAATGATTCAATATTATCTGTGATATTTGTATCTTACAAAGAAGTGCACAAAGGTGCACTGGAAACTCTGTTGGGTTTTTTTGAATGTCTTAATGATAAATATCATACAGATTTTATGGCCACAGGAAATAAAGAAATTCTTATCTCTGTCAATGAGGCTATAAAAGATTCCATTGTATAGCTCATATTTACTAACCTGCAGACTCTTTAAAAAAAGCAGTGCTGACATGCATTTTATATTTCACATTCAATACACCATGCTTGTTTATATAGTTGTAAGTGACAATAATCAGCTGTAATAGGCCATGAAGAAAAAAAACGGAAATAGACGATAATCCCTAACTTATATACTCAAGATTATGTCCCCCAATCATTCATTTTCAGCCAAACATAGATTGGAATAGTACTGTATGGTTTTAGCTCCTTGTGAAATGCAATAAAAGAAAAGGCAAAGCATATCTTTTGGAGAATTGCATCCCAAGGTATCTGGGCTTATCAGAGAAGGCATCCATCTACTTCTTCAGGCTTGGGAAATATTTTAGCTGGCCATCTCTAAATAGGCAAGGCAGTGCCTGATGAAATCTAATTCTGTGCAATTAAAGGCTTTAAAAGCAATAACCAGATGCTGAAAAAACCTATTGGGATCCATTGAGCGACCTAAGAATTGCTACTAATGTAGTTGTCTCACCAGCCATTCTGGCCATTGCATTCTGGACCAACAGCGTCCATCTGTTTTATAGAAGATCTTTCTTGATGGGTTATGGGACCCTGAGAGATGGCATGTTGCAAAGAGGAGTTTGAGGGGTTTTTTATTGAGATTTTTAAACAAAATTTTAAGGGGATCTGGGAGGGGGGAGGCCCAAAGGATCCGGAATGAACTTGGGGGAGTTCGATCCGGAAAGCAGTCCAGACCATCAGATGGTTGCGGGGGGGGGGAGTAGGGGTTTGGGCGGGGACTCAGCTCCGAGTGAAGAGGGTCTTCCCATCCCAATGGTAATAGGGAGGGGCAGAGAGTGTGGGAGCAGAGGGCTTTATCATAACTGGGGAACGGGCCACCGCTGTCTTCAAGTGGTTGCCTGTTCCCACCCTCATGGCTCTTCTTGCTCCCCTGGGGGCATAGGATTGCAGGACCCTGGGCTCAGGTTGGTTTATTTCAATTCCAGGTCCATGGTGAACAAGACTCCCCTCATACATGATCTCATTGAGGAGGAGAACGCGGACCTGGCCTCCATCACGGAGACCTGGTTGGGTGAAGAGGGGGTGTCCCCCTCTCAGAACTATGCCCACCGGGCTTCCGGGTGCTTCACCAGCCGTGGGCCCAGGGCAGGGGTGGGGGGGGTGGCGGTTATTATTAGGGAGAGTCTTTGTCCGCGAGTGGCCACTGTCCCTCAGATAGGTGGGTGTGAGTCTCTCCTTTTGAAGTTGGGTCCTAGAGTTCAGTTGGGCCTATTGATTACGTACCTGTCTCCCAGCTGCGTATCATCGGCCCTGCCCAAGTTCCTCGACATCTTGCCCAGGTTGGCGATTGAGTTCCCCAGGCTTATAGTTCTGGGGGATTTCAATCTGCCTTCCATGGGTGAGGTGTCTGAGTTGGCTCGGGAGTTCATGGCTTCCATGACAGCCATGGACCTGACTCAAATAATTCAGGACCTCACCCATAATGAAGGGCACACACTCGACCTGGCTTTTATCTCTGGGCACTGGATTAATGATCTGGGTAGGGGGGATTTAACTATCTAACCCCTGTCATGGTCCAATCATTTCCTTCTCCGGCTAGACTTTCAGTATGCTACCCCCCGCCGCTGGGAGGCAGAACCAACCAGGTGGTTCCACCCCAGGTGCCTGATGGACCCTGAAAGGTTCCAGACGGAGCTTGGGACATTCCTGCTTCCCTTGCCCACGACTCTGCCGAGACCCTAGTGGTAGCCTGGGAGAGAGCTGCTGCTGGGGTCTTGGATTGAGTTGTGCCTTTGCGGCCTCTGACCCATCGCAGATCCCGCATGGCCCCCTGGTTTACCGAGGGACTCCGAGAGATGAAGCGCTGGAAAAGACACCTAGAGAGCTGTTGGAGGTCCAGCATATCCGAATCTGATTGAACACAGCTAAGAACTTGTCTTAAGTCTTACCTAGTGGTGATGGTAGTGGCAAAGTGTGTTTACTTTTCCGCTCTCATTGCGTCCGCAGATAATCGCCCAGCCGCCCTGTTTAGAGTGACCTGCTCACTGCTTAACCAGTGACCAAGGGATGACCCCTTGCAGGGTAGGGCTGAGGAATTTGTTCAGTATCTGCAGGACAAAATTGCTCAGATCCGGACTGGTTTGGACTCCAACTGGGCAGAATCCGACGGAGTGGAGAGGGCAGGTCTTGGTCATACCATTTGGGGTGAGTTTGACCCTGTGACTTTGGATGATGTGGGCAGGATTATGCGTAGGCTGAGTGCTGCAACTTGTTTATTGAACTCATATCCCTCCTGGCTGGTTTTGGCTGCCAGGGAGGTGACAGGGGGCTGGCTCCAGGCAGTTCTCAATGCTTCATTGACAGAGGGTGTCTTCCCCTCCACCTTAAAAGAGGCGGTGGTAAGGCCCCTCCTCAAGAAGCCTGCTCTGGACCCGGCCTCATTGAATAACTATCATCCTGTCTCCAACCTTCGCTTTGTAGCGAAGGTTGTCGAAAGTGTTGTGGCACGTCAGCTTCCACAATTCCTGGATGAAGCGGACTATCTGGACCCATACCAGTCCAGTTTCAGACCCGGTTACAACACAGAAACAGCATTGGTCACACTGGTAGATGATCTCTGGTGGGCCCGGGACAGGGGTTGCTCCTCTGTCCTGGTCCTACTTGACCTCTCAGAGGCTTTTGATACCATCAACTACGGTATCCTGCTGCGACGGCTTGAGGGGTTGGGAGTGGGAGGCACTGTTTTACGGTGGTTCTCCTCCTACCTCTCGGGCCATTCGCAGTTTGTAGTTGCAGGGGGGCAGAGATCTACCCCGAGGCCCCTTTCTTATGGGGTACCTCAGGGGTCGGTTCTTTCCCCCCTCCTGTTCAACATCTATATGAAGCCGCTGGGTGAGATCATCCGTGGCTTTGGGGTGAGGTATCACCAATATGCTGATGATACCCAGTTGTTTATCTCCACCCCGAGCCAACCCAGTGATGCCCTTGACATGATGTCCCAGTGCCTGGAGGCGGTGCAGGTCTGGATGGGAAGGAACAGGCTTCCTGTTCCAAGACCGAGTGGCTGTGGATATCGGCATCTCGTAGTGTCCAACAGGTTCCATCTCTTCTTACGGGGGGAGCTATTTCCCCCCTCAGAAAGGGCCCGCAACCTGGGTGTCCTCCTGGATTCATGGCTTAATTTGGAAGATCATCTAACTGCCGTGACCAGGGGGGCTTTTGCACAGGTTCACCTGGTACGCCAGTTGCACCCCTTTTTGGACCAAGATGCCCTATGCACAGTCACCCATGCCCTTGTCACCTCTCGCCTGCATTACTGCAATGCTCTCTATATGGGGCTGCTCTTGGATTGCACCCGGAGGCTTCAACTGGTGCAAAATGCAGCCGCGCAGGTGCTTATGGGAGTATCTCAATACTCCCATGTTACACCACTGCTGCGTGAGCTGTGTTGGCTTCCGGTTGCCCTCCGGGTGTGTTTCAAGGTGCTGATAATCACCTTTAAAGCCCTACATGGTTTAGGCCCGGGGTACTTGCGAGACCACCTGCTGCCAATGTCAACCTCCCATCGCCCGGTTCGCTCCCACAGAGTTGGCCTCCTCAGGGTGCCATCGGCCAGGCAATGCCGGCTGGCGACCCCCAGGGGGAGAGCCTTCTTTGTGGGCACACTAACCCTCTGGAACTAACTGCCCCCGGAGCTGCGGATGGCCCCTGACCTTCGGTCCTTCCGCCGTGACCTAAAGACCTGGTTATTCCAACAAGCGGGCCTGGACTGATCACGGTTTTTAAATTTGGTTTTTATCGGTTTAAAATGTTCTTATTTCTTATATTGTTTAATTGTCTTTTAATTTTTGTATTTATATCTTTTAACTTTTTATTGTTTTGAGCCACCCTGAGTCCTCAGGGAGAAGGGCAGCATATAAATTTAATAAACCTTAAACCTTAAACTTCATCTTCTAAATTGTCTCCTGAAGAAAATTGGTGGGGACTTGGCAATCCTACAGTAGTAAGTTTTGAGTCAATATATGTGAAAGTTGTGTAGCGAGAACCACATACAAGTATCTTTGATTGAGTTAGAACTAAGTTCTAAAAAAATGTCATACTTCTTATCTGTACATACATTTCTTCTTGATCTTGCTTTACATATGTACAGAGCAAAGTCTGTACGTATAGTCCTTTTTTTCAATGTTGTATTTTGGATAGGATTAAATTAACCAGCTTGCTCCATTCTTGTGACCAATTTTCCTTGGAAATCAGAAAATCAGTTGCTACTCAGAATGAAATGGGTGCTATATAATAAATAAATAAATAAATAAAGTGGTAGAAAGCATAATGTCTCTATTCCTTAAAATTAGTAATGAAAATTAACATTTCCATCAAAGTAGAAATGCAGAAAGATATAATAAAATTCATTCATGTTAGGATAGGTTCCTAACTTCCCTAACTTAATTTTTGTTTGTGTCACTTGTAAAAAAAGTCTGCATTTTTGGTGCCTTTTAATATACCATTTCTAAATGTAAGTATTTGTCAAGATACAATATTTAAATAAATGGAAAATATCAATTTAGTTCTGATACGGATTCATATGTAGGATATATGGCTAATTTATGGTAGACTCTTCCAGGTAGAGGCACAGATTTTCATTTAATAAATTTATTTATTTAATTTTATTTATTTATTTATTAAATTTGTATATGTTTGATAGCACACTGTAATTCTTTAATTTTATTCATTGTTTACTTTCTAGAAACTTTTGTATATATGTAATGAAAATGCAATAGTCTTGCAGTTCTCAAGAATTAACTAATCCTTCTGTAGCATCTGATTTTGGTTTGAAACACCTGGTATACAGGAAATCAACTGGTGAAAATATCTTTGTGCATGAGTCAGAAAATTCCATGCAGTTCTCCACACTTCTGAAAGCAGTAGGACTTCTCTACTTTATCTGATATGACAGGGGTCCTCAACCCCTGGTCCTTGGACTGGTACCGGTCCACAGCATGCCAGAAACTGGTCCACACAAACCAGTGAAGCCCCATCTTCAGGATGCAAGCAGCATGCAAACCTATATCTCCTCTGGTCTGTGGAAAAACCTCTCTCCATGGAACCGGTCCCTGGTGCCAAAAAGATTGGGGACCTCAGTGATATGACAATCTGCAAACATGCTTTTTTAAAAAATAAAAATAAATGTTCTAATTGTGCAGAATTGCTCATTAATCAGGTTTTTTAAAATCCTAATATTGAAGTATATATGCAATAGAACAAAAATAAAAATTGTTTGAGTTAATATTAATTACAAAGAACTATTTCTTTCTAGATTTTCTATACTTCCTAATAAACAAAATCCTACCAGTCTACCCCCTTCCAGATCAGCTGATTTAGAATAGAATAGAGCTGGAAGGGACCTTGGAGTCTTCTAGTCCAGCCCCCTGCTCAAGCAGGAGAACCTATACCGTCTTAGACAGGTCTTAAAAACCTCCAGTGATGAAGCACCCACAATTTCTGAAGGCAAGCTGTTCCACTGGTTGATTGTCCTCACTGTCAGGAAGTTTCTCCTTAATTCCAGGTTGTTTCTCTTTTTGATCAGTTTCCAACCATTGTTTCTCGTTCTTCCCTCTGGTGCTTTGGTGAACAACCTGGTCCCCTCTGCCTTGTGGCAGCCCCTTAGATACTGGAACACTGTTATCATGTCTCCCCTATTTCTTCTTTTCTTTGGATTAAGGTAAAGGTAAAGGTTCCCCCGCACATGCATGCTAGTCGTTTCCAACTCTAGGGGCTGGTGCTCATCTCCGTTTCAAAGCCGAAGCACCTGCGCTTGTCCGAGGACATCTCCGTGGACATGTGGCCGGCATGACTAGATGCCAAAGGCACACGGAACACTGTTACTTTCCCACCGTAGTGGTCCCTATTTTTCTACTTGCATTTTTACGTGCTTTTGAACTGCTAGGTTGGCAGAAGCTGGGACGAGTAACAGGCACTCACTCTGTTACGTGGCACTTGGGATTTGACCCGCCAAATTGCCGACCATCTTTAGTCTCCAGGCCTTTGATCATCTTAGTTGCTCTTCTCTGAATTTTTTCCCAAACTCTCAACATTTTTTTTTTGTGATATGGTGACCAAAATTGGCTGCAGTATTCCAGGTGTGGTCTTACTAGGGTTTTATAAAGTGGTTCTAATACCTCATGTGATCTTGATTCTATGCCTCTGTTACAACACAGGATTGTATTAGCTTTTTTGTTTGCTGCTGCACGCTGCTGGCTCATAGTCAAGTGATCATCCACTAAGATTCCAGGGTCCCTCTCACAGTTACTGTTTTTAAGCCAGGTCTAGCCCAATCCGTATTGGTAAATGTAAGATTTTGCTTTTCTCCACACTGAAACCCATTTTGTTGGATAGGGCCCATTGTTCAAGTTTGTCAAGATCTTTTTGGATCCTGAGTTTGTCTTCTGGGGTGTTGGATACTCCTATCAGTTTGGTGTCATCTACAAATCTGATGAGTTCCCATTCAATTCCCTCATTGAAGTCATTGATGAAGATATTGAAGAATACTGGGCCTAAGATGGAACCTTGTGGTACCCCACTGCTTACTTCTCTCCATGTGGATGCAGTGCCATTGAGGACTACTTGTTGAATATGGTTTGTTAGCTAGCTACAGATCCATCTGGTGATGTTGTCTATTCCACCTTTTCCTAGCTTACCAAGCAGTAGGTTATGGTCTACCTTGTCAAATGCCTTACCTTAAATCTAAGTATACTACGTCCGTAGCATTTCACTGATCTACTAGTTTACTCACTTTATCAAAGAATGAAATAAGATTGGTTTGGCATCATCTGTTTTTAACAAACCTGTGCTGGCTACTAGTTATGACTTTGTTTGCTTCTAGTTGTTCGCAGATCTTTTTTGATTATCTTTTCTAGGACCTTCCAAGGTGTTGATGTTAAATTGATTGGTCTGTAGTTTCCTGGGTCTGTTTCCCCCTCCCCTTTCTTGAAGATGGGGACCACATCAGCCCTTTTCCAATCCTCAGGTACTTCCCCGGTACTCCATGAAAGATATGGTGCAATGGTTCTGAGATAACATCTGCCAGCTCCTTCAGAAGTCTGGGATATAATCTGTCAGGTACCGGTGATTTATATTCATCAAGGTTGGATAGGTGTTCCATTACCATTTTCTTGCTTATTTTAATTTTTGATTCTAGTATGTCTTTTGCAGTGGTTTTTTTTTTGGTGTGTTGGGCTATAGTTTCTTTTTGTGTGAAGACTGATGCAAAGTATGAGTTAAGCAGCTTTGCTTTCTCTGTGTTGCCTGAATTTTCCTTGCCATCTTCTCTCTTTAGTGGGCCTACAGTTTCCTTGATTTTTTTCTTGTTGTTAATACTTTGGGAGAAACTTTTTTTATTGTCCTTGATTTCTGTTTCAAGTCTTTGTTCATTCTGAGCCTTCGTTCTGAGTCTTTGCTTTCCTGACTTCATCTTTGCATGTTCTGGCTGTCTGCTGAAATTGGCTTTAGTTATGTGCCCCTCTTTCCATTTTTTGTATTTGTTCTTTTTTGTCTTTTAGTTTGTTAGAAAGATCTTTGTGCAGCCATGCTGGTTTCTTCTTGGATTTCTTGTTTTTCTTTCTTAGTGATATTGTGCTGGTCTGGACTTTTGTGATTACATTTGGGGTGACAAAGTTGTCAGCTAGGTTGGTTAGGAATCTGTTTGATCTCCTGCTCACTGCAGAGTTTGTCTCCCAATTGATATTTGGATAGTTGAAGTCACCCTCCCCCCTTAGTTTTAGTTTAAAGCCCTTCTGATGAGTTGGGCCAGTCTTTTTCCAAATACATTTTTGCCTGTTTTTGTGAGCTGTAGCCCATCCATTGCCAAGAGCCCTTTGTGTAGGAAATGCAGTCCATGAGCCAGGAAACCAAAGTTTTCTTGGTGACACCAACTCTTTAGCCAATGGTTTATTTCTAGAATTCTTGTTTCCCTCAATGGGTGTTGGCCTTTCATTGGGAGTAGTGATGAGAACACTACTTGTGCTCCTAGCTTGTTGACTTTATTGCCTAGTTGTTTGTAATCCCTCACTATTGTATGCAGGTTGTTTGTTGTGTCATTCATCCCAATGTGGAGGATGAAATCTTTACATTTTTTAAAAAGACCAGGTGTTAGAAAAACCCTTCACTTTCATACCAACATAAAACAACCACAATAAAAAATGATGAATCATCTAGTCTCCACCCCATTCTATAATGTAGATAGTAAATGAAGCTTGAAAATGGAGAATTGTAGTTTGAAGGAAATCTGTAGTCAACATTTGCTTGAGCTTGAATATGGATCTACACAGGATCCATCACCTTAATAAAAAGGTTTTAAATTGTCTAAGAACTGGTATTTTTTCAAGAACTCAGACAGAAGGGCTAGAATTGTGTGCATGGCCACATTTTTACTCAGGTTCAGTGTTATCAGCCTGTTGTCTAACCCATGTTGTTGAAGCTATAACAATTCATGACTTAATTGTACCTGCTCAGCTTTTGACAAGTATAGAAGATCAGTGTCCATACACATGTGGATACATTGTCAGACAATTTGCAGCCTTAAGTAAAAAAGTCAAGATGGATTCTCTCCTATTTACTTTGCAAATTAGGGAACAGCTGAACTTTCCCCAAAGATTCTTACCTAATAGGATTGCAGCTCTAGATACTAAGACATTTTCCAAATATAATTACATAATTTTAACAATTATCAAAGTTATTTTAGATTCATAATGTGGATAGAGAACCATGAAATAGTGTTTTTTTAAGTATGGCATCTTACAATTATGTCATATGCACAATTGAGTAGAGACAACATTTTTACTAATTATGATTCAATAACAGATCCAGTTAATAACATACATTTTATTCTTTAAAAGCATACTACAATACTTGTTTCTGAACACTAAAATGGGAATGGGAAAATGTCATCATCTGAATTCTAAATCCAAAATTTATCTGAAAGTTATTTTTGATGGTATGCTAATAACAATTCTACTTGAAAAAAATCTAGGACTTTTCTAAACAAGTTTTCACTTATGCATTACTAGAGTTTTTCTCACACAAACCCTTGTTGACTTTTTCTCCTCTTTCTTTTCTGTTTTGCCAAGTTTAATTTTAGTGGTGTCATGTTTCCTTACAGTAAAATAAATAAGATGTATATCAGTGAAAATGAGTCATTCTGATATGGAAACTGAAAACATCCCAATGGCTTTTTGATGTCTCCTTCATTTAATATTTACCTGCAGGCATATGTGAATTTCTTCCATTGAAATGATATCTAGATACAATTTGTGGAATGACACTAATGTCGGCATTGCATCTTAAACTGACAAAATCCAGATATTCTCTTAACTTTACTCTAAGGAATTTTAAATTGACTCTGTTAAAGCCAAGGTTATTTGCCTTGGGGATGCCTAATGGAAGGAGCATTATAGCACTGTCCACAAATAGGTATCTTGAGAGATCCAAAGCCATGGTGCTTCATTGACAGTTAATAGTTTGCACTATTGCTGTAGCACAGTGATCTGCGAGGTCAAGGGTCATACCTTTCCCTTAATATTTAAATAAAAATACTTTACTAGAGCAAAAAACAGCTTATTGCCAGTTATAGCTTCTGCTCAATTTCCAAGAACCTTTACAAAGTCATGCTAATTCCTGGCCTCTTTAGAATGCACGATAACCTTTCATAAACCTATCTTTTCCAATGTCCTTGGAAATGACAGTTATAAAACTACAAATGATTTTTAATGCAAAAAAAGAGAATGGCAGACTTAAAGATTATATCTCTATGTAACTAAGCAAGGTTCAAAATACATTAATGAGAAGCTCATAAAACAATTTATGACTGTCTTAAAGATGTTTAAGAACTACTGTTGTGAAGAGAAGGGAGAAGCTTTTAACTGTTCTTATAAAATTAGGAAGCAACCTTAGGATCCTGCAGCAGAATCCTGCTAAACGGTTATACACAAGTAGAAAGCTATCTCTTCTCAAGATCCAAGAATTTAAAATGGATTATCTCTTCAGGTTTGTTTTGTTCCTGTAAATACTGAAACTGATATTCATGCATATGCTTCCCAGCATCTACCATTTTCAAATTGAAAAATGCCTTTTGGGGCATACTGTTACCACATATATATGGTTTTGGATGCAACAAGGAAAAGTTAATTACTTGCAAATACAGTAATTGATAAATTCCACTGATTCCAAAGCAGTCCAAATAGTTGATGTCATTTGATGTACACTTATATAATTCTATAATTTATGACATTGTCATTTGCATAATTGACAAAAATGTAATTAGATCAGTTATATAACAGTACAAATTACTTTGTACAAATGAAATTAAATCTGTCAAATACATGAATTCAGATTTAGAGAACATTTCATTTTATTAGATACCTCTTTCCTCAAATTGAGGTTCTATTGTGTATACATGTTTGTCCAAATTTTTCAGTTGCAACACTTATTTGTGGATGTGGTCCAGCCTTTTGTTATTCTTTGACTGTCATTTGAATACAATTGGGATTGGAAGGCCTTCAGTGAAAACTGAGTTTGCTGCAATGATCTACCAAGGTAGAAGTGGTCTGCTTCAAGTGCAGGCATCAGACTTACATTGTCTGTAAGTCTAACTAATTAAAAGTGACCTTTAGAGGGCCTTTGAATGACCTGGGGACAAAACCTCTTACTTATCAAATGATGCTGAAGATGCTATCCAGAAGATTAGTAGTGAGTGTGGAGTCACTGATGCTGGCATGCCAATCAGGTATTTGGTATTTGATGGCATATTGCAATGGTAGAATTGGATTTGATGGCACTTCAGGAACATTTTCACACAATTTAACAAGTGGAATCTGCTGTGGGAGAACAGACAGCAGCTCTAGAAGACCAGATGGCATTGGTATTCTTATTTGGAAGTATTTGTTTACTGGCAGCAATAAGGACAGGATAAAACATTTTTTTTATGCGGTAAACTTTACATTATATTTATTTATTTATTTTACTGGCATGAATATTGTTCCATAAAAGAAAAAAAAATCATTGCCTGTATTTATTTTATGACCAGTATTATTCCTTGCTTCAACATTATTACTGAAAATGAATTTTTAATAAAAGGAAAAATATGTTAAAAGTTATTTGCTCTGGATGTCAAATACATTAAGGATGCCATTGCATTGCTGTTTTATTGTTTTGTTATCCCTTTTTAACTGGTACACTACTGAAACATAGTGTCAATGCTGCTAACATTGAATGTTATTGCTTGACATGAGATGAAGAAGTAGCTATTTCTTATGTTAAACTTGTGTATTGCTTTAAGACTTGTGTATTGTTTTAGTTTAAAATTGGTGGGAGGGAAGAGTAGGAATGCATTTTGAAGGCCATTTGTCTCTCTAAAGAAGATAAGACTTTGGCAGTTCTTCTAAGGGAAGGGAAGCTGATTCTTTAAATTAATTGAAGAATATGATTAATGACAAAATTAGAAAGGTGGAGAATTGTGTTTAATTATATTGTTCAAGGGGCGGAGATTTCAGATTCCAGCTTCCTTCGAGCAAGCATTTGCTGGTGTATTAGGCTAATAAAGGACTTTTAAGGTAAACAATGCCTCAGAGTCACTTGAAAAGCCCATACGTCGGAAACTTGACACATAGTTATTTTCATTAATTTCATTTCATTCCATTCATTTATTGCAAACTGGATTGGGGACCTAGAAGTGAGCTCCATCTTACAATCAGAAGGCTGTGAGTTTGATCCTAGGTAGCGGCAAAGAGAGAAAATATCTGCTGTGAGCTCCACATAGCTGTCTGGAATGGCCTCCAGCAGTAAATCCTCAGCTCCATTCAGTTGCGACAATTCCACCCCAATGCAAGGGATTATGTGGTCATTAAAAAGAAAATAAAAATGCAAACTCGATTGGACCCATACAAATATAGCTGACATATGGCTGGATTATAGCTAAACCTGCTTTCTGAAACATTCTGAAGGCTCAGATGTAAAATCCCTGTGTGAATTTTTTGTTTAGCTTAAGACACACCTAGCAGGTGAAGGCTTTTCAAAGATTGTTCTGTCAAACACTTTACCCTTAATATGAACGTAGTCAAATTCATTTTATCATTCTGTTTTAGTGTAGATGAGATACAAATGTATCTTGTGACAGAAAAGTTAAGCATATGCAAGTTTGTCCCAAGACTAAATAAGGCACAAGAATCCCAGAAATTTCCAGCGAGCAACCAGCACCTTTAGGGCCACCTCTTCTCAATATAGGAACACCTGGACTAACCAAAAAGCCAAAAAGAAACTATGATAGGAACAGGCTACTGATTTACTGCTTGCAGAAGTCCTATTCTCTTGGCAATTCACCTCTTCTAATTCTGGAGTAGACAAAGATGTCAAGAGACAAAAATGTCTCTTCTCCTGCAATTCTGTCTTGCTTATCATATGTTCTGATATTAGATTCCTAGTAGTAAAATATTTGATGTGCCCTGCATGAATACTCTTTATAGGCTTTTTCAAAAAGTTCCCATTTCTTATTTTACCTCAGCTCGTCCCTATAGAAGGAGCCCAAGATGGCATCATTAAATTGTAAGATCTGTAAAATAATAGACAAAAATGTTATTCTGTTGAAAAATGGTTTAATTGCATACAATTATTTTTCAAAATGACAATAACTGGTCAGCACTGACTCTACTGACATACATTGTACATATTAATAAATGTTTACAAACTACTTTATTTCACTGCTTTTATAAAATAGTCTTTCTAGCTAAAATCCAAATGTAATTAACATTAACCTATTGTAGATTTTCCATGTAGTGTGCAAATATATGAGAAGGTCAGTTCAAGTGAAAAAGCACTAACAATGAATTGAGGATCTTCAATTTTCTGTCACTTAAAAAGTAATGATTATTAATAACCCCCCAAAGTCAGGAAATAGCATCCTCAGAAACTCATTCTGGATTAACTTGCCTCATAAACCTTTAAGGTGACAGCATTAGCTGATAGAATCCACAAGACCTGCTGTAGTAAGAGATATTTCTTTTACCGCACAGACTTATCAAATCTTTATTTCTCCTATGTTGCTCTCATAGCCTTTCACTCATCTCTCTCATCTAAACAAACATACTGTTTTATGTCATTTTCCCCCTTGAGGTAGAATGTAATACATCCAAGGCAAAAGTCTTGTCTTTTTAATTAATATTGAAGGGAGCTTTAATGTTTCATTCTCATCTTCCTTTCCCAGTTATCTTAAGATACTCAATACTAATACTGACAAAAGCTTGAAGCCTTTCAAACAACCATATACAAGTTATCATAATATAACTGTACAAGGTAGCCTCATCAGAGTGAGGCGTCTTTGTGACAGAGAAGACAGAACCATTATTTAGGTTTTAAATATTTTGTTCTTGTAAAAATATGCCAACCAGTAGAACTAGAAGCATATGAGAAAACAAGAAGAATTGTGTCTAAAGAAAATACCAGCAACTGAATAAACATGGAGAATAAATATGGATAGATTTGAAATGATTGAGTAAATGAAACTGTTACTCTGGTACTGAAAGAACATGAGTTCATTGTAATAATCAGAAACTCACCTTGAGTGTTGATAAGGAAAAGTAAGACTGGCAAATGACAAAATGTGTGTCACAATCTCCTCATGTATATGCTGTGACTTAACATATTTACTTCTGACATCAGGATGCAAATACGTAATTGTGCCATTTACATGAAACATCACTATGCACTTCATCATGCTGATGTATGTGGTTTATAGTAGATGGTGTTGTAACTATTGATATCTTCATTCAGAAGATATCAATAGACCAAAGGTTTGGGATACATTGGAATGGTTTATTAATAGCACTCATCATTTAACAATTAAAGTCAAATAATATTTGACCTTGAATAAAGTAGCAATAATAACAAAATAATTTGCACAATGTGAAATAGACAGCAGTTTATTTTCAAAAATTGCAGTCCTACTAGCTGAGTGGCATGAGAAGGTTATTCCTTGTAGAGATAATGGCTGTGAAAATCTTATCAGCTGAAATGTGTCAAGCATTCCTCAAGCTATTGAGCTAGAGAAGTATGTAATTAATGCAAAACAAGAACAACTGACCAACTTACAATAAAAGTATTGACTCTTTCTGATCTCTAGCATGATCATCAAAATTATTGCAAAAACAAACAATTTGTTATCAAGGAAAAGAAATGCTATAAATAAAGTGAACAGCTGCCCCACAATAGCAGATCTATATTGTGTTCCCATACCTATTCTCTGTCCTGACAACATTACTGCTATCCTATTACTGGAAGTGAGCAATCTGAAGTAGGAAGCACTGTGTTTTAGATTTAAATGAATTTGAAAATAAAATTACATCATCTTGGAATGTATCAAAATTTAAGTAGGCTTTCTTGGAATCATATCAAAGCTGAAGCATATGTATTGAATTTCATTATTGATTCAGAGACTCATATGAACATAGTCACAGGTCAGTCCCTTAGTAAAAATTGATAACACCTTTCCCAAGTGTTCGATATAAATAAGGAAAAAGGAGAGAGGGAAAGGTTGTAGCTAACATCTCTGGCTTCTACATATACTGTGTTTTTTAAAAAAATAAATAAAATAAAAATCAAACTGTTTTGGGAGAGAGATGTTGAAGTAACATACCAGAGCAGTGCTATTTTGAACCTGGCAACTTTAAAGTGTGCAGACATCAATTCCTATAGTCCCCCAGCCTATATGGGAGATGTCTTAAAGTTGCCAACTGGGAAAAACACTCTACTAGAGGAATGCTCTGACTTTTTTTTAGTTTCTCTTAGAAGCAAAAATGGAAAAGGAGGATCTGTGGGACTCAGCTGTAAGTAGTGAAAGATTGCTTGGAAAATGCATGTCTGCCTGCTTCTACTTCTGCTTCCTATTCACTATTTCAACTGTCATTATAGCTCCCTAGATGTTGATACTAATTGAGCAGAAAACAAAAAAAAAGCTGTAAGCAGCATTTCATTCATCATCATTTCCAAGCCCCTGCAGCTATCCTTCTGAAATACTATACGTTTTTTGCCTAGAGTCATTTTTATGATATATGTCATTTTTATATAATATCCTATTAAAACAAGCTCAAAAGAGAGGAAAGGGAATCACTTCCCTCTTCCAGATTTAAAAAACACTGTTCCTACTCTTCTGAAATGTTTTATCTAGGGTTTATAACACTTTATAACATTCTCACTTTGGAAGATGCACATCCTTTTTGGTGGTATAATGTAAATGTATAGTAATTTATTAATGTGGAATTTAGCTAGTTAGATCCTAGCTAAGAGACACATTTGCCAGCTGTTTTCATTTAATTATCCCAGGAAAAAAGGAAGTTTTTCTTTTATTAAAAAAGTAAAGTTAATTAGAAAACTCCCAAGTCTGAAAATACAGTAATTCCTGAGTTATGAGCGTTCACTTAACACTCTTTTGAAGTTATGTGATAAGCGCCCCTTAATGCTTATGAGCAAGTCCCGAAGTTACGAATATTGCAACACACAGCAGTCATTCGCCCTTACTTCAGTGACACTGCAACATTCACCCTATTTCCCCCCTACTCCTTGCAACTGCTTCCCCCTCTCTTCCTGCTGTGCCGGACCTTGCAAAAATCCTCTCTGCCACAGTTTCTTTCCCTTTGAGGGAGAGGAAAGTCAGCTTGGAAATATTTTTTGTGCCAAGAATGGAAGTTTCCAGAGTCTTGTGCAAGTGTTTGAAGTTGCACCAAGTTGCTTGTCTCCTGCTCCTGCCCCCAACTCCTTCCTGTAAGACAGAAAGCCTGAAGCCTTCAACTGAGCCAGAAGGCCAGGCCCCTCACACCCATGTTCTGCCCACTGGACCTTGCTGTGCTGGGGGAGAAAAGGGCCCCATTTTCCCTAGTGCCTCAGAACCCTCCTCCAAATGGCCCAGACTGGAGGCCAGGGGAGGCTTCTGCATGCCTTTGGAGGTTGAATCCAGCCCTCGAAGGACTGCTCCAAGCTGCTGCCACCAGGAATGGAACCAAGGGCCTGATCCAAGTTTCGGAGATGTTTTCCTAACCATTTTCACCATGAGCAGAGGTTGGGAGGGGGCTTCTGCATGCCTCTGGAGTTCCGTTCCAGGTGGCACCAGATTTGACCAGTCCTCCAAGGGCTGGATCCAACCTCTGGAAGCATGCAGAAGCCCCCCCCCAACCTTTGTTCCTAGCACAAACGGCTAGGAAAACACCTCTGGGTGGCAGCGGCCTGGAAAAGGCCTCCAGAGCCCAGATCAGGCCATGGAGGGGACGGAAGCATTCACCAGCCTCAAATCTGGGTGGCATCAGGAACCATGGCAGAGAGGATCTTTTCCAGGTGAGTCTGGCATGGCAGGCAGTATCTTAGTGGGTCAGGAAGGCCTTGGGGACTGTTCCAGCACTAGGCCCTCCATGGCCTTCCCCACCCTGAGATACCTCATGTTTGCTTAATGAGCCACATTTATTTTAGCAAGCAAGGGAGTAATCTCTGCCTCGAATGAGATTCACTCTACAAGTTTTTGAGTTATGAGTGGAATGGGCAGGCTCTACTACAGAGATCAGCACTTGATGATTTTAATTTTTAATCAATAAGAGTTTCAGTAAGATTCAGATTCAGATGCAAGTTGGGCTTGCAGATCAATCTGAACTGTATTAAACTATTTCCCAAACTGCCAATTCAGATCCAAATAGAATATTTCTAGTGATACAACTAATTATGGGATATAAAATGTCTCCAATTCAGCCTTCCCAGAAGGTCTTGCTATTTATTTCAAATATGGTTGTACACATCACTTTCCCATAATAATACCTGTCCTGTACATTTATTTTCTCAGGTTTGCTAGTGCCAAGGCTTATAAGCTTTGGATTCCTTTTAAGCACAGAGCATTTTAAGTTAGCGTAATAGCCATTTCACTCTCTTTCATCTGAAAAAAAATGAACACTTTCAGTATTTGTATTTGATTTGCAAACCACTTGAAGATTATTTTCTATGAGAAACAATATAAAATACTTTTAGTAAAGGTCAACTAAAAATTATATGGAAAATTGCTGGCCATGTAATTAAACATTGGCTAAGAAGTATTTGCTCACCATTCAACTTTTAAATATTTGAATATTCTTTCAAGTTGTAACAATAAATATTTTATATTTAAATTCTTTAGAGTTATTATGAAATACTCATATTTTCTAAGCATATGTGTTCTATTACTTGATTTCCTTATTGGAAAAGAGTCAGCTTTCTTTTAAAAGCTGATCCTTGATAGGAAATAATTTTTCTAGTCCCAGGCATGTCAAACTGCCGGCCCACAGACCAGATTTGTCACGCTGAAACTGCACCCACCCCATTGCCGGCAATGGGGAAAAAGTCCCGATATATCGCATGATGTCACATGACATCATGAGTTTGACATGCCCTGTTGTATATAGTTGATTATTCCTGATTAAGATAAGGTTGATATTGGATGTACTGATACTTATATGATTTGCCTCTAAGGGCAAATACTGCCAATTGGGAATAGGGAATGGACACAAGCCAATGGTTCTTTAGGTAACATTGGAAGGAGGAGAGGAGAGGAGAAGAGAGGAGAGGAGTAAAATATTGGGCCAAAGTTCTCACTCTTTAGCAATATTCACTGTGTTCTGGACAGGAGTCTTCACATGTTTGTGAGGAGCGTGTGTGTTCTTGCCAGAGTGGCAGTAACATTCAACCATGAAACTACTTGGTTTTTCAGACAGAAAAATGTCTTCAATGTTCCTGGCAAGAGAAGGGGATGAACAGGGTTTATGAGAATAAGTTCTTCATGTTCACTACAGGTTATGGCCCTTATCTAGCCTTGGGTGATCTTGAGAAGCTAAACAGAATTGGCCTACTTGCGTAGTACATGGATGTGAAAACAGTAGGAAGTTTTAAGACTGAGAAGTAAAAAGAAAATGAAATAAATACTGGAAAAATGCAATGGCAGCCTAATTAAGTCAACAGAGATGACAATCTGGTATGGGGAAAAAAGTCAAAATGTTGCTGTGTTAGTGCAAATGAAGGTTTGTGTATTATTTATGTGCATCATCTGTATGACACCCATTAAAAACATGTAAAGCTTCACCTGTGCCACTTCATTTGCAACCTTGTCATTCCCCCCCCCCCCATCTAATTGTTAAAGAACCAACATTGACCAGGAGTCAATCTTTTATATAATGAGAGATTGGTAACAACTCCTTTAAAAAATGGTTCAAAGCTCAAATTATGACAATTTGACAGAGGTAAAATTTATTTGTTTTTGAGATGGAATATTGTGCTGCACTCAATTCTTTTAATTTTCATTGTATTGGAGTTCTTGGTAAGTGCTATATTATGATAACTGCATTAAAATAATTTTGCTTCAGTATCTAACAATGTTTTTGCTATATGCAAGTTTATAAAATATTTAATAGTTGGCACCGTTGATCTTTAACTACTCACATTAAAAGGGGATTTGGTGGGAATTGTGCAGTCATTTCTTTTGGAAATGAAATTCCAAGCATCTGACCATAAAACAGTTTCAAAATGCAGAATATTTGTTGTGTTCAGAATTGGCCACTAGAGGTCTCTCTTGGAACAGCTTTCTTTTGAATTAAAGGAAGGCTCCTTAAAATATTTTACTCAAAAGAACAGTTTTAGTTTTTTGATTGGAATTCCTCCCTTTAACTTATGCTAGAGAAAGATATAACGCCTTCTTAACCAATTCACCTGCTGATGAGAAGATGTTGGTTTGACTGAATGAATCATCTTGGATATTTTAATACACAATGGGTAGACTTTGGCACAAAAGTCTGAGCTTTCACCCTGGTTTTCCAAAGACTGAATATTCTGACCAGATAAAAACAATACAGTAAAAGTGGCTTGCTGTTGAGAGACAGGCAGCATGAGACTTTCAGCTCCACTGAAAATGTCTAAGATTCAACATATACTTAGATCCCGTAATTGCAAGCACAAACCTTTTTTGACTCCTCTTCGAAGAGAAAGGTTGAGTGCATCATTATGATTTTACTTTACACTTTTTTAATAAAAATGAACTGGAAATACTCTGTTGAAGGCACACATTTATCTTTTATTAAAAATAGTCATAAGGTTTATTCCAGTGGGCAAAGACAACTGAAAGAATGTAAACTGGCCAGGATGGTGTAAGTTATAATTTCTTAATTTTATTGTGGACATTACCAGGCCAAATATGCATAGTAGCAAATCATCAATGCTTAGTCTCTGAAGCTATCGGGAATCATTGAATCCCCCCCTGCTAGATTAGGTTTGAAATTATTTTTCTTAGTCAGCAAATCCTTTTGCAAAGTTTTGGCAGGAACATTGTTTAATTTAGTTTATTCAATTTATGATCATAAAGCAATCATATAAAAAGATGAGGACAAAGAAAAAGTATGCCTTCCAGATAAAACAACCAAGAAAACTAAACCAAGCTATGGTCTTGCAAATGTCTACTGGGATTCTGTCTTTGAGGCAGGGGACAGGGATACATATAGAGAGGCCAGGGCAAACCTTAGGAGAGGCATTAAGATGGCAAAACAACAATACAAATATAAGGTGGAGAACCACCTAGCAGATAACAACCTGAAGCAAGTGTGGCAGGGACTGCAGCACCTAACTAACTTTAAGGGAAATACGAGGAACACGGTCAATACCGATGCCTTGTTGGTAGAGGAGTTAAACATCTTTTTTGCTCGCTTTGAGGTGAAAAGACCAGACCCGGTAGCCTATGCCTGCCGGGCTTCTGATTCTCAGCCACTATACGAACATCAAGTGAAAGCTGCATTGAAGGGTATGAATTCCAGCAAAGCTGCAGGCCTAGACAGGGTGCTGGGGATAGTGGTAAAGAATTGTGCCGATCAATTACCAGGGGTCCTGACAAGCATCTTTAACATCTCCCTGCAAATGCCTGTGTTCCATCATGCTTGAAAGCAGCCACTATTGTCCCAGTCCCAAAGAAAACAGCAATTAACTGCCTAAATGACTACAGACCTATTGCATTAATGTCTGTAGTTATGAAATGCTTCGAAAGACTGGTTCTCCAACACCTTAGGACATGCCTCCCACTGGACTTTGACAAACATCAGTTTGCCTACAGGGGAAATAGATCAACAGATGACGCCATAGCTACTGGCTTACATTCTGTAGTGAGCCATCTGGAGAAACCTGGAAACTATGTCAGGATGCTTTTCATTGACTACAGCTCGGCCTTCAATACTATCCTGCCAAGCATCCTTATTGAAAAGCTGACTGACTTGGATTTTCCCTCTTCCATCTGCGACTGGATCAAAGACTTTCTGAGGGAGTGGCCACAAATAGTGAGGGTTAGGTCTGTCACATTCACCTCCCTGAAGCTTTGCACTGGTTCGCCTCAGGGCTGTGTGTTCAGTCCCTACCTGTATTCACTGTACACATTCACTGTGTATTTGTGTATTCACTGTACACAAAGTGGAACAATGACTGATCACTTCCTTTTACCGGTCCACTATAGAAAGCGTCCTCTCCCATTTCATTATGGTGTGGTATGCTGGCTTGACAGCCACAGATAGAAAGACACTACAGAGGGTGGTGAGCACAGCACAAAACATTGTGGGCTGTCACCTGATACCACTAGATGACATCACTATGACCCGTTGCCTTAGAAGAGTGAGGAAAATCCTCAGGGACGACTCACACCCTGCTCACCACTTTTTCACTTTCCTACCATTGTGTAGGAGATATAGAAGTATAGCCAGCTGCACCAACAGGATGAAGAACAGTTTCTACCTATGGGCTGTCAGACTCCTGAATAGAAAATAACTCCATGTCAACATGGTATGATAGACTTGCGGGGCCGGCGCGCTATGCAATAAGCTCACATGGTGCAATAAGATTGTGTGTTTGTTAGTAGGATTCACTGGGCTAGGGATTTTTCTTCTTCTTTTGTTCTCACTGTGAGTTGTGTTGCATTTCTATGCAATAAAAAACATAAACTCTTCAGTATTTTGTATTTTCTCAAAATTCTGGTATTGGCCATTAACTTGAATGGATCAAAACCAGCAGATGAGGGGGGAAAAACCCTTACTTTTATACAGAATCCAGTATCAAGAAAAGGGGTTGGGGGTGGCGGAAGGCATAGCTTAATTGTCCTCTGGGCCTCTTGAAGTTTTAAAAAGCCCCTGGGGAGAGCCTTTTTATTACAGTAGGTATTATGAAAGAGCAGTTGGAGTTTAGCAAAAGAGAAGGCAAAGGAAGCTGGGGCTCATATTCAAAGTCTGTACCCATCCACATTGTTTCACTATTTTCTTAACAATGGCAACAATAGTTTCTTTTGAATTCCAGAGCTCACCAAAATGCATATTAATGCCATTTTCTTTCTGAGCCTTGCAGCACAATATCTCTCTCTCTCTCTCTCTCTCTCTCTCTCTCTCTCTCTCTCTCTCTCTCTCTCTCTCTCTCTCTCTCTCTCTCTCTCTCTCTCTCTCTCTCTCTCTCTCTCTCTCTCTCTCTCTTTTTTTCTTGGCCTATATGTAGTGCCCAGTCATTTACCTTAAGGATGACTTTTGTACCATTTCTCACATGTGAAGAAAAAGAAATCAAAATAGCCAATATTGTGTCTCCCTAATCCCCCAAGATTTTTTGGTTTTGCATGTATGTTTCTTCTTGGATTTATTTTCCTATTTTCTTTTACTTTGCCTAATTATTCTGCTATACTAATATTATTATATTTTTTTTCTATTTTCTTTTCTAGTTACAAGGAGGGCAAAAGGAACAATCTTAAGCACTGAAGACCTACTCTTAAAAAAATTGCTGTGCCAAATTTTCAATCACTTTAGGGCTGCAGGGCTAGAAACTAGCATTTTAACAAAAGAAAGTTAAGATATTTAGCTAAGAAATATACAACAAAGGAATTAATATGGATAACTGACATTTATAACAGAAGGCAGTATTGGCATCAAGCATAAAAAAATGAAGAAACTGGGTGGGCTTTTAAAATTGTTTGTGTAAGTAGGTATCCTGGGGGGCCCTACTGCTAGGGTTCCTCCAAGGTGCCCCAAGGATAAAAGGTTCTTTGAAGGTTTTGGAATCAAAGTCACTTGCAAGATTCTGTGCTTATAGCCAATTTCAATAAAAGCCATTTTAGCCTTCCTGTGGAGCTGATTTCTGGGCCTGGTTTACCTAGTGGAGCAGACATCAGTCCTGATTTTGTTGTACCTCTGCTTTCTTCTTATAGTTCAGAAATATTAGGGAGGTGTGTGTCTTCCAAATATTATCTTATTCTGGATGTAAAATATGTTTCATCTCTTTTGCCTAGGCAATGGTCCTTATATATCTCTGCCAAGATTATCTATCTTACTCCCTCTACCAGATCTTTACACTATCCCAAATTAGAGTATTATTTATGCCAGACTTAATATGTATAAATAAATATTTTTTTTCTTCTTTTCTGCTGATTGTTCAACCTAAGAACTCTTTGAATATGAGTGATGATGATGTTATCCACTCAGTTGTGTCTGACTCTTGGTGATTTTATAGTAAATATAAGTGCCTTGCCTAATATTATAATATCCAGCCACATTTATTTTCTTAGTGACATAGGAAAATGAATTAGAACAAGCTGTTAATTATGATACATAATTCAGATTACCTACACTGGCTAGCAACAGGTCTCTAAGTTCTTTGGGCAGATGTTTGATCTGGAAATCTTAGGATTTGAACATGGAATCTTTTATGAAAATCACAAAGATCTTCATCAGAGTTATGGTTTTTCTCAGTCTAAGGAAATCACTTAGTGTATTCTGCTTTTAAAAAGTTCAATTTAGTAAAGGTTTTATGTAAAACTAAAGTTAAAAATTATGAGTTGAGATTTTTCCAATGTTTTAAAAACACCAGGGGAAAAAGTCAGAAATTAATAGAATGGTGTTTGTGTGTGAGAGAGAGAGAGAAAGAAAGAGGGGGAGGGGAGGGGGAGAAAATATAATACCACAAGGGACAGAATGATACTGGGCAGATTCCTAGGGCTGTTGCATTAAAACTGTTGCAATCACTCTATGTTAGTGGTGCCAGAAGATATTTGGAAATTTGAATTGTAACTTGGAAAAGATTCCTTTTTTCCACAATCCTATGGAAAGGCATAGAGCCAGGATAGTTATTCCAACCCTGGAAGGGCTTTTGATCCATGGCAAAAACTAGTATAAACCCAGTTGGATAGGCAGCACCTCTTTCCTGTCCCTGAACAGCCTCTTACACAATGCCTGGCACTTGATAACAAGCAGGTTATAAAACCGGTTACATTTAAATAAACACATATCAATGCTTTGAGAGTTATGAAATCATTTATAAATATACAAATATTGGAAACTGGGAAATTGTTCAAAGAATGAGATTTTAATTTATTTTTCTTTCTGCCCCTCCACACCCTACATATTTGTACTGATTTCAAGTTTTTATTTCTACTGATTTCAAGTTTTATTGCATTTCTCTCTCTATTTTTTTTTGTACTAGACAGTTAAATCACAACACAGTCTCTAATGTAGCCTGGAAGCAGGCTTGACTTTCACTAGATTTTAGCCTATATCAAGCAGGCTTAGAATATTGCTCATGTGCATTTTACTCCCATAAACCTTCTAAAATGGCTTTTGCAGTAGCGATACAATAACATAAGCCCAAATGCTTTGTTTACAAAGAAATATTGGCATAAATACACAGGAATATTAAACAAGAACAATTGCCTTTAGCAGCCAAGGCTATTAAATCACCCACAAGCTGTCATCAAGAATTGAAATCTGCCTGCATATTTTTGCTGTTATGTTTGGCTGTCTAATCAAAACAATATGTAAACTGCTTATTTAGAAGTTAAATCTGTGTTCCTGGAGATTTTCTGAAAAGCCAAAGCAAAACATAAAAATACTGTAGTATTGCAGTGAAGCAATGTCTTTGTCTCAGTTCTCCACACATCACATGTGATTTCTTTACCTGCATATCTTTTTTTTCTTCCCACCTCTTCCTCAACTCTCCTATCAACCTTGAATAAATTTTATCAGTTAGGGCATCTTATATATACCCCTCTTATATCTGTCAACATAAAGTACCAACATCAAATCCTTGTAAATGTAAAGGAGAATTCAATGTGCCCATTACAGTACTTCTAAATTCTGATGGATTTGAGTCTGCCATTGCCCACAATCTGCTAAAGGCCCAAAGGCTGAGTTAGGCAAAAGGTGCCAATCTGTAGAAGCATATTCTTTATGTGACTCACAGGTAGGTGGTACTAATTTCTCAATCCTAGAAATACAAAAGTAATGATCATATTTTATTCAAGAACTCAAGAAAAATGAAGTCTGTGCCACGATATTATTTTTTCTAATGCCAGCAAATTTTGTCTTTGTTTAGATCTAGGAGAATGCAAAGACTTCCTGCTAGGTTGTTAAAGGTGATACAAACTGGGCTTTTAACTTCCCAGAAACAGTTTCTAAAAATAATTTCACAAACTATGATTTTTTAATTTTTTATTGTTATTTATCTCTGATGGTTTTTGTATTGTGATATGACTTTAATCATAATTTTGCTTGTAAGATGCCCAGAGTAATTTTTGTGACTATATAAATTTGCTAAATAAATAAATAGATATATAAAATTCAATTCTTTTACTGGTTACTATTAGCACTCCTGATATAGAGGTACAACTACTAATTTTTTGCAAATATTGGCTGTAATTTTATGGATGGATAGAAGAGAGGAACTGAAATGCAAGGTTCATTATTGTTGTAATATGTAGGTGGTAGGGGTTTTTATCAGTTTTTAACTGTTTTGTGTGTGTTAGTGCTGCTCTTTCAACATATTTCATTAACTACAAACAAATCTATATTTTCTGCTTGGCACATTGCCGATACAGGACAAACACTACTTCCAGAATGAAGGAACAGATGATTTGTTTTCCCACAACTCCCTGGTGTCTTCCAGCTTCAGTTCAAAGGTCTGACTTGAGCTTTCTTAACCTCTTCAAAATGGTTTGTCTCCAGCACTTCTCTTCTAGTAGTAATCCCACTTCCACTGCAGCACTCCTTTTCCAGCAGGGCTGTTTGGTGCTCTGTTCAGGCATTCCATCCTAGCCTGCTAGGCTAATATGTTCTCAAGATTTTATAATATTGCAATGTATCTAAGAATGGCTGATAAATCAAGGACCTATAGCACAGATGTCAAATTCGCCATGTCATTGTTGGAGCTAGGCTGGGCACAGATCTGCATGATGCAACTGGCCTGTGGGCCAGCAGTTTGAGACCCCTGACCTACAGTATTCTCCCAAGCTAGAAGCTCATGTTTCATACGACCTTTACATCTCCCAGGGAGCATACTAAGATTCCTTCTTTGTTTCTATCAACCTTGTTGCAAAGTTTCCATGAAACCTCCATCTTTTTCCTCTGTTGTGACTATTTGTAGCATCAAAGCAATGGTGAACACAAGAGAAAAGAAAGGGCCTGTCTTAGTGTCAAAGGATATAATGTGGGAAGGAGGGGAGAGAGCGAAGGCATGTATGAAAGTAAAATAAACACATGAGGACCAGTAGAAAGGAATAATCACTAAATGCACTGTAGACATTACTAGTTGGGTAATGAAACATCTGCAAGAAAATAATAAGCTCAGAGAGCATCAATGACCTCACAAAGGAAAAGGTAAATAGGGCTAGACCAATCCATATAGCAGCCAATCACTAGGCTTGGCTTCCCTGAATGGATGGGAAGGACAAGCAGGAAAATTGTCAGTTGGGTCTTGTAGTAGACATCATTTGAATGAATGCAAGCCCAGGCTCATGGCCAGCATATAGAAATTCAGACTGAAGCCATGAGCAGCATAGCAGACAAACTATGCATTGTCTGAATTTTCCAATGCAGCTTTGTCCCATGTCTTTCAATACTAGATGAAAGAGAAATAAAGGTAAAGGAGAATAGGCAGTGGGATGGCAGAATGCAGGTTTTTATCAAGATCTTCACTGTGGGTGTCCTCTTCTTCAGCCAAATGTTCCTCTTTATTTCTTGACACTGAATTAAAATCTTTTGCTGGGACATCAGTCAACCCTGTTATTTAGGAGGTAGGCAGTACATATGGATGCCTTACAGTCATTTTAAAGTCTAACTCCTGAAATTTTATATTTTAAAAAGTAGATTTATTTTAAAGATTTCTTCCTTTTCATGTAAAGAATTTCAAGGTAGCTCCACAATCCTTCTCCTCAATAAATTAAGGTAAAACTGGAATGCTACAAAGCAAGTCATAAGATTTTTTTAAAAAAACTTGATTTCTGTCAAAAGTCTTTTCTGATATTTATTAAAATCTGAAGATTTTCCCCATCTTTTTGCAATTTTTTAAATTGCTCCATATTTAAGAAAAAAAAATCTCAAACCCCATGTTATGAGGTGCAGTTGAAAATGAGAATGTCACAAAGAATAGTGCCACTTTAAGTACAAAATGGGCCCAAATGAACTACGGTCTCCTTTTTTAGTCTCCCGCTATTTGTTTTTACAATGATTGCAAGTTTCTATTATAACACTTGCCTGCCTGAAAAACTCTGGAAAGACTTTGGTTTCCATGGTGACACTTTTCTTTTTCATACATATTTATCATTTAAAAGCAGGAAACCCACCCTATTTTTTTTTTCTATCAGTGAAATGCTACTTTTAGCACAATAACCAAAGTCAGCGCTGATTTATTTTTTTGTGTCAGTGTGTCTTAAACATATTCCTCCTATCAATAAAAACTCATGGAGTGGCACAATAATTTTCTTGTAAGTAGTTTATTTTGAACATGTCCTCTGAAAACATTCTTTGTCTCTCTTCCTCTCTATACAGAAGTGTGCTCCCTTCTTAAACTCATTTTCAATTAACATTAATACTTGCCAAGTTTCTAATTATTACATCCTGATCATGCCAAATATCATTTTGACCATATAGCTGGACACAGAGATCTCCCTGATTTTCCTGTGGATATTTTTAGCATTTTTTAAAAGACAATTGTAGTAAGAATTTAATAAGAAAAAAATCATGTTCAACCTTTCCCTGTTACACTAAAGCCATATAAGATATGGACTTTTTGTATTTTACTTCACTTGAAATGAAGCTTCTTTTGAATTCTAGTGTAATTGTCTATTCCATAATCTGGAAAAACAAAAATGTTATGTCTACACCCCACCTTCACACTCCTTTTAACTCTTTGTATGCTATTTCTGTCATGTTAAAGAAAATAAGTTAGGCTGCAATGAGTTACAACTAGCAAGCATACTGAAAATTCAATGGTATGATATATTTCAAAGTTTTCTGTGGCAAAGGTTTTTTTATGTTCTGGAAAAAAATGGAAATGAAAGGAATTGATCCCATTATTCTCTTCACCCAGAAGAAGTAAGGTAATTTAGGTGTGTCTTCATGCCCTTGCTTATCATTAAATCATTCTGCAATAAGTCAATCTATTTTCTGAGTGGTGATTCAACCTTTTTTTTATAGAGTCCATTTAGAGAGTTCCAATAACAGTTGAGGGTCAAAAGTAGGTCAAGCAAGCTAGTAATCCAGTGGGCTTCAGCCAGAGCTTTGGGCTATCTCTTCCTGTTCCATCTCCATTAACAAGGACTCAAGCACTAAATCAGGGAAATATGAAATAATGGCCACTCAACCAGACCACTGAGGGTGACCAAGCAGAAGTGTGAATGGCAGGCAGATGCAATGCTATTGGGACCCAAAACCTAAATAAATAAGGACCAGGTAGAAAGTATGACAATCCTTTTAAGGCAGATAGTAGCCATTAATCATTTGGCCAAATAATATATTGACTTTGAGGGTGTTTGTTTTCCACATATACCCTAACATCAAAGTGAGGCACAGTATTTACTGTTTAAAGCAAAGAGATCTTAGTGTTCCATAATGCTGAGGTATTAGTGGTGGATGGAAGACATTGCAATAATGGTGGTTATATTTTTATGCACTCAGGAACATAATGGCAGTAATAGCAACATTGTCTTAGATATTTAAAACATAACATCTTAGGATTTCAAACCCATGGAAAGTTTTCAGGTCGCTTTGGGCCAACCCCCAAAGGTATCTAGAATCCACTGAAGCAGTAGGCATGAGCTTAAAAGGACTCCAGAAGATGGTAGAGGACAGGAAGGCCTGGAGGAACGTTGTCCATGGGGTTGTGATGGGTCGGACACGACTTCGCAATTAACAACAACAACAACAACAGAATCCACCTACTATATGGAGAAGGCTATATTCTGGGAAGTTTATGCATCAAAAGACACATGTGCTTTGTAACTTAATAATAATAATAATAATAAGTTGGAAGGGACCTTGGAGGTCATCTAGTCCAACCCCCTGCTCAGGCAGGAAACCCTATACCATTTCAGACAAATGGCTGTCCAGTCTCTTCTTAAAAACTTCCAGTGTTGGAGCATTCACCACTTATGGAGGCAGGTTGTTCCACTGGTTAGTTGTTCTAACTGTCAGGAAGTTTCTCCTTAGTTCTAGGTTGCTTCTCTCCTTGACTAGTTTCCATCCATTGCTTCTTGTCCTGCTTTCAGGTGCTTTGGAGAATAGCTTGACTCCCTCTTCTTTGTGGCAGCCCCTGAGATATTGGAACACTGCTATCATGTCACCCCTCACCCTTCTCTTCATTAAACTAAGGTAAAGGTAAAGGTAAAGGTTCCCCCGCACGTGCGTGCTAGTCGTTTCCGACTCTAGGGGCCGGTGCTCATCTCCGTTTCAAAGCCGAAGAGCCAGCGCTTGTCCGAGGATGTCTCCGTGGTCACGTGGCCGGCATGACTAGACACCAAAGGCGCACGGAACGCTGTTACCTTCCCACCGTAGTGGTCCCTATTTTTCTACTTGCATTTTTACGTGCTTTCAAACTGCTAGGTTGGCAGAAGCTGGGATGAGTAACAGGCGCTCACTCTGTTACTTCATTAAACTACACATACCCAATTCCAGCAACCATTCCCTATATGTTTTAGCCTCCAGTCCCCCAATCATCTTTGTTGCTCTTCTCTGTACTCTTTCTAGAGTCTCGACATCTTTTTTACATCGTGGTGATCAAAACTGGATGCAGTATTCCAGGTGTGGCCTTACCAAGGCATTGTAAAGTGGTATTAGTACTTCACATGATCTTGATTCTATCCATCTGTTAATGCAGCCTAGCACTGTGTTGGCTTTTTTGGCAGCTGCAGCACACTGCTGGCTCATATTTAAGTGATTGTCTACTAGGACTCCGAGATCTCTCTCACAGTTACTACTATCGAGCAAGGTACCACCTATACTATACCTGTGCATTTGATTTTTCCTGCCTAAATGTAGAACCTTACTTTTTTCACAATTGAATTTCATTTTGTTAGATAGTGCCCAGTGTTCGAGTCTGTCCAGATCCTCCTGTATCTTAAGCCTATCTTCTGCAGTATTGGCTATTCCTGCCAGCTTGGTGTCATCTGCAAATTTGATGAGTTCCCCATCTATCCCCTCATCCAAATCGTTGATGAAGATGTTGAAGAGCACTGAGTCCAGAACAGAGCCCTGGGGCACCCCACTACATACTTCCTTCCATGTAGATGCAGTTCCATTGAGGACCACACGCTGAGTACGGCCTGTCAGCCAGCTACGAATCCATCTGGTGGTGATGCTATCTAACCCACATTTTTCTATCTTATCAAGTAGTAGGTTGTGATCTACTTTATCAAATGCCTTACTGAAGTCCAAGTAAATTATATCTACAACATTCCTCTGGTCCACTAGTTTTGTCACTTGGTCAAAGAATGCAATACGGTTTGTCTGGCATGATCTGTTTTTCACAAACCCGTGTTGGGTTTTAGTGATAACTTTGTTCGCGTCAAGGTGTTTGCTGATTTGTTGTTTGATTATCTTTTCCAGAATCTTCCCAGGTATTGAGGTCAGGCTGATAGGTCTGTAGTTTCCTGGATCTATTTTTTTTCCCTTTTTTGAATATGGGAACTACATCAGCTCTCTTCCAGTTCTCTGGTAGTTTCCCAGTGCTCCAGGATCTTTGAAAAATATAGTTCAGTGGTTCTGAGATTACGTCTGCCAGTTCCTTGAGAACCTTGGGGTGTAATCCATGTGGTCCTGGTGATTTGAACTCGTCTAGGCTGGACAGGTGCTCACTTACCATTTTCTTGCCTATCTTAACTTGTGTTTCTATTCTGTTTTTTATGGCACTGGTTTTGGTAGGTTGGACTGTTTTTTCCCTTTGTGTAAAGACAGATGCAAAAAACAAATTAAATAGTTCTGCTTTCTCCCTGTTGCTTGTCACCTTCTTGCCACTTTCCCCCACTAATGGACCAATCATTTCCTTAACTTTTTTCTTGTTTCTTATATGTTGAAAGAAGCTTTTTTTTTGTTATTTTTGACTTTGGTCGCAAGCCTTAGTTCATTTTGAGCCTTAGCTTCCCTCACTTCATCTTTGCAGGCACGGGCTGTTTGCTGATATTCTGCCTTAGTTATGTGCCCCTCTTTCCACTTCTTGTACTTGTCCTTTTTATCTTTCAGTTTATCAGAGAGTTCTTTATGCAGCCATGCTGGTTTCTTTTGAAAGCTTTTATTTTTCTTCTTTGTTGGTATTGTGCTAGACTGGGCCTTTATTATCTCACTTTTCAAAATTTCCCAAGCTTCTTGAGTTGTTTTCCCCTTTAGGATTCTCATCCATGGAATTCTTCCCAAGGTCTCTCTAAGTTTATTGAAATTAGCTCTTTTAAAGTCCAAGACTCTAGTTTGGCTGTATTCTATTGCTTGTTCTTCCATAATGTTGAATTCCAATACTGCATGATCACTTTCCCCCCAAGGTTCCTGTGGCTTTGACACTTTCTATCATTTCATCTCTGTTAGTGAGAATTAAATCCAATATGGCTAATCCCCTAGTTCCCTTCTCTACTTTTTGGGAGAGAAAGTTGTCTGCTAGGTTTGTCAGGAATCTGTTAGATCTTAATAATACCTCTGCAAGTTACAAGAGGTTGTTCTGCCATGAACAAATAGCACTAAAGTAAAATATATTCCCTGATTTTATTTTCTAATTTTCTACATATTGGGAATGCAAATCACAACTCTTACAAAGTTCATCTCTTCCATATGTGCTTTCCACTCACCTCTTTCACATGTACTTTGTGTTACAGATCAAACCTATAATATAAATTATTTGTAATAATAGAAATCTAGCCAATGTCAGAAATGGCTTCTTTGAAAATAAGCTCAATATAAAGGAGGAATACCGTAAGTGTTTTAATGTGTTAGTGCATACCTTAGTAAAAAAGAGCAGTTGGAGAGATTTTAACATTTTATTATAGACCATAATTATAATGAAATTTATTTAGAAGGCCTATTACTTAGCTTACTCTGGAATGATCCATTGTATTTCTGTCCTTACTACAAGCATTTTCTTTTGTCAAAATGAGGGTGTTCCTATCATATGTAACTTGTTCAGTTTAGAGTATGATAACATCTCCTAGATTTATTTATTCTCTATTGCAGGAGTGTCAAACTGCCGGCCCACGGGCTGGATGCGTCAGCAGGAAACTGCACCCACCCCATTGCTGGCAATGGGAAAAAAGCTCCGATACATCACTTGGTGTCATGTGACGTCGCAAGTTTGACATGTCTGCTCTATTGTATAGCTGAAGTGGTCTTCATATGTGCACTAATACTGTTTACATTCATGAAATGGATGACAGACATTCTGCTGGCATGAAAGATTGCATGGTCATCAAAACACAGCAATTAGATCATCTACCTAAATTGACTGCGATGCAGATCTTGATATCTATCTTCTCATTATGCAGCTGAAGCCAAGATGTTACTTAGATGAAGAAGTTTCTTCATTGTCTACCTTTTCAGTACTTAAAACATAAAAAAGAATGAGTAAAACCTATCTGCTAGTTTAGATATTGAATACTTGTTATAAACAATAAAGCAAAAATCCTCACCATTAGTTCATCTGCTAAAGAATTTTTTTTTATTAAAAAGTTTTACAATACATTTTATCTTTAACAAACCAAAAAAAAGAAAGAAAAAAGAAAAAAAACCCTCCCAACCCCCTCCCCCCCACCCTCTTCCCCCTCCCCAACCCTCCCCAACCCCTCCCCCCCTCGCTTCCCAGAGCAAAATACAGGGTATAAAAATACAAACAATCATAATCTAACTTACGCAAACAATCCTAAACTATTTAAACTACCGAACTTTAACTCATATAAGAAAACTCCAAAGATATATATATATATATATATATATATATATATATATATATATATATATATATATATATATATATATATATATATATATATATATATATATATATATATATATATATATATATATATATATATATATATATATATATATATATATATATATATATCATATCAATAATTATACAAATACAGAATAATACTTTCCAATCTAATACCAAAACACAGGGTATAAAAATACAAACAATCATGATCTAACTTACGCAAACAATCCTAAACTATTCAAACTATCAAACTTTAACTCATATAGGTAAATTCCAAACATACATATATATATCATATCAATGATTATTCAAATACAAAATAATACCTTCCAATCTGATACCCAATAAAAACAATCTCAAATAAACCAATTTATATCAATTGTCTAAAACTATTCCTCATTCCAACTAAGCTTTGAATTCACATTATCCTAATGTGTTATACAACTTAAAATACCATAGATTACTTTCCAAACTTAAGAAATTTTTATATAATCACATCATTCTTATATTCTATTACCTATTCCAATATTACCCATAAAAATATTACAAATTAACTCCAATCACAAAGAAAACAATTTATATCAATTTTATAAAACTATTCTTCTATCCAACTAAAAGCTTAAAATTTTTCATCCAAATAACAAATCATAACCTACAGAATATCAATAAACACTACTACAAATCTTCCCAATTAACTTTTCATAATCATCTTAGAACTAAAGCAACACGAAATATTACATAATTATTTTATAAGGGTAAAAAATATATCCCCAAATATTTAGTCCTTCTAGCAATTCCAATTCCCATAATCCTTATTACATTATTGTCTCTTACAGTTATGTGACTAAATCTTCAGGCTTGATTCATTCGTCCAGAAATAACACGCCTCTTCCAATTTCTGGCCTTCTCCAGTGATAATGAAATTTGACCCCCTCCTGTATCTTTCACATCTGCCTGCATTAACCCTTCAACAACTTGCGGGTTCTCTCTGAAACGTTGAGACTCTCTCTCACCTTTTTTCTTTGTAGATTCCAAAGATGGTATGGAGACTGCTTTTAAAACATTACTGTAGAAATCACGTGCCTGAATCTCCGTGGTAAAACAGTACCTCGTACCTTCATAGGTCACCACAATACCCACTGGTATTTGCCATCTAAACTTAATATCACGTCGTCTCAATTCTTGTGTCAAAAAAGCAAATTCCTTCCTTTTCCTTAAAATCTTTGCAGGGATCTCTTTTAAAATCAGAACTTTTTGCTCAGCAATTACAAAATCAATACTGTAGGAGGCCTGGATAACTTCATTTCTAATCATTCTCTTTGTAAAATAAACCACCACATCTCTGGGTAGTTTCCTTTGTCTTGCGATCCACGAATTAACACGGAAGATTTTATCTATGTCTTGCATTATTTCATCTGCTGGTCGCTTCAACACCCCTTCCAAAGCCTCACAAACCATTTTCTCCAAATTTTCCTTAGGATTTTCTATTAGGCCTCTGATTCTTAAAGCAAACTCCATCTGAGAATACTGTGTCGAAATCAAATCATAATCCATTTTCTCTATTACATTTTCAGTTTCTGTCATTTTGGCTTCCAATCTAATATCATTTTGAGCAAGATCTTCCACTCTGTCATCCAAAATCTCAATACTTTTAACCATGCTTTCTATTGCAGATGTGATGTCTGCTCTCATTTCTTTTAATTTCTCTGTAAACTTCTCCTCCAACTTTTTCTCCATTATCTCAACAAATTGCTGCATTTGCTTTTCCATAGTCTCTTGCAACAGATTCTGCAAATCTTTTGCTGTAAAAGCTGATACAAATTCAGATGCAGAGGACAATGAAGTTTTCACCGAAGACTGCTGCCTCAGGGCAGGAACTTTAGAAGATATAGCCGCCATTTTCACCCTCTATTGTTAACTACGCACTTTCACATGCAGATTCAGCAAAGTCCATTGAGTTAAAGATCAAAACATCATCTTCACCAAAATCTCCTGCATCGCTCTGCCTGCGTCCTCGTTCTCAAAAGCTCTTCCTTGCTAGCAGGGATGGTTGCGAACGCCCTGTTCTGCTCCAAAAAACCCAGAGCAGAGGCGCCTCGCAGTCCGGAGCATGCCCAGGCTTCTGGGGGGCTCAATCCTTCCGCCGCCAAAACTCTAAGTTCTGGCAGCCCCGGAGAGCTCTACCCCTACCTGGACGCTCACCCCCTCCTCTTCTCCCGAGGTGGGGGCTTCCGAGCCACCGAACAGCTGATCAGCGCTGTTTTCGGCAGCTCTACGGAGCTGCGAGGCTGACAGGCAAGAAATGGCTGCTTCTGGCGTCACCTTGCCATCCGGAAGCTGTCTGCTAAAGAATTTTTGCACAAAGGTAGTGAAACATCATTTCAGAATAGTTTGGACACATATCAGTCTAAATATTGCAAATGTGTAGAGTTGCAACCAGACTTGCTGGGCTCAATATGGCCATGTTTCCCCTTGATAAACTCAACTTTAACATACCCAGAAGCTTTAATATGCAGAGAAAGGATCCTATGATGCCTGGTCACGCTGGCTTTAAAAACTTTTCCATCATTACAAAATCTTTCGTTGGAATCTATATAAAAATATTTATCTTATACTTCCAAATTTAGGTTAAGAAATAAATGTATTATCATTGACATTAAAGTACCTATCTTTCAAAGTAGAAAACTTCCTGGGACATAGAGTCTAGTTGTATTGAACTTCAGAGTGTAAAAACTCCAACATATTGTAGCAGAGATTCTAGAAAGATCCATTTGATTACAAAGGCTTCCTGGATTAAGTTACCCAGATTGAATAATAATTATTGTTCAATTATATAGAATTCTTTATTATTATGATTGGGCTTGGATTTCTAGCACACATTTCTAAACAATTGAAATTTATTCTCCAAACGTAAACATAAATTTGAATCTGAATTCTTGCTGGAGACTTTGGTTTTAGCTACTGTTTTCTTGCGACCACCACCCAAAACAGAACAATCCTGATAAAGAACTTCTGAATGACTGTAAAGACCCACTTCAATCTTCATCTTAAGAAAACAGAACTCTTAGGGAGGAGAGAGGGGAAGAACTTTTTTTCCTTTTTTATAAGAGGTGAAGGAGTTTTTCTTTTCCCCCCTCTCACCTTTTTTTTATATAGTGAAAGTGTTTGCTGGGAGATTGAGGAGGAATTGGACTTTAAATTTGCTCTGCCTGAACTTACAAGATGTGGTTTTAGTTCTTAAAGGAGAAGAGAAGTGAAAGTGTGAACGGAGAGTTAAGTGCCTTTAAAATAGCTTCTAAGCCTCCTAGAATCCCTGTTACTAAAAGTGCAGGGACATCACCTGTTCAGCAATCTGGACTGCAGTCTTTGACATCATCCCCTGCAGCTTCTCCACCTGTAACGTTGAATGACCTGCAAGATGCCTTAAAAGCGGCTTTAGCCACTCAGTCTGAAAAAATAACTGAAAAAATAACTGAACAGGTGGCTGAGCTTATTGAGGAGAAGAACAAGGAAACATGGGAGGACATTCTCTTAGCACTTCAGGGGCTGGCAGGATGTATTGAGATTTTGAATGAATGGGTGGAAGAAGTGAAACAAAATAATTTTTTGTTGGAGGCTAAAATGGGTGAAGCTGAATTTAAATTGGACAAAATGGAGGAAGAGGTTCTGATGTTACAGTATAGAGATATGGAGTTTGCCCTAAGGATCAGAGGCTTGAAAGAGAATTCTCAGGAGAACTTGCAAGAGATGCTGGTGGATGCTTTGGCACCTGTTTTGGGGTTTAAACCCAAAGAATTCTTTGGGGAGATAGATAAAGTCTTCAGAGTTAACTCTTGGATTGCCAGGCAGAGGAAATTGCCAAGAGATGTGGTGGTGTATTTTTTGAAGAGGAGGATAAGAAATGAGATTATCTAATTTTTTTATAATAAGAGATTTACAATTGCTGGTCAAGAGGTGTTGATTCTGAAAAAGATTCCCCCAAAAGTTTTGAGAAAAAGGAAAGAATTTGCTTTTTTGGCAGAAGAATTGAAAAAACAACAGCTTCAGTTCAGATGGGAGATTCCAATGGGGATTGTGGTGAATTTTGCTGGAATAAGATATCATCTTAATACAGTTTTGAAGGCATGAGATTTTTATACTAATGTATTGAAAGCAGGTTCACCGCCCTCTACAGAAGATAAAGGAGGAAAGGATGAAGGAGTGCAACAGTTACAAGAAAAACAGCAATCTTCAGAAATTGTGCAACCCTTGGCTTTAGCAGAAGAAACTTCAACTCAAAGAATAACATGGGCTGCATCTAGACGTAAGGCACAACAACAACAACAACGGCAACAGGATCAATGTTTAATGATTACAAGTCAAGAATCAAGTGAAGCAGTGGGAGGAGCGAGGCCAAAGAGGCAGATTTCTGAAGATCTTCAGGCGGCGCTCCGGAGGCTTCAAGTCGCAAAGGATGGCGACAAAATTCCTGACCTGGAATGTTAATGGCTTGAATTCACCACAAAAGAGGAAGAAAATATTTCAGTATTTGAAACATTTTAAAAATGATGTTGTATGCTTGCAAGAGACACATATTTGCGTATCTGATCAGAAATATTTGATAAATCTGAGACTGGGTACACAATTTATTGCATCCGCTCCATAGAAGAAAAATGGTGTAGTAATATATGTGAAGAAGGGTTTGATAGCCAAATTAATAGAAGCAGATATACAAGGAAGATATATTATTATTGAACTTTTGATTGAAGGGAAGAAAATACTTTTAATACTTTTAAGAGCCTTGGTGGAGCAGTGGGCTAATGCCTCCTTAAGTAACACCAGCTGCCTGCAATTAGTGCAGGTTCGCATCCCACCAGGCTCAAGGTTGACTCAGCCTTCCATCCTTCCGAGGTAGGTAAAATGAGGACCCAGATTGTTGGGGGCAATAAGCTGACTTTGTAATAATGCCGCTTGGGGGGGGGGGCAAAAGCCCTAATAAGCAGGCATATACATTGATTTGTGCTTAGAGTGTAAGCCGCCCTGAGTCTTCAGAGAAGGGCGGGATATAAATGGGATTAAAATAAAAAAAAATAATTGGAATATGTGCTCCCAACCAACAACAAGAAGAATTTTATAAATTGCTTCATAACAAAATAATTCAATGGGACTACAAGTCTTGTATTTTAATGGGAGACTGGAATGGTGTGATGGACATGCAGAAGGACAAGAAAGGTTTTTTTAAAAAATACTCCTAATCATGCTAGATTGCCTAGATCTTTTTTTGATTTGAAAGATGATTTGGAATTGAGAGACATTTGGAGAGAAAGAAACGTGGATGAAAAGGATTTTACTTTTTTCTCAGACAGACATCAATCCTTTTCTAGGATTGATTTTATACTAATTACTAATGATTTTTTTCTAGGATTAAGAAGATCAAGATATGTCCAAGAACTTTATCGGATCATAGTCTAGTTTGGATGGAATTGGATAAGGGTAATGGTGATAGAAGATCATGGAGATTAAATGAAAATTTATTTAGATATGTAGAAAATGTGGAAGAATGTAAAAAGCATATGAAAGAATTTTTTATTATGAATATGCACAAAGGTACTTCTATTGAAATAGTATGGGATGCAAGTAAAGCTTACATGAGAGGTGTCTTGATATATTTGAATAATAAATATAGACGTAGAATGGAATTTAAGCATAAAGAAATAGAGGAGGAAATAAAGAGGAAAGAGAAAGCCTTTACTATGGATCCATCTGATAAGAGGCTAAAAGAATCAATTAATTTGTTAAGAAGTCAGTTTGATATGTTAATGGCGGACCAGGTGGCAACTAATTTAAGATATGCTAAACATCATATTTTTAATAATGCAAATAAACCTGGCAGGTGGTTAACTTATTTATTAAGGAAAAAACAAAGATCTCGTCATATAGACAAGATAGAATATAGGGGTAAAGAAGTATTTCAGCAAAATCTTATTAAAAAGGCCTTTGTTGAATTTTATTCGAAGTTGTATGCAAGGGATAAAAGTCAAGGTGTAGATATAGATAGTTATCTGCAAGGAGTGAAGATCCCGGCACTCACACAAGAGCAATGGGAAGAGATGAATCAATTGATAAACACTGAAGAAATTATTTTAGCAATTAAACAATTAAAAGTAGGAAAGGCACCTGGGACAGATGGATTGACTGCTACTTATTATAACAATTTACAATTAGAGATGGTGGAACCTTTAAAAGAACTGTTTAGAATGATTCAATCTGGAGGGGAGGTACCCCCATCATGGAAAACAGCATTTATAACGTTGATTCCAAAGGAAGATCATGATCCTGTATAAACCAAAAATTACAGACCTATATTGTTGTTAAATACTGATTATTTTTTTAATTTAATTTTATTTTAATTCCATTTATATCCCGCCCTTTTCCGAAGACTCAGGGCGGCTTACAAACTTAGCAGTAGCCTTCATTCTATGTATATGCCTGCTTATTAGGGCTTTCACACACACCCCAAGCGGCATTATTACAAAGTCAGCTTAATTGCCCCCAACAATCTGGGTCCTCATTATAAGATATTTGCAAAAATTTTAGCAAATAGATTGATGAAGGTTATGCAACAAATGATTTATACTGATCAAACAGGATTTATAAGTGGTAGGCAAATGAAAAATAACATGAGACACATTGTAAATGTATTAGAATATTTAGAAAGAAATAACCAAGTCCCTGCAGCGCTGATTTTTTTGGACGCTGAAAAAGCTTTCGATCAATTGAATTGGCAATTTTTATTTAAGGTGTTAGAGAAGATGCAGTTTGGGGATGAGTTTCTACAACCTATCAGGGCTATATATCACAAACAAACAGCTCAAATAATAATTAATGGTAGCTTATCAGAAGCTTGTAAAATTGAAAAGGGTACAAGACAGGGATGTCCATTATCACCATTGTTGTTTGCTTTAACATTGGAAATATTATTGATTAAAATACGTGATTCAAAGAAAATACAGGGAATTAAAATTAGAGATCATGATTATAGACTGAGGGCGTCAACCAATTCAATGAGTTTTGGATTTAATGGAAATAATTTTAAAATATGGACAAGTTTTTGGATTTAAGGTAAATAAAAAAAACTAAGATATTGTCTAAAAATATGAGTATAGAACAAAAGGTTGCTTTAGAAAAATTAACGGGATTTGAAATAGTTAAAAAGGTTAAATATTTGGGGGTATATCTTTCAGCTTCAAATACTAAATTATACAAGAATAATTATGAATTTTTATGGTCAAAAATACAAAAAGAGCTTGATAGTTGGAAAAAATTACAACTGTCTTTATTGGGAAGAATTGTAGCTGTGAAAATGAATGTTTTAACAAAATTTTTATTTTTATTTGAAATGATACCTATATTTTAAAAAAGATTCAAATTTGGAGGAATGGCAGAGAGGTATTAATAAATTTATCTGGGCAGGGAAGAGACCGAGAATTAAATTTAAGATAATGCAAGATGTACGTGAAAGAGGTGGTCTCAAAGTGCCCAATCTTAAATTATTTTATGAGGCGGCAGCATTATCGTCAATTAGTGATTGGTTTAATTTAACACAAAGGAGTCTATTGAATATTGAAGGGTGGGATTTGTTATATGGGTGGCATGCTTATTTATTGTATGATAAAAAAGTGGATAAAGTCTTTAAAACACATATATTAAGGTCTGCCTTGTTGAGAGTTTGGAAAAAATATCGATACAAGCTGAATTATAAAATTCCTATTTGGGCAATACCTAAACATGCAATAGAAAATATAAAGGTGGGATTTAAACATGATGTGATAACATATAAAGAAATTCTTAGATTGGAAAAAAATGAATGGCAACTGAAGTCTTTTAATATTTTAAAAGAAGAAAAAATAGTACAAACTTGGTTTCAGTATGGGCAGTTACAGGCTAGATGGAAAGAAGATCAGAAAATTGGTATTTCAATATCAGATGGGAATTTGGTAAAGCAAATTAGAGATCAAAGTCGAGCGCATATAAGAAGGATATATAATGCATTGATAGAAATTGATTCAGAAGCGGAATTGGTTAAGGATTGTATGATAAAATGGGCCCAGAACTTTCAAGAACCAATAATAATGGACACTTGGGAGAAAATATGGGTTAGGAATGTCAAATTCACACAGGCACAAAATTTAAGGGAGAATTTTTACAAAATGTTTTATAGATGGCATTTAGATCCCAAAAAATTTGCATGTATGTATCCAAATTGTCAGCCAAAATGTTGGAGATGTGGTTGTGATGATGCAACGTATTATCATGTATGGTGGACTTGTAAAAAAGTTAAAGCTTTTTGTATTAAAATTTGGTGGAATATGCAGAAGATTTTTAAGAAAAAGTTAAGATTTTTACCACAATTGTTTTTGTTGGGTATTATCACTGATTGTACTGCTATAGAAACCAAATTGATGTTGAATTTAATAACAGCTGCAAGACTTTTGGTAGTGCAATACTGGAAGAAGGAGGACCTACCTACTATTGAAGAATGGACTTTGAAAGTTTCGAACTTGGCAGAAATGGCTAAAATCTTGGCATACGTGAAAGATCATTCGCAACAGAGATATATAATGGAATGGAAAAGATGGATTGATTTTATTCAGAACAAATATGGGACTACAAAGTATCATTTAGCATTTGAATAGTTATTAGTTATTGTAATTAGAGGCTATATTATTTTTTTCTATGGTTAAGGAGAATTAAAGTGCGATAGGGTTCAAAGTGTAATTATAGTAATTAGATTATTTTAGAGTAAGATTGTATGATGTAATACCCTGTATTAGGCTCTGGGAAGTTGGTGTGTGTGTGTTGGGATGGGAGGGATGGGGAGAGGGGTGGGGTGGATGGGGTATATGTTTTAAAAATGTATTTTAAAACTTTTCAATAAAAAAAGAAAAAAAAAAAAAGAAAACAGAACTCTTGGAAGCAGTTTCTTCCAAGAAGAATCTTTATTAAGAGAGACTGACTGAAGGCATGCTAGACAGGATCTGAGGAATCCCCCCCATTCAATGTTTTAAAGTGTTCCCAAGCAGCACCCACCCACCCACAGTTCTCCCGGGCAATCCAAACTGGCAGATTTCTAGGTGTTACTTCAGGAAAAATAACATCAGTCCGGCTCCCTTGGAACAATCATTCAATCCTCTTCTATTTCCTCCTCTCCTTTTCCTTCGCTTTCGGTGAAGAGAAGAGCTTCAGAGAGGCATAGGATGAAAGGCAGATGGCTAAATTGTTATGGTTAGCAACTCGAAGTGAATCAACAAAAGGTTACTTTGTAGTGAAGACTGGAATTGAAAGTAGTAAAACCCCCATGCGTACCCCTCCCCCTTTTTAGTATTACAGAATCCAGGAGATAGTAAGGACTGGTTTTTAAATCAGACAAGATAGATAGAAATGAAATATAATTGGATTCTGACACCCTGCTCCCCTTAAAAATAAGAGAGATCCATCTGTAAAGAAAACAAAACAGGTATAAAAGTTAGTCTGGCTTGTTAGGATACTCTGAATGAAACTTCTTTAATAGCTTCGGGGCTTTTACATGATGGACACACACACATGGACACACACATTTTGTGAGGAGGGGAGGTGTTTCCATGCTACTAGGTATTGAGTTGTCCTATGTTATCTTCTAGAGTTTAGGATTTCCTTTATTTCAAAGTGTTGTTCTCCTTCCACCATGATTGAAGGTGGTGGTGGTGGTGGATTTTTGGCAATGTTGACTGTTGTTCTCTTTTCAGCAAACTGCAGTGAAAAATTGGGTGTATTTGTCTACGATTTTTGGGTAATTCTAATTCTACTGTTACTGGGTTTATGACTCTTTTAATTGGAAAGGGTCCTATATATTTTGGTCCAAGTTTTTTTACAGGGTTGTAAGGATTTTACTGTAGGTATTTTGTAGATAAATATACCATTCCACCTATAATGAATGGTGTGGGTTCAATTCTTTTTTTATCTGCTTGTGCTTTATATGCTTGCCTAGCTTCGTCTAGGGCTTTTCTAACTACTGGCCAGGTGTTTTGTAATTGTTCTATCCAGTCTTTCAGTGATGAGATTACCTGTTCGTTTGGGGTTAGTTCTGGAAAAGGGTTGAAACTTTGATCAGTAGCTATTTGAAAAGGAGTATAACCTGTGGTGGAGTGGACTGCATTATTATAGGCAACTTCTGTGAAAGGGAGTGGGTCCGTCTAATTTGTTTGCTGGAAATTAATAAAGCATCTTAAATATTGCTCAAATACTGAGTTAGATTTTTCAGCTTGACCATTCCCCTGAGGATGATGACTAGATGTCAGTCCCTGAGTGGTCCCTAAAATGAATAAAAATTCCTTGCAAAATGCCGACATAAATTGCACTCCCCTATCAGATATGATAAGTTGTGGTGCCCCATGCAATCTGTAAATATGCTGCATGAAAAGTTTCACTAAGGCTTTTGTGGTGGGAATCTTTTGGCAAGGGATGAAGTGCACCTGTTTGGAAAACAAGTCCGTGACCATCCAGATTACAGTATTCCCATTGCTTTCTGGTAATTCCACTATGAAATCCATGGCTATTTCCCTCCAGGGGTTTGACGGATTTGCCACTGTTTGTAACAGTTTTGCAACCTCTTTGCAGTAGCGCAAGTCAGGCAGCTGGCCACGTAACTTTCTATGTCCTTTTTCATGGATGGCCGCCAAAACTGCCTTTTAATTAAGTGTAATTTTTTTACAAATCCAAAATGCCCTGCTGATTTTGTGTCATGGCAAAGCTGCATGAATGTGACCCTCTGGGTGGTTGGTATATATAACTTTTCCCCCACCCAAGGTAGTCCGTCCTTCATTGTGCACACATGTCTATTTTTCTGGAACCATTCATCTGTTTCCAAAGTTTTCCGGAATTCAATTCTGGTTTGGCTATCCAGTTGCAGTTTTAATTTAGTTTGGGCTCTGGTAGTTACTGGCACTGCCAGTTGTGATTCTGCCATAAGTGGTTTAGAATTGGTGGCTCATGTGCTGTTATATTGGGGCATGCAAGATAGTGCATCTGCCAGGAAATTCTTTTCCCCTGGCAAATGCTTGAGCGTAAAGCAGAATTGGTGAAAATGTTGGGACCAGCGGGCTTGCTTGGGGTTGAGCTTCCTGGGTGTTTTCAATGCTTCCAGATTTTTGTAGTCTGTCTACACCTGAAAAGGGATTTTATTCCCTTCAAGGAACCTAGTATCTAACAACATCCTTTTAAGATTTTCCCACTATATCTTTGGAAAACTAGTAAATTGATCTTAATAACATTTATATAAATGCTACTGATATTAGTGTTATTCCTATAACATGGAATTTATATTTATACCCAGATAGCACATTGCATGCCTGTTGCCTGGAGCCACTTTTCAAAAAGTCCAGCACTTTCCCCTTTTCTCCCCATTTTCCAATGATATTATTGGACTAAACTCTTCAAAGTACTCATTACTTTCTCATAGGAAGGGATATTTTTAGAAAGGTCTGGGTCATTTTTTTCTTTCTTCCACAATTACAGCTCATGCTAAGAAGTCTAATTTGAAACAAGAGTTGTTTTAAGCTTGTACCATAAACTATCTTTCAGATACATGTTGAAGACTGTTTTTGTATGGCATAAAGGTGATTGTTGCCCATGCAACAATTCCTTTCTGTATGATGTTGAGTTATGCCATCTACACTTGCCACTATTGCTATTCCACTTCATCCTTCTACAGAAATGTTGTTTTTGTAGATTTTGAAAAACAGAATCTGAATGCAGAACTTTCTATAAACTTAAATTATTTTAAATTCTCATTTATCCCATATGTATTTGGGATAAACACCAATACATCACAAGTACTGGAATGCTTGAATATTTGACTTCTTAAAAATCCCAGGAACTGGAATTTAATTCTATTTGCTATCTTTACTTCCCAGGAATCTCTAGGAAAAATGAATTGCTCTTAAATCACTTTAAGGATTGGGCATGGATAGGCTAGGTATAGTTGCTTCATGATCTTTAATTACATTTGTGAGTGTATATTTCTAGCTTAGAATAAATATTGTGCAAAGGTACAATACCAGGCTCCTAAGGAAAGGATATAATCATATCCTTGATTTAAAAAAAGACATGCATTTCTTATGATAAAATTATCTCATTTCCCAAGTCTAGGCTTGTTGAAATCCACATGCCCTGATATTTTTAGGTTTTGGATAAAGGATGATGAGCTAAATTCCACAAGGTCTTGACCCCAAGGTCTTGACAATTCATCTCCAATTTCTGATGCCAGATACCAAGTTGAACAAACAGATATGAATGTTTAATTATTCATGTCTATAATTATCTTTCTTTACACACAGAGACACTTCAATGTTGCCATTTTCACTTCACAATTCCACATACTTCCTGCACAAAATTACTTTCCACTACTCTATTTTTTTTCAATCTGTGCCCAATTTCTCTTCCTCTGTCATAAAGCTGTGCAGATCAGCCCTGATTCTTCAGAATTGGAACTCTGAATCCAAAGAAATACCATGTAATTCAAGTTTCAATCTGAGTTTGGAGAACTAAAGAATCCAATATGGAAATTTTAAAAAGCACCTCTGACTTATAGGACTCAGTTGTGTCTTGTTGGTAATATTACATGCTTGTTTGTATATCTGTTTTAAATATTTATAAAGCTGCCCATTTAATATCAAAATCTGAGTAAGTCCAAACCAGGAACAGAGTGCAAAGTTAAAGTGGCATAATGAGATTCAATGCCAGGGAGATAGGTAAGCCAAAAGAAGGAGGGTGACGCAGAAAAATATCACTTGTATATGTTTAGACTAGCATCTATAAACAGGGCTTTTTTTCTAAAAAAAAGGTGCCGGAACTCTCATCATGGCGGGTGCAGGAGGCGGGGTGGCAGGGGGGTGGCGCTGCTGCAGTCACGGGTGTGAGCGGTGTTGGTGGCGAGCTTTCCCCCGGGGCTGGATACAGCGTGGCTGGTGCTGTGGGAGCAGCAGGGCCCACTCTATATGGCGGGGCTGCGCGGGGTGTGCGGCGGAGGTGGTGCAGGCCAGACAATGCAGGGCAGCCACTTAGGCATGCAGGGCGAGGCAATGGTGGTGCAGGTCCAGCACTGGGTAGGCCACCAGCCTGGCTGTCACGGGTGAGCACAAGGAAGGAGTGCACATGGACTCCACAGAATCCACCTCCCACTCCTTGTCCTCTCTTACTTACCTAGTTGAGATGGTGTAGTTGGGCAGCAGGGAGGGATGCAAAGTTACTGCCAACTTGCCTTCGCTGCAAACAACTTGCCGGTGCAATGTTAGCCAGCCAGGTCTTTTGCGTGCTCAGCAGCAATTCCTATTGGTTTTCAAAAGCCAATGGGCTTTCGAAAGCCAATAGAGGGAGTAGCATAGCTTGTGCAAAAGCTTTTTTGTGTGTGTGCAAAAAAAGGTGCCGGAACGCCATTCTGAGCGTTCTATGAGAAAAAAGCCCTGCTTTTATGTTTTAATCTTCTGATTTTAAAAATATATTTTTTCCTATTGTAAGTTGCCCCAAACCTTGCCATGTGGATTGCATACAAATATTATATAATCGGTAAATAAAGGTAGAACATATGTTAAATATACATCAAATGATAATATGCTTCCCTACAAAGTCAATTCTTGCTCAATGACAGACCAAGGAGTTAACTCGGAAAGGCAAGAGGAAAATCTAGAAGAGATCTGTGCAACGTATAGAAGGGAAAGGCCCACACTGATAAATTAAAAATCTTTGTGGTCTGCAAAAGAATGCTGGTGGGCTAATCAATGATTTGGTGACTAGAGGAGCATCTACAGTGTTGGAGCTTGTGGTCATGTTAAGCTATGGAGGCACTAGGCAACATGACCTTCAGGGCAGGGGTGGTGATTTTATTATTATTATTTTTTTAAAAAAAGTCTGTGCTCTGTCCAAGGGTGCTTTGTAGGCTGCATGTACAGGCCTGGTCTAGAATTTATTTTGGGGCATTCAGCTATCTAGAGCAGGCATGTCAAACTCATTTTGTTTGAGGCAACTTCTTATAAAAGAATTGCCATTAATTTGTTTTAATAAAACAATTTAAATCAATTTTTCACTTGATTTCAAATAAAATGAATTATATTGGTTGACAATGAGATGTTTTTTAGTACAATTGCCAAATGCAATAAACTGGTTTTAGGTATATGTTATTGGAAGGAAATGAGTTTTTAATTTATCAGTGTAATTTATCATATATATTTTTAAAATCAGAAGATTAAAACATAAAAGCAGGGCTTTTTTCTCATAGAACGCTCAGAATGGCGTTCCGGCACCTTTTTTTGCACACACACAAAAAGCTTTTGCACAAGCTATGCTACTCCCTCTATTGGCTTTCGAAAACCAATAGGAATTGCTGCTGAGCCCGCAAAAGACCTGGCCGGCAAACATTGCACCGGCAAGTTGTTTGCAGCGAAGGCAAGTTGGCAGTAACTTTGCATCCCTCCCTGCTGCCCAACTACACCATCTCAACTAGGTAAGTAAGAGAGGACAAGGAGTGGGAGGTGGATTCTGTGGAGTCCATGTGCACTCCTTCCTTGTGCTCACCCGTGACAGCCAGGCTGGTGGCCTACCCAGTGCTGGACCTGCACCACCATTGCCTCACCGTGCATGCCTAAGTGGCCGCCCTGCATTGTCTGGCCTGCACCACCTCCGCCGCACACCCCGCGCAGCCCTGCCATATAGCTGGGCCCTGCTGCTCCCACAGCACCAGCCACGCCATATCCAGCCCCAGGGGAAAGCCCGCCACCAACACCGCTCACACCCGTGACTGCAGCAGCGCCACCCCCTTGCCACCCCGCCTCCTGCACCCGCCATGATGAGAGTTCCGGCACCTTTTTTTTAGAAAAAAGCCCTGTTTATAGATGCTAGTCTAAACATATACAAGTGATATTTTTCTGTGTCACCCTCCTTCTTTTGGCTTACCTATCTCCCTGGCATTGAATCTCATTATGCCACTTTAACTACAGCAGCGCCACCCCTCCGCCACCCCACCTCCTGCGCCCACCAAGATGAGAGTTCCGGCACCTTTTTTTTTTTTTTAAAAGCCCTGGATAAGAGTGGTAATTTTGCCTTTCAGAGTTCCTCCTGTGTTTTGAGGTATTTTAGCAACTTTAATAACAAGTCTAAGGAATGGAATTAATATTCAAGAATACCTTACCTGTGGATCAGGACTCTGTTCCTGAAGTATAGTATGGGGTTCCTACATGAGCTTCTGGACTTCTGCTTGTGATGTAGTTCTTTTGATATTGATTGACTTCATATCCATGAATGACAGTGAGGGCCAAGAACTTTAGAAAATATCTTTTTTTTTTCACAGTTGATAGTTAAATTGTCCTTTTTACAGTAAAATGTGATGGTTCAAACAAATAGTCTCCTGTTAACTTGAGAGAAAGATGGAGTCATTGAAACTGGTCATTTAGCCAGCATAGGTAGTTGATGTTCTTTTATTGATAGAGCAAATTTTACAGAATAAATGTAAAGGCTGAATAAAGTCAGCATCAAGATACACTTCTATTTTACTCCCTTTGAATTGATACAGGGTGGGTGGCTTGAGTAGGGGTGACCTACAGAGACATCCAAACTGGTGTAGTGTTTTTCTTGTGCAATTTCATAAGATTTCATGAAAACAAACTAATCAATGGATAAGATAGACAATTTTACTCATAGCTTGCCACTGGGCATTGAGTCAAAGTCTGCCTTTAAATCTATAAATTCATAAAGTTAGATAAAAACATAATTGTTGCCCTATTGGTGTAGTTTTGACCCTCTCTAAAGCCAGTTTGTTCTGCAATGACTTTGTTCTAAGTCAAGCAGTCAACTAATTTACGTTTAAGATGTCCAGCATATAGCTTGATTATATTCCCAGGTTAACTGGACAGAAATTTGATGGGCTAATTTTTGTGTAGTGGAACAATAATAGATTTGCCCCATTTTTAGGAAAAATGAGCTATACAATCTGAGTAAAAATATTTGCCAGGATTGAGGACCACCATTTGTTCTTAGCCTTCAATAATTCCACAGGGACAAAGTCCTCCCCAAGGCTTTTCTTGTTTCACCTGCATGTATTTGGAAATCCTGAAAAAACAACAACAGGGAATTGTAATCTGCTAGATTTTCTGGGCAAAGCAATGTAGTGTTCTGAAGTTAGTGTTGTCATGGAATTGAGCTTCTCCACAGTATCTGATTTTTATTTCATTACCCAAATTAGGTAGAATAGCAATGATGATATTACCTAGTTTGGGAATGAAACATCTGCAAGAAAACATCCATGCTCAGAGAGCACCAAGGACCCCTCATTTCCAACCTGAGCTATAAATTCTCCTTTATTGATACACAAATAAGTCAGATTAAAACTTTTTAGGCTAAATAAAGATATGTCAGAATTATGTCTGAAACTGGAAACATGTTCAAATCGTCTCAATGAATACAGATGTTTTGAACAACACTTTCTATTACCTATAATTATTTATGATGTGTTTATTGAAGTTATAGTTCAAAGCACTGGAAAACCATAACATTATTCTTCTGTAGTTAATCAAACTGAGGTAAAAGGCTGCTCTCTGTGTTCTAAATGTCACTATTCAAATAGTAATATCAAATATTTTGTTCCTATATCTATAACAAAAATATGAAATAGGATCATTTTATGTGGAGCATTTTTTTGTATTCAATACTTTTCAGTATTGTTATGTTAACATTATGTTATGTCTTCAGTATTGTTAACTCATATTCATTTTTCCTGTTGTTTAAACAAGTGTTTCTTGTTTAAAAAGTGTGAATTGTGGGCTATAGGTCTATTTTTATCTATTATACATTTAGAGGTATTTATGCTAAAATTGGTCTATGTCTGTGAAGTTCAATGTGGAAGACAGTGCTTTTTTTTCTGACAGTTTGGTATACAAAATTGTTCAGGGGATGGAACCAATAATTGCTAAGCATATTGATTTGTGCTTAGATTGTAAGCCGCCCTGAGTCTTCGGAGAAGGGCGGGATATAAATGGGATTTAAAAAAAATGTTTTAGATTCTCTTGAGCTACAATTGAATTTTATAATTAAAAGCAGAAGATGTTCCAATTCAAATAACACTGACTTAATTTTTACCATCTGAATAGTTTCTAAATTTTATTTCCAGTCAAGTAAATTAAGTCTACAATTTAACACAGAGTTAAGTGTAGTCAAGGTTATTCACTATGAAAAAAAATCCTGATAATTTCATCCTGTCTATTTACCGTATATACTTGAGTATAAGCCGAATTTTTCAGCCCACTTTTTGGGCTGAAAAATTCCACTTCGGCTTATACTCCAGTCAACAAAAAAACTTACCGAGGACTTGTGCGCGGCCGAGGCTTTGGTGCTACTTTCAGAGCCTTCTCCGCTAATCAGCTGTCTGCCCATCAGCTGTCCATAGGGATGCTGCAAAGCTCTCCTTCTCTAGGCCTTGGACTCCCTCCTGGCTGAAGAGTAGATGAACCAAGCCAGCAAGGAGACAAAATGTTTCTGCAGCTGTTTTTCCTCTGAAGTTTTTTTTTTTTTAAAGTAATCTCCGAAGGTTATGCCAGAAAATGGAGGACGCTGGGTCTTTGCAAGCTTTAGCTGTCCGCCTGGCTGCCTGAAGGCCGCCCTTTTCAGGCAGTCTGACAGACAGCTAAAACTTGCAAAGACCCAGCGTCCTCCATTTTCTGGCACAACTTTTAGGTCTTTGCAAGCTTTAGCTGTCCGCCTGGCTGCCTGAAGGCCGCCCTTTTCAGGCAGTCTGACAGACAGCTAAAACTTGCAAAGACCCAGCGTCCTCCATTTTCTGGCACAACTTTTAGGGATTTATTATTATTATTCCTACTACTACTATTACTACTACTACTACTTCAGGAGTAAAAAGTTGCAGAAAAAAATTCTCTCCTTACTAGCTTAGTTCCTCTACTCTTCCATCTGGAGCCAAGGTAAGATTTTAAAAAGGGATATTGGTTGGAAGGCAGAGGGAGAGTTTAGTTTTAGCATCTAAAAAAAGGGGGGGGGGAAATCAGCGAGTACATCCCAACCAGCTTTTTATGTTTTTGTTATTGAAGAAATATGGGGGAGGGGGAGGGGTTCTGGGGTGGGTTGGGGAGGGGATAATATTGTAACTTCAATAAAAATTTTCAATAAAAAAAAAGAAATATGGCTTTCTGGGGGAAGGTGGGGAGGGCGTTAAGGAAGGAAAGGGTTTTTGGAAGCTCGTCCTGAAGCTGCCTTTTGTGCAAGGGGCCTTTTCTCAAAGCCTAGAGAGGCAGCTTTGTTGCCTCCCCGTAGACAGCTGATGGGTGAACACCAAAAGCTCCAAAAGGCTAGGGAACTAGTCCCAGAACAAAACGGAGACCTGCCTGGCGGCAGAGGCTTGCAGAGCGCGGATCCAGCCTCCGAGGCATGCAGAACGGCGGATCGGCTTATACTCGAGTCAACAACTTTTCCCAGTTTTTGGGGGTGAAATTGGGGGTCTCGGCTTATACTCGAGTCGGCTTATACTCAAGTATATACGGTACTTGGGTGTAAGTCCTAACATATTTAATGGGATTTTCTTCACTGAGTAATTTTAATTTTTTTGTTAAAAGGAACCATATCATTTTATAAATATAGATCAGGGTGGGGAAGAAGAAAAGAAAAAAGAAAACTCAAGTCTTTTTTTAAAAAATAAACTTAGGTTTACATAAATGAAAAGAAATACAGTCTACATATCATACTTTACTCCTTTTCTTAAAATGTTGACATACATGAATAAATCTTCAGAATAAAAATTAAACTATTTCCTATTTTTGGGATGTCCAATGACTTACAATGGTCAAGAAAATAAAAGCATGCTGGGTATTTTCCAAGTTACAAATAGTCTCAAAAAATGAATGTTCTCATTGTGCAATTTAAGTTTTAGATCAAAGTTGACAAATAAGCCTAGGACATCTCTCTATATGAACCATGGGGTACTTTTTGCATATCTAAACACCAACTACCATTTCATGGCAATTTGTTAATTTAATTATATATTTTCAGGATTTATTTCTAGTATTACTTATTACTTATTTCAGGCTTTTAGCTAAGGTCACAGAAGTGAATCTTGTTTTGCCAGGTGGATGTCTAACATATACAGGACTTTGATAAAAAAAACAGCTGTAGCTGCCTGATACCAGCTATGGCTGAACTGTGCAAATAAATATATCTAGACCCCAAATATTTGCCACATCTGCCAACAATTAATTATATATCAGAACTGGAAAGCAACACAGAATCAATATGATCTGATTTCAGAATAAGCAAACAAACAGTCTCAACATCATTATTCATCAAGTAAAGGGGAAGTTACCCAATGTAAGGAGTCAGGCTCAAATCTGTTAACTGGTAAAGTTTATTGGGCAGTATTAGATAACAAAAGTTCTGATGGTCTGAATGCTTTGCAGATGTTCTGGGACTGAAGAAACCAATCTGTCTGCCTGAGAATGAGTCTTTGGGTTCTTCTGGGATATCAGATATGAGTGTCATGTTACTTTCCATATTGCCCTAAGCATGCCTGCATCTTTGCTTAATCTTTTTCTTTTGTTCAGAATCTTCTTCTTGTGTTCAAAACAAAATTTATATTAACTTTATTAAAGTAGCACGTTCTAGAGATTAGCAGGTTTTCTGTTTCTTAGTGTACATTTTGGTTCTTCAACTTACTTTTGGAACTCAGAAAACTGATATACTAGTCTATCTAGCTTAGTACTGCCTGCAGGATTTCTATATTCTTTATCTTCTCAATATACACAAAGTTTTGGGAACTGAATTTGGAATCCTTGGCAGAGTACCGAAAGCAAATTGACTTCTGTTGCTCTTGACATTTCTCAAGCATGGCTCTAAGGCTCCAGGACCTCAATAACTCCACAAGTTTATTTCCTATAGAGACAGCAATAACAATTCATTCCTTTTGCCCACTTCTTGGTTGCATAGCAGCATGATTCCTAAGCTTGGGAAGATATCTTAATTAGCATTTTTTTAAAAAACAGATTAAAGCAATAGCAATAGCAGACTTTTATACCACTTCATACTGCTTTACAGCCCTTTCCAAGCAGTTTTCAGAGTCACCATATTGGGTCCAACCATCTAGGTCCCCATTTTACCAGCCCTGGAAAGTTGGAAGGCTGAGTCAACCTTGAGCCAGTCAGGGTCAAATTATTGGCCTGCAATGTTGCATTCTAACCACTGCACCACCACAGTTCTTTCTGACCACCATGGCATCCTTTCTGATCATTAATCACATTCAGCTCTTTCTCTTGTAGTTATTTTCACAGCAAGGCCATAGAAAAAGAGTGCTTAACTCTGAAGCGGTGAATTAATTGGTTGCAAAAATAAACTGGTAAGGTCAGAATGAGATAAAATTGCCAAAAGAGTAATGTCAACCCAGGACTTTCCCATTTTAAAGTTCTGCTTTGAAGTAATCTCTATTGAGTTTTCATGCCCTCTACTATGTCTGAAACTAATTTTTAGAAAGAAAAGAAAAATTGTTCAAAAGATATGGCCAGTATAGTAAATAGAAAGCAAAATAAGTATTTATTTTTATCTGGCCCATGATATCAGTTTCAGAAAACCAGAAAAGAACAAACAAGCCTCAACCAACATATTATGCAACAAATATACTGCATTTTACAAATATTTGCCTTAGTTTTACCATATAGCTTCAAGGTTTAATTAAGGAGCTTGTTATATTTTTGGCTCAAAGGCATTAAGTGAGATGATGTGTTGAAACAGCAACAAGTTTATTAACTCAGAACAGAACAGAAGCAAGCTAATAGCTGCTGCGCAGCTTCTGTTTGAGTGGGTGGTGGGCACCAGTGTGGAACACGCTCCTCCGGCTGGAGCAGAACCCTACTCGGTGTTGCCTTGGGGCCCTGGTACCTCTTGTTTCTGGAGTCCACAGACTTTTCAACACGGGAAATGTAGGATGCCTATCTCTCCAGGTGTGTGATGTCTAACTCTTCAGGTTTCCCCACTTTCACCATGGTAAATTGCTTGTTTTGCTCATTGCTCGCATTGCCTTGTGCTGCTGGCTTCTGTGTAGGCCCTAGAATAGATCCTTAGGGCGAGGTGGTCTCCAGTGTGTCTTGCTGGCAGACCAAGGAAGGGGACATGGTTCCTGCCAGGCTCTGTGCTGGCCTCACCCCTTGTGACTTCAGACTCTTCTGATGAAGCAGCACATCACACCTTCGTCACCAGTGTTATATTTTTGGTTCGAAGGCATTAAGCAAGATGATGTGTTGAAACAGCAACAAGTTTATTAACTCAGAATAGAAGCAAGCTAATAGCTGCTGTGCAGCTATTTATACGGTTGGCCTCTAGGCAGCGACCAATAGGTTTAAAGTAGCAGTTTCCCTCCCCAAACCTAATTATCAGCCTGGAGACAGCAAATCTGGCTTAGTAACAGCAACTGTTACGTAACACAGAAAAGTAGGTCAGACATTAAGCAAGTGATTTTAACAGAAATGGCCAATACATTACAGATCTTATGGCTTTTCATCTCCAAAGTCATGTATTTGGGTTCCTAACCCTCACAGGTGAGAAGATTCCTATAGAAATTTCCTTGAAGAAAGATCATAGCTCAATGACAGAATACCTTATTTGCATGTGGAATATTTCTGGTTCAGTTCTGAGACTCTCTAGATATGATTTTTAAGCATTTGAAAGAGCTGGTGAGACTTAGTGTGAATAATATTGAGCTAATCAACCAAAGGTCTGACTCATTGCCATAATAATATCAAGGGTTATTTCTTTCTCCTCCCTACCACAAAATATGATCCTTTCAACTTTCCCATTTTTATTTGTTTTGTATCTGAAATGTTTTTTGCATTGTCATTGTTATGTTTACCCAGTATGTTTTCACATATTTGCAAGACCGTCACATGTGATAAAATGAGCTTGGATTTTGATTACATTTCCAGTACTAGAAATTCCTTTATACATTTTCACTAATCTATCTGGGGTTAAGTATCAACAATTCCATCATTTTGTAAAAGTTTTCTTTCAAACTATAGTTTAATGTGAATTTTAGTCCATTCATCCATACATTCTCTCATTTAGCTAGTGTTATTATATTATACCCAATTTTTTGCCCATTTTACCATACACTTTTTAATGTATTCATCTTCTAGGTTCATCTTAAATAACATTTTAAATACTTTAGAAATCAAGTGGTCATCTCCAGAACATAAATTAACGTCCAATTCAGATTTAGTTCCTGTAAAAACAAAACTTTTTTAATCAAATTTAAATCTTTCAAAAATTCTGTAATAATTAAACCAACCACAAGCAAATCCTTCACTTACTAGTTGTTCTCTTGTCCTTATCTTAAATCTCTCTTTTTCAAATATCAATAAGTCTCAATATTGTCATCCATTTACATTCTGAAATCATCTCTGTTCTATATAATGCTTCATGAGATGATAGCCAAAGTGGCACTTTATCAGCTAATCTTCTTTTATACTTCCACCATACACATGCAAAATCCTGTAGCGGAGAGGGGAGTTGGGGTGGGATCGGCACTGGCTTTGCTGGAGCTCTGTGGATTCAATGAAGAGGTCGGGAGTTCTGGCTGCATCTGCAGTGGCTGGTGGTGGGTTGTGTCCCTTGGGGAAAGATTTTTAAAGGGGAAGAGAAGATTGACTGGGAAGGAAGAAGCTTTTATCTTTTTTTCCAGAAAGGAATGCTACACGAAGGGAGAACAAGGTAGGAGGTTAGTGAAAAGCCTTTTATCCATTTTTTTCTGGAGGGGCAAAGCCAGATAGAGGGAGAGCAAGGGAAGAGTTTGGCTGGGTTTTGTTTTATTCTTTTTGGTGAGGCAAGCCGGATGGAGAGGGGGGAATAGAGATAGAGACGTTTCTCTAGAGCAAGCTTTAAAGAGAGAAGGGAAGAGAGAAGGAGAGGATTCAATGAGGAAAGGTCAAAGAGAGAGGAGATAGAATAAGAGAGGTTCCTATGAGCTGCTGAGAAAGACTGACCATCATCACCTCACATGAGCTGCTGCTGCCAGAGATGGGAGCTGTTTGTTGACAAAGACTGACCACCTCACATGAGCTGCTGCTGCCAGAGACTGACCATCATCATCTCATGTGAGCTGCTGCTGCCAGAGATGGGAGCTGCTTGTTGACAGAGACTGACCACCATCATCACCTCACATGAACTGCCTGTGAGAGACTGACCATCATCATCTCATGTGAGCTGCTACTGCCAGAGATGGGAGCTGTTTGTTGACAGAGACTGAGCACTATCTTCGCCTCACATGAGCTGCTGCTGCCAGAGACTGACCAAAAAAAAGAGCCTTGGTGGACAAGTGGGCTAATGCCTCCTTAAGTAACACCAGCTGCCTGCAATTAGTGCAGGTTCACATCCCACCAGGCTCAAGGTTGACTCAGCCTTCCATCCTTCCGAGGTAGGTAAAATGAGGACCCAGATTGTTGGGGGCAATTAAGCTGACTTTGGAATAATGCCGCTTGGGGGGGGGGTGAAAGCCCTAATAAGCAGGCATATACATAGAATGAAGGCTACTGCTAAGCTTGTAAGCCGCCCTGAGTCTTCGGAGAAGGGTGGGATATAAATGGAATTAAAATAAAAATAAAAAATAAAAATCATCTCATGTGAGCTGCTGCTGCCAGAGACTGACCATCATCATCTCACATGAGCTGCCTGCTGAGAAACTGATCATAATTACCTCACATGAGTTGCTACTGACAGAGACAGAGCACCACCACACCGTGTGTCTCTATCAAGCAGAGGTGTCCAAGTAAGGGACCCCTTGGACTGGCAGCCGGACTTCAGCAGTCTCTTTGGGGGTGGCGCTTCAAGTGGGGGTTCATCCCATGATTCCCTTCCTGGCCCCTCTCTCTCTTTAGAGGGGGAGTAGGTGGTCCCACCCAGAGATACGAGCCAAGTGAGAAAAATGGACTCCACCAGTGTTACTATGTGGTGTGAGGACCAGAATAGTGAGATAAAGTCAAGTGTAATGATGTTCCTGGGGATGCTTGGCCAGAAGAGCAAATTCTATAGGCACTGAGGGCTCTTGTCCCTGACCAGAGGGTATACGTGGTAGACACAAAGGTGGACCGAGACTCTTCCCACTCTTATGTGCTCTTGGAGTGGAAGAAAAGGGTTCCAGAGTGCTTTCAGGGTGAGAGCCTTCAATTGATTGAGGATACCAGGGCAAAGATGATATTCCTGACCACATGGGCCACGCCTCAGCAAAAACATTGGGCCCACAAAAGGAGACATGTACTTTGATTACTATAGGGGCAGCAGAGGCAGGGGCAGCCCAGGTCAGGGGGAGTCTGACACTGATTCAAACTCTACTGGCAACTGTTGTGCGGGGACTGGTTACAAGAAACTACATATCTTTTCAGGGATACAACCAGTGCCAGAGGGGGAGAAAGAATTTGAAAACTGGATGGAGCAGACAGTTGAAGAGTGGGATATACCAGATGCTCAAAAGAAGCAAACGGTCAGATAAAGTTTAAAGGGCCCTGCTGTGGAAGCCATCAGAAGCCTAACGCTGAGCCAAGGGCATTTCACTGTGCGTGATTACCTCCCTTTATTGCATGATGAATTTGGATCTGCTGAAACCGTTTCTAGCCTACTGCTTCACTTTCAGCATATGTACCAGAAGAAAGGTAAACGGTTGTCTGAAAACATTAAGATGATTGAACAAGTTACTATCCCAGATTGTGGAAAGGGGAAGGCTTGATCCAGCTGAAGTGGAACAAGCCCGGATGGAGCAACTTTCACGGGATGCTTTAGTCTCAGATCCAGTCTGGAACCAAATAAAGACTGAAGCCAAAGGGAACATCTGGGGCTATCATGAGCTCCTAAGGAGAGTTAGGGCAACAGAAGTAGTAGAGGAGGCCAAAGAGGCTACAGCCGAATCACCATCAGAATGGCCCTCAGGCATGGGAGTGAGGAAATGTGGAGATGATGATGCCCAGCTCACAACTATGCAAGCTCATATATCAAACTTAACCAAGATGATGGCCTCGTGGACCACAATGGGTGGTTCACCCTTGAATGGAGGTTGGGCTAGACCAGTCAGTGGGGGGATGGGTCTTTCAACTGCAGCTGACAACTCAACAAGGTCAGTGATCTGCTATAACTATGGGGTGCAGGACATTACAGGTGTGCTTGTACAAAGCTGCAAAAACCAGGAAATTCCACTCAGTCAGGAAACTACAGAGGGCCCCAGTGAGGGAGCCAACTGGGTGCCCAGAAATACTAGCTATCTCCAATCAAAGGGTTGACTGAGGACAGTCTTGGGCATCACCTTTTGTGAGTAGAGCTCCCCCAAAGCTCCCCTGAGTGATAGGAGTGATGGAACCATCGCCCTTAGCAAGGGACTCCCATATCCGAGAGCCTACTGAAGTCAGAGTGACAAGCTCCAGCAACAACCTTCAGGGACTCAAGCACGGGCTGTCAAACCAGATGCTGTGTCTCTCACTGCCAAAATTCCTAATCTGTTAGTGGGCCCCTCTTCGATGGTGCTGATACAAGTGGAAGGCATTTACATGAGGGTACTCTTGGACTCAGGTGTGCAAATGACATTACTGTATTGGGATTTCGATGATAGGCACTGATGTACATATCCATATGAAAGTTGGGTGATTTGAAGATTTGGGGCATTGGAACAGAGAAGATCCCATATGATGGATATCTACCTATCCAGCTAACATTTGGGCCCTCAGTTGCTGGATACACAGAAGCCTTTGATACCCTGGCCATTGTCTGTACCCATCTCCTAGGAGCTAGCCAGAGCTCACTGATAGTGGGGACGAACACCAATTTAGTTAGGCATCTGCTCACCACAGTTGACCCAATAGGGAATGACTCAGTGATAAGGGATATTCATCCTGCACTGCAGACAGCATACCGACACTTGATGCAAGAACAACAGGCCCCCACAGAGGGGGACCAAGTGAAGAGAGTACTGCAACCAGGGGAGATGGTCAATGGGCCTCTGTCAGAATGGACTGGAAGCAGCCTGGTCCCTACCTCATCCTCGAATCTGACCCCAGAAGGCAAAATGCCAGAGTGGAGGTAATCCCAGAGGTGGTCTCCACAAAGGCCCTGCAGCAGGCCAGAGGACTGGTTTCGGTTGGAGTCTGGAATATTACAAAATTCCCTGTGAGGTTGAAAGACCAGATGTTGTTCGGACAAGTGGGCCCAGCCACCCCAATTGTATCTCCTGATACAAGGGAAAAGACAGAGGGTGAAGTTTCAACAGATCAGTTCTACCCTAAGAAAATGCAGTTTTCCCAAGAGAGGTGAGAGAGGGCTAAAGACCAGCTTTGGCAACATCTGTTCTCCAAAAGATGAATTTGATGTGGGATGTGCTAAGAGCGCTCAACATATACAGTAATCCATATACAGAAAGACAAGCCTTTCCGAGAGAGGTCTCAGCGGATTCCCTTAAGTGCCTTAGATGACTTTAGATAGCATTTAGTGCAGACATGTCAAACACAAGGCCAGGGGGCCGGATCCGGCCTGCGAAGTGGTTTCGTGTGGCCCGCGAAGCCATCCTGGAAACAGTGAGGGGACGGCCCCCACTGCCTTGGCCCTGGCCCAGAGATCCTCCTTCTGCCAGAGACCCTCAGATCTGTCCCACTCCTGCCCAGGCCCTCATAGGCACCCTTGATGCAAATGATGTAGAGCTGGCCATGCCCAACCAGTAGGCCATATGCTCTCTAGCCACGCCCACCCAGTAGGCCATGCCCACCCTGGCCATACCCACCCGGCCCCCTGAGGGCAACCACAATGCTGATGCAGCCCTCAATGAAATTGAGTTTGACACCCCTAATTTAGTGAAATTGAAGAGGACTGGATCATCCAAGAATTTCAAATTCACTACACCTCCCCCATATTGGGGGACCAGCAGCCAGACCAAGAGGGCCAGGAGAACCCTTCAGGGGTGGCACTACCTGCCTAACAACATTAATCTTACAGCCATGGTTAACTTTTACTTTGTTATACCACAGATAGGCATGCCACCCAAATCTCAAATCAAAACTCAAGGTTTAACAGCCTTGATTTTTTTAAAGTTATCCAATCTTTTAACTATGCCAGACAACAAGCATCATAATATAATCTAAGATCTGGCAAACCCAGACATCGTCTAACTTTAGAATCTTGTAGCAGCTTGTATTTAATTCTTAGTTTTTTATTTTGCCAAATAAATATAGATATATTTTTTGCCACTATTTGAAAGTGGAATCTCTAATAAAATCAGTATAGTCTGAAATAAAAATAACATTCTAGGGACTTCCGGTTTGCCAAAGCAGCCGCCATGGACGTCTGAAAGACGTGTCCAGTTTCACTTCGCTGGGGGACCCTGGAAAGGGTCAAAAGTCATCCTGTAGGGGTGACCAGCAAAGAGGGACTATCCAGGGGAGTTTAAAATGTTGAAAGAATAACTTGATCCTAACTGGAATTCCATTCCTTAAAGATTTTGGACTAAAATATTTTCTATTCTTACTGAAGATCGGGGGTTTTACTTATAAAAAAGAAGCAAAACTGAAAAGATTATAAAAACTTTGGATTTAAAAGAAAACTTTAAATCGTAGGGGAGACATCTTGTGACTAAACCTGATAGTACAATTCGTTATTTCGTAAAAGAGACTTAGCCAGCAGCCCAGAAAATAGATAAGACTTATATAACCTTGAGACATCAGCTGTGAGAAGCCCAGCTATGTTCCATATTAAGTGACAAAATCTTTTTTTGCATTATCTGATTGTAAAGCTTTTAACCTAATACACTACTAAGAGAATATGGATGACAACCAGGAACAGATTCTCTCTATGTTGAAAGAATTCATCAAACTATTCTTACAGCTACTGATGAAATAAGAGGTTACAGAAAAGAACAAGATGTCAGCCCAGATATATGAACTCAAACTTTGATTACAACTACAACAACAACAACAACTTTATTGATTGAGGAACGGAGACCTGCCGAGGTTTGGGGAGGCGCCCAAACCTCCCCAAACGTCGGCAGGTCTGCGCGGAGGAACGGAGACCTGCCGACGTTTGGGGAGGTTTGGGGAGGCGCCCAAACCTCCCCAAACGTCGGCAGGAGGAACGGAGACCTGCCGACGTTTGGGGAGGTTTGGGGAGGCGCCCAAACCTCCCCAAACATCGGCAGGTCTGCGCGGAGGAACGGAGACCTGGGGAGGTTTGGGGAGGCGCCCAAACCTCCCCAAACGTCGGCAGGAGGAACGGAGACCTGCCGACGTTTGGGGAGCTTTGGGGAGGCGCCCAAACCTCCCCAAACGTCGGCAGGAGGAACGGAGACCTGCCGACGTTTGGGGAGGTTTGGGGAGGCGCCCAAACCTCCCCAAACGTCGGCAGGTCTGTGCGGAGGAACGGAGACCTGGGGAGGTTTGGGGAGGCGCCCAAACCTCCCCAAACGTCGGCAGGAGGAACGGAGACCTGCCGACGTTTGGGGAGCTTTGGGGAGGCGCCCAAACCTCCCCAAACGTCAGCAGGAGGAACGGAGACCTGCCGACGTTTGGGGAGGTTTGGGGAGGCGCCCAAACCTCCCCAAACGTCGGCAGGTCTGCGCGGAGGAACGGAGACCTGCCAACGTTTGGGGAGGTTTGGGGAGGCGCCCAAACCTCCCCAAACGTCGGCAGGTCTCCGTTCCTCCACGCCCTGCCTGCCTGCTTCTTTCCGCAGCGGAAAGAAGCAGGCAGGCAGGGCGCGGAGGTCCGGAGACCTGCCGACGTTTGGGGAGGTTTGGGGAGGCGCCCAAACCTCCCCAAACGTCGGCAGGTCTCCGTTCCTCCGCGCCCTGCCTGCCTGCTTCTTTCCGCAGCGGAAAGAAGCAGGCAGGCAGGGCGTGGAGGTCCGGAGACCTGCCGACGTTTGGGGAGGTTTGGGGAGGTGCGCGCGCACCTCCCCAAACCTCCCCAAACTTCGGCAGGTCTCCGGACGGCGGCGGCTTGGGAGAGGTGCGCGCGATCCTGGAAGCACCAAAGCCTCGGCCGCGCGCAAGTCCTCGGTAAGCTCCGGGCGGTCACTTGCTTCGCGTCTCCTGAGGGAAGGGGGGGCGACTGGAGCGGGCGTGTTTCCTCGCCTGCTGGGCGCCGCGATTTGCCCGGGGAACGCGCGGGCCCCGAATGGCAGCGTGGAGCGAGGAAGCGGACAGCCAGGGCTTCCCCGAGAGCCGCGGCCACACAGGGTATTCCTGTGTATTCAGGCTTGCAAAATGGCGGATCGAGCCTCTGCTGGCGGCAGAGGCTTGCAGAACGGCGGATCGGCTTATACTCGAGTCAATAACTTTTTCCAGTTTTGGGGGGTGAAATTGGGGGTCTCGGCTTATACTCGAGTCGGCTTATACTCAAGTATATACGGTAGAATAAAATACGATTTAAAATGAAATGGTAATAAAATACAATCTAAAATGAAATTGTAATAATGTACAATAACTTCAGATATAAATAAAATATGATAAAATTATATTTCGGAGTCGCCCTTGCAATCTACCCCAATAAGCCCCATGTATGCAGATCTCAACTGAACCATTTTGTTTAGGTACTGTGCTACGTTAAATATTATTTTCAAGTTTTGACCAGACATAAGGTAAGTTGTTTTGATATGGGGATCCCAATGGGTCATTCGTTTGGTATATAGACCAAGATACCTGTCTCTCACCCTCTTATACAGGCAACAGTCAAATAGGATGTGAGCCAAGTCTTCTACTTCTGCTGCTCCGCAAATGCAGAGACGTTCATTATAGGGTATAGCATGTAATCTCCCATATCTGACCGTTGTGTCAATCTGTTTGAATCTTGCTCGCATAAATATCTCCCTGAGGTGTTTTGGGAGTTGTGACTTCAAATAACTGTCTACTTGAAAAGTACGTTTGTATTTACTCAGCCATTTCAAGTTACCCACCTTACCAAGGATAGCTATATCAGTTTGTGCTTCTATATCCTTAATTCTTTTTTTTATTGAAAAGTTTTTCAATACATTTTATCTTTAACAACACCTCACCCCCACCCCCTACCCAACCCTCCCCGACCCTCCCCCCTCCCCTTCCCCCCTCCCCGTCCCTGACTTCCCAGAGCTAAATACAAGGTATAAAAGTAAAAACAATCATAAACAGCCATATGCTAACAACAATAAGCTATTAAGTCTATCGCACTCTAGCTCATATAAAATGACTACAAGCAATACTAATATCACATCAAAACTTATGCAAATGCTAATTGAAACTTTTTAGTCCCATATTTATTCTGGATGTAATCAATCCATTTTTTCCACTCCGTAATATAACGTTGTTGCGAATGGTCTTTCAAGTACGCCGATATCTTTGCCATTTCCGCCAGGTCAGAAACTTTTAAAGTCCATTCTTCCATAGTCGGCAGTTCCTCCTTCTTCCAGTATTGACCTACTAAAAGTCTTGCTGCCGTAATTAAGTTCAACATCAACTTAGTGTCCACAACAGTAGTATCAGTAATTATGCCCAGTAAAAACAATTGCGGACAAAACTTTATCCTTTTCTTAAATATCTTCTGCATATTTCACCAGATTTTAATCCAAAAAGCTTTAACCTTTTTACAGGTCCACCATATATGAAAGTACGTTACGTCCTCGCCACCACACCTCCAACATTTAGGTTGATAGTTCGGATACATACTTGCAAGCTTTTTAGGATCTAAATGCCACCTATAAAACATTTTATAAAAGTTCTCTCTTAAATTTTGAGCTTGCGTAAATTTTATGTTCCTCACCCAGATCTTTTCCCAAGTATCCATTGTAATAACTTCTTGAATATTCTGAGCCCACTTTATCATGCAATCTTTAACAAGTTCTGTTTCTGAGTCAATTTCTATCAATGCAAGATATATCCGTTTGATATGTGCTGGACCCTGATTTCTAATTTGCTTTACCAAGTTTTCATCAGTCATTGAAAAACCAATTTTCTGATCTTTTTTCCACCTGGCCCGTAGTTGCCCATATTGAAACCAAGTTTGAACAATCTTCTCTTCTCGTAGAAAATTATACGGCTTCAAACACCATACGTTCCTCTCCAAACTTAGGATTTCCTTATATGTAATCACATCATGTTTGAACCCAACATTTATGATTTCTATTGCGTGTTTCGGTATTGCCCATAAAGGTATCTTGTAATTTAACTTATGTCTATACTTTTTCCAAACTCTCAACAAAGCTTGTCTTAAAATATGCACCTTAAACACATTGTCTACCTTCTTATCATACAATAAATATGCATGCCAACCAAATAACAAGTCGTGGCCTTCAAGATTTAATAATCTCCCTTGTGTTAAATTAATCCAATCACTTATCGCTGACAACGCAGCAGCTTCATAATATAGTTTAAAATTGGGCATTTTAAGACCACCTCTTTCACACGTATCCTGCATAATCTTAAATTTAACTCGTGGCCTTTTCCCTGCCCATACAAATTTATTGATACCCTTTTGCCATTCCTCCAAATTTGAGTCCTTTTTAAGAATAGGTATCATTTGAAATAAAAATAAAAATTTCGGCAAAACATTCATTTTCACTGCTGCAATTCTTCCCAATAAAGACAATTGTAATTTTTTCCAACTCTCCAATTCTTTTTGAACTTTTCCCCATAACTTTTCATAATTATTTTTATATAACTTTGCATTTGAGGGCGACAAATACACCCCCAAGTATTTAACCCTTTTAACAATCTCAAATCCAGTTAACCCTTCTAAAAGGACCTTTTGCAATACTGTCATGTTTTTAGCCAATATTTTAGTTTTTTGTATATTAACCTTAAATCCAGAAACCTTCCCATATTGCATTATTATCTCCATCAGGTCAACAACAGAATTTTCTGGCTGAGTCACCGTAACAACCAGATCGTCTGCAAACGCCCTCAATCTATAATCCTGATCTCTTATTTGAATTCCCTTAATTTTTTCCGAATTCCGTATTTTAATCAATAATATCTCCAATGTTAAAACAAATAATAAAGGTGATAACGGACACCCTTGCCTTGTGCCCTTTTCAATATTACATACTTCAGTCAAACTGTTATTTACTATTATTCGGGCTGTTTGTTTTTGATATAATGCCCTAATTGGTTGTAAAAATTTATCCCCAAAATTCATTTTATCTAATACTTTCATCAAAAATTGCCAATCCAGTTGATCAAAGGCTTTTTCAGCGTCCAGAAAAATCAGCGCCGCAGGGATCTGGTTGTTCCTTTCCAAAAATTCCAACAAGTCAACTATATGCCTCACATTATTTTTCATTTGTCTACCACTAATAAACCCTCCCCTTCATGGATTACTGCCTTGTCATGGCGAAGGGGCTTGTGTAATTCAATGAAGCTATGAGCTATGCCGTGCAGGGCCACCCAAGACGGACAGGTCATAGCCGAGAGTTCTGACAAAACGTGATCCACTGGAGAAGGAAATGGCAACCCACTCCAGTATCTTTGCCATGAAAACCCTATGGACAGTACCAAAAGGCAAAACGATATGACGCTGGAAGATGAGCCCCTCAGGTCGGAAGGCATCCAATATGCTACTGGGGAAGAGCAGAGGGCTAGTACTAGTAGCGCCAGAAAGAATGAAGCGACTGGGCCAAAGCCGAAAGGACGCTCAGCTGTGGATGTGTCTGGTGGTGAAAGGAAAGTCTGATGCTGTAAAGATTTTTTCTCCATAGGAACCTGGAATGTAAGATCCATGAATCAAGGAAAGCTGGACGTGGTCAAACAAGAGATGACAAGACTGAACATCGACATCTTAGGTATCAGCGAACTAAAATGGACAGGAATGGGTGAATTTAATTCAGATGACCATCAGGTATACTATTGCGGGCAAGAATCCCTCAGAAGAAATGGAGTAGCCTTCATAGTCAATAAAAGAGTAGGAAAAGCAATACTGGGATACAATCCTCAAAATGACAGAATGATCTCAGTTCAAATCCAAGGGAAACCATTCAATATCACAGTAGTCCAAGTTTATGCCCCAACCACCAGTGCTGAAGAGGATGAAATTGACCAGTTCTATGAAGCCCTACAGCACCTTATAGAACTAACACCAAAAAATGATGTCCTTATCATCATGGGGGATTGGAATGCTAAAGTAGGAAGCCAAAAGATAACCGGAATAACAGGCAAGTTTGGCCTTGGAGTACAAAATGAAGCAGGGCACAGGCTGATAGAATTTTGTCAAGAGAATATGATGGTCATAGCAAACACTCTTTTCCAACAACCCAAGAGACGGCTCTACACATGGACATCACCAGACGGTCATCACAGAAATCAGATTGACTATATGCTCTGCAGCCAAAGATGGAGAAGCTCTATACAGTCAGTAAAAACAAGACCAGGAGCTGACTGTGGCTCAGACCATGAGCTTCTCCTTGCAAAGTTTAAGCTTAAACTGAAGAAAGTAGGGAAAAGCACTAGGCCACTCAGGTATGAATTAAATCATATCCCTGTTCAATATACAGTAGAGGTGAAAAATAGATTTAAGGAATTAGATCTGATAGACAGAGTGCCTGAAGAACTATGGACAGAGGTTCGCGACATTGTACAACAGGTAGCAACCAAAACCATCCCAAAGAAAAAGAAATGCAAGAAAGCAAAATGGCTTTCTGAGGAAGCTTTGCAAATAGCTAAGGAAAGGAGGGAAGTGAAAGGCAAGGGAGAAAAACATAGATATGCCCAATTGAATGCAGAATTCCAGAGAATAGCTAGAAGAGATAAGAATGCCTTCTTAAATGAACAGTGCAAAGAAATAGAAGAAAACAATAGAATAGGGAGGACCAGAGATCTTTTCAAGAAAATTGGAGAGATGCAAAAATGGGCATGATAAAGGACCAAAATGGCAGGGACCTAACAGAGGCAGAAAAGATTAAGAAGAGGTGGCAAGATTATACAGAAGAACTATACAAAAATGAGCTTAATGTCCCTGATAATCACAATGAGGTGGTCACTGACCTCGAGCCAGACATTTTAGAATGTGAAGTGAAGTGGGCCTTAGAAAAGCTGAGCAACAACAAAGCTAGTGGAGGTGACAGTATTCCAGCTGAGCTATTCAAAATCTTAAAAGACAGTGCAGTAAAAGTGCTACACTCAATTTGCCAGCAAATTTGGAAAACTCAACAGTGGCCACAGGATTGGAAAAGATCAGTTTACATTCCAATTCCAAAGAAAGGCAGTGCCAAAGAATGTTCAAACTATCGCACCATTGCACTCATTTCTCATGCTAGTAAAGTCATGCTTAAAATCCTACAAGCTAGACTTCAGCAGTATGTGGATCGAGAACTACCAGAAGTACAGGCAGGATTTCGAAGAGGCAGAGGAACTAGAGATCAAATTGCCAACATATGCTGGATCATGGAGAAAGCTAGGGAGTTCCAGAAAAACATCTACTTCTGCTTCATTGACTATGCTAAAGCCTTTGATTGTGTGGATCATAACAAACTGTGCCAAGTTCTTAAAGAGATGGGAGTACCAGACCATCTTATTTGTCTCTTGAGAAACCTATATGCGGGTCAAGAAGCAACAGTGAGAACTGGACATGGAACCACTGATTGGTTCAAAATTGGGAAAGGAGTCCGGCAAGGCTGTATACTGTCGCCCTGCCTATTTAACTTATATGCAGAGCACATCATGAGAAAGGCAGGGCTAGATGAATCAAAAGTTGGAATTAAGATTGCCGGAAGAAATATCAACAACCTAAGATACGCAGATGATACCACTCTAATGGCAGAAAGTGAAGAAGAACTAAAGAGCCTCTTGTTGCGGGTGAAGAAGGAGAGTGCAAAACTTGGGTTGAAACTTAACATTAAGAAAACCAAGATCATGGCCTCTGGCCCTCTCAATTCCTGGCAAATAGATGGGGAAGAAATGGAGGTAGTGACAGATTTTATTTTCCTGGGCTCCAAGATCACTGCAGATGGGGACTGTAGCCAAGAAATTAAAAGACGCTTGCTCCTGGGGAGGAAAGCCATGGCAAATCTAGACAGCACACTAAAAAGCAGAGACATCACCCTGTCAACAAAAGTGCGTATAGTCAAGGCTATGGTCTTCCCAGTTGCAATGTATGGCAGTGAAAGTTGGACCATAAGAAAGGCTGAGCGCCAAAGAATTGAGGCCTTTGAACTATGGTGCTGGAGAAGACTCCTGCGAGTCCCTTGGACTGCAAGGCTATCAAACCGGTCAGTCCTAGAGGAGATCAATCCTGACTGCTCTTTAGAAGGCCAGATCCTGAAGCTAAAACTCAAATACTTTGGCCACCTAATGAGAAGGAAGGACTCACTGGAGAAAAGCCTAATGCTGGGAAAGATCGAGGGCAATAGAAGAAGGGGACGACAGAGAATGAGGTGGATGGATGGAGTCACTGAAGCAGTAGGCGTGAGCTTAAATGGACTCCAGAAGATGGTAGAGGACAGAAAGGCCTGGAGGAATGTTGTCCATAGGGTCGCGATGGGTCGGACACGACTTCGCAGCTAACAACAACAACAAATAAACCCAGTTTGATCACCATGAATTATCTGTTGCAATACCCTCGTCAATCTGTTAGCTAAAACCTTAGCAAATATCTTGTAGTCCGTTTTCAAAAGTGATAATGGTCTGTAATTTCTTACTTGAGTGACATCCTGATCTTCCTTCGGAATCAGAGAAATAAAAGCAGTTCTCCAAGACGGAGGCACCTCTCCTCCCCTTTGAATTGTCTGAAACAATTCCCTTAATGGCTTTATCATCTCCGACTGTAAGTTTTTATAATACACCGCAGTCAATCCATCCGTGCCTTGCGCTTTATCCACCTTCAATTGTTTAATTGCTAAAAGAATTTCTTCCTCAGTTATCAATTGATTAATCTCTTCCTTTTGTTCTTGTGTAAGAACCGGAATATTAGCATTCCTCAAATATGCATCAATATCTGCCTCATTAATCTTATCTTTAGCATATAATCTAGAATAAAAGTCAACAAAAGCTTCCTTAATAAGATCCTGTTGATACACAACCTTACCCTTATGTTCTATTTTATCTATATTAGAAGCCCTTTGCTTCTTTCTTAACATATAAGCTATCCATCTACCTGGTTTATTGGCATTACAAAAAGTATTATGCCTAGCAAACCGTAAGTTAGTTGCCACCTGGTCAGCCATCAACTTATCAAACTTTCCCCTTAACAAATTAATAACCTCTTTAATCTTTACATCTGATGGATTCAAAATTAGGGCCTTTTCTTTTTCCCTAATTTCATTCTCTAATTCTTTCCTCCTAAATTCCAAATTACGTCTATATTTATTGTTCATATATATTAACACCCCTCTCATATAAGCCTTACTAGCATCCCAAACCATATCCATAGAAGTACCCTTATTCATGTTAGTTTAAAAAAAAACCTTCATCTGTTTTTTACATTCTTCCACATTTCCCTGATTTCTAAACAGGTTCTCATTTAGATGCCAAGAGCGCCTATCTTTGTTATCCTTATCAATCTCTAACCAAACTGAAGTATGGTCAGACTTAATTCTTGGACAAATCTTTATCTTCTTAATCCTAGAAAAAAATCATTGGTCGTTAATATGAAGTCAATCCTGGAAAAAGATTGATGTCTATCAGAAAAAAAAGTATAATCCTTTTCTTGTAAATGTCTTTCTCTCCAAATGTCTCACAACTCCAAATCATCCTTCATCTCAAAAAAAGATTTAGGCAGTCTAGCATGACTTGGGGTACGCCTGAAAGAACTACACTTGTCCAGTTGTACATCCAAGACACCATTCCAGTCTCCCATAAAAATAAAAGATTTATAATCCAACTGGGTGATCTTGCTGTGTAATAAACTATAAACGTCAGCTTGTTGTTGATTAGGAGCATACAGTCCAACCAAAAGCGTTTCTTTGCCTTCTATCAACAAATCTATTATAACATATCTTCCTTGTTTATCTGCTTCTATTAACTCCGCTGTCATAGTATTCTTGACATAAATAACCACTCCATTCTTCTTATTCATTGCAGAAGCAATAAATTGTGTACCCAATCTAGAGTTCAATAAGTACTTTTGGTCCATAGCCCTAATATGTGTTTCTTGTAAGCAAATAACATCAGTCTTAAATTGTTTTAAATATTGAAAAATTTTCTTTCTCTTCTGTGGTGAGTTTAAGCCATTGACATTCCAAGTTAAAAACTTAGTCGCCATCCTTAGCGACCCAAAGCTTTTGGAGCGCGTCTTCCAGAAGCCCCTTGATGTTCTTAGGCCACGCCCCTCCCACAGCTTCGCTATAGGTACGCTTTGGAGGTTCCATAACTTTCTGCTGGTCCTGTTCTTGCTCTCGTCTCGCTCGTCTCAAAGCAGCACGCGTCATCCTCTGGTCTCTGGCATCTTCCGATGAAGCTGTAATTTGATCCACTCCTGTAGCTTTTTCATCTGTCTGCGTTGTTCCTCTAGCATCCTGAGGCTTTCCCTCGCCATTCTTCTTTGTAGATTCCAAAAGTGGTAAGGGGGTTGCTTTTAAAACATTACTGTAAAAATCACATGCCTGCATCACTGTAATAAGACGATGTCTCGTGCCTTTATGCATCACCACCATACCCACTGGTATCTCCCATCTGAACTTGATAACACGTCTCCTAAGCTCTTGTGCTAGAAAAGCAAAGTCCTTCCTTCTCCTTAAGATTCTTGGAGGGATCTCTTTTAGAACCAGGACTTCTTGCTCAGCAACCACAAGCTTAGTATTATAAGAAACTTGGATGACTTCATTCCTGATTGCTCTCTTTGTAAAATAAACAACCACATCTCTAGGTAACTTCCTTTGTCTTGCAATCCAAGAGTTAACACGAAAGATTTTATCTATATCTCCCACAATTTCAGCTGCTGACTGTCCCAGTACCCCTTCCAATGCCTCAGAGACTATTTGCTTCAAATCTTCTTTAGGATTCTCTTTTAAACCTCTGGTCCTGATAGCAAACTCCATCTCATGGTACTGGACCAAGTCAAGTCGCTGTCAATTTTATCCACCACATTTTCAGTCTCTAACATTTTTGCTTCTAATTTGGAATTATTTTGACTGAGATCTTCCACTCTTTCGTCCATGCGTTCAATACATAAAGCCATACCTTGAAGTGCAAGCAAGATGTCTGCCCTCATTTCTGTGAACTGCTCCTCCAGCTTTTCATCCATAACTTCAGCTAACTTTTCTGGCAGCTTTTCATCCAGCTTTTCATCTATAATATCTGCTATTTGCTGTGAGTGTTTTTCCAAAGCATCCTGCAAATCTTTAACTGTCAGAGCTGGAGCAGGTGGAGGGGGCAATAAAGCTTGCAACGAAGACTGCTGCACCGGAGAAGCCCCCGCACTCCTGAGAACTTTGGAAGATTTAGCCGCCATCTTCCCCCACTATTACTTGTTGCGCACTTTCACTTTCAGAGTCTGCAAAGTCCGTTTAGCTAAAGAACAAAAATCCACTTTCACCTTGAACTCCTGTATCGCTCTGCCTGCATCTTCGCACTCCAAAATCCTTTCCTGCTGGCAGGGATGGTTGCTAACGCCTTGTTCTGCTCCCCAAAACACGGAGCAGAAACGCTGCACAGCCCGGAGGAACCCAGGCTTTGGGGGGGCTCGATCCTTCAGCCGCCCGAACTTTAAGCTCAGGCGGCCCCGGAGAGCTCAACCCCTACCTGGGTACTCACCCCCTCCTCTTCTCCCGAGGAGGGGGCTTCCGAACCACCGAAACAGCTGATCAGCGCTGTTTTCGGCGGTTCTACAAAGCCGCGGAGCAGACAGCCACCGAAATAGCTGTCTTCGGCGTCGCGTCGCCACCAGAAGCCTATATCCTTAATTCTTTGGGCAACTATATTTTTTGGATTGTTTTCCTGTTACGCAAGAGACGGGAAGGCCACAGCTTCTTACAAAATTTGTTAGTTTGGTGATCCAGGAGATTTGTGATTGTAGTTTTATTTGCTCTAGTAGGCATAACTTGGGGAGTCTATCAGTCTCCATTTCATTAACTTTGCACCAGTAGTTATAAGCTCTAATTTTAGATAATGCATAAATTGTATGAATTCCCAATTCAGCTCTAACTGCTGCAGCAGATGTTCTTGGATCTACACCCAAAATACATCTCAAATTCTGGGACTGTGTTTGTTCTAGGACTGTGGTTGAGTAAAGACCCCAAATTTCTGCTCCGTACAAGAGCATTGTGGTAACCTTAGCTTATAAACCTTGATTAATGGGGCTAGGGACCCTGGGTAACTATGGTTCTTTAGTTTGAGCAGTAAATTCAAATGGGATTTTGCTCTAAATGTACTCTGTTGATGATGGCAGGCCCAAGAGCCAGTCTTGGAAAAAGTTACACCCAAATATACAAAGGTGTTAACTTGTTCAATTGGTTCACCATCTAATTGCCACTTATGTCTCTGATGGTTTCTTCCAAACACCATTATTTTTTATTTAGATTTGCTAATGATTAAGGAGTTATCCTGGCAATAAGAGCTGAATCTTCTTAATAGCCTACATAATCCTACTTGTGAGTATGATAATAAAATCATATCATCAGCATAAAGCAAGCTGTTACAGTAAGTATTTAGGATCATCGGCATGTGTACCATGGTATCCTTCATTAACCCAGGCAAGTCATTAATGTATAAATTAAATAATAATGGGGCCAGGATACACCCTTGCCTTATCCCTTTATTTGTGTGAATCCTGTTAGTCAGGGCCCCATTAACCCCATACCGCACCCTCAAACAGGTACTTGTGTAAAGGGCTTTAATTAAAGCCAGGAGTCTGGGTTCTATTTTAAGGGATGTCAATTTACTCCATAGTACTTCTCTATTTACCATATCAAATGCTGCTGTAAGGTCTATGAAAGCAGCAAACAGGGGTCTTCTCTTATAGGCATATTTGGCAATTAGATGGTTCAAGACAAAGCAGTTATCAATAGTAGATCTGTTTTGTCTAAAACCTGCTTGTTCTTCTGTGAGGATGTTGTTTTCCTCTACCCAGATTTCTATTCTGTTCAAAAGGTACCTAGCACATATTTTTGCTACAATGTCAATCAGGCTGATGGGCCTGTAGTTACTAGGATCCTTTTTATTCCCTTTTTTATATATGGGGACAACTATTGCCATCTTCCACCCGTCTGGTATATGGCAGGTGTTATTTATGTGTGTAAAAAGACCTGCTAATACAGGCCCCCACCAATTGGGAAATTTCTTAAATAATTCTGCTGGTAAAAAATCCTCACCTGGGGCTTTATTGCTCTTTAAGCTTTTAATGATGACTCTATCTCCTTTTCTGAGACTGGTGGCCAAGGGGGGGGAATTCTAGGGTTTTCTAAATCACTGTTTAAAGATAGTTTCTTTACTGGTTCGGTGGAAGCAAACAAGCACTGATAATATTTCTCCCAGTCCTCAGCAGAGATTGGTATGTCAAACACAAATCTCCCTTCCTTCAGGATACCTGCTACAGAGTGCCAAAATAATACTGAGTTATGAGTTCTGGCAGCCAACTCGAGTTCTGACCAGATTGAAATGGCAAAACTTTTTTTCTTTAATGTTATAGTTTTTTTAATATTCCCTTCTTGTGCGCAGCATCTTAGCTTGTATATGGGCAGTAGGATTCCTCTGGGAAAGCCTCATGGCTGCCTTCAATTTCTTTTTCAGTCGCTGGCAACCAGGATCAAACCAGCAAGGTCTACCCACTTGGGCTCTTTTTGTAGTAGGTTTAGCTGTTAGGTGTTTTTTCAGTATATTACAGAGATTGGAGAATGCATTGAAGGCTGACATCCAGTCAGTAGTAGATCTCTGGATTGTTCTAGCCCACTTAGTAGCATTCTCTTTTTTAAGGCATTCTAATATTGCCTTAGTATCAACTTTGGCCCAAATTAACCTTTTATTTTCAACAAACAGGTGGTGGTGCTCAGCCTCCCCATGATCCTGTCCACATCATCAGGGGAAACAGGGTCGAACTCAGTCCAGATAACATGCTCAAGACCGTCCGATTCCTCCACATCAGACTCTGCCCAGTCAGAGTCCAGACCGGTCCGGATCTGAGCGATTTTGTCCGCCAGATGATGACTAAACTCCTTGGCTCGTCCCCGTAAGGGATCCTCCCTCACCTCCTGATTAAGGAGGGAGCGAGTTACCCTAAACAGGGCGGCCGGGCGATTATCTGCGGACGTGATAAGGGCAGCAAAGTAGTTAGACTTCGCCGTCCTTATCGCCGCAAGATAAGACCTTATAAAGGTTCTTAACTGCAATCGGTCAGATTCGGATCGGCTGGACCTCCAACCGCTCTCTAGACCTCGTCTCCGACGCTTCATCTCCCGGAGCTCCACAGAGAACCATGGAGCCCAGCGGGATCTGCGCCGGGTCAGAGGTCGCAAGGGTACAACGCAGTCAAGTGCCCCAGCGGCCGCCCTTTCCCAGGCATCCACCAGAGCATCGACTGGGCTGTGGGTAAGGGTGATGGGTATAGGCCCAAGCGCCCTCTGGAACCATTCTGGGTCCATTAGGCGCCTGGGGCAGAACCACCTGGTCGGTTCCACAGCCCAGCGGCGGGGGCTGGCATAACGGAAAACCAGCCGCAGGAGGTAATGATCTGACCATGACAGGGGGGTAATGGTTGGTGAACCCCCTCCCAGATCATCCCACCACTGTCCAGATAGGAACACCAGGTCGAGAGTATGATCCCCCACATGAGTCGGGCCCTCAATAACTTGGGTCAGGCCCATGGCCGTCATGGAGGCCATGAACTCCCGAGCTAACTCAGACAACCCTCCCAGTGACGGTAGGTTGAAGTCACCCAGGACTATAAGCCTGGGGAACTCCACCACCAGCCCTGAGAGAGTGTTGAGCAGCTCGGGCAGGGCTGTTGCCACACAGCCGGGTGCCAGGTATGTGAGCAACAAGCCCAACTGAGCCCGAGGACCACATCTCAAGAGGAGGGATTCACTCCCGGCCATCGGGACAATGGTGGCCTCCCGCGGGCACAGAGTCTCCCGAACAACCACTGCCACCCCACCACCCCTGCCCTGAGCCCGTGGCTGGTGTAGCACCCGGAAACCTGGAGGGCATAACTCGGTCAGAGGCACCCCTCCCTCCGAGCCCAACCAAGTTTCCGTAATGCACACCAGATCCGCACATTCCTCCTCGATCAGATCATGAATGAGGGGAGCTTCGTTAATGACGGATCTGGCGTTAAAGTAGACCAGCCTGAGCTCAGGGACCTGCGAATGAGGTGCCTGCGAATGAGTTACTTACTGGAACAGACTGTCTGTTTGCAATATAATCTTCCATTTTCTGCTGCTTCAATGGCTTGGATAAACTCTCTGCTGCAGAGTGCTGTCTCTTACTTCTTTTCCCCATTCAAGTTTGTTAAAACAGGTTTAAAAATGTTTAAAACTAGGTTTAAGAAGGTTAGAATGGGTTAAAATGGTTTTAAAAGGTTTTAAAAGGTTAAAATAGATTAAAAAGGGGTAGGTTAAAAATACAATATTAAAAGAGGTTAAAAAGTTAAAATAAAAATAAAGTAAAATAAAATAAAGCTTTTACTTTTGGAGGAACTCTTTGCAGCCTTTGCTGCCTGTCCACCATAATGGCTCTTCCCCTGATTACAACTAAAAAATCAACTACACAGAATATAACAGAAAAGGTGGAACAATTAAAGATTATGACAGAAGACTCAACTGATCAACAAATACAGTCAATGGAAAACCCAGAAAAGGGACTGACAATATGGACAAAAGAAAAGACTTCCTACATAAATCAGAAGGAACCTGAGGAACAAGAAGAAGAACAGATTGAAGAGAAGATAAACAGTTCAGGACAACTATGTCAAGATGGAAAAATAGAGAGACGATTTGTTAGTCCTCTCAAAAAAATGGCGACCGGATGGGTTTTTTCTACGTCAAATAATCTATATAACAACACAGGGAGAATTGTTTGATTACTCAAAAGCACGGACATGGAAGATAATTTGGCAAAGAAAGAAAGCCAGAATAAGACAGAAGAAAATTGGGGTTTTGACTTACTCGTGAGAATTAAAATAGAATATACTCAAATAGATAAGATGTGTACATTGAATACTAGATATTGTTATGAGTTGAGATAAAGAAAACTTAAATTTGAACATTGATTTGCTTATATATAGGGTAAATGTAAAGGTAATTAAGATATATATAAGCTAAAAATTTATTGATGAATGTAATAAATATGTTTTTATTTAGCGGTAATAATAAAAATTATTAGCTTAAATATGAGATAGTAGATATTAAGAGAAAAAGACATGTTGAAATAGGAGGAATCTTGGTTACTAAATTTAAGATATCTGGAAATTACCAGAAAATAAGAATATTATATTGTATTACTAATTAGTTGATGTAAGATGGTGAGAATTCAAATAGATAAGACATGTATCCTGAACATTAGATTTTGTGATGAATTGTGATAAAGGGAATTTGTGTTATTTAAAACTTGGAAATTATATCAAATGTTAAATATAAATATTAATGGGAAACTAAAAATTGGGAAAAATTAACCAGGACATTGATTGTCTAAAAAGATTGAATGTTAAAACAACTAGGATATGTATACATTAAAAATTATTGATAAATGTAAGAAAGTTATGTTTTTATTTAATTGATATAATAAAAATTGTATTAATTTAAATATGAGACAGTAAATACTAAGGGGAAAAGAGATGAAACATTTAATGTAATAGTTTGAGATCTTTACTAAAGATATTTGTATATTATTGAATTATTGACCAACTCAGCAACCATGTTGCTTTTCAAATATTTAAATGTAAAACTAGAAAACCAATAAAATTTTCTTTAAAAAATAACATTGTAGGTAGTACATTCATTTTAATTACTGAAATTATTAGCATTAATGACCAATCTATTTTTGCCATCTATTTAAATCCAATTTTATCTCCTTCCATATATTACCATAATTATATTTGTAAAATTTAGAATTTTCTTCAGTGAAAATCACCAAGTACTATACCTTTTTCACAACTTTAAAACAAGTTTTAAATTTCAATTTCTTCTGATCTTCTACCTTTATGTTCTTAGTAAATATTATCATCTTTGATTTATTTATTCTTAAACCTGCCATTTCTCCAAACATTTTAATCTTCCTCATAACATGTTCAATGTTCTTTAATGGCTCTTGCACAATCAATACCAATTTGTCAACAAATGCACGTAAATTGTAATTATGCACTTTAATTTGTAGTCCCTTTGCTCTGTTATCCTGCTTAATATCTCTATTTAACAGTTCCAACACTAAAATAAATAATAAAGGGGATAAAGCACACACCTGTTTCCTTCTGGATTTCACATAGTTTTGTAAAGTCTCCATTCACCATGATTGAAGCTTTCTGGAATGTATAGCTGGACTTCAGACCCTGTATAAAGCCCAATCCAAAATCCATCTTTTTCACTATTTTAAACATAAAGGCCCAGTTCAAGTTGTCAAAAGCTTTTTTTTTTGCATCCAGAAAAACTAATGCAACCTGTTTGTCGCTACATTGTTGTAAATATTCAACTATAGTCAAATTTTCTCTTATATTATCTTTTAGTGGACTTTTAGATAAAAAACCACACTTCATACATATAATCCTGTAAAACTTTTTAATGATTTTCAGCTAAAATAGATGTAAAGAGTTTGTAGTCATTATTAAGAACAGAAATTGGCCTTTAGTTTTTCACAGAAGTTAAATCCAGTCCATCTTTGGTATTAAAGAAATGTAGGCATCCTTCCAAGAGTCTGGTATAGGGTTCTCTTGTAAGATAGAATTCATTAAGTCCTTCATCAGAGGAAGTAGTTGATCTTCAAAAAATTTATAGAATCCGCTCAGTAGGACATCTGGTCCCAGAGCTTTGCCTATTTTAGCTCTTTTATTTGCTTCTATTATTTCAAAAGTTGTTATTACACTATGCAAAATTTGCTTGTAGCTTTCCGATAGTTCAGGAAGATTTTTAGTTGTTATATACTCTTCTATAGTATCTAAAGAGAGTTCTTGTTTTTATAAATTGGTATAATAATTCCAAAAAAATCTTCGAATGTTTTTGTTATCCATATAAGTCTTATTCCCCACTTAAAGCTTGGTCATCTTCTTCATTTCTGTCTGTTTTCTTAGTTTGTGTGCCAACCATCACCCTGGTTCATTTGTATGTTCAAAAAGTGTTGTTTTGTACATTTAAGTTTCTTTTCAATATTTGAAACTGTCAACAAAGAAATTTGTTGTTGCAGTAATTTTAGTTGAATAAGTATATTAGGATCTTCTGGTGAATTCTAGAGTTCCCTCTCCTTCAGTTTAATTTCTTGTAACACATTTTGCATTTTTTTCGTCCATCTTCCTCTTAATGCCTGTATTGTATTGTATAAAATGTCCTCATATCAAAGCCTTACAAGTATCCCAAACTGTTGTCAAATTGGTTTCCTTACCTAAATTATTATTAAAATAGTTTTGAAGTACCCATTTACATTCTTTAACAGTCTGTGGTCTCGGTAAAATAGACTCATTTAATCTTCATTTAAAAGACTGAGGACCAAACTTAAGATATAAAGACACTGGATTATGGTCAGAAAAAAGTTTTTGAAAGAATAATTGTTTTAGTTGCTTTGTGAAGCAGATTTCTTTGTAATCCAAATTGTATCAATTCTAGAAAAGGATTTGTATCTCTCTGAAAAGGTTAAGTCTTTTGTTAGTTTATTTTTATACCTGCAAACATCAATCAAACCTAAAGCATCGGTCAGCTCGAAAAAAGTTGGTGGCAGTTTCCCTTGTGTTTCTTTAATTCTTTTATCAGCTGATCTGTCAAATTGTGGGGTTACTACCCCATTGTAGTCTCCAATTACACACCGATACAGAAAAGGAAAGTAAGTGTTCAGACAGATGTTTAAAAAACTTGTTTTTTTTTAAATTGAAAAGTTTTACAGTACATTTTTGAATACAAAACCCCTCCCCTCCCCCTCCCCTCTCCCCAAACCTCCCCAACTCTCCCCTCCCCTCCCCTCCTCCCCGACTTCCCAGAGCTAAATACAGGGTATAAAAATACAAACAAACATAATCTAAAATATGCAAACAACAATAAAATATTAAATTCTATCGCACTTTAACTCTTAATAAAATAACTACAAGCTAGTTATACATCATATAAATCCACTACTTATTCAAATGCTAAGTGAAACTTTTTAGTCCCATATTTATTCTGGATATAATCAATCCATCTTCTCCACTCCACAATATATCTCTGTTGCGATTGGTCTTTCAAATACGCTGAAATCTTTGCCATTTCCGCCAAATTGGAAACTTTTAAAATCCATTCTTCTATAGTCGGCAGTTCTTCCTTCTTCCAATATTGTGCTACTAAAAGTCTCGCTGCCGTAATTAAATTCAACATCAACTTAGTGTCCACAATGGTAGTATCTGTGATAATGCCCAGTAAAAACAATTGTGGACAAAACTTTATCCTTTTCTTGAATATTTTTTGCATATTCCACCAAATTTTAATCCAAAAAGCTTTAACCCTTTTACAAGTCCACCATACATGAAAATACGTTGCATCCTCACAACCACACCTCCAACATTTGGGCTGGCAGTTCGGATACATACTTGCTAATTTTTTAGGATCTAAGTGCCACCTATAAAACATTTTATAAAAGTTCTCTCTTAAATTTTGGGCCTGTGTAAATTTTACATTTCTCACCCAGATATTTTCCCAAGTATCCATTGTGATAACTTCTTGAAAATTCTGAGCCCATTTTATCATACAGTCTTTGACATGTTCCGTCTCTGAATCAATTTCTATCAATGCAAGATATATCCTTTTTATATGTGCTTGACCTTGATCTCTAATTTGCTTTACCAAATTTTCATCAAACATTGAAAAAACAGTTTTCTGGTCCTCTTTCTACCTAGCCTGTAATTGCCCATACTGAAACCAGGTTTGTACAATCTTTTCTTCTTTTAAAATATTATATGACTTTAATTGCCATACATTCCTCTCAAACCTTAAAATTTCCTTATATGTAGTCACATCATGTTTAAATCCAACATTTATATTTTCTATTGCATGTTTAGGTATTGCCCAAATAGGTATCTTATAATTTAACTTATGTCTATACTTTTTCCAAACTCGCAACAAAGCATACCTTAAAATATGTATCTTGAACACATTATCCACCTTCTTATCATACAATAAATATGCATGCCATCCAAATAACAAATCATGACCCTCAAGATTTAATAATCTCGCTTGTGTTAAATTAAACCAGTCACTTATTGCTGACAAAGCAGCAGCTTCATAATATAATTTGAAATTAGGCATTTTAAGACCACCTCTTTCACGCGTATCTTGCATAATCTTAAATTTAACTCGTGGCTTTTTCCCTGCCCAAACAAATTTATTAATTTCTTTTTGCCATTCCTCCAAATTTAAATCCTTTTTAAGTATAGGTATCATTTGAAATAAAAATAAAAATTTGCCAAAACATTCATTTTCACAGCTGCAATTCTTCCCAATAAGGATAATTGTAATTTTTTCCAACTATCTAATTCTTTTTGTACTTTTCCCTATAACTTTTCATAATTATTTTTATATAACTTCACATTTGAGGGTGACAAATATATCCCCAAATATTTAACCCTTTTAACTATTTCAAATCCCATTAGCTCTTCTAAAACAGCCTTTTGTGATACTGTCATGTTTTTAGACAACATTTTAGTTTTTTGTATATTAACCTTAAATCCAGAAACTTTCCCATATTGCGTTATTATCTCCATCAATTCTACAACTGAATAATCAGGCTGAGTCACTGTAACAACCAGATCATCTGCGAACGCCCTCAATCTATAATCCTGGTCTCTAATTTGAATTCCCTTAATTTTATCCGAATCACGTATTTTAATCAGTAATATTTCCAATGTTAAGACAAATAATAGAGGTGACAACGGGCACCCCTGCCTTGTGCCTTTTTCAATATTACATACTTCAGTCAGACTATTATTAACTATTATGCGGGCTGTTTGCTTTTGATATATTGCCCTAATTGGTTGTAAAAATTTATCCCCAGATTCCATTTTCTCTAATACTTTCATCAGAAATTGCCAATCCAATTGATCAAAGGCTTTTTCAGCATCCAAGAAGATCAACGCTGCAGGGATCTGGTTGTTTCTTTCCAAAAATTCCAACAAATCTACTATGTGTCTCACATTGTTCTTCATTTGTCTACCACTAATAAACCCAGTTTGATCACCATGAATTACTTGTTGTATTACCCTCATCAATCTGTTAGCTAAAACTTTGGCAAATATCTTGTAGTCCATATTCAAAAATGATATTGGCCTATAATTTTTTGCTTGGGTGACATCCTGATCTTCCTTCGGAATCAAAGAAATAAAAGCAGTCTTCCAAGATGGAGGTACCCCTCCTCCCATTTGAATTGTCTGGAACAGTTCCCTTAAAGGCTTCACTATCTCTAACTGTAAATTTTTATAATACACAGCAGTCAATCCATCCGTACCCGGCGCTTTGCCCACTTTCAGTTGTTTGATTGCTAAAAAAAAATCTTCATCAGTTATCAATTGATTCATCCCTTCCTTTTGTTCTTGCGTAAGAACAGGAATATTAGCTCTTGTCAAGTAATTATCTATATCTGCATCTCTAATCTTATCTCTAGCATACAACTTAGAATAAAAATCAACAAAAGTCTTTTTGATAAGACTCTGCTGGTACACTACCTTACCCCTATGTTCTATTCTATCTATATTAGAAGCTCTTTGCTTCTTCCTTAACAAATAAGCTAACCATCTACCTGGTTTATTAGCATTACAAAAAATATTATGTCTAGCATACTGTAAATTAGTTGCCACTTGATCTGCCATTAACTTATCAAACTGACCCCTTAATAAAGTAATTACCTCTTTAATCTTCCCATCAGATGGATTCAAAATTAAAGCCTTTTCTTTTTCCTTAATTTCATCCTCTAATTCTTTCCTCCTAAATTCCAAGTTACGTCTATATTTATTGTTCAAATATATTAATACACCTCTCATATAAGATTTACTAGCATCCCAAACCATGTCAATAGAAGTACCTTTATGCATATTAATTTTAAAAAATTCCTTCATCTGTTTTTTACACTCTTCCACATTTTCCTGATATCTAAACAAATTTTCATTTAAGCGCCAGGACCGTCTATCCCTATTATCTTTTTCTATCTCTAACCATACTGGATTATGATCAGACATAGTTCTTGGACAGATCTTAATCTTCTTAATCCTAGAAAAAAAGTCATTAGTGATTAATACAAAGTCAATCCTGGAGAAAGATTGATGCCTGTCGGAGAAAAAAGTATAGTCCTTTTCTTGCAAATTTCTTTCTCTCCAAATGTCTCGCAATTCCAAGTCATCCTTCATCTCAAAAAAAGATTTAGGCAGTTTAGCATGACTTGGGGTGCTTTTTTTAAAAAAAACCTTGTCTATTTGTACATCCAAAACACTGTTCCAGTCTCCCATCAAAATACAAGATTTATAATCCCACTGAATAATCTTGCTGTGTAATAAACTGTAAAAATCTCCTTGTTGTTGATTAGGAGCATATAGTCCAACCAAAAGTGTTTTCTTGCCTTCTATTAACAGTTCAATTATAACATATCTTCCTTGTTTATCTGCTTCAATTAAAGTCGCTGTCAAAGTATTCTTAACATAAATAACCACTCCATTTTTCTTATCAGTTGCAGAAGCAATAAACTGTGTGCCCAACCTTGAGTTTAACAAATACTTTTGATCCATGGCTCTAATATGTGTTTCTTGTAGACAAATAACATCATTCTTAAATTGTTTTAAGTATTGAAATACTTTCTTTCTCTTCTGTGGTGAATTTAAACCATTAACATTCCAGGTTAGAAACTTTGTCGCCATCTTTCGCGACCTGAAGCTTTTGGAGTGCTTCTTCCAAAATCACCTGCACTCTCTTAGGTCGCGCTCCTCCCACTGCTTCACTGTAAGTAAGTTTTGGAGTTGCCATCATAACTCTCTGCTGTTCTTGTTCTTGCTTTCGTCTCATTCGTCTAGCAACAGCACGTGTCATTCTCTGGTCTCTAACCTCCTCCGATGATACTGAAATTTGATCCACTCCTGTAACTTTCTGGAATTCTCCATCTTTCATCTGCGTAGTTCCTTCAGCACCTTGTACATTCTCACTTTGTGATTGACACACTTCCTCACCATTTTTCTTTTTAGATTCCAAAAGTGGTATGGGGACTGCTTTTAAAACATTAGTATAAAAATCACGTGCCTGTAACACTGTAAGAAGACGATGTCTCGTGCCTGCATGCATCACCACCATGCCCACTGGTATCTCCCATCTGAACTGAATCTTCTTAATTCTTGTGCGAGAAAAGCAAATTCCTTCCTTCTTCTTAAGATTCTTGGAGGGATCTCTTTTAAAATTAAAACTTCTTGTTCAGCAATTGCAAATTTATTATTGTAGAAAGCTTGAATAACCTCATTTCTAATTGCTCTCTTTGTAAAGTAAACCACCACATCTCTGGGTAATTTCCTTTGTCTTGCAATCCATGAATTAACACGAAATATTTTGTCTATATCCTCCATAATTCCTTCTGCTGGTCGCTCCAAAACACCTTCCAAAGCCTCTGAAACTATTTTTTTTTCAAATTTTCTTTAGAATCCTCTTTTAAGCCTCTAATTCTCACAGTGAACTCCATCTCCCTGTACTGTACCAAGGTCAAATCGTCATCGATCTTATCCACCATATTTTCAGTCTCTGTCATTTTTGCATCTAATCTGATATTATTTTGGCTGAGATCTTCCACTCTCTCGTCCAGGCGCTCTATACATAGAGCCATGCCTTGAAATGCAAGTAAGATGTCCGCCCTCATTTCTGTAAGCTTCTCCTCCATAAGTTCAGCTAGTTGTTGAGATTACTTTTTCAAAGCCTCTTGCAAAACAGATCTGCAGATCTTTCACTGTAAAAGTTGGTAAAGGTGCAGGTGCAGGTGCAGGGGGGGCATTAAAGCTTGTAGCGAAGATTGATGCACCGGGGAAGCCCCCGCACTTCTAGGAACTTTAGAAGATTTGGCAGCCATTTTCACCCACTATTGCCTGTTACACACTTTCACTTTTATCAAACTCCACAAAGTCCACCGAGTTAAAGATCATAAACTTGCTTTCACCTGATTCTCCTGTACCGCTCTGCCTGCATCCAAGTTATCTGAAGTTCACTCTTGCTGGCAGGGATGGTTGCTACACCCTGCTCTGCTCCAAAGCCCTGGAGCAGAGGCGTCCCGAGATCCGGAGCAAACTCAGGCTTCGGGGGGGGCTCAATCCTTCAGCCACCAGAGTTTCAACTCTAGCGGCCCGGGAGAGCTCTACCCCTGCCTGGGCGCTCACCCCCTCCTCTTCTCCCAAGGAGCGGGCTTCCGAGCTGTCAAAACAGCTGATCGGCACTGTTTTCGGCAGCTCCATGGAGACGACGGGGCTGACAGCCAGAATGGCTGCCGGCGGCGGAGCCTTGCCACCCGGAAGTCCCAAAACTTGGTTTTTTGTTGATGTGGGGTATATAATCCCAGATTTTATTCCTTGTAATTCAGTTTGCACAATTACATACCTGCCTTGATCATCATCAAACAATAAATGTGGATGTAGTTGGTTTTATATACAAAATTACCCCATTAATTTTTTTTCTTTGAATTAGCAAAAAAAAAAAAAAAATTCCAGACCCAATACGTTATTTGTTAAATAGTTTTTATCAGTCTCTTTAATATGAGTTTCTTGCAAACATATACCATGGTTCACTTTTTTCAAATAATGAAATAACTTTTTTTTCTTTTGTGGGGAATTCGCCCTCATTGACATTCCATGTCAAAATCTTGCAATCCATCTTAATGAAGAGGAAGTTCCAGGGATTCCAGCTGAGGCTCCCATCTCCACAGCCTGTCCTTCATCAGTGTCAAACCTCTTTTTATCTTTTTCTTTCTGATCTATATTTTGAAAAATAGTATAGATCTGATCCATGGTTTTCCAAAAAACCTTATGCTATAAGGATTGAATTTAGTCTATACTGTTGATTTCTAAAGGTACAGATAATCCCTTCCAGCTTATCCCAGTGAAAGGGAATATTATTTTGCTCCAGGGGTTATATTCTTTGCATTTCCTTATATTGTAATTGTAATTTCTCTGAATATTTGCACCTCTTTTCCAAAAATATTAGATTTCTGGTGGTAATGTTTCTCAATTACTTGCTCTTTAATAGATTTTCTTATAAATTAGATCATAACATCTCTTGGCAGTTGTCTTCTGGCTGCATATGCTGAATTTATTCTGTAAATATTGTGTATTTCTTTAGAGAAGTCATTTTTATTTGTTTAATGGGGTTTTGAAAAAAGCATTTTGAATCTTTAAATGGTGGTACAGTAATTGTAAATTGAAACTTTTTATAATTCAGGCTTTTTATTTTTTTAAAAAAAAACTTAGGCAAACTTTATTACTGGTTATCCCAAAGATGCTTTTTCATGAGGCGACTGGACTTTCTTGTTTTTCTTTGAAGACGTTTCACTTCTCATCCAAGAAGCTTTTTCAGCTGTGACTGGATGGTGGGGAATGTAAGATTTATACTCCTGCAGACAGCTTTTCATTTGCATTCTTTTAGCGATTTTTTAATGCTACGTAGAGGCTTATCTGTGTCTTCAGGGTCACCTGAGTAGTACAAATGGGTGTGGAGCCTTCTAGGAACTGCTGAAAGGACTGTGTTGTAGACTGGAGATAGATGATGTTGTATCCTTCCCCTTCTGTTGAGAAATGGCTGTTCAGTTTTGACATAGATGGCCTCTTTGACCCCTCTTTCAAGCCAGTGATCCTCTTTGTCCAAAATGTGGACTTTGCTGTCTTTGAAAGAGTGGCCTTTATCTTTTAAGTGCAGATGGACTGCTGACTCTTGTCCTGATGGGTTTGTTCTTCTATGTTGTGCCATACATTTATGAAAGTGTTGTTTTGTTTCCCCAATGTACAGATCTACACATAGCTCACTGCATTGCACTGGATATACCACGTTGCTCAGTTTGTCTCTAGGTGTTCTATCCTTGGGGTGGACAAGCTTCTGCCTTAGTGTATTCTTAGGTTTGAAGTGTGCACGTATATTGTATTGGCTGAAGATCCTTCTGAGCTTTTCCGATATTCCTGCAATGTATGGAATGACTATGTTGCTTTGTTTATTGTTTTCTTTCTCTGTTATGGACGAGCTCCTACTAGGTCTTTTTTGAGATTTGATGAAGTCCCACTTGGGATAGCCACACATTCTGAGGGCTTCCTTGATGTGTTTTATTTCTTTTTCTTTTCCTTCTTTGCTGGCGAGTAGGCCTTTAGCAGGGTTCTTATAATCCTGTTTTGTGCTCCAGTGGGTGGTGTGAATCAAAATGTAAATATTGATCTCTGTGTATGGGTTTTCTGTAAATTCCAGTGTTAAATCTTTGGTCTTCCTTAATGTATACAGCACAGTCCAGGAAGGCCAGACTATTTTCCTTAACATCTTCACGAGTAAATTTGATGTATCTCTCCACTGAGTTAATATGTTTGGTGAATGCTTCCAATTCCTGTGTTTTGATCTTGACCCAAGTATCGTCCACATACCTATATCAGTGAGTTGATGGAATTCCTGTGAAGGAGTTTAGGGCTTTGATTTCTACCTCTTCCATGTAAAAAAGGTAAAGGTTCCCCCGCACATGCGTGCTAGTCATTTCCAACTCTAGGGGCTGGTGCTCATCTCCGTTTCAAAGCCGAAGAGCCAGCGCTTGTCCAAGGACATCTCCATGGTCATGTGGCCGGCAAGACTAGACGCCAAAGGCGCACGGAACGCTGTTACATTCCCACCGTAGTGGTCCCTATTTTTCTACTTGCATTTTTATGTGCTTTCGAACTGCTAGGTTGGCAGAAGCTGGGACGAGTAACAGGCGCTCACTCTGTTACGCGGCACTCAGGATTCGACCTGCCAAACTGCCGACCTTCTGATTGGCCATAATGATTGGCCATAATGGGGGACACAGGTGAGCCCATGGCACAGCTGTGTTTTTGTCTGTAGAAACCTTCACTGCATTGAAAATAGCTAGTGGCCAGGCAGAGGTCCAGCATGGCACATATATGTGGTCTGGGCTGAGGTTGGTTCTGTCACCTAGGGTGCTTATCTCTAACAGGCTCATTTTTTTATTGTTCCTATACATAATTGTTGTACGATATCCAATGTATAAAATAAAGAAATTTTTGTGGCTGTCTAATAGATGCTCAGAACAACTGTACTTTAATAGGATATATTTTATTTATTTTTTACATTTCTCATGAGTTATTATCATATGATTCTTTCACAGTCACTTCTTAAAGTGAACTTTAGTTGTATTTTTTTATTCCATTCCTCATTTTAGACTCTTTATAACCCTCTTGAGCTGTCAGTTTTGTATTCATGACTAATATAAATACACAGAATTAAATGTAAAATATAACAAAAGGGCAAAATTATCCTTGTAGATCAACCTGCTGGTGCTTAGCTTTGATACATCTTTTCTCATTCTGTGCACCAATCATTCCTTTTTGCCAACAATAAATACATGCATGCTGGGAGTCTACAAAAATGTTGTGCAGTTCATAGAATGGTGTTTTGACATATTTTAATCATTGTAAGCATGCTGTTCCTGATGTTCTGTTCCCTACTAGGAATGCCAATTGCAAGCTTCAGTCAGGTTACAAATTATTCTATGAGAACAAGTTTTGATATGATTGCAACCCTGACAGCAGATAAGTCCAACAGCAAAATAAGAGACACATAGAAATAACTGCTTATGCCCCAAAGGAAATGGCTTCTAGTCCATTAGACGTGTAGGCAGGAGAAAGAGGAATTCAAATATTTGAACATTGGTTTCAGTATAAATAGGGCTTGCATTTTGAGCACAGCAATCTCTAGAATCCTTTCATAATGCCTTTATTAACTTTGTTACAATAAATCTATATAATATAGTTCTGGTATCCTTGGAAGTATTTTCTTTTAGTATCTTTTAGTTGACAGAGAATAATCTTACATATATGTTTCCTGGACAAGGATGGTCAAGCTACCATTGTTTAGATTCAACAGGACACATAATATAAGTGCAATGTGTCATCAATAATTTATTATTATTAAATAATGATTAGGTTATAAGGGCATAATGATATGTCCTACCTGGACTGGTAAACCTCTATAAAGCTTTAGAAAATACAGTTTACATAATAACTATCATTATTTTACTTACTTCTAAGGTGTCTTTCTGTTACCCTGAGATAACATTACATTTGTCTGCATAATGGTGATCACCTTGTTGTATCATATTGCTAGATACCTCTTGTATTTACAGAAAAAGAAAGAAAGAAAGAAAGAAAGAAAGAAAGAAAGAAAGAAAGAAAGAAAGAAAGAAAGAAAGAAAGAAAGAAAGAAAGAAAGAAAGCGAGCTATAATAGTCCTATCAGCATGTTTTGATAGCAGGTCACAAATGTTTTACCATTTTAGATTTGTTGAATAGGCCCATTCAGCATGATTCACAGAGATGCTGAAAATCAGGTCAGCAAGAGAAAATGGCAAGACGTTTCAAATGCAAGACTGAATGAAAGTGCTGTTCCAAAGTGGGTCACTGACCTGTCTGTACTATCAGATTCAGAATGTTTTAGGTGGCAGGTCTGGGAAGTATACAATAAACTTGTATATCCCATTGATGTCAGTGGGTGATACAGCCTCAGCAGCATTTAAGGGCTAAGTAATTAGTGACCTTTGTTTGCCTTTCCCTAGTTACAATAAATAGTGGGTGCTGTTGTTTAATTTTACTAATTATGCATGTTGTGTACAAAGCTGTTTCTTTTCATTTTTGCAGAGCAATAGCAATCATACTGTCACTATTACAGAATGAGAAAATAAATATGGTTTATATTTGTGGAAATTCTATAGACATTCAAAGTATATAAATATAGGCATTCAAAATATATAAATTAGGGGATAGGAACCCATAGAATTGGATATAATCCCTTTCTTCCTCACATGTCTTTACTATGTACAGTATTTTGGATTGCATTAACACAGAAAAAATGAGGCAGAAAATCTATCAGAAACCATTCATACTGTCCATGCAATTCTATTAAATGCTTACCTAATTCTCAGTTAGGCCAACTCACAAGACTGATACAGTGACTTGATAGATTTTACAGCACTCCTGAATGATTTGAAATACAAGAATGGTATATTCTTGTAAATTCATTGATTCAAAATATCTTAAGTGAAAATTCCACATTTAACTAATTCTGTGGTAATAACAAGATAAAAGAACATTCTCACACAGCAGATGATCTGTATGCAGCTAATCTATCTCTACTCTTTTGTCTTGGTTTGCAGATAGAGTACAAGTAAATGATTAAGTATTCTCTTCACCAAATAGCGATTTTGTTTTATTTAGGAGTTCAGACAGATATATGACCAGATTATCAAAGCATAAAAAACAATAATGAAATAATCAATAAAATATTAAAATGCAAACATGTATCTCAAATTAAAACACCTGAACATGTAAGGATATCTTTGCTAGAACCATAAAGGTATGATACAGGCAGCAGATAATCTGTTTAATGGGAGGAGTTTCTCCTAATCAGAATGCAAATACACTCTAATCTCTTAATATATAATTTCCTCTGAACAAGGATTTTCATGGGTAAATTGCTGTGGGAAGAAGTGCCCCTGCAGATACTTTAAGGAGCAGTTTAGATTTTCAGAGTTATGTTTTCTTGGGCCATAAGTGGATCAAAGCTTCAAATCTATTTATTTATTTATTTATTTATTTATTTATTTATTTATTTATTTATTTATTTATTTATTTATTTATTTAGTATACCACCCTTCTCCCGAAGGACTCAGGGCGGTGAACAGGGCAATAAATACCAAAATACAAAAATACAAAAATTAAAAACAGATTAAACCATAGTGCCCAAATACAATAAATAAATTACTTAAAAACAATAATTAAAACCCCAAACCCATCAGACCAGGCCGGCTTGTTCAAACGAATAGGTTTTTAGATCACGTCGGAAGGAGCGAAGGTCGGGAGCCATCCGGAGCTCAACTGGTAAACGGTTCCAAAGGTCAGGCGCACCCACAGAGAACGTCCTCCCCCTGGGGGCCACCAGTCGGCATTCTCTGACCGTTGGCACCCTGAGGAGGCCCTCTCTGTGGGAGCACACTGGGCGGAGGGAAGTTGATGCCGGCCGCAGGTGCTCCCTAAGGTACTCTGGACCCATGCCATGTAGGGCTTTGTAGGTCATTACCAGCACCTTGAATCTCACCCGGAAGGCAACTGGAAGTCAATGCAGCTCACAGAGCAGAGGTGTAACATGGGAGTATTGGGAGACCCCCAACACAACTCGCGCGGCTGCATTCTGTACCAGTTGGAGCCTCCGAGTGGTCCTCAAGGGCAGCCCCATGTAGAGAGCGTTGCAATAGTCTAACCGAGAGGTCACGAGCGCATGAGTGACTGTACGCAAGGCATCCCAGTCTAGATAGGGCCGCAACTGGCGCACCAGGCGAACCTGGACAAAGGCCCCCCCTAGTCACAGTTACTATATGATCTTCTAAAGAAAGCTGTGAATCTAGGAGGACTCCCAAGTTGCGAGCCCTATCTATGGGGGGGTAGTAACTCACCCCCCATAGTAAGAGATGGAATGATCTGAGTTTCCCGAGATGCCGGTACGCACAGCCACTCAGTCTTGTCAGGGTTGAGCCGAAGCCTGTTCCTCCCCATCCAGACCTGGACCGCCTCCAGGCAACGGGACATCACGTCGAGGGCATCACTGGGGTGGTTTGGGGTCGAAATGAAAAGCTGGGTATCATCAGCATACTGATGATACCCAACTCCAAAACCACGAATGATCTCACCCAGAGGTTTCATATAGATGTTGGACAGGAGAGGCGAGAGGACCGACCCCTGAGGAACTCCGCAAACGAGAGGCCTCGAGGTCGACCTCTGTCCCCCTGCCAACACCGACTGCGAACGTCCCAGGAGGTAGGAGGAAAACCAATGAAGGACCGTGCCTCCCACTCCCAATCCCCTGAGACGCCGCAGTAAGATACCATGGTCGATGATATCAAAAGCCGCTGAGAGGTCTAATAGGACTAGGAAAGAGGAACAACCCCTGTCCCAAGCCCGCCAGAGATCATTCACCAGAGCGACCAATGCCGTCTCCATGCTGTGCCCAGGCCTGAAACCCGATTGGTACGGGTCCAGATAGTCAGCTTCCTCCAGGACCAAAGGGAGCTGATGCGCCACCATGCTCTCAACAACCTTCGCAAGAAAGCGAAGGTTGGAGACTGGATGAAAGTTGTTTAATACAGCTGGGTCCAAGGCAGGCTTCTTGAGGAGAGGTCTCACCACCGCCTCCTTCAAGGCAGCGGGGAAACTACCCTCACTCAAAGAAGCAGATATCACCGCGTGGAGCCAGCCTCGTGTCCTCTCCCGAGCCGCATAAACAAGCCAGGAAGGGCATGGGTCCAATAAACATGTGGTGGGGCTCAGCTTCCCCATGATCCTGTCCACTTCCTCCAGAGTCACAGGATCAAACTCCTCCCAGATAACATCGACAAGACCGCCCATGTCCTGATCGTCAGACTCTTCCCAGTCGGAGTCCAAACCGGTCCGAATCCGAGCGATTTTGCCCAACAGATGTTGGCTAAACTCCTCGGCACAACCCTGCAAGGGCTTCTCCCTCACCTCCTGATTAAGGAGGGAGTGGGTCACCCTAAACAGGGCGGCCGGGCGGTTATCTGCGGACGCGATGAGGGTAGCAAAGTAATTAAACCTTGCCATCCTCATCGCCGCGAGATAAGACCTTGTAAAGGACCTTAGTCATGATCGGTCAGATTCAGACCGGCTGGATCTCCAACAGCTCTCTAGGCCCCGTCTCCGATGCTTCATCTCCCGGAGCTCCGCGGAAAACCATGGAGCCCACTGGGATCTGCACCGGGTCAGGGGCCGCAAGGGTACAACTCGGTCGAGTGCCTCTGTGGCTGCCTTTTCCCAGGCTTCCACTAAGGCATCTGCCGAGCTGTGAGCAAAGGAGGCAGGTGGGGACCCCAGCACTGCCTGGAACCTCTCAGGGTCCATTAAGCGCCTGGGGTGGAACCATCTCGTTGGTTCAACAGCCCCACGACGGGGAATGGCAAAGCGGAAGACCAGCCACAGGAGATGATGATCGGTCCATGACAGGGGCATAACAATTGGAGAACCCCCACCAAGATCATCTAACCACCGTCCAGATAGAAAAACCAAATTGAGCGTGTGGCCCCCCACATGAGTCGGGCCCTGAATTACGTTCGTCAGGTCCATGGCCGTTATGGAAGCCATGAACTCCCGAGCTAACTCAGATGATCCTCCCAGGGATGGTAGATTGAAGTCACCCAAAACCATAAATTTGGGGAACTCAATCACCAGCCCCGAGAGGATATCGAGAAGCTTAGGCAGGGCTGCTGCTGCACAACTAGGTGAAAGGTACACCAGCAGCAAGCCCAGCTGCGCCCTAGGGCCACATCTCAGGAGGAGGGACTCACACCCGGCTATTTGGACAACGGTGGCCTCCTGCGGACAAAGGGTCTCCCTCATAACTACCGCCACTCCCCCACCCCTGCCCTGAGCCCGAGGCTGGTGTAGCACCCGGAAACCTGGTGGGCAAAGATCAACCAGAGGGACACCACCCTCTGGGCCCAACCAGGTCTCCGTAATGCAAGCCAGGTCCGCATGCTCATCCCCAACCAGATCCCAGATGAGAGGAGCCTTATTGACTACGGACCTGGCATTCAAGTACACCAGCCGGAGCTCAGGTGGCTGCTCATCCTCGCTCCCGGAGCCTCGGGACGAAACCAGATGGTCGGAGTGCCTCACCGCTTGGAGATAGCAGAGACACACTCCCAGATGTCGATACGGCCCTCTGTTCATACACCTGCTGCCGTTCCCTAATGTCGTGGGAATAGGTAATCCCATGACCCACTCCGGAGCCCCGGAGGCAACCAATATATAATATTTAATATATAATGTTTAATGGGAAGTGATCAGAACAGGGATCACTATGACCAAATTACCTCAGAAGCAGTGGTGGGATTCAAATATGTGAACAACCAGTTTTCTGTGTGGATGGTGTTTCCGGAACACCATTCACACATTCTGGGCCTGGGCAACAAAAAATAGCTACCAGTTCTGTCAAAGTGGTGTGAACTGGCTGAATCCCACCAGTGCTCAGAAGTCTAGAAATGGCCACATCTGCTGAAACATCTGAAGGTCGTGAAGGGATACTGTATAATCAGCTTACCAATAAGATCTAAGAATACCTCTCCCCATAGTACACTTTTACTTTCTAAGGGGGAAATGTAGCTTCCAGATCTATAAAGTGACTCTAATGATTCTATCTTGTCAGGATTCAACTTCATTTTGCAGTATTTTTCCATCACAAGGTCTATCCGCTAAGGGAACACTTGACATTCAATTAACTTTCCATTTAGGGTCACAAAAATTTGTCACTTTACTGATTTGCCAATAAAATCTATGCAGCTTTCCTGTATCAATATTGTCATTGCTTGGAGAGGTCCTTCCCTGAATTCAGAGCTTTCATAAGAAACTATTTGGCTCTCCCTTCCCAATTGACAATGCCTCCTGTCACATAATATTGTTCCCTAGTTGGAATATCAAATAAATGGTTAGGAAGGAAGAAGCAAGGAAAATGTAAATTAAGCACTGACAGTTCATTTTCACAGCTTTTATTTGTATTCATCACTATGTATAAAACTACTGTCAGAACTGCTTTGTGAGTCATGGATTCCATAAATTTACATTGTGCATGACCTCTGACACTTGGGCATTTATCTGGTTAGATGAGCTGGCAGCATGATAATTTTAGATCAGCATTTAGTTCTGATGTGTGATTCTGGTGATCTCTCTAAAATAGCAGGCAAGATTAAAGCATTTAAACCCTCATAAAATGACCATTTCAGTCCCTTCAGCTTCAGTCAACTATGCAGGCCTCTGGAGACAAACTCTGAGCTCCTGTAGAAGTAGCATTCTTGATTGCTTGGTATAGTAGAAAATCGCAGCATTGAACTAGGGGAGATTTCAATGGTCCTGGACAGCCTTTCTAAACAAATTCCAATGGCCACTGAACTTGTTGGGAGATATTTGATAAGACTCTTTAGCTCTTTGCTGGCCATTCTAAAGATAAGCCAGCTTTTCTGCATAAAATTATATTTAATAAGCATAATTCAAGATGTTTTTTTCTTCTTAGTGTAAAGTCAAATAGGGACCGGCAGAGTGTACAATTTCAAATCAGGTAAACCCAAACCCCCTCTTTCCTTAGCATCTTGCAATAATTTATATGTAATTCTTTTTCCCCACCCCCTGCTATATAAACTTTGAAATATCTCTCTGCCATTGTTTAAATGGAATATCAGCAAGTATTGGTAATGTTTGAAACAGGAAAAGCTTCTTTATAAAACATTAATCTTGATTACAGAAATTCTGCCCAATAAATGCAATTTGTCCCATCTTAGTAAGTCTTTTTTTAATATCATTCAAGAGAGGCACATACCCGTATATACTTGAGTATAAGCCGACTCGAGTATAAGCCGAGACCCCCAATTTCACCCCCAAAAACTGGAAAAAGTTATTGACTCGAGTATAAGCCGATCCGCCGTTCTGCAAGCCTCTGCCGCCGGCGGAGGCTGGATCTGCACTCTGCAAGCCTCTGCCGCCAGCAGAGGCTCGATCCGCCATTTTGCAAGCCTGAATACACAGGAATACCCTGTGTGGCCGCGGCTCTCGGGGAAGCCCTGGCTGTCCGCTTCCTCGCTCCACGCTGCCATTCGGGGCCCGCGCGTTCCCCGGGCAAATCGCGGCACCCAGCAGGCGAGGAAACAGGCCCGCTCCAGTCGCCCCCCCTTCCCTCAGGAGACGCGAAGCAAGTGACCGCCTGGAGCTTACCGAGGACTTGCGCGCGGCCGAGGCTTCGGTGCTTCCAGGATCGCGCGCACCTCTCCCAAGCCGCCGCCGTCCGGAGACCTGCCGAAGTTTGGGGAGGTTTGGGGAGGTGCGCGCGCACCTCCCCAAACCTCCCCAAACTTTGGCAGGTCTCCGGACGGCGGTGGCTTGGGAGAGGTGTGCGCGATCCCGGAAGCACCAAAGCCTCGGCCGCGCACAAGTCCTCGGTAAGTTTTTTTGTTGACTGGAGTATAAGCCGAAGTGGAATTTTTCAGCCCAAAAAGTGGGCTGAAAAATTCGGCTTATACTCAAGTATATACGGTAATTATTTTTGAACAGGTTTGTGAGTTTGTTAACATAACCCCCAAATATTTAACCTTTTTCTCAACCCTAAAACCAGACTTTTTAGTCAGAAATCACCGTGCTGTGAGATCATATTCTTAATCAACATTGATGTTTTCTGCTTGTTATTTTTAAAACCAGCCAAGGACCCAAATTTGTTTAGTTTCCTCATCAACTGTTCTATATTATTTTTTGGTTCTTGCAGAAGTATCACCAAATCATCAGCAACGGTTCTCAATTTATAAACTTCCTTCTTAATGTTTACATCTTTTATTTTCTCATCTTGCCTGATATCTCTATTCAGGACTTCCAACACCAGGATAAACAGAAGTAGAGACAGCGGACATCCTTGTCTAGTACCCTTTCTAATTTCACATGGATTAGTTAGATCACCATTAATAACAATTTTTGCTTGCTGTGTTGCATAAACAGCTTTGACCCCTTGAATAAAATTCCCACAAAAATCCATTTCTTCCAGAACTTTAAACATAAAGACCCAGTTTAAGTTGATAAAGGCCTTCTCAGCATCTAAGAATATTAAAGCTCTCTGTTGTTTATTGTGATATTGTAAATATTCAACAATGTTCAAAACCATTCTCACATTGTTCCTTAGCTGTCTTTTTGGCAGAAAGCCAGCTTGATCATCATGAATATATAGCTGTAAAACTATTTTTAGTGTTTCTGCCAAAATTGCAGCGAATAGTTTATAATCCTCATTTAATAATGAGATTGGTCTATAATTCTTTATCATCATGGTATCCTGACCCTCCTTCAGAAGTAGCACAGTATTAGCTTCTGACCAGGTTGTGGGTATCTTTCCCCTCTGTAATATAACATTCATTACATCCTTTTACAAGTGAAGAGGTTCATCTTCAAAACATTTATAATAGTGACTCGTAAGCCCATCTGGGCCAGGAGCTTTGCCTAATTTCATTTTTCTTATAGCTTCTGATATTTCAAAGGTAGTTATTGGCTCATTCATAAATTGTCTCTGAGTTTGTGGAAGTTTCAGCAAGTTTTGTCTAAGCAAATATTGATCTATTTTTTAACCTATCTAACTCCTGCATTTTATACAGATTAGAATAAAAATTGTGAAAAGATTTTTTAATCTGTTCATTATCCGTTATTACTTTGTTGCCCTCACAATTTTTTTCAATCATTCTCTTTTCTCTCTCCTTTCTTAATCTATATGTCAACCATCTCCCTGGTTTATTTTCAAACTCAAAGTGTCTTTGCTTCACATAATTCAATTTTCTATTTCTTGGACTGTTAATATAGACAGTTGTTGGTGGAATAATTAATTTGATATAAAATTAATTATTCCACCACTTGCAGTCTGACACTGACAGGAAGAAACCAGGGCTCTGGCTTCTCAGCCCAATTTCATTCGGTCCGGTGATCCCAAGGGGTTGGAAAGTTGCCCTGGAGGGACAACAAAGAAGGAGGGAAGCTTCAGGAGTCTGGACCAGATGGCAGTCAGTTCAGATGGACTGAAGAAACCTTTCAAAAGCAGGGCTTTACAACCAGTGGTACGGGTACCAGCTGTGGTACATTGGCACCTGGCAGGTGGTACGCAACCATCCTAGAAAATTGGTAGCGGGGGAAGGGAATGAGCTGAACTGGTGGCCACACCCCACAAGCCTAAGTGAGAGATGGCTGGAACTGCAGGGCTGTCAGGGCTCAGTGGAAATGCCAGGATCAGCGCTTCTTCAGGGCTGTCAGGACTCAGTGGAAGTGCCACAATCAGCTCCAGGCTCCAGCTGGAGCTCGGTGCTGATCCTAGCGCTTCTGCTGAGCCCTGAAGAAGCCCTGATCAGCTGGAATGTTACAGCATCTCCAGGGTCTTGTGATTTACGTTCAGATGCTTGGCAACTGATTCATATTTATGATGGTCACAGTGTCCCATGGTCATGTGAAGTGACCAAAACCTGCTGCAACCACCCAGCAGATGGGGGGGGGAATAAAAACTGACACACACCCTCCCACTGCCAATCCTCAACAGAAATGCTCACAACAATGAAAACCTTGGACAGGAGGAAGAGCACCACTGGGTGGGCAGGCATGTGTCTTGCTTGGCCGTGGCTTGGGGGCACTTTTTTCAGTGCCATTGTAACTTCAAACAGTCACTAACCAAACTGTTATAAGTTGAGGACTACCTCTACTTCATCACTTTTTTCCTTTTTAGGGGGGGGGGTCATCAAGTTTTTGACTCCTTGCTAGGCGACTGGTGGTACTCGAATGTTGCCATATCCTAAAAGTGGTACAATGTGTGAAAAGGTTGAAAAGCCCTGTTCTAAAGGATGGAAGAAAGGCTGCCAAATAATAACAGACAGCCCAAGTCATCGTCAGCCAGAAAAAAAAGCAAGGAGCCATGGCACTCCACCAAACAGCTGATTGTCAACAGCATGCTGAAACTGGGTGAGCCTGTTTTTTTTTACTCCTATTCCTTATGGACTCAGAAATGCTGATCCCCTTATTGAGAAAAATCTAAGAAGTAAAGACCCAAAAGGACTAGGGGAGAAGAGATTTAAAAGCAGTGAGCAATTATAAGAGGAGGAAGATATTTAAGGAATTTAAAAAAAAATTAAAAATGGAACTTAGATTGATTTAAAGAAAGACTGCCTAACTTACAGAACATGGAAAAAATTTTTAGATTTAATTGCTAGGGTAAATAACTTACAAAGAACTTTAAAAGAAAACTTAGTAACAATCTTTTAAAAGCAGAGATAGACAATACAGTGTATGAGGACAGTGCATGAGGACATCTAGTGGTGAAAGAAGATATGACAGTAATACCAAATAATAAAATAATTTGAAAAGTGTTTGACCTTGAAACAACACCTGGTGTAAATGAAGTGCCTTTATGTGATTTTGCATGAGAAAAGACTCTACAATTATATCTGTTGACTCTGGATATAACCAAAACAGGAATTATTTGGAGACAGCGGGTGTTTTGCATTTGTGATTTAGATTTAGCCTAAAGTAGTTGGTTGGATTTTATGGTTGGATTTTAACCTAAGATAGTTGGCTTTTTTTTTCTTTTTGCTTTTTTTTACTGCCCAGGTTGTGAGCGGGTTGTGGTTACATCTGGGGCTCATGAGCGGGTCGTGGGATTACCAATTCCCACGACGGGGAGTGGCAGCAGGCGGATAGACAGGGGGCCATATCGTTACCGGGAGGGCCGTCTCCGCTGTTTACAAGCGGTGAGGCGCTCCGACCCTCTGATTCTTCCCCGAGGTGCCGGGAGCGAGGATGTGCAGCCTCCTGAGCTCCGGCTGGTGTACCTGAATGCCAGGTCCGTGGTTAATAAAGCTCCCCTCGTTAGGGATTTAGTTGAGGGTGAGCATGCGGACCTGGCTTGCATCACGGAGACTTGGTTGGGCTCAGAGGGTGGGGTCCCTTTGGTTGACCTTTGCCCACCAGGCTTCCGGGTGCTACACCGGCCACGAGCTCAAGGTAGGGGTGGGGGAGTGGCGGTTACCATTAGGGAGACCTTATGTCCGCGGGAGACCACCGTTTCTCAGATAGTCGGGTGTGAGTCTCTCTTTATGAGATTTGGTCCTGGGGCGCAGTTGGGCTTGCTGCTGGTGTACATTTCGCCTAGTCGCACAGCGGCAGCCCTGCCCGAGCTGCTCAATATCCTCTCGGGTTTGGTGGTTGAGTTTCCCAAACTTATAGTTTTGGGAGACTTCAATCTACCATCCCTGGGAGGTTCATCTGAGCTAGCTCGGGAGTTCATGGCTTCCATGGCGGCCATGGACCTGACGCAAGTAATTTCAGAGCCAACTCATGAGGGAGGCCACACCCTTGACCTGATTTTTTTATCTAGACGGTGGTTGGATGATCTAGGTGGGGGCTCTCCATTTATTATGCCCCTGTCATGGACCGATCATCATCTCCTGCGGCTGGTCTTCCGTTTTGCCACCCCCCGCCGTGGGGGTACGGAGCCAATTAGATGGTACCGCCCCAGACGCTTAATGGATCCTGATAGATTCCAAGCGGCGCTGGGGTCCCCACCTGCCTCCACTGCTCACAGCTCGGCAGATGCCTTAGTGGAAGCCTGGGAAAGGGCAGCCACTGAGGCACTTGACCGGGTTGTACCCTTGTGGCCCCTGACCCGGCGCAGATCCCAGCGAGCTCCATGGTTTTCCGCGGAGCTCCGGGAGATGAAGCGTCGGAAACGGGGCCTAGAGAGCTGCTGGAGGTCTAGCCGATCCGAACCCGACCGGTTGCGGTTAAGAACCTATATTAGGTCTTATCTCGCAGCGATGAGGGTGGCGAGGTGTAATTACTTCTCCACCCTCATCGCGTCCGCAGATAATCGCCCGGCCGCCTTGTTTAGGGTGACTCGCTCACTTCTTAATCAGGAGGTGAGGGAGGATCCCTTGCAGGGTCGTGCCGAGGAATTTAGTCAACATCTGTCGGATAAAATCGCTCGGATTCGGACCGGTTTGGACTCCAGCTGGGCAGAGTCAGGCGATCAGGACACGGGCGGTCTTGTCAATGTTATCTGGGAAGAGTTTGATTCTGTGACCCCTGATGAAGTGGACAGGATTATGGGGAGGCTGAGCTCCTCCACATGTTTGTTGGACCCGTGCCCTTCCTGGCTGGTTTATGCAGCTAGGGAGAGGACACGAGGCTGGCTCCAGGCGGTTATATCCGCTTCTTTGAGTGAGGGTTATTTCCCCACCGTCTTGAAGGAGGCGGTGGTGAGACCTCTCCTCAAGAAGCCTGCCTTGGACCCAGCTGTTTTGAACAACTTTCGTCCAGTCTCCAACCTTCGCTTTCTTGCGAAGGTTGTTGAGAGTGTGGTGGCGCATCAGCTCCCTCTGGTCCTGGATGAAGCGGATTATCTGGACCCCTACCAATCGGGTTTCAGGCCCGGGTACAGCACGGAGACGGCATTGGTCGCTCTGGTGAATGATCTCTGGAGGGCGCGGGATAGGGGATATTCCTCTGTCCTAGTCCTATTAGACCTCTCGGCGGCTTTCGATACCATCGACCATGGTATCTTGCTGCGGTGTCTCAGGGGATTGGGAGTGGGAGGCACAGTTCTTCAGTGGTTCTCCTCCTATCTCCTTGGACGCTCACAGTCGGTGTTGGCAGGGGGGCAGAGATCGGCCCCTAGGTCTCTCGTTTGTGGAGTTCCTCAGGGGTCGGTTCTCTCGCCTCTCCTGTTCAACATCTACATGAAACCGCTGGGTGAGATCATTCGTGGTTTTGGAGTTGGGTATCATCAGTATGCCGATGATACCCAACTTTTCTTTTCGACCCCAAACCACCCCAGTGATGCCCTCGCTGTGATGTCCCGTTGCCTGGAGGCGGTTCGGGTCTGGATGGGGAGGAACAGACTTCAACTCAACCCCGACAAGACTGAGTGGCTGTGCATCCCGGCATCCCGGGACATTCCAAATGTTCCATCTCTTTCTATGGGGTTGAGCTCTTACCCCCCGTGGATAGGGCTCGCAACTTGGGAGTCCTCCTAGATTCACGGCTTACCCTGGAAGATCATATAGTGGCCGTGACTAGGGGGGCTTTCGCCCAGGTTCGCCTGGTGCGCCAGTTGCGGCCCTATCTGAACCGGGATGCCCTGTGTACGGTCACTCATGCGCTCGTGACCTCTCGCCTTGACTACTGTAATGCTCTCTACATGGGGCTTCCCTTGAAGACCACTCGGAGGCTCCAACTGGTACAGAATGCGGCCGCGAGAGTTGTCTTGGGAGTTTCCCGATACTCCCATGTTACACCTTTGCATTGGTTACCAGTTGTCTTTCGGGTGAGGTTCAAGGTTTTGGTTACGATCTTTAAGTCCCTACATGGCATGGGTCCGGGATACCTCAGGGACCACCTGCTGCCGGCATCAACTCCCCTCCGCCCTGTGCGTTCCCACAGAGAGGGCCTCCTCAGGGTGCCGCCAGTCAGGGAATGCCGACTGGTGGCCCCCAGGGGGAGGGCCTTCTCTGGGCGCTCCGGCATTATGGAACCAACTGCCGGTGGAGCTCCGGATGGCATCAGACCTCCGAACTTTCCGTCGGGGCCTGAAGACCCACCTGTTTGAAATAGCTGGTCTGGCCTGACGGGGGATTATGGGTTTTTACTGTTGTTTTAAATTTGTGTTACTGTTTTAACTGGGCATGGGTTTAATCTTTTTTAATTTTTGTATTGTCTTTTTTTATATATGCCCTGTGAACCGCCCTGAGTCCCTACCAAGGAGAAGGGCGGTATATAAATCAAATAAAACTGAAACTGAAACTGTTTTTATCTTGTTTTTTTTTCTCCTTGAGAATTTGGATCTAGCCTAAAGTAGTTGGCTCTTTTCATGGTTTGGATTTTAGTCTAAGATAGTTGGCTCGAAAAATGAGTGCATCAAATTTCACCAGACTTATGAAAAAAACTTCATCTGCACCTTCTGTTGGAACATCTAGCCCAACAATGCTGCAGTGTGAGAAAAGAAGCACTGTTCAAACTGAGATGCAAACCACATTAAAATTAATTCAAGAATCAATACAGAGAAACCATGAAGAGACAAAAAGTAATTTTGATAAATTAAATGAACAAATGTTGGATATAAAGACACAGTATGAAGTTCACCAGCAAAGGATTGTTAAAAATGAACAAAGAATTCAGAAAATGGAAAATAAATCAGATTGTATTGACAAAAATGGAATTACTAATACAAGAAAATGAAAAATTAGAACAAGCAAATCAAAACTTAGAAGGAGCGGTAGCAATTTTAGAAATGGAGAAAGTGGAACACTATTTAAGATTTCAAAATATTCCTGAAGACAGAGAAGAAGATATAGCAGTTATGATTATTGATCTTTTAGCAAAGGCTTTGAAAGCAGACTGAGCAGAGATACAAATGGAGATAGAAGAAATAATTTGAATGAATTCAAGCTATGCAAGGAAATAACTACCCAGAGAAGTTCATGTAAGATTAATAAATAAAACAACAAGAGATTAAGTACTGAGAAAAGTTAGAGATGAGCCATTACAATACAAGAATAAAGAAATTGTGGTGTTAAAGCAGATCCCCAAGAGAATAAGATACACCCCGAGAAAATATTATTTCTTAACTACAAAGCTAATTGCAAAAGGTATAAACTTCAGATGGTTATTGCCAGAAGGGATCTTAGTCAACTGGAATAATACAAGATATCGACTGGATTCAGTTTGGAAGGCACAAGACTTTGATGAAAGAAACCAAGCATTCTTAAATGAAGGAGTACAATATCAACAAGAGGAGAGAAAAGATCAGAAACAAACAGAAGAAGCAACTGAGGAAGGAACTATACAAACAGTAGAACAGAAAGACAAACTTGATCAAGAAAGTGAGGGAATTGCCAGAGAACATAGGAGTACGAGATCAACAAGACATAAATATAAATAATTGAAATGGAGAAAAAAAACAGACTTTTTCAGTGAATATAAATGGACTAAATTCCCCATCAAAAAGAAATATTTTTTTAGAAAACTACAGAAATTAAATATAGATATAATTTGTTTGCAAGAGACACATATAAAAAGACAATATTACAAACTGTTGGAATACCCCAAAATTGGGAAACTTTATCATGCATCAGTGCAGCAGAAAAAAAGAGGTGAAGGCATATATATTAAAGAAACAATAGACTCTAAAATGATTTATAAGTCTCAGAAGTTTTTTTTCAAAACAGCTTTCGTATTTCTCCAAACTTCTTCCCACCCCATCACCCATTGATCAAGTGTCTGGGAAGCGGAGGCAAGTGAGGGTATTTAGGTATTGGGCTGAATTCTTTTCCTGTGGCTACCCTGAAATGCATGCAGCTGGTGCTGCTGTGAACAGAATTATTGTAAGCCACCTCTGTGAAAGGGAGGAGGTCTGCCTAGTTTGTTTGTTTGTATGAAACATAACATCTGAGATATTGCTCCATCATCTTGTTAGTGGATTCTGCAGCCCCATTGGTAGCTGGGTGGAAAGCAGATGATAGACCTTGAGATGATCCAATTAATTTAAGAAAATTCCTCCAAAACTTTGCTGTGAACTGCACCCCGTATCTGAAATTATTTGCTTAGGGGCACCTTGCAGCCAGGAGATATGTTTCAGGAACAATTTAGTGAGTCGTTGGGCTGATGGAAGTCCTTTGCAAGCGATGAAATGAGCCTGCTTCAAGAATAGGTCTATCACAGTCCAGATGACAGTATTTCCTCTACTTTCAGGTAGGTCTACTATAAAGTCCATAGCTATTTCTTCCCATGGTTGAGAAGGATCTGCCACCGGTTGCAGTAACCCAGGGGTTTTCCCTGGAATTCTTTCCATGGTGGCACATACAGCACAACTCCTGACATAGTTTTCCACATCCCATTTTAGCCATGGCCACCAAAATTGCTGGCAGATGAGATGTAGAGTTTTTAAATATCCAAAGTGTCCAGCCTCTTTTATGTCATGGCTGTGTTTGAGAGCATTAAGACAGAGGGATTCAGGCAAATACAGTTTCCCACCCTTGTAAGCCAAACCATCCCTGCATGTTAGGGAGGCTTTATTGTCTTTGAACCATTGATCAGTGAGGAGCTTTTGTTTTATTTTCTTTGCCCCAGGATCATCAGGGTTAGGGGCCCTGCAAGGCATGAGTTGAGTAGCAGTTTGTGGACTGGGGATGATTGCCTTGTTAGCCTCTTTGCATTCCCTTTTGTACTGGAGTAATCTCAATAATGCATCAGCCAGGAAGTTTTTTTCCTCCTCGTATGTACTTTAGAGTAAAGTTGAAAGGGTTAAAGTACTGTGCCCACTGCAGTTGCTTTGGGGACAACTTGCAGGGAGATTTCAGTGCCTCTAGATTTTTGTAATCTGTCCATACTACAAAAGCACCTTGCTCCCTTCTAGATAGTATTGCCAGTTTAATAGAGCACACCTAATTGTGAAGGCCTCCTTCTTCCAGACTGCCCATCTCCTCTCACTTTCAGTAAATTTCTTAGAGGTGTAGGCACAGGGTTGCAGGACCCCACTTTTATTCTTTTGCAGTAATACAGCTCCAACTGCCACATTGCTGGCATCAGCTTGAATTACAAAGGGCTCCCCTGGGCAGGGGTGCTTTAGAACAGGTTCAGCCGCAAATAGTCTTTTTAAATTCTCAAAAGCTGTTTGGCAGCTCATAGTCCATGCAAGTGTTTGGCTCGGTCATGGTTTCCCTTTTCCTTTGCCTGTTTTTAGTAGTTCTGTAAGGGTCAGGGCAATCTTGGCAAAGGAGGGGATGAATTGATGGTAGAAGTTGGCAAAACCTAGAAAGCTCTGCAGCTGTTTGCGAGTCTTTGAGGGTTGCCATTCAATTATAGCTTTCACTTTGGCTGGGTCCATTTCAATGACCTCATTTGAAATTCTATAGCAAAGATAATCTAATCGGGTTTGATGAAATTCACATTTTGACAATTTGACATAAAGCTTGGCATTCAATAGTTTCTTTAACACTTCTCTCACCAGCCTTATATGGTCAGTCATATTCTTACTGTATATCAGGATTTCATCAAGATTCACCAGAACCCCTTTGTATAAATGATCATGTAGGACCTCATTAATCAACTTCATAAATACGGCTGGGGCCCCCTGCAGTCCAAATGGCATGACTTTGAACTGGTAGCTTCCCAAGGGGCAGTTGAAGGCAGTTTTTCACTCACCCCCTCCTTTATTCTCACCTGGTAATATGCTTCTCTCAGGTCTAACTTAGTGAAGACACTCCCCTTAGCCAGGTGGGTTAGTACAGGGCTTTTCAACCAGTGGTATGGATACCACCTGTGGTACATTGGCACCTGGCAGGTGGTACGCAACCATCCTAGAAAAGTGGTAGTGGGGGAAGGGAATGAGCTGAACTGGTGGCCGCACTGCACAACCCTGAGTGAGAGATGGCTGGAACTGCAGAGTTGTCAGGGCTCAGCAGAAGTGCCAGGATCAGTGCTTCTTCAGGGCTGTAAGGGCTCAGTGGAAGTGTCATGATCAGCTCCAGGCTCCAGCTGGAGCTTGGTGCTGATCCTGGCATTTCTGCTGAGCCCAGAAGAAGCCCTGATCAGCTGGAATGTTGCAGCATCTCCAGGGTCTTGTGATTTACATTCAGATGCTTGGCAACTGATCCATATTTATGACAGTCAGTGTCCCATGGTCATGTGAAGTGCCCCAAACCTGCTGCGACCACCCAGCAGATGGGGGGAATAAAAAACAACCCCTCCCCCCATACTGCCAATCCTCGACAGAAATGCTCACAACAATGAAATCCTTGGAAGAGCGCCACCGGGCGGGCAAGCAGGTGTCTTGCTTGGCTGTGGCTTGGGGGGGCACTTTTTCAGTGCCATTGTCACTTCGAACAGGCTAACCAAACTGTTGTAAGTCGAGGACTACCTGTACTTCATCACTTTTTTCCTTTTTTTTTTTTTGGTCATCAAGTTTTTGACACCTTGCTAGGCAACTGGTGGTACTCGGATGTTGCCATATCCTAAAAGTGGTACAATGGGTGAAAAGGTTGAAAAGCCCTGGGTTAGTAAGTCCTTCAGGAGGGGGAGCGGGTATTTATTTTCCATACTCAGTTCGTTCAGACCTTTATAATCAACGCATAAATGAAGAGGCCCATCTTTCTTTTCTTTAAACAGCACAGGGGCTCCCACAGCAGACTTGGCCCATTCAATGAATCCCCTCGCTAGGTTTGTATCCATGTACCACTGCATCTTCTCCATTTCAAGGGGGGATATAGCGTACATTCTTGGTCATGGAAGTTTGGCCCCTGGCAACAGTTCAATGGAACAATCATTGGGCCGGTGAGGAGGCAAGGTATCACATTCTTTCTCACTGAATGCCTCTGCTAGGTCCCGATACTCACTGGGGATGAGTGGCTCGCCTGGTGGCCATGAGGCAGCCATGTGTGCTCGCTCATTGGATGGGCTGAAATTCCCTGTAACATCTGTTGAATCAATGGGGGGCTTGGGCCCTATAGGTAGTCTCACAGTTCTCATTCCTTTATCCCACCAGATAAAGGGCTTCCATTTATCCAACCAGGCTAATCCTACAATCACAGCCTCAGTCATTTTTGGAGCCACCAGGAAACAAATGAACTCCCAATGCTCACCTATTTCTAGGTGTAGGGGCTCCATTAATTGCATGACTAAAGTCCCTCCCATCAGGGAGCCATTGGCTTGCTGAAACCTCACAAGTTTGGAGAGCATTTTTGTTCGTATCCCAATTTTGTGGCAAATGGCAAACTAATGATGCATCAGTAGCATCCAGAATCAACTAGCACTTTTAAATCTACCTGCGTACCCGACTTAGGGATTATGAGCTTGACAGGTAGTGAGAAAGGTGGGACATGTCGGCTCACCATCGGGTCTCCGTTGTCACTGTCGAAAGAGGATAGAATGGGGGCAGATCCAGCCTGAGTCCCTGCATCCTGCTGTGTGAAGGATGTGACTTGGGCAACAGGTTCCTGTGTGATCTGCTTGGATTTCTCTCTCACTGGCTGATGTGCAGGTTTCTTTCTTGCTGCTGGTCCCGGTCTGCTCTGTTGTTGGGGGTAGGGGACTGGGTAGATCGCTGCTCGATGTCCCTGCTGTCTGCATCGGAAGCACTTGATTGGCAGGCCTGCAGGTGGCCTTGGTCTTTCAGCAGCTGCAACAGTTGTAGATCCTCAGGGTGGTGTTTGCTGTTTGGGTTGCTGTGGCCTCAGCTCGGCTTCAGGTGGGGGAGGTTTCTTATAGCAGGCAAGCTGAATGTCTAGTTTTACCGCCGCCTGGTACCATGCTTGCAGCTAATCAGGTACCACTCGATAGATGCAGGCCTGAGAGAGGTGGTCGTCCAACCCTTCCCTGAAGTGATGGTCTATGGACTGCTCAGGCCACCTCTCTAGCCGACCGGCTATCTTGCGAAACTCTCATACATACTCCAGGGCAGGGCAGCCGGCTTGCTTTATCTTATGGATTTGTTCTTCTGCTTTGAGGGCAATGGACAGGTACTCAAATCTTTCTTTCAGTCCTAGGAGGAAAAGGTGGGGGGTCCTCCAATTCAGAGGCTTGCTCATTGTATAAATTATTCAGCCATTCAGATGCCTCTCCCTCTAGGCTGGACGCAATCACGTCGACCATAGCAGCTGGGTCTGGGTAGAGGTAGGCACAGCGGTTCAAATGAGAGCTCACTTGGCTGAGAAAGAAAACCAGCTTCTCTTGGTCCCCCTCAAATGTTGCCCTGAAAAGTGGATCAAACACTGGCTGCTGCATGCCCTGTGGGCCCGCCCCCTGCTGTGGTTGTAATATCTGCAGTTGCAACCTCCTGGGTTGCCAGGGGTCTCCCAAAGACAGCTGCCTGGGTGGGGGCTGTTGTTGAACTTCCTGCTGTTGGTTAGCATAGAGTTGTGGCTCCCTCTGCTGCTGTAGATGCCTCAATTGTTGCTGGATGGGTGGGGATTGCTGCTGGTTCTCCCTCATTTGCAGGCCCCTCACTGGTTGCTGTATGTTTGGGGGCATTGACCAATCTCCTTGCTGTGGTCGTCCTCCCACCAGTTGCTGATTTCCTGGCTTCTGCACCACCCCAAGCTGTTGCAAGGCCTCTATTAGCTGTGGCAAGCTCAGAGGTTGCTGACTGTCTACCTGCAGGGGCTGCCAAACTCCTCATTGCTGCAGAGGCCTCAGACTAGGGTTCTCTCTCTCTGTAGGGCTGGAGGCCCTGGCAGGGGAAGACAGGGTATGGAAGGCTGCCTGATCTGCAGTGGAGGGGCTGTAGGCTCCTCTCAGTAGGAGTCGATTTCTGCTTCTCATCTCTAGTTTTTCAAATCTTTCCAGTGACTCACCTGAACCTTCAGTGGCAGATGATCTGGTAGCTCTCCACCGGTATGCTTTTGAAACCTCTGAGGGTGGCAAGGCAGTCTCAAGGTGTCTGGAGTCTCCACTGGGCTGGGCTTGCTCTGAGGGCCAGATCAGCTCTCCTAGCTGGGAGACCTGCCAAAGTTTCTCTTTCCCCGGCTTGTTATCTGTTGCTCTATCCCATGGGATAGCAGCTGCTGGAGGGTTGGTAGCTTCAAGCAGTTTCTCTTTTCCTATGGTGAAATCTTCTCTTGAATCTCTGCTAGCTCCCCTCAAGTCTGGAGAGAGCGGCTGGGGTTCAAGACCCCTAAATAGTTTGAAAAGTTTTAGATCTTTGCTTAATGTTGTGGTTCCAACAAATGTAGTACTTCAAAGAACTTCAAGGCATTGTTTACCTTAAAGAATTTTTTATTATACTCACATAGCTTCGGCATGTACATATTGGAAGCCAAGATCTGAATTCTCTTCCTCTGAACACATCTTATCAAATACAATTCCCTCCCTTAATTTACCTGTGATAAATTACATTCTCCAATTAGTTTAAAATGCAACTTTCCCTCCTGTTTAACAACCCGCCAAATTATTATCTTCTCTTATTACAAACAGACTTGAGATACATTCTCCCTACTCCACCTGGCGTCCCCTAATTCTAGCTCTAATATATAATATATGAGTTAAAGGAAGCCTACATCTCCCTATGTTAACAAGCAAGAACATCCGATGTTAGCAGCATTGACACTTTTGTTGGAGGCTAAATTCCCAAATACATGGACAGAAGCAAATATTACCTTAATACCAAAATAAGACTCAGACTTGACACAGATAAAAAAATACAGACCAATATCATTATTATTATTTTTTATTGAAAAGTTTTAAAATACATTTTATCTTTAACAATCCCCCCTGTCCCTCCCCAACCTATCCCTCCCTACCCCTCCCCCCCTTTCCCCCCTCCCCCCCCGACTTCCCAGAGCTAAGTACAGGGTATAAAAACAAAGAACAATCATAAACATCCATATGCTACCAACAATAAATTCTTAAATCTATCACTCTCTAGCTCATATAAAATAACTACAAGCAATATTAATATTACATATAAAAAGAAAGAAAAAAGAAAAAAAAGAAAGGAAGACTTATTCAAATGCTAAGTGAAACTTTTTAGTCCCATATTTCTTCTGAATATATTCAATCCATTTTTCCCACTCCATAATATAACGTTCTTGCGAATGATCTTTCAAATAAGCCGAAATCTTTGCCATCTCTGCCAGGTCAGAAACCTTTAAAGTCCATTCTTCTATAGTCGGCAGCTCCTCCTTCTTCCAATACTGACCTATTAAAAGTCTTGCTGCTGTAACTAAATTTAACATCAACTTAGTGTCCACAACAGTAGCACCTGTAATTATACTCAACAAAAAAAATTGCGGACAAAACTTTATCTTTTGCTTGAAGATCTTCTGCATATTCCACCAAATTTTTATCCAAAAAGCCTTGACCTTTTTACAAGTCCACCATATGTGAAAATATGTTGCATCTTCACCACCACACCTCCAGCATTTTGGCTGATAATTCGGATACATACTTGCAAGCTTTTTAGGATCTAAATGCCATCTATAAAACATTTTATAAAAGTTCTCTCTTAGGTTTTGAGCTTGTGTAAATTTTACGTTCCTCACCCAGATCTTTTCCCACGTATCCATTGTAATAACTTCTTGGATGTTCTGGGCCCATTTTATCATACAGTCTTTAACCAATTCTGTTTCTGAATCAATTTCTATCAATGCAAGATATATCCGTTTGATATGTGCTGGACCCTGATTTCTAATTTGCTTTATCAAATTTTCATCAGTCATTGCAAAACCAGTTTTCTGATCTTCTTTCCACCTGGCCCGTAATTGAGTATATTGAAACCAAGTTTGAACAATCTTCTCATCTCGCAAGAAATTATACGATTTTAAACACCATACACTTCTTTCCAAGCTTAAAATCTCCTTATACGTAGTCACGTCATGTTTAAAACCAACATTTATGTTTTCTATTGCGTGTTTTGGAATAGCCCACAATGGTATCTTGCAGTCTAGCTTGTATCTATACTTTTTCCAAACTCTCAACAATGCCTGTCTTAAAATATGCACTTTAAACACATTATCTACCTTCTTATCATACAACAAATACGCATGCCAGCCAAATAACAAGTCGTGGCCCTCAAGATTTAATAATCTCTCTTGTGTCAAATTAATCCAATCACTTATCCCTGCTAACGCAGCAGCTTCATAATATAATTTAAGATTGGGCATTTTAAGACCACCTCTTTCACGAGTGTCCTGCATAATCTTAAGTTTAACTCGTGGCCAATATCATTATTAAATGTGGATTATAAAATTTTTACCTCAGTAATAGTAGAGAGACTGAAAAGATTTTTAACTTAATTTATACATTCAGACAAAAATGATTTTTACCAAAGAGACAAATTAAAAATAATTTAAGAGTGATAATGGATGTACTGGAATATTATGAATTACATCTGGGGAAACAATTGGGACTAATATTTTTATTTATTTATTCACATTTATATACCGCCCTATTCCCTGAGGACTCAGGGCGGTTTACAGGAAATTAAAAAATCCACCATACAAAAGTTAAAAAACCAAATTAAAAATATTAAATTGACCCTGTATACTTAAAACCCCAAAATGCATTTGATAATGTTTCCTGGAAATTTATGATTCAGGAATTAAAAATAATGGACTTTGGACAGAACTATAAATATGATTAAAACAATATACAATAAACAAACAGCGAAAGTGATTGTGAATGGAGATTATACAGAGAACTTTGAGATAAGAAAAGGTACAAGGCAAGGATTTCCATTATCTCCATTGTTATTTATTCTGACCTTGGAAGTTCTAAATAGAAATATTAGATGAGATACAGGACTAGATAAAGACAAGATAAAGGACTAGAAATAAAAGGTGAAACATACAAATTACAAGCATTTGCAGATGACTTGGTATTTATTTTAGAAAAACCTTTGGAGATGATTCCTAAACTACTGGGAAAGATAGAACAGTATGGAGAAATAGCAGGACTGAAAATAAACATACAAAAAACTAAAAATCTTTCAGGTAAAAAAAACAAATGTCAGAAAAAATAGAACTACAAATAGTTAAAAAGTTCAAATATCTGGGAATATACTTAACAGCAAGTTGTTCAACAATAAAAGAAGATAACTATACAAAACTATTTAATCAAATAAGAGTGGATTTGGAAAAATGGAAAAACTTGCAATTTTCAATATTAGGAAGAATTGCTACAGTGAAAATGAATATATTACTGAAAATTTTATTTTTATTCCAAACAATACCTATAAAACCTGAGAAAAAATTCTTTGAAGATTTAAAATCATTAATTCTGAAATTTATTTGGCAAGGAAAGAAAGCTAGAATTAAGATGAAAATGTTAAAAGATGCCAAGGAAAATGGAGGTTTTGATTTACCAGAGTGAGTTTTATATTATCAAGCATCTGTATTAACATGGGTAAAAGAATGGATAATTCTTAGAAACAAAAGGTTGTTATATTTGGAGGGGCATGAATTACAATTGGGGTGGCACACTTTCTTATGGTACGGGAAAAATAAAATTCATAAATATTTCCAAAATCACTATTTAAGAAATGCATTATTAACAACATGGGAAAAAATAAAATGTAAAATATATCTGAAAATTCCAGGGTGGTTGTGAACAATGGAAGCATTTGTACACCCAAATTTAGTTGACGTTGAAAAAATCCGAACATATAGAGATATTCTAAACTCTGAAGGGAATTTAATAACTAAACAAGAAATGGAAAATCAGGGTATCAATTTATCATGGTGGGCACATTTACAAATGCAAGCTAGATATGATAAAGATGTTAAACTGTATGGATTTTATAAGGAGCAAACTTTGTTTGATAAGATATTAACTTCTGATGAGAAACTAATCAAGAAAATTTATAATTTTTTATTAACTTTGAAAGTGGTAAGTGAACAAGTTAAAGAAACAATGATAAGATGGGCAAAAATGGCAAAATTTGTGGGAAAGAAATTATAAATTGACAATGTCAACTTCCTACAAAGAAAATTTATATAAAATGTTTTATAGATGGCACTTGCTACCAGCAAGACTAGCAAAAATCTTTAAAAAGATGTCAGATAGATGTTGGAAATGTAAACATAAGTCAGGTACTTATTACCATGGTAATCTATTGGGTCTTATTTTGCTGAGTGTACCATGTGGGGTTTGAATGCTGGAAGGTTGCTTAAGCAAGGATCTGGCTAACGGCTCCCAGCTCCTCAGACAACCTATCTTCAGCCCTGTCAATGGCTGCCTCTAGGGAGGCAATAGGTTGCTTTAAACCTATTGGCTGCCACCTAAAGGCCAGGGTTTAAATAGCTGCATTTGCAGCCCTGTTTCCCAGTTCAGTTCCTGCAACCAATAAATAATGTTCCTGACTGAACTCACTCGCCTCGCCTCATCTCTCAAGCAACGAACCCAGTACACAACACTGGCAACGAGGATGGGATCCTGCTCCTCCTGAAGAGCTGAGAGTCACTAGGGGTGAGGCCTGAATGCACCTGGTGGGAAAGCGATTCCCCCCCTATAGTCGGCCTAGCACAGCCACGCTAGCGACCATGAGCCCTGTGGATCAGTCCCTGGGCCTACGGAGGAGCAGGACAAGAAGACAACGAGCCCCAGCTGCGAAAACTTCACCGAAATGGTGAAGGTCAGAAAGCTGGAAGAATTTGATGTAGCTCAACCAGAAAGATGATCTTTGTACATCTCCAGGGTTGAGAACTATCTTTGTGCCAATCAAGTCGCCAAAGATGGCCTGAAGGCCACAATGCTCCTGTGTGTTTGCAGCTCAGCAACATTCGACATCATGGAGAGGGTTCAGCAGCTGGGTAAAACAGCTTCTGAATTCATTGCGGCCTTGAGGCAGGCTGCACACCTGTGCCAGTTCTCCAATGTAGAAGAGAGGCTTCGAGACTGGCTCCTCTGTGGCCTCCGAAACCGAGAGCTGCAACAGAAGCTCTTCACCAAAGAGACTGTATCGTTCCGAGATGCGTTGAAGGAGATCATGGCGGACAAAGCCGCCGCTGGAGCTGTGAAAGCCATGCGGCCCGCCAAAAACACACAGCATGAGCAGGCCGTCCATGAGGACACCGCACACGCTGAAGACTCTGACAGCAGCCAAGAAGTGGACAAGCTGCAATCGCACGATGACCAGCAGCGCCGCAGCAACAATCAACATGGAACAACTTACAAGGCAGGTCCCTTCCTGAGGTGCCCAGGTTGTGGCGGCTGCCACCAATGCTCGAACTGCAGGTTCCAAACAGTCACGTGTCGGGCCTGCAGGAAGACTGGCCACATCGTGTCAGTCTGTAGAGGTTGCCAGAGGGACCACCAACCGAACTGCCAATCGGACATTCCAAACAGGAGCGGTACCAGGGCCCCAGGACAATTTAGTGAGGGTTTTGCTCCAGCCGCCAGAGCGTTTGCTGCATGGGAGCCTGCCGTCCCATTAAGCCAAAATTTTGCCTTCAGGTCGAGCTGCAAGGGGTCCCTTGCAAGATGGAACTGTACACTGGGTCAGCCGTGTCCATCATTTCACTCGATACATTCCGATTCGTTTACAAACGTAGCAAGAGGTGTACCAAGCTTAGGCCATCTGATATTATCCTGACCGATTTTCAAAATGCTAGAGTCGCTGTCAAGGGCGAGGCCACATTGGCCATCAAATTCAAGGGGTTTTCTGGGCCTCTGGACGTTATTATAGTAGAGGGTCAGCGAATGAGCCTGATAGGACTTGATTGGTTTGATGCACTAGGCATCCAAGTCACCAGAATCAACCAGACACTAGCCGCAAACTAGCCGTCAGTATGCTAGGAGTTTGCAGATGTTTTTGACACAAGCCTGGGATCACACAAGGGCCCTCCGATAGCCTTTAAACTTGATCCTGTCATAATGCCTATCAGGATCAAGCCTCATAGAGTGCCATTTGCTCTTAAACACAAGATAGATGCTGAATTTGACAAGTTAGTTGAATAGGGGGTACTACAGCCCGTAGAAGGGGGTGAATGGGAAACCCCAATTGTCACACCACTAAAAGCCAATGGAGAGGTCAGGATCTGTGCTGATTACAACTGCACGATTAATTGTGCACTTAAACAGCATGCATAACCGGTGCCAGTCGTGTGCCACATCCTGGCATCACTGCAAGGGGGTACAGTTTTTGCAAATTTAGATTTGGCACAGGCCTACCAACAGCTACCTGTGGACGCAGCACAGACTATTATAACACCTAGAGGGGCTTTTAAAGTAAAACACCTCCAATTCGGGGTTAGTGTAGCCCCTGGCATTCTTCAAAGCATTATGGAGCGCACGCTCAAGGGCATTCCAGGGGTCTGCCCTTACTTCAACAATGTGCTCATCACTGGTGAGTCCACTGAGGTGCTTGCAAGGAGGCTCAAAGCTGTCCTTCAATGGCTCCGCGAACCGGGCCTTAACCTTAAGAAAAACAAGTGTAGTATAGGGGTCCCCTCAAATGAGTTCTTGGTTTTCTGCATCGATGCTGATGGCATCCACCCTGCAGAGTCCAAGCTGAAGGCCATTCAGCTATCACCTAGCCCCAAGACAAAAGGAGAGCTTCAGGCATTCCTGGGCCTCCTAAATTTTTACCATGCATTTCTTCCTAACAAGGCCGCAGTGGCAGAGCCGTTACACCAGCTCTTGGATAAAAACATTCCTTGGAAATGGACCAAGGTCCATGACAGCAGTTTTAAGGCATTGAAGGACCTACTGTCCTCCAGTTCAGTGCTCACACACTTTAAAGAGTCTTTGCTGGTGTGCCTTGCATGTGATGCATCCCCTTATGGGGTGGGGGCTGTTTTAAGCCATTTGGAGAGTGATGGGATTCAAGTCCCAATTGCTTATTACTCTAGGACATTGTCCTCTGCTGAGTGTAATTACACACAAATTGACAAAGAGGCCTTGGCCACTGTAGCCAGGGTAAAAAAATTCCACGATTACTTGTATGGCAGATAATTCATGGTCTTCACAGAACATAAGACACTATTGGGGTTATTCACTACTGACAGACAGACACCCCACATCTTGTCCCCTAGAATGTTATGATGGTCCATCTTCTTGTCAGCCTACAGCTTCAGGCTGGTTCACAAACCAGGCAAAGACATGGGCCATGCAGATGGCCTCAGCTGGTTGCCATTGCCACAGATAGAGCTAGATCTGGCTCCAGCGGCTTGCATTTTGTCCATTCAGGATTTGCCTGAGTTTCACCTCCACACAGGGGATGTGGCTGCAGAAACTCCTGCAGACAAGGTTTAAAGCAGGGTGCTATCCTGGATTCACACAGGGTGGCTGGAAAACAGTCCTGGATTCGAGTTCCAGAGCTACTTCAAACGTATACATGAGCTTTCAGCTCACAAGAGTTGCATTCTATGGGGGAGCAGGATCATTGTCCCCACTTATTTATTTATTTATTTATTTATTTATTTATTTATTCATTTATTTATTTATTAAATTTGTATACCGCCCTATTCCCGTAGGACTCAGGGCGGTTTACAGGGCAGTTAAAACCATGAAATACAAAAATTAAGATCAATTAAAACAATTAATTAAATTCAAGCCCCAAAAGTAAATCTAAAACCCAATTCAAATTACAAACCCCTCAGTCTGGGCCAAACAGCTCGAAGAGCCAAGTTTTCAGGTCCCAGTGAAATGAGTGAAGGTTGGGGACAGTCCTAAGTTCAGTAGGTAGTTGGTTCCATAGGGCAGGCGCACCCACAGAGAACACCCTTCCCCTGGGAATAACCCACCGGCATTCATTAACCGGTAGTACCCTGAGAAGGCCCTCCCTGTGGGAGTGCACAGGACAATGGGAAGATGATGCCGCCAGCAGGTGTTCCCTTAGATAGTCTGGACCCAAGCCATTTAGGTCTTTATAGGTCACCTTGAATCTCACCCGGAAGGCAACCGGAAGCCAATGCAGCTTGCAGAGAAGAGGTGTTACACAGGAGTATTGGGAAGTTCCCATCACAACTTGCGCGGTTGCATTCTGCACCAGTTGAAGCCTCCGAGTGGTCCTCAAGGGCAGCCCCATGTAGAGGGCATTGCAGTAGTCTAACCGGGAGGTCACGAGCACATGAGTGACTGTGCGTAGGGCATCTCGGTCCAGATAGGGCCGCAACTGGTGCACCAGGCAAACCTGGGCAAAAGCCCCCCTGGTCACGGCTCCTATATGATCTTCAAAACTGAGCCGCGAATCCAGGAGGATGCCCAAGTTGTGAGCCCTATCAACGGGGGGTAACACCTCACCCCCTATTGTTAATGATGGAAAAAGCTGGTCAGTCCAAGATGCCGGTATGAACAGCCACTCAGTGTTGGCAGGATTGAGTCGAAGCCTGTTTCTCCCCATCCAAAATCAGACCACCTCCAGGCAATGGGACATCACGGCGAGGGCATCACTGGGTTGGTTCGGGGTGGAAAGAAAAAGTTGGGTATCATCAGCGTACTGGTGATACCCCACCCCGAAACCACGAATGAGCTCACCCAGCGGCTTCATATAGATGTTGAACAGGAGGGGAGAGAGGACCAACCCCTGAGGGGCTCCACAAATGAGAGATCTCGGGGCGGACCTCTGCCCTCCCGTCAACACTGACTGCGAGCGGCCCAGGAGGTAGGAGGAGAACCACTGTAAAACAGTGCCCCCCACTCCCAACCCCCTGAAACGCCACAGTAGGATACCATGGTCGATGGTATCAAAAGTCGCTGAGAGGTCTAATAGGACTAGGACAGAGGAACAACCCCTGTCCCGAGCCCGCCAGAGATCATTCACCAGCGTGACCAATGCCATCTCCGTGCTATACCCGGGCCTGAAACCCGATTGGTACGGGTCAAGATAATCAGTTTCCTCCAGGAACAGAGGGAGCTGATGCGCTACCACACTCTTGACAACCTTCGCCAAAAAGAGAAGGTTGGAGACAGGACGATAGTTGTTCAAAATCGCCGGGTCCAGGGCAGGCTTCTTGAGGAGGGGCCTCACCACCGCCTCTTTCAAGGTGGCAGGGAAAACACCCTCCCTCAAAGAAGCAGTTAGTACTGCCTGGAACCAGCCTCGTGTCTCCTCCCAGGCTGCATAAACCAGCAAGGAGGGGCACGGGTCCAATAAAAAGGTGGTAGAGCTCAGCCTCCTCATGATCCTGTCCACATCATTGGGGGTCACAGGATTGAACTCAGTCCAGATAACACTCTCAAGACTGCTCAATTCCTCTCCGTCAGACTCTGTCCAGTCAGAGTCCAAGCCAGCACGAATCTGAGCGATTTTATCTGCCAGATGATGACTAAACTCCTTGGCCCGCCCCTGCAAGGGCTCCTCCCTCTCCTCCCGATGAAGGAGGGAGCGAGTCACCCGAAACAGTGTGGCCAGGCGATTATCTGCAGATGCGATGAGGGCAGTGAAGTAATTAGACTTCGCCATCCTCATCGCAGCGAGATAAGACCGTATAAAGGTTCTTAATTGCAATCGGTCAGGTTCAGACCAGCTGGATTTCCAACAGCTCTCTAGACCCCGTCTCCGATGCTTCATCTCCTGGAGCTCCAGAGAAAACCATGGAGCCCACTGGGATCTGCACTGGGTTAGGGGTCGCAAGGGGACAACACGGTCGAGTGCCTCAGTGGCAGCCCTTTCCCAGGCATCCACTAAGGCATCAGCCAAACTGTGAGTGAGGGAGATAGGAATAGACCCAAGCGCCATCTGGAACCTATCCGGGTCCATTAGGTGCCTGGGGCGGAACCACCTGGTCGGCTCCACAGCCCAGGGGGGTGACATAGCGGAAGACCAGCCGCAGGAGATAATGATCGGACCATGACAGGGGGACAACAGTTGGTAAGCCCCCTCCCAGATCATCCAACCATTGTCCAGGTAAGAAAACCAGGTCGAGAGTGTGACCCCCCCATGAGTCGGACCCTGAATTACTTGGGTCAGGTCCATGGCCATCATGGAGGCCATGAACTCCTGGGCTAACTCTGACGACCCTCCCAGGGAAGGCAGGTTGAAGTCGCCCAGAACTATGAGTCTGGGAAACTCCACTGTCAACCCTGAGAGGGTTTTGAGCAGCTTGGGCAGGGCCGTTGCCACACAGCTGGGCACCAGGTATGTTAGCAACAGGCCCAACTGAGCCCAAGGGCCACATCTCAGGAGGAGGGACTCACTCCCGCCTATCTGTACAACGGTGGTCTCCTGCGGACATAAGGTCTCCCGAATAACCACTGCCACCCCACCGCCCCTACCCTGAGCCCGCAGCTGGTGCAGCACACAGAAACCCAGAGGGCACAACTCAATCAGAGGGACACTGTCCTCTGGGCCCAACCAGGTCTCTGTAATGCATGCCAGATCTGCGTGTTCCTCCTTGATCAAATCCCAAACGAGGGGAACCTTTTTCACAACGGATCTGGCATTAAAATACACAAGCCTGAGCTCAGGGTCCTGATCCCCCTCACCCCCGGATAAAAGGGTGCCAACCGGAGGGTCGGAGCACGCCACTGCTCGAAGACTGTGGGGGCGCGATCCCAAATGTTGATACGGCCCTCCGTGTAACCGCCTGCTGCCATTCCCAATCATCGTGGGGATTTGCAACCCCAACCCAGTATAAGCGGAACCAAAAGTCCATACCCCCAACCCCATCTCACTGGGAACTGTTATAGGCCCAGACTTACAGCCGGTTGGTGAAACACAGCCCGATTCCCTCCCCACCCTACCATTCACCCCCCTCCCTAACCCTTTAAAATAACCGGCTAAAAACATACCAGGGGCCTCTTAATACATTTCCACCAGAGGCCCCTATCTAAGCCCAACCACCTCTCGGGGTGCCAACAATTGGGCCCGTCCTTAAGGGAAGTGAGGGACATGGCAACAGGTCATATCCAGGAGGGAGGAGCTCCCCTGAGAGCATACAAGTCTGTGCTAGAGTACCGAATACGGGCCATAGCATAATAAAAACCGCATAGGGCGATAAAACCAAATGGATAGTTAGATGACAATAATGATGTTAATTAAGTCCAGAATATATCTCAGTCCACCAATTCAGTTCAACTCGGCTTTCACCCGAGTCAGCCAGGTAGAGCAACCGCAGCCACCCTCTCACCGCCGCTGAAGGAAACCCACCTAGGGTGGACTGGGTCCAGAGTACAGGGAAGACCCATCCCACTGATCTCTCACATCAGTGGGTGGTTGATGACCAATCCAGACTGCCCTCTTACCACGGACTGATCCCGGGACCATACCGGACTGACAATGGGAAGCCATGGGAGCAGGGACAAATGTTCGTATTCTGCCTTGCTCCAACCAACCAGGCGTTAAGAAGACAGTCCTGCATGCCAAAACAGTGTAAGTCAGCCAATCTAGGGGGCTCAAACCAGCCCCCCCAACCCAACAAAGCATGAAGGCCATGCCGCGGAGAGTTCACAAGCCATCAAACCACCATCATCAGCAGAAAAGCGCCCAGCCACAGTCCTAATGGCAAGGCCACACCTCGGCTGATCTTCGGGCCAGCAGGCCTTCCAAGAGGAGAAGGGAATCTCCACGCCACTAAAAATGGCACACACCCGCTGTTCATATCTCCGTGGTGCAGAAAAGCACCCAGCAGCAATCCAAATGGCAAGGCCACGCCTCGGCCGATCTTTGGGCCGGCAGGCCTTCCAAGAGGAAAAGGAAGCCTCCACGCCGCTAAAAACGGCGCCCATCTGCTGTTCATATCTCTGCGGTCTAGAAAAGCGTCCGGCAGCAGTTCAAACGGCCAAGGTCTCCACGCCACTCCAAAGTGGAGCGCGCCCGCTGTTGATGTCTCCGCAATGCAAAAAGCACCCGGCAATACCGGCGGCAGTCCGAACAGCATGGCCACGCCTCAGCCGATCTTCAGGCTGGTGAGATTTCCGAGGGGGGAGACGGGAGTCTCCGCGCTGCTGAAAGCAACACCCGGCTGCTGCTAGCATCTCCAATTCTCCATCGAGTCACCACGCCATGGTTGGGCTTCCCAAATATCACATTTGGAGCTCGTCACGGAGAGCACAGAGCTCAGAAAAAACCGTCGCCATCTTGGGCAGAAAAAAAAAAGAGAGAGGGTACTGCAATCACTACATGAGGGACATCCGGGCATTGTCTGGATGAAGGTATTGGCATGAAGCTACCTATGGTGGCCAGGGTTAGATAAGGCTATCGAGGCTCAAGTACATGGATGTTACACGTGTCAACAGTCCAGGCCTGAAATGCCACACACTCCTTGGTCAAGGATTCACATTGACTTCACTGGGTCCTTTCAGGGACAGCTATTTTTTATAGTGGTCGACAGCCACTCTAAATGGCTGGAAGTTATTCCAATTGCAAATATGACTACTGTTTCCCAGTTCAGTTCCTGCAACCAATAAAGAATGTTCCTGACTAAACTCACTCATCTTGTCTCGTCTCTCCAGCAACAAACCCAGTACACAACAACCATGTTTGGTGGACATGTGCAAAGCAAAGAATTATTGAAAAAAAAATCCCTGGCTAGAAAAGATGTTGGGAGAACACCTAGATTTTAAAACTGAACTTCTTAATTAGGTATAATGCTAGAAAAGACTGGTAAACAAGGCATATATTTGACTTTGCATGTTATAACAATGGCAAGAATTATATTTGCACAGTATTGGAAAAATGAAGGAATACCATCAGATGAAGAAATAATTAAAAAAATATTAGAATGCACAGAGATGGATAGACTGACTCTGAGACTGAAAGAAAAAGAAGAAATGAAATATTATCAAACTTGGTGTCAGGACCCACTTCAATCCCACATCTTAAGAAAGCAGAACTCTTGGAAACAATTTCTTCCAACAGGAACTTTTATTAAGAATAGTTGATAGCAGGCATAATAGACAGGATCTGAGATTTCCCATGCAGAGCGATAGATTAAAGTATCCCCAAACAAGACCCCACACCATAGTCTGCCTGCCCAGTATGGGACGGCCAATCCCCAGGTGTTAAGTCCATCGTGGGAAAAGGGGAGATAACATCGGCCCATTTCCAGTTCATGCAGCGATGGTCAGCAGCTTCTTCACACCTTCCTCTGAGAGTGTAGAAATAAACCAGGCACTGAGGTTACGTTCCTTATTTCCTCCCTTGTTCTAGCTGACAGTTTAGGGAGATAAAGTTCAGAGAGAGAGATAACGCAGGAAGGAAATTGTTACATTTTAGCGGGTAGAGGAAGCAAAGGCAATAACCCCGTGGGCACATCCCCCCTCCCCCTTGGGAGTACAGCAGAAACCAGGGAAAGGTATGATTTGATTTTGGGTCAGAGGGGATAGATAGAAATGAAATAGGAATGTACACTTGGGACTTTTTTATCGATGGCTAAAGGAAAGAAGAAAGGATTAGGAACTAAATATATATTAGCAAACGTTAACTCAGACAGCACATTTGTTAAACAAATACTATTGAATGTATGGAAAAAATCAATAAAATAAAAAAAATGATGTAAAATTTTGGGATCCATAGGTGACTTTTGCAATTCTATTTTTTTCCTGTCTCGTTGCATCAAGTATCTTTTGGGTCTTCTCCAAAGATTTTTTCTTGTCTAACCAATTATATTTTATAAAATAGCCCCTCATAACTGACTTACTTGCCTCCCAGACCATTGTTAGGTCTGTGCCTTTGTCTAAGTTAACATAAAAATATTCCTCTAATTTGTTTTTGCAGTCCTTTATAGTTGTTTCCTTTTGTAAATAGATTCATTTAATCTCCATCTATAACTCAAACTCTTTTTTTCTAAAAACCAAAACAACTGGATTATGGTCAGAAAAAGATTTAGGTAGGGTATCAACTTTCAAAATTCTGTTTGGTACATTTTTAGAGGTCCATATCATGTTGATCCTGGAAAAAGTTTTGTGCCTTTCTGAAAAAATTGTCCATCATTTCAAAAAATGACTTTGATAGTTTGCCTTAGGATGGTTTGATCCCCTTAATAGATGTTCTATCCCACAGTGGTGAAGTCACTCCATTCCAACCCCCCAGCATAAGCCAATTTTCATATGAAAAAGGCAGGAGTGGGTCCATAAGATACCAAAAGAATTTCCTTTTTTCCTCATTTGGCACATGTAGATCAATCACAAGGATTTTATTCCTTTAAATTCAATTTCCACTATTACAAATCTACCATATTCCTCTGATAAAAGAGGCCTAGGTTTAAAAGGGGGTTTTATATATAAAACCACTCCATTGATCTTTTTTTGATCCAGCAGATACAAATTCCTCCCTAGTCTTTTGTTTATGAGATATTTCTCATCTTGTTTTTTAATATGTGTTTCTTGAAGACAGATTATATTAACATTAAGTTTTCTCAGATAATGAAATACTTTTTATGCTTTGTGAAAGGAAAAAAAATCTTAATAATTCTTTCTGTATAAATTAAACATATTTCTTTGATAGTCAATTAGAATACAGGCCAGTGTCTGCTGAGAAATACTTAGCAAAAGAAAGAACTGTGACCTTTGCAGTAGATGGTGAAAGATTTTGGTTGGCACACAATTCTTAATATAAGCAGAACAAGGAACAAGAAAGTATGAGAATTAAGGAACTGAACCTTGTTCATGGATAAACCTTTTGCAGTGACACGTGTAAAAACAGTAGTGAGGAAAGTAGTGGTTGGAAAGGGAAAAACAGGAAACTGGCTTGGTAGCCAAGGTAACAAAGCAAGAACAGGGAATTAACACAGTGGTCAGTTCCAAGAAAAGGGAATCAGTGAAGGAACTGTTCCAGAAAGTCACATGTTTATTGTTTTTTATAAGAAAAGGGAAATGGGACAGCTAATGGGTGGTTCCAGAATGTCAGAGGTGGGCATAGTACTAAGGCAGACAAGTCAAACACAAGGCCCACGCGCCGGATGCGGCCCGATATGTGGTTCCGTCCGGTCTGGGGACCTGCTCTGGAAAGAGCGAAGGACTAGCCCGCCGCACCTTGGCTGCCTCAGCCCAGCCCAGGCTGACCGGGCACTGATCTACAACCTGGTTGCATCCATCAAAGCCAGAACGTGCTCAGTGTTAAGTCCACAGGGCAACCCAGCCCCGCCCCCTGGGTGCATGCATAATTGGAGTCTGGCATCCCTGCTGACTGTCTTGTCCCACAGGCTGACTTCACCTAGGATGCTGGCGCTGGCTGTCTCCTGTGCACACATCCAGGGGGCAGGGCAGAGGTGGCGAGGCAGCTCCTTACTGGTTCCAGTGAATCTTAGGCTGAGCGCATACTGGCTTTGATGGACGCAACCAGGTTGTAGATCAGCAACACCACTACCACCAGCACCTCCAGCCTTGCAGCCACAAGGCATCCCTTTCAACGGGACCACCTCTGCCCGCCCATATGGTATAGGAATGGCCAGCAGTAGCATATTAGTGCTGGCAATCTCTCCCCCTCTCAGCACCCCTTCCTGAGTGCGGGGGAAGGAAAGAAGGCAAAGGAAGGAACGGAGAGAGGGAGGGAGGGAGGGAGGGTGGGAATGAGGGAGGAAGGAAGGGAGGGTGGGAGGGAGGGAGGGGGAAAGGGAGGGAGGGAGGAAGAAACAGAGGAAGGAACAGGGAAAAAGGAAGAGAGGGTGAGAGGAAGGAAGGGAGGGAGAGTGGGAGGAAAGAGAGAGAAAGGGAGGAAGGAAAGAAGGAACAGGGAGGGAGGAGTGCAGGGTGGAAGGGAAGAAGGAAGGAACAGAGGAAGGAAGGGAGAAAGGAAGGGAGAAAGGAAGGGAGAAAGGAAGGAACAGAGGGAGGAAGGAATGGAGGGTGGGAGGGAGGAAGGAAGGAACAGAGGAAGGAAGGGAGGGACTATGTCCCAGCACACGCCCTGGTCCCATCCTCCTCTGCCGGAGACCCTCAGATCTGCCCCAGTCCTGCCCAGGCATCCCTGAAACAAATGATGTCGAGCTGGCCATGCCCACCCAGTAGGCCACACCCATCCCAGCCACACCCACCCAGCCCCCCAAGGGCAACCACAATGCTGATGTGGCCCTCAATGAAATTGAGTTTGATACCCCTGTACTAAGGTATAAAATATGCTTCAAAAGAGAAGGGCATTGCCATTTTGCCACTAAGCCATCACATTTAACAATGTGCATCTGGCCCTTATTGCAATAAGTTGTTGAAATGTAAGCACTCAATTTGTTAAATTGAAATAAATCTCCTAAAGTGAGAATTTTGTTGTTTGTTGTGTCTGGTTTTTCTCTTTAACAGGTTTTTCCCCTGACAACTTAGATGAGGCATTAGTCCATTGATATTCCATATAATGAATTTACTTTCCATCTTTAAGTGAAATGTCAAATTCCTGTATAGACATCTCAATCATCTCTTTTCAACGTCAGTTTTTCGAAGCTCATCTGTTTCCGAAGACTTATCCATCTCCATCTCATCACTTGGCTCTGGAATGAATTTATGTCTGCTGAAAAACTCCTTGGTTTTATCTATAGAATTCAGTCAAAATCTCTGTTCACAGTATGTAAGTGTCACCCCCTCAAGCTTATCCCAAAGAAAGGGGATTTTTCTCATCTTCAAAATATCTGTAAGGAATGAGTAGGCTTTTTTTGCAAATTTTTTACAGGAATTTCTTTAAAAATAATTATGTCTACATTTTTCATTCATAATTTTGATTTAAAATGGAAGTCTAGAACACGGTCTCTTATTGTTTTTTTTACAAAGTGGACCAAGACATATCTTGGCAATTTTCTCACAGCAGCAAATCTCAAGTTCAGTTGATATGCCTTGTCTATCTCCATGTCAAGACTTTTTTTTGTCACAATCAATTAACATAGCCAAAGCTTTAATCATTCTTGCTTCTAATGTTCTCTCCAGGTTGTTCAGGAATTGCTCTGAATCTTAATTGAAATTCTTTAGCATGTATTTCCAAGAGAATTCTCACATTTAGTTCAGTTTCAAGAAGATTATCTTGCTTACTAACTTTGTATTCCAAAGATTCAACCCCATCCTTCACCTGATTGATATCTCCTGTCAAACATTGTATCTCATCACGAAGTTCCTTTACCAATGTATCAATTTTCAGTTCAACCTTAGTACTTCATGCTTGTTGTTTGGCTTGGTTAAAAAAATGGATGAACCTTCAGAATAAAAGATTACTGGACTTAGAAGGTCATGAACTAAGGTATGATTTGCCCGGTTATTTGTGGTATGATACAGTTAAAGTAAATGTTGATTTTAATAATTATTTTATTAGGTGTGCCATTTTGAGAGTTTGGAATAAATACAAAACAAGGTTCTCCATGAAGGTGCCACTTTGGGTTTCCACACAAGAAGACTTTTTTAGAAAAGAGATGGCGATGAGGCTGAATTGGTGGACCTATGGTAAAATAATATATTTTAACTTGGGCAAGCCTACCCTCAAATCTAAAGAGGAATTAGAATCAGAAGGTCATGTCTGCCATTGGTTTACATACATACAATTGAAAGAAAGATTTAAACTAGATAAAAAGAATCATGGATTTAGTTTTGAAAAAAATATATTAGAAATCCTACTGTGTGGTAGTGATGTTATTGCTAAAGTTTATAAAATGTTATTGACGTTAAATCTGAAAAATGAACAAGTAAAACATTGTATGATTCAGTGGGCAAGGAACCTTGATGTTATATATGTTGACAGCAGCAAGAGTACTCTATGCTCAGAAATGGAAGACTACATTGATTCCCACAGTGGAGGAATGGTTTCAAAAACTGATGGAGCTAGCAGAGGTGGCTAAATTGACTGTACTGATTAAAGAAAAGAATAAGAATACTTTCATTGATACATGGAAACCAATTCTGGACTTTGTACTTGAGATGGAAAAAAATAAACTTTGATTTTGGGCTTTACCGATTAGATAGATTTGATTTTATCAAAACGGCTAGTTTATATTATTTTGTAAAAGTAAAAAGCTGAGGTTTGATATTGATATTTTATTTTACTGCACCAAAGGAAGTTGGAAGTCAATGCCTTTTTTTCTTTTCTCTTCCTTCCTCACTTTTCTATTCCCTTTCCCCTTCCCTTTTTCTGCTATTTAGTTTTGTGTTTTCATTATATTGTACATTATAAACTAATATAATGAAGCAACCTGCAGAGAGTACTGCAGAGCATGTGTGTTGTGGTCCATCAGTTGCCAGCAGAGCTAGCAGGAGAGTCAGACAAGGAAATGGAGGGCAAGCCTGGGTCAACTTTGGAGCCTTTGGAAGACTCTGATGAGGAAGAAGAATCAGAGGCAGATGCAGAACCAGAGCTGTCTGACCACACCAGGCAGAGAGGCAACTATATTTGGCCTGAACTGAGTGAGGGGGAGGAACAGATGGGGCCCATCCCAGATGCGCATATGCATAGAGAGGAGAGGAGAGCGATGAAAGGCAATAAGCTGGCTCTCAGAGAAAAGAAGACATACACCCTAGTCAGCCCCTCCCTGGCTGGGAAATAAATATTAGGGGTTTGGGAATGGCCTGTTGTCATAGACAACCGTTCGTTTTCCAGGTACATCAATCAAGTCGGATTCCTTTGCCAGAACCAGGTTTGTAGGGATTATTTGGTCTGTATTTTAGGTGCCCCCCTTCATGGATTACTGCCTTGTCGTGGCGAAGGGGCTTGCATAATTCAATGAAGCTATGAGCTATGCCGTGCAGGGCCACCCAAGACGGACAGGTCATAGCAGAGAGTTCTGACAAAACGTGATCCACTGGAGAAGGAAATGGCAACCCACTCCAGTATCTTTGCCATGAAAACCCTATGGACAGTACCAAAAGGCAAAACGATATGACGCTGGAAGATGAGCCCCTCAGGTCGGAAGGCGTCCAATATGCTACTGGGGAAGAGCAGAAGGCTAGTACTAGTAGCGCCAGAAAGAATGAAGCGACTGGGCCAAAGCCGAAAGGACGCTCAGCTGTGGATATGTCTGGTGGTGAAAGGAAAGTCCGATGCTGTAAAGATTTTTTCTCCATAGGAACCTGGAATGTAAGATCCATGAATCAAGGCAAGCTGGACGTGGTCAAACAAGAGATGACAAGACTGAACATCGACATCTTAGGTATCAGCGAACTAAAATGGACAGGAATGGGTGAATTTAATTCAGATGACCATCAGGTATACTACTGCGGGCAAGAATCCCTCAGAAGAAATGGAGTAGCCTTCATAGTCAATAAAAGAGTAGGAAAAGCAATACTGGGATACAATCCTCAAAATGACAGAATGATCTCAGTTCGAATCCAAGGCAAACCATTCAATATCACAGTAGTCCAAGTCTATGCCCCAACCACCGGTGCTGAAGAGGATGAAATTGACCGGTTCTATGAAGCCCTACAGCACCTTATAGAACTAACACCAAAAAATGATGTCCTTATCATCATGGGGGATTGGAATGCTAAAGTAGGAAGCCAAAAGATAACCGGAATAACAGGCAAGTTTGGCCTTGGAGTACAAAATGAAGCAGGGCACAGGCTGATAGAATTTTGTCAAGAGAATACAATGGTCATAGCAAACACTCTTTTCCAACAACCCAAGAGACGGCTCTACACATGGACATCACCAGACGGTCAACACAGAAATCAGATTGACTATATGCTCTGCAGCCAAAGATGGAGAAGCTCTATACAGTCAGTAAAAACAAGACCAGGAGCTGACTGTGGCTCAGACCATGAGCTTCTTGTTGCAAAGTTTAGGCTTAAACTGAAGAAAGTAGGGAAAAGCACCAGGCCAGTCAGGTATGAATTAAATCATATCCCCGTTGAATATACAGTAGAGGTGACAAATAGATTTAAGGAATTAGATCTGATAGACAGGGTGCCTGAAGAACTATGGACAGAGGTTCGCAACATTGTACAAGAGGTAGCAACCAAAACCATCCCAAAGAAAAAGAAATGCAAGAAAGCAAAATGGCTGTCTGAGGAAGCTTTGCAAATAGCTGAGGAAAGGAGGGAAGCAAAAGGCAAGGGAGAAAAAGAAAGATACGCCCAATTGAATGCAGAATTCCAGAGAATAGCTAGAAGAGATAAGAATGCCTTCTTAAATGAACAGTGCAAAGAAATAGAAGAAAACAATAGAATAGGGAGGACCAGAGATCTTTTCAAGAAAATTGGAGAGATGAAGGGAACGTTCAATGCAAAAATGGGCATGATAAAGGACCAAAATGGCAGGGACCTAACAGAGGCAGAAGAGATTAAGAAGAGATGGCAAAATTACACAGAAGAACTATACAAGAATGAGCTTAACGTCCCTGATAATCACAATGAGGTGGTCACTGACCTCGAGCCAGACATCCTAGAATGTGAAGTGAAGTGGGCCTTAGAAAAGCTGAGCAACAACAAAGCTAGTGGAGGTGACAGTATTCCAGCTGAGCTATTCAAAATCTTAAAAGACGATGCAGTAAAAGTGCTACACTCAATTTGCCAGCAAATTTGGAAAACTCAACAGTGGCCACAGGATTGGAAAAGATCAGTTTACATTCCAATTCCAAAGAAAGGCAGTGCCAAAGAATGTTCAAACTATCGCACCATTGCACTCATTTCTCATGCTAGTAAAGTTATGCTTAAAATCCTACAAGCTAGACTCCAGCAGTATGTGGATCGAGAACTACCAGAAGTACAGGCAGGATTTCGAAGAGGCAGAGGAACTAGAGATCAAATAGCCAACATACGCTGGATCATGGAGAAAGCTAGAGAGTTCCAGAAAAACATCTACTTCTGCTTCATTGACTATGCTAAAGCCTTTGATTGTGTGGATCACAACAAACTGTGGCAAGTTCTTAAAGAGATGGGAGTACCAGAACATCTTATTTGTCTCTTGAGAAACCTATATGCGGGCCAAGAAGCAACAGTGAGAACTGGACACGGAACCACTGATTGGTTCCAAATTGGGAAAGGTGTCCGGCAAGGCTGTATACTGTTGCCTTGCCTATTTAACTTATATGCAGAGCACATCATGAGAAAGGCAGGGCTAGAGGAGTCAAAAGTTGGAATTAAGATTGCTGGAAGAAATATCAACAACCTAAGATATGCAGATGATACCACTCTAATGGCAGAAAGTGAAGAGGAACTGAAGAGTCTCTTGTTGCGAGTGAAGAAGGAGAGTGCAAAACTTGGGTTGAAACTAAACATTAAGAAAACCAAGATCATGGCATCCGGCCCTCTCAATTCCTGGCAAATAGATGGGGAAGAAATGGAGGTAGTGACAGATTTTATTTTCCTGGGCTCCAAGATCACTGCAGATGGGGACTGTAGTCAAGAAATTAAAAGACGCTTGCTCCTCGGGAGGAAAGCCATGGCAAATCTAGACAGCACACTAAAAAGCAGAGACATCACCCTGTCAACAAAAGTGCGTATAGTCAAGGCTATGGTCTTCCCAGTTGCAATGTATGGCAGTGAAAGTTGGACCATAAGAAAGGCTGAGCGCAAAAGAATTGAGGCCTTTGAACTCTGGTGCTGGAGAAGACTCCTGCGAGTCCCTTGGACTGCAAGGCGATCAAACCGGTCAGTCCTAGAAGAGATCAACCCTGACTGCTCTTTAGAAGGCCAGATCCTGAAGCTAAAACTCAAATACTTTGGCCACCTAATGAGGAGGAAGGACTCGCTGGAGAAGAGCCTAATGCTGGGAAAGATTGAGGGCAATAGAAGAACGGGACGACAGAGAATGAGGTGGCTGGATGGAGTCACTGAAGCAGTAGGCGTGAGCCTAAATGGACTCCAGAAGATGGTAGAGGACAGGAAAGCCTGGAGGAACATTGTCCATAGGGTCGCGATGGGTCGGACACGACTTCGCAACTAACAACAACAACAACAACATTTTAGGTGCCAACTGAGTCTTCCTGCTGGGAACTAATAGGTAGTGAATTTGCCTCAGCCGATGTGAACAGGGACTTGCTTGGCTTAATCCTTGAAAGACTTTCTATCTGGAGTTCTCAAGTGAACAGAGACTGTTCTTGCCCTGTGTCAGATGGGGAAAAGACTTTCCTTTGTGACTACTTCTTTTTAGTTTTATCTACCCAACATGAGCAAAGATTGTTCTTACCCTGTTTTAATAAAAGGGGTTTATTTTACTTGCAAGTAAGTGGTTTTTCATTACTTGTGAAGGCTGGGTCAGAACAATATGGGAGAGTGAGACAGAAGACAAAGATTCCCATGAAAAGAAGGCAACTATCAATTCCCATCTGAAATGTAAAGCTACAGTATTTCTTTCTTCTTGGAATGATCTGATACTGAAAGATAGCTTAGAAAGGAGAAGAACTGCAATTGTATATTGGATGTTCTCGTGAATGGAGGCAAATATGTATGTTCTTTTCATGGCCAGAGGGGAGAATCTGGAATTTCTCTGAGGTTATTCCCAACCTTACAGGCTTTTAAGAAGACAGTTAAGTCCTGGCTCTTTCCCTGAAAGAGGGGGTCAGGATGAGTTTAGTCCCCAGATGATGAAAAATTAAGTTCTCAATCACCTTTTTATTATTTTGGAATGTTTTAATGAAATGTTATTTTTGTATTGATTCACTATGGTTTTCTTAACTTTGTACACAAGTTAGAGTAACATGGTTTGGGTTGAACAGCCATCTTAATGCTTTAATAAATAATAGATAAATAATATATTATAATATATAATAGAGGAATAAAGACCAGATATATCAGCAGTGACTTCATCTTATTAAGATTTAGCTTCAACCTATTCTGTCCCATCCAGATCCTTTGTTCTGCACTGCTCTCTCTCTGCACAGAGAGCTCCTGTCCTCTAGTTACTGAACAGTCCCACTTCCTTTGTCTGCAGCTCCTCAGTTCATAGTTCATCCAGCAAAATTGTTAAGCTCCTCATCTGAGTCTAAGATCTCTATTACAATGTGTGAAGTCAAGACATGGTAGAGCTCCTAAACTCCAATTCTTTGGAGTTTACATGCCAGAAGGAATCCCAGATAATATAGCCAATGCTACAATTGTTATCATATTGGACCACAAAGACCTAAGTTTTAAGCTTATTGCAGTTACTTTGTGAGCAAAATCCTGCAATAAGGGAGAGATGTGGAAATGTTTGACCTCCTTTATAACTGTGGGGTAAGTCTGAATATGGGCATATACTTATATTGGCTTGGATTAATTTTTCATCTTTTCCATTAATGTACCTCTTCTGCAACTTCATCTCTAATAGTGAAACAGGGAGCCAAATGGAATTGGCAGAGAGAGAGAGAGAGAGACAGACAGACAGACATCATTTTGCATTTTCTGTAATGCCTTAGACCTAGGGTGGGCAAACTGTTCAGGGAAAAATTTAGTGGCTGCCACAAAATTTGTTTGAAAATTATTTGAAAAAAGCACAGCAAAGTGTTCTCTTTTACTCTGACAGAATAAACATCCAGATTTATTCTTTTTAAAAAAATCAGGTCTTCTTCAAATGGAGGACTTTCAAGTAGGAGAAAGAGCTATTTAACTCTGTCTACCTGTTAGTACTATAAAAATGTAATTTTACCCTCAAACTGTGGCAAAGCATTCATTGGAGTAGACTTACTCTTAACATTTGTACAATATTCAAAGTCTTTTGCAGATATTTCCTGGGATTACAATAAACTCATGAGGTATCATCCTTATCAGTGGCTGGTTTAAGGCCACCTAGTGAGCTGAAGGCATAGGCAAGATTAGAATCATGATCCATGGTTTATGGTTTTAGATGTTATGCTGAACAACTCTCTCAAATAAAATAACCTGGGATAAAAGTTTTTTAGGACCTGTTTCACTAACTTTTAGTGATATCTTTGCTTATTGCCTTTCTCAGATATCATCTTGTCAAGTAAAAAACTGTGATTTAATTTGATTTTCATTTACTATTAATTAATTTGCATAAAATGTTTCAAATGTTGACTTAACTACTTTGCTTAAAGCTTTTCATGGCCTTTTTAGAAGCTATTTTCTCAAGCTCCTTCTGATAATGTCATGGTTGGCTTGCTAAGATGCCTGTTAACTTTTATCACTATTCAGCTTGCCATAGAAACAGGGGGGACGGGGTAGAAAGCTTGGGAAAGAAATGGAATTCTAAGAAGGCAACCACAGACTGTGAGAGCTAAGGTCACAAAACCAGATGTCTGATGGTGAAGTGGACTGTTCTTGTAACAAATCAAGGAAGTGTGATTGGGCAACCTGAACACTTGGCGGTGGAGGTTATGGAAAGCTATTGTTAACCAGATTTTAGCATGGGGAAACTAGAGTTGGTTTCCATTCTTCAGTTCTGAGATCTGTACTCACTAAAGTTTTATTTTTTATCATTTCAAAGCCTTGAAGATTCAGACAATTGACAGATAAATCTTCACCATTTCTACAAGTGGAAGTACTGAGATCATGCTTAACCTGAAAAAGCAGGTCTGTGATTTGGGGACCCTTCTGGATCCATGTTCTTCCTTGAATAGCAGATGGAAATTATTGCCAGGAGGCCTTTGCTTAACTTCAATCAAGCCTTAACACTGGTAATTTGTAGCCTTTTTACCATACAGTTGGACTTTGTGTAAACTGCTTTTGGAAATGACTCAGAAACTACAGCAGGTACAGAATGTATATCCAGACATTTATTTTGTGGTTGCTGTACTAGTTAAATGTTGTCATGGCCCTGTCAGAGCCTGGGTCTAAGGAGGAGGAGGAGATGGAGCTGGGGCTGATGGAGGGAGATGGCACTGCATCTTTGGCCCAGAAGGAATTTCTGGAGGAAGTGGATTGGCGTGAGGCAAGACCAGGAGACAGCAGGCACGGTTCTCAGATGTTTATTAAGGGGAAGCACCGGCTTAGTAACACCGCCGGGACTCCCTGCTATTTATACACAAACTTGTGCAAGCAATAACCAATAACAGTGTGGCGTTCTCCCGCCGTGTGGCAGCAGCCAATCAGGTGCGGCTAGCTGTTGACAGCCGCGAGCTGTCAATGAGCTGTGCCTTCAACCAGCTGGTAACATTTGACAGCTTGGTCTCTACTGCGCATGTGCAGCCCCCAGCAACCTGACAGCTGTCATTGAGCTGCGCCTGTGTGGCCGCTTTGACAGCTGTCATAGTCAGCCGGTCGCCGCACCTGCGTGGTGGTGAGCGGCAGCCCGTTTGACAGCTGTCAAATGGGCTGCCGCGTTTTCTCCTCATGAACTTGTGAGAGATGGGAACTTGTTTAAACACACAACAGTAACTGTTTAATACACAACACCCCTTCCCCCCCCCTTGCTTGGTTTGTAACGTTTTGGCTCTGCTGGATCTCGGCGGTTCCTCCCTGCTTGTCTTTTGACCTGTTCCCTGCCCATTCGTAGTCGGCCAGGTACACAGGAGCTTTTTTCGGTCTGGTGGAGTGGTGGAGGTTTCCTTTCCTTTCCTTTTCCTTTCCTTTCCCCCATCGGGGAGAAGTGGAGGGTCTGGAGCATCGGGGTTATCAGAGGGTGTGTGGCTGAGAGCCGGTGGGCTCGGGCTCTGCTGCGCTGGTGTCTGGCTTTGTAGCGGAGTGGGGGGAGGGTGAAAGGGAAGATTTTGGGGGGCCCTGGTCCTTAGCTGGTCTGCATGACGTCTGATGTGAATTCCTCCCCCCAAGTCAATCAAGTAGGAGACAGGGCCTGTTTGCTCCGCTCTGCCCTGGAAAGAGTCCTAGAATAGTATGCGACAGGAGATTGAGTCTCGTCCGTGTGTAGGTGGCTCAGAACTGCCCCTATTCCATAAGGAGAGACGTCACAAGCTATACACAGGGGCATTTTTTCCCTGTAATGGGTGACGGTGGACTTGCTGGATAGGAGTTGTTTTAATTTCTGGAAACTGTCATTGTGGACCTGGGTCCACTGCCAAGGGGCTCCTTTGTTGAGCAACCTATGTAGGGGCTCTGCGATGGTTGCCTTCTGTGGAGCCCCAAGAAGGCTTGTAGCTCCGTCTTGTTTTTGGGGGGTGGGGCTGCTTTGATAGCCTGAATCTTGGAATCTGTGGGGTGGATTCCTTGGGCATCGATTCTGTAGCCCAGGAATTCGGTGGCTGGAACCCCTGTGGAAAATTTTTCCTTTTTTAATTTAAGGCCAGCGGTGCGGAACCTGTGCAGCACCTCTTGCAACCTTTCTGCCAGAATTCCCTCGGTCTCCCCTGCAATGAGCACATCATCAAAGTACGGTCAGACTCCGGGGATTCCTTTGAGATTTTTTCCCATGGCCTCCTGGAAAATGCCAGGTGCCACAGCGATGCCAAATTGCAGGCAGTTAACTTTGAACGCCCCGCGGTGAGTGACAATAGTTTGAGCATCTGTTGTCTCTTTGGAGACCGGCAATTGCAAGAACGCGTGCGCCAAATCAAGCTTTGTGAAAATGGTGCCTGACTGGATAGCTGACAGGACATCTTTGACAGCTGGGACTGGGTAGGCGTGGGGGTTTAAAGCTTGGTTGAGGGTCGCTTTATAGTCCGCACAAATACGGACCTCCCCGTTGGGCTTTACTGGGGTGACTATGGGGGTTTCCCATGTGCTTACATCTGTTGGTTCTAACACCCCAAGTTTAACTAGTCTGTCTAGTTCCTCTTCGATTTTGACTTGAGGGCAAAGGGGACCCTTCTAGCTTTTATCCTGACAGGCAGAATTTCAGGGTTCAGTTTTAGGTCTACTGGGTGTCCACTGTACTTGCCTAGGGTCCTGTCGAACACGTCTGCATACTGGTGGCAGACAGTTTCTAAGGGTCGGGAGTGTATCTGGTTAATCCCAACGATTTTTATGCCCAGGGCCTCGAACCAGTCGAGGCCAATGAGACTGGCGCGTCTCCCTATGGTAATTTGGGCAGTGAGTTCCCCGTGGAACTGCTTGTAGTCGACCCTGAGTTTAGTTTTCCCCTTCAGTTTGATGGGGGCTCCCTGGAAGTCAGCGAGCAGAATTTGCGAGGGAATTAGGGGGAAGTGGCGTTTGCAGCGAAGTGCAATTCCCAGAAGTGTGTCCCATGATATGATGGAGACTGAGGACCCTGAGTCCACCTCCATCTCGCATGGGACTCCCTGTAATTGAACCTGGATTTTTAGTTTGGGCCTGAGGTGGTTGATGAGTAAAGGCCCCTGGTCCGAGCGGACGGTTAAGACTGATGCCCTTGGGGTTGCCCTAGCCAAATTTTTAGGGGACGTCCTACCTGACGGGGTGACTTCCAGATCATTGAGGGTCTCTCTGTTCGTGCTGCAGCAGGCAGCACAGATGTGACCGGTCTTCCCGCAGCCGTGACACTTGGCGTTCCGGAATCTGCAGGAAGCCCTGGCATGATTTCCGCTGCAGCTGGCACACTTGGGCTGGTTTGATGGGGGATTCTTGGTGCCCACAGCCGATCTGTCGGGTCTTCTGTCGGGTTCTCATCATGCTTGGGGGTTGCTGGGACTCGGGCGGATGGCGTCTACTCCTGATTCCTCCTCTGGTCTACTGTTGTCAGGGTTCCTCAGGTAGTCCTGATGGACTGACCCGCTGAGGGAATTTCCTGTCAGAGCTGCATCTTCTCTGTGGCTGTATTCGTACACCATTATCTCGAGCGTTACCTCAGCGAGGTCCATTGTTGGTTTGGCGACAATTTTTTTCTGCAGCCATTCATTCCGCAGACCTACAATGACCTGGTCTCGGATACGGTCCTCTAGGTTGGGGAAATGACAACGGCAGGCTGCGTGGCGTACCTTGGCAATGAATGATGTGGCTGACTTGCCCGGTCGCTGGTAGCAGCAGGTGAAGTTCAGCCGCCAATGAAGTTCTGACCACCTTGGCATGAAATGCCGGTTGAGACGGTCGACCAACTCGGCGTAAGGTACGGTGGCAACCGGGTCTGGGCTGCAGAGCCCTATGGCAACATCGTAGACCGCCGGCCTGCTGAGGCATAGAAGTGCGGTGGCCTTGGGACGATCTTTGAAAATTTTGTTAAATAGGAGGTATCCTTCGACTTGCCTGAGGTGCGACTCCCAGCCTTCTGGTTGCAAAATATCAAATTCCCTAATGTGCCCGAGAGTGGCCATGCTGTCCAGGTCCTCGGGTCTGCTTATCAGGCGAGTTGGTGGAGGGCTCTCCCTTTCCAGCAAGTGACTTCAGCGATGTTGGCTGGTGGGACGGCTTCCCTCCTTCAGCTCGTGACTTCAGCTCTGTGACTTCAGTTCTGTTTTAAGCAGACCCGTATCCCATCCTCGTCGCCAGGTGGATTGGCGTGAGGCAAGTCCAGTGTTAAGGAATTGGTTGTGCAGAGATCTCCTTGTGCTACCAAAGAGTTGCACAGACAAGGAAGGGTACTGAGAGCAGCAAGAGTCACACAGTAAACACAAGAGTACACTGAGTTGTAAAAGCAAAAAGTAGTTTACTTTTGGGGTGGTGTAAAAATAAAAAATGCACAGTCAAAAATAAACAGTCCAGGTCATACACAATAGCAACAGTCCAAGGAGTAATCCAAAATACAAAGTCTTCTTACCGGTCCAGAGGTCAATACACAGTTCAGGTTTGTTGTTGTTGTTGTTAGTTGCGAAGTCGTTTCCGACCCATCGTGACCCTATGGACAATGTTCCTCCAGGCCTTCCTGTCCTCTACGATCTTCTGGAGTCCATCTAGGCTCACACCTACTGCTTCAGTGACTCCATCCAGCCACCTCATTCTCTGTCGTCCCCTTCTTCTATTGCCCTCAATCTTTCCCAGCATTAGGCTCTTCTCCAGTGAGTCCTTCCTTCTCATTAGGTGGCCAAAGTATTTGAGTTTTAGCTTCAGGATCTGGCCTTCTAAAGAGCAGTCAGTTCAGGTTTATCACAGAGCAAAAACAGTAATAGTAGAGAGCAGTGAATTCAGAGAGAGAAAGAAGCTACGTTACTAGCTCCCTCTTATGGCCATGAGAACACTTACACACCCATTGGCCAATTAACATCTTAAAGACATAACATCATGGTTAATATATTTTCAACCCAACATTGTAGGCTAACACCATATGCCTAACAGCAGGCACAGTTCTCAGATGTTTATTAAGGGGAAGCACCGGCTTAGTAACACCGCCGGGACTCCCTGCTATTTATACACAAACTTGTGCAAGCGATAACCAATAACAGTGCAGCGTTCTCCCGCCACGTGGCAGCGGCCAATCAGGCGCGGCTAGCTGTTGACAGCCGCGAGCTGTCAACAAGCTGCGCCTTCAACCAGCTGGTAACATTTGACAGCTTGGTCGCTACTGCGCATGAGCAGCCCCCGGCAACCTGACAGCTGTCATTGAGCTGCGCCTGTGCGGCCGCTTTGACAGCTGTCATAGTCAGCCAGTCACCGCGCCTGCGTGGTGGTGAGCGGCAGCCCGTTTGACAGCTGTCAAACGGGCTGCCGCGTTTTCTCCTCATGAACTTGTGAGAGATGGGAACTTGTTTAAACACATAACAGTAACTGTTTAATACACAACAGGAAGAGAGGGCACAGGATGACCAAGCAAGGGGGGAGGAAAGGGCAGGCAGCAGAGCAGAGGACGGAGCTCCAGAGATGAGCAACTGCCCCCCTGCCCAATCCCTGAGTGCAGAGAATGGAGTCAGTGCAGGGCGACAGACTACTCAGGATGACAGACTATCAGGAGGGCACCCTGCCCCTCTTCACAAGGCTCACCTGAGAAATAGGATATAAGGAGATGCCATGGGGAGGGGCTTTTGTCAGGAACCACCATTGATTTTTCTAGCTGCACTTGCTGTTACCGATATCTTGTTATCTTGTTTGCTTTGCCTTGCCTTGCTTAGCCTGGTCATGTGGGACTTCACAGCAACACAGCTCTGCTCTGGGTTGTGCTGCAGATCAACAAACCGTCTGTGTGATGAGGACGCCCAGTGACCAAGCTTCCTGAACTGTGCTGCTTCTCTGGACTAGGGAAGCTAGGAACTATTGGAGGTGTGTGTGCATGTTTAGAGCTTGCTCTTGGACTTGCAGTGAACAGTAGGAATTTTGGGAAAAAGTTGGAGCAATAAAAGGAGTTAACCGCTCACTTCGGCTGTGTTGTTTCTGTGCACCGCTCTGGGTCATAACAACAGTTACTTCTGGTCTTAATTACAAATGCTGGTAATTGACTATGCAGCCATATATGGCATGACATTAGGATGTAGATTGGTTATCTTTTTCAAACATCTAGAGAGGCTTTGCTTATGATGCTATCTCTGCAGGAAGGTCAGAGGGCTATACACTAGTATAGACACTATCTCAAGAGTTTCACTTAAGCCCTTCAACAAACAGGCTTTCAAACTTATATTTTAGATGGGCATTTGTAATCTAATGGATTATTTTTACTATGCTATACATTGTGTCTCAAGCAGTGCTGTACCCCATGATGTTGTTCTGGTAGAATCACATCTGCCAGTGGAATAAATTCTGGCTTCTCCAATCTGCTCTGTGGCATTTTGAGATCCTTCACCTCATGGGTGAGTGAAGTGGAGAATAAAAGTAAAATGAGAAGATATCCTATTTCTCAAATACAAGCCACCTCACAGTCTTAACTGTATTGCTCCTCTTGTTTTGTTGAATCCTTTGACCATCATCCACCCTTGAAATATATTGAAATATCAGTTTCCCTACTAACATTGCTTTCTTCAAGCCTCATTCATCTAAATTTAAGGCTATCACAATATTTAATCAATTTGTGATGGATTTGTGCTTTATTAGTGCCTGAAGAAAAGATGGTCTGCACTAAACTGACCTCTCTAACTAGCAAATGCAGCCTGAATCAGCTCTTGCATATCATTAATTTCAAGTAGGAAACATTTCAATGAAGCTACAGTATATCATGTGGAATGTATATCATGTATATCATGTGGAAACATTTCAATGAAGCTACAGTATATCATGTGGGCAACTATATCAGTATATGTAATAAAAAAAGGTATGAAAAGTGCTAAGGCAGAATCATTTACACAATTGCCACCAATATTGGACTTCTTTATTCTGGACCTATCTCTATAGTTAGAATTCACCAGCAATGAGCTTCTCAGAGTCCATAGTGAAGTAGACAGCTTTGCCCAAAGACCAGTCCAAAAAGTTTAGATGGAGACTTCTGCCACACAATTGACGTCCTATGGCATTTTTACATACAACACTCATAAATGCATGCAAAAAGGCACAATTTTTTGAACATCTGTTTGCAGCCATCAACTTGACATTTTTGATCCCTGTGGATCCCCTGATTTTGTCTGCTTTTTTAAAAATCCATGTTGGAACATCCTTTAATATCCAGATGTGAAGGCCATGTTTACTTTACTTTGTATTCTGTCTTATATTCTCAAGCAGCAGAAAAGGGACAACTGGAATGTTTAACACCACTGAGTACAAAATCTATGAACAGGTAATATTATTACTCATTTACTTTCAGGTCATTTCTGATGTACAGAAAGTCACTCTCATAAGAAAGACATGAAATAGGATGATTATCTTATTAAAAGTATAACATTTATTATATGACCACATCTTTTTATTAAAGAGCAAATGTTTCAAATAATATTATCTAAGATGAAAGCTAATCACATCCAGTGATTCTAGCAGTGCCCAGCAACTTGCCAAAAAAGAACCAGACCCCATTTTAAAATGATAATTGCAGTTTTTTAAAAAAACAACTGGAGAGCGACAGAAGCTTCTGATCATGTAATGAGCAATTACTGATAAGTTAAATGATATTTAAAACTAACTACTAGCATTTGAAAGAGGTCACTGAAGGAAATTTTGCTGGTTCTTCTCTTTCCTTATTCCAACTGTCATTTTAATGAATATTGGACTAGATAAAGATTCCAACTGGGTTTTCAAAATGGAATTTCCTATATGTTTTTAATTTTTGCCAGTGATGACTCTCCATCCCTATATAGCGATAACTTGAAATTTATTTATTTATTAGATTTATTTTCTGCCTTTCATTCAGAGCTCAAGATGGAGTACAGGTACATGTTGCTCTCAATTCCCATTTTTCTCCACAAAAACAGTGAGGTAGGATGAACTGACAGAAACTGACTGGTTCAAAATCACCCAGGGACCTTCTTCACTATGGATGGATTGGACTCCATTCCTATGCCTTAAACACTAATTATGGGTGCAGGATCATAAAACTGGTCAGGTTTATGTACTGCTTAGAATTTTAAAAAATACTTTCTTAAAAATATCTTACTTCATCACTGAGAAAATGAAGATACTAATCCTGAATTTACTTTCTTACTGTAGGTGAACATTCCAAATGTTCAATAAGTTATAATTCATTATCATTATTATCTATAAATGATAAAAACCATGAAATTTAAATTGATTATGCAATTTAGCAAAACTAATAACTAGGAATATAAAATAGACATGGAAATGAAAGTAGTAAAAGCAGTAGATAAAACTATATATCACCAGTGATATTACCTATGATTAACTTCACTACAACAGTTTTCAAATGTACTTAGAATCAGGACTTTCATCGATTTTCTGGATGTTTTTCTGGGCATGTCTGGTTCATTTCAGTTTAATTAATTCAGTAGGCAGTGATTTTGTTAGTGAGCTATGGAACAGGAATATTCTGAAAAGATTATAAGAGTAATAGGGATTTTACAGGTAGTCCTTGATTTACTACCATAATTGAGCCTGCAATTTTGGTTGTAAGTCTAACAGTTGTAAAGCAGCTGAGGACATGACCGTTCCCTATTTTACTACCTTTAGAGAGGCAGTTGTTAGCTGAAAGTAGTGGTCACAAAGCAAATTGTGTGCTCATTAAGTGAATACCATGATCATTAAGTGAATTCATTGTTCACTAGTTTTTGCCATAAACTGAAAGTAAATGCTGGTTTACAGCAAAAACATCATAAATTGTGATCATGTGACTATGGGATGCTGTAAATGGCCAACAATACAGGATAATTGCTGAGGACACAAATATGTGGTCATGTGACCATGGGGATTGTGAATGTAGGGATTTTGAATCTGGATTGTAAATCCCTTTTCTAAATCTATTTATATCTTTGACTGGTCACTAAACAACTGGTCATAAATCTACCTGTACATAAATCTTGGACTTAGGTTTTTTATTTTATATTTGTATGCAGTGGTGGGATTCAGCTGGTTCGCACCACTTTGGCTGAACTGGTACCTAATTTTTTGTTGCCCAGGCCCACAATGGACTTCCAGAAGTGGCATCCACACAGAGAACTGGTTGTTCACATATTTGAATCCCACCACTGTTTGTGTGCATCTCTTGTGTTTCTTCTCAGAGCCCAAAACAACCTCCCAGCTGTGCCTTAGGGAAGGCAGTTTGAATGTGAAGGCTTTAAAGATTTGTTTTGTTTTGAATTATAATGGCAAATCTTAGGAATACTTTCTGGGAACTAAATTAGTCTAACATGATGCAACTAATCTTCACTTCAATTAATTTGAATTCCTATATAACCTACTGGATGCTTTTCTCTGAAAACTAGCTTTTTAACAATAATTTACCATGCTGAACTTAACTCCAGTCAAAACAACACTGTCAGTCGCTCTGAGAGTGAGATGAGAGAAGCAACCGAGAACTAAGGAGAAATTTCCTGACAGATAGAACAATTAATCAGTGAACAGCCTGCCGCCAGAAGTTCTGAATACTCCAACACTGGAAGTTTTTAAGAAGAGACTGGACAGCCATTTGTCTGAAATGGTATAGGGTTTCCTGCCTGATCAGGGGTTGGACTAGATGACCTTCAAGTTCCTCCCAACATTATTATTGCTATGGTTATTGTTACTAATATTAATTAGATAAATAAATAAATGAAAAAATAAATATATAACAACTAATAGGTTGTTGTTCCTGTCTGCCTTTCCCAATACTGAATTTTCAATTTCCTCCTAACAAAGGAGTAATGAACTCCTTTGTCACTTTGTCACTGACAGGTATTGTCAAATTGAAGTCTTAAGTTATCAAAAAGTTGTAAGGTGCTTTGGACTCTTAATCACATTTACTGGTTTTCTGAGTATCAAACAGGACAGAAGACTATTATTTCTCTATAACATGATATAAGGGAGGGGTCCCAAACCCCCAGGTTATGGCCCATTCATAACCGGGCTATACATGAGCGGTGAATAAGTACTCTTGTGCAAAGCTCCATTTGTGCGAGCAGCACATGTGATTGCCACTCATCCAGAACCATCCCCACTCCCCCACCAGTGCGCAAACCAAAAAGGTTTAAGGTTAAGGTTTAAGATTTATTAAATTTATATGCTGCCCTTCTCCCTGAGGACTCAGGGCGGCTCACAACAATAAAAAGTTAAAAGATATACTGTAAATACAAAAATTAAAAGAGGATTAAACAATATAAGAAATAAGAACAATTTAAACCAATAAAAAAACCAAATTTAAAAACTATGATCAGTCCAGGCCCGCTTGTTGGAATAACCAGGTCTTTAGGTCATGGCGGAAGGACCAAAGGTCAGGGGCCATCCGCAGCTCTGGGGGCAGTTCGTTCCAGAGGGTCGGTGCGCCCACAGAGAAGGCTCTCCCCTTGGTGGTCACCAGCCGGCATTGCCTGGCCGACGGCACCCTGAGGAGGCCGACTCTGTGGGAGCAGACCGGGCGATGGGAGGTTGACATTGGCAGCAGGTGGTCTCGCAAGTACCCTGGGAATAAGCCATGTAGGGCTTTAAAAGTGATTATCAGCACCTTGAATCGCACCCGGAGGGCAACCGGAAGTGAATGCAGCTCGTGAAGGAGTGGTGTAACATGGGAGTATCGAGTTACTCCCATAAGCACCCGCATGGCTGCATTTTGCACCAGTTGAAGCCTCCGGGCGTACTTCAAGAGCTGCCCCATGTAGAGAGCATTGCAGTAATGCAGGCGAGAGGTGACAAGGGCATGGGTGACTGTGCATAGGGCATCTCGGTCCAAAAAGGGGTGCAACTGGCGTACCAGGTGAACCTGTGCAAAAGCCCCCCCTGATCACGGCAGTTAGATGATCTTCCAAATTAAGCCGTGAATCCAGGAGGACACCCAGGTTGTGGGCCCTTTCTGAGGGGGGCAATAGCTCCCCCCATCAGAAGAGATGGAACCTCTTAGACAGTACGAGATGCCGATATCCACAGCCACTCAGTCTTGGAGGGGTTCAGCCTGAGCCTGTTCCTTCCCATCCAGACCTGCATCGCCTCCAGGCACTGGGACATCATGTCAAGGGCATCACTGGGTTGGCTCGGGGTGGAGATAAACAACTGGGTATCATCGGCATATTGGTGATACCTCAACCCAAAGCCATGGATGATCTCACCCAGCGGCTTCATATAGATGTTGAACAGGAGGGGGGGAGAGAACCGACCCCTGAGGTACCCCACAAGAAAGGGGCCTCGGGGTAGATCTCTGCCCCCCTGCAACTACAAACTGCGAATGGCCCAAGAGGTAGGAGGAGAACCACTGTAAAATAGTGCCTCCCACTCCCAACCCCTCGAGCCGTCGCAGCAGGATACCATGGTCGATGGTATCAAAAGCCGCTGAGAGGTCAAGTAGGACCAGGACAGAGGAGCAACTCCTGTCCTGGGCCCACCAGAGATCATCTACCAGTGCGACCAATGCCATTTCCGTGCTGTTACCAGGTCTGAAACCGGACTGGTATGGGTCCAGATAGTCCGCTTCATCCAGGAATTGTGGAAACTGACATGCCACAACACTCTCGACAACCTTCGCTACAAAGTGAAGGTTGGAGACAGGATGATAGTTATTCAACGAGGCCGGGTCCAGAGCAGGCTTCTTGAGGAGGGGCCTCACCACCGCCTCTTTTAAGGTGGAGGGGAAGACACCCTCTGTCAATGAAGCATTGACAACTGCCTGGAGCCAGCCCCCTGCCACCTCCCTAGTGGCCGAAACCAGCCAGGAAGGACATGGATCCAATAAACAAGTTGCAGCGCTCAGCTTATGCATAATCCTGTCCACATCATCCAAAGTCACAGGGTAAAACTCACCCCAAATGGTATGACCAAGACCTGCCCTCTCCACTCCATCGGATTCCGCCCAGTCGGAGTCCAAACCAGTCTGGATCTGAGCGATTTTGTCCTGCAGATACTGAACACATTCCTCAGCCCTACCCTGCAAGGGGTCATCCCTTGGTCGCTGGTTAACCAGTGAGCGGGTCACTTTAAACAGGGTGGCTGGGCGATTATCTGCGGACGCAATGAGAGCGGAAAAGTAAACAGACTTTGCTGCTTCCATCGCCACTAGGTAAGACTTAAGACAAGTTCTTAGCCATGTTTGATCAGATCTGCTGGACCTCCAACATCTCTCTAGGCATATTTTCTGGTGCTTCATCTCCCAGAGCTCCTTGGTAAACCAGGGGGCCACCCGGGATCTGCGCTGGGTCAGAGGCCACAAAGGCACAACTCGATCCAAGGCCCCAGCAGCTGCCCTCTCCCAGGCTTCTACTAGGGCCTCGGCAGAGTCGTGGGCAAGGGAAGCAGGAAATGTCCCAAGCTCCATCTGGAACTTCTCAGAGTCCATCAGGTTCCTGGGGCGGAACCACCTGGTCGGTTCCACCTCCCAGTGGTGGGGGGTGGTGTACTGAAAGTCTAGCTGGAGAAGGAAATGATCGGACCATGACAGGGGATGGATAGTTAAATACCTTCTACCCAGATCATTAATCCACTGCCCAGAAATAAACACCAGGTCAAGTGTGTGCCTTCCATTATGGGTCGGGTCTTGAATTATTTGAGTCAGGTCCATGTCCGTCATGGAAGCCATGAACTCCCGGGCCAACTCAGATGCCTCACCCATTGAAGGCAGATTGAAATCCCCCAGAACTATAAGCCTGGGGAACTCAATCGCCAACCGGGGCAAGATGTTGAGGAGCTTGGGCAGGGCCGATGACACGCAGCTGGGAGACAGGTACGTAATCAATAGGCCCAACTGAACTCCAGGACCCAACTTCAAAAGGATAGACTCACACCCACCTATCTGAGGGACAGTGGCCACTCGCAGACAAAGGCTCTGCCTAATAATAACCACCACCACCCCACCCCTGCCCTGGGCCCGCAGCTGGTGAAGCACCCAGAAGCCCGGTGGGCATAGTTCCGAGAGTGGGACACCCCCCTCTTGGCCCAACCAGGTCTCTGTGATGCAGGCCAGGTCCGTGTTCTCCTCCTCAATAAGATCTTGTATGAGGGGAGCCTTGTTCACCATGGACCTGGCGTTGAAATAGACCAACCTGAGCCCAGGGTCCTGCAATCCTATGCCCCCTAGGGAGCAAGAAGAGCCATGAGGGTGGGAACAGGCAACTGCTTGAAGACAGCGGTGGCCCTTTCCTCAATTGCGATAAAGCCCTCTGCTCCCACACTCTCTGCCCCTCCCAATCACTGTCAAAATAGGAAGACCCTCATCACTCAGAGCTGAGTCTGCCCCCAGACCCCTACTCCCCCCCACGACCATCCGATGGTCTGGACTGCTGTCCAGGTTGAACTCCCCCAAGTTCGTTCCGGATCACTAAAGCCTCCCCCCTCCCAGGTCCCCTTAAAATTTTATATAAAAATCTTAATAAAAATCCCCTCAGCCTCTTCTTTGAAGCATGCCATCTCTCAGGGTCCCACAACCCGTCATCAAGAAAGTTCTTATGTAGGACAGATGGACATTCCTGCGAGAGGGCAGAATCTCGCAGCAAGTAAAGTTCTTCAAAGGTGTACGCTGGCATACAAAGGAAAGTGGTAACGGTAACATCGGGCAATGGAGGGTGGCAGTAGATAGAATCGATGAAAAGTTCAGTCGGCCAGTGGCAGGTCCCAAAGCCACAATCATGATGATAATAAAATAATCAACGGTGGCAACAGCAAAAGTTATAATAAAATAAAGATGACAAGTCCAGAAGGGGGGGCAGCCTGATGACAATGCCAACGGACCCAAGCCAACAGGTTCAAGCATGACAACAGGGACAGCTGCAACCTCCGCGGTGGCAAGAAGAAGGAACAGCATTAGCGGCAGACCCCACAGCCACCACAGCACCACCAGGTCCATCGCGCTCACAGAACCAAACTCCAAACTTGCCGAGTGGCAGAGGGGGGGAAAAACATGACATCAAAGCCCCCTTCCCCCCAGCCATAACCCAGGGCTCACAATAGAGCAAACAGCATGAGCAGAGCCAAATTCCAGCTCAAATTCACTCGGTCCAGCTCCGCTCGGCTTGGCATAACAAGGAAGCAGTCAGGTCAGCCCCGCCCAGCTGTCAGCGTCCTCTCACCGAAGTGTTAAATGGTCAGCTTCTCCTCCTCCATCCTTTGTCATTCTAAGCTGTGTCCAGATGGGGGAGGGTGCCAATGCTCCACCAGAAATTCAGCAGACCGAAAAGGGCCAAAACGATAGCAGAAAGCCCCATGGCCACCCAGCAGAGCCGAAAACTGTACCATACTGAAAAGCTCAAAACCAGCGGAGAGCCATCTTGGACATGCACAGAAGGTTGGAGAATGTTGATGTAAGTCAACTGTAATTGTCCCCAAGTTGGACCATAGCTCTTCTCATCTATGGGTATTTGTTCTTTTCTGGGGGCCACTCCTCTTTATTGATATAAGACAACCATAAGAGAGTAAGGAAGATGACCTTTGACCGAGATAGACCAGATCTGCTACCAAGGCAACAAGGAGAAAAAGTCCAAAACAGACAGAAAGCATCTGAAAGCTGCTCAGGCAAATACATCCCTAATTCACATGAATATAAGATGAAGAGGACACATAGCACAATCAGACTTACAATATTTTGTTACTACAGCTATTTTGAATAAAAATAATCTTAGCCCTAATCGAGTTGATTCTTGGTTTGATGTACCTGAAGGGGTTGACAAAATAGTATCAGGTTGCTAATAGCTGGAAAAGTTGGTCAGTTTTTAAAATATTTTATAAAACTTAAATTTTATTATTGAAAATCTTGGTTCATTTGAAATTTTGAAAAGATTTAGTCCCTCTCCTTATTTATCAAGCAGCTTGCAGTATATAGTTATTGTTTATGGTGATTTTTGATATTATTACAAAGTGCTACATTGCTTATAGACAACAGTTTAGCTCCCCAACCTTATTTGGGGAAAGAAAAGCAACATAAACCAAGTACATAGGACCACATTTACGAAACAAGATCATCATTGTTTCTTAAAACAATATTTAACATTAAAATGGATTCAATGTGAAAAAGGTAATAGGCATATAACAAGCAAACACTATTATTACTATTAATATCATAAAGGGAAAAAAAACATTTATAAGTATTTTTGATATACTGACCTAATCACATATACTGCAATCTTTGACCATTTATTCAGATGTGAAGTTTTCTGAGTATAATTAAACTTCTAAATACTTTACAATGAATTCCAGTTAGAACTGAGCAAGCAAATTAATATTTCTTAATTTTTTTACCGCTCTAATATAAGAAAAGGAAAAGTGAAAGAAAAAAAGGTCAGAATAAAACCAATAAAATTATATTATGTTACATGTAAAAGATCATTCACCCTTATTTTTAAATTCAAAATCAATTCTTGACTGCACAATATAATGTTGATAAATCTGTTAAAATTGGTTGTATGGAACAAAGGTGGGTAAGAGGATACATGTTAAAGACTGATAAAATCAAACATAGAAAGAACATTTTTTTTTATTAAAGAGTTTTACAAAAACAAGATTTTGCAATACATCCCCAAATGCCACCCACCCCAAACCACCCCCTTCCTCCCACTTCCCAGAGCTAAATACAGGGTTATAGTTATAATAATCATATTCTAACTAAAGATTATCCATAATATAAAATTAACCAAATTCATAATGTGCTTTAACTCCCCTTTAACATAGATACATACAAAGTACTAACACTAAAATTAATAACAATATCCCTCTAAAATCTACTCATAAGCTAAATGGAAATTTTTAGTCCCATATTTATTCTGAATATAATCTATCCATCTCCTCCAAACTGAAATATATCTTTCTTGTGAATGATCCTTCAAATAAGCAGAAATCTTAGACATTTCTGCAAGATTCAAAACTTTAAACACCCATTCTTCTATAGTAGGCAAACTATCCTTCTTCCAGTATTGTCCCACCAGTAACAGTGCTGCTGTTATCAAATTCAACATCAAATTGGTTTCTTTAACATCACAATCTACAACAATACCCAATAAAAACAATTGCAGAGAGAACTTTATCTTTCTCTTAAAAATCTTTTGAATGTTTCACCAAATTTTAACCCAAAAAGCTTTTATATTTCTGCAAGTCCACCACATATGAAAATAGGTGGCTTCTAAACTACCACATCTCCAGCATTTAGACTGTAAGTTAGGATACATAAACATAGAAAGAACATTAAAGGACCATTTAACCCCTTCTAATAATATTAGAATTCAGGATCATTCTTTAAATTGGTTAGATTCACCACCAATAAAAATGAAATGAAAAATGAAATGAACCTTTATTGTCAAAGTACAACTATGTGTACATTGAGATTAGCTGAGCCTCCCTTTGTGCTCCCACCCCCCAACACACAGTGACAACAAACCCTCCATCTTACTACACCATGTGAACCAACTACACCACACACTGGCCTCCCAAGTCAATTCTGCATAGAATTCACAAAAGTTATTTCTCATTCAAAAGCCTAACAGCCCACAGATAAAAGCTGTTTTTCAGCCTGTTGGTGTGGCTGGCTATACTCCTATATCTCCTACCCGATGGTAGGAGAGTAAAGAGATACCGTCCAGGGTGTGAGTCATCCCTGAGAATTTTCCTCACTCTTCCAAGGCAACAAGCCCTGGCAATGTCATCCAGTGGTGTCAGGGAACAGCCCACAATGTCTTGTGCTGTACTCACCACCCTCTGTAATACTTTCCTATCCACGGCTGTCAGACCAGCATACCAAACCACAATACCATACGAGAGGACGCTCTCTATAGTAGACCGGTAAAAGGGTCATTAGCCGTTGTTCTACCCTGTTCTTCCGCAAGACCCTGAGAAAGTGAAGCCTCTGTTGGGCCTTTCTAGCCACCTGGTTTGTATTAACTTTCCAGGTCAGACCTTCACAGAGGTAGACTCCCAAAAAATAAATACTATATTTACTTTAAAAAGAAAAGAAAGAAGAATAGTGCTTTTACCAAGTAACATAAATGACCACAAATGGAAACAATTTTAAAAGGAAACAAATTCATGGAGAATTGAGCTATCAGTTACTGCTAGCCTTGACAGCTGTTTGCATAGGTAGTATCCCTTACATGCAACAGATAAAACTACTATTACCTTCCTATCATGCTGATGAGTCTCCCCGGCTGCTGTGCAATATAGAATGCTAACTAGAGAAGTCACTGGCTGATCTAACAATGCTCTTTTATTCTCAGCACCAAAATAATAGCTAGTTTCAAAATTATACTTGAAACAAGCTACCTTGTTGAACTTCTGTAAATTGATTTCAGATAGTATGCAGGTATGAGTACATAAGTAAGGCTGTAACACCTTACCTAGATTGTCTAAAAGCAGAGACATATTGTTGAAGTGATGTGGTTACCTCTATAGGATAGAAATACAGCGGCAATCAATGAAAATTAAATAATAAAAAAGTAAGCGTGGATGAAGTATAGAAAAAACAAAAAAAGATTAGCAACACTATAATAAAGATAATTTCTTTGGAAGGGCTATGGCATTTTTAAAATGAAAATTATAAAACCTCTTTCCTCCATTAGTGATTAGATCAACCAAAAGTAGTACATGAAATATACAAATTTGCAAGAACTCCAAAACTCTTTATCAGGAAATTTATTTATTTGGTATATGACATACAATATCAGGAAAATCTACAAATGCTAGAGACAATGCAGTTCTGACAGCCTAAATTGCTAATTCATTATGTTCAGCACTTGCGTGCCCATCCTTGGTGCACTGCAGGATGTAAACTAGGTTACACCAGCTGACTAGTGACTCTCCGGTTGCTGCCACTTTGGGGGTCTTCTGTCTCTCTCAAATTGCCTTGTGTTGTGTTGCCTCACATCCAGTCAGGTCCAGCATCAGCTTTTGCTCTCTGCACATATGAATGTAGCTAGCAGTACCCATTTATCTACTTGCAATATTGCATGGTTTTGAACTGCAGGAGCTAGGGAGCAAGCAGTGAGAGCTCACCCTGTCACACAAAGCCAGACTCGAACTGCTGGGGTGCAGACCATTTCTGGCTGGCAGTTCCTGTGATGTATTAATGTTAAAGTGTTAATGGTATAAGTGAATGTTAACCATTGTGTGAGGTAAATAACCGTGACAGGAGTACACACGGCAGCTTTTGACAGCTGTCAAAAGCTGCCGCCGGTGAATGCGCAGGCGTGGCAGCTGACAGCTCTCAGCTGTCAGCACGGCCACCTACCACACAAGCGCAGCCGCCACGAGGATTCCGAGCTGTCAAAGAACCGACGCAGCCGATTGGTTCAGCAGTTCAGGTGGGAGGATGACGAATGGCTGATTGGTCCAGCCAGCTGGCGGCTGGCTATAAAAGAGCAGAAGCGGAGGAGATGATTGTCCGGTACCTCAATAAACAGTTAACTGCAGCCAGCTGTCTCCGAGTGGTCCTTGAGCTGAGCCACTTCACTGGCGACGAGGATGGGATATGCTTTGCCAAGCTGAAGTCACCTGCCGAGGAAAAAGAAATTTCCGGCGGCCAGAGCAAGTCACAGCTGAAGTCACTGACACGGAAGTTATAACTTCCGTGGACTTGGCGAAGCAGAAACACGGACCAAGACAGCATGGCCAACCTTGGATGCATCCGAGAGTTTGACATTCGTCACCCAGAGTGTTGGGAGTCGCAACTGGGGCAAGTCGAAGGGTTCCTGCTGGTCAGCAAGATCACCGAGGACCAGTCCAAAGCAGCAGCCCTCCTGTATCTAAGCGGCCCAGTGGTATACGACGTCGCCATCGGCCTCTTCAGCCCGGAGCCGGTAGCCGAAGTACCCTACGCGGAACTGACGGAGAAACTCAACAAGCATTTTATGGCAATGCGCTCCGAGCTATACTGGAGGGTACAATTTGCACGTCGACGCCAGCTGCCAGATGAATCTGCGACTGATTTCATGGCAGGAGTCCGGCATGCCGCCCGAAGATGCCGATTTCCGGATTTGGAAGACCGGATCAGGGACCAAATAGTTATCGGGCTCAAAGATGAACGCCTCCAAAAGAAAATCATTGCAAAACCTTCCTTAAACGTAGCGGAGGTCTCCAGGGAAGTTCTGGTGTACGAAGACAGCCACCAAGGAGACCCTGAACGGGCAGGGAACGGACAACAAGGATTGGTGCATCAAGACGAAATAACCCAAAGTGACAATGATGAACTCGAAGATCTGACTGACGTGGACACAATTCAACGGCGATTCGAAAGACTCCAAACCCGCTGCAACAACCGTGGGGAGAAGCCAAAAACCAAAAACAACAACTATCCAAGAAACTACCCCAAAGAACAGTGATCCACCTGTGCCACCTGTGGAGGAAGCCATGCCCAAGCCTCCTGCCAATTCTGCAATGCCAAATGCCATAACTGTGGGAAAACCGGGCACATCAGAACCGTATGCCGGAGCCGGAACCTCGAGAATCTCCACGAGCTTGAGGCAACCTCCCCAGGTACAAGACCCACAGTGGCCTCTAGCAAAAAGCCCCCGGGGTTCCTAGTGCAGGCTGTAGACAGGGACAGGGAAGCAAAAGGAGTCCACCAACTAAACCCAAAAGTTAAAATTAGAACAAAACTACAAGGGGTCCCCTGTGACATGGAAGTGGATTCCGGCTCCTTGGTCTTCCTAATTTCCTTAAAAACTTTTAGGGAAATTTGCCGACAGAACCAGAGGCGTATTCCATTAGAACCCCCCCAGATACACCTGGCAGATTACCAAAAAACCCCCATCCAATTGAAAGGGAGGGCCAGATTGATAGTGGAATTCAAAAAATTCCGAGGACCACTGAACGTGTTAGTTACGCAGGGAGACCAAACCAGCCTAATCGGCCTAGACTCATTCAAGGCTTTAGGCATCGCCATAACGGGAGTAAATACCACACAGGCCGCAAGCCTCGAAGCCGTCTGCAATCAATTTGCAGACGTCTTCGACGGGTCACTCGGGAAATACACCGGGGGCCCAATCTCCTTAAAACTCAACCCCGAGATACTACTTATAAGGATCAGAGCCAGAAGAGTTCCGTTTGCCCTCAAAAAGAAAATTGAGGACGAACTGGAACGCCTGGTTAAATTAGGAGTCCTGGAACCTACCGACGGGGGAAGCTGGGAAACCCCAATTGTCACCCCGATCAAGCCTAATGGCCAAATTTGGCTCTGTGCCGACTATAAAGCTACCCTGAACCGAGCTTTAAACGCGCACGCTTACCCAGTCCCCGCGGTGAAAGACGTCCTCTCTTCCATCCGATCCGGTGCCATCTTTGCCAAGTTAGACTTGGCGCAGGCGTATTTGCAGCTCCTGGTAACCTAGGAAACCGCAGATGTGCAGACCATAGTCACTCACCGCGGGGCTTTTAAAGAAAAGCAGCTACAATTTGGCATATCGGCAGCCCCAGGGATATTCCAAGAAATAATGGAAAAAACCTTGAAGGGAATCCCCGGGGTCTGCCCCTATTTCGATGATGTCCTCATCGCCGGTGAATCAGAACCAATCTTAGCAGACAGACTGACAGTTGTTCTAAACAGATTTAGAACAGCCTGTCTCAAACTACAAAAAGAAAAGTGCTCAATAGGAGTTCCCTCCACGGAATTCCTCAGGTATAGAATAGATGACCAAGGGATCCACCTGACCAACTCCAAGATCAAGGTTATCAGAGCAGCCCCCACACCCAAAAACAAACAGGAGTTACAAGCCTTCCTAGGGCTGTTGAACTTCTACCATGCATTTTTGCCCCATAAAGCAACTATAGCCGAACCCCTACATAGACTGCTGGATAAGGGAAGCCCATGGATCTGGACGTCAAAACATGATGCCAGCTTCTGAAATCTAAAAAACATCCTGTGTAACAGCTCCACGGTCACAATGTTCATTGAAGATCTGCCCCTATGCATCGCTTGCAACGCATCCCTGTATGGAATAGGAGCAGTCCTTAGCCACTTAACGGGGAACGAAATACAGAAGCCGATAGCATTTTATTCCAGAACCCTGACAAAGGCGGAACGAAATTACGCCCAAATTGACAGGGAGGCATTAGCAATTGTCGCCGGCGTGAAGAAATTTCACGATTATCTGTACGGCAGACAATTCACCATCTTCACCGACCACAAACCCCTCTTAGGCATATTCACATGGGACAAATTAATGCCCCAAATCCTGTCACCCAGAATCTTAAGATGGTCGACCTTTTTATCAGCTTACACATATAAACTAGTTCACAAACCGGGGAAAGAATTGGGTCATGCAGACGGACTCAGTAGGCTCCCCTTGCCGTCCAATGACCCTGACCCAGCCCCGGCAGGTCACATCCTAGCAATTTCAGAACTGCCGGAATGCCCCTTAGCCGCTAGGGACATTGCCTCTGCCACAGCCAAAGAGAAAACCATTAGCAGAGTGCTGCAGTGGGTCACTGCCGGGTGGCCAGCTAAGTGCCCAGGGCCAGAGTTCCAGCCATACTTCGCTAGGAAACAAGAACTGTCATCCCACTTGGGGTGCATTCTATGGGGCAACAGAGTAGTGGTTCCGGGAAAACACAGACCACAGACATTACGCACACTACACGAAGGACACCCAGGAGTGGTAAAGATGAAAGCCCTCGCTAGGAGCTATGTGTGGTGGCCAGGAATAGATAAAAACATCGAGGACTACGTAGCAGGATGCTACCCCTGCCAGTTAGCAAGACCAGCCCCACCCCAGGCCCCAGTCCATAAATGGGAGACTACCAGGAATCCGTGGTCCTGGGTACACTTGGATTTCGCAGGGCCCTTTCAGGGACAAACTTTCCTAATAGCTGTGGATAGCTTTTCCAGGTGGCTGGAAGTCATTCCAGTCAACAGCATCACTACAGCTGCCACAATACAGGTGCTTAGGGGGCTTTTCACCACACATGGCCTCCCCGATGTCTTGGTCTGAGATAATGGGCCCCAATTTACTTCTCGTGAATTTCAGATATTCACCAGGGAGAACTCTATTAGGCATGTCACGTCAGCTCCGTTCCACCCCTCGTCTAACGGTATGGCTGAGATTATGGTGAGATCTACAAAAGATGCCCTAAGGAAATTCATCAAAGGGAACTGGCACCAATGACTAGCCCAGTTCTTATTAGCCCAGCACACCACCCCCTGCACAACCATGGGGAAATCACCAGCGGAACTACGGTGGGGAAGACGACTGATCACCAGGCTGGACAGAATGCACCCTGACAGGACTAATGCCGACGCAGAGCAACCCCTTCCGCAAAGATTCTTAATGAACGGACAAACCGTTTGGGCAAGGAACTATGCTGGGGGACTTAAGTGGGTGCAGGGGGGTTGTTCTGGTACAGGCAGTTGTATTGTGGATTTAATTCCTTGTTAAGACACCTATTGGTCTGTTTAAGCAAATTTAGTCACATTTAACGACCCTTTCCAGACAGTGAACTCATAAAGCACCTGGTTCATCTGAAATACCTTTATTTTGCATGTAGAAGGTGGTTACAGCAGAGAAGGTGTGGTCAGGTGAATCTGGACGGAGCTTTAAGGTCGAAAGACAGTAACAGGATTACTGTCCGCATGGCTTGTGTTCAGATGTTACAATGGAGGATGGAACACAAGGGAGCAAGGAGAAGGAGGAAGTCCAACCCAAAAGGGGTGGATCCTAGTACAGCATCATGAGCAGGATAGGAAATACATCACAAAGGGGGAAGGTACTGGTAGACCCAATTAGCATATTGGTAATTTCCCAAGAACAGCCACGTGGTGGCAGCACAGGTTTGTCATAGACCAAACAGGACCCTTGTCATACCTTATAGATACTGGCCGCAATAGGCACATCCAATGACACATTGACCAACTAAGAAAAAGGAGCCCCCCAAAAATAACGGAACTTGCAAACCCTGAAATAGGAAAAGAAGGAGCCCCACAAGAACTTGAACTAGAACTAACCAAACAGGCATTACCAGGGACTGCCACTCAGCAACTACCAGAACAGGGGGAAGGGGAGCCGGGCGCAGAAACACCTCTACGTCGCTCCGGGCGAACAAGGAGACCACCAGCCTACCTACAAGACTACGAATGGGCAGGCAACAAACTACAACAGAGGGGCGGGGCAGAAACCTGTTTGGGGGAAGGGTAAGGGGTGTGATGTATTAATGTTAAAGTGTTAATGTTATAAGTTCATGTTAACCATTGTGTGAGGTAAATAACTGTGACAGGAGTACACGCGGCAGCTTTTGACAGCTGTCAAAAGCTGCCGCCGGCGAATGCGCAGGCGCGGCAGCTGACAGCTCTCAGCTGTCAGCACGGCCACCTACCACACAAGCGCAGCCACCACAAGGATTCTGAGCTGTCAAAGAACCGACGCAGCCAATTGGTTCAGCAGTTCAGACGGGAGGAGGACGAACGGCTGATTGGTCCAGCCAGCCGGTGGCTGGCTATAAAAGAGCAGAAGTGGAGGAGATGATTGTCCGGTACCTCAATAAACAGTTAACTGCAGCCAGCTGTCTCCGAGTGGTCCTTGAGCTGAGCCACTTCAGTTCCAATGTCACTATGCTGCTGCACTACTTCATCAGGAAATAAACAAAGCAGAGAGGCTGAGAACAAATGTGGCTGGTGGTGAGGCTGTCTTTCATATAGTCTTCAGATTTAATGTGAGTTGAAATAGAAGAAATAACAAAGACCTGGTTTTCATTTGATTGAATTTTGTTGTTATTTCAGAGCAAAAAATCATTTGTTTTCTTTTTGTTTTTGATTTATCAGTTTTGCATCCAGTGGGCTAGAGTCATCTATGCTAATGTACCCACTGCTTTGCCCTCTCAAATATTTTGCATTTTTTTCCATTGGAATGCCAGTCCCTTTTGCTTGGAAGGTTATACAGCTTGTCAACCAAGATCCAGAATGGAATTGCCAGCCAATCAAATTATAGAATACTTAAAAGGTCAAAGAAGTACAGCACACTAACATAATTCACAGGCTATATGAGGCATTAAAATCCTAATACTTCATTCTCGTTACAAAGGTTGTAATGAGAATGAGAAATGGCAAAACACGACTTTATTCCCATGATGATTCTTGCAAGAATCTTAAAGGAGGGGAGCTATAAACTTAACCCATTCTTGTTCTTATGACAGTATCTTTATATATAAATATTAACTACAATGCTAGATAGTATTGTAGCTTTCTAATTTGTACCAAGTAATAAATATTTATTCATCTAAATTATTCATTTACTTTATTATACCTTTGTTCCAATCTTGTTTACCAGGAAATGTCAAAGGCACTATATTTGCATGCACAATTTAAATTGTTGTTTATTATATTGATATGAAGTGTTTTTCATTTTTCCATGAATTTCATCCCAGGTGCTGTTGAGTTATTTGTTTCTCCCAACTTCAACATACTCAAAAGTGCAGACACCTTTATGGAGCATCATTTCTTTATCAGAAATCCTGCTTTTTATAAGATTCTAATCACTAGATCTTTCTCACTACTAATTTGCAGGGTGTGTGTGTGAAAAAGAATCCTGTTTAATTTATAAATCTTGCCACCCTAAATAACTAATTGTGTTATGTTGCTGAAATAAAGAAAAGAAAAACAGTGAGAGAAATATCCACCCCAGTTTTTAACCATTTTTCTTCAGTTCTTATTTTTGGTGAAGTGCTCATGAAGGAGACAAAATAAGGACTGACATAACCTGGAGACATTTGGTTAACTTCTTTTAGAATGAAATATAAAATGTTAACTCATGTCTCTGAAATTAGGAAGGGGCAAAATAATATCTGCATGTTCCCTGATTGAGAATCTCTCATATCTCAGTCTGTATATAAAAGACAATCCAGAGACATCTTTGAAGGTTCTCTTTCAAAGCATCTCAGCTTCCCTGAGCGTCTGGGGATTTCTGTTATTAATTGAAGTTAATTTTCTAGGATATCAGTTTGCCATGCATGTGGGAAAGATTGATAGCCTCTTCAATTCTCAAGAGGGTGGAAAATGACACTGTTCCATCACTGGGTGCCTTCACTTTTATCATTACAAATCAAATTATAAACATCAGGGCAACCTTGCTGAAATCTGATTTCGGGAGATTTCCATTAGATTAATTAGGTGGCCAAAGCAAAGATGGTAAAATATAAGGGGGAGTGGGGGGATGGGGAGGAGAAGGAGGAGGGGGAGGGGAGGAGGATGATATTGTGAAGGAGGAAGGGAGGCCAGAGAAAACCATTCACTTCTTGCAGAATGGGAAAGTCAATTCAACAATGGGTAATTAGTGTGGGCCATGGATTCTCAAAGGCACTGAGGACACTGGACTCTTTCTCTTACTCTGATGTTTAGTGCAGTATTGTGGACCCCTCATTTAATTAGGGCACTTTGATACCCAGAGGATCTTCAAGCTCCAGGGCATGCTAAAGAGACTGACACCAGCAAAGATTCTGTCTCCTTCCACTCTAATTAGAGATACAATGAGTGGCAAAGACAATGTTTTACTCCAAGATTTTTTCAGCAGATACCTCTGGCAGGAAACAATCATTTATTCTGTGTCTATATTGTTATTCAGATTAAATTGTTAGCCTTCAAAAGGTGAGCTGAGGGTACATATCTATTAAAAATGCTTAGCAGGGTTCAGAAATGATGAAACAATTCCTGGTTGTTCCTTTTAAAGATAAATAAAAAGGTAACCTTGCCTTTAGAATATTTATTACGTAGCTCACTTTTTTAGATGGCAAATGAGTGAAATAAGAACAATGGACTCAGAACAATGGACACATTCTGATGCGTCATCCCTTTCCCTACCTTGAATATAATTTTTGTAACATTGTTGGTTGATTTAATTTGTTTGTTCTGTGCCTCTATAGAATTTATTTCTAAAAAAAAATAGCAATTCCAAAACCTTTTTTTATCTGTACGATACTTGCATTTTAAATGCCAAATTTCTCACAGGTTTATTATTTTTGGCTATGTCCCAAAGGAAATTCCCAGGCTGGATTTTAGCTCAGGATAATTTTTCTTTATAAAAAGAAGCAGCCCTCTCCAAATGCATATTACACTGCTCAAAAAAATAAAGGGAACACTTAAACAACACAATGTACTGTATATAATAGGAATATTTCATTCATTCATATCTACAGTAGGATGTCTTATTTTTGTGTTCCCTTTATTTTTTTGAGCAGTATATATCTGAAGATACAAATATCTGTCCGAAGTTGGAATTGTTTTTTGATTGCCATTTTCAGGTCAACTTAAAAGAAAAACTATAATGGGCATACAGTATATCATAAATCAGAACAAAATATTCTCATACTGTATGATTCAAGCTAAATAATCTGCTGATTACCTTAATTGCTGCTTCCATCTTTTTCCAAGTCCTAAGTTCTTGCATATATTTTCATTTACCTACTCTGGTAACCTTCTCTGTTACTGGCATATCCCTTTGAAACATTTACCTTTTGAGCTCATGATAGCCTTTGTGGCCTTACCTTACACATGAGTGTTTCTATTTCAACTGTTTTTCCAAGTCCAGCTACCATTTGTATTGTACAAGCGTAACCAATAAAACCTTTTCTGCAAACTAGAATAAACTACCAAACAAGCAATACAGATCATTTGCACAGGAAAATATGATTCCTTTTCTTTTCTTTCCCTTTCTTTGTTTTAAAAAAATATTTCCCCAGAAACCAAAGTTTCTAAGTACAAGTTAAAATGCACATATTTACATTATTACTTTTGATCGACTGTTCTGTACTAATTTGGAGAATATAAATATCTCAAGGGATGCAACATATTGGAAATTAATTGATGCATACATAAAATACTTATTCTGTTTCATTGTTATTTGGAAGAAAATATTTGGTTCTATTTTTTTTAAAAAATCAGCATTTTTACAGATTTATTTTACTATGATTACTCTAGATTGAGGTTTACTTGTTTATATATTTAAAAATAAATTGCAGGTAGCCTAAAATAAGTAAATTAGAAACAAATTCATCAGCAATTGCAAAAAATAGAACCGATTTTGTACAGTAAGGCACTATATAAAATTAACACCAACAAATCTAAGTTTATTTTTAAATTCAGAATTGCAGTGATTCTTCGTCCAATAATATATACATTACTTTTATCATGCTTTATTAAAATGATCAAGTTTCTGTATGGGACATCAAACAGTTAACAATCTAATATGCTTTTTAGTTTCATAATGATATTTTTTAAAAGTATATAACTTGCTTCAATAGCATATTAATGCCCTCTACTGAATAAGTTATGCTTTTTTATAGAACAAAAAAAACCCTGTACCTTAGGTGTCTGAGGATATGTGTATGTGACCATGTAAGCAAAAATGGGCCATTTTTATGTCCTTGCAGGCAGGGCACACAATGAAAAGGAACAGATCTTCAACTGCAGTGGCAACTACCATCTTGATCTTTCATCCCATCGATATCCCTGGTCTTAGCATTATCATTCACATTCTGGCCATGTCAGTACATGCTTCTGAGGATTGGCCAGAAATCATAGTTGGACTAAAATGTAGCTTGCCTCTGTACAGGTTGTCCTCAACTTACAACAGTTGATTTAGTGATCATTCAATGTTACAACGGCACTGAAAAAAATGACTTATGACTGTTTTTCACAGTTAAAACCTTTGCAGCATATCTGCCATGGTTCCGATAGATGAAACCCATTAAAAGAACTTCAAGGCAAAATTCTTCCTCAAAGAACATTTTATTCAGGAAACAAAGCATTGGCACTACATAGTTGAACTCAAAAACTAAATTCCCTTTCCTCAGATACAAAGTAACAAAGAGCAATTCACACCCCCAGTAAGCTGTCATAAATCACATTCTCCAATTAGTCTAAAACATGCACCTTTTCCCCAGCTCCTCAGCCTGCCAAAAGGTTATCAGCTCATCCTTGGGTTTCCACAAGGCAGAGTTATTATTATGGCTAGCTGAGCTTGAGATTTCATCCCAACCCCTGCCCCCCTTCCGCACATGATTTCTAAATACCAGAACAAGCATGTTAAAGGAAAAGAGAAAATGTCTGCATTTTCATCAGTTGTCAGAGCAGGAACATCCAATGTTTACAGCGTTGACATCCAGCCCCTCTTACAAAAAGGATAAATCCTGCAATTCAAACAAAATCATAGGTTAGGGGTTGCCCCTTGGTTTATTAGGGTGCTTTTCATAGAATTTACTAATGAGCCTGTCAGCTTTTACATCACTATATTTTACCCATGTGGCTTCAGACAATGGATATCCTTTCCACTGCACTAAGTACTGGAGCTTTCCCTTAAAAAGTCTAGAATCAAGAATACGCTTCACTTCATAATGAGTCTGTCCAGCTACCACTAGAGGGTTAGGTGCCTTCTTAGTGGGACGTCGTAAGATAGAACCCTGAAAAGGTTTCAGTAGGCTACAATAGAATACAGGGTGGACTTTTCCTAAAGGTCTGGGAAACTTTAACTCCACCGTGACTGGGTTAATGATTCTTACGATGGGGAAGGGACCTAGGTACTTCAGTACCAACTTCTTACTAGGCAACTTAAGTTGTAGATATTTTGTGGATAAGTAAACTTTTTCCCCAACCTGGAATGATGTTTGGGGAGCCCTCTTTTTATCTGCTTGTTTTTTATATGTCTCAAAAGCCTTTTTCAGAGCAATTTTCATTTTGTCCCAAACCTCCTCCCACCCCCTCACCCACTTGTCAAGCATTTGGGAAGCAGAAGGTCCCTGAGGATATTTGGGTATTGGGTTAAACTCTTTTCCTGTGGCAACTTTAAAAGGCATAAAACCGGTGCTGCTGTGAACAGAGTTATTGTAAGCCACCTCTGTGAAAGGGAGGAGGTCAGTCCAGTTCATTTGCTGATAATCTACATAGCATCTGAGGTACTGTTCCACCATTGAGTTCACTTTTTCAGCCTCCCCATTCATAGATGGGTGAAAAGCCAATGACAGTCCTTGCAATGAGCCAATTAACTTGAGGAAACTCCTCCAGAACCTGGCCATAAACTGTACTCCTCGGTCTGAGATTATCCACTTTGGCGCACCATGCAGCCTTTAAATGTACTTCAGAAACATCTTGGTTAGTCTCTGGGCTGATGGGAATCTTTTGAAGGCAATGATATGAGCCTGCTTTGAAAATAGATCTATCACAGTCCAAATCACCATATTTTCCCCTACTTTCAGGTAATTCCACTATAAAATCCATAGCAATTTTTTCCCACCACTGGGAAGGGTCCAGGTTTTTTCCCAGAATTCTTTTCATGGTGGCACATATAGCACAGCTCTTGATGTAGTTCTCTATGGCCTGTTTCAAACCTGGCCACCAAAATTGTCGACGGACTAGATGCAGTGTTTTCAAATAACCAAAGTGTCCAGCTTGTTTCACATCATGACCGTGCTTGAGAGCATTGAGGTGGAGGGTTTCGGACAAATACAACTTCCCCCCTTTGTAAACTAATCCATCCCTACATGTCAGGGAGGTTTGATTGTCTTTGAACCATCGATCATTGAGGAGTCCCTGTTTTAATTTCCTCGTCCCAGGATCATCGGAGTTTTGGACTCTTGACAATGGGGCTCTTCGTGGTGTTAGTTGAGTAGCAGCTTGTGGTGTAGATATGATTGCTTCATTAATCTCTTCACGCTGGCTCTTGTATTGAGGTAATCTGGATAAAGCATCAGCTAGAAAGTTTTTCCATCCTGGTATGTACTTCAAGGTAAAGTTAAATCAGTTTAAATATTGCGCCCACCATACTTGCGCTTCGGGGACAGCTTGTGGGGAGTTTGCAGTGCTTCTGGGTTTTTGTGATCAGTCCATACTTCCAAAGGCACCTTGCTCCTTTACAGGTAGTGCCACCAGTTTAATAGAGCCCAATGAATTGCAAAGGCTTCCTTCTCCCACACGCCCACCTTGTCTCACAGTCAGTGAACTTTTTCGAGGTGTAGGCATAGAGCTGTAGGACCCCTTCATGGTTCTTTTGCAATAGTACAGCTCCGACAGCCACGTTGCTGGCATAGGCTTGAATCACAAAGGGCTTCCCTGGGCTCGACCACAAATATTTTTTTCAGGTTTTCGAAAGCAGTTTGACAGTTTATAGTCCATGTCAGCGGCTGGCCCGGTCATGGCTTTCCCCCATCTTTGCCAGTTGTTAACAAGTCCATGAGGGGTAAAGCAATTTCAGCAAGTGAGGGGATGAATTATTGGTAAACGTTGGCAAACCCCAGAAAGCTTTGAAGCTGCTTGTGAGTCTTTGGGGGTTGCCATTCGATTACAACTTTCACTTTACCAGGATCCATTTTGATGCCCTCACTGGAAATTCTGTAGCCTAGATCAGGGCTTTTCAACCTTTTCACCCATTGTACCAGTTTTAGGATATGGCAATATTCGATTACCACCAGTCACCCAGCAAGGTGTCAAAAACGTGACCAAAAAAGAAGGAAAAATGATAAAGTACAGGTAGTCCTCGACTTACAACAATTTGCTTAGTGACTGTTCAAAGTTACAATGGCAATGAAAAAAAGTGACTTATGACCATTTTTCACACTTATGACTGTTGCAGCATCCCCAAGGTCATGTGATTTACATTCAGATGCTTGGCAACTGATTCATAATTATAATGTTCACAGTGTCCCAGGGTCATGTGATCAATGGCTGGGGGGGGCGTGGCCAGCTCATCACTCAGGTTGCAGGGTGCCTGTGTGGGGGAATCCATGGGTCTCTGGTGGAGGGGGGTGGGACTTGGGTGGGTGCCTTCCTTCCCTCCCTCCTTCTCATTGTCCTTCCTTCCTTCCTTCCTTCCTTCCTTCCTTCCTTCCTTCCTTCCTTCCTTCCCTCCCTCTTTGTTCCTTCCTCATTCCCTCTCTCCCTTCCATTGTGCCTCCCTCCCTCTCATTGTCCTTCCTTCCTTCCTTCCTTCCTTCCTTCCTCCCTTCCTTCCTTCCTTCCTTCCTTCCTTCCTTCCTTCCTTCCTTCCTTCCTTCCTTCCTTCCCTCTCTGTCCCTTCCTTCCTTCCCTCCCTCTCTTCCATTGTCCTGTGGTACACTGGCTTGGTGTGTGCAGCTACAGCTGAGCTGCAATCAGAAGCCTTCTGTGGTCAGAAGGCGCTCAGAAGCTGCCCACAAGGGGCACTCAGAAGCCCCTCAGTGCTCAGAAGCCACCCGCGTGGTGTGCTTAGAAGACACCCTCACTCAGTGCTCAGAGGTCACCCATATGGGGCACTCAGAGGTTACCCATGCTCGGCACTCAGAAGCCATCCACACTCGGCATTCAGAAGCCGCCCACATGGGACACTCAGAAGCTGCCCACGCAGGGTGCTCAGAAGCCGCTTGCACTCAGAAGCCACCCACGCTTGGAGCTCAGAAGCTGCCCAGCACTCAGAAGCCACCCCAACTGTGCTCAGAAGCTGCCCTGCCTGCACTGAGAAGCCACCCTGCCCACGCTCAGAAGCCACACTCTGGATGCAAAAGCGCGGCTCAGCTGTAGCTGCACACACTGATCCTGGGCTCCTGCCCAGCTCACTTGCTTGTGGAAAACATGCTGCTTGCTAAGTGAAGCCCCAGGATCAGCAGGCTACAGCTGATACAGCTGAAGTGGGGCTTCACCTAGCATGTAGCATGTTTCTGCAAGTGGCTGGGCAGGAGCCATTCACTTGCTAGCCCTTCCCCCCAAAACATGCCACTTGCTCACTCACACTTCCTCACTCACTGCTCCACTCACTGTTCCTCCAAAAACAGGCCAGTCTGCCCCTTTTATACCTTTTCTTCTCTCTGCCCTCCTCCTTTTCTCTTCTGGGTGCACCAGAAGCTCCAATTAGTATGTCGCCACAGATCCTGGGGATTCTGGCAAGCTCTGCAGCTCCAGCTGATCTCCTCCAGGTCTGTGCAGCTCCATTTTAACTGGTTCCCTCCCCCACTCCAATTATCTAGGGCTTGTGTACCACCAGCCAGGTGCTTGTGTACCACTGGTGGTATGCGTGCCACTGGTTGAAAAGCCCTGGCCTAGATAATCTAGTCGGGTCTGATGGAATTCACACTTTGATAGTTTAACATATAGTTTAGCATTCAACAATTTCTTTAACACTTCTCACATAAGCTTCATGTGGTCAGCCATATTCGTGCTGTATATATGGATATCATCAGGATATCCTTATAAAAACCCCTTGTACTAATGATCGTGTAGCACCTGGTTGATCAGCTGCATGAAGACTGCTGGAGCCCCCTGTAGTCCAAATTGCAGAACTTTGAATTGATAGCTCCCAATGGGACAGTTAAAAGCAGTCTTCCATTCATCTCCTTTTCTTATTCTTACTCAGTAATATGCCTCTCTTAGGTCCAATTTAGTGAAGATGCTCCCCTTTGCTAGGTGGGTTAGTAGGTCCTTCAGGAGCGGGAGGGGGTACTTGTTCTCTATGCTCACAGCATTTAACCCTTTATAGTCTACACAGAGATGAAACGTCCCATCTTTTTCCTCTTTAAATAACACCGAGGCCCCCACTTGAGATTTGGCTGGCTCAATGAATCCTCTTGCTAGGTTTTTGTTCACATATTGCTGCAGCTCATCCATTTCAAGGGGGGTCAGGGCGTACATTCTCGGCTTTGGGAGTTTAGCATCTGGTAATAGTTCTATGGCACTGTCATTGGGCTAATGGGGTGGCAGAACGTCACACTCTTTCTCATTAAACATCTCCGCTAAATCCCAGTATTCACTGGGGATGAGTGGTTCTCCTGGTTGGGGCATGGGCATCTTTGCTAACTTGGTGGGTGGCTATACCAGTAATGTCAGCTGAATTAAGAGGGGGTTTGGGCCCTATAGGTAATCTCACAGTCCTCATTCCCTTTTGCCACCAAATAAAAGGTTTCCATTTGTCTAACTAGGCTAGACCTAAAATCACAGCCTCAGTCATCTTTGGAGCCACCATGAAACGAATGAACTCTGAATGTTCACCTACAGTAGTGGCCAAAATTGAGGAAACTTTTTGGGAAAAGTGTATTTTTTAGGTTTGATGGCTAATAACACCACTTTTTATGGGAGTAGTATCATAAAACTATATATCAATGGAAAGATAATTTAATCAAGAATGTAATGCAACAAAGTTTGTTCAATTATCTGTACTATATGAAAAGTTATAGTCAAATAACCAGAAAAAGGAAGCACAACTTGCTTAGGTTGATATCAGGTAGCTTTCCTTCATCTGATTGTAGTCAATGAGCATGAGTATTTAGAGAGCCAATCAGGTGTCATCTTGTTTTGGCAATGAGCCAATCAGATCACAGTAGGATTCAGTTATTGATGTAATGTATTGAAGCTGAGAGGATAACATTTTTCAGTGTGTTATGTAATCACTATCAAGTTGGTTGGTGTTTTTTTCTTTCATTTTGTGAGCTTGTAAAACATAATAAAATTAAAATAATGGTGCAAAGACTTGACTGGTTGCCCAGAAAGCGATGTAAAATGGTATTATTAAGTGAACAAGGCTATAGTTATAAAGAAATTAGAAGAAAAAATGATGGAAACTTAACCAAAGGTGGCATTTGTACTGTACACTTTTCCCAAAAGGTTTCCACAATTTTGGCCACTACTGTATTTCTAAGCATATAGGCTCTGTCAGTTGTGTGACTAAGGTTCCTCCCATTAAAGAGCCATCTGCTTGTTCAAATCTCATCGGCTTGGAAAGCAAATTTGCCCGTACACACATCTTAAGGGCAAGTGGCAAGCTGATAACGCACTGGGAACATCCTGAGTCCACTAGCACTCTTAAATCCACTTGTACACCCATCTTAGGGACTATGACTTTGACAGCAAGATAAAAAGGTGGAATGGGTCGACTCAACATTGGGTCATTTTCTCCTTCATCATTACTGTTGTAGGAGGGCAGAGTGGTAGAAGATCCAGCTTGGGCCTCGGTGTTTTCCTGCATGGGTGATGTGGCTTGGGAAATGGATCTTGTGTGATCCAGTTTGAGTCTTTTGCCGGCTGTTGGGCTGGTTTTTTCCTCCCCCGTGGTCCTAATCTGCTTCCTTGTTGAGCCTTGGTGGAGCAGTGGGCTAATGCCTCCTTAAGTAACACCAGCTGCCTGCAATTAGTGCAGGTTTGCATCCCACCAGGCTCAAGGTTGACTTAGCCTTCCATCCTTCCGAGGTAGGTAAAATGAGGACCCAGATTGTTGGGGGCAGTAAGCTGACTTTGTAATAATGCCGCTTGGGGTGTGTGTGAAAACCCTAACAAGCAGGCATATACATAGAATGAAGGCTACTGCTAAGCTTGTAAGCCGCACTGAGTCTTCGGAGAAGGGCGGGATATAAATGGAATTAAAATATAAAAAAATAAAAAAATATGGGATTGGGTAATTCACTGCTCAGTGCCCCTGTTATCCACATCTGAAGCACTTGATTGGTGTACTGGGAGGTAGCTTGGGGGATTCCACGACTGTGATGGCTGGGGATTTTTGGGGAGGTGGCCACCTTGCCTGCTCTGGTTTCAGCCTGGCTTCCTGAGGTGGTGGCTTCTTGTAGCGAGCAAGCTCGACATCCAACCTTACTGCTGCCTGATACCACTCCTGAAATTGATTAGGGACAGCCTGATAGACACAGGCTTGGGAAAGGTGATCATCTAGCCCCTCCTTGAAGTGATGCACTAGGCCACCTTTCTATCTGACCTGCTACCTTGCAAAATTCTCATACATATTCCAATGCAGGTCTACCATCTTGCTTTATCTTGTGGATTTGTTTTTCCACTTTGAGGGCTATGGATGGGTACTCAAACCTGGCTCTTAATCCAAGAAGGAAGAGGTGGAGATTCCCCAGTTCAGGCACTTGCTCTTTGTACAGATTGTTTAGCAACTCAGATGCTTCCCCTTCCAAATTGGCTGTGACTACATCGACTGTAGCAGCTGGATTCTGGTAGAAATTGGCATTGCGATTCATGTGGGAATGTATTTGATTAAAGAAGAAGATCAGCTTCTCTGGATTGCCATCAAAAGTTGCTCTAAGTGGTGGTGCCATCATGGGCTGCTGCCTCCCCATTGCGGCTGCATTCCCAGCAGTTGTTGGCCTCCCAACGGTGCCTGCGGCATCCCCAATTGCTGCAGTCCCCCCTGTGGTTGTTGCACATTCAGGGGCTGTTGCCACGCCCACTGCTGCTGCGCTCCCATTGGCTGCTGACCTCCTGGCAGTGGTGGCTGTGGCATCCCCAGTTACTGCAGATCCCCCTGCTATTGTGCATTCAGGGGCTGTTGCCAACCTCACTTCTGCGGTGCTTTCACCGGTAGCTGACCTCCTGGCAGTGGTGGCTGCAGCATCCCAAATTGCTGCAGGGTCCCCAATGGTTGAGGGACCTGTTGCTGTCTGGCCAACAGGTCACGTAGCTGTTATATTAAACCTTGTTGAACGCTCACATCTGGGTCTCCTCCCTGCATAGGCCTTGGCCTTGGGTGGTGCCGACAGTGATGCACAGAGCTGTGTGACCGATAGTAGCAACAGTCAGGGCTCTAACGGTACTGTGATGATCCAGACTTCAGCTGTCCCAGTGATAACTGGGGCTTCAGTAGTGGGGCAGCTCATCAGGGCTGTGATCATAATCATGCCACCTGGAGCCATCATGGTGGTGGTGCCTGTTGAGGGATCACAATGATCAACACCGACCAGGGCTTCTCTGCTGGCTGGGGCTCTTGTGTCATGAGTGGCACTCGAGTTCTGGAGGAGCAACAATGTCTCAGACTGCTGTGTTCAGAGTGGCAGCCGGGACTCTTCTTTCTCATGGGGCTGGAGGTTAATGCTAATGGCTTCAAAGATGGGGAAGCTTCTTGGGCTCCATCGGTGGGGCTGGGACAGGTTGGCATCGGCTCCACCAATCATCGTGTTCACTTGCATGCAAAGAGTGAAAGTTGCTCCCTGCTTCTCACCTCTAGCCCCTCGAATCTCTCCACCAACTTCTCCACCAATTGGCTATGGACTGCAGACAGATACTTCCATTCTTTAGAGTCCTCAGTAGTTGCCAATGTCTTGGCTCTCCAACAGTCCAGAGAACACATTTCTCGAGAGGTTCCTGCTTACAAATCGGCTTTGGATGCTTTCAAAGAACTTGCCTTTGGCAGGGTTGCCTTGAAGTTCTTAGAGTCTCCACTGGGCAGGGTCCACTCTGATGACCATATCAGTTCTTGCATCTTTGGTCTTGCTTCCTGCTGTAAGGCATCAAATGTTTCTTTCTCCGCCGGTGCACTGGCTTGTGTTCCCTCTGCTGATGCAGCAGCCATGCCCAGGGTGCTGGTTACAGGTACTTCTTCCTTCTCCATGCTGAGATCTTCCCCGAGTCTTTGTCAGCCTATCCCCTAACTTAGGGAAGGTGACTGGAGCTCAGGACCCCAAGGTGGTTAAGGTAGAAAGGTAGTTTTTGGGTTAATGTCATAGTTCTGATGGATGAAACCCATTAAAAGAACTTCAAGGCAAAATTCTTCCTCAAAGAACATTTTATTCAGGAAACAAAGTATCAGCACTATATAAGGTAAAGGTAAAGGTTCCCCCGCACATGCGTGCTAGTCGTTTCCGACTCTAGGGGCCGGAGCTCATCTCCGTTTCAAAGCCGAAGAGCCAGCGCTTGTCCGAGGACATCTCCGTGGTCATGTGGCTGGTATGACTGGATGCCAAAGGCGCACGGAAAGCTGTTACCTTCCCACCGTAGTGGTCCCTATTTTTCTACTTGCATTTTTTACGTGCTTTCGAACTGCTAGGTTGGCAGAAGCTGGGATGAGTAACAGGCGCTCACTCTGTTACGCAGCACTCGGGATTCGACCCACCAAACTGCTGACCTTCTGATCGACAAGCTCAGCATCCCAACCCACTGAGCCACCACGTCCCTTATCAGCACTATATAGTTGAACCCCAAAACTAAATTCTCTTCCACAGACACAAAGTAACAAAGTGCAATTCCCACCCCCAATAAGCTGTCATAAATCACATTCTCCAATTAGCCTAAAACACAGGCCTTCTCCGCAGCTCCTCAGTCCGCCAAAACATTATCAGCTCGTCCTTGGGTTCCCACAAAGCAGAGTTATTATGGCTAGCTGAGCTCAAGGTTTCATCCCAACCCTGCTTTCTGCGCCTGATTTCTAAATACCAGAAAAAGTATGTTAAAGGAAAAGAGAAAATGGCTGCATTTTCATCAGTTGTCAGAGCGGGAACATCCAATGTTTACAGTGTTGACAATACCCATGATCATGTGATCAAAATTCAGATGCTTGGCAACTGGTTCATATGTACTTATGACCATTGCAGCATCCTGGGGTCATGTGATCAGTTTTTGCAACCTCCTGATAAGCAAAGGTATTTGGGAAAACCAGATTCACTTAACAACCAGTTTACTACTTTATCTACTGCAGTGATTCACTTAACAACTGTGGCAAGAAATGTCATAAAATGGGTCAAAAGTCATTTAACAAATTTTCACTTAACAACATAAATTTTGGGCTCAGTTGTGGTTTTAAGTCGAGGACTACCTGTATTATGTCTCATGTGTTAAGAAACAGCTATGCAGACTTCTAGTATGTGTCAAAGCACAATTTTTAAAAGGAAAATATTCCCTGGTTCCCTACTATTTGTTGTATTAGCAGACATCATAATCCAGGTAAATTCCAATTATAAACCATCTCCTTTAAGAGGATGCAGTTTAATCAGTCAAGAGCTTTTAAACTCTGGTATGGCCATACCTTCTAATGTGGCTACAATATCTTTTTGGTTACAAAGGTTCCCTCCTACCTTTCTGGCTATTTCCTGGCTTCTCAAATGTCTTCAGTTTAATATTTGAGTTCTGAGCTCAGTCTTCAGTTCTGACTTCTGCCCATAATTTCCATTCTATCTTTTGGATGATTCACCTAGTTCTGTTACTTCTGCTGCTACTTCTTTCTACAATAATATTTGCTTCTGCAACAGACTATTTTGCCTCTTAGTTTTGCCTTAAGGAAACAGAGGAAACAGTGAAGAGGTAAAATAAAGTGGAAGAGATGAGTAACTCTAATAGATTTCTTTAGAGAATATTTGTCCCAAAATTAATAATAAGATTGTAGTTTTATTGATATCCAGAACAAGGTCAGGGGTGTGCACAAACAAAATTAGTATATATTTTATTGAGCTTCTAACAAAACCATTCCAGTAAAAATGGGTTGTCATGTATAAGATTACAGTAGTTATGTTGAGACAGAAACAAAGTTGAAATCTTTTTTGGTCCATTAATCATTAATATGCTCCTTAATTTTTTACTTTTGTACTGAGATCAATGAATGAATGAACCTTTATTGTCAAAGTACAACCATGTATACATTGAGATTAGATGGACGGCATTCCTTGCTGAAAACTACATACCACCCATCTTTTGATATCTATTGGACTCTTGTTGCTTCTGATCTTTTAAATAATGTATAAAAGATTATTCTAATTTGAAATGGGAAGCTGCCATGGTACAAATAATGCACCAATTTCAGTCACCAGTTCATTTCCAAGACTGTGTCTAGGTTCTACCAGAGTGTGAATATATGTGTGTAACTTTTATGAACATACTGTCAATATGTTTATACACTGAAATTTAATGTTGCACTGATGTCACCTTTGTTATTTATTTTATTTAGTAGTTATTAATATTAAATATACTATTTTAGACATTGGAGAAAGTATTATATTCTGCCTCTGATTGCTTTAAAACACAAATTGATCAGGAAATGAAACTTTGTGTTTTTACATACAGTTGCTGATCTCCTGTACTGAACCTAACAGGAGGTGAATAATTTTCAACAATGCCTGGATGTCCAGGGAATTTTAAGGAGTTGAAATACATAGATCTAATCTAATGGCTGATATATAGAAATTCCTGCACATTAGAAAGAAGATGCACCACAGTTCTCTCAAATATTCATTTCTAGAGAAGCAAAGCAGCTATTTTAACATGGCTTAAGGAATGGATAATGCTTAGAAATAAAAGACTATTGTACCTAGAGGGGCATGACCTACAGATTGGTTGGCATGCCTTTCTGTGGTACAGGAAGAATAAAATACACAGATATTTTCAAAACTATTTTATAAGGAATGCATTTCTTTTAGAATGGGAAAGAATAAAAGAGAAAATTTTATATTAACAATGGAAGCTTTTGCTTACCCAAATTTAATCAACTATGACAAAGTAATGACTTATAAAGATATATTGGATAATGAAGGAAAACTGAAAGATAGACAAGATTTACAATGACAAGGTATTGAGTTAGCATGGTGGCTATATTTACAAATTCAAACAAGATACAAAAAAGATGAGAAAACAATGGGATTCTATAAAGAACAGACAGAATTTGATCAAACATTGCTAAAACAGATGAAAAGTTGATTAAGAAACTTTATAAATTTCTGCTAAATTTAAAGATGGAAGAAGAACAAGTAAAAGAAAACAATGATAACATGGGCAAAGAACTTTCGATATGCTATAGATTTGGAAGACTAGCAAAAACTATGGGATAAAAATATTAAATTAACTAAAGTAGTGCCATATAAAGAAAACTTGTACAAAATGTTTTATAGATGGCATATGATACCAGTAAGGTTAGTGTCAGAATCCAGTTAGATTTCATTTCTACCTATCTTCTCTTATTAAAAATCTAGCCCTTGCGTTCTCCTGGATTCTGTCATACTAAAAAGGGGAGGGGAAATGCATGGGGACTTTTCTTGCTTTCACTTCCTGTCTTCACTACAAAGTGACCTTTTGTTGATTCACTCCGGGTATACTAAACATAACAATGTAGCTATCTGCCTTTCATCCTATGCCTCTCTTAAGCTCTTCCCTGTATCTACAGTGAGGGAAAAGGGGAGGGGGAAAGATACAACACTTGGAGTTTGAGCAATACAAGGATTGAATGATCATGCCAACTGAGCTGAACTGATATTATTCTTTCTGAAATAAACACCTAGAATATGCCGGTTTGGATCGCCCGGAAGAACTGCGGTTTGTGAGGGGGCTGCTTGGGAACACTTTAAAATGTTGAATGATGGGGAGGACTCCCCAGATACAGTCTAGCATGCCTTCAGTTAATTTCTCTTAATAAATATTCCTGTTGGAAGAAAATATTTCCAAGTGTTCTGTCTTCTTAAGATGTAAATTGAAGTGGGTCTTTACAGTTAGCGAAAATGTTTAAAAATACTTCAAGTAATTGTTGGAAATGTAAACAAAGGCCAGGTACTTATTATCATATCTGGTGGACATGCCCTAAAGCAAAAATGTTTTGGGTTAAGATACATGTATGGTTGGAAAAAATGACTAAAAAACAAATAGATTTTAAACCAGAACTGTTTTTGTTAAGAATATTAGGAGCTAAGTATGAGAAGAAGAGTGAATATTTAATATTACATGTATTAACAGCAGCGAGAATTGTATTTGCCCAATATTGGAAAAATGAAAATTTACCAACTTAAGAAGTATTAATCAGGAAAATTTTAGAATGTGCGGAAATGGATAGATTGAATTTCAAGATTCAAGAGAAAGAAGATTCAGTTTACTTTAGAACATGGGATAATTTCTATCAATGGCTAGGAAAATGAACTAGGGAGAAAGGAATGTGATATGTTATTTTGAATACATACTAGTAAGAAGAATGTTATGGATTGATTAATTAATATTGTCTATGATAAACAATCATACTTACTATTGCTACCTATTACTATATTAATTATTGTTACCTAAACATATGTACCCAGACAATATTCTGTTTGCTAAATGTTGAAAATTTCACTGGGGGATAACCCCAATATTGACCCCAATCTTGTCCTAATCCCAAGCCCAAGCCCAACCACAGCCTAAACCCTAACCCCAATCCTGACCTTATTTTATTCCTAACTCTCTAAAATCCAATAAAATTCTTTAAAAAAAAAAGAATTTTCAACAATGCCTGGATATCCAGGGAATTGAAATACATAGATCTAATCTAACGGCTGATATATAGAAATTCCTGCACATTAGAAAGAAGATGCATCACAGTTCTCTCAAATATTCATTTCTACAGAAGCAAAGAATTTAATTTAATAATTTAATAATTTAATTTGTATACCGCCCTTTTCCCGGAGGACTCAGGGCGGTGAACAGGGCAATACACAATAAAAATAGAATACAAAAATTAAAAAGCCATTAAACATTATGCCCATAAAATTAATACATATTAAAAATTAAAACTATTTATAAAAACCCAACCCCATCCCGTCAGACCAGGCCAGCTTGTTCGAAAAAGAAAGTTTTGAGATCGTGCCGGAAGGAGCGAAGGTCGGGGGCCATCCGGAGCTCAACCGGTAAGCGGTTCCAGAGGTCTGGCGCGCCCACAGAGAACGCTCTCCCAAGACAACTCGCGCGGCTGCATTCTGCACCAGTTGGAGTCTCCGGGTGGACCTCAAGGGCAGCCCCATGTAGAGAGCATTACAGTAGTCTAGACGAGAGGTCACGAGCACATGAGTGACTGTGCGCAAGGCATCCCGGTCTAGATAGGGCCGCAACTGGCGCACCAGGCGAACCTGGGCAAAGGCCCCCCTAGTCACAGCTCCAATATGCTCTTCCAAAGAGAGCTGTGAATCTAGAAGGACCCCCAAGTTGCGGGCCCTATCTACGGGGGGTAATAGCTCACCCCCCATGGCCAATAATCGGAATAATCGGAATTTCCCGGGATGCCGGCACGAACAGCCACTCAGTCTTGTCAGGGTTGAGTCGAAGCCTGTTCCTCCCCATCCAGACCCGGACCGCCTCCAGGCAACAGGACATCACGTCGAGGGCATCACTGGGGTGGTTTGGGGTCAAAATAAAAAGCTGGGTATCATCAGCATATTGGTGATACCCAACTCCAAAACTACGAATGATCTCACCCAGCGGCTTCATATAGATGTTGAACAGGAGAGGCGAGAGAACCGATCCCTGAGGAACTCCACAAATGAGAGGTCTCAAGGTCGATCTCTGCCCCCCTGCCAACACCGACTGCGAACGTCCCAGAAGGTAAGAGGAGAACCACTGGAGAACTGTGCCTCCCACTCTTAACCCTCTGAGACGTCGCAGCAGGATACCATGGTCGATGGTATCAAAAGCCGCTGAGAGGTCTAAAAGGACTAGGACAGAGGAACAACCTCTGTCCCGAGCCCGCCAGAGATCATTCACCAGCGCGACCAATGCCGTCTCCGTGCTGTACCCGGGCCTGAAACCCAATTGGTATGGGTCTAGGTAGTCAGCTTCATCCAAGAACAAAGGAAGCTGCTGCGCCACCACGCTCTCAACAACCTTCGACAAAAAGCGAAGGTTGGAGACCGGACGATAGTTGTTTAAAATTGCTGGGTCCAAGGCAGGCTTCTTGAGGAGGGGTCTCACCACCGCCTCCTTCAAGGCGGCGGGAAAACTACCCTGACTCAAAGAGGCAGTAATCACTGCCTGGAGCCAGCCTCGTGTCCCATCCAGGGCTGCATAAGTCAGCCAGGAGGGGCACGGGTCCAACAAACACGTGGTGGAGCTCAGCTTCCCCATGATCTTGTCCACTTCTTCAGGAGTCACAGGATCAAACTCTTCCCAGATTAAATCGACAAGGCCGCCCGTATCCTCTTCGTCAGACTCTGCCCAGTCAGAGTCCAAACCGGTCCGGATCCGAGCGATTTTGTCCGACAGAAATCGACTAAACTCCTCGGCTCGACCCTGCAAGGGTTCCTCCCTCACCTCCTGATTAAGAAGACAGCGAGTTACCCTAAACAGGGCGGCCAGGCGATTATCTGCGGACGCGATGAGGGTGGCAAAGTGGTTAGATAAGTTCTCGTAAACGACCTTAGTCGTAACCGGTCAGATTCGGATCGGCTGGACCTCCAACAGCTCTCTAGGCCCCGTCTCCGACGCTTCATCTCGCGGAGCTCCATGGAGAACCATGGGGCCCGTTGGGATCTGCGTCGGGTCAAGGGCCGCATGGGTACAACTTGGTCGAGTGCCTCTGTGGCTGCCCTTTCCCAGGCTTCCACTAGGGCATCAACCGAGCTGTGAGCAAAGGAGGCAGGTGGGGGCCCAAGCGCCGTTTGGAACCGCTCAGGGTCCATAAGGCGTCTAGGGCAGAACCATCTTGTTGGCTCAGCAACCCCACGACAGGGAGTGGCAAAACAGAAGACCATCCGCAGGAGATGATGATCGGTCCATGACAGGGGTAAATTAATTGGAGACCCCCCCCCAAGATCATCTAACCACCGTCCGGATAGAAAAACCAGATTGAGCATGTGACCCCCCAGTGAGTTGGGCCCAGAATAACCTGCTTCAGGTCCATGGCCGTCATGGAAGCCATGAACTCCCGAGCTAACTCAGATGATCCCCCCAGGGATGGTAGGTTGAAGTCACCCAAAACTATAAGTTTGGGGAACTCAACCACCAACCCTGAGAGGATATCGAGAAGCTCAGGCAGGGCTGCTGCCACGTGTCTAGGTGAAACGTACACCAGCAGCAAGCCCAACTGAGCTCTGGGACCACATCTCAGGAGGAGGGACTCACACCCGGCTATCTGGACTATGGTGGCCTCCCGCGGACATAAGGTCTCCCTCACAACAACTGCCACTCCACCGCCCCTACCCTGAGCCCTAGGCTGGTGCAGCACCCAGAAACCTGATGGGCTAAGATCAACCAGGGGGACCCCGCCCTCTGGGCCCAACCAGGTCTCCGTAATGCAAGCCAGGTCCGCATGCTCCTCCTCAATCAGATCACGAATGAGAGGTGCTTTATTCATTACGGACCTGGCGTTAAAATACACGAGCCTGAGCTCAGGTGGCTGCTCATCCTCGCTCCCGGTACCACGTGCTGAAATCAGAGGGTTGGAGCGCATCACCGCTTGAAGACAGCGGGGACGCACCCCCGGGTATTGATGTGGCCCTCTGTTCCTACACCTGTGGCCATTCCCAACCGCCGTGGGAATAGATAATCCCACACCCCGCCCCGGGGCCCCATAGGCCCCCAGCCCAGCCCCCACCATGGCGAGATCAGTCCCTGACCTGGTCTGAGAAACAGTTGGTGGAACCCCCCTAGTTTCCAACCGAACCGGTAAACCCACCCCCCTCCCTAACCCCTCAAAACATTTGGCTAAAAAACACACCAGGGGCCTCTTGTTAAATTTAGAAAAGAGGCTCCTGTCCCTGCCCAGCCATCTCTCGGGGTCCCAATAAATGGGCCTGTCATCAAGAGGCACGATGGAAAGGAAGGCGGGTCGCACCCAGGAGAGGGGGGGCACCCCTGAGTGCCAATAAGGCTGTGCTGGAGTAAGATAAAACCATTAGTCCGGGGGAGTCCATCAGTCAAAAGTTGAAAAGCTGGAAGGTCAAGAGTGTCCAATTCACCAGCTCCCTGCCACTGAGCTGGGTACCAATCAGATGACTTCCGAAAATAGAACAGGCACCTCCCTCTCACGAAGGGCCCAGATCTACCATGGGATGGACAAATACCAACTCAGGAAGGCATACCTCCCTAGATCTCTCACCTCTAGGGAGGCAGCAGATGGTAATTGGTTGGTATCGATGATAACATATACGAGCCGCCCTCTCACGGAGGCTCGTCCAAGACCTTCTTGCTTCAGTAGGGACCATAGAGAGAGAAAGAGAAGAACAGCAGTTATCAGGCTTAACCTGAGGGTAACCATAGTTAGGTTGGAGAGCAGGGTTCATCTCAAGGCGGGAAGAGCAAAGCGGGGAGAGCAGGAGACGCCGGACGGCAGATCGATGGACCCTGATGCAGGGGGCTGAAAACCGGAGGCAAAAAGCACGTCGCCCAGCCAGCCACACACAGCACCAGAAGTCAGGCAATCCCACGCCAGCCGCAGGCCTCCCCGGTCGAGAACAGGCAAAAGTAACTTCAAACAATCCTCCACAGACCGCGCAGAGGCCACGAGCCAGCAAAGCGCTCCCCATTCCGCTCGCTGTCGATCACTCCACCGTTCTATCCCAACGCCGAGTCAACCTCCATTACAAAGCATACAGGAATATCAGAGGCCACTCTAGGCCACGGCTCTATCAGCCCCGAGGATCCACCATTCGGAGCTCTCCAAGCCGCGGCTCCTCCCAGCTCCACCGGGACCTCCGAGATGAAGACACTGAAGCTTAGATGGAAAATGGAGGGCTGCAACTCCAACAACATGCCGACTCTTCTTCTCTCTCAGTTCAATCAACTCTCCGAGCCACGACACAGAGGAAAAACATCTCCGCGGGCTCGCAGGAACCCCAGAAGACCGGTAAGGACGCCAAAACTGGAAACACTCCACGGAGCTCAGCCCAACACGTCTGCCATCTTGGGCATGCGTAAATGAGAAGAGGCTGGTGCAACGTTCAATGTTTTTTTTCTGTCTAATCTGATTCTTGGTTTTTCAATAGTAGCTTGCCCTTGCCTCCTTTCTAGGGCTGGAAGAAAGTGACTGGCCCAAAGTCAACCAATTGGCTTGTATGTGTAAGGTGGGACTAGAATTCATAGTCTTCCAGTTTCTAGCCTGATGCCTTAACCTCTAGACCAAACTGGCTAATATGAACACAACCATGCAACATTTTTGCAACAGAGAAGAGACTTGACTTTTTTCCCTTCCGGGTATTTATAAATTGCTAGACTATAGTCTATAGTCACCATGTTCACCAGTGTAGCTTTAATATTCCCTATTATCCAAGTAATAGTCAGATCTCACACAACTACTAAACTTGTACAAGATTGGCCAGACCTGCCATCTGCATTTCAAAATATTACTTAAATACTATTAGGCTTATAGACAACTTTCAGTTTTGAATAAATATTATAGTGGAAGGAAAACAGCCAAGTTTCCACTTGTTTTTAATTCATGCTCTTTAATCTAGTCTCATGTGCAGCTCACCTGGAGCAGGAAAAGAATAAAATAAATGTTTGGGGAGGAAAGGGCTAGGAAACCTGTTCCACATTTTATGTTCTGATTATGAGGTTTACATCTATCCAAATGTGAAATAGTCCCTAATAGGAAGTTAATATGCTGGCTGGGGATATCAAAATACTTACATTTGATAGGTATGAAGCACTGATGGGAGAAGGAATAATTAGCAATGAAGTGTCTTCAGTAAGGATCACGCGAGACAGCTGGCTCAAGTTTAACAATCTTTAATGGTGAGGAACCGGCGCCTGACAGTCTTCCAGCACCTGCTTTTATACCCCAGCTGGCACGCTGGCTAGCCAATCCGAACTGCGCCGGTTTCCCGCGGTCGGCGAGGGCCAATAGGCGGCGGCTGGTTTTGACATCCGGAGCTGTCACTGTTAGCCACGCCTGCGCTGTTTACGAGCGCTTTGACAGCTGAGAGCTGTCAAACCATCGTGCTTGCGCATTAGCCCTCAGCTAATGCTGGTTTACCTCACGTACTTAAATACTTAATGCATAACCAACCATAACGTTAATTCGTACAGTAATACATAACACCCCTTACCCCTCCCCTGAACTGGTGGGGTTACCCCCTTTTGGTTGTCATTTACTTATGCCCCATTTATAGTCAGGGATGTTGCTGCATTCGGTTCCCCTTCCCTCGGTTCTGGATGCGCCATTACTTGTGTGGTGTCTGGATCCGGAGATCCCTGGTTTCTGCCGTTGCTCAAGTTTATTGGGGGTGTTGCGTGGGGGGTGTCATTCCATTCGGGGATGGTGCTAGGCATTGGAAATGACCCACTGTCCCTTTCCCCCATGTTTTGAGTGCCGCGCTGCCGAAGTTGGTCGATATGCCGACGTAAGGGGCAATTATCGCCAGTGTCAATCACGTATGATAAGGGCCCCGTTTGCTCAGTTACAACCCCCGGAATCCATTTGTTCCCTCCCCCATAGTTTCTTGCCCAGACAGTTTGACCCCTTGCAAATGTTCTGTGCGGAAGAGGTTGTTCAGGATCCGCTGTTGCCCTGTTGGGGTGCAATCGGTCGAGTCTGGTCACCAGGCGTCGCCCCCAACAAAGTTCTGCTGGTGACTTCCCTGTAGCCGTGCAGGGGGTGGTGTGCTGGGCAAGAAGGAATTGGGCCAACCTGCAGTGCCAGTTCCCCATGATGATTTTCCGTAGCGCGTCTTTCGTGGATTTCACCATAACCTCAGCCAAGCCATTCGTCGAGGGGTGGAAGGGAGCCGACGTGACATGTTCTCCCTGGTGAAAATCTGGAATTTGTGGGAAGTAAATTGGGGGCCGTTATCTGAGACCACTGCATCCGGAATGCCATGTGTGGCAAAAAGCCCCCTCAGAACTTGTACTGTGGCAGCCGTAGTTGTGCTGCTGACAGGCACGACCTCCTGCCACCTGGAATAGCTATCAACTGCTATCAAAAATACTTGTCCCTGGAAGGGTCCCGCAAAATCTAGGTGCACCCGGGACCAAGGATTTTTTGTTGCCTCCCACTTATGAACCGGGGCGTGCGGTTGTGCAGGTCTGGTTAGTTGGCAGGGGTAGCATTCGGCTACATGTGCCTCGATATCTTTATCGATGCCAGGCCACCAGACGTAGCTTCTCGCTAATGCCTTCATTTTTACTGTCCCCGGGTGTTCTGAACCAGCCCTCTTCTAGCAAACCCCTATTCAAAAAGAAGAGACTGGAGAGCGTCCAAGGCTAAAAGGCTTCTGCCAAGATTTAATTACGCAGTTAACAAAAACACTAGAGCTTGTCTTCTCAAGCGGAAAAGTTGCTTTCAGCAACCAGCCCCTCCCCAAACACTCCTTTTATAGAGAGCTCAGGGCGTGGTCTCCCTGTGCCTCCTCCCGAGGAGTCCCACATTCTTTCTTTGTTTGTTCCTGCTCGACTGCCTCCTGCGTCGGGCGTCCTTGAACAGGGCCAGCTGTGGGTCATCATCTTCCGCACTATCGGGCTCACGCAGCTGAGAAGAGGGCCCCGGCTGGGAACTCTGCCAAGCCTCCATGCCATCATCAACCGGTTCGTCTCCCACACGGTCCTCCTCCCCCTCATCTGAGTCATCCGACACGTCTGAGCCAGCTGCCGAAACCACAGGCTGGCCCTGAGTCACAACACCGGGTGTCCTTCGTGCAATGTGCGTAAAACTTTGGGTCTATGTTTGTCAGGGACTACGACCCTATTTCCCCATAGTATGCACCCCAGATGGGAAGACAGTTCCTGTCTTCTGGAGAAATATGGCATGAATTCAAAACCGGGGGATTTTATTTGCCAACCGGAGGTGACCCAGTTTAGAACTCTGCTAATGGTCTTGTCCGTGGCTGTGGCAAGGATGTTGCCCGCTGGGGCGGGGGCAGGATCATTGGTAGGAAGGGGAAGTCTACTAAGCCCATCGGCATGCCCCATTTCTTTCCCTGGCTTGTGGATTAATTTGAACGAATATGCAGATAGAAAGGTAGACCACCTTAATATTCGGGAGAGAGAATTTGGGGCGTCTGCTTATCCCATGTAAAAATTCCTAACAGTGGTTTGTGGTCTGAGAAGATTGTAAATTGCCATCCATACAGGTAGTCGTGAAATTTTTTCACGCTGGCAACTATCGCTAAAGCCTCCCTATCTATTTGCGCGTAATTACGCTCTGGTTTTGACAGTGTTCTAGAGTAAAATGCAATTGGTTTTTGAGTTCCGTTCTCAGTCAAGTGACTTAGAACTGCTCCGATCCCATATGGGGAAGAATCGCATGCTATGCACAGGGGAAGTTCTTCCCTGAATAGCATTGGCATTTCTTGTGAGTAGACTTTTTAAGTGCTGGAAACTGGTGTCGTGCCGGGGGGACCAGGACCAGGGGGTTCCCTTGTCCAGTAGCCTATGCAGGGGTTCCGCTATAGTTGCCTTATGGGGCAAGAATGTATGATAAAAATTTAGCAGTCCCAAAAAGGCTTGTAATTCCTGTTTGTTTTTCGGAGTGGGGGCGGATTTAATGGCTTTTATTTTTGTGTCGGTGGGGTGGATTCCTTGGGAGTCGATCTTATATCCCAGGAGCTCTGCAGAGGGTACCCCAATAGAGCATTTGTCTCTTTTTAGTTTGAGCCCCGCTGCTCTGAATCTGCCTAGGACTTCGCACAATCTGTCTGCTAGGTCTGCTTCTGACTCGCCTGCTATTAGTATGTCGTCGAAGTAAGGGCAGACCCCGGGAATTCCTTTAAGGGTTTTTTCCATAATTTCTTGGAAAATTCCCGGGGCTGCCGAAATCCCAAACTGCAGGCGCTTCACTTTGAATGCCCCGTGGTGGGTAACGATAGTCTGCGCATCTGCGGTTTCCTGGGTGATGGGTAGTTGCAAATACGCTTGCGCCAAGTCCAGCTTGGTGAAGATGGCGCCTGATCGTATAGCCGCGAGGACGTCTTTTACTGCTGGGATCGGGTAAGCATGCGAATTTAACGCTCGGTTTAGGGTGGCCTTATAGTCGGCGCAAATTCTTATTTGGCAATTGGGTTTAATTGGGGTTACTATAGGGGTCTCCCAAGTGCCGCCCTCGACCGGTTCTAGAACCCCGAGTTCGACCAGTCGGTCTAGTTCGCTCTCAATTTTACTTTTGAACGCGAACGGGACTCTTCTGGCTTTTAATCTTATTGGTAACATTTCGGGATTTAATTTTAGGGATACTGGGGGACCTGTATACCTCCCGAGTGAGCCATCGAAGATGTCCGCAAATTGATTGCATACGTCCTCGAGGCTTGCGGCCTGGGTTACGTTAACTCCGGTTAGGGCAATTCCTAAGGCCTCGAACCAGTCGAGGCCTATTAGGCTAGTTCGGTTCCCCTGGGTTACTAGAATTGTTAAAAATCCCTTGAAATGTTTAAACTCCACCTGGATCTTAGCTTTCCCCTTAAGTGTGATGGGGGCTTTTTGGAAATTGGCTAGGTGTATTTGGGTGGGTTGTAAGGGAATTTGCTGCTTACATTGGCGGCAAATTTCCCGAAAGGTTTTTAACGAAATGAGGGAGACCGAAGACCCTGAGTCGACCTCCATTTTGCAGGGGACCCCTTGGAGTTGGACTTTGATTTTGACCTTCAGTTTAAGTATTTGATGGACCACTAGTGACCCCTTATACCTAGCTACAGTTTGCACTCGGGACCCCGGGGGCCTTTTCCTATTGGTTGTTGTTGGTCTCATACCTGCAGACGTTACTTCAAGCTCGTGCAGGTTCTCCCGATTCTGGCTTCGGCATACGGCTCTGAGGTGCCTGGTTTTGCCACAGCCGTGGCATTTTGCACTACGGAAACGGCAAGTGGCCCTGGGGTGGCTTCCTCCACAGCTGGTGCATCTGGGCAGGTTTTCTTGGGGATTGCCCCTTTGGTAATTGGGGTTTGTGCTGGAGGTTTTGTTGCTCGGCAAGCCCCCGCGGCCGTCACGGTGGATCTGGAGTTTTTCGAACCTCTGTTGGATGGCATCCACATCAGTCAGAACGTCATTGTCCCCGAAGTTGCTGGGGGCTATGTCCTCCTGGTGTATGGACCATTCATGGTCCGTTCCCTGGTCGTCCGGTTGTTTCACAGTGGCTATCCTCGTAAGCCATTATTTCCATGGATACCTCGGCCAAACTCAAGGTGGGCTTCGCAACCAGCTTCTTTTGCAGTCGCTCGTCCTTAAGCCCAATGACTATCTGGTCGCGGATGTGGTCCTCCAAATCCGGGAACCGAAATCTCCGAGCGGCGTGCAGGACCCCCGCTATGAAATCTGTGGCTGATTCCTCCGGGAGCTGGCACCGACCTGCAAAGTTCACACGCCAGAAGAGTTCAGATTTAGTTGGCATGAAATGCTTACTTAGCCCTTCCGTGAGTTCTGCATATGATACAGAGGCGATGGGTTCCGGGCTGAAAAGTCCGACGGCCACATCATACACAGCCAGTCCACTGAGGCAGAGGAGTGCCACTGCCTTGGACCAATCATCCATGATTTTTTTGACCAGCAGGAACCCCTTGACCTGGCCCCAGTGCGACTCCCAACATTCTGGGTGACGAATGTCAAACTCGCGGATATGCCCGAGGTTGGCCATGCTGTCCCGGATCTGGGTACTGGTTCACAGGTGTTTTTGAGGAAGTTGAACTTCCTGTTCAGTGACTTCAGCTGTGACTAGCTCTGAGCCCCGGAAGAGATTCTCTTTCCCCGGCTAGTGACTTCAGCTTTGCGCAGCAGTGAATCCCACCCTCGTCGCCAGTGAAGTGTCTTCAGTAAGGATCACGCGAGACAGCTGGCTCAAGTTTAACAATCTTTAATGGTGAGGAACCGGGCGCCTGACAGTCTTCCAGCACCTGCTTTTATATCCCAGCTGGCACGCTGGCTAGCCAATCCGAACTGCGCCGGTTTCCCACGGTCGGCGAGGGCCAATAGGCGGTGGCTGTTTTTGACAGCCGGAGCTGTCACTGTTAGCCGTTCCTGTGCTGTTTACGAGCGCTTTGACAGCTGAGAGCTGTCAAACCATCGTGCTTGCGCATTAGCCCTCGGCAGCTTTTGACAGCTGTCAAAAGCTGCCAGTTTACCTCACGTACTTAAGCACTTAATGCATAACCAACCATAACGTTAATTCATACAGTAATACATAACAAGCAATATCTAAAAATCAGAATATAAGAATAGTTTCATATACCTGTACTTATTATTCCATTCTCTGTTTATCAATACAATCTGTGCTCCCTCCTTTATGTAGATATTTATTTGGTTTCTCCTTGTATTCATTGATATTTCTGGATTCAGGGGCTCTTTATTGTAAATTATTCCATATACTCCTGACCCTTTTTGTGCAAAATAGTTTTGTTTTAGCCTGCTTTATTCTCTCTCTTTTCCCCTTCCACTAAGTCCTTGTTGCCATCTTTTAATTTTTCAGATGAAATTTCTTTGAAATTCTCTTGTCTTAAGTGTTTAAGGAGTTTGCTTGGATCATTTTAACAGTCTTTTTCATAATTCCTAGAACTTCAATGGAATTACATGCAGTCTGTCTTCTCCCTCAAGAATAAAATCAACTTCTATAGTCTTTCCTTATAACTTAAATAGTTGAGCTATGATATCATTTGTATAATTGTTGAACACAACTCCCCTGAAGAGCAATTAAGCCTTTTGTTTTTTGTAAATAATATTTTATTAATTTTACAATTTTACATTTAAGTATTTAAAAAGCAATGTGGTGGCTGCTTTAATCAATAGTTCAATAACATATAAAAAACTTTAGTACAAACCTCAAGTTACAACATCAAATATTTCCTCTTTTTCCCTTAATATCTACTATCTCATATTTAAGCTAATACAGTTCTTATTATATCAACTAAATAAAAACATCTTTATTACATTTATTAATACATTTTTAGCTTATACATATCTTAATTACTTTTACATTAAATCTTTCTAAACAATCAATGTCCTGTTATTTTTTCCCAATTTTTAGTTTCCTATCAACATTTAATATTTATAATTTTCAGGCTTTAGGTAACCAAAGTTTCCCTATATCTCAATTCATAACAGAATCTAATATTCAAAATACATATTTTATCTATTTGAATACAGACTTGATCTATTTCCTAAAAGTTATCTGTTTCCCATCATATTAAATCATCTACTTAATAATACAGTATCCCCTTTAATAAATCAAAACCATTATATATATAATTGTCTGGGTTAATCAATAAATCAAACATATTCATAATATTTTTTTTCTTTTGGATCTAATTTTTAAGTATTAAACAAATAAAATCCTTATTTTCAACTACTTTCCAAATATTTTAGATCTAATGACCAAATTTCCCCTTATCTCAACTTCTCCCTTTAACCCTCTAATTAGTAATATGGAATCCCCTCTAATAAACCAAAACCCCAATTTTATTCAGCCTTGTTCTGGCTTTCTTCCTCTGTCAACTAGCCTTCCATGTCAGTGCTTTTAGTTTGAAGACTAAACAAAGGGTGAAAGAAACAGTTGGTTATTCAAATGGCAAGTTAAATGTTAAATGTGACAGAATAAGGTCTCAGAAATCCCCTCAGACTTCTGAAGGTTCATGGCAATGCAGAAAAAGAGGCTTGACACCAATTGTTCCTCACTTTCACAAGTAAAAAAAGGCATAGAAAACTTATTCAAATTTTGGAGTTCTGACTAGTTCAGTGGTCTATCCCATGACTCTATACAGGGGTGTCAAACTGCCAGCCCATGGACCGGTTTCATCATACTGAAGCTGCACCCATCCCATTGTTGGCAATGCAAAAAGAGTCACAATACATTGTGACACGTCATGTGACGTAGCAAGTTTGATACCCATGCTCTATAACAGCCGATAAATCATGACTCCTTCCAAAAGCAAGTTACAATTGTCCAACCTATGTTTTCCCCATTCTAACTACTGATTGTTCCTATACATCTATACAAAATTGAAAGTAACAAGCCAGTTTATACTAGTTTTGTTTTTCCAATGCCCCAAAATGCCACATAGCAGAGCCTGGATCAATCAGCTGGATCCAATATGGAAATTAGTATATTTCAGACAGAGAGGTGTATATATTTAAGTAAGACTCTCTGAAAACAAGGCAGCTTCTGAAGCTTCTCATGTTACATATGAACAATCTCTCTTTGTCAGGCATGACAATGAGCTTGGCTGAGGATAATAGCTTTCAGAAATGTAGTAATTGCCACTGTGCCCTCCATTGTATATTAAAATTGAATGTCTTTGCAAAGCACATCAATGGATTCTTCATCCAGTAGGCGATGATGATTCAAAATAGTTTCTTGCAAACAGTGAGATCAGTGATAAGAGGGTTAACACTACTTTGATATCAAAGAAGTGCTTAAATAATTACCACCTTTGTCTTCCTATTCAGTACTTGTTTTCTCTGCCACATTCTTTTAAGAGACAACTGTTTTCCTCCCCCAGTTTCAAATCACTCTTGCTTATCTACAGGTTGCATATATTCATCCTACTTTTAGAAAACCATTAATTCACCCCCTAATCATCATCAGAAAGTCATTGCTTAAGTAGCAGTGCAAACATGAGAGTTTTCCCCTCCTGGAGTAACATGCTATGGCTTTATCTTCCAAACATGTTTTTTCTTTCTTTGATGTCACTTATAGCTATGACTTGAAATGAACCTTTCTAATGGTCTGTCTCTGAGCGTGCATGTTTATGTGCTCATGTAGGAACACACACTCATACAGATTTCCATATCTTTCTGTTCAATTTTAATTCTGCTAGACAAATCATTGTCTTTTATCAAACAAATTATTCCTGTAACGTATTCAATTAGGTCTCCAAGTGCCATCATGTTCTTCCTCATTGTGATTTTTACTGTTTATATTATTTCATATAATCTATCTCTGAAACTGTTATCTGTGGATACTCTATCCTTCTGACATTTTCTGAGTGCTTTTCTGCACATTAAATGCTTCTATTTTCCCTTAAAACCTGCTTATTCCCAATATTCTCTGTCTGTCATGGTGTAGTCCTAATCCTGCAAAGTAAGTTATAACTTAGTTTCCTTGAAACAATGGAAATTAAATTTACCAATCTGTTTCATTTTGCTTTAATATTGTGTTATTTGGGGCATAATCATATTACTTATAATTTAGAATATTGTCTTAATTGTTCTTTGCTACCATTCTCAGATTCTTCTATAAGGTCCATTGCTTGTTCAAGGAACATATTATTTCCATAGTTGGCAATACAATGCTAAAATAATTTGGTGTCCAGTCCACCGAGCGATTCAGATGGACACATTGAGGTTAGTAATTGCTTTGTAAAACCTGAAAATTACTAACCTCAATGTGTACAGGAGAACTTTCTGGTGGATCAGGTCCTTGGCTCTTATGATAACTTTTGATTTCCAGTTTTCTATTTGTAATTTGTGCATAAAAGATCTCTTTTCACCCTATTGTTTTTGCTCTAAAAGCCACTTTATTCTTAATAAAAGGAACAATAAGTGCCAGTTGTAAAATAATTTGTCAATCACTTACAATTGTAAAACACCTTTCTTTGGACCTCTCAGAGTGTTTCAGAAAAGATAAAAACAAATAAAATAGAACTATAATTACACTGAAGTGACAGAATTAAAATGATCAGTTTTATATCGTGAATTTTGTTACTACTATTTGACAAGGGACAATTGTGTGAATGAACTCCCTGGAAGGAGTGAAGTGAGCAACAGTCTGGCCTATTCTGAGCACTGAATGAGCTTTTCAGCAGGACCCTCATTAAAAGCAAAAGTGAAGCTGAGCTGAAACCCCCCCTTTCCTCCCTGCAGTTGAAGGCACTCAGTTGACTTAAAATTCAACCTCCCAGCTATTTTGCCATTCCTTTATGCCCACCATTGCCACCCTTTAATGGATTTTTCCTTTTCCTTTTCTTTTGGGTGTTTTACTGAAAGAAGAGTAGTGTTAATAATTTCTAGGACTGTACCTTTTAATGAAACATGAAAATGGATTGGTGCATTTTTTAAAATCAAAAGTTAATGGTACAAAGTAAATATCTGAACCTTCTCGAACTGTTCCCTTCCCTGTCCTCTAGCTCTTTTCAAAATCAACTTCAAGTTCAACTACAACTTCCAGTTCACAGATTGTAGGAAAAATTCATCAAAATTGAAACAAATCGAGTTAGGGAGGCTATACTACATGGATGCCTTTTACTGAAAAAGTATGAGAATTTTGTTGATCAGGATTCTGATAATTTTGATAAATTCTGATAATTGGTCAAAGTTTCTTATGTTGAGATGACAGAATTAAAGTTCAGGCCTTAGCTGGCCTTTAGGGTTATGGAAACCTCAATAAGAAACCACAGCTTGTGGGTTAGACATGTGGTCCTAACCACAGAAGGCATAGATGAGTATTTTTATAACTTCTACACCTTATCTACTGCATGCTGACTTCCTCTTATGTAATTAAATAAAAGTAATAAATCTTCTTGCTTCAAACTGTATTCGGGGTTCTTCCAATCTTATGGGAGGAGACACCTTTGTTCAGGTGAATAAATGTGCCTTTTTAAAGGAGATAAAATCTGTACTCCGTCTCTTTGTTTGCACCAGGCAACACCTGATCCTTGCCTAACAATTTCTACATACACTTGTCCTAATTCTTCAATATATTACATCCCAGAGAACTTGGAGTAGGAAAAAAATAGAGAGTGAGTCCCTTACCTAACTAACTATTCATTCAGAGATGTTGCCCATATTTGTTTTTGATTGTTGCCCTTATAGCTCACCACAGTCCAGAGATAATCTGGACTTATGTGATATGTAATATAAAAAAGTATTGAAAGCAGCAATAAAATAGTTAAAATAACAAATTGATTAACAATCATAAAAGCCTAAAGGCAAGAAAAAATGCAATATGACCAAGTGAAATAGAACAAAAATAAAAAGCAAATCCAGAGTCGTAAAATGGGTGGCATGTAAATTTAATATATAAATAAAATAAAAAAGAACAAGTAGCCAGGAAGTTAAATCTTAGAGCAAGTTTTATTATCCTATATGTGTGTGATGTGGGGAATGTTTGGGTATACAAAAAAGTCATGATTTTATATAATTTATCAAATAACATAATATTTATGTATATAAATAAACAAAACTTATTCTTACACAATAAGACTGTATAATTGTTCTTGCCAAACCTGGATAAATTATCCAAAATTGGGTAAAAATGTTTTTTTCTTTCTTTCTGTAAGGACACACAAATCCATTACTTAATCAGAACAGGGACTTTTAAAGTGTTTATTAAAGTGTTTTACCTACATTGGGTAAAATGGACTTTCTGATAAGCCGTTTTGGTTAATGAAGATTCTTTAAAAGCACTTATGTACTGAATAATTGAGAACTTTCTTATATGGTTGAGATACAAAAAGAAAGACAAAATTCTAACTATGTTCAAAAATTCACCCAAATCAGCCTTCTCCAGTTTAACGGTTTCCACATGTATTGGCAATGCCAAATAGGGAAGATAGAAAATCAGATCCAGTTCATTTGGAAGCATTAGATTAATATAAATGGTAAATAGTGAAGTAAAATGGTGCTAACGTTTATAAAGTCTTCTGAACCTCCCCCAAATTGTGCTTAGATGTTTTTCTAGCAAAATGCCAAACAATGGTGGCATGATTTTCATCCATTATGGTTAGAAAATGAAAGATAATAGATGTAATGAAACTTCTGATATGTTTTTGAACTTGTCCTCCAAAAGTGTAAAAAAAGAAAAAAAGAGAAAAAAAGAGAAATAGGCTGAAAATTCTGGTCCTAATAAAGCCACCATGCTATATACTGTGATTCTCATTGCAGAAAAAATAATGCTGAAAAATGTTGATCATTCTTACTCTGGAGATTTATAAATACAAGTCAATAACATGTAGACTTCCAAGCTAAATACCATGTTTCTTGCTAAACAATTACACAACAAAAACCTCCTACTGAGAGTCCTTTGTGACCATTCAAAGTTACAATGAAAAAAGTGACTTATGACCATTTTTCTTGCTTACAACGGTTGCAACATCCCCAGGATCACATTTTCAAATTTCAGATGCCTGGCAAGTAACAGTTGCAGTGTCCCAGGATCATGTGATCAACTTTTTTGACCTTCTAAGAAGCAAAGTCAATGGGGAAGACAGATTCACTTAACAACCATGTTACTAATTTAACGAATGCAATGATTCATTTAACAACTGTGGCAAAAAAAGTTGTAAAATGGGGCAAAATCACTTAACAAATGTTTCCCTTAGAAAAATATTTTTTGGGGTGAATTGTGGTTGCAACTCGAAGAATACCTGTACTGCCATGTCTCCACCTTTGAAAAAAAGCTTTAATGATCTACACTATTGCTCTAAATGATATATGATACTGTATCTCTGTGATCAGGAAAAATTACAGCTCAGTTCACTGTAAAAGATGAATCCCATCTGTAATAGTCATTTAATCTTACAGTAGTTTCATTAAACTTTAGATACCTTTTCCTCAATATTTGCAAATATAGCAGAAGAAGTGTAAGGTCTATGCTGTCTAGTGGATTTTTTCTTTTGCTTGTGATGTATTCTGCCATGTTTCTTCAATAATAATCAAAGCTATTGCCAAGTCTTTCCAGGAAAGATCTTTATAGGAATCTGTCCTATACCTACTTGCCGAGAAAGATTCAGTGATATTAAGTTGTAATGGATTTTCTGTTCTGTTCCTACTTCTCCTTTTCCAGTTCCCTTTTCTTCCACTTTCCCACAAATGCTGGGTCCATTCCCCCCCACCAGACAATCAACTGTTGATCCATTGCTTGCAACAGAACTTGACCAACCGGCTTGTCACCAAAACCTGACACTGTGACACTGGCATTGGCTTTCATGCCTCAGATGAGACTCACAGTCTCCTGCTTTCTGTTGTTGTTAGTTGCGAAGTCGTGTCCGACCCATCGCGACCCTATGGACAATGTTCCTCCAGGCCTTCCTGTCCTCTACCATCTTCTGGAGTCCAGTTAAGCTCACGCCTACTGCTTCAGTGACTCCATCCAGCCACCTCATTCTCTGTCGTCCCCTTCTTCTATTGCCCTCAATCTTTCCCAGCATTAGGCTCTTCTCCAGTGAGTCCTTCCTCCTCATTAGGTGGCCAAAGTATTTGAGTTTTAGCTTCAGGATCTGGCCTTCTAAAGAGCAGTCAGGGTTGATCTCCTCTAGGACTGACCGGTTTGATCGCCTTGCAGTCCAAGGGACTCGCAGGAGTCTTCTCCAGCACCAGAGTTCAAAGGCCTCAATTCTTTGGCGCTCAGCCTTTCTTATGGTCCAACTTTCACTGCCATACATTGCAACTGGGAAGACCATAGCCTTGACTATACGCACTTTTGTTGACAGGGTGATGTCTCTGCTTTTTAGTGTGCTGTCTAGATTTGCCATGGCTTTCCTCCCTAGGAGCAAGCGTCTTTTAATTTCTTGACTACAGTCCCCATCTGCAGTGATCTTGGAGCCCAGGAAAATAAAATCTGTCACTACCTCCATTTCTTCCCCATCTATTTGCCAGGAATTAAGAGGGCTGGATGCCATGATCTTAGTTTTCTTAATGTTTAGTTTCAACCCAACCTTTGCACTCTCCTTCTTCACTCGCAACAAGAGACTCTTCAGTTCTTCTTCACTTTCTGCCATTAGAGTGGTATCATCTGCATATCTTAGGTTGTTGATATTTCTTCCAGAAATCTTAATTCCAACTTTTGATTCATCTAGCCCTGCCTTTCTCATGATGTGCTCTGCATATAGGTTAAATAGGCAAGGCGACAGTATACAGCCTTGCCAGACTCCTTTCCCAATTTTGAACCAATCAGTGGTTCCGTGTCCAGTTCTCACTGTTGCTTCTTGGCCCGCATATAGGTTTCTCAAGAGACAAATAAGATGTTCTGGTACTCCCATCTCTTTAAGAACTTGCCACAGTTTGTTATGATCCACACAATCAAAGGCTTTAGCATAGTCAATGAAGCAGAAGTAGATGTTTTTCTGGAACTCTCTAGCTTTTTCCATGATCCAGCGTATGTTGGCAATTTGATCTCTAGTTCCTCTGCCTCTTCGAAATCCTGCCTGTACTTCTGGTAGTTCTCGATCCACATACTGCTGGAGTCTAGCTTGTAGGATTTTAAGCATAACTTTACTAGCATGAGAAATGAGTGCAATGGTGCGATAGTTTGAACATTCTTTGGCACTGCCTTTCTTTGGAATTGGAATGTAAACTGATCTTTTCCAATCCTGTGGCCACTGTTGAGTTTTCCAAATTTGCTGGCAAATTGAGTGTAGCACTTTTACTGCATCGTCTTTTAAGATTTTGAATAGCTCAGCTGGAATACTGTCACCTCCACTAGCTTTGTTGTTGCTCAGCTTTTCTAAGGCCCACTTCACTTCACATTCTAGGATGTCTGGCTCGAGGTCAGTGACCACCTCATTGTGATTATCAGGGACGTTAAGCTCATTCTTGTATAGTTCTTCTGTGTAATTTTGCCATCTCTTCTTAATCTCTTCTGCCTCTGTTAGGTCCCTGCCATTTTGGTCCTTTATCATGCCCATTTTTGCATTGAACGTTCCCTTCATCTCTCCAATTTTCTTGAAAAGATCTCTGGTCCTCCCTATTCTATTGTTTTCTTCTATTTCTTTGCACTGTTCATTTAAGAAGTCATTCTTATCTCTTCTAGCTATTCTCTGGAATTCTGCATTCAATTGGACGTATCTTTCTTTTTCTCCCTTGCCTTTTGCTTCCCTCCTTTCCTCAGCTATTTGCAAAGCTTCCTCAGACAGCCATTTTGCTTTCTTGCATTTCTTTTTCTTTGGGATGGTTTTGGTTGCTACCTCTTGTACAATGTTGCGAACCTCTGTCCATAGTTCTTCAGGCACCCTGTCTATCAGATCTAATTCCTTAAATCTATTTGTCACCTCTACTGTATATTCAACAGGGATATGATTTAATTCATACCTGACTGGCCTAGTGCTTTTCCCTACTTTCTTCAGTTTAAGCTTAAACTTTGCAACAAGAAGCTCATGGTCTGAGCCACAGTCAGCTCCTGGTCTTGTTTTTATTGACTGCATAGAGCTTCTCCATCTTTGGCTGCAGAGTACATAGTCAATCTGATTTCTGTGTTGACCGTCTGGTGATGTCCATGTGTAGAGCCGTCTCTTGGGTTGTTGGAAAAGGGTGTTTGCTATGACCATCGTATTCTCTTGACAAAATTCTATCAGCCTGTGCCCTGCTTCATTTTGTACTCCAAGGCCAAACTTGCTTGTTATTCCGGTTATCTTTTGGCTTCCTACTTTAGCATTCCAATCCCCCATGATGATAAGGACATCATTTTTTGGTGTTAGTTCTATAAGGTGCTGTAGGGCTTCATAGAACTGGTCAATTTCATCCTCTTCAGCACCGGTGGTTGGGGCATAGACTTGGACTACTGTGATATTGAATGGTTTGCCTTGGATTCGAACTGAGATCATTCTGTCATTTTGAGGATTGTATCCCAGTATTGCTTTTCCTACTCTTTTATTGACTATGAAGGCTACTCCATTTCTTCTGAGGGATTCTTGCCCGCAGTAGTATACCTTCCTGCTTTCTAGCCTGGTGCTAGACCAAACTCTCTTTCTTCTTTCTTTTCCTGTTGTGCTTATCTTTCAGCTAGATAGAGTCTGCAGCCTGTCCGAATATTTCAGCTCTGTCCATCTCCACAAACAGTCCCTATCAATTGAAAGCTGAAAGAAAAACCTGCTGGCACCATACAGCAAGGAGTCTATTATGAATCCCTAGGTGGCATGCAAAGCATTTAGACTCATTTCATTCATATGTCAGGTAAAGACTTTCATTTAGAAGTGAGATGAATACTGAATAATGGATCTTTTGAACAATGTAATTAAGAATTCATTAAAGCAGCCTTTTAAAACCCTGCCAAATACAGTGCATGTATACCTCCCAGCCTAAACCTAGAAAAATGTGGCATAGAATTAAAATGAATAAATGGGGAGGAAAAACAATATGGAAAAATGCTGTTTAGAAAATCTATCCTTTGAAACCAAATCAACCATTGGTAGACAGCAGAGACTGCTTTTTTGCAGCTTGTGTCAGAAAGGAACTGGATATTTAAAATGAGCTTATTCCATGTTGGGACAGAAGACAATCAATTTAGTTAAGGTAGGAGCTACATCTAACTCTAAAAACTCTGAGATGTTATTGTTTTGTAGAAGAAATAAAGACCTATTGAGACCGAGTTGCAAAGAAAAGAGAGAATGAGTATTTACTCCACCTAGGCAAGTAACTTTTGGCTTACCTTGACTTTTCTGTACCAAGTACTTTGTTTGTATTGCTTGTTCTGAATAAATTATTGCCATTTAAGGATAGATGGACTGAGATTACTGTTTAATACAAACATTCATTTCAGGCAACCTATAGAGGCAATTGACTTAGACAGTGGCTAAAGAAAGTTCATTTACATGTACAGTAGCTTTGTTTATGTAGAGATCGAGGAGCAGATCTTAAAGCAAATGCTCAGAGACTATCATGGAAACATAGAGAACAAAGGCATTCCTCAAGTTCTGGGAACAAAGATACTATTAAGAACATAGTACAAACAGCACTTAGTAACAATAATATCTTCTGCCCTCTTATCATTTACAAAAATAGCTACACTTTGGTTTCAGGATCCCTTGTTTTCAGTCAACCTATCCTAAAATGACAAACAGCATCATTAATACATGTCGCAAGTACATTTGCTATCAACTCCTAAAATCCCTGAATGGCTGTTTTAATAAGACTTCAGAATCATTAACAGTAAGGATGCAAATCTTATTTCCCAGTTCTACAATAGGGGAGCTCTAGAAGAAAATGCTTGTTTCTAGGGTACCTTCTGTTGCACCTTGGAGGAACTAAGGACCCTACATCCTTACTGCATAACCAACAGGTTTAACCTGCATGGTATCTCCAAACAAACAGATGACAAATATAGCCTAGAATATAGGTATCATGCAGTAATATTGGAAGCACTATCTTTACATTCTTAACTTCTTGCATATAACATGGAAAAGAACAGAAAAGGACAAATCAATATAATCTTGAATGTGTATTAATAGAGGGCATCATGTACAATTGTCCTATTTAGGTATAAACAGCTGCATCCAGGTGGCAAGCTCTATGCCTTATATATTTGCATCTGAAGTTGGGAATACAAGAACAAAAGGGTCAAGATTGCATTGTTATATTTAGTACATGTATCATCAGTTTTGTTTCACCATAGATAATATATATAAGAATCTCCTAATTTAGTAAATTACTTGAAAGGATCTAAGTTAAGCACATATGCGTAAAGACATTTATAAAATCTAACTTTACCATAGCTCTACATGCTTATATCAGCTGGCTTGTGCTATCCAGTTTGGTACACTATCAATATCTTCTAAAAGAATGCCATGTAAGATTCTTGCTCAAAAGACCATTAAAGTCTAAACATTAACTGACTTTGGCAATTTTAAAACATTTTCTACTTTGTTGTTTTGGGGAAATTTATTGGCCAAATATCTACAAACCCTCTTGTTTGAAACTGATTATTTAACTCCATAATGGTCTTGTTTTCAGCTTTGATTTGATTACTGCTTTAGGTATTTCAAGAGATTACATTGGGGGAAAACAGACAAAGTATGTCTATAATGCTTCTCCAAGATATTTCTGAGTATCTAAATAAGAGTCTGGACAATTAACAGTTTGGACACACACAAATATGTAGGTTTTGATCATTTTTCCTCAATAAATATATGAACAAGTACAATTTGTTTTATTAGGACTTATGAAGAGAACATATAATATTTTAGGCCATATTTATGCAGTAATATGAAAATAAAAAAGGTTCACAAACTTTTATGCACCACTGTGTATGTCATGGTTCCGATAGATGAAACCAGTAAAAGAACTTCAAGGCAAGAATTCTTCCTTAAAGAACATTTTATTTAGGAAACAAAGTATTGGCACTTACATAGTTGAACCCAAGAATGAGATTCCTTCCTCCTAACAAATTGCAATTCCCACCCCCAAGAGCTGTGATAAATCACATTCCCCAGTTAAGACAAAACCTGGCTTTCCTCTCCAGCTCCTCAGCCCACCAAAACCTTATCAGAACACGTCCTTGAGTTTCCACACTTCTACACTGTCATGGCTAGCTAAATCCTCAGGCATTTATCCCATCCCCCTTCTACATGTGAACTCTAAAAGAATAGAAAGGCACATTAAAAGCAAAAGTAAAAATGGCTGCTGGTTCTCAGTTGTCAGAGTGATGACATTCATTGTCACAGCATTGGCATCCAGCCCCCCTTAACAAAAAGGGATGAACCTGCAATTTAAACAGAAGCATAGGTTAATGGGAAACTGGGGGGTGCATAAAAGATATATATATATTAAAAAAGCAAAATATGAAAAGACAACAATTATGAGTACATGAATGAGCAAGGAAAAATGACCTGCGCAATCAGGCAAACATGCTTGTGGTTACACTTATATTTTTGTTCTCTCACCATGCATTCATCTACCAATTAAGTAACTTTATCTGGTATATGTCTCCCCACACACAGTCTAATCATGGTTGAGGGCAGGATTTCATTTTTGTTTCTTTGTTCCTTTTTCCCTCTGTTCTTTTATTTTCTTTTACATTGTTTTGTTCTTCAAAATCTCTATTCGCTCCTCTAAGACAATCCAGGAACCCAACCATCCAGGGGCAATAGAAGGGAGTTGAACTCTGCCAACACAGACAGTCCTTATGTGTGGAAAAGGTCCATCTCCACTTTGTCAGTAAATCTGACAGCAGAAATAGAGAAATAACATGCTACCTCAACAAAAAAGGCTAACTCTTATCTATGGGAAAGGTAGCAGGCACAAAAATTGATGGCAATCAACAATGGAACATATCATCCCAGCAAACAAGCTGACCCTCTATCTACAGGGAAGGTAGCACCAATGTTAGTTACTAACATACAACACTGTCTCAACAAAGAAGCTGGCTCTTATCTATGAAAAAGGCAGTGGTCACCATTAACTAGAGAGCAGAAACAACTAAAAAAATAAAAATGCATAAAAGAATGGACACATACAATAGGAAAAATACTTTAAGCAGCAGGGGGTGCCTTTATGCCCAAAGATTTAAAAAAATCAGGAAGCAAACAAATTTAATACAGGAAAAAAATCAATGACAGGTGCAAGATAAGAAAAAACCCACAAACCACCAGAATACAATTCTAAAAAACAGTTTCAGAACTTCCCAAAATACCCATAATAATGCACCAAACCAAAAAGTTTTATTTAAGTGCCCATAACAGCTCTGCCATAATTTCTAGTCTTGAATAAAAAACACAACTGCCAAATTGAACAAATTAACACACTATCTCTTGTTGCATACACACACACACAAAAATATCCAATGCACAATATCAGCTAGGGGTGAACATGAAAGCGATATACCTTCATCTTCACACAGCTCAAATAAAAACCCAAAGTACAAATTTTGAAATGGCAATCTCAGAGCACAATCTGAAAATCATCAGCAACTGGAAAAATAACATATTTCCTGCCAAGCGTCATTGATGAGGGAGCAAAAAACCACATAAATGAGGCTGCAAGAGATAACACACAAGAGGCGTGACCTCACTAAGGGTGCGACCCTTCCACAATACAAGGAGCTGGCCAAGCCCCAGGACCTGCCAAACTCTCACCGGCTCCCAGCCACGACTGCAAGTCCAACTGTTTTGCCAGTGAGGGTGGCCCTTCACCACACACTTAGTCTGTCCTCAAAGTAAGTCCAGGCACGACCCTTCTCTTACTACCAGATTAGGAGGACAGGCTTAACTAACTAACTAAATCACAACAACTTCCCTATCTATCTACCCTAAGGTCCCAAGGAAAGGGCCTTTATCTTACCTCTGATCCAAAGTAGATTGTGAGTGCTTGGAGAGAGTGGGCTGGTTACCTGGGCCCAAAGCCAGGAAGCGGTCAGAAATCCTAGCTGGACAGCAGGTCTCTTCCAGCAACCGTCTCTTCCCAGCCAACGCACCAAAAACTGTCGTGGAAAAAAAACAATGGAAAAGACAAGAGACAGCAACACAAACCAATAATTCTTACTTTAAGATTCAGAGGTTTATTTTTCTAATAATTTGGAACATAGCAAGCATAATAACACATCATCACGTACATTAATAACCCATTGCAATGAGGACCAAATGGCAATAGCAGATTCCAATAGGACAGCTATAGGCCAATGGTAAATCAATCAGGTCCAGTCCCAACCTTTTATACCCTTTCTTGTTCTACGACTGTATGCAGATGGTCCGCTGACTTTTGCTGACTTCTGCTGTTTGCTGACCTCTTACTGACTCTCTTTTGACCTACTTTCCACATACACTTTCTGCTGAACATAACTTTCCAAATTTAGCCATGTACATTGGAACCTGTATCCATCAGCTACTTTCACTTCCCTATTTCTCCCATGGTTATAATACTCATGTTCCAAATATACATAGACCTATCTACTTTGCAATTTCATATTGCACAGATTACAAATAGTATGTTCGTATTGTGAAATAGTATAAAGTTCAAGTCAAAGCTTTGTTTTAAATCACTACCGTGGGGCCTATCACAGGTTTGCTCCAGCCTCATCTTGTTATATGAGGAGGGGGCTATATTTTCATCTCCCACAGGGTGTTGGTCATAGAATTTTCGGATGAGCCTATCAGCTTTCACACCATTGGATTTTACCCAAGTGACATCTGATAATGGGTATCCCTTCCACTGTATTAAATACTGTAACTTTCCCTTAAATATTCTACATTTTACTTTATAATGTATTTATCCAGCTACCACTAGGGGATCAAGTGCTTTCTTGGGAGGAGGTCATAAAGTGGACCCCTGGAAAGGCTTTAATAAACTACAATGAAAAACAGGGTGAATTTTTCCTAGGAGTCGTGGGAGTTTCAACTCCACTGTAATTGGGCTTATGATTTTGACAATGGGGAAAGGACCTAGGTATTTTGGTCCCAATTTCTTACTAGGCAATTTGAGTTACAGATACCTTTGTGCTGGTGTGGGCTTTTATGACTACATTTTTCAGAGTTCCCCAGGCTTCTCTGGTTGTTTTCCCCTTTAGGATTTTCATCCATGTGATCTTTCCTAGGTTCTCTCTGATTTTGTTAAAATCAGCTCTTTTGAAGTTTAAGGCACTGATTGCATTATTTTCTGTTGCTAGTGTTTGCATTATATTAAATTCCAGTATGATATGATCATTTTCACTCAAGGTTCCAGCAACTTCAACTCCCTCTATCACTTCTTCTGTATTAGTTATAATTAAGTCCAGTATGGATTTACATCTAGTTCCTTCCTCTGCCTTTTGGATGACAAAGTTGTAGGCTAGGTTGGTTAGGAATCTGTTTGATTTCTCACTCGCTCCAGAGTTTGTCTCCCAGTTGCTATCTCAATAGTTGAAGATTCCCATTACTATTGTGGTATGCTTCCTACATACATTTGTTAGCTGGTTGGCAAAAAGTTCATCTATTTCTTCTGATTTGTTGGGTGGCCTGTAATATACACCTATGGTAATGTCACTTTTTTTCTCTTTTATATTGACTCATATACATTCTGGAGAGATTTTATCTTTGATCATGTGCATTTCTGTAGATATGTAGTGTTCTCTTACATATAGTGCAACTCCCCCTCCTCTTTTTGTAGACCTGTTTCTTTTGAACAATTTGTACCATCCATCAGTCTATTCCATTCATGGGTTTTGTCCCACCAGGTATCTGTAATGCCAACTATGTCACACCCTCCCTCATGTACTATTGCTTCTAGTTTGCCCTCTTTATTCCCCAAGCTTTGAGCATTTGAATATAAGTATTTAAGAATTTTATGCCTGTTTGTGGGCATTTTTTATGCATCTTCTGATTGTTATTTGGGTTTTTCTTTTTTCTCATCTCTGCCTACCTCATTGTTTGATTTGTTTTCTTGGGATTTATGATTGGTTTTGGGTTCTAAAGATTCTAAAGATTGGTCACCTTTCCCCCTCAATTTTAGTTTAAAGCCTTCCTGATGAGTTGGACCAGTTGTTTTCTAGTACATTTTTGCCTGTTTTTGTGAGGTGCAGCCCATCCCTTGCCAGGAATTTTTCGTGTAGTAAATGCAGTCCATGATCCAGGAAACCAAATTTTGTTTGGCGACACCAATCCTTTAGGTAAGCCAGTGGTTTATTTCTAGAATTCTTTTTTCCCCTCAATGGGTGTTGGCCTTTCATTGGGAGTACGGGTGAGAACACTACTTGTGCTCCTAGCTTCTTAAATTTATTGCCTAGTTGTTTTTAAACTCTCAGTATTGTATTCAAGTTCTTTGTTCTATCATTCAACCCAATGTGGTGGAGGAGGAAAGGGTAGTAATCAGTAGGCCTAATTATTTTGGTTAGGTTCTCAGCACTATCTTTGATTTTTGCTCCAGGGAGACAACATACCTGCCTGGATTGTATGTCAGATCTGCAGATGGATGATGCCATTCCTTTGAGGATAGAATCTCCTATTACCAACACTCTCCTTCCTTTTGGGGGGCTGCAATTTGGGGTGCTTTTCTGTTTATTGCTGGTGTGTTTGTTGATGTGACTTTTTTTAGGGATATTTGAAGTGACTTTTTAAGGGGTACTTGAAGTTGTTTTTTGCTAGGCATCTTCATGTTTTCTTTGAGGGGGAAGTTGTGGGTCTGCATTTTTCCATCTAAGGAGAGAAATCAATTTCTCAGTTTTAGTGGGGCTGTTTCTGGTTGGGTTGGATTGGGCAGAAGGGGTTTGTTAGTTGTATGCTGCTTCTTTCTTTGAGTATTGTGTTTCCTTCTATGTGTGACATACCTCCACTTTTCTTCGTCCAGGGGTTTATTAGTAGTGTCAAATCCTTTGGGAGCTATTTGTTCATTAATTGGTTCAGTTTGGGTATAGCTTTCTTTCCTAGATTGGGGTTTGGCTAGAGCTGCCTCTAAGTGTCTTACTTTTTCCTCTAATAGTTCACATACAGTAGTTTACATCAAAAGCATGATGTCGGATAAAATCGCTCGGATTCGGACCGGTTTGGACTCCAGCTGGGCAGAGTCCGACGATCAGGACACGGGCGGTCCTGTCAATGTTATCTGGGAGGAGTTTGATTCTGTGACCCCTGAGGAAGTGGACAGGATTATGGGGAGGTTGAGCTCCACCACATGTTTATTGGACCCGTGCCCTTCTTGGCTGGCTTATGCAGCTAGGGAGAGGACACGTGGCTGGTTCCAGGCAGTTATATCTGCTTCTTTGAGTGAGGGTAATTTCCCCACTGTCTTGAAGGAGGCGGTGGTGAGACCTCTCCTCAAGAAGCCTGCCTTGGACCCAGCTGTCTTAAACAACTTTCGTCCAGTCTCCAACCTTCGCTTTCTTGCGAAGGTTGTTGAGAGTGTGGTGGCGCATCAGCTCCCTCTGGTCCTGGATGAAGCAGATTATCTAGACCCATACCAATCGGGTTTCAGGCCCGGGTACAGCACGGAGACGGCATTGGTCGCTCTGGTGAATGATCTCTGGAGGGCCCGGGACAGGGGATATTCCTCTGTCCTAGTCCTATTAGACCTCTCGGCGGCTTTCGATACCATCGACCATGGTATCCTGCTGCGGCGTCTCAGGGGATTGGGAGTGGGAGGCACAGTTCTTCGGTGGTTCTCCTCCTATCTCCTGGGACGCTCGCAGTCGGTGTTGGCAGGGGGGCAGAGATCAGCCCCTAGGTCTCTCGTTTGTGGAGTTCCTCAGGGGTCAGTCCTCTCACCTCTCCTGTTCAACATCTACATGAAACCGCTGGGTGAGATCATTCGTGGTTTTGGAGTTGGGTATCATCAATATGCCGATGATACCTAACTTTTCATTTCGACCCCAAACCACCCCAGTGATGCCCTCGCTGTGATGTCCCGTTGCCTGGAGGCGGTTCGGGTCTGGATGGGAAGGAACAGACTTCAGCTCAACCCTGACAAGACTGAGTGGCTGTACATTCCGGCATCCCGGGACATTCAAAATGTTCCATCTCTTTCTATGGAGGGTGAGTTTTTACCCCCCCGTGGATAGGGCTCGCAACTTGGGAGTCCTCCTAGATTCACGGCTTACTCTAGAAGATCACATAGTAGCCGTGACTAGGGGGGCTTTCGCTCAGGTTCGCCTGGTGCGTCAGTTGCGGCCCTATCTGGACCGGGATGCCCTGTGTACGGTCACTCATGCGCTCGTGACCTCTCGTCTGGACTACTGCAATGCTCTTTACATGGGGCTTCCCTTGAAGACCACTCGGAGGCTCCAGTTAATCAACTGATAACAGAAGAAGAAATTCTTTTAGCAATTAAGGAATTGAAGGTGGACAAAGCGCCAGGTACGGATGGACTGACTGCGGTCTACTACAAAAATTTACAAATGGAGCTCGTACAGAATGCGGCCGCGAGAGTTGTCTTGGGAGTTCCCCAGTACTCCCATGTTACACCCTTGCTCCGCGAGCTGCATTGGTTACCAGTTGTCTTCCGGGTGAGGTTCAAGGTCTTGGTGATGGTTTTTAAGTCCTTACATGGCATGGGTCCGGAATACCTCGGGGACCACCTGCTGCCGGCGTCGACTCCCCTCCGCCCTGTGCGTTCCCACAGAGAGGGCCTCCTCAGGGTGCCTCCGGTCAGAGAATGCCGGCTGGTGGCCCCCAGGGGGAGGGCCTTCTCTGTGGGCGCCCCGGCTTTATGGAACCAACTGCCGGTTGAGCTCTGGATGGCACCAGATCTTCGTTCCTTCCGGCGCGGGTTAAAGACCCATCTATTTGAACAAGCTGGCCTGGCCTGATAGGGGAATTTTAGGGTTTTAATGTTTTTTATATTTTGATCGTTTTAATTCGGGCAATAATTTAATCTTCTTTTAACTTTTGTATTTCTATCTATATGCCCTGTTCACCGCCCTGAGTCCTTCGGGAGAAGGGCGGTATAAAAATTCAATAAATAATAATAATAATAATAATGTATAATTTGGGTGTTCTTTGGGCATAAGCACATACATGGAATGTGTGTTGCATACCACAATAGTATCAGTCACCTGTTCCATGAGTTTGTTGTTTGAAAATCCCTCTTTTTGGTTTTTGCTGTCTGCAGGTCCTGGTCTAGCGCTATCCATAGCACCTGGTCTGCTGCCATCTGTAGGCCCTAGTCTATTGCTGTCTGTTGCACCTGGTCTGCTGCTGGCTGTGGGCCCTGGTCGGCTGCCCACAGTGGACCCTGGTCTACTTTGCTGCAGCGTTACACCACCCCCACCAACAGCTACGTGGCCACGTGGCTCCTATTTGCTGGTCCATCATGTCAGTGTTCTGCTTCTCAGCAAACAGGGCTGGGTGGTTCACAGTAAGCTCTTCTTTTCTGTCTCTAGCTGGCTCTCCTCCCTTCTCCACTATCTCATCAGCTCTCCTGTTTCTCCTCTCTGCCAGTCATTGCGCTGCCCTCACTGTTGCCAGAACATAGAGTAGGTTGGTACTAGTTTACCTTGTACAGAGTTTCAATCATTTTTTCAAAAATATCTTCATCAGAAAAAAAGGATTAGACACTACTGTATAATGTTAATGACTTATATCACTCCAAGAGACTTGAGTCTTCATAATAGGTCCTTAACACATCAAATATACATTGACAGTAAGTTAACCAGCAAGGGATCACAGATTTCAGTCAATAAGAAGCCAATGTTTCCATTTCAATCACTGAATTTGGCATCCAGCATAGTTATGCATTTCAGTTCCCAGAGATGGCTGAGATCCATTTGAAAGAAATACTGGGAATCAAAATTAATCCTGTAGGAAGGATTCACCTATAAATGACAGAGACTAACCCAGGGCTGGCCAGAAAATACTGGCCCAAAGAAAGCAATGGTGTCAATATTACACTGTATATTTGGTATTAATACTTAGTTGTTCCCATGGCTACTGACAATTTAATTTTGGAAGATACAAAATTAAGTGTATTTATGCAAAAAGATGCAAGCATATGTTCATTGGTGGCAATGGCAGTGTTTTTTTTCCAATTTGGCTTTTTACCCTGGTAACTGTAAAAAGGTGAGGCAGTCAGTTCTAGATAAAATTGACTAATGTGTACTAATAAATCAGTTGAAATCAACATTAATTGACAGACGTGTAATTTTGTACAGGTTTTTTTATTCTTTTCCTCTTATCTGCTTTCAAATCTGTTATTAATATATGATGTGTATGTATACATCTAATTTATTAACTAACCTATATCCTGCCACATCTATTTATTCATACCACATCCATAGAATATGTGTATGAAGTCATTAAAATAATGCCATCTGCTCCTTCAACAATCTCAGGAGGTAGAATTACTTAGTTGATCTTGGATGATCTTGAAAATGTTTAGCAAATTCAGACTTAGTGCTTGAATGGGAAACCATTGAGAAATGATAAGAGACATGAAGTTGGAAGAAACAATGGCAAACCACTTCTATATGATGGCCAAGAAAACTACATGGATACCTCCTTATGAGGATCTTGAAGACTTTACTTTGCTCTTCTCTTAGTTTCAAGACAGCTAATTTGTGTTGACACTTCAAAAAAAATCTGAACAATTTGCATAATCATGAAGTTAGTGATTTTTTTCATCAATACATTATAAAAAATTTAAATTTAGAAATTATCTATGCCATGCCAATATACTCCTTGGTTTAGACTTCGTATATTGAGGACAAGTTCTACAGATTACATATCAACATGAAATGCAATGTACTGTGGACATGATGGAAAACATCCCAATGACAAACCAGAGTTATTTACATATTGTGTACTCTATTCAAATGTCAAATGTCAAACACAGATGTTAGTTGCATGAAAAGTGGAACAAATACTAGCAGAATGAAAAAAGTGCCACTGGTATTTTGCTATCCCACTACATGTAAAGGTAAAACAGATCTTTATACAAACTATGATTACATTTCTAGAAAGTACAGTCTCACTTCAGAAACAGTGCATGTGGCTCTCTTCACCAATACAAATATCTCTGTTCCCTGTAATGAAAGACATTTTTTGCTACATAACACTATATCTGCAAAGTGCTTATATCTCAATGTATGTTTTCAAGTATTATCAAGTCTGCATGGATTATCAATCCAATGGATATTTTCACTATGCCAGCCATCTTTCTTGCTTACATTATCAAACACCAGTTTTTCCAGTGTTCAAATATCTACAGATATATTTCAGTAATATAGGACATTCCTATAATTGACGTACTGCTGACAACTTTCTCCACTTTGACAATGAGATGTTCTAAATGACTTGAATGGTGTTGCTTGGAGCCTCAGCCAATGTAAACTAAGCCTATATGTTTACAGTCTGTATTTTAGACATGTCTGGGGCAGAAGAGCTATTGAAGCAAATTATTTCTCACCCTGGGAAAGGATAATCTTCCAATGTCAACTTTTAAAGGTTATTGACAGGTCACAATACCAAGGAAAGCTTCAGGAGATTGGCTAGTAACTTTGGCTTGCCGTCTATTCTGTATTTCTCTTTAAGATTAAAAGTAGAACATGATAGGCATCATTCATGTTTATAGCTATACCTATAGTCAATCACATGATTGTGTTTATACATGAATATGAATATATACAGATATAGGTATGAGAATATAAATGTATAAAAGGTAAAGGTAAAGGTTCCCCCGCACATGCGTGCTAGTCGTTTCCGACTCTAGGGGCCGGTGCTCATCTCCGTTTCAAAGCCGAAGAGCCAGCGCTTGTCCGAGGACATCTCCATGGTCATGTGGCCAGCATGACTAGACGCCAAAGGCACACGGAACGCTGTTACCTTCCCACCGTAGTGGTCCCTATTTTTCTACTTGCATTTTTATGTGCTTTCGAACTGCTAGGTTGGCAGAAGCTGGGACGAGTAACAGGCGCTCACTCTGTTACGCGGCACTCGGGATTCGAACCACCAAACTGCCGACCTTCTGACCGACAAGCTCAGCGTCCTAACCCACTGAGCCACCGCGTCCCTTATATAAATGTATACAGATATATAAATATGAATTTTACACACACACACACACACACACACACACATATGTACATGTCATATCTAACTTCATGCAGCCATATAAATCATTAAAATGAATTGAAAATCCATGCTATGTGTGGCACATTTAATATTCATAGTCCCTGTATTGAGTTTATGCAAGGTCATAATATGAGGCACAGAAAACAAATCAACAGCTTTGATGAAAAAAAAATATTTTTTACTATTTACTCAAAGTTAAACAGTTTCGACACCCCTTGATTTCAGTGGAAGAGAGTTATAATTATAACATTTCATCTGAGGTCTAAAATTGCCTAGTTTGTTCATGCCTAACAGCCATGGTTAAATAATTAAAGTAGAGTTCTTGGATCACTATGTATCTTTTTGTGTTTGTAAAAATAAATTCATGCAAAAAGGAAAAGATTTGAAATGCTTTTTTTTTATTGAAAAGTTTTAACATACAGTTTATCTTTAACAGTCCCCCCTCCCCCTCCCCTCTCCCTCCCTCCCTACCCCTCCCCCCCTCCCCCCCGACTTCCCAGAGCTAAATACAAGGTATAGAAAAAAAACCAATCATAAGCAACCATATACTAACAACCATAAACTCTAAAATCCATCACTCTCTAGCTTATACAGGATAATACAAATCCTAATAATATCAAATATATATAGAAAAGAAAAAAGAAAGGAAAAAAAGGAAATAAAAAGAGAAAAAACGAAGGAAGACGTATTCAAATGCTACATAAAACTTCTTAACCCTATATTTGTTCTGAATGTACTCAACCCATTTTCTCCATTCCATAATATAACGTTCTTGCGAGTGATCTTTCAAGTAAGCCGAAATCTTTGCCATCTCTGCCAGGTCGGAAACCTTTAAAGTCCATTCTTCTATAGTCGGCAGTTCCTCTTTCTTCCAATACTGACCTATTAAAAGTCTTGCTGCCGTGATTAAATTCAACATCAACTTAGTGTCCACAACCGTAGCATCTGTAATTAATTTGAAATGCTTAAAATGAACGATTTGTATCAATGCATGAAGACTTGATGAAAATCAAACAAAATCAAATCAAAGTTTGCAATTGTTTGTGATTAGAAAAGTAATTGGCATAATAAATCCTAGAAAATGTGTTTTAAAAATACATATTGTGTCTGCTGATAACATATAAAGAAATTTTAAGGATAGAAAGGAATGTATGGCAATTAAAGCCATATAATATTTTAAAAGAAGAAAAGATTGTGCAAACCTGGTTTCAGTATGGGCAGTTACAAGCAAGATGGAAAGAAGATCAGAAAGTTGGCTTTTCGATAACTGATGGAAACTTGGTAAAACAAATTAGAGATCAAGGTCAGGCACATATAAGAAGGAGATATAATGATGCATTGATAGAAATTGATTCAGAAACGGAACTTGTTAAAGATTGTATGATAAAGTGGGCCCAGAATTTTCAGGAGGTAATAACAATGGATACTTGGGAAAAGATTTGGGTTAGAAACGTAAAATTTACACAGGCCCAAAATTTAAGAGAGAATTTTTATAAAATGTTTTATAGGTAGCACTTAGACCCTAAAAAACTAGCAAGTATGTATCCGCACTGCCAGCCCAAATGTTGGAGGTGTGGTTGTGAGGATGCAACATATTTTCACATATGGTGGACTTGTAAAAAAGTCAAAGCTTTTTGGATTAAAACCTGGTGGAATATGCAAAAGATATTTAAGAAAAAAATAAGGTTTTCTCCGCAGTTGTTTTTGTTGGGTATTATTACAGACTTTACTGTTATAGATACTAAATTGATGTTGAATTTAATTACGGCAGCAAGACTTTTAGTAGCGCAATATTGGAAGAAGGAGGAACTGCCGACTATAGAAGAGTGGACTTTGAAAGTTTCTAATTTGGCGGAAATGGCAAAGATTTCAGCATATTTGAAAGCACAATCGCAACAGAGATATATTGTGGAATGGAGAAGATGGATTGAATATATTCAGAATAAATATGGGACTAAAAAGTTTCATTTAGCATTTGAATAAGTAGTGGTTTTATATGACGTATTATTAGTTTTTTGTTATTTGTTAGTAATATAGTTATGACTATGGAGAGTTAAAGTGCGATAGAATTTAATGTTTTATTTTTGTTGTTAGCATATTTTAGCTTACGTTTGTGAGTTTATACCCTGTATTCAGCTCTGGGAAGTCGGGGAGGGGGAGGGGGAGGGGAGGGGAGGGTTGGGGAGGGGAGGGGGGAGGGAGTTTTTTCTATTTTAAAAAATGTATTGTAAAACTTTTCAATAATAAAAAAAATCCTAGAAAATGTGTTTTAAAAATATATATTGTGTCTGCTGATAATTTATTGCAGCTCTTTCATTTCTTGTTGCTGTTGTTATACTGACCTCTTCAGGTTCTGAAATTTTGGAATGGTGTTTATTTTTATCCTATATTTGTCACCACTGAATGCAATAAATATCATTCAGTATCATATCAATTAGTGGAAAAGTTTTTTTTTTATAAGAAGCATTGAAGCTGATTCAGTTAAAATAACTTGGGAATAATTGCTTCAAACAAGTAGAGACAAAAGCCAATGAAAGTTTGTGTCAGAATCCATTTATATTTCATTTCTAACTATCTCCTCTGAGCTAAATCCAAATCTCATCTTCCCCTGGATTCTGCCAATCCCAAGGGGGAGAGGGAACAGGAATGGGACTTTATGGCTTTCACTTCCTCCCTTAAATGTAACCTTTGTTTATTCTGCCTGCCTGCTATCCATCACAATATAATCAATTGCTTTCTTACTAGGCATTCCCTCTCAACTTACGGGCAACTAGGAAAAGTGGTGGGAAGGGGAGAAATGCTACCCTCCGGAATCTGGTTTGTTTCTCCGAATAAAGTGTGAGGAGGGTGGAAATGATCCTGCTGCAAACGGACTGTTATCTCTCCTTTTCCACGATGGGCTTACCACCTGGAGCTTAGCTGATCTGGAACTGACCAAATGAACTGTGGGGTGAGGATTGCTTGGGGACACTTTAAAAATATCAATCTGTGAGGGAATTCCTCAGATCCTGTCTATTATGCCTGCTATCTCCCATTTCTTAGTAAAAGTTCCTGCTTGGAAAATCTTGTTTCCAAAAGTCCTTAAGATGTGGGCTGAGGTGGTTCTGACAGTTCGGAACAAATTTCAATTTTTCCATACAATCGGGGACTGGAGTGGATCACTTTTTATACCAATGCTTCTATTTAATTATTAATGTATCAGTTAGAATATGCATCATTTGGTTTCCAGTTCCTGTTTTCAGTGCAGCAGTTGGAGAATTCAATCCTCCGGCTGAAATTTCTTTTTGTTGGGGACCCCAAGGGGTCAGAATCCACCCTGAAAGGGTGGACTGAAGAAAGGAAATCCCAGGGACTTAGGGGAGATGGTGGTCTCTCTATACAGTCCAGGAGAAGCCTCCCAGAAACCAACAGAAGAAAAGGCTGGCTAACGCCATATCCAGTCATAGCTGAAACAACAACGGAAGCCATAAGCGATTAAATTAAGCAAATTGAAAACAGCATGTTTGAATCTGGGTAAGAATACTGATTTTCTCTATCCTACCTACTTTCCTGAAGAAGAAAATCCCCAAAATAAGAGATCTCCGAAGAAGGAAAGGGGGAGGGGGACTCCGTTCCTTCTCTTTCATTTTGGCGGTGGAATTTACTCTTTAGAGAAACAAAACACTAGAAAGACATGAAAAATGAGCAAATGCTGACCTCTGCTGGTGGATGAGGATTTCTTTTCTTTTCTTTTCTTTTCTTTTCTTTTCTTTTCTTTTCTTTTATTTTCCCTTTGAACTCTTAAGCTTTTAGGAACGCACCTGTCTAAACAATAACACAGCTGAAGCAATGAATACTTTACAAAAAGAAACATGTGATGAGCGACAACAATTTCAAAGGACAATGACTTTAAACTACATAGAAATTCAGAATAACTTTGAGAGTATGAATCAACTTATTTTCAACTTAATTTCACTCCAAGAAATTTCTCAGGAAAATACAGTAGAGATGATTGAACAAAATTCTGAAGATAGAGACAAGGAACCTTATAAAACGCTCATTTCACAAAAGGAAACATATGATAAGCAGCAAAATTTACAAAGGACAATGACCTTAAACTACAAGGAAATGCAGAAAAACCTTGAGAGCATGAATAAGCTTATCTTCAACTTAATTTCATTTCAAGAACCTTCTCAGGAAAACATAGCAGAGATGATTAAATATAACTCTGAGGATAGAGACTTGAAGATGGAATTATATAAAATAAAAAACTATGATTTAATCCAAATGGGAAATATTTTAATACGTCTGAACAATTTTGAAGATAAGGAAAAGAATGAGAAAAAATTCCTTTTAGGGCAACAAATGATACAGCAAAATATATTGATTATGAAAGACAATGACCAGATCAAAATAAAATTCCAGGAAAGAGATGGAATTTATCAGAAAGAATATTTCAAAAAGAGACATTTGTTTGAATATGGCTAAGAAATGGAAATTTTTTGAAATATATTAGAAGGAAATTTTTTCTATTTTTTTCTCTTCCTTTTAATTAATATAATTGTGTGTTTTTTTTCTTTTCTTGTTCTATTCTTCTAAGATGAAATGATTGAAACAAAAGTAAAATATAAAAAAATGTGTTTTGAATGAGTTTTAAAGGATTAGATGATTAGAACTATTGAAGTGAATGCTTAAAGTTTAAAGAAATTGAGGGAATAAATATATATTAAATTAGGAGAAATATATATCTTCATATGCTATTTTTTGTAGTTTAGTATTTTTGTCTTTTTTTCTCTTTTCTCTTCTTTTTTGTTTCTCTTCCTCTTTTCTCTCTACTTATATAGTTGAATGTTGAAATGATTGTTATTTGTAAGAACATTTAGAATTTGGAGAGAGAAATAAGCTGTTCTTTTTTGTTGTTTCTTTTTACTTTTTTACTTATTGATTGGGAAATATAAAAGCATGAGAGGGTTTATGAAAAAAAACAGAATGAAATTCACTAATGTAAATATAGTTAAGTGTTAAAAAAGATTGTCACTTGTAAAAATATTTAGAATTTGGGGGGAGAAATAAGCTGAAATAAATATGGTGACAGGATTCATGATAAGGCAACTAAAACGATACACAGGACTACTGAAACTATATATTTAACTGTTGTTAAGCAAAAATCCCTGTCTTAATCTAATGTTTTGCAAAGAAAGATACGTTGGAGTAAGGGGAAATTAAATGAAATTAACATATGGAATATAGATTATAGAAATTAATTGTTAAGGACTGTCTTATAAATGTTACCCAGACAACATTCTGTTTTATAATGCTTTATGTTATGTTAAAAAAAATCCAATAAAATATCTATAGAATATGCATCATTCATTGATAAAGTATTTAAACCAAGTTATTACAATACTACAGCAAATTAAAAGTTAAAGTTAATTTGTTAGTGTAAGATTTAGGAGTCTAACGTTTTTCAACTACTAGCATTATCAAGTTTCTGTAGTTTTGTATAAGGAATTAGGTTAATTTCATAAAAATAGGATAATCTCTCTGAAAGTTTAGACTGGATCATTTTTTGGCTAAGTACATATTGCACTCCAGAGCTCAACTTACTTCTTATATTTGTCTGTCACAAACTATAATTTCTCAGTGAAAGCCTGACACTTCTTTTATACATATGTATCACTATGTAACATACACTGTATTCTTTTTGGCTGACATTCAGCAGGATGCCCCATACCTTGTTTATGTTAGTAACAAAGGCCCTCTGAACTACAGCTCTGTTTGTAATTCTTTATGATTTAACAAATGGGAAAAAAACAACAGAAGACTAATGGCATGGAAAAAATATCAGTCTGGTTTATGTTTTCATCTCTCCCTAAAATTGATTTTTTTTAATTAACTATTTCAGCATTATTTTTTTCTCTGCTCACACATTGTTGAACAAGCAACAGATGACTTAGTTTTGAAGGAGAGAAAAAGAATTCCTATCACAGCAACTTCTGTTTATTTTTGTGTTTTCTGTTCAGTTATGATCCTTGATCAATATGTTTTACTTAAGAGTAAATTGAACTTCATCCTTTGGAATGAGCTTAAGAGTTAAGAAATATGTTTAATGTATGCAGTCACATATTATTTTATTGCAGTTTATATTGTTATAAAATAAGGTTTAGGTTCTGGTTCTAGCTTAGAACTTTTATGTATAAGTTAATCAGTGGACAAGATTCTCTGCAAGCTTCAAGCTCATAAGGGGAAGGAAGGAAGGAAGGAAGGAAGGAAGGAAGGAAGGAAGGAAGGAAGGAAGGAAGGAAGGAAGGAAAGAAAGAAAGAAAGAAAGAAAGAAAGAAAGAAAGAAAGAAAGAAAGAAAGAAAGAAAGAAAGAAAGAAAGAAAAAAAATATATTTTTGGAGATGAAGCCAGAACTAAGTATTACAGGTAGTCCTTGACTTATGATCATAATGGAGCCTTCCATTAACAGTCTTGTGATGGTCATAAAATGGCTCATCATGTGACTGATCTGATTTTACAACTGTTTTTTGCAGTGATTGTTGTTGTTAGTTGTGAAGTCGTGTCCCTAGCTTTCTCCATGATGCAGCATATGCTGGCAATTTGATCTCTAGTTCCTCTGCCTCTTCGGAATCCTGCCTGTACTTCTGGTAGTTCTCGATCCACATACTGCTGGAGTCTAGCTTGAAGGATTTTAAGCATAACTTTACTAGCATGTGAAATGAGTGCAATGGTGCGATAGTTTGAACATTTTTTGGCATTGCCTTTCTTTGGAATTCGAATGTAAACTGACTTTTTCCAATCCTGTGGCCACTGGATTTGCTGGCAAATTGAGTGTAGCATTGTCTTTTAAGATTTTGAATAGCTTAGCTGGAATAGTGTCACCTCCACTAGCTTTGTTGTTGCTCAGATTTCCTAAGGCCCATTTCACTTCACATTCTAGGATGTCTGGCTTGAGGTCAGTGACCACCCCATCATGGTTATCTGGGACATTAAGCTCATTCTTGTATAGTTCTTCTGTGTAGTTTTGCCATCTTTTCTTTATCTCTTCTGCCTCTGTTAAGTCCCTGCCATTTTGGTCCTTTATCGTGCCCATCTTTTCATGAAACGTTCCCTTCATCTCTCCAATTTTCTTGAAGAGATCTCTGGTCCTCCCTATTCTATTGTTTTCTTCTTATCTCTTCTTATCTCTTCTAGCTATTCTCTGGAATTCTGCATTCAGTTGGGTGTATCTTTCTCCTTCTCCCTTGCCTTTCACTTCCCTTCTTTCCTCAGCTATTTGCAAAGCTTCCTCAGACAGCCATTTTGCTTTCTTGCATTTCTTTATCTTTGGGATGGTTTTAGTTGCTACCTATTGTACAATGTTGCAAACCTCCGTCCATAATTCTTCAGGCACTCTGTCTATAAGATCTAATTCCTTAAATCTATTTGTCACCTCTACTGTGTATTCATCAGGGATATGATTTAGTTCATATCTGAGTGGCCTAGTGGTTTCCCCTACTTTCTTCAATTTAAGCCTAAATTTTGCAATGAGAAGCTCATAATCTGAGCCACAGTCAGCGCCTGGTCTTGTTTTTACTGACTGTATAGAGCTTCTCCATCTTTGGCTGCATAGCACATAGTCAATCTGATTTCTGTGTTGGCCATCTGGTGATGTCCATGTGTAGAGCCATCTCTTGGGTTGTTGGAAAAGAGTGTTTGGTATGACCATCATATTCTCTTGACAAAAGAGCCTTGGTGGAGCAGTGGGCTAATGCCTCCTTAAGTAACACTAGCTGCCTGCAATTAGTGCAGGTTCGCATCCCACCAGGCTCAAGGTTGACTCAGCCTTCCATCTTTCCGAGGTAGGTAAAATGAGGACCCAGATTGTTGGGGGCAATAAGCTGACTTTGTAAAAAAATGCCACTTGGGGGGGGGCGAAAGCCTTAATAAGCAGGTATATACATAGAATGAAGGCTATTGCTAAGCACATTGTGCTTTAGATTGTAAGCCGCCCTGAGTCTTCGAAGAAGGGCTGGATATAAATGGGATTTTTTTAAAAAAAATTCTATCAGCCTGTGCCCTGCTTCATTTTGTACTCCAAGGCCAAACTTGCCTGTTATTCCGGTTATCTTTTGGCTTCCTACTTTAGCATTCCAATCTCCCATGATGATAAGGACATCATTTTTTGGTGTAAATTCTATAAGGTGTTGTAGGGCTTCATAGAACTGGTCAATTTCATCCTCTTCAGCACCAGTGGTTGGGGCATAGACCTGAACTACTGTGATATTGAATGGTTTGCCTTGGATTCGCACTGAGATCATTCTGTCATTTTGGGGATTGTATCCCAGTATTGCTTTTTCTACTCTTTTACTGATTATGAAGGCTACTCCATTTCTTCTGAGGGATTCTTGCCTGCAGTAGTATATCTGATGGTAATCTGAATTAAATTCACCCATTCCTGTCCATTTTAATTCGCTGATTCCTAAGATGTCAATGTTCAGTCTTGTCATCTCTTGTTTGACCACATCCAGCTTGCCTTGATTCATGGATCTTACATTCCAGGTTCCTGTGGAGAAAAAATCTTTACAGCATCGGACTTTCCTTTCACCACCAGATGCATCCACAGCTGAGCATCCTTTCGGCTTTGGACCAGTCGCTTCATTCTTTCTGGCACTACTAGTACTAGCCCTCTGCTCTTCCCCAGTAGCATAGTGGACACCTTCCAACCTGAGGGGCTCAACTTCCAGTGTCATATCTTTTTGCCTTTTGGTACTGTCCATGGGGTTTTCATGGCAAAGATACTGGAGTGGGTTGCCATTTCCTTCTCCAGTGGATCACATTTTGTCAGAACTCTCTCCTATGACTTGTCTGTCTTGGGTGGCCCTGCATGGCATAGCTCATAGCTTCATTGAGTTACACAAGCCCCTTCACCATGACAAGGCAGTAATCCATAAAGAGGTTGCAGTGATTAAGTGAACTCATTGTTTGCTATGTGTTTGTTTTCCTAAAAAGCTGGTTTTCAGAAAAAATACCATCAATTACATTCATGACTATAGGATGCTGCAAACAGTGGCAAATGCAAGACAGTTTTTAAGGGCCTGAAATGTGGTCATGTGACCATAGGCGTTGGTGTCAGAACTTCAGAACTCAGTTGTAAGCACATTTTGAGACATCCACTGTAAATTCAACTGGTTATAAGTTGAGGAATGAAGACTACCTGTACACAAGAAAACTTTCTTTGGGGGTTTTCCTTAGTTTTGTAATCATCTGGTGGAACATAATAATGGGAGTAAGAGAAAAAATATTATCACTCACCATAAAATATATTCTTATAATAATTGCATATAAACTGCATATTATAACTTTTAAAAGACTAATTGGCTGAGAATTAGTTGAAATAGATTTATCATCACTTTTAATGATTGGGAGTATTGTGAGAATGGGAAGCAGCATACATCTTCAGGGATCTAAGCAATGAAATCAGTATGTGTAAAATTGGAGGCCAACACACGAGCCCATCAATCTGCATCTACAAGGGTAAAATCTTGCCAGCTATTTTGTCATTTTTAAATTAGGCTATATATTTGCAGATTTCCAAAGTTAAAATTAAGACTTTTGAGAGCTAGTTTGTATAATGGTTAAGTTACTAGGCTAAAAACCAGGAGACTGTAAGTTCCATTTCTACTTTAGGCATGAAGCCAGCTGGGGGACCTTAGGAAGAAGGCAATGGCAAATCACTTCTGAAAAACCTTGGCAAGAAAATTGCAAGAACTTGTCCAGGCAGTCTCTGAGAATCACATGAAAATAAAAATGGTAAACTGTAAGGATCTTTACCATTATATTTAACAATTTTGGAAGGTCTCTCTTGGACTCTTTTTGTCCCTTGGATAAATTTACTACTTCAATTGGTTGGAGTCAGTCTTCATCACATTTAAAGCAGTTCTGTTGAATTCAAGTATGCATTAAATGCACTATGATATGCTATATATCAGTGATGACAAACCTTTTAGAGACTGAGTGCCCAAACTGCAACCCAAAACTCACTTATTTATCACAAAGTGCCAACACGGCAATTTAACCTGAATACTGAGGTTTTAGTTTAGAAAAAACAACTCATACATTAACATCTTTGTCTTAAAAGAAAAACACAATAACAGAGCTTTCAATTATACAAACAACTTTTTATTGAAAGGTAAAAGTTTGCATTTGTTATGCTTTTGAACAATTAATGTGCTTTTTGCTGTTGCACACATGCTGATAATTTGTCTAACATTGGCTCATACTTTGTATGTTTTAGAGCAACACATGCAGCACTCAGGTCATTTGTTAGTCTGTTTCTGGTGTCAGATTTGATATAATTAAAAACAGCTGGTCACAAGCATAAGATGATCCAAACAAAGTAAGGAAAACAATCCCAAGTGCTTTCATTGACTTAAAATTATTTGTCAGAGAATTCCACACTTTAAGGATTTCATTTTCAGAACTAACTATGCAGTCCTTTGTCATTCCTTTTATCTTCTCAAGTGTTTCACGCAGGTCATAGAATGTGTAGCACACATTTCCCATACACAGGATGCATGTAGACCTCGATCATCCATACAAGCTCTCATTTTCTCATTAGCAGGAACCCAGGCTGGTTCCTATGGACAGCAGCCAATACTAAGTTCCCCGCGACAATCCTAGTACAATGAATGCCATGTTTGTCCTGTCCTCTCATATAGCACACACACCAGCTTCTTCCTCACTGATGATACACCCATCATTACTTTGTGAAGGATACCACTAAACACATAATTAAGATCATTTTAACCTTCCTGGATCTGACTACTGAGAACAACTATTTCAGTGTTGCTAAGGACAGAAAAGGTAAGTGCTACAGTACTTCCAATTCATGCAGATTACAATAATCCTAAATGTAAAGATTAAAATGGTCTCACAATCAAGAGTTCTTCTCTTTTAAGCTTATCTGTTCAGAGAAATAATAAAGAAGCACTTCAATTGCTCGAATTTCAACATTTTTTTTTGCCACGCCTCCTGAAACATGGCCGCTCGCAGCTGATCGCGGAGATCAAAGGGAGCGGGTTTGGCATGGGGCTCTGCAGGGGGCTGTTGTTCCCTAGCCCGGATGGGTGACAGGACCCTCCGAGGCTTCGGTGGAGCCCGTAATGAGCGCCAGCAATGACGGTGGGGCGGTGCTAGAGAGGACGGCGAGGCGGCAAGGAGGCAAGGCTCGATCAGGCAGGCGGACAAATTACAACGGCCGACAGCAACCGGCGGCACCCCACGGCAGCCTGTAAAACGGCCGACGATGGGCGGGCTGCAACGTGCAGTTTACAGCCTTTACTGGCTCGTTCAGACCGGCAGAAAACATATATTAGCCAACGGCAGCCAGTGGCATCTTGCGGTGGCCTCCAAATCAGCTGATAAGCGGCCTGCTATGATACGCGGCGTGCGGAAGCCTGCAACGGACCTGCAACGACCTGATCGATCTCCCTTTAACAGACAAACGGTCCGGTCCTGCAGCCACCTGCGGAGGAGCTGTAACGACCTGGGGCTGCCTAGAAAGGTAGTCCGGATGGCAAGGCTCCAGAATTTGTGGCTGCTGCCCCCCATCTGCCCATGTATTAGATCATCGAGCTTCCCCCCCGACGGAGGTCTTTGGGATGATGGCCACCGTCCGATATTTTGAGCACCATTTAAAACCCTCCTGTATCTGGTCTGGAGGGCAGAATCACCAGGGACCACCTGAAGCTTAAATTGGAGGTGGGATGTGCCGAATGGCCCCCGAGATAGCAGTTATCCCCTCGGGATCATACTTTAAATCTAGATAATCCCTCCTTCATTTTCTTTCTCCGGAGACTGATTACAGCCCCTTGGTCGCGATGACACCTAGGACATGGAGATAGATGAACTACCACCGCTCATCACCGGAGCTACGAAGTTATCCACCAACAGACTATTCTAGCAACCACTGGACTCTCTCTCCTCCTGCGACCTACCCAGGGCTGGATGGTGGTCCCCTGAGATCCTGGTCACTGTGAGAGGGTGACCATGTTTTCAGGAGCCACTACTTCAGCTCTGTGGACTTGATATGCAGTTGTTCCAACCAACTCGTCCTTTACTCCTATTTCCACCTCTGATGGCTTACACCAGAAATGAGCTACTTGCCCTGAGAGCTTCCCCCCTCTCTCAGATGTGGCCATCAAACCTACGCCGCCGTTTCCTTAATGACGAGTCCTGGGACCCCGAGAGGTGGCATGGTGCCAAAAAGAGGCTTTTGGGTTTTCTTTTAAAAATTTTTGAAGGGTTAGGGAGGGGGGAGGGTCAGGCCCGGCAGAATGAGGGGAAGATCCTACCGGACCTGTCTCAGTCTAGGTTGGCCAATGGCCGCGGCAATATGAGGGCCGGGGAGAGTCTTGTGACCCAGGGGGATGGGATAGAGATACTGATCCCCACGGTAATTGGGAATGGCAGCAGATGGATGAGCAGAGGGCCATATCATAATCTGAGATCACGCCCCCGCTATCTTCAAGCTGTGGCGCGCTCTGATCCTCTGGCTCTCACCTGCTGTCCTGGGGAAGAGGGAAGGCAGACACCTGAGCTCAGGCTGATCTATTTTAATGCCAGGTCTGTTGTGAATAAAGCTCCCCTCATCCATGACTTGATCGAGGAGGAAGATGCAGACCTGGCGTGCATCACGGAAACCTGGTTGGGCCCAGAGGGAGGGGTCCCTCTGACTGATTTATCCCCTCCAGGTTTCCGTGTGCTACATCAACCTCGAGCTCAGGGTATGGGAGGTGGCGTGGCGGTCGTTATCAGAGAAACCCTCCATCCGCGGGAGGCCACTGCCCTTCAGATAGACGGATGTGAATCCCTCCTCTTAAGATGGGGTCCTTGTGGTGAGTTGGGCCTACTTCTGGTATACCTCTCTCCAAGCTGCACAGCAACGGTTCTACCCAAGCTACTTGACGCCATCTCAGGATTGGCGGTCGAATTTCCAAAACTTATGGTACTGGGAGACTTTAATCTACCTTCCCTGGGCAATGCATCAGAAGTGGCCCGAGAGTTCATGGCTTCCATGACGGCCATGGACCTGACTCAAATTACTCAGGACCCAACTCACAAGGGAGGAAACATGCCTGATCTTATTTTTATCTCTGGGCAATGGCTAAATGGACTGGGTGGGGTTACTCCAACATCACAACCCCTTTCATGGACAGACCATTATCTCCTGCGGTTGGGCCTCCGTCATGTCACTCCCCGCTGTCAGGAGGCAGAACCGACCAGGTGGTTCCGCCCCAGGCGCCTGATGGACCCAGATAAATTCCAGATGGCGCTTGGACCGATTCCCACCTCCGTCTCCCACAACCCGGTCGAGTCCTTAGTTAATGCCTGGCAACAGGCTGCTTCGGAGGCTCTCGACCGCGTTGTCCCTTTGCGGCCTCTGACCCGGCGCAAGTCCCGACTCGCTCCTTGGTTCTCCAAGGACCTGCGGGAGATGAAACGCCAGAGAAGGGGCCTAGAGAGCATTTGGAGAACCAGTTGGTCTGAGTCTGACCGAACACAGTTAAGATCCTTTTCTAGATGTTATCTTGTGGCAATGAGGGTGGCAAAGCACGCCTACTTCACCACCCTCATTGCGTCCGCAGATAACCGCCCGGCCGCCCTATTTAGAGTGGTCCGCTCCCTTTTAAATCAAGAGACGGGAGAGGACCCCCTACATGGACGGGCTGAGGAATTTAGTAAATATCTGGTGGACAAAATTGCTCAGATTCGGGCTGGTCTGGACTCTGACTGGGCAGTATCTGACGAGAGGAAAACGATGAATTTGGCGGAGTACATTTGGGAAGAGTTCGATCCTGTGACTCCAGATGAAGTGGACAAGATCATGGGGAAACTAAGTGCCGCCACATGTTTGTTGGACCCGTGTCCCTCCTGGCTAGTCTATGCATCTCGGGAGGTTACACGAGGCTGGCTCCTAGCAGTTATCAATGCCTCACTGAGTGAGGGGTACTTCCCTGCTGCCTTGAAAGAGGCGGTGGTAAGACCCCTCCTCAAGAAACCGGCATTGGACCCAGCTGTTTTAAACAACTTCCGTCCTGTCTCCAACCTTCGCTTCCTTGCGAAGGTCGTTGAGAGCGTGGTGGCACGACAGCTCCCTTTGAACCTGGAGGAAGCTGAATATCTAGATCCGTACCAATCGGGTTTCAGACCCGGGCATAGCACGGAGACGGCATTGGTCGCACTGGTGAATGATCTCTGGCGGGCCCGAGATAGAGGTTATTCCTCTGTCCTGGTCCTATTAGATCTCTCAGCGGCTTTTGATACCATCGATCACGGTATCTTACTGCGTCATCTTGAGGGGCTGGGAGTGGGAGGCACCGTTCTGTGGTGGTTCTCCTCCTACCTCTTGGACCGTTCGCAGACGGTGTTGGCAGGAGGGCAGAGGTCAAGCCCTAGGCCTCTTAGTTGTGGAGTGCCTCAGGGATCGGTGCTCTCGCCCCTCTTGTTCAACATCTATATGAAGCCGCTGGGAGAGATCATCCGTGGCTTCGGGGTGAAATATCATCAATATGCTGATGATACCCAGCTATTCATCTCCACCCCGAACCAACCCAGTGATGCCCTCGATGTGATGTCCCGTTGCCTGGAAGCGGTACAGATTTGGATGGGAGAAAACAGGCTTCGACTCAACCCGGCCAAGACTGAGTGGCTGTACATACCGTCATCTCGTTTAGTCCAAGAGGTTCCATCTTTGACTATAGGAGGAGAGATGTTGCCTCCCATTGATAGAGCACGCAATCTGGGCGTCCTCCTAGATTCACGACTCAGTTTTGAAGATCATATTGGAGTCGTGGCTAGGGGGGCATTTGCACAGATTCGCCTTATATACCAATTGCGTCCCTTTTTGGACCGAGATGCCCTATGTACAGTCACCCACGCACTCGTTACCTCCCGTATAGATTACTGTAATGCTCTCTACATGGCGCTGCCCTTGAAGACCACCCGGAGGCTTCAGCTGGTGCAGAATGCAGCTGCACGGGTTGTGATGGGAGCACCCCGATTGTTGTTATTGTGGGGAAAATAGGATGAGGAAAGAGTATTAGGCTTGAGTTATTTATAAAGGCAGGATAATCATGAATAAACATGAACCAAGATGTACCTCAGCCGAAGTGATGGGGAGAGTGAGGGGATGGCAGCTATTAAACAGACCATGATGTTAACAGTGCTATGAAGGCTACCACCAATGACTTAATAAAATAACCAAACAACTTCATGGGATTAAAAACAGAGGGAATGCAAGTATGAGAAAAGCTACAGTCTAAAGAATTTCCCCCTCCCTTCCCCCCACCTTCATTTAAAAGGCAGCTCTCATCCACATGTGAAGCTCTGGGTGTGGTGAATCCTCAGCCACTCACCTCAGGGTGGGGTCTGGGCAACTTTCTGATTAAGCATCAGCTTAGGAGATGTGCAGGTTGTGTTTTCAGGGGTGGGGGAAAAATGCAGTGAGAGTAAACAAGCGAAGTTTGGCATATGGGCTGCATAAAGCGAAAAGGTTTTATAAAACCCAGCATAAAAAGCCACTTGCCCAGGGAGATTTTGATGCAGGTTGCTCAGATGGATGGGACTGAAGGCCTAGGACTGGGGTGATGGCACGCGTGCCCACAGGGAGGGCTCTGAATGCCCCTTCTGGCATGCGTACCATAGGTTCACCACCACTGCTATATATTCTATATATACATGTATAATATACAATAATAAAGTTGTTTATAATTAGATATTCTAATATATGAAGACTAATTGATTTGACGGTGGAGGTTTGTCTCCGCTTGTGTTTTGGTTTCTGAATGTTTCATTACCAGGCTAGGTAACATCTCATCCTACCTCTGAGCTACAGATATTCACCACTATCACAAACTAATTGATTTTAACCAATTTACTCAAGATTGTCTCTAACACTGTATAATCTATCACAGAAAGGATTTTATCTGAGCTGTATCAGTTTTCATCCATGGCATTCAAAATATGGGTATCAGTAGCACATGTTGCCTTTCCTCTGTCCATTCTCTCCAAATATGGTAAAGTCTAGAAAATAGACTTGTTAGCCACAGTTACTAAGCAGCAACCAAAGACTGGATTGCTGACCTGCTAAACTGAAAAGTACAATTCATATTCCAAAATCTGCTAATGATATAATTAATTCCCAATTGGATGCACCTCAAGTTCAATCATTGCTTGGTCAATTTATTTCAAACTATCCAAGTGGCTAATTATATTGCCAAAATATAGCTCTGTGCACTTTTCATGACATAAATTGTGATGTCAAAGTGATTGCCCGACTCTATCAAAACACAAAAAATTAGAGTCATAAGATTTTCTTCATACATACTCTAGCAGCAGACAGTGGAATATTAAATGCATGCCATGTTCTCTGCAGCACAATCTATGGCATCTTTTCTAGCTGGTGATGCTTCAATGATGTTGACATATAGCTTCCATAATTCTTTCATAATTCTCAGCCAGAGTTTTGCAATTCCCCATATTTGTTGGGAGTTAAGTGAGTGGATAAATAACATATTGAAGGGACAAAGTTACTGAAAGCTAATCTTACATGGATCTCTGATTCCTCAGGTTTTCTGACTTGTGTCTTCTATTAAGAGCTACTTCAGGAGGCGGAACCAGCTGTCAAATGGAATGGCTTGCTGAGACACTGCTCCAAATGAGTGTGCCGATCTCACAGCCTTCTCTCAGTTCCTGGTGTGTTTTTTAAAAGCCCCAGATCTCTCGGAGAGAGATCAGAAGCAGAGGCACCCAGCTGAGGGGCTCAGGACCGCGGTCCAAGCCGCAGAAAACAGGAAAGCCTAGGAGAAAGCCAGGTGAAGGAGACGGCCCATTATGGCAGTCATGAAGGAATGACAGCTTTCAGAAATAGCAGTGATTCAGCGGGACAGGAATTCAACTAAGCTGGTGGAGGAAACACTCAGCGAACTCTTGTAAGTGTTCCGGATTGTGAAATCATTCTGGAGAATTTCAAAGAAGAGAAGAAAAGAGAAGCCCCAGAGCAAAAGGGGAAATCACCTCCCCTGTCAGATAGCGGTAAAAAGGAGACAGGGGGATAAAGAGATCTGAGCTAAAAGTAACAGACTCACAGGCTGTAAGGACTTCTGATCAAGGGTGGTTTCTCTCTCTCTTTTCTGGCTCTTGCAGCAAAGCCAAGAAGAAGTTTAACACACACAAAAAAACCAAAATAAAGACTTCCGGTGGCGACGCGACGTTGAAAGACAGCCGTTTTTGGGCTGCCCGCTCCGCAGCTGTGTTTTTCCATCGTAAACAGCGCCGATCAGCTGTTTAGATGGATTTGAAGCCCCCTCCTCGGGAGAAGAGGAGGGGGTGAGGCCCCAGGTAGGGGTTGAGCTCTCCGGGGCTGCCTGAGCTGAGAGCTTGGGCGTCTGAAGGATGAGCCCCCCCGAAGCCTGGGTTGCTCCGAGCTGTGCAGCGCCTCTGCTCTGGGATTCTTGGAGCAGAGCCAGGCGTTAGCAACCACCCCTGCCAAAAGGAAATACTTTTGATTATCAAGATGCAGGCAGAGCGGACTTCCGCTGGCGGCGCGGCGCTGAAGACAGCCTCCCCTGGCTGCCCGCGGCTCAGCTGTTTGTTTTTTTGCCCGAAACAGCGCCGATCAGCTGTTCGGGCGAAATTGAAGCCCCCTCCTCGGGAGAAGAGGAGGGGGTGAGGCCCCAGGTAGGGGTAGAGTTCTCCGAGGCCGCCTGAGCTTTGAGCTTGGGCGGCTGAAGGATCGAACTCCCCCGAAGCCTGGGTTGCTCCCAGCTGGCCGTCGTCTCTGCTCCGAACTTCCTGGAGCAGAGCCAGGCGTCTGCGAACCAGCCCTGCCTGATGAAAGGACTATGATTTAAAGGAGCAGGCAGAGCGGTACAAGAGGAAAAGGTGAAGAGGACTATTTTACTGTACTCTCTAACTTGTTGGACTTTTTAAACTTTAATTGAAAGTGCGTCATAATTGAGGATTAAAAGATGGCGGCTAAACCTCCCTCTAAAACTCTTCGGAGTGGAGGATCCTCGCCGGTGCAACAATCATCACTACAGGCATTGCACCCTCCTGAAGTGCTGACATCGAAGGATTTGCGAGATGCCTTGGATAAACATGCCCAGGTACTTTTGGAATCAATTAATCAATCAATTGCTGATAAATTTGCACAGATGGAGGAGAAATTGGAGAAATTTGAGGAAAGAATGGAAGAGAGGATGGAACAGAAGTACAGCGTGATGAAGGTAGACATTTTGACTTCAGTGCATAAAGTGGCGGAATGTGTGGAAGATTTAGATGAAAAAGTGGATGATTTGGCTCAAAGGAATGCTATACTAGAAGTAAAAGCACGGGAGAATGAAATTGAAAGAGGCAAGTTGGAAAGGGAGTTAAGCCATGCCCAATATTACCAGATGCAGTTTGCTGTCAGAATTAGAGGCTTAAAAGAGAATGTTAAAGAAGATTTAAAGCAGCTGATCTCTGAGGCTCTCGAAGGGGTATTGAACCAGCCAGCATCTGAAATAAGAGCAGCTATGGATAAAGTGTTTCGGGTGAATTCATGGATTGCCAGACAGAGAAAGTTGCCTAGAGATGTGGTGGTTTATTTTGCAAAAAGAGAAATTAGAGATCAAGTTATACAAGCTGCCTATGATGCTAAGGTTGTGATTGCTGAACAAGAAGTCTTGGTTTTAAAAGAAATTCCTCCAAGGATTTTAAGGGGAAGAAAGGACTATACATTTCTTGTGCAAGAGCTCAAGCAAAGAGATATAAGGTTCAGATGGGAGATTCCAGAGGGGCTGATGGTGATGTATGAAGGTAAAAGGTATAGGCTGACTACTGTGAAACAAGCACGTGATTTCTACAATAATGTCTTAAAAGCAACCTCATTAACGCTCCTGGAAGCTGGAAAGGGATCTGGAGAAGAAGAACAACAAGAGGAGGAAACAGAGGAAAATGGTGCTGGAGGAGATCAAGCTACAATCTCTTTGGATGATCCTAGAGAGCAAAGAGTGACGCGTGCTGCTTTAAAACGAGCAAAGAAAATAAAAGAACAAGATCAGCAAAAGTCTTCATATTCTTCACATCGCATTCATAGCCAAGCTGTGGGAGGAGCACGGCCTAAAGTAACCAGTCCTATCAAAGCTGTGGTCCAAGAGCTTCTCGAGGATATACATGGCAACTAAATTTTTAACCTGGAATGTTAATGGACTAAACTCACCGCAGAAGAGGAAGAAAGTTTTTCAATATTTAAAACAATTTAAGATAGATGTTATATGCCTGCAAGAAACGCATATTAGAGTTTTGGATCAAAAGTATTTATTGAACTCGAGGCTGGGTACGCAATTTGTTGCTTCTGCAGAGAATAAGAAAAATGGAGTGGTTGTTTATGTTAAAAGTGCCTTAACAGCGGACCTAATTGAAGCAGATAAGCATGGAAGATATGTTATGATCGAGCTGTTGTTTGAAGGTAAAAAGACGCTTTTAGTTGGATTATATGCTCCAAATCAACAACAAGCTGACTTTTTTAGTTTACTTCATACAAAGCTTACCCAGTTGGATTATAAATCCTTTATTTTTATGGGGGACTGGAATGGAGTTATGGATGTACAGTTGGATAAGGCTGGAGCCTTTAAACGCATTCCAAGTCACGCTAGACTGCCTAAATCTTTTTTTGAAATGAAGGATGACCTGGAATTGCGAGATATTTGGCGTGAGAGACATTTGCGGGAGAAGGATTATACATTTTATTCTGATAGACACCAATCTTTTTCGAGGATTGATTTTATTTTGTTGACTAATGATCTTCTTTTGAGAACTAAAAAGGTGAAAATCTGCGCAAGAATTATCTCTGATCACAGTCCAGTGTGGTTGGAGATTGATAAGGAAAGAGGAGATAGACGCTCATGGCGCGTAAATGAGAATTTGTTTAGAAATCAGAGAAATGTGGAAGAATGCAAACAGCGGATGAAGGATTTTTTTGAGATGAATATGAATAAGGGTACCTCTATGGATATGGTTTGGGATGCTAGCAAGGCCTATATGAGAGGGGTGTTGATATATATGAATAATAGACATAGACGTGCAGTGGAAACTAGAAGGAAAGAACTGGAGAATGAAATAAAGGAAAAAGAAAAGGCTTTGATTTTGAACCCAGAGGAGGTGAAGATCAAGGAGGCTATTAGACTGTTACGAGGACAATTTGATAAATTAATGGCTGATCAAGTGGCGACCAATCTGCGGTTTGCTAGGCATAATACTTTTTGCAATGCTAATAAGCCAGGCAGATGGTTGGCTTATAGACTGAGGAAAAAACAAAGGGCATCTAATATAGATAAGATTGAGCATAAAGGAAGGGTTGTGTATCAACAGAATCTTATTAAGGATGCCTTTGTGGATTTTTATTCGAAATTATATACTAAAGAGGACATTAATGCAAAAGATATTGATACGTATTTGGAGAAGGCTAGCATCCCGGTTCTTACGCAAGTACAAAAAGAGGGGATTAACCAACTGATTACAGAAGAAGAAATTTTTACAGCTATTAAGGAACTGAAGGTGGATAAAGCACCAGGCACTGATGGCTTGACTGCGGCCTATTATAAAAACTTACAATTAGAGATGATAAAACCGTTAAAGGAACTGTTCCAGACAATCCAGAGGGGGGGAAAGGTGCCCCCGTCTTGGAGAACAGCTTTTATCTCTTTGATTCCGAAGGAAGACCAGGATGCTACTTTAGTTAAAAATTACAGACCGATATCGCTTTTAAATACAGATTATAAGATATTTGCTAAGGTTTTGGCTAATAGACTGATGAGGGTTCTGCAACAGGTGATTCATGGGGACCAAACGGGGTTTATTAGTGGAAGACAAATGAAAACCAATGTGAGACATATAGTTGATGTGTTAGAGTTTTTGGAAAGGCACAACCAGATCTCTGCTGCGCTAATCTTTTTAGATGCTGAAAAGGCTTTTGATCAATTGAACTGGCAATTTTTGTTGAAAGTTTTAGATAAAATGGATTTTGGGGAAAAATTTTTACAACCGATTAGGGCATTATACCAAAAACAAACTGCCCGAATTATAGTTAACAATAGTTTGACAACAGTATGTAATATTGAGAAGGGCACAAGGCAAGGCTGTCCGCTATCGCCCTTGTTATTTATATTAACATTAGAGATACTATTGGTTAAGATTCGGAATTCGGAAAAAATTAAGGGGATACAAGTTGGAGATCAGGATTACAGATTGAGAGCATTTGCAGATGATCTGGTTGTTACAGTGACCCAGCCAGAGAACTCTGTTGTGGACCTGATGGAGATAATAACACAATATGGGAAGGTTTCTGGATTTAAAGTAAATATACAGAAAACTAAAATTTTGGCTAGAAATATGACAGTTTCGCAGAAGGCTCTCCTAGAAGGATTAACTGGATTTGAGATTGTTAAAAGGGTTAAATATTTGGGGGTGATTTTGTCGCCCTCTAATACAAAGCTATATAAAAATAATTATGAAAAGTTATGGGGGAAAATTCAAAAAGAACTGGAGAGTTGGGAAAAATTGCAATTGTCTTTGTTGGGACGGATTGCAGCAGTGAAAATGAATGTCCTGCCCAAATTTTTATTCTTATTTCAAATGATACCGATTCTTAAGAAAGACTCTAACTTGGAGGAATGGCAGCGTGGTATCAATAAATTTGTGTGGGCAGGGAAAAAGCCACGAGTTAAACTTAAGATTATGCAGGATACTCGTGAGAGAGGTGGCCTTAAAATGCCTAATTTTAAATTATATTATGAAGCTGCTGCACTAGTAGGAATAAGTGATTGGATTAATTTGACACAATCGAGGTTATTAAATCTTGAGGGCCATGATCTGTTGTTTGGCTGGCATGCATATTTGCTGTATGATAAGAAGGTAGATACTGTGTTTAGGATGCATATTTTAAGACAGGCATTGCTGAGAGTTTGGAAGAAGTATAGACATAAGTTAAGCAGCAAGATACCATTGTGGGCAATCCCAAAACACGCAATAGAAAATATACATGCTGGTTTCAAACATGATGAGACTACTTACAAGGAAATTTTAAGTTTGGAAAGGAATATTTGGTGCTTGAAATCATATAGTTTCTTGCGAGAAGAGAAGGTTGTTCAGACTTGGTTTCAATATATTCAGTTACAGGCCAGGTGGAAAGAAGATCAAAAAAATGGATTTGCAACGACTGATGAAAATTTGATAAAGCAAATTAGAAATCAAGGACCAGCACATATTAAACGGATATATCTTGCATTGATAGAGATTGATTCAGAAACAGAGCTTGTTAAGGATTGTATGATAAAATGGGCCCAAAACATTCAGGAAGTTATTACAATGGACACGTGGGAAAAGATCTGGGTGAGGAATGTAAAATTCACTCAAGCTCAAAGTTTAAGAGAGAACTTTTACAAAATGTTTTATAGATGGCATCTAGATCCTAAAAAGCTTGCAAGTATGTATCCGAATTATCAGCCTAAATGTTGGAGGTGTGGTGATGAAGAGGCAACATATTTTCACATATGGTGGACATGTAAAAAGGTCAAGGCTTTTTGGATAAAAGTCTGGTGGAATATGCAGAAGATTTTTAAACGGAGGATAAAGTTTTGTCCGCAATTTTTTTTGTTGGGAATAATTGTTGACGCTACAGTTGTGGACTCTAAGTTGATGTTGAATTTAGTTACGGCAGCAAGACTTTTGATAGGTCAATATTGGAAGAAAGAGGAACTGCCGACTATACAAGAGTGGATTTTAAAGGTTTCCGACTTGGCAGAGATGGCGAAGATTTCGGCCTATTTGAAAGATTACTCGCAAGAACATTATATTACGGAATGGAGAAAATGGATTGAGTTTATCCAGAATAAGTATAGGGTCAAGAAGTTTTATCTAGCATTTGAATAAGTCTTCTTTCGTTTTCTTTTTTCTTTTTTTATTTTGTCTTCTATATATATTTAATAATGCTAAGTTTTGTTTGATCCTATATAAGTTAGAGAGTGATGGATTTTAGAATTTATAGTTGTTAGTATATGGTTGTTTATGATTGCCTTTTTATATATATATACCTTGTATTTAGCTCTGGGAAGTCCGGGGGGGGGAGGGGGGCTAGGGGGAGGTGGGGGGGGAGGAGGGAGGGGGGGAGGGGGGGAAGGGGGGAGGTAGGGAGGGGAGGAGGGAGGGGGAAGGGGTTTTTTTAAAGGAAAACTGTATTTTTAAAACTTTTCAATAAAAAAAAAAAAAGATGCAGGCAGAGCGGTACAGGAGGTCAAGGTGAAGTGGACTCTTTATTTTTACTCTCTAGCTCAATGGATTTTATAGCTTTAAAGTGAAAGTGCGTAATAAGTGAAAGTGGGGGAAGATGGCGGCTAAAACTTCTAAAGCTCTTCGGAATGCGGGGTCTTCCCTGGTGCAAGAGACCTCACTGCAAGCTTTGCTTCCTCCTGCATCTCCCCCGGTATTGACGCTTAAGGATTTACAAGACGCTCTTGGAAAGCATGCACAACTGATGTCTGATATGATGGATGAAAAGTTGAAAAAGCTGGAGGAGAAATTGGAGGAGAAAATGGAGAAATTGGAGAAGAAGATGGAAGAGAAGCTGAGAGCAATGAGGGTGGACATCTTGTCTACGGTTGAATCCGTAGCTGAATGTGTGCTACAGCTGGATATAAAAGTGGAGGATCTCAGTCAAAAGAACTCTATATTAGAAGCAAAGGTATTAGAAAATGAAAATATAAGGGATAAAATGGACGAAGAATTGAGCCTTGTTCAGTATAATAAGATGCAGTATGCTATTAGAATTAGGGGTTTAAAGGAGAATGGTAAAGAAGATTTAAAGCAGCTGATTTCTGAGGCTCTGGAAGGGGTACTGGGCCAGTCAGCATCTGAAATTGAGGGAAATATGGACAAAGTTTTTCGTGTAAATTCATGGATTGCAAGACAGAGGAAGTTACCCAGAGATGTGGTGGTCTATTTTACAAAGAGAGTAATTAGAGATGAAGTCATTCAAGCTGCTTATGATACTAATTTGGTAGTGGCTGAGCAAGAAGTTTTGGTTTTAAAAGAGATCCCTCCGAAGATCCTAAGGAGAAGGAAAGATTTTGCATTTCTAGTACAGGAACTTAAGAAACGTGATATTAAGTTCAGATGGGAGATTCCAGTTGGGTTGGTGGCGACGTACGAAGGTAAAAGACATCGTTTGGTTACTGTGGCTCAGGCACGTGATTTTTATAGTAATGTGTTAAAAGCAACCCCCCTATCATTTTTGGAAGCTGCAAAAGGATACGGTGTGGGAAAGTTTCAAGATGTTGCAGATAGACAGACAGAGGACAATGGTGTTGGAGGGGATCAAGTTACAGTTTCATCGGTTGCTGCAGGAGGCCAGAAGATGACGCGTGCCGCCCTAAGAAGAGCGAGACGAGAGCGAGAGCAAGACCAGCAGAAAGTTATGGAATCTTCAAAGTGTGCTTACAGTGAAGATGTAGGAGGAGAGCGGTCTAAAGAAGTTTTGGGGGTCATGACAGAGGTGCTCCAAAAGTTTTGGGGCGTTAAGATTGCTGATTAAATTTTTAGATTAGAATGTCAATGGAGTAAAATTATTATAGAGGAGAAAGAAAGTTTTTTTTTCTTTTTTTTAATATTTTACACAATTTAAGATTGATGTTATTTGCTTGCTAGAAAAGTATATTAGGGTTATGGACTTAAAGTATGTGTTGAACTAAGAGTGGGTATGTAAGCTTCTAATTAACAACAAGTTGTCTTAGAGATTGCCTAATTTTTTTTTTATATATACTCTTTTTATCTGAACTTTTATTTGAACTTAAGGATGATTTGGAACTGTGAGACATTTGGCGTGATACATGCAAGAACTATTTTTGATTATAGTTTAGTTTGGTTGGAGATTATTAAGATTAACAGAGATAAGCGCTTTTGGTGCGTAACTGAGAATTTGTTTGGAAATTAGAGAAAGGTGGGAGAATGCAAATAGCAGGTGAAAGTTTTTTTTTTCTTTTCTTTTTTTTGAAATTAATATGAATAAGGACTGGGATTAAGAAAATTTATTTTGAGTAAAGATCTTTTTCTGTTTTCCTCTTTTTCTTTTCTACTTTATTTGTAATATTAATATTGTTTGTACTCATTTTATATGAGCTAGAGAGAGATAGAATTTATAGTTTATTGTTGATAACATAGGGGTGTTTATGTTTGTTTTTTGATTTTATGCCCTGTATTTAGCTCTGGGAAGTCGGGGGGGGGAGGAGGGAGTGGGGGAGAGGGAGAGGGGTGGGGGAGGGGGGGATTAAAGTCAAAATGTATTGTAAAACTTTTTAAATAAAAAAACCAAAATAAACTTGAAGAGTGACAATGTGGACTGAGCTGAGAGAGCGGACATCTTGAATAAGAACTGACAACCAATTAGCATTAAATGAGGGAAGAGTGATAGTCATAACTTAAGAAGTGAATTGATTGCTTTAAAAAGTTTCTAAAACAAAAGGGATAAATTGTAATTGATTTGAGAGCTTAGACCAATAAGAATTAACAGAACATAACCTATTGTATGATTGAATTGGAGGAGGCTAACTAGGGACGTGGTGGCTCAGTGGGTTAGGACGCTGAGCTTGTCGATCAGAAGGTCGGCAGTTTGGCGGGTCGAATCCCAAGTGCTGCATAACAGAGTGAGCGCCTGTTACTCGTCCCAGCTTCTGCCAACCTAGCAGTTCGAAAGCACATAAAAATGCAAGTAGAAAAATAGGGACCGCTATGGTGGGAAGGTAACAGCATTCCGTGTGCCTTTGGTGTCTAGTCATGCCGGCCACATGACCACGGAGACGTCCTCGGACAAGTGCTGGCTCTTTGGCTTTGAAACGGAGATGAGCACCGGCCCCTAGAGTCGGAAACGACTAGCACGCATGTGCGGGGGAACCTTTACCTTTACCTTTAACTAGGAACAAAAGGTTGAATGCCCAAGGAGGGTGAGAAAGTTTATTTACTTGTCTCCTTGTTGAATATAATAATATTTATAACTGAATTGACTGTAAAACCTGGTTTTTATTGCTAAAGAACTGAATACTGGTTACAATACTGAGGTAATATAATGGTTATATTATTGTTACATGTTATTATATAGATAAATTAGGACTGTATGGAATATAAACACTTGAAATTGATTAATATTGATTATTGTGTATTAGAAGTGTTAGTGTAATAGGTTTCATATTGTGTTAGCAACAAAATATATCATTGTTAAGATATAAGGCACTAGTGATTATAACCTTGGAAGAATAATAAATTCTCCAGGTGTGGTGGAGGGAAAGACAAAGATCGTGTATAAGTGGGAGGGTTAGTTGACGTCATTTAGAAAGATGAAAAGCATCCCAAATCTAACAGGAGTTGGGAATGGAAGAAGGCAGATAACCCAAGCCTCATTGGCGGAATTAAGCCCAGCAAGGCAAAGATCCATAGAAGAGATGATGCCACGGGAGAGAGCAGGCTCACTTAAAGACCTACAAGCAATGCTACAATCCATGCAAGAGGTTATGCTGAGAAATCATGAGGATTTAAAAAAAGAAATAGGTGAAATAAGGAATGATACTGGAAAACTTAAAGAGAAGATGGGAGCAATGGACAGAAAATTTGAATGTTTCCAACAACAAATATTGAAAAAGGAGCCTTGGTGGAGCAGTGGGCTAATGCCTCCTTAAGTAACACCAGCTGCCTGCAATTAGTGCAGGTTCACATCCCACCAGGCTCAAGGTTGACTCAGCCTTCCATCCTTCCAAAGTAGGTAAAATGAGGACCCAGATTGTTGGGGGCAATAAGCTGACTTTGTAATAATGCCGCTTGGGGGGGGGGCAAAGCCCTAATAAGCAGGCATATACATAGAATGAAGGCTATTGCTAAGCACATTGGTTTGTGCTTAAATTGTAAGCCGCCCTGAGTCTTCGGAGAAGGGCGGGATATAAATGGGATTAAAAAAAATGAACAGAAATTATTAGAAATGGATGACAGAATGAATAAGGATGAAAGAAGAGTAGATTAAATGAATGAAAAACTCTTGCAAGCAAACAAAGAAACTGCTTGAAACTGAGAAAGCAGACCATTATCTATGTTTCCAAAATGTGAAAGAGGAGAAGGGGGAGGACCTCCCATAAATGATGACAGACTTGTTACCAAGGGCCCTAGGGACAGGGAAAGAAGAGATGGCAAATGAGATTGATGAAATATACAGAATCCACACAAACTACACGAGAAGAAATAATTTACCCAAGAAGGTACATATCAGATTTGTGAAGAAGTCAATTAGGGATGAGATTTTGCACAGAACAAGGGATGACCCAATAGAATACAGAGATAAATAACTAACTGTCCTTAAACAAGTCCCTAGGAGGGTAAGAGATCTGAGAAGGCCCTACCAACATATTGCATCAAAATTAATAAGACAAAACATCAATTTTAGGTGGTTGATGCCGGAAGGGATTCTGGTGACCTGGCAAGAAAAAGGATATAGGCTAGATTCAATTGACAAAGCAGAAGAGTTTTTCCAGCAGCACCTAGGCAATGAAGATAAACTAGAAGAAAGAGAGTTAAGAGAGATATAATAGAAAGTCACGAGAATCACAAGACAAAGAACGGGAAATGGAGAGAAGAGAAAACATGAGAATGAACTACGACAATGATGATGAAAGTAGACAGAAAGAACTCAAGGAAGATAGACTGACAAGAGCGACAAGATCAAAACAGAGGCAGTAATGTAGAAATACTAACAGTATTATCATTAAATGTAAATGGACTAATCTCCCTGGCTAAGAGAAATATAATTTTGAATAAGCTCAGTAAGAAAAACGTAGACATAACAATTCTACAAGAAACACATATAAAGACTCAAAATCAGGATCTACTAAACTACCCTAAGTTAGGAATCAAATTTGTATCACTTTCACAGCAGAAGAAAGGAGGAATTGTGATATATGTTAAAGAAAGAATCCCAGAAAGACAAATCTATCGAGATGAGGAAAGTAGAATACTGATTATTGAAATTTGCCTGAATAAAAAAAAGGTCACCCTGGTAGGAATTTATGCCCTCAATGAAAAACAAAGACAATTTTATAAGAAACTGCATAAGGTTATTGCTGATATGGAATATGAGAACATTTGTATAATTGGCGATTTTAGATTATAAGAGTGAGGAAGTAAGGAAACAAACCAGGAGAATATTACTTTTTTTTAAATGGTGGAAGAATTAAATATTCAAGATAGTTGGAGGGAGAGAAATCTGAATGAAAAGCAATTTACATACTATTCAGGGCAGCAACAATCGTGGTGTAGAATTTATATGGTCTGGACAATGAAAGAATTAAATTCAGATATTGATTATGTAGTAATAGACATTAATACTTGGGCAGACCATAATCCCATTATAATTAAATGGAAAGAACAGAAGACAACAACAAGGATGTGGACTCTAAAAAAGGCAGTCCTAAACCAAACAGAATTTAAGCACAAGATGGAGAAACAAATGCGGACATTCTTCCAGACAAATAAGAAAAAGGAGACTAGCACTCAAAATTTATGGGACACGGCCAAGGCTGTTATGAGAGAAACTGCAATTGTGTACATGGCCAATGAATATAAAAAGAAAAGGCAATATCGAAAATGTTTAGAGGAAGAACAAAAAGAAATTAGAATTAGAACTACAAAAAAACCCACAATGTAGAGATCTAAAACAACAGCTAGATTTAAATAAGCATAAATTGAATATTATAGAAAAGGGAGAAATGGCACAAAAAATAAAAAGTATTAGGCAAAATATTTTTGAACAGGCAAATAAACCTGGGAGATGGTTGGCCTATCAATTGAAAAAACAAAAAGATACAAGATGGATTAGTAAATTATGTAATCAAGCAGGGGAGATGGTACATCAGAATGAAGAAAAAAATGGGTGACATATGAATTCTATAAAAATCTTTATAAAGAGGATGAAACGATTACTGAGGAAAGCATATCACAATATCTTATGAAAACAGACTTACCAAGGGTTCCGGAACAATTTCAAAATATATTAAATAAAGATATAACAGTCCAAGAAATTATAGAAGCAATTAAAAAACAAAAAAGTAATAAAACACCTGGCCCCGATGGATTACCATCTGAAATATATAAAAAAGCGCCAAGAACTTTGGTCCCAACCCTATTGGACATATTTAATGAGGTACTAAACACAGCAAAAACCCTAAACTCATGGAAAGAAGCAATCATCTCACTAATTCCTAAAGAAAACTCTGATTTGACCTACATTAAAAACTATAGGTCCATTTCTTTACTGAACATGGATTATAAGATTTTCATGACTATAATGGCAGAAAGATTAAAAAAAATATTTAGCTGAATTTATCCATACTGACCAAAATGGCTTCTTGCCTAAAAGACAAATTAGACATAATGTTAGGATCATACTAGACATCTTGGAATATTATAAATTACGCAGCGAAAAACAAATGGCATTTATTTTTGTTGATGCTCAGAAAGTGTTTGATAATGTCAAATGGAATTTTATGTTGACTCAACTTAAATACATGGAATTCGGGGGGAAATTTATAAACATTTTTAAAGCTATTCCAAACAAGAAGCAAAAGTAATCATAAACAGAGAATTAACAAATAGCATTCAAATACAAAGAGGCACGAGACAAGGTTGCCCACTATCTCCTCTATTATTTATTCTTTCTTTAGAAGCACTCACAAGATAAGCTGATTTATTTTATTTATTTATTTTTATTTTAATTCCATTTATATCCTGCCCTTCTCCTAAGACTCAGGGCGGCTTACAAGCTTAGCAGTAGCCTTCATTCTATGTATATGCCTGCTTATTAGGGCTTTCACACACACACACACACACACACCCCAAGCGGCATTATTACAAAGTCAGCTTATTGCCCCCAACAATCTGGGTCCTCATTTTACCTACCTCGGAAGGATGGAAGGCTGAGTCAACCTTGAGCCTGGTGGGATGCGAACCTGCACTAATTGCAGGCAGCTGGTGTTACTTAAGGAGGCATTAGCCCACTGCTCCACCAAGGCTCTATTAAAGGAGAGCCTTTAATAGCCCACTGCTCCACCAAGGCTGATTAAAGGACTAGAAATCAGAAAAAAGACATTTAAATTACAGGCTTATGCAGACGATTGAGTTTTCATTTTGGAAGACCCCTTAGAATCTGGAACAAGATTATTACAGGTGCTGGAAAATTGTGGAGATGTTGTGGGGTTGAAGATTAATAAAGAAAAAACTAAAATGTTAGTTAAAATATGTTCAATTTACAAGAAACTGAGCTAGTAGAAAAAATTAATATCCAGACATCTAAAAGAGTAAGGTACTTGGGGATCCAACTGTCAGCAAGATGTATTACACTCAAAAGAGAAAATTATGACAAGTTAATAGATCAAATTACAGCAGACTTAGACAGATGGAAAAACTTGAAGCTCTCCTTTATGGGGAGAATAGCAACAATCAAGATGAATATACTTCCCAAATTACTCTTTTTATTCCAATGTGTACCAATTAAATTAGGCAAGGATTTTTTTTGAAAATTTAAACAGAATTACATCCAAATTTATCTGGCAAAGTAGAAAACCAAGAATTAAATTAAAATTATTACAGGATGCAAAGGAAAGAGGAGGGCTCAGCCTCCCAAATTGGGAAAAATATTATCAAGCAGCAATATCGGTATGGATAAAGGATTGGATACACTTAAGGAACAGAAGACTACTAGCATTAGAAGGCCATGACATGCAAATAGGGTGGCATGCCATAATGTGGGATGGGAAATATAAGGCTCATCAGTACTTCCAGAATCATCATATTAGGCGGGCACTATTAGACGTGTGGATAAAAAATAATAATAATAATATAGAAATCCCCAATTGGCTATCCATATTAGAAATATTCATGCACCCCAAATTCATAAATTTAGGAAGAGTAATCACATATAAAATATCTTAGACGAGAATGGAGACCTGAAAACAAGGAAAAGACTATTAGAAGACGTTATAGAGTTGGAATGGTGGGCATACTTACAAATACAGTTAAGATACAGAAAAGATAAAAAAGAACCAGGGATAAAATTAGAGCATACACAATTAGATAAAATCCTTCTAGGAACAGAAGATCAAATGATAAAAAAGATATATCAATATTTATTAGAACAAGATTTGTTAGAAGAACAGGTAAAAGAAACAATGTTAATCTGGAGCAAAAAGTTTGGTTACAGTATTGGCCTAGATAATTGGCAATCACTATGGGATAGAAACAGAAGGTTAACGCTAGCCACCTCCTATAAAGAAAATTTGTACAAGTTGTTTTATAGATGGCACCTTCCCCTACAAGGCTAGCAAAAATAGATTTAAAAATCTCACCGACGCGCTGGAAATGCAGAAGGCTTCCAGGGACTTACTATCACATGTGGTGGGAATGTTCAAAAGTGCAAAATTTTTGGCAGCGAATAAAAAATTGGTTGGAAGAAATATTGATTTAAAACCAGAAAACTTCTTATTAGGGATTATTAATGATAAACTCAGCAAAGCATCTTTCTACTTACTATTGCATATTTTAACCGCAGCAAGATTGGCATATGCCCAAAAATGGAAAAGAAAGGAAACTCCCACTGAAGAAGAAATAATAAATAAAATTTTATCCTGTGCCAAAATGGACAGGTTAACTCTAGAGATTAAAAATAAAACTAAAACAGAGTATTATGAAATTTGGCAAAATTTGTACGATTGGTTAGAGATAAGGAGGATCACTGAGATGACTATTGGGCACTGGGAGGGGTTTGAAGGGAGAGTTTTAATGTAATGTTTTGTGTGGGAATTCTTCAGATCTTGCCTTTCTATTCTGCTATCACTATCTCTCAATAAATCTTCCTTTTGAAATGATGCCAGTTTCAGGAGTTCTGCTTTCTTGGGCATGCTGGCTGAGGCAGGACCTTACAGCTACAGTAATAGAATCTTGCAAGTCTGAATGAATTTTCCCCTCCCTCACTTTGTGTGAGCAAAGGAGGATTTTTTTTCAAGGCATTTTCTTTGTGTAGGTTCAAGCTCCATTTATCTGACCACCACTCTCCTGCCTTCAAGATCATCCCTTACATCCTCTATAGTTTTGGGTGCTTAGTCCAATCATGCATGCAACTTAAATATGGGCTTCCTTGGGATAGGGAGGTAAGAAGGAAGAAATAAAGAAGCTGGATCCAGCCTATGCTTGTCATGGCTTCTAGACATTGAAAAGAGGAATCCCACTTTTTCCTGATTTCTTAGAGCAAGAGACGATGGAAAGTCCAGAATATATTTCAGAAAATACACCTGATTTACATTTCAATTTATCTCTCCATGCAGATTATACTTCTGTACTGAAGGCTAATGTTCCTAACCTGTGGTCCACAGGCTTATTGTGAGTGAACTTTCAGAATTTTGTCACTGCCTAGTAAAGGCAGGTGTAATGTGATGAGCAATGAATGTGTGCATTGTTCTGTTAAATTATTAGAAGTAGCAGAAATTTTAAACCTTAGCCATAGAGCTATACAAGTATTTTGGAGGGTTTTCCTTTGTTCAATTCACAGAAGCTTCCAATGTGGCTGGAAGCTCTTGATCTGCAAAAAGGAAAAATTGAAAACTTGCATTAGGTCACAATGATCTGATCAGGGACAATGTTCTCCAGCAAATATAAGAATTAGTTGAAAATAAAATTTACTCCTTATGGCCTACCTTTGCTAATGAAGTTTTGTATTTAAGGGGGAATAAAATCACAAAGTCACTGTTAGTTGCAAAATAAACCATCTGATTTGGAAGATTCCAACAGTTAAGACACTTGGATCTTGGGATAGCTTGGTGACAATTTCTATTCTAAGTGTCAAAACCAACTTTGTTTTATAGAGCAAGTAGTTTAGAATTGTCTCCTTTTAATATTCTAATCGTGAGGTGTAAAGTGAAATGGTTGCACAGTGTAATAGTGGGAAGAAAGTCATGTGTCAATGAGACAGGAGAGGTGACAGACACAGAATGAGTCCCTGAGGTGCTCTCCAAGTGCATTGGTTAAAGTTTCTCTTGAGGTTTTTTTTTCTCATTAGTACTCAGATACAATTCAGTAATTCAGTAGTATTGGGTTACTGTTAGTCAGAAGACCAAAATGTTTCTGTAAATACTTTATATCCTTTATTTGCATATGCTGTCTTGTAATTAAAAATTATAAGACTATGGTTCATAGAGTTGCTTACAGTTTGAAATATAAGGTGGCTGGCAAAAAGACAATGCAACTGACAACATGATGAGAAAAAAAATGAAATGCAAAGAAAAAAGAGTAAAATAGATAAGCTTGCATTGCTTGGCACAGTCTCATTAACCAACTTACGGGGCTGATTTCATAAATTACCACTACAAAACTAATAGATACAACATAATGGTGATCAGTGCCACCAAAACTGTAAAATGCTAAGCAGTTCTTTGTTTTGCTTGTTTAAAACTATATGGGGTGAGGGAGGAACTAAGAACTTTGATAGTTAAATTTATGTGTAATTACTCTGTAAAAATGTTAAATGGAAAAGGTTATTCTCATTTATCCCCCTTGCAATTAAAAAGGTATGTGGTTCTATGTTATCAAAGCAAACTGTACTCCTACTCAGCACCCAAAGGGGTAGCGAGTTGAGATGTTGTCTCTCTCATTATCCACCAGGTCAGGAAGAAAGGGAGGAGTCAGCCCCAGTGGTCATTTACATTCTTATTGCTACCTACAGAAACAGGGAATGAATGAATGGAAATAGGAAAATGAGCCAGGCAAAGCTAACAGAATATTATGTACTTGATCAGCATAAATACATAGGAAAGACAGCATGTGCTATTGCATACATTCAGGAAGAAAAATCTGCTTTTTAAAGTCTCCATTTCTTCTCTTTTCCCCTCAGAATATAGTTATTTGTGCTATAGTTTCAAAATGGTCCATAGTACTCAAACAAATATAGATCTAAATCTTGGAATCAATCTTCATACCAGGATAACATGGAATCCAACCATTTGTGCAGCAGCTGATACAAGGTTACCTTTCTGAAAATTTCTTCCAGGGATGGACTGCTCTGACATGTGTAAACACAGCAATCTATTGGGCTATACTTTGTCACTAACATGTCAGCCTTCTGCTTGTTAAGAAATTTAGATATGGGTTATGCTCAAACTCCTGTCCTCATCTTCACAACACATTTACAGTTTGAAGGGTTCCATATTTTTATGCATTGCTTTTGAATATATGAATACCATGCCATAAAAAATGGGTTTTAACAAATAAGCATATTTATTATGGAATAAATGTGAATCCATCCAGTCATAAGTCCATCCACATAGGATTTTTCCAGTAACCATCCACAAAAAAATTATTACAGTAGATGAGACATAGACACTATTGCATTCCTTAAGTTACATAATACATATAAAATACATGTAATGATATATGGAAATGACCTTGAGAAACAGGAGGAAGAGCTGCAGACTAGACAACTGACATATAAAAGATGTTTAGAATAGAATAGAATTTTGCAAATGCCTTCTTAACGAATAGAATAGAATAGAATAGAATAGAATAGAATAGAATAGAATAGAATAGAATAGAATAGAATAGAATAGAATAGAATAGAATAGAATAGAATAGAATAGAATAGAATAGAATAGAATAGAGCTGGAAGGGACCTTGGAGGTCTTCTAGTCCAGTCCCCTGCTCAAGCAGGAGAACCTATACCATATCAGACCGGTGACTGTCCAGTCTCTTAAAAACCTCCAGTGAGGGAGCACCCACAATTTCTGGGGACAAGCTATTCCAATGGTTAATTGACCTCACTGTTAGGAAGTTTCTCCTTAATTCCAGGTTGCTTCTCTTTTTAATCAGTTTCCAACCATTGTTTCTTGTCCTGCCTTCTGATGCTTTGGAGAATAATTTGAACCCCTCTTCTTTGTAGCACCCATCAAATACTGGAATACTGCTATCATGTCACCTCTATTTCTTCTTTTCTTTAGACTAGACAAACCCAATTCCTGCAGCCGTTCTTCATATGTTTTAGTCTCCAGGCCTTGGATCATCTTAGTTGCTCTTCTCCAAACTTTTCCCAGGTCTCAACATCTTTTTTGTAGTTTGGTGACTAAAATTGGTTGCAGTATTTCAGATGTGGTTGCACTAGGGTTTTATAAAGCGGTAATAATACTTCATGTGATCTATGCCTCTGTTTATACAACCCAGGATTGTATTAGCTTTTTTGGCTGCTGCTGCAAACTGCTGGTTCATAATCAAGTGATCATCCACTTGGACTCCAAGGTCCCTCTCACAGTTACTGTTTTTGAGCCAGGTCTTGCCTAATCTGTACTTGTATCTTTGATTTTTCCTGCCTAAATGTAAAACTTTGCTTTTCTCCACATTAAAACTCATTTTGTTGGATAGAGCCCAATGTTCAAGTTTGTCAAGATCATTTTGGATCCTGAACTTGTCTTCCTGCCAGTTTAGTATCATTTGCAAATATGATGATTTCCCCTTCTATTCCCTCATCTAAGTCATTAATGAAGATACTGAAGAGTACTGGAGCCTTGTGGTACCCCACTGCTTACTTCTCTCCATTTGGATGTAGTACCATTGAGGACTACTCATTGAGTATGGTTTGTCAGCCAACTACTAATCCATCTGGTGGCGATGTTGTCTATTCCACCTTTTTCTAGCTTACCAAGCAGTAGACTGTGGTCTACTGTCTCAGCCTACCGAAAGGGTTATAGCATAGGAAGCATTTCAGAAGAGACCCTCCCTAGTTTTGCAGAGAATAAAAGGAAAGGAAGGAAGAAATACTTTTGGTCTTGAAATATTTTGTTAATGTAACCTAACCAGAAAGATAGAGTAAGTACTCCTGATTCTGCTTCCTTTCTGGACTACCTTGTTGGGCTAGAATCAATCTTACTATGTGCTTGCTGAAGAATCCTGGAAAAATTTAACACTACTCATTATGGAGAAATGGTTAGTGAAGCTGACAGATTTTGCTGAAATTGATAAATTAACATCTTTGATTAAAGAAAAGATATTATCAACATTTATTGCTGACTGGAAGTCTCTTATGGACTTTTTGCATATAAATGAATAAAATGAATTTAAGTTTTGACAATTAGACAAGATAGATTATAGAAAGAATAACATGATGTAACTTAAAATAAAAGTTTTATATATATATATATATTTGTACTTATAATTGCTATGAAAAATATTGGAAGCCAATTTATATATTTGTTTTCTTTCTTTTCTATTTGTCTTATTGTTTTTGCTTCTCTTACTTGTTTTTCTTTTTCTTTGATTTCTTTCTTTTTCTTTTTCCCTGCTTACCACATATTAGTTCATGTTAGCTAGTATCTATTGTTTAATGTTTTAATAAAACATATTTTTAAAAAATATTTTGAGGTGTTGAGGTGCACAAATTTGAGAAACACAAACTTAGACTCTTGTTTTGTATAAATGAGACCTTTATGCAAAATTATGTGTAAAAAGGGGTATCCATGGTGGTGGTAGTTGACTGATATTAAAAAGACAGAATTTGAAATGTTTTGATTGCATATTTGAAAATGTCATCTTCACTTTTTGCCAACACTATGGGTACATGACCCTAGTCTACAAGAATTGGAACCAAATTCTAATATCATATGTTGAAGTTAAATTAAACTTCATAGTGTCATATCTACCATCTTCACCTTGGTACCTCGCTGGCATTCTGCCGTCAGTTGGGGAAGGGACAGGGGTGTAATAAAGCTATATACCCTTATGATGGGAAATTGGGAGGGGGGGATTGACAGTTGAGGAAGAACAGAGTGTTTTGGAATCTGGTTCTTGTTAGTGTGCTGGCATCTTCAAGGCTATTTACCCTGAGAGTGGAATTTCACCAGCCCAAACACCTCAGCATTTCCCAAAAATCTCAGTGGTGCCAGATTGGTTACATGCAGCTGGACCATGGGGAGAGGGCTGGGAGAACCAAGGGGCTAGTTCTGTATTGGTGCACCAAAACTTTTGATTCTGCTTGACTTTACTGCAGTCAGCATCTCTTAGTAAAAGTGCCTTTTCACTTCAACCAAATGGAGTTGAGAGTTTTACTTCTCTAGATCAGACTGGGGCAGGTCTGACATGTAGTAAGAATTGGAAAAGTGTTGAGTAAGACCATTTGTCCCTAATTATGGCAGTATTTCTGCTCCCTTATTTTGATGCCATCTAAGACAGCCTTCAGATGCATTCATTTGTTTGGAAGGAACTATGGGATTCCCATACTTCAAATAGAGGTAATCAAAGCAGAAGAGAGTTTAGTAGTAGGAAAATCAAATATAGAGCAAGAGCCCTGTAGGGATGTAATGGGTGGGAGAGACCCTAAGAATATACATAATGAACTAAATGCATAAAGAAGCAACCACTTTGACTTACCACAAAGTCAAAATACAAATTGAAGTTCAATTAGGGATGGGAAGGGGTTACTGACATTATCTAATTGTCCTCCATAGTTTCATCAATGACTTTGGAGTTGTAAATATTCATAAATGATTCACATTTAAATGTTTGTCAGTTTCAACTATCGTACTTCAACTTTCCAAATATCTGGGGGCCAGATTCAATCAGATTTTTGTCAGGCTAACTTTCTTCTCCTGAATACCCAGGTCCCTAAGCACAACAACCTATAAATGAATGAAAAGTGCTAATGATGCATCATTACCAAGAAGCAGCAATTTTTTTAAGGTCCTATGCTGTCTAAATTTTAAATTAGCACAATTATTCAGTGCATTCCCAAAGGCATTGTTGATTATGCTTAGCTGCTGTAAAACACACACACATAGCAAAGAAAAGATATACTGCGTTCAGATATCCCATAGTAGCAAAACGACTTTCAACTTAAATTGTATAAAAGAACATACCATGTAATGATGGCAACAAAGATAAATTTTGCTTAAACAAACTTAGTGAAAAAGTAGCAGTGCTTTATTGTTGAGATCTCTTAATATATTCTTCCATTTTCAGAATTTTTATTTCTCTGGTTTTATTAGATACAGTATCTTAAATTTAAGATGTTCATATTGACCACAAAATTTGATGTGAATCAAATAGGCCAATTCTCATTAATTTGACAATTAACTGGGAGGTTTTCAATTCTGTTGAGAATCTTGAACCCAAATTTTGATTTAAACATTTGAAGTTTTATGCCTCTTAATGAAGTTCATGAAAATTCTATGTTTTTCTGTTTAATGTTACTGATTGAAGGGGAAATAGACTTTATTTTTATATAAATAGATCTAATCATTTTTATGCAAGTTAGTCCTGATTTTTAAGAAAAGAATCTGCTGAAAACTTTATTGGTTGAGTGAATCTGATTAATTTACAGCCATACTTGCCCTTTCTAGAAAGATCAATCCTTGAAATTTCTTTTTTTATTGAAAAGTTTTACAGTACATTTTAAAACCCCACTTCCCTCCCCCTCCCCCAAACTTCCCCCCTCCCCATACAGCCCACCCTTCCCTCCCCCTCCCCCCAACTTCCCAGAGCTGAATACAGGATATTGCCTCTAACAAACGTAAACTAGAATATGCTATCTATGAATACACTTTAAATCCTAACACACTTTAACTCCCATTAGACATAGCTAAATAATAATACATCTTGTTGAATTCTCATACTCATTCATATGCTAAATGAAACTTTTTAGTCCCATATTTATTCTGAATGTAATCAATCCATCTTCTCCATTCCGAAATGTATCTTTGTTGCGAGTGATCTTTCAAATAAGCTGAAATTTTTGCCATTTCTGCTAGGTTCGAAACTTTTAGAGTCCACTCTTCTATAGTAGGCAGATCCTCCTTCTTCCAATATTGCGATACCAAAAGTCTTGCTGCAGTTATTAAATTCAACATCAATTTAATTTCTATAACAGTACAATCTGTAATAATACCCAACAGAAATAACTGCGGAGAAAACCTTACCTTTTTCTTAAATATCTTTTGCATATTCCACCAAATTTTAATCCAAAAAGCTTTAACTTTTTTGCAAGTCCACCATATATGATAGTACATTGCATCGTCACAACTGCACCTCCAACATTTAGGTTGATAATTTGGATACATACATGGTAGGTTTTGGGGATCTAAATGCCATCTATAAAACATTTTATAAAAGTTCTCTCTTAAGTTTTGTGCCTGTGTAAATTTTACATTTCTGACCCAGATTTTTTCCCAAGTATCCATCGTTATTGGCTCCTGAGTATTCTGGGCCCATTTTATCATACAATCTTTAACAAGTTCCATTTCTGAATCTATTTCTATCAATGCATTATATATGCTTCTTATTTGCGCTTGACTTTGATCTCTAATTTGTTTTACCAAATTTTCATCACTTGTTGAAATACAAATTTTCTGATCTTCTTTCCATCTAGCTTGTATCTGCCCATACTGAAACCAAGTTTGTACTATCTTTTCTTCTTTTAAAATATTGAATGGCTTTAGTTGCCATACATTCCTTTCCAATCTAAGAATTTCTTTATATGTGATCACATCATGTTTGAATCCGAAACTTATATTTTCTATCACATGTTTAGGTATTGCCCAAATTGGTATTTTATAATTTAACTTATACTGATATTTTTTCCAGACTTGCAACAGGGCATACCTTAATATATGTGTCTTAAAAACATTATCCACCTTTTTATCATACAATAAATATGCATGCCAGCCATATAATAAATCACATCCCTCAATATTCAATATTCTTCCTTCTGTTAAATTGAACCAATTACTAATTGTCGATAAAGTCGCAGCATCATAATATAATTTAAAATTGGGCATTTTAAGACCACCTCTTTCACGTATATCTTGCATTATCTTAAGTTTTACTCTCAGTCTTTTCCCTGCCCAAATAAATTTATTAATACCTTTCTGCCATTCCTCCAAATTTGAATCTTTTTTAAGTATAGGTATCATTTGAAACAAAAATAAAATTTTTGGTAAAACATTTATTTTCACTGCTGCAATTCTTCCCAATAAAGACAATTGTAATTTTCTCCAACTGTCTAAATCTTTTTGTGTTTTTAGCCATAACAATGCATAATTATTTTTATATAATATCACATTTGAAGCTGTAATATATACCCCCAAATATTTAATCTTTTTAACTATTTTGAATCCTGTTAGTTTTTCTAGGAAGTCCTTTTGTTCTATAGTCATATTTTTAGACAATATTTTAGTTTTTTGCCTATTTATCTTAAATCCAGAAACTTGTCCATATTGCAAAATTATCTCCATTAAATCTATAACCGATTGAGTCGGTTGACTTAATGTAATAACCAAGTCGTCCGCAAATGCTCTTAATCTTTAGTCTTGATGTTTTATTTTAATTCCCTTTATTTTATTTGAATCACGTATCTTAGTCAGTAATATTTACAATGTTAAAACAAACAGCAATGGTGACAATGGACATCCCTGTCTTGTACCTTTTTCAATTTTGCAAGCTTCTGTTAAACTGCCATTAATTATTATTTGAGCTGTTTGTTTCTGATATATTGCCCTAATAGGTTGTAAAAACTTATCCCCAAACTCCATCTTCTCTAATATTTTTAATTAAAAATGCCAATTCAATTGATCAAACGCCTTTTCGGCATCCAAAAAAAATCAGCGCTGCGGGAACTTGATTATTTCTTTCCAAATATTCTAATAAATTTACAATATGTCTCACATTATATTTCATTTGTCTAGAACTTATGAATCCTGTTTGGTCACTATGAATCATTTGTTGCAAAACCTGCATTAATCTGTTTGCTAAAATTTTTGCAAATATCTTATAATCAGTATTTAAAAGCGATATTGGTCTGTAATTTTTAGATTGGGTAAGATCTTGATCTTCTTTTGGAATCAATGTTATAAAAGCTGTTTTCCAGGATAGAGGCACTTCTCCTCCAGATTGAATTGTTCTAAATAACTCCTTTAAAGGTTCCACCATTTCTAATTGTAAGTTTTTATAATAAATAGCTGTCAAGCCATCTGTTCCAGGTGCCTTACCCACTTTTAGTTGTTTAATTGCTAAAATAATTTCTTCAGCAGTTATTAATTGATTCATCCCTTTCCTTTGCTCTTGTGTAAGTATAGGGATATTCACTTCTTGTCAATATCTATCTATATCTAAACCTTGAATTGTATCCCTAGCATATAATTTTGAATAAAATTCTACAAAAACCTTTTTAATAATATTTTGCTGAAACACCTCTTTACCCTTATATACTATTTTGTCTATATTACGTGATTTTTGTTTTTTTCCTTAACAGATAAGCTAGCCACCTACCTGGCTTATTAGCATTGTAAAAGGTATTATGTTTAGCATATCATGAATTAGTTGCCACTTGATCTGCCATCAGCATGTTAAACTGCCCTCTTAACAAATTAATTGCTTCTTTCACCCTCTTGTTAGATGGTTTCAAAATAAAAGCCCTCTCTTTTATCTTTATTTCCTCCTCTAGCTCCTTACGCTTATATTCCAATCTATGTCTATGTTTATTATTCAAATATATTAGAACTCCTCTCATATAAGATTTACTTGCGTCCCAAACTATTTCAATTGGAGTACCCTTATGCATATTTATAGTAAAAAATTCTTTCATTTGTTTTTTACATTCTTCCACATTTTCCTCATATCTAAACAAATTTTCATTTAACCTCCAGGATCTCCTGTCTCCCTTCCCCTGGTCCAATTCCATCCATACTGGACTGTGGTCTGATAAAGTTCTTGGAAATATCTTAATCTTCTTAACCCTAGAAAAAAATCATTAGTGGTTAGTACAAAATCAATCCTAGAAAAAGATTGATGTCTATCAGAAAAAAAAGTAAAATCCCTTTCTTCCACGTTTCATTCTCTCCAGACATCTCTCAGTTCCAAATCATCTTTCATATCAAAAAAAGATTTAGGCAATCTAGCATGATTTGGAGTACTTTTAAAAGGTCTTTTTTATCTTTTTGTGTGTCCAACACTCCATTCCAGTCTCCCATTAAAATACACGATTTATAATCCCATTTAATTATTTTATTATGAAGAAGTTTGTAAAATTCTCCTTGCTGTTGATTGGGTGCATATATTCCAATTAAAAGTATTTTCTTCCCTTCTATTAAAAGTTCAATTATAATATATCTTCCTTGTTTATCTGCTTCAATTAGGTTAGCTGTTAAGTCCTTCTTCCCATAAAAAACTACTCCGTTTTTCTTGTCTGGAGCAGATGCAGTAAATTGTATACCCAATCTGGAATTTGTCAAATATTTTTGATCTGCTACATGAATATGTGTTTCCTGCAAACATATAACATCATTTTTAAATTGTTTTAAATACTGAAATATTTTCTTTCTCTTTTGCGGAGAGTTTAAACCATTAACATTCCATGTTAGAAACTTTGTCGCCATCTTTTGTGACTTGAAGCTTTCGGAGCGTATCTTGCAGATTCATAAGCACCTGCCTCTTTGGTCTTGCTCCTCGCACTGCTTCATTATTAGTGGATTCTTGAGCTGTGATTATAGGATACTGTTTCTGTTGTTTTTGTTGTTGTTCCTTTCGTCTGGTTGCAGCCCGTGTCATTCTTTGACCCTTTGGTTCTTCTAATGGTGCCAGGGGTTGCACAGTTTCCAGAGTTTGCTGTACTTCTTTTACAATCAGCGAGGTGATTTCTTCACCTTGCTGTATGCCTTCCATTTGTGCCTGTCGTGCTCCTTCTTCCTTTCCTCTTTTGAATTCTGGGGGTGGCAATGAACCTGCTTTCAGTGCATTACAATAAAAATCTCGTGCCTTCAGAACTGTATTAAGATGATATCTTGTACCTGCATAATTCACCACTATCCCAGTTGGTATCTCCCATCTGAACTGGAGCTGTCGTTTTTTTAATTCATCTGCCAGGAAAACAAACTCTCCTTTTTCTTAAAATTCTTGGTGGAATTTCTTTCAAAATTAAGACCTCTTGATCAGCCACTTTAAATCTGTTATGATAAAAAGCTTGAATAATCGCATTTCTGATCGTTCTCTTTGTAAAATAAGCAACCACATCTCTTGCTAAATTTTTGCCTAGCAATCCAGGAGTTGACATGAAATATTTTATCTATTTCCATTATAAAATCTTCAACTTGCCATCCCAATATAGGCACCACAGCCTTTGCAAATATCTCTTCCAGGTTTTCTTGTGGGTTTTCTTTCAGACCTCTTATCCTCAAGGCAAACTCCATGTCTCTATATTGTATCATTACCACCTCATCATCAATCTTATCCATTTTATTCTCAACTTCATACATTTTAGCTTCCAGTATCAAGTTACTTTTGTTAACTTCCTCCACACGTTCATCCAAACTCTCAATACAAACTGCCAACCCCTGAAATGCCAGTAAAATATCCTCTCTTATTTCCTTATTTTTCTCATTAATGAGCTCCGGCATTTGCTCAGATTGAAGTTTTAAGGCCTCTTGTAAATCTTTTAATGTTAGTGTTGGTGGGGGTGCTGCGGGGGATGGCATCAAAGTCTGAAGTGCAGATTGTTGTTGAACTGGTGATGCCCCCACGCTTCTAGAAACGGGAGCTCTAGGCGGTTTAGAAGCCATTTTAACACCCATTAACTTTCGTTTCTCACTTTCACTTTTCCACGCAATCCTTATATGAAAGTCGCAATTTAGCTTAGAAACCCAGTTGCAACTTTGTTACTTCCCTTTTAAATCTCCAAATCTTTTAAATCTCTTTTATACCAGCTTCAAATGTTTTTAAAAGAGTCTTTTACAGCTTTTAGAGACCCACTTTCTGTCTTCCTCCTTGGACTTTTTTTTTCTCTTCCCATTTTCTCTAAAAATTCATTCCGGCACCATCTTCCTTCCTTTCTTTTAAATTAAACTTTGGAGAAGAAAAAAAAAGTAGCACCCCGGAGTTAAAGGTCATGTACTTGCTATTTCAAAATTCTCCTGCTCAGCTCTGCCTGCGTCCGAGTAATCCAAAGTTCAATATTAAATGCAGGGATGGTTGCAGTGTCCTGCTCTGTTCTAAAGCCTTAAAACAGAGGAGTCCCCGAGTCTGGAGTTAAATTCAGGCTCTGAGGGAGCTCTCACCCTTCAGCCCCCAGATTAATCATTCTGGGGGTCTAGGTGAGCTCTACCTCTACCTGAATGCTCACCCTCCCCTCTTCTCCCGAGGGGGGTTTCCCAAACCACGAAACAGCTGAATGTCGCTGTTTTCGTGATTTAAACGGAATCAACGGGGCTGACGGTCGAAATGACCGCCATCGATGGAGACTTTCCACCCGGAAGTCCAATCCTTGAAATTTCTAATGATTAGGTTTATAGGATTTTATGTAAGACCAACCTTGACTCTTGCTGTTATCCCCCATATAGTCTTTTTTTAAAAAAATATGGGCAATATCAATGTAAATGCATACAAATAACTTTTTTCTTTTCAGGACATTGTGTGTTATGTGAACTGAACTGTGCTACTTGGGAGAACCCATGGACCAACACCTGGAACCACCTGTAGTCCTTTTATTGAATTTGCATCTGACACAATTGCTCTAGTAGAGGCACTTAACCTATTCATTGACTCTATGTGCTTTTTCTTTGCAGACAAAGAAACAAACAAACAACATAGGATCATTTTTTTCCACATGTGTTATATATTTGGAGTTTTTATTTTGGGGGCCTTTTAGTGGTTCCAGTTTAACCTTATCATACAAATGTTTATATGTTACTGCCCTAATTCTTGTCATGGTGCAATAGTTTCTTGCAGCTATTTTCTGTCTAGAACATATTGTTATCTATATTGTAAGGGACAATGCAAGTTATTCAAATGCTTGGATGGCAAAATGCCTCTACTGGGTAAAGGTTTTGTACTTAGTTCTCCATAGAACTGGGCCAGAACTTGTTAGCCCTTATTTCTACATTAGTCTCTGAGAAGTTTCCTAAGAATTTTTAAACTTTCAGTAACTTTATGACAAATATAAAAATTACAATGCTGAAGGAATATACAACACTTATGTAACAATGTATAGCATTTGAGGCCTTGAAAATAGCAGTCTGAATGTCAGGTCCCACCCCAATCCACGTCTTAGGAAAGAAGAACTCTTGGAGACAGAATTGTCCAAAAAGGAACTTTTACTAAAATGTGATTGTCAGTGGAAAATCTAGACAGGATCTGAAAACTGTGTTACAGATTGATACTTTTAAAGTGTCCCCGAGTGAAACCCCCTCCCCTCAGTCCATTTGGTCAGTCCCGGATCAATTAAGGTTCAGGGGTCAAAACCTTCCAAGGGAAGAGGGATCTTCTGTGCCTTTAAGACATTTCCTTCCTCCCTTTCAGATTCTAATCGGAGATACAAACCAGGTCTCTCCCCCCTCCCTTTCTTTGTTCTCAGTTCAAAGGTTCTTCCCCTGGTCTGATGACGCCTCCAGGCAGGCTGAATAAACATCTTTGCAACAAATGGATAAGGATGGCCAATTAACATCTTCTCTTCTCCTCCTTGGGAATGGCAGAATCCAGTGAGGGATATAAGATTTTAGAACATACAGATAGGGATTTATGAATGGGATATAAATGGATTCTGACACTGAATAGCTTTATTGTTGGCCAGGAATAACTCGGACTTTGTATATGGTACAGCAAGATTTTGTAAGTTGTTCTTACATTGTGACACCCCTTTTCTCAATCTGTTCACAGTTTTCCATATTTCCCATGGGAGATGAAGCCTAAGCATAGGTCCTGTCATAAAGTTGGTCCTACACTGCTGCAAGGAGCATCTCCTGTACTTTTCACAGACCTTGACTGGACTTCTTTTTACCCTATGACTTTTTTTTAACACTGTGATCACACATTTTGTTGGAGGCATAATTTTTTTTCTTATCAATAAGTAATACAACCTTGCTGTAAATTTGCAGCTGATACACCTCCTACCACATCAAATGTAGGGTGTCCCTCTATTTGGAACACCTATAACATTTAACAAAACTTCTACTACATTTTTTGAATGCATATCATTTTTCTAGTATTAAATTATTCTCAGAAACAGAATAATATCTGAACTTTTACTTTTCTCTTGGCACACATAATATTTATTATGTATCTCAACAACTACCTCAAGTGAAAACAACTTTTGTTGAACATGTGACTCGATGTAATGGGCTTTTGATTTTCCTGTTAACTCATAATTTAGATAACCTTAAGAATGGTTGGTATTGGATCTATGAGACTATAGCATATAGGATTTTGTCCCTCCACATGGTCTGGTATTTATACCTTGGAAGTTTTAGTTACATTTGTTATTATACATTCCTCATCTTAGCTTTCAGATAAAATCTGAACTTCCTGTTTTTATGCTAAGTGAACTATAAGCAATCCTTTTGTTGAATGGAAGTCCTTCCATTTTGTCCTCCATTGATTTTTTCCCCAGGATTAAGAGTTGCTAAATTAAAATTTGCTCTTTTTAAATATTTCAGCATTGTGCAGTTATAAATCAAATTGTTATGCTATTGTTAACCCCAAAAGCCAAAGTTCTTGCCACACTTTATCAGAGTACTTTAATAAATTGCTTTTAAATGATCTTCTGACTTGGTTACTTATTGGAAAAGGTAGAACCTAGGGCCAGATTTAGCCATCAGTACTCAATTGTGATCGTAAGTTAAGGACTACCTGTATATGTGATCATGCATACATACTACTGAAGCTTCAGAAAAAAAGTTGAGGTTCAATGTTAATGCTTCCTTCTACTGCAACAGAGGAAGTCTGTTCTTTTTCCCTTCTCCCCCTCACTTTTCCCCCCTTTTTCCTCCCCGCTGTGTCCTACTATTTACTTTTATATTTTTGTATTTTATTCTATAATCTAATAAGATATTACAAACTGTAGAAAAAAATGAAAAAAGGACCAGTTTTAATTTCTTCAGTGGCTGTTCCTTTGCTGACTCACTTTCCCTTTTCACTGACAAATGTATGATGAATTTATCCATGTTTATTAATATGCACCACTACCAGCTAGCTCAGGGGGTCTTCAAACTTTGCACTTTTAAGACTTTTGGACTTCATCTCCCAGAATTCCTCAGCCATCATGGCTGGTTGAGGAATTCTGGGAGTTGAAGTCCACAGGTCTTAAAGTTGCTAAGTTTGTACACCCCTGAGCTAGCTGGTTGGCCCCTTCTTCCTCTCTCCCTTCTGAGCTCTCCTTCTACAGTGTAGTAAGAACCACCACCCCCAATCCCTTCCCTGTACCCTTAAAGACACAGGAATGAAGTGCACAGGAAGAAAGGCTCACAAAATAAAGAAACACATAAACTCGGGGCAGGGGGGTTCTTTAAGCTGCCTTAGCTGGATTCATTGCTAGCCTAACATACAGACTAAAATATTCTAATAACCAAAGCACACAAACTGAGCCTCTGAATTACAAAACACTATAAAAACTGTACAAAAATCCTTATGATAACCCAATCAAGCTGCCAGCTGATCCAGAACTAAATAAACTCACCTCCTTTCCAAAATGCTCATCTGCTAGCTTTTCACTTCACCAGCACTGATTGCATTCTCCTGGCTGGAGAAAATGAACCAGGGGACCTTTTCTTCCAGCAACAGCTGCTTCGTCTTCCCTATCCCTGTTTCCTTCCTGCCTGCTGAGCTCTCCTTCTCTTTCCCTGTTGTCTTCTTTTCCCTTTCCTGCCCAAAACACCTCCTTTTATAGCCTCTCCTCTTCTCCCCTCCTTTTCTTCAGTTCACCTCCAGCTCCACGCTGCTTCCAAAACCACCAATCAGCTGGAGCCAATCAGCTGGAGCCCTGCCAGCTCTTGGGGCTTCTGCTGAGCCCAGACAGTCCTGCAGCTGCAGCTGCCTCTCCCTCAGGCTTGGGTCACTTTGGCTCATTCCCCTCCCCATCTACACTTCTCTAGGACGGTCGTGTACCACCTACCACATGACAAAGTACCACAAGTGGTACACGTACCACCGGTTGAAAAGCCCTGCAGTAAAGGCACTTTTCTTTCCACCATGTTCCCAGAATCTGTCACCCTACTAGAATTGAGGGCAAAATTCAACCCTGTGATTCTGAAAGAAGTGTGAGTCATTTTGCCCTTATTTATGAAATTGATTTAGACTGATCTCCTGAAACTTTTACTAACTACTGAGGGGGAAAAATTGCAAACAGAATTCACAAATATTTGGGGAAATATTATATCAGAGAAGCAATGAAGACATTCTGTGTCATGACTAATTCATATAGGCATTATGCATTTTTTAAAAATAAAAATAAAAGATATTTTGGGTTATACATCAAGAATTCTTGTTTCTGCCGATGATTTCAAAAATGAAAGGCACTCCAAAGAAATTTAAGAAATTAGGGTATCCAATTCTTCTATTTTAGGTTATCCTATCCAATCCATGCCCTATGAACTTTATGGGTTCCTAAGCTTTTTTTTTTTGGGGCAATCCTGAAAGACTCTCCTCTGATTTATGAAAAAAGAAATTATTATGCAATTATATTATTTAAATTAAAAGAATAACTATCAGCATTTTTTCAGGAAGAAACACATAAAAATGGATCAAAGGTTTTTTGAAAAGCATGTCAATTAAAAGCAAGAAAATCCATTTACATGCACCTCTACTTATTTGTAAATCTGAGTTAAATCTTTTCTATTAAGTCTGCCACAGGTATACATAGACTGCCTCCCATCACCATCACTCCTAAATTAAGGACCAGGAAGTCTCATGGGAAGATATCTATTTTGGAAGTTGCATAGAGTCTCATCAGAAAACCCAATCTCCTTACATTGAGAGAGCTAATTGGGGACCTCTCTCATCCATATTGGCCTGTGAGTGGTGTGGAATATTTCATTGCACAGCTGCTTCCAAACTCTAGTGCAATGTGAGGAAAAAGGTGCACCCATATGTATTTAGAAAGGCCAAGGGACCAAAGCTTCCTTGAAGAATGTGAAAAAGATAGAGAACATGCCCCTCACTCTTTTGTTAGATCAAAGGAAAAAAAATGCATTCAAACTTTTGAGCCTATTCTCTTAAAATAAACAGTGGCACAGGAGTCTGCCCCTTACAAGAAGTATGTTGTTCTTTGCTTACTATCAATAGGCCCAATAATAGCACTATTATTTTGAGAGTGGAAAGCAGATACAGTATGTGGGTTAAGTATGGAAGCAATTTAAAAGTCCATAGTAAACTGTGGAGGGGGTGGAGGGGGGACAGAGGGAGCCCAGGGAGCAGCAACTTTAAAGTAATTGACTAATACAGTAAGGATATTAAAGTCATTTAGTGCCAAAAGGGAACACACTGATCCTTGACCTTGAACCACTTTGGAGTAATCTAGTATTCAATCCAGCGTGTAATGACTGCCAGGCCTGTCAATCCTCCAGGCTTTCCAGTCAACTGCCTGTGGCTACTATTGGCCTATGGTAAAAGGACAGAAAAGCAAGGAAATGGCTTTCAATCAGCCTATGATGTGATAATGCTATAGCTCCGATGTGTTTGGTATTGTCCCTGCATAGATTAATCTGTGGAGACTCTTGTCAAAAACTGCTCTTCTTCTCAGAGGTCTTTTACTCAAACCTTTAGGAGCAAAAGACAATGGGAAAGAAAAGGCATAACTTACTGGATTAATTATTTTGTACAATATATGATTAGAATAAAAGGGCTGGTAACCAGATTTTTTTTTCTAATAAAGGTATCTCCCTGCCAAGCATAATATTTTGTAGTATTGGTAGAGGAAGTGTGTTTTTGCAAATATGCAAATATGCAAGCTGTAAAATTTATTAGGTGATAAAAATACTACATTTTGGAAAGATTAAGATGATGATGAGGAGGAGAAAACAAATATATGTAGCAATCAAAACCCAAATTATACACAGCATTATTTTATTCTCCCAAATCTTAATGTATAGCCCCCTCCCCAAGTAATGGAGTTATATTGCATGATGACATCCTAATACTGTGAGTTTCTCATTTCTCCTTCAATTCACTGTTCACTGAGAATAAGAGTTGAGAAGAAAGTGGGTTACTTTGACTTCATGACATAAAGTAAATTATAGCAAGGAGAGAATAGATCAGTAGATACTAATTCAAGTGGTGACTGAGCTTGTTCTGTCACATCTAATTTACCCTAGTTTTTAATGTGTACCCTCCTCTCCTGAAATTTACTCTTCAAATCGAAGTGGTTGGGGAAATGAATATTATGACCTTAAAATGTGACTATATATATATATATATATATATATATATATATATATATATATATATATATATATATATATATATGTAGATCTAGAGTCTCGGGTTTCTTCCCGCGTTCCTTTCATCTTCAGAAAGTTGTGGCGACGTTTCGACGAAATCCCATCCGTCATCATCAGGCCGGAGTGTTCCTCCTGCTGCTTCCAGGAGCAATGCGTGGTCTGGCTGTTCCTTTCCTTCCAACTGCCGGTGGGGCTGTGTTCTGATTGGGTGGAGGCGTGGCTGCTTTCTGATTGGGTGGGGGTGTCCTCCGACTGGGTGGAGGCGTGGTTGTCTTCTGATTGAGTGGAGGCGTGGCTGTCTTCTGATTGGGTGGATGCGTGGTTGTCTTCTGATTGGTTGGAGGCGTGGCTGTCTTCTGATTGGGAGGGGTGTGTTCTGAATGGGTGGGGTTTTTTGTTGTGTTGTAATATCCTGAGTGTTGTGATTTGGTGTCCTGAGGAGTGGGCTGTGTAGTGGCCTCCAGAGCTTTGGTTTGGCTCCGAGTTCGAGGACCTGCTATGTATCTCTGGTATGGGTCAGTCAGGTTCGTGTGAGCGTTCTTCTGCTTGGGTGATGGCACTTTTGCTTGACTTGTTCTGTCTTCTGTGTGGGAGAGTTTTTGTTCTGGGTGTGGATGAGTCTTGCTGGGGCTGGTGGCATTTGGGGTTGTTTGTTGGTTTTTTAAATCCTTGTTTGCTGAAATTCGTTTCTCTATCAATGCTGGTTTCCAAATGGCATGTAAGCGGGAGGTGTCGTCTCGCTTGTTCATACTGTCTGGGTGTTTTTCTATTTCAATATATATGTTTTCTACGAAAACTATATATATATATATATATATATATATATATATATATATATATATATATATATATATATATATATATATATATATATATATATATATATATATATATATATATATATATATATATATATATATATATATATATATATATATACACGACTTTAAAAAATCAACCAGAGACCGGCCTTTTCCAACAAAGCCAGAACCACTGTGATTACACGTGAGCAAGCACGAATAGGCCACAACCACATTCCACAATTTGACCGTTATAACTGCCATATAAGTGTATGTACTGACTCCCTTATCATTCAACCCTTGCTCTGATGATGTCAACAGCTTGTTGACAAAAGCTCAGCAATAAAGAATATTTTTTTCTTATATCCCGGAGTTCATTGTTTTTATTTTTACTGATTTCAAATCTCTCTCTCTCTCTCTCTCTCTCTCTCTCTCTCTCTCTCTCTCTCTCTCTCTCTCTCTCTCTCTCTCTCTCTTCAAGCATTCTTCTTAGATGCATATAGATATATAAAAAATAAAGTTTCCTTCCCATTCCTATGGGTGATATGTGTCTTCCTCAATTTTGGTTTGTCTACCAGAGGCATGGGAGTTTGAAAATTATGGGCAATGTACTTTTCTGGACAGAGAGGTGTGATGCTGTTCCTGGGATCTATTCAGTCAGCTTAGATGTCACAGTTCTAAGAGCTCCCACTGCCAGTGAGACCATTTAGCTTTTATTTTTAACACTCTCTCTAGTTCGTCCTTCATAGCCCTGGTATTTCTCCAGCTTCTTGGACTCCTCTTCATGATGTTGTTGTCACTTGGTACTACTACATCTATCACCTTCATGGAATCTCCCATTTTGACTTGGTAGGATCTGGCTCATATATTGTGCAGATTTTCCTTTACACAATGCTAGCTGCTTGGTTGTGCCTGCATCCACTTGTTTCCTACCACTAAGTGCTGGATTGCCTCTGCACCGTCTGAACTTTGGTTTTTTTTAGTGTGGCATTTGTACGTGTGTATATATATATGTGTGTATACGTTTCTGTGTCCCAGAAAAAGATAGGGAAACAGACAGAGACCTAGATGAATATAAATATTACTAAAAATATTGGAAATATTCAGTGGAATATTGTGATTGTAATTGTATTGTAATTTATGCATATTGTTTAAAGTTAATAGCCAAAAATTAGATCAGAAAGAATCATAGCTTTGTTCATTCTTATTCTGCAGTTTGCAAGACAAATTATGGGTTCGTCCTTTATTCTCCATCCTCCTTACTGACTGAATGAGTAGCAAAGAAAAGCAAGCCACCGTGTTCTTATTCCTGCTTGAGAAGAGTGTGATATATAATTTGCTTAATTTTGTTCTCTATGACACTTCCAGCCTCTCTACAGGGAAGATAAGCAGTTAAAAAATGGTTTGCTTATAACTTTGATATAACTTCAATGTCAAAAACAAATCACCTTTGATAAAAGAAGAGAAAGTTTTTTCCTGCCCTCTTGCAGTTCATTGCCCCAAAGTCATTATTCAAGGAATCTATTTATAAAACTTATTTTCTGCACAATAATATCCTTTACCCTTGAAAAATATCTATTTGTAGACAGTTTTAGAATGTGATCACATTGTTCTTTCTTTTCAGCTAATGGATCTTCTCAAAAATACAGACTAAAATCTGTTATTATGACATCACTTTTTCAGACAGAGTTCATTTGTAAAACCATGGCAGTGTTATAAATTGATGGGGATGATTGAATTCTAAACGAGCTAGCTTGCTATTCACATACTTATTTTCCATCCAATCTAGGATAGTATTTGTCTTAGCTGAAATGCACATTATCCAGAACTGGCTCAGCTAAATCAATTGGCATGAAATCTCAATATATACTTAATTGTTATATATACATTTAGTATAAAGTGAAAGGTTCATCTAAAGAGCTTTAAGTCCAGTCTTGTATAATATTTAATATCTACATGCTGATAGGATAGTATGTAGTGAATGGGTGCAATATCAAAACTGTTTTGAAAATAAGTAGTTTTCTGCCACTTAGAAAACTGCAGGAGACCTGGAGTCTGTCTGTCTATCTATCTATCATCATTATCATCATCATCATCAACAACATAATAATAATAATAATCAATCTTACTTTGGTCAGTGATAATCAGAAAAAAACAAAACACAAAGTTATTCAAGGCAAGGTGGAATAACTGTCTAATCCTCATTGGGCTCAACCCCACAGTATGTATGTTTCTTTTTTTTGCCAGACTAAATGTTACCTCCTTAATAACTTTTAATATTATGTTAAATTAATTTTAATATAAATATTTAATATCTATATTACAATATTTATATACTGGACCAATTATTTTGGCTACTCCTTAAGAAGACCTGGCCTAAGACACAGATCAAATTATTGTAAGGTCTTCTATGTGAAACCACCTTCAACACACACCCAACAATGGCATGTGGTGCAGAATATAAATGGATAGGAACAGGCTACAAAGAAAATCTTGATAACTGCACTCTATATTTACAGGAGCAGTTGCCATCCACATTCAGTATTCTTGTTTTAATCACTAATGCCTTAAATAAGGATCCTTGTAATTACTGTAGATATTATCTTTGGGTGTTGGTATCCACTTTTAAATATTTCCCAGGAAATTTCTCTTTTAATCATTCAATGCATTGCCATAATATGATTTTCAGATCTTTAAAGCTTCAAATTTCTATTCTGCTAGGGCATAACATTGTTCTCTCTCTCTCCTGCCCCATTTTCCTTTTTTCTTTTTTAATGTTGCTGATCTGTAGTTTGGGGTGTTCTGGTTTCAACTATGTATTTGTGTGCACACACAACTATGTATTTGTGTGCACACACACAAATGTGTTTGCATTTACTGTGCCACAAAAAAACTTCATTGAATGGAAACTTCATTTCCTTAGTGCAACATACTTACTGTGATAGCGAAAGGACTTCTGAAATTTCTCTAGGAAAGTTTGCAACACTTCTTCCTTCTTTCAAAGTCTGGTGTTCTGGTTTCAACTATGTATTTGTGTGCGCAACAGAAACATGTTTGCATTTACTGTGCCACAAAAAAACTTCATTGAATGGAAACTTCATTTCCTTAGTACAACATACTTACTGTGATAGCGAAAGGACTTCTGAAATTTCTCTAGGAAAGTTTGCAACACTTCTTCCTTTTTTCAAAGTCAGAAAACCATTGTAACCCAGCTGTTGCTAGATTTTGCAAAGTTTTGAATTGAAAATTAGGGTAAAGGATGGAAATAATAACCTAGAGCCATAGGACTACTTCTGACATATCTTTTTATTACACAGTCTAAAAAGGAAGCCAAACTGTGATATGTTTTTTTCAAAATATTCATTTAAATTCAGGAATTCATGTGGTGCTTTCCTACATATTAGTTACAGGAAAGATTTTAGTTGTTCCCTTTTTTATTATTACAAAACATAAATGCTTAGTAAACAATGTGATGTCTGGGTCCATTTGTTACTCAAAATTACATCTTAGCTTCTTCAATACAAGTCTGTTCAATATTACACAATCCAGTGGGTTTTTTTTTTCCTGATCCTCCTTTCTTCCCATATTGTTTTGATTTTCCCAACACTGTGCAAATATAGTTCTTGCTACTATTAATACATATAAAACCAGATATACACATCCTCATCATATTTTTCTAGTGATATAACAATATCAGTTTGTAACCTCCTTTCTAACCAGTTTATATTTCAATTGTATTTGCAATTAAAGTCTCCTTGTTAAATCAATATCCTGTTTTTCAAGCTCTTATTTAAATTTGATTTCCCATCAATATTCAGAATATCTTTATCACTTATGAATTTCTCAAAGTTAGTTACATTTGTGTAGCTAAGAATTTCATTTGTACAAACCATCCTAGTGTTTTGTATTTCCCATATCAAAAAAGGGTGCTATTCTAATTATAAATCACATCTTTCTTATTGTAAAAGTCAATTTATATCTAAGGGTTAACTATTGTTTTAACCATATTCAAACAGATATTTAATCATATAATGCCCCCTCTGGTAAGTTAGATTTTCTGTTTTTTAAGTCTAACACTAGTTTTCTTCTGTCAAACAGCTTTCCAGGCCAAGGCAATTAAATCGCCAAAGAATTTTTCCTCTGTTTTTATGCATATTGCTTGAAATGGGAAAGACAATTAAATAGGGTATTTTGGGCGAGGGAAGGGAGTTCCACCCATTTATATTCCTTAAACAACTCCCACTTCCCTTCTCTTTCAACTTCTCTTTTCATTTTTTGTCTCCCATTTTCTGGCATTTCCCCTAACAGCTCTATAGTCCATTTTTTAAAAAAATCTTCTTCCTTGTCCTCAGGTATATTTTGAAGACCTAAGGGGTAGGTACCTTTTCCATTTCCTTTATTGTAGCTAAGTATTGCAGGGTTTTATTTGTCTGTGCCAATTTCTATTCCACTTCTTTTATATTTTCTGTCTTTGAATCTATTTCCTTTAATTCATCTTTGTTTTCTGAGTTATTTGTTCATAGTTTGTGGTTGTTTTCTGGGAACATTCTAGTTGTAGATTTAAATCAGAAATTTGCTCATTTATATTAATCAAATTATTTTTAATCTCATAATAGTTTCTCCTTGTGTCTTCTTTATGTGAAACAATTGTCTGGTGAATTGATTGTAGCATAAAATATATTTCCTTCTAGAAAGTATGTATTTTTTCTTGAGGTATCACTCCTGCAGATCCTTGATAAACCAGGCTGGGGGCTTCAAATGAAAGTGAAATATCCACTTTATATTTCCCCTCCAGATATTCTGTCAAAACTATTGTGATCCCCCAGTACTGATCTTATCTAATATCATTGTCAGGACCCACTTCAAATCCACATCTTAAGAAAGCAGAACTCTTGGAAGCAATTTCTCCCAACAGGAACCTTTATTAAGAGTAGTTGATAGCAGGCATAATAGACAGGATCTGAGATTTCCCATGCAGAACAATAGGTTAAGGTATCCCCAAGCAAGACCCCACCCCATAGTTCATCTGGCCAGTGTGGGACGGCCAATCCCCAGGTGTTAGGTCCATCATGGTAAAAGGGGAGATAGCATCTCCCCGTCTCCAGTTCACACAGTGATGGTCGGGCGGCTCTTCACACCTTCCTCTGAGAGCATAGAAATAAGCAAGGCATGGAGGTTACATTCCTTATTCCCTCCCTTGTTCTAGCTGACAGTTTAGGGAGACAAAGTTCAGAGAGAGATATAACGCAGGAAAGCAAAATGTTACATTGTAGCAGATAGAGGAAACGGAGGCAATAAACAAAAGCAAAATGTTACATTGTAGCGGATAGAGGAAGCAGAGGCAATAAACCCATGGGCACATCCCCCCTCCCCTTTGGGAGTATGGCAGAACCCAGGTATAGGTGAGATTTGATTTGGGGTCAGAGGGATAGATAGAAATGAAATAGGAATGGGCTCTGACATCCTGCCTCCCTTAAAAATAGGAGAGATTCACCTGTAGAGAAAACAAAACAGGTATAGAGGTTAGTCGGGTTTGTTGGTATATTCTGTATGAAACTTTTTTAACAGTTTGGGTGCTCTAATGTGATGTTTGTGGACCAACTCATTCTGCAAGGAGGGAAGGTGTTTCCACACTATTAGGTATTGGGTTGCCCCATGGTATTTTCTAGAATCTAGGATTTCTTTTATTTTGAAGTGTTGTTCTCCTTCAACCATGATTGGAGGTAGTGGAGGGGGGATTTTTGGCTGTAAGGGTGACTGCTGTTCTCGTTTCAGCAGGGTGCAGTGAAAGATTGGGTGTATTTGTCTGAGGTTCTTTGGTAATTCTAATTCTACTGTTATTGGGTTTATGATTCTTTTAATTGGAAAAGGTCCTATATATTTTGGACCACGTTTTTTAGAGGGTTGTAGTGATTTTTGGTATTTTGAAGACAAATTTACCATTTCTCCTACAGTGAATGGTTTAGGTTCGATTCTTTTTTTATCTGCTTGTGTTTTGTGTGCTTGTCTGGCTTTGTCTAAGGCTTTCCTAACCACTGGCCAGGTGTTTTGTAATTGGGATATGCATTCTTTCAGTGATGGGATTGCTGGTACATCTGGGGTTAGTTCTGGCATAGGTTTGAAACTTTGGCCAGTGGCTACTTGAAAGGGAGTGTAGCCTATGCTGGAGTGGACTGCGTTGTTGTAGGCAACTTCTGTGAGAGGAAGTAGGTCCATCCAATTCATTTGCTGGAAATTAATAAAGCACCTTAAATATTGCTCAAGTACTGAGTTCGAATGTTCAGTTGATCCATTAGTCTGAGGATGATTACTAGATGACAGTCTTTGGGTGGTTCCTAAGAGGGATAAAAATTATTTCCAAAATTCTGATGTGAATTGCACTCCCCTATCTGATATGATGCCTTGGGGTGCCCCATGCAGTCTGTAGATGTGCTGAACAAATAGTTTCACTAAGATTTTTGCAGTAGGGATTTTTTGGCAAGGAATAAAGTGCACTTGTTTTGAAAACAGGTCCATAACCACCCAGATTACAGTGTTTCCATTGCTTTCTTGTAACTCCACTATAAAATCCATGAATATCTATTTCCATGGGGCCGAGGGATTTACCACTGGTTGTAGCAGTCCAGGAGATTTCCCTTGCAACCTTTTACCAGCTGCACAAGTTGGGCATCTGGCCACATAGCTTTCTATGTCCTTTTCCATGGATGGCCACCAAATTTTTTTTTTGATGAAATGTAGTGTTTTTACAAATCCAAAATGCCTTGCTGATTTTTTGTCATGACACAGCTGCATGAAAGTGACTCTCTGGGTGGTTGGTATATATAACGTCTCCCCCACCCATGGCAGTCCATCTTTGATCATGCACATGTGTTTATTCTTCTGGAACCATTCATCTCTTTCTAAGGTTTTCCGAGATTCGATTCTGGTTTGGCTATCCAGTTGCAGCTTTATTTTAGCTTGGGCCCTGGTGGTTACTGGTGCTGCTAGTTGTGGTTTGGGCATGAGTGGTTTAGAACTGGTGGCTCATGGGCATCTGCCAGGAAGATTCCCCCCCTGGCAAGTGTTTGAACATAAAGCTGAATTGGTGAAAGTGCTGTGACCAGTGGGCTTGCTTAGGGGTGAGTTTTCTGGGCGTGTTTAGTGCTTCCAAATTTTTGTAATCCATCCAGACCTGAAAAGGTATTTTGTTCCCTTCAAAGAAGTGGCGCCACTTGAGCAACGACCATCTCACAGCATACGCTTTTTTTTCCCTACACCATCCAGCGTTGCTCTGTTTCAGAGAGTTTTCTGGATCTGTACGTGCACAGTTGCAGTGCCCCTTCATCATTTTCTTGTAATAGTACAGCCCCCACTGCCACATCGCTTGCATCTGCCTGTATTATGAAAGGTTTATCTGGGTCCAGGTGCCTCAGTATGGGGTCAGCAGAAAAGAGTCTTTTTAATCTTTCGAACACCACTTGGCATTCCATTGTCCATTTCAGTGGCTGTCTGGGTTTCACTGAGTTTTCCCCCTCATTTTTAAGACGTTTGTGATGGACAGGGCTATCTGGATGAATGAAGGGATGAATTGGTGGTAAAAATTTGCGAAGCCCAGGAAGCTTTGCAGTTGCTTCCTTGTGCGAGGTGGTGCCCATTCTAATACTGCCCTGATCTTCTCGGGGTCCATTTCGATGCCCTGTGGGGATATGCAATAACCCAGATAGTCTATTTTTTCCTAGTAGAATTCACATTTTGATAGTTTGGCATATAGGTGGGCAGCTTGCAGCTTCTTTAAAACCACTCTGACAAGTTTGACTGGATCACTGGGCATTCCATGCCTGGGGTTACTATAAATGTTATGTCTTCCTCATGGTCCCCCAGAGATAGGTGGATTGGTAAAGTCGTCTGAGGAATCCGGTGCCCCTGCAGTGTAGGCCAGAGTTCCCTGCCCACACTTGGCAGAGGGTGGGGACTCTAAAGCCTCTGTGCCTTCATAGAAGGTTCTTGTGGCTTGGCTAGGGACTTCCCTGATTTTCTGGCCAGTGATCGATCTGGGTTTTGTTGAGGGGTTTTTGAGCAACACTCTATGGTGCGATGTCCCTCTCACCTGCATTTGAAATAGCCTGTTGATTTCTTGGCTGTGGCTGGTGGTTTTGCTGGTTCATGCAATGGTTCAGGGGGTGAGCGGCCCCATGGTTTTCCTTGGTGGTGCCTCTTCAGTAGGTCGATCTCTGCTTCCTCCGCCAGGATGTACCATTCATGTAGTCAGTGTGGGTCCCCTCAGGGTAGGCAAGCATCATACAGGTCATAGTTTAGGCTGTTCTTGAAGTGGCTAAGGAGGATGTCTTCTGGCCAGTTCAGCTTGCTGGTGATGGTTCAGATTTCTCGTGTATATTCGGCTACCGGGCATCTACCTTGCTTCACTGTTTTGATCTTCTCACGGGCTTTTCAGTCAGCCAGGGGGTCCTCGAATCGCCTTCTCAGTGAGGACATGAATTGGTTGAAGTTGTGGAGCTCTGAGGCATTGGAATCATGCAGGTCCACCACCCAGTCTGTGGCCACCCCACCCAGAGCGGATTGCACAATACAAATACGGACTTTGTCGCTGGAGATGTCTTGTCTGTGTTCTTCCATGTAGCTGAGGACTTGGTTTAGGAAGAACCCCAAGCATTGCAATTGTCCCCCAAATTTCACATCCAGAGATGGGAATTTTTGGATGGAGCAGTGCCTTCATTGTCATCAGTGATGTCTCCGGTCTCAATCGGCAGCTGCGGGTTGGCGGGGATTGGGGGCTGCCGAAGTGGCAGCTGCTGTCTCTGTGGTCTCGGCGGACAACCCCAGGACTTCAGCTTCAGATTCAACCTCAGTGTCTCTCTGTCTGCAGCCCAAGGTAATGCTGCAGCCGTAGGGTTGAAGTTTTTCATGCCCAAGAGAGCCGAGGGTTCTTCTCATCAGGTCAATAGCTTTCTCCAAGATCCAGTTCAAGTGCTCCATGTGCTCTCCTTCATCTTTGCTAAGGTGAAGGGATCTTTCAATTTCTTGCTTCCATCTGGATTGGTGACTGCCTCATCTCCAGGTTACCTTTCTCTACCTCTTCTCCCACTCGTCTTTCTTTCCAACACCCATTGACCACCAAGGTTTGTGGCTGCACATCTCCACCACTTCTTCTTCCAAGGAGTGGGGTGTCTCAGATCCCAACAGCTGGCAGGGTCCTAGATGGAGGGAGGGCTCCCCCTTTGTGGCAGGTTCTTCCTTCCCTGCCCCATTTTCTGACATTGTGGATTTTGCAAAATCCCCCTGTAAAGGTCTTCCTTCCAGGTTGACTATTACTGCAGATCCTGTCCAATGTCAGGACCCACTTGAAACCCACATGTTAAGAAATCAGAACTCTTGGAAGCAGAAGCTTTTATTAAGAGTAGTTGATAGGCATAATAGACAGGATCTGAGATTTCCTGTGCAGAACGATAGGTTAAGGTATCCCCAAGCAAGACCACACCACATAGTTTGTCTGGCCAGTGTGGGACAGCCAATCCCCAGGTGTTAGGTCTATTGTGGGAAAAGGGGAGATAACATCGCCCCGTCTCCAATTTACACAGCAATGGTTGGGCAGCTCTTCACACCTTCCTCTGAAAGCATAGAAATAAACCAGGCACTGAGGTTACATTCCTTATTCCCTCCCTTGTTCTAGCTGACAGTTTAGGGAGAGAAAGTTCAGAGAGAGATATAACGCAGGAAAGCAAAATGTTTCATTGTAGCAGATAGAGGAAGCAGAGGCAATAAACAAAAGCAAAATGTTACATTGTAGTGGATAGAGGAAGTAGAGGCAATAAACCTGTGGGCACATCCCCCCTCTCCCTTGGAAGTATGGCAGAACCCAGAAAAAGGTGAGATTTGGTTTTGGGTCAGAGGGGCTAGATAGAAATGAAATAGGAATGGGTTCTGACAATCACCAATCTTAATGTCAATAGAACAAAGTATCATCTAATTCTTCTGGTCTTTATGTACAGGTGAAACTCGAAAAATTAGAATATCGTGCAAAAGTTCATTTATTTCAGTAATGCAACTTAAAAGGGGAAACTAATATATGAGATAGACTCATTACATGCAAAGCAAGATACAGTAGCTAAAGTCGTGATTTGTCATAATTGTGATGATTATGTCGTACAGGTCATAAAAAACCCCAAATCCACAATCTCAGAAAATTAGAATATTACATGCAATCAATAAAACAAGGAGTGTACATAGAACAATATCGGACGAATATTTGTTGTTCAGGAGCAGCTTGGCAAGAGGAATACGACATTTGAAGCCCATGTCCAGGATCCATCTGTGTGTGGTGGCTCTTGATGCACTGACTCCAGCCTCAGTCCACTCCTTGTGAAAATTCCCAACACTTTTGAATGGCCTTTTCCTGACAATCCTCTCCAGGCTGCGGTCATCCCTGCTGCTTGTGCACCTTTTTCTTCCACACTTTTCCCTTCCACATAACTTTCTATTAATGTGCTTTGATACAGCACTTTGGGAACATCCAAATTCTTTTGCAATTACCTTTTGAGGCTTTCCCTCCTTATGGAGGGTGTCAATGATGGTTTTCTGCACAACTGTCAGGTCAGCAGTCTTCCCCATGATTGTGATTCCTACTGAACCAGACTGAGAGACCATTTAAAGGCTCAAGAACCCTTTGCAGGTGTTATGGCTTAATTAGCTGATTAGAGTGGGACACTTTGAGCCTAGAATATTGCACCTTTTCACAATATTCTAATTTTCTGAGATTGTGGAATTGGGGTTTTCATGAGCTGTAAGCCATAATCATCACAATTATGACAAATCACGGCTTGAACTACCTTGCTTTGCATGTAATGAGTCTATCTCATATATTATTTTCCCCTTTTAAGTTGCATTACTGAAATAAATGAACTTTTGCACAATATTCTAATTTTTCAAGTTTCACCTGTATAGCCTTTATAATCCAATACGTTCCAGGATATAAGTCCAACACTAAAGGAAATGTTTTGCAACAATCCTTCTACTCAGGCATCCAAAAATTGTTCAGTCAGGCAAAGTTTGCAATCCACAATGTTCAAAGTGTTCAAAATGTTCAACCATTCTAAAAACAGTCCAAAAGTCCCTCCCAGACAAACGTAGCCAAAAGTCATTTTTTTTCTTTCTCCCCAAATAGTTCTTAAGATTAAAAGTCAAAGCTCAGTGGATATTTATAATACATGAAGGTCAGGGTACTAAGTATGCCAAAATATGTTTCTCTGTTGCCAGCTGTTCTCTGTTAAGCTAAGAGTTACTGAACAACAAAGAAGCTAGGTTGTTATCTATTTCTAGGCTTCTTGCCAGGTCAGCATCAGTCACTGCAGTTGTAGTGCTATACTCTAATCCACCACTAGATGTCACTCAGTATCCACTTTCCAACTCTTAAAACAGAAGGTTGATTTCTTGTATTTCATCCCCATATTCTTTTGAAGAGAAAATCTTAACAGTTTTCTCAGTTCTCAAATTTGTCAAAACTATAGCTTTATATTACTTCTACTTCAGTATTATATATTTCTGTCCTGCATAAAAAAAATTAAAACACCACTTCCGTTCCTCTGGAAGGGTGGGGCTGCAGTCCCCTTCCTTCTCACATTCAGAGGTTTTAGCTTCTTGGGAGCATTTTCCAGGAAATCCAGCTGTAAAATAGTAAAGAAATTATCAATATTCTCACCCAGTTCCAAACATGCTGTTTACAATCTGCTAATTAGTGCTTTGTTTCTTTGATTGTCAGTACCTGAAGGCTGGCCACAGGAATGCAGCCAGACTTTCCCCTGCTGGTTTGGAGGGCTTTCCTCGGAACAAATGGCTCAACCGCCAACTCTCCATGATCAATGAGGTACCCCTCCTTCTTCATCACTTGTCTGAGGCAACTTTAGGTCCTTTTAGGGCCCCTAGCAGGGCAAACTCGGACATGGAAAGCAGAGCCCTGCATCCATACGATGCCAAACCAGAAGTCTCAGTAATTCCTTATTCGTGGCGTAATTGCAGTATATACTCCAGCCCACTTTCTTGGTTTAAGATCAGATCTCCCAGATCATGGATTGTAACTCCAAGTCCTGAGAGTCTCCATAAGGCTACCTGTTTTACAAATCAAATACCAGCTTGGGTTGTTTTTGTAAGGCACCTCTGCTTTCTCACTCTTTCTCACTCAGTTTTTATTTTTTTGGTCCCAACTCCTTCCTCCATTCCTCCCTTTCTTCCTGTCTCTCCTGCTTCCTTCTCTCCCTGACACACAGGCACCTTGAGCCTTCACAATTAGTGCATTCTGATAAATGTCTTGCTCTCTATATTGACAAGCTTTGGGGGAAAGAGATATTAATTTAATTCTGGTTCCCTGAGCTTCCCATCCCCAATACCAGTCCATTAAACGGATGCAATGTTTCAAAAAGTGTTTCCAAACGATGTACTTTGATCTTATTTTGGGGATCATTGGTTCTACATTTGCTAGATAAAGTGGGATCCAGATCGTGATGCCCCTGTCCTCAATGGGTCATCACTGTGAACATATCTGTCAATGAGGAGGACAGCAACCTGACTTTCTTCTTTGAAATAGTAATAACAAAAAGTTTCTTTTTGTTTAAAATAAATGGTAAGTTCTTTTTTTGTTCTTTAACTTACTTGACTGAACCAAAAACAACTAAAACCAAGTACTATAGATCAGACATAGTTGATGCCCACAATAAAAAAAATCTACAATAATCGTTTTAATCTGAATCAAGATTTCCAAGATATGAGGTCAAGGACTCCTAGAAAAATTTTCAAAAATTTTCAAATAAATCATTAACAATTATTGTTTTATTTAGCACTGACATATATGAATAGACTTGCTTGTTCAATTAATCACCATATGCTATTTCTAGCAAGATAGGCTAAGGTAGTTCTGAAAAGTCTCCAATCAGTGTAATGTATTGGCTAAGGTGTTGATTCTAGACAAGAGAGAATGTTATAGAAACATGGATTCTTGTACAATATGCCCTGCTTAAAGCCAGACATACTCTACCACTACTGCCCTGGCCTCTCTGGAAGGACACCTGTCTTGGTGTATAGATGGAAAGCTACAAAAGGAAACATACATTCACATGCAGAGTACTTCAAGGCAAACTTTAAAGATATGCAGTAGCCGAGTGCAATCAGAGGAACAAAAAATGTTGGCTGGCTTTCTTAAGAAAGGCTTGCTCCATGCACCCATTCATACACACAATCTTACCCACTCATTTTCACTCAGCCACTGGCTGGGAACAATGGGAGAAGTCTGGGCTGGACATAGAAGCAACCTAGCTTCTTTCTTTGTTTCATTTACTGTTTTGTTTCATTTTACTGTTGCTGGACAGATTCAAACTCTTGATTAATATAAATCACCAGCACCTGACAAATTACATTCCAGAATTCTAAAGGAGCTTGCAGATGTCATCTCAGAACCATTGTACCATATCTTTCAAAAATCCTGGAGCAGAGGACTGGAAAAGAGCTGATGTGGTTCCCATCTTCAAAAAAGGAGGAAAAAAAACAGACCCAGGAAACTACAGACCAATCAGCCTAACATCAATACCCAGGAAGATACTAGAACAATCAACCAATGGAACAGATTGCCTTCAGAAGTTATGGGAGCTTCATCACTGGAAGCTTTCAAGAAGAGGCTGGACAGCCATCCGTCAGAAATGATGTAGGGTGTCCTGCTTGAGTGGGGTGTTGGACTAGATGACCTACAAGATCCCTTCCAACTCTGTTATTCTGTATTCTGTATGCCATTATGTTTTTTGCCCCGAGCTTAGCTATTGGAAAAGTTAGGCAGTTCCTCCTGTACCCCACTACAGTTACAAGAATCACACAGTACTCACTCCTCTAGATTCCTCCTCCCTCTTTGACCGCTTGGCCTTGTTTTCAGTTTATAGCAGAGACTTCATCTCCCCCAAAGATAGTTGTGCTTTTGCCTTTGTATAACAAGACTGAGGTGGAAATCCCTTCTCAGGAGGTGACTTTCTACCCTACTTTACAGGGATGTTTTGGTATAGATTTCAGGAAAACCTTCATCTATACCAGCATTAGCATAAGAAAATGCGGGCTGTAAATGCAATTTATGCATAAGTCCAACCAAAGTCTCAAATATAAGGATAAATTACTTTATCAATATCAACACTATGTTGTTTCTCATATTTATATTGTTTAGTTCACTTTGGCATTTCCATTTTGTTTATGAATAATACTTGTATAAAAATTTGAATGCATTTACTGTACTGTATATGTGCATCGGCTTTAATCCTCACAAATATATGTAATATGTATGTAATATTTAATATGTAATATTTCCATATATATGTATGTATATACATACATACATACACACACACACATTCTTCTACTAATAATCACCAATTTCTCCTACTGTATGTTTTTGCAATATATACCATCTTTTCATAAAATAAACATATTGAACTGTGAATACAAGATCACAGCATTTCAGAAAAGGCATTGTGATTCTTGTAGAGATTTAAAATAAATGAAATGGGTAAATTTGTATTCAAATGTGAATTGAGCATTTTTTACTTCTCTTCCTATTCAAATATACAACTATAAGTGAGTATGTATATACTCATACACTCTCCTCTACTTTTATTACTTTGGAATAAAAATGCAAATGACTTTATTAGCTTAAGCATGACACCAAATAGAAATGTAAGCACATTTTTTTTTAAAAAGGGACTCTTAAAAATAAAGCAGTTGCAGCCTATTAATTTTCTTTTTGACAGTTTTTAAAATTCTCAACTCCCTCCCTCTGCCTAAAAAGGAATAGAAAGGGAAAAGAAAAAGAAAAGGAACAGCATGAATAGTGTCAATATATCACAATAGCCACATTAGATTTTGTGATATACATCATAATATAAAGAGCACGATTAGAGCACAACCTGGAAACCATTAAATCATTCTAAATCACTGTTGCATTCCATTAGTGTCAATGGTGAAGACACATAATAGGCTTTATTACAAACTTCACCTTGGTAGGCCATTGTCTGTAATAACCACTTTACTATGATGTGGTATCAGACCCAGAAATCTGGGGAGATTATTTTTGATTGGATGGGTAAAGTTAAATTTAGCTAAAAAAATTTTTTAGAGAAAAAGCAACAGAAAGATTATTTCCCTTTTGGGGTATATCTGCATGAAAAGAAAAAGATAGATGTTTGGAGAGAAAAATTATGAACTAATAATTTTTAAAAACTATTTAAAATAGTTTATCCCATCTTTAAAAATCATTTTTATATGTAACGTGATGCCTTTCTAGACATGCTTTCCTTTAGAAACGTTACTGAATGTCTGGATTCTGTACAGTTTGTTTCCAAATTAAAACAAGCAGTTGAAGCAATGGTTCAGAGTACTTTTCAGTCGAATCACCAGATCACAGTAATAATGCTGCTCATAATGAGCCACTGATAATTACCAAAAATCCTCTTTTTTGCCTACAACAGGGGTGTCAAACTGCCGGCCCACAGGCTGGATGCATCACAAGGAAACCCTGCCAACCCCATTGCCGGCAATGTGGAAAAAGCTCCAGTACGTTACGAGTTTGACATGTCTGACCTACAAGTAGATGTAGAATTTCCCAAAGACAGAAAGAGCAAGAATGTCATGTTAATTCTATTAGGCATAACATTTAAATGGTTGGTCAATACCTTTAATAACTCAACAACAATCACATTACAGTTTTTGAATTCCCCAACACTTATTGTCATAACTGATATTACCATAAGATAAATGAGTGGGAAAGTTGCCAAAGCAAAAACAGACCAATATTACAGTTCAAACATTGTCAAAATGGCATCTATGAATTGATTACATAAGTCAAAAATAGTTGCAGTTTAGGTCAGGTTTCACTAACATTCTGAGACCAAGTATCAGCAACACATAATTGTGGATTTCTTCAATAGTTCAATATGATCTATATCCTACTGATTTTGTTGGGTCTAGATCAGACATGTGAAACTGCTGGCCCACAGGCCGGATGCATCACAACAAAACTGCACCCTACCCATTGCCGGCAATGGGGAAAAAGTTGTGATACGTCACACAACGTCACGTGATGTCGTGAGTTTGACATGCCTGGTCTAGATTATGACTTATTTGGATGGAGCTTTTTGTTCTGATCATATCAGAAACTGTTTTCTTGTTCCTCTCCAAGCTATGTTGCTCTGGAATTCTGAAAGTTGTGCTTCAAAATATTTCAATAATCTGTGGGATACCAGATTGAATAGGGGTAAAGTATGGCTTAGGTATCTGATTAAATTTACCTTTGGTTTTAAACTTTTGAGTTTTATACCCTTATATCTTACAAATCATTTTATTAGTAATATATTTAGCATGGGTTTATATTCTTCTTAGATTTACTGTAGCTTTGGTCTGAAATGAATATCCAGCATTGGCTGGGCAGATACTGGTCCCAATCAGGACTGACTTTTTTTCAACATTTTTTATTTTCCTTAAAAAACAAAAGACTATAACCATCCACTGCTTTCACTTACTAATTTCCAACTGTATCACAGATTATCCAAGTATCCTGTTAAAAATATTTTTTAAAAAATATAGAACAAAATCCCATCCTTTTTTTTACTTGTAGACTTATGAAAGTACAGAAAATTCTGAATACTTTGTTTAGATTGCATCCAAATGTAGGCATGTCTCTGTTTCTCTCTCCTTATACTATATCTAGCTATCTGTCTCCCAACAAGTGTCTTCCATGTGCAAGATTTGTGGATAGGAATGGTGAGTGGAGGCAGGAAGAGGTGAACACAAGGTCAGGTTTCTGGCATATAGAAGTCTCACATTGCCTAGAAGCCATGTTTGAACCAGCCAAACTGATGTGACTTCTGAGCCATACTTTGACCATCCCTGAAGCAGTACTTCATTATTCTGCTTTATGATTCTGTCTTAGAAGACTGAGTGTTTAACCATGTATCTCATGCTATTAACCCATATAACCTTGAGCTATCAGACTTCCAGATGACAACACAAAGCATCTTACCTATAATATTTTATCTATTTGTCAAAGTTCTTGCTAATATAAGGTGAAATGTATTACAGAATTCCATGTGGTATGAACACTTCTTGTAACAATTTTATTGGCGACATTGTTTATTTTCTGAGAAAATTGTTATTTATTTATTTATTTATTTGCATACAATATACAGAACTTTATCCTTTACAGCAGCATATCCAAGAGATTTGGGTCCCAATCTCCAAAGCTCTTCCAAAATTGATGACATCTGAAATATTTGATGTGATAGGCAGATATAAGAGAACTAGCCAATTAATTAAATTGTTTAGTTTAATTTCTAATAAATGTACGAAATGTAGTTTTTCTATTGTTTTAAACCACATAATATCCTGCCTATATTATGGAACAAATAATTTTGAACACCAGCTGTGGTCTTCAAAATGAAGATGGTTGCATATCCTTGCTTTCTGGTACTACTAGCAAACTATCTGTCAAGAGTATTTTGATTTTCAACTAGTTTCTTCTCCACTCTCAACTTGATAACAATCAGGAGGGAGGGGTTTGGTTGAATTGTCTGGTGTGGGAATGGAATGCCAAGAATCCATCTGCAGATCATGATTCCCTGCAGTGTTTAAATGATCCAGACAGTTCCCATAACAAATGGAGCAGTGGTGATTGGATAACACAGTGGACTAAGAGGAGTGGCCAAAGGGGGAATGCAAGCTTAATTGTATGGACCTTTGAGCAGGAAATTCAGAGCTGGTTTTGCTTCTTTTGTGCCAATGTACAATAGTGTATTCAATAAAAGTATTAATTTTGGGAAGAACAATATCCCCAGAGTTTCTTTCTTGGATTTGCTAGCTGGACATCTGACATTAAACCAGCTCTGATTTACTGCAGCCTCCCTGAAACCCTCCAAGAGAGCTGTGATATTGGAATATCGGCAGCCAACAAGAAGATGGACAGCCAGGTAAACCTGGGAGAAACCCCCCTCCGAGGGGCACCAATGGCAGCCCAAACAGGGCCTGGGGACCACCCAAGCAGTAGATGCTCCAAGCAAAGGGTCAAGAAACTGAAGTAACTTATGCAACATTGGGATCCCCTTACTCCAAGCCAAAGGGGCAGTGGGCCAGCAGCATGAAGAAGGCAGCACAAGCGGATTACCCACTAGTCCCCCCCCCCATGAACTCATGGTGGTCCAGAGAAGCAAATGGAAAGCCAGAAGAGCACCTGAATGGGAAGAGCTGGTAGAGTGGTGATTCCCAATCTCAACCCACAGCCCCTTGCTGGAACAGCTCAGAAAGAAGTTCAGTAGGCTGGAGATCTGGGGCTCCATCTTGTCAAGGTCGGTAATGATGGGAGCCAGGATGGAGGCTGCCAGGCAGTTGGCTGCATCAACCTCTCCTCTGTAGCAGCAACTTGTGTCGAGCCTGACAGGGGCAATGGGACCCACACAATAAGGGGCAATGGCAAACTCCCTCTGTCGGGGCCTGGGCAGGCCTCTCCATCTCCTGTGATGACAGGAGCCCCTGCACAGGTGACTCCACAGGTAGTGGGGCTGCCACAGGGCTACATGCTGATGCAGAAAGACCAGGGACCTCCCCCCCCTTTCAGGAAGAAGTTTGACAGCCAGCCCAAAAGGTTAGCCTATTTCCTGGCTCAGGTGTGGAATTCCTTGTATGTAATTATCTGTATGGTGCATTGCACCCTGACAAGCTTTCCTGTGTGGGTGTAGCCACTTCAAATCTGAAGGGGGATGCTGCAGAGTGGTTGGTGTCTCTTTATGATGAAGGAGCCCCATAGCTGATGGATGTTGATGCCCTCATGTGAAGCTGTGATACAGATTTGAGGATCCCATGGAAACCTGCCAAGCAGAGGCTAGGATCTGTTCTATTCAGCAAGGGAAATGGCCAGTTGTGGAGTACACTCAAGAGTTATGCAGCCTGATGGCCTACTTGAGAAAATGGTTTGAGCCCCTGCTGGTCTACCAGTTTCTGGATGGGCTGAACCAAGGGCTATATCATAACTGTCTACCCTACCATGCCCAATTACCTCAGGCATGGTACCAGCTGGCCACTAATGTGGAGCTAGACATGATGGAGTACTGACAGCATGCAGCCCAGGAGAGCCAGTCCCACTGGGTGGCCAAAAGACACCTCGTAGCCCAAGGAGGGAAGGGATGTACCCCTCTGGGTCCCAGGGAGAAGGCCCAAAGAATCCTGGGAGCCTGCTTTGGATATGCAAAGGAAGGCCACTGAGTGGCCAATTGCCCTGCTCCACAGCCTTCATCTGCATTGGGAACCCCAACCCAACCAAAGGGTTCACCTGCTAGTGAAACCAAAGGAGAAAACATGGATTGTGCATCAGGTCATAGAGGTCTCTTCATAGTCCAATGAAGGGGAGGGAATTCCAACCTCTGATAAGCCTGGCTTGGTCTTTTACAAGAGTAACAGCAAGGGAAAAGATGATTTCACTCCAGTGATTGCCTATGTAGACGTCATGATGCCCTGCTTTGGAGTAAAAGAAATCCTCGTGGCCCATTCAGGCTGCACCTGGTGCCTGATCAGCTTGCCAACAAATTGAGGTTGAGACTCAGGAAATTAAGGCAGCCCATGAGATTTGAACAGATAGAAGGTTCCCTTATAAGGGGGGGGGGTGCCAGCGATCTGCCTGATGAAACCAGTGAGCTTAAGGATCGGGAAGCATGTAAAGACTATCCACTTTATTGTAGCCTCTGGAATGACTGAGGTTATGAATCTTTGCAATCCATCAGCACCACATGCAGGGAAACAAAGGAAGGTTTTTTTGGGGGTGGGGGGAAAGATCAACCAATCAACTCCAACTTCACAAGATTTTTTTTCCCGTGAGAAGTTGGAATTGATTGATTGACCATTTATTCCCCCAAAGACCTTCCTTTGTTTCCCTGAACATGGCAGCAGTGGAGAAACGGCTCAGGGCTGGAAGTCAGGTAAGCAAAAAAGGCAATTCCTGGTGGGAGCAATGATTTCTTTCCTTACCTGCCCCATTTGTTCAAAGGTCACTTTCAGCTGAGCCACATTGCACTTGTCAATGGCGCGACAGCCCAGTTCACCACCCTCTCTCCCTGATCCTCTGGCACTCCACCTGCCACTTTGTTCAGGCTGGAGGGCCCCACCTCAGTGCCCTTCCAGAATGGCCACCCTGGTGATGCAGGGGCTGGCCTGGCATGGGAAGGGCATGCGTCCCACCCACCCGCTTCACCACCATCCCTCCCCGAGCCTCCAGAGCTCCACCTGCCACTTTTGTGGCTCTATAGGAAAAGCTGCGGTTCTCTTCTCTGACAGAGAAGAAAATGGGCAGGGGAGAGGGGAACCTGCCCCACTTGTTCTGCAGCCGCTTTCGGCCGAGGCATGTTGTGCTCTCCAATGGCACAGCCATGAATGCCGCAGTGGGAGTTCGAGTTACTGGTAACATATGGTAGGCCTGGCATCAGCATTGGGTGCAATGCGCAAGGCGGGAAATGGTCATGGTTGGCAGCAAATGGTTGCATCATGCTGAACCTGGCCATTTGCTGCCTCCTGCCCAATGCTGCTGCCATGAGGCTATGGAACAAGCTGGCAGTGGTAAGGAACTGGTATAACAGCACATGGATCAGAAAAGGGGAGGATCCACCAGGCCTTACGGCAGCAGCATTGGGCATGACGTGCAAGGTGGCAAATGGCTGTGGCTGGCAGCAAATGGCCACATTGTGCCAAAACCAGCCATTTGCCACCTCAGGCATTGTACCCAGTGCTGCTGCCATGAAGCCGCAGAACAAGCCAGGCAGCAGTAAGGAACTGATATACCAGTACCATTGGTCAGATCCCCCCTCCCTCATCGGCTTCACCTCATCACAAAGGCACCGGCAGATCCCCCGCTTACCTTGTGTTTATGGTGAAATCAGGCAGAATCAGCGGCAGGCTGTCTGTGCAGGCCCTTAAGTAGGGCTTACTTTTGGTGGCAGGTTTATTTTTGGGGAAACATGGTAGCCATGGACTTCATAGTCATGCTGCCAGAGAGTGGCAGAAACACTATAATATTATAGCCACAGGCCACACATAAATCACATAAATCAAACATCAAAATAAAACTAAACTAAACAGAACCATCACAAGAAGGCATAGCAATACATCACAATCAATGATACAATCAATGGGTGATCAAGATCTGCCTAGTTTTACAGGCAGTATATCAAAAATAAGCTATCTTCAGAAAACTGAATCATACTGACCTGACAATAAAAATACAATGAGTATAGCCTAAAACTGGATAAAACATGTAATAAAATCAATTATAAAAGATTATTAAAAGATCTAAAATGATTATTTATGTTTCTGGCGAATCCCCAATGCTGCTGCACAGAATCTGGCCACCTGCGCTGTGATCTCTGCCTGCTCATCCTTAAGCAGCCACTGGAGATAAATACTTTCCAAACAACCAGGATAGCTATCAATTATGGGGAGGATATGGCTTTTCCAAATGTCTCTGTAGAAGGAACATAAAAGGAATATGTGTCCAATGGTCTCCACCTCTCCTGAGCCACAGGAGCAGAGTCTTTCAGACAGTGGTGTCTTTTTGTACTTGCCATACAAGACAGCTGATGGAAACTCATGGCACCGTGCAAGCAATAATGCTTTCCAGTGGTTTACTGACTCCAACTGATTAAGATACCTGGCAGGTATATAATATGGACCATTGTTGGCCTGTTCTTCAAGCAGGCATATTTCATACCGTGCTCAAAACTCCCCTCAGTCCATCTCCTAGTGAAAATTTTTGTGCAGCATGTTTACAGAGTGCACAATGTCCCAAAGAGGATTATCTTGGACTGGACAGTACAGTTTACTGCAAAGTTCTGGCAGGAATTTGTGAGCCTGATAGGTTCATACTAGAGGCTTAGCTCAGCTTTTCATCCCAGTATTAATGGGGCGGCAGAATAAACCAACTCAATGGAGCAATACTTAAGATGTTATGTGAACTATCAGCAGACTAACTGGGCTGAGCTGATGCCATTGGCTGAGGTCGCTTACAATAACTCGGTGCATAACAGCACAAGACTTACCCCTTTTAAGGTGGCCACATGGGTTGAGTTTGTAGCCATGCTAGAGCTTCCCCTTGGGATTCCATCTTCTGCAACATTGGAGGAATGGATGGACTCCCTGAGAAGCACATGGGTTACAGTGTGCAAGGCACTATGGAAAGTCAGAGAGACCCAGAAAAAACAAGCTGATCGGAAGAGAGCCCCCCCAAAGGGAGTTCAGACTAGGTGATAAAGTGTAGTTGTCCACAAAGTATTTAAACCTAAGGTAAAGGTAAAGGTAAAGGTTCCCCCGCACATGCATGCTAGTCATTTTCAACTCTAGGGGCCAGTGCTCATCTCTGTTTCAAAGCCGAAGAGCCAGCGCTTGTCCGAGGACATCTCCATGGTCATGTGGCTGGCATGACTAGATGCCAAAGGTGCACGGAACGCTGTTACCTTCCCACAGTAGTGGTCCCTATTTTTCTACTTGCATTTTTTACGTGCTTTTGAACTGCTAGGTTGGCAGAAGCTGGGACGAGTAACAGGCACTCACTCTGTTACGCGGCACTTGGGATTCAACCTACCAAACTGCCGACCTTCTGATCAACAAGCTCAAAATCCTAACCCACTGAGCAACCACGTCCCTTTATTATTTTTAAACCTAAGACAGTCCTGTAAAAAGCTGGGTCCAAAGTATATAGGTCCTTTCTCTATTGTGCAGATTATAAACTGCACAATAGAAGTCTTAGGTGGGTCCATCCAGTATTTCATTGCAGTCTGCTAAAATCTATTCAAGAATCCAAGCTAAGGCCAGTTGGAGGAACCCCTCCACCTCTGATCCTTATAAAAGAGGAGCAACACTATGAGATTAAGGACATCTTGTACTCTAGACACCACAAGGGAAAGTTGCAGTACCTTGTATGGTGGAAGGGCTATCCTGTAGTGGAAGAAGAATGGGTGCTGGCAAAGGACATTAAAGCAGCTAGACTAATAAAGAAATTTCAGGCCAGGTACCCTAAATGACCAAAGTGAAACAGTGTTTTGTAAATGATAAATTGTTTATGCTTTTGTGTATTTGTGTTCATTCCAGATGTATCATTTTCCTGGGGGGCGGGTGTCGGCATGTCAAGAGTGATTTGCTTTTCACTTAGTTTCTTCTCCGCTCTCAACTTGACGACAATCAGGAGGAGGTGGTTGAATTGTCTGGGATGGGAATGGAATGCCAAGAATCCATCTGCAGATCGTGAAGACCTGTTCCTCCCTTCAAGGACACGCTGCACAGGTGTTTGAATGATCCAGACAGTTTCCATAACAAATGGAGCGGCGGTGATTGGACAATACAATGGACTAAGGGGAGTGGCCAAAGGGGAAATCAAGTTTAATTATAAGGACCTTTGAGCAGGAAATTCAGAGCTGGATTTTCTTCTTTGTGCTAATGTAGTGTATTCAATAATGTAGTGTATTCTTCCTTTGGGAAGAACAATGTCCCAGGAGTTCCTTTCTTGGATTTGCTAACTGGACATCTGACACTGTCATTCTGATGGGCAAAGAAAGGGTCAGAGGGAAAAAGACAGAGACACAGAGAGATCTGATTTAATACAGGAATCCCAGTACATCCAGTGCATCCAGTACTTCTAATGCTACAAATCAAACCAAGATCAGGAATAGGTCTTACCAAAAGTAAATTATTCCAATCAATACATTATTTGTCTGACCAGAATCTTGATGGTTGGGAAAGAGGCAATAAGCCCATTAATGCTCTTGCCATCCCATAATGATAACCCAAAATGCCAGAAATATTTCTGGAAAAGGTTTCAATAAATCATCAAGGAAAAACTTGTAAAAGTATGAAAAATATTGTGCTTCCTGCATCTATCACCAATTTTAGGGAAATATTATATTATAGGTCTCATTTGAGATACAAGAAGTAATCAGACAATCCTAAGTGAACAGATAGTCCTCAATGTCAATAACATATCCAGATCCAGTTCAGGCTTCGAGGCAAAAGATTTCAACAGATATAGAAAGGTTTGAAGAGCAATATAGCCAAAATTCTCCAAGCACTGACAGGAAGAACCACTCAATGCATATGTTTAAACAATCTAGCAGAGATTTCATTCCAGAAGCTCCTGATCTACAGCTAAGCAGAGCTGCTGCCCCTTAGATTGAATTGTGATTGCTGCTCCCCTTGGAATCAACAACACACTTCCAATTAGATCACTGCCTTTAAGGGACTTATCTTCTTTGTCTCTTTACATGTTGCTGCTTGACTTAGAAAGAAATGGCATTTTTGTGGAATGGGTGACTGCAAATTTCTTTTAGGATTCAAAGTTGTAGGGCAGAAAATAGTTAATTTTTCAAGATCTCTGTAGGATTAATCTTTTAAGGCTCTTTACCTGCTTCTAGGCCCTCAGAAGAAGACTTATCCAAGGTGGTCATACCAGACCATCAGGATGATTAATGTGTGAAAGCCCAATGTTTCCAGCAAGGAACTATGTTCTAGTGTCTTGCTGAAGAAACACAGGATGCTACTATGAGTGAATCGGATAATTAATCTTTCTGATATAGTATTATAACTCACAGTAGTTCTCCAAATATTAAGCAAGATTTTTCAAGATCTAGCTTGTGATCTGAGGGGTTAAATTTGGGGCCATCTGCATGCAAAATACATACTGTACTATGGAGCAACAAACATCTCTTTTCATCTCTGTCTTCCTCCTTTCAAATCGGCAGCAACACTGGCTTGCTCTGTTCAGGAGAACATAAGAGGAAACTGGTGCCATCTTTCCACTGTTTTGCTATTCCAGCCTTGTGCTGAACTGTTAAAGGCCACAGAGTCAATACATTTATAATATTACTGGCTGAACCCTCTAGTGCTACTACCCACTTTTAAAAGATTAAAAAAAAGAGGCCCAACAATATTGTCTCCAACTGTCTACAAAGTCCAGAACAGCAGGAATTAGAGTGAAGAGCTTTGCCTATATTATCTTAAAATTATCAATAAGGCAATAAGTTAATCCTCTCTTAGGAGTTGGAGACAAGAGAAATATCAGAAGAAAAAAAAGATTTCCAGGGTTAGGTGAAATAAGCCTGACCTCAATACCTGGGAAGATTCTGGAAAAGATAATCAAACAACAAATCAGCGAACACCTTGATGCGAACAAAGTTATCACTAAAAGCCAACATGGGTTTGTCAAAAACAGATCATGCCAGACAAACCTTATTGCATTCTTTGACCAAGTGACCAAACTAGTGGACCAGAGGAATGTTGTAGATATAATTTACTTGGACTTCAGTAAGGCATTTGATAAAGTAGATCACAACCTACTACTTGATAAGATAGAAAAATGTGGGTTAGATAGCATCACCACCAGATGGATTCGTAGCTGGCTGACAGGCCGTACTCAGCGTGTGGTCCTCAATGGAACTGCATCTACATGGAAGGAAGTGTGTAGTGGGGTGCCCCAGGGTTCTGTTCTGGGCCCAGTGCTCTTCAACATCTTCATCAACGATTTGGATGAGGGGATAGATGGGGAACTCATCAAATTTGCAGATGACACCAAGCTGGCAGGAATAGTCAATACTCCAGAAGATAGGCTTAAGATACAGGAGGATCTGGACAGACTCGAACACTGGGCACTATCTAACAAAATGAAATTCAGTGGTGAAAAAAGTAAGGTTCTACATTTAGGCAGGAAAAATCAAATGCACAGGTATAGTATAGGTGGTACCTTGCTCGATAGTACTAACTGTGAGAGAGATCTCGTAGTCCTAGTGGACAATCACTTAAATATGAGCCAGCAGTGTGCTGCAGCTGCCAAAAAAGCCAACACAGTGCTAGGCTGCATTAACAGAGGGATAGAATCAAGATCAAGTGAAGTACTAATACCACTTTACAATGCCACACCTGGAATACTGCATCCAGTTTTGGTCACCACGATGTAAAAAAGATGTTGAGACTCTAGAAAGAGTACAGAGAAGAGCAACAAAGATGATTGGGGGACTGGAGACTAAAACATATAGGGAACGGTTGCTGGAATTGGGTATGTGTAGTTTAATGAAAAGAAGAGGTGACATGATAGTGTTCCAATATCTCAGGGGCTGCCACAAAGAAGAGGGAGCCAAGCTATTCTCCAAAGCACCTGAAAGCAGGACAAAAAGCAATGGATGGAAACTAGTCAAGGAGAGAAGCAACCTAGAACTAAGGAGAAACTTCCTGACAGTTAGAACAACTAACCAGTGGAACAACCTGCCTCCAGAAGTGGTGAATGCTCCAACACTGGAACTTTTTAAGAAGAGACTGGACAGCCATTTGCCTGAAATGGTATAGGGTTTCCTGCCTGAGCAGGGGGTTGGACTAGATGACCTCCAAGGTCCCTTCCAACTTCTTATTATTATTATTATTATTATTATTATTATTATTATTATTATTATTATTATTATTATTATTATTATTATTATTATTATTATTATTATTATTATTATTATTATTATTCTTATAGAAAGGTTTAGAGCTGATAAAATTAGATTCCCATGGGATCATTAATATGGACTCATAAATTTCCTTCCCAAATGTACATTATAACCTGCAAATCACATTTTGCTTGTCATTGTAAGCATGGTAACTAATTTTAGTTGCAATATGTCTTCTAATATCCCCAAAGTTGTTTATCCTTGTGAAAGAGATTTCTGATTTTCTATTCATTCTAGGGATCCTTTGAATCTCTTCTTATCATGCTTTTTTAAAGTGGTACTTTTTCTATTTTTAAAAAACACACTTCTATCCAATGTTCAGCATACTTTTCAACTGCTTTAGGTAAATCTAAACTGAAACCAATGAAAGTCTCAGTGTCCATAGAATGCTTCCATAATGTTGCCTCCCTCCCAACACTGCTGTATTTCTTGTTAGATTTAATTGAACTGTAAGAATCCAGGGAGGTCAAACCTATTTGAACTACTATAGAGGTGACTGTGCAAAATAAGACAGAACATTCACGTACTTATAAGCTGAGTTATAATTAAGATCAGTTCAAAAATTCAATTCATCTGATAAGAATTTCTTTGAAATTTTCTTGTTTAAAAATAAAATCAAATTGAATGAGCTAGCAGAAAAATTTGGCATAACATTAATCACAAGCCAAAAAGTTCTATGTGTTTGATGTATATCTTTCTGAAGTGCTGTTTTCAAGTTGAAAAAGGCCCTTGTTTAATGCAGAAGATGATCAACATTCCTTCTGCATTAATTCCTACTAGAACAGAGTAGTGATAAATGAATTTGTGCCAGAAGTGAAGAAAATGATGAATAAGGAAAAGCAATGCCACCTCAAGCCTTTGGTGAGCATAACCCAAGCCATAGTTTGTCCCCTAGAGGCAAACTGTGATAGGCTGAGCTTGGCATTAGGTAAAAGATTAAGTGCCTTGGTTTCCCCAGTTAGTTAATTATACACTTATATGTTTCCACTTTATCACAAGGAGCTAAGCTGATTTTTTTTGAACATCTGTACATTAGTTGTTTCATTTGACAACTTGATACTGAATGTTGCATCCCATTGGCAACAGTTAGGTGTTAGGCAAAGTGGGGAGGAAAAGCCAGGGGGTAGGATGGGAAAGCATTTGTGTATTTAGTTTTCATTATAAGAATTTTTGTAGTTGAAAAAATATGTACCTGTCAAGTTTTTGACATCTTGCAAGCAATTCTGTTGTGATTTCTAAACCTGGCTGACAAATTCACCTTCCAGTAGTAAAGACAAATCAAGGGTAGCTCCCCCACCCCTTGGCTCTCTTTTTAATGTGTGTTTTTTAAAACAGTGCTTTGACAGTAATACATACGATTGGACACCTAGGTGGCACTTTGATGCTCTGTTTCATTATTAAGGCGAAAATTCACAATGGAATAAATGATAGGCCATAGGTCTACAATGGGTCCTAGAAATTATGCAGCTTTCAACATACTGGCAACCCCAGGGCACTGGAAAAAAAAGGGTGTGGAAACTTTCAAAGGAAAATACAAACTATATCTACAGAATAATATATATTCTTTAAACAGCAAGTTTTAGGACATTTCTGTGAATATGGAACATCAGCCCTAGAAAAGATTGAAGGACCTTTTTTTATGAACCACCCTGTTTACATAAAACAGCTGGATAGCATTTTAAGTAAGAGGTTGTACATATTTTTTATGTCAATATGCTGACATCATATTAATTGAGTGGTTTAGCAGAGTTATTTCCTTCTCCTAAAGGTAGAGATTTTAGCTAAAATAACATTGATGTAAAGTGCTTAAATTAATTCTTTTGCCAATAACACTACAGGTAATCAATACAACTGGAATTAAACCACTGTTTTTGGTCAGCAGGCATGTAAGTCTCGTTTTAACCACTGCTAATGAAACAATAATAAAGCTGTCTAAAGCCAAATGTTCAAAGCCAAATGATCAAAGAACACCAGAAATAACAACTAAAATTTAAATCAAACTACAAATGAGACTTGCAAACAAAGAAGATGAATTTTTTTAAAAAAATAAATGGCCATAGTAATCATCAATTTGATAAACTCAGTCAATAAAACCTAATCTCAAAGCTATGTGATTATTTTTCTATTAAGATAAAAAACATACATATACTACTTGCTATATAGCAGAAAAAATGCTCATTTATTTTTTTTAGATGAAAGATTTAAGATTAAAGTTGAGATACTATTTTTCAAATCTGTATCCAAAGAGATTAGAAAAAAATAAAACAATAGCAATCCTATTGATCCAAACAGTTTATATTTTTTGTTGCAATATTTATATTTTTGCTATTTTGACAATTACTGTATATCAGATTGATATTTATCTTAAAATAGGTTTGGAATAGATTTACAATAATCCTCCTTCTTAGTCTATTATTTTTTGCTTCACATGGAAATATAAACTTGAATTATATTTATCCCCTTTAACTAACAATACTACAAAGGAAATAAAAAACCTAACAATGGTATTTAGGAATGAAACTGGTACACTTAGTTAAAGATGTTGCTTTCCTTAAAACAGCTACATTTTTCCATTCTAAAGGAAGAAAATTAAAACACAAAGTTTAAACTGGAGAAATAAAATAAGACTTCTTAGTTGCAATTTCCAGCACTTCGCTGACTATGGTAAATTATAAATTATGCAGTCAATATAGACCAACAAAAGAAGACATCTTCAAATTTCAGTCAAAGGTAATTATTTAACCCGGCTGAATGTTCTCCTTTCATAGAGTGTGATCTCTCTTTGACAGCTCACACTGACAGATGACCTTCTCTGCAACATCCTTATCCTCCAGATCATGAACAGGGTGTCTCTCCGCTTGAATATCTCTATATATTTGTGACACTAAGCTTTCAAATACAGCTATTGACAAATCAGAACATCAGTCTAAGTGCTGGTCTTCCTATCACTCACAATAAAGTAGCCATCACTTGTGGTGTTGTAGAGCAAGCCAATCTCTGAAAAATGAGTTCTCAGTGAGTGCTAATTTGACACAGCTCGCTTGCCTTCCCATAATTGCTCTGTCATTGTCAGTTGGCAGTTTGGGCTCATTCCTGGAAGCTGCGCCATACAATTGGATACAATTACTCCCATTTACCACCACTATTATGCCACTGATGCTGCCTAGTCCACATATTGACATGCCTCATTAAACCTGGATGCAGGCCATTAATGAACATTGTTAGCATTTCTCTTAAACTTTTTTGCCCCTAATAAACAGTCAGTGTTCCATGAAGGAGCACTGCCATTTTTGTGATATGATATTTATTATCTGCTGGGGGAAGTGTATGGGTGTATGTGTGTTGGCAGAGAGGGGAAGACTCTGCAAGTGGAAACGGTACAGATGCTGTAAGAGAGATCTATGGTTACATCAGGGGAAAATACCACTGATAAGTGGGGTATTTTGAGGAAGGGACACTGTACTATTAACCAAGTGACCTTTTCTATCCTATGGAAGATAGTGAGAATAAACATGATCCCAGCAGGTTTTTTTAGGATTGATTCAGGTCCCCATCAGTCATTTTAACTCTTTCTTTCCCCCAGATGGTGCTATGTGACACTCCAAAGATTTTTTAAAAATATTACTTTTATTTTATTTTATTTGCCCTGGGTCCTCCATCTATTATGTCCAGCTAACTTCCACATGCATTTTTATTCAGAAATAATTATGTGTTGATCAAAGGAGTTGGCGGCTGTCACCCGTATGGCAGGCACACCTGCTGTGTGACATAGGTGGTAACGATGGCCTGCTCTTGAGCTGTCGTGACAGGGACAAGGGGTTTATTGTGTATATGTCACCATTTCTCTTAGGCAAATTATCCTTTCCTGCACAGTGACAATAAATGTTACTGTGCTTTCATAAACCCTTTCTTGTCCGTCATATATCACTATATATCATTCATAATTTTCTGGAATGTGGAAAAAAATCTTGCAAATCTACTAAAATATACAAAAAATGTATATGTTGAATATTTCAATAAGAACCTGGAAGCTAGCCTTCTTTTCTCTCCTCCTTATTTCTCTCCTCCATAATTAAATCAAGAATTGTCTTGTAAACAATAAGAGTAGCTATACCGCTGATCTTGGATAGACATGACTGGCCCATGAGAGCTCTTTTGATGATCAGATGGACTGTTGTACAAATACCAGTCTCAGTGTACTACTTATTTCTGTAAATTTTGTAATAAAAGATGAAGATATGCAGCAAAGAAACTGAATACTAGATTTTAAGTTTCTGCTAGTGTTCTCAAAATACTCGAGTGCTAGTATCCTTATACCTCCCTTCTTTTAGAAAATATTGTTAACCCAAACTACTCAGAATTATTTTGATACCAAATTACCTACATTTGCCCATTACAGAAAAACAACCTGAACAAAGTCCATATATCGAAGTCTTTATCATGGGGAATTCCATCTTGAAATTGGTAACTTTGAATTCAGTTATCCCAAAGATGCTTTTTCATGAGAGAACTGGACTTTCTTGTTTTTCATTAAAGATGTTTCACTTCTCATTCATGATGAGAAGCAAAATGTCTTCATTGAAAAACAAGAAAGTCCAGTTGCCTCATGAAAAAGCATCTTTGGGATAACTACGACCTGGATGACTGAGAATCTCCATAGAGATTTGAATTCAGTTGCAGGTTTGACTGAAAAAGACCACTCTACAAAAACAAGGTAACCAGTTCGCAACAGAAAACAAACACATCTGTTTAAGTAATTGTATATACAGTTCATTTCTTTCTGCTAAATACTGGATCTTTGTCTTTTCTCTCTCATTATCATTTATGCCCAATGTAATGATGCTTTGTATTGCTTGGCCTTTAGAGCACTTGAATATGCAGGCTGACAAAATTATAAATCAAGCAATTCTTTCTTTGCCTCCCTGTACAATTCAGCAGAGAGATGACACGAATTCCATTCTTTTCACCACCACATGACACTTTCAAAAAAACGTCTCTAGATTATTAGACATCTATCAAAGCAAAGTGGAGGGGGGAGGTGGCTTAAAAGGGAGACATTAGCAATGAGGGAGCATTTTACCCACTAAAGTGTTAGTTCTAAGAAAGAAAGGGGGGTAAGGAACAGTTCTCCAACAGATTTAAAATAATTTTATCCCCCAGTAGTTGTTTTATAACATGCGTTCGGGCTAATATATACTCATATCTTCAAGCAATTATACTTCCCTGTATCTTGAATAATACTCAGCAGTATTTTTCCACAAGTAGAGACAAATCCAGAATGCTCCATGGAGATGATATGATATGATATTACTGAGGTCTCCTAACAGAGAATTAAAAAGTCAACATGAAACAAGACTTGCATTTTTTTCATTCTTGTTGTTATCCAGTCCCTGAGATGGTCATATTTATGGAAACAAATGTCTAGAAGTCCCACTGCCATATTTGAATGGGTTGATAGAAAGAATAGTTTTGGATATAAAAGCATCTCCTAACAGATAGAAAAAGGTGAAAAGGTAGAAAAATGTGCCCACTTTTATATATGCAAAAGTACAGCATTTTATTTCTTCTTCTTCTTCTTCTTCTTCTTCTTCTTCTTCTTCTTCTTCTTCTTCTTCTTCTTCTTCTTCTTCTTCTTCTTCTTCTTCTTCTTCATCATCATCATCATAAAGTTGGAAGGCACATTGGTGGTCATCTAGTCCAACCCCCTGGTCAGGCAGGAAACCCTATACCATTTCAGAAAAATGGCTGTCCAGTCTCTTATTAAAAACTTCCAGTGTTGGAGCATTCACCACTTCTGGAGGCAGGTTGTTCCACTGGTTAATTGTTCTAACTGTCAGGAAGTTTCTCCTTAGTTCTAGGTTGTTTCTCTCCTTGATTAATTTCCATATGTTGCTTCTTATCCTGCCTTCGGGTGCTTCGAGTGCTTTTTGACTCCCTCTTCTTTGTTGCAGCCCCTGAGATATTGGAACACTGCTATCATGTCCCCCCTCATCCTTCTCTTCATTAAACTAGATATAACCAATTCCAGCAACCATTCCTTATATGTTTTAGCTTTCAGTCCCCTAATCATCTTTGTTGGTCTTCTCTGTACTCTTTCTAGAGTCTCAACATCGTTTTTACATCGTGGTGACCAAAACTGGATGCAGTATTCCAGGTGTGGCCTTACCAAGGCATTGTAAAGTGGTGTTAATACTTCATGTGATCTTATAATTTAAGATTAGGCATTTTAAGACCACCTCTTTCACGAGTATCCTGCATAATCTTAAGTTTAACTCGTGGCCTTTTCCCTGCCCGCACAAATTTATTGATACCCCGTTGCCATTCTTCCAAATTAGAATCTTTTTTAAGGACTGGTATCATTTGGAATAAAAATAAAAATTTAGGCAGGACATTCATTTTCACTGCTGCAATTCTTCCCAGCAAAGACAATTGCAGTTTTTCCCAGCTCTCCAATTCTTTTTGAATTTTCCCCCATAACTTTTCATAATTATTTTTATATAACTTTGCATTGGAGGGTGACAAATACACCCCCAAATATTTAACCCTTTTAACAATCTCAAATCCAGTTAATCCTTCTAAAAGGGCCTTTTGCGATGCTGTCATATTTTTGGCTAAAATTTTTGTTTTTTGTACATTAACCTTAAATCCAGAAACCTTCTCATATTGCATTATTATCTCCATCAGGTCCACAACAGAGTTTTCTGGCTGGGTCACCGTAACAACCAGATCGTCTGCAAACGCCCTCAATCTATAATCCTGATCTCTAATTTGAATACCCTTATTTTTTTTCGAGTTCCGTATTTTTATCAATAATATCTCCAATGTTAAAACAAATAATAAAGGTGATAACGGACACCCTTGTCTTGTACCCTTCTCAATATTGCATACTTCAGTCAGGCTATTGTTAACTATTATTCGGGCAGTTTCTTTTTGATATAATGCCCTAATTGGTTGTAAAAATTTATCCCCAAAATTCATTTTATCTAAAACTTTCATCAGAAATTGCCAATCCAATTGATCAAAAGCTTTTTCAACATCTAAAAAAATTAGTGCCGCAGGGATCTGGTTGTTCCTTTCCAAAAACTCCACCACATCAACTATATGCCTCACATTATTTTTCATTTGTCTACCACTAATAAACCCAGTTTGTTCCCCATGAATCATCTGTTGCAAAACCCTCATCAATCTGTTAGCTAACACCTTAGCAAATATCTTGTAGTCTGTATTTAAAAGTGATATTGGTCTGTAATTTCTTACTTGAGTAGCATCCTGATCTTCCTTCGGAATCAAAGAAATAAAAGCAGTTCTCCAAGACGGAGGCCCCCTTCCCCCCCTCTGAATTGTCTGAAACAATTCCCTTAATGGCTTTATCAGCTCCATTTGTAAATTTTTGTAGTAGACCGCAGTCAGTCCATCCGTACCTGGCGCTTTGTCCACCTTCAATTCCTTAATTGCTAAAAGAATTTCTTCTTCTGTTATCAGTTGATTAATCTCTTCCTTTTGTTCTTGTGTGAGAACCGGGATGCTAGCATTCTTCAAATATACATCAATATCTGTTTCGTTAATCTTCTCCTTAACATATAATTTGGAATAAAAATCCACAAAGGCTTCCTTGATAAGATCCTGTTGAAACACAACCTTTCCTTTGTATTCAATTTTATCTATGTTAGAAGCCCTTTGTTTTTTCCTTAACCTGTAGGCTAACCACCTACCTGGTTTATTGGCATTGCAAAAAGTATTATGCCTAGCAAACCGTAGGTTAGTTGCCACCTGATCAGCCATCAACTTATCAAATTGTCCTCTTAACAGGTTAATGACCTCCTTAATCTTCGCATCCGATGGATTCAAAATTAGGGCCTTTTCTTTTTCCCTAATTTCATTCTCCAGTTCTTTCCTTCTAACTTCCAAATTACGTCTGTATTTATTATTCCTATATATTAACACCCCTCTCATATAGGCTTTGCTAGCATCCCAAACCATGTCCATAGAGGTATCCTTATTCATATTAATTTCAAAAAAATCCTTCATCTGCTTTTTACATTCTTCCACATTTCTCTGATTTCTAAACAAATTCTCATTTACGCGCCAGGAGCGCCTATCTCTATTGTCATTGTTGATCTCTAACCAGACTGGACTATGGTCAGATATAGTTCTTGCACAAATCTTTATCTTCTTAGTCCTAGAAAAAAAATCATTACTCAGTAATATAAAATCAATCCTGGAAAAAGATTGATGTCTATCAGAAAAAAAAGTATAATCCTTTTCATGTAAGTGTGTATCTCGCCAAATGTCTTGCAATTCCAGATCATCCTTCATTTCAAAAAAAGATTTAGGCAATCTAGCATGACTCGGGGCACGCTTAAAGAAACCAGATTTATCCAGCTGTACATCAAGGACACCATTCCAGTCTCCCATAAAAATAAAAGATTTATAATCCAACTGGGTAATCTTTGTATGTAGTAAACTAAAAAAAAATCAGTTTGTTGTTGATTAGGAGCATACAGTCCAACTAAAAGCGTTTTTTTGCCTTCTAACAGCAAATCTATCATAACATATCTTCCTTGTTTATCTACTTCAATTAGTTCCGCTGTCAGAGTACTCTTGACATAGATAACCACTCCATTTTTCTTATTAATTGCAGAAGCAATAAATTGTGTGCCCAGCCTTGAGTTCAACAAATACTTTTGGTCCATAACCCTAATATGCGTTTCTTGCAAACAGATAACATCAGTCTTAAATTGTTTTAAATATTGAAAAACTTTCTTTCTCTTCTGTGGTGAATTTAATCCATTAACATTCCAGGTTAGGAACTTAGTCACCATTCTTGGCATCCCGAAGCTTCTGGAGCACGTCTGCCAGGACCCTTTTAACTTCCTTAGGCCACGCCCCTCCCACAGCTTCACTGTAAGTACGCTTTGGAGATTCCATAACTTTCTGCTGATCTTGCTCTTGCTCTTGTCTCACTCGTCTTAAGGCGGCATGCGTTATCCTCTGCTCTCCAACAGCTGCTGATGAAACTGTAATTTGATCCCCTCCAGCACCATTCTCCTTTATCTGTATTCCTTCAGCATCTTGAGACTTTCCCTCGCCATTTCCCTTTACAGGTTCCAGAAGTGGTAGAGGGGTTGCTTTTAAAACTTTACTGTAGAAATCACGTGCCTGAGTCACTGTAACCAGACGATGTCTTTTACCTTCGTGCATCACCACCATGCCCACTGGAATCTCCCATCTAAACTTGATGTCACATTTCTTAAGTTCCTGTGCTAAAAAGGCAAAATCTTTCCTTCTCCTTAAAATCTTTGGAGGAATCTCTTTTTAGACCAAAACTTCTTGCTCAGCAACCACAAACAACTTGAATAACTTCATCCCTAATTGCTCTCTTTGTAACGTAAACCACCACATCTCTAGGTAGCTTCCTCTGCCTTGCGATCCATGAGTTCACACGAAAGATTTTATCTATACTTCCCTCAATTTCAGCTGCTGACTGACCCAGTACCACTTCCAAAGCCTCGGAGACCAGCTGCTTTAGATCTTCTTTAGGATTCTCTTTTAAGCCCCTGATTCTGATAGCAAACTCCATCTGATGGTACTGGACGAGGCTCAAGTCTCCATCCATTTTATCCCTTATATTTTCATTCTCTAGTACTTTTGCTTCTAATATAGAATTCTTTTGACTAAGATCCTCCACTTTTTCATCCAAGTGTTGCACACATACAGCCACAGCTTCAATTGTAGGCAAGATGTCTGCCCTCATTGCTCTAAACTTCTCTTCCATCTTCTCCTCCAGTTTCTCCTCCAGCTTTTCCATCATATCTGACATTAATTGTGAATGCTTTTCGAAGGCATCCTGTAAATCCTTAAGCGTCAATGCTGGAGCAGGTGCAGGAGGAAGCAAAGCTTGCAACGAAGTCTATTGCACCGGGGAAGCCCCCGCACTCCGGAGAACTTTGGAGGCTTTCGTCGCCATCTTCCCCCACTTTCACTTGCTGCGCACTTTCACTTTAAAGCCATAAAATCCATTGAGCTAGAGAGTAAAGATAAAAGTCCACTTCACCTTGACCTCCTGTACCGCTCTGCCTGCGTCTTCATACTCAAGAGTCTTTCCTTCTGGCAGGGGTGGTTGCTAACACTTGGCTCTGCTCCAAAAATCACGGAGCAGAGACGCTGCGCAGCCCGGAGCAAACCCAGGCTTCAGGGGGGCTCGATCCTTCAGCCGCCCAAACTTAAAGCTCAGGCGGCCCCGGAGAGCTCAACCCCTACCTGGGGCCTCACCCCCTCCTCTTCTCCCGGGGAGGGGGCTTCCGAATCACCAAAACAGCTGATCGGCGCTGTTTTCAGTGATTCAACAAAGCTGCGGAACGGACAGCCCGGAGATGGCTGTCTTCAGCGTCGCGTCGCCACCGGAAGTTATTAATGTTGAGCAAGGTACCACCTATACCATACCTGTACATTTGGTTTTTCTTGCCTAAAAGTAGAATCTTACTTTTTTCACCATTGAATTTCATTTTGTTAGATAGTGCCCAGTGTTCGAGCCTGTCCAGATCCTCCTGTATCTTAAGCCTATCTTCTGGAGTATTGGCTATTCCTGCCAGCTTGGTGTCGTCTGCAAATTTGATGAGTTCCCCATCTATCCCCTCGTCCAAATCGTTGATTAAGATGTTGAAGAGCACTGGGCCCAGAACAGAGCCCTGGGGCACCCCACTACACACTTCCTTCCATGTAGATGCAGTTCCATTGAGGACCACACGCTGAGTACGGCCGGTCAGCCAGCTACGAATCCATCTGGTGGTGATGCTGTCGAATCCACATTTTTCTATCTTATCAAGTAGTAGGTTGTGATCTACTTTATCAAATGCCTTACTGAAGTCCAAGTAAATTATATCCACAGCATTCTCTGATCAACTAATTTTGTCACTTGGTCAAAGAATGCAATAAGATTTGTCTGGCATGATCTGTTTTTGACAAACCCATGTTGGCTTTTAGTAATGACTTTGTTTGACTCTAGGTGTTCACTGATTCATTGTTTATCTTTTCCAGAATCTTACCAGGTATTGAGGTCAGGCTGATAGGTCTGTAATTTCCTGGATCCATTTTTTTCCCTTTTTTGAAGATGGGAACTACATCAGCTCTTTTCCAGTCCTCTGGTAGTTCCCCAGGATCTTTGAAAAATATAGTTCAATAGTTCTGAGATCATATCTGCCATTTCCTTGAGAACCTTGGGGTGTAATCCATCTGGTCCTGGTGATTTGAATTCGTCTAGGTTGGACATGTGCTTACTTATCATTTTCTTGCCTATCTTAACTTGTGTTTCTATTCTGTTTTTTATGGCACTGTTTTTGATAGGTTGGTCTGATTTTTTCCCTTTGTGTAAAGACAGATGCAAAAAAATGAGTTAAATAGTTCTGCTTTCTCCCTGTTGCTTTCACCTTTTTGCCAGTTTCCCCCACTAATGGACCAATCATTTCCTTCACCTTTTTCTTGTTTTTTACATGTTGAAAAAAGCTTTTTTTTGTTATTTTTTTACTTTGGTCGCAAGCCTTAGTTCATTTTGAGCCTTAACTTTCCTCACTTCATCTTTGCAGGCATTGGCTATTTGCTGATATTCTGCCTTAGTTATGTGCCCCTCTTTCCACTTTTTATAACTTGTCCTTTTTATCTTTCAATTTATCAGAGAGTTCTTTTTGCAGCCATGCTGGTTTCTTTTGAGAGCTGTTATTTTTCTTCTTTGTTGGTATTGTGCTAGACTGGGCTTTTATTATCTCACTTTTCAAAATTTCCCAAGCTTCTTGAGTTGTTTTCCCCTTTAGGATTCTCATCCATGAAATCCTTCTCTAAGTTTTTTGCAATTAGCTCTCTTAAAGTCCAAGACTCTAGTTTGACTGTGTTCTATTGCTTGTGCTTCCATAATGTTGAATTCCAATATTGCATGATCACTTCCTCCCAAGGTTCCTGTGGCTTCAACACCTTCTATCATTTCATCTCTGTTAGTGAGAATTAGATCCAAAATGGCTAATCCCCTAGTTCCCTTCTCTACTTTTTGGGAGACAAAGTTGTCTGCTAGGTTTGTCAGGAATCTGTTTGATCTTCCACTTGGTGCAGAGTTTGTTTCCCAGTTGATGTCAGGATAAGTTAAAGTCCCCCATTACTATTCTGATGTGCTTCCTACATACCTTAGTTAGCTGACTAGCAAAAAGTTCATCTATTTCCTCTGTTTGGTTGGGCAGCCTATACACCTATGGCAATGTCATTTTCCCTCCTTTTATATTGACCCAAATGCATTCAAGACAGTTTTCATCATTGTTATGCTCTATTTCTGTAGAGGTGTAGTTATTTCCTATATATATAGCAACTCCACCTCTTCTTTTACTTGGTCTGTTTCTTTTAAGTAATTTAAATCCCTCTAGCTGTGTGTTCCATTTGTGGGTTTCATCCCTCCATGTTTCCGTAATGGCAACAATATCATATCTGCCCTCATTGACCTGAGTTTCTAGTTCACTTTGTTTGCTGTTCATGCTCTGTGCATTGGTGTATACACATTTGAGTCCTTTATGACTGACCCTGTGTTTACTTTCTACATAACCTGTGTGGTGCTTGAGTTCCCCTATTTTCTTACCACCTGTTTGGTTAGTGCACTTTGTGTGGCACTCACTATTAAAACCTTGATTTTGCTTGACAGCAAGGTTGATATTCTTGTCCACACATACATCTATGTTACATGCACTGATAGCCCTATAATTTTTAGTTTGTCGGGACAGGGATGTTCTGTATCAATTAACTCACTGTCTCTGCTGTTTGGTTTAAATATTCTTCCAGAAAATCTGTGAATTTATTGCCGAGTAACTCAGTCCCTTTCTTTGATGGATGCAAACCATCTCTTTTGTACATTTTTTCAATGGACCAGATACAGACATCGTGACTAATATAACCAAAGCCTTCCCCTTTACACCACTCCTTTAGCCACATATTGAATTCTGCTATACGCTGGCCTTTTCCATTTTGCTCCTTATACACTGGTAAAAGGGAAATTTCTCTACATTACACTCATTAATAAGAACTCAAGGGACAGAAATTTAGACTTAGGCCATGGCATCAAGAAAATCAAATTTTAACCTTTTAACTTCAGATAAATTAATCTGTCAATATACATTCATATACAGTCAAGAAAAAAATCTATTAGTAAATACAGTGTATTTTTCAATCCACTTTCCAAAAGTCTGTAATAATTTTTAATAAAGGAAAATAGTCTTAGAAAATTTGTGACAATCGAAATGGGCACAACTCTTCAAATAAGGTTTGAATATTCAGGTAATTGAGCTTGCTGTGCTTTTGCTTGTATCAATCAATTTTCCAAGCTACTTTGTTGTCATAGTTTATGAAAGAGCCAAAAGTCAAGACTTGTGAAAACTCATCTGTATTACTACTACTACTACTATTACTAATAATAATAATAATAATAATAATAATAATAATAATAATAATAAATTATGGGGGCTTCCTATGGGTATATGCTGATGAGTATTAGTATTCTAGTAATGAATATTACTGAGGCTTAGGAATTTCTTTCTCCATTAAAGATCAGAAGAGTCAAATTTGCATTGTATTTTGTATATTAGTCAATGGGCTTAATCTCTGACTGTTAGTATTATCACCTCAGTATACCACTGAGTGTGGTGGCTCAAATGGTTAAAATGCTGGGTTGACAACCTAAAAGCCAATGTTTGAGACCTGAGTGCTGCTGTGTGTTGGGGTGAGCTCCGTCATTCACTCCAGCTTCTGGTGACTAGAAATTGGAAAGCATGCAAACGTGACTAGATAAATAGGTACCATTTCAGTGAGCTCATTAATTGGGACATGAAAGCAGCCCTAGCTGTGTGTCTGGTGTCCCCAACTGGGCAAGGGTGATGCCACTGGGTAATTCCTTCAACCTGGAAGCAACTCAATGCTTCTGACATGAATGCAAGTTTTCACTTACTGGACATTGTTTTGAACTTCTGGTATTTAGCAGAGACTAAGAGAAACAACTGATTTTTGATATTGCTCCTATGTGGAAGTGAGTTTGGCAGTAAGGTCTGGCAGAGTTACCTTTCTTTTTCCCTCTACAGGCAGAAAGCTAGCATTAGGAACATTATCACCATGACTGATTAGAGATAATACATAGATAACTGCCCTGAGTCCTTCGGGAAAAGGGCAGTATATATAACAAATAAATAATTGATCTAAGTATTGTTAGCAAACTGGTTTGCATCTACTACAGAGCTATTCATCTAGGAAATAGGTGTTTCTGCCTGAGGGGTTGAGAGAATCATAAAAGCAAAGATGATGACCACAATGACACCAGAGCCTTGATCACATGCAACAAATGTGTAGGGTGTGACAATAATTGTGTGAGGGTGACAAAGTGACTGAAATATTCTGTCCTTTTTGTGCTTTCAGGAGGGCTTAGAGAAAAAGATACATTTTTAGCACTTAGATTAGTACATAAATTGTTATTTATATTCATAAGATAACAATAGATACACATTCAAATTTGAGTAGGTAGCAGAGATAATATATACCAGCAGATAAAATCTTCTGGTGCTCCCAAGATGCCAGTAGACATCAATAGCAATTGAACAGAATTTTGCAACTCTTCTAAAAATGGTCAGCGACCTGTCAGCTGAGAGGAAACAAATTATCTCCTTTTCTGAACTTCCACCAGGGCTGATTAATAAGGACATTATTAATTCCTTTTGTCAGGTCACATAAAAGGGATAGAAAAGAAGGAATATTAAATTCATTCAACTTCCCAATCAGCCAGGGCTTAAGGTTTTCCTTGCAAGGGAATACTATTAAATCTCTCTTCTCACAGTGATAGTGGAAATCTACTAAGATAAGGACTCTACTGAAGTAAGGTCAGGCATAAAATGATAACCAGGTGAGAGTAGTTAGAAAGGTCTTCCAAAGAAACATGACCTCAAATTTTAACACTACTTTTGGGGATAGAACTACAAAACTCATGCCATGAAAAAGCAGTAAGATGCTTCTGAATTTCAATAGAATTTTTCTTGGGAGTTTTGTAGTTGCAAAATTTGGCCAAAGACAGCAGATGGTTTATGAACTGAAGATTGTCCATCCCTGATCTACTAGATATAAAGCTCTTCCATTATCCTGAAAAGGACCAAGTCCAGACTTTCACTAAATCATACTGGACCTGAAATAGCAAACTTGCCTCTATTGTTTTCAACAAGTAAGTCTTGGGATGAATTGCACTATATTTGCTATACTGATACCCTAATTGTAGCTAGCAAAAACTTTCTGTAAGTTGTTAGCTATGTAACAATGAAAAAAATCCAATGAGGAAAATACAATTACATATTTTCATCATAGCACCATCCATTATTTATACTGACAACCATCATCATCTGTAAGAAGGTTCAGCTGCATCACATGTCATGATGTCATAATAATGATACAGATTGCATTATTTGCATAATGATGTCAAAATGAATACAATAATAATTGCTCTTGTACACTGCCTCCAATCAATATCTAGGGAGAAATGAATATTTAAATTAAAAACTGGGGAGAGTATCTTCATAAAATTATGTTTACATCACAATATCAATTCATTTTTATATAGAATGATAATATAAAATACAATAGTAGAATTATGAAATATAAAGTGATTTTAAAAACTTTAAAAACAATTATACAAATATATTGCCTTTATAAAAAATATTAAGTCTTCAGAAAAATAAACATCTCTTTTTTATGTACTATTTCAGAAATTCAGCAAGGGCAGATCCTAAAATGCCCCAATCATGATTCATAATATACAGTATGTACACTTCATGATGAACTGATAAAGGATAGTCAACAAAAGAAGGGTTTATTCTTATTATGAATATACAAATGATTTTACTTGAGTTTTCTGACTCAGGAGCTCAGCAAATTTAATGAATAAAATTCTAAAAACAAGACTAGCATTATCAAAATTAAATTCCTCCCCATTGAACAAAAATTGTTCTGAATTCTATCATCTTAATATTTTAACTCATCTTCAGGCAGCTATATCATAATCAGAAATACTAAAAATAATACCTTCAGAGTTAAATTGCTAGCCTCCCTTTGAAAGATTTATTTCAAATGTGTATGTTTATTTTACCTGAGCCAACGGGTGCAGTTGGTGGGCGCCGTATTTTGGCACGGTGACCCCCCTCTCCACGGCTGATGCAGAAGCAGCGAGGAGATGACAGTGGCCTGGAGATCGGCTATGGACGTGATCTCGGAACTATAACTGTGGTGTTTTGACACGGGACCTTTCTGCTCATATGCTCATTTTAACATTAAGCTGGTTATTTGGACATTGTTTATGCCCCTGCTCCTGTGACTTCCCTATTGATAGTCCGGAATCGACCTGGGACCTGACCGTGGTGAGAGGGCAGTTCTGGATTGGCCATCAACCACCCCACTGGTGTGAGAGACCAGTTGGGGTAGGTTTACCCCGGTAGTTTGTACTCTGTCCACCCCAGGTTGGATGCCTCAGCTGTAGTGAGAGGGCGGTTGGGGTTTCTTTTGCCTGGTTACCGGCTCGGGTGAGAGCGGAGCCAGATTAGTGGACTTGAGGTACTTCCGGACTCAATATCAACATCATCTTGATATTAATTTAATACCATCTGACTACCCATTTGTTTACAATTGCCCTATGTGGATATTTTTAGCACTATATGGCTCGACTGCATTACTCTAGTGCTGACCTGTACGCCCTCAGGGGGGCTCCTCCCTCCTGGGTACGACCTGCCGCCTTTTCCTGTAATTCCCTTAATGACAGGCCCAATTGTTGGGACCCCGAGAGGTGGTTGGGCATGGAGAGGGGCCTCTGGTGGAAATGTATTAAGAGGCCCCTAGTATGTTTTTTAGCCGGTTGTTTTAAAGGGTTAGGGAGGGGGGAATGGTAGGGTTGGGAGGGAGTTGGGATGTGCTTCCTCAACCAGTTATCAGTCCGGGCCTGAGATGGTTCCCGGCGAGATGGGGTTGTGGTTGGGGGCTTCTGGTTTTCCTGGCATTGGGGTGGGGTCTCAAATCCACACGACGATTGGAAATGCCAGCAAGCGGTTACACGGAGGGCCATAGCGACATCTGGGATCACGCTCCCGCTGTCTTCAAGTGGTGGCGTGCTTCGACTCTCCGGTTGGTACCCGTTTATCTGGGGGTGAGGGGGATCAGGCCCCTGAGCTCAGGCTGGTGTACTTCAATGCCAGATCCATGGTGAACAAGGCTCCCCTCGTCCACGATTTGATCGAGGAGGAACGCACGGACCTGGCATCTATTACAGGAACCTGGTTGGGCTCAGAGGGAGGTGTCCCTCTGACTGAGCTTTGCCCTTCAGGTTTCTCTGTGTTGCATCGACCGCGGGCTCAGGGTAGGGGCAGTGGGGTGGCGGTAGTTATACAGGAGATCTTATGTCCGCGGGAGTCCACTGTTGTACAGATAGGCGGTAGTGAGTCCTTCCTCCTGAGGTGTGGCCCTGGGGCTCAGTTGGGCTTGTTGCTAACATACCTGGTGCCCAGCTGTGTGGCAACGGCCCTGCCTGAGCTTCTTGACGCCCTCTCAGGGTTGACAGTTGAGTTTCCCAGACTTGTAGTTCTGGGCGAATTTAACCTGCCTTCTGTGAAAGGGTCATCTGAGTTAGCCCGGGAGTTCATTGCCTCCATGACAGCCATGGATCTGACCCAAGTAATTCAGGGTCCGACTCAAGGGAGGGACACACTCTCGACCTAGTTTTCTTATCTGGGCAATGGTTTGATGATCTGGGAGGGGGCTCACCAACTATTGTCCCCCTGTCATGGTCCGATCATCACCTCCTGCAGTTGGTCTTCCACTATGCCACCGCCTGCTGCTGGGCTGCGGAACTGACCAGGTGGTTCTGCCCCAGGTGCCTAATGGATCCAGAATGGTTCCAGACGGCGCTTGGGTCTATACCTATCCCCCTCACTCACAGCCCGGCCGACGCCTTGGTGGATGCCTGGGAAAGGGCTGCCACCGAGGTGCTCGACCGTGTTGTACCCTTGCGACCCCTGACCCAGCGCAGATCCCGGTGGGCTCCATGGTTTTCTGTGGAGCTCCGGGAGATGAAGCGTCAGAGACGAGGTCTAGAGAGCTGTTGGAGATCCAGCCGGTCTGAATCTGACCGATTGCAGTTAAGAACCTTTATGAGGTCTTATCTCGCGGCAATGAGGACAACGAAGTCTAATTACTTCGCTGCCCTCATCGCGTCTGCAGATAATTGCCCTGCCACCCTGTTTAGGGTGACTCGCTCCGTCCTTGATCAGGGGGTGAGGGAGGAGCCCTTGCAGGTGTGGGCCAAGGAGTTTAGTTATCATCTGGCGGACAAAATCGCTCAGATTTGGGCCAGTTTGGATTCTGACTGGGCAGAGACTGGCGGGGAGGAATCGAGCGGTCTTGAGAATGTTATCTGGAGTGAATTCGATCCTGTGACCCCTGATGAGGTGGACAGGATCATGAGGAGACTGAGCTCCACCACGTGTTTATTGGACCCGTGCCCCTCCTGGCTGGTATATGCAGCTCGGGAGGAGACACGAGGCTGGTTCCAGGCAGTAATAACTGCTTCTTTGAGGGAGGTACCTTTCCTGCCACCTTGAAAGAGGTGGTGGTGAGACCCCTCCTCAAGAGGCCTGCCCTGGACCCGGCTATTTTGAATAACTATCATCCGGTCTCCAACCTTTGCTTTCTTGCAAAGGTTGTTGAGAGCATGGTGGCGCATCAGCTCCCTCTGTTCCTGGAGGAAACTGATTATCTGGACCCATACCAGTCAGGCTTCAGGCCTAGGTACAGCACAGGGACAGCATTGGTCGCGCTGGTGAATGATCTCTGGCGGTCTCGGGACAGGGGGTGTTCCTCTGTCCTAGTCCTATTAGACCTCTCAGCGGCTTTTGATACCATCGACCATGGTATCTTACTGTGGCATCTCAGGGGGTTGGGAGTGGGGGGCACTGTTTTACAGTGGTTCTCCTCCTACCTCCTGGGCTGCTCGCAGTTGGTGTTGATGGGAGGGCAGAGGTCCGCCCCGAGGTCTCTCGTTTGTGGAGTTCCTCAGGGGTCGGTTCTCTCTCCCCTCTTGTTCAACTTCTATATGAAGCCGCTGGGTGAGATCATTCGTGGTTTGGGGGTGGGGTATCATCAGTACGCTGATGATATCCAGCTTTTTCTCTCCACCCCGAACCAACCCAGTGATGCCCTCAACGTGATGTTCCGTTGCCTGGAGGTGGTCCGGGTTTGGATGGGGAGAAACAGGCTTCGTCTCAATCCTACCAAGACTGAGTGGCTGTGCATACTGGCATCTCGGACTAACCAAGTTTTTCCATCATTAACTATGGGGGGTGAGGTGTTACCCCCCATTGATAGGGCTCGCAACTTGGGTGTCCTCCTGGATTCACAGCTCAGTTTGGAAGATCATATAGGAGCCGTGACCAGGGGGGCTTTTGCCCAGGTTCGCCTGGTGCGCAAGTTGCAGCCCTATTTGGACTGAGATGCCCTATGCACAGTCACCCATGTGCTCGTGACCTTCCGGCTAGACTACTGCAATGCTCTTTACATGGGGCTGCCCTTGAGGACCACACGGAGGCTTCAGCTGGTGCAGAATGCAACTGTGCGAGTTGTGATGGGAGTTTCCCGATACTCCCATGTAACACCTCTTCTTCGCAAGCTGCATTGGCTTCCAGTTGCCCTCCGGGTGAGATTCAAGGTGCTGGTGATAACCTATAAAGCCCTAAATGGCATGGGCCCGGATTATCTGAGGGAGCACCTGCTGCCAGCATCAATTTCCCATCGTCCTGTGCACTCCCACAGGGAGGGCCTCCTCAGGGTACCACTGGTCAAGGATTGTCGGCTGGCGATCCCCAGGGGGAGGGCGTTCTCTGTGGGCACGCCTGCCCTATGGAACCAATTGCCAACGGAACTCCGGATTGCCCCTGACCTTGGTTCATTTCACCAGGACCTAAAAACCTGGCTCTTTGAGCTATCAGGCCTGGACTGAGGGGTTTTAATGATTTTCAATTGGGATTTTAATTCTTGGGGCCATATTTAATTTAATTTTATCTTAACTTAATTTTATGCTGTATTGTTTTAAATTTTGCCCTGTAAACCGCCCTGAGTCCTTCGGGAATAGGGTGGTATACAAATTGAATAAATAAATAAATAAATAAATAAATAAATAAATAAATAAATAAATAAATAAGTGTAGACAAAGGTCTGGCCTTGTTTGTGGGGTTAGGTTAACAATAGGAGGCTACCAGTGGCGTAGCGTGGGTTGTCAGCACCCGGGGCAATTTGCGCCCCCTAACCCGGTGACGTCATGGCACCGCCGAAAAGACGCGCCCTGCAGCGGCGTAGACTTTCCAAGAAGAGTCGCGCGCATGCGGGATGCTTCCGGGTCCCTCTCGAGGGCGGCTGGGCGGGGCTCCGACCTGCAAGAGCCGCTGCATTCAAGCTCGCACGTGAGCCCCGCTAAATAAAGCCACGCATGCGCACGAAGCTAGGCCAGCCGGCCGGCGGGTCCATCTTCGCTTGGCCAAGCCTGCCGGGGCGCCTGCCGGGCGCTTGCGGTTGGCCTGAGCCTGGGCAGAGAGTTGGGCGCTTCTATTTATTTTATTCAGTTTATGTGGCCGCCCATCTCACCTGCCGGACTCATTTCGCTTTGCAAGAAAGAGCATTTCGAGAGCGGAGCCAAGCCGACTCTGTGCAGCCCTTGGGGCTCCCTGAGCAGCTCAGTGCGAGCGCATCCCCCCAGATGTTGCGCCCGGTGCGGCCAGCCCCCCCTGCACCCCCCACGCTACGCCACTGGAGGCTACTAAGCCAATAGTGAAAGATACTGTAAAAGATGTCAGGCAAATGGATCTGCAGGAATCCAAACTGAGTTCAATCATATTAAGGCTCTGGTCTCTTTAAAGAGGTGGAATGGCATATAATTGAATGCTGTGTTATGAATACCGTCACATTTCCTACTGTATGTGTGTATAAGAATTGTAGGTGATAATAATAAGATTGATAATGATTATATAAGAAGGAAGGTATACAGAATGTAAGAATCTTACCAAACTCAGAATCACAAGTTCTGAAAATAAGAAGAGTGAACTTGTAGCCATTATTGTATGAACTATGTTCATATTTTCTCCATTCTCTATAGTTGCAGCTCACTTTTAGAGGAAAACTGTGAATGACATATGAGGTCCGCAAGATGCTGAAAGCACAGAATGTGGCTTTAAAATCTGATGACATGATGGCACTTAGAACAGCCAGAGCAAATCTGAAAAGTGCCATAAAAGGTGCAAAGCAAGCCCATTGCCAGAAAATTCAGAACTTTTTTCAAGATCCTACAAACACCAGGCAAATGTGGAAAGGAATCCAGAACATTATGGATTACAAGGTGAATCCACCAAGATGCAAGGACGACACAGACTTCCTAAACAAACTGAATGCATTTTTTGGTAGATTTGAGACCACAAATAGGACTCCTTGTAGGAAAGCTGTGCCCCATCCTGATGAGCAAGTGCTAAGCTTTGATATCACCTCTATCCAGAAAACACTGAAGAAAGTAACATTCAGAAAGCAGCAGGCCCAGATAACATCCCTGGACGTGTCCTTAGAGATTGTGCAGATGAACTGGCTTGTGTTCTCACAGATATTTTCAATCTCTCATTGCAGCAGGCAGTGGTCCCATCGTGTTTTAAGATGGCCATCATCTTGCCAGTGCCAAAAAAGTCCACAATTACAGGCCTCAATGATTATCGTCTGGTTGCACTGACATCCACCATTATGAAATGCTTTGAGAAGCTGATAAAAGACATTATCATATCCAGCCTCCCACCAGCATTTGACCCACTTCAGTTTGCCTACCGACCCAATCACTCTATGGAGGATGTTATCTCTTCCGTTCTCCATCTGAGCTTGAAGCACTTAGAGGAAATAAATACTCATATGTGTTTGTTGTTTGTCAACTTCAGTTCAGTGTTTAACACAATCATTCCCCAGCATCTAGTAGACAAACTGGGCCTTTTAGGCTTAAACACCCCTTTGTGCAACTGGATTCTGGATTTTCTTACCAACAGGCCCAATATGTGTGAGCTGGAACAAATACCTCTAATACCATTTTCTTGAGCACAGGTTCTCCTCAGGGCTGCGTCCTAGGTCCGCTGCTGTTTACCCTGTTGATTGTTGATTTAACCTCATGATTATTGTGCTAGGTTTGCCACCAACCATATTGTGATGTTCGCAGACGATACAACAGTAGTGGGCCTTATTCATGATGGCAATGAGGAAGCTTATCGCAAGGAGGTTGAGGGGTTGGTGAACTGGTGTAAGGAAAACAGCCTAGTTTCAAATACCAGAAAAACCAAAGAGATCATTGTCGATTTCAGAAAAGGCAGACACAGCCACACTTCTCTGTGCATTAATGATTCAACTGTGGACATGGTTACCAGCATCAAATTCCTGGGTGTGCAGCTAATGAGTAGGCTGGCTTGGTCGCTCAACAGTGAGAAACTGGTGAAGCAGGCATAGCAGCGCCTGCACTTTCTGCGTCACATGAGAAAAGTTCATCTTCCTTCCCCTGTTCTGACCACTTTCTACAGGGGGACAATTGAGAGCATCCTGTCATACAGCATCACAGTCTGGTTTGGATGCATCACTGCTTCAGACAGGAAGGCGGTGCAGAGAATGGTGAGGATAGCTGAAAAGATAATTGGCAGTACCCTCCCTCCCATCCAGGACATAGCACAGAAGCGTTGTTTGAACAGGGTCCGTAAGATTATCTGGGACACTACTCATCCTCTTCACAACCTGTTTTCCTTGTTACCTTCTGGGAGGAGGCTTCGTGGTATCAATAGCAGAACATCCAGATTCAACCATAGTTTCATTCCATACAGCATTAACCTTGTGAACTCTCAAGCTTCCTCCTTCTGTTATATATTCAAACTGGACAGTATTTAATATTTTATTGTTATGTATATATAGGGTTGTGGGTCTATACATATGTTGTATATAGTATGTTTTAGCTGTGTGTCATGTATGTGTTTTTCTCTTTGAGAGCAGGCAACTAAATTTCATTTTTGATGTGTGCCATTATGTCCACAGTAGATTATCTTATCTTATCTAAAATTTAGTGACCATAAAACATTTTTGTTATCCCTCCAAACTTGAATCTAACATATTACATTTTACTTATTTATTTTTACTTATTTGTATCTTGCCTTTATTATTTTTACAAATAACTCAAGATAGCAAATATATCCAATATACCTCCCTCCTCCTTTTCCCCCCACAATAATAACCCTGTGAATTGATGATTGGCCCACAACAATAAGAAAAGAACATAAAGATCACTGTTGTCTTTCAAGAATGTCAAATCTTACAAGATTTTAGTGACGTTGCATAAGTTTTATTCAAGTAGAATAAATGGAATCTATCTTCTCTGAAGACATTTTGGCCACCCACAAGATCAGAAGACTTGAATTTGAGAATGACAATCTGAGTAGAGTACCCTTCCCCTGAAGTGGCTTGTCACTGAGTTTATCCTGCTTCAAGGTCATTCTGTAAAATGAGGAACCCTGTCATCTTCAAAAGAGGATTCAGATAGGAAGAACTGCCCATCAATAGCAAAGTTTTTTTTATTGAAATGCTTATTAATAGCTGTTATTAACAGCTTAATAGTCTTATGAATACTTTATGATTGCTTAATTGTATTTATTGCAAATTCTCTGGGTATATAAATGATAATAAACTCATGAGCATTTGTGTAAGTGCTGGAATTTCATGACATCATGCAAAAGTTAGGCATTCTCCCTTTAAGTTCTGTTGAACTTTCAATTCCCCTCTGATACTGAGTTTCCACAATAAGGATATCAACAATAAAGATATCGTAAGATTCAGCAATCATCTGAACCTTCAACAACCTGGGGAAAAAGGACGGAGTTACTTGGCTACACACAGATACACACACACATAAATTATTTCCAAGGGGGGAAAAAAACTTTACATATTCAAACTTTACTTGACAGATGATCACAAAGTCTTAGACAACAAAAGGGCTTTTTCATTATTGTGAATGCTAAGGCAGACAACATTGCAATTGATATCTTTTGCTAGAACAATGTTTGACATCAACTTGATGGCACATACAGGTGAAACTCGAAAAATTAGAATATCGTGCAAAAGTTCATTTATTTCAGTAATGCAACTTAAAAGGGGAAACTAATATATGAGATAAAAGGGACGCGGTGGCTCAGTGGGTTAGGACGCTGAGCTTGTCGATTGGAAGGTCGGCAGTTTGGCGGGTCGAATCCCGAGTGCCGCGTAACAGAGTGAGCGCCTGTTACTCGTCCCAGCTTCTGCCAACCTAGCAGTTCGAAAGCACGTAAAAATGCAAGTAGAAAAATAGGGACCACTACGGTGGGAAGGTAACAGCGTTCCGTGCGCCTTTGGCGTCTAGTCATGCCGGCCACATGACCACGGAGACGTCTTCAGACAAGCGCTGGCTCTTCGGCTTTGAAACGGAGATGAGCACCGGCCCCTAGAGTTGGAAACGACTAGCACGCATGTGCGGGGGAACCTTTACCTTTACCTTTAATATATGAGATAGACTCATTACATGCAAAACAAGATAGTTCAAGCCGTGATTTGTCATAGTTGTGATGATTATGGCGTACAGCTCATGAAAACCCCAAATCCACAATCTCAGAAAATTAGAATATTGTGAAAAGGTGCAATATTCTAGGCTCAAAGTGTCCCACTCTAATCAGCTAATTAAGCCATAACACCTGCAAAGGGTTCCTGAGCCTTTAAATGGTCTCTCAGTCTGGTTCAGTAGGAATCACAATCATGGGGAAGACTGCTGACCTGACAGTTGTGCAGAAAACCATCATTGACACCCTCCATAAGGAGGCAAAGCCTCAAAAGGTAATTGCAAAAGAAGTTGGATGTTCACCAAGTGCTGTATAAAAGCACATTAATAGAAAGTTATGTGGAAGGGAAAAGCGTGGAAGAAAAAGGTGCACAAGCCGCAGGGATGACCGCAGCCTGGAGAGGATTGTCAGGAAAAGGCCATTCAAAAGTGTTGGGGACTTTCACAAGGAATGGACTGAGGCTGGAGTCAGTGCATCAAGAGCCACCACACACAGACGGATCCTGGACATGGGCTTCAAATGTCGTATTCCTCTTGTCAAGCCACTCCTGAACAACAAACAACGTCAGAAGCGTCTTACCTGGGCTAAAGAAAAACAGACCTAGTCTGTTCCTCAGTGGTCCAAAGTCCTCTTTTCTGATGAGAGCAACTTTTGCATCTCATTTGGAAACCAAGGACCCAGAGTCTGGAGGAAGAATGGAGAGGCACACATTGCAAGATGCTTGAAGTCCAGTGTGAAGTTTCCACAGTCTGTGTTGATTTGGGGAGCCATGTCATCTGCTGGTGTTGGTCCACTGTGCTTCATTAAGTCCAGGGTCAACACAGCTGTCTACCAGGAGATTTTGGAGCACTTCATGCTTCCTTCTGCAGACGAGCTTTATGGGGATGCTGACTTCATTTTCCAGCAGGACTTGGCACCTGCCCACATTGCCAAAAGCACCAAAACCTGGTTCAATGACCGTGGGATTACTGTGCTTGATTGGCCAGCAAACTCGCCTGACCTGAACCCCATAGAGAATGTATGGGGCATTGCTAAGAGAAAGATGAGAGACATGAGACCGAACAATGCAGAAGAGCTGAAGGCCGCTATTGAAGCATCCTGGTCTTCCACAACACCTCAGCAGTGCCACAGGCTGATAGCTTTTATGCCACGCCGCATTGAGGCAGTAATTGCTGCAAAAGGGGCCCACACCAAGTACTGAGTACATATGCATGCTTATACTTTTCAGAGGTCTGATATTGTTCTATGTAGACTCCTTGTTTTATTGATTGCATGTAATATTCTAATTTTCTGAGATTGTGGATTTGGGGTTTTCATGAGCTGTACGCCATAATCATCACAATTATGAAAATCACAGCCTGAACTATCTTGCTTTGCATGTAATGAGTCTATCTCATATATTAGTTTCCCCTTTTAAGTTGCATTACTGAAATAAATGAACTTTTGCATGATATTCTAATTTTTCGAGTTTCACCTGTAATCATCATCAATCATATGCAGTGTGTTCTTAGCAGAACTAGGATTTCTTTAGCAATTGTAAATACTTTATTCTTGATTCTATTTCCTGTGCTTTTTGGATTCTTTCCTAAGGAAAGGCATTTTACTAATATACATTTGGATCATTGGTTCTGTGTATTTTGCAGGAGAATACATTGCAATTTATTTAATAACAACTTTCCCCCTTTTTCATTGTTTATCTTTTATTTACTAGAATGCAGGTACTCCCTTAGCAAAACTGGAGCATTATTTACAGTTGTGAATTATTCTACACATGTTGCTGTAAATAATAAACCATAATAAAGATCCTTCAAATGCATTCGATATTATTATCTTTGGTGAAGTTAAGCACCACACTGAAAAAAAAGAAAAGTGGAATTGTATTATTTATTATATGTGTGCTGTCAACCTTGAGGACAAACCTGCCCTCTGGATACATTTGAAATGAAATGAACTCTGTCATGGGAAAAAAGGCAGGTGAGCCTGCAGCAATGAGATGATCTTCAACAGAGACATTGTCAACAATGCCCTATTTAACTTTCAGAAGCATGGTGCCCTCCTAAGATGTATGTATCCTGCTGATCTTCAACAGAACCATCATTCATGACCACAATATCTATACAGGCCAGCACAGCTTGCTTTGTGTTTGGATTTGGGGATCATAAGTGTAGATATCTGATAATTTAAGTCTGCAGATTTTTTTTGTTTTTCTAAAAAGTGCAGTCTCTGAAGAGCCAAATTGTCTCAGAATTTTATAATAGAAAAAAAAAACCCTCAAAGGCATTGGGACCAGTGTACATTACAGTTCTCCACAGAGGATTAGAAGAAAAACAAAACTAGGAAAGATGTAAGGTTCTCATATTGTATAAACGTCTCTTTAATAGCTCCCAAATTAAAATTTCATTTTTTTACCCAAGGATTCAGAAACAGTTTGATTATATTTTTCCCAAGTAGAAACTATACAATTAATTGTTTAATAAATATTCCCTACAGTTTAGAACTAAGAAAAGTAACAGGAGTCTCTAGTTCTTCCTTATAGAGCAGGGGTGTCAAACTCACAATATCACTTGATGTGTTGCGACGTATCGTGACTTTTTTTTTCCATTGCCAGCAATGGGGTGGGTGCAGTTTCAGCATGATGCATCCGGCCCATGGGCTGGCAGTTTGACACCCCTGTTATAGAGCAAAGGTAGACATGCCAAGACAAAGTTAGTCTTCAACCACTTTGTCAGGGGAGGATTGTTACTCCCCTATCAGAGGGCGACGAACCGTGGTTCATTTGATGCATGGTGAACATCAAAGAAAGAAATCCGAGGCATATTCTAATGTAAAACTTTTAATGAGAAAACAAAAGACCTAAACTGACTACATCTCTCATCAGGCAGAATACAAAGTAAAAGAGAGAAAACTTTTTCTAGCCATGCGCACTTAGTAGGACAAAACAGAGTAAAACCATAACATGGCTGAACATGTGACAATCACTATGGTTACATGATAAGACAGTAACACAGGTGCAGAGAGCAGGGGAAAATGTACAGACAGAAATGAGCGAAGCTGGCAAAACTAAAAAAACACACAGTGACATCCCCTTCTTTTGTCAGCGAAGCAGAAAATCAGATAAGGCACATCTTCTTGTGCAGATACTCGTGTTGGGCTGTAGGAAGTGGTTTGTTCAGCATATCAGCAATCTGGTCATGTGTAGGCACGTACTGCAATTTAACAAAACCTTGTTTAACTACTTGTCTTATATTTTGGTAATGGATGTCGATGTGTCTAGACCTGGAACCTGTAAAGCGATTCTCAGATATATAAACCACAGATTCGTTGTCTTCCATCACAGTGATCAGTCAAATCGGGTGTGTCCAGATATCTGTGAGTAAAGCATCAAACCATGTCAGAGAATTACAAGCATCTGAAACACAAGCATATTCAGCTTCAGTAGATGAACAAGAAACAAAATTCTGTTTACGCACATGCCAGTAAACAGGACATCCATTTAAAAAACATCATATAACCTGAAGTGCTTTTACGTGATTGCTTGTCACTCGCCCAATCAGAATCTGCATAACAACATAACTCTGCATAGTCAGTATGTGTGGGTTCTAACAATAACTTCATGTTTTTAGTGTGTTTTAGGTATCTCAACAATTTCTTAACACATGTCCAATGAAACTGTTTTGCCTTGCCTACGTGTCGTGATAGGAGATTAACACTAAGTGCAATGTCGGGTCGAGTCCAACTACTAATATACAGCAGCGACCCAATGTCTGAGCGATAACGTCTTTGATCCTCGAACTCAGGACTTGGTTCATGTGTCAAGTTGTGAAAATCGGTTTGCACTCACTGGTTTAGCATCCTTCATGTTGCAGTGATGCAATAGTTGGTCAATCTTATCTTCTTGTGTGAGACTGAACCCCTTCTGAGTTTTGACAACTTGAATACCTAAATAAGTGTTAATATATCCTAAAGACCTCAATGTGAAAAACTGTTGTAAAGCTTTAGAAAAGATCTCACTCATCTGCTTATTTGGACCAATATAAACAATATCATCAACATAAACAAGAATTATCTCATACCTATTATCAGATCTTTTAGTAAACACACATTCATCTGTTTCAGACTTAATAAAGCCCATTGAATTTAGTTTGTCAGAAAGACATAAGTACCACATTAAACCAGACTGTTTCAGACCATAAAGACTTTTGTGTAGAAACCAAGTATCACCTTTTTGCTCTCCGAAACCTGGAGGACCTTTCACATAAATTTCTTCATCAAGATCAGCGTGTAGATAAGCTGTTTCAACGTCGAACTGGAAAGCCTCTAAACCAAGGATAGTTGCAGTGGCTAGGGCGATTTTCACACTCTCAGTCCGCACTGTGGGTGAATAAGTATTTGTATAGTCCTCAGGATAACATTGAGTGAAACCCTGGGCTACAAGTCTGGCCTTACACAACAACTCACCATTTGGCTTCTTTTTAATTCTGTAGACCCATCGAGTGCCAATAACTTTCTTGTTTGCTGGAGAGCTTGCAGGTGTAAACACTTGAAGTTTCTTTAGACTGCCCATTTCAGCCTGCATTGCCTCAAACCATTTATCTTGCTCTGATTCCGGAAGATGTTTGATTTGTGTGAACTTCTCAGGAGGAAGTGTAACATTACAAATCAAAGGAAAAGGTGCTTTCGTTACTTGCCACGAATACCGTTTTGGAGGGATTCCCTTTGTGGCCCTCTTGGAACATCTCGGAACAACCATCCATTCTTCTTCCATTTCGTCCTCGTCTTCATCATCGTCACCAGTGGCAGCATTGGTGGCTTGCGAAGACAGAACAGTAGGTTGAGAAGAACTCATGGAAGGAACATTCGCCTGTGCATCGTGATCATCAGGCTGCGTGGCATTAGCAGCAGCATCTCTAGGAAAATAAACTTCAGGATCGTTAGAATGAATCCGGGACCAGTCAGCATCTTCCTCAAAAGTAGCAGATTGTGAAATCACTATTACATGATTAGAGTCAATGTATTTGCTCCATTTTGAATTATCATCAATACCCATAAATCTCATTCTTTTTGCTGCAGGACCCCCTTTCTTTCTTTGCGCTAAAGGAATATTCACCATAGCGTATGAACCAAAAATATGGAGATGCGAGAGGTCAGGCTTCTGTCCATATAACATGAAATAAGGGGTCTGATTTATGACACTACTCCAGGTACGGTTGATGATATGATTAGCATATTTAATAGCTTCACCCCAGTATGGGAGACCAAGGTTAGCATCTTCAAGGAGGCAACGCATCATTGTTTGCAGGACCCTGTTTCTGCGTTCTGCCACTCCATTTTCAGTCGGAGTGTAAGGAGCTGAGGTCTGGTGTAGTATGCTGTTCCTATGCATCCAGTCCTGAAAACGCTGAGACATGAATTCAGCACCACGATCACTCTGAATTCTGGCGATGCTGACTTCAAATTGGGTATAGACAAGATTGGCAAAATCTTTAAAGATCTGAAAAGTCTCAGATTTTTCTCTCATAGGAAATACATATCCATATCTAGAGTAATTATCAACAATTGTCAAGAAATATCTTTTACCACCAAGTGTTGGTGCAAAAGGACCCACTATGTCAGTGTGTACCAAATCAAAAATGTGTGTTGACAGGCATGTAGCACATTTTGGAATTGCTGCTGCTTTGGATTTGGATTTTTTGCAGACAGCACAATCCAAGAACACCTTACACCCCTTTAGATCCAAACCTCCTGCGAACTCTGGCATCTTCTTCAGAACACGGAAACTGGCATGACACAATCTTCTATGCCACTTATGGATACACCTGGAATGCAAAGGTTTACCTGTTAGTGAATTCTCAACATTAGCATGTTTATTAGGAACCTACGGCTTGCCGTGAGCAACCTGTGTCTTATTTGATTTCCTGTTAGCTTTAGAAGCCTTTGGAGTAGCAACAGGATCTCTCTCTGGGATGTCTCTCACTGGGCCTGCGCTTTCCCTTTTTGGTGCTTATATACTTGCCTGCTCTTGCTGCTTAGACTTTGGCTTTAAGTAATAAACACCACCAATCAACATGGTTTCAGCAACAATATCTCCATCTTTAACTACATAACTCTCTTTTTCAAGATGATGACCCTGGAATTTTGATACCCTAGACAAGTGACTCTGACTAAGCAAATTACTATTAGCTGATGGTACGTAATAAACATCAGGAATGTATGCATCGAGCTCATCAATGTAAACAGTTCCTTTTCCCATGACCCGAACAGGATGATTTGAAAAAGAGTAAAGCTCACGAAGTTCAGGTTCAGGCTCGTGCATCTCTGTATAAAGTTCTTTTCTATAGGTAACGTGTAATGCTGCTCCACTGTCCAAAGTCCAAAGAAGTTGTCTGTCGTACTCTGTTTGTGGTTGTGGATCGTTGGTTAAAGCCAATGTGGCAAGTGGAGCTTGAGGGTCACGCCTGGGACCATGACCCCGACCTTGTCATCTGCCTCTACCTCTGCCTCCTCTGGAATCTGTTCCTCTGGGCTGGTATGTGGCGGGCGCTGAAAATCGTTGGGGACAATCCTGGGTGGCATGTCCCACACGATTGCAGATGTAACATCTTGGCATCCTTGGAACGTAGGCTCTTCCACGGAAGGGAGGCCTCGCTGGAGCTCTTGATGCAGGTGGTCCTCTCAAATGTGGTGCGGCTTGCATAAGTGCCTCTTCTTCGGTTAAAATTCTGCATACATGATCCACTGTGCATTGAGCAATAGGCACTTGATTAATCTTGGTAATAGCATCTTTCCATTCATAGCTCAAAAAGTTAATGATAATGCTGATCATTTGAAAATCATCAATTGGATAACCTTTTTCACCCAGTTCTTTTCTTATTCCTTTCATTTTTGTTAAGAGTTCTCCAATACGTTCACCAAGTTTCAACCTCGAACCATGGAACTCAGACAAAAGCAAGCATGTAGACTCGATTGACCTAGGCTGATAACATGCTTCTAATTGAGTCCAAATCTGTTGAGCAGTTGCATCTTGTGAAAATGTGAGCTGCAATTCAGTGTCCATTGACATCAACAATGTTGTGCATGCTCTATTATTCAAGTCCCATATGTCAGGAGTCCATGGCTGGGCAGGAGGATTAAATACCATCACATGGGTACCTTCTATACGGAGCAAAAGTCCAACCTCACTGACCCATGCCCTGTAATTTTGACCTGACCGCTTCAATTTTGAATCACCAGCCAGTGGTACAATAGAGGGTGCCTGTTGAGGAACATGCAATTGAGGTACTGGCTGTGCAGGTTGTGCAATGTGGAATTGGTCTGCAAGAGGCGCCTGTGCCTGTGCTTGGACTTGCAGCAGTTGAATTGGAGCTGCCATGGGTATTGGTGCTGGGTGTGGCTGTATTGGAGCTGCAATTCCACCCTGGCTAGCAGGAGGCACTGGCACTTGAGCTGCTACATTAAATTGGCCTGCAGTTAGCACTGGCCTTTGTATCTGAGAACCCAGTGGAGGCTGCACTTGGGCTGAAGGCTGCTGTGCTCTATCTGGAACAGGAACCTGGATAGTAGCAGTATTAATAGGGATTCTAGCTGGAGCACCAGATGCTAGGAGCAATGCTTGATGAAGAGACATCTGTGAAAATGCATTCTGCATTCTTTGAAATGCATTTCTATCTTGTAAAACAGATTCACCAGCAGATGGTGCTATAACATTAGATTCAGGCATCATTGTAGCCTTGATATCTTTGTGTGTCATTCGAGACTGCACTTGGTCAGGAGACTGTGATGTGGGAGCCTCCTGTTCCCATTCGTCTGACACAACACTCAATTGTGGATGTGGCAATGGCTTTGGAGAAGAAGGCAATATGGCCGATTCTGGAATGTGTATGCCAGCAGAGTCTCTCCCCTGCTGCTTAATCATGGATGCATATGCCTTCGCCTGCTGCAGCTCTCTGTCAAAAGCCTCAATTTGTTCATAATAACTTTGCAAAACCTTCTCCTGCACAGTTTGTTCAGGGTTGGGAGGATACTGACTCACTCCCTTTTCTAATGAACCTTTTGGTCTAGCACCAAGCCCCTCAAAAATAGCCTGTGCTCCATGAGTATAAATTATTTCTGGAGGGCTTGTAATATCAGAAAACGGTGAAACTGACCATGACTCAGAGGTTGCTTCTCCAAGACATGTAGCGGATGCCAGCAGAGTCTTTAAACTTGAAGGGAGATGTCCTGGTGAAGTAACTGTCTCCTCCACAGCAGGCTGATAACGGGCCTCTTTCTTCTTTTTCTTTGCCATATTTGCAGCAATTAATCACAGCCTCCTCATTGCCTGACTAACTAGCTAACTATACGCTTATCAGGGGCAAAAAATCTTGAAATATAAACAAACCATTCTCTGCTACCAAATGTCAGGGGAGGATTGTTAGTCCCCTATCAGAGGGCGATGAACCGTGGTTCATTTGATGCATGGTGAACATCAAAGAAAGAAATCCAAGGCATATTTTTTTTTGCCCAAGATGGCGGCGAACATGGGCGGCGTTTGCTGAGCTCTGTGGTGAGCCGACACAATGGGGGACTGGGAGGCTCACGAAAGCCCAGCCGAGGGGCATATTCGGAGGGGGGGTATAGGAACAACAGGCTAGCACCGTTTCGCGGTGTGGAGCCTTTCCCCCCACAGAGAAGTAGCAGCGGCAGCAGCCGGGCAGCTTGTAACCTGCAGCCGATCAGCTGGTGCTCTGGATCAGCTGTCGGGCGCTGTGCTGGCTTGAATTGATCGCTTGCTTCCACTTACCTCGGGCACTGGGGAGCTTCGTCAGACTGAAATGACTTCGGCAGCCTAGGATCCTGCTGCGGACCCCTGGATGGATTATCAGGTGCCTGAACTCAATTGGAGGGCGCCGTTTGCAGCCGCGTGGATCTCTCTACTCCTGACTGTTACTCCTGGCCTTTTCGCTTATAAAATGGCCGTGGATTCCCGTTTCGGCGTGGAGGCTATGGGGGAGACTTTTCTGTCTCTTTCTTTTTCTCAGAGGATGATGGAGATTTGGCTGCTTGAATCTGAGCACTTGACATTTATGACTGAGTTCCCTTCTGCCCTAGGAATGGATTTAGCGTGTTTGGATGGTCTCTGCTTGTTACTTTCCAAGATGGATTGGAGGCTGGAACAGGATTTGGGACATTTTTTCTCCTGTTCCCGTGACCTCCCTATGATGTTCCGGAAGGAGTCTAGGACAGGCCGTGGTGAGAGGGCAGCCCTGGACTGGCTATCAATCCCCTGCTGGTGTGAGAGACTAGCAGAGGGGATTTCTGCTCCCCCAGCAATGCTGCCCTTATCCATCCCAGGCTGGATCTCATGGCTAGATGAGAGGACAGTCATGGGCTCTTGTCTGGACCGGCTCAGGTGAGAGCAGAGCTGGATTGGCGGATTGCTGGATGAAGACATGTTCTGGACTTAATGTTTTTACATCTTAACTAACATCTTATCATCTTAATAACATCTGACCCCATTTGTGAACAATGGCTCATATGGACAGTTCTATCTCATGGCTCGAGTACAATACTCTAGATCAGACTTGTACGCCGTCAGGGGGGTATTTCCCTCCTGGATACGACCAGCCTCCCTTTCTAACATTTCCCTTGATGACGGGCCCAATTGCTGGGACCCCGAGAGGTGGCTGGGCTTAACTAGGGGCCTCTGGTGGAGATGCATTAAGAGGCCCCTGAAATATTTTTAGCTAGGTATTTTAAAGGGTTAGGGAAGGGGAGGGACAGTAGGGTGGGGAGGGACTTATTAATTGGTACCCAGTCTGGGCCTATGAAGGGTTCCGGCGAGATAGGGTTGGGGGCGGAGACTGCTGGTTCTGTGTGTGCTGGGGTGGGGCTGCAAATCCCCACGACGATAGGGAATGGTGGCAGGTGGTTGCACGGAGGGCCATATCAGCATCTGGGATCGCGCCCCCGCTGTCTTTGAGCGGTGGCGTGCTCCGACCCTCCGGTTAGCACCCTCTTGCTCGGGGGTGAGGGTGATCAGGTCCCTGAGCTTAGGCTGGTTTATTTTAACGCCAGATCCATTGTTAACAAGGCTCCCCTCATTCGTGACTTGATCGAGGAGGAATGCGCGGATCTGGCGTGCATTACGGAAACTTGGGTGGGCTCAGAGGGAGGGGTCCCTCTGACTGAATTATGTCCCCCAGGTTTCCATGTGCTACACCGGCCGTGGGTTCAGGGCAGGGGTGGAGGGGTGGCGGTGGTTATCAGGGAGACTTTATGTCTGCGGGAGACCACCATTGTCCAGACTGGCGGGAGTGAGACCCTCCTCCTGAGATGTGGCCCTCGGGTTCAGATGGGCTTGTTGCTCACATACCTGGCGCCCAGCTGTGTGGCAACAGCCCTGCCCGAGCTGCTCGACACTCTCTCAGGGTTGGCGGTGGAGTTCCCCAGGCTTATGGTACTGGGTGACTTCAACCTGCCTTCACTGGGAGGGTCGTCTGAGTTGGCTCGGGAGTTCATGGCTTCCATGACAGCCATGGGCCTGACCCAAGTAATTCAGGGCCCGACTCATGCGGGGGGTCACACTCTCGACCTGGTGTTCCTGTCCGGACAGTGGTTGGATGTTCTAGGAGGGGGTTCACCGGTCATTGTTCCACTGTCATGGTCCGACCATTATCTCCTGCGGCTGGTCTTCCGTTATGCTATCCCCCACTGCTGGGCAGCGGAACCGACAAAGTGGTTCCACCCAGGCGCCTAATGGACCCGGAACGGTTCCAGATGGCGCTTGGGTCTATACCCATCGCCCTCACCCACAGCCCAGTTGATGCCTGGGATAAGGCAGCCACTGAGGCACTCGACTGTGTTGTACCTTTGTGACCCCTTACCCAGTGCAGATCCCGTTGGGCTCCATGGTTTTCTGTGGAGCTCCGGGAGATGAAGCGTCGGAGACAGGGTCTAGAGAGCTGTTGGAGATCCACCCGATCCAAATCTGACCGATTGCAGTTAAGAACCTTTATAAGGTCTTATCTTGCGGCGATGAGGACGGCGAAGGCTAATTACTTCTCTGGCCTTATCGCGTCCGCAGATAATCGCCCGGCCGCCCTTTTTAGGGTGACTCGCTCCCTTCTTAACCAGGAGGTGAGGGAGGATCCCTTGCAGGGGCGGGCCGAGGAGTTTAGTCATCATCTGACGGACAAAATCGCTCAGATCCGGGCCGGTTTGGACTCTGACTGGGCAGAGTCTGATGTGGAGGAATCGGACGGTCTTGAGCATGTTATCTGGACTGAGTTCGATCCTGTTTCCCCTGATGATGTGGACAGGATGAGGAGGAGGCTGAGCTCCACCACCTGTTGGTTGGACCCGTGCCCCTCCTGGCTGGTTTATGCGGCTCGGGAGGAGACACGAGGCTGGTTCCAGGCAGTACTAACTGCTTCTTTGAGGGAGGGTGTTTTCCCAGCCACCTTGAAAGAGGCGGTGGTGAGGCCCCTCCTCAAGAAGCCTGCCCTGGACCCGGCGATTTTGAACAACTATCGTCCTGTCTCCAACCTTCTCTTTTTGGCGAAGGTTGTCGAGAGTGTGGTAGCGCATCAGCTTCCTCTGTTCCTGGAGGAAACTGATTATCTGGACCCGTACCAATCGGGTTTCAGGCCTGGGCACAGCACGGAGACGGCATTGGTCACGCTGGTGAATGATCTCTGGCGGGCTTGGGACAGGGGTTGTTCCTCTGTCCTAGTCCTATTAGACCTCTCAGCGGCTTTCGATACCATCGACCATGGTATCCTACTACGGCGTCTCAGGGGGTTGGGAGTGGGAGGCACTGTTTTGCGGTGGTTCTCCTCTTATCTCCTGGGCCGCTCGCAGTCGGTGTTGACGGGAGGGCAGAGGTCCGCCCCGAGGCATCTTGTTTGTGGAGTTCCTCAGGAGTTGGTTCTCCCGCCCCTCCTGTTCAACATCTATATGAAGCCGATGGGCGAGATCATTCGTGGTTTTGGGGTGGGGTATCATCAGTACGCTGATGATACCCAACTTTTTTTCTCCACCCCCAAACCAACCCAGTGATGCCCTCGCCGTGATGTCCCGTTGCCTGGAAGCGGTCCGGGTCTGGATGGGGAGAAACAGGCTTCGTCTCAATCCTGCCAAGACTGAGTGGCTGTGCATACTGGCATCTCGGGTCAACCAGACTATTCCATCTCTAACGATGGGGGGTGAGGTTTTACCCCCCATTGATAGGGCTCGCAACTTGGGCATCCTCCTGGATTCGCAGCTCACTTTTGAAGACCATATAGTAGCCGTGACCAGGGGGGCTTTTGCCCAGTTTTGCCTGGTGCACCAGTTGCGACCCTACCTGGACCGAGATGCCCTACACACAGTCACTCATGCGCTCGTGACCTCCCGTTTAGACTACTGCAATGCTCTCTACATGGGGCTGCCCTTGAGGACCACCCGGAGGCTTCAACTGGTGCAGAATGCGGCCGCACGAGTCGTGATGGGGGTCTCCCGATACTCCCATGTAACACCTCTACTCCGCGAGCTGCATTGGCTTCCAGTTGCCCTTCGGGTGAGATTCAAGGTGCTGGTGATGACCTATAAAGCCCTAAATGGCGAGGGTCCGGGATATTTGAGGGAACACCTGCTGCCAGCATCAAGTTCCCTTCGTCCAGTGCGCTCCCACAGGGAGGGTCTCCTCAGGGTGCCACCGGTTAAAGACTGCCGGCGGGTAACACCCAGGGGTAGGGCCTTCTCAGTGGGTGCGCCTGCCCTGTGGAACCAGCTGCCTGCGGAGCTTAGGACTGCCCCCAACCTCCGTTCATTCTGCCGGGACCTGAAGACCTGGCTCTTCGAGCTCTCTGGCCCAGGCTGAGAATATTTTTAATTTTAATTTTAACTGGGTTTTAATTTTCTCAGGGTTCTATTTAATCTCTTTTAATTTGTTTTAACGTTTGTATTGACTGTTTTTTAAATGCCCTGTAAACCGCCCTGAGTCCTTCAGGAAAGGGCGGTATATAAATCTAAATAAATAAATAAATAAAATAAAATATTCTAATGTAAAACTTTTAATGAGAAAACAAAAGACCTAAACTGACTACATCTCTCATCAGGCAGAATACAAAGTAAAAGAGAGAAAACTTTTTCTAGCCATGCGCACTTAGTAGGACAAAACAGAGTAAAACCATAACATGCCTGAACATGTGACAATCACTATGGTTACATGATAAGATAGTAACACAGGTGCAGAGAGCAGGGGAAAATGTACAGGCAGAAATGTGCGAAGCTGGCAAAACTAAAAAAAACACACAGTGACATTCTTTTCATGATCAATCAATGAGAATAGAACTGGAAGGGACCTTTGAGGTCTTCTAGTCCAACCTTCTGTTTAAGCAAGAGATCCTAAACCATTTCAGACAGATGGCCATCCAGTCTCTTCTTAAAAACCTCCAGTGATGGAACACCCACAATTTTGGAGGTAAGCTGTTCCACAGGTTAATTGTCCTCAAGGTTAGGAAGTTTCTCTTTAATTCCAGGTTGCTTCTCTCCTTGATTAGTTTACATCCATTGCTTCTTGTCTTGCCTTCTGGTGCTTTGGAAAATAAATTGACCCCCTTGTCTTTCTGGTAGCCCCTCAGATATTGGAACATTGTTATCATGTCACCCCTTGTCCTTCTTTTTTCTAGACTGGCCAAACCCAAATCCTGCAGCCGTTCTTCATATCTTTTTGTCTCCAGGCCCTTAATCATCTTAGTTGCTCTTCTGTGGGAAGCCAGCTCCCTAGAGAAGGAAATATTAAAAGGGCAGGAAAATATATTTCCTCAAATGATCTTGAAGAGGCAGGAAAGCATGCCCAGTTTTCTTAATAGTCCCAGGTCTCCTTCCTCCAAGCAGAAACCAGTTCTATAGAAATGCAGATGTAAACCTTCAGGAAGGTTGGAGCTAGAAGCTTAGGAAGACAAAGACACCTAAAATCTACATCCCCCAGCTCCAGGAAAGCAGGATATGACCTGGGGACATAATAGGATTAACCCACCACCCACCAGAAAGGCACACCCAGACTCAGGTCAGAATACGTAACACAGGAAATACAAAGCCTGAAACAGGAAATAACTCCAAACAAAAGGCTCCAGAGGGTATAAAAACCCACTCCCTACATGTGCTCAGCTTTTTTTCTGCTAGAACCATCTTTCTGTCTGGCTTTCCTCTTCAATAAACTGCAACCTTCTTCCTAGAACAGTCATCATGTTGTTTATAACTGGCTTGGACTGAACCATGATGAAGACTTTGCTTCCAACAATTCTTTGCACTTTTTCCAAAGTCCCAACATTTTTTTATATAATGTGGTGACCAAAACTGGATGTAATATTCCAGGTGTGGTCTTATTAAGGCTTTATAAAGTGGTACTAATACGTCATGTGATTTTGATTCTATGCCTCTATTTATACAATCAAGGACTGAATTAGCTTTTTTGACTGCTGTCGCACACTGCTGGCTCATGTTTAAGTGATTGTCCACTAAGACTCCAAGGTCCTCTCACAGTTACTGCTTTTGAGCCAGGTCTCACCTAATCTGTACTTGTACCTTTGGTTTTTCCTGCCTAGATGTATAACCTTTCTTTTTTCCATATTAAATTTCATTTTGTTGGATAGGGCCCATTGTTCAAGTCTGTCAAGATCTTTTTGGATCCTTAGGTTGCCTTCTGGGCCATTGGCTATTCCTGCTAGCTTAGTCTCATCTGCACTCATTTGATGAGTTCCCCTTCAATTCCCTCATCTAAGTCATTTATGAAGATATTGAAGAGTACTGGGCCTAAGACAGAATCTTGTTCTTTCTAACTGAGCTTCTAATCATTTTGTGCCATTTTGAAGTACAGAAAACCAACCAATTTTTTTAATAAAGAATTTATTAGTTTTTCTCTTACATTTGTATATGAATTCCTAAGCAGACTGTGCATGAAACTAAAAGCCATTTTACATATTCTATGTATATTATTTATCCTGATTTCAACCTATAAAAGGTAGTACTTGAGCTAAGACCACAATTGAGCCCATTTATGTTGCTAAGTGAAACATTTGTTACTTGAGTTTTCCCCCATTTTATGACCTTTCTTGTAACAGTTATTAAGTGAATCATTGCAGTTGTTAAGTTAGTAACACAGTTGTTAAGTAAATCTGGCTTTCCCATTGACTTTGCTTGTCAGAAAGTTGCAAAAGATGATCACATGAATCCAGGACACCATCATAAATATGAACCAATTGCCAAGCATTTGAATTTTAATCATGTGACCATGGGGATACTGCAATGATCATATGAAAAATGGTCATAAGTCACTTTTTTCAGTGCTGTTGTAATTTTGAATGGTCACTAAATGAACTGTTATAATTGAGGATTACCTGTTTCTTCAACTAGCCCAGGGGTAGGCAACCTTGGCTCTTTTATGACTCATGGACTTCAACTGAATGCTCTGAGGCCAACTGTATAAAATATCAAGAAACAAGAATAATCCAAAAGCTTGTTATAGTGCCAGTTGTTTATTATTCTTAGGTTTGTAGAGGTTAAGCTGGGAGCAACTAATGCCCCAATCCTCCCTCAGAGCTTAAGTACACCTATTGTTCTGGGAAATGAAACAATTACTGACAAATGTTACAGGTTTATCTTGTGCAATTTTAAAAGGCAATCAGGAACCAAAACAACTGAGTAATGTACCAAACATTGTTTTGTTTTCTAAAGGCCATTCTGAAGTGGGTCAAATGTCCTACAGAAGGAAGGAAAGTTTGAAAGGCTCTCTACTTGAAAGGCAATTAGTGGATAGTTCTGTCTCTAAAGAATACCCTACAGGGATCTTAGTTATATTGTTGATGTGGGGAGAATCCTAGGAAAAGACCCTGTCTTAACTGAAGGGGAATCCCACAGTTTGATGCTAACAGAATATAAGCAGGAAGATAATCAGTGATTATCACAGTTGCCTCACTATTCTGAATGTGATTCATTATACTGTAATTAAGTTTTAATTACTGTCACTCTGCTTTACTTATTTTAGAAAATTAAATAAAGTTCATTTTATTACACATCCTAAACTGAGCAGCAGAAGCTAGAATTCTTTTCTGATTAAAAGAAGCCATCTGGCCAAATTATCTTTAAAATATAAAATAAGCAAGTGTTCTGAAGTTATGTTTTATAGCACTTTTGATAGATATCTGCCTCAGGTATGTAACTCTGAGTAATGTTACATTCTTGGTTGATGCTTTGATCTGGAACACGCAGAGAAAGACACACATAAGTCATGTCTTTTTTACTGACTGAACAAGACACTAGTCCTTAAGAATTATAACATATACAGCCAAGGCCAAGATAGTATCATTCACAGGATTAGTCAAACAATAATCACAGCCTAATAAATTCCATTTCTTTGGGTAAGATTTTTACCCCTTATATTAAATTATTCTTACATTATGCATTATGACCTTCTAATGCAAAGAAGCTAAACTAATACTCAGTATATATGATAGTACTGGCAACCAGGAAGCCTCTTTGTAAGACCAGATTGTTGACTTTTGGAGCAGGTATTTTTGATGAATAACCATTCAGTTTCCAGGTCAGACATAGCTTCTTCTTTTCAGTCAGTATGCCATGTTTCAACTTTTTATCCTGAATGCTCTTTCTTAAGCTAGCTTTGAGAAGATCCAACCTGGAAGGCAATGTCACTGGAATTCGATTTGCTGATATGCACACTGTGTTGCAATAAACAAATATAAAATATGCAAGCTTTTAATTTGGTGTGATGTTTTCCCCATAAATTGCTCAGAAATATTTTTGAAACTTTGAACAATCCTTTTGGCTTATTCATTTGTAAGTTGGGTGATACAATGCTAAATCTTATCAGTCAGATTTCATTCTTTGCTCTGTAATTCTTAGTAATGACATCTTGTAATATTATTTTACTTTTGATGTATCTGAAATTGCCAATATTATTTTTGAATAATATTGGCACTATATCAGGGATGTCAAACTGCCGGCCTGCAGGCCACATCCATCATAGCGAAACCATGCCCACCCTATTGCCAGCAATCACAAAAATGTTGCAATACGTTGCGATACATCATGTGACGTTGGGAGTTTGACACCCCTGCACTATATTATCTAACACTTTTTCAGCTTATTCTCAATGATAGAACATGTGGCATGCAGTCTGTTGATGCATGCCTTAGCCAAGGCCAAGGGATCAAATGCTTCATCAGTCTTGAGTCCCTTCCCACCCACAAGAGATCTAAACCAAGCCCACCTTGAATTCCATTCCATCTCTTGCTTTGACTGTTAGTAGTTCTGATTCTTGTAGAGAGCTTAAGTTTGCAATAAAACCTTGTATTCATTAGAACTGCCTAGATTTCCTGATTTCTATGCTTGACACAAGTCATAGCCTAAGAGTGCTTTTCTGTCTATTTTCACAACTGATATGTCCACTACACCTTCCTGGTTATTGAATTTTACAGTTATAGTTATCATTCCAAGGAGAATGTTCTTAAACTCTAATATGTGACTTAATAGGTTTTATTATGGTTTTAGTTTAGCTTGTCTGAAAAGCAGTTCAAAATTTCCTAGTGGTATGATAGATATAACAAAACTAGACTCTAATAATATTGGTATGATTTTGCATTTATTTTTTGGTATGAGCTGGTTTCATGTCACCTTTGATATTTACTTCCAACTGTAATTTTGTAGTATCTCTAGCAGCTATCTCCACAGAATACTATTTTTTCTCTCCTCAACATTGCAACATCCAGCCACCTCTTTGACTTTAGTTGTATTTGCAAAAACTGATTCTCTTTTGCTGTTATGGAGCCTGAAAATGCTATGCAACCAATAATGGCTTTCCTCCCCAAATGTTCCTACATTATTTTTTACTAGTAATTTACTAGTTCTGTAATTGTAAAGGTCTTTGTGGGGCGATTAAGGTTCTCAATATGCTCCACTCTCTGTGCCTCCTATAAGATTCCTTACATTTTTTTCAACAACTACTTCCTTTGCCTCAAAAATTGTTCAAATCTCTGTATGACAAATATGACTAATTTTCAGGCCCCTCAGGTCCTTATCGGGATGCTGCCATTCTGTTGGGAGGGGGGAATCTTTGAGTTCTCTATGATGTGTTTCTTTTGCTTTGTTCTTCTGCACTTCAATGTATCTCTTTGGGTGTGAAAGGGAAAAGGGATGTGCCTGGGGCCATCTGCCTTATCTCTACTCCAGTGAGGAGAAGATGCAATGCCTGGGAACAACACTTTATTGCTCTCTCAGCTTCCAGTTCCCATAACAACTTCACACCTTTGGATTGGCTGGAAATGGACTGGGCAGTTGGGAGGGGTTTGAAAAGAGGGGTTTTAATATAACATTTTCATGCAGGAATATTCAGATCTTGCCTTGTCTTTCTGCTTTCACTATCTTTCAATAAAAGTTCCTTTTGAAACAATGTCAGTTTCGACTTCCGGTAGCACTGCCGCGCCGAATGGCGGCATTTCAGAAGCCACCCGACCTTGGGAAGCATTAGAGCGCTCAGAGAAAGCGAAAATCAGCTGTCCAGTGGTGCCGAAGTCTCTCCCTCGGGAGAAGAGGGAGAGACGAGCTTGTCTGGGTAGAGGTAAAGCTCCCCTGTGATTCCCTCAACTAGTTTGGGGGTTAACAGGGTAAGCTCCCTCAGAGCCCAGGCTTTCTCTGCACCCAGGACGCTTTCGCTCCATAAGGGAGTGGAACTAGACACGACATCTACATCTGCTGCTTAGATGGGACTGTGAGTATTTTTTCTTTAAGAAGCAGGCAGAGCGAAACAGAAGGATTTGAATTTTCAAGTTGGATTTTAACTTTAACTCAGAGTAAGTTATCTTCTTCAAGTTTTAAGCTGATGGAAACGGAGTAAAAATGGCGCTGGAATGTTGCTTTCTTGTATGAACTGACAGTTTTGGAAAGTTGCTACATTTTGCAACATAACAAGAGACACAATTTGCAATTGATTCTAACCCGCACTGGATTTTGTGTATTTGGAAGCTTGCCCCCCCTTTTTTTTTACTGAAGGATAAAGAACTTTTGGAGAAAAACTTTTATTCTTCCCCCCCCTTTTTTTGAACTCTGACTCTGCTGGAAGAAAGAGGAAATAGAAACCTAAGAGATGGCTGCAAGGCGTGGGGGAGGCCCTACAATTTCCAAAAGTGTAATTTCTTCACCTATACTACAAGCTGCAGGGCAAACTACAATGAAACCTACAGCACAATCACTTTCTCCCCCACCACCTACATTCACATTGGCAGATATTCAGCAAGTTGTGATGCAATCAACGCAAGTATTACAGCAAGAAATAAAGGAACCAAAGGAAGAATTTGTTAATCAAAATAAGCAGATGAGGGAGGATATAGTGCTTGCACTTCAGGGCTTGGCTGCACATATTGAACACCTGGATGTTCATGTGGATTCAGTTATGGAATATGTTGAGAATTTGGAAAACAAAATTATCTGAACAGAAAGTAGACAGAGTAGAGTAGAGTAGAGATTAAAATTGACAGAACAGAAGATGAAGTTACCATCTCACAATATAGAGACATGGAGTTTGCATTGCGTATAAGGGGTTTGAAAGAGAACCCTAAAGAAGATTTGAGATGGGAAGTGGTGCAAGCAGTGGCTCCTGTCTTGAAATGTGAACCTGAAGAATTAGTTAAAGAGATGGATAAGATATTTAGGGTTAATTCCTGGATTCCTAGACAGAAAAATCTACCTAGAGATGTAGTCATTTACTTTTCCAGGAGATCAATTAGAAATGCAATTATCCAGGCTTTTTACTGGGAAAGATTCCAAATTGCAGGCCAGGATATTATAATTTTAAAGGAGATACCTCCAAAAATTCTTAGAAAAAGGAAAGACTTCGCCTTTCTGTCTGATGAGATTAAGAAGCGACAAATTCAGTTTAGATGGGAAATACACATTGGAATTGTGGTGAATTATTATTATTATTATTTATTTGATTTATATACCGCCCTTCTCCCTAAGGACTCAGGGCGGTTAACAGTGACATAAATAACAGAATGCACAAATACAGATATTGAAAACAAATTAAACCCTAATTTTGCCCAAATGCAGAAGATAGTTACCTTAAAACAATAATTACAACAGAACCCGTCAGACCAGACCGGATTGCTCAAAGAGATATGTTTTTAGGTCGCGTCGGAAGGAGCGAAGGTCGGGAGCCATCCGGAGCTCAACCGGTAAACGGTTCCATAGGTCAGGCGCGCCCACAGAGAACGCCCTCCCTCTGGGAGCCATCAGACGGCATTCTCCGAATGGTGGAACCCTTAGGAGGCCCTCTCTGTGGGAGCGCACTGGACGGAGGGACGTTGACGCTGGCAGCAGGTGATTTCTAAGGTACTCCGGACCCATGCCATGTAGGGCTTTGAAAACCATTACCAGCACCTTGAATCTTACCCGGAGGACAACTGGGAGCCAATGCAGCTCACGGAGTAGAGGTGTAACATGGGAGTATCGGGAGACTCCCAATACAACTCTTGCGGCTGCATTCTGTACCAGTTGGAGCCTCCGAGTGGTCCTCAAGGGCAGCCCCATGTAAAGAGCATTGCAGTAGTCTAAACAAGAGGTCACGAGTGCATGAGTGACCGTACGTAGGGCATCTCGGTCTAGATAGGGCCGTAATTGGCGCACCAGACGAGCCTGGGCAAAGGCTCCCCTAGTCACAGCTGTTATGTGCTCTTCCAAGGAAAGCTGTGAATCTAGGAGTTAGTTGCGAGTCCTATCTGTGGGGGGTAATAACTCACCCCCTATAGAAAGAGATGGAATGTTCTGAATATCCCGAGATGCCGGTATGTACAGCCACTCAGTCTTGTCAGGGTTGAGTTGAAGCCTGTTCTTCCCCATCCAGACCCGAACTGCTTCCAGGCAACGGGACATCACATCAAGGGCGTCACTGAGATGGTTTGGGGTCGAAATAAAAAGCTGGGTATCATCAGCATACTGGTGATACCCGACTCCAAAACCACGAATGATCTCACCTAGCAGTTTCATGTAGATGTTGAATAGGAGAGGCGAGAGGACCGATCCTTGAGGGACTCCACAAGTGAGAGGCCTCGAGCTCGATCTCTGCCCTCCTGTTAATACCGACTGCGAACGTCCCATGAGATAGGAGGAGAACCACTGGAGAACCGTGCCTCCCACTCCCAATCCCCTGAGATGCTGCAGCAAGATACCATGGTCGATGGTATCAAAAGCCGCTGAGAGATCTAGAAGAACTAGGACAGAGGAACAGCCTCTGTCCCGAGCTCTCCAGAGATCATTTATTAGTGTGACCAATGCCGTCTCTGTGCTGTGTCCGGGCCTGAAACCCAATTGCTACGGGTCCAGATAGTCAGTTTCCTCCAGAACCGAAGGGAGCTGATGTGCCACCACACTCTCAACAACCTTAGCAAGAAAGCGTAGGTTGGAGACCGGACGAAAGTTGTTTAACATAGTTGGGTCCAAGGTTGGTTTCTTGAGGAGGGGTCTCACCACCACTTCTTTCAAGATGAAAGGGAAACAACCCTCACTCAGGGAGGCGGATATCACCGCCTGGATCCAGATTCGTGTTCCCTCTCGAGCTGAATAAACCAGCCAAGAAGGGCATGGATCTAATAAACAAGTGGTGGAGCTCAGCTTCCTCATAATTCTGTCCACTTCCTTTGGGGTCACAGGGTCGAACCCATCCCATATAACATTGACAAGATCACCCATGTTCTGATCGTTAGACTCTGCCCAGTCGGAGTCTAAGCCAGTCCGAATCCGAGTGATTTTGTCCGACAGATGTTGGCAAAACTCCTCGGCACGACCCTGTAAGGGATCCTCCCTCACCTCTTGATTAAGGAGGGAGCGAGTTATCCTAAACAAGGTGGCCGGGCGGTTATCTGCCGATGCAATGAGTGTAGCGAAGTATTTGGATCTCGCCATCCTCATTGCTGCGAGATAAGATCTAGTAAAGGATCTTAGTCGTGATCGGTTGGATTCAGATCGGGTGGATCTCCAACGGCTCTCTAGGCCCCGTCTCCGACGCTTCATCTTCCGGAGCTCCATGGAAAACCATGGAGCGAACTGGGATCTGCATCGGGTCAGAGGCCGCAAGGGAACAACTCGGTTAAGTGCATCAGTGGCAGCCTTTTCCCAGGCTTCCACTAAGGCATCAACCGAGCTGTGAGCAAAGGAGGCAGGTGGAGACCCCAGTGCTGCCTGGAACTTCTCAGGGTCCATTAAGTGCCTGGGATGGAACCATCTTGATGGTTCCACAACTCCACAATGAGGGGTGGCATAGTAGAAGACCAGTCTCAGGAGATGATGATCGGTCCATGACAGGGGTGTAATAATTGGGGAACCCCCACCAAGATCATTTAACCACCATCTAGAAAGAAAAACCAAATCAAGCGTGTGGCCTCCTACATGCGTCGGGCCCCGAATTACTTGTATCAGGTCCATGGCCGTCATGGAAGCCATGAACTCTCGGGCTAACTCAGATGATCCTCCTAGGGATGGTAGATTGAAATCACCCAAAACTATAAACTTAGGGAATTCAACCACCAGCCCCGAGAGGATGTCGAGAAGCTCAGGCAGGGCCGTTGCTATGCGACTAGGCGGAATGTATATCAGTAGTAAGCCTAGCTGTGACCTAGGGCCACATTTTAGGAGGAGGGATTCACATACGGCTATTTGGACGATGGTGGCCTCCTGAGGACAAAGAGTCTTTCTTATAACTACTGCCACACCTCCACCCCTACCCTGAGCCCGAGGTCGGTGAAGCATTCAGAAGTCTGGTGGGCAGAGATCAACCAGAGGCACGCCACCCTCTGGGCCCAACCAGGTCTCTGTAATGCAAGCCAGGTCTGTATACTCACTTTCAATCAGATCACGAATGAGAGGGGCCTTGTTGATTATGGACCTGGCATTCAAGTACACCAACCGGAGCTGGGATGAGGTATAGGCTGAACACAATTTTAAAAGCAAAAGATTTTTATACTAATGTCCTTAAAGCAGGTTCACCACCGTCTCCTCGAGTTAAAAGAACAGAAGTAAGACAGGAAGGTAAGCAACTGAGTGAAGGGGCAATGTCACTGCCTCTTGAGGAGATGCGGCAGGCTGAGACTATGGAGCAGAGTTTGGTGTTAAAGGAGGACCCGAAAGAACAGAAGATGACTAGGGCTGCATACAAGCATAAGGAAAAAGATCAAAAACAGAAGCTTGCATCTGGTCTAACTACGCAAGATGCAGCTGTTTCAGAGCCTGTGGGAGAAGCACACCCGAAGAGAACAACAGGTGATCTTCAGGTTATGTTCCAAAGGCTTCTGGTCACCAGAGATGGTGAAGTTCCTGATATGGAATGTTAATGGCTTGAATTCACCACAGAAAAGAAAGAAAATATTTTATTATTTGAAACAACATAAAAATGACATTGTTTGCTTACAAGAGACTCATATTGCATTAAAGGACCAAAAGTATTTGGTTAATTCCCGGTTGGGAACACATTTTGCAGTTTTGCTCCGGACAAGAAGGCTGGAGTGGTCATTTATTTAAGAAAAGATTTATCGGCTAGACTAATTGAATCGGACAAACAAGGGAGATATGTTAGTATTGAATTGATGTTACAAGGAAAGAAAGTTCTTATTGGATTATATGCTCCAAATCAACAACAGCAAAAGTTTTTTAAATTTTTACATCATAGACTAATTGAATTGGATTACAAATCTGTTATTATGATGGGGGACTGGAATGGAGTTTTGGATTCATCTGAAGACAAGAAGGGATCTTTTAAAAACCCTTCTAATTATTCGAAATTGCCCAAAGCCTTTTTTGATTTGAAGGAGGATCTGGAGCTAAGAGATGTATGGTGAGAAAGGAATATGAAAGACAGAGATTTTACTTTTTTCGGATAGACACAAATCTTTCTCTAGGATTGACTTTATTTTAATTAGTACTGATCTTTTCTCTAGGGTTAAGAATGTTAAAAAATTTTCCTAGGACATTGTCAGATCATAGTCCTGTTTGGTTGGAGTTTTTTTTGCTGAAGATGGCAATAGAAGATCCTGGAGATTGAACGAAAATTTACTTACAAATGAGGTGTTGTTGCAGAAATGTAGAGAACATGTGAAAGAATTTTTTGTTATAAATATGCACAAAGGTACATCCATGGGAATGGTTTGGGATGCTAGTAAAGCTTATATGAGAGGGGTCTTGATTTATAAGAATAATGCTTATAGGTGTAAGCAAATGCAAAAACGTAAAGATCTTGAGGAAGAGATTAAATCTAAGGAGAAAGATTTTATTTTGAATCCATTGGATAATAATTTAAGGACCTCGATACATTTATTGAAAGAACAATTTAGTATGCTAATGGCTGACCAAGTGGCAACTAATTTGCGTTATGCTAAGCATAATACCTTTTGTAATGCTAATAAGCCTGGTAGGTGGTTGGCTTATCAATTAAGGAAGAAACGGAAATTATGTACTATAGATAAAATAGAATATAAAGGAAAAGAAGTCTATCAACAAAAGTTGATTAAGAGGAGTTTTCTAGATTTTTATTCGAAATTATATTCTAGAGAAAACATACAAGCTTTAGATATAGATAAATATCTGCAGGAAGCACATTTTCCTAGACTTTCAAAAGAACAACAACTTGAGATGAATCGCTTAATAACATCAGAGGAAATCTCTTTAGCTATTAAACAGTTGAAAGTGGGCAAGGCCCCGGGAACAGATGGATTAACAGCAATCTATTATAAAATGTTGTTGGTTGAAATGATTGAACCTTTAATGATGTTGTTTAATGAAATTCAGACTGGAGGAGTAGTTCCTCCATCTTGGAGGACAGCCTTTGTATCATTGATTCCAAAGGAGGATCAAGACCTTACTCAACCCAAAAATTATAGACCTATATCACTTTTGAATACAGATTATAAGATCTTTGCTAAAGTATTGGCTAATAGATTAATGCAGGTTTTAAAGCAAATGATCCATAGTGATCAATCAAGAGTTATATGTGGAAGGTATATGAAATATAATGTAAGACAAATTGTAAATTTGCTTGAATATTTGGATAAGAACAACCAAGTCCCTGCAGCATTGATATTTTTGGATTCAGAAAAAGCTTTTGATCAATTGAATTGGCAATTCTTATTGAGAGTAGTTGAGGGAATGAATTTTGGAGAAGGATTCTTACATTCTATTAAAGCTATATATCAACAACAAACTGCACAAATTATAATTAATGGGGGGTTAACAGAGACATTTAAAATTGAAAAAGGTACAAGACAGGGATGCCCCCTATCACCATTGTTGTTTGTTTTAACGTTGGAGATTTTATTAATTAAAATTCAAGAGTCCTCTATGATAAAGAGAATTAAAATAAAACAGAATGATTATAGATTGAGAGCTTTTGCTGATGACTTGGTTGTGACATTATCTCAACTGATACAATCGGTTATAGATTTGATGGAAATTATAACTCAGTATGGAAAGATTTCTGGGTTTAAGGTAAATAGTAATAAGACCAAGATATTGTCTAAGAATATGTCTATGAGTAAAAGGGAAATGTTAACCAAACTAACAGGTTTTGAAATAGTAAAAAAGGTTAAGTATTTGGGAGTGTATATTGCAGCTTCAAATGCAAAATTATATAAGAATAATTATGAAACGCTATGGTTGAAGGTACAAAAGGATTTAAATAATTGAAAAAAAATACAATTATCTCTATTGGGAAGAATCGCAGCTGTTAAAATGAATGTCCTGCCAAAGTTTCTCTTTTTGTTTCAAATGATACCTATATTGAAAAAGGATGCCAATCTTGATGAATGGCAGAAGGGTATTAATAAATTTATCTGGGCAGGGAAAAAACAAAGAGTCAAATTTAAGATTCTGCAAGATGCTAGGGAAAGAGGGGGGACTCAAGGCGCCTAATTTGAAATTGTATTATGATGCAGTGGTCTTGACATGTGTTAGTGATTGGCTTAATATAACTAATAAAAGAATACTTCACCTTGAGGGTTGGGACTTGGTATATGGATGGCATGCATATTTGCTTTATGATAAAAAGGTGGACAGGGCTTTTAAATCTCATATTCTTAGAAGTGCCTTGCTACATGTCTGGAAAAAGTATTATTATAAGTTAAATTATAAAATACCAATTTGGGGAATTCCCGGACACACGATAGAAGGTGTAGCTATGGGAGTGAGTTTGGATATGTTTTCCTATAAGGAATTACTTAGATTGGAAGGGAATAATTAGCAACTTAAATCATTAGATGAGTTAAAACAAGAAAACATAAGTTACTCTTGGTTTCAATATACCCAATTGAAAGCTAGGTGGAAGCTGGATCAGAAGGTTGGCATCACAACTACAGATGAAAACTTAGTAAAACAAATTAGAGATTTAAATCATGTGCATATAAAGAGGATATATAATGTTTTAATTGAATTGGATTCAGAAACGGAATTAGTTAAAGATTGTATGATAAAGTGGGCACAAAATATCCAGGAACCAATTCCGTTGGATATTTGGGAGGTAATCTGGGTTAGAAATGTTAAATTTACTCAGGCTCAAAATTTAAGAGAAATTTTTTATAAAATGTTTTATAGATGGCATTTGGATCCCAAAAAGTTGTCTAACATGTATCCTAACCTACAGTCTAAATGCTGGAGATGTGGTAGTTTTTTGTTGTTAGCTGCGAAGTCGTGTCCGACCCATCGCGACCCTATGGACAACATTCCTCCAGGCCTTCCTGTCTTCTACCATCTTCTGGAGTCCATTTAAGCTCACGCCTACTGCTTCAGTGACTCCATCCAGCCACCTCATTCTCTGTCGTCCCCTTCTTCTATTGCCCTCGATCTTTCCCAGCATTAGGCTCTTCTCCAGTGAGTCCTTCCTTCTCATTAGGTGGCCAAAGTATTTGAGTTTTAGCTTCAGGATCTGGCCTTCTAAAGAGCAGTCAGGATTGATCTCCTCTAGGACTGACCGGTTTGATCGCCTTGCGGTCCAAGGGACTCGCAGGAGTCTTCTCCAGCACCATAGTTCAAAGGCCTCAATTCTTTGGCGCTCAGCCTTTCTTATGGTCCAACTTTCACTGCCATACATTGCAACTGGGAAGACCATAGCCTTGACTATACGCACTTTTGTTGACAGGGTGATGTCTCTGCTTTTTAGTGTGCTGTCTAGATTTGCCATGGCTTTCCTCCCCAGGAGCAAGCGTCTTTTAATTTCTTGGCTACAGTCTCCATCTGCAGTGATCTTGGAGCCCAGGAAAACAAAATCTGTCACTACCTCCATTTCTTCCCCATCTATTTGCCAGGAATTGAGAGGGCCAGATGCCATGATCTTGGTTTTCTTAATGTTAAGTTTCAACCCAAGTTTTGCACTCTCCTTCTTCACCCGCAACAAGAGGCTCTTTAGTTCTTCTTCACTTTCTGCCATTAGAGTGGTATCATCTGCGTATCTTAGGTTGTTGATATTTCTTCCGGCAATCTTAATTCCAACTTTTGATTCATCTAGCCCTGCCTTTCTCATGATGTGCTCTGCATATAAGTTAAATAGGCAGGGCGACAGTATACAGCCTTGCCGGACTCCTTTCCCAATTTTGAACCAATCAGTGGTTCCGTGTCCAGTTCTCACTGTTGCTTCTTGACCCGCATATAGGTTTCTCAAGAGACAAATAAGATGGTCTGGTACTCCCATCTCTTTAAGAACTTGCCACAGTTTGTTATGATCCACACAATCAAAGGCTTTAGCATAGTCAATGAAGCAGAAGTAGATGTTTTTCTGGAACTCCCTAGCTTTCTCCATGATCCAGCGTATGTTGGCAATTTGATCTCTAGTTCCTCTGCCTCTTCGAAATCCTCCCTGTACTTCTGGTAGTTCTCGATCCACATACTGCTGAAGTCTAGCTTGTAGGATTTTAAGCATGACTTTACTAGCATGAGAAATGAGTGCAATGGTGCGATAGTTTGAACATTCTTTGGCACTGCCTTTCTTTGGAATTGGAATGTAAACTGATCTTTTCCAATCCTGTGGCCACTGTTGAGTTTTCCAAATTTGCTGGCAAATTGAGTGTAGCACTTTTACTGCACTGTCTTTTAAGATTTTGAATAGCTCAGCTGGAATACTGTCACCTCCACTAGCTTTGTTGTTGCTCAGCTTTTCTAGGGCCCACTTCACCTCACATTCTAGGATGTCTGGCTCGAGGTCAGTGACCACCTCATTTTGATTATCTGGGACGTTAAGCTCATTCTTGTATAGTTCTTCTGTGTAATTTTGCCACCTCTTCTTAATCTCTTCTGCCTCTGTTAGGTCCCTGCAATTTTGGTCCTTTATCATGCCCATTTTTGCATGAAACGTTCCCTTCATCTCTCCAATTTTCTTGAAAAGATCTCTGGTCCTCCCTATTCTATTGTTTTCTTCTATTTCTTTGCACTGTTCATTTAAGAAGGCATTCTTATCTCTTCTAGCTATTCTCTGGAATTCTGCATTCAATTGGGCATATCTATGTTTTTCTCCCTTGCCTTTCGCTTCCCTCCTTTCCTCAGCTATTTGCAAAGCTTCCTCAGACAGCCATTTTGCTTTCTTGCATTTCTTTTTCTTTGGGATGGTTTTGGTTGCTACCTGTTGTACAATGTCGCGAACCTCTGTCCATAGTTCTTCAGGCACTCTGTCTATCAGATCTAATTCCTTAAATCTATTTGTCACCTCTACTGTATATTCAACAGGGATATGATTTAATTCATACCTGAGTGGCCTAGTGCTTTTCCCTACTTTCTTCAGTTTAAGCCTAAACTTTGCAAGGAGAAGCTCATGGTCTGAGCCACAGTCAGCTCCTGGTCTTGTTTTTACCGACTGTATAGAGCTTCTCCATCTTTGGCTGCAGAGCATATAGTCAATCTGATTTCTGTGTTGACCGTCTGGTGATGTCCATGTGTAGAGCCGTCTCTTGGGTTGTTGGAAAAGAGTGTTTGCTATGACCATCGTATTCTCTTGACAAAATTCTATCAGCCTGTGCCCTGCTTCATTTTGTACTCCAAGGCCAAACTTGCCTGTTATTCCAGTTATCTTTTGGCTTCCTACTTTAGCATTCCAATCCCCCATGATGATAAGGACATCATTTTTTGGTGTTACTTCTATAAGGTGCTGTAGGGCTTCATAGAACCGGTCAATTTCATCCTCTTCAGCACTGGTGGTTGGGGCATAGACTTGGACTACTGTGATATTGAATGGTTTGCCTTGGATTCGAACTGAGATCATTCTGTCATTTTGAGGATTGTATCCCAGTATTGATTTTCCTACTCTTTTATTGACTATGAAGGCTACTCCATTTCTTCTGAGGGATTCTTGCCCGCAGTAGTATACCTGATGGTCATCTGAATTAAATTCACCCATTCCTGTCCATTTTAGTTCACTGATACCTAAGATGTCGATGTTCAGTCTTGTCATCTCTTGTTTGACCACGTCCAGCTTTCCTTGATTCATGGATCTTACATTCCAGGTTCCTATGGAGAAAAAATCTTTACAGCATCGGACTTTCCTTTCACCACCAGACATATCCACAGCTGAGCGTCCTTTCGGCTTTGGCCCAGTCGCTTCATTCTTTCTGGCGCTACTAGTACTAGCCCTCTGCTCTTCCCCAGTAGCATATTGGACACCTTCCGACCTGAGGGGCTCATCTTCCAGCGTCATATCGTTTTGCCTTTTGGTACTGTCCATAGGGTTTTCATGGCAAAGATACTGGAGTGGGTTGCCATTTCCTTCTCCAGTGGATCACGTTTTGTCAGAACTCTCAGCTATGACCTGTCCGTCTTGGGTGGCCCTGCACGGCATAGCTCATAGCTTCATTGAATTACGCAAGCCCCTTCGCCACGACAAGGCAGTAATCCATGAAGGGGGTGGTAGTTTAGATGCCACCTACTTTCATATGTGGTGGACTTGCAGAAATATAAAAGCTTTTTGGACTAAAATTTGGTGGAACATTCAAAAGATTTTTAAGAGAAAGATAAAGTTTTCTCCACAATTGTTTTTTATTGGGTATTGTTGTAGATTGTGATACTAAAGAAACCAATCTGATGTTGAATTTGATAACAGCAGCATGGTTACTGGTGGGACAATACTGGAAGAAGGATAGTTTGCCTACTATAGAAGAATGGGTACTTAAAGTATCGAATCTTGCAGAAATGTCTAAGATTTCTGCTTATTTGAAGGATCATTCACAAGAAAGATATATTTCAGTTTGGAGAAGATGGATAGATTATATTCAGAATAAATATGGGACTAAAAAGTTCCACTTAGCTTATGAGTAGATTTTAGAGGGATATTGTTATTAATTTTAGTATTAGTATTGATTATATTCTTGTTTAAGTTATAATTATTACTGTATGTTTTTAATAATTTGAATGTATCTATGTTAAAGGGGAGTTAAAGCACATTATGAATTTGGTTAATTTTATAATGGATAATTTTAGTTAGAATATGATTATTATATCTATAACCCTGTATTCAGCTCTGGGAAGTGGGGGGGAAGGGGGGTGGTTTGGGGTGGGTGGGTTTTGGGGATATGTATTGTATTTTTTTTTAAAAAAACTCTTTAATAAAAAAAGAAAAAAAGAAACAATGTCAGTTTCAAGAGTTCTCTTTCTGGGAGAACTAGCTGAGACTGGACCTTACATTAGGCAAGATCTGCATTGTGGTCAACCTGGAGTGGCAACAGACTTACCGTGGGACCATGCACATGATGTCCCATCATGGCAGTGAGCAGGAGGAGGCTGAGTGCTGGGGGGAAATGTCCACCATGACTCACCCCGATAAGAGCCCCTCCAAATGGATGGAGGAAGCTGCCACCATGTAAGATCCCTCAAAGCCAAGATGGTTTGTTGGTGTGGGGAAAAAGGAGGACTGGGAAGGAAGGACCCAGAGGGTCACCCTCACCCCTGGCAGCTGGAAACAAGGTTGGAGGCCTGAGATGGAACTGGTCTATAATGATGACGAGCTGGGGGAAAAGCTGAGAAAAGCTGACCAGCTCATGAAACAAGCCATATATTTTGTGATAGAAAGCATAAGAAGCTGTGGGCAAAACAGTGAAGAATGGCTGGAGGAACCTGTATGCGGAAGAAGAATGGAAGAATGGAATCCCCAAACCCAGAGACGTTGACAGGTGCCATTCATTCTGCAGAGAGGGTGATGACCACACCATCCACCCCACCTTGAGTTGCCCCAGCAGGGGTAAACACCTAAGGAGCTAGTGGAAGGAGGGGGCAGCATCCAGAGTGAAAGGCACTCCTCCTAGGTGTTGTTTGATGTGGATCCTCAACAGCTAGGGTTTTTTTTTACTCACGTCCTCATGTACATGCAGGAATATGGGCGAGACCTCCCCAGTGAAGGAGCTAGGGTCAGGGTCATCACCCTGGCCCTGGAAGATGCTGCAGAAGATGAATGGTGACCCTGCATAACACCGATGCACCGGAACTTGGGGCCCTGATTGAATCTCCATCACTTTTCAGCAGAATTTCAACTGCTCAGAGCTGCTGGGAAGTGCTACATTCTGTAAGTTTTGGAAAGGCTGCACCAAAAAAGTAGCTGCCCACGCAGTACATTCAGGGCAAGTGTATCTGAGAGTTCTTGTATCTAAGAATGTCTGGCTTAATTCAGTGCAACACTTGTTTTGCAGCTGTCTTTCGCAGTACCCTTTTCAAATTTGGAAACTGTCCTATCTGTAAACAAATCACTAGTCTACAAGGACAGAATATTTATCTAGGTTCTGTAATCTGTGCTCTTCAGGCAGAAATTAGGTGTCCAGTTCAGCCCTTCTACCCTATTGAGCCTCCGTGCTATCAGCCCCCTCTACCACAAAGATCCTGCAGGAGAAGGGCAGTGTGGACAACCGTGGGATCTGGCAGGGCGAGATCTGTGAACCATAAACACAAAGCTTTCGCTGTGTCCCTGCACAACAGATACAGTGCCCTTTCTGACCTTAATAGGGACATTAAGGAGACAGGTAAAGGTATCTGTGATAATAACTCAAATAAGCAGGGGATCGTGGTCCAAAATGAAAAACTTGTTTTCGACAGGGAGAAGTGTGAATCTGGTATTAGACACCAGTCATGCAAGAACAGAAAGGCATCCAAAAAGAGAAGCCACCTTCTGGTTGGTGATTCAATTATAAGGGATGTAAATTTAGGAAAGCACATAGAGGTTTTGAAAGAGATCAGGTGTCTTCCAGGTGCTACAGCCAGTAGGGACAAGAAGCGTATTTCTAAAATAATCAAAAATGCCAGCAAGGACTGTGATGTGGAGGCTATTGTACATCTTGGCACTAACAATCTGTCCCAAAAAGATGTACTCTCTGTGCAGAATGATTTCCAGAGCTTGGGGCAGGAACTTAGCAGAATAGGCTGTAGGCTTACTTTTTCAGAGGTTTTACCAGTGTATAAGGAGCAAAATGGAAAAGGCCAGTGTATAGCAGAATTTAATATGTGGCTAAAGGAGTGGTGTAAAGGAGAAGGCTTTGGTTATATTAGTCACGATGTCTGTAGCTGGTCCAATGAAAAAATGTACAAAAGAGATGGTCTGCATCCATCCAACAAAGGGACTGAGTTACTTGGCAATAAATTCACAGCTTTTCTGGAGGAATATTTAAACTAAACAGCAGGGACAGTGAGTTAATTGATACAGAACATTCTTGTCCCCGGCAATCTAAGAAAATAGGGGAAGTCAGGCACCACACAAGTTATGTAGCAAGTAAACACAGGGTCAGTCATAAAGGACTCAAATGTCTATACACCAATGGACAGAGTATGAACAGTAAGCAGGGTGAACTAGAAATTCAGGTAAATGAGGGCAGATATGGTATTGTTGCCATTACGGAAACATGGTGGGACGAAACCCACAAATGGAACACACAGCTAGAGGGATTTAAAATATTTAAAAGAAACAGACTAAACAAAAGAGGAGGTGGAGTTGCTCTATATATAGGAAATAACTTTATCTCTACAGAAATAGAGCACAACAATGATGAAAACTGTAAACCTGTGTTTTTCTATTTGACGCACTTTTCAGTACTTTGTAATAATGTTCTTGTTGTTTTTATTTAAAACTTGTTTAATAAAGTATATATATTTTTAAAAAAAACTGTAAACCTGAATGCCTTTGGGTTAATATAAAAGGAGGGAGAATGACATTGCCATAGGTGTATACTATAGGCCACCCAACCAAACCCAAAAAGGGAAAAACTAGATCCAGGAAACTACAGACCTATAAGCCTGACCTCAATACCTGGGAAGATTCTGGAAAAGATAACCAAACAACAAATCAGCGAACACCTTGATGCAAACAAAGTCATCACTAAAAGTCAACATGGGTTTGTCAAAAACAGATCATGCCAGACAAATCTTATTGCATTCTTTGACCAAGTGACAAAATTAGTGGACCAGAGGAATGCTGTAGATATAATTTACTTGGACTTCAGTAAGGCATTTGATAAAGTAGATCACAACCTACTACTTGATAAGATAGAAAAAATATGGGTTGGATAGCATCACCACCAGATGGATTCGTAGCTGGCTGACAGGGCGTACTCAGCGTGTGGTCCTCAATGGAACTGCATCTACATGGAAGGAAGTGTGTAGTGGGGTGCCCCAGGGCTCTGTTCTGGGCCCAGTGCTCTTCAACATCTTCATTAACAATTTGGATGAGGGGATAGATGGGGAACTCATCAAGTTTGCAGACGACACCAAGCTGGCAGGAATAGCCAATACTCCAGAAGATAGGCTTAAAATACAGGAGGATCTGGACAGGCTCGAACACTGGGTGCTATCTAACAAAATGAAATTCAATGGTGAAAAAAGTAAGGTTCTACATTTAGGCAGGAAAAATCAAATGCACAGGTGTATAGGTGGTACCTTGCTCAATAGTAGTATCTGTGAGAGGGATATCGGAGTCCTAGTAGACAATCACTTCAATATGATCCAGCAGTGTGTGGCAGCTGCCAAAAAAGCCAACACAGTGCTAGGCTGAATTAACAGAGGGATAGAATCAAGATCAAGTGAAGTACTAATAACACTTTACAATGCTTTGGTAAGGCCACACCTGGAATACTGCATCCAGTTTTGGTCACCACGGTGTAAAAAAAATGTTGAGACTCTAGAAAGGGTACAGAGAAGAGCAACAAAGATGATTGGGGGACTGGAGGCTAAAACATATAGGGAATGGTTGCTGGAATTGGATATGTGTAGTTTAACAAAGAGAAGGGTGAGGGGTGACATGATAGCAGTGTTCCAATATCTCAGGGGCTGCCACAAAGAAGGGTGAGTCAAGCTATTCTCCAAAGCACCTAAAAGCAGGACAAGAAGCAATGGATGGAAACTAGTCAAGGAGAGAAGCAACCTAGAACTAAGAAGAATCTTCCTGACAGTTAGAACAATTAACCAGTGGAACAACCTGCCTCCAGAAGTGGTGAATGCTCCAACACTGGAAGTTTTTAAGAAGAGACTGGACAGCCATTTGCCTGAAATGGTATAGGGTTTCCTGCCTGAGCAGGGGGCTGGACTAGATGACCTCCAAGTTCCCTTCCAACTTATGATTATGATTACTTCATGACAGTGCTGAGGCAGTGTTTCGAAGACCTCCTGGCCAATTGGAAGGCACCAAACCACATTGAAACAGTGAGGCAAGGTGGCCATCTGGTAGCTGAGTATACCAAAGAGTTTCAGGACCTGGTATGCCTCCTCAACTGGCCAGAAGACATCCTGGGGAGCTGTTTTAAAAATGACCTGTATCATGCCTACATTGCCCGAGGAGCTCCTGCTCACCTCCACAACTGGTGCATTTTGGCCAAAAAGGCAGAAATTAGCCAGGCACAGAACCAGTACTGCTCAAGGAGAGTGTTGAAATGATCCCTGCCAGAGAGGAAAAGGGAGACATCAAGGCCCCTGGTGGCACTATCATGCTCGACCACTTGCTTCAAATGTGGCAAGGAAGGCTACCGGGCTATGGAATGCCACACAAAACCCCTGTGAAGAAAGGAGATTAGCCATCAAGGGCAAAACTAACCAAGCCTTTCCGACGCCCCCAAGACATGGCTCTAAAGAGCATTGAGGTCATAGAGTTCTCTCCCAAAGCAGAGGGGAAACTCTGACCCCACGGGAGAAAGACCTGGGGATGTCTGACAGTGACTACAATGATGACCCCCTGGTAAGTGGGCTGATTGGGCCAGTAACAATGCCCATAGAAATTTTAGTCCCAGGGATGGAGGGGAAAGTGGCCCTAAAAGCCCTACTAGACTCGGGGTGCACCAGATGCTTAATCCCCACTCTAGTGGAAAAACTGGGGGTTTACCTTAGGAGACTAAAGAACCCATTGCATTCTGTCAATTAGATGGGTTCATTGCAGGAGGCATCCCAGCTATTTTTGCCACTGAACCCCTGGGCTTAACCATGGGGATCCACTCTGAAACTCTAACCTTTATAGTGGCACCTGGCATGTTATGGCCCCTCATCCTAGGGCTGGCTTGGTTGAAAAGATGGAACCCAGGGGTGGACTGGAGAGAGGACCACCTAAGGTTCCCAAAGGAATAGAAAGCCCCACCTAATAACTGCAACAGCCCCAAAAAGGAACCTAACCAAGAAGTGGCGGCTGCCTTGAAGAGTGAGTGACTGCGAGGCATACCCAGAGAATATCGCAATATTTAGTGAGAGAGGCTAAGATAAACTCCCTCCTCATCAACCCACAGACTGTGCCACTGAAATTGTCCCCAGAACCAAACTAGCAAAGCCTAAACTGTAGTCCATCACACACACACACACACACACACACACACACACACACACACACACACACACACACCAGGAATTAGATGAACTGCACCAGTTCATAGATAAAAATTTGGCTCGGAGTTTCATTCAACTGGCCAGACCCAGGGTGGAAATCCTGGTACTCTTCTGGGAGAAGAAAGATGGATCTCTTTGTCTCTGCATTGACCAAAGGGGTCTGAACGTGGTATGAGTGGAAAATGTGTACCCCTTGCTCCTCATGAAGGACATGCTGACCCATTTCTCTAAGGGGAAGCTGTTTTCCAAGCTGGATTTATGGGAGGCTTATTACCAGGTCAGAATTAAGGAATGAGACAAATGGAAAACTGCTTTTAACTACCCCCTGGCTTGCTTTCAATTTAAGGTGCTCCAATTTGGATTACAAGGAGCCCCTTGTAATTGTTTATGCAATTGATAAATGAAGTGCTCCATGAGCACCTATATAAATGAGTTTTGGTGTACCTGAATGATATATTAATCTACATTGAAATGAAAACTGAACATGTAAAATTGGTCAGAGTGGTCCTAAACAAACTCCGTGCTGCCAAGCTGTATGCAAAAGTTTCAAAATGCAAAATTCACAAGGAAAAGATTGACTACCTAGGCTAATAGATTTTGCAGCAGGGGATAGAAATGAACCCAGAAAAAGTATGAGCTGTTTTAGAATGGGCACTGCCACACACCAGGAAGCAACTGCAAAGCTTCTTGGGCTTCACACATTTTTATACACAGTTCATTCCATCATTTGGGCAGATTGCACTCCCCATTACAGACTTGCTAAAAACCAGATAAGCCAATAGATAAGCTGAAACCCAGACAGCCACTAAAGTGAACTATGGAATGCCAAGCCGCATTCAAAAAGTTGAAAAGACTTTTTTCTGTGGAGCTAGTACTGAAACACCCAGACCCAGAGAAACCATTTGTTATTCAGACTGATGCTAGCAATGTAGCCATAGGTGTGGTATGGCTCCAGGAAAATGAAAAGATCCAAAGGCAGCTCTGTGTGTACACTTCAAAAAAATGACAGAGACCGAACAACGCTGGACAGTGTGGGGAAAGGAAGCTTATGCAGTAAGGTGGGCCTTCCTCACTTGGAGACACTTTCTAGAAGGGAGCAAAATCCCTTTCCAAGTTTAGACTGATCACAAAAACTTAGAAGCATTGAAAACACTGAGGAAGCTATCTTCCAAGCAAGCACAGTGGGCCAAACACTTCCATTGTTTCAACTTTACCCTCCATTATTTAGCAGGAGGAAAAAACTTCCTAGCAGATACTCTATCAAGTCTTCCACAATATAACAGCGTAAAAACCTAAATAATCAAGCTTTTCCTTGCAGCACAGCAATTAGCAGCCCCAGTAATCATGAGGGCACAAATGAAAGGCACCCCACCACTAGACAACACTGTCACCCTGGCCTTTAAACAAGCCCTGGAAAAAGACAAATGTTTTCTTAGTCATAAAAACCTCTGCTTCATGCGGGAGGGGCTAGCATGGGTAGAAAGATTGTGAAATTGGAATTGATTGATTGTCCTTTTTTCCCAAAAAACCCCCTTCCTTTGTTTTCCTTGCACATGGTGCCGGTGGATTGCGAAGGAGAAACAGCACGGGGCTGGGAGTCAGGTAAGGAAAGAAAAGTGATTCCTGGGTGGAGCAAGGATTTCTTTCCTTACCTGCCCCATTTGTTCTGAGGCTCAACCACATTGCTCTTGCCAATGGCCCAATCGCCCACTTCAGCACCCTCCCTCCCTGAGCCTCTGGTGATCCACCTGTTGCTTTGGTGGCTCTGTAGGCCTACAGAGCCACCAAAGCTGTAGCTGAATGGGCAGGTGAGGGGGAAACCTGCCCCACTTGTTCCACGGCCGCTTTCAGCTGAGCCGCATTGCAGCAGCATTGGGCACAATGTAATGTATTCCACACAAGAATGGCAGCTGTCAAAGGCCACTCCATGTGGCCGCACTGACAGCTGTCATAGAGAGGTTGCACACACGCAGACACCTCAGCCACTGACAGCCGCTAGCTGTCAAAATGCCGGCTAGGCTTACCCGGGTTCCCAGCTGAAATGGCAGCCAGCTGACAGGATTCCCCAGCCCAGAGGCACATGCGCTATCACTGGGGAAATGTCAAAAGCTGCCAGCTGATTATTGGGCACGACCCCTCGGCGGGAAAACACCCGTCCCTGATTCGTTAACCTGTTTGACAGTTGCCTATATAAAGGCTGTTTGTACCATTCTGCCCCGTCCGGGCTGAGTCAATAAATGTTTGAGCTGAAGCCATCATCTCACTCTTCATTGCCTGAGCTAATTCACTTGGCGACGAGGATGGGATCGCGGTACAACTAGCTGAAGTCACGGCCTGGAAGGGAAACCATCCCAGCCGAATCGCTGAAGTCACGAGCTAAGTCACTGGCTGGGGCAGGCTAATCTTCTTTAGTGCCACAGTACCGCTGACCCAACATGGCAAATCTCGGGCATGTCAGAGAATTCGACGTCCGCCACCCTGAAGGCTGGGAGTCACATTGGGGCCAAGTCGAGGGGTACCTCGTTGTGAATAAAATCACTGAGGACCGCCACAAGGCCGCCGCGCTCCTATGCCTCAGTGGACCGGCAGTATATGACATCGCCGTGGGACTCTGCAGCCCGGACCTGGTCGCCACGATGCCCTACGCTGAGCTAACAGATCGCCTCAGCAAACACTTTATGCCCAGGCGGTCAGAGCTGTATTGGCGACTCCATTTCGCTCGCCGTCGACAGCAACCGGGGGAACCTTCCACTGCCTTCATCGCTGGGGTCCGGCATGCCGCTCGGAAATGCCATTTCCCGGACCTGGAGGACCGCATACGGGATCAAGTCATCGCTGGCCCCCAGAACGAACGCCTGCAGAGGAAACTTGTGGCAAGGCCCACAATGGACCTCGCAGAGCTCACACTAGAGATAATGGCATATGAGGACAGCCACCGTGAAGACCCCCCGGCGTTCAGCGACAACCCTGGCGCCTCGGTCCATCAAGCTCGGGAAGCTGACCAAGGAACTCCGGAGCCCGGCTCCGGAGTAGATGCAATCCTTTCCCGATTCAACCGGATGGTTACCAGGCGAGACGGAAACCGCGGACAGAGCAGACCAGCGGCCCCCAGCACGAAGAAACCTCTGACAGGCAACAGGGTCAGATGTGCAAGTTGCGGTGGGGCCCACACGAGAGCCACCTGTCGCTTCAGGAACGTGAAATGCCACGGTTGTGGGAAGACCGGCCACATCCGTTCTGCATGCCGCAGTCAAAACCGGGAGACCCTCCACAAGCTTGATGAGATCCCCGCATGTAGGACCAAGTTTCCCGCCCTCCCCACGGGTCTGTAGGGTCCGTATTTTCCCAACCCAAACCCACTGCCACGCACCTCATCCGTGCAAAGGTCAAGGCCTGGGTCAAAATTCAGGGAGTCCCCTGCGAGATGGAGGTCGACTCAGGGTCCTCCGTCTCCATCCTATCATGGGACACACTCCAAAAAATAGCAATTAAAACCAAACACCGCATTCCCTTGCTACCTTCCAAGGTCCTGCTGGCAGATTTCCAGGGCGCTCCTATTTCCAGAGCGCTCCTATAGAATTAAAGATCAAATTCAAAAAATTCAAAGGGAACCTTTTAGCCCAAATAACCGAACACCCCCAGACCAGCCTTATCGGGTTGGACTGGTTTGAGGCATTAGGCATTCACCCCACCAATTCAAAAATCCAAGCCATCAAGGCTGACCCAGCACCCAAGAATAAAACAGAGCTCCAGGCATTCCTGGGGCTCCTGAATTTTTACCACGCTTTCCTACCTGGCAAAGCGACAATAGCAGAGCCCCTCCATAGATTGCTGGACAAAGGAGCGCCCTGGCAATGGACCGCCGCTCATAACAACAGTTTTATAAAACTAAAACAACTACTGTCTAGCAATACTACCATTTCGCACTACAATGAAACCAAGCCCCTATGCATCTCTTGCGATGCCTCCCCTTACGGAATCGGAGCGGTCCTAAGCCATACATTAACCAATGGCACGCAAGCCCCAGTAGCATATTACTCTAGGACCCTCTCGAGGGCTGAATGCAACTACGCACAAATTGATAAAGAGGCACTGGCCATAGTAGCTGGAATTAAAAAATTCCACGATTATCTCTACGGCAGGCCCTTCACCATTTACACAGACCACAAACCTCTCCTGGGGTTATTCACGTGGGACCGCCAAACCCCCCAAATATTATCCCCTCGCATGCTGCGATGGACTACATTTCTCTCTGCATATTCCTACCAGTTAATCTATAAACCTGGCAAAGAGATGTCCCATGCAGACGGTCTCAGCAGACTACCCCTGCCGCAAATAGACCCCGACCCAGCCCCGGCAGGTTGTATATTAGCCATACAGGAGCTCTCTGAATGCCCAGTGACAGCCAAGGGCATCACGTCCGCCACCAGCAGGGACCCAACGCTCAGCAGAATCCTGGCCTGGGCATCGTCAGGCTGGCAGTCTACCTGCCCCAGCCCCACCATCCAGCCCTATTTCGGGAAACGCCACGAGCTCACCACCCACTTAGGCTGCATTCTATGGGGGTGCAGGGTGATAGTTCCTCCATGCCACAGACCCAGGGTCCTCCAGACCTTACACGACGGTCACCCGGGCGTCACAAAGATGAAAGCCCTGGCACGCAGCTACATATGGTGGCCTTCAATTGACAAAGACATCGAGGCACACGTAGCTGGCTGCTACCTGTGCCAGCAAACCAGGCCAGCGCCCCCCCCATGCCCCTATACACAAATGGGAAACTACAAAAAACCCCTAGTCCCGCATCCACCTCGACTTCGCTGGCCCCTTCCAGGGACAAACCTTTCTTATCATTGTAGATAGCTTCTCTAAGTGGTTGGAGGTTCTCCCGGTTTCTAGCACCACCACAAGTGCCACCATCCAGGCTCTAAGGGGTTTTTTTCGTGACGCATGGTCTTCCTGATGTAATAATCACTGACAACGGGCCTCAATTTACCTCCCGTGAATTTCAGATCTTCACGACGAGCAATTGTATTAGACATGCCACGTCGGCCCCCTTTCACCCATCGAGTAATGGCCTTGCAGAGGTCATGGTGAAGACCACCAAAGACTCCCTCCGCAGGCTCGTCACCGGAGACTGGCACCTCCGACTCGCCCGATTCCTCCTCGCCCAGCACACCACACCCGTATCCACCACCGGGAAATCCCCCGCTGAACTCCGCTGGGGCCGCCAGCTGGTGACTTGACTCGACAGGCTCCACCCTGACAGGCCTGCAGCCGAAAAAACCATCATTCCGCCGTCAAGGACTTTCAACCAGGGACAAAATGTCTGGGCCTGCAACTATGGGGGAAGGGACAAATGGACCCAGGGGGTTATCCTTGAACAAACCGGCCCCCTATCTTATACTATTAACATCGGCGGAGGGCTCACCCTTCGGAGGCACGCAGACCAACTGCGTCCCAGGGCACCCCCCAACAGTCCTCCAGAGCCTACGCCAGAAGACACCGACCGTCCCAGCACCGATCACCCTGCCATCACGCAAACACCCCCCGATCTTCGAACCATGCCTCCCGAGGAGACTTCCGCGACAAACGAAGAGCCACCGCTCCGCCGCTCCACAAGACCCAGACGACCCCCGGCCTACCTGGCGGACTTCGAGTGGGCCGGAGACTCGCCCACAAGCATTCGGCCATAGTTAAAACCTGTTCAAGTTACACTGTTCTTTTTCAAGGGGGGGGGGAAAGGGGTGTAATGTATTCCACACAAGAATGGCAGCTGTCAAAGGCCGCTCCACGTGGCCGCACTGACAGCTGTCATAGAGAAGTTGCGCACGCGCAGACACCTCAGCCACTGACAGCCGCTAGCTGTCAAAATGCCGGCTAGGCTTACCCGGGTTCCCAGCTGAAATGGCAGCCAGCTGACAGGATTCCACAGCCCAGAGGTGCATGCGCTATCACTGGGGAAATGTCAAAAGCTGCCAGCTGATTATTGGGCACGACCCCTCGGCGGGAAAACACCCGTCCCTGATTCATTAACCTGTTTGACAGTTGCCTATATAAAGGCTGTTTGTACCGTTCTGCCCCGTCCGGGCTGAGTCAATAAATGTTTGAGCTGAAGCCATCGTCTCACTCTTCATTGCCTGAGCTAATTCACACAATACACGAGGTGGCAAACAGCCATGTTGCATCAAAGCCGTTCATTTCCTGCCTCCTGCCCAAAGCCACTACCATGAGGCCATGAATCAAGCTGGGTAGTGGTAAGAAAATGGTATACTGGTTCCTTAGCTCTGTCCGGCTTGTTCCGCGGCCTCATGGCAGCGGCATTGGGTACAACACATGAGGTGGCAAATGGCCGTGGCCAGAGGCAAACAACCACGTCATGCCAAAACTGGCCATTTGCTCCCTCCTGCCCAGTGCCACTGCCATGAGGCTGCGTAACAAGCTGGGCAGTGGTAAGAACTTACCTCCACCCAGCTTCTTCTGTAGCCTCATGGCAGCCGCATTGGGTGTGACACATTAGGCGGCAAACAGCCATGTTGCACTGAAACCAAGTGGGCCAGCAGGCTGTGGCTGCTGATGTACACAGTTGGCCCCATACGCTTGCTGTGTGCAGGGGCCAATGGTGTCAGGCAGCAGCCGCCTGGCCCATGCCTCACCTTGCCTTGCCCTGTGGCAATGACACCCCTGCCCTGTCCCCTCCCTTGCCTCACCTCACCCCACAGGATGAGCTTCCTGCACACTGTCCCACCCACCAGAGACCGCCTGGATCTTCCCAACCCTGCCTGGCCCCCACAGGCATCCCTCCCTATGAGCAACATTGAGGTGGCCATGCCCACCCCATCCACGCCCACCCAGTCTGCCATGACCACTGCAGCCATGCCCACCCAATTGGCCATGCCCACCCAATTGGCCATGCCCACCCAATTGGCTACACCAACCCAATTGGCCACACCCACCCAATGGACCACACCCACCCACTATAAGTGGGTTTTGGGTTGCAGTTTGGACACTCGGTCTTTAAAAAGGTTTGACATCACTGCCCTAAGACAAAACCACCCTATATTCCACTGCAGTTTCCTAAAGCCTGAGATAACCTTGCCTCTATGGCCAGTAGCTCACCCAGCATCACAACCCAATTTGGTTAAGGGTGAACAGCACTTTGAAATTAAAGAAATCCTGGATTCATGCAGATACCATGGAGTCACCCAGTATTTGGTGGCTTGGAAAGATCTTGGAGCATTCCAAAATGAATAGGTTCACAAGAAACATGTTAGAGCCCCTAGGTTACTCAAATGTTTTCATGAACATTACCTGGATAAACCTGATTAATCAATGCATTTTCCCCTCCACTTTTATATTTTCTGTTTCTCCAATTGGATTCCTCCTTCTTTTAAGGGGGGCAGTATGTCAGGCTCCTCATATCCATGTGGGGTGCTGCCATTTTGTTGGGGGGGATCTTTGAGTTCTCTGTGATGTGTTTCTTTTGCTTTGTTTTTCTGCACTCTTTGGGGGCAAAAGTGGGGAGGGACTTCTGATCATGTCCTCAATGAATTTTGCCTAGGCTAGACTACTCCACTTCCTATTTTGCAGAGCTCAGTTTCAGTTCACTCTCATGAAATTCCTGGATGCATATTTGGGAGAAAAAAAGAACCCTTTTCATGTGTGATCCATTGCTGTGCAAATGTTTCTGTTCTTGCAAAGGAGTTAATGCAAGTGTCTCCTTGGTCATCCTCTGGGATTCTGCTTCCATTGTTTTCTAATAATGGCTTCATTATCACCCCTTTTCCAAAAATGTTCTCATTTCTCTTATTTAGCTTGTCCTACTAGAAGAAATTCCTTATATCAAAGAAGCAGTTTAAAGGCCATAATCCTGACATTAATTTCTACAAAACTGAAGGCATTTGATAACATTTGTCTGATTACATGAGACAATATATATATATATATGGTTTATTTGCTTTGCTTTGAGGCTTTGATGGTTTTGTTTATGTATATAAGAGATACCTCTTTGTCATTGTTTAGATATTGGGAGGAGCCATATATGCATGCTTAATCAAACAGAAAAATTCAGATTATTGTAATATTTTGATTAGAAGCTGAACCAACCTGTCTTTTAATGCACTATTCATTGTTGGGGGAAAATAAACTTGCTGCTTTAATATAGCCAAAAAATTTGAAGAAAAACAAGTCATAATATTCTCTTGGATTTGATTTCATCTTCTGGGTAGCAGATTATTCATTTAAGTCAAGCTAGGCTCAGGATAGTGGAAACACTGGTACCTCAGAGAATTTGAATGAGAGTGTCAGAATCCACCTCAGCCCACATCCCTTTCCATAGGGCTTTCCTCCTTCCCTGCCTCATTGTTAAACTTTTTTTTTTGCAAAGTCCCCTGGTAAGGTTCTTCCTTCCAGGTTGACCCTTAATGCAGATCCTGTCTAATGTCAGAACCCACCTCAGCCCACATCTTAAGAAAGTAGGACTCTTGGAGACAAGATTTTCCAAACAGGAACTTTTACTAAGAAATAGGAAATAGCAGGCATAATAGACAGGATCTGAGGAATTACCTCACAGATCGATATTTTTAAAGTGTCACCAAGCAAACCCCACCCAACAGTTCATTCGGTCAGTTCCAGATCAGCCAAGCTCCAGGAGGTAAGCTCACCATGGGAAAGGAGAGATAACAGTCCATTTGAAGTAGGTTCATTTCCACCCTCCTCACACTTCATTCGGAGAAACAAACCAGATCCTGGAGGGTTGCATTTCTCCCTTTCCCACCCCCTTTCCTAGATGCCCATAAGTTGAGAGGGAATGCCTAGTAAGAAAGCAATTGATTATATTGTGAAGGATAGCAGGCAGGTGGAATAAACAAGGGTTACATTTAAGGGAGGAAGTGAAACCAATAAAGCCCCATGCCTGTTTCCTCTCCCCCTTGGGAATGGCAGAATCCAGGGGAAGATGAGATTTGAGTTTAGCTCAGAGGAGATAGTTAGAAATGAAATATAAATGGATTCTGACATCCTGCCCCCTTTAAAAATAGGAGAGATCCACCTGTAGAGGAAACAAAAATAGACATGTTAGCCTGGTTTGTTAGGATATTCTGTATGAAACTTCTTAAGCAACTTAGGTGCTCTAATGTGATGTTTAATGACCCACTCATTTTCTCAGGATGGAAGGTGTTTCCAAGCTATTAGGTATTGAATTGTTCCATGGTACTTTCTAGAATCTAGGATTTCTTTTACCTCGAAGTGTTGTTCTCCTTCAACCATGATAGGAGGTGGGGTGGTGGTGTAAGGGTGACTGTTGTTCCCTTTTTAGTAAACTGCAGTGAAAGATTGGGTGTATTTGCCTAAGGTTTTGGGGTAATTCTAATTCTATTGTTACTGTGTTTATGATTCTTTTAATTAGAAAAGGTCCTATATATTTTAGTCCAAGTTTTTTACAAGGCTGTGGGGATTTTAGGTATTTTGTAGATAAATATACCATTTCTCCTACCCTGAATTGTGTGGGTTCAACTCTCTTTTTTTCTGCCTGTGCTTTGTATGCTTGCCTAGCTTCGTCTAAAGTTTTCCTAACAATTGGCCAGGTGTTTTACAATTGTGCAATCCATTCTTTCAGCAATGGGATTTCCGGTTGGGTTGGGATTAGTTCTGGCATAAGGTTGAAACTTTGACCAGTGGCTATTTGAAAAGGAGTGTAGCCCGTGCTGGAGTGGACTGTGTTATTGTAAGCAACTTCTGCGAAGGGGAGTAGGTCTGTCCAATTTGTTTGCTGGAAATTAATAAAGCATCTTAAGTATTGCTCAAGTACTGAGTTCTCGCGTTCCTATTGGCCATTCCCCTGAGGATGATGACTAGATGTCCGTCCCTGAGTAGTTCCTAAGAGGGATAAAAATTCCTTCCAAAACTTTGACAAAAATTGCACTCCCCTATCAAATATGATGCTTTGGGGTGCACCATGCAGTTTGTAAATATGCTGCACGAATAGTTTCGCTAAGGTTTTTGCAGTGGGAATCTTTTGGCAAGGGATAAAGTGCACCTGTTTGGAAAAGAAATCCATAACCCCCCCAGATGACAGTGTTCCCATTGCTTTCTGGGAGTTCCACTATAAAATCCATGGCTATTCCATTCCATGGGGCTGAGGGTTTTGCCACTGGTTGTAACATTCCGGGTGACTTCCCCTGCAGCCTCTTAGGCATTCCGCACATTTGGCAGCTGGCCACGTAGCTTTCTATGTTCATTTTCATGGATGGCCACCAAAATTGCCTTTTAGTTAAATGTAAAGTTTTTACAAACCCAAAATGTCCTGCTGATTTTGTATCATGGCACAACTGCATGAAATTGATCTTCTGGGTGGCAGGTATATATAACTTCTCCCCCACCCAGGGTAGTCGGTCTTTGTGCACACATGTCTATTTTTCTCGAACCATTCATCTGTTTCGGAATTCGATTCCAGTTTGGCTATCCAGCAGCAGCTTCATTTTAGCTTGGGCCCTGGTGGTTACTGGCACTGCCAGTTGTTGTTCGGGCATAAGTGGTTCATGTGCTGTTATATTGGGGCATGTGAGACAGTGCATCTGCCAGGGAATTCTTTCCCCCCGGTAAGTGTTTAAGTGTGAAATGGAATCAATGAAAGTGCTGAGACCAGTGAGCTTGCTTAGGAGTGAGTTTTCTGGGTGTTTTTAGCACTTCCAAATTTTTGTGGTCTGTCCAGACCTGGAAGGGGATTTTATTTCCTTAAAGGAAATAACACCACATAAGTAATGACCACCTCACAGCATAACCCTCCTTTTCCCACACAGCCCAACATTGTTCTGCCTCCATGAGTTTCCTGGATGTATATGCAGACAGTTGCAGTGCCCCCTCATCATTTTCCTGTAATAATACAGCTCCCACTGCCACATCGCTTGTGTCTGCCTGTATTACGAAAGGTTTATCAGGGTCTGGGTGTCTCAGTACGGGTTCAGCAGAAAAAACAATTCTCTTTAGCTTCTCAAATGCTACTTGAGATTCCATTGTCCACTTCAGGGGACGGCTAGGTTTCACTGTCCCCCCCTCCTCATTTTCAATGTTCATGAGGGGCAGGGCTATTTGGGTGAATGAAGAGATGAATTGGCAGTAGAAGTTTGCAAAAACCAGGAAACTTTGCAATTGCTTCCTTGTGCGGGGTGGTACCCATTCTAATACTGCCCTGACTTTCTTGGGGTCCATTTCAATGCCCTGCAGGGATATGCTATACCCCAGGTAGTCTATTCTTTCCTGATGGAATTTGCATTTCAATAATTTAGCATATAGGTGGGCAGCCCACAATTTTTTTAGAACTGCTCTGACTAGATTAATGTGCTCCTCTTTGGTCTCAGTGAAGATAAGGATGTCATCTAAGTAAACCAGAACCCCCTTAAATAGGTGCTCTCTTAGCACTTCATTGATTAATTGCATAAAAACTGTGGGGGCCCCTTGCAGTTCAAATGGCAGAATTTTGAACTGGTAGCAACCCATTGGACAATTGAATGCCGTCTTTCATTCATCCCCTTCCTTGATCCTAATGTGGTAGTATGCTTCTTTTAGGTATAGTCTGGTAAAAATCCTTCCTCTCAATAGGTGGGATAACATGTCCTTCACGAGGGGTAGGGGATACAGATTACTTTCACTAATTGCATTCAGGGCTTGGTAGTCTATGCACAAATGCATAATGGCATCCTTCTCTCTAAATAGGACCGGAGCAGCCACTTTGAGTTTGGCAGATTCAATAAATCCCCTTTCTAAGTTTTTATTTATGAATCTTTCCATCTCCTCCATCTCTTTAGGGCTCATGGAGTACAGCCTGGGCTTTGGGAGTTTTGCCCCGGGTTTGAATTCTATAGTACAGACCGTGGATCGGTGAGGAGGGAGCTCATCCACCTGTTCCTCACTGACAACTTCAGCAAGGTTTTGGTATTCTTCTGGTATTTCTGGTAACCCCTTCTCTTGTCCCACTGATGCTGTCTATGCTCCTCAGGTTTGGGGGGCCCTTTGGGGTTTTAAGTTCGCACACTCCCCCTCTGGGAAGTTGAGTTCTGCTGTCCTCCAATTTACCCAGGTATTCCATTTCTTTAACCATTCCAGTCGGAGGCTTCAACTGGTGCAGAATGCAGCGGCGTGAGTTGTGTTGGGGGTCTCCCGATACTCCCGTGTAACACCTCTGCTCCGTGAGCTGCATTGGCTGCCGGTTGCCCTCCGGGTGAGATTCAAGGTGCTGGTAATGACCTATAAAGCCCTACATGGCATGGGTCCGGATTACCTACGGCAGCACCTGCGGCCGGCGTCAACTTCCCTCCATCCAGTGCACTCCCACAGAGCGGGCCTCCTCAGGGTGCCACCGGTCAGAGAATGTCGGCTGGTGGCCCCCAGGGGGAGGGCGTTCTCTGTGGGTGCCCCGGCCTTATGGAATCAGCTGCCGGTTGAGCTCCGGATGGCACCTGACCTTAGCTCCTTCCGACGCGGTCTGAAGACCTACCTGTTTGAACAAACCGGCCTGGCCTGATGGGGGATGGGCTGGGGTTTTTATTGGGGATTTTTATATTTTTTACTGTTTTAGCTTGGGCTCTTATTTAATTCTTTTTTAATTTTTGTATTCTGTACTTTTATATGTGCCCTGTTCACCGCCCTGAGTCCTTTGGGAGAAGGGCGGTATACAAATATAATAAATGAAATGAAATGAAATGAACTCAGACCAGGCCGGCTTGTTCAAATAAATATGTTTTTAGGTCACGTCGGAAGGAGCGAAGGTCGGGAACCATCCGGAGCTCCACCGATAAACGGTTCCAAAGGTCTGGCGCACCCACAGAGAACGCTCTTACCCTGGGGGCCGCCAGTCGACACTCTTTGACCGACGGCACCCTAAGGAGGCCCTCTCTGTGGGAGCGCACTGGACGAAGGGAAGTTGATGCCGGCAGCAGATGCTCCCGTAAGTAACCCGGACCCATGCCATTTAGGGCTTTATAAGTCGTAACCAGCACCTTGAATCTTACCCGGAGGACAACCGGAAGACAATGCAGCTCATGGAGTAGAGGTGTTACATGGGAGTATCGGGAAGCTCCCACCACCACTCGCGCGGCTGCATTCTGCACCAGCTGGAGCCTCCGAGTAGTCCTCAAGGGCAGCCCCATGTAGAGAGCATTGCAGTAGTCTAAACGGGAGGTCACGAGTGCATGAGTGACTGTGCGCAAGGCATCCCGGTCTAGATAGGGCCGCAACTGACGTACCAGGCGAACCTGAGTGAAGGCCCCCCTAGTCACAGCTCCTATATGATCATCCAAGGAGAGCTGTGAATCTAGGAGGACACCCAAGTTACAAGCCCTATCTACGGGGGGTAATATCTCACCACCCATAATTAGCGATGGAATATTCTGAATTTCCCGAGACGCCGGCACACACAGCCACTCAGTCTTGTCAGGGTTGAGTCGAAGCCTGTTCCTCCCCATCCAGACCCAGACCGCCTCCAGGCAATGGGACATCACGGAGAGGGCATCACTGGGGTGGTTTGGGGTGGAGATAAAAAGCTGGGTATCATCAGCATATTGATGATACCCAACCCCAAAACCACGAATGATCTCACCCAGCAGCTTCATATAGATGTTGAACAGGAGAGGCGAGAGGACCGACCCCTGAGGCAATCCACAAACAAGAGGCCTCGAGGCCGACCTCTGCCCTCCTGCCAACACCAACTGCGAACGTACCAGGAGGTAGGAGGAGAACCACCGTAAAACGGTGCCTCCCACTCCCAACCCCCAAAGACGCCGCAGTAAGATACCATGGTCCATGGTATCAAAAGCTGCTGAGAGGTCTAATAGGACTAGGACAGAGGAACAACCCCTGTCCCGAGCCCGCCAGAGATCATTCACCAGCGCGACCAATGCCGTCTCCGTGCTGTACCCGGGCCTGAAGCCCGATTGGTATGGGTCTAGACAATCAGCTTCCTCCAGGAACAGAGGGAGCTGCTGCGCCACCACACTCTCAACAACCTTCGCAAGAAAGCGAAGGTTGGAGACTGGTCGAAAGTTGTTTAAAACAGCTGGGTCCAGGGCAGGCTTCTTGAGGAGGGGTCTCACCACCGCCTCCTTTAATGCGGCAGGAAAACTACCCTCATTCAGAGAAGCAGTTATCACTGCCTGGAGACAGCCTCATGTCCCCTCCTGAGCTGAATAAACCAGCCAGGAGGGGCACGGGTCCAATAAACAGGTGGTGGAGCTCAGCCTCCTCATAATCCTGTCCACCTCTTCCAGAGTCACAGGGGCGAACTCCTCCCAGATGACATTGACAAGATCACCCATGTTCTCACCGTCAGACTCTGCCCAGTCGGAGGCCAGACCGGTCCGGATCCGAGCAATTTTGTCCAACAGATGCTGGCTAAACTCCTCGGCATGACCCTGCAAGGGCTCCTCCCTCACCTCCTGATTCAGGAGGGAGCGAGTCACCCTAAACAGGGCGGCCGGGCGATTATCTGCGAACGCGATGAGGGCAGCAAAGTAGTTTGACCTCGCTGTCCTCATCGCCACGAGGTAAGACCTTGTAAAGGACCTTAGTCACAATCGGTCGGATTCAGACCGGCTAGACCTCCAACAGCTCTCTAGGCCCCATCTCCGACGCTTCATCTCCCGGAGCTCTGCAGAGAACCACGGAGCCCACTGGGATCTGCACCGGGTCAGGGGCCACATGGGTACAACTTGGTCGAGTGCCTCAGTGGCTGCCTTTTCCCAGGCTTCCACTATTGTGGAAGCCAGGCTTCCACTAGGGCCTCAGCCGAGCTGTGAACTTAGGCGGCAGGTGGGGACCTGAGGGCCGCCTGGAACCGCTCAGGGTCCATTAGGCGCCCGGGGCGGAACCATCTAGTTGGTTCAACAGCCCCATGACGGGGGTTGTCAAAATGGAAGACCTGCCTCAGGAGATGATGATCGGTCCATGACAGAGGCGTAACGATTGGAGAGCCCCCAACCAGATAGAACTACTGAAGAGGCAATGCCGGGGAAAACCATGGGCCCACCCGCCAACTGAGCAAACATGCAAGGGGGAAAAACCACCGTCCACAGCTAAAAAATCAACAGGCTGTTTCAAATGCAGGAGAGAGGGTCACCGCACTGCAGAACGCCACTCAACCCCCCCCCAGCATCAATCAGAGGCATCACCCTCCAAGAAACTAGGGAAACCCCAAGGCAACCCAAAATAATCTTCCATGAAGGGGACAGAGGCTGTAGAGTCCACAACCACTGCCAAAAACTGGGATTGGATTCCGGCCTACACCGCAGGGGCGGTGAACACCTTGGAAGACAGCTCAGTGGGAGAACCTTTGGTAAGTGGATCCATTCCACCCATCCTTAAGACAGTGACTATATTAGCTTCCTCTATGCCTAAAGCCATCAAAGTAAAAGCCCTAATAGACTCTGGTTGCACCCGCTGCCTCATCAGCCCAATGCTGGTGGGAGATTGAGCATCCCAGTGAGGAGACTAAAACAACCAATCTCCTTTAGCCAATTATATGGGTCAATAGCAGGGGGGCAGCTACCCTAGCCACTTTACCAATTCACCTATCCCTGGGGTCTCATGAGGAAGAGTAGTGGCCCCAAGCATGGAATGCCCAATGATTTTAGGACTGGAATGGCTGAAGAAATGGAACCACGGGATAAATTGGAGGACAGCAGAACTCAACTTCCCAGAGGGGGAGCCTAGGAGCTTAAAACCCCAACGCATCCTCTCAACCCAAAGAGAGGAGTCAGCATCGGTGGGGGAAGAGAAGGGGTTACCAGAAATACTGGAGGAATACAGGGACCTTGTGGAAGTTTTCAGTGAGGAACGGGCAGATGAGATTCCCCCACACTGCCCCACAGACTGCGCTATAGAATTCAAACCTGGGGCAAAACTCCCAAAGCCCAGCATGTATGCCATGAGCCCAAAGGAAATGGTGGAGATGGAAAGATTCATAAAGAAAAACTTAGAAAGAGGGTTTATTAAGCCTGCCAAACCCAAAGTGGCTGCCCCAGTTCTGTTCAGAGAAAAGAAGGACGGTTCTTTTCGCTTGGTTGTTGATTACCGCCCCCTTAATGCAATTAGTGAATGTAATCTGTATCCCCTACCCCTAATGAAGGATATGCTATCCCACCTATCGAAAGGAAGGATTTTTACCAAACTAGACCTGAGAGAAGCATATTACCGCATTAGGATTAAGGAAGGAGACGAATGGAAGACTGCATTCAATTGCCCAATGGGTTGCTACCAGTTCAAAGTACTGCCATTTGGACTGCAAGGCCCCCCCGCAATTTTATGCAATTAATTAACAATGTGCTAAGAGAGCACCTATATAAGGGGGTCCTGGTTTACCTAGATGATATCGTTATCTTCACTGAGACCAAAGAGGAACATATCAACCTAGTCAGAGCAGTCCTGAAAAAGTTGCGGGCTGCCCACTTATATGCTAAACTATCGAAATGTGAATTCCACCAGGAAAGAATAGACTACCTGGGGTATTGCATATCCCCACAGGGCATCGAAATGGACCCTGGGAAAGTCAGGGCAGTATTAGAATGGGCACCCACCCCCGCACATGGAAGAAATTGCAAAGTTTCCTGGGATTTGCAAATTTATATCACCAATTCATCCCTTCATTTGCCCAAATAGCCCTACCCCTCACAAAGTTGTTGAAAACGAAGGGGGGGGGTCCCCAGTGAAACCCAGCCAGCCTCTGAAGTGGACAATGGAATGTCAAGCAGCATTTGAGAGGCTAAAGAGACTTTTTTCTGCTGAACCTGTCCTGAGACAACCAGTTCCCAATAAACCTTTTGTAATACAGGCAGATGCTAGCAATGTAGTGGTGGGAGCCATATTATTACAGGAAAATGATGAGGGGGCATTGCAACCATGTGCATATACATCCAGGAAACTCACGGAGACAGAACAACATTGGCCCGCATGGGAAAAAGAGGCATATTCAGTGAGATGGGCTTTACTTACATGGCACCGGTTCCTGGAAGGAAATAAAATCCCCTTCCAAGTCTGGACAGACCACAAAAATTTGGAAGCACTAAAAACACCCAGGAAACTCACTCCTAAGCAAGCCCGCTGGTCCCAACATTTTTACCAATTCAATTTCACTCTCAAACACTTACTGGGGGGGGGGGAGAATTTCCTGGTGGATGCATTATCTCGCATGCCCGAATATAACAGCACACGGGCCACTGACTCTAAACCACTTGTGCCTGAACAACAACTGGCAGCACCAGTCACCACCAGGGCTCAAATAAAAAATGAAGCCGAAGGTGGATAGCCAAACTGGAATAGAATTCCGAAAGTCTTTGGAAAGTGATGAATGGTTCCAGAAAAATAAACATGTGTGCACAATTAAAGATGGACTACCCTGGGTGGGTGAGAAGTTATACATACCTGCCACCCAGAGGATCAATTTCATGCAACTGTGCCATGATACAAAATCAGCAGGGCATTCTGGTTTGTAAAAACCTTACACTTAACTAAAAGGCAATTTTGGTGGCCATCTATGAAAAATGACATAGAAAGCTATGTGGGCAGCTGTCAAATTTGTGCGATGGCCAAGAGGCTGCAAGGCAAATCGCCAGGACTGTTACAACCGGTGGTGAACCCCTCAGCCCCATGGAAAGTAATAGCCATGGATTTTATAGTGGAATTACCAGAAAGCAACAGGAACACGGTAGTCTGGACTGTCACAGATCTGTTTTCTAAACAAGTGCATTTCACACCTTGCCAAAAGATCCCTTAGCAAAACTTTTCGTACAGCATATTTACAGATTGCATGGGGCACCACAACGCATCATATCTGATAGAGGGGTGCAATTTATGTTGGCATTTTGGAAAGAATTTTTATCCCTTTTAGGAACCACCCAAGGACTGACATCTAGTCATCGAACGGTCAATGTGAAAAGTCTAACTCAGTGCTTGAGCAATATTTAAGATGCTTTATTAATTTCCAGCAAACAAACTGGACGGACCTACTGCCTTTCGCAGAAGTGGCATATAATAATGCAGCCCATTCCAGCACAGGTTACCCTCCTTTTCAAGTAGCTACCGGTCAAAGTTTCAACCCCATGCCAGAACTAACCCCAACCGAACCGGTCATTTCCGAAATGAAGGAATGGATTGCTCAATTAAAAAAACATCTGGCCAATCGTTAGGAAAGCTTCAGATGAAGCTAGACAAGCATACAAGACACAGGTGGACAAAAAAAAGAGTTGATTCCATACCATTCAGGGTGGGAGAGATGGTATATTTATCCACAAAATACCTTAAATCACTACAACCCTGTAAAAAAACTTGGGCCAAAATATATTGGACCTTTTCCAATTAAAAGAATCATAAACCCAGTAACAGTTGAATTAGGACTACCTAAAAATCTTAGACAAATACACCCAAATTTTCACTGCAGTTTACTAAAAAGAGAACAAGTCACCCCTACGAACAAAACCCCACCACCACCACCTCCCATCATGGTGGAAGGAGAACAACAGTTTGAGGTGAAGGAAATCCTAGATTCCAGGAAACACCATGGAGCAATTCAGTATCTAGTACCTCCCCTCCTCAGAAAATGAGTGGGTCAATGAACATCACATTAAAGCACCAAAGTTGCTTAAGAGGTTTCACACAGAATATCCGAACAAACCGGGCTAACATTTATGTTTTATTTCCTCTACAGATGGACCTATCTTTCTTTTAAGGGGAGGAGATTGTCAGAATCCATTTATATCCTATTTATAAATCCCTATCTGTATGTTCTAAAATCTTACATCCCTCACTGGATTCTGCCATTCCCAAGGAGGAGAAGAGAAGATGTTAATTGGCCATCCTTATCCATTTGTTGCAAGGGTGTTTATTCAGCCTGCCTGGAGACATCATCAGACCAGGGGAAGAACCTTTGAACTGAGAAGAACAAAGAAAGGGAGGGGGGATGCTAAATGGCTAAGAAAAGACCCTGTAAAGAAGATAATACATTTTCTATCACTCTCTCTGTGTGTGCATATGTGTGTGTGCATATTGTGTGTGTGTGTGTGTGTGTATGTACATATACATGAATATGTACATGTATATATGTATATGTATATGCACTGTCAACATTTTATGAGAAGTAATTTCCTTTAAGCAAGTAAACATGTTTGGTTTTCTGCTCCTACTTTCTGTAATATTCTATAGGAGGTGAGGTCCACACTCATATTCCTGGCCTTCCAGAAGAACCTGAAAACCTGTCCCTTGAATGGGGGTCCCAACAAAAGCCTGCTAGATTGGTGGTGGCTGACCGAATAGAGAATGCAGTCTATCACCTTGGTTTTTAGCTTTTCTATACATTTTTCTAATTTTAAGTGTTTTCTAGCATTTTACTTTTTATTATATTGTAAGCCACCCAGAGTCACTTTATTTATTTATTAAAATTTATTAAAAGTAAAGTTAGCTTGAGTTATCCAGCCTTGACCCCATGTTTTTGATGGCTCTCCAAAGTGGGTAACCATCACTGAATTAAAGTCCTCAGTTTCAAACTCTGCAATTCCTATTGGAGACAGAGTGTTAATAGGAATATTGGCAAGAGAAGAAACAATAAGAGGAAATAATAGCATTATTATTAATTTATTATCAATTATTTGAAAATATATGCAGTCCCCATCCCCAGTATATAACTGAGGTTAACTTCAATCTAATTTTACATTCCAGAAGTTCGGTTGCATTGTCTGAGAAATACAATTTTATGAGAGATGTAAAATATCCAGGAAGATATTTTATGCATAATGGAGGGAAAAAAGAGAGAAATGAACATCTAGGATGGGTATATGGATCTGTTTATCTAGTTTTAAAATCAAGTTTGAAGAGTAAGAAACAGCCCTAACAAATTAAAATGTGATGACAAATGTTGTCCTGCATTTCAGGAACAGCAGATCCATCAGGGACAGCTGAAGTGACATCTAGTATAAGACTTATAAAGCTGAAGTGCCAAACATGAGTGACAGCTGACTTAGCAAGCATGGATGACATGTCTTCCACAGAGAATTAGAGAGCAGAAGACAGCACCAAGTAAGTGAAATGCCATTGGCATAAAAGAAAGAAAATGTGGAGATTAAAGGTTATTCACATAAGTATTTTTCCATCTTTCAATGACTTTTGTCCTGTTTTGTCCTAGTATCTTGAATGAATCATCTGTATTGCAGGGGTAACAGGATTACTGTGGTGGCCTTTGCAATCCTCCTGGCACTATTTATACATAATTGACAATTTTCTATATTTTTCCTTCTCCACTGTGTTTTTAAAAGGCAACTTTGGGAAAAGTAGTATCACAGTGTAGTCCTTCATCCCAGGCTAAGCAAATATTGACAATGGGAAATTATATGAAAGCACAAAATCTTCTAGAATTTCTTAAAAGACTTTCTAAACTACTACCCTATAATTCCCTGGGTTTTCTTAAATAATTCATCACTATCCTGAACTTAATGGCAGCTATTCTTGAAACAGAGCAAGTAACTCTTGAAAGTTTTGAAGATAATTCTAAGAAAAGTAAATGTGTTAAATGACAGTTTAAAAGCAATATACATTCTGTAATCTGAAAACTGATTTAATGATTAAATACTGTTCAGAAGAAGAAAGTTTAAATATTAGGAGAAAGGATGTCAAGTTGGAAGGTCATTCCAAATAAGTATTTGTTCAATACTTTGGCAATTTCTAGAAAGAACCAGCTTGGTGTAATGATTAAGGTATCAGGCTAAAAACCAGGAGTCTGAATTCTAGTCCCACCTTAGGTATGAAGTCAACTGGCTGATCTTGAGCCAGTCTCTCTCTTTCAATTCTAGAAGAAGGCAAAACCAAACTACTTCTGAAATCTTGCCAAGAAAACTGTAAGAACTAATCCAGTGAGTCACCAAGAATCAATACTGACTTGAAGGCACCAAAAAACAAACACATTTAAAAAAGGAAAAGAACCTCCAAGTTTATCATAAACGTTTTACAGAAATGTGGGACCAGTTACTCCTTAAAATAGAGCCTCAGATATTTAGGACTTGAAAGATAACTATTGAGGCTTTTCTACATCAGTCTGCCCTTATTTTGGCTCCCATGCTTACTTTATCCCTAAGAAGGAAGCTTAGCATTTCATGAAGAAATAGGTCCAATAATGAAGATTCCCAGTTATCTAGGTCATGGATGTCCCAAAGGTGCTTTTTCAAAAGGCAACTGGACTTTCTTTGTTTTCTTTGAAGATGTTTTGCTTCTCATCCAAGAAGCTTCTTTTCAAAAGTTACCTTTTGAAAAAGTGTCGTTGGGATGAAGAAATAGTAATACCAAGATTTTTGTTTTATATGACCTGTAAGAGTTCTGTATCTCTCTAACTGATCATGTCCCTACTCTAGAAGATGAAGAATGGAGAGGACCCCCTGCCCCTTTGCATCACTCCAGTATGCAGTAGGATGAATTGCTTTTCATACTGTTCCATTGATAAACTTTCCAGCTCCTAACTTGTGACCAAAATTACTTTGTGCTTGTATTAACAGGAGTTTTGCTGGGCAGCAGCTGGGAAATGAAACTGGATTTGGTGTATTTACCAATCCTAAGAGTTGCAGCAGCACCTTCTGGCCTGCAGCTTCTGATATAAACATCCTCACTGGATAAACCATGCAGATATGGTTAAGTACTCATGACATTATTTTGCTCATACCTGGAAAAAAATCCAAATCTATACAGAAGCAGATATTTGTTTGAAGAACTCAGATCAACAAGTTGGCATCGGGTTAAGGCAGGATAAGGCATTCCAAAATTTCATTTTTCAGGCTGGGTAATAGAGAAGTTGATCAAACCATATATATTTCCTGTATTTTTTTCCTGTCCTTACTCAAGTTAATTTATCTGCAACCCATTTTAATAATCTCCTAATGCAGGTCGCTTACATTCCATTCTTCAGATCTCAAACTTGTACATTGAGTGGAAAACTGAGTGGATTAAAATTCTGTGCAACGATGAGGCTACTAGAAAGTGTGCAGAGATGGCACCTTGGTCCTTGATTTGAGAATTCAGAGGAGGCTCAGCAAGGAAATTGTCACTTATTATTAGCTTGTCGCACCTATAAAAGAGCCATGGAATAAAGAGAATGGAAGTGATTTACTGATGGCAACTGGGATGCTCACACCAGGCTGGTGTACAGATAATTTCTCAGAGCAGTAGGAAAGGAATAACACATTGCCTTGGAAAGGATGTGCCTGAGACTTTAGAAGTGTCTAATACCTGCCTGGAGCAAAGGAATTAATATGAGGTATTCTTCACTCTGCCATTTTCAACTTTGATAAATACTTAAAATGTACTTTTTTAGAAAGTCATTAACTTCTGAGATAGAATATTCAGCTCTAATCTTTGGAACATGTGAAGTTGCACTCCAATTTGTAACCAAATGTATACCACATTTTTTAAATCAGAGAATTGTGTCTCATAAGGCTATAATACCTTATAAGTGAATTAAGAGATTCAACTCATTTGAATATTTCATTCATTATTGTGATCTTAAAGAAAATCTATGGACATCTAAATTTACAAAAGGGAGGGGAGAGGAAGAGAAGAATAAAGGGGACTTTCAAGCTGTAAACTGAAGTAATGCAGATGAACTGGACACATATGTTGCACAATAGGTGATTCAGAGCAATACAGCACATGCTGTTTTATGATATGGAAAGCAATCAAATCTTATTTGCAAAAAATTCAGATCAATTGAATTTTAATGAGAAGCAGGTGCTGAAGTGTAGCATCCACAAAGAATTCTGGGAATGTTTAAAATTAGTCCCATATTTGCCAGGAGACAGTTGGGTACATAAACTTTTTTATTTCTTGATTCATAGGTTTGTTCGGACTGCAGATTGCTCTGCCATTCTGAGTTCAGTAATTTGAATAAATTATGCTGAAAATCACTCGGTGGTTCATTTTGTGTGAAATTATATTTTCACTGGAAAGGTTAATTTTGAAGGGAGCTTGAATGGCTGGAAATTGTGCAGCTGGGGAGTCTGCATGTTCAGAAGGTAGCAGTTATTAAAAGCGATTGCATTTCCTCCCCGATTTCTCCTGAGACCAGAATCAGTGGAGATGTTAAACCTTGCTTGACACCCCAGTTGGATAATTGTGGGTGTGGGAGCTAATCAGTAGAAGATGTGTCCTCAATTTAAATCTTGTCAGTTAGTCAAGATTAGGGCTTCCTGTATTGAGCACGATTAGGTTGGTTGCATATCAATGTGCTTGTACAGATGTCCACAAAGCTTGTAGCAGTGAGGAGTTTGAGCATAGCAAAGGCTAAGAAATTAAACCACACCACACATAAATGGAGATTTTTAGCTGCCAGATTATTTTTAAAAATATTACTTTTAGTATTAATTGTGTAGTCACTGACAAAAGCCACTCTACAGTAGCCTTAAGATACAGGAGTGAGTGCAGAAAATCTTTTAATTTAGCATGCCGTCTTATATATGCTTATTTCAGTTTCACCAAAGTGAACCAAAGCTTGCTCTTGAGTATACATGCATCAGATTATGCTTTCAGCACAAATTGCATTCAGAAGAGGAGAGGGAGTCATAGTGGTAATTTATAGAATGGAAATATATGAACTACTGTTCAGAGGATACTTGCCAAACATTATTCCCTAATTTATTTACACTCCTGTTGCTTCAGGTTCTTTTCATTTAAGTGCAGAGTACAAAATGCTCATTAATTCAAAGGTGAATCATTGCCCCTGTTCAAAATTCAGTATAAGTCCTGTTCTGTGAATCTTGTGTCAAGGAATTTGAATGAAGTTCTAGCCTAAATGAAACCATCTTTCTCTTTGTCCTTCTTCAAATCAAAGCATCACCTTATGAAAAATGTGGCATTTCTTTTTCAACAAATCCATGAAGATCAAAAAGAGACACAGGCTCTTGTTCAGATAGTATAATATATAAATATATATTTTACTGAAGGGAAAAAGCACGGAATTCATAAATTAGTGACATAAATGGTCTATAATAGGTGACATCATGATCTCATCAGAAAATGAATTTTAGCCTGGCGTGATCTCAGTGATTAATTCCAAAATGTGCAGTGAATTTTATAGTTCATCAGGCTAGCACTCTGCCATGCTTCTATGTTCCCTAATGATAAATATTTGTAACAGTTTTCACATAACACAAAGGCTCCTTTCAGAAGAGGCCATGTGGCATGGAAAAGAACCCCCAAGGCTGGGGAAAATAAAAATAAAAAGTCACGTCAAGTTTACCACTCCCAAAAGATTTCTAAGCCTGAGCATACAGACTCCACTTGCTACTCATAAGCATCGCAATTTATGACCAGATGGTAATAAATTTAGATTCTATAAAATTTTAAAGGATGTTATTTTTTCCACTCACTTTATTAATTAAGTTTCAACATTTTTAATTTCTTCAGACATAAATGGTAATTTCTCATTTCTAAGGATTTTTACTGATAAGTACAGCCAGTGGTGGGATTCAGCCAGTTTGCACCACTTTGGCATAACCAGTAGCTTGTCACCAAAGAAAAATGCAATAACTTTGATGATATTTTAAATGTGCGTTTGTTGGGGAAGTATACAGCTCTGTGTCTTCTTTGGACTTAAAAATATGCTTGCAAAAATATATTATGCAATTCAAATTCCTCTGGAAAAGTTATTCTAAATTCTGGGGTTTTTTCCATACTAGCAACATAACTACATGTCAGAATCCATTTATATCACATTTCATAATTACACCTAAAAATACCATTACTTATTCCATTCAAGAATATGGCAATGAATATTTCCAGAGGCACATCTCTGAAATATTCCAAAGATTTTATGAAGTATAGTAAAAATTTAAGTTGCGTAATACAATGATTTTGTAGAAAACCACATCTAAAATTGAGACAAAAGATTTAAGTTAGTTTGCAATCATTTCAATGAACATACACTGTGTATCCCCATTAAAATTTATTTATGCTCGAAGACCAAATTCATCATTGTGATATCAGATTGTATGCATCTTATTGCAATATAATGCCATTAATTCTAAAGAATTTATTGAATACAATTTTTAAATAAAAAAGTAATTAATTGCATTATTTAATTTTATTGTATATTGCTAATGAATTGAAATATATTTAAACTAGTATGTTTTTCTTTCCTCTATAGAAACTATGTACCCTTGAATGTAAATTAAATAACCCAATGTGTTATTGTACAAGAGAAAGTATATAGAAGAGAAGAAGTGGTATGTGGGGGAAAGAGAGAAAATGAGAAAGTGATCAGATTATAAATTTTCATGCCAAATACACAGAGAAAAAAAGACTACACATTTTGATGGTATTAATTTGCATATTCTCCTTAAAATGCGGATGTATCAGATGATTTTAAAATAGGCTTCCTGTTCCAGAATTTCGGTGCTCCCAGACATGCGAGGGATTCACTCCTCGAGTCACCTGAATTTCTTCATTGGGCAGCCCCTTTTAAGGGGTTGAAAGTCACCCTGGAGGGGTGATGAGCGGGGGAGAGGTCTCTCCAGTCGGCGGTAGAAGGGCAGCGGCTCTCCTGTCAGCTTGGAGCTACTCTCCGAACTGAAGAAGAAAGGATCGGCCACTCCCATGGCCCATCATTTAACCATTTCCTGCCGAAGCCAAAAGCACAACAAAGCACTTGAAAGCACTTGAAAACCGGGTGAGAATTGTCTTCTTGTTTTCCTAATTGTCTACTTTCCCTGTTAAAAGCTTCTTGAATATGCTTTCCCCTGCAAGGAGAAAGGGAAGGGATTTTTTCCCCCACCCTCCTCAAGAGCAGCCTTTGTCTACATTGGGAGAGAAAAGAAACAGTCTTCTACTAAATTATACTGATTTATTGGACTTACTGCCTTTCTACTTTTGGCCCAAAGTTCCTATATTTACAGAAATGGACTATTCTACCTATTAGTCTAAAAAGGGGACAAAAAAAGAAATAAATAAAAAGATACTGTCTTTTGAAGTACTCTGAGGATATTTAGTGAATACTGTTGGCAAACAAGCTTGCTTACATTTTGGACTGACCTTGGCATTAAGATAAAAACCTGAAACAGCTGGAGATGAATTTGGTTTAGGAGGTGGACTCTTACTGATTTTTTTTGAAAAATAGCCTCCACCAAGGACTATTTATAATTATTACAAAATGGAGAAGGATCAGCCACAAACCTTGCTTGATTATAACCTCATACTTGAAACAATCTACAGAGTCACTGAGATGTCTATCTCCAGATTTAATAATTTACATGCCAACCTTAAGTCACAAATTGAAACCTAGACTGCAACTAAAGAATTTACACCTAAGAATATAATAAAATTGGAAGATATTACTTTTGAGACAGAGGAATATAAGCAACAACTATCCAAAGAACTGACAACTTTAAAAGTACAAGGAACTATCACTATGGCAAATAACCTTAAGGACCAACAACATACTATGGGAAAACTTAATGTGCAAGATAGTGATGTTAACATAGAGGACGTGGAAGATCAACAAAGACAGTTTCCTGAAAGCCTGGATAGCCAAGCATTAATTACAAAATTGGATAAGACTCTCTATTTAAAGCAGATGAACCCAGATGGAAGAGGAATCCAGACCGAACTGAAGATAAAGTTTTTAGAGCAAATACAGAGACTAGAACTAACAGGACAACAACATAATGATTACAAATGCTTTGGTTTCTGTGGATCACTGATGGCTAGATGGCCTCCTTCAATTCAAATAATATGTATTGGAGCGAAGGGAGACCTATCTGGCAATTCAAAGGCCTTGGTCTGGAAACCTGATTGGCAAAAAAAAGAAAGCCCGAGTTAGATTTAAAAAGTGAGTTCTTAGAGAACCATTAAAGGTTATCCTTTTAGTAATCAGTGATCTATCAGGATCTAAAATAGAAAACATTTATGAGATAGAACTAGAATGTGTTTATGTATTTATAAGGCTTATTTTAGACATTATAATTTGTGCACTGACATAATGGAAATTTGGTTTATAGATCCCACGTTTGATATTAAAAGACGTTTGATTATTCTATTCAAGAATTAACAATTAGCTAAAATTTAAAACAGAATCTGGTTGTGTATAAATAGTTCTAGATTGATAAGCATAGGCTGTGGTCCTGTCAGTAATGTGTGATGTATTAGGATGTGAAACAGATGATGTCTATTAGGTAGAACATAACTACTCAGCCACTGTGTACATGTTAGATGCTATAGTTTTTGCTGTAATGAAATAAGGGAAATGGCCAATAACATATTGTGAATAATAAGAAACTTTATTGAAAATATCATAGCGTCCTTATATAAGTCAATATTTGGAATATTGTATGCATATCTCAAAGATGCTTTTTCAAGAGGCAACTGGACTTTCTTGTTTTTCTTTGAAGACATTTCACTTTTTATCCAAGAAGCTTCTTCAGCTCTGACTGGATGGTGGGGAATGGAAGGACTGATATTCCTTGCAGACAGCTGGTCAATTGCATTCTTTTAGAGAGTTGTTAAGGCCACTTGGAGGTTTATCTGTGTCCTCGGGGTCACCTAAGTAGTGCAAATGGGTGTGGAGCCTTGTTAGAACTGCTGAAAGGACTGTGCTGTATACTGGAGATAGATGATGTTGTATCTTCCCCCTCTGTTGAGAGAGAGCTGTTCAATTTTGACATAGATGACCTCTCTTTCAGACCAACAGTCCTCTCTGTACAAAATGTGGACATTTCTGTCTTCAAAAAGAAGAGAACAATAAATGAAGCAATGTTATCATTCCATATATTGCAGAAGTATCTGATCTTCAGCCAACACAACATAGTGCACACTTTAAACCCTAGAATACTCTAAGGCAGAAGCTTGTCCACTCCAAGGATAAATCATCCAGATGCAAACTGAGCAATGTGGTATATACATTACAATGCCGTGAGACATGTGCAGATTTGTACATTGGGGGAAAAAAACACTTCATAAAAACATGGCAGAACAGGACAAGATTCATTAGTCCATCTGCATTTAAAAGACCAAGGCCACTCTTTTGAAGACAACATATGGAATGACTTTGTTTATTGTTGTCTTCTTTTTGAAGACAGCAAAGTCCACATTAATTAATTAAAATAATCACGATGATTATTGCCCTTTTCATCACATGGAAATTAAAATTGTCAGCAACTTTTTCAGAGGCCTGAATTCTATTTCTGAAGCTTAGGATGGGCAGAAGATAAAAACAACCTTGGAGCATCAACCTCTATATCCCTTTTTGTCTATGGAAAAAAGTCTCTGTGTGGGGAAAAAAGAGGTGGAAAATACATATGGGAATATCACTACCTTAGCACTACCTTCTGTTCATTGAACTCTCTCTTCGAAGGCTAGATAAAGATGTCAGGGCACTTCCAAATTATACAATGACATTTTGGGCTATCAGGCATGTGGAAAACAAAAACAAACAAACAAACAGAGGGCCAAAAGCTCAAACCCAATAATCAGGACTCTAGTTAGGACTGGATAAAAGTAATTTGCAAGGGAGATGCTTGTAGTACCAACATCTTTCAAAATCCTTTCCAGTACTTGGCTTATATTTTTGCCGCTTTATTTCATTCTTAGTGTTTGATTGAAATCAGCACCAGCTCTCCTCCTTCAGTTTTACAGGAGGGGGAAATCACACATCAAAATACTATTGAAGTCTTCTGAAGGATTTAGACGAAACAAGGGAAAATAAACAAGCAGAAAGCTCTGTCACTAAATCACAGCAAAACTTTAGAGACCTGAATGGGAGATCAAATAAACCCTGCAGCTGCTGATTCCAGAAGGCAGAATATAACTACAGTCAGAAGGTGGCCCTAGTGCTTTACATTTATTCCTTTGCAGAGTATGATGCAGAAGGTTGTGACCAAACTTCTCTCAACCTTCCCAGGGTTCATAAAAAGGGGAGCCCATAGTACTGTATATCAGCACATGTCCCTGCATTCAATGTACAAATGGAGTGGCTTCAGCCTGCCCAAATAAGGTGCCTTAGGGGCATAACTCTTGTACTGGGCATTTGTCACAATCAAGAAGTGCTAAGCACCCGTCTAGACAGGAGACTTATGTTCATCACTCAAACCCTTTTCATTTTTATCCCTCTTCATCTTATTTCTACCAAGCCTTTTATTTTTCTCTTTCTTCACACACACAAACACATACACCTATGTGGTATATAAAACAGAGAGTCATGCTGATAATTGCTGTAGAAAAAAATGCAAAAAACCACAGTCAGACAGGCCATATACAAAGCTTTTCCATGTCACAGATGATTTTACTCTTCGGCACATTGGCATTCTCACAGTAATGTAACAAATTTCACTGGCCAGCAAGTACATCTGATATGCAAATAAGCAACTAAATTTTCCACTGAATATTAGCTACTGTATGATAATCATGTGCAAGCTTTCTACTATCCCTATAGGCATTGGGGACTAATAAGCTTTAATAGGAGTTTCTGGCTCATACTAATGTGATTTTTTTAAAAAAAATCTTGTTGACAAGAATGGATCTTCTAGTAAAATAGACATTATTTACCCAAAACCAAGGAATTTAAGCTAAATCAAAGAGGGAAATTGAGCCCAATATGCTCCTTTACCAATTCCGTGAAACAAATAGTTTTTTTTTCCAGGCCTGTCATTTGTTGGAATTATAAAAGTTAAAACAAAGCTGTACCTTTTTTCATGCACTTTCATTCTGGCATAAAGTAACTGGATATGTGGGCTGGTAGAGAAAAACTCTACATTCAGCAGATAATTTTTGCTGCCAACTTTTTGTGCCCAAAATGAGTGTAAGAAGCAAACAATTTCTCTGTTGCTGTTTGTGACAAAAGTTGCCAATTCTTTCACCTGCATCTACTTTATATAATATAAATCAAATATTTTCTTATTATTACTGTTAGTAGCCACATTTTACATATAACAGTTACATAATATTTTGCTAGATATTGTTCAAAATATAATTGCAGCACCAGAAATGTTTATGAATTATTATTTTTAAGATTATATGTTTTTAGACTAACCTTATATTTATAAATAAGAGCTGGCCATACATTCAAAATATTTGAAAAATTAAGGCCCATTTAGTTTAGCTTTCTTTTATTCAAAGAAAGTAATAAGGAGAGAAAGAAGGAGGCAATACAGTAATCATAGATATGACTGAATTATTAAAGGAAGCATTTTAATAATGTCATACAATTAAATGAATTAAAATTAAAATTAAATAAAAATAACTCAAAGTTTTAACCAATGTTTTGAAAAACTGCACTTTTGAGACATTTTAACAATGTTCTAGTTTGCTACAGTTTCTGAGACTGTATTACAGCATTTTCCACCCATCCCCTAATATGGCAAGATTATTTGGATTTAAGGCTCAATGGGAAATCATGCCCTCAGCTTCAAAATCCAAAAATCAATGTGTGGATCTTATGTTTTAATTGCATCTGGAACAGAATATCCTAAACATCCACTTGCTTGCCAGTGCCAGTGTTTAAAAGAGGCTACTGCTTAAGAAAAACAAAATCAGTGAGGTTCCACATAATTCACAATTTCATATATTACTAAAGCAATATGGGATTTCACTACAAAGGAGTAATTTTTCAGCAATATTATAAAAAAGAACAGCAAGGAAAAAGAACATAATGTCAATTTGCTTTGACCTGTCTTTCAGAATATTTCTGAGGATTGGGTCCAATAGAAGATGGCAAATACTCCAATAGTGGTGACAATGAGAAGGATAAAAGTAGACCTGCTCAGGGGAAAAAAAACATCTTATGGACACATCTGAAAAAAGCTCATCGTGGCATGGGCAAACTCAATGAAATTAAAAGGAATGAGATAAGAGAAACCTGGTGACTGGAATTGAGTAGTGACCAAAGGAGTTGTCCCTGTATTTGTTGAATGAAGAGGAAATGAAAAGAAAGTTGTCAAGAATTTCAATTAATCACCCAAGATCCTCCTTCCCTCCTACTCATTTATCAAACCCTGCTCTCCCACCCCTTGCCTTTTTCCTCTCAATGTCTTTTGACCTTGTTAAGGCCAGTGGACCTTATTGATTTTTAATGGCTTTGAATTTAAAGAGGCGTCTTGAGTTAGTAAGGTCATTGAAAAGGAATTTGATGTTCTGTTCAGTGCCTAACTTGCCACTGAATGATAGTGATAAATTACTCTATAATACAATATGTAAATGAATTCAAAAATCCTAAAGGAACATATCAGTGCTTAACACCAACCTTCTGAATGGGATCCTGCTGAGTAAAATTTATACATCTGAGACAGTTAGAAAAAAACTTGCTGAAAACAATCATGTGTCTTTCTGTTATAATATCATCTTCATGTGAAATGATACATATAATAAAGACTGTCTGATGACACAGAAATTTTCAAGTGTCCACTACAGCAAAACACTGAAGAACATTTCACATTGTTAGGATTAATTAGCTTCCTATTAGCATATAGGCTTAATTCTTAGAACTAATTCTAAGACTTGTCAAAATCTAATTATATGATGCCTATCATGTTTTCAACTCTAGGTTCCATCACAATATCTAAAGCTGAAGTTGAAAATCCTCTTTCTTAGATTTTCCATCTCTGGCAACTAAGGATTGCAATGTTATACCAAAAAAATGTTATGGATTAGTCTTCACCTAGATACATGGAGAAATACAATCTACTATACTTCTCAAGTGGTATAACACTCAAAGAGATAATTTATTAATTTACTGGTATTTATTTATTGTTCTCTTCTAAGCAGTCATATAGGGACATGGTGGCTCAGTGGGTTAGGATGCTGAGCTTGTTGATCAGAAGTTTTGCAGTTTGGTGGGTCGAATCCCAAGTGCCGCGTAACAGAGTGAGCACCTGTTACTTATCCCAGCTTCTGCCAACCTAGCAGTTCAAAAGCACGTAAAAATGCAAGTAGAAAAATAGGGACCACTATGGTGGGAAGGTAACAGCATTCCATGCGCCTTTGGCGTCTAGTCATGCCGGCCACATGACCACGGAGACGTCCTCGGACAAGCGCTGGCTCTTCGGCTTTGAAACGGAGATGAGCACCGGCCCCTAGAGTTGGAAACGACTAGCACGCATGTGCGGGAGAACCTTTACCTTTACCTTTACCTAAGCAGTCATATCCTAATGTAATAAATTTTGATTCATTTTAATTTCTGCATACATTTTACTTGATGTATATGATTAATTAATAAATATATTTCCTGATCCTAACTCAGCCTAAAACCTGCCAACCATTCATTGTCTCTCTATTTTTCTTGTGCCTTATTATATTACTGCATTTACTGACCTTGGCTAAAGTAAGCACAGCTGGCATCAACCTGTGTCGAACTTTGGGGGCCATCTAAGAAGGAGGCTATAGAAAACTATTTAGTGTGGCCAAACAAATTGGGTGGATAAAGAAATTGAGCTCTACTTCAAAACATTTTTAATTATTTTTTTTCCCTTTTTTCCTCAGGGTACTATAAGTTGCAGCAAATATATAGTAGCACCTTTAGATGCAGATATATAGCAGATCAGTCTTATTCATAGTTGAATAATCTTTTGGGGACTGAAGGCTATACAGTTAAGAAATATGAAATATAAGTAAGTAAGTAAATAAATAAATAGTCCTATAAGTATAATGTGAAGGCTGTGCAGAAAAAGTAAAGCAAGGAGAAGAGTATGAGACTTAGTTCCACATGATGAGGAAGGCAATCTGTTATCAAATCTGTCCTTTACCAAAACAAGAAACAGATGGAAACCAGGCCTGGGAAAGGGAATGGTCTGGCCCACTCTGTAGTGTGAGTGGGAGAAACAAGAACAAATACCTTTAATAGATTTTTAAAAGTAACTGTCTGCTGCAATGCTTCTTAAGATTACATTGGAATTGCCATTATAACAGATAGAATTTGTGTCAGATCCACCAATGGAAGGTTCGATGTAGGAAAGAAAAGTTGGAACTACTGGTCTTTATCTGTTTGTATCCCACTGTACTAAAGAACCTTGTTTCTACTATTGTGGAAACAAAACTTTTTAAAATGTTTACAGGCATATTGTTAATATATTAATCATTAATCATAAATTGTAAAGACATCATTAAAGTTTTTGTGTCTCATCTAGATTACTTCTGAGTTGTACCTATATTATAAATACACCAGTTCAGAACAACTGGCCTAAACTGCCATGCATATCATAAGCTGTGCTCCCTTTGCTAGAATACAATAGCGATGTACCATTAACTAGTATTTTTTTAGTCTGGTTCAGCAAAAAAACCCAACACAATCATTATTTTGTGCATTCATTTTTATTTTATTTTTTTATTTTAATTCCATTTATATCCCGCCCTTCTCCGAAGACTCAGGGCGGCTTACAAGCTTAGCAGTAGCCTTCATTCTATGTATATGCCTGCTTATTAGGGCTTTCACACACACCCCAGCGGCATTATTACAAAGTCAGCTTAATTGCCCCCAACAATCTGGGTCCTCATTTTACCTACCTCGGAAGGATGGAAGGCTGAGTCAACCTTGAGCCTGGTGGGTCGCGAACATGCACTAATTGCAGGCAGCTGGTGTAGTACTTTTATTGAGTACTTTTATTGAGTACTTTTATTTTATTGGTGTAGTACTTTTATTGTAGTACTTTTATTGAGCAGTCCTGTATGCTTAAAAACATCAAGCAAATAAGAACAAATTGTGAATTTTACATTAAGAAATAAAATGTGAACATAGCACAGCCTCAAACTCATCTCCTATAATCAGACTAAGATAAATGGAATTAAATGCTTTGTTTTGGTGAAGTCTGATTTCTAAAAAATATTACAGTATTCATAACTTGGTTACCCAATTCTTTCTACTGAAAATACATTTTGAAAATGGTATAATAATTTGTGCCTAGCAATAAAAACTGCAGTTGAGAATATGGAGAGGTTCGGCTGGGATTTGCTAAAGTATTTTCCACTTTAAATAGATCCAGCACACAATATTTTGCCAAATATATTTTGAATGCTTATTTTTTATAAGTTAGAAGAATTTCTTAAATTAAAATTATAATTTGTCTATTTCCCCCTTTCAAATAACCTCAACAGAAACATTAAATTCAGTGTTGCTTTAACTGCATGGCCTTCTTTTTACCATCTCTGTTTTCCCAACATTGCTGTCTTTGGCACTCTTTGAAAACCAGCCCTTTCACTAATGGCAGAGCAGCATACAAACAAAGCTTATCAATAATATTTATAAAAGCTTTCTACCAAAAAGAATAAGAAAAGAGAAAAAGAACTATAAAGCCCCAAACTGTCACTAACCTCTCCTGGAAATAAGGTAACAAAATTAACCACTCTCATTTATCATAAAATTCATGATTAATCTGTAGTAGTATTTTGTAATTTCTTAGAAGACCATAATAGGTGAAAGTTAATGCCAAGATCTTGGAATTGTTTAATTCAAAGGACTTTTTTAGGTGTGGTCCCATCTCTGAAATCTACTTCTTGGCCAAAATACATTGGTTTTCTTTCTTTTTCTCTCTTCTCCTTTCTCCTTTAATGCTGTTCTCTGATAATGAGCTGGGGAAAGTAAATAGAATAGAATAGAATAGAATAGAATAGAATAGAATAGAATAGAATAGAATAGAATAGAATAGAATAGAATAGAATAGAAGCTGGAAGGGACCTTGGAGGTCTTCTAGTCCATCCCCCTGAACTTGTTGCTTTGGGAGCAATGGAGAAATTCACACCATTTTATAGAATAGTTGAGTTTAAATGAAGGAGGGGTTTGTTTTTTTCTTTCTGCTCCATAGAATGATGTGCACTAATCAGCAGGCAGTGCCCTGTCATGGAGCTAATTTGGCTGCTTGCTAAAAGAACTGTAGATTAATGGATAAAGAAGGTCTGTGGTAGGGTCACACTGATATGGATTCAATGTGTATGGGAGCTTGTCAGATGCCTGCTTGGATTAAGCCTAACCTTTCTTGTTGAAAGTTGCCATTTACTCTATTCTTAGTGCCTCAATTTATTTTCCTCCCAGAATTTCCACATTAGAAAAAAGAGGTGAAATTAGCATTTATTTACTTTTCAGAGCAAATTTAGAGAACCAATTTCATTAACAGGGAGAAAACTAGAGGTATTAAAGACATCAAAACATGGGGGAACCCCCAAAGTGACACTACTTGTTTTATTGTAATTTTCAGATGCTTTTTTGGCAAAGAAAAGGCTAGGTTACTTATGTACAATTATTTTATTTTGAGGAAACTTTGAACAAAAGGGTCTTGATCCTTTTATGAATCAGTATAGATCACCTTTTTGTTTAAGATATTTTAAAATTAATAATGTAGAACCTGAAATTCTGAAAATTTGACTTATATCCAAGAAAATTACTTCCTGCTGTCATTTAAATTATGACTGCCCTCTATAAAAGTGTCTTTAGGTGTATTAATTGAATTCTACACTATTTTCCAATAATAATCTGTAAAGTTCATCTGTCCTTTCCTCACAGGATACCCACTGTGTACGAGTGAAGAACGTATCTATTTCAGTAGCTTAATTTATTTTCATGATTCACTGATAATGACTGTCATGCAGGTTGTACATCAGAATTAACCTTCATTTCACTGAGGTATATTACGATGACAGTCCACGACACATTTCACCTACACAAAGGGCATTTTCTTCCCTTTTTATAATCATCCTCAGCAGCTGAAGATTGTTAGATAGCCGATTAATTTTCATAGGAAATCAAGTGCAGACTCCCAAAGCAGAGCCAGTGTGCATTCTCTTGCTAAGTGAGTGACTTCATTAGTAATTATGTATGTTTTTAATTGCATTTTTGCAAAAAATTTCAAGGCTACATTTTTGCCTACAATGTCATTCTGAGATCTCCATCCTGGCCCCAATAAGAAAAGGAAGCGCTAAAGCAAATCTATCAGGGTTATCAGAATTGTAGCATTTAATTTCTCAATAAACCATTAAATGACAGATATAACTTCACCTGTTTGCTGTGGTTTCAGAGAGGCGAGTTAATTGGGGACCTGACATCATTCTGTGATTGACATATTTTAGACTATATTTTTTGCAAACAGCTTTTGAAATCTCAGGCACGTTGTAGGCTAAACCATTAAAAAGGAAGAAAAATGAATCCATGTAAATTATGGACATATTTTGCTCATTTAAAACAGATGCATCTTTTAAAAGACAAACTTATGCGTGTTTACTCAGAAATAATCCCTGCTTATGAATGAAGATTAGCTTCAAGTAGATAAATATAGGACTGCAGCTATAAAAGATAATGATTCTTAAGTGATTGAGGAACCAGATAAGAGAGCCTTTGGATGAGATCTAGGTATTTCATATATATATAGGACAAATGGGAATTGGGTGAAATTATTTTTGTTGTCTATTGACCCAATTTCTAATGGCAGTTATAAACTGTTGGCTGAATCAAGTCAAGTTTAAATCAAGTCTCTAACTGTTTTCATGTTAGCTACAAGCTTGCACTTTGGGCAGCAAATGGTGCTTTAATTTCATTGGCTGCCACCTAGTGGCAGTCCGGTACAAGTGGCTGTTAGACTCACTTCTGTGTTCCTTCAATAAAGAGCTGTTGCTTTAACCTTCAGTCTGTTCAATGCCTCATCGAACTCAGTATTTAACAGTGGTGATGAGGGTGGGATGCTGCTAAGGAAGAGCTGAAGCACTTGAGCCAGAAGTCACTTGGGTGTGAGACCAGGCACAAGAGTCCTGGTTGGGACTACGTCCCCACCCTGCCTGCCAGTAAGCCACACTGGAAGCATAGTCTTCCTGAGGGGCCTGTCCCCAGGATTCACCCAGCAGCTCCTTAGCAGCAGAAGGCATCTGACCAAGACCTGGTGAGTGTGAGATATGGCCAAAATGGGCAAGCTGAATGAATTTGATGTTTCTCACCCTGAACAATGGAGCTCCTACATCTCCAGGGTGGAGAATTACCTGCCGGCCAACCAGGTGAGAGGCGATGGACTGAAGGCTGCAACCCTGTTCTGCATGTACAGGCAGGCAACCTTCAACATCGTGGAGAACCTGATAGCCCCAGCGAGCTTAGAATCAGTCACCTATGCTGATCTGAAGAGGAGGCTAAAGGAACATTTTGAACCCTATCTGTCTGTTATTGCATGCATTCGAACAAAGAGAACAACAGCTTGGGGAGTCAGCAGCTGAATTCATGGCTGCCGTAATTCTGTGAATTCTCAGATTTAGAGGATCAGCTCAGGGACTGACTCGTATGTGGCCTGAGACACAGAGACTTACAGCAGAGGCTCTTTGCAAGGGAAGCCTTGACGTTCCAAGATGCATTAAAAGAGGTCATGGCAGAAGAGGCCGCTGGTGGAGCAGTGAAGGCTCTACAACCTCCGAAGACTCCCCCCAGCCAGAGAGCTGTTCACCACAAAGCCATGGATAGAACGGATGGATGAAGATGATGAGATTGACCGGGTGCAAAATCTACCAAGAAGAAGGCAGCGGCTATATTCCCTGGCTGTGCCAGCTGCGGAGAACGGCACCAGCGATCGGAGTTCAGGTTCCGCACTGCAGTGTGTCTAGCCTGTGGCAAACAGGGGCACATCGCCATCATCTGTAAAGGTCACCAGAGGGAAGCTCAACCTGAAGACCTTCCCAGGAGAGGTAAATGGGCCCCAGGGCAAAACAGGGTCGGATACTGCTCTGGGAGGAGGAACATTTTTAGAACAGGAGCCCATTGCCCTCTCAAAGAAAAGCTAAGACTCAGGGTCAGGCTACAAGAGGTTCCATGTTTGATGGAACTGGACACCGGGTCAGCCCTGTCCATAATCTCCTACAAAACTTTTAATTATGTCTGCAGACAAGGCAGAAAACGAGTCAAACTCAAGCCATCAAACCTTGTGCTGACAGACTTTCAAAATTCCCATGTAGCAGTTAAAGGCAAAGCTACAGTGAAAGTCAGCTTCAAAGAGTTTAAGGGTTCCCTCAACATCGTAGTAGTCGAAGGCCAGCCCACCAGTTTGATTGGGCTGGACTGGTTTGGTGCCCTCGGCATCCATGTAACTGGCATAAACAGCACTCAAACAGCTGACCTGGCAACTATGTGCCAGGGATTTGCTGACGTATTCAGCCCCAGCTTAGGCAAAAACAAAGGAGCACCAATCTCTTCCACCTTGATCCAGCAGTAACGCCAATCAGGATCAAGCCTCGCAGAGTGCCTTTTGCCTTAAAACCAAAAATAGATGCAGAGTTAGATAAGCTAGTGCAGCAGCGAGTGCCACAACCTGTAGATAGCAGTGTGTGGGAAACCCCCATAGTCACACCTGTTAAGCCAAATGGAGATGTGCGCATCTGCGCTGATTATAAGTGCACCATTAATAAGGCACTTCAGCAGCTTGTGTACCCAGTCCCCGTAGTTAGTTACATCCTGGCATCACTACAGGGAGGTCACTTATTCACTAAGCTGGACCTCACACAGGCATATCAGCAACTGCCTGTGGATGACGCCACTGCAGAAGCACAAACTATAGTTACACACAGAGGGGCGTTCATGGTTCACCTCCTGCAGTTTGGGGTAAGTGTCGTCCCAGGACTGTTTCAGAGTGTAATGGAACATACACTCACGAATATTCCAGGTGTGTGCCCTTACTTTGATGACGTTCTAATTGCTGGAGAGTCAGCAGAAATATTTGCAGAATGTCTCAGAGCAGTTCTTCGATGCTTCTGCAAAGTGGGTTTGAAGCTTAAAAGAGATAAATGACAGATAGGAGTGACCTCTACTGAGTTCCTGGGATTCTGGATAGAGGCTGCTGGAATCCACCCTGCTGACTCAAAGCTCAAAGCTATACAGCAGGCTTCCAGATCTAAGTCAAAGGGGGAGCTGCAGGCATTTTTTAGGGTTACTTGACTCAGCCTTCCATCCTTCCGAGGTAGGTAAAATGAGGACCCAGATTGTTGGGGGCAATTAAGCTGACAGTTCTGAACCAGCCCTCTTCTCGCACCCCTAATCAAAAGAAGAGACTGGAAAGCGTCCAAGGCTAAAAGGCTTCTGCCAAGATTTAATAGTAAACACACAAGAGCTTATCTTCTCAAGCAAAAGAGTTGCTTTCAGCAACCAGCCCCTCCCCAAACACTCCTTTTATAGAGAGCTCAGGGCGTGGTCTCCCTGTGCCTCCTCCCGAGGAGTCCCATAGCCTTCCTTTGTTTGTCCCTGCTCGACTGCCTCCTGCGTCGGGCGTCCTTGAACAGGGCCAGCTGTGGGTCATCATCCTCCGCACTCTCGGGCTCACACAGCTGAGCAGAGGTTCCCGGCTGAGGACTCTGCAAAGTCTCCAAATCATCATCAGCCGGTTCGTTTCCCTCCTCCCCCACATCTGAGTCCTCCGATACATCGGACCCGGCTGTCGGACCCACAGGCTGGCCCTGAGTCACAACACTGACTTTGTAATAATGCCGCTTGGGGGTGTGTGTGAAAGCCCTAATAAGCAGGCATATACATAGAATGAAGGCTACTGCTAAGTTTGTAAGCCGCCCTGAGTCTTCGGAGAAGGGCGGGATATAAATGGAATTAATTAAATTAAATTAATTAAATTAATTAAATTACCATGCATTCTTGCCTCATAAGGCAGCATTGACAGAGCCTCTGCATAGGCTTCTGGATAAAATAGCACCATGGCTGTGGAGTAGCATCCACGAAAAAAGCTTCAAAGCAGTCAAGGCACTGCTATCATCAGTCTCAGTGTTAATGCACTTCAACGAGAAACTGCCTGTCAGTATTGCATGCGATGCTTCATCATATGGCATAGGAGCAGTTTTGAGTCATTTAATGGCTGATGGGTGGCAAGCACCCATAGAGTATTATTCAAGAACACTTTCCCCTGCAGAAAGAAATTATGCACAAATTGACAAGGAGGCATTAGCAATAGTAGCTGGAATAAAGAATTTCCATGATTTCCTTTATGGTCACACATTTACCGTTTTCATGGACCACAAGCCTCTTCTAGGTCTGTTTACTGCAGACAGGCAAACCCCTCAGATCCTTTCCCCGAGGATGCTGAGATGGTTGATCTTCATGGCAGCCTACAATTACAGGCTAGTACATAAGCCAGGCAAGGAAATGGGCCACACTGATTGTGAACTGGTCTCACGAGGTCGATGGATCGTTAAGGTGCTTCCAAGTGAAAGGCATAACGCAGAGATGCAATCATATGAAGCTTTATTTAACGATAAAGTAAATAGAAACAGTTTCCTGGCATGGAGGCCTCCATGCCTGGATTGTAAGCTAGCAGAAGAGAGAACAGAGAGCAAGCAAGCATAGCAAGGCCAGACTAGAAAATAAGCAGCCCCTTGAGCAGAGGTATTTATGGGGGGTCTCAGCCCCTCCCTAACCATAAAACTCTCTCGCCAATGGGGCTGCAGGGACCGGGGACCCATGACCCACCAGTGGGAGCAAAGAAGCCTCTTTGCTCCCATCTGATGACCTTTTGGGGGAACTGCAATGGCTTGCACAAAAACATCTAACAATTCCCCTTCTTGCCAGCCAATGACAGGGACCAGTGAATGTGTGTGAGGGGGCGACCAGGTGTCATAGACATGCATAAAAACGTTCAGAAGACCAAACACAAACGCTTACACAGAAGGTTGTGCTGGTCAATGGGAACAGGTTTGGTGAACAGATCAGCTATCTGGTCAGTTGTGTTACAATGCTCAACATGTATAAAACCCTCTTTGGCAAGCTGCCTGACATTTTTATAGCGTATGTCTATGTGGCAGGACCTAGAGCCCACTGCATATGCCCCCGAGATTGCAATTGCGGCTGTATTATCCTCTTGAATTTGGATGGGCAGAGGAGGAGATGCCCAGATGCTTGTTATCAGAGCATCGAACCAAATCAAATCATTGGCCGTGTCTGACAGGCTGGCATATTCAGCCTCGGCCGTGGAGCAAGAAACAAATTTTTGCAGCCTAACATGCCAATGGATAGGACAGCCATTTAGCAATATGAGGAAACCAGAGGTGCTCCGTCTACTCTTGGTGTCGCCAGCCCAGTCTGCGTCTGAGTAAGTGGAGAGCTGGGCCGTCTTCCCCTTCTCTGGTTCCAGCACAAGGAGAGCATCGGTCGTGCCCCTGAGGTACCTAAGTACCATTTTAACGGCAGTCCAGTGGAATTCCTTTGGGTGTTCCACATGCCTGGACAGTAAATTCACAGCTAAAGCTATGTCAGTCCTGCTCCAATTGCTGATATATAGCAAGGAGCCGATCACAGATCTGTAAAGCGTATTATCTGTGAACTCAGGACCGTCCTTGTGAGTGTGATTGTAATAGTCACTTTGTATCGGGCTACGCGTTGGGTTAGATTCTGCCATTTTGCATTTGACCAATAACTCCTCTATCTTTTCTTTCTGAGATAGGGCGAACCCCCCTTAGTGGCCAAGATGTGCACACCCAAGTACTTGTCAACCCGCCCCAAAGACTTCAGGGTAAACTTTTCCTCCAGGGCCTTGGCAAATTCATCACGCCCTTCCTTGTCAGGCCCTATATTTAGGAGGTCGTCCACATAAACTAAAACCCGTTCTGTGGTACCCTTGGAGTTGCGTGTGAAAACACATTCATCTGCATGGGATGCAGTGAAACCAACTCGTTCTAAACTTTTTCTAAGGCAGTCATACCATAGTTTCCCCGACTGCTTGAGGCCATATAACCCTTTGTGGAGCAACCATGTATTTCCCCCTTCCTGCTGGTAGCCAGGAGGGGCCCTCACGTAGATCTGCCGGTCCAAGTTGGCGTGGAGGTAAGCCGTCTGGATGTCGAATTGGAAGACTTCCTCCCCCAGAGCAGCTGCAGTCACGAGGGCGGCCTTGACACTCTCTGCCCGGACAGTTGGAGAGTAGGTCTCCCCGTAGTCCTCCATGTAGCGCTGAGCGAACCCCTGAGCTACCAAACGGGCCTTATACAGGTAGAGGCCATTGGCAAGTGGTTTGGCCTTGTAAACCCACCTTGTGCCAATGACTTTCCTCTCCTTTGGTGGTTGCTGGGGGGTGAAGACCTTGAGCTTTCTTAGTCTCTGCATCTCCTTCTCCATCGCGAGCTGCCATTTCTCCTGTTCTTTGATGGGCAGCTCCTGGATGTCAGAGAAGGATTTTGGGGTGACCACAACGCTGTTGACAGACGCGATGTGCCCAATGTCGATTCTCTTTGGCGGGATCCCTTTGTTGGACCGCTTTGACCTCCTTACCTTCTGCCACTCACCGCCCTTTCCTTCCGCGGGTCTCTGAGGCGTTGCTGGGGGACTGAACGGCTCATCCTCCCCATATGATCCAGGTAGGATGACATCTTCATCTTGTTCCTCACTTTCGTCGGTGGCAGGGTAGGTGGTCGTCTCAGGTGATGTCGTGGTTGGTGTGTCCTTGCTGGGTCGGTTGATATATGGGCTCAGATCATTTGAGTGGATCTGGGTCCAATTGGAGTCCTCTTCGAAGGAGGCAGATTGGGAAGTCACAATCCTGCCCCCTTATCCCAGGAAACGGTAGGCCTTGGAGCCAGGAGCGTAGCCCAAGAGCCTCAGTCTCTGGGAGACAGATCTCCCCTTCTTCCGCAGCTGCTTGGGGATGTGCACCCAAGCGTAGGAGCCAAACACACGCAAGTGTCCCAGACTTGGTTTCCTACCGTGGACCAGGAAATATGGGGTCTGGTTCACAACACTGCTCCAGGTGCAGTTTAAGGTGTAATTGGCGTATTTCACCGCCTCTGCCCAGTATGATTCTGCGACCCCAGCGTCCGCAATCAGACTACACACCATAGTTTGCAGGATTCCATTTCTTTTCTCTGCTACGCCATTTTGAGCAGGGGTGAATGGCGCAGTAAGAAAATGGCGGATGCCCTTACGCCTTACCCAGTCCTGGAATTTTCGGGACATGAACTCAGCCCCGTGGTCGCTCTGCAGTTGTGCGATATTGGTCTTCTACTGGGTCTCTACAAAGTTGTACAGTGATTTTATAGCGTCAAAGGCTTCGGATTTTTCTGTGAGAGTATACACGTGGCCGTACCGTGAAAAATCGTCAACGGCAGTGAGAAAATACTGACTTTTCCCTAGGGATGGTGTGAAAGGCCCAACCAAATCAACATGTACTAGTTGGTACGGGTATTGGGTCTTACGCAGTGACACCTTAGGGATGGGGGCAGCCTTCCTCTTTGCCCTCTTACAGATGGCACAGTCCAGGAACACCTCACAATTCTTGAGCTGGACTCCCTCAGCAAACTCTCCCATCTTTTTAACCACAGGGAAGCTCGCATGACCTAATCTTCGGTGTAAGAGATGGGCACACTTATCGTGGAGCGGCTTCCCCACTGACACCCTCTTGGCTCTGGTTGCCTTGAGCGGCGATGTAGGTGCATGCTGAGGTTTGGGTTTCTTGTCCACACTGCCCTTGGAAAGCCATGGGGCTGGCTGAGGTGGCTTGGGTGCAACCGCTTCGGCCTTGCGCTCCTTAAACAGCCTTGGGGCTGGCTGTGGGGCCCCTTCTGAGGTGGCTGGGTTCTCAGGGGAGAAGTATGGCAAACCATTTATGATGGCAACACTTCCAATGACCCTCTGGTTCCAGGTGACATGACCTCCCCCTTTGTGAAATAAAACTTCCACCTTGTCATCGTCACATAATTTGATAATGCTTAGTAGGTTGTTGGCAATGGAGGGAGCATGCAATACCCCTTCAACTTTTCCCAGCCCGGGTACAGAAACAGTGCCCTCCCCAACAACCAAAGCCTTATCACCATTGGCCACCTTGACAGATGAGTTAATTTTCTTTAACCTTTTAAACCCTTGTTTCATACTGGTAATGTGAGATGAAGCTCCAGAGTCCAGTAACCATAAGTCAGTGGGGCTATCAGCTTTTGTGGTGGGGGTGAGAGCACAAGTACACACAAAATTGCCGTTGGCACTACCTTTGGCCCCGCCACGCCCCCTTCCTTGCCCCTTGCCCCTTACTTGATTGGGACCATGTTTGGGGCCTTGTTTTTGATGGGGGCAGTCCTTCTTGAGGTGCCCCTCAGAGCCACTGATGAAACACTTAAGTAGAGCATTAACCTGCTCTGAGCTGTGGTGCCTCCTGCTGGCTCGCTGGGTGGTAACTCTGGCGTATTCTCCTGCATCTCTTCGTCTCTTATCTTCCCCAATGAGTCTCCCTGTGAGGTAGGACAGAGTCATGGCTTACTTCATTGTCCCCTCCAGTGAAACAATGAAGCTGCTCCAACTTCTGTCCAGGGAAGCCAGAATGACAGCGACCATGTTCGCATCAGTTACAGGGTAGTCTCTGGACATCAGTTCTGCCCTGAGTGTCTTCAATTTTCCCAGGTGTTCAGGCATGCTAGCCCCAAACTTCAGTCTGGTGGTGTAAAACTCAGTTGTGAGTCTGGTGATCGAACCAATGGTGTCGCTGTTGAATAAATTGTATAATAACCGCCAAAGTTCACCAGCTGTGAGTCCATCTGGAATGCTGGAGTACAAGTTAGTATCCAGTGAACTCAGTAGAGTGGTATATGCTTTCCTATGATACCACTCTTCTTGGGGTCCCCAGGGAAGAGGTGGGGGATCCAGAACCATCTCTAGAGTCACTTGCTCTAATAGATATACCTGCACTTCTTTATACCATCTGCTGAAATTTCCCCCCCCAAGCTGCAGTTTTTCAAAATTATTTGAGAAAGCAGGGGCAGATAGAGGGGAATCTTTCATAGCTCTATATGCATTGTTATAGATCTGTGAACTTTCCATTGATGTGAATGGAAAAGGGATCCCTCTGCTGGTAGGTGGTGGTATTTTTCTCTGATTTTTTGGATGGCTCCGACTGAGCATGCTCGGAGTTGGGGGCCCATGAGGCAGAGGGAGCGCTTCCTGCTTCTGTACTAGGCCCAGCCCTGGGTCTGTAGGCTGGAATTTGAGGGGGCCGCAAAAGCTCCAAAGATTCCTCCTGAAGCCCCCCGGCACTGGAATACTCACCGGGGGGCAAAGATCGCAGGATGGAGGCTGGATGGCACATGGATTGCCTGGATTGCCTGAATTGCCCTGAGAAGCCCATCGCTGGTCCTGAAGAACCTGGGGGTGGCTGAAGATGGCTCTGGAGGGGGGGCCTCTTCTGGAGCCCCCCCAAAGACCATCTGGCAAGCAGGGCGTCTTGAAAAGTAGGCTGGGGGCCCCAGGGGTTCACTGGGGGTCCTCTGGGGTTGCAGGACGTAGTTGGGAGGCTCCAGGCTGGACCCCTCCCGGCAGTTAGGCCCCGGGGAGAGGGTTGGAGTCCTTGGAACTCTTCCAGGAGCCCCCTGGGGTTGGTGAGGGAGGCTGGCTACCCCAGATGTTGAGGCTGCAGTCGTTTTAGCCTCCAGAGCTGCAACCAGGGTCCGGATAGTTGCTCCAATCTCTGCTGCAGTAGGCTCGGCTGGACAGGCTTCACTACCATCATAGGCCTTGAGGCTTTCTGGTGGGGAGGACCAGGGGGTTTCCATGCCGATTTGGCTGGATGCTCCCGATTGCTGGGCCTCCAGGCTTGGTTGAGGCCTATCTTTATCAGACCATGTGGGTGTCCTGGGGGCCGCCATCTTGTTTCCAGTTGCCCCAGGAAGCTGTAGGTCACAGTTTGGCGGGAAATTTTGTGCCAAAAGCTCTGGGGTCCTGGGGTCACTCAGGGTGGCCGGCGCCATGTTAGGGGGCCTCGTGGGCGTTGGGGAAGGACTCACCCGGTGTCCAGAGGCCTCCTGCGCTGGCATCCCCCATGGAGAGGCTTGTGGCATCCTTTGTGTTGCAAGGAACTTTAGAAGCAGCTCCTTGCGTTCCTGGTCAGTCATTTGGTCCATGCGGTGCCTGTCTTGGGCCCGGGCTGTTTCCGCTGCGTCTGAGCAGTCTTGGGTGGACTGCAAGCCTTCCATGCTTCCCTCTGTGGCTTGCAGATGTAGGGAGGCATGCGAAGGGGTCCCTGGTGCTGAGCTTGCATCAGGGGCTGTATGCAGGGCAGCTGTCTTTGATTGAAGACTCTTTGTCACAATCGGAGACCTCCTCCCATCCATTTTAAATGGGTTCTTGCTGGAACCTTTAGACATCTTGCAGTAGCCGCTGACTTGGAAGCATTGCCTTAAACCATCCTCTTGCTTCCAACTTGTGAACTGGTCTCACGAGGTCGATGGATCGTTAAGGTGCTTCCAAGTGAAAGGCATAACGCAGAGATGCAATCATATGAAGCTTTATTTAACGATAAAGTAAATAGAAACAGTTTCCTGGCATGGAGGCCTCCATGCCTGGATTGTAAGCTAGCAGAAGAGAGAACAGAGAGCAAGCAAGCATAGCAAGGCCAGACTAGAAAAAGAGCAGCCCCTTGAGCAGAGGTATTTATGGGGGGGTCTCAGCCCCTCCCTAACCATAAAACTCTCTCGCCAATGGGGCTGCAGGGGCCGGGGACCCCTGACCCACCAGTCAGAGGCAAAGATGCTTCTTTGCTCCCATCTGATGACCTTTTTGGGGAACTGCCATGGCTGGCACAAAAACATCTAACACTGATGCACTCAGCAGTCTGCCCCTGCCTCAAACAGATCCTGACCCTGCACCTACGGCACGTATCCTGGCAATCCAGGATCTTCCTGAGTCTCCTCTTCACGCAGGTGATGTGGCTGCTGAAACAGCCACTGACAAAATACTCAGTCGTGTCCTGAGCTGGGTGTTGAGGGGGTGGCCTGAAACCAGACCAGGCCCAGAATTTCACAGTTTCATCAGAAGAAAAGATGAGCCAGATTATGGGGAAGTCAGGTAATAGTCCCACACACATTAAGAGCAAAGGTCCTAGAATCTCTGCATGAGGGACATCCTGGAATAGTCAGGATGAAGGCACTCATGAGAAGCCACCTATGGTGGCCAGGGTTGGATAAGGACATAGAGGCTCAAGTAAAAAGATGCCAGGTCTGCCAGGAGACCAGACCTGAAATGCCTCAAGCTCCAGTACATCACTGGGAGACCACACAAATTCCCTGGTCTCGAGTTCATATAGACTATGCAGGACCCTTCCAAGGACAGGTGTTCCTCATTGTTGTGTACAGTTACTCTAAGTGGCCAGAGGTAGCACCTGACTACTGCCAGGACCATCCAGGAACTGTGCAGAATCTTTGCCATGCACGGCCTGCCTGATGTGATTGTATCTGACAATAGGGCACAATTCACTGCAGCTGAGTTCCAGTCCTTCTTACGGACCAACATGATCAGACATGCTACTTCAGCCCCCTTTCATCCTGCTTCGAATGGTCAAGCAGAACATATGGTCAGGATGACCAAGGAGTCATTAAAGAGACTAATTAATGACTGGTGATTGGCATCATTGGCTGGCAGACCTTTTGCTCTGCCAGCACACAACTCCATGCCCCACAATGGGCCACAGCCCAGTGGAACTGAGATGGGGATGTCAGCTGACCACAAAGCTGGACTGTCTTCATCCTGACTAGGCAGCTGCAGAAATGGTGCAATGCAAGCCCCCACAGAATGTGCAACTCAGAGAGAAAGTTTGGGCAAGAAACTATAAACAAGGGGCACAGTGGGTGGTAGCTGTGGTTTGTAAGGTGTCAGGGCCACTGTTGTATGAAGTAGCCCTGGAAGACGGTTGTGTGGTTCAGTGCCACATAGACCAACTGCGATGGTGGCAGGCTAATCAAACCCTGGCCACTGACAGAGAGGAGAGCTGGGAGTTGCCTGGTAACCTCCATGTGCCTGAGTCTCCTAAGTCTTGTGAGACTAGCAGGAAGATGCATGGTGACTTAGCCACGTCTGAGTCAGCACAGACTCTTGAGACTATGTCCCCTGAACAGGAATTGTTAGCAGACTTGTTCCCCAGACTGTCAGACTGTGCTGCGTTCAAAGAAACGGGCACCTATCAACCTGACAGTACTGCACAGGACAACACCGGTCTACCCAGCCAGAACATTCAGAAGGTGAGTGAGTCTAGGAAACCTGGTCTACCCCGCCCATCTAAAGGACTTGTAGATCGGGGGCCTCCAACAACACTATGGTGATCAGAGCAGGTACGAAACCCACCTGCTTACTTACAAGATTATATTCATTATTTGTGATATGTTGATTTATCTAGGGGGAAGGGTGTTGTGTATTGACCCAATTTCTAATGGCAGTTATAAGCTGTTAGCTGAATATGTTTAAATCAAGTCTTTAACTGTTTTCATGTTAGCTACAAGCCTGTACTTTCGGCAGCAAATGGTGCTTTAAATTTATTGGCTGCCGCCTAGTGGCAATCCGGTATAAATAGAAGCCAAGTGGCTGTTAGAGCCAATTCTGTGTTCCTTCAATAAAGAGCTGTTGCTTTAACCTTCGGTCTGTTCAATGCCTCATTGAACTCAGTATTTAACAATTTTAATTAAAAAAACATTTCAGAGAAAGATTAAACCCTTCTGTCAGCAGTATGTCCAACATTTCTCAGATAAAGGCTTGACTTTTTCTACTAATGGCTGTTTAATATGCTTCGGTGAGAGAAGTATTGATCTCTGGTTTACACTGAAAACAGGAAGTAAACTAAACAGTAAGGCAAGGTATAAAGGAAGAAGTACATCATATAGTTCAAAGTGAAGAAGTGCTAAGGAGGCATGAGGGTAAAAATAGAAATGGAAGGAAGAAATCAAGCCTGATATCAAACTCTTTTTTTTTGCTTCAAAGGAGGGGGACTTATTCCTCCTATGTTAAAGGGGTTTTGTTGGGTGAGATAAAACACTAGTTGAAGTACTTTTTGCAGCTCAGGTTCACATATATATGAAAAAAGAAACCATCCTAGAGACAATACAAACCATAATTTCTTTATTTGCCACATCTCAGGGCACTTCCAACGCAAGTACTCATTACTGCTAGCCTTAGCTGACAATTATCTCCCAGTCTTGGAAAAAGCAGTAGAGCAGAATTTAAGAATATCTGGAATGATGGTAAATTCCTTATTAACTTTGGACTTTGAGAGCAGATGACATCAAATATATGTCAGAAGTCAGCACATTCTCTCAGAGCCTCAGAATTAGACTAGACACAGGTATTGGGGAATTATGTAAGTTATTGGTGTACTTTTCTTATAGCTTGAAGAAAGAGATTTTCAGGGCTGCATGCAACATTCTTCCATCTGTATTATTATTTTGCAGATATGCCAATATTCCCATAATTCAATGCACTTGCCCTTGTAATTCCAGGACAATTGAAACAATTGAACATGTCCTTTTTATTATAACTTTTATAAAGATTTTCTAAAGAATGTTATATTCCCTTTTTTTACTAAGCATACCTGAAAGAATGGGTGATTTTTATACCCTTTTACCATCAGACTCAAATCATAAAATCAAATGTGTTGTTTTCCCTTTCTGTTCCTTTTATTGTTTGCTTTTATGTGTTTGAATCTATTCTGTTGATCTCTGATCATAAAGAAAGGATTTAATTTGGTTACAAGTACTTTTCTAGGTGGGAAATACAGGAAAGTTATAACATGGATCCTAAAACAATATAGAGGAAAAAAAGCAAAACAGAGAAAATACATACTGTGTTTGCCCGAAAATAAGACCTATGCAGAAAATAAGCCCTAGTTTGATTTTTACACGTGTAAAAATATAAGCCCTATTCTCAAAATAAGCCCTAGTTAGGGGGTGAGGAGCATGCTTAAAAATCAAGCTAGGGCGGGAGGGGTGGAGCTGCCCCACACACCCAGCACTTGCTTACTTTAGGACCGCTACAGCCAGGACTCCCATTCCCTGACATCTGTCACACTGTCGCCCGAGTTCTTCTGCAGCTACTTGCAGCCACTCACAGCAGGAGGCCTCACAGTGCATTGCGCCAGTGCCACTGCTCATGGCAGGAGGCCACATGGCTTGTTGTGCTGGTGCTGCCGCTCCTGGCAGGAGGCTGCACAGTGCATCACAACGATGCACTATGGCACAATGCACCACATGGCCTCCTGCTGCAAGCGTGGCACTGGCATGATGAGCCATGCAGCCTCCTGCCACAAGCAGCAGCACTGGCATGATAAGCCACACAGCATCCTACTGCGAGCAGAGACACTGGCACAAAGCACCATTTGGCATCTTGCCATGACTGGCGGCACCAGCACAATGCAGAAGAACTCAAACAGTGGGCTGACAGGTGTTGGGGCATGCGAAAATAAGACCTGTTGCCTCTTTTGGAGGCAAAAAACATTTAAGACCGGGTCTTAATTTTAGGGAAACATGATAGTACTTCCTTATAAATACAATCAAATCTCAGTCCTGCTGATGTTACATAATAATACAACTATATGGCCACCTGGATGTTGGAAAACCATTAAATGTCATCTACTAGAAATAAAAAAGATCCCCAGAAGGAATGGTAATATACTGTATGTTGCATTCAGAATAATGTACTATTCGATCGTACACTTGGAACAAAGATTAAGCAGTAAGTCTAACATGCCAGCTTCATGTGTTTATATACAGCAGTTACTGGACTGCAGTTACTTTAGCTGGTCACAGATATTGTCTAGGAGCCTAAAAGAATTTAATATATGTTGGGGAAGTCCTGCTAATGTGATGTCATAATGCTCTACTCCTGCCAGGTGGGGTTGTGATTGTGACTAATGTCTATGGAGATTCTCAGTCATTCAAGTCATGGTTGTCCCAAAGGTGCTTTTTCAAAGAGTAATTGGACTTTCTTTTTTGCTTGAAGACGTTTCGCTTCTTATCCAAGAATCTTCTTCAGTTCTGTCAGAACTGAAGAAGCTTCTTGGATGAGAAACAAAATGTCTTCAAGCAAAAAACAAAGAAAGTCTGGTTGCCTTTTGAAAAAGCACCTTTGGGATGATTGTGACTTATCCTTCTGCCACTGCCATTTTATCATTCAAAGGGGAAATGTTGCTTGAGCCCAGGGAATGTTATTTCTGAAATGACAAAGTATTATTCTCATGAGATGGTCTGCGTGCCCTCTATTTCCTGCATCAGTCCATTTTTCATTATCTAGACTCCAGTTGTAGCAACTGGCTAGCATAGTTAGTAAAAAAAGGCTAAAATGCAGAATTCCTAGTTGGCTAACATTGCAAATCACAGGAAAACAAAAACAGTTTGGTACCATAATGACTGGGAAACTTCTGAAGGTTTTTAATTTATTTGTTTACATTTTTCAACAACTAATCTCTCTGTACACAGATTGTTACTAAAGTGTTCTTGGGTATTTTTGCAAAACAGTAGAAAGTGTTCACAAATATGCATGCAGACATTTCATTAATAGTTATATAATTAGCTCACCTGAAAAAAAATCTTGTCCTAATGGAAAGTGTGATATTCTGCTTTGATGAAGTACATGGACTGTCCAAATGTACCATAAAATTAAATTTTATCAATTATTGGTTTCAAAAGGTATATATTAATGATAATTCCAGATATTTTAATATAGGGCTGGGTTATCACTATTAATTTGGCTCTTCCAGGTCTTTTTTTAACACTTCATATATCTTTGGTATTCTCAACAATAATCTACTGATTATTGATTTTAAGGCCTTCTAGAAAATGTTGCAGAAGAATATTCTTAACAGACTCTAAATGAAAACATCAGAAGGAAACCACCACCATTTTACCAATTTAGTTAGGAGTGCATACCACTATAATTACTTATACATTTTGGGCTTGTTATTCCATCCTATACAGATTTCTCTATTTTCTTGTCAAAAATCAGGTTGTGGACCCAGGGCTGATTTAGGAAATTCAGGAAACCCTGCAATTGCTGGTCCAATGGGCTTCTCCTTGATATGGTCCTTGATTAAGTTTGCAAATGGATTGTGGCAAAATGAGATGTTAAGACTATGTATTTAATAACCTGAACTAAACATTAAAAATATATCTAAAATAAATACAATGGATACAGAAATGGCCCCGTAGCTACCTATGGTTATGAAAGATGGACCTTAAAAAAGCAAAACAGAAAGAAAATTGACTTGTTTGAGGTGTGGGCTCAAAAAGACTCCTGTGTATTTCTTGGACAGCAAAGGTGACTAACAAGCAAGTACTGGAGCATATAACAGACATGTCACTGGAAGACAAAAATCACAATACTGTGTCTCACTTATTTTGGGCCATGTTATGTGGGGGAATTCATTGGAGAAAGCAATTATGCTTTGAAGAGCTAGTGGTAAAAGGAAACCAGGCCATCAACACAGTGGTTGGACACCATCAAAGGTGACACCCACCAAAGCATAGAAAAACTCAATAGTGCAAGACTGGAAGATGTAGAGAGACCTGGCCCACAGAATCACTAAGAATCAGACCCAATTGAATAGAGAACACCATCAATATTGTCACAAAAATGACCACACAGGTAAATCCTGATTAGTGAATGAGGCTATTCAGTCAATCTATCCAAGGACAACATGAAAGTGTTAGTCTATGAGAGGATATGCCCATCCAAAAATTCCATCTACCTTATGTAAATATGCAGCTACAAAAGGTTCTGACTCCCTTAAATCAGACCTGTTTCAAGCAAGTATTTTATTAACAGACATATTTAAACTTTCTTCTAAACTTAAATGGGCAACATTTTGGTGTCCAAAGGAGCAATCTTAATATCCTTTGGGAGAACAGCTACAGTGGGTTGTAAAGTAGCTGAAGCTGCATCATACATAGTACATGGGTAAAGGTTACACTTTTAATTTATCTGAATTTAGGGAAGGATAGGCATTTTTTCTGTTAATCCAGTTTGTAATTCAGTACTTGATAAAGACCAAAGTCAGATGGCCTAACATACCCTAACAATATGTGCTCGGCTATTCCTGGTAAGTACATTTTTATGCAAAACTTTCATAAAGATGTACTTTATCTCACTGCTAAATATAACAGTTGCACATTTTAATGCATTTTAAAAAATGTTGATATCAGACTTGATGAATAGAATAGAATGGAATGGAACTGAACCGAACAGAACAGAATAGAACAGAACAGAACAGAACAGAGCTGGAAGGGACCTTGGAGGTCTTCTGGTCCAGCCCCCTGCTCAAGCTGGAGGACCTATACCATCTCAGACAAGTGACTGTCTAGCCGATTCTTAAAAGTCTCCAGTGATGGAGTGCCCATGATTTCTGGAGGTAAGCTGTTCCACTCGTTAATTGTCCTCACTATCAGGAAGTTTCTCCTTAATTCCAGGTTGCTTCTCTCTTTGGTCAGTTTCCAACCACTGTTTCTTGTCCTGCCCTCTGGTGCTTTGGTGAATAATGTGACCCCCTCTTCTTGGTGGCAGCCCCTCAAATACTGGAATACTGTTATCATGTCACCCCTATTTCTTCTTTTCTTTAGACTAGCCAAACCCAAGTCCTGCAGCCGTTCTTCGTATGTTTTAGTCTCCAGGCCTTTAATCAACTTTGCTTTTATCCACATTGAAACTCATTTTGTTGGATAGGACCCATTGTTCCAGTTTGTCAAGATCTTTTTGGATCCTGAGTTTGTCTTCTGGGATGTTGACTACTCCTGCCAGTTTGGTGTCATCTGCAAATTTGATGAATTCTCCTTCAATTCCCTCATCTAAGTCATTGATGAAGATATTGAAGAGTATTGGGCCTAAGACAGAACCTTGTGCTACCCCACTGCTTACTTCTCTCCATGTGGATGTAGTGCCATTGAGGACTACTCATTAAGTAAGGTTTGCAAGCCAGCTACAGATCCATTTCATGGTGATGTTGTCTATTCCATCTTTTTCTAGCTTACCAAAGAGTAGTTTGTGGTCTACTTTATCAAATTCCTTGCTGAAATCTAAGTATACTAGGTCCACAATATTTCACTAGTCTACTACAGGTAGTTTAGTCACTTTATCAAAGAATGAAAGAAGATTGGTTTGGCATGATCTGTTTTTAACAAACCTATGCTGGCTACTAATTATAACTTTGTTTGCTTCTAGTTGTTCACAGATCTGTTTTTTGATTATCTTTTCTAGGATCTTCCCAGGTATTGATGTTAAACTGATTGGTCTGTAGTTTTCTTAGTCCGTTTTTTCCCCTTTCTTGAAGATGGGAACCACAGTAGCCCTTTTCCAATCCTCAGGTACTTCCCCAGTGCTCCAGAATTTATGAAAGATGTGGTGCAATGGTTCTGAGATAACATCTGCCAGTTCCTTCAGAACTCTGGAATGTAATCTATCGGGTCCCAGTGATTTATATTCATCAAGGTCAGATAGGTATTCTCATCATTTTCTTGCTTAATTTAATTTTTGTTCCTATTTTATCTTTTGTAGTGTTTTGGGGGGTATGTTGGGCTTTTTAAAAAAATGTTTTATTTATTTTTAACATACATCTTAATATTTGGTAAACATTGTGTTGTCTGGGTTAATATTTAAAAACAATCAATAACAATTAATTTCTATAATTATATGGTCCATAACTTTGCTTGATTTCCTCTTCTTCCAGTAATATTCTCCTTAACCAACATTAATACAGTTCTTATTTCAATAAATGACAATTAATATAAACATTTTTCTCATGTTTCTGCAAATAATAACCACATCAGTATAAAGCTTCTTTTCACTGATCATCTTAATTGCCTCATCATAAATCATGTTTACATTCTTATTTAAATTTGTTTTCCCCACAGTATTCAAAACATTCTTACTGGGTAAGATTTTCTCAAAATTAGTTACACTTAAATATTTAAATCATTTTTCTCATACAAGCCATCACAGTTTTACATTTCTCATACCTTAAAAAAATAAGAGCAAAAAAAAAAGACAAAAAAGAAAACATTTCTTTTATATAAACCATCCCAACATTTTAATATTTCTCATGTCAAAAAAACCCAAACACAAAAGAAAAAGGAAAGAAGGCATACTATATTACTTTAGGGGCTCATCCCTCTTAAATTAATCTTCATTTATATTCAAAATCTTTCTATTTCTTTAACCATATTCAAACGACTGTTTAATTTTTAAATACTTCCTCTGGTAATTCCCATCATCTTATTTCTTGATTCTCACTTTAGCCTTTTTTTTTGCCTAACATCTTTCCTGTTAAGGAATTTGTTGTGCAGAGGTCTCCTTGTGCTACCAAAGAGTTGCACAGACAAGGAAGGGTACTGAGAGCAGCAAGACTCACACAGTAAGAGTACACTGAGTTGTAAAAGCAAAAAGTATTTTACTTTGAGGTGGTGTAAAAACAAAAATGCACAGTCAAAAATAAACAGTCCAGGTCATACACAATAGCAACAGTCCAAGGAGTAATCCAAATACAAAGTCTTCTTACCGGTCCAGAGGTCAATACACAGTTCAGGTTTACAACAGTAGTAAACCAACAGCAGAGCAAAAACAGTAATAGTAGAGATCAGTGAATTCAGAGAGAGAGAGAAGCTACGTTCCTAGCTTCCTCTTATGGCCATGAGAACACTTACACACCCATTGGTCAATTAACAACTTAAAGACATAGCATTATGGTTAATATATTTTCAACCCAACATTGTAGGCTAGCACCATATGCCTAACATTCTCCCCTTTGGGTAGAATAATATATAACTCTTACAATCTTATGCACATTCTTTCACAATTAGCATTGTGTTTCACAGCACTTTGTACCTTCGTAAAATGGTCTGCAATATTTACATCAGATGAACAATACTCTAGCTGTATTAATTTATCCTTGATACATTGTCTGACATTTAAATAACGAAGATCAGTATGTTTAGATCTTGTTCTTACTGCAGCATTATTTGCCATCTTTATCGCAGCTTGATTGTCCTCATACACAATGAATGGATCATTTACATTTAAACCCATATCTAACAATAATTGTTTGTACACTAGCAGTTCTGTACATAACACTGATAGACATGAAAATTTAGCCTCCATTGTAGATAAGCTTATGTGTTTTTGTCTAATGGACTTCCATCCAATCAAAGACTCACCCAACATTATAGCCAACCCTGAAGTAGATTTACGAGTGCTTGTACCAGAGACAAAACTCGCATCTGCATATGCAGTAAGGATTAACTCACGATTTGGCTCTAAATATAACGAGTAGTGAATAGTTTGCTTCAAATACCTTAATACTCGTTTAGCTGATTGCCAGTGTCTAACAGTTGGATTATTGTTGTACCTAGCCAATTGGTTTACACAGTAAGAAATATCAGGTCTAGTCCAATTACTCAGATACATAAGACTTCCTATCAAAGATTGGTACATCGTCTTATCAAATACAGGACTCTCAACATTAGTGTCCTTGAAATCCATAGCCATCAGAGTTTTTGCTGGTTTACACATTTCCATGTTGTATCTCTTTAATAACTGAGATATTTTACTGGCTTGCGACACCTTAAAACCCCTATTTGTTTTCACAATATCTAACCCCAAATAGTGGCTAATTTCTCCAAGATTTCTAATTGTGAATTTATTTTGCAATCTTGAAATGATAGTTTGTGCTTCTAACTCAGTTTTTGTTATTATTGCAATATCATCTGTGAATAATAAAAGAAAAGATAACACTCCATTTTGTTCTCTTCTAAACAAACAAGGATCAGCATTACTGGCTACAAAACCTATTGCACTTAACTCATTAACTATACATTTATTCCACTCATAGCCTGATTGTTTCAATCCATAGAGGCTTTTCTTTAATTCCCAACAATCATGGTCTCTATCACTGGTCAATCCTGGTGGTATTCTTAAATAAATAGTATGTTGCAATGGAGCATGTAAATATGTAGTTTCATGTAAATATGTAGTTTCAACCTCCTTAAGTAACACCAGCTGCCTGCAATTAGTGCAGGTTCGCATCCCACCAGGATCAAGGTTGACTCAGCCTTCCATCCTTCCGAGGTAGGTAAAATGAGGACCCAGATTGTTGGGGGCAATTAAGCTGACTTTGTAATAATGCCGCTTGCGGGTGTGTGAAAGCCCTAATAAGCAGGCATATACATAGAATGAAGGCTACTGCTAAGCTTGTAAGCCGCCCTGAGTCTTCGGAGAAGGGCGGGATATAAATGGAATTAAAATAAATAAAAAATAAAAAAAATATTGGTTTTTAGCTGCCCATACTAAAGCTGCTCTTAAAGTAGTTGCCCTCAGACTGGGTGCAAACACCTCATCATAATCCTCAGTAGTTTGGGCAAAACCTTGTGCAACCAAACATGCCTTATGGGTTACGGTCCCATCTACACCCTTCTTTATTTTATATATCCATTTACAACCTATAGCTTGCTCACTAGGTGGCAGTTTTGCTTTCTCATAGACCTTAAGATCCTGCAAAGACTTCAACTCCCTGTTCATTGCAGCTTTCCATGATGCCTGTTCCTTTTCAGGATACATCCTGATCTCATCATAGTTAGAAGGTACTGAACTAACTTGACATATTACACTGGCTTCATAGCAATCAGGTGGACGTCTGATACGCGTTGAACGCCAAGGAATTACAGGGCTTTGAATTTCTGCTCCTTTCCTTCCTCTGATTCATCTTTTATCTCCCCTATCTCCTCTTCATGTTTTAGATTTACAGGAGATGTATTATCATTACTAGTTACGTTATCAGAGGAGTCCTCAAACACTAGAGGATCAGTATTAACAGTTTCTTGCTCTAGTCTATCCCAACCAACGTGCTCAAGGAATTTTGCAGTAGAACTATTATATACATTACTTGTGCCTCGTTGCCAGAAACGATAGGATCTGTGGTTAGCTTCGTAACCTACGAAGTATAATTGCCTAGCCCTATGTTGGCCTTTACTCCTGAGTTGTGCAGGAATGTGGACCCAAGCTGGGGTGCCAAACGTGTGCAGGTAATCAAGGTTTGGTTTTTTACCATGCCATATTGTATATAGTATTTTACCAGTAGAAGTATTAACAACTATATTCAGAACATGGTTTGCACATTTTGCTGCCTCCCCCCACAGTCTATCTGTTAAGCCAGAATCTTTTAACATAGTTCTCATCATGGCTTGTAACATTTGCCCATGTCTCTCAACAAATGCATTATGTTGAGGCCTATAAGGGGCTGAACGTTTATGCTCAATGCCAGCAGATTCTAACATATCAACAAAACGCTTATTTGTAAATTCAGTACCATTATCAGTAATTATGCACTGAACCTTTCTCTTTGTTTTTCTCTCCACAAATTTCAGCCAGTTTGCAAATTGTTGGAAAGTGTCTGCCTTTGACTTAAGCAGATAACAAAAACCATATCGAGAGTAATGGTCCAGTATACTTAAAACATAACATGACCCTCCTAAACTTGGTTTCATGGGTCCAATTAAATCAGCAAACACAACTTCCAAAGGTACAGTTGTTTTGAAGCCGTTTAACCTGTTTGCAGGAGTTACCTTACTCTTTTCCTGATTACAGGCATTGCAATTCAAATACTTACTACATGGCTTCAGTTTAATTCCTTCTACTAACTCAACTGTTTTACGTAGTGAGTTAAAGTTTACATGCCCTAACCGCCTATGCAATAAATGTATACACTCGTCATGTGGCTTCTTGTTCTCACATATTGAGTTAGCTTTAACTGTACTAACCTGGTTACTTGTGAGAACGAATAAACCATTTTTCAAATTAGCAGTTCCACAGGTTCCATTCCTCTCAATAGTGCATTGCTCCCCACTGAATGTTACCACAAACCCAACTTTAACCAATTCCCTTACAGATAAAAGGTTGAATCTTAGTTTAGGTATATATAACATAGGTAACTGTTCATCAATGCATGGACAATAGGAATTACCTTCACCAGAGGCCTTCATCCTCCAACCGTTTGCCAGTGAAACATATTGGTTGCTGTTTTTCATAGTGATAAACCTCTTTTTCTCTTTAGTAATGCATTGTGAAGCCCCACTATCAACAACCCACAATTCATTATTTCTGGATGTTGGTTCACCAGAAACAGTCAAACCAATGCCCTTCTTTGCCTTCCCACTGCTATTTACATTCTGTTTTCTTCCCTTTCTACAGAATTTGGCTATATGCCCTCTAGCCCCACAAGAATAACATTTCTTGACGTTGTAAGCAGTAGTGAATGGCTGCTCCTCTCGTGGCTGTGTCTCTCTCAGCTGGTCTCTGTCACGCCTTCTTCTGGACTCTTCCAGCAGTCTCCCAGTAATGTTAGTCAATGTCAGTTCCTCTCTGGTCAGGACTTCCAAAGAAGAAACATACTCATCATAACTCTCATCCAAAGATGACAGAATAATGTAGACCTGATGCAACTCTGAAAAAATCAGCTCCTTTTCATGAAGCTCTTGAAAAGTTGCCTTCATGTAATTTAAATGGGTCAGCATATCTCCATTCTTCTGCAGACGAGCCCTAAACAGCTTACGTGTAAGGTGTATATGTGCACCCACACTGTCTCGAACATAAAGCCTTCGCAAAATGCCCCAACACCTAGCAGCAGACTCCTCACCACAAATATGGACAAGCTGCTGGTCATTCAGTGTTAGCCCAATAATGCAAAGAGCTTTCTCGTTGCTTCTTTTAAAGTCGTCTATCTTCCTTGCATCCTCTTCGTCATCTGGATCCCAAGCAGTAGTATCTGGTGGGTTATTTACAACAGTCCATAGTCCTTCCTTGCACAAAAGCAAGCAGCATTTTGTGGACCAGGAAACATAGTTTGTCCCATCCAACCGGGTTATCCAGGAGATGCCTGACAACAGTTCCTGTGCCATTTTACACCAAATAGCTAACACAAACTCAGCTAGGAATACTGTGTGAACTAACTCTCAGTACAGGCCTGGGCCCATAACCAGTGTTTAGGAATTTGTTGTGCAGAGGTCTCCTTGTGCTACCAAAGAGTTGCACAGACAAGGAAGGGTACTGAGAGCAGCAAGAGTCACACAGTAAGAGTACACTGAGTTGTAAAAGCAAAAAGTATTTTATTTTGAGGTGGTGTAAAAACAAAAATGCACAGTCAAAAATAAACAGTCCAGGTCATACACAATAGCAACAGTCCAAGGAGTAATCCAAATACAAAGTCTTCTTACCGGTCCAGAGGTCAATACACAGTTCAGGTTTACAACAGTAGTAAACCAACAGCAGAGCAAAAACAGTAATAGTAGAGATCAGTGAATTCAGAGAGAGAGAGAAGCTACGTTCCTAGCTTCCTCTTATGGCCATGAGAACACTTACACACCCATTGGTCAATTAACAACTTAAAGACATAGCATTATGGTTAATATATTTTCAACCCAACATTGTAGGCTAGCACCATATGCCTAACATTTCCTGTTCAACATGATTCGATGATTCAAAGAGCCTTCCCATAATCTTATAAATGTTGTTGCAAATACAAAAGGCAAAACAGGTAAGATGTTTTATAGGAAGGTTTTGCCCCTTCATACTCACTGAAAATCTTTTCCCTTTTTGTCTTTCTTGATTTTATTTATTTTTTTGTCTCTCAAGATCTTGTAGTTCTCCTGGCAAAATCCATTTTACTCAATCTTTTTTCTTGTCCTCTAACTTATTTTGTAATCTTAAAGTATAGTTTGTCTTTTCCATGTCCAGAGTTCCCTGTAATTTTTTTTTCCATCTGGGTTAAGTCATATTTCCTAGTATTGTTAAATTCCATCTTGAAATCTCTCTCCTCTTTCTCATGATCACTTGTCTGTTTTTTCTGCTCACTCTCTATTTTTATTTTCTGAGAATTTTATGTTGTAAAGTTAAATTGGAGATGTGTTCATTTATGTTTTCAAGGTTATGTTTAATTTCCTCGTGTTTTGGGATTATTGTTGTTTGGCTTAGTTGCAACATAGCATAGATCTCCTTTGGGAAAGTATTTGTTTTTTCTTGGATGGCTTTAGAGTCACAGTTGAGTTAGTATTTGTAATCCAGAAAGGTCATTTTTTTTTTAGAGTTTATAATTCTCACTGTAAAGGAAGCCCAAGATGTTTGCTTTTTTATCACAGCTGTTCTTTGTTATTAAGACATTGAAGGTCACCAAGATCAAATTTATCTTTTCCTAAGCCTTGCCAGTCTCTGTAGCAGAGTAGCTGTTGTAATATTTTCATCCACCACTAGTTGTCAGCACCAGTTCTTTCAGTAATAAACACTTATTTACTTCTGTTTTGATGATATAAAAGTAAAATCTTAACAGATTCCACTGATTTAAAACTTATCCAAATTAAGTCTTATATTCTTTTTATTTCAATATATTTCTGTTTCCCCTGAAAGGTTTAATTTGCCGCTTCCATTTGTAGGAAGGTAGGGCAAAAGTCCCCCTCCTTCTCACTTTTGGAGGCTTTTTGCTTCTTGGGTTTTTTTTTCCCTCCAGGAAATTAGTTTCCAAATAGAAGTGAGAAAATCGCTGTTCTTACCCAGTTCCAAACAAGTTGTTTACAGTCAGCTTGAAGGAGTACTTTTGGACTTCAATTGCTTGTAGCTTGGGCTAGACTTGGAAGTTGAGCTAGCCTCTTCTCCTGCTGGTTTCTGGAGGACTTTTCCCAAACTGATCAGATAGACCGCCATCTCTCCACAATCAGTGGGACTTCCCCCCTTCTGTTTTGCCTCTACGGGGCAACTTCAGGCCCATTTAGGATACCCTGGCAGGCAGAAATCAGCCATACGGAGCAGAGCCCCACAATCCCTTGGCTGCTGCGCTACTGCGCAAAACCAGAAGTCAGGCTATAGTTTCTTTTTGTGTGAAGACTGATGCAAAGTATGAGTTAAGCAGCTCTGCTTTCTCCCTGTTGCCTGTTATTTCTTGCCATCTTCTCTCTTTAGTGGACCTACAGTTTCCTTAACTTTTTTCTTGTTGTTAATATATTGGAAGAAACTTTTTTATTATCCTTGATTTCTGTTGCAAGTCTTTGTTTGTTCTAAGCCTTTGCTTTACTGACTTCATCTTTGCATGTTCTTTGCATTTGGATAATCTGCACACCATAGTGTCAGTGCAATCTTATATCTTCAAGCATATGTGTTGGTACATGTATCTGGATTTATGAAAGTAGATTTCCATATTTTCATCTTCCCATTTTTTTGCCTCCTGTCCACAGAGGTTTAATTTTTAATTTAAGGTTCTAATTTTAGAGATAACATTCCCTTAGTTCCTCTGCACGAAAGCCAATTCTTTCAGCAGGACCTATTGTTTGGAGAAATTTTCATATGACATTGTTTGCAAACTAAATGTATATATGGATGCCCAATTGTATGGAAGTTTGATTTAGGTATCTATTTTAAGAAGCCAAAAATAATATAGATGAACAATTAGATCTTTGTGACCTTCTATTTCTGAAGAAGATGGGCTGGCCTTATATAGTAATTCTTTCCTGCTACTGCTTGATCCTTTCAGTTGAATGTGTGAACCATAAGACAGAATTAATTATTACTGAAAGTATCTGCATAAATAAGTGTACCCCTTCATATTTTTCTTTACACTAGACTAAAATATCAGCCCTTTACCACTTTTATGCCAACTAAATCATGCCCTATTTGTGTTCACAATAAATTTATTTCACCATACACATACTGTATATTACCAGAAAAACAAACAGGTATATCATTCACTGCTGTTTTTTATCTATTCTTATATCCAAGCTTAGCCCTTTAGGACTATTTCTCAGCAATGGACCCATGAAGTATATCTGATGGGAAAAGATCCTTTTGTGATGAAGTGCTTGATACTAAAATACAAATTGGTTATGACACACTAAGTGATTTTGGTCATTAAATGGAATGCAATATTTTCTCATTTAAGATAGTACAATCTGGTCTGGGGTAGACATGGCTGCAGGCAAGACAAGAAAACATGTGTAAAATTTCTGTTATTTTACCAGTTAAATAAAATTAAATGAGACATTTTAGATCATTTGCTGTGATCCAGAAATTTTTCTAGGTACAGGTGTTCTCCTGTGTACAAAGATGTCTCCATTCACCTAGGACAGGGGTAGGCTAGCTATGCTGACTCAGGAATTCTGGGAGTTGAAGTCCATGAGTCATAAAAGAGCCGAGGTTGCCAACCCCTGACCTAGGAAATTATAAAAGGAGTATAAAGGAATACTGGTTAAAGCTTATTGTACAATTAAAACAAAAAACAAGAAATATATGTATTTGAGCTTAGACAATTTCTTCATCTATTCACATATGGTCCCTTTTGAATGGCATTAACAACACCAGTTTTTCCCCAAGGGACCAGACTATCATTCCATTATTGATTTCATTGGGCTTACATAAGCATTTTAATAGCAGGAGCAGGTTTTTTTTCCAACTTGGCACCTACCTTATATTGGGCTTACAGTTCTCAGAATTTTGACCACTGTGATTAGCAACTGGTTAATGGTCCTCTGAGTTGTAGTTCCAATGCTTCAGAAAGTTGCCAACTTGAGGAAGACCAATACGTTTAAACAAATCTCCATCTCAATTGTTGATATATAAGGTATATGATTAGGAGGAGAATGTCTTGACTTGTTAAAAATATCCCAGTAGACTGTATACACCAAAAATGCACACACAAATATTACTTGTCTATTCAAATATATTTTTGAAATATAATTTGGTGAATATGATGCATCATTGAAGGACAAGCCAATAAATGTTGATAACATTTTGAATATATGGCTTCCATTCTTTTTCTCTCTTAAACAATCAAAGAACCAAAGAAGAATAAAAAAAATATTCTCCATACAAAGACCACAGAATATCTAGTTTAGTACTAATGAGCTAATCCATCTACTGCATTGTGCTCCAGCTGCACATAATTAAAAGAGTTCAAATAAAATTAAACTTTATTTAGCACATAAATGATTGATCCATGGTAGTATATTATACTGGAAGATTAATGGAGGGCATTTTACTGTTTAAAAATAAAAATGGTTGTATTAGAAAGTCTTGAAATATACTTCCAAGATACAAATTATTTTAAAAACAGTTTATTAAGAAAGGGAAAAAGAGGAAAAAAAAATATCCTATCCAAAAGGCTTATGTATACTATAAATAAGAAAGTCAGATGGTACATCAACATATATAAACCTTCCCCCATGGATGTGGCATACATTTCCTTGTTGTATCCTCATATTATCCTGTGCAATCACATATGTTGGCTGAGCTGTTTATCATTTATTATATAAAGATTTTTACTGGCTTTACTGCGTATTATCTATGAATGTGTCATTTGGCTTTTGCTTGTATGCATAAATCCTTTCTTACTAGAGTGGAAGAAAACTGTTTTTTAGACCATATTCTGGAGAATTAAATGAAAAGACTGTAGGAGTATCTAATTGTCCACATTTTACACTAAAGTTGAGCTCATTGGATTTAGGCAATCCTCTGGAAAGGTTAAAAATAGGGGAAATTGGGGAAAGCATTCTGTTTCCATTCTGTCTGAGCATTTGTTCATATTTTTAACTGCTTTCATACATTTGTTCCCACTATTTATTGTTATATAGCTCCATTTGCAGTTCAACAATTCTAAGCATTCTTGTTTCTGTATTCATGTTCAGCTTGTGAGCTTTTCATGATCATCTGATTGAGTCCAATCTAAATTGCTAAACTAAATAGTTATTTGAACTAGCAGATCTATTTATCTTTAAGACATGATATTTCCCAAGGTCCTGTAGTGGAATGATTGTTACCTAATAGTACTAAAAGTGACTATCATCTTGAGAGATTAATGAAGAGGAACCCTAACTTGCTGATGACAGCAAATTATTCAGAAAAATGGAAATCTAAACAAAGCTATCAAGAATTCTAAGAGGATGTCTCACAGATTGGACAATGACGGATGAATGGATGTCATGGATGACACTGTGAGAGACTGTGGGAGAGAACTGGAAGAGAGAGACATAAACAATCAAGCATTTGCAGGCAGGTCAGTTAAACATTGCTTCTGAACAGTAAGTTAGCGTACCTGGGGTTTCAAATAATTCAAAATAATTCCACCTTAATTAACTCACTATAAAAGAGGCTGAGGCATTCCTCTTAATGTTTCCATATTTCCATATTTAGCCCAGAATAGTATTAGATATCTTAATGAACTTTGTGCAGTTTTTGTTTCCTTGATCTTGCCCAGTTGCAAGATGCTAGGTACACCATATAATATACATTGTCATGATGATCAGAATTGATCCTGGTATTATGTAAGGCTTGATGAAAATAATAATCCAGTACATGAAAAAGATAGAATCAGTTTAAGATTATTAGGAAAGGCCTTCATACAAGTCTACAGTTTTACCCCATTTGCAATTCACTGATGCTGAAAATGATTCAGATATAAGAAAAATGGATAAAAATTGTTCTTCCTTTCTTATGTTAGAAGTGACTGACATCCTATGCAATATATGACAGTTAAAGGAAATATTAATCATTCAATGCAATGGTGAAAAGTATGTTGTCCTTCAGATTTCCCTAAATTGTAACTGCCTGCAAGTGTACCTCCTTATAATGGTCAGTGGTGATATATGCTGGAACAGAGGTCCCCAATATTTTGGGCACCAGGGACTGGTAACATGGAGAGAGGTTTTTCCGTGGACCGAAGGGGACATGGGTTTGTGTGCTGCCTGCATCCTATGGATGATTTTCCTTGTTTGTGCAGACCGGTTGCTGGAATGCCACGGCCTGATACTGGTCCATGGACCAGGGGTTGGGGACCCCTGTGCTGGAAGATGAAGTTCAAGATGTGAAGGGATCCTGCATTTTGATTTAAAGTATTAATTTGGAGGAGTTTAATGCATGCATTTTTATGTTAATGTTCATTTGTTAGCTTTCAAAATGACAAAGGATTCCTTTAAAAACAATCAGGTTTTTACTGATGTGAAAGTCTTCTCCAAATATATAGTTATAGTCACTAGTTTAAGTTAACTCAACTATGTTGATTTAACTATGTGAGTTAACAAAATTAATGAAGGAAAAGTCCACTAGTGACAGGTAGTTTGGACACAATGTAGTCCTGTCCCATCGAAACAAACAAAAAGAGGAAAAGTAAAGCCTTTTTATTTTTTCTTATTTTTATTTTATCTATGACTATCCACTTGTGGAAGTTAAGATGTGCTAAAAGGAGAAGGAGAAGCATGCATTTTTACTGACTGTATAAAATTTATCTGTCATCTGTTACCTGTAAAATATGAATTCCCCTGGAAGTCTAAATTCTTTGTGTTAGTGTGTCAGACAAACTGGCATGGTTTATACTATGCAACTTTTCCTTTGAATAACATTTCTTACAATATCTCAATTCATAAGTTATTTATTACTGTGTTTAATAGAACTGTAAAGAAATATATTGCAATTAAACTTTTATAAGCTATACATGAACACAGATATATGTTCATTTATTTTACAATTTACTGGCTTATCTGTGAGGTTTTATGACTGTTGACATTGTCAGTTTTTTCCCCTCTTTACTCATTGCTGCTTACTGGAAGTACAGCTAATAGTAGATTTCCATAGTTTGAGTGTGCAGCAATGTAAATTTGGACACTGGTAGTGTCAGCTATTAATCTCCCTTGCTCAGTTCATGTCAAGAAAACACATCACAGTCCTCAACAACTGTCATTCCTGCTTTAAATAGATCTACATTTTCCTAGACTTTATACTGATGATGATGGTGCTTCAGCCCAACTGGTTTCCCTTTCCACATCTAAACAGCAACCACCCCAATCACAACCTAAAAAAATTACACTTTTAGTCAGGTAGTGTTATGTATGCAGGCACCTGCATAGCAACAGCCACCAGGGGGCATTGGCCTGGACAGTTTCGGCGGGAAACCTAGGGCCAACCCCATTGGCTGTTAGCTGACCTGGCCAGGTATATAAGGAGGCCAGGTAGCCCTCATTCCCCAGTTCACTTCCCCCTTCCAATAAAGAGCTGAACTCACACACCGGCTGGCATCTCTTCCTTGCGTCGGACCCACTACACAATAGTGGCGACGAAGGTGGGATTGCTGCCGACCAAGAGCTGAAGTCACTGGGGAAACGCTCCGCGAGCTGAAGGGAAAGGCATTTTCCTTTCTTCCCCCTACGACCGCCAGCCAACCTGGCAACGCCAAGCGCCGCATCTGCAACCAAGACCGGAACCATCACCATGGCTAGAGCCGGACAACCCCACGAATTCGAGACACGCCACCCTGAGACCTGGGCCTGCTACCTGGCTCACATTGAACTGTACATGCGGTTCAATCAAATATCGGAGGATGGTGCAAAGGCGGCCGCCCTGCTCTGCATCGGGGGACCAGCGTTGCTGGAAGTCGCGGCAAATCTGTTCCCCCAGGAGGCCATCAACACCGTCGTGTACCGAGACCTCATGGCCAGGCTCAACGCCTACTTCAAGCCCCGGCGCTCCAAGGTGGCCGCGTGGTCAAAATTCGAGAAAAGGGACCAGCGCCCTGACGAGACCGGTGCCGACTTCCTCGCCGCCCTGCGAAAAGCTGCCGTTGCTTGCAGGTTCACAAATTTGGAGGAGTGGCTACGGGACCAGCTGATTTGCGGCCTATGCGACAGGCGGCTGCAGGAGCGCCTGTTCGAAAGAGAGGAGGTCTCCCTCCAAGAAGCTGAGGATGCCATCCTAGCCCACGAAGCGGCCTGCGGGGCCGTCCAAGCCTGCCAGGGAGTCCGGCCCGGCAACCAGGCAGCCAGCGTCCACCGGCAAGGGGCCACAAAGGAGGACGACCTGAGCATCAACCTCCTCCAGCAGAAGTCGACCCCCGACCAGTGAGCCAGATGCCCAGACAGGCCCAGGCCTTCCAGCAACACCACAGTCCCTCAGAGGTGCGCAGGGTGTGGTGGGAACCATGTGCACAGCCTCTGCAAGTTCCGGTCCGCCATGTGTCAGGCCTGCAAGAAAAAAGGCCACATAGCCGCCGTCTGCCATAGCCGCCGCCCCCGGGAGGAGATCCACGAGCTGTAGCCGGAGGAACTGCCATTCGAAGGTACTGGGGCCCCCACCAAAACAAAAATTGGCTTTATCGAGAGCCGGCTGGCCGTTAACCACACGGGTAGCCGCCGGCTGCTCAGACCCAAAATTAGATTAGCAATCCGTTTGCAAGGCATCCCTTGCAGCATGCAGCTTGACTCCAGATCAGCGGTCTCGATTATTTCAGACGAGACCCTTAATCACATAATTAGCCAGAGCAAGCAACGGATTAAATTACGGTCTACTAAATTAACCCTGACCGATTTCCAGAACTCACCGGTCAACGTGAAGGGGGAGGCCACCGTGTCAGTGTGTTTTAAGGGTCGCAAAGGGCACCTGGACTTTGTGGTGGTAGAGGGCCACAGAGCCAGCCTGGTGGGGCTGGATTGGTTTGAGGCCCTGGGAATCACAGTATCGGGGATCCATCAGATCCAAGGGGACCCCATTGAGACCGTTTGCCAGGAGTTCGCTGATGTTTTCGACGGGTCATTGGGAAAGTACACCGGGGCCCCAATTTTGTTCAAGCTTAACTCGAACGTTCCCCCCGTTAGGGTCCGGCCGCGGCGAGTGCCTTTCGCACTCAAACACAAAATCGAGCGCGAACTAGACAAGCTGGTGGCCCAGGGAATTCTAGAGCCCGTAGACAGGGGGGAGTGGGAGACCCCCATCATGACCCCCCTCAAATCCAACGGGGAAATAAGGATCTGTGCCGACTATAAGTGCTCGGTAAACCGCGCCCTAAACCTGCACACTTACCCGGTTCCCACGGTCAGCCACGTTCTCGCTTCCCTGCAAGGCGGCGCCATCTTTGCAAGGCTCGATCTTGCACAGGCGTACCAGCAACTCACGGTCACTAGGGAAACAGCTGACATTCAAACCATAGTAACCCACAGGGGGGCGTTCCGGGTGAACAGACTGCAGTTTGGAGTCAGCGTTGCTCCTGGCATTTTCCAGGAGGTCATGGAAAAGACACTTAAGGGCATTCCAGGAGTCTGCCCATATTTCGATGACATCCTGATCGCAGGAGCATCAGCAGAGGAGCTGGCAGGTAGGCTCAGGGAAGTGCTATCAAGGCTGCGCACAGCTGGCCTCAAACTCAAAAAGGAAAAATGCAGCATAGGCGTCCCTTCCACAGAATTCTTGGGGTTCAGAGTAGATGCCAGGGGAATCCACCCCACAGAATCCAAGGTGAGGGCCATCAAACTAGCACCCACACCCAAGAACAAAGCCGAGCTTCAGGCATTCCTGGGTCTGCTGAACTTCTATCATACATTCCTCCCACACAAGGCAGCCATCACTGAACCGCTCCACAGGCTGCTAGACAAGCAGGCAACATGGGCCTGGACGGCCACCCATGACCAGAGTTTCAAGGCCTTGAAAGCATTGCTGTCGGACAAGTCAACAGTAACCCATTTTATCGAGGCTAAGCCCATTTGCATCACCTGCAATGCATCCCCTTATGGTGTGGGCGCTGTTCTCAGTCACCTTGAGCCCAATGGGGCACAGATCCCCATAGCTTACTATTCTAGGACACTGTCTGGAGCAGAAAGAAACTATGCACAAATTGACAAGGAAGCCCTGGCAATCATGGCAGGAATATAGAAATTCCACAATTACTTATATGGCAGGGAGTTCACTGTCTTTACAGACCACAAACCACTCCTGGGCCTGTTCACCACAGACAGGCAGACCCCCCAAATTCTGTCCCCCAGAATGCTCCGGTGGTCCATCTTCCTTGCAACCTACAATTGCAAGCTGGTGCACAAGCCAAGGAAGGAGATGGGCCACGCAGACGGTCTAAGCAGGCTTCCTATAGACACACACAAGCCAGATCCAGCACCAGCCACACAGATCCTAGCCCTGCATGAACTACCCAAGTGCCCAATGCTAGCCAAGGACATTGCCAGCCACACAGCCACGGATAACATCATAGGCAGAGTGCTCTCATGGGTTTGCACAGGGTGGCAGGACAAATCCCCGGGACCAGAGTTTCAGGCCTACTTCACTAGACGCGATGAAATCTCCACTCACAAGGGATGCCTCCTGTGGGGTAGCAGGGTCATCATTCCACCCATACTACGTGCCAAGGTATTGGATTCCTTACATGAGGGGCACCCGGGGGTGGTCAGGATGAAGGCACTGGCTAGGAGCTACCTCTGGTGGCCCGGGTTGGACAAGGAAGTTGAGGATCGGGTCAAGGCCTGTTACACGTGCCAGAGATCCAGGCCAGAAATGCCACACGCACCAGTACACCGGTGGGAGGCCACACACATGCCTTGGTCCCGCATTCACATTGACTATGCGGGGCCATTCCAGGGCCAACTATTTCTAGTAGTGGTGGACAGTCACTCCAAGTGGTTAGAGGTAGTCCCTGTCCCCAATATGACCTCGGGGAGGACAATCCAGGTGCTCAGAGCGATCTTTGCAACACTCGGCCTCCCCGACGTAATTGTATCTGATAATGGGCCTCAGTTTACTGCTGCTGATTTCCAGGCGTTCTTGAAGGCGAACTGGATTAGGCACGCCACCTCTGCGCCCTTCCATCCATCAACTAACGGGCAGGCCGAATGGATGGTAAGGACGACCAAAGACGCACTCCGGCGCATCATCAGCGGGGATTGGCATCACAGACTGGTGAAATTTTTGCTAGCCCAACACACAACACCATGCGTGACTACCGGGAAGAGCCCAGCAGAACTGTGGTGGGGACAGCGCCTCATCACCAAGCTGGACTGCCTACACCCAGACCGAGTAGCAGCTGAGACCGGAAAGCCAGCACCACCATCACCACCAACATCACCATCATCACCCACACACAGGGTCCTCAAACTGGGGGACCTGGTTTGGGCAAGGAACTATGGGGCCGGACACCCTTGGGTTCCAGGGACAGTGATCGAGAAAACAGGACCCCTATCGTACATTGTGGGGGTGGAGGGGGACAGGCGCATAAGGCGACACATTGATCAGCTCAGAGGAAGGGTCCCTGAGCACATCACACACGTCCCTGAGCACATCACACACGACCCTGAACTCAATGCACATGCGCAACAAAGGGCCCACACTCCAGCAGAGGTCAACCCAGCCGCAGACGTCGCAAGGCAGGGACCAGAGGAGGAGGACTTCCTGATTCCGGCTCCTTGCAGCCCTGCACAAAAGCCGCCAGAACCTACGGTCCAAGCCCAGGGCCCAACCACCCTCAGACGATCCACATGACCACACAGGACACCTGCCTACCTGTCAAACTATGTGTGCAAGTGACCCTCACACTGGACTTCGTGTTTTCTTACATAGGCATAGTCATAGTTGTTGTTGTTGTTGCTGTTATGTGGTTCTTCTCTAAGGGGGGAGGGGTGTTATGTATGCAGGCACCTGCATAGCAACAGCCACCAGGGGGCATTGGCCTGGACAGTTTTGGCGGGAAACCTAGGGCCAACCCCATTGGCTGTTAGCTTACCTGGCCAGGTATATAAGGAGGCCAGGTAGCCCTCATTGCCCAGTTCACTTCCCCCTTCCAATAAAGAGCTGAACTCACACACCGGCTGGCGTCTCTTCCTTCCCACTACACAATAGGTACAGTTAATACAAGGTACAGCAAAGATCACCTTTTGTCCAGTTCCATCAGAGAATATTTTTCTTTTTCACACAAAATAAACCATTGTGCCTAACTTTTTGAGTTCTTATTTATTTGTCTTTACTCTGATCCATATCCTGAGACTTATGGCCTTCTGGTTGGCAAAGAAAACAATGTCTAGGACTGTCACTGGAGCTATTTTAAGATATAGCAGTTCAAAGCAGCCATATTGATTTAGTGTATTTCAGTTACTTTTGTCCATGCTGGATCATAAAATTATTCTAAATACTGAAACTCCTGAATGACACCGTGAAACAACTTCATGATTTTGCATCCTATTATTATCTCAACTGAAACCCATTACCCTTTCTTCTTGCCTTTGTATGTCTACCATCCCATCAAAGCAAAGCTAGTGTGCTGTCCTGCTCACTCACACACAAGTAACTGTGGTTTAGTGAGTTTATTAATATTTCCCAGCAGTTCCCTTCACCAAAAAACTCAGAACTGTCCAATTAAGTCCAGTCATGAGCAGACTAATGTTAGTTCACTGAGCAATATCCAGAGTCCACAAAGCACTTGAAAGTTTCTCAAACAAAATAAATCCACCAGGCAAACTTAAATCCACAACACAAGAGAACTCATGAGTCAAGAAAAGTCCAGAATTTCCAAGGCACGATTCAAGTCAAGGCACGGTGTCATCCCAAAGCGAGGCAGGAATCATGATGACCTGAGAACATACAGCTAGGAAACAAACACGTTGTTTCCAGCAACATGTGTCCCTGTCTGCTGTGCTAAATAGCCAGCTTTTGGTGCAGACCTTCAAGAAGGGCGAGGCTTTCTCCTCTCAAGTAGTCTGGCTGACCTTCTTTGCTCCTGCTTTTTCTCTGCCCTACATGCTCTTGGATCAGGTGCAGAAGGTAGTTCCTCCTCCTCCTCACTGACTGTCTGCAACTGCATGCTTTGCCCAGCTGGAGCCTTAGCCAAATCCTTTCCAGACAGCTCAGAGCCATCAATTAACTTAGCACCTGACATGCCAGGAACCAATTCATCCTCCCCTGAGCTGACACCTAGAGAGGTATCTGTGGAATTGTCCAGGGGAGTCATCATAGCCAAGCTATTTAATAATAAAATTATAAACAATCCTTACAAGGCCCCAAAATAGAAATTATCAAACTATTATGGCTAGAATAAAAATTGCACCAATAATTGTACCTTTTCTGAGCTTATGCCCATGATACAATCAGAACCTGATACAATTTTGTACAAATAGAATGTCTGTTTAAGTGTAGATGTCACACTCTTAAGATTGAAATATTTTTAATTTCTGGTTTTAACCCAGATTCTCACATTTCTTGTGTCTTATACTTTTTTCTTCTTTTTCCAACAAACCAAAGTAAAGCATGGTTCAGTGGGTGATTATAGTATTTCATCAATCAGACTAACCTTTTTTCCTAAAATGTAATTAGACAAGTTTAGACTTTGTATTTAATGCTATTATTTAAGGGTAAAGTCTTTTTAATCGGTAATTAGCATTACTTCATTTACTTCCAAATATATTAAACCTTTTGTATTTGATAGCCTTCTTTCTCATTTTTCAAGTCCTATCCTAGCAATCCTTCCTCTCCCCCAAAGCCCCATTGTGCTTTAATCTAAAATATCCCCAGTCACTTGGATATTTAAACAGAGAAGAGATCCAGTCAGTGATTCTACTACCTAATCCAAGCTAGTCCATCATTTTAACAGACTCTATCATTACAAGAAATTTGCTCATTTTATTTTTTAGCAGAAGGAATTGTGTACTTTGGTGCTTCATAAAAAATCAGGAAATAGCACAGTAGTACATTACTGAAATAGCAAAAGGGAGCTTCATTTTTACAAATGACTTAATACATGTATTCATTTATGGGTAAGAAAATTGATTAAGCATTGACCAAGAAAGCTATGCATCTTCATCACTAATTATGGCCTGAAAACATTTTAGTACATGGCAGTAATTTTCACATGTCTATATTTCATACTGCACACATGATCAATTCATGGTGTTTTTCTGCATGAGGGCTTTGTAGTTTAAGTGGCTAAATTATTGATGTGTAACCACAAGTTAGACAACAAATAAGGAACAATGATTAGTGTACTGTTTTAAAAAGCAATGAAAGGCAAGTTGTCATATTGGCCTGAGGGCAATATGTATTTCTATTTGTATCATGAGAGAATCCAACCATCTTAATGGGCCAAAATGAGTAAAATAAGTAAAATATTTCAAAAAGTAATGTACCTTTAGGTACAGCTGCTTCTCAACAGAAAAATGCAGAAAAACCAGCAAATGTCTACAGATTCTTCAATCTAGTTCAACAAGACTGCCTGGGAATGCCTCTGAGCTGTTTTTTTTCCTTAGCCTGACAAACTTTTTAAGAAATGATCTTTCTCCTGTTCACATACAAAGGGATATATTATATCACTGTTCTGGACACTAGCTATTTAAAGCTATTATTTAATGCCATAATAAGTAGTAATTTAAATACAAGGTAAGATCACCACATTTTCTTGTTTACTTGTGATGTTAATGTTAAACTGACATGGAATGCTCCCCCAAAAGGCAGCCTATGATTTGTTATCATTAAACTGTCAACTCTGTCATGTATTAACCATAGATTCATACTCTACATCTTTTGGCATATTACTTTATTTTGTATCAGTCAAAAAAAAAACACCCTTAAGCATTTTAATTGTATCACTGCTATTTTTCTATTAACTGTTTCATGCATTTTTCCCTTGGCCTTTTAATTGCAGTTTAATAGTGGTCATTAACACATTAAGGGGTGTTAGAAGAACATTTGAAGTCCTCTTGACTTCTACCAAAGTTGACATTTCAATGCTACAGTAATTTCAGCTATTCATTTATTTAATAGTGACCTATGCAAATGTGGAACCATGTCATTTTACAAATTGACTGTAATAATTAACTAGAAAGGCAGAGTAAAATGAAACAGGTTATAATTAGAATAATACTCCTACAGTATTACGTCAGCTAGAAAAAAATAATCTCAAATGATTAAATTGGTTTCAATTATTAAGGATCAGTTTAATGTACCCACTGTTCTGATTTTATTTTTTTCATTTCTCTTTTTTGTGTGCATTGGATGTCACCTCATGCAATTTATGAATTTTATTCATCTTGGTAAAACAGGCATTACAAAAGTTTAATTAAGTACTAAAAGACTTCATATTATTCCCTTGAATTTTAAATTAGTTGCAGAATCTTGTGATACTGAAAGAACATACCATTCATACTCATTTCAGTTAACTTGCATCTATTACATTGTTTTTCCCCCCTTAACCCAGTAAGTATAGAAGAATATAAGAAGATTCAATATTCATCTCTAGACCTAATTTGAATTCATATGAATCAATAGTATTCTGTCCAGTACTGTGATTTTTCTCTCAAGAGAAGAATGATTTTTATTCTGTGATATGAAGTATTACCTTTTATTATTTTAACTTAAATTACACAGCATGTGATTTCATTATTTAGGCAGAATCAACAAGGCATTAAATATTTTGACAGTTGATCACTCCTGCTTAAAAATATATATTATGTTTATCTGATAGAGATAGTGGAGGATGGCAGTGAGAACTGCTCTAGATATGGCAATATGGATTATTTCTATAAAATGCTGTCGACTTGATAGCCCCCAACAGAAAGATGAGCAGATGTGCTTCACACAATTTCAAGATTCCTTCTCAGGATTCAAGCATTTTTAAATTACCATGAGAACATTTGGCACCACTACCAATTTCTTATCACAATTTATCGTAAAAACATGTAACCAGAATTTATCAAAATCTAAAATCACTTCTAAAAATTGAGTACTAAACATAAACAATTAAAAGATTTTTAAAAAAGTCTTAAAGAGCTTTATAAATTTCTTTCTTATACCTTCATTTTCAGGTTCTGCCATTCTAATATGGGAATTATACAATATACTCCCTTTGCTTTGTTCTGTCCTCTTTGAAGTATCCTTCTTGGGGTGAGAATGGAATGTGCCTCCAGCCATCTGCCTTGTCTCCAGGCAAAGAAAAGAAGCCATGGAGAAACCTGGCAGCCTTGAGAACAGTGCCTTATTGGTTCTTTTCCACAACAATTTGTCACCTATAGATTGGCTCAATTTGAACCAGATGGGTAGACAGTTGGGGTGGGGTTTGAAAGGATTCTTTCAATGTAACGTTTCACATGGGAAATTCTCAGATCCTGCCTTACTATCCTGCTATCAATACCTTCCAATAAAAGTTCCTGTTGAGACTATGCAAGTTTCAAGAGTTCTGCTTTCTTGGGAGGTTTAACTGAGGTGGGTCCTTACAGTTCCTTCATTTCAAGACGAAGCACAATGTAGAGGGCAGGATTGAAAAGGCTGAATTTTGGGTAACCATCAGACCAGGCCCTGGTATTTGTAGGTTAACTTCCCAAGAATGACCTCAGTGAAAATGGAAGTGGGGATCATATAGACAAAAGTCTTCTTTCAGGTAGCTTTTATTTTAGTCATGCCATGGTTTTGTCCCAATTGATGTAGGCGTTTAAAATAAGAATCATCACTCTGCATTTCAGTGAATTAGGAACAGAGTTCTTCTGATGATCTTGGAGAATTATCTTGGAGAAGTAAATTTAGAAGATCTATTTAATTCCACATACTAGCAATGGGCAAATAGTAGCCGATAGGGTTCATGTAAGCAGAAGCTCCAGGCATGAATCTAAAATCTCTGAATGTCAGAACCCACTTAAGCCCGCATCTTAAGAAAGAAAGACTCTTGGAGACAAGATTTTCCAAGCAGGAACTTTTACTAAGAAATAGGAGATAGCAGACATAATAGACAGGATCTGAGGAATTTCCTCACAGATCAATATTTTTAAAGTGTCCCCAAGCAAAACCCCACCCCACAGTTCATTCGGTCAGTTCTGGATCAGCCAAGCTCCAGGTGGTAAGCCCATTGTGGGAAAAGAGAGATAACAGTCCGTTTGTAGCAGGATCATTTCCATCCTCCTCACACTTCATTCAGAGAAACAAACTAGATTCCGGAGGGTTGTATTTCTCCCTTTCCCACCCCCTTTCCTAGTTGCCTGTAGTTTCAGGGGGAATGTCTAGTGAGAAAGCAATTGATTATATTGTGATGCATCGCAGGCAGGTGGAATAAACAAAGGTTACATTTAAGGGAGGAAATGAAAGCCATAAAGTTCCATGCCTGTTCCCTCTCCCCCTTGGGAATGGCAGAATCCAGGTGGAGATGAGATTTGGGGTTAGCTCAGAGGAGATAGTTAGAAATGAAATATAAATGGATTCTGACATCCTGCCCCCCTTTAAAAATAGGAGAGATCTACCTGTAGAAGAAACAAAAATATAGATGTTAGCCTGGTTTGTTGGGATATTCTGTATGAAACCCTTTTAGCAACTTAGGTGCTCTGATGTGACATTTATGGACCCACTCGTTTTCTGAGGAGGGAAGGTGTTTCCAAGCTACTCTTTTAGGTCTTCTAGTTTCTGGTCAACCTCCGTTGAGTTATGTTCCATTTTTTGGATTCTTTGTTGATTTTCTGCAATCATCTTTGTGAAGTTTTCCAACTGGGAGTCTATATTGTTATTTTTTTTATTCATTTTGTCTAAGTCACTTTTCAACTCTTCATGATTTTTAGTTGCTGTAGCAGAGTTGCTGGCAAATGTATTAGAAGAAAGAAGGTGCCCAGAAAAGTGCATGTCAGATTTTTAAAAAGAACTATAAGAGATGAGATCCTGAGAAAAGTAAGAGATGAACCATTGAAATATAAAGAAAAAGAAATTGTGGTTCTTAAGCAAATCCCTAGAACAATAAGAGAGGCTTGAAGAGACTACCAATTTCTAACTAAGAAACTTGTCAAAATGTAGTGGACTTCAGATGGTTGATTCCAGAAGGGATCTTAATCTACTGGTATACGAAAAGATACAGACTGGATACACCACTTAAAGCATTGGAGTTCTTTGATAGCCACAGAGCCTTTCTGGAGAGAGATGACTCGGAACCCAAAAAACAAGATGAAGTGCAAGTGGAAGGTGAGGCCAACCAAAGAGTAAGAGAAGAGACTAAAGAAACTAAAACTACATACTCTTATTCAGAAGAGGGTGCAAGACCAAGAGATCAGAGACAGATAAGATTGACTAGAAGATTAAGACCTAGATATAATTGAAAAAGATGGAGGAAATTGGGATCTTATCCATAAACATCAATGGCTTAAACTCCCCCTTAAAAAGGAGGAAAATTTTTACACGCTTACCAAAATTAAAAATGGACATAATTTGTCTTCAAGAAACACATATTAAGAGGCAACATATCAAAATTTTAGAACAACTAAAAATCAGCAAACTCTACTTTGCATCGTCATCTCAAAAGAAGAGTAGCCTTTTATATCAAAGAAAAGGTGATGCCTAAACAAATTTATGCAGATGATGAGGGGAAAATTCTAATGGTTGAAATCATCATGGACCGAAAGCAGATATTAATGATCAGAATATATGCACCTAATGATAAACAAGAACAATTTTATCTTGAACTATATAAGAAAATATTAGACTTATACTACCAAAACGTTTGTATAATGGGAGACTTTAATGCAATAGTGGATGGAACTTTGGACTATAAAAGTGCTAAACAAGGATGGAAAGGAAGAAATTTACTACCTAAAGCATTTTCAAAAATGATAGAATAATTCAGTGTTCTAGATATATGGCGAGAGAAAAGCTCAGAGAAACTACAATATACATTTTACTCAAATAAACACAAATCATGGTCAAGAATTGACATGATATGGATTTCGTTGGACTTGAAACTGATGATTCAAGAGGTGGAAATTGAAACCAATGACTGGGCAGATCACAATCCAATAAAAATTATATGGAAAGGAATTAAGAAGAAACCTACATGGTCTCTAAACAAATCGATACTGAAAGACAAAGAATTCCTACAACTAGCAACAAAGGAAAAGGAATTTTTCTTTAAAATAAACAAGAAAGAAGAAACATCACTCCAAAATGTTTGGGACACTGCTAAAGCATATTTTAGAGGCCTGACCATAACTTATATTGCTAAGAAGAATAAAGAAAAGAAACAACTATAGTTGAGGGAGGAACTTAGAAAACTAGAATCAGAATTACAAATAGATCCAGATAAAGAAATACTCAAGAAACAAATGGAAATAATAAAGCACAAATTAAACTTAGCTGAGATAGAATTAATGGCTCAACAGATTAAACGGGTTAAACAGAATTTCTTTGAAAACGCTAGCATATAGATTGAGAAAGGAAAAATAAAAGAAAGTAATAAAGAAACTCCAGGATACAAAAGGAGAAATACAGTTTCAAAACGATGCAATGAAAAAAATTGTTAAAGAATATTATGAGACACTTTATAAGGCAAAGGGAATCTCTAAGGAAAAAAAATAGAGCAGTACTTAATAAAAGCAAATTTACCGAAAATTCCCCAGAATATCCAAAATATATTGAATGAACCAATATCAATGATGGAGACTATAGAAGCTATAAAAAGGCAAAAAAAGGACAAGTCTCCAGGGCCAGACGGACTACCTGCAGAATTCTACACTGCGTTACAAGATGTGTTTACTCCGATCCTGAAAGAACTTTGTAATGAAATTCTCCAGAAAAATAAAATACCAAAGACATGGACTGAAGCTAATATCACTTTAATACCTAAAGAAGATACAGACTTGACACATATAAAAAATTACAGACCAATTTCATTACTAAATGTAGACTATAAAATTTTTGCTTCGATAATGGCAGAAAGAATTAAGAAATTCTTGATTGAATTTATACATACAGATCAAAATGGCTTTTTGCCTAAAAGACAGATAAAAAATAATTTATGAACAATTTTGGATGTTTTAGAGTACTATGAAGCTCTTCCAGGCAAACAGATGGCTTTGATATTCTTGATGCACAAAAGGCATTTGATAACTTAAATTGGCAATTTATGTTTCAGTAACTTGTTGAAATGGATTTTGGAGAAAACTTTATGAATGCAATTCATGCAATTTATGATAAACAAACTGCTAGAATAATCATAAACGGAGACTACACAGAAAACTTTAATATTAAATAGGGGACAAGACAAGGATGTCATTTATCCCCATTGCTATTTATATTAACTTTGGAAGAATTGAACAGAAGTATTAGACAAGACTGAGATTAAAGGACTGGAGATAAAGGGTGAAAAATATAAATTGCAGGCATTCATGGATGACTTGGTCTTTATATGGGAAGAATTTCTGGAAGCAAGCACAAAATTGTTGGCCACAATAGAACAATATGGTGAGGTCGCAGGCCTGATAATAAATAGAAAAAAGACTAAAGTTTTGACAAATAACTTAACAGAAAAACAGAAAACGCAACTTGCAAGAAAAACAAATCTTCAAATAGTTAAAAAAGTTAAGTACTTGGGAATTTACTTAACAGCAAGTTGTATAACAGTGAAAGAGGACAACTATACAAAATTATTAAAACAAATAAAACTAGACTTAGAAAAGTGGAAAAATCTCCAACTGTCAATATTGGGGAGAATAGCTACAATTAAAATGAATATCTTACTGAAAATACTTTTTTTATTTCAAACTATTCCGGTAAAATTAGAAAAAGCCTTCTTTGATGAACTGAATGCCATAATACTGAAATTTATTTGGCAAGGGAAAAAAATAAAGTGAAATTGCTACAGGACGTTAGAGAAAGTGGAGGATTTGGACTCCCAGACTGGAAGTTATATTACCAAGCAGCTATTTTAACATGGATTAAAGAATGGATAACACTTAGAGATAAAAGACTACTATACCTAGAGGGGCATGACCTGCAGATTGGCTGGCATGCCTTTCTGTGGTATGGGAAGAATAAAGTGCATAGATATTTCCAGAACCATGCTATAAGAAATGCACTTCTGTTAGAATGGGAAAAAAGAAAAGAAAAAAATTATATTAAGATACCTGAATGGCTTTCAACAATGGAAGCCTTTGCTTACCGAAACTTAATTAACTATGATAAACTTGTAACATATAAAGATTTACTGGACAATGAAGGAAGATTGAAATCTAGACAAGACTTACAACAACAAAGTATTGACCTATCATGGTGGCCATACCTACAAATCCAATCAAGATATTAAAAAGACGTGAAAACAATGGGGCTCTATAAGGAACAGACAGAACTTGATCTTACATTGCTAAAAACAGATGAAAAGCTGATTAAAAAACTTTATAGATTTCTGCTTAACTTAAAGATGGAGGAGGAACAAGTTAAAGAAACAATGATAATATGGGCAAAAAAGAGCTTCAAGAATGGGAAAAGTTATGGGATAGAAATATTAGATTAACCAAAGCTGTACCATATAAAGAAAATTTGTATAAAATGTTTTATAGATGGCACATGACACCAGTGAGACTAGCCAAAATGTTTAAAAATACTTCAAATGTGTGTTGGAAATGTAACCAAAGACCAGGTACTTATTACCATATCTGGTGGTCATGTCCTAAAGTTAAAAGCTTTTGGCTTAAGATACACTTATGGTTGGAGAAGATGATTAAAAAACAAATAGAATTTAAACCAGAATGTTAGGAATGATAGGCCCCAGCTATGACAAGGAGAGCGGATACTTAATGTTACATGTATTGACAGCAGCGAGAATTATGTATGCCCAATACTGGAAAAATAAAAAGTTAATTAATCAAGAAAATATTGGATTGTGCAGAAATGGATAGATTAACTTTAGAGATTAAAGAGAAAGAGCATTCAATTTACTATAGAACTTGGAATAAATTATATCAATGGCTTGATAAGTGAGTTAGAGAAAAAGGAATGTGATATGCAATTTTGAATTTATTTGAGTAAGAAAAATACTATACATTGAAAACTTAGCATTGTTTATGATAATCTATTATACCTATCATTGTTATCAATTATTAGCTATATATATATATATATATATATATATATATATATATATATATATATATATATATATATATATATATATATATATATATATATATATATATATATATATATATATATATATATATATATATATATATATATATATATTTACCCAGACAATATGCTGTTTGCCAAATCTTGAATGATATTGGGGGAAACCCCAACCCCCACCCCAACATTTCCTGTACCCTACCCCTAATTCCCATCCCCTTACCCCCCTCCTTAATCCTATAAAAACTAATAAAAAATTTTCAAAAAAAAGATAAGGATGTCATCTAAGTAAACCAGGACCCCCTTAAATAGGTGCTCTCTTAGCATTTTATTGATTAATTGCATAAAAACTGTGGGGGGCCCTTGCAGTCCAAATGGAAGAACTTTGAACTGGTAGCAACCCATTGGACAATTGAATGTGGTCTTCCATTACTCCCCTTCCTTGATCCTAATGCAGTAGTATACTTCTCTTGCGTCTAGTTTGGTAAAAATCCTTCCTTTCAATAGGTGGGATAGCATATCCTTCATGAGGGGTAGGGGATACAGATTACTTTCACTAACTGCATTCAGGGTGTGGCAATCTATGCACAAATGCATAGTGTTGTCCTTCTTCTCCCTAAATAGGACTGGAGCAGCTACTTTGTGAGGGAATTCCTCAGATCCTGTCTAATATCAGAACCCACTTCAACTCACATCTTAAGAAAGAAAGACTCTTGGAGACAAGCAGGAATTTTACTAATAGGAGATAGCAGGCATAATAGACAGGATCTGAGGAATTCCCTCACAGATCGATATTTTTAAAGTGTCCCCACCCCACAGTTCATTCGGTCAGTTCCCAATCAGCCAAGCTCCAGGTGGTAAACCCATAGTGGGAAAAGAGAGATAACAGTCCGTTTGCAGCAGGATCATTTCCATCCTCCTCACACTTCATTTGGAGAAGGAAACCAGATACCGGAGGGTTGTATTTCTCCCTTTCCCACCCCCTTTCCTAGTTGCCTGTAGTTTGAGAGGGAATGCCTAGTGAGAAAGCAATTGATTATATTGTGATGGATAGCAGGCAGGCAGAATAAACAAAGGTTACATTTAAGGGAGGAAGTGAAAGCCATAAAGCTCCATGCCTGTTCCCTCTCCCCCTTGGGAATGGCAGAATCCAGGGGGAGATGAGATTTGGGGTTAGTTCAGAGGACATAGTTAGAAATGAAATATAAATGGATTCTAACACTGAATTCATATTTTTTTTCAATAGCATGTTTCCTTCCCCAAAAAGAAATAAAATGCAAAATAAAACACCATGTTTTACTTAAAAAAAGAAAAATATTCTGAAAAATCAAGGCTATGTTTACATCACTTATACAAATTGCACAAATACATGAGAACATTTCATATTAGCTGCATTGTGACAGAACAAAACTGGAAATGTCAAAATTGTTTCACTGGAACAAAATTTAAAGTTTTTAAGCATTTTCAGCCATAGAAAAAGTAGGTAGCCAACACGATCTCTTGTCCCTTACTTTGTACCCAAAGAGCATACAGAATTAGAGTATATGATGAAGGCTACCTACTAAATGATTCTATAAATTACTTAAGAAATGACTTAAATCTTTAGTCAATAAATAAACCCCAGGAAAGATAAAGGGAGGTAATTACTCACTGACATTCTATTTGCACTTTGTTTAGCTGCTAGATCTTTTAGAACAGTATGGCACTATATTCCTGGAAAGAACAAAAGAAGTCCAGTAAGCCAACACAAAATATATGATTTGCTTTTTTATAAATTGTTTAAAACCATTACATTCAATTTATCATTTTATATATTTTAAATGCTCAATAAAGGTGACCACTTGCTTGAACAATCCTTTCTGGGTGATGAAACTGGTCAAATGGCATTGGACCTGGTTAAGAGACATGATCAATGCTTCCTTGAGTGCTGGATATGGGACATATTTAAAAAAGGTTATTTGGGTATGTTGTAAGTAAAAATAAATTCAAAAAGCAAATAGAACTATTGCAGGTAGAAAGTGGTGAAGCAGTAAAGGCTGATGGTGAGGAAGCAGACCATCTTACCTCACACTTTATGTTTGCCTTCTCTCAGAAGAGCAATTGAGTCTTAACTGATCTTGGGTATCTACTGTGGGAAGGAGGAACTGAAATTCAGGTAAGATAAAGAAATGGGAGTGAGAACCTTCCTAATTTAATTCATGTTTCTATGGCCAATTGGACTACATTCCAGGCTGAAGAAACTAGCAGAGGTGATTACAGTACCACTAATCAATAATTTTTGAGATCATATGGAGGACTGGTGAGTTCAAGAAGACTGGAGAAATGAAAATTTCATCCCAATCTTCACAAAGGGGGAAGGAAACTACAGATCTATTGGCTTGGTGTGTATAAATGGCAAGGTGTTTGAAAGATTATCATGAAGCATGTTTTTGAAACCTTGGATAGACATGCTACAATTAAGAGGAGCCAATATAGGTTGTCACATACACACACACATTATGTTAGCCAAATATTATGTTTTCCAGTGAAGGTAATTGGTCTTTGTATGTGTATGTGTTTTAAAGTTCAGTTTCATCACTAATTCCTCACTTCTCCATTCATCTGAGATAATTTACTGGAGACTGAAGATGTGATGACATAGTGTATGGCATTCAGCTTATGAAAACGAACAAAAATTAGGTAGCTTAGGAAAAACCCAGTATTTTTAAAAAGTGTATTTCCCAGGATTCAAACCAGCAACACTCTTTACCTATGCAATTGTTATAACCACTAAGCTCCAGAATAGAGATCAAAATTAGCAACTGACTCAGTTCTAAGGGCCATTCCTGGCTCAGGAATGTAGCCAATCAAGTGTGGGACTGGCCTAGATGAAAGTAATGTACCATAGGTAAAACAAATAGCAGCTGTTAGGGTGACAGAATCAGAAAAAATGGACTTTGAAAGCAGAGCAGGCTCCTGGAGTTGCGCCATCTTGTGGTAAATGTTGGAAAAATACAGAGCCATATTAATCCAACCATCCAAAAATGGCCTGTATAATGTAGATAGGTTAAACTCAAAATATTGGATTGTGAATGATCATTACATGAATTTGAGATTTGCTTTAAATATTTGAAAAGTAGGAAAAGCCCCAAAGGACAGTCACTGTATACTTTTCCAATAGTGAAACTGATCTTTTTCCAAAGTCCACATGGATTTTTTTTTACTAGAATGTAACCCTCTAGATTTGTTAACAGTAAAAAAACACCTTCTAAATATACAGTATTCTTTAATCTCAACACAAACCATATATTTGCAATGTAAACTTTGTATTTGTTTATATTGCTTTTGCCATGGCTTATATGTTTCTCCCAAAGACCCCTGGAGCTATAGTTTTGAAAATGATTAGAATCCATAGATAGAATCTATGTTCTTGCATAGAACAGTTCACAGGATTTCCTAAGGAAGAATGACTGTTAGTGAAGTTGGAATCTGTGGTATTATATATCTCCAAAGAACTTATTTAAATTAATAGCAGGGCAAAAATTAATATACTGTTTCCAAAGTTCAAAGACAATGCATGTCCTGGATTCCATACCATATAAGGTATATACAAAAAGAGGAAAAGGCCAAAGAATATGAGGCAGACCCAGAATAAAAGAGAGAGAGACAAACAATATCAAAGATATATTACAAAGCATCAAAGAAAAAGTGGAGGCTGCCAGAAGAGCAAGAATTAGAACTTTCTATCTCCCCTGACACCCGATGCAGTAAAGGAGGAAATAAAGAAAAGGAAGAAAGACAATGCATAGCAATGTACCTCTCATTGCACAGAAATACAGCAGTTGAATGTAATAAGGAAAAGCCATATTACAAATAGATACCAAGCATTTCCAAGCTTGCCAGCAAAAAGCAAAACCAGCAATAAACCTGATATAAAGCAAAACTTGCAATATTTTGTTTTGATTATCAGATGGTCTACAGAAAAGTAAAGGGAATATAATGTCAGTTTTTTTATCAAGATTAAAACAACATGTTGTTATTTCTGGCAACTCTTTAAAACTTTCTGCTGACACCAAGACTGAAAAGATATTTTAAGGATTTGTTTATAGATAACAGAAGGATATGGGATGAAGAGATAAACATTTGTAACTTTGGAGAGGATGAAGAGTTATTAAATTTGTTCCTTCTTCTGATGAAGGTTGGAAATTCTTTTTTTTATTATATTCTTATTTTTTCTATTTTTTAATCTTTACTTCTATTCTTTTTTTTCTTTCTTTACATTTAATTTGTATTAGATTTTACTATTATAATCAAAATTCATAGTAAAAAGGATTTATATCTTGGGCTTTTATTCCAATATGAACTGCCATTTTCAGTCAAGTGTTTACCTCGTTAGACTGACTAGTTTGTTTACCAAATGGAACACAACTCCTTTATTGTAATGTAATTGCAATTATTGTTGTGCAGTTGTAATAAAGTAATTGTTATTAATTACATTTCAAAAGTAATTAAAATTATTTGTTTTGTACAAATGTGATAAATGGATCATGATTAGCAGTATTTTGACAGAATAATAAAATAAAAAGGGAAAACAATTAATACAGCAGATTATATTAACTCAATAGAAACAAGCCAATTTTGTGTGTCTCCTGATTGTTAAATATTGATAATTTACCAAGGTGGTATCTGTTTTTGAAAACAGTATTGACTCTATTCAGAATTATTTGGGGGAAAAATGGAGCTTTTTTATATATCCTAAATATACTTATGTTAGAAAAGCTAGTTTAAAATGAATTTTAAAAGTGTAAATATACACATTGTATGGATATTTAAAGAATGCATCATTTTATTTTCAAAAGAAATGAAATTGTAGTTAAAGTAAAAAAAATAGTGCATAAAAGTTCCACCAACATGCAACCACCAGTGCTGTGCTGTCTCATTGTCATAGTGGCGGTAGAAGGACAATGGGAATAGCATTCCCATGAATGATGAGCAAAGAACACCAGGAATATATGTCAAAGAGTATATAATCCCAGCAAGGTCATTCAAAGCAAGAACAACCCAGCTGCCCAGCTAAAACAATCAAATTCCTATATTGGGCAGCAGCAATAAAGGAAATGGATGATTTGTTTTAGTGACAACAGCAAAGACAACATTTCATATTGCAAGGAATAAGGCAATATCAAGTGACTGCTAATATAGTGCCAGATGATGGACCACTTAAGTTAGATGGCAATCTACAAACTGAGATTTCTCCTTCCTCAAGAGCAACACACTAGTAATCATTTACAGCATGGCTACATTAGAACCTTTTGAATGTCTAATTGCTAATGTTGCCATGCAGGAAAACATAATGCAAAGCTGCTAGTTCAGAAGTACAGTGGGAATGTGGAATGAATGAGAGCATGAACACGAAAAGCTCAACATAGAGAAAGATTAAATAAATTGACTACATATCAGCTTCTTAGGCAGCAGCAATTTTAATGCTAATTGAAAGCCCTTTTTAGATTTTCTGTGTAAAACAGAAAAAATGAAATGACATATAGGTTTCATGATTAAAAAATAGTAGAAAAAAATGAAAGTTATGTTGTAAATTTAGGGTAAGAAATTTATACATCTGAAGTCATTTACTTGTATTTCTTTTTCTTCTGCATTTTTGGCTCTGCTTTCCCTTTCTTTTTTACTTTCTTCATTTTTCTATCTTTAATATTAGTTTCCCTTAGTTTTTAATCCTTTTATATTAAAAATCTAATACAGTTGTCTAAAAAAGAGATCTTAAGCATTAACAAATTGAAATGGACTGGAATTGAATACTTTCAATCAGAAAATTATACAGTTAGGATTTAGGATATGAAATACAAGGAATGGTGATGTTTTTATTCAGGAGATATACAGAAAAAACAGTACTCAGCTACAATGTAACCAGTATCTGAACAATACTAATTAGACTTTGCAGATGATGATCCAAATGTATGCTCTAACCAGACATGTCAAGCTCATGACATCATGTGACATTGTGCAACGTATCGAGACGGTTTTGCCATTGCTGGCAATGGGGTGGGCGCGGCTTCTGGATGATGTGTCTGGCCCATGGGCTGGCAGTTTGACACCCCTGCTTTAATCAGTGATGCAGAAGAAGGAGAGAGGTTGATGAGTTTTATGGTAAAACTAAGTTTGAAATTGACAGAACATGCAAGCTGCATTTTATTGTAGACTGGAAAGCTAAGATTGGAAATGTTAAGGAGGAAAACACAGTTGGGCTGTAGAGCATAGCAAATTGAAATGAAGTAGGAGACTACTTCAGTTTCTGCCAATCCAATGATTTTTTTTCATTGCTAACACAGTTTTAAAACAGCCAAACAGCCAAAATTACACCAGTATACATGGATATTATAAGATGGTTAGTTATAACAGCAAAAACATGGATACAGCCAATTGTTGAACTGATCACAAACTGCTCATATGCAACTTCTAAAGAAGAAATTCAAACAGTTTCACAATATTATTTTGCAATATATTCATTGTTTTCAAGAACATCAGAAATCACTTTGAAGTTATGAGTCTCATTGATAGAGAATTCAGAGGGAATGAAATCAAATAAGTTGTTAAAGGTGAATGTGAAAAGGGATTGCAAATATCAAGAAACAGAAGAAAGCAAATTGGATTTCAGGACAAATGTTGAAAATCACCAAAATGAGAACAGAAACCAAAGCCAAGAAAGGCAAAGATAGAGGAAAAAACTTAATAAAGAACTTGAGAGAGCTGTTAGATGAGACAAGAAGCAATATTACAAAGATCTGTAAAGACACTGTAAAGATGGAAAGACACATAGAAAAACAGGGAAACAGGCCTCTGCAGTTGAGAACCAAGCTATGGATTGAAAGGCTTCTGATGGTGAAATGGAGGCTGGAGCAACACGTGCAAGCAGCAGCAAGTGGCCAAAGTGGGCCATCAAGGCAGGTGTTGATTTATGGGAGGCCTGGCTGGAATGGTAAGCGGGTGCAGGGCCCATGAGGCAGCTCCCCCCCAATCCCCCCCAGCTTGATTTTTAGGTATGCAGCTAAACTAGGGCTTATTTTTGGGGTAGGGCTGATATTAGGCCCATCCCCAGAATCAAACTGGTGCTTATTTTAGGGGTAGGTCTTACTTTTGGGAAAACACTGTAGTAGCTAATATGTAGGAAGAGGTCAGTTTATATACCAACCCCAAAGAAAGTAATTTAATAGAATATGCAAACTATCACACAATAATTTCTCATGCTAGCAAAATAATGCATAGGATCATCCAACAGATTATAGCCCTATATGGAAAGAGAGGTGTGACACATTTAAGCTGGTTTTAGAAAAGGATGTAGAATCTGAGATATTATTGCTGATACACACTGGATAACTTTAAAAATACCCGAAGAATGTGAATGTGTCCTTCATTCATCATAAAAGAGTCTTCAGTTGTGTCAGTCAGGTCAAACCATGCAATGTGCCTAGAAAAATGGGAATCCAGGAATTTTTCATTGAACTCATCAACACCTATACAAATGTCAGATACTACAATTTGGATAGAACATAGCAAAACAGATTGGCACCAAGTTGGCAAAGGAAGAAGACAAGGCTGTATGCTCTCCCCTTATTTACTAAATCTGTACACTGAATATAAATTGAGAGAATCTGGATTGGGAGATGCATCTAGTATTAAAATTGGAGGAAGAAACATCCTAACCTGCACTATACCATTAACACAACTCTGATAACTGGAAATGCAAATGATTGCAAGCTTCAGTGATGAAATTTAAGGAGCACCGTGAAAAAATATCTCTAGGATTAAAGAAGATCAAACTAATAACAGTGTCTGACACTACTGATCTATATTAAGAGTATTTTGTCATTCTGTAGGTAGTGTCTGCATTTGCATCAGATCGAAAAAAATAACATAAAATCTGTTGGATCAATCTCGACAATTACTCGAAAGAAATGATAATAGCTGATGAGAAACTTTAAAAATGGAACAATGTACTAAAACTATGCCATTAAGTTAGTAGACCCCAAAAAGTGGAAAGATAACCAATATGGAACACATACAAATTTTGGTTGCATAATTACAACAGGTGGAACATTTGTTCAAGATAACAAAAAATCATGGAAATATCTTGGAGGGAAGTTATTGAAAAAGAAGAAGCGGGGCAAAGACTTTAATGTAGGCTTCAGCTAAATGTTTGTTTACTGACATTCTAGAGAACTGAATTTGCTATCAACTGTAAATCACAGAATGAATGCCATAAAATCATGCTAAGCTAGCAAGGAAAGCACATCTGTTTTGGCAAGCTGATATCCCACATGTTCTTTCCTCTTTAAAGAATATATAAATTTATATCAGAACTGCTGTTCATCATTTTAACACTTGGATACAAAAGAAGAAATTATAACAATGCTGACTGGGATGGCTACCTAAATGCAATTGTTTATCCAGCTTAAAATGAAAAACACACTAGAAAAATGCTACAGAACACTCTCTTTACTAAATTTTAGCTAATAAACCATACTACATACATATTGTGCAAAATATTCTTAGATTTCAAAGTCTCATAGGCTGTTTTAATAATAGATGAAGAATGTTTGGCCTTTCCTTCTGTTGGGAGCCAACTCCCATTACATATGAAGAGCTCTTCTGTCTTTTAAAATAAAGGCTAAAATCACAATGAAATGAAAATATTTCCATTTCTGAGAATATAAAGATTTTGCAATTGTAAAGAAATAAATATCATTTAATCAATCAATTCTTTCTTTCTGTGAAGGACCAAAACAGAAGCAAAGCAAAAAGAAACAATCTAAGAACAGTACTCTACAATTAAAAAAGCCAAAAAACAAAACAAAAAAACCCAACTCCCAAACCCCAAACTAATAAATAGGGAAAAATGGGAAAAGATTCAGACTGAAGATGTAAAATTATATAAGAGGCTTACCACCCATCCTAACCTAAGACCTTGGGGGAAAGTCAAGATTTTTTAAAAATGGTCATAATATGGTTGAAGGTAATCTTCCAGAAGACAGATACTGGGAAAGAGGTCCATTTCCAGGTCCCATCAGATGACATTGTTTAATTTATGTCTTTATGTCTTTATGTCTTTATTTATTATTTTGACTTCTATGCCGCAGTTTACAGGGCAATTAAAACCATACAATACAAAAGTTAAAATAAATTTAAAACAAATAATTAAATTTAAGCCCAAAAATTAAAACTTTAAAACCCAATTAAAAACCCCTCAGTCTAGGCCAGACAGCTCAAACAGCCAAGTTTTAAGGTCCTGGCAGAATGAACGGAGGTCGGGGGCAGTCCTAAGTTCCATAGGAAGTTGGTTCCAAAGGGCGGGCGCTCCCACAGAGAAGGCCCTCTCTCTGGGAGTCACCCGCTGGCAGTCCTTCACCGGCGGTAACCTAAGAAGGCCCTTCCTGTGGGAACGCAAAGGACGATGGGGAGTTGATGCAAGCAGCAGGTGTTCCCTCAAATAATCTGGACCCAAGCCATTTAGGGCTTTATAGGTCATCACCAGCACCTTGAATCTTACCCGGCGGGCAACTGGAAGCCAATGCAGCTCGTGGAGAAGAGGCGTTACATGGGAGTATCAGGAAACTCCCATCACAACTCGCACGGCTGCATTCTGCACCAGCTGAAGCCTCCGAGTGGTCCTCAAGGGCAGCCCCATGTAGAGAGCATTGCAGTAGTCTAGCCGGGAGGTCACGAGCGCATGGGTGACTGTGCGTAGGGCATCTCGGTCCAGATAGGGCCGCAACTGGCACACCAGGTGAACCTGGGCAAAAGCCCCCCTGGCCACGGCTCCTATATGATCTTCAGAACTGAGCTGTGAATCCAGGAGGACACCCAAGTTGCGAACCCTATCAACGGGGGGTAAAACCTCATCCCCCCATTATTAACGATGGAACAAACTGGTTAACCCGAGATTCCGGTATGCACAGCCACTCAGTCTTGGCAGGATTGAGACGAAGCCTGTTTCTCCCCATCCAAACCTGGACCGCCTCCAGGCAACGGGACATCACATCGAGGGCATCACTGGGTTGGTTTGGGGTGGAAAGAAAAAGTTGGGTATCATCAGCATACTGATGATACCCCACCCCGAAACTACAAATGAGCTCACCCAGCAGCTTCATATAGATGTTGAACAAGAGGGGAGAGAGGACTGACCCCTGAGGAACTCCACAAACGAGAGACCGTGGGGCAGACCTCTGCCCTCCCATCAACACCGACTGCGAACGGCCCAGGAGGTAGGAGGAGAACCACTGTAAAACAGTGCCTCCAAACCCCCTGAGATGCCGCAGTAGGATACCATGGTAAATGGTATCAAAAGCTGCTGAGAGGTCTAATAGGACTAGGACAGAGGAACACCCCCTGTCCCGAGCCCGCCAGAGATCATTCACCAGCACAACCAATGCCATCTCCGTGCTGTACCCGGGCCTAAAACCCAATTGGTATGGGTCAAGATAATCAGTTTCCTCCAGGAACAGAGGAAGCTGATGTGCCACCACACTCTCAACAACCTTCACCAAGAAGCGAAGGTTGGAGACTGGACGATAGTTGTTCAAAATCACCGGGTCCAGGACAGGCTTCTTGAGAAGGGGCCTCACCACTGCCTCCTTCAAGGTGGTGGGGAATACACCCTCCCTCAAAGAAGCAGTTATTGCTGCCTGGAACCAGCCTCATGTCTCCTCCCGGGCCGCATCAACCAGCCAGGAGGGGCACGGGTCCAATAAACAAGTGGTGGAGCTCAGTCTCCTCATGATCTTGTCCACGTCATCGGGGGACACAGGATCGAACTCAGTCCAGATAACATGCTCAAGACCGCTTGATTCCTCCACGTCAGACTCTGCCCAGTCAGAGTCCAGACCGGCCCGGATCTGAGCAATTTTGTCCGCGAGATGATGACTAAACTCCTCGGCCCACCCCTGTAAGGGCTCCTCCCTCATCTCCTGATTAAGGAGGGAGCGAGTCACCCTAAACAGGGCAGCCGGGCGATTATCTGCGGATACGATGAGGGCAGCGAAGTAATTAGACTTCGCCGTCCTCATCACCGCGAGATAAGACCTTGTGAAGGTTCTTAGTCGCAATCGGTCAGATTCAGACCAGCTGGACCTCCAACCGCTCTCTAGACCCCATCTCCGACGCTTCATCTCCCGGAGCTCCACAGAAAACCATGGGGGCCAACGGGATCTGTGCTGGGTCAGGAGTCGCAAGGGTACAACACAGTCGAGTGCCTCAGTGGCAGCCCTTTCCCACGCATCCACCAAGGCATCGACCAGGCTGTGAGTGAGGGAGATAGGTAAAGACCCAAGCGCCATCTGGAACCCTTCCGGGTCCATTAGGCGCCTGGGGCGGAACCACCTGGTCGGCTCCTAATTGATAGGATGCAGAACATGCCAACTCTCCCCAGTTGTGCATGATGGAAGTAACTATATAAAACAAAATGTATGTATCTCATGGTTGAACTATGGAGTTATTGGTGCTCTTTGAGCTTTGTTGCTTACTTGTGATCATTACATAAATCCACTTTCTGCAATGGGCATTTTTTGCCACAAACCTGAAGTAAATGCTGTTTTCCAGCACAAACTATCATAAATCATGGTATGTGACTGCCTGATCTTGCAAAGCGCTATAAATGCATTTTATAGGAAGGGGAGGGGGAAATCAGCCATCAGAATTTTGAATCTGGTTTGTAACTACCTTTGGGGGTGGATCCATTATAATTTATTCAACTTTAAGCAAGTATGTAAGATGAATAGGGCTTGAGTAACCCTTGAAGGGCCTCCTAGTCCACTAATGGGTGCAACTGGTGCACAAGATGAATCTGTACCAAAGCCCTCCTGGACATAGCTGCAAATGAGCAGGAGCTGCAAATTGAGAAAATCTTCCAGACTATGCATAAGTCCTGAATGGGGAGGTGCATCCAAGACTAAAAATGAAATAACCTTAGAATAATAACTATATAATACTGTTATGGGTTGTATTAAATGACATACTACCATTTTGGTGAAAATGGTTTCAAATGTAGGTTTGCTTAAACAGTTAGCAACAATAATACCACACACACAATAAACCAACTTGAGATTTAGATTTATGGCATTATCCCTTTCTATAACAATAGGGTTTATGTGTATTGGGTGTGCGTATATGGAATATGTGTACCATAATGCAAGAAAAACTTATATGTTTATTTTGTTATGTCCCAGAGAAAAACTTATATATTTATTTTGTTACATCTGAGATGAGATAGACATTATGCAAGCTAGTGACTGGACTCAATTTTATTACTTGTTTTTCTGGCATTTGTTAAACAAATGCTGCTGTTATTAAAGCAAACACAGTGACATTTTTTCCAGAAACCAACCAAAAACAATAAATCATGGTCACATGATCACAGAACACTGAAATCAGCTGCTAAAATGAGTTGGTTGTCAAGCACCTGAAATGTAGTCATGTGGTTGTATGTAAAGCCATTGGAACTCCATTGTCACTGCACTTTTTTTTAGTTTTGCCAGCTTTGTTCATTTCTGTCTGTACATTTTCCCCTGCTCTCTGCACCTGTGTTACTATCTTATCATGTAACCAAGGCGATTGTCACATGTCCAGCCATGTTATGGTTTCAGGCCTAGCACTGCTGTTCAGTGCGCATGCATACAAAAGTTTTCTCACTTTATTTTTTTCTTCTCTTTGGATTCTGTCTGATGAAGGATGTAGTCAGCTAGGAGTTTTTCTTTTGCTTTCCAATTAAAGTTTTATATACAGTAGAATATGCCTCGGTTTCGTTTATTTTTACCACGTTTCATTGCCCTCTGATAGGGAAGTATTAATTTCCCTGACATTGGTAGCAGAGGATGGTTTGTTTTTATTTTCAAGATTTATTGCTACTGATAAGCATATAGCTAGTTAGTCCAGCACTGAGGAGGCTGTTATTAATTGCTGCAATATGTCAAAGAAAAAGAAGAAAAAGGCCCATTATCAGCCTGCTGCGGAGGAGACAGTTACTTCACCGGGACATCTCCCTTCAAGTTTACAGACTCCGCTGGCATCTGCTACATGTCTTGAAGAAGCAGCCTCTGAGTCAAGGTCAGTTTCACTGTTTTCTGATTTTACCCAAGCTGACACCCCAGAAATAATTTATACTCATGGAGCACAGGCTATTTTTGAGGGGCTCGGTGCTAGACCAAAAGGCTCATTAGAAAAGGGAGTGGTCCATTATCCTCCTAGTCCTGAACAAACTGTGCAGGAGAAGGTTTTGCAAAGTTATTATGAACAAATTGAAGCTTTTGACAGAGAGCTACAGCAGACAAAGGCATATGCATCCATGATTATGCAGCAGGGGAGAGACTCTGCTGGCATACACATTCCAGAGGCGGCCATATTGCCTTCTTCTCCAAAGACAAAGCCACTCCCACAATGTTCAGCCATATTGCCTTCTTCGCCAAAGCCAAAGCCACACCCACAATAGAGTATTGTATCAGACAAATGGGAACAGGGGGCTCCCACGTCACAGTCTCCTGACCAAGTACCATCTCAAATGACACACAAAGATATCAAGGCTACAATGATGCCTGAATCTAATGTTATAGCATCATCTGCTGGTGAATCTGTTTTACAAGATAGAAATGCATTTCAAAGAATGCAGAATGCATTCTCACAGATGTCTCTTCATCAAGCATTGCTCCAAGCTGTAACACCTCCACATTCATCGGGTGCTCCAGCTAGAATCCCTATTAATACTGCTACTATCCAGGTTCCTGTTCCAAATAGAGCACAGCAGCCTTCAGCCCAAGTGCAGCCTCCATTGGGTTCTCAGATGCAAAGGCAAGCTCCTACTGCAGGCCAATTTAATGTAGCAGCTCAAGTGCCAGCGCCTCCTGCTGGCCAGGGTGGAATTGCAGCTCCAGTAAAGCCACACCCAGCACCAGTACCCACGGCAACTCTGATTCAACTGCCGCAAGTCTAGGCACAGGCACTGGCGCCTCCTGCAGGCCAAGTCTGATTTGCATAACCTGCACAGCCAGCACCTCAAATGCATGTTCCTCAACAGGCACCCTCTATTGTACCACTGGCTGGTGATTCAAAACTGACATTTCCCTGACATCCATAACTGGGCCATACATACCTTTTGAGGGGTCCATCATAACTTTGAATGGTTGCTAAGTGACCAGTCACTAAATGAGGACTAAAGATAAAAGTTTCCCTGTCAGCCATGTCTGACTCTAGGGCATGGAGCTTATTTCTCCTTGACCTGCTGGGGCAGGATCAGAATCAGTTTCTGGTAAAGGCAATCTGCTTAAAGCGTCTGCATGCCCCATCTCCTTTCCAGGTCTGTAAACTATTCTATACGTATATGCAGAAAGGAATATTGACCATCTTAGCATCCTTGGGGATATGATTTGAGGTGTTTGTTTGTCTGTCTGCTGTAAATAGTCCAAGCAAGGGTTTGTGGTCTGTGAAAATAGTAAACTCTCTTCCAAAGAAATAATCATGGATTTTTTTTACACCTGCGACTATTGCCAATGCTTCTTTATCAATTTGTGCATAATTCCTCTCTGCCCTGGATAAGGTTCTGGAGTAGTAAGCGATGGGTTTCTGTTCCCCATTTGCCTCCAGATGGCTTATTACAGTGCACACCCCATATGGTGATGCATCACAAGCAATGCAGATGGGCTTGTTTTCAATGAAATGAGTTACTGTGGAGCTACTTGATAGTAACTGTTTGAGATTCTCAAAACTATTATTATGAGCCCTATTCCAAACCCATGGAGTTTTTTTGTCTAGTAACCTGTGCAAAGGTTCAGCTATGGCAGCCTTATGTGGCTGGAATGTGATAAAAATTAATTAACCCCCAAAAGGCTTGTAATTCTGCCTTATTTTTTGGAGCTGGAGCCAATTTAATTGCTTTAATTTTGGATTCAGTAGGATGAATGCCCTGAGCATCAATCCTATAGCCCAAGAACTCTGTGGATGTAACTCCTATGGAGCATTTTTCCCTCTTAAGCTTAAGGCCAGCTGCTCTAAATCTGTCAAATACAGCTTCTAGCCTGTTAGCCAATATTCCCTCATCCTCTTCAGCAATCAGCACATCATCAAAATAAGGACAAACCCCAGGAACACCTTTTAAAGTTCTCTCCATCACTTCTTGAAAGATCCCAGGGGCTGCTGATATGCCAAACTGGAGTCTGTTGACTCTGAACGCCCCCTTGTGGGTTACAATGGTTTGTGCATCCTCAGTTTCTTTGGTTACAGTTAAATGCTGATACGCCTGCGCTAAATCTAATTTAGCAAAGATGGCGCCCGACTGGATAGCTGAGAGGACATGCTTCACCGTTGGAAGCGGGTAAACATGCAGATTTAAAGCCCTGTTCAGGGTCGCTTTATAATCTGTGCAGATTCTAATTTACCCGTTGGGTTTGAGGGGGGTGACGATGGGGGTTTCCCAGGGCCCTCCTTCCACCAGTTCTAACACTCCCTGGCCTACTAACTTTAACAGTTCACTCTCAATCTTTTGTTTGAGAGCGAATGGGACTCTCCTGGCCTTAATTCTTATGGGGAGAACCTTGGGGTTTAAGTTAAATTTAATAGGGGGCCCCTTGTAGTTACCCAAAGTCCCATCGAACATGTCTGCAATTTTTTTGCAAATGGATTCGAGACTCCTGGGTTGAATTGAATTGATTCCCCCTAGCCAGATCCCTAATGCCCCGAACCAGTTAAGGCCTACCAAACTAGCTCTCCTGCCCTCAGTTACCAGAAGTTCTAATGGTCCCTTAAACCCTTTAAAACATACTTCTATAGTGGTCTTGCCTTTCAATTTAATCGGGGACCATTGGAAATCTGTTAACTGGATAGGGGTGGGTTGGAGGTGAATCCGGTGGCCGCTCTTTTCTGAAATTTGAGGACAAAGTCTCCCACGAAATTATTGAGACAGAAGCCCCCGAGTCGATCTCCATCTTGCAGGGAATTCCCTACAAGAGGACCTCGATTCTAATTTTAGGGCCTAGCATTTAATTGATGGTAGAGTGGCCCACAGATACCACCCCCTTTTCCCGGTTAGTGGTCAGTGCCTGGAGCCGAAGGAGCTCGGTGCCACAACGCGGAAAATGTTTGGTACCTGGTGCCCATGCTTCTAAGTCGTGGAGGCTGTCCCGGACCCGGCTTTTGCAGATGGTCTGGATGTGGCCCATCTTGCCATAGGCATGACACTTTGCATTTTTGAATCTGCACGATGCTCTCAAGTGGTTTCCCCCGCAGCTGCTGCATTTTTGCTCCGCGTCTCAGTGACTGTTGTTTGTGTCCCTCGGTGCTCTTGTTGTTGTTGGTTTCCTTTGCCTTCCTGTGGTGTCGTGGCAGTCGTTCCAGATTGGTGTCCTCTCGAATCTTTGGGTTATTTCATCTATTTCTGCTTCGAACTTGAGGTCTCCCACTCCACCATCCACAAGGCTTTCTTGGTGAATAGAACCGCTCGCACCATTTCTATGACGGGGGGAGTCACGCAGATCGGTGGTCTTGTGGGTCATTAAGTCATCCAGAACTTCTTGAAGGTCCCTTGTGGGCTTCGCGATCACCTTATTTTGTAGTCATTCGTCCCTTAACCCGAAGACCACTCTGTCCCAGATCCTCTCGTCTAGGTCCACAAACTTGCATCAGCATGCAGCTTCTCGTACTGCTGCTACAAAGTCTGTAAGGGACTCACCCGGCAGCTGGTTCCAATGCTAGAATTTCCTTCTCCAATAGAGCTCGGATCGTCTAGGCATAAAATGTTTTCTCAGTCTTTTATTTAGTTCGGTGTAAGAAACTGAGGCGACTGCTGCCGGATGGCACAGTCCCACAGCTATCTTATAAACCAACGGTCCGCTGAGGGCTAATAATGCAGCCGCTTTCCTGCGGTCCTCATTTATGCCATTTACTAATAAATAGCCCTCAACATGGCCCACATGGTCTTCCCATTCTTCCGGGTGTCGGACGTCGAACTCCCTCACAATGCCGAGCTTCAACATTCTTCTGCCTTGGTTTGACGACTTTTTAAATTTCCCATGGTGCGCAGCTGTCTCTCCGCTCTTTGCGGCAAATGCTAGCCGGCTTTTCCGGAGTCCTGTCTTATTGTGCTTCACAGAATCCCACCTTCGTTGCCACTGTTGTAGTGTGGGTGGTCGCGTGGACACAATAACGAGTCAGCATCATTGTGATGTCTTTATTGATTACAAGATGGACCGCTAGCCCAAACCCCAGTGTCCCCTTTTATACTACTGATGCCCCTGGTAGTCAGCCAACCCAGTTGCTCTTTTTTCCCACTGGCCAGGTAACACCCAACCCGGTGTTATATATTTCCCGCCGGACAAGTTGACCAATCCGGCCAGCTGACCGATGCCACCTGGTGTTAAGGTGGCTACACCAGACTGGCATCCCTACATACATAACACCGTTTATTTAAGGTTAAAGGAACTAAGCATTTGTAAAGAGTGGTATTAACCGAGCAATGTCTTAGGGGTTTGGTTGAATTTATCAACAGCATAAGAGTTACAATAGGTTAGAGATAGCGGAGAGGGTGGCTGTTGATTTTTTTTTAATCCCATTTATATCCCACCCTTCTCAAAAGACTCAGGGTGGCTTACAATCTAAAGCACAATGTGCTTAGCAATAGCCTTCATTCTATGTATATACCTGCTTATTAGGGCTTTCGGGGGCCCCCAAGCGGCATTTTTACAAAGTCAGCTTATTGCTCCCAACAATCTGGGTCCTCATTTTACCTACCTCAGAAGGATGGAAGGCTGAGTCAACCTTGAGCCTGGTGGGATGCGAACCTGCACTAATTGCAGGCAGCTGGTGTTACTTAAGGAGGCATTAGCCCACTGCTCCACCAAGGCTCTTCAATCTCCCATCGTCCTGTGTGCTTCCACAGGGAGGGCCTCCTTAGGGTGCCACCGGTCAGTGAGTGCTGATGGGTTATCCCTAGGGGGAGGACATTCTCTGTGGGTGCGCCTGCCCTGTGGAACGACCAGCCTGTGGAACTCCGGACCGCCCCCGACCTTCGTTCGTTTCGCGGGGACCTAAAAACCTGGTTGTTTGATTTAGCTGGCCTGGACTGAGGGGTTTTAAATTTTTAAATTTTTAATTAAATTTTAAATTTGGGCTAACGTTATTTAATTCTATTTTAATTTTAACTGTATTTTAACTTTTGTACTGTTTTAACTGTTTTTAACTTTGCCCTGTAAACCGCCCTGAGTCCTTCGGGAATAGGGCAGTATAGAAATCTAATTAATAAATAATAAATAAATAAATAAACTCCTTTAAAGATCTACAAACCCTTCTGCAAAATATGCAAGAAGCAATGTCTAAGAACCATGAAGAGATGAAAAAAGAGATGAAGAAAGAGATAGGCCAAGTGACAAATGATACTGGTGAGCTCAAGGAAAAAATACAAGCGATTGATGGAACTCTCATTTGTGGAGTTCCTCAGGGGTCGGTTCTCTCGCCTCTCCTGTTCAACATCTATATGAAGCCGCTGGGCGAGATCATTCGTGGTTTCGGGGTGGGGTATCACCAGTACGCTGATGATACCCAACTTTTTCTTTCCACCCCGAACCAACCCAGTGATGCCCTCTCCGTGATGTCCCGGTGCCTGGAGGCAGTTCAGGTCTGGATGGGGAGAAACAGGCTTCGTCTCAATCCCGCCAAGACTGAGTGGCTGTGCATATCGGCATCTCGGGTTAACCAAGTTATTCCACCTCTAACGATGGGGGGGTGAGGTGTTACCCCCCCGTTGATAGGGCTCGCAACTTGGGCGTCCTCCTGGATTCACGGCTCAATTTTGAAGATCACATAGGAGCCGTGACCAGGGGGGCTTTTGCACAGGTTCGCCTGGTGCACCAGTTGCGTCCCTATCTGGACCGAGACGCCCTACGCACAGTTACTCATGCGCGTGTGACCTCCCGTTTGGACTACTGTAACGCTCTCTACATGGGGCTGCCCTTGAAGACCACTCGGAGGCTTCAACTGGTGCAGAATGCGGCCGCGCGAGTTGTAATGGGGGTCTCCCGATACTCCCATGTAACACCGCTACTCCGCCAGCTGCATTGGCTTCCGGTTGCCCTCCGGGTGAAATTCAAAGTGCTGGTTATTACCTATAAAGCCCTACATGGCCTGGGTCCGGGGTACTTGAGGGAACACCTGCTGCCGGCTTCAAACGCCCTTCGCCCAGTGCGCTCCCACAGGGAGGGTCTGCTTAGGGTTCCGCCGGTAAGAGATTGCCGGCGGGTGACACCCAGGGATAGGGCCTTCTCAGTGGGAGCGCCTGCCCTCTGGAACCAGCTGCCGGTGGAGCTGAGGACTGCCCCCGACCTCCGATCATTCCGCCGGGGCCTGAAGACCTGGCTCTTTGAGCTCTCGGGCCCAGGCTGAGGAGAAAATTATTTTAATTGGGGTTTTTAATAGCACAGGGTTGATTTAATATTTTTTAACTTGGCTTTTAACTTTTGTATGTTTGATTTTTAACTCCCTGTAACGGTTTACAGGGAGTCCTGTAGCCAAGTCCTCAGGGAAAGGGCGGTATATAAATGCAATAAAAATAAATAAAAAATAAAAATAAATTTGAGGTGATTCAACAACAATTAATAAAAAATGAGCAAAGATTACAGGAAATGGAAGTAAGAATGGAGAAGGAGGAGAAGAAAGTAGAGGACTTAAGTGAAACTTTAATCTGGGCAAACAGAGAGCTCGAAACAACAGTGATCTTCCTAGAAGCAGAGAAAGCTGCCCATTATCTGCGCTTTCAAAATGTCAAGGAAAAAAAAGGTGAAGACTTGCCGGACATGATGGTGGACTTAATGGTGAAAGCACTAGGCATAGGAAAAGATAAAATGCTGGCGGAAATAGACGAGACATACAGGGTCCAAACTAATTATGCGAGGAGACATAATCTTCCGAAAGAAGTACATGTGAGATTGGTTAAAAAATCGACCCAGAATGAATTACTACATAGATCAAGAGAGGGACTTCTGGTGGCAATGCCGCGCCGATGGCGGCTTTACTCGGCTGCCCGTCCTGAGGTTTTGTCAGAACCACTGAGACAGTGAAAATCAGCTGTCCCATGGCTTGTAAACCTCCCCCTCAGGAGAAGAAGGGGAGGTGAGCTTTCCTTGGGTAGAGGTAGAGCTCCCCTAGACCCCCAGAAATATCTGGGGGTCGGAGGGTGAGAGCTCCCTTGGAGCCCGAGGCTTTCTCCGAATCCAGGACGCCTTTGCTCCAAGCTGATGGGGCGAAGCTAGATGCCGCATCCACATCTGCTGATTATAGTGATCTGTGATTGATTTGAAAGCAGACAGAGCTGATCAGGAGGAGATAAATTTGCAAGTATTTGGGACTTTAACTCGGGGAGTATTAATTTTCTCCATACCCTAATTTGATTATGAAAGGGAAAAGATGGTGCCGTAATGTTTGTCTTTTGTTTTTTGAAAGAATAAAGCGTGAAGAAGGAGATATATTTTGTAACAAAGTTTGAATAACATATTAGATTTTTGTGTATTTGAGAGTTTTTAAAGTTTTTAAAGATTTTTCTGGGACTTTATTTATCTTGAAGTGCATAGGGAAAGTGAAAGCGATAAGGGAAAGTGAATTTTAACAAGCGGGGAAATGGCTTCAAGACGGCAGGGAATTCCTGTTGTTCCTAAAAGTTCAATTTCCTCTCCTGTAATACATCCTGCAGTGCAATCCACATCGAAGCCCAAATCTCCTCCACCTTCTCCCCCACCACCTGCATTTAGACTTAAGGATTTGTAGGATGCTTTGAAGCTTCAAGCTCAACAAACAGCTCAACAAATAAAGGAGGAGATGGCTGATCTTTTTGAGAGTAAAAATAGAGAGATGAGAGAAGACATATTGCTCGCACTCTAACGGCTGGCCACACACATTGAACATTTAGATGATCATGTGGATGAGGTTGTGGAAAACAGTGCAAAATTAGAAAGTAGAATTGCCACAATTGAAAATAAAATTGATAGAACGAAAGATGAGGTGACTATCTCACAATATAGAGACATGGAATTTGCCTTGAGCATAAGAGGATTGAAAGACAACCCACATGAAGACTTGAAGGAGGAGGTAGCAAAAGATATAGCTCCTGTTTTGGGATGTGATCCTGAGAAATTATCAAGAGAGGTGGATAAAATATTTAGGGTTAACTCTTGGATTGCGAGGCAGAAAAATTTACCTAGACATATGGTGATTTATTTTTCTTAGAGGTCACTCTGAAATGCAATTATCCAGGCCTTTTATCAACAGAGATTTCAAATTGCAGGTCATGATATTATAATTTTAAAAGAAATACCTCCAAAAATTTTGAGAAAGAGAAAAGATTTTGGTTTCCTGTCTGAGGAGCTTAAAATTCGTCAGATTCAGTTCAGATGGGAGATACTTATCGGAATGGTGGTGAATTATGCAGGGACGCAATATCGACTTAACACGATTTCAAAGGCAAAGGATTTTTATATTCATGTCCTGAAAGCAGGTTCTCCACCATCTCCACGACTTAAGAGAAAAGAAGAAAAGTTGGAAGATAAACAGCAAACTGAAGGTGCAATGTCATTGGTTGCTGGAGAGGCACAGCAGGCTGAGTCTACTGAACAGTTTTTGGTGTTAAAGGATGATCCAAAGGAACAGAGAATGACATGGGCTGCGCATAAATGTAAAGAAAAGGAGCAATTGAAACAGAAGATAGATACTGGTTCTACAATACAAGGTCCTGTTACTACTGAGGTGGTGGGAGGAGCAAGACCGAAGAGACCAACTGAGGATCTTCAGGCATTGTTCTATAGGCTTCAGGTCACAAAGAATGGCGACAAAGTTCCTGACTTGGAATGTTAATGGCCTGAATTCACCACAAAAAAGAAAGAAAGTATTTCATTACCTGAAGCAACATAAAAATGATATTGTTTGCTTACAAGAAACTCATATTAGTGCGAAAGATCAAAGGTATTTGATTAATTCCCAACTGGGATTACATTTTATTGCATCTGCTCCAAATAAAAAGAGTGGAGTGGTTATCTACTCAAGAAAAGACTTACCAGTTAGATTAATTGAGACTGATATACAAGGAAGATATGTTATTATTGAACTACTGTTACAAGGCAAGAAAGTTCTTATTATTGGATTATATGCACCTAATCAACAGCAAAGAAAGTTTTATAAGCTTTTACATGACAAAATAACTCAATTGGATTATAAATCTGTTATTATGATGGGTGACTGGAATGGTGTTTTGGACTCATGTAAGGATAAGAAGGGATCTTTTAAAAATACCCCTAATCATTCTAAACTGTCTAAAGCCTTTTTTGATTTGAAAGTTGATTTGGAATTAAGAGATATTTGGCGGGAGCGAAATTTGGAGGACAGAGACTTTACCTTCTTTTCAGACAGTCATCAATCGTTTTCCAGAATTGATTTTTTTTAATTACTAATGATTTTTTTTCTAGGGTTAAAAAGGTCAAGATTTTTTCCAGAACACTATCGGATCATAGTCCGGTATGGATGGAGTTGTTTAATGAAGATGGGATTAGAAGATCTTGCAGACTGAATGAAAATTTATTTAGATATGATGAGTTCTCGGAGAAATGTAGGGAACATTTGAAAGATTTTTTTGCTTTGAATATGCATAAAGGTACTTCAATTGAAATGGTTTGGGATGCTAGTAAAGCTCATATGAGAGGGGATTTGATTTATATGCATAATAGACATAGGCGTAAGCAGATGCAAAAACGTAAAGAGTTGGAAGAAGAAATTAAGTTGAAAGAGAAAGCTCTTATTTTGAACCCATTAGATAAGAGAGTAAGGGACTCAATAAATTTGCTGAAAGAGCAATTTAATATGTTAATGGCGGATCAGGTTGCAACTAACTTGTGGGATGCGAAACATAATACTTTTTATAATGCAAATAAACCTGGTAGGTGGTTAGCTTATCAATTAAGGAAAAAAACAGAAATTACATACTATAGAGAAAATAGAATATAAGGGTAAAGAGGTTTATCAACAAAATTTGATTAAAAAGGTTTTTTTTAGATTTTTATGCAAATTTATATGCTAGTGAGAATATACAAGCTTTAGATATAGATAAGTATCTACAGGAAGCACATATCCCTACACTCTCAAATGAGCAATGGGAGGAGATGAATCGATTAATCCCTTCTGAGGAAATCATTTCAGCAATTAAACAGTTAAAATTGGGTAAGTCTCCTGGTACAGATGGGTTATCAGCAACTTATTATAAATTATTATTTGCAGAGATGGTAGAACCGTTAAAGGAATTATTTAACAATATCCAGGCTGAAGGGGTGGTGCCTCTGTCCTGGAGAAGGGCTTTTATATCGCTGATTCCAAAGGAGGTGCAAGATCCCAACCAACCAAAGAATTATAAACCTATATAGCCTTTAAATATAGATTATAAAATCTTTGCAAAAATATTGGCAAATAGATTAATGCAGGTTTTGAAACAAATGATTCATAGTGATCAGCCTGGATTTATAACTGGAAGACATATGAAATATAATTGTAAATTTAATAGAGTATTTGGATAAGAACAACCAAGTCCCTGCGGCAATGATATTTTTAGATGCTGAAAAAGCTTTTGATCAATTGAATTGGCAATTTTTATTGAAAGTTGTTGATAAGATGAATTTTGGAGATAAATTTTTGCAATCTATTAAGGCTATATATCAACAACAATCGGCACAAATTATAATTAATGGGGGATTAACAGATGCATTTAAAATTGAAAAAGGTACAAGACAGGGATGCCCCCTTTCACCATTGTTGTTTGTTTTAACATTGGAGATTTTATTGATTAAAATTCGTGTATCAACTAAAATAATGGGAATAAAAATAAAGCAGAATGATTATAGGTTAAGAGCATTTGCGGATGACTTGGTTGTTACACTATCTCAACCGACTCAATCGGTTGCAGATTTACTGGAAATTATAACTCAATATGGGAAAGTTTCTGGTTTTAAGATAAATAATTATAAGAGTAAAATATTATCTAAAAATATGACTATGAATGAAAAAGAAAAGTTAGTAAAACTAACGGGTTTTGAAATAGTGAAAAAGGTTAAATATTTGGGAGTATATATTTCAGCTTCAAATGTGAAATTATATAAGAACAACTATGAGATATTATGGCAAAAAGTACAAAAGGAGTTAGATAGTTGGAAAAAATTAGAATTATCTCTGTTGGGGAGAATTGCAGCTGTTAAAATGAATGTTCTACCAAAGTTTCTTTTTTTGTTTCAAATGATACCTATATTGAAAAAGGATGCCAATTTGGATGAGTGGCAGAAGGGTATTAATAAATTTATTTGGGCAGGGAAAAGACCGAGAGTTAAATTTAAGATCTTACAAGATGTACGGGAAAGAGGAGTACTTAAAGTGCCTAATTTGAAATTATATTATGATGTGGTTGTTTTATCAGCAGTTAGTGATTGGCTTAATTTAACAAATGAAAGATTACTTAACCTTGAGGGATGGGATTTATTATATGGGTGGCATGCATATTTAGTTTATGATAAAAAAAGTGGATAAGGCATTTAAATCTCACATTTTAAGAAGCACCTTATTGCGCGTATGGAAAAATATTATTATAAGTTAAATTATAAAATACCAATTTGGGGGATTCCTGGGCATGCGATAGAGGGTGTATCTGTGGGTGTGAGCTTGGATATGACTTCATATAAGGAATTACTTAGATGGATAGGGAATGGTTGGCAATTAAAATCATTAGGTGAGTTAAAACAAGAAAATATCATACAGTCTTGGTTTCAATATACTCAGTTGCAAATGAGGTGGAAGATAGATCAGAAAATTGGTATTACATTATCTGATGAAAATTTGGTAAAACGAATTAAAGATCAAAACTGAGTGCATATAAAGAGAATATATAATGCTTTAATAGAATTGGATTCTGAAACAGAATTAGTTAAAGATTGTATGATAAAGTGGGCTCAAAATATTCAAGAACCAATTTCATTGGATACATGGGAGGTAATTTGGGTTAGAAATGTGAAATTTACCCAGGCTCAAAATTTAAGAGAAAACTTTTATAAAATGTTTTATAGATGGCATTTGGATCCCAAAAAATTGTCCTGCATGTATCCTAACTTACAGCCCAAATGTTGGAGATGTGGTAGTTTGAATGCTACCTATTATCATATATGGTGGACTTGTAGAAATGTTAAAGCTTTTTGGATTAAAATTTGGTGGAATATTCAAAAGATTTTTAAGAGAAAGATAAAATTTTCTCCACAATTGTTTTTATTGGGTATTGTTATAGATTGTGATACTAAAGAAACAAATTTGATGTTGAATTTGATAACAGCAGCAAGGCTCTTGGTAGGTCAATATTGGAAGAAAGATAGTTTGCCTACTATAGAAGATTGGTCACTTAAGGTGTCAAATTTGGCAGAAATGGCTAAGATTTCTGCTTATTTGAAGGATCATTCACAAGAAAGATACATTTCTGTCTGGAGAAGATGGATAGATTATATTCAGAACAAATATGGGACTAAAAAGTTTCATCTAGCTTATGAATGAATTATAGAATGATATTATTAATATTAGTATGTTTTTATGGTATTTTTTATTATATTTTATTATTATTTTTATTATTAGTATTGTTTAATAATATGGATATTATCTTGTTTTTATGTTATTATTATTATGTTTACTTTTATCTTGTTTGTGTTCACGTTAAAGGGGAGTTAAAGTGCATTAGGAACTTGGTTACATATATAGTTGGTTAATGTTATTTAGATTTTGATTGTTATTTTTGTAACCCTGTATTCAGTTCTGGGAAGTGGGGGAGGGGGAGGGGGTGGTTTGGGGTTGGGTTTGTATTGTAACTTTTATAAAACTTTTTAATAAGAAAAAAAAGAGAGAGGAGCCACTAGATTATGGAGGACAACAAATAACAATTCTTAAACAAATACCTAAAAGAATGAGAGACTTGAGATGAGGCAACCAATTTTTGACATCGAAACTGATTAGATACAATGTGAACGTTAGATGGCTAACTCCAGAAGGCATTCTAGTCACGTGGCAAGATAGAAGGTATAGATTAGACATGATAGACAAGGCAGAAGATTTTTATAAGCTCCATTTTAACAATGAAGATGAAGCAGAAGACCAAGATGGAGGGCACATAAGAGAAAGGGATGCAAGACAGATGGCTATAGAAGGGAAGGTACAAGGAACAGAGGATAGAGGAAATAAATCTGGAGAGACTACAGAGAAATATGAAGGCAGAGACAAAGAAACAAAAGAGATCCACACAATGAGAAGCACAAGACCCAGATATAAGTAAAATAAAGGGAGAAGAATGCAGGATTTTGTCACTGAATATTAATGGTTTAAACTCGCCAATGAAAAGACAGAAAATCTTTAATAAACTTATTCATCAAAAATTACATATAATTGCAATTCAGGAAGTTCATATAAAAGAACAAAAACACCTGTTAGATCAGCTAAAATTAGGAAATATATTTGTATCATTAGATCAACAAAAAAAGAGGGGGGTGGTATTATATGTGAATGAGAAACTGGTAGCTAAACAAATTTACAAAGATAGAGAAGGTAGAATATTGATAGTTGAGGTAGAAATAAACCATACGAAAGTAGTGATAGTAGAAATATATGCCCCGAATGGAAACCAAGAACAGTTTTTTAAAACGTTACATAATAAGATATGTGATATAGATTATGACGAGCTTTGTGTGCTAGACTTTACTGCTATTATTGATAATAATTTGGACTATAAGGATAACAAGACCAGGAAAAGGAAAAGAAGAACACTACCAAGATCCTTTTTTAAATTGTCCAAAGATCTAAACATTCAGGACATATGGAGAGAAAGGAATCGTGAGGCTAGACAGTACACATACTACTCTAATCAACACAGCTTGTGGTCTAGGGTTGACATGGTGTGGATATCAAGGGAAATCAACTCTGAAGTTGAAGATGTGTGTATAGAGACAAGCACCTGGGCAGACCACAATCCTGTGAAATTTAGCTAGAAAGGGTCCAAAAAAACATCTAGATGGACTATACAAAGATCAATATTAAAAGAAGATGACTTCAGACTAAAGATGGAGAGAGAATTGAACTTTTTTAAAGAAAATAAAGCTGAAGACACCTCTGTCCAAAATCATTGGGACACAGCTAAGGCAATTATGAGAGGAGTAGCTATAGCATATATGTCAAAAAAGAATAAGGAGAAAAAACAACAACAGAAAATGTTAGAAGGGGAATACAAAAGATTAGAAATAATACTCCAACAAGAACCACAAAAAAAGAATGTAAAACAACAAATGGACTTAATTAAACATAAACTCAACAACTTAGAAAAAGAAGAATTAGCACAACAGATAAGATGTACAAAACAGAATTTCTTCAAAAATGAAAACAAGCCTGGTCGATGGCTTGCACACAAATTGAAAAAACAAAAGGAGAAAAGTTGTATAAGTAAATTATGAGATGACAAAGGGAGAATACACTATCAAGAAGAGGAGAAAAAAATTATAGCCCAGGAATTCTATGAGAAATTATGCAAGAAAGATAACCAGGAAAATGAGGAGAAAGCAGAGGAATCTTTCAAAAAAGCAACACTACCAAAAGTTACAGATGAAATTAAAAATATGTTGAACAAAGAAATTAGGATGACAGAGGTGATTATGGCCATTAATAAACAAAAAAAAATAAAGCATCAGGTCTTGATGGCCTCCAGACAGAAATCTATAAGGAACAACAAAACATCTTAGGACAACCTTTACTGGATGTGTTTAACGTGGTCCTGGATGAAGCAAAAATCCCAAAGTCATGGTCAGAGGTGAATATTGTTCTGATCCCAAAAGACAACACGGACCATACATCAATCCAAAACTATAGACCAATATCTTTACTTAACTCTGATTATAAGATATTTACAACTATTATAGCTGAGCGATTAAAAAGGTTTTTAAAATGATTTTATACATGTGGATCAGAATGGATTTCTAGCCAAAAGACAAACTAAGCACAACATTAGGATAATATTGGATACGTTAGAATACTACGAAATACATAGTGGACAACAAATGGCCTTATTATTCTTAGACGCCCAGAAGGCTTTTGAAAACATTAAGTGGTTGTTTATACATCAACAACTTAGGTATATGGATATGGGTGAAAAATTTATAAACATAATTAGGACAATATATTCTAATCAAGAAGCTAAAAAATAATAAATGGGGAAGTAACCAGGAAATTTCAAATACAGAAAGGAACATGACAAGGATGCCCTTTATCCCCATATTGTCACTAGAGGTCCTAACGAGGATAATTAGAAATGAACCGCATATAAAAGGATTAGAAATTAAAAAAGAAATTTTTAAACTTCAAGCATTTGCGGACGATTTGGTCTTTATTATGGAGGATCCACAACAATCGGGACCGAAACTGTCGGAAGAACTCGATAAATATGGGTAAGCTGCTGGGCTGAAAATAAATAAGGGTAAAACTAAAATGATTGTTAAAAATTTGACGAATAAACAGAAAGAAAATTTGGCTAGGATTATGGATATACAAATAGTTAAGAAGATAAAATATCTAGGAATTACTATTACGGCCAGATGCACTTCAATTAAAGAAGACAATTACGACAAAACAGTGAAACAAATAAAAGAAGACCTGGAAAGATGGGGAAACTTGAATCTTTCATTGTTAGGGAGACTTGCTGTCATAAAAATGAATGTACTACCTAAAATCCTATTCCTGTTCCAAAATATTCCTATACAACTAGATCAAAAAATTTTCGGGAACCTGAACAAACTGACATTAAATTTTATATGGCAAGGGAAAAACTGAGGATTAAAATGAAACTCCTGCAGGATGCTAAAGAAAATGGGGGTTTGGGACTACCAGACTGGGAAACATATTACTATGCAGCAGTGCTAACCTGGATTAGAGAATGGATAATTTTAAAGAATAAAAGATTATTAATTTTAGAAGGCCATGATTTGCAATTAGGCTGGCACGCATTCCTATGGAATGAGAAACAAGGGCTATATCAACATTTTCAAAAACATCGGATTAGACAAGCGCTACTCAAAATTTGAAATAAAATTAGAAAACAACATTACATTAAAGTACCAGTCTGGTTGTCCACCCTAGAGGCGATAGTTTACCCAAATTTGTTCAATTTGGAAAACAGCACTACATACAAAGATATTATGAATGATGTGGGTGAATTGAAATCCAGACAGGAACTAGAACAACAAGGGATAAAATTGGAATGTTGGGCTTACTTACAGATACAAACACAATATGGGAAATATAAGAAAGAGTGGGGAATAAATATTCAAGCAACCGCATTGGATAAAATTTTATTGGGGCCAGATGAGAAACAAATAAGGAAATTGTATAGTCTGCTATTGGGGTATAAAATGATTGAGGAACAAGTTAAGGAAGCAATGCTGATATGAGCTAAAAATTTGGGACATGGTATCAATCTTGATATATGGCAAACTCTCTGGGATAGAAATAAAAAGATAATGCTGGCCTCAGCTTATAAAGAAAATTTATATAAAATGTTTTACCAGTGGCATCTCCCTCCAGCGTGATTAGCCAAAATGTACAAAACAATATCCCCTAGTTGTTGGAAATGTTCTGAATAATTAGGTACTTATTTTCATGTTTGGTGGTCCTGTAATAAGATGCAAAAGTATTGGCAAAGGATATGGATATTGTTATGTACTGGGCTTTTGGAATATCACCACGTGTTTGCTTGAGAACTGACCTTCGGTCCTTCCACCGTGACCTGAAGACATGGATGTTCCAACAATTGGGCCTGGACTGACTATAGTTTTAAATTTGGTTTTATTGGGTTAATTGTTATGTATTTATTACATTTATCATTTAATTCTTTTTTAAATTTTGTATTTTATGTTTTTTAACTTTTTATTGTTGTGAGCCACCCTGAGTCCTTAGGGAGAAGGGCGGCATATAAATTTAATAAATTCAATTCAATTCAAATTCAACTCAGACAGGACGTCTCCAGTCCTGATATTGGTCAACTTTGGGCGGCAAGTATAGCTTCAATCCGATTGGTTAATACCATAGGGCCTGGCTATATATTGATGCAGGGTGACTCCAATCTCTCAGTACAGTTTCTGCTTAAATAAAGTATGTGTTTGTCTGTACTCCTCTGCGTGTTCTCATTCCTGCTCATCAGAGCCCACAACATAATAGTGGTGATGAGGATGAGATCCAGCTTCTCCAACTGAGGGCTGAAGTCACGAGGGGACGGCTTTACTCACTGGAGGGAAGAGGCATCTTCCCCCCCCTCTCTCTAGCCAGCTAGTAAACTACGCTAGCGGCCGCGTGCTCAGAGGAAGCATTCCCTGAGACAAGAAGCAGGATCCAACAGCAGAGCAGGAATTGAGGAAAAATACCAAAAGTCGGCAAACTCAGAGAATTTGACATTAAACATCCAGAAGATTGGCCATCTTACCTCTCACAGGTAGAAAAATACCTATGAGCTAACCAGATAGCAGAGGAAGGCCTAAAAGCTGCGACGTTGCTGTGTGTATGTGGGCCAGCAACTTTCGATTTAGCTGAGAACCTCTTCACGCCAATGCCCATTGAAGCAGTATCTTTTGCTGACCTGAAGAAGAAGCTGACTGGGCATTTCCAGCCAAAAATGTCAGAGATGGCCTGGCGGTTTAAATTTGACCAACGAGTGCAGTTTCCCAGTGAGACAGCATCCGAGTTTATCGTGGGCCTAATGCAGGCCGCATGTCTCTGCAAATTTTCGAATTTAGAGGAGCGTTTGAGAGACCGACTCGTCTGCGGACTGAGAGACAGAACCTTGCAGCAGAGATTATTTGCCAGACCAAACCTCACATTCGCTGAAGCACAAGACGAGATCATGGCTGACAAAGCAGCCGGAGGTGCAGTACAAACTGTACAGCCCAACAAAACCCCAAAGACAGAAGTTTCCATCCACCACGAGGTCGCCATTTGTGGCAGAGATTCATCAGAAGGAACCTGAAATCAACAAGCTCCAGAGACAGTCAAGTGCGCAAAACCACGGAAATCAACAAAGAGACAACAAGTACAAGGCAGTTCTCTTACGAGATGTAAAAGGTGCGGAGGCAACCACTCCCGTGCAAACTGCAGATTCTGTTCGGCCACGTGCAGAGCTTGCGGTAGGACCGGGCACATCGCAGTGGTATGCAGAACTCGCCAGAGAGACAGGCCACCCAAGCAACAGTTGGAGGAATTGACTAGAAAAGGTACTGGAGCCCTGGGTCCAGTCAGTGTGGGGTTCTTCAGGATCCAGAGAAGCGTTTGTCGCACCTGGGCTCGTCGTTCCCTTAAGCCTAAACTTAAGCTCTCAGTAGAGCTACAAGGAATTCCATGAAAAATGGAATTGGACTCCGGCTCGGCGGTCTCAATTATTTCACAGGACACATTCAACCTTGTTTGCAGACACAGCAACCAGTGGGCTACATCAAGACTGTCAGACATTATTTTAACAGATTTTCAGAATGCTCAGGTTAAAGTTAAGGGTGAAGCCACTTTATTGGTGAAATTTAAAGGGTTTTTGGGGAACCTGGATGTCATAGTAGTAGAGGGCCATAGAACAAGTCTTATAGGACTTGATTGGTTTGAGACTTTGGGCATTCAAATAACAAGCATTAACCGGAAACAGACAGCAGATCTCAAGGCTTTTTGTGAGGAATTTGCGGATGTGTTCGAGTCAAAACTAGGAACTTATACTGGGCCACCCATCTCTTTTAAGTTAGATCCTAATGTTGTTCCGATAAGAGTCAAAACTCGCAGAGTTCCTTTCGCCTTAAAACATAAAATCAATACTGAAATAGATAAGTTAGTAGAGCAAGGTGTATTGCAGCCTGTTGATGGGGGGGGGAGTGGGAAACTCCTATTGTCACCCCACTAAAGCCCAACGGAGAGATTCGCATTTGCGCAGACTACAAATGCACGATAAATAAAGCCTTAAAACAACATGTATACCCGGTCCCGATAGTCAGCCATATTTTAGCCTCTTTGCAAGGGGGAACCATTTTTGCTAATCTTGATTTAGCGCAGGGGTATCAGCAGCTGCTGGTAGATGAGACCACAGCCACAGCTCAAACTATAGTGACTCATAGAAGAGCATTCAAAGTCAAACGCTTGCAGTTTGGAGTTAGCGTTGCACCGGGCATTTTCCAAGGAATTATGGAGCACACACTTAAAGGAGTTCAGGGTGTCTGTCCTTATTTTGATGATGTTCTCATTGCTGGGGAATCCCCAGAAGTATTGGCCAACAGGCTCAGGGCTGTGTTACAAAGGCTATGCAATGCGGGCCTCAAGTTAAAGAAAAACAAATGCAGTATTGGGGTTTCTTCAACAGAATTTTTAGGTTTCTGTATTGATGCTAGTGGGATTCACCCCGCTGAGTCGAACGTTAAGGCCATCAAAATGGCTCCTAGGCCACAATCAAAGGCAGAACTGCAAGCATTTTTGGGCCTCCTGAATTTTTATCTCACATTTCTACCTCATAAGGCTGCAATAGCTGAGCCCCTCCAGAGGTTACTTGATAAAAAAGCCCCTTGGAAGTCAACTGAATTACATGAACAATGTTTCCAGGATCTAAAGGCCCTCCTTTCAGAAAAGTCCACTGTAACTGATTACATTGAGTCTAAACCTGTATGTCTTGCATGTGATGCATCTCCCTATGGGGTGGGGGCAGTCTTAAGCCACATTGAGAAGAATGGGGAACAAGTCCCTATTGCATTCTATTCTAGAACCTTATCGGCTGCTGAGCATAATTATGCACAGATCGATAAAGAAGCCTTAACCATAGTGGCTGGAGTCAAAAAATTTCATGATTATTTATATGGCAGGGATTTCACTGACTTCACTGATCACAAACCCCTTTTGAGCTTATTCACCACAGATAAGCAAACTCCCCACATACTGTCTCCAAGAATGCTGAGATGGTCTATATCTTTGGCTGCTTACAGATTTAAGTTAGTTCACAAACCTGGAAAAGAAATGGGCCATGCAGATGGCCTCAGCAGATTACCACTGCCACTAATGGATCCTGATCCAGCCCCTGCTGCTAAAATATTGTCTATTCAGGATTTACCTTAGTTTCCCCACCATGCTGGGGATATTGCTGCTGAGACTGCTACAGATAAACTTCTGAGCAGAGTATTGTCATGTGTACACATGGGCTGGTTGGAAAAAAGTCCAGGCCCTGAGTTCCAAAGTTATTTTGTCAGGAGACATGAATTTTCTGCACATAAGGGTTGCATATTATGGGGCAACAGAGTTATTATTCCCACAACTTTGAGGGACAGAGTCTTACATTCCTTACATGAAGACCACCCAGGCATTGTACAGATGAAAGCTTTGGCTAGAAGCTACCTGTGGTGGCCTGGCCTGGATAAGGCTGTGGAGGATCAAGTCCATGGTTGCTATACCTGTCAGAGGTCTAGGCCTGAAATGCCTCAGGCCCCAGTTCATAGGTGGGAGGAAACACATACCCCCTGGTCCAAGGTTCATATAGACTATGCTGGGCCTTTTCAAGGACAGCTTTTTATGGTAGTAGTGGATAGCCACTCAAAATGGCTGGAAGTAGTTTCAGTCCCTAATATGACTACTGCTAGGACCATCCAGGTGCTGAGAAAACTCTTTGCAACACATGGGTTGCCTGATGTTTTGGTTTCTAATAAATGGGGCTCAATTCACTGCTGCTGAGTTTCAGGCTTTTCTCAGAGCTAACCTCATCAGACATGATACATCTGCACCATTTCACCCCTCTACGAATGGACAAGCTGAACGCATGGTGAGGACAACAAAGGAGGCACTCAAGCGCATCATCACTGATGACTGGCATCATAGACTGGCAGATTTCTTGCTCTGTCAACACACTACACCCTGCACAGCTACAGGAAAAAGTCCTGCTGAGCTTCGTTGGGGACAGCGATTGATTACTAAACTGGACAGGTTGCATCCAGACAGAGTGGCATTCAAAGCCTCTAAACCAAAACCCCTGAGGGGGCTGCAAATGGGTGATTGGGTTTGGGCCAGAAATTATGGGCCTGGAAACTTGTGGGTTCCTGGTCAGGTGGTCAAAGAATCCGGACCCCTATCTTACAAAGTGGGGTTGGAGGGAGGGCGACTGGTCAGAAGAAATATTGATCAACTTAGAAAAAGAGTCCCAGAGTGGTCACTAAGTGAGGACTATGGCACAAGTCCCTCCTGAGGTCCTCAAGCTGGCATCCAGGTCAGCTCACACCAGTACCACCAGGGTTTCCCTTCCTCAGTGGAACTTGATCCAGAAGAGGAACATGGCAGCTCAGAAGTGCAACATGAAACCCCTGACCAGGCAAATCAGCCGAATGTCAGCGACCATTGTGCCTACTCTGCAAAACAGTCAGACTCTGGGGTGGGTCCACCGGAAGAGGTCAGCCAGAGTAACCCAACTCCCCTGGACACAGGAGCTCAGGGGGGCAATGGTCTACACAGCCCAATGGGTAAGTTGGTAGACCACAAGGTGACTGCAAACCCTAGGTGTTCATCCAGACCACATAAAACCCCAGCATATCTTAAAGATTATGTTGTAAAATAAAGTGATGTGTAATTGTATGACAATTTGCCACTATCTACAGAAAATGGGGGTGCATTGTAACTGCTGTAAGACATGCTCATTGAGACGTTGTTTTATCTCTTGTAGTATATTGCATAGATATATCGTTCTTTAATTTCTTTGTAGTCCACTCTACAAGGCACGTCTGAGAAGGTCGCATAAGGATTTCTAACTACCTTAGCTTTACAAAACATCACATTTATTATTGTTTAATATTATTTTAGTTTGGCCCTTGACAATTGTCAAGGGTATTATAGTCTGATCTTAGGAGGGAGGGGTGTTATGTATTGGGCTTTTGGAATATCACCACGTGTTTGCTGGAGAACTAACGGTTCTCCGGCAACTCAGACAGAACATCTCCAGTCCTGCTATTAGTCAACTTTGGGCGGCAAGTATAGCTTCAATCTGATTGGTTAATACCATAGGACCTGGCCATATATTGATGCAGGGTGACTCCAATCTCTCAGTACAGTTTTTGCTTAAATAAAGTATGTGTTTGTCTGTACTCCTCTGTGTGTTCTCGTTCCTGCTCATCAGAGCCCACGACATAATAGATATGGTTATCTATTATCTAAATATCAGGAAGGAAAGTAGATTATAAACAAATTTTTTCCTACTTGGCATAACAACAGAGAAATATACCAAAAAAAGAGTTATATATAATGATACACATCATCACAGTAGCAAGAATGACGTTCACCCAGAAATGGAAAAATAGTGAAATATCTGATGAGAATGAAGTGATAAATAAAATTTGGGCATGCACAGAAATGGACAAGTTAACTTTGGAAATAAAAAATAAAAATCAGTCAGATTATTACAAAATTTGGAATAAGTTTTACCTATGGTGGGAACAGAAAGGAAGGTCTCAATAGAGATATACAGAATGCTGATTTCACATATACAAGATATTTCTAGCTCAAAGGTATTGGAAGCAACACGAAGTGTCTAATAGCTATATACTATCTGCTTTTTGACAGAGGATAAGAGTGTCACAGTTTAGACTAAAAGAGAGGGTGGTTGCTCCCCCTCCCTGCTCAAGACATATTCCCCTTCTGTGCATGCTTTTTATGTGAATATTTTCACTTGCATTCTTTTACTTGATGATTCTGCTTAAATATTCTTTTGGAGTGATTCTGACATTCACAGATGAAGCTGGCTGTCCATTTTCATTTCAGGTTGCTTTTAACATCACTACTTCAAATGATCCAAACTTACACATGCCTGCCTGTAAATACGATGATAAGTTTGAACAGTCAAGTTCTATTGTTCCTGCATTTCAATATTGTCATCAAGTAGACACAAGAAAATCCCATGATATGACCTTGAATACAATTTGCAGAGCTGGTCCTTATGCTAGGGGAACTCGATGGTGCAAGGGGATTTCTCTGACAGCAGAAGCTTGCTGAAAACAAAGGAATACTACAGTTACCATAGGATGCAAAGGGGGAGGGAAGGAGAGCAAACAAGATGGTGCCTCCATCAAGGAAACCATGTATGAGATATGACAAGCAACGTATTTTTGGCAATTTGCTGTGTTTACTTCTATACTATATCACCTCTTTCACCATTCTATTTTATGTGCTTTGCACAGGAGAATTCTTGTTTAAACTGCCAGTCTGTTTTTTCTTCCTTATAACTTCTGGAAGAGTTGGAAGCAGAAGTAGAGTAGAAAAGGGTAGAAGCAGAAGCTGAGTGACAGCTCTCAGCTGATTGACAACATCTTCTCTGTTATTAGTGCTTGCAAAATACAGCTTGGAAAAAAAAGTGCATTTCTGATACCAAATGTAATTAATTCAGGACCAGAAATCTGAATTACAAATCTACAATATATGTAGATTCAACAGGAGAAAAATATGGCCTGGAACAGAGGGGAACCCTCCCCCACTGCTTTTGCACAACTGTTTCTAATTTTTGTAAAAAGGGACTAAATTAAACATTCCCTGATAATATGCAATGCCAATATAATACT